>NC_090941.1:133213693-135713693 GCF_040938575.1 Ambystoma mexicanum | reverse complement strand
GTGTATTGTTGTTTATCGTGCAGCTCATGTTTGTTAGGACCTGTTTAGTTTTGATCTCATAAGAATTTCTATCAATTTAAGCATTTTTGCATATTTTTCACTGTCTCACAAAGCCATTTTCAAACTGTCATTTTTAAAGTGTAAATTTCCCCAAACGCTTTTCTCTCTTGTTTGGGTAGGGAAGATTGCATTCAAACCCTAGACATTGTTTTTTCATTCCTGAATACCTGCTGCTCACTTACATCTGTGTAGAATTGCTCAATTGTGAATTAAGAACTTTGCAAGGGGAAACGTTAACCTAAGCGCTATCTGTTCACAAACCAAAACTGTTCTTTTTCCTGTGTTTTCTATTCTGCATTACTATAAGTGAATTTGATTGCCTTACTTATTTTCTGAATTGTATTGTCACCACTTGGTGATTGCTGCCCCATATATATATATATATTAAAATTTGTGCTGATTCAAAGTTTAAATAAATAAATATTTACTTTTACCAACTAGCCTGATTCCTGGTCCAGTGTGACCTGGGGGGTATTTTGAGACAGGTGTGATATGAGTGGTATATCATTCAGAATATTGAACCTATAGACATAAAAAATAAGTATTTCATTTGTGCATTAAATGCTAGGCGAGACCTGGGTGTGTGCCTGATTGAAATCTTTACCAATACAGCGTCTTCAGGTTCTTCAGAATACTGATGCACGACTTGCCACTGGCACTACACTCTCTTCACATACTTCCCCTGTTCTTCTGAGGTTGCACTGGCTCCCTGTAGCCATGCGCATCAGTTTTAAAGCTTTGTGCCTGGTCCAACATGCCTTTTATCAGCAAAGACCTGAATATTTGCAGGATAAGTTCTGGCCTTATGTTACAGGATGGTCCCTGCGCTCCGGCAACACCTGCCTTCTCCTTGTCCCTGCAGTGAATTACTGCCGCATCGGGGGGCAGTCTTTTTCAATGGTGGCTGCTGGGCTGTGGAATGCTCTTCCACATCCTTTGAGATCTAAAGTCAACCATGTAGATTTTGATAACGCTCTGAAACTCTTTTTTTCTAATCCTTCTGGGCACTTCTGCTCCTCACTCTTCAGTAGCACCAAAATGCCTTTGGCGAACGTTGCGCTTAATACATTTCTTTCATTCATAGTGTACGGAGAAGTGTAGCAGGGTCTCCATTAAGGGGGAAAGGGAGTGTATTGGAGGAAGGAATGTGTGAACTGTATAGAATGCTCCCCTTGAGGAATTTAAAATTTAAAGACAGAGAAGACGAAGGGGGCAATGGAAGTTGGGGGATGATGCTTTCAGACGAGGAAGAAAATGAAGGTGAAAAAGAGAAAGAGGAAGAGAGCACACGTGCTCCTTCAATAGGCAGGAGAAGAGAGAATGTGGTTGGGGTTGGAAGGAGCACATGGAATTCCGGAGCTTGCTAAAGGCTTCGGGGCTCTGGGTATGCATCCACAAAGCTTAGAAGATATGATACCATATGTAAACAGGTTGAGATATTTATCGGGATGGAAGAAAGCTGACACTGCAGGTGCCCTACCCAAGCAACGGGGACTGATTGCGAGTGAACAAACTGCAAAGCTCACACAGTTCCCATTGTTAGAAAAGCTGGGAGGACGAAAGTAGCATATACCATGGCCACAAATGGACAAGGAGAATTTGTAAGTTGCCAACTTTGACATCTGGAGAGGGCAAGTGGATCTATGACTTAGAAAAAATGACGGCAGTAACGTTAGCAGTGGGCGACATAAAAAACGTGCTTGCTTCCACCATTGGCGAGAGAGCTGATGACATTTGGAAGCGAGCAGGGTATCCCGGGGTGACGGCTCAGAATACGACTCATTACATAGTGCTCTTCCACCCAAGGCATCATGGTGATGATGTGGAAGAACAGGTGGTTCTCATAGAGCTAGAAGCAGTCATAGTGAGAGAAGAGAGAGTGGATATTCATGGGACTATTGACGAGGGAAAAGCATTGAGAGCAGTGAAAGCTATTGACAAAGGACACCGACTGACTGATTTGACAGATGAGGAACTGTTCAGAGATGATGATTCAAACAATGAAGTAGTGTTCTTTGTAAGCCTTACTTATTGGGTGAAAATTGAGAGCAGAGAAGTGCCACAGAGAATAGCCTTGATTAAAAAAAAAACATCTTTTGTTAGAAGATTTGGCACAAGTTCCAAGCATACTATGGACCAGCAGTCCAAAGTCCGTATATTGAAAGCAGTAGGTGGAGTTAAAATCAAACTGAAGCCAGGAACAAGTTTGCCACGGTTGAAACAGTGCCCAATGTCAAAAGAAGCAGATGAAGGCATTTATGAGACAATTTCCACCCTAGTGCAACAAGGAATATTAGTGCTATCAGAATCCATATCTAACACAGCATCGTACCCAGTGAAATAATCGGTCGTGGAGATTTATTCAGGATATACACTCCCTAAACAATTTTGTTGAAGGGGAATTTTCATTGGTCCCGAATCCAGCCAAGTATTTTACAGTGATCAATTAAAAAAATATATTTTCAATACCCCTTCATGAGTAGTCACAAGACTTGACTTTGTTCTCGTACAGAAATCTAAAATGGAAGCACACTCATTTGCCCCACTGGTACTCTGAGTCCCCTTCAATATTCAGCAGAGTCCTCCAGATGGACTTCGGGAATGTCTTGACATTGTTGTTGTTAAGCTCACCGATATCCACGGGGACGCCTGTATGCTCTGGTTGCCGGATTTCCCCCAGATGTACTCAAATCGGGATGATGTCTTCTATGGCAGGTGGGCCTGAAAACACAGAGGACTGGGCTTAGGTTCAGATTTCGTTTCCTCCCAACAGCCCCTTGGACTCGACCTGAAGGCCCCCCTCCTCACCTTTTTATGATGTCTGGCATTCTCTCCGTCCTGCTTTCTGCGCAGGGGCGCGTAGTTTCTGCGGGTTGAAGCGACCGAGTTAACTTCACTGATGCCAACCCATTCAAGTGTCTTTAAAGAGGTAAGTTCGATTATAGTAATCTTTGAGGGCCTTTGCTTTCTTGCGGGCTATTAATGTCTTTCCCTGATTGTTTCCCCCTTAGGTATGCAGAGGTTCGCTGGGTGCGCTGCTTGGGTTCGGCTCCTGCTGGGATTTATGGATGCGGAGCGTATGAAGAAAGGTAGGTTCAGCGCGAAGTGCGGCGCGCTAATGTGTTTTTGGGCTAACCTGTATTCTTTATTCCTTTTCAGGTTACGATGGTCTTTCTGGGCGTGCAGTGTTTTCCGGAGTGGAACCGGCCAAGATATGCCCAGCCAGGTGAGGAGATTTTGGTTACTGCTGAGTTTGACGTGTGTAACCTGTTTAATGTTGTCCCTTTTTCTCTCCTCCCTAGGTGCTTCGTTCCGGTGCGAGCGCAATGTCCTGAAGATGCTGCCAACGGGATGGAAGACCGCCAGCAGCTGGGATCGAAGGATGGAAGACTGCAGGTAAGCTGGAACTGCTAATAATGTTCTTTTGTCTCCTCTGCAGGTCCGCGATTCCAGGAACGGTGGGTGCTGGTCTCTGAACACGGTGAGCGTTACGCTGCTGGCTGCAGAATAACGCGAAGCACGCTCTTTAGCTTGGGTGTGGTTTATATAGCCTACCCTGTAAAGTAGTCCAGGTAAAGTAGTCCGGGCTACCATACCCTAAAACACTGCACCATACAGTCTGGTTCTTAGGGACTAGACTGTGTGGGTGCCTCCATGTTGGCTGCAGGTCTCCATATGAAAAGTAGTCCCTTCAAGTCCCATTCCAAATATGAGCCTGGCGCCAGAGGCGCCAGGACTGACTCCAGGAGAGTCTCCGGTGACAATGCAAGGCCCTTGGGGCCCCAAATGAACCCCAAGCCCTAACCCTACCTGGCATGTGACCATGCCAGTGGGTTTCTGGGTCACGGGTCGTGACAGCACTCCCCCCCCAAGACCCCTCCTAAGGTGATTCTCCTGCCTGGTCCAGGCTTGTCTGGAAAGTTCAGATGAAACGTTCTAATTAGACGTGGTGCATGAATGTTCTCACTAGGTTCCCATGATGTGTCTTGAGGGCCATAACCCTTCCAATCAACTAGATAGTATAGTTTGGATCTGGTATATTTGGAGTCTAGGATTTCTTTCACTTCGTATTTGGGTCCTCCATTGATCATGATGGGTTCAGGTGGTGGTTTAACTCGTGTACCGGGTTGCACTGGTTTTAGGAGTGAGACGTGGAACACTGGATGAATTTGCATGTTAGCTGGCAATGTTAGTTTTACTGCTGCTGGGTTGATGATGGCTTGAACAGGATTAGGCCCCAAATAGTGAGGATGAAAAGTTTGGGTTCCCTTTAGTGGTATGTACTTTGCTGTTAGCCAAACTTTGTCTCCTATCTGATAGTCAGGAGCCTTTTTTTGATGTTGGTATGCAAACCTTCTTTGCTTACTTTTGGCTTGGATTAATTGTTCTGTTGCCCTTTTAAAGGCCTGAGTGATGTTTGCATGAAGCGTCTTTACAGCCGGCATTTCGAGGCTGGGAGGGCTGTCAAGTTCGGAAGTATTTGGATGTCTGCCGTAGAGGGTGAAAAAGGGTGTTTGACCAGTACTGGAATGTACAGAATTGTTATAAGCATATTCGGCTATCCATAATAGATCTCTCCAGGTTCCCTCAACTTGATGCAGCATGCATTGCAGGTATTGTTCGAGAGTCTGGTTGGTCCTCTCTGTTTGACCATCTGTTTGGGGGTGATGGCTGGTGGATAGCCGTATGTCGATGTGAGCTATAGCGCAGCACTTTTTCCAGAAGTTTGATATAAATTGGCTCCCTCGATCATAGACCAGGACTGAAGGGAATCCATGCAGTTTGATAATGTTTTCTAAAAACACCTTTGCTAGCTGGGAAGCATCTGGAAGGCCTTTGAAAGGGATAAAGTGTGCCATTTTAGAAAATAGGTCCACTACAACTAAAATGGTATTTAACCCTTAGCTGGGAGATAAATCAGTAATGAAATCGAGAGAGAGTGTGTGCCATGGTGCTGGAGGTATTTCTAATGGTTGCAGGAGGCCAGCTGATCTTTGCTTCAATTACTTATTTTGTGCACACACTCCACATAATTGAACGTATCGGATGACGTCTTGACGCCAAGTGGGCCACCAATAATTGCATTTTACTTTGGCTAAGGTTTTGGCGATTCCGGGATGACCTTTCATCAAAGAGTCATGATATTCTGAAATGATTTGTTGTTGTAGCTCAGTTGATTTTTGACAAGGTATTGTTTTCCTTTGGTAGGCCATTCTAGTAACTCACTTAGGGTTATTTCCTGTTGGTTTGCATTTCTAAGTTCTGTTTGTGTTAAAGCTGTGGTGAGGCCTAAAAGCTTGTGCTCAGGTATAATGGCCACTGGATCGGGAGTTGTATATTCTTTTTCCTCGATGCCCATGCAAGATAGTGTGCCAGCTTTCCCATTTCTTACGCCGGTCAATAAGTGATTATATAGTCATATTCAGCGAAGAAAAGGGCCCATCGTAATTGGCATGAGGATTGTGCCTTTGCTGTTTTAAAATATTGTAAATTCCGATGGTCCATAATTACAGTGACCGTATGCCTGGCCCCTAAGAGATATTGCCGCCATGCCTTGAAGGCGGATTTTATAGCAAGCAGTTCCTTATCGGTAATGGCATAATTGAGTTTAGGAGGTGTACATTTTCGTGATCAGAAGGCCACAGGGTGCAATTGGCCAGTTTCAGGGTCTTTTTGAGATAGAACTGCCCCATCGCCATACTGGAAGCATCTGTTTCCACAATGTAAGGTAAATCTGGAAGAGGATGTCGTAGGATCGGGGCTGAGGTGAATGTTTCCTTTAGTTTTTGGAAGGCCTTTTCAGCATCTTTTGACCATATGAATTTTTTATTGTTTTTTCGTAGAAGTAACGTGATTGGATGCACAATCTGAGATACGTCTGGGATGAATTGGCGGTAGAAATTTGCAAAACCCAGCATACTCTGGATCCCTTTTACTGAGGTCGGGGAGGGCCATTTTAGAATGGCATCCACCTTGTGGGCATCCATCCGAATGCCCTTCGGAGTAAGAACGAAACCAAGAAATTCAACTTTGTTACATGGAAAGAACATTTTTCAAGTTTTGCGTATAGTCGATGTTGGCGCAGTTTAGCAAGGACAGCACAGACATGCTTAACATTGTCTTGTTCTGAGGTTGAATACACTAGGATGTCATCTATGTAGACCAGGGCGCAAACATCGATCAGCTCCCTTAGGACGTTGTTCATAAAATATTGGAACACCGCAGGGGCATTGCACAGCCCGAAAGGCATTAACTGGTACCCAAACAACCCATATTTAGTACGAAAGGCCATTTTCCATTCATCTCCCTTTTTGACTCGGACCAGGTGGTACGCTCCTCTGAGGTCTAACTTCGTATAAATCTGGGCATCTTTGACTTGATCTAGCATCTCGGGAATAAGGGGCAGTGGGTAACGGTTTTTCACGGTGATCCGGTTCAGGGCGCAATAGTCAATACAGGTTCTTGAGTCCCCTTCCTTTTTTGGTACGAAGAACAGGGGAGTGGCTGCTGGAGATTTGGATGGGCGAATGAACCCATTTGGCAAGTACTGGTCCAGATGGGGCTTTAGCTGGTTTTCTGATTCAGTGAGCGCGTAGATTCTACCGCAAGGGATCTGTGCACCAGGTATGAGGTCAATCTGACAGTCGTAGGACCTGTGCGGTGGTAGCATATTAGGTTGTTCCTTCTGGAACACATCCTGGAAATCTTGATATTCTTCAGGGAGAGTACCGGTTGTGCCAAGTGTAACTATACCGACTCTTGGACTCATAGAAACCTTGAAACCGGACTTGTTTTCTTGGAGATAGCAGGTGGAGGCGCAATCATGAGGAAAAGTAAGTTTTCTTGCACACCAATCTATCCAAGGGTTATGAGCAACTAACCATGGCATCCCTAAAATTAGCTGAAACTGAGGCGCCTTGATGAGATCGAAGGAAATCGATTCCCGGTGTCCATCCTGGCACCGCAGGGTTATTCCTGCCGTACATCGGGTTACTGGTCAAGAAGCAATTTCAGTCCCATCTACTGTGGTCACCTTTTCTGTGTTTGGCTTAAACCTTAAGGGAAGCCCCATCCATGCGGCCAGATCTTGATCAATATAATTCCCAACTGCCCCGCTGTCTATGTAAGCTTCAACGGAATGCATCCTTGAAGGTTGTTGGTGATTGATTAGGATTACTGGTATTGCGAAATGTGAGGTTGGTTGCTCCTTCTTCTCACTCGACAAACTGACCTCTACTTTTGTCGAGCTAGGTAGTTTTCCGACTCCTTACTCTCATCCTTTTCTGTAGCTCCCACAATTCGCTTGGGAGGTTTTATTGGACAGTCTTTTAAGAAGTGCCCCGATTGTCTGCAGTACAAACATAACTGCTGTTGCCTTCTCTTGTCTCTTTCGGCTTTGTTAACGGTGGTCGTATGCCTCCAATTTGCATTGGCTCTGTGGTATTCTCTGACGTGCGCGGAGTAGCATCTTTGGTTCGTAGATACACGGCCCGTGTGTTGGATTTGGACCCATCCGCTTTTCGATCTTGTAATCGATGATCTAATTGCACCACCAGATTGATGAATTCACAACAGTCTCTAGGTGGATCAACTACCTGAGCCAAGATGTCCTTTAATTCCCCTCAAAGGCCTCGTTGAAACAATATGGTTCTCTTGTCTTCAGGCCACCTGGTTTCGGCCACCAACCTATTGAAGGTTGCTATGTATGTTAGCAAGTCCTGATTCCCCTGCCGGAGTGACAAGAGTTCATTTTCAACAGCTTGTTCATGGGTGTGTCGGGCAAAGAGTTTTTACATTTCCCTTTGGAAGCCCCCAAAGTCACGTAGTAACGGATCATCATAGCTCACAAGCGGCACTGACCAGTCTGCTGCACTACCACTTAGATATGATAAAATAAATGCTACACATGCTTGATCATTAGGGAATGCAGCCGGTCTGCAGAGGAAATGAAGGCAACATTGATTCATGAAAGCTGCATATTTTCTTGGATCTCCTGAAAACCTTTCTGGGGGTGCTAAGGGTATTGTTCTGGGAAAATGTATTTGCACTAGAGTGGTAGACGACGTGGTTGCCTGTGCCAGTGTAGTTGTTTCTGGTAATGGAGCTTGCCCGGCCTGTGATTGCAGTAGTTGCCTGCTGAGTTCTTCGGTGCGATCCTTTGTGACGACAAGATCCCTTCGCAGGGAATTAGTCTCTTGCCTAGCCGAATGCACCTCAGCGTGTAATTGCCCTAATAACTCAGCAAGTTGGTCCATTTCTGAGGTCTCCATGGCGTCCACGTGGATTTTGTTATGAGTCTTCGCGTTCTGTTACGCTCACCTGATATCCACGGGGATGCCTGTATGCCCTGGTTGCCGGATTTCCCCCAGATGTACTCAAATCGGGATAATGTCTTCTATGGCAGGTGGGCCTGAAAACACAGGAGGACTGGGCTTAGGTTCAGATTTCGTTTCCTCCCACCAGCCCCTTGGACTTGACCTGAAGGCCCCCCCCTTCTCACCTTGTTATGATGTCTGGCGTGCTCTCTGTCCTGCTTTCTGCGCAGGGGCGCGTAGTTTCTGTGGGTTGAACGACCGAGTTAACTTCACTGATGCCAACCCATTCAAGTGTCTTTAAAGAGGTAAGTTCAATTATAGTAGTCTTTGAGGGCCTTTGCTTTCTTGCGGGCTATTATTGTCTTTCCCTGATTGTTTCCCCCTTAGGTATGCAGAGGTTCACTGGGTGTGCTGCTTGGGTTCGGCTCCTGTCGGGATTTATGGACGCGGAGCGTATGAAGAAAGGTAGGTTCAGCACGAAGTGCAGCGCGCTAATGTCTTTTTGGGCTAACCTGTATTCTTTATTCCTTTTCAGGTTACGATGGTCTTTCTCGGCGTGCAGTGTTTTCCGGAGCAGAACCGGCCAAGATATGCCCAGCCAGGTGAGGAGATTTTGGTTACTGCTGAGCTTGCCGTGAGTAAACTGTTTAACGTTGTCCCTTTTTCTCTCCTCCCCAGGTGCTTCGTTACGGTGCAAGTGCGATGTCCTGAAGATGCTGCCAACGGGATGGAAGACCGCGAGCAGCTAGGATCGAAGGATGGAAGACTTCAGGTAAGCTGGAACTGCTAATAATGTTCTTTTGTCTCCTCTGCAGGTCCGCGATTCTAGGAACGCAGGGTGCTGGTCTCTGAACACGGTGAGCGTTACACTGCTGGCTGCAGAAGAACGCGAAGCACGTTCTTTAGCTTGGGTGTGATTTATATAGCCTACTCTGTAAAGTAGTCCAGGTAAAGTAGTCTGGGCTACCACACCCTAAAACACTGCACTGCACAGTCTAGTTCTTAGGGACTAGACTGTGTGGGTGCCTCCATGTTGGCTGCAGGCCTCCATATGAAAAATAGTCCCTTCAAGTCCCATTCCAAATATGAGTCTAGCGCCAAAGGTGCCAGGACCGACTCCAGGAGAGTCTCTGGTGACAATGCAAGGCCCTTGGGGTCCCAAATGAACCCAGAGCCCTAACCCTACCTAGCATGTGACCATGCCAGTGGGGTTCTGGGTCACGGGTCCTGACAGCTGTGATCCAGTATGTAGATGACATTCTAGTGTGCAATGAGACAGAAGAGAATGCAGAAAAGACTAAATACAGTTCATGACAGTCTTGGCAAAGAAGGGGTACAAAGCTGACAAGGAAAAATTACAATATTGCCGGGAAGAAGTGTTGTACATGGGACAGTTGACACCCCAAAAGGGAAAAAATGTGACCCCTTCAAAGAGTAGAAGCGATCATGAAAACACCTCAACCAAAGAAACTGAGGGAGATGCAACCATTTCTGGGCCTTTGCAATAACTGCAGGGTATGGTTCTTTGATTACAGTACATATGTCAGATCCCTCTTAAAAGGACTCAAGGAAGCTCAGAAACATGACAGTGATATAGCCTGTAAAGGTGAAATGACAGACATATTCAATTAATTAAAAGGAGCACAGCACCCGTTCTAGGGATTTCTGACTACAGTGCAGAGCTTTTTATATTCCCTCATTCAAATGGAGTGGTAATGACAGCAGTTCACACAAAGAAGACAGCCCTAGGGCACAAACCATTAGCATTCTACAGTGGGATCCTATATCTAGTGATGAAAGGTCATTATCCCTATGAACAATCATTGGCCGCGGCAGCCTTTGCAATTGAGAAATCTGCCAGCAGTACGATGGGCTGTATAGTAACATTATATGTGGAGTTTGCCCTGTTTGCCAACCTTTAGAATCCCAAAAGCACATTGACTACACAGAGAGCATCTGGGTACAAGGTGATCATCTCAAATCCAGCGATTAAAATTGTCAGATGTAAAGTAGAGAATCTAGCAACATATATAACAGAACCAGTGGAGGAAGGAGATTATGTGCATGACTGCACCAAGTAACCTGAATACTATGATGATATACCCCATGTCAAAGAGAATGCCCTAGGAGGGGGGAGGTCCTCTTCATTGACGGTTCTTCAGCGATAGACCAGAGCTCAGGGGAGAGACACATAGGGACTCCAGTGGTAAAAGTAAAGCCAAATGGCAACTTTGAGAGCGTGATTGCCTTTTTTATTTGTCAGCTCAAGAAACAGAGTTAGTAGTGCTTATTGTGGCACTTGAAATGCATGAGGGTGAGAAAATAACAGTGCATTCTGAATTTCCCTATGTGAATTAACAGTACATGCAGGACTGTCACGTTGCAAAAGACAGAGCATTCAGCGTGCAGACGTGCATCATGCACCATTATTGGACAGGCTCAGAAATGCACTCCAACTATCATTGGCCAACACCATTGGTGAAGTGTGCAGTACACACTAAAGGGGCTTATTTAATTTCTTGTGACAATGAAGCTGCCGACATGGAGACATAGATGCAAGAAAAGCAGAGTATTTTCACAAAGTATCTGATTGTGACACAGCACCTAATAAATACATAAGCACGTGCAGCCTGGTAATTAAAGAAGGCTTTAAAACATTGCCCATATTGCAGATAATTGAATTGCAGGGACGCGCTACACCAGATGAGCAGGATTTATGGTGGTGTATGGGGTGCTCATTGTCACCCACAGATGCACTGTGGTGACAGGACAGCAACAGCAAACCAGTATGCCCTTTGGAATCCTTAATGTAGCATTCGACCAACTGCACTACCCAGCACGCACAACAGGAGAAGATTGGCTTGAGCCTAACATGATAGAGCACGTTGCTGATTTTGTCACAAATTGTTTAATTTGCCAGGGGTTTACTGCAGGGCACACGCTGTGAACAGTTAGAGGAACAATAACCTGTCCTACTGGACCCTTCCAATATTTGCATGTCGACTATGTAGATATGCTCCAAGTTTGCAATGGCTACAGATATATGATAGTAGTTGTGTGTCATTTCTCTCAATGGATCAAAGCTGGTCCATACGCATATCCCGATGCCACATGTGCTGCAAAGTTACTCATACGTGAGGTCTTCCCGAGGTGGGGAGTGTGCAAAGTTCTTCGGTCTAACAATGGACCACATTTTGTAAATTAAGTCTTTGAGCACATCACAATCCTACTGAGTATTGAGCATACATTGAGCATACATTCTACTCTGTTTATCACCCGCAGGCAAACAGAATTTTTGTGAATGTCTCAACGGCCTATTCAAGGAATGAATTGCTAAGTTAAGTGACCCTGAAAAAAGGATGGCTCTATTGCCTACCCTTAGCCCTATTCACATTACGCAATCAGCCCGGCTCAGACCATCACCTGACTCCTGATGAGCTGCTGACAGGACACCATATGCATGTAAATCTTGCTTCTCACACTAAAGCGCAAAATGATGCCCATAATGCTGCTGATGTACCTGGTTCTGAAATGCATGAATATTCAGCTGTTATGATGGCGAGTGTCGCTTGTATGTCTCAACAGCTTCAAGCCAGCATGGGAGCTCAAAGAAGAATGAGAAAAACCTAAACAAATTGATCCCCAGACTCTACTCAAAGTCCCTGCCCTCTATCCAAGGGACAACATTTTAATAAAAAATGTTGTACGGTGCTGCCACAAACCTCGCTTATAGGGACTGTACCTTGTCAAGGAGGTCTCTCCCACTGCTGTATGCAGACAAGGAAGGTGAGCCTGGCTCTGCCTTGACATCACAAACCCTAAAAAAGAAGAGACCCCTGCCTCCAATCCCCGAATCTGAAGGTGAAGAAGAGGTGACGTGGATGCAGATACAATCATCCACAAGGAGCAGACAGCAGCCAGCAGATTGAGACAGACAACTAACTGAACCTTTCCTAATTAACAAATGAAAAGTACTGAGTGAAAAGTGTCCCAAAGATTTTACCTGCACAAATTAAACAGATAACACTTTCATAAATAGAAGAAATACAGACATTCAATGTTGCCCTTACATGCGATATTATATGCAATCTTCTCTTGCATAGTCAATATCTAGTCAGCCAGAAACGTCACTCTCGCCACTCTTTTAGATGACATGAAAAATTGTTTATTTTTTAAAGAGTTCTTCTTGCGATAATTATGCAGTTTTTCCTGTAGAGACTAACATATTGAAAACAACGTAAAATGATCCAGGGAAAAGAAGAAGATGGTGTCAGCGGGGTCTACAATGTATTCCTCCTCTATAGAAGAGTCCGACTCTCTCACCTCCCCTTCCACCTCACCTCTGTATTTCCAGCGGAGCGTTGGCTTCTGACTTCCTTTGGGTCTGGTTCTCTCCTTTTTTTTATGAAGATAGGGGCGACCGTGGAAGGACGCCACCGTGTCACCTTGTAGGTAAACGGTGGCTATCCTCTGCGGCCGCCTGAGGATGGGGAAAAAGCCAAAGGCACAAAAAACCCCAATGTAGTGAAACTCCGGATGAAGAAGTAGAGCTGGGTTGTTCTGTAAGAAGATCCGAGAGCTGTGGCGTAAATATGGCAGTCCGCGGACCGGGGAGCGGAGAATGAATGAAGACCACTCCGAAAGGTCAGTTCCCAATGAGTGTAGCAGCTAGGACTGGAAGGATCTGATGAGGGTAAACACGAAGGCAATCCAGGGACAGGCAAGGTCAAATATAGGAAGGCTGTCCAAGAAAAGAGGTAAGGCTACGGCAATCCAAAAGTGAAAGCCAACACTGACTGAGATGGAACACAGGAGGTCAATTGGGAGGAGGGAAGAAGGAAAACTAGGGAGCAAAGCGAACGGGTAAGAAAATGAATGGAAAGAGCAAGAGAAAACGACGGAAGGCGGGCGGGATACTGAGGATAGGTAAAGAGGAGAGGATCAGCTAAGAGGGGAGGAAGAGCACAGAAAGACTGGGGAAAAACTGTGAAAGAAGGAAAAACAGGGCAACGGGAAGGAAAAAATAGCACAAGGAATACGAGCAAGAAGGGAGGACGCCGGCAAAAAGCTGACGTGCAGGAAAAGTGGAGCGTTGCAACACGCTCGACGCCGGAAGTGACAGAGATAAGTACCGGCATCGGGAGCGCTGCAAGAATGACTAGACCTGCACACAGCGCTTGGCAGAACGTGATGGAAACGGCCATGGGGAACGCCGTTTCCATCCGTTCCAATAGCGCCAGGTACCCCTGGGCATGACAGTATGCCCCCTCCCAGGACCCACCCCTCCTGGTTTCCCCGGGTGTCTCAGATGAAACTTTCTCACTAGGGTGGGGGCATGTAGATGGGATCTGGGTTCCCAGGTATTTTCTGACCTAGGGTACCCCTTCCAGTGGGCAAGGTACTCCGGACAACCCCGGCAGTACCTGGAGTCGCATATGTGAACCACCTCGTAAATATCCTTTGAGGGATCAGGAGGGACACGTGTGTTGCCTGAACTACGAACCCATCTGTCGGCCACATAGGGTTTCAACTGAGAGGCGTGAAACACTGGGTGGACACGTCGCAGAGTCTTGGGAAGTTGGAGGCGGTAGGCAACAAGATGTATGATATGAGTAATCTTATAGGGGCCAATGTATTTGGGGGATATTTTGGATGGCCGTACCCATCGTGGCAGGAATCTGGCGGACAGCAACACCTTATCTCTGATGTCCCATTCAGGAACCGGTCTTCGGTGTTTATTAGCCTGTGTCTTGTTCCTTTCTTGTGTCTCTTGTAGATTTTATTTAGCCTTGTCGTGTGCTTCCTGGATCAGTGCTAAAGAAGAATACACAGAAGGGACTTGGGACTCAAGACTGACCAAGGGAAGAATTGTACGGGGATGGAATCCGTAAGTACAAAAGAAAGGACTCATGCCTAGTGTGGAATGATAGGAATTATTATATGAAAATTCTGCTGTGGGGAGAAGCTGGACCCAATTGTCCTGCTGATGATTTACAAAACAATGGAGATACTGCTCCAGAGTCCCATTTAGACGTTCTGTTTGTCCGTTGGATTGAGGGTGGAACCCCGATGTTAGTGCCCTTTCGATCCCCAATTTCCTACAAAAGACTGACCAGAAACGGGAGGTGTATTGGCTACCAAGGTCAGAGATGATCTTGGTTGGAAGACTGTGTAGTCTGAAGACGTCTCTCAAGAAAATTTCCGCCATTTCCGATGCCGAAGGGACCCCTGGTAAGGGCAAAAAGTGTGCCAGTTTGGTGAATGAATCCACTATTACCATTATTCATGTGCAACCTTGAGACCTGGGTAATTCGACGATGAAGTCTGTTGAAATCGTTTTCCAGGGACTGTCAGGAATGTCACAAGACTGCAGCAGTCCTATGGGTCTTTGTGTGGAGGACTTGTTGCAAAGGCAAGTTGAGCAGGACTGAATATATTTACTGGTCTCTTCTCTCATCTCTGGCCAGTAAAAGTGCCGTTGCAGTAAGTCCAAGGTACCCTTAATCCCACGATGACCCGCAAATCTGGAATCATGGCACCAAGAAAAAGCGGTCTTTCTTAAAGTTGGTGGAGGCAGATACTATTTGCCATTTACCAGATATAGACCATCCTGGATGAAATACTCGACTTTCTTGTGGTGCTGTTCAAACTCGAACCTCCCAGCAGAATCGTCCTTGACTTGTTGCAGAAAGGTGGACACAACCCCGATCTTCATGGTCTTTGGGAACATTAATTCTGTAGTCCATTCCAGATCGAGAGTATAATCGCTACGCCTAGACAGGGCATTCGCCACAAGATTTCGCTCACCGGGGATGTAAGTTATATCAAAGTCGAACTGAGCGAAGAAATGGGCCCACCTTGCCTGTCTTGTGTTGTAGCATTCAAATTGGCGTAAAACCTGCAGGTTCTTGTGGTCCGTACGGATAGTAAAAGGATGTTCGCCCCCTTGGAGAAGGTGGCGCCATTCTAAGCAGGCCATCTTCATTGCTAACAATTCCCGCTCTATAACTGAGTAGTTTTTTTGACTACTGCTCAGCGTCTTGGAGTAGTAAGCTATGGGGTGTTCCACACCTTGGTGGCTTTGTAACAATACCGCCCCCACCGCGGCTGCCGAGGCGTCAGTTTCAATGATGAATCGAAAATGTTGATCTGGCTGTCGGAGTATGGGGACAGAACAGAAGGATCTTTTGAGTTGATGGAAGCTCTCTTCAGCTTGGGAGTGTGGAATCAGAAAATACAATATTAAGACGTTTACACCATGCAAAGAGAAATACACCGACACAGACTTGTAAAGATTCCCAGAATCTTTATTGCAATTCTGTACAGTTTACAAACAAAGTACACAAATAGCTATTTGGCCGTCAGTACATCACAGAGACCACCAGCAGGGTTCAATGTGAGCAGTGAACAGGATTTGCTAGCTGGACATCAGCGTATTTATACAGTTTCGTTATAATGATGTCCAGCCTCTAACAAGTTAATCATGTACTGGCCTAGGGTCACGCCAGGTTCGTTCCTAATTTACCTATCTTGTGCATGCGGTTTACTTTTTAATACATTTACTAACAAACACTATCATTCTCTGAGTTTAACTTTACACTCTTTACACATTGCTTTAATACAGACCAAACAAATGTTTCGCATGTCGTGTTTAGATAGCGTTATTGTTCTTGTATACTTGTAGGTTAACATCGCCAATTCAAGTAATCCCCCGATCCCGAGGTCAACAAAGGACAAGGTCTACATGACCCTAACATGTAGCCTGAAGGCAGGTTGGACATTAACTCTCCTCCAGAGGTTGAAGAGGTTAAAGCAAGAACAAGAGAACACAAGACAGCCATTTTAGGCCACAGGTTGACATTTTACAATAAACTAAAATGGCGGCTCTAACCTAAAATGGAGGCTTGATTCACTTTAAGGTCACAACCTTGTAATACGGATTTCCTCGCAAAGCGACCGGGCATAGGCCAACATAGACAATGAGGATGAAACAATATTATATCAGTTCTAACAAACCCTCCTTTTGGCCTATGTCAAGCGCTAAACTACCTTCAATCATCTTGCGATTAACTCCACATTTCAACGTCTATACACCCCAAATCATTGTCAGACATATCTATTGCCATTCAGACACTAGATCAGACACTAGAGTTTCTTTCAACACAAACTCCTTGGAAACCTTATCTGGGGCGTATATTTTATGCCCTAATACACTTGTTGCTTGCGCGCAACACCCCCCTAATACTGAACATATACCAGGGAGACACTGTATACAACAACAAAGGAACAGAAAACTTCCCAAGATTATCAGCAGGGCCGAAAACAACTTCCATCCCCACGACCGTAGAAGGTCCCAAAACCATGCACTAAGTTCCCAGTATTCCTCAGGAACATGCACTTCTGAACTGAGAACATGTAGATTTTGGATAGCCCTAAAGATCTTTGGAGAGGAGTCTGGTACGTAAACGCAGAAAGCGGACCCCACTAATTTACATACTCCTCCACGCTCAGCCAGAATGACATCTAATGCCATCCGGTTCTGAAGAGTCACTAATCTTATCACTTTCTGTTCTAACTTCATATTATAGAGTATGCCAGAGGTCCGGTTGATGGTTCTCTCCAATACTCTCGCTAGTCCCCTGATATCTTCTGAATTCGTAATTTGCCCAAAAAATTGCACAAAGGATTTCATGATGTCCCCTAGAGTTTGCGCTGGAGTATCCCCTTTCACACCTCGTCGTGGACGAGTCTTTGAAATTTCTGCAGTACTGGCAATAAATACCCCAGGTAATGGAACCCCTAAATAGCAGGTTCCTTGCCAATCCGTGGGCAACCATTGAAATGCCACATTACCGCAACAAAATAGACAGGTTCGCCTACGTACAGAGGTCTGTTCTCACTAGTCAAATTTGCAATGTTGGCGCATTTTCTAAAATTACCCATTGACCGTGTTCCATTCCTCTGTATGCAGAAGGATACTGAATCGGGGCTATGATTAACAGAATAAGATGGAGGCGTGGCATCCTTATTGCCTATAGGAGCCATTTTGAAAGAGATAAAAGACTGAAAAGGACGAGACAATCTATCAGAGGGCCTAACAGAAGCAACGTTTGGTTTACTCCTATTTGCAAAAAACGAGCTTCCCAGAGGCATCAAAACACGTTTTTCAAAACTATTCAGATTTGTACCATCAAAGTTCCCTGAGATGCTGTCATTCCATCGGCCAAAGAATAGTGCTCTAAGAGAAGCGTAACAAGCAGTTGTCAAAGGTAAAGGATGAATATACCAACCTAGCCCCTTATCCCCATGTTGCGGTAGATGTGAACAGATCCAGCAATTGGTCCTATTTAAAATTGCATGAGTGGCATTCATTATTAACAAAAGGGTATTATTCTGATAGTTCCATCTATGCAAAGAATCTCTAGGCGATAAAGTATGCAATTGCATGGAAGGAGTGGGGAAAACAGATACATTTTCAATAGGTAAAAAGTCCTCTAGCGGATATGCTTCCTCCAGATACCATAACCCAACAGTTACTAAAAACCCAGTTATTATTACAAAAAGGCAACAATACATAACCCAAAACCAACAGTTACTAAAAACCCAGTTATTATTACAAAAAGGCAACAATACACTTTGGGGGTCCCATTGCATGCCTGATCATTGTCTCTGCTAGTCACATATATTTCAAAAAGTTTGGTACGAGCGGTAGCGGGTGCGGGCATTGTAGTCTTCAATTGAAAAAACACCAATTGTTCGTTTGCTGGCGACTCCAGTCGCGCGTCTTCTTAATGTCTTTGCCACAACCCTTAGCCAAGAGAATCCTTCCGTACAGTCGGGCCAAAAGGCAAGCCCTCAAATGATTTCCTCAATCGCACAGTCAAACCGTGCTGTATGTCTATTTCCTTGGACATAAATTATATTTCACAATTTCTGGTGCTGAAGGATCAGAAAGCAAAATGTCGTCACTTCCCACTGGAGGTGGCAAGTGAACGGAAATGGGATCAGAAAATGATTGATCCGGAAGTACCACTGTTGGAGAGTACGGAAACAAGATGGCCGTTTTGTCTGGCCTTGCGAATTCTGGAACAGTCTCTGATACTCTTGTGTCGATTATTGCTGTTTCGGGCACGTTGGTTACAGCAGTGGAAAGGGATTCTGTGTCTTCTGTATCGTATGGCATAGGCTGCGGGATCCGTTTGGTGTGCGTCGCGTGGATCCAGTTCTTACGACCCGCTACCTGCACAGCAGTCTGGGTGACTAGCAGGACCTGGTTGTGACCCCTCCACCGAGGTGCAAGCTAAGACGACCTCTCAAAAACTTTCGTGAGGATCAAGTCCCCCGGTCATAGACTGTGACCAGGACCCTCGTAACATACAGGTAATGCCTCTCGCACCTGGTGATAAATTGAAAACAAATTTTTAGTCAACTGGTTACAGTAATCTGAAAGAAGCACATTCTCTATATCCCGCAACGAGCGATTTTTTTGGCATACCCCAAATATTAGCAGGTCTCCCCATTACCACCTCAAAGGGAGAGAGCCCAGTTTTAGTTTGAGGGGTTGTTCTCATCGACAGCAACATGATCGGTAAGGCGGCCGGCCATTTTAACTTGGTGCCAGCACACGTCTTAGCGAGCTTGTTCTTTATAATGCTGTTATGCCTTTCCACTAATCCGGCACTTTGGGCATGTCTGGCGAATGGAACCGTTTATCAATCTGTAACCCTTTGCATATTTGTAGGATTACAGCAGCAATAAAGTGTGCCACATTATCCGACCCGATGACTCTTGGCAGCCCGAACCTAGGAAAAAACTCTTTCAACAGAGTTTTTGCCGTGGTTATGGCCGTTGCATCTCTAACAGGGAAGGCCTCAACCCACTTACTAAAAGCATGAATGACAACCAACACATATTTAAGATTATTGCAACGTTCCATTTCAATAAAATCAAAGTGAGTAACCCAAAACGGAACAGAAGGTGGAGCGAAACTTCCTCTAGGAGTCGAGGTACCTTTTCCTACATTATGCTGCAAGCAGACCATGCACCCTTGGACAAAGCACTCCGCAGTTTTGAAAATCTTATCATTGGCCCATACACTGTGTAGCATTTTAGTCAATTTACACGCGCAGACATGTGTCGGACCATGAGCCATAATAACCATCATTGTAATGTAGGCGTCAGGGAGTAACCATTTTCCTTCAACATTGTCCACCCAACACCCATCATCATCCAACCTTCCGGCGCCCCCGACCCATCTCTTGGTTTCCTCTATATTAGCATCTGCTTGAATGTCTTTTACAGAATCGATACTTTCACCAAAAGTGCAAATATTTACAGTCTCTCTTACAGCATACATTTCGGAACTAAAATCAGTGGCAGTTTGCTTAGCTATCTGATCAGCGAAAGCATTCCCTTTTCCTATATCATCTGTAACTTTTTGATGTGCTGCACATTTTATAATGGCTAACTGAACAGGGAGTGCGAGCGGTGAAAGTAATCGCACTATTAAAGTGCCATGCTGAATTTTCGTGCCATGTGAGGTCAAGAAACCTCGTTCTTTCCAAAGTCTACCGAAGTTGTGAACCACCCCAAAAGCATACTGACTATCGGTATATATATTTACTGTAAGCCCTTCAGAAAGTTCACAAGCTCGAGTTAACGCTATAATTTCTGCGGCCTGCGCGGAATTATGCATAATTCTTTTGGTTTCAACAATCGTGCTTAAAGTAGTAAGCAGCTGTGGATGTACCATTCGGAAGTTTAAAACAAGAGCCATCACAAAATAGCTCTCCTTGTGGGCTATTCAAAGGCGTGTCTTTCAGATCGATTCTACCTTTAGTCTCTTGTTCTGTTGCATAAAGGCAATCGTGTGACGTTTCGTCACCATCAACAGTATCTTGCGGAACAGGTAAAAGTTCAACCGGATTTAATACACAACACCTCTCAATTTGAATGTGGGGAGCAAACAAGATCAGTTCGTATCTTGTCAATCGTGCGGAAGTGAGGTGTTGCATTTGAGTTCTATTCAATAAAATATCTACAGAGTGAGGTACCATTAGGGTTAATGCATGACCCAGGACCATTCCCTCACTCTGTTTTACAGACGCAGCAGCAGCAGCAACAGCTCTCAAACATCTCGGCAAAGTGCATGCGACAGGATCAAGGGCGGATGAGAAATAGCCGCACGGACTATTCTTCCCTCCATGTTCCTGCGTTAACACAGCCAAAGCACATCCATCACATTCATGCACATACAACACAAACGCCTTTTCATAATTTGGAGTTCCTAAAACCGGCGCTGAACACAGCGCGGTTTTGAGCAAGTCAAATGCTGTCTGGTGTTCCAAAGTCCTTGGCAATGGCAAAGAAATGCCCTTCTTTGTCAAATCCAGCATTGGTTTAATTGTTAACGAAAAGTTAGGGATCCACAATCTACAGTAAGAAGCCACACCTATCAGGGCTCTAACTTCCTTCTGCGTATTTGGGACAGACATGCCAGAAATAGTCTTTATTCGTTCAGGTGTCAACCGTCTTCCCTCCTTTGACAGGAGATAGCCTAAATAGGCGACCTCCTGACAACAATATTGGAATTTTTTGAGTGAAGCTTTGTGGCCATGTTTCGCTAGATGACAAAGCAACAACACAGTGCCTTCTTTACAGGCATCCTCAGAATCAGCAGCCCAGAGGAGATCATCTACATACTGTAGCAACGTGCAAGTAGTAGGCAACTCGAGAGTATCGAGTTGCTCTTTTAATAACCTACTATAAATACTTGGACTTTCAGGGTACCCTTGTGGTGCACAAGTGAATGTGAATGAGCGTCCACCCAGGGTAAACGCGAACAAATACCTACTATCCTTGTGTATGGGAATACTGAAAAACGCGTTTTTGAGGTCAACCATGCTAAAGTGAGTGGCAGAAGCCGGAATCATGGTTAGTATCGTTGTAACATAAATCAATTATAAACCGAAAGGGAATCGCATTATCACCTTTCTTGCATACTGGCAAAATCGGGCTGTTACACAAACTACCCGTAATTTCCACAATTACTCCACGATGTACAAAATCAGAGACTATACATTTCAAAGCCTGTTCGCCTTCAACTAAGATCTTATATTGTGGGATGCGAGGCAATTTAACTCCATGTTTCAGAATAATTCTAAGAGGTTCAATTTGAAGAATGCCCAAATCATTATCATCAATTGCCCATAAGCATTCCGGAATATTACTGAATTCTGGCGGTAAAGGTCGAGTCAAAAACTGAGAGGCGAGTGATTGCTGAGGTGAAATTGTTAACCGAACTCCGTCCGGAGAACAATGTATCACTGCATGCAATTCCTTCAACAAATTTAACCCCAGCAAGTTCTCCCCACAGTTTGTGGTAAGTAGAAATGGACACTGCTCCGTGAAGGGACCCAGTGTTATCGGTACCGGCAAAGAGACCGGACAAACTACAGGTGTGCCTGAAAACCCTACGGAAACGTTGGACTGCCCTGACGGGAATATTTGGAAGCCGTGAATGGTCAATGGAACATTTCTGTGCTCCCGTATCTACTAAAAATAGATGCTTCCTTTTTCACACCGCCATCTCAACGTAGGGGCCTTTCTGATGAACGGGAATAGGTGTCGGTTCCAAATCCTGCTTCAGGCAATCCTAGCGAAACAGAATATTGTCAAAAGGAAGCTCTTCAGGGAGGTACGCGGCAGAAGAGTGATCAAAAATGTTTCCATTATCCACATTCGAAACTTGCTTATCCTGTGAAGGAGGTTGCTGTGATTCTGGTGCAAACTGACCTCTGCCAGGGCCCCCTGCACCTGGGCGACCTCTGGATCGTCTACCCATGTTCCCAAATGACCTTTGCTGCAAGGTCGGACATTGTGCGCGCCAGTGGCCTTCCTGTCGACAATAGGCACACTGGTTAATGGTTACCGGAGCCAGGGACGTACTTCCCTGTGGAATGTACTGACCTCTTAATTGATTACCCCCTCTAGGGTTTCTAACAATCTGTTGTAATAGGACTTTTGTTTTCAGGTCACCTTTTTTTTTCTCAAGTTTTTCCTTTTCATTATTCACACGATTTTCATAGTACTGAGCCATGTGCAGTACTTCTGATTGAGACTTCGCCTGCCAAGCACTTTCGGAAGACATAATCTGTAACTGGATGTCAGGCAGCAATCCACGTACAAATTTGTCGACAAACAGCCTTTTCCCTGACTCTGTGCCTAAGTCTTGTCCACTGAAATCTGAAAATACCTGTTCAAACCGATTGAAGAAATCGGTAGCACCCTCAGACTTTCCTTGGACACAGGCCGCAAGCGTGTCCCAAATGATTCTTTTTTCAGGACCTATAGTTTTCAATTTTACAATAATCCTATCAGGCAAAGTTAATATCACTTGAGGCGAATAGACAAATCAACTGGCAGAGTACGGGAAATAATAAATCAATGTCACTTAAGGTGGATGCCGATGACTGTAAGACCGACTCTATTTCTTTATAGAACCCGGTCGGATTCTTTCTTACATTGGTAATAGATTGCTTTATGGTGTTCACCTCCTGTCTTGAAAACCGGACGTGAACAAGCTGCGATACGTAATGTGCAGGGATGTCCACGGCGAGTATTCCTCGTGCAGCATCGGCCGCAATCTCAACTTTCGGGACAAATGTCGGAGGGACCTCTCTCATAGGCAACTGAGAAGTAGGCAGCTCCGAACGCTTACTAAGCAACAGAGCCAAATCAAGCGCTAAGGCAGTCGAAGAAGTATCAATCGAAAAGGCTCTCTTATAAACACTCAACAATTCTGCGGGACAACAAATCTTTCTTTTTACACACTCATTCTGCAGGTATTCTACCATAACCTGTAGCACGTTCTTTTGCATTTCTAACGTATACTGACTATATGTGTCATATACTTCATCTGGAGTTATCGACATATTTGAAATCCATTTTATCGCATCCTTTGTACAAATTCGTGCTTCCTCACCTTTTAATTCACGGCGAGGAGAAACCCGTTTCTGTAAGAACATAATACCTAAACTATCACCTTCTGCTTCCTCATTCTGTAACTCTTCCAACTCCTTCCTATACACAAAAATCCTCTCAACATGCTCACATACCTTCTCCACAGTATCTCTGGACAACGCTAAGGCATTCAAATCCTGTAACCCTTGTGGGAAATCTACATCGTTTAATCTATTCCACATTATACTCAAATGAATCCCTAATCCTTCAATAAAAACATTTTTCTCAGGAATACCTTTTAAATTTTCGAGTGTGGAAAAAACATCAGCTTGTTCACCCTTCTCCATAAAATGTTTAACCCAAGCGATCAATTCATTCTTTTTTTCTGGGGACACAGTATTACAGGTCACAACCCTTGATCCCACTCCCTGGTCTACTACAAGCGATGCGGAATCACTTGGAACAAGAAGAGTAGGCACATTCTGAATATCAACAGGTGGAGGCAAGGGGGCAGGCAAAGGAGCGACGGCTGGAAGAACAACAGAAAGAACAACAGGGAGGACCGGAGGAACTATAGGAGGAGGAATAACAACAGGAAGGGGCAAAGCGCCAGGAGGAGGGACGTACGGAGGTGGCGCGGAGGCATTGGGCCTTCGTTCATGCAAAAGTTTATTAATCAATTCATCTGACGTATGAAAATCTTTTGAAGGGTAAATGCCTAATTGAAACGCCCTGTCTGTGTTCCTAACTGACTCCAATTGTTTATTTTGATCATATAAACGTGCCTTTTCGACACTTGTCATATGTCTACGCATATGTTTCTCTCTACTCCTTTGTTGCTGCAAAGCTTCTGTTTTCCAACTATGCAATGGGTCAAATGCTGCAGGTCTAGCCTTTTTCTTTACTAATACAGACTGTAGATATTCTATACGAGGGATTTCAAAGCTACCATTGGTTGGCCACCGAAGATTAGTAGTTATGTCTGGTCTGTCTGTTTTACTTTACTTTACTTTACTTTATTGCATTTGTACTGCGCAGCAATGAACCCGTGGGCATGATGGCGCAGACGAGACTAGACAACAAGAAACATATAAGCGCAGAAAGAGCTAGGGGAGAGAACCGAGGAATCAACTGGGCTTTATTCAAAGAGCCATGTTTTTAACTTTCTTTTGAAATGTCATTAAATGCTATACTACCAAAGCCTTTCTTACAGTACATAGTACATGCCGGCGACACCTCCTGTGGTGCGGGATGGCTATCTTCCAAAGATTGTCTGTCGCTGCGGAATAATGCCCTAAAGCAGGCAGACAATTTCCCAGGCATATCAAAGTTCTGGTGTTATCTGGTCAAATAATTGTGCTCGCGAGTACAATGTGCCAAATTCAAATTGTCAGGGTTACATTAAGAATCGGGTCACGATTCACCTGACCAAAGGACTGGGAGGCCCGATCGAGTTACTAAGGACAATGCTAAGGAACCACGTGTCTGGTGATTTCGGCAAATTTACCCACCTCGATATATGGACCTTCGTCAAGACGTCGTCTCGGGCTACAGCTCACCATTCAGGGATCGGATCGTGCAGTACTGTCGAGGAATTCACTTCTCGTCCAGAGGGGCCATTTGTGTTGGCACCGTTCGATCCCGGTCCGATAGCTGAGCCAACCTTCAACGAGACGAAGTCGATCTTGAGGGTCCCTATTCGGGCGCCATCTGTGGAATCAGAAAATACAATATTAAGGCTTTTATAACATGCAAAGAGAAATACACCGACACGGGCTTGTAAAGATTCCCAGAATCTTTATTGCAATTCTGTACAGTTTACAAACAAAGTACACAAATAGCTATTTGGCCGTCAGTACATCACAGAGACCACCAGCAGGGTTCAATGTGAGCAGTGAACAGGATTTGCTAGCTGGATATCAGCATATTTATACAGTTTCGTTATAATGATGTCCAGCCTCTTACAAGTTAATCATGTACTGGGCTAGGGTCACGTCTGGTCCGTTCCTAATTTACATATCTCGTGCATGCGGTTTACTTTTTAATACATTTACTAACAAACACTATTATTCTCTGAGTTTAACTTTACACTCTTTACACATTGCTTTAATACAGACCAAACAAATGTTTCGCATGTCGTGTTTAGATAGCGTTATTGTTCTTGTATACTTGTAGGTTAACATCGCCAATTCAAGTAATCCCCTGATCCCGAGGTCAACAAAGGACAAGGTCTACATGACTCTAACATGTAACCTGAAGGCATGTTGGACATTAACTCTCCTCCAGAGGTTGAAGAGGTTAAAGCAAGAACAAGAGAACACAAGACGGCCATTTTAGGCCACAGGGTGACTTTGTACAATAAACTAAAATGGCGGCTGTAACCTAAAATGGAGGCTTGATTCCCTTAAGGTCACGACCTTGTAATACAAGCTACTGGGCATAGGCCAACATATACAATGAGGACGAAACAATATTATATCAGTTCTAATAGGAGGACCAAGAAAACGGTGAGGAAGATTTCTTAAGGAGCGAAGGGATAGATACCACCTGATGAGAGAAATCGGGTATGAACTTCCGATAGAAGTTTGCCAAACCAAGAAACCTCTGTACATCTTTGACTGACTTGGGTGATGGCCGGTCTAGGATGGCTCTGACCTTTTGGGGATCCATGGCGATACCCTCGGGAGAAAGGATGAATCCCAGATAGGATATCGAAGACACTGAGAAAACACACTTATCCAACTTGACCGAGAGATGGTTTTCTTGTAGTCTTCGGAAAACGTCCTTGACGTGTAAATTGTGTTCTTCTTGGGTACGTGAGAAAACTAGAATGTCATCAAGGTATACTATCGTGGTGTGTCCAAGTATTTGTGAGAAAAGCCGGTCCATAAAGCGTTGAAAAATGGAAGGTGCGTTAACTAAACCAAAAGGCATAACCTGATACTCATACAGGCCGAAGGGAGTCCTGAAAGCAGTCTTCCATTCGTCCCCTGTTTGTATACGAAGGAGATGGTAAGCATTGCATAAGTCCAGTTTGGTAAAGATAGTAGCGGCTTGAACAACTTGAATGATTTCTGTGATTAAAGGCATTGGGTATCGATCCTTTATAGTCACCTTGTTAAGGCCTCTGTAGTCGATGCAGGGGCGTAACTCCTGAGTCCCTTTTCTGGGGATGAAAAACAACAACGCCCCTGCTGGGGATTTAGAAGTTCTGATTAACTCGTTGACCAAATTCTTGTCCAAATACTCCCTTAAATACTGTCTTTCTTGTATGGATAAGGGATACATATGACAAAAAGGAACTAATGCCCCAGGATGGAGATCAATGCAGCAATCCTCTGGTCTGTGTGGTGGTAGTTCTAGAGGGATCTTTTCTGTTACCACGTCCACGTATTCATTGAGATGGGATGGCAGGCAGTGCACCAACTTGGACTCGCTACCGCATGTGGTCTGGACAGCTTCGTAGGTCGGTCTTGGCAGACAGTTCGTTTTACAAAACGAGGAATGGAAACTCAGTAGGTTCTTAGACCAGTCTATGGTAGGGTTATGCTTGCAAAGCAACCTATGCCCAAAATAATAGGGAAGTGTGCAGCTCGAATGATATCAAAGGAAAGACGTTCTGAGTGTTGCTTGATAAACATAGTGAGTTCTTCAGTGGTGTGGGTGAAAAGTCCTGAGCTTAATGGTTCGCCGTCTACTCCCCCTACCTTTTGATCCTCTTTCTTGGCTACGCGGACTAAGCCTTTCTGTTCTGCCCATTGGGTGTCGATGAAATTCCCAGCGGCTCCAAAATCAAGTAAGGCCTGTGTTTGGATTGTGGATTTATCAATGAGCAAAGTGACTGTAACCACCATAAGGCGTGCGTCTTCTGTTATCTCTGAGGAGAGGGTTGCGTAGGGACTGGGGATCACCCCTCGGTAGTGAGTCCCCACACTTACCGAGGGCGCTCGTTTCCCGACCACCTGGGAGGCACATTAGGACAGTCTCAAAGCATATGGGTAGATGCATAGGTTGCCTTCACGGCGTCTCTTGCGTTCTTCAGTTGTGAGGGGTGCACAAGTAGTTCCAATTTGCATTGGTACCTCTCTGGAGGAGCGAGTTGAAGAAGATGGTATTGGGGGAAGGGAGTCACCAGAAGACGATAAATAGCCCTTGGTCTTCTTGCATTCAGCTCGTTGTTCAGCAAGGCGAAAATCGATACGG
Source organism: Ambystoma mexicanum (assembly GCF_040938575.1). Taxonomy (NCBI): domain Eukaryota; kingdom Metazoa; phylum Chordata; class Amphibia; order Caudata; family Ambystomatidae; genus Ambystoma; species Ambystoma mexicanum. The sequence continues at coordinate 135,686,154 of NC_090941.1, read as the reverse complement.
AGAGCGCCGGTGATTAAATCCGCGAAGGTCTGAGGGTGTTCAATGCATGCCATTTCATCTTTCAGGTCCTCTCTTAACCCTATACGGAAAATTGCGTACTGTGCTTGTTCTTGCCATCCGGCTTCCGCCGCAGTCTGTTTGAATTGAGTTATATACGACAGCAGGTCTGGGTTCCCTTGTTTGATGTCCAGCAGATCTTCAGACGCCAAGTAGGTACTTTCTGTACACAAAAAAGTCTGTTGGAGCAGCGTCTTGAATGCATCATAATCTTGAAGCACAGGGTCAGATCGATTGACCAGTGGGGTTGCCCAAGCCAGAGCATTCCCAGTTATGTGGGTGATCATAAACCCCACCTTGGCATGTCCTGAAGAATATGCTTGTGCACAAAAGGAAAAATGTATATTACAGGCATCTAGAAACTCCTTGACTTTCTTAGGGGTGCCGTCGAATTTCCCTGACACCAAGGGCACTGAAGGTAAATCTGTCGTAGGTTGTTCTCTTTCTGTGATCCTTTGTTGTAGTGCGGCATTCGCACTCTTGAGATTTTGTACTTCGAGGTTTAGATTCTGAACGGCTGCTACCAATTTTTGTATTTGCTGAGGAGTGGCCATTGTGGTCTTGTGGCGTTGCAAACTGTCAGAGGGGTCTACAATGTCATCCTCCTCTATAGAAGACTCCGATTCCCTCACCTCCCCTTCCACCTCACCTCTGTATTTCCAGCGGAGCGTTGGCTTCTGACTTCCTTTGGGTCTGGTTCTCTCCTTTTTTTTATGAAGATAGGGGCGACCGTGGAAGGACGCCACCGTGTCACCTTGTAGGTAAACGGTGGCTATCCTCCGTGGCTGCCTGAGGATGGGGAAAAAGCCGAAGGCACAAAAAAACCCCAATGTAGTGAAACTCCGGATGAAGAAGTAGAGCTGGGTTGTTCTGTAAGAAGATCCGAGAACTGTGGCGAAAATATGGCAGTCCGCGGACCGGGGAGAGGGGAATGAATGAAGACCACTCCGAAAGGTCAGTTCCCAATGAGTGTAGCAGCTAGGACTGGATGTATCTATTGAGGGTAAAACACGAAGGCAATCCAGGGACAGGCAAGGTCAAATATAGGAAGGCAGTCCAAGAAAAGAGGTAAGGCTACAGCACTCCAAAAGTGAAAGCCAACACTGACTGAGTCGGAACACAGGAGGTCAATCGGGGAGGAGGGAAGAAGGAAAACTATGGAGGAAAGCAAACAGGTAAGAAAATGAACGTAAAGAGCAAGAGAAAATGACGGAAGGCAGGCAGGATACGGAGGGTAGGTAAAGAGGAGAGGATCAGCTAAGAGGGGAGGAAGAGCACAGAAAGGCTGGGGAAAAACTGTGAAAAAAGGAAAAACATGGCAACGGGAAGGAAAAAATAGCACAAGGAATACGAGCAAGAAGGGAGGACGCCGGCAACCAGCTGACGCGCAGGAAAACTGGAGCGTTGCAACGCGCTCGACGCCGGAAGTGACGGAGATAAATACCGGCCTCGGGAGCACTGCAAGAAAGACTAGACCTGCACACAGCGCTTGGCAGAACGTGATGGAAACGGCCATGGTGAACACTGTTTCCATCCGTTCCAAAGGCACCAGGCACCGCTGGGCATGACAGATGGGCCTTCTCAATTTTGTAAGAAATATGCTTCTGGCCCGCTGACAGTCTAATGCATGTGCTTATTTACAAAATGCAGATACATTGGCAATTAGGCTTGTGATTACTTTTTTCACTTTTGCGGTCTCTAATTTATTATCCTCCTAGGAGTGTGCAAGCTCATTCTCTACAATGTATCCAAACTAGTGAACAATAATGTAACTCTTATCACTACAGCAAACAAATTAACAACTCATGAGTGAATTATCTGCTGCTACTAAGCAGATAAAAAGATTTAAAAGAAGTGCGAAGGTTGATTTCAAACATATAAATGCATAAGTCACTGATTCTGTCTAGGTGACTAATAATAGTTGGTATGAGCACATGCCCCATGTAGGGAGTAGGACATCTGATGAGAGCTACTATGTGTGCTCCCTCATTCCCTACGCTTATGGGTTCTCCCATAGTTTTCATAGCCGCACAAGTACCCACTGACACACCATGCACTTTGTCTTACTAAAGCGCAATTCCGAAGCCAGACAGCTTCACTAGTGTGGGTAAATAAAGCAAAATCCCAGCAAGAAGATAATTATTACAAGACCTGAAGTCCATGCCAAAAACTGAAACAAAACATAAGGTAATAAGATATGAGCAAACTAGAATTAATGGAGCAGGTATTACCATCAAGGAAAATAAAATGTTGCAGTTTAATGACCACAATGGTAAAGAAATACCCGGATGTTGAGAGCAAGGCCAATTGCAAATAAAGGGAACTGTACTCACAACTGAGGTGAATATATACGCTGAAACACAACACAAACAAAAACATATAAAGCTTGCTAAATGTAAAAATGCAACCGTAATGAGTGGCCAGTTTAAACAAAATGGACGGCGAAGCCACGTTACAGTGAATGGGAAGCATCAAAGGTGCACTGAGACTCAACTTGCTGAATTAGCTGAAATACAAACCTGTACAAGCCAGTTAGTGGGTGCAACCCCCCCGTCCAAGGTTATTATGGAAAAGGGAGGTCTGCATTACTCTGAAGAGAACAGAAAATAATCATTCCTAAGCATAACACATATTTCTCTTAGATTAATTGGCGATCAGACAGTCTTTGTAAGCCAGGTGCCCATTAATTAAATACTCAAGTACTGCATAAGGAATGTATCGACCAAGTCTTCAGTGGTGAAGACAGTAATAACACCTGTATTATTATAAGCTAAAATCCTAGTAAAAACTGAGTAGAATAATTCAAAACACAGTCTCCTCACACGTGACTAATAATTATCTATTCATTAACTACAGACAGATAGGTACCTACCTCCACTCCTGTTGGGAAGGGGAGAGGGTCTTCCCACCCCCCTAGGAAACACCAAACAAGAACTAGATGCTAATAGGGGCATCCAGGGGCAGATGGGTGCACATATAGGGGTTGCGCGATCGCCTTAATGCATGCATCATAAGCTATATGGTAGATGAGGGTGTCAACGCCATCTTGGCAAGTGGCAGCCATCTTAGAGGTTAGGCCCAAACGTGGCAAACAGTATTTTGTGTGTTAGTATTAGGCCCTTGTATGAACAGGAACCCGCCCCCCACCCTGGCCAGGTCTGAGAGATCCACAACCTCCTCCATTGTTCAGAATGGTACCTTGTGCCTGGGAAGATTGTGCCCTGCAAGGCCATGCTGAAGGAGCCAAGCACCTCTTGGCAGTACTATCCCACAGAACAGATAGTAAGGCCCTCCTGCCCCCAACGATCCCCACATGAGAAATACAGCTTTGCCATACTTTCACCCCTCATGCCATGTCACCGTCCAAACCCAGGCCACCTACTATAAAACCTTTCCACCCCTCGATCGAGCACTAAGATCAGAAGGCAATGCTATCTTGCCTTCAGGAAAGGGTCACGTGATTTGTACAGTGAGGTGCAGGGTGGCATCAGACTTATAGCCTAAAACTAAGGTGGAGGACCTTGGGGGCTGCTGATCTGTCTGGGAGCGAGTGAAGTGTTTATGAGTTAGTGTGACCTTGGTTCTCCTTCGAGCCCATCCCTGTATCTGCCAGGTGCATTGTTACAATCAGAAGAAGAACATTGTGTGTCAGTAGCTAATGAATTGTTACTTTTTTACTTAACTTTATCAAATGTATATAGTGCACGCAAGGACCTGTAGGCTTCAGGGCGCAGACCGACTCACAACAAGACATAAAAGAAGTAAGGAGATCAGCCAAAAGCATGTAGTAAGCAGTGGAGAGAGTCAACGGGCTACAAGATCAATAGCCCAGGTAAACAACAGAGTCTTCAACCTCTTTTTTGAAAACGTCATTTGATTCAATGCCTCTTAAGTCCTGTGGCAGGTCATTCCAGGCCCTAGGGGCAATAGTGTAAAAAGCTCCCTTCAGGACCTTCTGAGTTTTGCACCTAGGGATCTCCAAGAGATCCTGATTATTGGACCTCAGTGTTATTCCATGAACTTTATTGGTGAGAAGAATGTGTAGGTACGCGGGAATCTTGCCCTGCCTGCACTTCTGGGTGATAACTAAGACTCTGAACAAGACTAGGTTAGCTCACCGTGGATGACAAACCCAGAAGCACCCACGTGAACAAAGATGGTCAGATAAAGATGGACCAATGGCTTGGCATCACATATGGAGCAGGCCCTACAGCTATAGGCCTCCACATATCCGTGTTGTAGAATTGTACTATATATGTTGACATCACTAGTGATACTGTTTGTGCTTACAATCTACCACACATGCCAACGGACCTCAGAACCTTCCGTGGCAGCAGAGTTCTTTGCTGATGCATTCCTATTTTTGTAGAAATAAATACTTGTTATCCTTGCAAGAATGTCTTGGCCCTTTTTCCCTACTGCACTGAATTTCTTCTGGTGTGAGCATACAGGGGTGTGCCTTCACTCCCCACAAATTCTCAGAACAAGAGTAGCCAAATAAGTCGAAGTTCAAAGTGAGAGGCCTGTGGCCTAAGAAATAAGGGATGGTGTTTTATTTAATTGGAAGAAGTGGATCCTTGTTGTCGATCCCCCCCACCACTATTTTTTGCTCATGTGCTGATGACCTGCCAAGTGTTCACGGTTGGTAAGATACATTCTAACTGATCACAACTCTCAGAATGATGCCATCTTGTAACTGTTGCATTAGCCAATTGCCTGTCGTTAAGATGATGTCTTTATTAACTTTATCAATTTTGGGGTGGTCCAAGGTGGGGCAATCAGATAGTTATATCCAATGAAAGGACTTACCCCTATGCAAACTATCTGTAGACAATTCCCCTAATCAATCACTTGATACCGTAGGTTTTTGCAACTAAGATTGTAATGTAATTTCAATTGTGATGTATTTTCTGGTTAAAAACTAATGTTTCGTATTAAAGAATCAAAGAGCTCTTGAGACTTATGTGCGAATTGCTGTCCCTGCTTTATATGGATTGTTACTAAAGCAGACCTTACCGTTTACCTTGACTATTTCTGTTATTGGGTCCAGGATTTCCCGGCCTGCCTGTTCCTCTTGTGCTGGAGACTTTTAGTGCCCCATTACAGACTCCAAGATTACTGAGTGAAATAGAAATAGAAAGAGTAAAGTGTGGAAAAGATACTTAGAAAGGGGGCAGTGGAGGGGAATGGTAGCCGTAGAAAGATAAGAACCTCAGTTTTCAAATGATTAAGATGGAGGCAGTGAGAGGTCATCCATGACTGGATAGCAATACGATAGGCAGTCAAAGAAGAGTGAATGTGTGGGGTTTAAAGGCAGCCCCAAATGAACTGCCATGTTGGGCCTACAAGCGCAGAAATCCTTTTTGTAATGGGAAAACACATTGTAGACCAACATGTCATTTCCAAACTGCAAGAACATGAAAATGCGGTTTACTTAGATAAAACAGAAAGGCCAGGGAAACGGGCACCTTCTGCAGACTGAAAACCAGGAACATTGAATATGAGACTACACCGGAGAATAGGATTCAAAGGCATACTTTGGGCTGACAGACAAAAAGGTAGCATTTTACTACCAAATATAAGAATGCTGATTTCAGAGCAAGAGAAATACAAACACTAAATGGGCCTTGCATTTGAGTGACTAGGCCAAAGGCCTGCAACTACTTTCTATTACATGTGACTGATGTCTAAACTTCATCCTTGCTGACACAGTGAGCACAGAATAAAGAGTAACTTTGCAAAAACAGAAACAGTTACCATGGAAAGGTGTGTATTTGCAGCTTAGAACAACAAACACATTGGAAAACAAATATCCATTGCCAGAGTCATGTGAATATACACCAGGATGTAATGATGATGATTGAAGGCATGATCTGAGATATTAAAAAAAGGCCTCATGTGTGAAGAAATGTTAACATTTAAAATCACCAATTTCTGTTCAGAGGAATTGGCTTCAGTTTATGTTCAGAATACTCAACCAGTGCCTTCCTCTTATTTTTGATCTATCTAAAATGTCGTTTTGTAGCCAAAGCAGTGCCCAGGAAGGTAGTTATGGTGGTTTGGGCCAACAACTGGGTAAATAAAGGCAGCCCTTAATGGGCCAACCTTTCCAAAATACTTGGATTTAAAACTCAAATTTGTGGTCCATCTCCCTTAGTTGTTGACATTTGACAGACACCAGAAGGTACCTTATGAGTCGAGGGTGGAGTTGTCTTCATCTGCATTAGAAGATATGCAGACCCATTGTCCAGCCATTGACTTTGCAAGAATGTTAATGGATTTACACCAGGTCAAAACCAACAAAGGATGCAGATGGCCATATCACAAGTTCAGTTTAAATAAAAGACATGTAATGTGAAATTGAAGGGAAAATATGCATGTCAATAATTGCCATAAGAATGTATGCAGGATCATACTTTGTCCATTTTCTCAGGAACCATATATCAAACAATAATGGTACAAATATCCTTGGAAAGCCTATAAGAAGACTGTTGGCACTACTCCCTGAAGAATTCGACCTTGGGAATCCAAGCTACCACCTAAATAGGTTTCTAGCTTCTCAGAAAATGTCACAAAGCAGAGATTCAGGAAATGATAGCTTATTAAATTAGATATCTGTATAGAAACTGTCATGTTGATAACTGTTATATTTTTTGGTTCATATTTTATGAAAAACTGTTGTTCGAACCTCCATCTTCGTGCCGCCACCAGACTTATTTCATTGAGTCTGGCATGAGGAGAAGAATTCAAAAATGTATGTAATGTTAGGTTAAGTTAGAACTTACAGAACGTTCTCGTTTTGGAGTTTTTTTTAAGTGCAAAATTGAAACTTTAAATATGCTATCCCAGATGGGTGGAGTCATACATTTAAAGGGATGATGCCTAGTAGCTAATCAGAGAAAAGGGGAGGACAGCAGATGTCCAATCCAGATCAAGTGCCAATACAATGGCACATCCTAATTTCAATAATTTGGCGTGTGGTTTAGATTGTATAAGGTGTCACACAATGACAATCACGGTGAGCTGTCTGATATCATCTGAGTTGGAACTGCTGAAAAGATTACTGGTGCTGGAGGAAACCAGGGAACTAAAATAAGACTGGGATCTATGCAAGGAGAAGCAAATGAAGGAATTACTGCTGGAGGCCATTCTTGACTGAACATGGAGAGCCCCTAACCAATTCATGATGGTTCCCCTGAGTATCCAGAAGCCTTCAGGACTTTTCCCTATGAAATGAAACCCAGAGATACAAGTCTTTTGAGGAAATGTTTGATTTAATATCCTCCCATTATTGATTGGGTGGGTAGACTAAGTAGACCCTTAGTATTTGTGCTATGTAGTAATGTAATTAACTCCCCTAAAGCCAACTAACATGGAGTGATATTGTTGAAATTTGAAATCAACAATATTGCTTCCAGTGTGAATAGAAATATAGGGCCTCATCACGACTTTGGCGGTAACCCTTAAATCTGGCGGTCGCACTATTACTGCCAGATTTAAGGGTCCGCCAAATCAGGACTTCGGCGGATTTCCGGATTTCACCCCAGCTCTTGGCTGGGGGGAAATCCGCCGAAAATTCGTGCTATTACCGCCGGCGGGAAGAATGCGAATTTTCCCGATTGAGCCCAATGGGGAATGGGGCATTCCCGAATGGGCACAATGGGGAAAGGGGAATTACATTACCACCAAACTCGTGATCCAGCGCTATTAGTGCCGGGGAGTTCGGCGGTAGGGCTAATACTATGGGTATTACCGCCAGTGTTACCGCCAAAGTCACGATCAGGCCCATAGTTTGTTAAATTCCCAACTGTTTACCATTCCTCAGACCGTGTATTAAAGCAGAGGGGTGCTGAATGTAACCAGGAGATATGGGTTTTGTGCTGGGGCAGAAAAGTGTCTGGCCAAAATGAAATCAAGTGAAGCCTCTGATTGAAAAGCATACTCTCTACTGAGAGTGGGAAAGTGACTCATAGTAGAAAAGAGATTCTTCATGGAATTGTAGTGTATCAGGGGTCCTCTAGGTGCATGTAGTCAATAATTTGCCAATAATAGTCAACAGGCAAAAAGTAACGCTGTTTATTACAGCTGAGTAAACACAAATCAAACAGCACAGTGGAACAGAACTGGTTGATGAGAGCCGACAAAACCACCCACCGTGAACAAAACCTTTATGCAGTGAATACAATGTTGCATAGTTAGAGACAGTAACACTCAATGTTTCAAATGATCATGTGTCCCACAAAGCTAAATAGCTGAGATATGCCATTCCTCTATATCTAGGCATATGTTAGTTAAACATGATTGAAGCAAACAGACCTGTCCCCCCTGGGCTCGTCCCCTCCCTGTGTGGCGCCCCATTCCCACCCACTCTACCCCGCATGTTATCTGGTGTTACAAACTGCATAGCTGTGCTGACCTCTGGATCTTTATTAACCTGGCATTGCTCAGCAAGTTTTCAAAACCAAAACAGGAGACACCCTGAGCTAGTGGGAAGAGAGAAATTCATACGGCATCTGACAAATGAGGGGCCTTGGAAACATCATCAAGGAAACAGCATACGTGTTACTTTTCAGGAACACCAAAACCTACCGTTTGATTGGTTCCTACTAGATCACCCCTGCATCCCACATCCTTCTTCCCAGACCCACCTGACAAGGGGTAATTTGTAACCATGGTTCTTGGCAGGTACCTCCCCGACACTTTATGGTGCATTTTAATTCCTCCTAGTCACCTCGAGTAACCATGGGACTGGTTTGCTGACCTTGTATGTATCAGCTGGTTCTGTTCCCAGCCACTGCTGTCTACTGGAGAAGGACCGCCTGAATACAGCTTCCCCCATCTCGCTGCTGCAGAGTGTCCACACTGTGTTCTAAATGGCCTGCTGTGAAGGGCCTGTCTAAAACATCCATATGGAGTCCACTCACCTGTGGTGTACACCTGCTCCATGCTATGCAGCAGCACCGCACATGTCAATATCATTATATGTCAGTGTGTTCCACTTGTGTCCATCCGCTCCTGTCCTCTCAGGATAAGTGCAGCCATTAATGATATTTTGTGCCTCCCTCACGGGTGTCCCCACCCGCTCTAATGAGTGTCGTAATTTTATTTTTAATTTTTTTTATTGTATATGTTTTACAAAAAGAAACCTTTCCAAATACATTAAGTAACAAACATTTCAATATATTAAAAAGATACTTAAAGACCCAATTATCCCTTTTTAAAAATGAGAAACACATAACAAATCATTTAAATAAAATAATTCGGTGCAAGTTAAAATATGAAATGATTTTGCAGTTTCCCTTTACATAACATCAGTCTTAAAGAAATAGCAGTAAGATTACAACAGTTTCATAAAACAGATTATCAGACAGTTAAATCAAAGGGCAGGCGCATACAAATCTAAAAATTTGATAAAGTGTCGTAATTGGTAGGTGCGCCCTCCTGGCCGGGGCTTGTTAAGGACCTTTTTTGCATTCCGCCCTTCAATCGATCATTCGATGGACACTTTTTTACCTATCATTTCTTTACTCTCTTGGGCATCCGCAGCCGTGTTACCCTGTCCATGTCCCCTCCCCCATTTTCATACCCATCCAATGTGGATCCTAGTACTAGGCCATCCTGTCCATCTACAGAGCATGCTACCCAATAGGCATCATAGTGCTCTGCATTTGGTGGTGGTACTGTAAAGACCACCTGCACTCCATCCTCAACATTATTTACTCCAGGATTCTGCATTTCTAATCTGTCGTCCGGTCCCCCACTTTATTAGCAGACATTATATACCAAACTTTTTCTTGCTGCAACTACAAATTTTGATGATCCACTGTCCTGCACAGAAGGCAACGAGCAGCACGACGAGCATGGGGACAGTTATTTTAAAATGGCCAACAGCCAGTCTGGCACCCAGGCAAATAGTGAGTCCAACCAAATGTCTGATGTTGTATCGTGCATTTATTTTATCATTTTTCCATGCAATGCACGAAGCTCTTCGACAGCCTCCATCAGCGTACCATTGGCAGCATCTTTGGCAGGTACTGCCATGCAGCAATTGCTTACAATCTTGTGGCAGACCCCACCCTCCATCGCAGTCATCATATCGAGAATGAGCCTGTTCTGGTTAGTTACTAAATGCAGGGCACGGAGCTCTTCCCTCACTGCATTCATTCCTTTTTCGGTCGTATTCGCTGGCTGCAGCACCTCATAGCGGGTTATCTGCAAACATTTGGCATTTGTGGCTGCTTGTACCACAGGAAGTGATAAGGATGCCTTGTTAAAAAACCTCAAGTGCTGTGGAATAGCATCCAGGTTTTGCGAGGACTCTTCCGAGAGGTAGTTACTGCTACTTTTTCTCCTTTTCACTTTTCTCTGTTTGCCTACCGTGTCTTTCTTTTCTCTCTCTCCACCCTCCCCTTCTGCACTGCAGGGAGATTGCTGAAAGGTAGTAGGTCTGCTTGCGGCATGACCAATGCAGGATTGTGGTATGTGACTTGTGCGCATGCTTCTCCCCAATTTGGAGGTAGCTGGACATATGCTTTTGACCAACAGATTCACAGTAGTCCATCACCGGTGCAGTCCCTTTCTGGGATGCCGGGATGCTCATCGTCTTCCTGCAGCCAGTGTTCACCCCCACTACGATCGTCCCTGTTTCTCTGAAACATAAAGAAAGCTGTGTAAGAGGCTTTATGTATACTGGTTGATGTCTCAGGTCTATCCATGTCAAAGCATGTACATTAGTATTCCTCACCACCCCTTCTTTGAATCCTACTAACCCCTCTGCGTGGCATTGCACCATCCCCCTATCCCATCTCCCTTTGTGAAACACTGACCCCTCAATTTGCATCAGGGGTCTGGTGAGGCACCACAGGCTGTTGTGTCCTATTGAATTTTTACAATACACCCTCCTGTGCGCAGTGGGCAGCAGCACCCCCTTCACACCCCTTCTATAATATATTCTAGAATTATTTGCTTTGTTGCTTCTTCCTTAGACATACTTTCAATCTGTATATAACAGTCACGATACACTTCCTCCCATTCCTCTATCCATTGTACTTCTACAGCGTATCCCTGAAACAGGCCCAAGTCCTACATAGTGACAAATGCATTAGGCTGCCCCCCTTCTCCGTTGTTACCTCTTGGGACAAGAATTGTTTTGGCATCCCTGTAATGTGTGGAATTGGAGAACACACATAGTAACTGCCCTAGTAACTGCCATTAGTTCTCTCTCACCCCACCCATTTCATTTCATCATACCTGAAGTTTCCAGATTCAATGTCCTGTCCCCCTCCAATGAGGCCGTAAAACCTTTCAGCATTAAATACACTTCTGTCGGTGCGTGTCCCTTTTCCATTTTCGGTAGGCAACCCCCATACTCTTCATGCATAAAAAAACTGAAAAAGAGAAGACGGAAGAGAAAGAAACAAGACAATCCTACCCGAGAATATTTTATATCATGTTTATATTTTCTCCCATTCCCCTCAATCCTTGAATGACCATAATTTTCCTCACTTACGGGCCTCCCGTAAAGTCTTATAGCAGACCAAAATTTTGATAACAATTGAGTTATACTTCACATCAAGTGTGTCCTCTTTCTTCCTCTCTGGAGGGGCTGACACTGCTGTCTTTGTGGATGTCCGAGAACATGGATCATGCTCTCTTTTCCTTTTGTATGTGCAGGGGGACAGGCGCATGCTTCCTCCTGCCAGTAACAATTTTGTGCAGAGTCAAATGATGATCCGTGCCAGGGGAGTTGTGAAGAGCGAAGGGCGCTAAGGGAATATAAAGCCAATATTTGCACAAAGAGGTGGTTAGCTTGGATAAGCACTTTTTAAGCAAGCCATTTAAATGCTCCACAATCTTGTTCACATGCGGTCGGTACACTGTGCAAAGTCTGTGTTTTATCCCCAAGAGGTGTGAGATTTCTTTGAAAAGGTTGTTGGCGAAATGTTGCCCATTATCCAACTTTATTTCATCATATGTTCCCCACCTTGAAAAGACCTCCAGCACCAGGAACTTTGCGGCTGACTTTGCGTCATTATGAGCACAGGGTCCCGCCTCATGCCAACATGAAAAAGGACAGACAACCACAAGCATGTACCTATAAGAGGTACATCTGTCTTGCATGTCAACATAGTCAATAAGCAAGTGCAGGAAGGACCCTTCCAGTCGCGACAATATTCCACTCACAGTCTTCAAGGTATGGCTGGCCAAAAATTGCTGACACACCGCACAATTCCCAATAAATGCTGCCACTAATTCATGTAGTCTAGGGATGTACCACGCTTCATTTATTTCTGCTGCGATATGTTCTTTGAATATGTGGGTGGGAAAATGTATTTGCACTAGTGCCACAGCCAGCTACTTCTTAGGCATCACTGTTTTCCCTGCGCTATTCTGTGTCCACACCAAGACTGTGGGCAAGAGTGGGCATCTGCTTTGTAGCAACAAATCATTTTCTTCCTGGCGGCGTCTCACTGCAGCTCTATTATTTGCACAATGGGTATTGAGCTAAAGCATTCTGCATTATGTTCCTCTTTACTCTTTCTGGTCCCTGCCGTCATCATTGGTACTCGTCCCTCTGCATTAGTGTAAAATCTGGTGGTACCTTCAGGAAAATATGCCACTTCTTTGGCTGCTCTATCAACCATTTCATTCCCTAAAGATATGAGGTCCTGACACCCTGTGTGGGTGGCACATTCTATTATTGCCGCTTCTACTGGCAATTTCAGTGCTTCGATCAGTTGACTTAATATTCTGCATGCTGTACCGGGGACCCATTGCTCCTCCTGAACTCACTTCTCTCCCATTGTGCTAATCCTGAATAAATCGTAGACGTAACATAAGCAGAGTCTGAAAATATATTGAGCGTGTGTCCCTCCATCATATTTAATATGCTTATCATGGCCACTAACTCTACTGCTTGTGCTTAATAGTGTGATGGTAATCTCTGATGTGATGCAACCACATACTTCTCATTGTTGTAGTATATGATAGCAGCCCTAGTATGTCTCCTTTCTGCATTGGGGTCTATACTTGATGACCCATCAATGAAGACAATGAAGACCATATATCCTCCCTCTATTTCGTCTTTCTCTAACTGGATGTTCCCTTCGATTCTGTCCATATATGCTGTACAGTCATGCATGTAGTCCCCTTCCAATGCTGGTTCTGCTATGAACATCGCTGGATTAACCACATGACACCTCACTACCTCAATTACTGGATTTGTAACTATTGTTTCACCGATGCCCTCTGCGCCATTATTGTTCTCTTCGGTTTCTCCATTATGGCAAAATGAGAATGCTCCACGTATAGCACTACTGAACACCCCATAGTAATAGTCATGGCCTTCTCTATTGCGAATTCTGCACCCGTGAGCACTTGCTTGCCGGCGATGTGCCCCTAAATTACCAGATCTAGGAGACTACTGTAGTAAGCCAACAGCTTGTGTTCCTGTGACTTCTTTTGCGTGAGGACTGCTGTCATCACTGAGCCGTCTGAATGAGAAACATGATACAATTTCTCCTTGTAATTGCGAGTGGCCAACACTGGCGCTTGGGCCAATGCCTCATGAGTTCGGCAAAATTCTTGTTCATCTCTGAAGTCCACTTTATCTCCGTTTCTCTTTCTGTGCCTCCTTGCGGGCCTGCAGTAGAGGCTTTGTGAATGTGGAGTAGTCGAATACCCATGCCCGGCAATAATTGTACAGTCCAAGAAACTGCTGGATCTCTTTCACTGTGCAGGGACGTACCATCTTGTGTATTGCTTCTGCTCTCTCCAGTGTTATTTTGTGAGCTTCTACTGATATTATTTGTCCCAGGTATACAACTTCCTCCTGACAGTGTTGCAGTTTCTCCATCTCCACCTTATACCCCTTGTCTGCTAATAGCGTCAAAATATGCACAGAGTCTGCCCTTCACTGCTCCTCATTCTCGCTGCACACCAATAAATCATCAACATATTGTATTGCTGTGCTTGTTACCTGTAAATTGCTTAGGTCCATCTGAATCACTCTGTTAAAGATACTGGGTGACTCACAGTACCCTTGAGGTAGTCTTGTGTGTTCTAATCTGATCCCCTGATACATGAACGTTGTCAGATATCTGGAGTCTGGGTTTAACGGGATGGAGAAGAAGGAATTCTTCAAGTCAATAAATCTGAAGTTCCTTGCCCTGTTTGGGATGTTGCATAATATTGTGTTGGGGTTTGACCAGAGGAAATTCTGCTTCCACAACATTATTAAGGGGTCATACATCCTGTATGAATTTCCATGATCCCTCCTTTGATTTCTGTATTGGGTATATGGACGTTTTACACGACTATGTGGATGTCTGTATTATGCCCTACTGCCATAATGCATGGAGGGTTGAATATATCCATTTGTCTGCTTCACGGGATCATGGGTATTGTTTTGCCTGTGGTAGCAGTGCTCCATCTTTTAATGTTATCTTCACCACCCCTATGCCTTTTAGTACCCCTACATCATGGGGTCCCGTTGTCCACAGATTCTCTGGGACCATTTTCAGGTCCTCATTTGTATGTCTACTTTCCTTCCTTACTAGTTGTATGAATTGCAGTACCAGCTTCTCTGCTACTTTTACTAGGCAGGGTATCTTCAGCAAGAACACCATTTCTCCCTCCTCTTCCACACCAGAGAAGTGCTGTTCGTCCGTCACACCTGTGATGGTTAGGTTTGGGTCGATGCATAGCACTGTATGCTATTCCATCCCATTGTCATCTGTTCCACATAGGATCAGCAGGTCTTTGCTGATCACTACTTCTTCAAGCTGTAGTACTGCTACAGTGCCTTTCATGCTTCCTTCGGACACTGGGGTCAGAAAACCTATTCTGACACCATTCGGAACACCTTCCCTTGTATCCTCAGTGCCCATCCCAGCAATGCCTGGACCCCATACAGGAACATGCCGGGTACATTGGCTGTGCCCGTAGCATGCTGTGGACGTGCGCTGCTAGGAGGAGGGCAGCCACTCGGGTGTAATAGATGCCTGGCGTTGAGCACACCATTCCCTTTTCCGTGCATGATATCATTGCATTCAGTTTGCTTAGTAAATATCTCCCCAGTATGTTTATAGGGGTGTATTTTGAATACAGTAGGGGTGCTATAATGTGCTGTGTCCCTATCAACAATGATACGTCTTTTGTTACTGGAACCGTTGCTAATGCCCCAGAGAAGCCTGCAAGTCCATTACTTTGTTTGACAGCGGGAATCCTCCACCCGTATACAGTACTTGGTAGCTCCTGTATCTATAAGGAAATAGAATTCTCTTGGTCCTATTTTCACTGCTAGCTTGGGTTCCTCTTCGGGGTCATCAATCACTGCTAGGATTGGACACACCTGAACTCTCTGTGGGCCCTATTTTGGTTGACTATTTAGCAGGAAAGGGTTTCCTCCTAACATGCTAACCCCGGTTTAGTGGGTTGCCATGTTCTGGCCTAGCACCACTGCATTTCCTGCAGGTGCGGCTTGTTCCGGTGCCATGCTCAGGAGTGCCATCACCCTTTCAGCCTTCCCCCCTTTTGGGCCTGCTGTTGTTCCTGGGGTTGGGGTGGCTGTTCCTGCTGTGACTTTGCCTGTTGGGGCAGTATCTACTGCTGGGGTGCTCCAACCAACCCTTATAGTTGCGCCATTTGATATGCCTGTGCTTGAGCTTGTTGTGCAAAAGGGCACGGGCACACAAAATGCACCATGTTTCTACATATAAAATATGGTACGAAGAACATGTATTCTACTTCACTGTGTCCCCCTCCTCTTCCCCATTGTGGCTACCCTCTCCCCATTGGGACAAACCCCCCTGTGTATAGTTCCCCTGCGGCAGCATTCCCCATTGTGGGATGTATGGTGGTGGCGCATATCCACATTGCAGGGATATGTTCCCTACTGGAAACCCCCCTGTTGGGCAGGCACCACTGCAGCAGCATCAGGTATGAGCATTGCCCCTTCCATCGTGTATTGTGCATGTTTGTTCTGCACTAGCCTATTTTCCACCTTGTAGCATTTTCTGCCGCCTGTCTCTCACTTTCTTGCTTCCTTTTACAATAGTGTACTATCATCACCTCTATTTCTGGACATCCCCTCTCCTCTATTCCTACTATCCTGTCCAGGGGGGCCTTGACATCCATGGCAGTCCTTTGGCCAATATATGGTAAAATAGGGGTATGCATTCATCCCAGGGTTTTGGTGTTTCCAGCGTCTAAAGTTCCTGGACCTGATGTACTCTGCTGGGTCTTCGTCAGGTTTTATTTTATGTGCCATGACCGCCCATAGGTCCGAACTGTCTGGGTACATACCACCCAAGACCTTTCACACATGTGCTCAACAGTTATTTAATGGAGCCCCATCGTGTGCATTGGTGCTTAACTTACCCCTTTATTTCCTGCCTGTTCCCATATCTATCCCCTCGCTCCCCTATTATCACTGCAAATAGGCTCTTCATATCCCCTATTGCTAAGGTCACCCATGCTGTTTTTACGTAAGCGCATATATCCACTTGATGACCCCTGCCACAAGGGAGGGCACACTGCAAATAAGGTTGTCTTGGTTCATTGTCTACCATGGTAAATAGTGTGCGTACCCTCTCCCCTTCTGTAGTACGGCTACTGCGTGGCCCAGGGCCCTGTCCACCCCCCCATTTGTTACCTGTGCCAGTGATATCGTTACTTTCTGCTTCCTACTGCACAGGATGCTCATCCAGTCCCTCCTGGGCACCTCCAGTTCCACCCTCCTACTTTGTTTTCATCCCCTTCTCCTTTCCCTATCGGGTGTCCACTGTTCATCCACTCCATCATTATCTCTTCCTCCACCTCTTTCTCGTCTGACACGACACTGTCATCATCCCCCATTTCCATCTCATCCTCCCCCTCATTTTGTTCCTCACTGTCCAGTCTAAATTGTATCCTCCCTGAAGTCCAACTCTTTCCGTCCTCTAGTTTTCCCCTCTCCCGATACTTCCTTCGCACCTCTTTTTCGATTGTCCTTTCTGCTTCATCAAACAATGCATCCACCTGTTGTTGTGTGCTCTTTTTTAAGCCCTCTAAGGAATTCCTCTCCCCCATCTTGCGGTAGTCCTCCCGAAGCATGTCTCTATTGTAGAGGGGGTCTCAAACCCCCAGGGTACCCCCAAGAGGATGGATGCCAGTGTACTAGAGAGACCCCCGACAGGCCCATAGAGTCAGAGTTTGCTCTGCAGTACTTTAAGACGAGATAGCTGCCCCTTGAGGTGGATGGGGTGCAGGTTTATTACTCCAACACCAATCAATAAGGACAACTCAATGGTTTGGCAAAGGGGAGTCCGTTTAATGACAAGTACAAAAAATGGGGAAACAAGGAAATCAACAGTGATGCGAGAGCCCGTCTCGCTTCAACTCCCAAAAACTTAATGCAAACAGTGACATTTATACCCAAAACTCGTCATCGTTGACCTGTAACACTCAACAGTTAGCATACATTTCTATTGGTTGGAAAAAGGTAACTTAAATATAGGTGTTATATCTGTATATGGTAACAGAGTGTGGGGATTGGATAAACACTATCAGGTGGGCGTCTAAGCCCTTCCTTCACAAATGACTACGGTGGACGTCACAAAAAGTACAACATCTCATTGGTTCTACTATCTATAGAACCCTAGATTATTTGGTCCATTGTGATTGGGTTGGCTACAACCCCATGCATAAATCTCCACTTTAATTAGCAGCAGGCAGAATGGTCAACCAGGTGCAGGATGACCCAAGATTCACCCAGCCTCCCTTCCATCAATCATTACTTTAGTGGCTATGTGTCAATTAGTTGGCAGTGGTCGACCTCGAAACTGTATCTTCTTGTCAGAAAAGTTACAGCCAGGTGTAGGTGTGAACCTGTGCCTCTTCTCGCTCGACTGGTCACGTGTTACCACACTGTGAATCTGCTTTGTTTTCCTTCTATTTGTGCATTTAATTCTTATTCGGCTTGCCACCTGCCTGGGTCTCCTTATCTCGGCCTTCCTGAGATGGGCTGTTCTGTTCTTAAGTTTCGATTCCACAAAGCTACTGTTCGCTCCTTCTCCTGGTCTGACCTTGGCTTCCCAGGCATGAGTTTCTCTTGCTGAGTTTCGATTCAGCTTTCTCTTCTCGTTTTAGCTGGAATACGAATCCTGTCCTGTTTGACCCCTAGTAACCTGGGTTAATTCTGCTTTTGTGTAAAGTGGACTCGCGCTTGTATAATGTGCTTTGTTGAGGTATATATGTATAGGTGGCGCTTGCCGCTCTATTCCAGCTTAAGTTTCTTTATGTTTCGACATTGTCTCTCAATCTACATTCATGATATCCTTATTCATGTCATTTCATCTCTGTGTGTCATCTTTGGGTCGTTTTATCTTCTATCTGCAAGCCTGTCCGGGCCTTCGTGACATCACCATTCGTCTTCGATTAAGGCCTTTTGAGTTTCTTCTGGGACAGTGTTTAAGCAATCTTCATTTCTTCTTTGCTGGTAGGGTTTTCTCAATGGATACCTTACTGTCCATGGTTGTCTGGTAATAGGTACTTCAATAGGTGTTGTTCTTCTGATAGGCACTGGGCAGAGCCCTACTGCAGCTCTCTGCTGGTTTATTTGCTCATCATACGTCACATATCTCGGTGTGAATGTTCCTGGTACTTCAAATGGGCGACTGGAGTGCAGGCCATATTTGGGACCTCCTCTACACTCCCCCCTCTGGTCGATACATCGACCACTTCCGCTTCCTCTTTTGGATTTATCTTGCTTGGTTCCTCTGTGTTAATTTCTTCTTCATCTTCTGGGTTTGTACATGATGTTTTAAAGGCCTGTCTCTTTGGAGTCCATGTTTTTATCACTCCCCTCAGGCTTCCTGCTGTCCTTACATGTGCGTCCTTATTCCATATCGTTAGCTGACATTTCCATTTGGGCTGCAATAGATTCATTTTCCTTCATAATTTCTGCGTTTCCTGGGATAAAGAAACTTTGTACCTTCTGGCGCATGCTCGCTGGCCTTCACAAAGTCTCTTATTTCATCATCGGTTAGATCTCTGGGCTTCCATCCTGGTTTGACATCAATCATGATCTTCATCCCTATGGCTTTCTTTGCAGTTTTCTGGCATTGCGAAATTATTATCTTGATGACACAAAATCCTAGTAATATCATCACTAGCAGGGCTCCCAGGAACTTGAATGCGTCTGCCCTCCATTGTGGGACCCACGTGAATAGTGATCCAAACCAGCTGTCATCATCAACTTCGTTAGTTTCATTGATCATCTGGTTCTGTAGGTTTGTTAGCATTCCTATGGCTTCTGTCAAAGTTCAATTTTCTTCGTCGTGAGAAGGTATAAATGTGCAACATGATTCTCCAAATGTTACACATCCATAGCTGTGATCATCTCAAGTACATATCTGTTCTGGAGTGTCATCAGTCGAATTGCTCTTAATTCTTCCTTAATCGCATTGAATCCTTTGATGGTCATGTTGATGGTCTGCAATCACTCCCATCTGGTTATCTGCAACCATTTAGTGTTTACTCCAACTTGGATTCTTGGTACGAAGATTGTTGTGAACACTGATGAGGTGAGGCTGAACACCCTGTGTTCATATGGGATTGCATGAAATGCTTCTTCTGATTTGGCAGAGAAGTAATTCTCTCTCTTTATTCGGGTTATCAGTTCCGTAGATCTCTTCTTCCTGAGGTGAGCATCTGCTTTGGGGAAACTGTCAATATTCAGGTCGCTTTTTGGGATTACTAGTGCTGTAACGTGGCATTCACTATCGTGCATATGCCTCCCCAGTTCTTTGGCATTCTGATGTATGCTTTGGATCCGCATGCCCAATAATGATCCATAATTACTGCAGTCCCAGGCGTCATTCCTGGAGCCTCAAAAATTCGTCCGCAGTTCTGATTCTCTCCCATCTTCCTCGTGCAATTGTTCCTGAGGCACAATTTCGGGCTTTCTAGTGGCACTATCTGCAAGCGTCCCCCTCTATCTTCGACCCACGTCAATAATTCTGTAAGTTTCGGTCACTGTGAGTTTTCTATTGCTTCCTTGCAGGCTCCAAGGACCATCCATGCTCGGCAGATCACTACTCTTTCTTCCCATCCGTTTGGTGAAAGCACTGTTCCCCAAATCTGCATTTGGGCTCTGTTCTTCCAAATTTGAGCCTCTTCTTGAGTTTTTCCTTGGACATTCAGTCTCAGGTTTATTTCCCATTTTATTCCTGCTCCTTTAACTTCAGGTTTCACGTACCTGATCACGTGATTCCTCGTATGAGCTCTGTTTCTTGTCTTAATGTCCTGGACATAATCATCTTCATCGGGATAAGCTGTTTCAGTTGCCCATATTAATGAGGCATCATTTCCCATGACTGGCCTCTGGTGTTGCACATTTCTACGTGTGAGAGACAGTGTGCTGTCGGGACATCAATTTCTACAGCTACGAAGATCTTGGATTTCCCCATGCTGTATGATAGGAGTGCACAAACAAAGCATTATCCTTCTGAATTTCGTCTTCCAACTTCTTTCATATGTTGGTACCAAATGTTATTTCCTAGATGTGCTGTGCTGTCCAGGTAGTCGTTTAGTTCATTATTGTCTTCATGCATGCTTCTCTTGATTCCTAATGTGTTCCTGTAGTTTGCTATAACTACATCTCTGAATGCCTCTGTATGGCTTTTTCTTGCTGGAGGATTCTCAGGCAGCCTTTCTCTGCTGCGTGCAAATGCCCATGCCAAACAGCCTGGCACCGGTCCGGTATATGGCTGTATTGGAGCCCTGTTATTTGTCCCTTGTGTTGGAAGATTTGTGTTTGTCGATATCGTCTCTGCCATTTTGTTCTTCAGTTCTTCTTGTAGTTTCCTTGCTTTGGCTATGTTTGGGACTAATAAGTCTGCTATCATTTGTGTTTGTGCAGACAGTTTCTCCACGTTGGCTTTTGTTTTCTCAAGAGTTTCTGATATGCCTGCTTCAGTTGGTCTTTCTCTTAATTTTTCGTGTTTCCCTGCAATATTTTCTGTGAAGGTTTTTATGGCAGGCAGTCTCATCTTCTCTGCTGCTTTCGTTTGTAGTTCTGCGGTTATTGATACTAGGCCTGTTTTGTGTGCATTCAGTGTGTGTGTGCGTGTAGGTGTCAGTGCTGTTTCTTCATTCTTTTCATGCCGACCCTGTCTCCAGCTTTTCTGCTCACTCGTTACCATAAATGTGTGTATATCACCATTAATCACATTCATTTTCTAGGGACTGGAATAATGACATAAGGTCTGGATGCCTTTGTGGGTTTCATGCGTATATCATCAGGTGGGTGCACTGAAATTGGACCGCTTCGTGAACCAATAAAGAATGCAGTTCTGATCGTTAATGACAGAAAAATAATGACAATTATAATACATAAGTGTCACTAGGGTCTGTGTTATCCTCTTCTTCAAAAGAAGATTCCGTTTCACCACCCTCCCCAAGCTCCTCCCCCTCGTCCTTCTGCTTGGTTTTCCTCTTCTCTTTGCTTCAGGGTCTCTCCTTTTTTTTGTAGAGATGGGGACGTCCACGGAAGGATGCCACTGTGCCACCGTATAGGTGTGACGATGGACAATCCTCTGGGAACGTCAAGAGAGGGGAAAAAGCCAATGGCACAAAAAACCCCTAAGAGACTTCCACTCAGTGGTGGTGGAGCCGGCTGGAGTGTCTGGTAGACGAGATGAAGACGTGAGGCTGACGGCAGTACCAAGGCAGCAAGACAATCCAAAAGGTAGGTTGTGGTCTGGTACACTGGTAGGCTGGTGGGTACAAGGCGAGTCGCAAAGGCAATCCAAAAGGGCAGGCTGAGGTCTGGTACGCTGGTAGACTGTTGGGTGCAAGGCGAGCAGCAGAGGCAATCCAAATGGCAGGCTGAGGTCTGGTACACTGGTAGGCTGTTTGGTACAAGGCGAGTAGCAGGGGTACTCCAAAAAGGCAGGCAGAGATAGGAACACAGAATAGACAAGAGAGAACAAAAGGGAGGGCAAGGCTGAAAGAAAATAAGAAAGGCGGAAAAAGTAGGACAAGAGACAGGGAGAGCGAGCAGGAGCAGGAGGGAAGGAGCGGAACGGGGAAGAGTGAGAGAGAGAGAGAGAGACTACAGGAGGAACACGTGGGCTGAAACAAGGAAAGGAAGGGAACCCGAAGTGATAACGGGAGAGAGGAGAAAAATAGAAGGACGGACGCGAGGTCCGAAAATGGGGAAGAAGCAGCGAGAGCGACGGCAACACAGGTGAGTAACCAGGCAGCGTTGCAACGCGCCCGTAACCCGGAAGTGACGGTAAAAGTACCTCCGGCTACGTGCACGTACATCGACAAGACCTGCACTCCCCGCAAGAGGAGAACGTAATGGAACTAGCTATGGCGGACCATAGCGCCAGCGGTTCCAAATCCGCCACCCTCGCCGAGACATGACAATAAGTACATTATGCCCTTATAGGTCAGGCGACAGCATTTTCTTCCAGAGAAGCGAGGGTGCCTCTCTGCTTGTGGGAGGACCAGGTTACTGCTCTGGGCTCCCATTTCGATCATTTACCCAATGTCAATTTTATTGTTCTCCCACCCAATATCATTCTTCGAGTTCTGTGTCAAAAGTGTCAGGTGCTTCACAAGTGCCCCCCCTCTTGCGAGTGACAATTGACTATGGAAAAAATCAATTAATCATAGCACTTTGGTGAGTCACTTTTACTGTGCATGTTCAAAATACGTGAGTTACCAGTCCACTCCTCGAATCTGCTTCAATCCGGAGGACATATTGGCCACTGGTCAGTATGAAGAAATGGGGAAAAATGACGACAAATATGACAGATAATGTTCTTGACTCTGCTCCCCCGATCTGTCCCTCGGCAGAAGACTTTCACGGTCTTCTCCTAAGGGTTCGATGGAGATTGGAAGTCTTGATTTGAGCTATAATACCCTGTAAGAGCATGTTTAGCTGAGTACACTTTAATGGATCTCCGAGGAATGTGAGTACGTCAACATTGATTGGTCTTCCTACTAGCTCTGGAAAGTCCTCAATAAGGTGAAAGAATACTTGGTAGACCAACCTGCTGCCTTCCGGTGACAGGGACATCTGTCCTGTCTTGCTTGTTTCAGGATTATATGTTCTTTCTTTGATGTAAACAATGTCTGCACTGTCCGGTCGCGTGGAGTGCGAGTGAAATGATGATCCTACTTAAAAGATGGCTTAAATGATCAGTGTTTGCTAGGTCTCGAAGAAAAGTTAGTGTATCTGTTGTTCTTCCGACAGTGGTTGGACAGTCTTCGATTATGCGAAAGAAAAGTGTATTGATGAGCTCATCTAGTTCCGCCTGTGTTGGGAACATTTGATTCTTTCTCACTGTATTTGTCAGACTTGCTGCGTCGTGAAGAGTATTAGGGCCTCCGTCCCCAAGTTCCCCACAGAGAGATACAAGAACACTCTCTGTGCGAGCCTTGAAGCCACAGGTTTTGGTGTTGTTTCACAGGAACCAGGCGCCGCCGAAGACCCCAAGGCTGTTGGAAGGAAGCCAAGTATTAGCACAAACAGGCACAGTAACTGAACTCGCAAGCAAAATCAAATACCAAAAAGTGCTTACCTAAACCCAATAAGGAGGGGCCTGGGATCGGGAGTTGTGGTGCAAGGGGCACGCAAACAGTCCCTGAAGCCTGGCACCAGATGGTAGTACCGGCTGAAAACACCTGGATGATTCGTGGAAGATTTGTGGCACTTGGTAAGACGTGGAGCACTTGAAAGCGACTGTAACAGTTCAGGGCAAAAATGAAGGCAGGTCCAAAAGCAGTCCAAGGGTCGATTTCGGGTAACCGTGATAAAGTTGACAAACCAGGGAGCAGTTCAGAGGCAGTCCAGAATTCGTTATTCAAAGGTCATAACTCTGAGTATCCGTGCAGACCAAAATCACAGTACCAAGGAATGAGAGATAGCAATCCGTAGTCCGTGAGCCGAGGTCAAGGAACCGTGAATCTTGAATCTTGAATCGAGACGCTGAACAGTGTTGTGTGAGAAACAGCTGTGAAGCAACGAGTGATTCAAATTGACCGGCTTTTATGCACGTCCCCTGATCACGTGAGCGGAGGACACAGCACGTGATCGGGAAAGCGTCCCGTAACCAGGAAGTGAATGCAATCGGCTGCTCCTGCCCATTCGCAACCTCCAGGGAAGTTGCCAATGCAAACGTGGAACCCAATGAGGGCGACCGCCGCACCTGCCTCAAAACAAGGACCGTTCACGCCTCCCTTGCACCACAGGTAACCTAAGACCATGAACTGGGTGTACCTTGGAAAGCCTAGCAGTGCTACGTGTCGGGGAGTCCCCGAGAGTGGGGGTGCTGGTATCACTACCTCTATTGGCCTGAGTATTAAGCATGATGGGGTGCGTGTTGGTACCCTTTCCGCGCATGACAGTATTCAGGGAGTAAGGTGAATTGTTCGGCAATGACAGTGAGCAGTTGTCTTATTATTTTTTCGTTCTCAGGATCTTGTCTGTGACACTGGTGAGCCTCACTACCAGTGAAGGGTCTGATCTTAACACTAGGTTGAAATAGGTGACCACGTCCTTTGTGATATCCCTACTGTGGGACACCATAGGTGCTTTCAAACAAAGTCTCAGTGTGGAATGATTCAGGAAACTGTATCTTCTTCCGATTTATGTGCTCTCGATCACAATTTGGCATATTCTTCCTAATTAATGCTTCAATGTGCCTCAGTCCAAAGTTCGAATCAACAAAACATGTTGTGGCTTATACGCGCAATTTGCTCCTCCACCCTAAAACTAGGGTGCACAGAGTGTCCGTTTTTCATGTCCTTATCCCCTTTTTTGCTTAGAGGAATGTCCGATTTAAGCCACACTTGCAAAAGTTCTTTATCTTTGCTTTGCTGGTCATGCGTCCTTCGTCCTCGTCATGGATCTCGTCTGCACGTGCTGTGGTTCTTCCCCGTTGTCTGTAGTCTCTTCGCAGTGGGGTGCAGGCAGGGGGGTTCCTCCGATGTATGGCTTAATATCACCCAGGAAGAGCCAAGCTCTTATTCCTTGTAACTTGACTGCGGATGGAGTAACGTCTTCGACTGTGAATGGTCTGTTGAACCTTGGCTCATCCCACATTTTCCTCGTATGGTTTCTCACCAAGGCGGCATCCCCAGGGAAGACGAGTGGAAAACGTAGATCTTGAACTGGGTCTGTTGCAGTGTCTCCTTCTGTGTCTTGTGCTACGCTGCACCCTTTTCATCGTCGCTGCAGCTGGTCTGATATTACAGTAAGGCAAGATGTCATGCAGTTCAGGTCGTTTTGCATTTCGGATCCCAAAACCTCTCCTGTTGACTGGGCATCACATCTAGCTCTGTCTCAGTGTCTTAGGGGAGTTCTCATTCTTCTTCCTGTGGCTATCTCATGTGACGTAAGATGATGGTCGCAGCCTGGTTGGTTCCGAAGAGCATACAGTGCTAGAGGAAGGCAGTGCAACCATCCCCTCTTTAGAGTAAGCTTCAACTTGGCTATCCTTTCCTTTAACAAGCCGTTGAGCCTCTCACAGATCCCATTACCTTCAGGATGATACGCTGATGAGAACTTGTGCTTTATACCAAGCAGCAAGCTAATCTGTTCAAAGACTGCGTTGACAAAGGGAGCCCCATTATCTGATCTCATGACTTCACACAACGCCCACCTAGGAAACACTTCCCTCACTAAAGATTTGGCCGCACAGGTAGAGTTTGGGTGTGTACATGGACCTGCTTCTATCCATCTAGAGAATGGACACACCACAACAATTAAGTATCTGTACCTGTTACATACTTGAATCATGTCGACATATTCGAGATGTAAGTGCTGAAAAGCCCCATTTGGCCTGGGGATGACTCCTCCTATTACTTTTAGTGTGTGCCCAGCGGTGAATTGCTGGCAGATTATACAGTTCACCATAAAGAATGCAACATGCTCAGCTAAATTTGGTATGAACCAGTCTTCCGCGACCGTTGCTACTATATTCTCCTTTGTCATATGTGCCAGGTAGTGTAACTGCTCCAGCGCAATTTTTAGTAGGGCTACAGGCATTACTGGTTTACCAGTGCTGCCTTGTCGCCACAAGCTGTCAGAGGGGTTTAAAGAACACCCTCGACATTTCCACAGGTTTTTCTCTTCCTGCGGCTCCTCCCCTTGGAGCTCCATTAGTTGCGTTTGCCCAAGACCATTACAGGCTTCAGGTATGGTTCGGGCAACCATCATTCTTTCATCGGTGCAAGTCACTTCCACTTCTATAATCGTCTCACTTTTGGATGCCATACGCTTGGCCTCTATGTCTGCTGCGTGATTTCTGCGTGAGACAAAATCTGTTCCTTTCTTGAAGGCGGTGCATTTCATAACGCTATGCCCACTCGGAACTGTAGTGCCTTCATCAGTCTGTCCAATATGGCTGCATGCTGCACTGGCATACTGTCCGCTCGGAGGTAGCCCCTCCTTTTCCAGCACGCTAAGCCTGCGTGCACCGTTGACGTCACATAGGCAGACTCACTATACACCGTTACTTCCTGGTCTGCGTGCTGAGTAGTTACATGGTATTCGAGCACTAAGAAGCACTTGAAACTCTCCATTCGCTGTGCGCTTTATCACTGCGATGCCTGTGTACCTTTGCCCATCACATTGTTCGATTCTTGAAGACCCATCAAAAAAGACGATCTCTCCCCCTGCCAGGGCATTTTCTTTCACCCTGGGAATTTCATCATAGAATTCTTCATAATTCGTGCAGTCATGTATCGGCTCTCCTTCAGTGACCGGCTCTGCTATAAACATAGCTGGGTTCACTATCTTACATCGGACTATTTTAATCGATGGGTTTGATATGATCACTTCATAGGCAGAAGCTCTTTGAGATGTCAGTGTGCCCTTTTGTTTCTCTAGAATGGCAACCAATGAGGGCTCAACGTACAACATCATGGAGCATCCCATTCCAATGGTCGTCGCCTTCTCCATGGCGAACGCTGCGGCAGCTAAACTTTGTTAGCATGGGAAGTGGCCTCTCATTACTGGGTCCAGATTCCCACTGTAATATGCTAGGGGCTTGTACCCCAAAGAGGTTTTTCGCGCGAGCACTGCCGTCACAACGCTGCCATCTGTGTGTGAAAACAGGTAGAATTCCTCTGCATAATTGGGAATTCCGAGAATTGGAGCTGTACAAATCGCTCTCTTGAGTTCAACAAACCCTTTCTCCATTGTTTCAGACCATTCAATCTCTTCTTTTGACACTTGGGCCTTCTTTAGGGCCTGAAGTAGAGGCTTAGTGTAAGAGCTGTAATCGAAAACCCATGCCCTAACATAGTTGCACAGGTCTAGAAAGCTGTGCATCTGTTTTATCGTGTGCGGCCTAGCTGTGTTCAATATGGCTTCAGCCCTTTCTGGGCTCACCTTCTTGCCTTCATGTGAGATTAGCTGGCCTATGTAATGCACTTCCTGTTGACAGTATTGTAACTTTTCCTTGTCAACCTTATAACCTTTCTCAGCCAGTATAGTCAATAACTGAACAGAATCGTGCCTGCATTGCTCTTATGTGGTAGTGCAGATTAGAATGTCATCCACATACTGCAAGACGACACTTTCTAATGCAATATTGCTTAAGTCAATCTGTAGGACTCTGTTGAAAATAGACAGAGACTCACAGTACCCCTGTGGTAGGCTTGTGCTTTTCAGACGCATTTGTCTGAACGTGAATGACTTCAGATCTTGTGAGTCACGGTGCAAAGGGATTGAGAAAAAAGCATTTTTCAAGTCAATCGCCATGAAATATTTTGCCTCGACGGGTATATTGCATAATATTGTAGCCGGGTTTGGGTCGAAAGGGAACTCGGCCTCAACAATATCGTTTATCGGTCTAAGATCTTGAATTAGCTTCCAAGACCCCCCCCCCTTTGATTTCTTGACAGGATAAACTGCCATAGTACATCGTGACTCTGGTGTCACTAAGATGCCCTGGTCCATCATGGTGGAAATTGTCTTAGAAATCCCTTCATCTGCCTCTCTGGACATGGGATATTGTCGGGTTTGCTGTAAAATTGCTCATGGTTTTAGTTTAATTTTCACTTCTCCCACTCCCTTCAGGAGGCCTACGTCATAGGGTCATGTAGTCCACACTGAGATAGGCACTACTTCCACCATTGTCTCTCTCGTGTCTGCTTGTCTCTCAAAGAGATCATCATCTGTGACGTCAGTCCCTCGATATCCTTCTTCGATGGCGATAATCGCGCACCATTGTCTGCCTTTATCATCGTAACCATCAACCAATAATACTTTCCCCCGTATTGCAGCTGCGTGTATCATCAAGGGAAATACTTGTCCCCCTCCTCATGCATAGGTATTCTTGGTCTGAATAAAAACTCATCAGGGGTTCTCATAAACCTATCTGCAAGGCCTGGCAATCCTGTCATAAGCACACACATGCCGTGTGCGAACATTTCTGGCTCCAGTGGTATGGCTCTCATGGCTATGTGTCCTGAGTATGCTCTAATCATTTTGCATACATTCAAATAGTGTATTCCTGGAGTGGAACATACTATGCCCTCCTCCGTGAACCAAATTGTCATGTTCAACTTTGTCATTAAGTCTCAACCCAAAATGTTTACTGGGGTCTGATGTGAATATAATAAAGGTACATTCATTTTGCACTTGCCTATGGAGACTGGGAGTGCGTCTGTAAAGGGAACTCAACTGTGAGCTCCTGTAAAACTCAGAGTATCTATGGCCTCGCGGGACAAGGAAAACTTGCCTTCACGTATACACGAGCATGTCGCACCCGTGTCAACTAGGAAGGAATATTCTTTACCCCCTATAATGACATCCATCCTAGGTTCCCTATGAGGGTCTGGTGTCACTGATAAGATAGAACACATCAGGGTTCCCAGTGAGCTGTCCTAACTTATATATAAATTCAGCCCACCGTGTGCTGGTGGATTTCCCCCATTCCCATTGTTACCTCCCATTCCAGGGTTCATAGTCTGTGATAGTTGCGGCGGTGCCTGTTGGGATTGTCCTTGCGGAAAATTCCCCATGTTTTGCGGCTGCACCCCTTGCTGCGCTCCTTGTGCTTGCTGCTGCACCGTGTGATCTTGTGCACCACCCTGCTGCAAGCCTTCAGGTGGACTTGTCATGCCTGTTCCTGTCCCTTGGCCGTTCTGCATCATGCCTTTACTTCTGCATGTGCGCGCCGAATGCTCTGTCATTCCACACAGCCAACAAACTGGCGGTGGTCGGATCATTTGCCCACTTGACATATCTTGGTTACCAATTTGCATATTTTTAAAGCCTCCTTGATTATTTTGGAAACCTCCCTGATTGCTCTGCCATCCTCTTCCCCTAAATCCTCTTCCCCTGGGATAGAATCCCATATTGCCCTGATTATTCTGCTGTGGATGAGCCACCTGGTGTATGCTATGTTAAGCTGCGCTAGTTAGCGTGGCTCCTTCAAGAGCATATTTTGATAATTTCTTTTGCACCAACTTCGCTTCCTCACCCTTTTGAGTCACTTCCTTTTTGTGATTCTTTTCTTGCAACAGTCTACAATAATGGGCAATAGTCAACTGTATTTCAGTCCAAGGTTTAGCTTCGACTCCCACCAATTTTTTGAGCTGTTTTTGTACCAGTTCTGGAAATCCTTGGCAGAATATATGGTAAAACACAGGTATAGATTTTGTCCAAGATTCATGCGTCTCGAGCACCCACGTGTCTTCGAAGTTCTGTATATAAATCAACGGATCTTCTGACTCCTTCATTTTTTGAGTCATTATAGCCCCCACATCAGACGTATCTGGGTACAGTACTCGTAGCGCTTTCCATATTGCTGCTCTACAATTGTTGAAGGGGGCCCCGTCATGCGCGGTATTGATTGTGCTTACACCAGGGTAGCCTGCTCGTGTCCACACATCGTCTGCTCTCTCACCAAGTATGGCGATCAGGAGACCTTCAATGTCCCCTATAGCTAGCGTGTTTCCTCCTGTCATTTTTTCTAACTCATGTATCCATTTTCCGGCTCCTGATGTCAGCATTGGAAGCTTGTTTTTCAAATGTTCTCGATCCATGAGTGGCCATGGGATATATTGTGGTATTGCTCCCCCTTTCTCTAATAGTGGAAATTGGAATGCCTAGCTTTCTTTCTCTTCTCTCATTGTTTTCCTTTCTATTGCAGGGGTAATATTCCAGCATCGCCATCTACCTGGCAATGTCCTTAGTCTGTCTACATAAGGTGGTTAAGACACCCCCACTGACCATGAGGTACTCCTTCATGTCGGTAAGACTGTGTGGCTGACTCTGATGCCATTGGTGTGGACTCGCTAGTGTCTGACCATCGTATCCCTCTTTCTCTTGGGAGTCATCTTCCGCTCCGTCTCCCTTCCTTGTTTTCCTTGCGCTCCTCCCCTTCGGAGTCGGACATTATTTGCCCCAATCCATGCAACTTCTCGTATCCTCCTTGTCCCTGTTTGTTTCCAATCTATCCAGGGATAGCTATCTATTCCCACTGCTTCAGGTGACATCCTCAGTATCATACAGCTGAGTGCTTTCCAAGCGAGTGTCCTCCTCCTCTACTTGGGGTGTTTTTTTTCTAGCCCCATTTCATCATATATTTTATCGATCATTTCCCCGATGCTTCTGGTATCAAAGTCATCATCAATATTTGCCCTAGACGTGCCTGATACTGAATGGTACGCAGGAATGAATTCTTCTCTTCCCAGTCTACAACTGGATCAGGTTTTTTAATTCCCCTCTCCAAATATTCGAGATCGCGTGCCCTCTGTCTTCGTTTACGTTCGATATTGTCATCAAATTCTTTGCACTTCCTCGCCTCTTCTCTGACCCTATCTTCTTCCTTTCTCCCTTCATTTCTACGTTCATCTGCCCTTCGACTTTCCTCATCTCTTCGTCTCCTTATTCTTTTTTCACGTACCCTTTGCTCTTATTCTAACCTTTGCTGTTTCTGTCTGTCTTGATCATAGGCTGCTCTTGGGTTGTGATTGAGTTGTTTTTCTTACTCTTCGCAATATAGTTGTTTTTGCCTTAGTCTGTCCTTCCTTCTTTTCCTCTCGTCCCTTAACCCCTTCTCTTTTTCCTTTCTCTGTGTCTCATTTAACCTCTCTCTTGGTCTCACGTCATCACTGCCTTTCCCATCGAGTTTCAATAAGATTTGTCCTCCCATCCATTCATCTTTTACGAATGCTATCTCATTAGTTCTGCCTTCGCTCCCTTTCCATTGCTTCCCTTCTCTCTCCTTGTCGAGAGATGCACTTGTCTGTGCCTGATCTTTTCCTTCATCATTGCGTCTCCCCTTCTCCCTTGGAACTATGGAGGTAGTATTTTTGTCCTCTTCTCTCCCTTGATTGTCGTCACTACTATGTGTAGGTGACTCATATGCTGGGTTGCTGTGCCCCGTGGCTGCTTTAAGTTCCCTTAACGGATAAAATCCCTCATCCTTACTTTCTTTGGTTTTCGTTTCGGGCAGGGCAGGTGGCGCGGTAGGCATCTCACCCCCCTCTGTGCATATATTTAGTATCCAATCTGCTGGAGGCTCTTCCTGTATATGTGGCATGTAAATATGTCGTCATGTGTTGTAAAACGGCTTTAGATAAAGACCCATTTTGTGGCCACGGCATAAACATCTTGCGGGCGGTACCTTTAACCCACTCGGTACTATACTTCTTTAGCTTGATTGCGTGTTTTGGCAATTGTTTGCATAAGTGTGCTAGTGGAGTAATGTCTTCCATGCTTATATCTGTTTCCTTTCCTCTTATATAACACTTGTCAATGCTTTCATGTAACTTCAACACTTCCAGCAATATGAGCGAGCGACAAATATCGCAAGCTCCAATCCAAATTTTTTCAAAATTTTATATAATCTAGTCAACTCAAAACCCAACAGTTCGCGTGCGATTTTATCTCAGCTATTAAATCGCAAAATTTTAAAACAATTCTCTTAAAAAAAAATTCCAATATATATATATGTGACGTCACAACAAAGACAACTAAACGGACACCAGCTGGACACAGATATCTCTGCCTCTAATCAATACCCCTTCATGGAATGTAAACATACCCCTTTCACGAAGTTTTTAAACATTGTGGTAGCCTTTTCATTCCC
The DNA here is from genome assembly GCF_040938575.1 of Ambystoma mexicanum. Taxonomy (NCBI): domain Eukaryota; kingdom Metazoa; phylum Chordata; class Amphibia; order Caudata; family Ambystomatidae; genus Ambystoma; species Ambystoma mexicanum. Next base: position 135,653,992 of record NC_090941.1, on the reverse strand, counting down.
CATTATGTGGGACTTTGGGTACACGTTTCTTCTGGCCGCTATATTAAAGTGCAGGTATAAGGCGAATCCTCTCACTTCTCGGGTGTCCACCCCGGTAACCTCTATCTTCTCGGGTGTCCACCCCGGTAACCTCTATTTATTCGATTATTACTCTCGAGCCATTATCCCCATATATATATATACAGTCTTCTGTACTTCTAACTATTTTGTTTTCCCTCCGCCCTCCGTTACCTTTTCCCTTTATTTGTTCTAAGGCCTACACTGTTTGCCAAAGTATTCAATTTTTTCTTCACTCACCGTTTGTATGGTTCCTCTCTGGAACCTTGGGATCACCGCCTTTGTTACCGCCTACTTCAGCTTTTTGCTCGCTTTGCTGCCCGTAAGAATGGGAAGGGATATGTGGGAAAACGGGTCCCTTCAGGCCCTTACTGCAGTTTGGTTCTATACTACCATTGTTTTTGTGGAGCTTCACGGTCTACTCAGTTGAATGGCAAAGGATGTACGATGTTGCCGAAGACCAAGAGTTACTTTATGTCGACGGTCAATAGGTGTCTTATTTTAGTCAAATAATCGATGGTTTCCAACCATCCTCTGCTACCAAGTGTACTGGAGAGTTCCCCGGCCGGCCCATTGAGTCAAAGTTTGCTCTGCAGTAGTTTAAGACGAGATAGCTGCACCTTGAGGTGGATGGGGGTGCAGGTTTCTGACTCGAACACCAATCAATAAGGACAACTCAATGGTTTGGCAAAGGGGAGTCCGTTTAATGACAAGTACAAAAAACGGTGAAACAAGGAAATCAACAGTGATGCGATAGCCCGTCTCGCTTCAACTCCCAAAAACTTCATGCAAACAGTAACATTTATAGCCAATACTCATCATCGTTGACGTGTAACACTCAAAAGTTAGCATACATTTCTATTGGTTGTAAAAAGGTAACTTAAATATAGGTGTTATATCTGTATATGGTAACAGAGTGTGGGGATTGGATAAACACTATCAGGTGGGCGTCTAAGCCCTTCCTTCACAAATGACTACGGTGGAAGTCACAAAAAGTATGACGTCTCATTGGTTCTACTATCTATAGGACCCTAGATTATTTGGTCCATTGTGAATGGGTTGGCTACAACCCCATGCATAAATCTCCACTTTAATTAGCAGCACGCAGAATGGTCAACCAGGTGCAGGATGGCCCAAGATTCACCCAGCCTCCCTTCCATCAATCATTACTTTAGTGGCTATGTGTCAATTAGTTGGCTGTGGTCGGCCTCGAAACTGTATCTTCTTGTCAGAAAGGTTACAGCCAGGCATAGGTGTGAACCTGTGCCTCTTCTCGCTCGGCTGGTCACGTGTTAGCACACTGTGATGTTTAGTTTTCCTTCTATTTGCGCAGTTAATTCATATTCGGCTTGCCACCTGCCTGGGCCTCCTTATCTCGGCCTTCCTGAGATGGGCTCTTCTGTTCTTAAGTTTCCATTCCGTGAAACTACTGTTCGCTCCTTCTCTTGGTCTGACCTTGACTTCCCAGGCACGAGTTGCTCTTGCTGAGTTTCGATTCAGCTTTCTCTTCTCGTTTTAGCTGGAATACGAATCCTGTCCTGTTTGACCCCTAGTAACCTGGGTTAATTCTGCTTTTGTGTAAAGTGGACTCGCACTTGTATAATGTGCTTTGTTGAGGTAGATATGTATAGGTGGTGCTTGCCTCGCGATTCTTCTACTAAGCATAGCAAGCCGCACTGTTTCATTAGCTTCTTGCGGTTTCAAGCATATGTACAGGCGCTAGCTGGATGAATGACTTCATCCCACTTTACAGCTTAAGTTTCTTTATGTTTCGACATCGTCTCTCCTTCTACGTTCACAATATCCTTATTCATGGCATTTCGTCTCTGTGTGTCATCTTAGGGTCATTTTATCTTCTATCTGCAAGACTGTCCGGGCCTTCGTGACGTCACCATTCGTCTTCGATTAAGGCCTTTTGAGTTTCTTCCGGGACAGTGTTTAAGCAATCTTCATTTCGTCTCATTTGCTGGTAGGGTTTTCTCAATAGATACCTTACTGTCCATGGTTGCTGGTAATAGGTACTTCAATAGGTGTTGTTCTTCTGATAGGCACTCGGCAGAGCCCTACTGCAGCTCTCTGCTGGTTTAGTTGCTCATCATTCGTCACATATCTCTCTGTGAACGTTCCTGGTACTTCAAAATGGGTGACTGGAGTGCAGGCTATATTTGGGACCTCCTCTACACCACCAACTGCAGTATCACCAAAGTAATCATGAAAAGGTGACATGGCTGAACACACCCGCTGGGACATTGGCCAGGTGCAAAACAACACACACGAAATACTTGCTGACACCGAAAAAGCAATTACCATGAACAGCCATGAAAGCAAAATGGAAGCCACAGCTACATTGAAATGAATTGGGAAAGCTTAACAAACGCGTGACCTGGAGCTGGGGAACTAAGCCATTCAGACAGATAAGGTTGCTCCCATCAAACTGAAGACAGAAGATGGAGAAAATGTACTTGCTCTGGGCTTGAGAAGTTGGAAGTGGCAACATTAATGGGAGACAGACGGTGCTCTCAGATCACCTTCCCACCTATCATTTTTTATCACATGCTGGTACATTTTCTAAACTGACAAGGATTGCACTGACCTCCTGGGGGTGGTGCCAGGTGGAACTACCATATCTCTGTCCCCTGTAGACTGTTATTATGAGTATACTGTTCACCCAGTCCCATTTCACCTAAGAGTGAGGAATGTATATTTTGGTTGTGAGGTCATACCAATTTAAAAACTCACTGCCTGCCTTCAATGAGCTGAGAGTGCATTTGGAACTGTAGAATCCATGTGTGTATCCCTGCTTGGATTAATAAAGCAGCAATTTGTTACATTTCTGAACTCCTCTGTTTTTGGACATGAGGGAATTTCCCTCTAGCAAACCTCAGTTTTTTCTAACTAGACTTCACTATTTTTCTTTTTCCCCATTGTTCCCTCCTCTCTGTCTGGGGATACTCGCTGCGGGTTGGAATAAATTCCAGTGACATAGCCCAAACTATTGCCTCCACAGTGAACAGAAATGATATCTGGATGCTTCAAATTAACCATTCTCTCACAAAACGGTAGCAATTCATTCCACACACTCCATACCATGACACCTAATCCAAGATTCTCAGAAAATCCACAGTGCTCAGAATACACATTTAGCCAATGGATTCAATAGTTTCCCAGAATCCATACACTCTGCCACTTCAAAGATATAGCCATCTTGCAGTGCACTCAACAAACAAAACTCCTCCTACCCTGTCTTACTCTACACTACAGCCAAGAAACCTGATTGACTAATTCCTTCTGTCCGCGGACATCACGACTGTCCACTGTCTCGGCAGTCCCCTTTCCATGCCAGGCATCCTCAAAGGAATCGAATGACACTTCCGGTGTCTGCGGACTACCGCCTTATCCGCGGACGGCATGGGCAATTAAAAGGGGTGGGGAGGTTTATACTCAATTTAAAAAATGTATTCTACAATGGTGGTCCTTAAAAGAATCTTTTTTTTCTTTTGGTTTTCATTTTTTTCTTCTCATTTTTATATTCTACACCTACTAACAAATGCTTTCCTATACACTTCCCATTTTCCCATTTTTCAAAGCATTTTTAACATTGAAAAGAAAAATGTGATTCCCAAAATCATTTAAATGCACACCAATCACTGAAACCTACTTACACCATCCAACATGATACTTTCATTCTCAAAGGATGCCATCCCTGAAGCTTTTTCCATGTCTGGACTGAATGCATTTGAACATCTCCATATTTGCCTTGGATTAATTGCAGAAAAAATAATTTGCACAGTTGTAAACCGTTCCATTACGCTTTTTATGAAATCCTTAATGGCAAACTGCAATGATACAGCAGTCACATGGCCCAAACTGTTCCCTCCACAATGCACAATAATAATGTCTGGATGTTTAAAGTGAGCCATACTCTCACACAATGATAATAAATCTTCCCAGTTTACCCTACAAACTGCGTAACGGGAAACTTCCACTTCTTACAATCCAATACTACCAGAGATGCCACAACATTCACTATAAACATTCAATGAATGCATCCAACAATCTCCCACCATCCACACACTATGCTTCTTAAAAGAAATAGACACATCCATCTTCACTGGACAGAACAGACAAAACACCTGATACCCCGTCTTCCTGTAAACCACAACCACAAAATGTGATTGTCTAATACCCATATTCCACTTTACATGCCAGGCATCATTAAAGAACCTGGATGGCACGTCCCATGTTTGCGGACTACCACAGTTTCCGCAAACCCGGTAGCACAAGGCAACCCTTCCACCCTTTCTACTTTCATGTTTGCAACACTTCCTCATTGGCTGCTTTCAAACAGTCACAAATCCATCCACCAATCGCATCCAAAAACTCTACACCTAAACCTGTCATCTCAGTTCAACACTTCAGATGGGAACTTCAACTCTGAGAGTACATATCTCCTGTTAATCACAGCCACCTGCATCAAAAACTACTGTGAAACGTTCCAAGATTTCTACTTGCAGATTCAACATCGGCATCTAAGAAGGCATACTACAGGTATGCTTATATTTTATAAAGTATTTTTTGCAACACTTTTAGAAATATATAAATATAATAATAATAATAATAATAATAATAATAATTTAGCATTTAAATAGCCCTACAAACCCTGAGTATCTGAGAGCTGCTTATTATTACCCACCTTGTGTGGTTCTCATTTATCAACCTCGGAAGTATGAAAGGATGATTTTGGCCTTGCCGGGATTCGAACCTGCTTCAGCGGGCTCTGTACAGATGTCAAAGCGAGCGCTCTACTCGCTTTGCTACCAGACCGGCTTTTTTCAATGAAAAAACTTTTTTAAAGGGACGTTATGGTTTAGTTTCACTAATAAAAACCTTTGAAATTCAGTAAAAAAAATGTTGTTAAAGTGCAGTACTTTCAAAGACAATGAAGAGGACCAAGTAGATGAGGTAGAGGAAGTGCCTACTTCTAGCACAAAGATCAAATCATGGGTGTGCCAGTTCTTTGCTACTGGTGGGAGTGTACCAAAGGCAAAAGCTACCAAAGTGAAATGCACTGAGTGCAATTTTGTACTCAGTCGCAGACTACCTAGACAGTACTCCTACGGGACCACCTCCATGCGCCGCCACACCAAATCCAATGACCGCAATGCTCTGAGAAAGTTTGTTCGTTTCTCAGAAAGTAGTAATCTGTCTTCCTCCACCTCATCTTCCTCAACAAATACTGTAACCACACAGCCTGATGTCTGTGGGGATTGGTGCGTTATAAATAAATAAATAAATAAATAAGAAGGGCTACGGACCATTATCGTCCATTGCAGCCCCTGAAATGGGGGATAAAGGCCATTAGCACCCCTGGTTCCCAAAGCGGGAACCCAGGGTGCTAAAACATAGATTTTTCTTCCTGCTGCGTCCTGCTGTAAGAAGGAAGGATTATTCTTCCTACAGCGTGACGCCTGCGGCCTGCGGCGTCACGCTATGGGGAGGAAAATCCTTTTCCAAGACAGCCAACAAGGAAAGAGAAGGTGGGGCTCCGTACACAGCCCCTCTTCCCTTGCCATGGCAGCCTGCAGAACCCTATGAACATATTACCACAAGCACTTTTTTCCCTTTCAAACCTATCCTACCTTTCAATAACTTTACCACATAGCCATTCCCAGGTAGACATAGCCACTTTAACACCATTTTTCGTCCCTTGCGGTCATGGCCAGTAGCCAGATTGTCCGCGTCATGACCTTATGCCATGACCCATCCAATCTGGCTACTGCCCACGGCCACAGGCTATACCTCAGTCACCAAAGATATATGACAATTTTTTGTACCTATATTACTACACTTGTCAAAAAATAAAACACGGGCACATTTGAAAAACCATGCTTTAATGCCCTTGCCAATGCTCCTCACAAGTTTGCTCGAAATCCGCCCATGTTTTTTTTTTTAAAGTGTCAAAATGTATGTACATACAAAAGTCGTATAACTTAGCCGCCACTTGACAAAATCCATTCAGTCTTTAGACAAACATTGAAGGTTGGGTCTATAATCTTTCTCAAAACTTTTGTCCACATTCGTCAAATAGCAACAAAGTTATAAGCCATTTAAAAATGTTGAGACCCCCCCTCTAATTTCGCCCCCTCTTGTGAAAATCCCACCAAATTTTAGAAAACCATTTATATCTAGATCCAAAATCGTTTTGCCAAATTTTGTGCAGATTCGTCAAATGACACCACATTTATATGCCTTTACAATATTTTGGGACCCCCCCTCCAATTTTGCCCCCTCTTGACAGAATCCCGCAATACTATGCAAAACCATTCAGGATTAGTTCTAGAATAAAATTGCAAAATTACATGCAGTTTCATTGAGTGGCGCAAAAGTTATAAGCCATCCAAAAACTGCTTTTCCCCAACCCTGTAATGCAGAAATAGGTACAGATGACCTAGGACATCTGAAGTGTCCGTGAACACCAGAGGACTGCCCCAGGACATCTGGAGTGTTTGTGGACTTTCGGGGGGTGAAACATTCAGTTTTTTGGCTTCTTATGGTCATACCCAATCCAATCCTCATCCCTCCCCCCACATCTCCAGAGATTGTTTGTTGAGTTTGACAAGTGAAATGCTGCTTTTTTTAATGTTTTCACTGCACTGTCCACGGACTCCAAAAAAGTCTGCGAATCCAAGATGGCGGGTGTTTCAGGAAAACCAATGCACGCAAAAGTCAGCGAATTTTCTGGCCAATCAGATGCCAGTCCGCAGACAGAACAGCCAATCAGAGGCCAGTCCACGGACCGAACAGGGGAGTGAGTCCGCGGAGCGGACATAGATATCACTAATTTCTTTGCCTTACGTTTTGGTTGTTTAAAAAAAAACTACTGGATGGATTTACACCAAGTTAACAAAGCACGCTTTCCAGACCAAGCCGCCGCTCCTGCCGCAAATTTGGTGAAAATCCATCCAGCGGTTTGGGCTGTTAGGCGTGAGTTTTTTCCCATTATGTCTATGGGAAAAAAAGAAATTTTGGGGCCCCCCCATATAACTTTGCCCCCCCCCCCCTTGACCACACCTCACCAAACTTTGCAAAAAAATTCAGAGTGGGCCATATACTTTTTTTTTGCAAAGTTTGGTGAGGATTCGTCCAGGGTGAGCAAAGTTATAAGCCACCCAAAAAGTGTTCTTCCTATGGGTTTAGCAACTTAACCATAACTACAATGCCGCTACCGCAGGCCATGTAATGAGAGAGGGTTGCTGCCACTTACCCTGTAATAATCTTCTCAATAAGCATATTCTCTTTTTAACCACTCAATAAAATGCCATATATGACAGCACTCTACACCTGGTAACATCAAGTGGTGGTTACTTACATGCAGTGCCAACAGATCAAAGTTCCAAACATCAAGTGCCACTTAAAAATGTTCTACAAATCTTTCACATCAGCTTTTCCTTTCTTTTACAAAATACTTAGATAGAGTGCTGCTGTAAATAGACACATGCATTTTATAACTTTCAGCAAAATCCTCCTAAAAGAAAACACCATTTCCCATTTCTCATTCCATATGAGAATCAGTTTCCAACCTTTCTCATCACATCCCTTACAGAGCCAACATTCTCCACCTGCTCTCACATGCGTGTATACTGCCAAACGGGCCGATTCATCAAATTTCTTGCGCAGTGCAAAGTGATTTTCCACTGCTAAAAAGTAACTTTGCTCTACCAACACAAACCCTTATTCATGTTACTGTGCAAAATGTATTTTTGTAGTACAAAGTCAATGCAAACTCACTTTATACTGCAAAAAGGAATTTGCACTGACTTTCCACTGCAAAAATACACTTTGCACAATTCCATGAGTCAGGGTTTCTATCGGCAGTGCAAAATCACTGTTCAGCAGGGCAAAGTCACTTTGCACTGTGCACAAAATTCCATTAATCGGGCTCAAAGTATTTATATGCAACACTTCTCTTTACATATAAACTATTGTTCTTTTCCAACCACTACTATAACACACACCAAACACTGTTCCAACTACAATATGCCATTGTATTACCACTAGGCCACAGTTTCCCTATTCTTTAAAAACACTGCAACACATTAGTGTTAGGAAAGATTTCATTTATGTGCAATGTTCCCTCCATTTATGGATCCCCCAAACTTGTTTGCTTTTGTTTGGCTATCCTAACCTGACGTTTTCCAGTGGAGCCCAGCATTCAGCTCACATGTTATGGAGAAACGTACACATCCTTCAGACTGTCAGTACTGGGGAAACCATGTTTCCCTTATGGTTTGACTATTTACCTTCCAGTACCTTGCACTGGAGTCCTTTTTTTTTAATTGCCCTAGAGACCCTCAAAGGATTTCTTGGTGATTGTACGAGTGTGCCTGGGATGAGCTGATGGCAGCAGTTACTTTTCATAATGTTTTACTTCTTTTACTTAGTTAAACACGTTTACCGTGTTTGGCTCAAGACTGTGGCCGGGTCCGAAAATGGCCCAGCCACTAAGTCTTTTGTTCTGTCCCATGGCCATTTTGTTCCTTGCCTTCACCCAGGTCGAGTAACCCGGGTTTTCCTTATTTGGGCATGCAGCCTCCTGCGAAAACCGATCTCTTTCGCTGGCTTATGCCTGTCACCTATATTTGCCCAGGAAGAGGGCTGGGACTGTATAGTCCCAATCCACACTGCTTGTGCCAGGATGTCTGGAGTGCCTGAATGACTGAGACCACTGTGAGCTGATTGGTCCATGTCTGGGATGCCTGCAAGAGAGCAGATCTTCAATTGGAAGTCCTCGATTTTGGCACAAAGCTAATCTTGGATAAGAGAAGGGGCTCTGCAGCAATTCCAGCTCAATCACCTGTGTTCTCACCAAACTGCAGAAGGAGCCAAGTCTCCTACACAAAGATACAGACTTGTGAAACTGCCGGAGATGCTTGGGAAGGTTTTTGCACTTTTTGCCCTCTCCAAACTACAGAAGGAGCCAAGTCTCCTACACAAAGATACAGACTTGTGAAACTGCCAGAGATGCTTGGGAAGGTTTTTGCACTTTTTGCCCTCTGATGTCCCGTTGGAGCCCTGTTTCTTCTTCAATCATGAAGGCCTGCCAAGGTACGCTCTGGCCCTTTAGAGTAGTGGGAACAACTCCTCTTGGTACTCTCGGTGCCCCATGCTTGCCCACTGAACAAGCACCTTCAGAAGTGTTCCTGAGCCATCCAGCGAACTGTCCAGCTCTACCACAGGTTAAACCGCAGCTCCGCTGCCATCTCGAGTGCAAACCCGAGACTTGGAACATGGCTTGTTTGTGGTCCCATGCATTCTCCTGCCAGGTTTTGCAGGCCTAGCTCCTCGGACTCCCGAATAAAGAGAGTGCATAACGTGGCCCCCATCCCAGAATCCTGCGTCACTACTTGTTGGTGACGGTCACTATAGATCCCCTGCTGTTCTGCTCTCCAGTGCACTGAAGCTAGCTGCACCAGAATTTTCTTAATGCCTCCTTCGGAAAGCTGAGAAAAGGCAACTGTCCTGTTATGGACGATCGTTCTCCACCGCAGATGCTGAGAGCCAGAGCGCTGCGAAACTGTAGGACTCAGACCTACTAGCGACCTCGACTAAACTGGCAAAGTTTGGTCTGGACTTTGCTGAGGGTAGGTGAATACTTGCATAACTTACCGGTGACCCCCTGGCACAGCCGGTCGTTTTTACGCATGAGTATCCCTTAAAGATATTCGAACTTGGCTGGGTTAGCCTGTGCTCCCTAGCTATTCACCCCTTTTGAACACTGCTTTGCTGCCAAGGGCAGGGCCTACTTGAATAGTGGGAACCAATTCTTCATTGCCTCAAACCCCTTCCTGACTTGCTACAGCCCCTACAAGAAGACATGCTCTTTGTTCATCTGCACGATCGCGTGCTTTTACGCACACTGGTACTGTTGAGCACAAGGTTCCCCCTTCTTAGGGTTGGACACGAAAGGTAGGAAAGAACTCTGAAGAATTACCTGTTGTCATTTGTGTACTAAACCTAACCCTCTCTTCAAAGGTTGTGGTTTTAGCTTGTAACTAAATTGCTCTAGGAAATGTAATCTATTTATACTGTATAGTTTTAGGATTTGTGCAATAACTGTTTACCTCATTACTAAAGTTACTTGTGTCTATTTGGTCCGGCCGACTATAAATGTATAGATATTTTTCATATACACTTGTCTAAGAGTAATTTGTGGTTCATTGATGTGTGTGCTCATTGTGGGCTTCCGATCACTCTCACCTCTCCTGAGACTTAGTCTTGACCGCATGCCAAGCTACATAGATTGGTTTGGCTTATTAAGAAGGTTCCCCTGTTTCACTAAACCAAGGGTGGCCTCATCCAAACATCAGCCCACCAGATCAGAGTTTGGAAATCCATCATCCCGATGCTACCGAAATATCACAATCAGCGTCAGTGCACTATGTTCCCATTCCCATACAGTCCTATAGGACTCCATGAAATGGGAGCCATGAAGCACTGGTACCATTAGTAACCATGCCGGTGCTTCAGTATAAAGCCTGCCGGTAGCGGCCTCCCCTACCACTTGATCTACACGTTCAAATTGGCCAGTTTGTGCTGAATCCTAAATTATTTAGGTGGTTTCTTTCAAGTTTTCCTCTATGTTTATGTGTTTGTAGTATTCATTGTTTTCTTTAAGGTGTTGTAGGGCTTGTCTAACTTTGTTTAAGTCAGCTAGTTGTTGCCAATTTCTTTTGTCTTTTGTTGGTACACCATTAACCAGTACAAAAAATGATTGATCTATTGGCCATTGTACTCCTATGGTTTCTACATTTTCTTTAAGATCTTATGGCAAATATACCAATTTGCCACAAATACCTTTTAGTAACTCAGGTAGAGGCAGTTCAGCTGTTTTCCTTTGAAGGTGTATTATAGCTTGAAATGGGTGTACTGTTTGGATTATAATACTCTCATACAAGTTAAGTTGTTGGACAGCTTTTGAAAGTGGGAAGACTTCTAAGTTATTAGTAATACCATATGATCGCATTTGGTTATTGTCCAGCTTTGCATTGCAGTATGTAAAAACTATTGAGGGGGTCAGTTATTTTGTATTTATTTTCTGCTGTTAGATATAAAGCTAATTGGAACCAAATGGGATGTCAGGTGGTGGTAACGGTAATACATGGTTGATGGCAAAACGCAGACTACCAGTGTTTTATTTTTGGCAATCCCGTAGTAAGGTCCTATGAATAGTGTTCTAGGTTATTTTTGTGCTGGTGATTTTAATAAGAGGAGGGCTGTGTTTGTTGTGCAATGTATTTGTAACTGTTAAGATGATGGATGAAATAAATAATAGCTTCTCCCAGGAAGGTTGTGCCGAAATAAAATTAGTATTCCCCGATTCACCGTAAAATGTAGAATTAAAAAATATATATGTTAATGCAGTTATCTTAAAGGAGAAGATAATTACTGTGACGTTCAGAGAAAATCAAACATAGAAAAAAAATGTCATTTGAAATGATGCATTTCTTTCCTCCCTTCATCATCCATAGTCCAGACCTCTAAACTCCTTGGCCTATCAGCTAATAGTGCGTGGATTGGAGGGAGGAGGAGACAGAGAGATGTCCAATCTGTAGAATGGGAATATTCATAATATGTGAGTGTCATCAGAACTATATAATATAAGTTTTCAATCCAAAGAGGGCAGAAGGGCAAACAGAGGGAAAAAAAAGAGAGCCGGCAAAAAGGAAGACTGACACCCAGGAGAGCAGATAGACAGGAGACCCTGGCACACTTGTTGGGGGCTTTTGCCTGGAAACGGGGAGCCCTATCTAAGAGAGAGGCCTACAATCTGGCTGGAGCAACCTTGCTGTGAATAGAGGCCTGAGGTGTGAGCTGCCTACCAAAAGAGGGTCCTAAAATCGGGCAGGCCTCCTGAGCTAAGAACAGAGATCTCCCATGCAAGTAGATATATCCCAAAGCTATCAATTGTGTAGGGAGCTACCTGCCTTTATCCATTTCTATTAGTGGATGGGGGATCAAAACTGTGTAGACCCAGGTCATATTTGACAAAACATATCACTTAATTCCATTAGAGAAAAACTCCATATCCGTTTTAACCGGAAGTGTGAGGGGAAGCTGTCTGTTTTAACCCATTCCTTTTCATTCGTGTGTGCTCTTCCATTGGTGGGAAGGGAGGTAAACGCATTATACCCTTAGCTTATTTAACTAAAAATATAATTTAATTAATTCCCATACGGTCAGCTATCATGGGGTGATGTTTTTGTCAAAATTTTAAATTGACAAAGATGATCCCAGTGCACAGTAAATTAAATTACTCTAGTCTTTAATGTAATTGGGTAACCCTGCTGTTCATTTGAATGTGCTAGTGACCCCAAAATGAAAATCACAACACCCTGCCTTCCCTGTGAAAATGAATTTTCCCCAAACAAATTTTCCCATTCATTGTGAATTCCCAAAACCCTGCATTTCATTTGAATGTGTGTTCCCCAAACGATGTTCCCATTGAGTTCATTTCCCAAAACTTGCCTTTCAAATGAAAGCCCAAACAAAATTCCCATTATATTCCCACTCCCTGTATGTTGCTTTCAAACCAAAAGGGTCATATATAACTGATGGCTGGGAGTGGGGGGTTGCTGGGAGAGAAGAGCATTGTGATAACCCAAGCAATCACTGTGTGTTTTTAAAATGTCCTATCTGTTAATGTGCAAAGAAATCCTATGTGTGTTTTGATTTCAAATATTCAAATGCAACCTGTGTTTGTTGTGGCAACTGAAAGTCTATTAAGAAATACATGTCAGTCAATTGGTGCAAGTAATTTGCAATTGTGATCATTGTGTTGTGACACGGAGTTGGTGGCTGGGGTGATCATGAGTTATCATTCATTGTGGACATTCAAATAAATATACACTTTCTATACTTTGGCCTCATTTCTAGCTTATTGGTTCGACAGAGGGTATCTGCTGAATGGTGTTATACAGGTTGGAGGCCTAACCAAGTTTCAATCTGCTAAGCGATTTGTTGTGCGACACCTTCATTGCGGGGGAAAGGAACTCCCTGAGTTTAGAGTGACAGTCCAATAAACCGTGACACTGCTTAGTAAAGATGCAAAATAAATCCATCTTAAAAACTGTACTAATCCATGAACTATATGGCAAAACACATCGGCCCCTGATTTCATGGAACAATTAACTCAACAAAATATAAAATGCATGTTCTTAATTCGAACCCTTGCAAGCTCTAGTCAATTCAATGATACAATGTTGAAAAAAGAAATGCAACCGATAGTGCATATCAGCACCACAGACAAACTTGAAGTGCCCGGCATGACACTCGCTATGTGTCAACACGCAACAACACAACTAAATCGCTTATAAAATTGTATCTCCAACACAGCTGGATTAGAAAATGCATTAACTCTGTGTCTAAACTCCAGAGTAATCCTAAAATGTAACCTTAACTTAGAACAAGGTTTTGTCAATGGAACAATTGGTACAGTTGTTTGCTTCCAAACACATCCACATGAGAACAGCATTCAGTTTGTCAACATCCACTTTGACAAACTTGCAGAAGTTAAGAAAATAGGCTGCACAATAGCATGTTTCCTTCTTTTCAAAGACATATACGTACACAGAGAGCAATTCTCTCCATCCCTTGCATATGCTCTGACTTTTCACAAATCACAAGGTCTAACCCTAGATAACGCATTGATTGACATTGGCAGCAGAGTCTACAAAAACGGTATCAGTTACGGAGCACTTCCACGTGTCTGTACACTGGATGGTCTATTCCTAGTTAACTTTGATGCAACAAAGTCAATGCTGACATTCGCTGCATCCTAGAATACAACAAGCTATGAGCAAAGTACACCCCCACCTAGCTATGTACCCTGTACCTGAAAAAACAAAACCTTCCAAAGAAAACAAATACAAACATAACCTATATAAGATCTCCCAGCAATACCACTGAAAAAACAAAAAACTGCTACTCCGTCAAATAATACAACCACAAAACTCTCTAGTCCAAAAACAACTGTACATCCATCAGAAGACAAAGAGACAAATTTCTCTTCTTAAAAAACAACTACAGGCATTTCTCCAGACTGAAGACAATTACATAACTGGTTACACCCTTATTTGGGATCATTGGTGTAGTATAGCCCGACAGTCTTGTGGTTGGACATTGGGGCATTCTTCTGAAACACCATGTATATATATTAGTTAAACCATTGTACAAATAACTATAAAAACATGATCAAATCCACCTATGTAAAAGAAAGACAGAAATGCAACAAATAGAAAGGGAAAGCACTCTGGGTAAAGAAACAGGGTTGAAAAGGAAATTAGCAACCACAGTGAATTTAAAAGGATATGTTTTTCACTGGAAAAAGGGGCATAAGGGACTTACTCAGTCTCTAGGGCCCCAAAAGGTGGACCAGAGGACTGGGTCAGTTCAAAGTACCTTATTGCAATGTTAGGCTGTTGACTGCATCAATCCAGGCTTTGCTCAGTTGTGTTTGCAGTTTGAATCAGTGTTGAAGGCTTCCAGTTGTGTTGGACCACACAGGGAGTCAGCGTTGAGTCACGTCGAGCAGGTGCTTTGTGCTGTTCTGAAGCGACATTGAGCAGTCCAGGGTGAAGGGAAGGTTACAGCCAGGCATAGGTGTGAACCTGTGCCTCTTCTCGCTCGGCTGGTCACGTGTTAGCACACTGTGATGTTTAGTTTTCCTTCTATTTGCGCAGTTAATTCATATTCGGCTTGCCACCTGCCTGGGCCTCCTTATCTCGGCCTTCCTGAGATGGGCTCTTCTGTTCTTAAGTTTCCATTCCGTGAAACTACTGTTCGCTCCTTCTCTTGGTCTGACCTTGACTTCCCAGGCACGAGTTGCTCTTGCTGAGTTTCGATTCAGCTTTCTCTTCTCGTTTTAGCTGGAATACGAATCCTGTCCTGTTTGACCCCTAGTAACCTGGGTTAATTCTGCTTTTGTGTAAAGTGGACTCGCACTTGTATAATGTGCTTTGTTGAGGTAGATATGTATAGGTGGTGCTTGCCTCGCGATTCTTCTACTAAGCATAGCAAGCCGCACTGTTTCATTAGCTTCTTGCGGTTTCAAGCATATGTACAGGCGCTAGCTGGATGAATGACTTCATCCCACTTTACAGCTTAAGTTTCTTTATGTTTCGACATCGTCTCTCCTTCTACGTTCACAATATCCTTATTCATGGCATTTCGTCTCTGTGTGTCATCTTAGGGTCATTTTATCTTCTATCTGCAAGACTGTCCGGGCCTTCGTGACGTCACCATTCGTCTTCGATTAAGGCCTTTTGAGTTTCTTCCGGGACAGTGTTTAAGCAATCTTCATTTCGTCTCATTTGCTGGTAGGGTTTTCTCAATAGATACCTTACTGTCCATGGTTGCTGGTAATAGGTACTTCAATAGGTGTTGTTCTTCTGATAGGCACTCGGCAGAGCCCTACTGCAGCTCTCTGCTGGTTTAGTTGCTCATCATTCGTCACATATCTCTCTGTGAACGTTCCTGGTACTTCAAAATGGGTGACTGGAGTGCAGGCTATATTTGGGACCTCCTCTACACCACCAACTGCAGTATCACCAAAGTAATCATGAAAAGGTGACATGGCTGAACACACCCGCTGGGACATTAGCCAGGTGCAAAACAACACACACGAAATACTTGCTGACACCGAAAAAGCAATTACCATGAACAGCCATGAAAGCAAAATGGAAGCCACAGCTACATTGAAATGAATTGGGAAAGCTTAACAAACGCGTGACCTGGAGCTGGGGAACTAAGCCATTCAGACAGATAAGGTTGCTCCCATCAAACTGAAGACAGAAGATGGAGAAAATGTACTTGCTCTGGGCTTGAGAAGTTGGAAGTGGCAACATTAATGGGAGACAGACGGTGCTCTCAGATCACCTTCCCACCTATCATTTTTTATCACATGCTGGTACATTTTCTAAACTGACAAGGATTGCACTGACCTCCTGGGGGTGGTGCCAGGTGGAACTACCATATCTCTGTCCCCTGTAGACTGTTATTATGAGTATACTGTTCACCCAGTCCCATTTCACCTAAGAGTGAGGAATGTATATTTTGGTTGTGAGGTCATACCAATTTAAAAACTCACTGCCTGCCTTCAATGAGCTGAGAGTGCATTTGGAACTGTAGAATCCATGTGTGTATCCCTGCTTGGATTAATAAAGCAGCAATTTGTTACATTTCTGAACTCCTCTGTTTTTGGACATGAGGGAATTTCCCTCTAGCAAACCTCAGTTTTTTCTAACTAGACTTCACTATTTTTCTTTTTCCCCATTGTTCCCTCCTCTCTGTCTGGGGATACTCGCTGCGGGTTGGAATAAATTCCAGTGACATAGCCCAAACTATTGCCTCCACAGTGAACAGAAATGATATCTGGATGCTTCAAATTAACCATTCTCTCACAAAACGGTAGCAATTCATTCCACACACTCCATACCATGACACCTAATCCAAGATTCTCAGAAAATCCACAGTGCTCAGAATACACATTTAGCCAATGGATTCAATAGTTTCCCAGAATCCATACACTCTGCCACTTCAAAGATATAGCCATCTTGCAGTGCACTCAACAAACAAAACTCCTCCTACCCTGTCTTACTCTACACTACAGCCAAGAAACCTGATTGACTAATTCCTTCTGTCCGCGGACATCACGACTGTCCACTGTCTCGGCAGTCCCCTTTCCATGCCAGGCATCCTCAAAGGAATCGAATGACACTTCCGGTGTCTGCGGACTACCGCCTTATCCGCGGACGGCATGGGCAATTAAAAGGGGTGGGGAGGTTTATACTCAATTTAAAAAATGTATTCTACAATGGTGGTCCTTAAAAGAATCTTTTTTTTCTTTTGGTTTTCATTTTTTTCTTCTCATTTTTATATTCTACACCTACTAACAAATGCTTTCCTATACACTTCCCATTTTCCCATTTTTCAAAGCATTTTTAACATTGAAAAGAAAAATGTGATTCCCAAAATCATTTAAATGCACACCAATCACTGAAACCTACTTACACCATCCAACATGATACTTTCATTCTCAAAGGATGCCATCCCTGAAGCTTTTTCCATGTCTGGACTGAATGCATTTGAACATCTCCATATTTGCCTTGGATTAATTGCAGAAAAAATAATTTGCACAGTTGTAAACCGTTCCATTACGCTTTTTATGAAATCCTTAATGGCAAACTGCAATGATACAGCAGTCACATGGCCCAAACTGTTCCCTCCACAATGCACAATAATAATGTCTGGATGTTTAAAGTGAGCCATACTCTCACACAATGATAATAAATCTTCCCAGTTTACCCTACAAACTGCGTAACGGGAAACTTCCACTTCTTACAATCCAATACTACCAGAGATGCCACAACATTCACTATAAACATTCAATGAATGCATCCAACAATCTCCCACCATCCACACACTATGCTTCTTAAAAGAAATAGACACATCCATCTTCACTGGACAGAACAGACAAAACACCTGATACCCCGTCTTCCTGTAAACCACAACCACAAAATGTGATTGTCTAATACCCATATTCCACTTTACATGCCAGGCATCATTAAAGAACCTGGATGGCACGTCCCATGTTTGCGGACTACCACAGTTTCCGCAAACCCGGTAGCACAAGGCAACCCTTCCACCCTTTCTACTTTCATGTTTGCAACACTTCCTCATTGGCTGCTTTCAAACAGTCACAAATCCATCCACCAATCGCATCCAAAAACTCTACACCTAAACCTGTCATCTCAGTTCAACACTTCAGATGGGAACTTCAACTCTGAGAGTACATATCTCCTGTTAATCACAGCCACCTGCATCAAAAACTACTGTGAAACGTTCCAAGATTTCTACTTGCAGATTCAACATCGGCATCTAAGAAGGCATACTACAGGTATGCTTATATTTTATAAAGTATTTTTTGCAACACTTTTAGAAATATATAAGTTAACAAAGCACGCTTTCCAGACCAAGCCGCCGCTCCTGCCGCAAATTTGGTGAAAATCCATCCAGCGGTTTGGGCTGTTAGGCGTGAGTTTTTTCCCATTATGTCTATGGGAAAAAAAGAAATTTTGGGGCCCCCCCATATAACTTTGCCCCCCCCCCCTTGACCACACCTCACCAAACTTTGCAAAAAAATTCAGAGTGGGCCATATACTTTTTTTTTGCAAAGTTTGGTGAGGATTCGTCCAGGGTGAGCAAAGTTATAAGCCACCCAAAAAGTGTTCTTCCTATGGGTTTAGCAACTTAACCATAACTACAATGCCGCTACCGCAGGCCATGTAATGAGAGAGGGTTGCTGCCACTTACCCTGTAATAATCTTCTCAATAAGCATATTCTCTTTTTAACCACTCAATAAAATGCCATATATGACAGCACTCTACACCTGGTAACATCAAGTGGTGGTTACTTACATGCAGTGCCAACAGATCAAAGTTCCAAACATCAAGTGCCACTTAAAAATGTTCTACAAATCTTTCACATCAGCTTTTCCTTTCTTTTACAAAATACTTAGATAGAGTGCTGCTGTAAATAGACACATGCATTTTATAACTTTCAGCAAAATCCTCCTAAAAGAAAACACCATTTCCCATTTCTCATTCCATATGAGAATCAGTTTCCAACCTTTCTCATCACATCCCTTACAGAGCCAACATTCTCCACCTGCTCTCACATGCGTGTATACTGCCAAACGGGCCGATTCATCAAATTTCTTGCGCAGTGCAAAGTGATTTTCCACTGCTAAAAAGTAACTTTGCTCTACCAACACAAACCCTTATTCATGTTACTGTGCAAAATGTATTTTTGTAGTACAAAGTCAATGCAAACTCACTTTATACTGCAAAAAGGAATTTGCACTGACTTTCCACTGCAAAAATACACTTTGCACAATTCCATGAGTCAGGGTTTCTATCGGCAGTGCAAAATCACTGTTCAGCAGGGCAAAGTCACTTTGCACTGTGCACAAAATTCCATTAATCGGGCTCAAAGTATTTATATGCAACACTTCTCTTTACATATAAACTATTGTTCTTTTCCAACCACTACTATAACACACACCAAACACTGTTCCAACTACAATATGCCATTGTATTACCACTAGGCCACAGTTTCCCTATTCTTTAAAAACACTGCAACACATTAGTGTTAGGAAAGATTTCATTTATGTGCAATGTTCCCTCCATTTATGGATCCCCCAAACTTGTTTGCTTTTGTTTGGCTATCCTAACCTGACGTTTTCCAGTGGAGCCCAGCATTCAGCTCACATGTTATGGAGAAACGTACACATCCTTCAGACTGTCAGTACTGGGGAAACCATGTTTCCCTTATGGTTTGACTATTTACCTTCCAGTACCTTGCACTGGAGTCCTTTTTTTTTAATTGCCCTAGAGACCCTCAAAGGATTTCTTGGTGATTGTACGAGTGTGCCTGGGATGAGCTGATGGCAGCAGTTACTTTTCATAATGTTTTACTTCTTTTACTTAGTTAAACACGTTTACCGTGTTTGGCTCAAGACTGTGGCCGGGTCCGAAAATGGCCCAGCCACTAAGTCTTTTGTTCTGTCCCATGGCCATTTTGTTCCTTGCCTTCACCCAGGTCGAGTAACCCGGGTTTTCCTTATTTGGGCATGCAGCCTCCTGCGAAAACCGATCTCTTTCGCTGGCTTATGCCTGTCACCTATATTTGCCCAGGAAGAGGGCTGGGACTGTATAGTCCCAATCCACACTGCTTGTGCCAGGATGTCTGGAGTGCCTGAATGACTGAGACCACTGTGAGCTGATTGGTCCATGTCTGGGATGCCTGCAAGAGAGCAGATCTTCAATTGGAAGTCCTCGATTTTGGCACAAAGCTAATCTTGGATAAGAGAAGGGGCTCTGCAGCAATTCCAGCTCAATCACCTGTGTTCTCACCAAACTGCAGAAGGAGCCAAGTCTCCTACACAAAGATACAGACTTGTGAAACTGCCGGAGATGCTTGGGAAGGTTTTTGCACTTTTTGCCCTCTCCAAACTACAGAAGGAGCCAAGTCTCCTACACAAAGATACAGACTTGTGAAACTGCCAGAGATGCTTGGGAAGGTTTTTGCACTTTTTGCCCTCTGATGTCCCGTTGGAGCCCTGTTTCTTCTTCAATCATGAAGGCCTGCCAAGGTACGCTCTGGCCCTTTAGAGTAGTGGGAACAACTCCTCTTGGTACTCTCGGTGCCCCATGCTTGCCCACTGAACAAGCACCTTCAGAAGTGTTCCTGAGCCATCCAGCGAACTGTCCAGCTCTACCACAGGTTAAACCGCAGCTCCGCTGCCATCTCGAGTGCAAACCCGAGACTTGGAACATGGCTTGTTTGTGGTCCCATGCATTCTCCTGCCAGGTTTTGCAGGCCTAGCTCCTCGGACTCCCGAATAAAGAGAGTGCATAACGTGGCCCCCATCCCAGAATCCTGCGTCACTACTTGTTGGTGACGGTCACTATAGATCCCCTGCTGTTCTGCTCTCCAGTGCACTGAAGCTAGCTGCACCAGAATTTTCTTAATGCCTCCTTCGGAAAGCTGAGAAAAGGCAACTGTCCTGTTATGGACGATCGTTCTCCACCGCAGATGCTGAGAGCCAGAGCGCTGCGAAACTGTAGGACTCAGACCTACTAGCGACCTCGACTAAACTGGCAAAGTTTGGTCTGGACTTTGCTGAGGGTAGGTGAATACTTGCATAACTTACCGGTGACCCCCTGGCACAGCCGGTCGTTTTTACGCATGAGTATCCCTTAAAGATATTCGAACTTGGCTGGGTTAGCCTGTGCTCCCTAGCTATTCACCCCTTTTGAACACTGCTTTGCTGCCAAGGGCAGGGCCTACTTGAATAGTGGGAACCAATTCTTCATTGCCTCAAACCCCTTCCTGACTTGCTACAGCCCCTACAAGAAGACATGCTCTTTGTTCATCTGCACGATCGCGTGCTTTTACGCACACTGGTACTGTTGAGCACAAGGTTCCCCCTTCTTAGGGTTGGACACGAAAGGTAGGAAAGAACTCTGAAGAATTACCTGTTGTCATTTGTGTACTAAACCTAACCCTCTCTTCAAAGGTTGTGGTTTTAGCTTGTAACTAAATTGCTCTAGGAAATGTAATCTATTTATACTGTATAGTTTTAGGATTTGTGCAATAACTGTTTACCTCATTACTAAAGTTACTTGTGTCTATTTGGTCCGGCCGACTATAAATGTATAGATATTTTTCATATACACTTGTCTAAGAGTAATTTGTGGTTCATTGATGTGTGTGCTCATTGTGGGCTTCCGATCACTCTCACCTCTCCTGAGACTTAGTCTTGACCGCATGCCAAGCTACATAGATTGGTTTGGCTTATTCAGAAGGTTCCCCTGTTTCACTAAACCAAGGGTGGCCTCATCCAAACATCAGCCCACCAGATCAGAGTTTGGAAATCCATCATCCCGATGCTACCGAAATATCACAATCAGCGTCAGTGCACTATGTTCCCATTCCCATACAGTCCTATAGGACTCCATGAAATGGGAGCCATGAAGCACTGGTACCATTAGTAACCATGCCGGTGCTTCAGTATAAAGCCTGCCGGTAGCGGCCTCCCCTACCACTTGATCTACACGTTCAAATTGGCCAGTTTGTGCTGAATCCTAAATTATTTAGGTGGTTTCTTTCAAGTTTTCCTCTATGTTTATGTGTTTGTAGTATTCATTGTTTTCTTTAAGGTGTTGTAGGGCTTGTCTAACTTTGTTTAAGTCAGCTAGTTGTTGCCAATTTCTTTTGTCTTTTGTTGGTACACCATTAACCAGTACAAAAAATGATTGATCTATTGGCCATTGTACTCCTATGGTTTCTACATTTTCTTTAAGATCTTATGGCAAATATACCAATTTGCCACAAATACCTTTTAGTAACTCAGGTAGAGGCAGTTCAGCTGTTTTCCTTTGAAGGTGTATTATAGCTTGAAATGGGTGTACTGTTTGGATTATAATACTCTCATACAAGTTAAGTTGTTGGACAGCTTTTGAAAGTGGGAAGACTTCTAAGTTATTAGTAATACCATATGATCGCATTTGGTTATTGTCCAGCTTTGCATTGCAGTATGTAAAAACTATTGAGGGGGTCAGTTATTTTGTATTTATTTTCTGCTGTTAGATATAAAGCTAATTGGAACCAAATGGGATGTCAGGTGGTGGTAACGGTAATACATGGTTGATGGCAAAACGCAGACTACCAGTGTTTTATTTTTGGCAATCCCGTAGTAAGGTCCTATGAATAGTGTTCTAGGTTATTTTTGTGCTGGTGATTTTAATAAGAGGAGGGCTGTGTTTGTTGTGCAATGTATTTGTAACTGTTAAGATGATGGATGAAATAAATAATAGCTTCTCCCAGGAAGGTTGTGCCGAAATAAAATTAGTATTCCCCGATTCACCGTAAAATGTAGAATTAAAAAATATATATGTTAATGCAGTTATCTTAAAGGAGAAGATAATTACTGTGACGTTCAGAGAAAATCAAACATAGAAAAAAAATGTCATTTGAAATGATGCATTTCTTTCCTCCCTTCATCATCCATAGTCCAGACCTCTAAACTCCTTGGCCTATCAGCTAATAGTGCGTGGATTGGAGGGAGGAGGAGACAGAGAGATGTCCAATCTGTAGAATGGGAATATTCATAATATGTGAGTGTCATCAGAACTATATAATATAAGTTTTCAATCCAAAGAGGGCAGAAGGGCAAACAGAGGGAAAAAAAAGAGAGCCGGCAAAAAGGAAGACTGACACCCAGGAGAGCAGATAGACAGGAGACCCTGGCACACTTGTTGGGGGCTTTTGCCTGGAAACGGGGAGCCCTATCTAAGAGAGAGGCCTACAATCTGGCTGGAGCAACCTTGCTGTGAATAGAGGCCTGAGGTGTGAGCTGCCTACCAAAAGAGGGTCCTAAAATCGGGCAGGCCTCCTGAGCTAAGAACAGAGATCTCCCATGCAAGTAGATATATCCCAAAGCTATCAATTGTGTAGGGAGCTACCTGCCTTTATCCATTTCTATTAGTGGATGGGGGATCAAAACTGTGTAGACCCAGGTCATATTTGACAAAACATATCACTTAATTCCATTAGAGAAAAACTCCATATCCGTTTTAACCGGAAGTGTGAGGGGAAGCTGTCTGTTTTAACCCATTCCTTTTCATTCGTGTGTGCTCTTCCATTGGTGGGAAGGGAGGTAAACGCATTATACCCTTAGCTTATTTAACTAAAAATATAATTTAATTAATTCCCATACGGTCAGCTATCATGGGGTGATGTTTTTGTCAAAATTTTAAATTGACAAAGATGATCCCAGTGCACAGTAAATTAAATTACTCTAGTCTTTAATGTAATTGGGTAACCCTGCTGTTCATTTGAATGTGCTAGTGACCCCAAAATGAAAATCACAACACCCTGCCTTCCCTGTGAAAATGAATTTTCCCCAAACAAATTTTCCCATTCATTGTGAATTCCCAAAACCCTGCATTTCATTTGAATGTGTGTTCCCCAAACGATGTTCCCATTGAGTTCATTTCCCAAAACTTGCCTTTCAAATGAAAGCCCAAACAAAATTCCCATTATATTCCCACTCCCTGTATGTTGCTTTCAAACCAAAAGGGTCATATATAACTGATGGCTGGGAGTGGGGGGTTGCTGGGAGAGAAGAGCATTGTGATAACCCAAGCAATCACTGTGTGTTTTTAAAATGTCCTATCTGTTAATGTGCAAAGAAATCCTATGTGTGTTTTGATTTCAAATATTCAAATGCAACCTGTGTTTGTTGTGGCAACTGAAAGTCTATTAAGAAATACATGTCAGTCAATTGGTGCAAGTAATTTGCAATTGTGATCATTGTGTTGTGACACGGAGTTGGTGGCTGGGGTGATCATGAGTTATCATTCATTGTGGACATTCAAATAAATATACACTTTCTATACTTTGGCCTCATTTCTAGCTTATTGGTTCGACAGAGGGTATCTGCTGAATGGTGTTATACAGGTTGGAGGCCTAACCAAGTTTCAATCTGCTAAGCGATTTGTTGTGCGACACCTTCATTGCGGGGGAAAGGAACTCCCTGAGTTTAGAGTGACAGTCCAATAAACCGTGACACTGCTTAGTAAAGATGCAAAATAAATCCATCTTAAAAACTGTACTAATCCATGAACTATATGGCAAAACACATCGGCCCCTGATTTCATGGAACAATTAACTCAACAAAATATAAAATGCATGTTCTTAATTCGAACCCTTGCAAGCTCTAGTCAATTCAATGATACAATGTTGAAAAAAGAAATGCAACCGATAGTGCATATCAGCACCACAGACAAACTTGAAGTGCCCGGCATGACACTCGCTATGTGTCAACACGCAACAACACAACTAAATCGCTTATAAAATTGTATCTCCAACACAGCTGGATTAGAAAATGCATTAACTCTGTGTCTAAACTCCAGAGTAATCCTAAAATGTAACCTTAACTTAGAACAAGGTTTTGTCAATGGAACAATTGGTACAGTTGTTTGCTTCCAAACACATCCACATGAGAACAGCATTCAGTTTGTCAACATCCACTTTGACAAACTTGCAGAAGTTAAGAAAATAGGCTGCACAATAGCATGTTTCCTTCTTTTCAAAGACATATACGTACACAGAGAGCAATTCTCTCCATCCCTTGCATATGCTCTGACTTTTCACAAATCACAAGGTCTAACCCTAGATAACGCATTGATTGACATTGGCAGCAGAGTCTACAAAAACGGTATCAGTTACGGAGCACTTCCACGTGTCTGTACACTGGATGGTCTATTCCTAGTTAACTTTGATGCAACAAAGTCAATGCTGACATTCGCTGCATCCTAGAATACAACAAGCTATGAGCAAAGTACACCCCCACCTAGCTATGTACCCTGTACCTGAAAAAACAAAACCTTCCAAAGAAAACAAATACAAACATAACCTATATAAGATCTCCCAGCAATACCACTGAAAAAACAAAAAACTGCTACTCCGTCAAATAATACAACCACAAAACTCTCTAGTCCAAAAACAACTGTACATCCATCAGAAGACAAAGAGACAAATTTCTCTTCTTAAAAAACAACTACAGGCATTTCTCCAGACTGAAGACAATTACATAACTGGTTACACCCTTATTTGGGATCATTGGTGTAGTATAGCCCGACAGTCTTGTGGTTGGACATTGGGGCATTCTTCTGAAACACCATGTATATATATTAGTTAAACCATTGTACAAATAACTATAAAAACATGATCAAATCCACCTATGTAAAAGAAAGACAGAAATGCAACAAATAGAAAGGGAAAGCACTCTGGGTAAAGAAACAGGGTTGAAAAGGAAATTAGCAACCACAGTGAATTTAAAAGGATATGTTTTTCACTGGAAAAAGGGGCATAAGGGACTTACTCAGTCTCTAGGGCCCCAAAAGGTGGACCAGAGGACTGGGTCAGTTCAAAGTACCTTATTGCAATGTTAGGCTGTTGACTGCATCAATCCAGGCTTTGCTCAGTTGTGTTTGCAGTTTGAATCAGTGTTGAAGGCTTCCAGTTGTGTTGGACCACACAGGGAGTCAGCGTTGAGTCACGTCGAGCAGGTGCTTTGTGCTGTTCTGAAGCGACATTGAGCAGTCCAGGGTGAAGGGAAGGTTACAGCCAGGCATAGGTGTGAACCTGTGCCTCTTCTCGCTCGGCTGGTCACGTGTTAGCACACTGTGATGTTTAGTTTTCCTTCTATTTGCGCAGTTAATTCATATTCGGCTTGCCACCTGCCTGGGCCTCCTTATCTCGGCCTTCCTGAGATGGGCTCTTCTGTTCTTAAGTTTCCATTCCGTGAAACTACTGTTCGCTCCTTCTCTTGGTCTGACCTTGACTTCCCAGGCACGAGTTGCTCTTGCTGAGTTTCGATTCAGCTTTCTCTTCTCGTTTTAGCTGGAATACGAATCCTGTCCTGTTTGACCCCTAGTAACCTGGGTTAATTCTGCTTTTGTGTAAAGTGGACTCGCACTTGTATAATGTGCTTTGTTGAGGTAGATATGTATAGGTGGTGCTTGCCTCGCGATTCTTCTACTAAGCATAGCAAGCCGCACTGTTTCATTAGCTTCTTGCGGTTTCAAGCATATGTACAGGCGCTAGCTGGATGAATGACTTCATCCCACTTTACAGCTTAAGTTTCTTTATGTTTCGACATCGTCTCTCCTTCTACGTTCACAATATCCTTATTCATGGCATTTCGTCTCTGTGTGTCATCTTAGGGTCATTTTATCTTCTATCTGCAAGACTGTCCGGGCCTTCGTGACGTCACCATTCGTCTTCGATTAAGGCCTTTTGAGTTTCTTCCGGGACAGTGTTTAAGCAATCTTCATTTCGTCTCATTTGCTGGTAGGGTTTTCTCAATAGATACCTTACTGTCCATGGTTGCTGGTAATAGGTACTTCAATAGGTGTTGTTCTTCTGATAGGCACTCGGCAGAGCCCTACTGCAGCTCTCTGCTGGTTTAGTTGCTCATCATTCGTCACATATCTCTCTGTGAACGTTCCTGGTACTTCAAAATGGGTGACTGGAGTGCAGGCTATATTTGGGACCTCCTCTACACCACCAACTGCAGTATCACCAAAGTAATCATGAAAAGGTGACATGGCTGAACACACCCGCTGGGACATTAGCCAGGTGCAAAACAACACACACGAAATACTTGCTGACACCGAAAAAGCAATTACCATGAACAGCCATGAAAGCAAAATGGAAGCCACAGCTACATTGAAATGAATTGGGAAAGCTTAACAAACGCGTGACCTGGAGCTGGGGAACTAAGCCATTCAGACAGATAAGGTTGCTCCCATCAAACTGAAGACAGAAGATGGAGAAAATGTACTTGCTCTGGGCTTGAGAAGTTGGAAGTGGCAACATTAATGGGAGACAGACGGTGCTCTCAGATCACCTTCCCACCTATCATTTTTTATCACATGCTGGTACATTTTCTAAACTGACAAGGATTGCACTGACCTCCTGGGGGTGGTGCCAGGTGGAACTACCATATCTCTGTCCCCTGTAGACTGTTATTATGAGTATACTGTTCACCCAGTCCCATTTCACCTAAGAGTGAGGAATGTATATTTTGGTTGTGAGGTCATACCAATTTAAAAACTCACTGCCTGCCTTCAATGAGCTGAGAGTGCATTTGGAACTGTAGAATCCATGTGTGTATCCCTGCTTGGATTAATAAAGCAGCAATTTGTTACATTTCTGAACTCCTCTGTTTTTGGACATGAGGGAATTTCCCTCTAGCAAACCTCAGTTTTTTCTAACTAGACTTCACTATTTTTCTTTTTCCCCATTGTTCCCTCCTCTCTGTCTGGGGATACTCGCTGCGGGTTGGAATAAATTCCAGTGACATAGCCCAAACTATTGCCTCCACAGTGAACAGAAATGATATCTGGATGCTTCAAATTAACCATTCTCTCACAAAACGGTAGCAATTCATTCCACACACTCCATACCATGACACCTAATCCAAGATTCTCAGAAAATCCACAGTGCTCAGAATACACATTTAGCCAATGGATTCAATAGTTTCCCAGAATCCATACACTCTGCCACTTCAAAGATATAGCCATCTTGCAGTGCACTCAACAAACAAAACTCCTCCTACCCTGTCTTACTCTACACTACAGCCAAGAAACCTGATTGACTAATTCCTTCTGTCCGCGGACATCACGACTGTCCACTGTCTCGGCAGTCCCCTTTCCATGCCAGGCATCCTCAAAGGAATCGAATGACACTTCCGGTGTCTGCGGACTACCGCCTTATCCGCGGACGGCATGGGCAATTAAAAGGGGTGGGGAGGTTTATACTCAATTTAAAAAATGTATTCTACAATGGTGGTCCTTAAAAGAATCTTTTTTTTCTTTTGGTTTTCATTTTTTTCTTCTCATTTTTATATTCTACACCTACTAACAAATGCTTTCCTATACACTTCCCATTTTCCCATTTTTCAAAGCATTTTTAACATTGAAAAGAAAAATGTGATTCCCAAAATCATTTAAATGCACACCAATCACTGAAACCTACTTACACCATCCAACATGATACTTTCATTCTCAAAGGATGCCATCCCTGAAGCTTTTTCCATGTCTGGACTGAATGCATTTGAACATCTCCATATTTGCCTTGGATTAATTGCAGAAAAAATAATTTGCACAGTTGTAAACCGTTCCATTACGCTTTTTATGAAATCCTTAATGGCAAACTGCAATGATACAGCAGTCACATGGCCCAAACTGTTCCCTCCACAATGCACAATAATAATGTCTGGATGTTTAAAGTGAGCCATACTCTCACACAATGATAATAAATCTTCCCAGTTTACCCTACAAACTGCGTAACGGGAAACTTCCACTTCTTACAATCCAATACTACCAGAGATGCCACAACATTCACTATAAACATTCAATGAATGCATCCAACAATCTCCCACCATCCACACACTATGCTTCTTAAAAGAAATAGACACATCCATCTTCACTGGACAGAACAGACAAAACACCTGATACCCCGTCTTCCTGTAAACCACAACCACAAAATGTGATTGTCTAATACCCATATTCCACTTTACATGCCAGGCATCATTAAAGAACCTGGATGGCACGTCCCATGTTTGCGGACTACCACAGTTTCCGCAAACCCGGTAGCACAAGGCAACCCTTCCACCCTTTCTACTTTCATGTTTGCAACACTTCCTCATTGGCTGCTTTCAAACAGTCACAAATCCATCCACCAATCGCATCCAAAAACTCTACACCTAAACCTGTCATCTCAGTTCAACACTTCAGATGGGAACTTCAACTCTGAGAGTACATATCTCCTGTTAATCACAGCCACCTGCATCAAAAACTACTGTGAAACGTTCCAAGATTTCTACTTGCAGATTCAACATCGGCATCTAAGAAGGCATACTACAGGTATGCTTATATTTTATAAAGTATTTTTTGCAACACTTTTAGAAATATATAAATATAATAATAATAATAATAATAATAATAATAATAATTTAGCATTTAAATAGCCCTACAAACCCTGAGTATCTGAGAGCTGCTTATTATTACCCACCTTGTGTGGTTCTCATTTATCAACCTCGGAAGTATGAAAGGATGATTTTGGCCTTGCCGGGATTCGAACCTGCTTCAGCGGGCTCTGTACAGATGTCAAAGCGAGCGCTCTACTCGCTTTGCTACCAGACCGGCTTTTTTCAATGAAAAAACTTTTTTAAAGGGACGTTATGGTTTAGTTTCACTAATAAAAACCTTTGAAATTCAGTAAAAAAAATGTTGTTAAAGTGCAGTACTTTCAAAGACAATGAAGAGGACCAAGTAGATGAGGTAGAGGAAGTGCCTACTTCTAGCACAAAGATCAAATCATGGGTGTGCCAGTTCTTTGCTACTGGTGGGAGTGTACCAAAGGCAAAAGCTACCAAAGTGAAATGCACTGAGTGCAATTTTGTACTCAGTCGCAGACTACCTAGACAGTACTCCTACGGGACCACCTCCATGCGCCGCCACACCAAATCCAATGACCGCAATGCTCTGAGAAAGTTTGTTCGTTTCTCAGAAAGTAGTAATCTGTCTTCCTCCACCTCATCTTCCTCAACAAATACTGTAACCACACAGCCTGATGTCTGTGGGGATTGGTGCGTTATAAATAAATAAATAAATAAATAAGAAGGGCTACGGACCATTATCGTCCATTGCAGCCCCTGAAATGGGGGATAAAGGCCATTAGCACCCCTGGTTCCCAAAGCGGGAACCCAGGGTGCTAAAACATAGATTTTTCTTCCTGCTGCGTCCTGCTGTAAGAAGGAAGGATTATTCTTCCTACAGCGTGACGCCTGCGGCCTGCGGCGTCACGCTATGGGGAGGAAAATCCTTTTCCAAGACAGCCAACAAGGAAAGAGAAGGTGGGGCTCCGTACACAGCCCCTCTTCCCTTGCCATGGCAGCCTGCAGAACCCTATGAACATATTACCACAAGCACTTTTTTCCCTTTCAAACCTATCCTACCTTTCAATAACTTTACCACATAGCCATTCCCAGGTAGACATAGCCACTTTAACACCATTTTTCGTCCCTTGCGGTCATGGCCAGTAGCCAGATTGTCCGCGTCATGACCTTATGCCATGACCCATCCAATCTGGCTACTGCCCACGGCCACAGGCTATACCTCAGTCACCAAAGATATATGACAATTTTTTGTACCTATATTACTACACTTGTCAAAAAATAAAACACGGGCACATTTGAAAAACCATGCTTTAATGCCCTTGCCAATGCTCCTCACAAGTTTGCTCGAAATCCGCCCATGTTTTTTTTTTTAAAGTGTCAAAATGTATGTACATACAAAAGTCGTATAACTTAGCCGCCACTTGACAAAATCCATTCAGTCTTTAGACAAACATTGAAGGTTGGGTCTATAATCTTTCTCAAAACTTTTGTCCACATTCGTCAAATAGCAACAAAGTTATAAGCCATTTAAAAATGTTGAGACCCCCCCTCTAATTTCGCCCCCTCTTGTGAAAATCCCACCAAATTTTAGAAAACCATTTATATCTAGATCCAAAATCGTTTTGCCAAATTTTGTGCAGATTCGTCAAATGACACCACATTTATATGCCTTTACAATATTTTGGGACCCCCCCTCCAATTTTGCCCCCTCTTGACAGAATCCCGCAATACTATGCAAAACCATTCAGGATTAGTTCTAGAATAAAATTGCAAAATTACATGCAGTTTCATTGAGTGGCGCAAAAGTTATAAGCCATCCAAAAACTGCTTTTCCCCAACCCTGTAATGCAGAAATAGGTACAGATGACCTAGGACATCTGAAGTGTCCGTGAACACCAGAGGACTGCCCCAGGACATCTGGAGTGTTTGTGGACTTTCGGGGGGTGAAACATTCAGTTTTTTGGCTTCTTATGGTCATACCCAATCCAATCCTCATCCCTCCCCCCACATCTCCAGAGATTGTTTGTTGAGTTTGACAAGTGAAATGCTGCTTTTTTTAATGTTTTCACTGCACTGTCCACGGACTCCAAAAAAGTCTGCGAATCCAAGATGGCGGGTGTTTCAGGAAAACCAATGCACGCAAAAGTCAGCGAATTTTCTGGCCAATCAGATGCCAGTCCGCAGACAGAACAGCCAATCAGAGGCCAGTCCACGGACCGAACAGGGGAGTGAGTCCGCGGAGCGGACATAGATATCACTAATTTCTTTGCCTTACGTTTTGGTTGTTTAAAAAAAAACTACTGGATGGATTTACACCAAGTTAACAAAGCACGCTTTCCAGACCAAGCCGCCGCTCCTGCCGCAAATTTGGTGAAAATCCATCCAGCGGTTTGGGCTGTTAGGCGTGAGTTTTTTCCCATTATGTCTATGGGAAAAAAAGAAATTTTGGGGCCCCCCCATATAACTTTGCCCCCCCCCCCCCTTGACCACACCTCACCAAACTTTGCAAAAAAATTCAGAGTGGGCCATATACTTTTTTTTTGCAAAGTTTGGTGAGGATTCGTCCAGGGTGAGCAAAGTTATAAGCCACCCAAAAAGTGTTCTTCCTATGGGTTTAGCAACTTAACCATAACTACAATGCCGCTACCGCAGGCCATGTAATGAGAGAGGGTTGCTGCCACTTACCCTGTAATAATCTTCTCAATAAGCATATTCTCTTTTTAACCACTCAATAAAATGCCATATATGACAGCACTCTACACCTGGTAACATCAAGTGGTGGTTACTTACATGCAGTGCCAACAGATCAAAGTTCCAAACATCAAGTGCCACTTAAAAATGTTCTACAAATCTTTCACATCAGCTTTTCCTTTCTTTTACAAAATACTTAGATAGAGTGCTGCTGTAAATAGACACATGCATTTTATAACTTTCAGCAAAATCCTCCTAAAAGAAAACACCATTTCCCATTTCTCATTCCATATGAGAATCAGTTTCCAACCTTTCTCATCACATCCCTTACAGAGCCAACATTCTCCACCTGCTCTCACATGCGTGTATACTGCCAAACGGGCCGATTCATCAAATTTCTTGCGCAGTGCAAAGTGATTTTCCACTGCTAAAAAGTAACTTTGCTCTACCAACACAAACCCTTATTCATGTTACTGTGCAAAATGTATTTTTGTAGTACAAAGTCAATGCAAACTCACTTTATACTGCAAAAAGGAATTTGCACTGACTTTCCACTGCAAAAATACACTTTGCACAATTCCATGAGTCAGGGTTTCTATCGGCAGTGCAAAATCACTGTTCAGCAGGGCAAAGTCACTTTGCACTGTGCACAAAATTCCATTAATCGGGCTCAAAGTATTTATATGCAACACTTCTCTTTACATATAAACTATTGTTCTTTTCCAACCACTACTATAACACACACCAAACACTGTTCCAACTACAATATGCCATTGTATTACCACTAGGCCACAGTTTCCCTATTCTTTAAAAACACTGCAACACATTAGTGTTAGGAAAGATTTCATTTATGTGCAATGTTCCCTCCATTTATGGATCCCCCAAACTTCTTTGCTTTTGTTTGGCTATCCTAACCTGACGTTTTCCAGTGGAGCCCAGCATTCAGCTCACATGTTATGGAGAAACGTACACATCCTTCAGACTGTCAGTACTGGGGAAACCATGTTTCCCTTATGGTTTGACTATTTACCTTCCAGTACCTTGCACTGGAGTCCTTTTTTTTTAATTGCCCTAGAGACCCTCAAAGGATTTCTTGGTGATTGTACGAGTGTGCCTGGGATGAGCTGATGGCAGCAGTTACTTTTCATAATGTTTTACTTCTTTTACTTAGTTAAACACGTTTACCGTGTTTGGCTCAAGACTGTGGCCGGGTCCGAAAATGGCCCAGCCACTAAGTCTTTTGTTCTGTCCCATGGCCATTTTGTTCCTTGCCTTCACCCAGGTCGAGTAACCCGGGTTTTCCTTATTTGGGCATGCAGCCTCCTGCGAAAACCGATCTCTTTCGCTGGCTTATGCCTGTCACCTATATTTGCCCAGGAAGAGGGCTGGGACTGTATAGTCCCAATCCACACTGCTTGTGCCAGGATGTCTGGAGTGCCTGAATGACTGAGACCACTGTGAGCTGATTGGTCCATGTCTGGGATGCCTGCAAGAGAGCAGATCTTCAATTGGAAGTCCTCGATTTTGGCACAAAGCTAATCTTGGATAAGAGAAGGGGCTCTGCAGCAATTCCAGCTCAATCACCTGTGTTCTCACCAAACTGCAGAAGGAGCCAAGTCTCCTACACAAAGATACAGACTTGTGAAACTGCCGGAGATGCTTGGGAAGGTTTTTGCACTTTTTGCCCTCTCCAAACTACAGAAGGAGCCAAGTCTCCTACACAAAGATACAGACTTGTGAAACTGCCAGAGATGCTTGGGAAGGTTTTTGCACTTTTTGCCCTCTGATGTCCCGTTGGAGCCCTGTTTCTTCTTCAATCATGAAGGCCTGCCAAGGTACGCTCTGGCCCTTTAGAGTAGTGGGAACAACTCCTCTTGGTACTCTCGGTGCCCCATGCTTGCCCACTGAACAAGCACCTTCAGAAGTGTTCC
Source organism: Ambystoma mexicanum (assembly GCF_040938575.1). Taxonomy (NCBI): domain Eukaryota; kingdom Metazoa; phylum Chordata; class Amphibia; order Caudata; family Ambystomatidae; genus Ambystoma; species Ambystoma mexicanum. Next base: position 135,620,220 of record NC_090941.1, on the reverse strand, counting down.
TGAGCCATCCAGCGAACTGTCCAGCTCTACCACAGGTTAAACCGCAGCTCCGCTGCCATCTCGAGTGCAAACCCGAGACTTGGAACATGGCTTGTTTGTGGTCCCATGCATTCTCCTGCCAGGTTTTGCAGGCCTAGCTCCTCGGACTCCCGAATAAAGAGAGTGCATAACGTGGCCCCCATCCCAGAATCCTGCGTCACTACTTGTTGGTGACGGTCACTATAGATCCCCTGCTGTTCTGCTCTCCAGTGCACTGAAGCTAGCTGCACCAGAATTTTCTTAATGCCTCCTTCGGAAAGCTGAGAAAAGGCAACTGTCCTGTTATGGACGATCGTTCTCCACCGCAGATGCTGAGAGCCAGAGCGCTGCAAAACTGTAGGACTCAGACCTACTAGCGACCTCGACTAAACTGGCAAAGTTTGGTCTGGACTTTGCTGAGGGTAGGTGAATACTTGCATAACTTACCGGTGACCCCCTGGCACAGCCGGTCGTTTTTACGCATGAGTATCCCTTAAAGATATTCGAACTTGGCTGGGTTAGCCTGTGCTCCCTAGCTATTCACCCCTTTTGAACACTGCTTTGCTGCCAAGGGCAGGGCCTACTTGAATAGTGGGAACCAATTCTTCATTGCCTCAAACCCCTTCCTGACTTGCTACAGCCCCTACAAGAAGACATGCTCTTTGTTCATCTGCACGATCGCGTGCTTTTACGCACACTGGTACTGTTGAGCACAAGGTTCCCCCTTCTTAGGGTTGGACACGAAAGGTAGGAAAGAACTCTGAAGAATTACCTGTTGTCATTTGTGTACTAAACCTAACCCTCTCTTCAAAGGTTGTGGTTTTAGCTTGTAACTAAATTGCTCTAGGAAATGTAATCTATTTATACTGTATAGTTTTAGGATTTGTGCAATAACTGTTTACCTCATTACTAAAGTTACTTGTGTCTATTTGGTCCGGCCGACTATAAATGTATAGATATTTTTCATATACACTTGTCTAAGAGTAATTTGTGGTTCATTGATGTGTGTGCTCATTGTGGGCTTCCGATCACTCTCACCTCTCCTGAGACTTAGTCTTGACCGCATGCCAAGCTACATAGATTGGTTTGGCTTATTCAGAAGGTTCCCCTGTTTCACTAAACCAAGGGTGGCCTCATCCAAACATCAGCCCACCAGATCAGAGTTTGGAAATCCATCATCCCGATGCTACCGAAATATCACAATCAGCGTCAGTGCACTATGTTCCCATTCCCATACAGTCCTATAGGACTCCATGAAATGGGAGCCATGAAGCACTGGTACCATTAGTAACCATGCCGGTGCTTCAGTATAAAGCCTGCCGGTAGCGGCCTCCCCTACCACTTGATCTACACGTTCAAATTGGCCAGTTTGTGCTGAATCCTAAATTATTTAGGTGGTTTCTTTCAAGTTTTCCTCTATGTTTATGTGTTTGTAGTATTCATTGTTTTCTTTAAGGTGTTGTAGGGCTTGTCTAACTTTGTTTAAGTCAGCTAGTTGTTGCCAATTTCTTTTGTCTTTTGTTGGTACACCATTAACCAGTACAAAAAATGATTGATCTATTGGCCATTGTACTCCTATGGTTTCTACATTTTCTTTAAGATCTTATGGCAAATATACCAATTTGCCACAAATACCTTTTAGTAACTCAGGTAGAGGCAGTTCAGCTGTTTTCCTTTGAAGGTGTATTATAGCTTGAAATGGGTGTACTGTTTGGATTATAATACTCTCATACAAGTTAAGTTGTTGGACAGCTTTTGAAAGTGGGAAGACTTCTAAGTTATTAGTAATACCATATGATCGCATTTGGTTATTGTCCAGCTTTGCATTGCAGTATGTAAAAACTATTGAGGGGGTCAGTTATTTTGTATTTATTTTCTGCTGTTAGATATAAAGCTAATTGGAACCAAATGGGATGTCAGGTGGTGGTAACGGTAATACATGGTTGATGGCAAAACGCAGACTACCAGTGTTTTATTTTTGGCAATCCCGTAGTAAGGTCCTATGAATAGTGTTCTAGGTTATTTTTGTGCTGGTGATTTTAATAAGAGGAGGGCTGTGTTTGTTGTGCAATGTATTTGTAACTGTTAAGATGATGGATGAAATAAATAATAGCTTCTCCCAGGAAGGTTGTGCCAAAATAAAATTAGTATTCCCCGATTCACCGTAAAATGTAGAATTAAAAAATATATATGTTAATGCAGTTATCTTAAAGGAGAAGATAATTACTGTGACGTTCAGAGAAAATCAAACATAGAAAAAAAATGTCATTTGAAATGATGCATTTCTTTCCTCCCTTCATCATCCATAGTCCAGACCTCTAAACTCCTTGGCCTATCAGCTAATAGTGCGTGGATTGGAGGGAGGAGGAGACAGAGAGATGTCCAATCTGTAGAATGGGAATATTCATAATATGTGAGTGTCATCAGAACTATATAATATAAGTTTTCAATCCAAAGAGGGCAGAAGGGCAAACAGAGGGAAAAAAAAGAGAGCCGGCAAAAAGGAAGACTGACACCCAGGAGAGCAGATAGACAGGAGACCCTGGCACACTTGTTGGGGGCTTTTGCCTGGAAACGGGGAGCCCTATCTAAGAGAGAGGCCTACAATCTGGCTGGAGCAACCTTGCTGTGAATAGAGGCCTGAGGTGTGAGCTGCCTACCAAAAGAGGGTCCTAAAATCGGGCAGGCCTCCTGAGCTAAGAACAGAGATCTCCCATGCAAGTAGATATATCCCAAAGCTATCAATTGTGTAGGGAGCTACCTGCCTTTATCCATTTCTATTAGTGGATGGGGGATCAAAACTGTGTAGACCCAGGTCATATTTGACAAAACATATCACTTAATTCCATTAGAGAAAAACTCCATATCCGTTTTAACCGGAAGTGTGAGGGGAAGCTGTCTGTTTTAACCCATTCCTTTTCATTCGTGTGTGCTCTTCCATTGGTGGGAAGGGAGGTAAACGCATTATACCCTTAGCTTATTTAACTAAAAATATAATTTAATTAATTCCCATACGGTCAGCTATCATGGGGTGATGTTTTTGTCAAAATTTTAAATTGACAAAGATGATCCCAGTGCACAGTAAATTAAATTACTCTAGTCTTTAATGTAATTGGGTAACCCTGCTGTTCATTTGAATGTGCTAGTGACCCCAAAATGAAAATCACAACACCCTGCCTTCCCTGTGAAAATGAATTTTCCCCAAACAAATTTTCCCATTCATTGTGAATTCCCAAAACCCTGCATTTCATTTGAATGTGTGTTCCCCAAACGATGTTCCCATTGAGTTCATTTCCCAAAACTTGCCTTTCAAATGAAAGCCCAAACAAAATTCCCATTATATTCCCACTCCCTGTATGTTGCTTTCAAACCAAAAGGGTCATATATAACTGATGGCTGGGAGTGGGGGGTTGCTGGGAGAGAAGAGCATTGTGATAACCCAAGCAATCACTGTGTGTTTTTAAAATGTCCTATCTGTTAATGTGCAAAGAAATCCTATGTGTGTTTTGATTTCAAATATTCAAATGCAACCTGTGTTTGTTGTGGCAACTGAAAGTCTATTAAGAAATACATGTCAGTCAATTGGTGCAAGTAATTTGCAATTGTGATCATTGTGTTGTGACACGGAGTTGGTGGCTGGGGTGATCATGAGTTATCATTCATTGTGGACATTCAAATAAATATACACTTTCTATACTTTGGCCTCATTTCTAGCTTATTGGTTCGACAGAGGGTATCTGCTGAATGGTGTTATACAGGTTGGAGGCCTAACCAAGTTTCAATCTGCTAAGCGATTTGTTGTGCGACACCTTCATTGCGGGGGAAAGGAACTCCCTGAGTTTAGAGTGACAGTCCAATAAACCGTGACACTGCTTAGTAAAGATGCAAAATAAATCCATCTTAAAAACTGTACTAATCCATGAACTATATGGCAAAACACATCGGCCCCTGATTTCATGGAACAATTAACTCAACAAAATATAAAATGCATGTTCTTAATTCGAACCCTTGCAAGCTCTAGTCAATTCAATGATACAATGTTGAAAAAAGAAATGCAACCGATAGTGCATATCAGCACCACAGACAAACTTGAAGTGCCCGGCATGACACTCGCTATGTGTCAACACGCAACAACACAACTAAATCGCTTATAAAATTGTATCTCCAACACAGCTGGATTAGAAAATGCATTAACTCTGTGTCTAAACTCCAGAGTAATCCTAAAATGTAACCTTAACTTAGAACAAGGTTTTGTCAATGGAACAATTGGTACAGTTGTTTGCTTCCAAACACATCCACATGAGAACAGCATTCAGTTTGTCAACATCCACTTTGACAAACTTGCAGAAGTTAAGAAAATAGGCTGCACAATAGCATGTTTCCTTCTTTTCAAAGACATATACGTACACAGAGAGCAATTCTCTCCATCCCTTGCATATGCTCTGACTTTTCACAAATCACAAGGTCTAACCCTAGATAACGCATTGATTGACATTGGCAGCAGAGTCTACAAAAACGGTATCAGTTACGGAGCACTTCCACGTGTCTGTACACTGGATGGTCTATTCCTAGTTAACTTTGATGCAACAAAGTCAATGCTGACATTCGCTGCATCCTAGAATACAACAAGCTATGAGCAAAGTACACCCCCACCTAGCTATGTACCCTGTACCTGAAAAAACAAAACCTTCCAAAGAAAACAAATACAAACATAACCTATATAAGATCTCCCAGCAATACCACTGAAAAAACAAAAAACTGCTACTCCGTCAAATAATACAACCACAAAACTCTCTAGTCCAAAAACAACTGTACATCCATCAGAAGACAAAGAGACAAATTTCTCTTCTTAAAAAACAACTACAGGCATTTCTCCAGACTGAAGACAATTACATAACTGGTTACACCCTTATTTGGGATCATTGGTGTAGTATAGCCCGACAGTCTTGTGGTTGGACATTGGGGCATTCTTCTGAAACACCATGTATATATATTAGTTAAACCATTGTACAAATAACTATAAAAACATGATCAAATCCACCTATGTAAAAGAAAGACAGAAATGCAACAAATAGAAAGGGAAAGCACTCTGGGTAAAGAAACAGGGTTGAAAAGGAAATTAGCAACCACAGTGAATTTAAAAGGATATGTTTTTCACTGGAAAAAGGGGCATAAGGGACTTACTCAGTCTCTAGGGCCCCAAAAGGTGGACCAGAGGACTGGGTCAGTTCAAAGTACCTTATTGCAATGTTAGGCTGTTGACTGCATCAATCCAGGCTTTGCTCAGTTGTGTTTGCAGTTTGAATCAGTGTTGAAGGCTTCCAGTTGTGTTGGACCACACAGGGAGTCAGCGTTGAGTCACGTCGAGCAGGTGCTTTGTGCTGTTCTGAAGCGACATTGAGCAGTCCAGGGTGAAGGGATCACCAGGAGCAGTTTGATGATCAAGCATGTCCCGAGACAGTGAGTATAGCTGCTTTAGGTTGATGCGTGACACGCTGATCTAGTGGTTTGAGTTGATCTGCAATACAAGAGGTCCTGATGTTTCCATGCTGTGTCCAATGCAGCAATCCGTAGTCGAGTGCATGGTGCACTGATGCTTGAGCAAGGCATGTGAAGAGATTATCCAAGAGCAATGCCGCATCTTGTCATTTCGCAAGTAAAGAGCATGGTGGTTCGAAGTTGAGTGAGTGCCAAAGGAAGCACGGACGGTTTCCGGTTTATAGTCATAATGTAGAAACCAATAATGTCAAAAGTCATTTTTTCGAGAAAAAAAATGTTGAAAAAAAAAAAGTCACATTATTTTTTAATGCATTTTTTTTTCGAAATGGGGGAGTTCCCCTCAGACCCCCTTTTTTTATTTTTTTTTTGTTTTACCCATTTTTTTTTATCCCGAACCCCAAAATAAATATATAATTTAAAAAAACAGAATTCGACATTTTTTTTTTCGACATTTTTTTTTCGAAAAAATTTTCATTCGACATTATTTTTTCGAAAAAATGACCGACCACCACGGTTTCCATTGGCTTGAAGGCATTAAAGGTGACTCAAAAATTGTTCAAATCAGTTCAATGGAAAAAATACAGAATTCTTGCAGTCATGGCTCTCACAATGCTGTCAAATACACTGCAGTGGCTCTAGAAAAGGGGAAGGTCTTTCAGGTTATGCTCTCCCAGCGTAGGGAGGTTTTGAAGCAGAATGGTATTTCATGGTCAGCATTAAATGTCACCACCCATATGTCCTGGGAGTGGATAGGGGTAGGGAGCAGAGCTTGCTTCTGCCTTGGAATCCTCCTTCTTCATCTCTATGTTGAGGGCTTTGGAACAGTTGAGTGTCACAAAAGAGGTCCAAACTAAATCTTCCTTATGTCCTGCATGGTGAAAATGGCATCAGTAAAGGAGTGGGAGACCTTTCTTTTATAGAGAACATTTCAGAGTGGATTGGACAAAATAAAGTAAGCTGGCTTTAAGGGGTCCAATCCGTGTTCTTGTGACAAGTTGACTTTGCCTGCTTGCATCATATCCAAAGTGCTTTTTACCTACGAAGCGGAGACTAGGAGAATACACATAGCCTGTCCATGGCTGGCTTAGCTCAGAGTGTTGATACTTTTATGATATATTTGCATGTTTGGCTTTAATAATTATATGAACTACCATCCACTATACCCCTAAATCAAGCATAGCTTATGTTTAAAGATTATAACTGCCTCCAGGGTGGTGTTTGGGAACAGAGGTGCATATTTTAAATGTAGCCTCCATGCTGCCATGATGTTGCTATAATTTCCGCTTTCAAGAGGGCACCTATGTCCTCTAAACCTGCTCTCTGCTGATGGAGAGAAGTGCTGCAGATGGAGATACTGATGCAGGAGGGCACAGGGGTACACTTTGCTTTCGACATGGAGTTTGCTGAAAGGGGGGCTGGCAGCAGACCACCCATCCTGAGATAGAATTTCCAGCGTCATTCTAATATTAATAACAATCAAAAAAGCTAGGGCTTCTACAGCCTTACTACATCAATCCTTCACAAGTACACCTGCTAAAATGGTTGAGACTCCAGCTTCTAAGGGCCATCCTCCTGGCGTAAATACCTACTGAGGCCATCTGCATTAGGAGTGCGGCACCACAGCCTTGTGTTGGACGTCCATGGCCAATCCCTGTAGGGATATGGCCCAACGCAACAACATGGTATACTCTCCCTGCATGGCCCAATGAGACCCATAAATGTAGGATTTACTGCAAACTCCTCTTTTTAAAATTGTGGCCCAGCTGCACTCTCACTGGTCAAGTGGCCACCACAGTATGCACAACATTGTTTTACCCCCTCAAAGTTCAGTTGTGCTAATACTTCACCAATTCTAAATTCACAGGAGTCTGTCTGATATGATATAAGTCATTTGTAACGGGCTTGCAAGTGTTTATTGGTGCGACAAGACATGGCAGGGAAGACAGAGGAAGGACAAGACAAATGATCTTACTAGGACTTGTGTCAATCAGATAGTGCAAGTGCGAGAACAAGAAGTGCAAGGAGACATGGAGGGGGGTGAGGGGAGGGGAAAACAGAACAGCAATGCTCTGAGTAAGTGCAGCCAAGGCAGCGCAGCTCTGGGTAGTGCAAGGAGAACAAGGGACTGTAGTGTTACAGTTACAGCCCCTAAGTGCGTAGTAGGCCCAGAGGCAGTGCAAGGGTGACTGATCAAGAAAGAGCCTGGTACCCAGTGAGATTCTGAGGGTAGCCAAGCAACCAGTCGGTACAGCAGACAGGTAGGTCAGTAAGGTAAGCAGGGGAGGGAGAGAGAGGAAGCAGAGGAGAAGAAGAACATTTTGAGCTGCTTCCGGAACTTCAGGTGGCCCAGCTCAAGTTTGAGAGGGGCAGCAAGGCCATTCCAGAGGGCTGCACCTGCAGAGGAGAGAGATCTACCCCCCACTCTCTGCCTGGAGAAGCGTCTAAAACGTAGAGAGTTGGAGGTAGCTGAGCAAAGGGCTCAATAAGGAAGGTATTTTGGAGGGGAGCGTTAGATGTAGTGTGGGCCCCGGACCCAGAAAGCCTTGTGGACAATGCAAAGGGTCTTGAACTTGATCCTTGCAGCCACCCGGGAGCCAGTGAAGATATTTCAGGACTCGAGAGGTACAGTCCCTGGGCTTGAGGCCAAGGATAAATCTTGCAGTCTTGTTCTGGATTAGTTATAGAGGGCGGAGAGTGGAGGAAGGCAGACTGAGAAAGAGGCTATTGCAGTAGTCCAGCCTATAGAGAACCAGGGCTCTGGATAAGGTGAGTTTCTGGGGGAAAGTGAGAAAGGGAAGAGTCCCTTTGAGGAGGTGCAGCTGGTAGTTAGACTTCTTGACGACGTCTGACATTTGAGGAGAGAAAGAGAGAGTGGAGTTGAAGATGTCACCAAGGTTTTTTGCCTCGCAGCAAGGTGAGGGAAGAGGGTCAAAGGTGGATGGCCAGAGTGAGAGAGGGAAAACTGGGACAGGGGTCCCAAATGAGAATGATCTCTGTCTTACTACATTAAGGCAGAGATCATTGCAGGCGCACCAATCCTGAATCGCTGATAGGCAGTAAGGAATGAGTGAGAGAGAAGAGGAGGCTGAGGTGAGCCTGAAGGAAAGCTTAACTTAACATAACACTGAATGTTAGAGGAGAAGGTAGGTATCAGGTGGGCCAAAGGGACCAAGTAGAGGTTGAAAATCCAAGGTGACAGGATATAACCCTGGAGAATGCCACAGGTAAAGAGAGAGGTGGCAGAGAGACAGGGACCAAGTTGGACATGTTAGGGGCGGTCCAAGAGGAAGGAGGTCAGCCACTCCAGAGCCTGGTCGGTGATATCCAGGTTCTCACAGAGTCGATTGAGCAGGATGGCATGGTTGACCATGTCGAAAGCAGAGGAAAGATCAAGGAGGATGAGGACAGAAGGAATGCTGGAATCAAGGTTAGAGAGCAGATCTTCAAGGGTGTTCAGGAGAGCAGTTTCCGTGCCTCTGGCAGATCTGAAGCCAGACTGATGGCCAGGGAGACAACCAACAGATTCAGTGTGGAGAGTAAGCTGGGAGATGGCCAGCTTTTCTAAGAGTTTGCCCAGGAAAGGTGTGATGAAGATTGAGTGATAGTTTGCCGGGCAGGTAGGATCGGCAGATGGCTTCTTGAGGAGGGGGTTCACAAGGGACTGCTTAAGGGAAGCGGGGGAAAGTTCCAGTAGTGAAAGAGTGATTACAGAAATTAGGCAAGGGTGGAGCAAGGGTGTCAATATAGTCCTTGATGGTTCTGGAGGAGCATGGGAGCACTTGTTTGAATTACACTTTCATAGATTGGACTTGTCGAGAAACCTTGTTAGGTGTTGTCAGAGAGAAAGAAGAGAAAAAAGGAGGAGAGGCAGGGGTGGCCAAAGGGGGGGCGGGGCGGGAGAGGAAGAGCGGAAGGAAGAGGAGGTAGAGGACGGGATGTCCTGAGTTTTACCAGAGAAGTGAGAGACCAGAGCCATACAGAGGGCCTGGGAGGGAGCAAGAGAGGTAGAAACTGCAACAGGATTGGCCTGTTCCTTGAAGATTTTAAAGAGTTTGGCTGTGTTGTTAGAGGACACAGAGATGCAGGCTTGAATGTGTGCTCTCCTCTTGGACAGGACAGAGAGTCTGTATTGCCTTTGGATCAGGTGGCAGGCCAGTTTGTCAGAGGATGTGCTCGAAGCCCTCCTCTCCTCAGCCACCCTGCACTTGCGTTTCAACATGGCGAGATCGGTATCATACCAAGAGTTGCACTTGGACATAGGCTTCAGTCGGATTCTCATGACATTTAAAAGGATGTCCAGGGTGTTGGAAATAAAAAGATGCAGATTAGAAAGGGCTGTGTCAGAGTGTGAGTCAGCCGTAGGAGTAGGAGGAACAGAGAAAGTAGAGGCAAAGGCATCTACTGACACACGCTTCATGGGCTGAAGCACTAAGAAGGTAGGTGGCAGTGCTGGCCGGGGGGCTTTACCTGAGGGATAGGGAGTTTCAGATGAGAGGAGAGTAGAAAGTGGTCTGTCCATGAGAGAGGAGTGGTGAGAGGTTTACAGAGGGGGATGTCTGAGGTGATGAGAACATCCAAAGTATGTCTGTCAGAGTGTGTCGCGCCAGAGGACAGAATGGAAAAAGGGAGAGTGTTGAAGAGGTTGTGGTAAAGCCCAAAGAAGGGATTAGAAGCATCCAAGTGGATGTTGAGATCTTTGAGAAGTTGAGAAGTAGAGGCAAGGAGACAAGAGGAGAGGTCAGCCCATTCAGAGAGTAAGAGGGCGACCTGGCCATGTGGTCTGTAGATGGTGGCCACAGTTAGAGAGAGGTCAGGAGAGATAGAGAGCCTGCAGACCAGACATTCAAAGTAGGAGTAGACCTGCATAGGCATGACAGGGGCCAGGACCCACCCCGGAAAGATCAGGGCTTCTCTACCTTCAGGATAGCTGGTTCTGGGTTTGAAGATGATCTTGTAGCCCACAGGGAGGAGAGTGTCAAAACCCGTAATTGAGCTGGCCGTAAACCATGTGTCAGTGAGAGCCAGGACATCTAGGTCGAGTTCTTCGAGGAGGTGACAGATGTCAGAGTGTTTGACAGCAGAACAAGAGTTGAGAGTAGCACAGTGAAGCAGGTTGCACATTTGAAAGACTTCCTTGGAAGGGTAAAAGCTTGAGGTACACCCTGCATAAGTGGTAGAGGGGCCCGACGGTGGGCCGAGGAGGAGGATGAGGGAGCCAGCAAGATGGAAGAAGGAGTAGCAGGAGAAGGGAGGAGGTTGATAAGATGCAGGAGGCGCCAATCAAAAAGGAGGAGATGGGGCTGAGGGCCCTGAACCAAGATGGTGCCGTTCAGATATACATCAATGATGGTCTTGTAGGAGTGGAAGGGGGCCAAGAGGACCTCCCTTCTAGTGCCACCTTTAATGGGCAGGAGGAGAAAGGAGAGATAACAGAGACCATATGAAGTGTCCATAGGTCTGGATAGGGGACGACAAAGAAGATATCAATGAGAGTCTGTCTGTAGGAAGCACTGGTGTAGGTATCAGCGATAGGGAGGCCTGGGTTGGAGACCAGGATGTCCTTCTTGAACTTCTTCCTTCCAGACTTAGTGATATGGATAGGGTAAGAGATAGAGTAGCAGTTTGAGAAGATGGGAGAGACAGAGAGCACCAGAGGGGGTGTGAAGGAGGTATGTGGAGGAGAAGGGGGTGAGAGAAGAGAGAGAAACACAAAACCCTGTGGCACACAACTCAGAATGCACAGGGTGAGGATGTGGAGGGGGGCCCGGGTCACAACAAAGGAAGACACAGGAGGGGTATAAGCAACTCACAACAATGAACAGCATGCCTTCCGGAGGAGGTGATCTAGGTGGGAGCCTAGAGAGAACCAGCAACAATGCCACAGCACAATACAACACATCCAGATTCAACTTTCCTAGGAGGGGAAAAAGGCTACGTTTATGAGCACAGCACAATACAACACACCCAGATTCGACTTACCTAATCAGTCTCAGCAGGTCGACAGCTGCAGGCTACGTGCTAGCATGGCGGACACCATCAGACACCACTGGCGCTGTCCTTAGCCTCTGGTCCTTGGCCGAGGAGGCTGCCACGGCAGGGGGTGCCTTAGGAGGCCAATTTAAAGGGCCCACCAACCAATGGGAGTGCAGTGCGAGTGAGGGAGGAGAGAAGGCCAACAAACGAGGAAGCAACAGGGACAAACGGAGGGGGGGAGCAGGCACACACATGCTGCAGCGCAAGAATAACGCTTTTACAAATACACACCTTATGGTGCCACAGAGCACCTGTCCTCATCCCAGCACCGGAGAAGTTGATGTTGGCATTGCCTGATGATGGTGGGGATGGCCTGTGGGCACAGAGGGAGAAAACACATGTCGGCGCATGCTTACCTGTTGTCTGAGCATGGATTTGGGCCATGGGTCCTCCTGGACCGAACAGGCCCAAACAGGAATTGCCCTTTTCTTCATCTGTCCTTCGATTCGGATACCCAGGCGAGAGACACCCTTGATCTAAGAGTTAAGAGCAGAAGGGAATAGGCAGGGCTAAGAAGGTGGGTGGTGCTTAGGACAGGTGATCTAGATCCACTTGCACCTGCTCACCAACTGCAAAGGAAAAGAGACTGGGGGCTGCTTAAGTAGGGATAAAGAGCGGCACAGCAAGGCAGCAGACTCTCCTAGCAGAACAACAGCTGGGCAAGTCTGGTCACTGGGTAGCAATGGTACAGCTGGCATGCAGGAATCGGGGCAAAAAGCCGGTCTGGTCACAGGATACTCCCAAAAGGGCACCACAGCTTTTCCCCCTAGTTATTGGGATTTTTAGCTGGGTTTCTGGATCAATGGTCTTGCCTGGATAGGGTCAGCATATGTTCTGGCCTGTAAGTAGAATCTGGAAGCTTGCAGAGTGAAGGTGGAATATCTGGATATGCAGGCGCTGGAAAATTCAGAAGAGAGGGAGTCCCTGTCTCTGTCAGCTTCCCCTTTTTATAAGGCGGGTGACTCACAGGATTTATTGTTGGGCAGGGCTAAAATAGACCTACCCCCGAAGTACCGGATAGGTCAGCCTATGTTGGTCGCCTCCTCCAGGAGGGGACTAAGTTTATGGGGTTTTGTTTTATGAGGTGCAAAGCCATCCCACAGACATTTTTGCCTAAAATCAATCTTCAGGTGCTCAAGGGAGCCAGCGCAGCCATTCTGCTGGTAACTGCTGAAATGCAGCTTAGAGATGGAGGGGAATTCTGCTGAGTGGGTAAATGTATACCACATTGCATAACTTCGTATAGCATTATGCAGACACGGATGTGGCTGCATCATTTTCTATTTGGTTCGCAAATGGAGAAAGCGCGGTACATTGCAAAGAAATTTATTTGTGCCTTTGTACGACATGTGCCAATGGCGTACTTCACACATGGGAATATGACGTTTCATAGCACGAACAGTTTTCACCATCTATAATGTTCATCTTCCTATGCCTGCCATCCCGATTTCTGCACACCTCATCCAAATTGCCTTGGTGCCCTTCTTGAAAGTAGTGAAAAAATGTTGTAGTTAATGTTGCACACTGACAGTCTTCAAAACGCTCTGCAACACGTAAAGAAACCTCTTTCTACAGCAACCCCCTTTCTAACTGATTGAACTACATTGTTTTGCGCAGTGCCACGCCTCCCGCCCTGCATCTGTTCAATGGCAATTCCATTGTTCATCTCTAAAAGGTGCTTTCTTTATTTCCCTTTTCCCTTTCCCAGTTAATTTCCATTTATTATGGTCTTGTGACACACACCACAGAAGGAACAGCAGGAAAGGTCTGATACAGAAGGGGAAGCACCTACATGGATACCATAGGGGAAGTGCCGAGAGGTGGACTTATTGGGTGGCCCTCCCCTACATAGGATCTGTTAAGGATTTCATTCAGGTAATACACCCTGGTCTCAGCCTAGTATGTAGTGTGCAAATTAAATACTTATTTATTGTGTCTATAGGTTCAATATTCTGAGTGATATACCACTCATATCACACCCCTTCTTAAAATACCCGCAGGTCACAATGGGCCAGGAATCAGGCTGGTTGGTAAAGGTAATATTTATTTATTTATTTATATATCTATTTATTTAAAGTTCTAATCAAACACAAGTTTTAATATATGGGGCAGCAATCACCAATGTGGTGACAATACAATCAGAAAGTAGATAAGGCAGCAGTTGAATTCACTTATAGCAACACAGAATATAAAACACAGGAAAAGACAGTTTTGGCTTGTTGAAAAGATAGCGCTTAAGTTAGGATTTCCCCCTGCAAATTTCTCAACTCACAAAGAAGCAATTCTACACAGATGTAAGTAAGCAGCACGTATTCAGGAATGAAGAACAGTATATAAGGTTTAAATGCAATCTTCCCTCCCCAAACAAGAGAGTAAAACATTTTGGAAATGTTACACTTTTTTAAAATGACACTGGAAAATGGCTTAGAAAAACAATGAAAAGTGTGCAAAAATCCTTAAATTGATATAAATTCCTATGGGACCAAAACTGAAAAGATCCTAACAATCATAAACTATAATATGAGCAACGGTACACACTTTGGATCAGAATGGAAGTTTGGAAATGCTTTGGATGGGAAAACACATGTGTAAAGCTTTTGCAAATTTGCGAATTCCCACCTAATTTTCACTATGCGATGTTTAAGAAAAATGTAGCTAATGATCTTGGGTTTAATTGAGAGTTGAAATTAAGTCTTTAGCTATAGAATTGAGGAAGTTATACATGTTTGAATGAGAGGTGTTTTTGAAAATAGAGGCGCAAAAATGAAAACCAAAATCAGTTTTTACAATGACAATTATGCTCTAAACGAGTATTCAGGCTGGTTACCAGTTTGAAACACAGTAAGCTCCAGAGTGGTCTGCAGAAACCAACCCCAGCACCTCTGTGTCTGCCTTGGAGGACTCAGTCGGATTACCCATGGGATGATTTTAAGGGTTTGGGATTTCACAAGACAAAAGGATTTTAAAGAAATTATCACTAGCACAAGGAATCAAAGCAAGGTTTCAAGACTGGTGTGACAATATTACAAGTTCTTAAGTTAAAGAGAGGATGGGTTATAGATTGGGATAGGACAAGGCAAATATACTATGGGTTACTAGGATTCCTGTTGATACTTACAGTCCACTGTAATTTAAGATTGGACCGTCAGGTTCTGGTCATCACGGATCGGGTCTACAGGCAGCAGGGCACCTCTGGTGGAATTGGATCAGCTGAGCGGTTCTGGTCAATTGGACTGGCACCTCAGACTGAACTGGAATGGATTGGATTGGCCCTTCTGGTTGCTAGACACTGTAGATCAGTGGGATGGTGAGTTTCAGCCAGCAAGCATTAGGGGTAGCAGGCCAGACTGGATCAGAATTATTTTCCTTAAGTTTTGGGATGGTTTCTGGATTGGGACTAGCTGAAGAAGAGTTCAGCAATGCTGAGGCCTTGGTTTGGTAAAGAATCTGGAGTCAGGAACAAGATGAAGAATTCAGCAACAGGATGAAGAAGTCAGGAACAGAGTGTCACGCGGAAATCAGGATGGAGTCAGGAATCAGTGTGTGTCTGTGTGTTGTGAGGTTCCCTTATTTATCCTGCCAAGTGACAGCACTCAGTTTATGGTAGGGGCAGACTTACAACCACACCCACAAGGCTATGGTTGGTCAAAGGCACAGTTCCCGCCTTGCTTTTTCCTGGTTGGATGGTAGAAAGTGTTGTCATATTTTATGATGTGACTTGGGAAACTCCCACAGTTATTTGGACCAAAATTTAACTTTCCCAAAAATACTCATTTATATACTTATGCCCTCTAATAAAACCGGACACATACGTTACCTATTTTGTGGGTTACATTTAAATCCAACTCCCGAGTCGTTGAGACCTGGTGTTGTCTTTCTATAAAATGTTGTCAATTGTGATCATAAAGTTCTGGCCTAACAATTCCTAATTCGGTACATATATGTGCAATCACCCCTAGAACATGGGTACACAATATTAGATTTGCAGCATTAATAGTTTTGGCGCAATTGTCTTTTTGCATAACTTCAGTTCCTTACACAGTTAGAAATTCTACCAAGTCTTCACATGTCTATCATAAATTCAGATTTCAATGGATGTACTTTTCATTCCTTTACTTATTTTTGCCGCCGAGTTAAATGTCATGAAGATCTGTGGCAAAATAAGCAAATTAACTCCAAAACCACAAGTCAGGTTTTTTTTCTTTCTTCACAAGTGAGCAAATGGCCAGTCCTTTGAAGTTCACTGAGAAGCATCTCCCTGCATCCTGCACCTCCTCTGGGAGGATGGGTGTTCAAGCCTTCTATTGTCTGTCTCTGAAGCAAAGGCAAATGTCTAATGAGGGACTTTGTTCTGAGTATGCGAG
Source organism: Ambystoma mexicanum (assembly GCF_040938575.1). NCBI lineage: Eukaryota > Metazoa > Chordata > Amphibia > Caudata > Ambystomatidae > Ambystoma > Ambystoma mexicanum. Next base: position 135,604,306 of record NC_090941.1, on the reverse strand, counting down.
GCCTCCCCCCAGCAATTAGGTCTTCCTGCCAGCAGTGAAGTGTCAATCTGAAGTGTCAACTTCCCCAGGCTGAGGACTGTCAAAGCAGAATTGTAATAGTTAATTAACTCAAGACTGGGTTTTAACTTTAAGTTACCTACATCTTTCATGAAAACGTATAAAATTAATACAGCTTACAGGTGGATTTTTACATTAGAAATCCTTTGACATTTCTTAAAGAATTAGGCCTTTCAACAAAAACATGCTTTCCAGATAGGCGATTTTGCACTTTCTTCCTGGAAAAACACATTAAACTGAGTTCTTTTAAATCCGCTTTTCCTATGCAGCACATACATTTTATTCAGCAACAGTTCTTCCCATGAGTACTGGGATTTGTTTGCAGTCTGGCTATATGTATTCAGCCTTTGTTAAAAGTTTTTGTCTGCACAGCTGAAATTGTTACATGTTGCAATTTTAGCTGCATTTTTCCTGTGGAACTGAAAACAAATGTTCCTGGACTGCCTTTTCCTAGATACAATTCAGAACTGCTGTCACTCAATGAGGCCCGGTTCCTCTGGCCACACTAAATGATACTGACATTTCAGTTCCCTTTTCATTCTCAAAGATTCAATGGAATATAAATGGATCTAGTGCCAAAAACAGCACTTTTGAAGGATGCAGAGCTACATTTTAAAAGGCATTTTCGTTTTAATTCTCACAATTCTGCTGCTTTTCTCCAGGTTCAATGTAACAGAACCCACTGGCATGCTCCTGCAGTGCAAACTCTGTTTTTCACCCCCCAAACGGTGTGTGGCCGGGTGTGCAGCTTTTTGTGGTTGTGACCGAAACGCAGTTTTGCAGATTTGTGCGCGCACAGGAGTCAGCGCATCCATTTTGGGCTGTTTCTTTCCCCATTTGTAAAGTGATGCAGTGAGGCACATCGGAATGGGTCAAAATATCCCACAGAAGCCTCCCCACTGACTTCGGCTTGACTTGCAGTCATGGGGAAGTCGGGCACGTGGGATTTATCTTTCTTCTCATGAAGAACACAGGTTTCTTCCGGTGTAATTTCTTCTTCCCTTCAGCGAATGATGCAACACGCTCTCCTCTCCGGTTCTGGTTAGAATAGGAACGATACCCCGTCTTCTCTCATGCTTACTTTTCCGGTGTGGAGCGACACTCCGGATCTCTTTGGTTTTTCCTCCCGGGTCCCCGAGGAGGTAGAATGATTCGTGCAACTATAAAACAGAACACAACCCAGCTATGAAAATGTTCCCACTACTGCCTTAAATAGGGATAACAGCCGTGGGATATACATATGCATTCAGTGACAATTTACAATATTCCCTGCATGTATTTTAGATTTCATCATTCTCTCCCTCTGCGTTTTCTGTAGGCTCTTCTATTTGCCGCAATGTATGCCTGGGGTGGCAACTCTTTAGCTGGCTGATGTGGACCCACTTGTCTTCTCCTGTCAAATCGCCCTTGGGGATGCAGATTCTGTAGGCGACTGGTGAGATTTTGTCCACAGTTTCAAAAGGTCCCCGCCAGCTGGGCAAACATGTGCGCTACTTGGCTTGGTTCCTTTGGAAACTACTACTTGATATTCCTTTTGGTTGTCTTAAGGTCATAGTGGGTGTTCATACTGTCTGCAGATCTTTCTAGATTCCGCTGAGCATACGCAAAAGCATGCTGAAGGTGTTTTCTCAGATTCTGCTGGGAGCTGGGAAATGGATACACGAGTTAGAACAAATGATGTGAGGTAATACATTGGCTATAGGGGATATCAAGGGTCTTTTGATCGCCATACCAGGTGTTAGAGCTGACGATGTTTGGACACATGCAGGTTACCCTGGTGTGACTACAGTCAACACTGCGCATGACGGAGCGCTGTTTAACAATTGCAGTACCACGGTATGGAAGGGGCTTCAAGTGCTATACCCGGACACTTCTGACATGGGAGCTATAAGGCCGAGTAAAATGAAAGAGAGAGATGATCCGTTGCATTACATTTAGACGTTTCAAGACGCTTGGGTACTGGAAACTCGTGAATCTTGGGGGAAATCTATACCCGTGTTCTACCATATATTATGTCAAGGGCTGCCAGAACAGGTGCAGAAGCAGCTCAAGAAGTTGGTAGGAATCAAAGCTAAGCCATGGTCAGAAATACAACTGACCATTGTGCATTATTGCAGGCTGCTGCAAGAGAAAAATTGCAAGAAGAATGATGCAAGGAAAGGCGAAGAGGCCAAATTAGTGCAGAAATCATTGTCAAAATATGCCATTGAAGGGGCAGTGTTAACTAGTACTGATGTATCAAATGCTCAGCAGGTCAATAACCAAAGGCAGTTAGATCAAAGCAATAATGGGTTTAGCCCAAGAGGAAGAGGCTCCCGGGGAAGGGGGTGGCAAAATAATCAGGGAGGCTTTCAGAATATGCAAGGAGGAAATCAGAATATGTAAAATGGACAAATGATCAGACCGCTGGCAACGTGTTGCACGTGTGGGATGACAGGGCATCTAGAGTGTATGTTCAGAAGTCAAGGGATGGTGCAGGTCAAGGGGGGTTGATAAATCCACCTGCGTTTTCACAGCAGGGTGGAGATGGATTTGCGCAGAATCAAACTGTACAGCAGCAAGCGCCGTGAGTGCAGCAAAGCATACAGCCACAGCAGACTTTGGGCAATGTCCAGCAAGGGCAGTCTCAACAGTCCCCAATGACACTTCAACAGACGTCAGGCACAGGACAGGTATTGAATGGTAGAGCAGGAAATGCCACTGGTGATGGAGGAAATCCATTCACAAACTGTGGGACAAGATTATACATGGACTAGGACAGCTCACTGGGAGACCTGATGTGTTCCATTCTATCAGTGACACCAAACCATCACGAGGAACCAAGGGTAGATGTCACTATAGGGGGTAAAGAATATTTGTTTTTAGTTGACACAGGTGCGACGCATTCGTGTATACGTGAAGGCACGTTTTCTTTATCCGGCGATGCCATGAATACCCACGGTTTTACAGGAGATACAAGCCATGTTCCTTCACAAAATAACTTCCAGTTTCTATAGGAGAATGTGACATGAAAGTGCCACTATTGTATTCGAGACAGACGCCGGTCAATATATTGGGACGAGATTTGATGACAAAGTTAAATATGACAATCTCTTTCACTGAGGAAGAAATAGTGTGTTCAACTCCAGGAATGCACTATTTAAACGTGTGCAAAATGATCAGAGCATACGCAGGACGAATGACTATGAGAGCTATTCCATTAGAACCTGAGATATTCGCATATGGAGTGCGCATATTAATGTCATGGCTACCAGGCCTTGCAGAAAGATCAATGAGAACCCCAGATGAGTTTCTGTTCAGACCAAGAATACCTATGCATGAGGAAAAGGGACAAGTGTTTCCCTTAGCAATACAAGTAGCCATAGTGCGATGAGAGATGGCTTTGGTTGATGGCCGTGATAATGAAGGCAGACAATGGTGTGCAATAATCGCCATTGGGGAAGGTTACAGATTGACTGACGTCACTGATGACGATCTGTTTGAAGAACAACTAGGTGAGGATGAGATGACATTTGAGGTAAACCTCACTTATTGGGTGAAAATAGTTATAAAAGAGAGGTGCCACAGAGAATGATGCTGGCACTAAAACGTCCTGAATATTTTGATGATGACATGGCAAAGGTGCATGTCTCAGTATGGACTACAGGCCCTTATGACGTAGGCTTACTGAAAGGAGTCGGAGAAGTGAAGATTAAATTGAAACCAGGAGCAATTTTACAGATAGCATGACAATATCCCATTTCTAGGGAGGCGGATGAAGGGATTTTTAAGACAATTTCTGCCACGATGGATCAGGGCATCTAAGTGACGTCAGAGCCGTCATGCAATACTTCGGTTTATCTGCTTAAGAAATCAAAGGGAGGGTCTTGGAGGCTAACATAAGATTGTTGCCCGATAAACCAGATAGTAGAGGCCGAGTTCCCTCTAGTCCCTAACCCGTCTACAATTCTGTGTAACATACCTGTTGAGGCACGTTATTTCACAGTGATTGATTTGTAAAATGCATTTTTCTCAATCCCATTGCACAAAGATTCACAGGATTTGACATCTTTTACGTTCAGACAAGTTAGTCTGAAAAGCACAAGGCTGCCTCAAGGGTATTGTGAGTCCCCTTCGATTTTCAATAGAGACCCAGTGATGAGAGGTCATTTCCGGTGCGAACAAAGTTTGGCTGCCGCCGCCTTCACCATAGAAAAAGCTACAACCATTGTAATGGGGTGCCCAATGACGTTATTCGTTGAGCATGCATTATTTGACATTTTTGAGAAACCGAAAGGTATGTTGACATCACAAAGAGCTTCTGCTTATGAAGTGGTCATATCAAATCCAGCGATTAAAATAGTTCAATGCAGACTAGTGAACCCAGCTATGTTTATAGCAAAACCAGTTACTGAAGGGGACCCAATACATGATTGCGCGAACTATGAAGTAATCGATGATGAGATCCCCAGAGTAAAAGAAAATGCATTGGCAGAAGGAGAAATCGTCTTCATTGACGGTTCTTCTAGGATCGATCAAAATGATGGACAGAGATATACAGGTGCCGCTGTGGTGAAGCACACGGCAAATGGGGAATTTTGAGTACTTATTAGTGCACGTTTAACCCCTCATTACTCAGCACAGGCTGCAGCACTAGTGTCATTGATACTCGCAATTGAAGGACATGAACACCAGGAAGTAACGGTGTACAGTGACTCTGCCTATGAGACGTCAACAGTGCACGCAGGCTTAGCATGCTTGAAAAGGAGGGGCTACCTCCGTGCGGACGGCACATCAGTTCAGCACGCCATCTTATTGGACAGGCTCATTAAGGCACTACAACTCCCAGTGGCCATAGCAGTCGTGAAATGTGCAGCCCACACGAAAGGGACAGATTTTATCTCGCACAGAAATCAAGCAAAAGACGCTGACTCCAAGCATGTGGCAACTCAAGATGAAATAATGATGGATGTGGGAATACCTGATGTGCATGAGAAAATGATTGTTGTGAGGAGTGAGTCAGAAAGCTACAGTAATATGTAAAATACTCAGTTAATGGAGCTCCAAGGGGAGGCACAGCAGGAAGAAAAGAACATTTGGAAGCAAAGAGGGTGTTCTTTAAATCCCTCTGAGGCTTTGTGTCAACAAGACAGCACTGGTAAACTAGTAATGCCTATAGCCCTACTGAAAATAGCACTGGAGCAGTTACACTATCCAGCACATGTAACTAGAGAGAATCTAGCAGCAACCATTGCCGAAGACTGGTTTGTACCAAACCTAGCAGAGCATGTTGCATTTTGTATGATAAATTGCATAGTCTGTCAGAACTTTATGGCTGGACATACACTACGTGTGATCAGAGGAGTCATCCAAAGGCCTAATGGTCCTTTTCAGCACTTGCACATTGACTGTGTTGATACGATGCAAGTATGTAACGGGTACAGGTATCTAATTGTTGTGGTGTATCCATTCTCTAGATGGATAGAGGCAAGTCCATGTACACACCCAGACTCCACCTGTGCCGACAAATTCTTGGTGAGGGAAGTGTTTCCCAGATGGGGAGTGTGTGAAGTGATGAGATCAGATAACAGTCCTCATTTTGTTAACACAGTATTTGAACAGATCAGCTTGTTGCTTCGTATAAAGCACACGTTTTCGTCGGTGTATCATCCGCAAGGGAATGGCATATGTGAGAAGCTCAATGGCTTGTTAAAGGAAAGGATAGCCAGGTTGAAGCTTACTCTGAAGAAAGGATGGTTGCACTGCCTTCCACTGGCATTGTATGCACTCAGAAACCAGCCTGGTTCTGACCATCATCTTACACCACACGAAATTGTGACTGGCAGAAGAATGTGGATGCCTTTAATGCCTCGAACTAGAGCTAGATGTGATGCTCAGCCAACAGGAGAAGTGCTAGGATTGGAACTGCAAAACTACTTGAACTGCATGACTTCTAGTTTTTCTGTAATTTCAGGACAGCTGCAGCGACGAGGAGGGTGTAGGGCAGTACAGAACACATAAGGAGATACTACAACAGAAGGTTCCAGAGTTACGTATACCTCAACTATACCCTGGGGATACTGTCCCTGTCCTGAATCACACAAGGAGTGGTGGAATGAGCCAAGGTTCCACAGGCCTTTTATTGTGGAAGACATAACACCATATGCAGTTATGTTACAAGGAGGAAGAGCTTGGATCTTCCTTGGTGACATAAAGCCATATATCGGAGAGACCCCACGCCCGCACCCCAACCCAAAGAGACTATAGACAACGGGGAAGAACCACAGCACGTGCAGACGAGATCTATAACGAGGAAGAAGGACGCATGACCAGTCAAGTGAAAAAGCAAGGAACCTTTGTGATAAGGTTGTGGCCCAGTTATAAGACATTTCCTTTGAGAAAAATAAGGGGATAAAGGACACAAATACGAACACTCTGTGCATCCTAGTTGCAGAGTAAAAGAAGATAATTGCATTCATTTGGGCCACAAGTAGCTTGTTGACTTTGGACTGAGGCACACTAAAGCCTTGATAAGGAAAGCTATGCCAAATTTTGAACGAGGATATATAAATTGGAAGAGAATACAGTATCCTGAGTCATTCAATAAATAGTCTTTGTTTGGACTTACTTATGGTGTCACACAATAGTGACCTCACCAGGAACATACTGACCTATTTCGAATAATTGGTATTGAGGTCCTACACGTTGTTGGTGTGGAGACTTATACGCATAACAGAGTTTTTACAAGATCCTGATAATAAAAAGACAATATCAAACTTGCTCACAGTTATCACAGAACAATTTCTTTTACTTCCAGAGTACAGCGAGGACAAGACAAATGTGCCTATCACCAGAAAATCAAAGACTGGCCAATGCTGTGTTCTTTCGCTTAATTGAAGGCTTTCCAGATCTTGTTGAGAGACACACTGATACTGACATGCTCACATTCATCCGTGATCCAGCGAACACTACAAACTTAAGTATGCTTCTAAATGGGATCATAATCCAAGTCGCAATCTATTTTGAGCCAAATCACAGAAGCGTGTAGAGACTTTCATTCGAGGGACAGGTCGTGGAAGTGAGGACAAGAAATACACTTTTTATGCTGACAGGGAAGCAACATGTCATCTGGAGTGAAACAGATTCGAGGTATAGACTGGTAATTAGTCTATATGGAACACGTATTATAGACTTGCTGAGGTCATTTTTCATTGTTGGAACATTACATTGCAAAACAGAACTGTTTCCAGAAGACAAGAGACAGTCCATTATCCAGATTCAGAGGACAACTGGTCCAAAACTATTGATCCGTGAGGCACACATAGCAGAACGCAGAAGGAAGTGATAATAATGAAAATGTATTAAAGAACCAGTTTTTGCTTCCTTAGATGATCGAGATGGGCAGTCAAAGCTGTAGCAGTGTTCTTCCTCAGGAGGAGGGACATCCATATTGCCCAAGAAACAAATGCTGTAAAATGACATATAGATGCATTATCTATACATGCATTATATTCATAATCATATTGCTGTCATTAACTATTAGAACCGCATTTTTTATAGGTGCACAAAGTGTTGTTCCCATGCACCCACCAGAGGATGTACGCATGATACCCACAAGAGCGTCCAGACCTTATATAGTCATTCCTCTTCTGAGAAAGAATGATTGAGTGACTGAGCTTGAAATGGACGTGGTAAGCAACAACACACACACAACACTTGTGTTTTAGCAAATGAGTTGAAACGCTGGACATAGGGTCAGGGTCGGCAAAGTAAACCCGATAAGGGATTGATGAAAGTTACACCTACACAGATAATGAGTACAAATGGGGAAACATATGGTACCAACACATGAAGGAAGTTGGAAGGCGAACTTCGAATGAGGAATGCTTTGTATGTGCACTTCTGCCCTACAGCATGGGAAAGTCAAAAATCTTTGTAGCTATCAAGATAGATGTTCAGACATCACCATGTCTGTCACACATAGCAATGTGCAAGACCAGACATCAGTTCATGGTAAGTGATGCTTCTCCCAAATGGGCAACTGAAAAAACAGATCCAAATGAAGATGACTATGTTCAAGACATAAAGACAAGAAACAATGCCAAAATAAAGAATATTGTGATCAGATACAAGAAACCTGGAGTACAAAGAGCAGAGATCAGAAGAGAAGTGAACAAGAAATTGGAGACTGCAGGAAAAACTTCAGAAGAATCTCACAAATGAAAGAACTGAGGTCAAATGCAAATCTGGGGAAAAATGCTTTCACCAGACAGATGGGAGAAGGGAGTAGTGATCTGCAGGGCATGGGTAGTCATTGGTTGTTACCAGGCTACCATTGACATAGTGCAGAACGGATGCAAGCCATTATGGCCGAAGCTTGCTAAACTATTGACATGGGTCGTGGACAGAGGAGGACCCTTGCAAATAATACCGTTGGAAAGCCCTAAATTATGTTTCAGCAATAACGGCACAAGAAAAATGGGAGAGAATCACAATTGTGGTCAAGTCTTTGATGTTCCAGGAATGGTGCATGGTACTGCAGTAATCATGGATCACTATTGGGCGTGTGGATCCCAGGCATGCATGAGATTGCCAAAAAAATGGGGAGGTATATATACATTGATGAATGTCCATGTTCCAGCATTGGTGATTCCAAAAAGTGATGTGAACATTGACAGTTTCCGGATAGCAGATGCTCACCTGAGGAAGAAGAGATCTGTGCAGCTTATGAAGAGAACCAAGAGGGGAAATTATTTCTCTGCAAAATCCATAGAAGCTTTTGATGCAATCCCATATGAACACAGATTGTTCAGTCAGACTTCTTCAGTATTCACCTTGATTTTGATGCCAAGAATTCAGGTTGGAGCAAATACTAATGGTTGCAGCTAACTAGATGGGAGTTATTGCAGACCATCAACATGACCATAAAAGGATTCAATGCAATCAGAGAAGAGTTGAGATCAATCAGACTGATGACACTCCAGAACAGATATGTCTTGGACATGATCACAGCTATGGATGGAGGTGTTTGTGCAAAAATCGGAGAATCATGTTCACATTTATACCTTCACACGATGACGAGAATGGAACGTTAACAGAGGCCATAGACATGCTGAAAAAACTACAGAATCAGATGATAGATGAAGTTGATGAAGTTGATGATGACAGTTGATTTGGAGCACTGTTTTCATGGATTCCGCAGTGGATGGCAGATGCATTCAAGTTCCTAGGAGCCCTGTTGGTGATTATATTACTTGGATTCTGTGTGATCAAATTAATAATATCCCAATGCCAGAAGACTGCAAAGAAAGCAATAGGGATGAAGATCATGATTGATGTCGAGTCAGGATGGAAGGCCAAAGACCTGACTGATGAAGAAATAAGAGACTTTGTGAAGGCCAGCATTTATGCACCAGAAGGAACCAAGTTCCTGTATCCTATTGCAGTCCAAGTGGAGAATGCCAACTGATGACATGGAACAAGGATGAGCATGTGAGAACATCAAGATGCTTGAAGGGAGTCATAAAGATATGGACCCAAAGGAAGCATTTCTTCAGGCCAAAATGTCTGGATCCAGAGGACGAAATAAAAGTGAAGGATGAATAAAAAGTGGATGCAAAGTAAGAAGTAAGAGTGTTCGATGAATCGCCCCGAGGGGGAGTGAAGAGAAAGTGTCAATTATCGCACCCACTCCAGTTGCCCCCTCCCATTGCCTATTGAGTTCACACCAAAGTATGTGACGTATGAAGCACAGTTAAATCAGCAGAGTGCGGCACCTGGGCTCTGCCCAATTCCTATCAGTATAGCAGCAGCTATTAATATACCAACAACTTAGAAAACCTGGACAATAAGGTATCCATTAAAAAAGCCATAGCTACATTCTAAACAATATGACGGTTATTTGAATAAAATACCCAAAGAAGCAAAGAAGATAATGAAGGAAGATGAATAGTGATGTCATAAGAAATCGGACTGACACACATGTAGAAGATATAATAACCTAGGAATACTGAAAAGAGACAAAATATAAAGGAGATACCACAGATAAGTGACAGCTTGGGCTCAAGATGAAGAAACTTATGCCACATACATGATGAAGATATTTAGTTAGTTTAAATGTGTACAGATGCAAAGTAACTGCAAGAGGCAAAGAAATCGTGAAGCGAGATATGATTAATAGTCAATAGATTGCGGCAAGTGCCAAACATTTCCAAGTATTTACCTCAAGAAGCACTTTATGTATGAATGCAAATCCACTACGCATATGAGCAGAATTGAACAAAGGTTACAAAAGGCCTCAAATGGAGGTGTGTCGCAGCAAGAAAATCGAGAATCGAGACAGAGCGAAACTCAGCTAAGGATGACCATGCCAAGAGGCCAAGGTCTTATCTGGCTGGAATAAGCTGACATTGGATACATTTAAGGTGAGAAAAGAACAGAGGACCTGTTCAGTTTCTATCAGTCAGATGCCGACGTGAGGGACTGTGGCAGAACACTGAATCAAGGGATTAACCCATGATTTTGTGAGATGGAATCCCGAAAGTACCAATAAGGATTTAATTTGCCCATATAAAAGTTTTTGTTTTGAAAAAGGCCCTTCAGAGGCTGAAACACGTGTCAACAAATAATGGGCAACAGGAATTAATTAATAATAAATTGCTCCAACATTACTAAAGCAAGTGTGACTAGATTTAATGTATTTACGGAGGTGGCACAGTCCAAGTGTGTATCAATCTACCATAATTTTAAACCAAGGGAAGGAGGGGACTGGTCCTTTCCTAAAACAACACACTAACGTGACACCGGACCAACAGGAGGTCTACTCAGGTCGCTGACATAAGTAGCTGCACCCAGAGCAAAACCCTAATTACAAATACCCTGTTCAGAAAGGTCGAGATAAGCCACAGATGTCAGAGAACTGGTAGAATTAAATCAAATATACGAAAAGAAACAGAGAAAAGCTGATTTTACGGTGTCCAGTCACGTGACAAAGACAGGCTGGAAGAGTAAGACTTTCACACCTATGCATGGATCCCCGTCATGCCCATACTCCTTAAAAGTTTTCAGAGCACAGAGCAGACTCAAGGCCAAACTACAAAGAAGTAATTTACACAAGACTACTGGGGTGATGATTGATTGTAGCATAATTGGTGGGAAGCTGGGGTGCAGATGAGCTTCTCTGCACCTGGATGTTCTTTTTGCATGCTGCTAGACGTAGGTGGAAAAGTATGAGTGCGATTGATGCCAACCCAATCATAGTGGACCATGTAATCTAGGGTCCTATAGTGAGTAGAGCCAATGGGACGTCATACTTTTAGTGATGTTCATAGTGGTCATTTTGAAGGGAGGGCTTAGTTGCCCCACCTGACAGTGATTATCCAATCCCCTCCCCCGTTACCATATACAGATATAGTATCTATATTAAGTTACCTTCCTATAAGCAATCACATTGTATGTTAGATTTTTAAGATTGTCACGTACAATGACGTTAGTACGTGCGTAGGTTGTACATCAGCAATGGCGAGTCTTTGCTATAACTATTGTGTTTTTTCTAAAAGCAAAGAGAGCGAGAAGATTGAGCGATTGCTGATGTTCGTTGCACTCCCCCCCCGTTTTAAGAACTTGTCATTAAACGGACTCACTTTGCCAAACTATTCAGTTGTCTTGATTATTTGATGCATGAGTATGAATCTGCATCCCCATCTATCTCGAGGGTACTGCTACTCATTTTAAAGGGCTGTTTGGAGATCATCCAGTTCACTTCTGTTCAGTTCCACATCTTGTGCCCTTAAAACTTTGGGTACCTGGAGCATGGTACAAATCATTAAACATAAACATATGGGATCATAGAATCTGGGTACAAGTCGATGAGACAATCATAGTCTCTGTGAGGAGGTAGTTTATCTGCTTCTCTAGGGTTGAATACATCTGCAAAGTCATGATATTCCAGAAGGAGTAGAGGAAGTGTAACCATGGCTTGTTGATAGGCTTCTTTTTGGTTGGTTTGTTCCGGGGAACCAGCTGGACTTAACCCTTCTGAAAAGGAAGACGGACACTGATCTCCTTGAAAGGTACTTTTATGGGCCTTCCAATCTATGCAAGGATTATGGTACTGCAACCAAGGAATATCTAGAATAACCTGGCAATGCGGTACAGCAATCACATCAAAGGACAAATATTCCTGGTGGTAAGTGGCACATATGTTATGTTATGTTATTTGGCATTTGTATAGTGCTCCATATATCATTGGTATGATCTCAAAGCGCTTGCTGGTTGAACGCCCTTGGGGACCATAGGCCAGGTCATTCGTGAGAGTAGGGTAGAATACAGTGCTTGGGTGCACTCAGTATGTGTGCAGCCAGTGTGATTTGCGGGATGGTGGCTGTATCCTAACACTAGATGCTGTGGTAGTGAGAGATCAGTTGAAATGTGCGCAGTCAGGTGGTTGGTCTCCGGGATTGGATTCTGCCGGTATTGGGCCTGTGTAGGACATTTATGTGTGCAGCTAGGCCGATATTTTCGTGGGGTATAGCTGTGTTCTAACAGGTTGTTGAGGTGTTCATGGAGAATTGTTTGTATGTATGTAGCTAGGCCGAAATTGATCGAGGAGTATAGCTGCGCTCTATTGTTTGTTTGTGTAAAGTGGAGAGTAATCATAGTGGTAGGAGAGGTGAGTGTCTGGAGTGGATGATTTACTTTTAGGAGCCCACTGTTCCTGGTTACTTTCTGGATCTGGATGAGATGGCAGTGATCGTCCTCATGATTCACGGTAGCAGCTCTCTGAGGTAGATTCACAGGTTGGACCGGAGTAAGTTATGATTTGCAAGGTCAGAGGGTCATTATTCTTAGGCTCAGCACTATGTGTCATGGAGCCTACTTTCCGGGTCCTTGGTTGTGGTTTATGGTGGGTTACAGGGTAAGTCTTGGCAGGATAATGGTTATAGGTCATGATATATCTCACAGCAACGTAGTCCTACCGGGAAGCGGTGCTAAAGGACAGGCTGGACAGAGGCATTGCAGAACCTGGTTGTTTTAGTGCCTTGGGTGGATTCGCTTCTTAGGTATGTAGTCGGGCAAGGTAGTGGTCACTCGGGAATGAGTTGGGTCATGCTTTGGCCAAAGTGGGATAACATGCACACCAGGAGCTGGACTCTGATCACTGCATTGTAAGGCACGTTGCTCTTGGGTGAAAGACACATCTTCTCAACACTTTCAAGAACAATGAACAAACAGTGTAGCGCGTGGGGGTGCGAACTGTCTTCATGGGAGCTCGGGCATGACTGGAGATTTCTGATGTCTTGTGGATTTGTGCCTAGTGCATGCAATGCCGCCTTTACCCTGCAAGCCTTCTCTTCTACCTATGATTATTAATGTTTATACACCTTGGGCCACACCATATGAATACATTATAATTGATTATGTCAGCATGCGGTCCTGCTGGATGTGAAAGTGCCCCTTTCGCTGTCCCCGCTGCCCTCTGGCTCATCACAGTGCCTCAAATGTGTCTTGTCTCACTGTAAAGCGCCTGGAGGGGCTGCCCCCTTCCCAACAGAACTCCACAAGTGATTTGTGCTTGGTCGATGGCAGCATGACCCCACCAGATTTGAGATTTTCTATTAGTAAGAAAGGAGTTGATCCAGTCAACGGCAGCCTTGGAGCAGCCTCGTATACTGGATAGAGTTCTTGGGAGCCTCTCGTGATCGAGAAGATCAGAAGCTGCTAATAGATCGAATAACAACACTAGCCCCGTCTTGCTCCTATCGATGACACCTAGCATCTGAATCTGAAGATCCAACAAGACACTATCAGTGCCGTGATTAGATCGAAACCCTAACTGCCTAGGATGCAAAATATCAGAATGACCTAAGTGCTCCTGGAATTGTATGATGGCAATTTTGTCCACAATGTGTAGTAAAAAGGGACATTAGTAATAGGTCTCAAGTTGCTGTTTATTTTGGGTTTCTGTGTCCAGGTTTCTTAAGCAAGGTAGTTACCATGAAATTTTGTATAGAGTCGGGAACAATTTTGTGAAGAAAAGTTGCCTAGTAAATCGCGAAGGAAAAGGGGCAAATGAATTGATGTTACCCAGAATAAATTTAGATGAAATTATATCTCCAGGGTAGGTCATGGGATGCATTTTCTTAAGCACGCTCTCCATCTCACACACAGAGATGGGATTAAACGTAAAGGTAGGCTGCGGTTTGTTTCTCTGGGACTCAACCGGGTTGAGCGGCATATTGATGGCAATATTGCTTTCAATCTTGGAGGTAATAATCATAATTCAGTGGGGTAATTGATGAGGCCATGGCTAGAACAAGAGCTATCCCTCCTACCACTCCCAACTGCTTCTTGTGTGGCAAGAAAGGGATTTTGCTCGCACATGTCCGAAAACCAACCTGATGAACCTATGGAAAAAGGGTGGCTGGGAACGGAGGAGTGCAAAGAATGGGAGGAGAAGGGGGCGAAACCATGGAGGAAACTAACATCTTCCTGTGTTCTATCAGCCCCTTCCAGGTTCGGAAATCTGTCCAAACAAAACAAGTCTGGGCCCTGATTGACTCAGGCAGCAGACAAATGGCCATCTGCTCGGATCTGGTCTACCCAAACAGACTAAATATGAAAGAACCCATAAAAATAACCTGTGTCCATGGGGATGCTGGGGTCTACCCTAAAATCCCATTCACCTTAGAGTGTAAGGACAACACCACTAAAAGTAGCAGTTGTCCTGGGACTCCCAGAGGACATGATCATTGGAACGGATTTTCCGACTTGGCAACATGCCCCATTCCATTTGGGAGATTGCATTCTGGGATTTGTAGCCTTAGATTTTCCAAAATATAAATTTGGGACTAAAAGTCCTACAATTCAAAGAAAAATGCATTGGCAAAGCCAACAGTTGAGGCTTTCAAGTGGGATGGGCATTTTTCAAACACTTCCATAATGTAACTACCTGGTGATACGTTGGCAACAGCTAGAAAACAGTCATACTACCTGGGCATATTACGGTAGGTCCTGGCAAATGCCTATCTGATCGCTACACAAGAGTCAAAACTGTTGGCTTTGCTACTCTACTGCTTGTTTTTAACGAAATTCAAAGCATGCAACTGATGTAAGGACACACATAATGCTCAGAAATCATGCTGTGGAAGGAACACTTGCTTACTGTATTTGTATTACACAAAGAGCGGGTTCACAGCGGCAGTAAGCAATTGATTGTACTGGTGGTGTGTATATGCGTATATTACATAGCTCTCAACCATTTGTGTCGCAAAGGCGGGTGAAAACACCCGATTTTCTTTTTGGCGGGTGAGACGCCCATTGGAATGAATGGCCGTCCAGGAGGCTTAGCGGGTGAGTCAGCCCTTTAAAAGGCGGGTGACACCCGCCAGAAGCGTGTGAGTTGAGAGCTATGATATTATTTCTAAACAGTCATCTGACAGAGAAATAGGGGGGTGGGGCTGGGTGGAAAGGTCAGGTGTGTGGATGGCATGGCCAGGAACAGTCCATTGGTTGGAAGAAAGACAAACAATATCCAAAGGATGTTAGTCTCTCAACCATTTCTCTTCTATCTTCACTTGTCATGCCAATAGTTGTGGTTTAACCCCTTAAGTGCCAAGGACGAGTAGGCTTGTCGTTTTTGCATAGACTTGCATAATAGCCTGGCAGTATGCAATGATTGGTTTATAAACATCACTTCCTAATAGCAAAAACTAAAATGAAGGACTACACTACCATCACTCAAACCAAATGGGCATGTTATTTAGCATATATACCACCAGTAAAAAGAAGTGTGATGCAGTATATATTGCTTCAGATTAACTGCTTCCATCACCAGGAATCGCAATTGAGTTAGCAAATTGAAGAGGTAGATTACTTTTTATGCCTGGCTAGTAACTTGCAGATTACAGTGTTGACCCTGAAGACACAGTAATGCCGGAAATGGGGGTGTTGGGCTAATGTGTGAAATCCTTTACTCCATCATTTTTTATAGTTTTTTAAAAATGTATTAAGTTATAGCTCAGTCAAAAAACACAGTAGAACTCTATTTTTATAAGCGTTTTTCAATTATCTAAAAGCGGATAATAACAACATGTTGCACATTTTCTGCACACTGATGCATAGGAAATGCTGGGGATCCTACAGCTTCTTTTCCACCAGCATGGCGTCCACGGCCGCCTGGATTTGTGCTCTCATCGGATATTGACTTGTGCCTTCTAGTTATTCATTTAAACTCTGTGGAACACCCTTAGCTCAAAGAACCAATGAGAGAACTGCATATTGGGAGGTGGAGGTGGTGACTTTAAAAGACCGTCGGGGCCATGGCCCTTGATTGTTTATTTCCGTTGCTGAGCTGGTCAGCAAGTGGATAGGTAATTTTGGTGACAATCCGTTACCATCCGCTGCGGGCCACACTTGCTGGTATTTCGTTCTTAAGTTGTTCGCACCATTAGTTATTGGTTTACTATATCTTAGCTGCGCGTGTTTGTATCTTGGTGTGTAAATCAATCGCCGTGTCGGTATCGATTGTCTCGACTTAAAAACTTGGGTTTAATGAATTGTTCGATCTCTTCATTGCAGTACTCACAACACCAAGTATTGGCATAAGTGGCTTTGAATTTGATGGGGCAAAGTGATTGTTAATCACCGACTCGTTGATAACGCTCTGATTCTCATGGCTGGGTTTTAGGAAGCGCTGCAACGTGTGATTTAATGTTAGTCTTGCTTTACTAGTCTCGGTTATGAGCGCTATTATGTTATGTGCAGTTCTCTGTAAAACTTCTATTAGTAAGAGACCGGTTTGAATATCGCATAGAATGTGAACGCGTTGAACAGTGTAGCACAATGTAACAAAGGGAGCGCTGCAATTTAAATGTGCACGTCATGTGTGATCGATAGGCACATTCTACACGGCCCTGATCGAAGCCACGTTAGGTCATTTACAGTAGCTAACGTGGTCAAACGGGTGCCAAGAGCAAATGTTTCTTTTGACGGTCGCTGGGTTCCGTTTTATTGGTAACGGACTGGCAACATTACAGGGAAGCACATGTTCGCCTGCAGGCGCTGTTTGCGCTAAAGCCAGCCATATACAAGAAGGGCTCCCATGTTATTATGCAAATGTTTGCATCCCGTGACTTAACGTCACCCCCTCCCGGATGTAGTGGACATTTACTTGCAGTTGACCCATCAAACGTTAACCCCATCTGTAGCCGCATGCACGTCCTTAACCGCTTTCTCGTTCTTTACAGACATGTTCCGAAGACTAATGTCGCAATCATGGAGGAAAAATGCAAGGTATTGTGGTTGCGTGTTGAATCAAGCCCAGTTAAAAAAAAACACTTGGAAAGCACTACATTTGATGTGTAGATATTTGTACCGCTGCTACGGTTACAACACTTGTGTGTAGGTGTTGTAATTTGTACTTATCTCATGGTAACTTCTCGAATGTACAACATTAAATGGATCTGACCATGTTCTGGCTTTTATCCAAGCCACGTGGACTCGTTTTAGTTGATGTATAGAATGAATTGAACCTAAAATGAGGCCTTTCCTTGACGGTCGTTTGCCGGTCTCAATGCCGCTGACTGAGCAACATTTCAGGAAAGTACATCTGCGAAATGTAATAGACGTCCTAACTATTGTATCTTGTTGCAGGTCGTTGGCAGCAGAAGTTCGACTTGCAAGAGATCTGGGCTAGGATTCACAAGGTAACCGTGTGTATAATGCACAGCTGAATGACGGTCGCTGACCACTGTAGTGCCTCGTGCAAAGTTTCTAACTCCAATGTGCTTTCTGGACACTGCAATGGTAGTATTAGGCCAACAATGCCAGGCTAAATCCACATTCAGCACAGTGCAGTAGTTG
Source organism: Ambystoma mexicanum (assembly GCF_040938575.1). Taxonomy (NCBI): domain Eukaryota; kingdom Metazoa; phylum Chordata; class Amphibia; order Caudata; family Ambystomatidae; genus Ambystoma; species Ambystoma mexicanum. The sequence continues at coordinate 135,586,408 of NC_090941.1, read as the reverse complement.
ACTGAGTTAAGAGACTTTTGTGAGGGTGCATGATAACCGAGGAGTATAGCTCAATCCCTTGGCTATTTTACCTCCAACGTCATGCTAGAGTGAACTGGATGGGCTTTGTCGGCTCAGATCTCTGTCTGAGCAGTCACTCGACCCTCCTACATTCAAAGTACTAATGACTTGGGGTGTACCATAGGGGGTCCATTTTACACGCTTCCTTCTAATGCTCATCATTCTTACATGCATGATTACCCTTTGTCAATTCACCAGAATCAGATTTGGTCAGTGTTGCTAGGTCGGACCGATAAATAAATAGAATACCACCCGTCCACCTAAAACGCTGTGGATCGCTCTCGTATAAAACCTAATGCAAAAGCATATACATAGAGAAAACGGTGTTGGAACAAAAATAATTTTGTTTTTTTGACATTTATCACTTTCCATTTCTTCTGGCTTCTGTCTTTGGCGAGTCGCTCTTAATTTGCTCCTCTTTAGTCTCACTCTGGTCCTTGGCTCCTTTGCATAGTCCCCAGTAGCCCCGTCATGTCTTGACAATGTGGGCCCGCCTGGACATGTCAGTTGAATGCTGGACAGCCAGTTTTGTCCTACCCGTAATGGGTATGGCCTGCAAGTACCAGCATGCAAGTGAAAACAAAGTACTGGCCCACTGGGCAGCTATTCCCTTGTGAGTTGTTCCTCCAGGAGGAGCCGGGAACTTGACTATTTACAGGAGGTCCTCCACGCCCACCCAATATAGGGGATCCCAGAGATATGAAACTTCTCGCCCCCTTCCTCACAATATCCATCATTCACATTAAAGGACTAATCTTTTTGTTGGCATTTCGCACCCTCCCAACCCAATGTATGGTGCCCACCCCTCAATAGCTTTCTGGTCCACCTCATTCTGGGTGCAATTCCCTTGTGTTCAGTACAGGCAGACATGATCATTCTAGATTGCCTGCCTGTACTGCAATAGGGGCGTGCCTGGTTCAGGGTGTCCCATTATTCATACGGATATAATTGCAAATGGTGAATACACGGGAGCCCCTCTATGAAAGTTAATTGCCAGTTTATGCTCTCTGGCTTTATTCTATTCAAATATTAACATCTATGCTACAGCAGAGACAATATGCTAATGTACACCCTGTCAAGGTCTGCTCTTTACCAACTGTTTTTTCAAATGGCAATGATTCTCTAGAGGTGTGCCTGCTTGGGTCTGGTCTCTTCAATAGCAAGTGAGTGACGGTGGACAACACAAGGATCTTAGCAGGGCAAAGTAGGCATCTCAATGTAGTACTACTGTATGCAGGCGTGGCTCACAGGAGTACATTTCTGGGGTGGTTGACACAGTAAGCCAGTGGTGATCAGTCAAGGTTTGGGGCAGAACAAGAGGGGCGCAAATTGTCGCAGACGTTCATCTGGGATGCACAAACTATCAGACCCATTTAAGCTGGTACACAAACCATTCTGCCATACACTTTATTACACACATTCCTACATCGATTTCTACTAGGCAAGTTGAGACAGTTGCTGAACGTGGTGCATTAACCAGAAACATGAGACTTGTAAACTGCAAGCATAAATACGGTGGGGGGTGGGGAGGTGTCGGGAGCACCGGCCCTTCTACCTGCATGAAGCCTGTGACATGTAATGGGCAATGTAAACCAGCCCAATTACGCGCACACAGATGGTCAGACAAGCGGGACAACTGTTACCAGCTGCTGCTACTACTATAAACTAACCAGCTGCTGCTACTACTATAAACTAACCCAAAGTCGCTTATAATAAGCGAACATGGTGTCACTGGATCTTCTAAGTCTTGGGAGCACGGACCCAGGAAGACATTAAAGGGCAACCGCTATTACATGTGTAGGGGTAGGTTGCTGCAGCAGTATTGATTGTAATCGCAGTAGATACTAACCCACTCCTTACTAAGGTGAGGTTGGGGAGGATGTGAACACTCGGATATTGGTTTATTGTGGTTGAGGTGGGAAACATGTTAACCTTAATGTTTATTCTTTAGGTATGAAGCACTCCCAAGTTAGAAAGCCAATGACTAGTCTGCCTTCGTGAAGGTGAGTTGTCTGCCTTTGCGTTTACCTTTGCCTCACCTTTTGAAAGAACGGGGAGGCTGAACAATGCAACTGTAAGTAATTGAGAAGACCGTCTTGTGATGACAAGTTCATGCACCACACTGAACTTTGTGTTGATTATGAAACGCTGAAGACTCTTCTCGCATTTATTTGATGGCTGAAGCATGCCCCTCTGAGTTAGGCCGTGATGAAGCCTACCATGGATTCCTAACCTCGTGAGCACAGATTCTCACTAGATTTGCTGATCCGGATGCAAAGCAAAAAGCCGCTACTAGGTATAGGGCACGTTCCTGAGTTGGGTCCCACTCTGGTGGTTGAAGGAATGGACTAGTAAAGGCAGCATGCAGCGCTCCCAAAAGAACTCTAGTCGACCCGTTGCACATCAGCACTTTTTTTTTTTGTTTATTGTGGACCCTGTGACTCTAGTTAACCTGCTCAAGAGGTTTAACTAGTTAGTTGCATTTCCCCACCTTATCTCCACAGCCTCTTCTCGCCACTCTTGGTAGATTCAGGGTTCTGTCTAAAACTTTATACTTCTGGGTCCCTAGTGCTTGCTGGCTTCATTTTTAACTCGCCATTTGGTAGTCTCCCTGATCGCCTTGGATATTTACACCAGTGGTCTGGTGTTGGTGCATTCTGCGCCTATGGGACGATATTGGGCATGTTTATTTGAAATTGGCAAGGCAATCTAGGCCAATATAACCAGTTTTTGTTCCCACTTTTGTGGTTCAATTCCCGCACCCCCCCACCCCAAATCGGTCTTCTGGCACCTGGAAACAATTGTGCATAGGCTCCATGCAGTGTCCAATAAATATATGATCTTTGCAGATCTTCGAAGATGGACTTTGTGCCTTTCCAAACGCATTTCCCCGTCCGGAGCTACCCTTTATCGGGACGGGGGGTAGAACTGAGTGAGTTGTGGGCTCTGAAAGCTCCAGTGATTGGGGTGTTTGTAGGTTATGCAAATTAGCATCAGCACTTCATATTAAAGTACTGCCGCATAACTGAACCAGAATTAACCTTTTTATTTTCATTTTTGGCAGGATACAAAGCTGTTCTGGACTGATCTGGTGAGACCAACATTTATTGTGATGGGTTTTATTTGTTAGCCTGGTGTTAATGATGATGCTACTTAAAACAAGCTGGAATTACCGGCAGACTGTCAGTGGTGAGACTGTTTTTCTGAACACTAACCCGCTCTCTGTGTAAGCATATAATGTAAAATATAGATGTTGACTCCTTGACCTTTGTTGTTCTGCAGGTCGAAGATGTTGCTTCTAATGACAATATCATTTGGCTAGTGGTGAGTATTGGGCCCATGGAGTATTGGTCAGTGCTATATGCTGGGGGTGAGGCGACTGGTTCTCAGTGATGTCTAGGTTGTCCGTGACTGACTACAGATGTAGTTAACAAAGAATTGGTCCCTTCCTGTCCTAGTGGGCAACCCAAAGATCCTTTTGCCATATCTATCATAGAATCCCTAATCTTCACCCCTTCTGTACAGTACTTAATTGCTGAGTAGGTTCAGTGTGGCACTGATCACTTTTTTCTGACACTACCATCCCTCTTGCACTGGATGAAGGCTAATATTTAATGGGAGGGTCCTTCTTGGCTCTACTTTAATTGTACACTTCAGTTTGCATCTGTTTAGAATATTGCTCTTGCTCTCACTGCCTTCCCTACTCGATCCTTGGTTTTGCGTAGCAGCGCCTTCCCTTCTGTTTCCCGTGTCTTCTCTGTTTCCCGTGTCTTCTCTGTTTCCCGTGTCTTCTCTGATATTGGGCTTGTTTGAAATTAGCAAGGATATCTAGGCCAATATAACCGGTTTTTGTTCCACTTTTGTGTTTCTATTCCCCCACCCCAAATCCTTCTGGCGCCTGGAAACAATTGTGCATAGGCGCCATGCAAGTGTCCCAATAAATATGATCCCTGCTGTGATCTCTGAAGATCTTCAAAGATGGACTTTGTGCCATGCTACTTTAATAGTGAGTTGACCCTGTTAATCTAGGATGTTAAAGGGGTTTCCATGATGAACCTCAGACTGAAATAGCTGGAATTACCAGCATTATTTTTAAGCATCATTTGTTACCTATAATGGTTAAGACAGCGTTTGTGAATACATCTAGTGCATGCCACTGTTGGAATTATTTTTACATTTGTAGGTGCCCAAGCCTAAACCTGTTGCATTTCAGAAAAATACTTTGCGCATCAGAATCACATTGTGTGGGGGCAGACGAGCTATGGTGTAGGGGCTGAGGGGCATACTTGTATGTTAAACGCGCTTAATACCAACGAGTGCTTTAAGTGTGGGTTCGGTGTTCGAACCTGTGTTGCGCTGCCTTTCCAAGACCAATGCTTTGCCCGGAGCTACCGTTCCTTTATCGGGGTGGGGGGTACTCGACTTGAGTGAGTTATGGGCTCTTAAAGCTCCAGTGATAAGGGTGTTGTAGGTTATGCAAGTAAATTAGCATCCAGGTATTTTATAGCACTTCATAGTACTGCTGCACAACTGGACCAGAATTAACCTTTTATTTTCATTTTTTGGCAGGATACGAAGCAGCTTGTAGTCTTCTGGACTGATCTGGTGAGACCAACATTTATTGTGAAGGGTTTTATTTGCTAGGCGGGTGTTAATGATGATACTGCTTAAAACACGCTGGAATTACCGGCAGACTGTCAGTGGTGAGACTGTTTTTCTGAACACTTAAACATGCTCTGCGTAAGCATTTAATGTAAAATCTAGATGTTGACTCCTTGACTTTTGTTGTTCTGCAGGTAGAAGATGTTGCTTCTAATGACAATATCATTTGGTTAGTGGTGAGTATTGGGCCCATGGAATATTGTGCAGTGCTATATGTTGGGGGTGACGTGAGGGGTTCTCCGTGATGTCTCAGTTGTCCGTAACTGACTACAGATGTAGTTAACCAAAAATTGGTCCCTTCCTGTCCTACCCACCCTCAACATTTTGCCATATCTCATCTTCATATAGAATCCCTAATCTTCCACCCCTTCTGTACAACACTTCGTTGGTTGCTTGCTGTGTAGGTTCAGTGTTCACTTCTGACACTACCATACTCCCGTCCCACTTCAGTCCTAGCTCCCTATTCTATACCGTTTCCTTCATGTACAGCCCTAAACGAGTCAGAGCCACTTGGTGTAGATTTCCTTTCACATCTTTCTAGTCCACCAAAGCCATTTCCTATGCTATTAACGGGTCTAGTGATCCCCTGTTAAGTTCTATGTTGACTCAACGTGGTATTTCTTGACCAATGCCACTCCTGGCCAAGACCTTCTGGAATTACTGTTCCACTGTATGTTAACTGGGAGCAAGTGCCTTTTGCGATAGGACCCCATGATTTACCCCCCTCGCCAATGGTTTGGCTAGTGCTGATGGTTATCTTGAGAGCCAAAGGTTGCAGACCACTGAAGTATTTCACACCCACCATCCTCACTGATGGGTTATGTAGGTCCTACATCCATTTTCCCAAGCCATGTCCTTAGGCTGCTAGTGGTGTGGCCATTTATCGTATTTCATCTTTAGTTAATTTGTAAAGCACAGCCAGACCTGCAGGCATCCGGGCGCATATTCTTGCATACAGTTACAATACAGATCAACAGAAAGGTAACTCATCAATGTATAAAAGCTCTTAACATTATGCCACTCATACTATAAACTTACCTGTGCTATGGATGCCTCTATGTATTGCTGTTAAAATGCCTACAGCTTTTATTTCCTCCATGGGTTTGCCTCTTAACTCACTCTTACAACCTCCTTCTACCCTGGTCGCTTCTCCCTTTTTGAATGCACTACAATACACCTGGAGGACATAACCTGAACGAACAGACTGGATGTGTAGTTAATGCATGTGTATTCATTGTGTTAATTTGCAAGGCTTCTAGTGTTGGGTCGTTTTATTTCCCACACTAGGTGCTGTGCGCACCTGACGAAGGGATTGAATCTTCTGAGTGTAGTTGTGTTGCTTCTGCAACCTAGTGACAGATTTTGGGAGTATGATTTTGAATGGTTGGTATGTAGAATTTGTTTTTGGGATAGTCGAATGAATGGGTTGCACTGGCCTTACAGATGGCAGCGTGTACTCGAGCATGGCCACACGTGGTTGTTACGAGCTAGTCTTTAACCAGATGTTTCCATGATGAAACTCCAACTGAATATGCTGGAATTACCGGCAGATTGTCAGTGGTGAGGATGTTTTTCTGACTACATCTAGAGGGTTTGTATAGAGGGCATTTTTTTTTTTTGGTCGTGTTTCACTAACTTATGTCTTGCAAGGTTAGTGTCAGACATGATTGTAAGTTAGTCTACTTTTCCAGCACCATAGCAGCTGCTTCTAAATGCATAGGAAAAGCCGTCCGATGCGACAACAGACATTTTCTGTTTCTGAACCACATCTGTAAACTTTATTGCTTCTCTTTTCCCAGTTTGGGGAGTTCATTTTCCCTTTCTTCCAGAAAGCAAAAGCTCCATTGTCTTGACTGTTGGCTTCCATACTGCTCATGGAATGGTGAGTAGGTTTTTTCTTAGTCTCATGTTCGTTTCACATATTGTCAGCACTTGTGCAAGCATCAACATGGAGTCTGAAAGATGGGGGAGAGGGGGTGGGAGGGGGAAGCTGACCGATGCGATAACTGACTATTTTCAACCTCTGACTTGTGGCTGTTTAGTTTAGCTTTCTTCCTTCTACCCAACTTGATTCTTGAGTGTCTTTTTTTTTTTCTTCTTCTTTCAACTTAATAGGTTTCCTAGTCTCTGAACTGTTGAGCATGCGATGGCTGGCACACTACTGCCTCCTTAACTCAAGGTGGGTATCTGGCGTAGAATGCTGGTATTAACCAGACTCTGTCTATAATTGTAGCCCATTAAGACTGTTGCGCTAAATGGTGGCAGTAGGCTGTGATCTTGCAGATTTATTTTACTATTTTATATATGATCCTGGCTAGCACCCTGCATGTGGCTCAAATGGTTGGTTTGGATGGCTGTAGATGAGCAGCACCTACCTCATGGCCATCTGCTTTCTGTGGTTTATCCATGGGAAGAGCACGATTTGAGACCAGAGCAGATGAGCTGTGCTAAAGCAAGCTAGTTTATTTGTCTCTGTGTGTGTGCTGGTGGCAGCAAGCCGTCTGGAGTGTGCATCAATTCTTGGTTGATGGGGAGGGGGGGGGGTGGGATTTGGGCCTTGAACAAAATCTGCATGCCTTCTTCTTGCAGATTTGTCCCATTTCAGTATCTTGTAATTGGAGGTCTGATTTTGAATGTAAACTTGATAAACCGGTTAGTAGGCCCATGCATAAAACGCATAATACCACAGCTGGGAGAAGTAATTCAAAAACCGCCCTGCCCACTGTAAAAACAAAGGCATTGATGCATTTTGTGTAGGTCGGGTGTGAAGGTGGTGCAGATCCCATAGTCTCAGACATTGGTGTGATTTCATTGGTTAACCTATTTCCTATCACATCTTGGTGCTCAACATGGTTTTCTAATTTGCATGTTCTTTTGTGAATTCTGCTTTGAGCCCGATGCCTGGAAGTACTTGTTAATACTGAGCTTCTGCAGCGTCCATTTTTAAAGATGACCGCTTTTGTCCAAGGAGTGCCATGTTCATTTATAAATGGTGCTGTTGATTATATTTCACCTAGTGGTTTTCATAGTGGGTGCATTTGCTTAATGTCTAGTGGATCCATATGTATAGTTGCTACATTCACATTAGTGAATCTGTCCTGCTTTTAGCTTTTCTTAATCCCTGTGGGATAAGGACAGAATGACAGCGATTTATAGCTGCGTCATTGGCTATACTGTTTTGAAATGTATCTTTTTTTTTTTTTTTTTTTTTTTTTTTTTTTTTTTGGGGGATCTATCCAACCTGGCCGCCCAACTGTTCACATATATAACCCAAGGCTACTCCACTACACAATGACACAATGCCACTGTTCATTGTTTGTGGTCTGGTATTGTTTTACCCCCCCCCCCCCCCCGTAACAAAACCAGCATCTGTGTTGGCAGTTGAGGGAATGTGATCAGTCAGCCACACCACTCATAAGGTACATGTTTGAGGCACTAAAAGCTGCTTTTGAGGGCTACAAGCACGACTTTAGTATTGGTTCGAACCTCATTGTGCTCACTTGTCTGCTGCGACTTCAGTAGTGGGAGCAGCGCGAGGTGGTTGTGCAGGGCCATGAAACCCTGCTGGCTACTCACGCTGCAAGCTTGTCTTCACATAGTAGGCTACAATTAAGTGTAGTTAAGCAGCCTCCAGTTTGCACCCACTTCTGGATTGTGGCATAAGCACTCACTAACTGGTCTATGATGACAACAACTTAATTTGCTGACTCCCTGGATGAGGCTTGCGGATATGGGACTGAGACCAGCTGCTATTGAATTGTGATTTCATGAATGTGGTTGGCTAAACTGCTAATTGAACTTGCTTAAGTTGCATCTATAGGACACAAGCTACCAAGCATGGAGGCTGTTGTCTGCTTTCCTTCTGAGGCTTGCATGGTTATGGCAACTAAACAGTCTACTACTTGGAGTGGGGATTCAGAACTAAAACCTTATGGCTGGATGTTTTGCCCTCATGGCTTGTGAAAACAGGTTGATCGCAATGTTACTGGTTGCTGTAAATGTAAATCTTTCAGAAATAAGATTGCTTGTGAAGTTTGTGGCTAGCTTGCAAGATACATTCCTTCATTTCTAGAAATGTGTACTTTGAAGCTCAATTTATTGTACCTAGTGCTGTTGAGGGTTAGATCTTGTGCCGCCAGGCATTGTACATCTAAGTGACTACGGATCGATCCTCTGATCTCCCCGAATGGAACTCCTACGTCACAAAGGAGCACACGGGGCAGTGAGGGTTGTGAAAAGTCAACCATAGGGACCACGTGTCTGACGCAAGACGGAGCCTGCACTGGCTTCCCGTTCAGGCCATTACGTTACAGGATGTTACTCATCACTCATAAATGTCTATAGTGGAAGCTATTGTAAAAAAGCAGAGCACTAGAGCCCTGAAGATCCGACAATTGGCATGGATTGTGTTGCCCCCTGCCCTCAGAACCATTGAGTCTACAGTCGTGTTCAGAAGAAACTGAAGACTCCCGTTCTGCTAGTCTTCCTTCACCAACCCTAGCACCCTGCAGCATGGCCTGACTTTCTCTCCCCCCCCCCCCCCCCCCCTCTCTCTCTGTTCAGTTCAACGTCTTGCGCCCTTAAGGCTCCCTACTGGAGCGCAGTACAAATCATTTATTAAAAAAAAAAAACATATGAGATAATATAATCTGGGTACAAGTCGCTGCGACAATCCTAGTCTCTGAGGCGGAGATAGTTTATCTGCTTTTCTAGGGTCAAATACATCTCTAGTCCTGATATTCCGGAGTGTGTGTAATGGCTTGTTGATGGGCTTCTTGACTGACATTCCGGGGAACCAGCTTCACTTGATCAGTGCCTGGGCACTGATCTCCTTGAAAGGTAAGTTTATGGCCTTCCAATCTATCCAAGGATTCTGGTACTGCAACCAAGGAATACCTAGAATATCACATCAAAGGACAAATATTCCAAGTGGCACTTATGTTATAGCGCTCTATATATCATTGGTATGATCTCAAAGCGCTTGTGGGTTGAACGCCCTTGGGGACCGTCCAGGTCCGTCATGAGTAGGGTAGAATACAGTCCTTGGGTGCACTTGGTATGGGTGCAGCCAGTGTGATTTGCACAATGGTGGCTGCATCCTAACATTAGGTGCGGTGGTAGTGAGAGATCAGTCAAAATGTGTGCAGGTTGGTCACCGAGATTAGATTTTGGCGGTATTGGGTCTGTGTAGGACGTTTGTGTGTGCAGCTAGGCCGAAATTGATGAGTATAGCTGCCCTTGGTATAAAGTGGAGAGTTAGCTTAGTGATGGGAGAAGTGAGTGCCTGCATGATTACTCTTAGGAGCCCACTGTTCATATTTACTTTCTGGATGAGGTGGCAGTGATCGTCATGTTTCGCGGTAGCGGCTCTGAGGTAGATTCACAGGTTGGACGGGAGTAAGTCGGAGGGTCATTCTTAGGCTCAGCACTGTCATGGGGCCTATTTCTGTGTCCTTGGTTGTGGTTTATGGTGGGTTACAGGGTAGGTCTTGGCAGGATACTAGTTCTAGGTCATGATAGATCTCGCAGCAACTTAGTCCTATCGGGAAGTGGTGCAAAAGGACAGGCTGGAAAGAGGCATTGTAGAGCCTGATTGTTTTAGTGCCTTGCATGGTTTCGCTTCTTGGGTATGTAGTGGTCACTCAGGAATGGGCTGGGTCATGCTTTGGCCATGCACACCAGGTGCCGGCCTCTGATCACTGTCTTGTAAGGCACATTCCTATTGGGTAAAAACACATCTTTGCAACGCTTTCTGGCAGGTGGGGGTGCAACTGTCTTCATGGGAGCTCAGACATGACTGGAGATTTCTGTTGCCTTGTGGCTTTGGGCCTAGTGCATGCAATGTCGCCTTTACCCTGCAAGCCGCCTCTTCTACCCATGATTATTAATGTCTACACAAATATAGTGATGCTGCCCACACCTTGGGCCACACCATATGAATACATTATAATTGGTTACGTTAGCATGCGGTCCTGCTGGATGGGAAAGCGCCCTTTTTGCTGTCCCTGCTGCCCTCTGGCTCATCAGTGCCTCAAATGCATCAAGTTTTAACTGTAAAGCGCCTGGTGAGGGGGAGGGGGGGCTGCCCCTTCCCAGCAGAACTCCAAAAGTGATTTGTGCTGGGTCAGAGGCAGCATTACCCCACCAGATTTGAGATTTTCTATTAGTAAGAAAGGAGTTGATCCAGTCCACTGTCCTTGGAGCAGCCTCCTATACTGGATAGTTCTTCAGCAGCAAAAGCTGCTGATCGAATAACATCGCTAGCCCAGTCTTGCTCCTATCGATGACGCCTAGCATCTGAGTCTGAAGATCCAACAAGGCACTCATCAGTGCCGTAATTAGATCGAAGCCCTGACTGCCTAGGATCCAAAATATCAGAATGACCCAAGTGCTCCTGGAATTGTACTGTGGCAATTTTGTCCACAATGTGTAGTAAAAAGGAACATTAGTGATAGGTCTCAGATTGCTGTTTACTTTGGGGTTCTGTGTTCAGGTTTCTTATGCATGGTAGTTACCATGAAATCTTGTATAAGAGTCAGCAATTTTGTGAAGAAAAGTTGTGTTGGTAATTCGCAAAGGAAAAGGGGCAAATTAATTGATATATAAACTTGGATGGAATGATATCTCCAGGGTAGGTAATGGGATGCATTTTCTTAAGCATGCTCATCTCTCACACACAGAGGTGGGATTAAACGTGAAGGTAGGCTGCATGTTTCTCTGGTACTCAACCTGGTTTAGCGGCATATCCATGGCAATATTGCTTTCAGTGGAGTAATAGATGAGGCCTTGCTCCCGACTGCTTTCCATGTGGCAAGAAAGGGATTTTGCTCGCACATGTCCGAAAACCAACCTGATGAGTGGAGAGAATGGGAGGGGAAGAGGGCTAAACCACAGGAAAACTAACATCTTCCTGTGTTCTTGTCCTAACATCAATTCTGGGCCCTGATTAACTCAGGCAGCAGACAAATGGCCATCCGCTCGGATCTGGTCTAAACAGAATAGATTTGAAAGAACTCATAAAAATAACCTGTGTCCATGGGAATGTGAGGTCTACCCTAAAATCCCATTCACCTTAGAGTGCAAGGACAACACCACTAAAGGTAGCGGTTGTCCTGGGACTCCCAGAGGAAATGATCATTGGAACTGATTTTCCCACTTGGCAACATGCCCCATTCCATTTGAGAGATTGAATTCTGGGACGTGTAGCCTTACATTTCCAAAAATATAAATTTGGGACTGAAAGTCCTACAATTTAAAGAAAAATTCATTGGAAAGGCAACCGTTGTGGCATTTAAATGTGGGATGGGCATTTTTCAAACACTGCCATAATGTCACTACCTAGTGATACGTTGGCAACAGCTAGAAAATGGTCATAGTACCTGGGCATATTACGGTAGGTCCTGACAAATGCCTATCTGATCGCTACACAAGAGTCAAAACTGTTGGCTTTGCTACTGCTTGTGTTTAACAATTCAAAACGTGCAACTGAAGGGGAACATTGCTCAGAAATCGTGCTGTGGAAGGAACTCTGGTTAATGGTTTATTTTATTACACAAAGAGCGGGTTCACAGCGGCAGTAAGCAATTGATTGGACTGGTGTGTATATGCGTTTATTATTTCTAAGCAGTCACCTGACAGGGAGAGGGCAGGTGTGTGGGTGTGAATGGCATGGCCAGGAACAGTCCATGGGTTGGAAGAAAGACAAATTCATAGGATGTTAGCTCATCCGCCTATCTTCACTTGTCATGCCAATAGTTGTAGTTTAACCCCTTAACTGCAAAGTACGAGTAGGCGTGTGCTTTTTTGCATAGACTTTCATAATAGCCTGGCAGAATACAATGATTGGTTTATAAACATCACCTCCTAACTAGACTACCATCTCTCAAACAAAATGGGCATGATACTTTGCATCACACTTTTTACTGGTGGTATATATGCTGAGTATATTGCTTCAGATTAACTGCTTCCGTCACCAGGAATTAAAACTTGGCGAATTGAAGAGGTAGATTACTTTTTGTTTGGCTAGTAACTTGCAAATTACAATGTTGACCCTGAAGACACTAATGCCAGAAATGGGGGTGTTAGGCTAATGTGTGAAATTATTTACTGCATTTTTTTAATCGTTTTTATGTATTGAGCCACAGCTCAGTCAAAACACAGAATTCTATTTTTATAAGCGTGTTGCAATTATCTATTTAAAAGCGGATAAATAACATGTTGCACACTGATGCATAGGAAATGCTGGGGATTCTACAGCTTCTTGTCCACCAGCATGGCGTCCACGGCCGCCTAGTTTTGTGCGCTCATCAGATAGTTTTGCCTTCTAACTCTTATCTGTCAGCTCAAACAACCAATGAGAGCACTGCATATTGCGAGGTGACGACTTTAAAAGACCGTCGCGGCCGTAAGTGTTTTTTTTCCCCCGTTGCTGAGCTGGTCAGGGAGTGAATAGGTAATGTTGGTGACAATCCGTTACCATCCGCCACGGCCACACTTGACGGTAAATTGTACCCACCATTAGTCATTGGTTTGATATCTTAGCTGCGCGTGTTTTGTATTGGTGTGTAAATCAATCGCCGTGTCGGTATCGATTGTCTAGACTTAAAAACATTGGTTTAATTTTTCGATCGCTTCATTGCAGTACTCGCAACACCAAGTTTTGGGGATAAGTGGCTTCTTTAAAAGTTGAATGTGAAGGGACTTTTTTTTTTTATTTAAATCGCCGCCTCGTTAACGCTCGGATTCTCGTGACTGGGTTTTAGGAAGGTCTGCAACTGTTATGTGCGTCTTGCTTTACTCTGTTATGAGCGCCTCTTTATGTGCAGTTTACTGTAAAACTTATATTAGTTAGAAACCGGTTTGGATATCGCATAGAATGTGAACGTGTTGAACAGTGTAGCACAATGTAACACCGGGCGATTGGGGCGGTAACTACACAGGGAGCGCTGCAATTTAAATGTGCACGTCACGTGTGATCGATGGGCCCATTCCACACGGCCCTGATCGAAGCCACGTTAGGTCATTTACAGTAGCTAACGTGCTCAAACGGGTGCCAAGAGCAAATGTTTCTTTTGACGGTCGCTGGGTTCCGTTTTATTGGTAACGCACTGGCAACATTACAGGGAAGCACATGTTCGCATGCAGATGCTGTTTGCGCTAAAGCCAGCCATATACAAGAAGGGTTCCCATGTTGTTATGGAAGTATGTTTGCATCCCTTGGCTTACCAGTCCCGATGTAGTGGACATTGACTTGCAGTTGACCCATCAAACGTTAACCCCATCTGTAGCCGCCTGAACGTCCTTAACCGCTTTCTCTTTCTTTACAGACATGTTTCAAAGACTACAGTCGCAATTTAACATGGAGGAAAAATGCAAGGTATTGTGGTTCCGTATTGACTGAAATCAAACCCAGTTGAAGAAATAAAAAAAAATCAATACATTTGTTGTGTAGATATTTTTTACCGCTACTATGGTTATTTCAACATTGTGTGTAGGTTTTGTAATGTACAACGTTGAATGGATCTGACCATGTTCTGGCTTTTATCCAAGCCATGTGAACTCTTAGTTGATGTGGATAGATTTATTTTTATTTTATTTGCATTTGTTAAGCGCACTTGCAGCCCATGAGGCATCGAGGCGCTGTTACAGAGGAAACACAGATTAAGATTAGATTTTTTTTTTCTTTTTGTCTTAGTTACGAATTTATAACGCGCTTAAACACTCGGAGGTTTCTAAGCGCGGACCCGGGGATCGAACCAGTTGTTGCTTTGTGTCGTCTTGCTTCCAAGACGCGCACGCTGCCGCTGTGCTATCCTCCCAGATTAAATGAGGCCTTTCCTTGACGGTCGTTTGCCAGTCGCAATGCCGCTGACTGAGCAACATTTCAGTAAAGTACATCTGCTGATGTATTTCTGCATCATTCATGAGATGTAATAGACGTCCTAACAATTGCATCAATTTTGCAGGTCGTTGGCAGCAGAAGTTCGACTTCCAAGAGATCTGGGCTAGGATATACAAGGTAAGTGTGTTAATAATACACCAGTGAATGACGTTCGCCGGCCACTAGTGCCTCGCGGAAAGTTTGTCCAATGTGCTTTCTGGACACTGCAATGGTAGTATTACGACAACAATGTCAGACTAAAACCACATTCAACAGTGTAATAGTTGATTTGAGTTAGACAGTTATGAGAGTGCATGATAACCGAGAAGTATAGCTCACTCCCTTGGCTGTTTTACCTCCAACGTTATGCTAGAGTGAACTGGATGGGCTTTGTGAGATCTGTCTGAGCAGTCACTCGACCCTCCTACATTCCAAGTACTAATGACCTGGGGCATACAATAGGGGGTCCATTTTACTCATGGAGCTTCCTTCTAATGCTCATTCTTACATGCATGATTACCCTTTGCCAATTCACCAGAATCAGATTTGGTCAGTGTTGCCAGGTCGGACTGCAAAAATAAACTGAATACCCTTCCAAAACAAGCCGACCCATCCACCTAAAACACTATGGATAGCTCTCAAAAGTAAGAAAACTAACACAAAGAAAACCGTGTTCGAACAAAATAAAAAAAAAATAATGCTGACATTTCTTCTGGCTTCACTGCTCCTGTCATTGGTGAGTCGCACATTGCTCTTGAGTCTCACTCCTCTGGTCCTTGGCTTCCTTCCATAGTTCCAGGTATCGCCCATCATGTCTGACTATGTGGGCCAGCCTGGACATCTCAGTTGAATGCTGGACAGCCAGTTTTGTCCTTTCCTGTAATCTGTATAGCATGCAAGTGAAAATAAAGGATTGGCTCATCCTGCGTGAACCTGGGCAGCTATTCCCTTGTGAGTTGCTCCTCCAAGGTGAGGGAAATTGACTTAACTATTTACTCTGGTGTGAATCGACTTGCACTCCACTGCTCGGAAGGAGGTCTTCCCCGTCCACCCAATATAGGGAAGTCGGGAGATCTGAAACTTCTCACCCCCTTTCTTACAATATCCGTCATTCATACTGATTTTTTTTTTTTTTTTTGTAGCTGTAGTAGCCGTTGGCATTTCACACCATCCCACCCCAATGTATGGTGCCCTGGTCCACCTCATTCTGGGTGCCCCATACTAAACACAATTCCCTTGTGTTCAGTACAGGCAGACCTGTTAATTCAGCGTTCATTCTAGATTGTCTGCCCATACTGCAATAGCGGTGTACCTTGTTCAGGGAGTCCCCATTATTCATACGGATATAATTGCAAATCGTGAATACACGAGAGCCCCTCTATTGGAAACGCTTGTTTTAATGCTAATTGCCAGTTTATGCTCTCTGGTTTTATTCTAGCCAAATACTTCAACCTCTACCATCTATGCTACAGCAGAGACATTATGCTAATCTACAATCTGTCAAGGTCCACGCTTTACCAACAGTGACGATCTAGAGGAGTGTGCTTGCTTGGGCCTGGTCTCCAATAGCAAGTGAGTGACGGTGGACAACACAAGGATCTTAGCAGGGCAAAGTAGGCATCTCGATGTAGTACTACTGTATGCAGGTGTGGCTCACAGGAGTACATTTCTGGGGTGGTTGACACAGTAAGCCAGTGGTGATCAGTCAAGGTTTGGGGCAGAACAAGAGGGGCGCAAATTGTCGCAGACGTTCATCTGGGATGCGCAAACTATCAGACCCATTTAAGCTGGTACACAAACCATTCTGCCATCAACTACATTTACGATATTTAAAACTGGAACTTCTCTCTGAATACACTTTATTACACACATTCCTACATCGATTTCTACTAGGCAAGTTGAGACAGTTGCTGAACGTGGTGCATTAACCAGAAACATGAGACTTGTAAGCTGCAAGCAAAAATACGGTGGGGGGTGGGGGGGTGTCGGGAGCACCGGCCCTTCTACCTGCATGAAGCTGTGACATGTAATGGGCAATGTAAACCAGCCCAATTACGCGCACACAGATGGTCAGACAAGCGGGACAACTGTTACCAGCTGCTGCTACTACTATAAACTAACCCAAAGTCGCTTATAATAAGCGAACATGGTGTCACTGGATCTTCTAAGTCTTGGGAGCACGGACCCAGGAAGACATTAAAGGGCAACCGCTATTACATGTGTAGGGGTAGGTTGCTGCAGCAGTATTGATTGTAATCGCAGTAGATACTAACCCACTCCTTACTAAGGTGAGGTTGGGGAGGATGTGAACACTCGGATATTGGCTTATTGTGGTTGAGGTGGGAAACATGTTAACCTTAATGTTTATTCTTTAGGTATGAAGCACTCCCCAAGTTAGAAAGCCAATGACTAGTCTGCCTTCGTGAAGGTGAGTTGTCTGCCTTTGCGTTTACCTTTGCCTCACCTTTTGAAAGAACGGGGAGGCTGAACAATGCAACTAAGTAATTGAGAAGACCGTCTTGTGATGACAAGTTCATGCACCACACTGAACTTTGTGTTGATTATGAAACGCTGAAGACTCTTCTCGCATTTATTATTTGATGGCTGAAGCATGCCCCTCTGAGTTAGGCCGTGATGAAGCCTACCATGGATTCCTAACCTCGTGAGCACAGATTCTCACTAGATTTGCTGATCCGGATGCAAAGCAAAAAGCCGCTACTAGGTATAGGGCACGTTCCTGAGTTGGGTCCCACTCTGGTGGTTGAAGGAATGGACTAGTAAAGGCAGCATGCAGCGCTCCCAAAAGAACTCTAGTTGACCCGTTGCACATCAGCACTTTTTTTTGTTTATTGTGGACCCTGTGACTCTAGTTAACCAGCTCAAGAGGTTTAACTAGTTAGTTGCATTTCCCCACCTTATCTCCACAGCCTCTTCTCGCCACTCTTGGTAGATTCAGGGTTCTGTCTAAAACTTTATACTTCTGGGTCCCTAGTGCTTGCTGGCTTCATTTTTAACTCGCCATGTGGTAGTCTCCCTGATCGCCTTAGATATTTACACCAGTGGTCTGGTGTTGGTGCATTCTGCGCCTATGGGACGATATTGGGCATGTTTATTTGAAATTGGCAAGGCAATCTAGGCCAATATAACCAGTTTTTGTTCCCACTTTTGTGGTTCAATTCCCGCACCCCCACCCCAAATCGGTCTTCTGGCACCTGGAAACAATTGTGCATAGGCTCCATGCAGTGTCCAATAAATATATGATCTTTGCAGATCTTCCAAGATGGACTTTGTGCCTTTCCAAGACAAACGCATTTCCCCGTCCGGAGCTACCCTTTATCGGGACGGGGGGTAGAACTGAGTGAGTTGTGGGCTCTGAAAGCTCCAGTGATTGGGGTGTTTGTAGGTTATGCAAATTAGCATCAGCACTTCATATTAAAGTACTGCCGCATAACTGGACCAGAATTAACCTTTTTATTTTCATTTTTGGCAGGATACAAAGCTGTTCTGGACTGATCTGGTGAGACCAACATTTATTGTGATGGGTTTTTGTTAGCCTGGTGTTAATGATGATGCTACTTAAAACAAGCTGGAATTACCGGCAGACTGTCAGTGGTGAGACTGTTTTTCTGAACACTAACCCGCTCTCTGTGTAAGCATTTAATGTAAAATATAGATGTTGACTCCTTGACCTTTGTTGTTCTGCAGGTCGAAGATGTTGCTTCTAATGACAATATCATTTGGCTAGTGGTGAGTATTGGGCCCATGGAGTATTGGTCAGTGCTATATGCTGGGGGTGAGGCGACTGGTTCTCAGTGATGTCTAGGTTGTCCGTGACTGACTACAGATGTAGTTAACAAAGAATTGGTCCCTTCCTATCCTAGTGGGCAACCCAAAGATCCTTTTGCCATATCTATCATAGAATCCCTAATCTTCACCCCTTCTGTACAGTACTTAATTGCTGAGTAGGTTCAGTGTGGCACTGATCACTTTTTTCTGACACTACTTGCACTAGATGAAGGCTAATATTTAATGGGAGGGTCCTTCTTGGCTCTACTTTAATTGTACACTTCAGTTTGCATCTGTTTAGAATATTGCTCTTGCTCTCACTGCCTTCCCTACTCGATCCTTTGTTTTGCGTAGCAGCGCCTTCCCTTCTGTTTCCCGTGTCTTCTCTGTTTCCCGTGTCTTCTCTGATATTGGGCTTGTTTGAAATTAGCAAGGATATCTAGGCCAATATAACCGGTCTTTGTTCCACTTTTGTGTTTCTATTCCCCCACCCCAAATCCTTCTGGCGCCTGGAAACAATTGTGCATAGGCGCCATGCAAGTGTCCCAATAAATATGATCCCTGCTGTGATCTCTGAAGATCTTCAAAGATGGACTTTGTGCCATGCTACTTTAATAGTGAGTTGACCCTGTTAATCTAGGATGTTAAAGGGGTTTCCATGATGAACCTCAGACTGAAATAGCTGGAATTACCAGCATTATTTTTAAGCATAATTTGTTACCTATAATGGTTAAGACACCGTTTGTGAATACATCTAGTGCATGCCACTGTTGGAATTATTTTTACATTTGTAGGTGCCCAAGCCTTAACCTGTTGCATTTCAGAAAAATACTTTGCGCATCAGAATCACATTGTGTGGGGGCAGACAAGAGCTATGGTGTAGGGGCTGAGGGGCATACTTGTATGTTAAACGCGCTTAATACCAACGAGTGCTTTAAGTGTGGGTTCGGTGTTCGAACCTGTGTTGCGCTGCCTTTCCAAGACCAATGCTTTGCCCGGAGCTACCGTTCCTTAATCTGGGTGGGGGGTACTCGACTTGAGTGAGTTATGGGCTCTTAAAGCTCCAGTGATAAGGGTGTTGTAGGTTATGCAAGTAAATTAGCATCCAGGTATTTTATAGCACTTCATAGTACTGCTGCACAACTGGACCAGAATTAACCTTTTTAATTTTTTGGCAGGATACGAAGCAGCTTGTAGTCTTCTGGACTGATCTGGTGAGACCAACATTTATTGTGAAGGGTTTTATTTGCTAGGCGGGTGTTAATGATGATACTGCTTAAAACACGCTGGAATTACCGGCAGACTGTCAGTGGTGAGGATGTTTTTCTGACTACATCTAGAGGGTTTGTATAGAGGGCATTTTTTTTTTTGGTCGTGTTTCACTAACTTATGTCTTGCAGGGTTAGTGTCAGACATGATTGTAAGTTAGTCTACTTTTCCAGCACCATAGCAGCTGCTTCTAAATGCATAGGAAAAGCCGTCCGATGCGACAACAGACATTTTCTGTTTCTGAACCACATCTGTAAACTTTATTGCTTCTCTTTTCCCAGTTAGGGGAGTTCATTTTCCCTTTCTTCCAGAAAGCAAAAGATCCATTGTCTTGACTGTTGGCTTCCATACTGCTCATGGAATGGTGAGTAGGTTTTTTCTTAGTCTCATGTTCGTTTCACATATTGTCAGCACTTGTGCAAGCATCAACATGGAGTCTGAAAGATGGGGGAGAGGGGGTTGGAGGGGGAAGCTGACCGATGCGATAACTGACTATTTTCAACCTCTGACTTGTGGCTGTTTAGTTTAGCTTTCTTCCTTCTACCCAACTTGATTCTTGAGTGTCTTTTTTTTTTTCTTCTTCTTTCAACTTAATAGGTTTCCTAGTCTCTGAACTGTTGAGCATGCGATGGCTGGCACACTACTGCCTCCTTAACTCAAGGTGGGTATCTGGCGTAGAATGCTGGTATTAACCAGACTCCGTGACTATAATTGTAGCCCATTAAGACTGTTGCGCTAAATGGTGGCAGTAGGCTGTGATCTTGCAGATTTATTTTACTATTTTATATATGATCCTGGCTAGCACCCTGCATGTGGCTCAAATGGTTGGTTTGGATGGCTGTAGATGAGCAGCACCTACCTCATGGCCATCTGCTTTCTGTGGTTTATCCATAGGAAGAGCACGATTTGAGACCAGAGCAGATGAGCTGTGCTAAAGCAAGCTAGGTTATTTGTCTCTGTTGGTGTGCTGGTGGCAGCAAGCCGTCTGGAGTGTGCATCAATTCTTGGTTGATGGGGATGGGGGGTGGGGGGGATTTGGGCCTTGAACAAAATCTGCATGCCTTCTTCTTGCAGATTTGTCCCATTTCAGTATCTTGTAATTGGAGGTCTGATTTTGAATGTAAACTTGATAAACCGGTTAGTAGGCCCATGCATAAAAAGCATAATACCACAGCTGGGAGAAGTAATTCAAAAACCGCCCTGCCCACTGTAAAAACAAAGGCATTGATGCATTTTGTGTAGGTCGGGTGTGAAGGTGGTGCAGATCCCATAGTCTCAGACATTGGTGTGATTTCATTGGTTAACCTATTTCCTATCACATCTTGGTGCTCAACATGGTTTTCTAATTTGCATGTGCGTTTGTGAATTCTGCTTTGAGCCCGATGCCTGGAAGTACTTGTTAATACTGAGCTTCTGCAGCGTCCATTTTTAAAGATGACCGCTTTTGTCCAAGGAGTGCCATGTTCATTTATAAATGGTGCTGTCGATTATATTTCAATTAGTGGTTTTCATAGTGGGTGCATTTGCTTAATGTCTAGTGGATCCATATGTATAGTTGCTACATTCACATTAGTGAATCTGTCCTGCTTTTAGCTTTTCTTAATCCCTGTGGGATAAGGACAGAATGACAGCGACTTATAGCTGCGTCATTGGCTATACTGTTTTGAAATGTATCTTATTTTTTTTTTTTGGGGGATCTATCCAACCTGGCCGCCCAACTGTTCACATATATAACCCAAGGCTACTCCACGACACAATGCCACTGTTCATTGTTTGTGGTCTGGTATTGTTTTACCCCCCCCCCCCCCGTAACAAAACCAGCATCTGTGTTGGCAGTTGAGGGAATGTGATCAGTCACCCACACCACTCATCATAAGGTACATGTTTGAGGCACTAAAGGCTGCTTTTGAGGGCTACAAGCACGACTTTAGTATTGGTTCGAACCTCATTGTGCTCACTTGCCTGCTGCGACTTCAGTAGTGGGAGCAGCGCGAGGTGGTTGTGCAGGGCCATGAAACCCTGCTGGCTACTCACGCTGCAAGCTTGTCTTCACATAGTAGGCTACAATTAAGTGTAGTTAAGCAGCCTCCAGTTTGCACCCACTTCTGGATAGTGGCATAAGCACTCACTAACTGGTCTATGATGACAACAACTTAATTTGCTGACTCCCTGGATGAGGCTTGCGGATATGGGACTGAGACCAGCTGCTATGAATTGTGATTTCATGAATGTGGTTGGCTAAACTGCTAATTGAACTTGCTTAAGTTGCATCTATAGGACGCAAGCTACCAAGCATGGAGGCTGTTGTCTGCTTTCCTTCTGAGGCTTGCATGGTTATGGCAACTAAACAGTCTACTACTTGGAGTGGGGATTCAGAACTAAAACCTTATGGCTGGATGTTTTGCCCTCATGGCTTGTGAAAACAGGTTGATCGCAATGTTACTGGTTGCTGTAAATGTAAATCTTTCAGAAATAAGATTGCTTGTGAAGTTTGTGGCTAGCTTGCAAGATACATTCCTTCATTTCTAGAAATGTGTACTTTGAAGCTCAATTTATTGTACCTAGCGCTGTTGAGGGTTAGATCTTGTGCCGCCAGGCATTGTACATCTAAGCGACTACGGATCGATCCTCTGATCTCACCGTATGGAACTCCTACGTCACAAAGGAGCACACGGGGCAGTGAGGGTTGTGAAAAGTCAACCATAGGGACCACGTGTCTGACGCAAGACGGAGCCTGCACTGGCTTCCTGTTCAGGCCATTACGTTACAGGATGTTACTCATCACTCATAAATGTCTATAGTGGAAGCTATTGTAAAAAAGCCGAGCACTAGAGCCCTGAAGATCCGACAATACAAACCTTCTGAAAACTACCTGCTGCAAAACGAATGAAGTCTGCAGTGGA
Organism: Ambystoma mexicanum; assembly: GCF_040938575.1. NCBI lineage: Eukaryota > Metazoa > Chordata > Amphibia > Caudata > Ambystomatidae > Ambystoma > Ambystoma mexicanum. The sequence goes on along the minus strand of NC_090941.1, from coordinate 135,563,848 downwards.
GCCTTCAATATAGCAGCTCCATTGGCATGGATTGTGTTGCCCCCTGCCCTCAGAACCATTGAGTCTGCAGTCGTGTTCAGAAGAAACTGAAGACTCCTGTTCTGCTAGTCTTCCTTCACCAACCCTAGCACCCTGCAGCATGGCCTGACTTTCTCTCCTCCCCCTCCCCCCCCTCTGTTCAGTTCAACGTCTTGCGCCCTTAAGGCTTCGGGTACCTGGAGCGCAGTACAAATCATTTATTAAAAAAAAAAAAACATATGGGATAATAGAATCTGGGTACAAGTCGCTGCGACAATCCTAGTCTCTGAGGCGGAGGTAGTTTATCTGCTTTTCTAGGGTCGAATACATCTCTAGTCCTGATATTCCGGAGTGTGTGTAATGGCTTGTTGATGGGCTTCTTGACTGACATTCCGGGGAACCAGCTTCACTCGAGTGGCTGCATCCTAACATTAGGTGCGGTGGTAGTGAGAGATCAGTCAAAATGTGTGCAGGTTGGTCACCGAGATTAGATTTTGGCGGTATTGGGTCTGTGTAGGACGTTTGTGTGCGCAGTTAGGCCGATCTTTTCGTGGGGTATATCTGTGTGCAGCTTGGTGTAAAGTGGAGAGTAAGCTTAGTGATGGGAGAAGTGAGTGCCTGGATGATTACTCTTAGGAGCCCACTGTTCATATTTACTTTCTGGATTAGGTGGCAGTGATCATCATGTTTCGCGGTAGCGGCTCTGAGGTAGATTCACAGGTTGGACGGGAGTAAGTCGGAGGGTCATTCTTAGGCTCAGCACTGTCATGGAGCCTATTTCTGTGTCCTTGGTTGTGGTTTATGGTGGGTTACAGGGTAGGTCTTGGCAGGATACTAGTTCTAGGTCATGATAGATCTCGCAGCAACTTAGTCCTACCGGGAAGTGGTGCAAAAGGACAGGCTGGAAAGAGGCATTGTAGAGCCTGATTGTTTTAGTGCCTTGCATGGTTTCGCTTCTTGTGTATGTAGTGGTCACTCAGGAATGGGCTGGGTCATGCTTTGGCCATGCACACCAGGTGCCGGCCTCTGATCACTGTCTTGTAAGGCACATTCCTATTGGGTAAAAACACATCTTTGCAACACTTTCTGGCAGGTGGGGGTTCAACTGTCTTCATGGGAGCTCAGACATGACTGGAGATTTCTGTTGCCTTGTGGCTTTGGGCCTAGTGCATGCAATGTCGCCTTTACCCTGCAAGCCTTCTCTTCTACCCATGATTATTAATGTCTACACAAATATAGTGATGCTGCCCACACCATATGAATACATTATATTGGTTACGTTAGCATGCGGTCCTGCTGGATGGGAAAGCGCCCTTTTTGCTGTCCCTGCTGCCCTCTGGCTCATCAGTGCCTCAAATGCATCAAGTCTTAACTGTAAAGCGCCTGGTGAGGGGTCGGGGGGGGGTGGGGGGGGAAGCTGCCCCTTCCCAGCAGAACTCCACAAGTGATTTGTGCTGGGTCAGAGGCAGCATTACCCCACCAGATTTGAGATTTTCTATTAGTAAGAAAGGAGTTGATCCGGTCCACTGTCCTTGGAGCAGCCTCCTATACTGGATAGTTCTTCAGCAGCAAAAGCTGCTGATCGAATAACATCGCTAGCCCAGTCTTGCTCCTATCGATGACGCCTAGCATCTGAGTCTGAAGATCCAACAAGGCACTCATCAGTGCCGTAATTAGATCGAAGCCCTGACTGCCTAGGATGCAAAATATCAGAATGACCCAAGTGCTCCTGGAATTGTACTGTGGCAATTTTGTCCACAATGTGTAGTAAAAAGGAACATTAAAATAGGTCTCGGATTGCTGTTTACTTTGGGGTTCTGTGTTCAGGTTTCTTATGCAAGGTAGTTACCATGAAATCTTGTATAAGAGTCGGCAATTTTGTGAAGAAAAGTTGTGTTAGTAATTCGCGAAGGATAAGGGGCAAATTAATTGATACCAAGAATAAACTTGGATGGAATGATATCTCCAGGGTAGGTCATGGGATGCATTTTCTTAAGCATGCTCATCTCTCGCACACAGAGGTGGGATTAAACGTGAAGGTAGGCTGCATGTTTCTCTGGTACTCAACCTGGTTTAGCGGCATTTCCATGGCAATATTGCTTTCAATCTTGGAGTCATAATTCAGTGGAGTAATAGATGAGGCCATGCTCCCAACTGCTTTCAATGTGGCAAGAAAGGGATTTTGCTCGCACATGTCCGAAAATCAACCTGATGAGTGGAGAGAATGGGAGGGGAAGGGGGCTAAACCACAGGAAAACTAACATCTTCCTGTGTTCTTGTCCTAACATCAATTCTGGGCCCTGATTAACTCAGGCAGCAGACAAATGGCCATCCGCTCGGATCTGGTCTAAACAGAATAGATTTGAAAGAAACCATAAAAATAACCTGTGTCCATGGGAATGCTGATGTCTACCCTAAAATCCCATTCACCTTAGAGTGCAAGGACAACACCACTAAAGGTAGCGGTTGTCCTGGGACTCCCAGAGGAAATGATCATTGGAACGGATTTTCCCACTTGGCAACATGCCCCATTCCATTTGAGAGATTGAATTCTGGGACGTGTAGCCTTACATTTCCAAAAATATAAATTTGGGACTGAAAGTCCTACAATTTAAAGAAAAATGCATTGGAAAAGGCAACCGTTGTGGCATTTAAATGTGGGATGGGCATTTTTCAAACACTGCCATAATGTCACTACCTAGTGATACGTTGGCAACAGCTAGAAAATGGTCATAGTACCTGGGCATATTACAGTAGGTCCTGGCAAATGCCTATCTGATCGCTACACAAGAGTCAAAACTGTTGGCTTTGCTACTGCTTGTTTTTAACAATTCAAAACGTGCAACTGAAGGGGCACATTGCTCAGAAATCGTGCTGTGGAAGGAACTCTGGTTAATGGTATGTTTTATTACACAAAGAGCGGGTTCACAGCGGCAGTAAGCAATTGATTGTACTGGTGTGTATATGCGTTTATTATTTCTAAGCAGTCACCTGACAGAAATAGGGGGGGGTGGTCTTAGTGGAGAGGGCAGGTGTGGGTGTGAATGGCATGGCCAGGAACAGTCCATGGGTTGGAAGAAAGACAAATTCATAGGATGTTAGCTCATCCGCCTATCTTCACTTGTCATGCCAATAGTTGTAGTTTAACCCCTTAACTGCAAAGGACGAGTAGGCGTGTACTTTTTTGCACAGACTTTCATAATAGCCTGGCAGAATACAATGATTGGTTTATAAACATCACCTCCTAACTAGACTACCATCTCTCAAACAAAATGGGCATGATACTTAGCATATATACCACCAGTAAAAAGTGTGATGCAGAGTATATTGCTTCAGATTAACTGCTTCCGTCACCAGGAATTAAAACTTGGCGAATTGAAGAGGTAGATTACTTTTTGTTTGGCTAGTAACTTGCAAATTACAATGTTGACCCTGAAGACACTAATGCCAGAAATGGGGGTGTTAGGCTAATGTGTGAAATTTTTACTGCATTTTTTTAATCGTTTTTATGTATTGAGCCACAGCTCAGTCAAAACACAGAATTCTATTTTTATAAGCGTGTTGCAAATCTATTTAAAAGCGGATAAATAACATGTTGCACACTGATGCATAGGAAATGCTGGGGATTCTACAGCTTCTTGTCCACCAGCATGGCGTCCACGGCCGCCTAGTTTTGTGCGCTCATCAGATAGTTTTGCCTTCTAACTCTATCTGTCAGCTCAAACAACCAATGAGAGCACTGCATATTGCGAGGTGACGACTTTAAAAGACCGTCGCGGCCGTAAGTGTTTTTTTTCCCCCGTTGCTGAGCTGGTCAGGGAGTGAATAGGTGATGTTGGTGACAATCCGTTACCATCCGCCACGGCCACACTTGACGGTAAGTTGTACCCACCATTAGTCATTGGTTTGATATCTTAGCTGCGCGTGTTTTGTATTGGTGTGTAAATCAATCGCCGTGTCGGTATCGATTGTCTAGACTTAAAAACATTGGTTTAATTGTTCGATCGCTTCATTGCAGTACTCGCAACACCAAATTTTGGGGATAAGTGGCTTCTTTAAAAGTTGAATGTGAAGGGACTTTTTTTTTATTTTTTTTTTTTTATTTAAATCGCCGCCTCGTTAACGCTCGGATTCTCGTGACTGGGTTTTAGGAAGGTCTGCAACTGTTATGTGCGTCTTGCCTTACTCTGTTATGAGCGCCTCTTTATGTGCAGTTTACTCTAAAACTTATATTAGTTAGAAACCGGTTTGGATATCGCATAGAATGTGAACGCGTTGAACAGTTTAGTTTAGTTTATTTGTACCGCGCACCGAACCCTGGGGTAGCTGGGCGCCGGAGACTTAAACAGTTACAGCATGGCAAAAATATACAATACAGACTGTGATAAAACAACAACGGTGTAGCAGACCGGGTTACAGGTGGTCAACAGAGGCATGCAGAGAGGAAGTGCATTAAGCAGCGTTTTTGTTGGAAAGCCATGATTTTGTTTTGGCTCTAAAAGTCCAAAATGAGGGTTCTGCTCTAAGGTATGGTGGCATAGCGTTCCATAGTTTGCCAGCTAGGACCGGGAAGCTGGCGCCACCTGCTTTTTTTAGGGAGAATTTGGGAACGGAAAGGCAATGTGCGTATGGTGTTCTAGTTGGTCTAGTTGAGGTGTGGTTGTGGAACTTGTCTGCCAGGTATTTGGGTGCGTCATTAGAGCGGCATTTATGGACGATGACGAGTGATCTGAGGGTGATTCTGTCTCGTACTGGGAGCCAGTGAGCATCTTGTCTGAAGCTGGAGATGTGGGCGTTTCGTGGGATACTGAAGGCGGCTCTGATGGCGTTATTTTGAAGTACCTGTAGTTTGTTCAGGTTGTGTTCTGATGAGCCAAGAAAGAGGGTATTGCAGTAATCAATTTTTGAGAGCACTAACGCTCTGGCTAGTGTAATGCAGCTGGAAGGTGATAGGAAAGGTTTGCAGGCGTTGATGAGCTTATTGGTGTAAGCTGTTGAAGAGGCAGTTGCGTTCACCTGTCTTTTGAGCGAGAGAGTAGAGTCTAGATAAACCCCAAGGGTTTTAATTTCTTTGGCTACTGTGATTAGGTTACCGTCTATGTTGATGGACGCGTAACGGGGGTCTAGTTTGTTTAGTCGATGTTGGGAGCCGACAATGAGGAGCTCAGTTTTCTCGTCGTTGAGGCATAGGCCGTGCTCTGCCATCCAGGCTTGGATCTCTAAATAAAGGTTGTTGATTCTGGTGGAGTCCTCGTCGTAGCACCCTGATAGGGTGATGAGAACCTGGGTATCGTCAGCATAGTTTGTGTAAGTGACACCTAGGTTATCTAGGCGGTCAAACAATAGCTTTGTGAAGATATTGTATAGGGTCGGCGAGACGCACGAGCCTTGAGGAACGCCGCAGGTGATGGGGACAGGGAGTGCTGATGCCCCTGGGGAGAAGACCCGGGTGGTTCGGTTGGTTAGGAAGGACTGGATCCAGGCAGTCGCCTGGTTAGAGAAGGCCGCTGAGGTCATCAGATGTTCTGTGAGGATCTGATGGTCGACGAGGTCGAAGGCAGCTGATAGATCTAGCAGTAGGAGAATGGCTAGATTACCCTTGTCCTTTGCCTCGTCCATCTGGATTTTTAGGTCCAGTAGGGCTGACTCTGTTCCATGCCTTGGCCTGAAGCCGGATTGTCTGAGACCCAGGAGGTTGTTGTCTTCCAGGTGCTTCTGTATTTGCAGGTAGGCCACTCTGTCTAGGATCTTTAGGATGTAGGGAACGGTGGTGATTGGCCTGTAATTAGTTGGGTTATTGGGGTCTAGATTAGGTTTTTTTAGAAGTGGCATGACCCAGGCCTCCTTGAGGCTGCTGGGCACTGAGCTTGATTTGAAGGATGCATTGATGAGGGCTGTTATGAAGGGGGCCAGAGTGTTGGCGCCTTCTTGGATGATGGGAGCTGGGCATGAGTCCCCTTGGCATCTAGAGGGCTTGAGGCCCTTAATGATGCTTTCTACTTCTTTAGTGGAAACTGGTGAGAAGGAGAAGGGGGGGGCAAGTAGGTGTTTTTGGGGTGGTGGACGGAGGATGGTTTGTTTTTTTGGAAAGGCTGAGCTTTTTCTGTTCGATTTTGGATTGTAACATGGTGATTTTGTCTGCTAGGGCTTTTTGAATCCTCTCACACCAGTCTGCATCTTTCACGCAGGTTTCAGCCAGAGTGGGGGGGGATTCGAGTTCCCTGAGGATATTGAAAAGCTCTTTTGTTTTGGATTTGGCGCTCTCAATTCTGTTATCATATGTCTCTTTTTTGGCCTTAAGGATAGCAGTTTTGTAGGTGGTGGCTGCTATCGAGAGTTGAGTTTTGTTGGAGAGGTTGGGCGTTTTTCTCCAGGTGGCTTCTGCGGCTTGTTTGGAGTTTCGGAGGATTTTTAGCTCTGGTGTGAACCATTTGTTCATATGGGCTGCCGGTTTGGCTTTGGTGAGTTTGAGTGGGGCGATGGTGTCTACTGCTGATTCTAACGTTTTGTTGTAGAGGTCAGCGAGTTTCTCCGCATCTAGGTTGGCGTAGTTTGTAGGGGTACAGATATTGTCTATAAGTGGGCAGAGGTTTTGTAAGGTATGTTGCGGTTGTTTCTGGTGAGGGTTTGGGGGATGGTAGGGGTTGGAGAGTGTAGCACAATGTAACACCGGGCGATTGGGGCGGTAACTACACAGGGAGCGCTGCAATTTAAATGTGCACGTCACGTGTGATCGATGGGCCCATTCCACACGGCCCTGATCGAAGCCACGTTAGGTCATTTACAGTAGCTAACGTGGACAAACGGGTGCCAAGAGCAAATGTTTCTTTTGACGGTCGCTGGGTTCCGTTTTATTGGTAACGCACTGGCAACATTACAGGGAAGCACATGTTCGCATGCAGATGCTGTTTGCGCTAAAGCCAGCCATATACAAGAAGGGTTCCCATGTTGTTATGGAAGTATGTTTGCATCCCTTGGCTTACCAGTCCCGATGTAGTGGACATTGACTTGCAGTTGACCCATCAAACGTTAACCCCATCTGTAGCCGCCTGAACGTCCTTAACCGCTTTCTCTTTCTTTACAGACCTGTTTCAAAGACTACAGTCGCAATTTAACATGGAGGAAAAATGCAAGGTATTGTGGTTCCGTATTGACTGAAATCAAACCCAGTTAATCAATACATTTGTTGTGTAGATATTTTTTACCGCTACTATGGTTATTTCAACATTGTGTGTAGGTTTTGTAATGTACAACTTTGAATGGATCTGACCATGTTCTGGCTTTTATCCAAGCCATGTGAACTCTTAGTTGATGTGGATAGATTAAATGAGGCCTTTCCTTGACGGTCGTTTGCCAGTCGCAATGCCGCTGACTGAGCAACATTTCAGGAAAGTACATCTGCTGATGTATTTCTGCATCATTCATGAGATGTAATAGACGTCCTAACAATTGCATCAATTTTGCAGGTCGTTGGCAGCAGCAGTTCGACTTCCAAGAGATCTGGGCTAGGATATACAAGGTAAGTGTGTTAATACATCAGTGAATGACGTTCGCCGGCCACTAGTTATCGGTCAAGTGGCACAGCGAGTAGAGCGCTCGCTTTGACATCCGTGCAGAGTCTGCTAACGCAGGTTCGAATCCCGGCGGGGCCAAACTCAGCCTTTCATCCTTCCGAGGTCGATAAATGAGTACCACACACCGTGGGTAATAATAAGCAGCGCTCAGATACCTGAGGGTTCGCAGCGCTATATAAATGCCAAATTATTATTATTAGTAATGTGCTTTCTGGACACTGCAATGGTAGTATTACGACAACAATGTCAGACTAAAACCACATTCAACAGTGTAATTGTTGATTTGAGTTAGACAGTTATGAGAGTGCATGATAACCGAGAAGTATAGCTCACTCCCTTGGCTGTTTTACCTCCAACATTATGCTAGAGTGAACTGGATGGGCTTTGTGAGATCTGTCTGAGCAGTCACTCGACCCACCTACATTCCAAGTACTAATGACTTACAATAGGGGGTCCATTTTACTCATGGAGCTTCCTTCTAATGCTCATTCTTACATGCATGATTACCCTTTGCCAATTCACCAGAATCAGATTTGGTCAGTGTTGCCAGGTCGGACTGCAAAAATAAACTGAATACCCTTCCAAAACAAGCCGACCCATCCACCTAAAACACTATGGATAGCTCTCAAAAGTAAGAAAACTAACACAAAGAAAACCGTGTTCGAACAAAATAAAAAAAATAATTCTGACATTTCTTCTGGCTTCACTGCTCCTGTCATTGGTGAGTCGCACATTGCTCTTGAGTCTCACTCCTCTGGTCCTTGGCTTCCTTCCATAGTTCCAGGTATCGCCCATCATGTCTGACTATGTGGGCCAGCCTGGACATCTCAGTTGAATGCTGGACAGCCAGTTTTGTCCTTTCCTGTAATCTGTATAGCATGCAAGTGAAAATAAAGGATTGGCTCATCCTGCGTGAACCTGGGCAGCTATTCCCTTGTGAGTTGCTCCTCCAAGGTGAGGGAAATTGACTTAACTATTTACTCTGGTTTGAATCGACTTGCACTCCACTGCTCGGAAGGAGGTCTTCCCCGTCCACCCAATATAGGGAAGTCGGGAGATCTGAAACTTCTCACCCCCTTTCTTACAATATCCGTCATTCATACTGATTTTTTTTTTTTTGTAGCTGTAGTAGCCGTTGGCATTTCACACCATCCCACCCCAATGTATGGTGCCCTGGTCCACCTCATTCTGGGTGCCCCATACTAAACACAATTCCCTTGTGTTCAGTACAGGCAGACCTGTTAATTCAGCGTTCATTCTAGATTGTCTGCCCATACTGCAATAGCGGTGTACCTTGTTCAGGGAGTCCCCATTATTCATACGGATATAATTGCAAATCGTGAATACACGAGAGCCCCTCTATTGGAAACGCTTGTTTTAATGCTAATTGCCAGTTTATGCTCTCTGGTTTTATTCTAGCCAAATACTTCAACCTCTACCATCTATGCTACAGCAGAGACATTATGCTAATCTACAATCTGTCAAGGTCCACGCTTTACCAACAGTGACGATCTAGAGGAGTGTGCTTGCTTGGGCCTGGTCTCCAATAGCAAGTGAGTGACGGTGGACAACACAAGGATCTTAGCAGGGCAAAGTAGGCATCTCAATGTAGTACTACTGTATGCAGGTGTGGCTCACAGGAGTACATTTCTGGGGTGGTTGACACAGTAAGCCAGTGGTGATCAGTCAAGGTTTGGGGCAGAACAAGAGGGGCGCAAATTGTCGCAGACGTTCATCTGGGATGCGCAAACTATCAGACCCATTTAAGCTGGTACACAAACCATTCTGCCATCAACTACATTTACGATATTTAAAACTGGAACTTCTCTCTGAATACACTTTATTACACACATTCCTACATCGATTTCTACTAGGCAAGTTGAGACAGTTGCTGAACGTGGTGCATTAACCAGAAACATGAGACTTGTAAGCTGCAAGCAAAAATACGGTGGGGGGTGGGGGGGTGTCGGGAGCACCGGCCCTTCTACCTGCATGAAGCTGTGACATGTAATGGGCAATGTAAACCAGCCCAATTACGCGCACACAGATGGTCAGACAAGCGGGACAACTGTTACCAGCTGCTGCTACTACTATAAACTAACCCAAAGTCGCTTATAATAAGCCAACATGGTGTCACTGGATCTTCTAAGTCTTGGGAGCACGGACCCAGGAAGATGTAAAAGGGCAACCGCTATTACATGTGTAGGGGTAGGTTGCTGCAGCAGTATTGATTGTAATCGCAGTAGATACTAACCCACTCCTTACTAAGGTGAGGTTGGGGAGGATGTGAACACTCGGATATTGGCTTATTGTGGTTGAGGTGGGAAACATGTTAACCTTAATGTTTATTCTTTAGGTATGAAGCACTCCCAAGTTAGAAAGCCAATGACTAGTCTGCCTTCGTGAAGGTGAGTTGTCTGCCTTTGCGTTTACCTTTGCCTCACCTTTTGAAAGAACGGGGAGGCTGAACAATGCAACTTTAAGTAATTGAGAAGACCGTCTTGTGATGACAAGTTCATGCACCACACTGAACTTTGTGTTGATTATGAAACGCTGAAGACTCTTCTCGCATTTATTATTTGATGGCTGAAGCATGCCCCTCTGAGTTAGGCCGTGATGAAGCCTACCATGGATTCCTAACCTCGTGAGCACAGATTCTCACTAGATTTGCTGATCCAGATGCAAAGCAAAAAGCCGCTACTAGGTATAGGGCACGTTCCTGAGTTGGTTCCCACTCTGGTGGTTGAAGGAATGGACTAGGAAAGGCAGCATGCAGCGCTCCCAAAAGAACTCTAGTTGACCCGTTGCGCATCAGCACTTTTTTTTGTTTATTGTGGACCCTGTGACTCTAGTTAACCAGCTCAAGAGGTTTAACTAGTTAGTTGCATTTCCCCACCTTATCTCCACAGCCTCTTCTCGCCACTCTTGGTAGATTCAGGGTTCTGTCTAAAACTTTATACTTCTGGGTCCCTAGTGCTTGCTGGCTTCATTTTTAACTCGCCATGTGGTAGTCTCCCTGATCGCCTTAGATATTTACACCAGTGGTCTGGTGTTGGTGCATTCTGCGCCTATGGGACGATATTGGGCATGTTTATTTGAAATTGGCAAGGCAATCTAGGCCAATATAACCAGTTTTTGTTCCCACTTTTGTGGTTCAATTCCTGCACCCCCCCACCCCAAATCGGTCTTCTGGCACCTGGAAACAATTGTGCATAGGCTCCATGCAGTGTCCAATAAATATATGATCTTTGCAGATCTTCGAAGATGGACTTTGTGCCTTTCCAAGACAAATTTCCCCGTCCGGAGCTACCCTTTATCGGGACGGGGGCGGGGGGTAGAACTGAGTGAGTTGTGGGCTCTGAAAGCTCCAGTGATTGGGGTGTTGTAGGTTATGCAAATTAGCATCATATTAAAGTACTGCCGCATAACTGGACCAGAATTAACCTTTTTATTTTCATTTTTGGCAGGATACAAAGCTATTCTGGACTGATCTGGTGAGACCAACATTTATTGTGATGGGTTTTATTTGTTAGCCTGGTGTTAATGATGATGCTACTTAAAACAAGCTGGAATTACCGACAGACTGTCAGTGGTGAGACTGTTTTTCTGAACACTAACCCGCTCTCTGTGTAAGCATTTAATGTAAAATATAGATGTTGACTCCTTGACTTTTGTTGTTCTGCAGGTCGAAGATGTTGCTTCTAATGACAATATCATTTGGCTAGTGGTGAGTATTGGGCCCATGGAATATTGGTCAGTGCTATATGCTGGGGGTGAGGCGACTGGTTCTCAGTGATGTCTAGGTTGTCCGTGACTGACTACAGATGTAGTTAACAAAGAATTGGTCCCTTCCTGTCCTAGTGGGCAACCCAAAGATCCTTTTGCCATATCATCATAGAATCCCTAATCTTCACCCCTTCTGTACAGTACTTAATTGCTGAGTAGGTTCATTGTGGCACTGATCACTTTTTTCTGACACTACCATCCCTCTTGCACTGGATGAAGGCTAATATTTAATGGGAGGGTCCTTCTTGGCTCTACTTTAATTGTACACTTCAGTTTGCATCTGTTTAGAATATTGCTCTTGCTCTCACTGCCTTCCCTACTCAATCCTTGGCTTTGCGTAGCAGCGCCTTCCCTTCTGTTTCCCGTGTCTTCTCTGTTTCCCGTGTCTTCTCTGTTTCCCGTGTCTTCTCTGTTTCCCGTGTCTTCTCTGTTTCCCGTGTCTTCTCTGTTTCCCGTGTCTTCTCTGTTTCCCGTGTCTTCTCTGTTTCCCGTGTCTTCTCTGTTTCCCGTGTCTTCTCTGTTTCCCGTGTCTTCTGTAGGGGACTGCCTAGCAGTAATCCCATCCCAGCGATCTTCAACGTGTCTTTCATCCTTGTCACTGGGCAAGAGTCTAGATCGGATGTTATATGTATTGGGCGTTCAGTTGCATACTAAAGGGCTTGGTTAATACACAAGTTAATGTACCATTTTTCAATCCCCTCTCCCTGTTCTATAACCTTTCCTGCATTTACAGCCCTAAACGAGCTAGAGCCACTTGGTTTATTTTTTTCCCACATCTTTCTAGTCACCAAAGCATTTCATATGCTAGGTTTGTTGCATTTCCTATGCTATTAACGGGTCTAGTGATCCCCGTTAGGTTCTCCAACAGCATGTTGACTCAAAATGGTATTTATTGAGCAATGCCACTCCTGGCCCAGACCTTCTGGAATTACTGTTACACTGTGTTAACTGGGAGCAAGGGCCTTTTGCAATAGGGCCTCAGGATTTCCAACCCCCCCCCCTTGCAGTTGTTTATTGCTGATGGTCACATGGAGAGCCAAAGGTTGCAGACCACTGAAATATTTCACACACCATCCTCACTGATGGGTTATGTAGGTCCTACATAACCCATTTATTTCCAGGCCATGTGCTTAGGCTGCTAGTGGTGTGATCATATGCATAAAAGCTCTTCATTATGCCAAACATATATAAACTTGCCTGCACTGTGGATGCCTCTATGTATTGCTGTTAAAATGCCTACATCTTTTATTTCTTGCATGGGTTTGCCTCTTGGTTGCTGCTCCCTTTTTTTGAATGCACTACAATCCCCCTGAATAGACTAAAGTAATGTATGTGTTCATTTGCAAGGCCTAGTATTGGGTTGTTTTAATCGGCTGCAGTTTCCCACACTAGGTGCTGTGCACACCTGACAGTGATTTTATTTTGACTTCTGAGTGGTTTTGTTCCCATTTTCTTCTGTGACCTAGTGAGACAGATTTTTGGGAGTATGATTTGAATGGTTGGTAGATGTAGCAGATATTTTTGGGATGGTCTAATGGATGAATTAATGGGTTGCACTGGTCTTGCAGATGGCGTCTACTAACAGAGCCACACGTAGTTGTCAGTTACGAGCTAGCATTTAACCCTGATGATGAAACTCCAACTGAAATAGCTGGAATTACCAGCAGATTGTCAGTGGTGTTTTTCTGACTGCATCTAGAGGGTTTGCATAGTTGGCTTATTTTTTTGCCATGTTTCACTTTGTCTTGCAGGGTTACAATAGTGTCAGACATGATGGTGATTTCCAGCTCCTAATTGCAGAACTGCTTATCCAGGGGGCACCATCAGCTGCTTTTAAATGGTGCATAGGAAAAGCCGTCCAATGCGAAAGCTGACTGTTAAACTTTATTGCTTCCCTTTGCCTAGTTGGATGGGAGCTCATTTTTCCCTTCTTTCTTACAGAAATATCTCAATTGTCTTACGATTGGCTTCCACACTGCTTATGGAATGGTGAGTAGGTTTTTTTCTTGTCTCATGCTCGTCTCGCATATTGTCAGCACTTGTGCAAGCATCAACATGATGAGTCTGAAAGATAGGAAAAGCCGACCGATGCGATAACTGACGATTTTCAACCTCTGACTTGTGGCGGTTTAGTTTAGCTTTCTTCCTTCTACCCAACTTGATTCTTAAGTAAGTAATTGTTTTTTCTTTTTTCAACTTAATAGATTTCGTAGTCGCTGAACTGTTGAGCATGCATGGCTGACACGCCACAGCCTCCTTAACTCAAGGTGGGTATCTGGTGTGTAATGTTTGAGTGCCAGTACCAGACTCCTTGACTAGAATGTAGCCCCTTCAGACTGTTGCGCTAAATGGTGGCATTAAGCTGTGACTTGCAGATTTATTTTACTATGCTTTACGATCCCACCTAGCGCCCTGCATGTGGCTCAAATGGTGGTTTGGATGGCTGTGGGTGAGCAGCACCTACTTCATGTGCCATCTGCTTTCTACAGCTTATCCATAGGAAGAACAAGATTTTGAGACTAGGGCAGATAAGCTGTGCTAAAGCAAGCTGGTTTAGTTGTGGCTCAGTGTTGGTGTGCTGGTGGTAGCAAGCAGTCTGGGGGATGTGTGCATCAATGCTTGGTTGATAAGGGGGTGGGGGGGGGGGGTTAGGCCTTACACAAAACCTGCATGCCTACTTCTTGCAGACTGGTCCCATTTCAGGATCTTGCAATTGTAGGACTCAGTTGAAGGGTACAACTTGATAAACATGTTTTAAGTAGGCACATGCATAAAACGCTTAATACCACAGCTGGGAGAAGTAATTCAAAAACAGCCCTGCCCACTGTAAAAACAAAGGCATTGATACATTTTGTGTAGGTCAGGTGCAAATCCCATAGTCTCAAACATTGGTGTGATTTCATTGGTTAACCTGTTTGCTACCGCTATCTTGGTGCTGGGCATGGTTTTCTAACTTGCATGTACTGCATTCTGCTTTGAGCCTGATGTCTGGAAGTACTTGTTAATTCTGAGCTTCTGTGGCATCCATTTTTAAAGATGACGGCCTTTGTCCAATGAGTGCCATGTTATGTATAAATGGATGCAGTTGATTATTCATGTTTATTTCACCTAGTGGTTTTCATGGTGAGTGCATATAATGTCTAGTGGATCCATATGTATAACTAGTGACTTTCTATTTGCGTCATTGGCTATACTGTGGTTTTGAAATGTATCCCTTGTTTTGGACCTATCCAGCCTGGCCACCCAACTGTTCTCGTATAACAAGGCTACTCCACAATGCCACTGTTCATTGTGTGGGGGGTCAGGTATTGTACCCCAAGTAACAAAACCGGCATCTGTGTTGGCAGTTGAGCAAATGCGATCAGTCTGCAACACCACTCGTAAGATACATGTTTGAGGCATGAAAGGCTGCTTTTGAGGGCTACTAGCACCACTTTAGCTTATTGGTTCAAACCGCATTGTGCTCACTTGCCTGCTTGGACTTCAGTAGTTGGAGCAGCCCGAGGTGGTTGTGCAGGGCCAAGAAACCCTGCTGTCTACTCGCCCTGCAAGCTTATCTTCACAAAGTAGGCCGCAATTCAACAGTGTAGTTAAGCAGCCTCCAGTTTGCACCCACTTCTGGATTGTGGCATAAGCACTCACTGGTCTATGATGACACCAACTTAATTTGCTGACTCATTGGATGAGGCTTGTGGATATGGGACTGAGACCAGCTGCTATGAATTGTGATTTTTGAATGTGGTTGGCTTTGTTGTAATTTCTTTCCTTCTCCTTGCAGGTAATTGCTCCCTTCACAGTAAATCCTGAATCCCAAAACTGCAAATTGAACTTGCTTAAGTTGCATCTACAGGACACAAGCTACCACTCATGGAGGTTGCTGTCTACTTTCCTTCTGAGACTTGCGTGGATTTGGCAACAAGAAAACGGTCTTGTGGGGATTCAGAGCTAAACCCTATGGCTGGATGTTTTGCCCTCATGGCTTGTGACAACAGGTTGATCGGAATGTTAACTGGTTGCTGTAAACTTAAATCTTTCAGAAATAAAGATTGCTGCCTGGTGTTATGTGTGAAAGATTGGGTGTTGGAGTCTTCTTTTTTGGTAAAGGGATTGTGGCCAGAGGATGGCTTGCAAGATGCATGCCTTCTTTTCTAGAGTATTATGCTTTGAAGCTCCAAGTTTATTGTACCTAGCGCTGTTGAGGATTAGAGCTTATGCTTGCCGCCAGGCATTGTACATCTCAGCGAGTAGGGATTGATCCCCTGATCTCACCATATGGAACTCGTAATCACAGGAGCACACACCTGGCAAGAAGCCATGCTCTTTATTACAGTTGGGTGAGCACAAATCAAACTCGACAGGAACTGCTAAGGTGACATGTTCATACAGTGTACACTTATACTCTTAACATCAATGGTCAAAGCATTTGACAGTTACAGCTTAAAGGATTATATTCTGCCATTGCAAAGAAATTATGCTACGTTTTATCGTAAGAGCTATTGGCAGTATTCCCCCAATCGTATCGCCATGTGGCGCCACATCTCTTCTCGCCACTCCCTGAAACAGTTTTTAGTAGCAGAACTTTAATATACTACCATTGAGAAAAGAACCCCAGACATGAAAGGAGACATTCATACGCTACCCACTGGATTTTGGCCTTTATGTGATGGATACTCTGAAGGCTGGCCACCTCCCAGGGACAGACTAGCTGTCCCTTCCTGGAACACCACGATGTTCAGCCTCCCATTTTCATAACCCTATGCCGATAGGCACTTGAGGCCATGTGAACGGTTTGCTGATCGGATGCCCTTTTTCATACTTGCTAGTGCGTGGTACAAGTGTCCTTAAGTGGTCCCCTGGATTCGGAAAGAGATTGGGTGAGTTAATGCAGGTAGTGGGGTAGAAGACACGTGGTCCCTGGACTTGAGGCAAAGGATAAGTCTTGGTGCCCTATTCTGGATTAGCTGGAGAGGACGATTCCTGAGGAGGCTATTGGAATAGTCGCCTAGAGAGAACAAGGGCTCGTACCATTGAGCTTCTGGGGGAAGGTGAGAAAAGGTAAAATTCCTTAGAGCAGGGAGAGCTGTAAGTGGGACTAGGTAATGTCCTGTGTCTGAGAAGGTTTGGGGGAGGAGAGGAGTTGAATATCGGGCTTCTGGCTTCAGATGAGGGAGCAGGGGGAATCCTGTGTAGGAAAGCGAGTGAGGGGAAGAAGTGGGGGGGCAGTGGTCCCAATGGGAAGATCGGTTTGCTGGCATTGAGGCAGAGATCATTGGAAGTGCACCAGGCATAGAGGCAGTCATGGATGCTGGACGGTGTGAGGATATTATTTGTGTAGTGAGAGGGTCTGAAATGAGTGGTGAGCCATCCACTGATGCTTCACCCTGGAACTTGGTTTTCAGGGGAACCCTTTGCTGGTGTACATAGGTAATATCGAACAGTGGCTCCACTGTCTATGAAGGTAAACACCCTCCCACTTCAGCTATCCCAAATAAAATTCACCAAGCATAATAAAATGACTAGTGGCTGGTCCTGTGTCCATGATATAGCTTGGGAATTGTTCTGAATGGACAGATTCCCTATTGGTGATCGCTGGTATTGTTTACCATGCCGTTGGAGGGGTTTTCATGGGCAGTTGCGTAGTGTCTCATCTTGCCACAATTAAAAACAGGTTCTGTTTTCATCCAAGGATGCTGTACCACAGGTACAACCCAGTAGCATGTTTGGATTCGGTTCTTTCTCAAGGACATCCCATCTCCTTTCACCATTCTATCACTGGAATGTTGGTTGAGGCGTATGACAAGGGTTATATACTCTAAGAGGTTCAGGAAGTATTGACAACTTGGCATAAGGCATCCTTCACTTCTTTTAATCCTTAATGAGAAATACTGAGTTGTGTGTCGTGTCTTCAGGCCAATCCATCAGACACTAGACCACGAAAGTGCGTTTTATATATATCTATAAATCACTTGCTTGATTTCTTGTTAGATGGATTGAGCTGCATATTGTCTATCTAACATACCAATCAAAGTCTTGTGTAAAAGATGGAGGGGGGGGAGAGATTATCTGTACTCCTGCCCTTTATATGGCAGAGTAGAAGCACAGAGCACCCCAGCCAAGATTCTCTCTAGGGTAGCGATGGACGACCAATCAAGGCTTAATCTCTGTGATGCAGGCTGGTTCTGAAGTAGTGTTGTTCCCCAAGCACCCACAAAGGAATGTCCACACAAGGTTTCAGTTAAATACACCATCAAAATAACACTTTGTGCTCAGGTAATTCTAAAATGATAAATAGTCTCAATGTGGTACCACAATTACTCTTCCAAAGATGCACCAACTGCTCAGTCTCCAATGGCATAGAAATCAATTAGCAAAAGGTATCAACCATAAACACAGGAGGAAAACAAGTGGTTAAACAATTGGCAGAATACTTTGTCCCGTTTACCTAGACACAGTTCTGTGTGAGGATCTCCCCTGTACCCAACCTGTAAATAATGCAATTAACAAGCCCAGTCCATATTTTGTTCATAATGGTCTTGCTTCCCTCGAAAGGTCCCATTACCCCAATGTACATGCTTTAGCAGAGTTTGTCATGGGTGGATCCTTCTTGAGTGAACTCCCTTTAAGGCAGGAGCCACTGTCCAAATCCCACGAAGAAAAGGGTGAACAAAGGCAGCGAGGCAGCAGCTCCAGTCCTGGTGGTGCTCGTCGACCATCAGTCATGGACGTACTGCAAAGATGAGGCGTGCAGTGCACCTCAATGGCGATAGTTTGCTGCAAAGAGTCAATGAAGAACTTTTGCCCAGTATGTGTGTCTGGTTTGCAGCATCTGGCGTCAGCGATCAGGACTTTACCAAGGCTGGCTTTCGGATCTTCGTCAGTGTCTTTGAGGATTTGGAGGGTGGGAAACACTGGCGATTCTCCTTGGTTCGTCGTTGACCTTGACTTTAGTGGTGGACTGTGAGCAAGGGAGTCCTTGATTCAAATCTCTTGGGCAATGGAGCATTACAATGATTGTCGTTGACGGGGATGGACTTCAATGTCCGGGCGCTTTGCTTCAGGATTCCTCGGCAGCCTTGTCTTCGGTCTATCTATCAGAAACCATCTTCAAACCATCCTCCTCCCGTCCCACTAGATCGCATTACTCCAATCTAATCTGCATCCCACACATCAAAAAAGCCAAAGCCGGAGGCCTAAGCTTCCCCTGCATTGCAGCCAAGACCTGGAACCCTCTTCCTGCTGACAGAGCAGAAAACTCACTCCCTATTTTTCGCAGGAAACTGAAAACCTCCTTCCTAGTATAATAAGAAACTCTCAGGAATCCATGTAAATATACTGCATTGCTAATGTATTCATGTCCACTGTAAATACTGTACTTGTATGTATTACTGTATCCTATGTAACTAAGATATTGTCTGTAACAAGCGCCACGATGCCCCCGGGCTGATGTGCGCTCTACAAATCTGAATAAATTCACTCCCACAGCTGTTTGATAACAGGAGCTAAGCCTTGGTCACACGCCCAATCTACTCTGGCCAGTGGAACCGGCCCCATGGACTTTATATCTGTTCACGTGGCCTCCGCCATCCTGTCCTCCACTCCTCAGGGCTCTGAGAACTACTGCAGCCGTCACCCCGTATGAACCCACATGTTGCATCCCATTGGTCAACCATAACATCTAATTTGCGCTATTTTGCTAGGGCTCTTCCCTAATCCCTCACCGGCTCCTGCTGACCTTGGCACTTTTGGGACAGGCCTTCATCTACCCTCACACACCTTTCATCACTAATCCTGGTCCCCCCCCCGCTCAGGCCTACCTGTGTGCACATCCTCATCAGCTGTAAGTTTTTTTTTTTAACGTGCCACTGTGCTCTCACGTGTTTACCAACTTAACAGCACCACTGGTTCCATTGGATGCACAGGTGATATCACATCTGGCGCCAACTTGTATTCAACGGAAACCTGAGCTCTACCACTGCCATCCTAGCTGTCCACTGCCCCTGTGCTGCCTCTCCCCTGACGCTGGGCGTCGCTCAATGGGGCACCCAACTGCCTCGCGTTCTACCAGAAATGGCTAACCGACCCTGCGGAGCAAATAAGGTAGGGGATATGGATAAGTTTACGAGGGCAGCACAGCGGGATGAGCCTGGGCCTTCTTCACCCACCCTGGAGGAACCTGGACCCGACTCGCACTCTGGCGCCTCGGCCCCCGATCTCACCACAATGATGAAATCGATGGCTAAGAACTTTGCCTCCTTCCACGAGAAGCTAGATGACATGAACGCCAATGTGGCCTCACTTAAATCGCGGGTGGACCAGGCCGGTACTAGGATCGCAGAGGTGGAAAACAGAATCTCCACTAACGAGGATGGGTTACATGCCCTTCAGGACGCCGGTCATGGAGATCGTGAAGGCAAAGTGCGATGATTTGGAGTCCCGCTCGCGCAGGAACAACTTGTGCATAATTGGGGTTCCAGAGAATGCCCTCAAGGGGAGCATGGAGGTGGCAGTTGAGTTCTTACTTAAAGAACTACTGGGCAGCCCTGCGCTCTCCCCATATTTCACGATAGAGCGAGCCCACCGAGCCCTTTCACCACGCCCCAAACCGGGAGATTTCCCCCGGCCTATCATCGCCAGAATCCTTAATTACAGGGACAGAGACCTTATCCTTCGCCTGGCTTCTCTGTTGCCGTTCAGTAGGAGAGGTGTCAGTTCCTCGGCATTAAAAATTTGAGACGGTGCAATGTCCCCTACGCAGTATTGTTCCCTGCATGGCTCAAGATCACTTATAATTAAAAACTTTACTTCTTTACTGTCCCGGGTTGGGCGGTGAAGTTCATTGAGTCGCAGATACCGCTACCTGGAGCAGTGGGGGACCTGATGGACAATGATTGAGCACTACTGTCTAGTTTTCATGTAATCTTTGTTTATTGAGGTTGCTTCCTAATGTGATAATGGTAATCTCATCAACCTAATATCTTATTTGCATCCCTGTATCCTGTAGCAATTGTATCGGGGGGGATTCCCCCCAGACGGACAAAGTGCTTTCTACCCGATTCTGACCAATTTTCCTAGCCTTATACTTCCTTTTCCGATGCATTTAATGATCCAGGGAACTATATGCCAGTGTTAGTTGACCCTTGGATTTAACCACATGCTTGCTGTGCGTGAGGCGACGTCGAATATGCATTTGCCATGTGTAACCGCTAACCCTCGTACCGTTTTTGGTACCTAGAGTTCCATGTTAGTTCATTCGCTGACCGCGCGGAGACAGCACACCCCATTGCAGTTGCAACAATTATGTTCACGGGGTCGTTGGGTGTTGACCCCCTGTTGGGCCCATAGTGGGGTGGATCCATGTTGGGACTTGCCTGCTAACTACTGTTTCGAGGGAAGGTTTCTGACAATGTGGAGGGGGGTGGTGGTGAACACTACCTGGCAGGGAGAGGTGGTGGGGGAGGGGGGATGAGTTGACTGGGGACATTTTATTCGAAATGGCAGGGGAAGACCGGCCTATCACGTTACATCGGGGTACCTACAGTATAGCAATTCAGACTGCAAACACATGCAACGTCAATGGAGCTGGGATGTGCCTTAAACTACTGAAATGCCCACCACTATAATGTCCTGGAATGTTCGGTGCTTGAGTAATCGCACCAAAGCTCACAAAACTATGGCTTATGCTCAGGCACGGTTGCAGGATACTTCTTCTACAGGAGATGCACTCCAAGGGCCCTCTTGCAAGGAGTATGGCACCATCATGGGGTCCCTTCAGATACTTTACCACCTATTCTACTCAGGCCAGAGCTGTGTCGACTATGATGCACAAATCCATTAAATTCACACTTCACAAGCTATATTGACCCTAATGGCAGATATGTAGTACTACATTGCACAATTGTAAACAGTGAATTCCTTCTTGTGAATACATATGGCCCCAATGTGGATACCCCTGACTTTTTAGACACTGTGGCTTCTATATTACTGGGGTATGTTGGAGTCCAGATTATTTGGGGTGGAGATATGAACTTGATACTAGTCACTAAGCTGGATAGGACTGGGACTGCCCACAGGCCACTGTCTGGTGCAGCTCATAGGCTGCAGATACACTGCACAACACTTGATATCCAAGACGCCTGGAGGGTACTACATCCACGAGAATGTACCCATTACTCTTCTGTCCACGATAGCTCCGCCAGAATAGATCTGTTCCTAGTGTCAAGTGGAATGATGGGTAGGGTGGGTGGAGCGAAAATACTAACTCGTACCCTTTCTCGACATGCCCCAATTACCCTATCGGTGGAACTGGAGATCCCCGCCCCAACATGTTTTACATGGCGATTCAAATCTGCTGCTCTTCAGGACATTGTGTTCCATGCTGACATTTTAGCAGACATTGAGTCTTATTTTGAACGCAACACCCCTCAGGCCACTACCATTGGTGTCTGCTGGGACGCCTTTAAAGCCTATATTAGAGGAATGTCCATATCTAAGGAGGTGGGAATACTAAAGTCAATTGGAGCAGACCTCAATCGCTCAGAGTCCCGACTACATGAGCGGAAATGTTCAACGTCAAGTGACCCGGCCACCCTTGCCTTAATTAGTGAGGAACTTCAGATGTTCAATGCGCACGCCACGAGGGAAGTTCAATACTTTAGCCGTCCACAGGCGGCACGGAGAGGGGGATAGACCTGGTAGAACATTGGCTGTCTTAACAAAGGGGGAGTGTGGTTAGGCTCCGATTACCTGTGTCAAGGATGGTCGAGGCGTTATGCAATGGTCAGACCAGCAGATATTGAATGTCTTCACTGACTTCTACACTAACCTTTATTCCCAACCCTGCGAACATAGCGAACGCCACATGTGGGAGCTTCTCGAACAGATACCCACAACCGTTCTTCTCTGCAACTAGGAACCAGTTGGACTCCCCGATCCTACTAGATGAAATGGTAGTTGCCATATCTAATCTCTCTAAAGGCAAAGCTCTGGGTCCCGAGGGACTTAAGGCCGAATTCTACCAAAACACATAGCTATATTGGCCCCCAAACTATTGGAGGTATGGGATGAGTCACTCTGTTTCTGCCCCCACCTTGCGCGAGGCCGTTATAACGGTGCTGCTTAAACCTGGTAAGCCCACTGATGAGTGCGGCTCATACAGGCCACTCACCCTTATGAACCTGGACACCAAGATCTTCGCTAAAGTAATTGCGAACAGCTTCCTCCCAGTCATGTCACACATTATCCACGAAGATAAAGCTGGTTTTGTACCCGGGAGATCCACATCCCACAATATTAGGTGATGTTCAACGTCCTGGCGCGAATTGATCAGGGTGTGAGTGCCGTTGCGGTGACGCTCGACGCCCAAAAAGCGTTCGATATGGTGTCCTGGAAATATATGTGGCTAGTGTTGGAGACGATGGGCATTGGGCCCAATATGATCAGATATATCAAACTACTATACTCCTCTCCAGTGGCCAGGGTCTGAGTCAACTCCCTAACATCAGCCCTTGTCCTGCTCTTTAGAGGTACCTGGCAGGGCTGCCCATTCTCTTCGCCCTGGTGATAGAGCCAATGGCAGACTGTCAGAGCGCACCACTCCCGCAAGGGAGTTCGTCTACAGGACACTCCTGAAATCTCTTTATGCAGATGATGTGTTATTGTATATTGGAGACCCCGCTACCCATCTTGATCCAATTCTGCGTGATATTGCCCGCATTGGCACCCATTCGGGATTTGTATTTAATTTTTCCAAATCTGAGGTTTTCCTGCTCACTAGCTCCACCCGACAACCAGCCACTGAATACCCACTCCGCTGGTCACCCGACGGGATTAAGTACTGGGGGGGGGGGTGGTTCAAATGTCCCTCACTAAAGACACGCTGCTGGCAGACAACTACCTGGCCGCGGCTCAGCTAACAGAGTCCAAAATGGTACGATGGCGCTCTCTCCCATTGTCAATGGCTGAGAAGCTTTCTCTTATCAAGATGATCCTTCTCCCCAAGCTATTGTATATATTTAGTAACATTCCCATCTGGCCTGGGGGGAATACTTTACAAGACTTCATAATCTGTGCGCGCAGTTCCTTTGGCATTCCAGTGCGGTACGCAAAAAATGGTCAGTTATGACGCTCCCATACGAAGAGGATTCACCGCCCCTAACCTGACTCTGTATTTGCTGGCGGCACAAGCCCAATACGCCTCCCAATGGTATCCCGGTTCCCCCCCCTCGCCCACATGTTAATCTGGAGACCCTGGATGCAGCCGGAGTCAATATTATGACGCTCGTACTGCATCGACGGTACGCACCAGAGACGCCCATCGACCCAGTCGGAGCCACCGTACATGCCTGGGGCAGACTGTCAATACCACGGTGTAACAGCACCCCTACTACAAGTGGCTTCCTGTCTGGGGATTCCCCGGTTTGGAGCCTACACATGACACAGACCTGGCACGGCACTGTGACACCTTGGGCTATCATGCACTCACTTTATCCTGAGGGGCGGTTCATAGATCCACAGACATGGAGACCGGGCCATTCCGGGTCAGCACTAGAACTGCTGCAATACTACAGGCTGCGTGCTGCTTGGTCCAATTTCCCTAATGAGCCCCCGGACTCTCCAGGGATCACTTACATAGTTAACTCGGGTGGGACCCGTGGCATAGTCTCTTCATTATACAAACTGCTATTGACGAGTGCCCCGATTCGACCATCCAGGGCGTTCAGTGAGTGGGCGGATGAACTAGGTATTGAGATTTAGGATCACATATGGGGGAAAATGTGCTTGCATACCAATAGTCTCCCTTAACTTCTGCTACCGGGCCATGCAATACAAATTGCTGAATAGGCTATACTATACCCCCTTCAGCATCTCTAAATTTACCTGCTCTGCACCGCACCCCTGCCCGCTCTGTAGGGTGGAGAATGCAGATCTATATATGTTTTTGGCATGCCATAAACTGGGGGAATTCTGGGAGAAAATCCTGGGGACTTTGTCTAAGATCACTGAAACTAATATTGACCCTGACCCGGTGAGGTCCTTTTTGGGGTGTGGAAATCTGACGAGGCTAAACGTATGGCCAAATTCTTGAACATAAATTGCATGGTGGCCAAGAAATGCATACTCCAAAATTGGAAGAGTTCCTCCCCCCTACATATCAGAAGTGGTTGAATCTGCTTACCTGGTCCCGAAACTGTGAAGAAGAGTACCTTGATATGCTTCCTATTCACTCACGCCTCATGAACATTTGGACTGCGTTCAACAGCTACCTTCACAGCCAGGAGGGAAACTCCTCTGTCGGTGACTGCTCTTTGTGCTTATAATGTGGGGCTTATACAATGTGGTTCTTCATGAGTCCTTACTCTCATACCTGCTGTACAGTAGCTCCTGCGAACAATGTACCACTTTGTTTCATACTGATTGTAATACATGCTCTGATGTTTGTGTTTGCTGTATGCCTCTGCCAACCAAAAGAAAACATTTTAAAAAATGAAAGAAAAGAGGAAGAGCTGCACTGCCAGGAGTCCTGTGCAGAAAAGAACACAGAACATACATAAGGAGAACAGGACAAGGACATGGAGGACCCGTCCCTCCAAAGCACTTCCAGCATCATTCTGTCAATACGCTGTTATTGATTAAGGTCTTGGCTTGGTCTGAAGCATACTACTGAGGTTTGTTTAAATGTATGTGGCATTGTCACAAATGCCTTGTATTCCTTAGGATCCCCTCCATATTTGGCAGGCATAGAGGGATTAGGGATACTACAATTCCCTCCAGGACCCGGCAAAATGGCAAGAGCCAGGAAGGGTCAGGAATCATTACGAAGGGTGGCAGTGACTGTAGCGGTGGAAGTATCCTGTACTGCACCTATTTGGTAAGGGTTTTTTTTCCCCCGTCTGATCCATTGCAGTCTTTAGGGCTGACGTGGACTGGAAGAGAACTGCATTTTCTTGACGTGATGCCGCTGCTTCGCCTTGTAACTTCTGTACAGCCGAAGCCAGGTCTTTAATGCTTCCATGACCCAGGTGGGAAATAAGGTTCTTGCACTCTATCAGACTGTGGACTGCACTGGAACCGTGTCACCCCTTAGGAGCCTGGGAAGCAAATATAACACTCTCTGACAGAAATAACCTACCGGTCAATTAGGAATACAACACTGGGAGAGTTCCCCCAAGGCGGGAGTGCTACGTGACACACCCCTTGATGACTGGACAGGAGCTGTAGTAGGGAGAGCAAGTGCAGATTGGATTACAAGAGGTAGCCGGGGAACAAATTGGTAACAAGTTATAACCCCAGAGAAATGCAGTACCTATGAAGAAACTGTTGTCCATGGTGTAAGTCTAACACTAACCTGCATCCGTATGTCCAAGAACATGACCGTTGCAAGAATAGCGTTTGTCTCATGAGAACTGCTTAAGTATTTTTTTTTTTAAAGCTGTACGGAGCACCAGCCTGTGACCACACGGATAGAGGGAAGAACCCAGCCGTTTAGTCACTCACCAAGCACTGTCACCTCTAATGATACAATGACTCTGGGATGCATCATCGCATAGTCCCTCATCTCCAAGGCAACCTGTAAGCCCCAAGAAGGGAGCTCATGGCCCTCATGTCTCACGGCTCACAACGAAACCGTCCCTATGTCTTTCGGCTGTGATTGAATCCTAACAAGCAGAGGCCCCTCGTTTTGGTTTTTGTGGTCTTGTCTTTCGTATCTGACATGACCAACCTTCAGTTATTATGGAGAGTTCTTTGCAATCTCCACATAAAAAAAAATAGTAGCTGTCGCTATTGCTTCTTTACACAAATGACTGTCACATTTGGTAGGTATGGGTAACAGGGTGTAGCCTTCAATACCTTTCAAGGGGTGCGACAGGGATGTGTGATAACCCAGAAACCTTTTAACATCTATGTTTAAGGGTAAATGACATCTCTAAGGTTTAACAAAAAACATTCCATATATCTCCAGTAGAACAACCCCTTTAGTGGCTCATGCTGACAACCTTCCTAACTCGAAGAACCGAAGCTGCGTCATAAATAGATCCACGGATATGCAACTTTCATGGGGACATGGCACATGACCGTTGACATTGCTAAATCGTATATAATGGAATATAACAAGTCATGTGTGTTGGTCTCTGTGATTAGTGTTGGTTTTAACTGTGAGGATATATGTTTAATTCTTTTAAGATCATCATTGTTGCATTTGAAATATATTTATGGTACTTGTGCTTGATTAGTTTGACTCACTCTATAAGCTGACTATAAGATCGATGTTTTATGAATTGTATTATTTTATGTGAAATGTATTTTACAGTATGTTTGAATTCTTAAGTTTGATGGATTGTATCTACAATAAACATAAATTATTACGACTATTAGACATAAGAATACTTCCCAGTAAGAAAACTTCCATCTAGTGCAAAGAACAAGTCTTTTTTTTTTGTTTACTATGTCTGCAAGTATTGTCAAGATATAGCATGAGATGCAATGTCATTTTTTTTAAAATGAAGTTACTAAGATGTCCATAACCAGAGATGTCAGAAAAAGCATAAATTAGCAAAAGTGTCATGGCCTGCCAATTTATGTCATGTGACATGGAAAGCCAAATAATTTGAGAAAAGCCATTGCGTGTTTTTGGTGACCACACAATTGACAAAGAAAGATAGACAAATCCCCAGACGGGGAAAGTAACAAGAAGGCTGCAATGTAGCTGTGTCCCAAGCAAGGCCACTGGCTTGGAGCACAGATAATAAAATGTAGTCTTATAGAGCTTAAACATTAGAAAGGAAAAATAATGTACTTGAAGTTTTCAGTTTTTACCAAGTACAGTTTACTCTTTGCTGCTTTACAGCGAAAGTCATCAAAGTCATCCCTGTGATACGCTCATTCAATGATGAATTTGAAAAAAATGTGACTGGTTGTGCATGAATTGAAACGTAACGTGGTATTGGGCAACCCAGCACCCGATTTCGGGAAGAAAATGCCTCCTAGTGAATGACAACTAAAATAGAACTTATGTGGTTTTGGGGCGATGCAGAGATTGGGCCTAATTCACAGCGTTTTCCAATGGGATTGCACCATGATAAAAACGCTTCTGTGGATCAGGCCCTTAGTTTAGACCTCCAAGTGTAAAAAAAAAAAATCTTGTCCGCTACAAAAACATGTAGTGTTAAGGAGATGAACAAACACAGAACCAGACAACACATACATTAAAGTAATATATGGAAACCTTGATAAAGTGTAGGTATGTGCGAAATACAGTCTGCTGTAGCTCTAGCACATTTTGTCACAATGGTCTGTTACATGGTGAACAATTTATTTTTTTATTTTACATTTATAAAGCGCTCACACAGCCCGCAGGCATCGAGGCGCTGTTACAGGAATTGTTAGTTTTTCTTAGTTGTGTTTTTTTTTTTTTTTTTACTTTGTCTTAGTTACGTATTTATAACGCGCTTAAACACTCAGAGGTTTCTAAGCGCGGACCCGGGGATCGAACCTGTTGTTGCTTTGTGTCGTCTTGCTTCCAAGACGCGCACGCTGCCGCTGTGCTATCCTCCCGGGACAACAATCATGATATTATATGAACTCAAGGATGTTTAGTAGTCAACAGGAGTACAGGTGAATGGTTGGTTTGGGAACAAATGTTTCAGGTTCAATAGTCAGGGTGGGGATGTATTGGCAGTCGATTAGCTGTCCTGTTCTTTCAGCAAATAAATTAGCCATATTGCAAAATTGGGACCTGTGCAGCATAGCTCATTTGCTTCCTCTTCCACAATAAACAGTTGAACAGGGAAACAAAAGCTAAGAAATCAGAGGGGAAAAGGTGTACTTAGGTGGAAGGAATTTCCAGAGTTTAAGCGCTAAAAGCAAAATAGGCCAGAAGAGGGATTGAAGACAATGCGGCAGTGAGCTTAAAGTACTTGGAAGGAAGAGCAAAGGGAGCCGGGGAGTAGAGTGATAACAATGAGATAAAAGGGAGCCAAGCCGTGAATGCATTTACAAATAATGCAGAGATAGAGGAAACTGAGGGAGTTCACATGGAGATGCAAGACAGGTGAGATGTGAGAGCAATGAAGGAGTAGAAATACAAGACACATTTTTTTACGTGGAGACAGAGGGGTATGGGAGGCCAAAAACTGCAGACAACGGGACACCAACACAAAAGTCTAATACCCAGGTCAAGAGAACACACTAATGTGAACATAAGAGTCTTAGGAGGTTGTAAAGTTTAAAACAAAAAAAAAGATTTTAAGTATGTTATGTGTTGGGGAAATGGCAGATGTGAACAATGTAGGAAATGTGAAAATTGAAATTAACTTTAAAAGCAAAAGTATGACACAAACTCAGCAGCAGACAAAGTATTGAGCAGAAAAGTAAACGAGGATGGGGCAGAAAGATGTGATGTTGTTCTGGTAATAAAGGTCCTCGTCATCAGTTTGGTTTTCATACGACACATGGGACTTTGGGACATTTACCGCAAGTAGTAATATTGCCATGGTAAATTTGGATGATTTTTCATATCCATTGATATGGTCGGTGTGAAAATTCCTGTGGCAAAAAAAGACCAATTTTCAAAAGAAGATTGGTTGCACTTTTCATGCATATTATGTGTATGTGGGCGATGGGTTAGGGTAATTATTTATTGTGTGGTGGTCTACCCCACAAATAAAGTGCAATTATTTTTGCCACAGGATTTTTGCAGCGACCATATCATTTAGAACCTGATTTCTTATGTTAAAGTGGAGGATTTACCTCCAACATAATGCTGGAGGTAAATCCTCCACTTTAAGGACAAACCCATAGTTTGGCTGTGCTTTGAAAACAGAGGTAAAAGTGGTGGTCGTGGAATTACAGCCACTTTTTTAGCACACTGCCAAACTTGTAATCCGGCCAAAATATTTTTGTATGAATGCAAGCCAAATCTTAGGCCAAAGGGTCTGTGGACTTGATGCTCCCGTGATGTTTTTGACTACAACTCCCATAGTCCCTCTCCCTTGAATATGCTGGGTAAGGCTGATGAGAGTTGTAGTTAGTTCAAAACATCTGGAAGGCTGAAGGTTGCAGACCCCTATCATGGGTGGTATGAAATATTCAAGTGGTATATAGATCTGCAGAGGAGTGATACTTCTACCAGTAGCCTTCTGCTCTGTTGGGAAGATTGCAGGCAGAGGTAAGTTCAGGTGAACCAAAGTTATAAGGGCATTTAAATGATGGGGCAAAAGAAGAACCAGATAGAGTGGGTCTAAAGCGGAAGCCTCAGTGTACGGAAAAGCCAACAACATGTTGGGAGAAGAAGAAAGATTTCAGAAAATTATACTTCAGAGATGAAAGGGAAAGGTGCAAATTACATCGAATGAGCGGCAACAAGGTCAGAGTTGGAAAGTGAATAGTGAAGGAAAAGGAGAGACAGTAATGACCAGAAGTAAGAAAAGGGAGCACAGCAATGTCGAGTCAAAGATAAACTTGAAAAATGATATATTGCGATAGAAACAAATCTATAATAGGAAGAAAAGAACAGGCACAATTCATGATTTCAAAATGAAGTTTGTAATCACTAAGAGTAAAAAGGGGTAGCCAGAAGGAAGGTGGAAGGCAAGTAAAGAACCCATCACAGAAAGAGGCAAGAGGACAGGGGGCGGACGTTAAATAATAGGATAAGCCAGAGAATGAAGTTATGGGTAAGATATAATATTGAATTCAAATGAAAAATAAAAAAAAGGTGGCAGGGAAGGGGAGAGCAACCAAGGAAAAGTGGTACACATTTTTGTGCAACCAGCAGTGCCAGTGGGAGAGGTGACTGATATGGAGATGTTTGGAAGGTGGATAGAGCTGACGAGTTCTGCTATTGAATGGGGTGATGCATGGTTGTGTTAGGCAAAGGAATTGCCAATTAAGGGAAAAAGGAGATCAGATTGAAGGAAGTTGTATCACTAATAGAATGGGCAGTCCATGGAGGTAGGGAAATAGTTGGAGGAAGAGTAGAGCAACATACAAGAATGTCATCATGTGAGGGTCGGATTGCCTGAGCATTTTATATTCTTATTAAAATGAAAAGATAGAGGTAATTCTGTTCCTGAAAGGGATATCTGCTAGTCAGACGCTCCTTTCAAAAATGATCCAAGTCTAAATTGTACTGCACACATGACTTGCTGTAACCAGTCTACTGACATTTTGAATGCCAACTCTGCAGTGGCACAGAGCAGGTTCAAAGGGCACTTGTCAGTGTCTGGGACACAAAAGTCTGTGTAGGCATAGGTGGCATTTAAAGTGCCTGCAACTCTCCTCTACAATCTGATAATTGAATGCCCTAAACAGTCGGTTAGCATGTAAATCTGTAAATGTAAGCCATGTCTGGTTGTGGCATGGACTCTGTTAAGGGCACTCTATACAGCCATGTCAATTTGATATCACACCAGTGTGAGCTATGGGAACAGGGCTTCACTAGAACAGCACTGGTGTATATTGCTGTCTAGGCTGTTTGTCTCCGCAGCTGCCAGGTGAAACAAAAGAATAGATAATATTCTTCCCCTGATTCTCTAACAGAAAGGATCAAACCTTGCCCCAAGGCAGAGAAACATTCCCCAAGCGGTCTTCTGAGAATGGTGCTTCAGAGGCAGCACTGAAATAACAAAGCCTGCCCCACACCATGGTGCTAATCAGTGGAGTTCATTTGAAGCTAGAAGGAATGGGTGGGGCTGGGGTTGGAGTAGCCAGAGAGGCAAGGTGAGTCTGGCAAGGGTCCCACTATCTTGCTTTCTGTTAGGGTTATCTTCCTTTTCCTGTCACTTCCGTTTCCTGAAAGCAAGACACACTGGGAGTGATGCCATAAGAGAAAGAGCCCTTGTTAGAAACTAAGGTATAGTATCCCTAACAGAAGACTTTCTTTGGAGCAATGCACTGTGCCATTTTGCTTATAAAGCAGAAGGGCACCCCCTTATTCTTTGATTCATCTCTGGACTTTCACAAGGACAAGGATAATTCCTCAGTTGGGGAAACAGTCTATCCCAAAGTCCTCTGCCAGGAAGGTGTAGATAGAAGGCATCCAAGGCAGAAGAAATCTCTAACCATACCCATGGAGAACTGGGTGGCTGCACTGGAACGAAAACCCTGTTATTGGATATGAAGGAACCCCAGTAGGTGGCAGCAAAGCTCCCTGCACTGGGTGTGCAGCAGCCTTCATCCAGAAGTCCAAGAGCAGCTGGAATTCTGTTTCACTGCCTCAAGCCGTTTCCAAGCCACTTAAACAATGACCAGCACCCTTTAAACCAACATATAGGACCGGCAGTGCTGCTTTTGACTCTTTTGAGCTGTTTACCTGCATCTTCAAGCCATTTCTATGCCACCTTGCAGGGAAGATCACCACTGCCTCGACTCAAGTGCTGGCTCACCAATGTGGAAGCATCCAACTCACCAAATCCCAAGCACTGCATCAATCCAACAGTACCTCGTCTCGACCCAACTTGACCACAGACTGGACCCGCTGGAAGTAATTGGGTCACTTGTCGAGGTGACCTGACAGAAGCATCTTCTCAACCTGACTCAACTGATGACTTCAAACTTTTGTCATCCATTGACTCACACTGGCATGATCCACACAGAGCCCCAGTCTTGACACCAACTCAGTGCCGAATCAACATGAATCACCCCATCATGACAAATGGCTCAACCCCAGGAAAGTGCATAGAAGGGTGGCTCGATGCTGTTGAGCATACATGACTAAGAAAAAAGGTACTGTGAAGAGCCGCAGCACCCTGGGGCACCTTAGGAACCAAAGTGACTTTTTAGCCCCCCTTCTCTGCCATTTTCTTACAAGACACGTTCTTGAACGTTTATATTGTTCCGAATGAGTGTCTGAGCCCCCTGCCTATCTACAAAGTGTGATATTCTACAACAGCTTGCATTATCTGTGTTTCTTGAGAGGGCTGTTTTTTTGCTTGTGTTTTTAGTTTATTTATTTTAATTTTTTTGTTTAATTGAAAGTCTACATTTTTATAGACCTTGATTGGACATTCTTTTGTTTTGGAGTCTTTGTATTATTGCTGTTTGGGTTGAAAAAAGGTGGTAGAAGAGATTGTAAAGATTATATGAGGGGGGAGTAAAAAAGGGGGGTGACGTGCTGGAGCATTGATGACCTGGAATGACATGTTCATGGTGAAGGTTAAGAATAGGAAAGTGATAGAGGCTGCATGAAGCAATATGATGGGACCATATAGGGTGATAATGTTGCAAGGGCAATGAAGAGACCATGATTGGGGTTGGTCTGTGGTCCAGGAAGGACAATAGGTGATGTAATGCTATGTTATATGGCATTTGTATAGTCCCTAGTGCCATTGGTATGGCCTCAAAGTGCTGTAGTTTAACACCCTTGGAGGACAGAATTCCGAGTTATGAGAATAGATAAGCACATTTTAGAATGTGTGTGCATTTTAGCCACAAAGGTAGGTAGGGACGGCTAAGTCCCTGCTAGCAACCCATTGAGATCTGGATAGTGGATGGGTGCTTTGATGAGCTGTCGGGAGAGTATGCGAGTGAAGGAGACTGTGCCCAGCTACACCAAATATTTTCGTGGGTCTTAGCTGCAGTCTAGTGACAGAGTTGATTCGAGATGTGGGTTTGAGTAGTGGATTATTACAGATGTATACGGATGAGTGGCGGTACCCTGCCGGGGATACGGCTATCTTCCATTGAGATGGAGTGCAATACATACCAGGGAATCATGGCCGATATGTAGTTGTGAAGAGTGAGTGCCGATCATATCATGCTGATCAACTGGAATCCTTTCTGTGCGTGCACGGTAGTGTCTTGTTGTCTCCTCGTGTGACTCACTGAAACCCTCACCTGCCTGTCTGGGGGTGATTGTTCACCAATAAGGTGGACTAGGTGTGTTGAGATGCAGAATGAAAGAGCCAGGTCTTGAATGCCTTCCGGCAGGTGAGGTCATCGACAATGTGGAGGATGCCGTTCCACAGCCACCATCTTACATCGATCTGCTTCCGCACTCTCGGGCAGGAGTAGTACAGCATGCAAACCCGCTTAGTTGCACCTGACCTGTGGCATGTCGCATGCGTCCCCAGGAAGATGTTTTCGCAATGTGAAAGTTACATAGGGCCCTCCAGTGCATGCCTGTGCAGCTGGACGACATTCATACAGACAGTCTGGGTCATGATGGCAGGCAGCAGGGACACCACTGGCACAAAAGTGGGCATGATTAAAGGTGTAGAATTATCTGGCAGTCCCACATACATTTTCATCAACAGAGAGGTTTTGCCTTCTGGCCTTTCCCCTGTGCACAAGTGACAATGAACAATATAGGCACTGGCAAGTGGTGACATTTGCATTAACAATGTTCACAATTATCATGTTCATGCACATTTGGTAGTATGCATGATTTTTGTTCTGTGCATCAGGTAAAATATGACATGTGCATTTGCAAAAATGTGACCTTTGCGCAGAAATTTCACTACACATATTTGATGGGTGTTTCTTTGTGACTAGTAACAACACAATGAAATGTGTGATCAAGCATGTGCATCTGTTGAGCAATGGGAGTATGGCTTTAGTTTCATTCTCCCCATTCTGCATGCAAACTCACAATAGCACCATGCAGATTAATGTGAGCCTAACCAATCCTCCTTGGGTTTTAAAGCCGTAGTCATTATTTCATAAAGCATGCAACATTATGCACCCTTCTCTCTTCTGATCACTCCCTCCCATTCACATTTCTAAAGGGACAAAAGTCCCTGCTAATAGTACCCCCCTCCCATCAGTGCCTAATGGCTCACATTGTAATGCTCTGTTGATACAGAGCAACGTGAGGACCCTCTGCTGGCTGGAGCTCCTTGGGACATTGTCCTGGCAGCGGTACGCCTCTACCATTCGGAACGGGTAAGGTGCCCTGCTGCCAGGATAATGAGTGTGCTGAGCATGAATTGCTCAGCACACATTGTCCTGCCAGCGGTACATTTTTGCCGTTGTGCACCCTCTATGAAGTGCCGAATGGGAGAGGTTTTCCAATGACAAATGTCCCGATCTGGCTCTCAAAAGAGCTAAGGGGGGCAGCTTGACCACCCCCTCGCGACTCTCCCACTCGGTACTCCACTGCTTGGAGCCATTTGCACACAGGAAAACATACCTTAATTCTAATCAGTCAGAACCTTGTAGAAAAAAAATCTATCAGCACGTAGACATATAAGGTGCTGTGCAGAACCCAAGTTTGGAGATATATGGCATTTAAAAATCTATACCAATTATACCTGGTCACCCACTGCACTGCATTAACCAATGGTTTCTGCCTTTGAATGAAAGGAATAATTAGGCAAATTGCTGACATTCCAGTGAATCTGGTCCTTTCGGCCATGGCTTTATAGTTCAACTAGGTCAAGTCAACGTAGCCTAAAATGTCAGGTATCAGGGGGTGATAAAGTCTGGTCTGCCCAATGGACGTTGCGCCACTGTTTTCATGTGTTATTGTAAATGTACATATAAATGTTGTGTGCACACAGTGTATTTCAGTGGCGGTGCTGGGTGCATTTGAGTGAGAGGGTGTGCAAGCATGTGTGTATTGACTATTGTGTCTTAATTAATGATAAATAATGCATTGTTTGTATGTTCTAGTGGAATACATTTTGTGAATGTTATGTTGTGTCACTGGGTGCATGGCATGCCGGCTGAAGATGTGTGGGGGCCCAATAACATTTTAAAGATATGCCACCAGTCTTATGAAAGTTATAACAGAGCATCAGCAATGGACTCTTGTGGTGCAGTAGTTCAGTGTTATCCCTTAGGAATTTCGTTTTTTTTGACCGACGTATCACGGTGGAATTAACCATAGTCATTTTCGCTGCAAATACGTTTTTACCTCGGTACAAAAAAACCAAACCCATGTCCCCTCAAACCGCCAGTACACCGACAAACCCCCCCTACTTACCTTTTCTCCATCCGCTGCCTCTCCTGTAACGTGCAGCGTCAGATCCATCCCTTTAACGCGGGTCGGATCTGACGCTTCAGCGTCCCTTTTCTTCTTTTTTTTGTTGGGTCCCCTGCCACCAATGCTGAGGAAGCGGGGGACAGCCCCACAGCCACTGATGCCAAATATAACAAACATGGGCTGAAGAGGCCACCCCTGCAACCACTGCTCTTCATGTTCGGTATCTTTGGCTTCAAACTAATGGCGGTGACCGAATGCGGTCAAATCTACCATTCAACCACATTTCTTTTTACCAATTTGGCCGAAACTATCTCTCAGAGCCACCATCCACCCTCCATTCACCCCACACCCCTTTCCTTCAGTTGTCATGTCCCCCCCAACAGTTTCAGCAAAGTTACTCCACTGACTGCTAGTGCATGTGCATTTTGCAAGAGCAGTTTTGGAAAGAGCAGTTACCTGCAGGAGCCTGTCTGAAGCAACGTTACGGGATTCTTGCTACAACCGTGTGTCTTTGGAGCCTGTGTTACAAATCCTTTCTCTGCTTTACCCTAATTGAGCTTTTTCTTCTCTACATAGATACTCTTGCTAGCAGATATTGCTTTTACTGTGGATTTACTGTGAATTTACCTTGGAATTACCTCGGATTTGAACTTTGCCACGAATATTTGGTAAAATGTTTTCA
Organism: Ambystoma mexicanum; assembly: GCF_040938575.1. Lineage (NCBI taxonomy): Eukaryota > Metazoa > Chordata > Amphibia > Caudata > Ambystomatidae > Ambystoma > Ambystoma mexicanum. Next base: position 135,527,868 of record NC_090941.1, on the reverse strand, counting down.
AAGTCCCTAAGCTCCTCCTCTGCTTCCCAGGATTCCATATACTGCTAGTGCACGAGCATTTGTGTGCACTCATTTTTCAAAGAGCAGTTTTGGGAAGAGCAGTTACCTGCAGTTACTGCTGGTGAGGTGGGGTGGCGGGTGCTCGTCTTATTCTTTTTCTCCTTTTCGGAGGTAGTTCATATTTACTTACAATATTTGGTTGTTTTGTTATCTTGATTTGACTGTATGTTTATGTCGGTATTTATTTATTTGATTTACCTGTGTTGAAATACTGAAGCTTATTGGAAAAGCCTTTTTATAATTTTGCCGCATAAGCAACTTAGATTATTTATTGTAGATGTCTTTCTCGCTGAAAACAGGCATGCCGCCAGTAAAAGAAATAGCAGCGTTAGTAGCTGCGATACACCAAACCCCCAAATCCTCAACGAAGGTTATACTTCTCTCCAGGACTAATAAGCAAGCGGTTAATGCTCTGTAACCTCTACGGCAGACATAAGGAAATTCTGTGCATTTGAAGTTAAGTCCACCGAGCACAGAGGCCCTTTAGCCCCCCCAGTCCAACATGCATGCGGCTGTAGGTCTTTCTTTGGCTCTTGATACAGCTGGTAGTATTGATTAAACTGATACTCTGGTGGATTCTTTGGTACAGGTGGAAGTTTTATCTCTTACGCCGTTACTTCCTCTGTCTCTCTAAAGAATCCGCGCAAGACCCTCCGGCTGAAGGAATCATTTAGTTGGTTTCCCCAAAGGAAAAACGAAATGTGGGCGATAAAAATCTCCAGCCTGAAATGACTGGGTCGGTACCTGCTCAAAGCAGCGCACAAGGCGCAATTTTGAATGTAGACCCAACGGCAGCTGTGTGCTTGACCAGCGACTCGGTACATACGCGAAAGCTGGCAATTCCTTGTAGGAAAATAGCGACTTATCTCAATCACCTGTCATGTTTTCACCCACGGCATATAATTCATCTACTTAAAGTTCAACGAGAAAACAGCTTAAGGAAGGAGAGGAGTCGAGTCCTGTCGTATAGTCCAGAAGAATGGTGGATACATCTTCACATTGGCGAAAGTAAATCCCTGCTGATTGCAATGATGAGATTCCTTGATCAAATGCAAATTCGGTTGGAGGCGACATCTCCATATTGTGAGGATAAGATAACTGCAAACGATTGACTTGGCGAATAGTGAAGTCATTTAACAAGAAGGCCACTTATTATATATACATAGATCTGAAGACGGAAGGTTCAAAGACTGCAGAAATAAACGGGAATTAGATGAATTTCCCGAATGGAGATATGCCAAGGTCCATTTGTGCTAAGCTAAGAGAAAGTTTGTCATCTAGTTGTACTTCCTATTTTGTTTTTGTACTCTATTTTATGTAAACTAAAAAGGTTTTTTTTAATAAGTTAAAGTTTTCAAAAAGTTTGTAAAAACTGAATGAAATAAAAAAATAATAATAATAATTCATCTGCTCTATCCTTGTCTTTCACACATCCAACACTAAGATGTTATCTAGCTACTAACGGGGCACTGGTCAGAACAGTGGAAGGACACTATGCTTTGGGAGTTGAGATGTCGATACAATCAATGAATGCAGCACTTTTTGCACTCACAAGATTGAATGAAACCTTAGACTCCAAAATAAACGTTCAAAATGATTTGTCTGTTCTGGTAAAAGGAAATCAAGGCCAGACTGTTGTTACTCATGCCTTAGTCCAGACGGACGATGTCCTCACAATACAGTCTGACCCAGTAACCGAGGCTGGAGTATCAAGAAAGGAGGTTTTGCTAATTGACTGTTCCTCCGCCCAGCAGTTGCAACTTTTACAGACAAAGAAACAGCTGAATAATACAGTAAGCAGTGAGGGAAAGGCGGCTCAGAAAATGCCCAGGTCCCTTGATGAAAGCCCCCAAGTAGTAATTAAGGATGTATGTCAACAGGGTTTCCCTGTTTAAAAAAAAGAAAAAGACAAAAGCTTAAACATGTAAATCAATCTGGTCCCCTTGTGGAAGTTCTTGCTACAAATCCAGTGAAAATTTCTCAAATCACGGGGGAAAAGGAGCCGTTTGCTGTCCCTCATTATATCTTTGAAACAAGCAAGCACATTAGCGCTAAAGTGGAATCACTGAAAGAAACTAAAAATATGAACGGGAATGAGGGGAAGAAAATTACGGGCACACAAAATTTCATCCAAAAACTGAATTTGCCTAAAACAGCTGTGGGGCTTACTAGAACAGCTATTGTCAATAAATATCGTAAGACCAACTCTTTGAGATTCCAGGGTATAGTCGGCGAGCCCTCTCGTAACCAAATTCTGCCCTATGAACCTTTAGATGATCTGGTTCGTCTGAGTGAGAAGAATAGCAGCTCACAATTGTCAGTTAATCATAATCAGGCACCCCATCCCCCAATCATCTCAAACACCTTTAAGCGGTGTGATGGAAATCCTTTGCCACTTTTGCCAGAAAATCGGCAATTACCAAAAGATGAAGGAATTTGTGTAAGTCAAGAGAAAACTCTCACACTTGAGGGTTTGAGAGAGGAGTTTGATCTTTCTTTGGGATGCTTTTTCCCCGACTCACAAGGTGCCGGGGAACAAAAGCTTTGCGATCATAATCTGTCCAAAGTAACGCTACACAGGCTCCTGTGCTTTTATCTTCCATCAGCAACACTAAGCTCCCTGAAATAACCTCCCATTCTATATTGTCCTCTAGTTCACAAACACCAAGTGTTGAAGGGACTTGGATAAGTAAAGACAAAACCCTTACACGCGAGGGGCTAAGAGAAGAGATTGAGCTCTCATTGAGACACTTATTCCTGGACACCCAATGTCCCGAAGATACCGAGATGAGAGGTAAAGAAAGTATAATCAAACAGGGTATTGGGTTTTCTGGAAAACAGTGCGCTCTTTTTGTGGGTTCTGAGCCGCAGAAAAGCTTAAAATCTGGCAATGACCGAAGGAATCTGACATATTTGATAGTGCAATGTCGCCCCCCCGTTTACACAATATGAATTAAATAGACAATCAGTAATGAACATTCTATCTGGCATACCAGCCCTCAAAGTCCTGTCTACCAGTGATATAGAACAAGTTGAATTCTTGCACGAAAAAGATCTCTCTGTGGTTAAGCTATGGATGCGATCAGTGCTAGTTAGAAACACACTATGGCAGGCGAGGACTTAGTTGTATGAATTGGGTTTTTTGTTGATCACTCTTCTCTTGATCACCAACATGTCCCGCATTATGGGAAGCGATATCAGCCAATGAATGAAAATGATTCTAATTTTGCTAGTCACACGGGCAGGAGTTCAGGCCACTTTGAAGGGCCTGTCAGATTAGGTGCTTCAGGACCTTTTTTGAAGAATTGTTAGCAATGAGATCAACCTCATATTATCTCTCTAGCCTCTTGGAACACACAGGGTTTCAAACACCTCACATCATCGAAGGCACATTTGCTGCAGAAATATGATATTATATGAATGCAGAAATATGGCTTACTTCTCCCCCCGTGTGGGACCAGCATACTATTACTTTGGTCCCGGCTATCCTTCCTACTAGAGGTCGCCCGATGGCAGGTTTGATGGTTGCAATCAAAAACTCTGCCAATCTCAAACTAATTCCTTGGGTTTCACCAAATAGTTTTTTTACAAATGGTTAAGATAGGCATTGATGCCCACTTTATAGCGGTCGTGAATATCTATTAGAACCACGCCGGTATCTCTGACAATGATTACTTTAAGGACTTGGAGTCCCTTTTGGATATGATAGCCCTAGACTCAGCTTGTCTATTTACCGTTATAGCAGGGGACTTGAATATTAAATGCATAGTCCCTCATACTCAATCTTTACTTCCTATATCTAGAAGATGGAATGATTTGGTCAAAGAAAGGAATCTACATATGGTAAATGGACAGTCCCAGGTGATATACCTCCAGCTAGTGCCTGGCACCGTGCAGTGCAGACTGCACATCTGGACTATGTATATACTGACTCTGGTTTATTTAATCAAATCACGATTTTCCAAGTAAAGCCGCAATCATTTAGAGATCATGACATCTTAGCTTTGAAGTGGTCGTGGAACTGCCCATGCAAAAAATTAAATCATTCAACTGCTACCGGCCTGGTTCTTAATAGTGCCCAAAACAGGGTATACTGGACACCAAGATTGCTGGATGATCTTAATCAGACCTTGTTGAGTTCTTTCTCGCACCCAGTGTGTCCAGACTATGATGGGGTCCCTTTATATGTTGAAATAATGAGTATCTTCAAAACAAAGAAACAATCTTCTGGTAAAGTGCATAATGCCAAACTACATACTTTTGACATTGAAGTGGCCGAGAGGAAAGCTGCTTATAGAGCAGACAAAAGAAAAGCTAGTCAGTTACCAATAGAACTTAAATTGAGTAGATTGAGATCACTCAAATGTCGCTTTAAAAATTGGCATAAAGCTAGGTGCATGTTGATGCTGAAAGTATGCTGAAAGCTTTGGATACTAAAAGTTCTACCCAGATATGGGGACTTTTAAATAAACCATATGGCCAGAGAAATCTAGTCAATCAAATAAATCCGGTACCAGAAGAAGTGTGGACCTCTTATTATAAGACTCTCTATGCTCTAACCCCCTCACCTTTGGTTTTGGAATCAAGAGATAGTATCCATGTGGGTCATTTGAATTACGATCTGTAGGATATTCTGTTTTATATTTCGAAGCTTAGCACCTCCCGGGCCCCAGGTTCTGATGGCCTTTCCAATCTTACCATCAAGCGCCATCCCTTAGCATGGGCCCAAATTTTGTTTGCTATTTTTGGGCAAGTTATCAGATCTGGTATTCTGCCGTAGTCCTGGAGAACATCTATTGTCCTTCCAATTTATAAAAAAGGTGACCGTACCCTACTGGGTAATTATAGACCTATCACCCTGCTGGATGTTCCGGGGAAGCCAGAATAATTTTAAAAGATCTTAACGTTTGGTTAGACTAAGAGGGGCTCAACGATCCTAATCAGACAGGATTTATGCCTGGCATGTGATTTCTATTAATCTACATATCTTGCAGGCCGTTAAATCACAAGAGCTCCAGAAAAAGCAGTCTATACATGGCAAATATCGACTTTGCAGCAGCATTTGATTCAATTAACCGGGAGTTACTTATACAGAAGCTAAGGAAAGTCGCCTGCCCTGAGAATCTAGTATACTGGATAACCGAGTTACACACGAGCACTACTATACAGGTGCGATTGTCCCTGGACGGCAATCTCTCTGAGCCAATTAAGACATTTAGGGGTCTAAAGCAGGGGTGTCTGCTGCCCTGTACCCTCTTTAATTTGTTTGTGGCTGATGTACGTTTTGTTTTTGCCAATGCTATGTCGGATGCTCCGAAGTTGGGGGCGTGCGTGGTCTCCTGGTTGTTCTATGCCGATGATTTAGTGTTGTTGGCTAAGACTCCCAGGGGCCTGTGCGCACTCCTCCTTCTTCTGGAAGATTATGTGACAATAAATTCCCTCTGTATTAATAATGGGAAATGTAAGATCATGATAATTGAAGGTTTTAGGAAGCGATCCATTAAAACAAAAATTTGGCAACTGCAAGGTACTACCTTAGAGGTGGTAAATTAATATAAATATCTAGGTTTGGCAATTAGTTCTGATTTAAATGACAAGCCCTATCATCGTGACCTCTCCCAGAAGCTGAAAACGGGAATCTCACAAGCCCATATTATATAGGTCAAATATGGGAAGTTTTCCTTTTCGCGAGCAATGATATTTTTTAAACAAAAAGTGGCCCCAATTTTAACTTATTTAGCTGAAACCAGGAAGTGGTTACCTCAAATTTTGTGGAATAAAATGGAGGGCTCCTTTTGCTATTCTGGGTCTTCCTCAAACAATGCCTATTTGTGTTACACGCCACGAGTTAGGGCAGGTATCATTGTATGCACTGTATACTTGGAGACTCATATCCTTATACAGGAAGTATTTAATGTGGGTCAATCAAAACTCTGTTATGACTATCATATCTAAGTATGTGATAACAACTGAATATGTAATGATAAAAACATGGAGAGTAAAAATACAAGCCATTATGGAGAAGGAAAGTATCACAGAGAGCATGTTAATTGACAATCCTACCAAAAAGAAACTATGGGTGGCTAATTGGATTCACACGAGAGAGCTCTGTTGCAAGTTGTGTTTATTTAAACATCATGCTTTTCTGATTAAATAAAACTCAACACACTACAGCCTTATTTGATCAAGTTCCCAGACTTCAGAAGGAGTCTATTCATGAGAATAAGTTTGAATTTATGGAACACAAAAGAGGTCCTACATAAGCACCGGATGGCTCTGATCAACATTTGTCGATTTTGTTCCCTCCCAACAGAGATAGAGACAATTAAGCACTTAGTGGTGGACTGTATAGCCTTGACTAATTCTAGAACTGTGTTCAAGCACCTTTTTGGGGGATACCTGATACTAGATCCACAGCTATTATGGAGGGCGTTACTTGACAGCCAAAGGACTGTAATAAATGTTGCTCTTGTAGATTTTATGCAATCTCTGAAACTCGCAGACCCAAAACAACCATCTGTACTGTAAATATAATATTTGGATTTGGAGCCCTGTCGCCAGATGGCTTGAGATGAGATCTGAATTGTATTTTGTGTATTTGAAGGGTCGGATTTATATTTGCCCCTCTATTTTAACCTTATGGTCTATAGATGAAACACATTTAATTGCTGATTTCTTTTTTTCTGTTTTCTTGTTTTCAAAGTTTTGTAAAATGTTATCAGTCTTATTTCTTTTCTTTTATGGATTTTCTTTTTATGTAAAGCTATTGTAAAGTTTATGTTGTATATATTTGAAAGGCTAGTTTTTCCAGCTTAAGAAGATTTTAAAAAAAGAAAAGGAAAAGCCGTCCGATGCGACAACTGACGTTGTCTGTTTCTGATCCACGTCGGTTTAAACTTTATTGCTTCTCTTTGACCAGTTGGATGGGGAGTTCATTTTTCCCTTATTTGTTACAGAAAGCAAGATCTCAATTGTCTTGACTATTGGCTTCCACACTGCTTATGGAATGATGAGTAGGCTTTTTCTTAAGTCTCATGCTCGTTTCACATATTCTCTGCACTTGTGAAAGCATCGACATGATGAGTCTGAAAGTTAGGAAAAGCCAACCGATGCGATAACTGACGGTTTCCAACCTCTAACTTGTGGCTGTTTAGTTTTGTTTTCTTCCTTCTACCCAACTTGATTCTTCAGTAAGTAGTTTTTTCTTTTCTTTCAACTTAATAGGTTTCCTAGTCGCTGAACTGTTGAGCATGCTATGGCTGGCACAGCATCCTTAACTCAAGGTAGGTGTCTGGCATGGAATGTTTGAGTGCAGGTATTAAACAGACTCCTTGACTAGAATTGTAGCCCCTTCAGACTGTTGCGCTAAATGGACTAGAGCATGCTATGAGTGGCACACCACAGCTTCCTTAACTCAAGATTGGGTATCTGGCATGGAATGGTTGAGTGCCAGTATTGAACAGACTCCTTGACTAGAATTGTAGCCCCTTCAGACTGTTGTGCTAAATGGTGGCAGTAGGCTGTGATCTTGCAGATTTATTTTACTATGCTTTGTATGATCCCAGCTAGCACCCTGCATGTGGCTCAAATGGTCGTTGGTTTGGATGGCTGCAAGTGAGAAGAACCTGGTTCATGTGCCATCTGCTTTCTATGACTTATCCATAGGAAGAGCAATATTTGAAACTAGGGCAGATGAGCTGTGCTAAAGCAAGCTAGTTTAGTTGTGGCTCGGTGTTGGTGCGCTGCTGGCAGCAAGCAGTCTGGGGGATGTGTGCATCAATTCTGGTTGATAGGGGAGTTAGGCCTTAAACAAAACCTGCATGCCTACTTCTTGCAGACTGGTCCCATTTCAGGATCTTGCAATTGGAGGACTCATTTTGAAGGTACAACGTGATAAACATGTTACATTGAAAAGTAGGCCCATGCACTAAAGGCTTAATACCACAGCTGGGAGAGGTCCTTCAAAAACAGCCCTGCCCACTGTAAAAACAAAGGCATTGATCTATTTTGTGTAGGTCAGGTGCAAAGTTGGTGCAAATCCCATAGTCTCAGACATTGGTGTGATTTAATTGGTTAACCTATTTCCTATCACACTATCTTGGTGCCAGCATGGTTCTAATTTGCATGTGCTTTTCTGAATTCTGCTTTGAGCCTGATGCCTGGAAGTACTTGTTAAAAGCTTCTGTGGCATCCATTTTTAAAGATAACAGCCTTTGTCCAATGAGTGCCATGTATAAATGGATGCAGTGGATATTATTCATGTTTATATTTCACCTATGGTTTTCATGGTGAGTGCATATTTGCTTAATGTCTAGTGGATCCATATGTATAGTTACTACATTCACATTAGTGAATCTGTCCTGCTTTTAGCTTTTCTTACCCCTGTGGGATAAGGACAGAATGACTAGTGACTTTCTATCTGCATCATTGGCTATATTGTGGTTTTGAAATATATCCCTTGTTATGGACCTATCCAACCTGGCTGTCTAACTGTTCACATATATAACCCAAGGCTACTCCACTACACAGTGCCACTGTTCATTGTCTGGGGTCTGGCATTGTTGTACCCCAAGGAACAAAACAAGCATCTGTGTTGGCGGTTGAAGGAATGCAATCGGTCTGCAACACCACTCATAAGGAACATGTTTGAGGCACGAAAGGCTGCTTTTGAGGGCTACAGCACCACTTTAGTTTATTGGTTCAAACTAACACAACGGGAGGTGTGAGGGGGACATTTGAGTATTAGCCTGCTCATCAAGCACTAACCCTCAAAACAGGTGATTAACCTTTAACAAAACACACAAGAGCTTTTGAGCAGCAGTCTATTGGTTCAAACCTCATTGTGCTCACTTGCCTGCTGGGACCTCAGTAGTTGGAGCAGCGCGGGGTGATTGTGCAGGGCCAAGAAACCCTGCTGGCTGCTCACCTTGCAAGCTTATCTTCACATAGTAGAAGGCCATGATTCAACACTGTAGTTAAGCAGCCTCCAGTTTGCACCTACTTCTGGATTGTGGCATAAGCAGTCACTAACTGGTCTATGATGACACCAACTTAATTTGCTGACTCCTTGGATGAGGCCTGCAGATATGGGACTGAGACCCGCTGCTATGAATTGTGATTTCATGAATGTGGTTGGCTTTGTTGTAATTTCTTTTCTTCTCCTTGCAGGTAATTGCTCCCTTCACAGGAAATCCTGAATCTGAAAACTGCAAATTGAACTTGCTTAAGTTGCATCTACAGGACCGAAGCTACCAAGCATGGAGGTTGCTGTCTGCTTTCCTTCTCACATGAGACTTGCATGGATTTGACAACAAGAAAACCGTCTTACTACTTGGAGTGGGGATTCAGAGCTAAATCTTATGGCTGGATGTTTTGCCCTCCTGGCTTGTGAAAACAGGTTGATCGAAATGTTATTGGTTGCTGTAAATTTAAATCTTTCAAAAATAAAGGATGCTGCCTGATGCGTGAAGTTAAAGATTGGGTGTTGGAGACTTTGTTTTTGGTAAAGGGCTTGTGGCTAGAGGATGGCTTGCAAGATACATGCCTTCTTTTCTAGAGGTTTGTGCTTTGAAGCTCAAGTTTATTGTACCTAGCACTGTTGAGGATTAGATCTTATGCTTGCCGCCAGGCATTGTACATCTAAGCAACTAGGGATCGATCCTCTGATCTCACCATATGGAACTCGTAGTCACAAAGGAGCACACCTGGCAAGAGGCCATTCTGCTTATTACATTTGGGCAAGCACAAATCAAACTCGACAGGAACTGATTGATAGCTGACATATGTTCATACAGTGTACATTTATACTCTTGACTACAATGGTCAAAGCATTTGACAGTTAGTTTAAAGGTTTGTATTTTCTGCCGTTGCAAAGAAATTCATTGACTATGCTAAAGAGCTAAAGATAAGCAGTATTCCCAACTCAATCGTCTCCCCATGTGGCGCCACATCGCTTCTCGCCACTCTCAGGAACAGGTTGAAATTAGTAAAATAACATTTGTGCTTATAGCAGAACTTTAATATACTGCCATTGAGAAAAGAACCCCAGACATCCTGCTTCTGGTGGCAAAGGAGACATTCATACGGTACCCACTGGATTTTGGCCCTTGCAAACCTTGTGGTGGATACTCTGAAGGCTGGCCACCTCCCTAGGACAGACCTACTGTCCCTTCCTGGAACACCACTCTGTTCAGCTTTCCATTTTCATAACCCCATGCGGTTAGGCACTTGTGGCCATGTGAACGGTTTGCCGATCAGATGCCCTTTTTTATCCCCTTGTTAGTGCGCAGAACAAATGTTCTTTAACATTAGCATCACAGTGGTCCTCTGGATTCGGAAAGGGGGTGGGGTGAGTTATTGTAGGTAGTGTGGTCCCCGGTCCCAGAAAGCCTTGTCAATAAGCCTTGTTTCTACGCAAATCCCATCGCCTCCGTTCAAAATTCTATCACTGGAACGTTGGTGGAGGCGTATGAAAAGGGTATATACTCAGTAAGGGGTTAAGGAAGTGTGACAACTTTGCATAAGGTATCCTTCACTTCTTTTAATCCTTCATGAAAAATAGTGAGTTGTGCGTCTTCAGGCCAATCCATCTGAGACGCTAGACCAGGAACGTGCGTAATATATGCAAGATCTCTTATCTTGTCTGATTTCTTACAGTTCTTATCGGATGGATTAAGGTACATATTGTCTATCGAACATAGCTTGAAAAGCGGCTAGAAACCAGTCATAGTCTGTGTAAAGGATGGAGGGGCGGTTATCTGTACTCCTGACCTTTATATGGCAGAGTAGAAGCACAGAGCACCCCAGCCAAGATTCTCTATAGGGTAGCAATGGACGAGCAATCGGGGCTTAAGCTCTCAGCAGGTGATGCAGGCTGGTTCTTAAGTACAGTGTAGTCCCCAAGCCCCCACAAAGGAATGTCCACACACTATATTAGTGAAAACACAGTTCTTTTTATAAATAAGGTTTCAGTTATGTACGCCATCGCAATAACACACTTTGTGCTCAGGCAATTCTAAAATGATAAATATATACAGTGTCAATGTGGTACAACAATTACTCTTGATTCCATTAAAATGCACCAACTGCTGACAGTCTCAAATGGCATACAAATCAATTAGCTAAAGGTATCAACCATAGACACAGGAGGAAAACAAGTGGTAAACAATTGGCAGAATACTTTGTCCCGTTTACCTAGACACAGTTCTGTGTGACGATCCCCCCACCTGGGCAACCTGTAAATAATGCAATTTAACAATGCCAGCCTTTATTTTGTTCACTATAGTCATGGTTCCCTCTAAAAAGGTACCGCTACCCCAATGTACCTGGTTTAGCAGAGTTCGATGTCGGGTCGTCGACGGATCCTTCTTGAGTGAACTCCCTTTAATGCAGGAGCCACGGACTGTCGAAATCCCACAAAGAAAAGGGTGAACAAAGGCGGTGAGGCAGCCGCTTCAGTCCTGCTGGTGCTTGTCGACTATCAGTCGTGGACGTCCTGCGAAGATGAGACATGCGGTGCACCTCGACGACGATGGTTTGTTGCCGCAAAGAGTCAATGAAGAACTTTGGCCCAGCAAGGGCGTCAGCGATTGGGACTCGGCCACTGCTGGCTTTTGGATCTTCGTCGGCATCTTCGAGTACTTCGGCTGGCGAGAAACCCATGGCAGATTCTCCTTGGTTTCCATCAGCAACCTTGACTTTCTCCGGTGGGACAAAGCAGTCGACGGTGATGAGCAAGGGAGCCCTTGATTCAAATGTCTTAGGCAATGGAGCGTTGCGGCTCCGGTCGGCGATGATCATTGTCGACGGTGATGGACTTCAATGTCTGGGCGCTTTGCTTCAGGATTCCTCGGCGTCCCCATCTCCAGTTGGCAGCCTTTCGAAAACTGACTTTCAGGGAGCCTTGGTGAAGGTTAGCTGGTACACGATGGTCCTCGTAGCTCGGGAAGAGGTCTCCTAGCAAGGTCCTCTCTTGGATCAGTTTCTTGAAGGCACAGCAGCAGCAATTAACCTTCTTCTTCCGGCTCGGCTTTGAGAATCAGCATCATTTATCGACTTCAGCTTCTGAACGATTTCCATCAGTGAGAGGACCCCAGATATACTGTTTGGTCTCTCATTCACTCTGCTCGGGTCGCATTCAGGCAACCAATCATTCAGAAGGGCATTCATGCAGGCAGGCAGCCAATCAGGCTCACAGTGCATTCAGGCCATTCACTTCCCTCCAGACACTCACCAAGGATTGTGTACTGGGACAAGTACCCAGCCATTCAGCACTTCACACTGCATTCATACCAGTCTCGGGCAGGGCTGTCTCATTCATTGTGTTACATACCAGAAACCAGACAACCATGACATGAACTGCATATTGGTCACACACTCCATTCACCCAGGACTTTGGGAAAACAAGGTAACAGGCAATAGAAAGCAATAGGCCGCAGGGGCCAACATGTCACCTATCAGGAATCAATTGATTCCAATGGCATGGCCTGGGTATCCCAAAATGGAGGATACTCGAAGCACCTGTCAAATTCAGCATGGAGCTGCCACCAGCCCATACTTTGCTCTGGGGGCCACACACGTGTGCCCAAAAACATACACTAGGGGTACATGGTTGTAACCCCGCCCATGGGTGCCATAAGGGTATTCCAAGGGTCTCTACACTAAACAAAAAAGAGGAAGAGCTGCACTGCCAGGAGTCCCGCATGGACTCCTATGCAGAAAATAACACAGAACATACATGATAAAAGGAGAACAGGACAAGGCCATGGAGGCCCTGTCCCTCCAATGTATTTCCAGCATCAGTCTGTCAATACGCTGCTGTTGATGTAAGGGGTAGCCCACGAAAGAAACTTTTTCTCTAAATTAAATAACATAAATGCTATCTTGGCTTGGTCTGAAGAAGGCTATTGAGGTTTGTTTAAATAATGTGTGTGGCATTGTGTCACAAATGCCTTGTATTCCTTAGGATTCCCCCCCATATTTGGTAGGCATAGGGGGGTTAGGGATACTACAATTCCCTGCAGGACCCGGCAAAATGGCAAGAGCCAGAACGGGTCATGAATCATTACGAAGGGTGGCAGCGACTGTAGCGGAGGAAGTAGCCTGTACTGCACCTATTCCCCAAGGATTACTACTGGTAAGGGTTTTTTCCCCCTGTCTGATCCACTGTAGTCTGTAGGGCTGACGTGGACTGTAAGAGAACTGCATTTTCTTGACGTGATGCCGCTACTTCGCCTAGTAACTTCTGTACAGCCGAAGCCATGACCAAGGCGGGAAATAGGTTCTTGCACTCTGTGAGTCTGTGGACTGCACTGGAACTGTGGAACCCCATAGGAGTCTGGGAAGCAAATATAACACTCCCCTAACGGAAATAACCTTCCTGTCAATTAGGAATACAACACTGTGGGAGAGTTCCCCCAAGGCGGGAGTGCTATGGGACACACCCTCTGAGGATGATAACTGGGCAGGAGCTGTAGTAGGGAGAGCAAGTGTAGATGGGATTACAAGAGGTAGCCAGGGAACAAATTGGTAACAAGTTAAATTATAACCCCAGAGAAATGCAGTACCTATGAACACACTGCTGTCCGTCGTGTAAGTCTGTAACACTAACCTGCATCCGTAAGTCCAAGAACAGCGTTTGTCTCAATGAGAACTGCTTAAGTATTGTTTTTTTTTAAAGCTGTACGGAGCACCAGCCTGTGACCACATGGATAGAGGGAAGAACCCAGCTGTGTGGTCACGCACCAAGCACTGTCACCTCTAATGATACAATGAGTCTGGGATGCATCAGCGCATAGCCGGAAACGTCCCGCATCTCCAGGACAACCTGTAAGCCCCAAGAAGGGGGCTCATGGCCCTCGTATCTCGCGGCTCGCAACCGAACCGTCCCTATGTCTTGCGGCTGCGATGGAATCCTAACAAGCAGAGGCCCCTCTTTTTGGTTTTTGTGGTCTTGTCTATCGCATCTGACATGACCAACTGTAAGTTATTATGGGGAGTTCTTTGCAATCTCCACATAAAAAAAATAGTAGCTGCCGGTATTGCATCTTTACACAGAAACGACTTTGTCACATTTGGTAGGAATGGGTAACAGGGTGTAGCCTTGAATACCTCTGAAGGGGTGCGACAGGGATGCGTGATAACCCAGAAACCTTATAACATCTATGTTTAAGAGTAAATGACATCTCTAAAGTTTAACAAAACACATTCCATATATCGCCAATAGAACAACCCCTTTAGTGGCTTATGCTGACAAAACCTTCCTAACTTAAAGAACCGAAGCTGCGTCATAAATAGATCCAAGGATCTGCAACTTTCATGGGGACATGGCACATGACCGTTGACATTGCTAAATTGTATATAATGGCATATAACAAGTCATGTGTGTTGGTCTCTGCGATTAGTGTTGGTTTTAACTGTTACGATATATTTTTAATTCTTTTAAGATCATCATTGTTGCATTTGAAATATATTTATAGTAATTGTGCTTGATTAGTTTGACTCACACTGTATAAACTGACTGTAAGATTGATGTTTTATGAATTGTATTATTTTATGTGAAATGTATTTTACAGTATGTTTGAATTTTTATGTTAGATGGATGTTATCCACAATAAACATACATTATTACGACTACTATTAGACATAAAACTACTTCCCAGTAAGAAGGCTTCCATCTAGTGCAAAGAACAAAAGTCTTTTTACTATGTCTGAAAGTATTGTCAAGATATAGCGTGAGATGCACTATGATATGCAATGTCATTTTTTTAATGGAGTTACTGAGATGTCCATAACCAGAGATGTCAGAAAAAGCATAAATTAACAAAAGTGTCATGGCTGGCTAGGAAGCCATCTTTGCAGGTACCTGCCAACTTATGTCATGTGACATGGAAACCAAAAGAAGTTGAGAAAAGCCAGTGCGTGTTTTTGATGACCACACAATTGACAAAGGTAGATAGACAAATTCCCAGACGGGGAAAGTAACAAGAAGGCTGAACTGTAGCTGTGTACCAAGCAAGGCCACTGGCTAGGAGCACAGATAATAAAAAGTCTTTGTCTTATTTAGTTTAGATCTTCAAGTGTAAAAGTGTCTGCTAAAATAGTGTTAAGGAGAACACAGAACCAGACTACACATACATTAAAGTAATATATGCAAGCCTTGATAAAGTGTAGGTATGTGCGAAATAGTCTGCTGTAGCTCTAGCACATTTTGTCACAATAGTCTGTAACTTGGGGAACAATCATGATATTATATGGAAACAAGAATGTTTAGTATTTAACAGGAGTACAGGTGAATGGTTGTTTTGGGAACACATGTTTCAGGTTCAATAGTTAGGGTGGGGATGGTTTGGCAGTCGACTAGCTGTCGATAAGCAAATAAATTAGCACTATTGCAAAATTGGGACCTATGCAGCATAGCTCTTCTGCTTCCTCTTACACATTAAACAGTTGAACAGGGAAACAAAACATAAAAAATGAGAGGGGAAAAAGTGTACAGAGGTGGGAGGAATTTCCAGAGTTTAAGCACTAAAAGCAAAATAGGCCAGAAGAGGGATTGAAGACAATGGGGCAGTGAGCTTAAAGGACTTGGAAGGAAGAGTAAAGGGAGCCGGGGAGATGAGTGATAACGATGAGATAAAAGGGAGCCAAGCCGTGAATGCATTTACAAATAATGCAGTGATAGAGGAAACTGAGTGAGTTCACATGGAGATGCAAGACAGGTGAGATGTGAGAACAATGAAGGAGTAGAAAGACAAGACACCTTTTTTCAGTGGAGACAGAGTGGGTATGGGAGGCCAAAAATAGCAGACAACGGGAGACCAACACACAGAAGTCTAATATCCAGTGTGATGGTGTCACCCGTGCCTCGGGCCGCCGCGTACTAGCATTCGCACGCATGCACACTCAGACAACAGTGAACACATGTCCGTTCGTTCCAAGGTCCGGGCGGCAACTGCCGCACAGACCGTCTTTATTTCAAATGCGCATGCATGGCCATAACGAGGCTCGCGCATGCGCACACCCAGTTAAAGACGTAACATCCCTTTTTTTCTTTAAACAAAATAGTGCAAAAACTCACAACTTGAACAGGCTTAAATAACAAACATTAACTTTTCATAAACAGTAGTTTATTGGCATTGGGCAGTCACCTGTTCAGTCTCCTGAGTCCAGGATGTAGTTCTTGAGCCGAACAGGTAAGTTGTGTCCTTGTTGCGCAGGGTACCGCCGCTCCATTCTCGGACTTGGTGGCGGGGTCCCGACTGCCCGTGGTGGATCCACGGACGGGTGCTCTTCAGGGAGCTCAGCACTGTTCTCGTGTCGTGAGGGCCCCACCGACTCAGCATCTCCGGGCCGGATGTCGATCTTCTTGAAAAATGATTGGTTGCGGGTGATAGTTCCTCTTTCGCTCGCTGCGGTAATCATGGACCCCTTGACATGGGTGACAGCCTACGGTTGTGGCTCATAAGGCAAAGACAACTTTCCTTCAGGCCTGTGGTTGCGTACCAGCACTGAGTCTCCCACCACTATCTCCTTGTCTTGCAGCCTTCTCCTTCCGCTCTCCTTCTCGTAGTGGGCCTCACACTCTTTTCTCACTCTGTCATTGTCTATAACACCCGGCTCACGCCCTCCCACTTCCGGGAGGAGCCCTCTCAGACATCGCCCAAACAGAGCCTCTGCTGGGGCCACTCCGGTGGACTGGTAAGGGGTCGTCCTGCAGAGGCGTTGCTAGAGGGGGGCTGAGGGGGCTATAGCCCCTGATCTTTTGGTTGTAGCCCCAGATAGAATCTCAGGAGCTACAGCCAAAAGGTTAGTTAGCCCCCAGTCCCGACAGTTCTGACATCAGCGTAGCCCCAGGTCTTGTCCAGACCTAGCAACACCCCTGTCGTCCTGTACTCTCTGAGAAACTCGAAAAGATTCCGCTTCAGTTTTCTTCCACTGTTTGCTGCGATGCAAAACACCTTGTTGACCGTTCTCATGAGCCTTTCGGCCTCTCCATTCGCCCGGGGCCAGAGTGGCGACACCTTCCGGTGCTGTAAACCCCTTTCTCTCAGATACTGCCCAAATTGATGTCCAGTAAATGCTGGTCCATTGTCCGAGCAGAGAACCTCCGGGAGGCCATGCGTGGCAAACATTATTTCTAATGCCAGGATAGTATGGTCACTGGCCGTTGAATCCACGAGCTCCACCTCCGGATATCTCAACCAGTGGTCCACTACCACTAAGAAGTACATGCCCCTTCCTGTCGACCCAAAGTCAGCATGGACCGTACTCCATGGCTTCTCACTACGCTCCATGGAGTTGATCGGTGGTGCTCTTTCCAGGGGACTTGCTGCTTGGCACGGCAAACATCCTTTCACGTGTGCCTCAACAAGGCCCTCCAGATCTGGAAACCATACTTTTGGTCGCAGTCTCGCCTTTGTTTTTGCCACGCCCTGGTGTCCAGTGTGGGCCAGCTCCAGGACTCGAGCCCTCAGTGACCGTGGTACAACAATTTGCCTCCCTCTTAGCAGCAAACCATCCTCAGAGATGGATAGTTCATCACGAATTTTCCATAGTGCCTGGAGGTCCCTCTGGGCTCTGTCTTCCCTCCTTGTGTTGTTCTGTCGGATATATCTCCATTCCCCACTCCTAATCGCAGCTTGGATGATCTGGAAAACCTCGTTGTTCGCCGACTCCTGTGCCACAACATTTCTGACCAGCACCATCGGCATGGCACACTCCACAATGTTGTGGATGAATTCTTGGCACTCCACCACTTCCCCATGTCCATCTTCCCTTTCCTTGTTGGGGTGGCGGGACAGGTAGTCTGCCAGATTGTTCGTCCCCGGGCGGTATACCAATTTGACCCCATATTCGAAAAGGGCGAGCATCCACCGCTCTATCCGGGGAGGTGGCTTTGAAGACGCGCCCGCTAGGATGGGCAGAAGTGGCTTGTGATCCGTTATAACAGTCATGGGTTTCCCCAAAATGTACAACCTAAAGTGTCTGCAGCCCCACAGGATAGCTAGGGCCTCCCTCTCAATCTGAGAGTAGCATCTCTCCGTCTCCGTGAGGGCTTTGCTTGCATATGCAATGGGTAGCATTTCACCTCTCGCATCCGCTTGCATTAAGACTGCCCCCAGGCCCACCGGGCTCGCATCCACCACTATCTCCGATTCGGCCGTGGGGTCAAAATACACCACTGTGTCCTGGTCGGACAGCGCCCTCTTGATCGCCAGAAATGCCTCTTGTTCTCTTTTGTCCCACATCCAGACAGCATCGTTCTTTGTCAGGGCCCGGAGGGGTTCAGAGAGGGATGCCAGCCCCTTTATGAATCGGCCACAGTAATTAACCATCCCCAGAAAACTGCAGACTTCCGTTGGCGACTGGGGAGCAGCAGCCTTGCGGATATCCCTGACTTTTTCCGGATCCGGGGACACCCCGTTCTCGTGAAACACGAAACCAAAGAACCCAATATGCTCCTTGAAGAATTCACACTTCTCACGATGTAAAGTGAGGCCAAGGTCTTTCAGTCTCTGCAGGGTTGCCTCCAAACGTTTCATGTGCTCGGCATGCGATGTGGCTAAGACCAAAATATCGTCACTCATATTTATCACTCCCTTGAGGCCTGCCAGAGCGCCCCTGATGGCATTTTGAAAGACCTCCGCGGCAGAGGATATCCCGAAGCTAAGGCGCTTGAATTGGTACAGACCCTTGTGTGTGGTAAAGGTGGTAATGTACCTCGAGTCTGTGTGCAGCTCCAGTTGGTGGTAACCTGCCCTCAGATCCAGCTTGGAGAATATCCTGGCTCCCTGCAGTTCGCCGATAATGTCATCTAGCGTGGGCGTCAGGTGGCGTTCACGCTTAATGGCTGCATTGGGTAACAGCATGTCCACGCAGGTGCGTACCTTGCCCGGTTGTTTGGGCTTCGGCGCCACAACTATCGGCGAGACCCATGGAGTCGGCCCCTCCACCCTTTCGATGATGTCCATGCTGGTGAGTGCTTTGAGCTCATCTTCGACCTGGGAACGAAGGTGGAACGGAATACATCGGTGCTTCAGCGCTATTGGGCGAATGGTTTGGTCTATATGCAGTCGCACTGGCTCTGCTTTCAGTCTGCCAATCCCTTGGAAGGTATCCGCAAACCTCTCCAAAAGTGAAGTAATGTCCCCTTGGTAGACCGCAAGCGCAAAATGAACAAGGTCCAACGCTTCCGAGGCCGCACAACTCAACAGGGACCATGGGCTGACATCTGTGACGAAAAACCTTGCTTTAATCGCCTTGTCTCCTCGGGATACGGGAGCCACGAACACCCCTTTTATGGGCAAGGGAGTGTCACCCCCAAATGTGAAAATTATGGCCCTTGACTTGTCCAGTGGAGGAGGACCTGGGATGGCCTCATAATGTTCAGTGGCCAACACACACACCGAGGCCCCAGTGTCAATTAGCACCTGTGTAGGAACGCCTTGAATGTCCACAACGCACGTCGGTTGTCTGCGTTTCTTGGTCCCTGTCGCCAAATTCGAGATGAAGAAGACTTCTTCATCCTCCTCCTCCTCTTCTGCGATGTTGAGCCTCTGGGTGTCCTGCTCCACTGCAGCGATATTGCGTTGTCTCCTAAACCCAACGCTTAGCCTGGCGGGCCCTCTCTGCGTGGCAACCCGGGGCAGCAGCTCAACACATCATGGCATAGTGCCGTGGCGTGTTGCATCTCCCGCAGACCCTTGAGTTAGCTGGACAGTCTCCTGAATGCGGTAAGTCATACCCACAATATTGACAAATGGCAGAACCACCTTGCAGTGTTGTCGGTTCCTGTCTCTTCTGGCTCCACCTCGGTTTTGCCTGAGGTTGTCTCCCTATGGCAAAAGCGTCCTCATGCTTGCCTGGGCGTACAGCAGCATCCATCTTGGCTCCTCTACTTTCGGCCAGTTCGTACACCCTTCCACTGTCCAATATCTGTGCTAGAGACATGCCAGGCTCCCTCAGGACCTGTCTCCGCAGCTTACCTGAGCTGCTACCTTGAATTAGTTGATGGCGGACCATTACTTCCGCGTCCGTCCATCTGCACGTGGTGGCTAGCTGTCTTAAGCGTGCACAAAATTGATCCAACGATTCATCCTCATGCTGCTTTTCTCCGCACATGACAAACCTATCAAAGTCAATGTTGGATAACGGAATAAAATGGTCCTTAAGTGCAGTTTTGACAGCATCGTAAGTCACCACCGGTAAGGTGAAAGATTCATAAATGCGCAATACTTCTATCCCCGCTGAGTATAGCAGTGTCACCACTTTGGCATCACCGTCCGTTTCCCCAGTGGCCGCAAAAAACATATCAAGTTTTTTGATCCATAAAAGCCATCTCGAGCCCAGTTTTGAGGGTGGGCCTGAAGTATCAAATTCTTGCATGGGTTGTAAGGAGCCATGCTGCCTTCTCACCACACTCGCCGCCGCAGGAGCTTCTCCGTCGCTGTCCGCCATCTTCACAGTTCGCACAAGCACCTCAATCCGTATTAGGCTAAATTCGGCAAAATTCGGCTTCAGATGTTAGACTTATCTGTGAGCCAGCTCTTTACTGAACGCACAGAAGGAGGGTTCCATTCTGGTGATGGTGGGCAAGGAGTTCCAGTTTTTGTCAGCTTGGACCGGAAAACTAGCACCTCCTGCAGTTTTTAGGTTAAACCTAGGAACTGTGTGGAGATGAGATTGGGAGGATCTGGTGGTGGAAGGGGGGGCTGGTTGGTATTTGGAGAACTTGTCTGACGAGTATCTAGGAGCAGAATTAGACAGGCATTTGTGGGTGATTGACAAGGTGTTTAGTGTTATTCTATCGCGCACTGGTAAGCAGTTGGATTTCTGTCTCAGGCTCGTGATGTGACTGGATCTAGGAATGCTTAGCGCAGATCTTAGGAAGTTGTTGTGTAAGACCTGGAGTCTGTTGAGATTAAGTTCTGAAGATCCTAAGAAAAGCGTGTTGCAGTAGTCTATTTTAGAGAGCGCTAGGGCTCTGGCTAGCGTCATGCAACTGGTGGGGGACAAATATGATTTACAAGCAGTGATCAGCTTGTTGGTGTAGGCTGTTGATGATGCAATGGAACTGACTTGTTTCTTTAAGGATAAGGTTGAGTCCAGATAAACTCCTAGTGTTTTTATTTCCTTTGCAACTTTAATCTGGTTCCCGTCTATGTTAAAGGATGAATATTGCGGGTCGAGTTTGTTTAGGCGGGCTTGTGTGCCAACAATCAAGAGCTCTGTTTTTTCGTCATTGAGGCAGAGGCTGTGGGTGGCCATCCATGCCTAAATTTCTAAGTAGATGTCATTAATTAACTTGGAGTCATCTTCGTAAGCGTCCGGACAACGTGATGAGAATCTGGGTGTCCTCTGTGTAATTCGTGTAGATTACACCCATGTTGTCAAGGCGGTCGAAGAGGAGCTTTGTGAAAATGTTGTATAGCGTTGGTGAGACCCATGAGCCTTGAAGCACCCCACAGTGGATGGGGATCGGATCTGCCGAGGGTGAGAAGACTCTGGTGGTGCGGGTGGATAAGAAGGATTTAATCCAATCGGAGGCGTTTGAACTCGATTCTCTTCTGTAGTGGAGGCTTTTCAGTTAAGTGAGATGTAATTGCGTCTTTTTAGGCCTAGGATCAACTGAGCCACACTGCCCTGGACAAAATTAAGGTGCATAATAACATTTTTGGATTTGCCTACATAAAGATGTTTCTGCAATTCACTATGGACAGGATGAAGATTTGTATAACCTATGCTTTGTGGTGAAACTACAAGAATTAGAAGGAATATAGGCCTTCTTAACGCTAACATGTTTTGTGGGATAGAGGACAGCTTCAATTCAATGAACATTCTCAAGCTGTCACTATTATCATTCAAGGGGGTTGCCCAGCAGGTCCTTTATTTTGCTAATACATACTTTAGCAACATACTAAGTGTAGCTTGTGTCCCCACGGACCTGGCTAGTGGGGCTACATGCTTGCCCTCTGAGGGAACACACACAGAAAAGAAAGACACAGACACCAGGGAAATAAAAGGTTTATTTAAAAAATGGTGTGTGTGTTTTGTTTATATGTTCTGTGTGTTGTTTTGGAAGAATCCATCCAGGCCACCACGGGGTTGGAAGTAATGCTAAAGGTAAAGAAAAGAACAATAGAAAAAGAACTGCCCTGCCCTGGAATGTGCTGGGGAAGGAAGAAACGAAAGAATCCCACAGGATTTAATAAAAAGAACAGTTGGAGAGGACAGTTGAAAAAAGGAGCGAGAGAGAAAGGCTTACCTGGGGGTTGCTGCCTCGAACGGCCCCCTGGGGGCTAAATAGCTCAGGCAGCACTGGGTTGTGCATGGGGGGTAACCCAGAGACTTTTAGCAGGGGAGCTGAACTGCTATGTCAGAGGCAACTTAGCCGCCCCTGGGCCGTGGTGCCTGTTAGCCCACCCGGGGGTCAGACCGGGTGGGCCCAGAGACATGTGTGGCCCAGACAGCGTGGCGGTGGCTGCCTGGGCTCATTAAGGGCAGCCTGGCTAAGACTGCATGTGGGGGGTGGCTCCGACTGGGCTGCCCGGCTGTGCTCCCCGGCTGTGCCCCTAAAGGCATGCCTCGTGGCCAGCGAGGTGAGCCGGTTGTCATCAAAGTCCTCCCGGACTGTGTACACCATGACCCAGAGGTGAAGCAGAGTAGAGAAGTGGAAGACCACTCCACCCCAGAGGGTGGAGCGGTGAAGATATAAGTCCTGAGTTGGCCTCGTTGGCCAACCCATGTGAAGAGAGGTGGTGGTGAAGTCCCGGGATGTTCCGTTGAGTGGCCCCAGCGGAACAGCCCAGGTTAAGAGGTGGATCGCCGCCTGCATCCTGCAATGTATTGTTGAGGGAGTAGGCCAGGAGGAGGCTGTGCGAGTGGCTGTGAGCATGGCAGAATCCCCCTGTCAATGGGGACCCCACTGAAAATATAAATGGTGCCTAGGTTCAGTGGTGACATCAGGTGGGACCCTAGCCAACAGGGCCCACGCAAAGTACTGAAAGCATGCCGCGGGGTGTGGCAGTGATGTCGGGTGGGCCCTCCAGCCAATGGGGTCCACCCCAAATATTATGAATACAGCGGTTGCAGCAGTGAAGTGTGGGTGGGCCAGGACTACAAGAAGAGCTGCACGGTGTGGCAGTGAAGTGTGGGCGAACCCCCACTTGCACAGGGGGTCACCCAAGAACAAAAAACAAGTGCAGGCCCCAGGCCCTGAAAAAAGAAGAGGGGTGAGGCTCTACACATTACAGAAGAACAGACCCCAGTCTCCAGCAGGTAATTTCATCAGCCAGCTGGGATCCAGCCAGCAGCCTGCATGAGCCCTGGACAGACCTGCAAGTTACTGTGAAGGGGTGACTGACTCCAGCAGTCACCCCATTGTAACATAGCATTGTATGTTGTATATATGTATGAGTAATTGTGTATATATTTATTTAATGTATGTTATGTAGGGTGAATGTTAAGTAGGATAGGGGGAAGTAGAGAGTTGGGGAATGTTAAGTGGCTTAACTGTTAAGTAGGAGTAGGATGTAAAGATGGCCATTATTTTAAATAGGGAGTAGAAGGGAGGTACTCTTGCGTGTGGTAGTGGCATAGGTTGGCTTGCCTGCCTGAGGCCGCCTATCAAGATGGGATCACCCAAAGAGGACATCCGCTGGCCTCACACTCCATGTGGAGGGTGCCTGAGGTTAGGAAGGGAATCAGTTGCAGCAGACTCACCCTAAGTGTCCCTCGGACCCCTCCAAGTAAGGGTGAGCTGGCGTAGCAGGCCACTGCTTAGATGGCGCTTACGCTAGGGGAATCCTAGGGACTCAGGAAAGTTTTAAACATTACAGGTGTTTAATGAAGAGGGGTCTCCGTAGGGATCTCTATAAAATTCACTCTGGGGTCTGTGTCCATTAAGCATCTAGGAACTCAGGGTGTGACCCATCTCCTGTGAACATCAATTTTATTTGGCAGGTGCAGTGCCCCTCCCTTTGCAGGTGGACCTGTGGGTGGGGGTGGTGGCATCCACAGGAACTGTCCCTACTCCGGGAAAGAGACGTGCACACCCTTGCTTAGGACAGGGCCATAAACAAGGGCTACATAAGGCAAGTAAGTTGAGGATTGGAGCAGGTAATTCACCTTAGTGTGTAAACACACTCCTGAAAACAGAAAGAGTGGTATCAGATGGTTTAGGTGCCTGAAAAACATGCATAACCCCCTTTTGAGCTTCTTTGGTCTCCAATGTGGCACTTGGGGCAACTGAAGAACACAAATTGAAAATACAAAAAGGAAATCAGAAAGGGGTTGAGAAAGAAAAAGAAACCTCTTAAGTATGGAATGGTGGGCTGATAAATGGTGGGCTAAAGAAGGTATTAATGGAAAGACAATCAACAACTACACGTATAATTGGGCTATACATTTTCTTGTAAACCACATTTTCAGTGTTTTATAATCCTTTGCATCAAGGACTGGCACTTCAATTGGTTTAGTGGCAACACTTCTGAGAAGATGGCTTTGCTCTTCTGCATCTGTCAATATCTTTGCATCTCTCACCAAGACGTTAGGACCTCTAATAATTCAGGACAAATTGGGCATGTGAAAATGCAGATAGCCTTTTCAATGCATATTCTCAAAGTATCAATGAACTTTGAGTTGGTCTATTCTCAACCCCCTCATTCCTCATCCGCACATCTTCTCATTCCTCATCCAATGTTAGTGTCTCTGCATTTCTCTGTCATGTCTGAAGTTAAGCATCTGAAACTGTAGCTGAGGTTGTCACATAACATTTCAAATTAATGTCACAGAACTTTAACAGGACTGTCACCACCAATTACAACAAAACAGTACATGAGAGCAGTGGGGTGTGGGTGGACCAAGGGAAGACATAGTTGAATACCGTATTAGAGGAACAGGGCGGCATAAGTGTTTTTACTAGGCTACATCACACCCCCATATATATTATAACCTCTCATCTTGCAAAATGTTCAAATTGTAGTTGCAGTTGGCCCATAAGGTAATATCAAGGAAAGATGGTTGTGATTAATGGCAGTTGATGAGCATCATTGTGTACATTGTTGCAACCCCATTATTCAAACTTCAGAAACAGACAGCATGGGCACCACCCCTCCCCATTCAACTTCTACCACCTTATGGAATTCTGACAGTGATATGAACCTGCATGTGCCCATGACCTCCATCACGTCAGGCCCAGTGGATTTCAGGCATTAGATGGCCACTGCAAAACAAAAGAGTTGATGGCTGGAAGGTTTAGAATAAATCTTGACCTCTGGCATTGCTCTGGGCAACCCTCCAGACCATCGTTCTTCGCCTGCCAAGCCATTACAAAAGGGGAAAAACCATATTAGATGGCCACTGCACCATGCCCAGGAGAGGCCCAGCCCCGTCAATTGGGGGATATTTCCATGTCTCAGCTCACATCTGGGCAGCACTAGACAGGGACCCTTCTGCCCTGCCTTCACTTGCTGGTTGCTCTCACATTTGCATTCACAAAGAGCTCAACTCCCCATCTCTTGCCCCATAAAGACATGTGAATTTAGAGAAAGTGAGTTGGCGAAAAAGGGCCATTGAGGTGGATATAGTATGTCTTCTGGGATGTTAGCATTTTAGATCTTTTAGTCATTGCTGTAGAGGTGACTTAAAAATAGGTAACAGGACCAGTGAGGTGGCGGATGGAGCATTAACATAGTCTTCCTGTGAACTTGATGGCTGTGATCAGCCAAAGCAGGTTGTACAACTCCAGGTCTCGATGGCGGACCCATGTCAGATTTTCAGGCCATCCCTCATTAATATTCATGAAATACATTTACATACAATGACTCAAAATGCATGCACATTTATCTCATGAATTTGGACACCGCCGGAGATGGTAAGATAGTTCAGTGGGTTACTGGATCTCTTGCAGTAACCTTGTCACTGTGGAGGTGCTGGGCTCGGATCCTTTTTAGAGGGGAAGGTCACCTAGGAGTTTGTTCTTTTGACCTTATAAAACTGGATACCATTGTATTAAAACTAACAGGTGTTAGCTTCTGCATTACAAAAACACTATTAGTAGCAACTCCCAATTAGCGAATTTGTGGCCACCAGAAGATTCCTTTAAGTCTTTGTTCCAGCAATGGGCAGTTTGTCGATCATCAAGCCTCTGTCTGGCTTAGACTTTCTCATACACTTTGCATGTCTTGCTTGGCTAAATAACCTTTATCTCTTGATAGAACTGTTAACGGAACGGCCCAGGGCAAGTTACTAGATGCAAGATAGCACGCATATGATCCTGGCAATTCATTAGCATGCCTTCCTGATCGGGAGAATGCGAATCATGATAGCCCCCTCCTGGGTGTTACTTTAAATAAGGCGGGGATTTAAAACTGCCTGATAAAAATATCCACGACATGTTCCCTGTTATCTCAGTAAATTCTGAATGCCAGACAGTTCCAATGCGGAGATCCACACATCTTCCCAATCTACAACCTTTTACAATTGCAGATTTAAACTGAATTTGTTTCAGCAACTTGAAGATAAACTCTCCCCAACTGCTGCATGCCATATTTTTAACATGATTTATGTACCTAAATTAAAACGCCCTGGAGAAAAGACTTTGAGGCGATTAGAGGATTTCTCTTAGCATATCTGGTTTCCAGTAATAAAAGGCTTGCATATGCGCCAGCGTGAAGTGCAAGAATACAGAGAAACTGGTTCCCTGAATGCATCACTGCAAGAGGAAGAACAGTATTTTAGTGAAGCACTATAAACATGCCAGCTAAGGTTCAAATGAGCCTTAGAATCTGCCAGAGCAGAACATGCGTGGAACCGCACGTGCATCTGTGGTCCACTCTGGCAGATTTAGATGTTTTGCAGGTCCAATTGCTATTAAGGCTTTGAAATCCGAGCAATTCCTGGGTTGCCATGCCTTTCAATACCCTGACCCGGAAACAAGCAACAATGCTGGGCACCTGCATTACAATGAATTCCCATGGAATGTGTCTGCTTTGTAGAGGTGTAAAAAAAGAGCCACGAATCCATGGGGATTCAGGCCATGGTGTTTCCTCTCTGCCAGCAAAGAAATTAAATATAGTGGGAAACGATGGTGGCTTTGAGGATTAGAGTGGATTCTATGTCCAGTTCAAAATGGCATGGATGGTTGTGTCGTTCTGGCCCTTCATCAAAACGAGGCGCACACTAGCAAGCAGCCGGGTTGATTTTGCTTGAAGGAGACCTGCTCTCTGTCAATAGTGTGGGGTACCTAAGAGTCACTTTTCTTTCTTAAGGTACCATAGTTTGCCCCAAAACCTGTTTGCAACGAACCCTTTTTTTATTTCAAAAGGGACACCTCAGCAGTAGGGATGTCCAGAAGGAAGAGTTTAAAAGACACATTACTTAAGTATAGCATAGACACACAGTTCTATAATGTACGAACACATATATAACTGCTTGTATTGGAACAGGCCTCGATTACATTCTGAACACATACAGCTGGAGATTCTGGGTTGCAAAGATTAATTTAAATAGATAGATAGCTCCATCGACGACACGAAGCTGTCCTTTTAGATGTCAGCGAAAAATACTTAAATACAAGTCCACGCAGCGGCCAAAGGTCCATTTATTATTGAATCTTTCGACTGCCTTATATATAGTACACTACTGTATCCCATAAATGCCGTATGCTATGTTATGTCAGAGTTGTGTTAAGCATAGTGAAATTGGCTTCCCAGCAATAAATAGTGAGCTGTGGCCATTCCATGGCTTTCAATAAGAATTCAGCCAGGAAACTAGTACAGATGGCGAAATATCTTAAGAAACATTCTAAATTCTCGGTGTTTGTCTATAACACGCAGCATGATAAAGTGAGAATTCCAGAGTACGGGAGCCTTCACAGAAAAGGAATAACCTCCTATCCTTCTCAATTTGGTTCTTGGTGTTGTGAAAAGAAAGACATTTCCTGATTGTAACATGTGACTCAAGGTCACAGACAAAACCAGGCTCTGTGGGTCATACATAGTGCTTTGATATGAACTGGGTTCTCCACTGGCAGCCAATGAAGAAAACATAGAGCAGGTGTCATTTCCCATCACATTACATTTTCACTAATAACCAGGCTGCCACATATTGCAACCTATGTAGTCGAGTAGTCCAATGTGTTGGTATGCTCAGGTTTACACAGTTAAAGTGATCCAGAAGGGAGGTGACCACAAGTGTGGTGATAGGTACCTTGTTTGTGAAGGTAAGGTAGGAGAAGATGCTCT
Organism: Ambystoma mexicanum; assembly: GCF_040938575.1. Taxonomy (NCBI): domain Eukaryota; kingdom Metazoa; phylum Chordata; class Amphibia; order Caudata; family Ambystomatidae; genus Ambystoma; species Ambystoma mexicanum. The sequence goes on along the minus strand of NC_090941.1, from coordinate 135,499,564 downwards.
TCAGTGTCAATAGGATGAAAGACAACGTTTTTACTGTGCCACCAATATTAAGGTTTCATAGCAAGAATGGCGTCTATGTGTACCCCTAGGTTCCTAACTGCAGGCGAGGGCTGCAGACATATAGCTAGTTGGCGTGGACAGAGATTACAAAGCAATTTATCAACAGGTACCACCATGATCTCTTTCTTGGTTGGGGATGCTTGTGGTCTACTGCAAACGTGATGTGGCCTAGCATTTCGGGTTGAACTGCCCCTTTTGGGGTACGCCCAAGCCTGATTTGCATATGGTCTTTTCCCTTCTGTAATGGCCTGGCCGGCTGAAGAACGATGGTCTGGAGGATGCCCAGAGCAATGGCAGAGGTTAGGATTAATTCTAAGCCTTCCAGCCATCACCTCTTTTGTTTGACATATGTCCACCCAAGTGGGAAGGGTATGTCCAGATGTGGGTCCCGAGCCTGCTGGGCCTAGAGACCCAAGCTACTCCTCTCTGGTGACAACCAAGTGCAGAAGGGATGTGACCTAGCAGTTCAGGCTGGACTGTCCCTTTTGGGGTGGCACCAAGCATGGTTTGCATATGGTCATTCCCCGTCTGTAATATCTTGGCAGGCGAAGGACAATGGTCTGGAGGGTTGCCCATAGCAATTCCATAGGTTACTATTAATTCCAAACCTTCCAGTCATCACCTTTTTTGTTTTGTAAAAGAAATTGATGTCAGAGAACATTTAAAGTATTGTAATTATTTTGTAACGGTGGGAGACAGATGCAACCATCCTAGCAGAAGACTTATCTCGCACTCCTACGCTGACAGAGCTAAAAATGAAAAATGGCCAGGCCCCAAGGTCACCGGAAGTGTTTATGTATACAAGCCATTTATTGCATATCTTCTCCAGTACCGATTGTCTTGATAAAGGACCATGAAGCAATTTAATAAGCTAGTTGGTACCCTGCTGTATTCAACATAGCCTACAATGCACTCCTATTGGCAGCGCCATAGGCCAGTTGGAGGTCTGCGTGGGCTATAAAGAGTTTCTCACCATGGAACAGCATGGCACTTCAGCACTGTCAGATCGAGGGTCACATGTTGCTTTGTCCTACTTCTCTCTTTCTGGAGCCTTGTCTGGCAAGAAGATGCCATAGAAAAGAACAGCCAACTCGAATTTACAATCAGGCCAGTAAGAAGATTGTATTTTTTTTGAAGAATCAGCCTTTCAAAATTTGACATAAAAAAATAAACGAATACAGTACAATATAACTATTTCATTTGATTCCATTTCCTATTAACAGTAGCTCACACAATGGCATGTTTACATCACATCCTTTCTTCATCTTTACATTCTAGTTCACCAATGGGGTGCCAACAAAATGATGAAAAAGACATAAACATAACCAAATTAAACCCATAACCTACTCAATATCAATCATGAAAAGAATTAACCTTCTCAGCTCAAGCTAAACCATATTCAAATTTTTGCAAAAGCTGCATATAGGTTTTTGGTTTTACATACTTCACAAAATGCAGGTAAGTTATAGCAGCAAAATTAATTCCAAACAAATCATATCCATAAAGTATATCATTTGAGCTGCTGCAGCAAGTTCAATGAATGCATGAAAGGTACCATACCTACATTAATTCTTGAGTTCGTGCTGTTATAAAGCAAATCCCAGAATATGTCTGAGTACAACATTCGATACTCAAGAAGTATAGATTTATGTTTCACTCTCATTGGTGATAGTACTGGGCATTCAGCAATCAGCTGCTTCAACGTTTCCATTTTTGTAACATCAGAGCAAAAACGGCAATAGTTGATATTGCTAAGATTTCTAGCAAACATGATCTCTCTAGTGTACCACAGGTTAAATCTAAGTCTCATATACAGAGATCTGCGTATAGGGTCTGGAAATTTGGTCATATATTGTTCTGTTACACCTAATTTTTTTAAAGCAAAAGGTTGGACCTTGAATAATTTAAGTAGCTGACAGATTGTATTACAGCACACACAGCTGTGCTGGATAAGGAAATGCCCTGGTTGCAGCCTTGTAAGGAGTAAATGGTAAATATACAACACATTTGTATACAGCGGTTTCTGTGACTTCCACAAGACAGGGAGTAACAGTTTTAGCGGAAGCTCAAGGCACAACGTTCACAAACCATGAAGGTCACTGGATGGTGAAAATCGCAGAAAATGTGAAGACAGCTGATAATAATATTGACTGTCTATTTGTGGAAGGCAATGTACATTTAGAGGCCTTTATATTCAGTCGGTAGGAAGGTAAAATAAAGGGAGAAAGCAAATACAGTCCCATTGCCAGCTTCAAATGTGGAAAACAATAAGGCCTACTTTAGAGCATCGCAACTTTAGCATATTGTTTCGGGCTAAATGCACACTAATATCCCCCCTGTCAATGCCTGGACAAAAGGTGTCACTAAGGCCTACACCTGCCTGAACTCGAGTCTCTGTATTTCATTACATAACTCATCTGCAGTTACATCAATATTATCATATGAGGTCATGACCATTACCTTTTGTTTAGGAGAGAAAACATTACTTATATGTTTGAAGAAGGTAGACAAGCTGCATTTCAGGAATGCAATGAGAGAAATTGCAATGATCATTCAAATCCATGGAATATTCCATGCAATATCCATGAAATATTGAAACACCCAGGGGTCCCAGGCTGGTTTGCAGCCATTGCCACCAGGACCAATCATCGGTTGAGCTTAATTTATGAAGCACAGAAGCAGAGGTCCTAATGTATAATCTGGATGGAGTTGCTGTTTATGTGCGTAAGGCATTCAGAACCTATAAGGTCATACACCCCTTATTGGTGCAAATGTGATCTAAGCCCATATATTATTGAAGCACCATGGTGCATAGCGCCAGCCGTTCTACATTTAGGGCAGGTACGGCATCTGCAATGTCATTAGCAACTTTCTCAAGGAGCAGATACCGGTACCAAGCCTGGGGCCTTTGGCTATGTGGTAAAAAATTGTGATATTTCAGCTACTGCCACTTTTTTGGGCAGTGATGGAATTACCACCATTTGTACTGCACCGCTAAATTCAGAGTTTGACATTGTGGAAGAGGATTTTCCTTCAGCTTTATGCTGGAGATAAATTCTGCACTTAAAGGACAAAACTCTGCAGAATTACCATGGTGCAGTTACCGCTCACAGTAATTCTGCCAACATTCCCATTGAGTCATGTAGTACAAAAATGGGCCTTTACACTGCCATTTCACCACTTGTAATCCTGTGGTAAACCCACAGGACTGAGGTGCAGTAATAGTAAATCAGTGTTGTGGTAATAAAGCAGATTTACCACCAAATTACCGCCAAACTCGTAATGAGGCCCCTTGTCCGTTTTCTTTAGTGCTGACTCAATGAATAGCAATGCCCATGAAAGTGGATACAAACTGCCCCCAAGAGAGATGACCCGTTTATTGCGAGGCAACTGTGGCAGAGGTGTGACAAATGAAGTAAGTGCCTTGTAAGGAGTAAATCCCCTCTTTGTGAATGAGAAGGATGGGGTTACATTGGAGTGGCATTGTAGAACGACAAGCTATTGTCCACAGAGCGTATCACATTACATACACTGTGGGCCTCATTACGAGTCCGGCGGTAGCCGTGCCGGTAAAACCGTCAAGCTGCCGCTGGACTCGTGTGGTTTTACCGGCTCCGGACTTGCCGGAATCACCGGGGCATTACAGCCCCAGTGGACCGGTAATTCCGGAGCCGGCATTCCTTTACTCCCCATTCCCGTGGAGTCGCACCGGACTCCACGGGAATGGGGGCAGTGGAAACATCGGCACCATCCGGTACTGGTGCCGGTGTTTCCACGTCCATGTGCGGCCGGTGGCGCTACACCCACCAGGTCAGACCTGGCGGGTGTAACACCACATGGACACATAACTCCGAGTTAGCCAGTCCGGAAAACGCTGCCGGTATGGTTTTACCGGCACAGTTAAATCCGGACCGGCTAACTCTTAATGAGGCCCAGTAATTCAGTGCCTCATTGGGGGCCATTATTGGTACAGCAGAGAAGGACTACAATGAAAGTTGCAAGATGCACAGGTGAGTGCTTCTTATCCCAGTCCTCTGGTGATTGTTCACCCATACAACAAAGACAGCATGCGTTCTTACGTGGCAGGCAGGAATAGTTATCTTCATGAAGGCAAAATGGGTGGTTCAAGCGTCCTTCCAATCAAAAGGCAGCAGAACCATCAGATGTCTGTCCTTGGGATTATGAGGGAAGTGACGTCAAATACAGCAGCTGGTGATAATCTGGAGTTGCGAATACTGCCAGACAAACACAAGTCGGCATGTTGTGCAAAGAGCCATGGAAGAACGTCAGTGTTCTTTACGTTCTCCTGGATGCTCACGAGCAAGCAAAGATAGTAAGGGGCAAACAATAATGTACTTGCATAGAAGCACCATGACCATTGGAGAGACAATGAATATGATGGTAGAACACAACCAAGTTAGCCGATGCAGCCCTGATCACTACAAGCAAAGTGGAGGAGAAATACCTCAACACATGTCAGTTGTTGTCCAGTATAGTTTGAGGGCAACCCCCCTTTCCCACCTTAATCTATGGCCTTCAGAGAGGGCGTGTGAACAAAGATGAAGAACAGTGCACTGGGTGCTGGGACACACCAGCAGGCCTCCGGCCCACATCACAGGTGGTTGTGTTTTATTGTGACCTGATGAAGAAAAGGATAAAGACAGTTGGCACTGTAGCTTGACGGGCAGGTAGAATATGGTTTATGGTTCCTCGAGGACCAGGCATTTCGTCAGGTGGTTGCTGTCATCTATTGATGCTAAGGAGGTTGTAAGAGTGAAGTGCTTCTGACATGTCGCCAGGCTGTCGGTCTTTCTAGATGTCCAGGGAAGATGTAACGCCTGTTTGTTTGGATTCCGAACGCATCTTGGTGGATACGTTCCACCATGGGGTGGGAGAGGAGATCCACACGCTGCTTGCTTATTCAGAATTCAAGATCATTGCAGAGTGGACAACAGGAATCCTTAGTAGATTTGCCACATGTACAAAGAGGAAAAACCTCGTGCAATTCTTACACACCCTACATTTGTGCTAGAAAAAAGAATCAACAGCCACCATGGCAATCAGTGATTTTTGCCTGAACAGGGTTGCGGGGTCCATTGGAAGTGGACTTGTTTTCCAGTAGACTGAACACTGAGGCACCTCTTTTTTACAGATGGAAACCAGAGCTAGGGGTTGGGCTCTTGTTCCTTTCTGCATTGCTGGTTTGAAATCAGAGCATTTTTGTTACCTCCTTTCACAATAGTTCCTAGACTGCTTTGATGTGTAAAAATTCAGAAAACATCCTCAGTACTTTCCCTGCTTGAGAATGGGGATGTCCATAGACTGTCCCCTACATCGTCCAAACTGCCAACCTGTTTGTAAACTCAGAAGGGAATTTCTACAAATGAATGAGCCAGGGATTCCTATAACAAGTTGGGGGAAGACTGCTCTCTTCGGCTGGTGCCTCCCTCTGGAACAGCCTCCCTGCCTCTCTTAAACTTAACTTGAGCAGCGCCTTCTGCGGCTCCGGAAGCAGCTCAAGACTTTCCTCTTTGCTTCTGCCTTCCCTCTTCTGCTACCTCGATGATCTCCTGTCTGATACTGCACTGGTTGCCTGGGTACCCTCTGAACCACGGGCCCAGGTCCCTGCCCTCCCAGTTGCACACCTTCACTGCCTCCTGGCAACCCTGCACTTGGGGCTGGATCTGGAACCTTACAACCCCCTACCTGCACTTATCTAACACTTGTTTTCTGCACCTAACCCTGCACTGCCACCGGCTGGCCACACTTCTTGTTTTCGATGCTTGATCGTATGCCTTGCATTTGCTCCTCCTCCCCTTCCCCTGGCACTTCTTTTCTTCCCTCTCCCCTACACTTGCGCAATCTCAATGTCACTGGGCCTAGTAAGATCGTTGTCTTGTCCCCCCTTGTTCCCCTCCCCTGCCTCGTCGTGCAGGGGTGGTGCTAGGTCTGGAAAAGATCCGGGGCTATGCTAATGTCGGGACTGTCGGTACTCGGGGCTAGGTAGCCTTTTGGTTGTAACCCCTGAGATTCTATCCGGGGCTACAACCAAAATACCCAGGGCTATAGCCCCCTAACCCCCCCTTAGCAACGCCTCTGTCGTCATACCTTAAAACACCTGTGTGTAGGCGCGATATAAATAAAATATATCATATCATAACGAGTAGTCCGGAGCATTTCCTGGTATTTATTTGTTTCCAAGTATTTATTAAATATATTAAATTTCCTAATACATACTGTCCCCTAAGCATTTAAGGGTTATAGAATAGCTTGCGACGTTTAGTTCACAAGAACCTTTACGGGCACTTATATTTCGTTATGGCACCTCAAACACATGATGTGAGTTTTAGTCTTCATTTTTTTCAGAAAGCGTAAAACCTTTCATACACTAATCTACAAATGTCGGATATTAGTAGATTCGTATGCTTTTATTTGCTGTACGCCAGTAGGAATACATATTTTGCAACCCTGCTTAATACATTGCAATTCCTTGTACAAAGATAACCCATTTTCAAATGTTTTTCGAGATATTTGGAGACTAAACAAATGATATAGGAGAAAATATCAGGCATACCAATGTTTGAAGTCCTTTCAAAGACATTTGATGTCAGACTTCCCTTGGATATATATTTGTTCCCCAATATCTTTGCATCGATTGGTTTTCATTAAAATGCAATACACATATAAGAGAAGAGGATGTCATTGTGTACTAGCAGACATGTAGTTATCACATTCCAACTGTCTATATACCCTTCCAACAAATTGCTCACTGATTCTCCACTCCCTTTTGTGTGCACTTCACTCACCCTAACTAAACTAACACTGTTCCTGCCAAGTGTTCTGCATGGGGTTGCATGACTACCTTTTTGTTAATATAACAGATCCTAACACCAGTTAGCACAATATTATACCTGGCCGGCACCTTCTGTCCACCAGCTCACAGCCCTGGAATTATGTGACTTCTGAGAGCCAAGGGATTTTATACCTTAGAGAGTTATGCCTTGACTCTATGTCTGTATCTCCAGGGGCCTGTAGGAGCAGGCTAACCTAGGGCAGGGCACCTTATAAACCAGTTACCTCTATGCTATGGACCCACACATTTCATTTGTATTGAGATATCGCACATCATTGTTAGATGGACCAGAATCTGCGGTTCAGGGTATCCCCTTTACTTCAAAAATACCACTAAAGTCAGAATGGATCCATCCCAGTATGTACATTCCCCCTGTGAAGCAGACCTCCACAAGATAATTGTCCACTGTCAACAAGTATGTTTTCCGGTGCCTTCTTGACAATTACTCCCCATGGGCCACTTTGCCTTTTGAGGCTCCAAACTGAGAAATTCTTAGCAGATGTCTTGCCGCGCTTGTGTTCCTTTTAACGGCAGGAATCGGACCACTCATCCTCCCCAATGTCTGCTAAGAGATTACATTCCTATTGTGTCTTGTGGTCCATGGCTAGGGGTGAACTGACAGTTCCCTGTTGAAAGAAAGTATTTCTGAGATCTGTAACAGTTGGGTTCTGGGCATATATGATATGGCGGCAGTCTCTGCCTACAGTTAAGGTAAGTCGGAGACACACAGGAACCCCTCAAAATTCTGGGGCTTGCTACACTACATTTTGTAGCTAGGCAGTATATCTATCAAATTATGTAAAATAATATAGAGTGTGTCCATTTCGAAAAGATGAGAAAATAGCAAAACCACGTAATTTCGCCAAATTTTATCGCACAGAGATCATTCAAGTATCTAAATGTGCACAGATTGTCCATATCGATTTACCCATGGATTGCTATGTTAATGGTAACAGAATCATGTCAAGGCCTTTTAGAAAGCCAACAGAGATTAATTCAGTTCTCGTGTCTTCAAGTTCTCATAAGTCCAGCGTCATAAAAAATATACCTGTGGGTGAGTTTATTCGGGCGCGACACATTTGCAAAGAGACGCCAGAGTTTGAGAAGAAATGTGAGACTTTGAATATGAGATTTGTAGAGGGGCTATTCCAGTGCTGTTCTGTCACAAGCCAAAACACGTTCTCTACAAATGAATAGAAAGGACCTGCTGCAACCAAAGGGGATGGGGACTGAAGATGTGAGTACAGTAAGGGTGGTGACCCAGTACTGTGAGAACGCTGAACTTTGCGAAATCCTACATAAACATTGGGGAATATTGATGTTAGATGCTGATTTGCGAGACTACTTAGCTAAGAAACCAGATGTGGTGTTTACGAGAGCACCAACTCTCAAAAACGAGCTATGCTCTTCTTTTTTAAAATCCATTGAGAAACCTGAAATGTGGCTTAGGCATACATTGAAAGGTTTTTTTTAAATGTGGCACATGTAGAATGTGCAAGTAGACTAAAGAATGCAAGGAGGTCACAATCAATGTCAAGCAATCCTTGGGGATTAGTGATTTCATTAATTGTAAGAGTATATTTGTTGTGTATGCAATTTTGTGTCCATGTGGCCTGTATTACATTGGAAGTAAAATCTGAGAATTTAGGGTCCGGATTGGTGAACATTTGTTAGCTTTGAACAAAGAAGTTACGAGATCACCACTATTGGTGCATTAGGTCCGGCAACAGCAGCTGGCCAGGAAAGAGGATCTAAGATTCATTGGTTTAGTAACTGTCCCTAGTAATCCGAGAGGGGGTGACAGAGAGAGAGAACTGAGGAGAGCAGAAGCGGGGTTAATTTGTAAACATAGAACGGTCATGCATGGCCTTAACACAGAGCATGAGATGGGGGCTTTCCTCTAAGAGTGATCCTAACCGGCCAGTGCTAGCAGCACTACCGAGGGATGGCAATCAGGAGTGATCAGTTTGGGATTTGGATTTGCTATCCCGCTTGGGAGTTGATATATAGAAGGCACAGAAGGTAGGAGGAATACAATGATTACACATGTGATCACCACAATGGGCCCAATGTGTGCATGCCATTACTGGTTAGAGTTTTCTCCCCATGAGTTGTGGTTTGTGATTAGTATAGGGGGTACGGTTAGAACCAATTTAAGAGTGTTGCCAAAACCATTTGGACATTGGGGCATGACTTTTTGTGAATTAAGAGTGCGTTGAGACCTGTATTATTAGGTCTGGCCCACTTGGGCACCGTGGACAGAAGGTTATACAAGGTAGCCCGCAGATCTGATAGCGGCTACCCTCTAGAGTTGTCAAACTACTTTTGTGGATTTGGAAATTAACAAAAGGGTATGATGCATAGTGTTACAGGTCGTGAGAGTATGAGTCCATTTATGGATTAGACCTGGTTAAGTGGTGTGAATTCAGTTTTTTGTGCATGCCCTATCAGGTTGCTGTGCCAACGTGGGCAGCCTTCAGGGCCAGAGCAGGAGTGGGACTGCATTGCAATTGGTTGAAGAGTCTGTAACGTAAGGATGTTATGAGGTTTGCGTCACGGTTGTCAGGGAAACAATGCAGGAGCCCAGTACCCAGTCTGACACGGGTAGGTCCCTGTGTGTGTGATAAGCTAGTATAATGGGAGGTGAGTTTACGAGTCTAGCCATGCATTAAACTGTGCAAAGGGGTAGCAACCAAGTATTCTGTTTGTGCCCTCTGTGGGTTGCCGTGCCAACATGGGCAGCCATGGGGGCTAGAGAAGGGGTGGGACTGTCATTAATTGGTTCAAGACTCCGCAATGCAAGGACGTCATGACGTTAGCATCATTGTTGTCAGCGCAAAGATGCATACATATCAGGTTCCTTTGGGACAGGCACGTTGCTCATCTTCATTTTTTCCGAACTGCGTATCACTGCAGCCGTGGCCACTGGGCTCTCGTGAGCACGACTGCACACGAGTTGAGTTAAATGCTTGGTTCATGAGAGTGACGTTTCTGCGACAAGCATTATTTGTCTAAAGGGTTTAATGTAAGGTTTTTCCTGTAGGTTTGGAAGCAGTTTTGTATGAATGTGGAGCGGAGACTCTGCATCCCGACACAATTGAACTAGTGGTTTTAAGAAGGTAAACAGCCGTGATTCAGGTGGTGGTATGTTGTGGTGTGTGGCACACTAGTAGTAAGTCATCTTGAAATATGGCATGTGTTTTTCTTTTGTCTTTGTAGAGTGAGACGCTAACGCTGTAGGTGGAGCATTAGTCTTACAAGGACCAAGTAACAGTAATTACCTGTTGTATTCGGTAGTGCAAAGATCTGTTTCGGGCACAGTGATTGGTGTTGTGCTATGGAGCCACAAGGCTGTTTTAGTGTTAAGTCATGCACACGTCTTGGGTTAGTTGCGGTTTTCATATATCAATGTTGGTAGTTGAGGGGATCTAGCGTTTTGTAGGAGATGCCAATTATGTGAATGCTAAAGCATTAGGGCAGGCGTTTTGGTTAATGGCCTGTGTGTATCATAGGGAGGCTCATGAATCTATGTAGAAGTGGATGTTAAGTCTTCCTTCATTTCTTTTCTTCCCTATAATCCGTGGCAATTGATGGTGCTGGTGGAACTCTTACACACATTCTGTTTGGTAATGTGTAACTTTGATTTGGATATGCTTTCTGTTATCATGATAATATGATGGTATGGACAATCGGGTGGTGGAATGTCCATATCTATTGGCTTGTCAATGTGTAGTCCTGTTTTCAATTCATGTCAGTATAACACACCTGATGATGTAAATGTGTGTGCTAATGTTTGATTTTGGTTTGCCCCTGTAAATTGTAAATTTAATACATCTGTAACGCTACGGTAGCTCTGAAGAGGACCCAGTGTGAGCGTCAAAACACGCTATTGCAATTAAAAAAGAGAAATTGTCATTCTTTGGCCACTGTTTGCTACTGCTTATTGTTCAATAAGGACATTTTTGACGTAAATACTGGAGTATATGCGTGTGCGGCTTAGGACACCAACGTGCTCTAGATCCAAAAGACCCAAGTAACTTAAGGCCAATCACTAATTGCAATTTCGTACTGAAAGTCTTGGATAAGTGTGCCACGGTACAGATTCAGAGCTTCGTGGAAGCCAACAACATACTACACAAACAACAATAAGGTTTTAGGCCTGCACACAGTACCGCAACAGCACTTATCGACATTCAGACCCATATCCTGCAGACAATGGACAGGTGTAAAGCAGGTTTGCTGGCCCTACTCGACTTATCTGCTGCCTTCGATTTGCTTGACCATGACCAGCTACTATGGTCATTGGAACACACAGGTAATTGTGCAAGAGGGGTGGTAAAATGGATTCAATCATCCCTAACTAATCCAAGGTCTAAAATTCACTGGGGCGATGCTTTTTTACCTTTCGCGACCATTAAATGTGGAGTGCCGCAAGGGGCTCGTTTGTCGCGTCTGTTATTTAATTTATATCTGAGACCACTCTACTCCCTCCTCGAGGACACCAGCGTCTTCTTTACAAATTATGCTGATGATACTCAGCTGGTACTAGAGCTGAGTGGCGATTATGAGCAGGATTTCAGCAATCTCTGGGTAGTCTATGACGTGGAGTCCTGGATGACCAGGACCTGGATGTGCCTAAATGGCTGTAAAACGGAACTGCTCATTTTTGGCTCCTGGCAGACTCGTGCTAAACTAAGCCCCGATTACAAAGGTTTTTACATCAAGAACTGTGCCATTTTAAGCCAGAATAAGATAAAACACTTGGCATCACACTGGAGTGCTGAATTAGCGCAGAAGCTCACGTGAACCAAATAAATAAGAGCTGCCAATACCATCTCCGCCTGCTCAGCCACATTAGGCCATTTGTCAACAAAAAGAACTGCGCTAGTATTGCTAGAGCAACTATTCTCTCAAGGCTGGACTATGGCAACGCATTGCTAATTGGGGCTAATAGCTCCTGCCTGGCAAGATGGCAGACAATACAGAAGGGTACAGTAAGAATCATCAAGAAGCAACCAAAGGGCAAACATATCTCGTCCAACAGAAGAGATCTACACTGGCTGGCTGTAAAGGAACATATAGCCTTCAAATCCAATACCATTGTCCATTGATACCTATATTGGACAGCTTCTTCTTATCTAAAAGTACTCATCTCCCAGTATGTACCAGACAGGGCCTTGCGCTCGGAAACTCTGAGGCAGATTACCTGCACAAGCTTCAGACGCTCTAATGGGTTGGGCAGATCCTTCCTGGTACGGGCGGCTAAGTTATGGAACATCCTTCTATTAGCCATCAGACTGGAAGGAAATAGTGCCTTACGTAAGGCTTTGAAGACCTACCTTTTTAAATAATCAGGTGGTCCTCATGGGGACTTAAGCTTTCTTCAGTCTATTTTGTCCTGCTAAATGTCTTGGTTGTACACTGTCTCTATGTTGAGCCCTGATGCCTGTGGGCTTTGGCGCATTACAAATAGGTAAATAAACCTGTTCATCCAGCTCTTTTCTATGGTTTTATGGTTTAACATATTAGTGGCAGTTTGCATGTATGTTGAAGTCTAGTATGTTTGGAGAGACTCTCCGGGTGAATAGTTGGATTTCTCAGATTGTCCTGTAAGGGATTTTTCCAGCCTAGTGTATGGTATGGGGCTGGCATTAAAAAGGTGGTACTGTCATTAGATTCTACCAGAGCATCTTCATTTTGGTGAACAGCATTTCAACAAAGATCAGACGTCAACATTGGGCCATCCTTTATTATTCCTCTGGTAATGATAAATGGTGTGCTCATTTGCCAATCTGGATCGATTGATGCTTCCCTCTGGGTTTTCGACATTTGTTTGTGGAAGGAGTCTGGTAGGAGTGATTGTTACCCTTATGGATGGATGTACCTGGGTTTGGAAGACCCTGGATGATTCTTTTGCGCTTTGCATTAATTACGTGGCTAAGTTTGCTGTTTGGGATTCAGTATTCTGGCTCTGATCAGTTGTGTCTATGCCAGGTTAGACAGTGGAACGTCAAACGTTTATGTGCATATGTTTTTAAACAGGCAAATACATCGCTTAACAATTTAGGGTTCCCTGGTGGCTTTCATAAAATACCTCTCTCGTTGTAAACGGTCATTAACATTTGGGTTCTCTCATGCCTTTCGAAGCATCACCGTTGAGGGTGTTCACACTTGAATTAAGAGGGTTTATTTTGTGTTTTGAGTGTGTGTGTGGTGAATTAGGTCTGGTGATCATGTAGCTTTCATCTTTGCAGTGGATCAGATAATATATGCATGTCTTTTGCAACTAAATGTCACACATGTCTAAAACTGGTCCAAACGGAATGAATCTCTGTACATTGGGTAATTATTACCATGGTGGCACCACACCAGAATCTTGGAAACATTGCCCGGATAGCACTCTGTTACAGGGTGGTCTGCATCATTTCCACCCTTTCAACCTTTGTTGGAGTCCCACTTCTTCTGAACACTTTTATTAACTGCACTTTCCAAGATTATTCCTGAGTTGTACAAAACACATCTTTCCCTAAAACGGAAATCGTTCACAGCAATCCTGAAGAAAACTCGACAAATGTGCAAGACGGTCACTTACGCAAAACCCATCTTGCCCTTAATGGGGGCAATGCCCTCCCTCTGAGCATTTAAGAAGTACAAGAAAATGGCCCTGTCCACCAGAGGATTTACTTGAACTAGTAAAGCTCCTCCAATTTAGAACCATGGCTGGATAACCCAGACAGTTTACCCAGAATCCCCCCCGCGCCTGTTTGTTGAAGGGTTGATCCAGTTGCAGATCGACACACCTGTCTGTTCTTTCATCCTCAAATTACACCTATCCTAAACACTCTCTTGGGTTTCCACAAGAAGGATGCTTAGTTGTTTTATGGTGAGTTTGTGGCTGAAGTTGTGCGTTTGTCTCAAGTTATGAATGTGTGACCATCAGATTATAACGAATGACTATTGCAACTGGTTTTATGGTGACCTAACAACGTTCACATTCCTAGTGCTTATTTTTTTAGACTGACACCAGGTGGTCAAGGTGGTAGTGGCATTGAGCAATTCCCGTAGCGTGCTGTCAAGAAGTCAGAAAGTAGAGCACCTTGGAGTCCTGCATCTTTTTTTAATGAAATCTGACTTTTCCCACGGTCCTCTATGTAACCTGGACTGGAGCCACTTCTTCTGACTTAACGAGGCATTCTGCAAACCTCCTCGATTGTGGTGTCTCCTCAATCTCCCCATATTTCAAAAGAACCATGAGGGTCGGGGCCAAGGTCCCTTCTTGAAGGGTGGTTCACAGTTTAGTCATGGGTCGTTTTTTCCCTCTAGCAATAGTTACTCCATTGAACATGTCTTTCCAAACTAGCACACATGCAAGGACATGCTCTAATAACAGCAATTACGTCATTGTTAAAAGGTTTTTCTAACACTTTTCACAAGCATGTTGTGAGAACCACTAAACTTTGATTTCACCCTCCCCCACCTTCGTGATTATGTATCTTTATTACATTAGTGGTCCACTTTAGGCATTATGGACCTCATTATAAATCGGCCGGTGCAGTAAAAAAGTGCCGGTATTAATGGATCCTGGCACGTTACCGCACCAGCCGACTACGTGTTTGCCAGTGGGACACCTGGGTTACCTTCAGCTAAATGCCGGTAATGAGGGTTTTTTTGCTGGTAGGGCGCTTGGTTTACCGCCCTACTGGCAAAAAAACCTCATTACTGGCAACTGCATCGCTGGTGCCGCTAATGATGGCAAATCCCCTCATGGGGATCTCCCTTACCTCAAATCTCTCCTTCTCCATTCCCCGCCTTGAATCCCTTCCCCTTCCTGCTCCCCTCCCTCCTTGCCTTTTCTCCTTGTTCTTCTCCCTCCCCCCATTCTCTCCCTTCACCCCTTCCTTTCCTTTCCCTCCTCTTCTCCCCTCTTCTCCCTCTCAGTTCTACTGCACTTCTCTCCTTCTCTCCTCCAGTTAATTGCTCTACTTATTGTTTTGTTGGCCTGATTCTCAATTGTTAAATCCTTCTACTGTAACTGTTATAATGTTATTTCATATGTAACCTGTTGTTATAATGTGCAGCGCTTTGGTGTAAAGCGCTATATAAACAAAAATAAATACAAATAGAAATACAAATGGAGTCCCTGACAATCCCACCATTACCCAAGCCAAGAGACATTAAAGAACAGACAATATCAGTCTAACAGAAGTTGCCAAATACAAGAGGGGAATGCTAAAAAGGACCAGCTTTATCAAGGTTGCGACTCGGGTTCTGTGACTCTAATTATTGTGGTTGATTTAAATTCACATTGCTACAGCAGCAGGAAAAGGCTATCCTGACTACTATTTATTTAAGTATTGCATCAGAGGGGAAAGAAAGGTGGCAAACAGGCTGCCCTTCTAGAAGATGTCATCTAGAGGGAGATGAGCATCATTTGTAGAAATGTCCTAGTATAGATCAATGTGAATGTTCTAATCCCCGAAAGCTAACATTGTGCTACCAAAGAAGACTATTGAAGTTGTTGGTATTCTAATCTGAAAGTTACTGTTGAAGCACTTTCCTGTTTTGGGGTTGAAGAGGTAGATGGGCAGGCGAGTACGACGTAGGGAAAGAAGTGGTTGCACAGAAGAAACCTGGTGAAAGGATAAAGCAGGTAGTAGAAGGTGCAAGTGCTGAAGAGTGGTACTAACAGAAAACAACATTTTGAGCTGTGAAACGTTGTTGAAGAAAAGTTAAACAAAAACAGGGTTGGCAAAAGAAGGACAGCGAGATTCAGCACAGTGACCTATGTCATATGAAGTGGTGTGGAAAGCGCTGCTGGTGGATGTAGGGGTGGGGACTTGCCACGTCCTACCACAAATGGGACAGAGAAGATTTTTTTTTACAAAACACTGCGCACACACACGGATTGTATTATAATTGGTGTATATATAATCCGCAAGGAGTTAGCCTGACACGTGTTTCGAGCAACTTGCTCTTCTACTGAGGCTACAGGTTTGTGTACATGCAAGATGAGCCAGTACATGAAAATTCAAAAACAAATGAACAACCCAAACAAGGAGGCAAAAACCAAGTGGACGGTCAGCACACCAAAGCGAAATAAACAAAAAAGGCAAGGGTTATCAGCCGCATTATATAGGTAAATGCATGGTGTCAAGTAATGCATTAGCAAATCAAAATATCCCAATTCATAACGTGAGGAACAATGTAATACAATCAATGTCATAATAGAACGTACAAATAATAAAAGAGCAAGGAGGGGTGGGGGTGGAGAAGGACAAGAGAAAAATAACAGAAAAATGCGTTAGCAATATTGTCCAAGGTTGGCCACACAGTTAGTTAGTAAGTGAACGAAAACTGGGTTAAGTACCTGTAAATGGGGTTCCCTTTAAATTGAACACTGGACCAGGGGATAGAAAAAAAGTGGTTATGGAAATGGGTATTCCCAGAGGGGGGCATAGAGGCCATGTGAAATAACCTTAAAATGAACTTACCAAGGGTATGCGGTAAGCATAGAAGCAAGAAATAACTTTAGGCTCCAGTGTAAATATAACGTGCAATGAATTAGTACTGACGCTTAAAATGAGCGGTAACTTAATTCGAGGAAACTTAAATAATTAGTCTTGATATGGCTGTAGCCAAGATGCGTACATACCTGAAATTGCAGTTGCAAGAAGTAATTTGAGTGCGAGTTTGCGCTGAAACAAATTGCAAGAAGAAAAGTGAAACCGACGGGAGAGTGTGAGCCCATCATGAGGAAGGGAGAAAGAAGACAGAAAAGACAATTAGCAATTGGCCAAAGGTGCGCGTCTGGCCATTCGTTAACAAGGCACGTAGACCCTCTGAGAAGCTAGGGGACTGCGCGCAAGTACCGTTCTTACCAGCGTCTCCGCTGTGTCTGAGGACAGGAGCCAAGCGTGCGCGGCTCCTGCTCTCATTAATAGATGCAACACCTGACCGTTACAACAGCGTCTGGGTGGCAGAAAGGGGACGCCATCTTTGCTGAGTAAACATTGATAACCTGCAATGCACTCAATGCACTCACAGGCTAAGGGGGCGGTTTCCCAGGAGTTTGTTCTAACACAAACCGCTAAATTTAGTAGTGTGGGGTAAATATTACATGGGAAAGCAAAAATGTGTTTAATTACTCTTGAATACCCGAATGAAAATATTAGTTTGAAGAAGGAAAAGGGAAAAAGTGCTTCGAGATATTCAAATATGCAAGGTAAGCTTGCAGGGAAAAAACATGATACGTTAGACAAAATTCTGGCCATACAACAAGGTGGGAGTCCCCCAGCAATCAATATCTGCGTAAGGGAAGAAGGGGGGACGGCTGAATGGGGGCCGTGTTGCCCATAAAAAGATATAAGGAATAAGAAGAGTTATTAGCCTGGGGCATAAGCCAAACAATGAAAGATATGTATGGGTGAATGTCTACCCCACTAATGGGTAGTGGGAGCAAGTTTGCCCCAATATATCTATCTTTTTAAACCCACCTCATGTGGGCAGGCTGAATTTCTAACATCTAAATAGACTCAAAACTAGTTGTGTGACCAACATTGAATCAACACTGACATACTATTTTGTTGTCCATGAAGGGAGATTGCGCATGAGATTCCACAATAATAGCACAATGCTCATAATAATACAGATAATTCATGGTCCGTATTGAGATCTTGTGTGACAGTACGGTATTGGCAAATGAGGCGAGCCTCTAGTTTTTTCAGTTTAAGGACAAAATTGCCCCCACGTTGTGGCAGGGTTACTTTTGCCATCCCAGTAAATTTGATTTGCGCCTTGTCGTCCATTTGATGAGATTGTTGCCAATGTACCGACAATGGGTACTTAGAATCTACCTGGGAAATGGATGCCAAGTGTTCCCTTATCCTGATCTTAAGCGGTCGAATTGTACTGCCAATATAGCACTGTCTACAAACACATATAATGCAATATACACACAATTTAGTGTTACAGTTAATAAAAGATTGAATTTTATGAGTGCCCAATTGACCAAATTCAATTCTGCAGGTTTCGTATGCGTAGGCACACATAGAGCATCCCCCACATTTGCGGAAGCTATTGTTGTCAGGTAAGTGTAACCAAGTGGGTTTATGTTGTGGATTGGACATGAAAGAAGGTGAGAGGATGCTTTTGACGTTATTAGCCTTGGTGTAGATGAAGTTGGGTGAGTCATCTACCCAGGAACCAATATCTCTATCAAGTTGTAAGATATGCCAATGTTTGTTTACAATTTGTACAGACTGGAATAATCTGCATTGTACCTGGTAATACATTTACATTTGTTGCTGTGAGTACTATGGGGATGTACTTTAGGAGTAAGCAGATCCTCTCTCTTCATAGACTTGACCTCCCGTTGAGCCTTATCAAGTAGGCTGCTGTCATAGCCTCTTGTCAAGAATCGATTACGGATAAGTGCACATTCCGTAGTGAAGTCCTTGTTTAAGGAGCAATTGCGTCTAGCACGTACAAATTCCCCTTTTGGGATATTTTTTGAGACAGATTTCTTGTGGCAGCTGCTCGCATGTAATACTGCATTAACTGATGTAGATTTGCGATAAGTCTTCGTTACAATTTTGTTATCAGAAATACTAATGGATACTGCTGTAATTAAACATATGGGTAAATTGAATCCCCCATGTGTTGGAATTAAGATACAACACAAAATCATTGAGGGAGTCACAAGAGCCTTTCCAAATCAGAACCACATAATCTATGTATCTTTTCCATGTATAAATATACGGTAAGAACATAGCATTAGCAAAAACAAACAGTTGATTGTAATGGTGCATGAATATATTAGCATAGGGTTGGGGCATAGCTGGCTCCCATTGCTATGCCTATCAGTTCTCTGTAATATGAATTGTTGAACAAGAACACATTGTTGGAAAGTGCACATAATAGTAGTTCTTTGACCAGTTCTACATGCTCAAAAATGGAAGCTGAATGTTCTCGAAAAATGTAATCAACACTGGCAATTGCCCTCTGGTGATTGATGGAAGTGTATAGAGCTTTCACATCAAGCGTCACTAATAGCATATTTGGAAGTACTGGTAGTTGATCTAAGATATGTAAAATATGCATGGTATCTCAAATGTAAGTGGGAATGGAAGGTACCAAAGGTGCAAGACATTCATTAATATAAATGGAGATAGGCTCAAAAATGCCACCACCCCCACTCAAGATAGGTCTCCCTTCTGGTATATTTGTAAAAGTTTTATGTATCTTTGGTAGGAAGTAGGCTGTAGGCATGATTGGGCCATCTACAGTAAGAAAATGTTTTTCAACATCCATTAACAAGCCTTTATTGTGCCATCTGCACACAAGTGAGTTCACTTCTACCTTTAATCGATTTGTTGGGTTGGATGCCAAAACCTCATAGCATCCAGGAGAATTCAGGTGATCTAAGGCCATGGTGATATAGCTGTTCTTATTCATGATCACCACATTGCCCCCTTTATCTGCCTCTTTTATGATTGTATTCTCGTTGGATGTTAGCTTGTGTAAAGCTATTTGTTCTCTCGGTGATAAATTATGTTTATTCACATTCCTCTGACTGGCTTTGTCTTGCAGTTTGTGAATGTCATTAATGACTGCTTGGTGAAAGGTGTCAATGAGATTGTCTTTAGGAAAAGTAGGTACACATTTGGATTTGGTTGACAACTCCTTTATTTTCAAATTTTGCTGCTGTATATTGAGATCATGTAATAAATCCATCACATTGACCGTAGGGTCATGGTCACAATCATCAAGGGACATCAGAACATGTGTACTCAACATAGTTTGCAATGTTACTTCTGAAAGAAGAGGTGGATGTGATTTGGATTTAAAGTATTTAACTTGTGTTGCAAAGTATTTTTTTAAATTTGATTTTGCGAATGAATTTAAACAAATCTATCTGTATCGGAACATATTCATTAAAATCAGTTAGTGTGAATGGCAATCCCTTGTTCAGGAGTGAACGTTTGCCTTGTGAGAGAGGATAAGTACTCAGGTTATGTATCAGATCTAGCTTATCTGATTCCTCAAGGTTTGTTGATAGGACGCTCGGGTCAGTCTGCATTGTAATGGGGGTGCATTTGCGCCGGTGGGATTGGCCACCCCTTGTGCCCCGAGGCTTGGGTCTTGGGTTGTAACATTTGTGACTGGTGGTAACTGAAACCTGACTTTTTTCATGGCTGCAAGGGCGGCTTGGCGGTATCTTCGAACTGCTCTAAAAAAGGAATATGGTTGAATATCAGGGGCAAGGTTGCCAACCGGAATCTCAGAGTCATCAGAGGGATTCAACTTGATATTGCTAGAAGCGTCTGTGGGGTTTCCATCTGATTCGGGTCTGTCTCCATCGCTGTCTACTTCGGAACTGGCTGGTGTGGATACTATACTAATGGATCGTGATCGGGAAAGTTCATCGTATTTAGGCTGATACGTGTACACCCTGTTGTCACAATAGTCTTTATCATCACGCGAAAATTTGCGTGATTTATGAAGTTTTACCTCATCTTGATGTCTACGCAGGCGAGTGTAAAGGGTTTTGTAATTTTTATCAATAGTGGCACTTGGTGCGTCAAAGAGTCTGATTTCTTCCTTGAGTGCATCAATTTGGGTGACAATATGGTTGTGTTCTCTACTTGCATTCTCTATAAGGAGTTTAAGCATGTTGTTAGAGCTAGCCGATAAGTTGGCTTCCCAATCTGTAGCTAAATCATTATCAACAGGGTCTTCAAAATCCGGCAAAATTAATATTCGGAGACCACTCGGAATTTTATGTTCCTTGATATAATGAGTAAAATTTGTTGATTTCTCTGATGCTGAGATGTTCTAGTTTCATAAACTTGTATCTCAGATCTTCAGACTCTGATGTCAATCTTTTAAATGCATTGAGGGTAGATCCCTTGGGGGCAAATAAAGCTTTGATATCGTCCTCTCTAGTCAATATATATTCTGCTGCCATTGCCATTGTGGATAGTTGAATGGAATTTAGAGAGAGAAGGTCAGCTGCTGTACCTCTGAGTCCCAAGGTAAAAAAAAAACAGGGTTGGCAAAAGAAGGACAGCGAGATTCAGCGCAGTGACCTATGTAATATGAAGTGGTGTGGAAAGCGCTGCAGGTGGATGTAGGGGTGGGGACTTGCCACGTCCTACCATAAATGGGACAGAGAAGAATTGTTTTTACAAACACACTGCGCACACACACAAATTGAATTAGAATTGGTATATATTTAATCCGCAAGGAGACGCGCACCTTTGGCCAATTGCTAATTGTCTTTTCTGTCTTTTCTGTCCTCTTTCTCCCTTCCTCATGATGGGCTTGCACTCTCCCTTCTGGTTTCACTTTTGTTCGTGCAATTAGTTTCAGCGCAAACTCACACTCAAATTACTTCTTGCGACTGCAATTTCAGGTATGTACGTATTTTGGCTACAGCCATATCAAGGCTAATTATTTAAGTTTCATCAACTTAAGTTACCGCTCATTTTAAGCGTCAATAGTAATTCATTGCACGTTATATTTACAGTGGAGCCCAAAGTTATTTCTTGCTTCTATGCTTACCGCATACCCTTGGTAAGTTCCTTTTAAGGTTATTTCATGTGGCCTCTATGCCTCCCTCTGGGAATACCCATTTTCATAACCAATTTTTTCCTATTCCCTAGTCCAGTGTTCAATTTAAAGGGAACACCATTTACAGGTACTTAACGCAGTTTTCGTTCACTTACTAACTAACTGTGTGGCCAACCTTGGACAATATTGCTAACGCATTTTTCAGTTATTTTTCTCTTGTCCTTCTCCACCCCCACCCCTCCTTGCTCTTTTATTATTTGTACGTTCTATTATGACATTGATTGTATTACATTGTTCCTCACGTTATGAATTGGGATATTTTGATTTGGCTAATGCATTACTTGACACCATGCATTTACCTATATAATGCGGCTGATAACCCTTGCCTTTTTTGTTTATTTCGCTTTGGTGTGCTGACCGTCCACTTGGTTTTTGCCTCCTTGTTTGGGTTGTTCATTTGTTTTTGAATTTTCATGTACTGGCTCATCTTGCATGTACACAAACCTGTAGCCTCAGTAGAAGAGCAAGTTGCTCGAAACACGTGTCAGGCTAACTCCTTGCGGATTAAATATACACCAATTCTAATACAATCTGTGTGTGTGCGCAGTGTGTTTGCAAAAACAATTCTTGAAGAAAAGTTACAATTCTTTCTGCAGCAAAAATTGTGGAGAACCATCCTGATCAAACTATTTGTTGTTTCCTAAAATGTGAGACAGTTTTTATTCCAGGAGGAATGAGAGTTTTATGACTTTTGTTTCCAAGATACTTTATTGAAACAACAGAACTTTGTGTTAAAACGGATTTTCTTGTTCTGCCTTTGAACTGTGTAGAAACCCTTGTTTCGTTCTGGGGAAGGGAAATTTGCCCTGACCACGACAAGAAACATTGATCACCTTGTGAAGCAGGTCATATGCTATATATGTACTGTTGTCTAATTGAATTGCCATATCGTTCCTTTTTATTTTGATTGTTGTGTAAGTGAGAGGGTGAGATATCCCTTGTTTGGAGTGTTCTCTTTAGTTTACTTTAGGCAGGGAAATCCTCGTCAGGGTAGTCATAGTGACGCGTTTGTTCAACCTGTTTTATTTAATAAAAATGGCAAAATTTGAAATCTCTTTACAAAGTTATCTGCCTCACATTTCTGACCCCTCATTTAAGGGAAGAGAAAAACACATGGTTAGGCTTCTCTGAGAAAGGCATGAATGGATGCGGTAGTCATTGCAGGTGCCGAGCCTCCTGCCCACCATTCCTATCTGTGGTTAAGCTGGGCATAGGAAACACAGTCAGTCGCATACTGAACAATTGTATTCCAAAAATAAATCAGGCTGCTGGTAATATTTCCAATATTGCCTTCAGAATGCTGAAAAGACTGAAATAGAGAAATCCACTTGTTCGGCTGGTCTCTTAGCAAAATCCTTGCTGGCACACTCATCTACAAGTTAGGCTTGTGCCCATAGAAGGGCAGTAGGGAGGTTTAACTTATGAAGGCTAGCGTGAAAAGACTGGGATCAAATGCCTTATTAAGATTGTGTTATCTCTATATCCGATAAGAAAGGGCTGATTCTAACATAGAACAGACACACTCACAGGGTTCTGGAAAGCTTGTGGGGCAAGACTTTTATAGAGCTGTTAAGACTTGGGTTTGAGTGAGTCTGGTAAGAGACCATTGCCTCACAGAGGCTATCAGGGCTGGAGAATCCTTAGGAGGAATCATAGGAAATGCCAGGTCAGTATGTTGTGATACCTGAATGTATATGGGTGCAAAAGAGTGGGAAATGTGTTAATTGGGATAGTAACTCATGAAGCTGCAATGTCTAGTCAAGCCGTCTGCCAATATACTGAAAATATTCATGCATTTGCATTCATATGTTTTTCTTACATTTTCTGTCCTAAATTTATCTTTCAGCACTGCTTCATTTGCACATGTCTTGTAATGCTTTGACTGTCAATACATAAGCTTATGATTCCCCACTGGCAAAGCATTAGAGGATGGACAAAGGCCACTCCCACCAGAGAAGAATTTCTGGAACCAAATCACACTGTTAATGACTTTAAAATTGCTGTGAAAAACTAACATGGGCTCAGAGTTGGCATATGGTTTATATAACTGAGGTATTTTAAACCAACATGAATGTCAGAATTCAGTTGTTAACACATAGTAAAACAGGTTTTCAGCAACAGGGAATTAATTCATATGATCCGTATTATTAATAGATGAAAACGTTAAGTCTATAATACCCATTGAAATACAATACAATACTATCAGCAGTGGTGATGCAGGAAATGATTATTTCAAAAATGTTTTATTGACGATTTCTTTAATGCCAAGAGATGATTTAATACTAATCACATGCAATTCAGTAAGGGACTGAAGTCCTTCTTATTTTGACAAGCCTTCTCAGGGACCTTAATATTCTCAGGAAATATTTTAGGCTGGTTATCAGGAACTTGATTATACAATGGGCCTGATTACAAGTTTGGCGGTAACCGTGCTGGTAAAACCAGCAGGTTGCCGCACGACCTGCAATATTTACTGGCACCTGACTTGCCGGAAACACCAGGGGATTCAAATCCTGGCGTTTCTGGAAGTCAGGCTCCAGTAATTGGGCTCAATGGTGATGGTGATCACGGAAGCATTGGCACCGTTAACATTGCCGGGGCTTCCGTGAAACTCTGCGGACGGGTGCCATTCTGCCCGCCAGGTCAGACCCTGGCGGATGGGATGGCACCCGCCCACAGCGTCGTACAATGCCGGTCCGGTGACAATGGTGCCGATAGGCTTACCGGCACCGTTGTAACCGGACCGGCATTGTCGTAATGACGCCCAATGTGTTCATTATCTTTATTAATGCAGCCAAGTCAAATGCACTACTATATTGTACATTTCATCTAAATAAACCTTTTACACAGTATAGGAGTGTAAAGAACTCAGACCTCGAGGGTGTATGCAGCCCCAAATTTTGGCTAAAAAAAGCTACTGAGCTCCGGCCCCATCGTTTCTTGCTTTTCAGCTCCAGATAAATATTTTTAACTCGCTTTTGAATGCTTTGGAACAACTCAGTGAGGCCAATACGGAGTGCCAATTGCAAAAAGGAATAGAATTAAACATTGTCTGACAGCATTCCTGATTAATTGTATGACTAAGGTCATATGTTTCTACTTGGAGGGAAGGGCTAGTGAGGATGAGTGAGAGGTGAGCATGGTTTATTACAGAGGAAAATGCCTATGGCGAATTCCCACCAGATAGTGGAGGTCAGTAGGGCTGATGTAACCAGTTATATGTCAGTTAGAGTGGCATGCTCCTGACTAATAGGCCTCTCAGAGGAACCTTGTGTTGGAAAGCCTCTCTATTTCCTCTGTGGGCCATTCTGCCAGCTGGAATATAAAGAGAAGGGTGAGACAACATAGTCAAATAACTATGCTCTCTTGGTTTAGTTTGTTAGAGAGAAGGATGTTTGAAAATTAGAAGACTTTCCACACAGCAGGCTGGCGCTTCTAGGTCAATAGGGCTGTAGACAATTTGGTTACATTGCAGTCAGTGCAAGGTGCAGCCCACATTCACCAACCCAAATTGGCCTCTTAGAAGAAGTTGCTAATTGGAAAATCTCTCCAATAACATTATAGGCCACTCTGCTCCAACGGGAAAGGTGTGAGAATGTGGGCACTTGTTGCATGGGCAGAGAGATAGGGTTAGATAGAGAGCACTGTATCAGCTGCTGTTGTGGGTTGGAGGGTTAAATAGGGAGACACAGAGAATAAAAAGCAATAACGGCTTGGATTTTCTAGTGTGATGGGAAGGAGTAGGGATAAGTGGGCATGGATTGAGATTTGGTAGAATTAAGTCACTGTCCAAAAGGTAGGTGCTGCCTGAGAGTGTGAAGGATTGCCATCTGGCAAGGCTGTAGAAGTCCTGGCTTTTTTTATTTCTATTAATGTAATATCCTTTGGGAATTATGGTATTGAAGATGCCGTAGAGCACAGAGCCCCTGGATGTCATAGAGTGCATGGGGTTATGAAGAAATCAGTTGGCGGGTTGTTAGAGCGCTACACACTCACAGGTCTTAAAGCACTGAAATAACAGAAGACATTATTATCCCACAGAGTGGTACTCATTTTATCAACCTTGGAGGGATGAAAGGCTGAGTTGACCCTACCGGGATTCACACCTGCCACAGCAGGCTGCACACAGACATCAGGGGTGAGCGCTTAGCTCGCTGTGCTATTTGACCAGCTGAATGGATCAAATATAGTGATGATGGCAGGTTCGGGTGCAAAATTTTCATTTCATTTCATTTTTATATAGCGCCGGTAGCCCAAGGGCATCAGGGCGCTTTAAACGAACAGAGACACACATAGAACACAGAAAGAGGCCAGTCCAAAGCTGGACCCTGAAGATGTCCCTGATCCAACTTATCCCGTTTCATCATCTGAAGAGATATGTTTTCAAACCCTTCCTGAAAGCAAGAAGGTTTGTTTCAGACCTGAGTGTTTCTGGAACACTATTCCACAAGCTGGGCGCCTGAACCAAAAAGGAGCTGCCCAACCCCGATTTCAGCTTGAACTTGGGAACGATCAACAGGCATTTACCCCCGGAGCGAAGACTTCTACTGGGGGTGTGAAGCACTAACCTCTTTTTTAAATACTCTGGAGCAGAGCCATAAAGGCATTTATGAACCAGGCAGAGAGCTTTAAATTTTATACGATCCTCTACTCTTAGCCAGTGTAACGCCATTCTATCTTTAGTGACATGGTCTCTTTTCCTCAAATTTTTGACCAGCCTAACCGCGTTATTCTGAATCACCTGACAACTAGAGACATCCCTAGAGGAAGCCCCTAGCATCAGGGCATTACCATAGTCAAGTCTTGATAATATAATGGCTCTGGCTATGGTAGCCATGTTGCCCTCATTAAGGTAAGGCTTAATGGCTTTCATGAGCCTTAAGTAATATGCCATGTTTTTTGTAGATAGCTAGTCTGAGCATGAGAGTCTACCACTGCGTTAACCATCATTCCCAGGGTCTTCACTTTCTGGACTACCTGGATAGTGGCGTTCTTGATTTTAAATGACTTATACTCTGCCCTCAAGTTGGCAAGCTGACAACTAGATCCAAACAGCATAAGCTCAGTTTTGGAGTCGTTCAGACACATCCAATTTGTCTGCATCCAAGCATTCATTATCTTATAGACCCTGTCTATTACTTCACTGTCTGCGT
Organism: Ambystoma mexicanum; assembly: GCF_040938575.1. Classification (NCBI taxonomy): domain Eukaryota; kingdom Metazoa; phylum Chordata; class Amphibia; order Caudata; family Ambystomatidae; genus Ambystoma; species Ambystoma mexicanum. Next base: position 135,472,867 of record NC_090941.1, on the reverse strand, counting down.
CATGATGGCTGCCATCCAGTTCCAATATGAGTTGGGTGTCGTCTGCGTAATTTGTAAACGACACCCCCTCCTTCACCAGTAAGCTGCACAGAGTGCGCATGTATATATTAAACAGCATTGGGGACAGGCTGGCCCCTTGTGGGACTCCAAATAAAATATCACAGGGATCGGAGAAGCTACTGCCCCAATGGACTCTGGCTTGACGGTCCGAAAGGAAGGACAGAAGCCAATCTATGGCTCCTTCTGAACATCCCACATTCTCTCTGAGTGCCTTGATGAGAAGGTGGTGATCCACCAGGTCAAAGGCGGCACTTAAATCTAAAAGCATTAACACTCCTAACTTGCCTTTATCTATTAAGCTAAGCATCTGGTTCTGCAGATCCAGCATGGCTGTTTCCATACTATGGGAGGCTCTAAATCCCGATTGTTGCCGATGCAGGATCTCCTCATTTTCAACGAATTGTTGCAGTTGTTGTGTAGCAACCTTGTCCAATAACTTGAGAACAAAGTTTGAGTTGGTTATTGGGCGAAGATTCGCAGGATCTTTAGGATCCAGACCTGCTTTTTTGACAAGAGGGGTGATAGTAACTTTCTTAATGTCTCTCGGCTCTATGCCCTCTTTAAATGAGGCGTTTACTATTCTCTGAAGAATGGGCGCAAAGGTAGCTTTATGTTGGAGAATGATGCTAGGAGGCAGGATATTTTCTGCACAAGTGGTTGGTTTCATGTTGTTCAACACCTCTAACATCTCTGCCTCTGAGATAGAGCTAAATTTGAAGAACTGTCCTCTGACAAGAGTCTCCGTTAGTGGGGGATCAGTGTCTTGTTTAGCGATAAGTCTGGCTTTGATAATGTTCTGTCTTGCTTTTTCTATTTTTGCTTGAAAGGCCTGTGACACCTTGTTACAATCCTCCTCGAAGGGCATGAAAGGCGGGGGGAGAGAGGCCGGCTTTTCCATGCTCTTCAAAATATCGAAGAGCTTGCTTGTCTTATTTTCTGCCTGCTCAATTTCACTATTGAGAAAATCAGCCTTGGCTACCTTAATCTTATCTCTATATTCCTTATCCTTCAATTTCCAGTTCTTTTTACTCTCCGTGGTTTTATCTTTAGTCCATTTCCTTTCCAAAGTGCGTTTTTCTTTCTTCAAAGAGTTGAGCTCTGGACTAAACCATTTTTGGCTGTTGTTATTTTTCCTAGCTAATTTTGAGATGAGCGGTGCCTCTAATTCCACTAACTCTGTAAGATGCTTATTATATTTATCTAGAAGGTTAGTACATGAGTCCTGATCCTGAAGTGAGTCCGCTATTTTATCCATACAAGTCTTAAGAAGTAGCGCATTTAGATTATTGAAGTTTCTCTTAACTATTTTAATATGAGGATTGGGTTTATGTGCATAGAGTGGTCATCTTAGATTGTCTGATATTAAGTAGTGGTCACTCCATATACAAGGAGTGGTTCTGCAATTTTGTAATAGTACATTATAACCACACAGCCAGTCTAAATGGTTTCCCTGAGGGGTGGTTGGATCCATATTGAGAATGGAAAAATCCAGGTTATTCAATGCTTTTTCCAGGGCAATAGCTCCCTTATCCTTCGTATTCCCTCGCCAAAAGTTTACATCACCCATAATAACTGTAGATACGTTATCAGATCTCAGGGTGTTTAAATATGAACAAAGTTCCGAAGAAAAGTCTGAGACCAAAGCTGGTGGTCTGTAAATAGCAATTAAATTTAAGCAATTATTGGGTGAGAGCATTAACTTAAGGTGCAAAGCTTCACATCCACTAAGTCCTAGAGTAACCTTAAAAAGTTTAAGGCTGTTTTTGGCAATTTGCCACCCCGCCGCCTCTACCCTGCTGTCTGTTTTCAAAGTAAATACTGTAGCATCTGGTACAGCCTGTTCACATGTGGGACCTACTGGGTCCTTGAGCCAGGTTTCTATTAAACAGAGAATGTCAAAATTGTTGGAAGTAATCAACTCCCCAATATTGGTAGCATGTTTGGTTAACGATCTTGTGTTAAGTAGGCCAATATTAAGGTCTGAGAACTTCCCCGTATCCTCCCGTACTGAACCAGTGACCAAATTTCCCTCCACCTCATCAATTAAAACTTCATCCCTCTCATGTTGACCAGTTTCTCTCGCTACTCCTGTAGTCAACATGGCGCAGATCTTGACTTACCTAAGCCCCAGGCTCCCCAAATCCCGGGTACTGACACAGGTGTGACGAGTCCCGGCTCCACCAACTCTGACCCGTCCGGCCACGGACCGGCACAGACCGGCTTGCCCCCTTCGCGCGGCGCGTTCGCGTCGGGTTTAAACTAATAAGGCAGCAGAGAACTACAAGGCTGCTGGATTGTGTAGTTCAGATGCCCAGGCAGCACATGCAGGGAAACAAACAGGCTAAAATCTTAGCTGTGTTAATAAAATGCTAAATTTTGGGCAGGTACGTTATCTAACGGCCCCAACTAATGATGACACAAGTTAAAATTCAATTTATAATCAATTGTAGTTTCATGACATTACACACAATAGACCTTCATACAGTGCTAAAAACGAAATACAAAAACGAAATGCAATGAAAATAAAACGGCGTAGTTTAAGAGAGACCTGAAGATGAAGGAGAATCAATGGACTTTATAGTCCGGCCAGACCGGCACAGACCGGCTTGCCCCCTTCGTGCCGGCGCGTTCGCGCCGGGTTTAAACTAATGAGGCAGCAGAGAACTACAAGGCTGCTGGATTGTGTAGTTCAGATGCCCAGGCAGCACATGCAGGGAAACAAAAAGGCTAAAATCTTAGCTGTGTTAATAAAATGCTAAATTTTGGGCAGGTACGTTATCTAATGGCCCCAACTAATGATGACACAAGTTAAAATTCAATTTATAATCAATTGTAGTTTCATGACATTCCAGACAATAGACCTTCATACAGTGCTAAAAACGAAATGCAACGAAAATAAAACGGCGTAGTTTAAGAGAGACCTGAAGATGAAGGAGAATCAATGGACTTTATAGTCCGGCCAGATAGACCAATATCACTGGTGTCCCATGAGGTTTTGCAAAAAAAAAGTCTGAAAGGGAATGTGGATGACTTAACAGAGAAGAAACGATTTATTTGTCTGGATCAGAGTACTAGTGAGCAACTGTTGAATGTGTGAGAGTGAAATGAATATGGTTCACAGGAATGTATTTGATACCCGTGTCGGAAAACTGAAAGGCATGATGGAAAGAGAGTATACCAATAGTGGTGAAATTATACTCTGTGCCCCTCGTGTTAAGAGAAAAGGTGAGGGAAGAATTGGAGAGATCGTATACCATGGGTATCATTGAAATGGCAAATACTGTGGAATGGTGTTCTCCCTTGATGGTTGTCCAGAAACAAAACAATGAAATATGCTTATGTGTTGATTTGAGACAACTTAATAAATGTTTTGTGGTCGGGAGACATCCATCGCCCAACATGCCAGAAATGCTAGCATTAGTCAGAAAGGGGGCGTTATTTTTTCAAGTTAGATTTAGCTTCAGTGTACCATCAAATAAAGTTGGAGCCATATTCTAGAAAACTGACAGGGTTCATATAGCACAAGTAGTTTTTCAGCGTCACAGGATGCCATTCGGGCTAGTTTCAGCATTGTCCGTGTTCCAGAAGGCAATGTACAAATTGTTTAAATGTACAAAAGGGGTCCACTGCTTTCAGGAATATATATTGATTTGTGGTGAGAGTGGAGCAGAACACAGTGTAAAACTGTGCAAGGTGTTGGATATCTTAGAAGGAAGGAGCATGACACTGAAGAAGGAGAAGCGCATATTTAGGAGGAACTCTGTAGATTATTTAGGTTATGAAATATCAGACAAAGGAGTTAGGCCTAAGGAAGAAATGATGACCATTTCTCCATATCAGATTGGCGCAACACTGCAGACTTATCAGACTTTTCAATTTCTACCTTTATCTTGCAAAATTCTTTTGCACATTTCTCATCCCAATTAAACTCCTCTACTTTCTTCAACAATTTGCGGATCACATTCACTTTGTCAGTGGCATTTTTCACACATTTCTGACAGAATTCTATCATGCCCAAAAAAGTACACAGTTCTCCCTTTGTCCTTGGTGACTCATGGCCTTTATCAAGCCATAAGATTGGCTCAGGTACCTACATATAAACCAGATGACAAGGCACATGATAAAAGCCCACCAAAGGAGGGTAAAGACAAATGCCCACCCCTCTTGCTAAGAAAGGTCCACATAAATGTCAGGGTAAATTTTAGGCACATGCTCGCACAGAAAGCAGAGCTGAGGACACCCCTATCACTGGGGCACCCACATTTGCATTTGGTACCTGAGCCATCGTTGGGACTTGAGTGCTCAAATACATGTCAGTCGCTTTTGCAAGCCCTCTAGGGTCTTTGATACTTTTGTACACTAGATGCAGATTTGACTGCATCTCAAAATTTCTAAGGATAGTCTCACCTGCAACCAAATTGTACATGCCCTCAAAAGTGTCAAATGTGTTACCTGTGACCCATCCACTTAGATATTTTAAGGATTGATGTTCCAATGCCTCAAATGTTTGATTCCAATTCCTCTTGAGCTCTCTAAAGCTCCTGAGCTATTGTTCTGGGGTTTTGCAGAACTTACTGATAATCGCAGCCTTCATTTTGGTGTAAATGGGCCTCTCCAAAGGAGTCAACTGAAAAATCACATTAGTTCCAGCTGTCACTAGGCGGCTACTGGGCTGCCTTGTGTGTTGAGACCAGAAACATAGAAAGGGATATCTTCCCTGCAAGGGTATTCCCCAGTTGCCCAAAGTTAGTTCTACCCTCATGGACAAGGATGACGTAGTCAGCGTGGGCATAATAGATGATGAATTCCCCGTAGGACCGGGGCAGGCTGAATGTACCCTAGAATTTTGGAGTGGGAAAGGTACAAGCTCACCAACAGAGGCCCGGGTTCCTGGTAATACTGAGATTTTTTTGATCATGTATTCTTAAATGGGAACAAAGGCCCAGAACACTGTGATACTGCTACGAGTATCACTGCTCCGATGACACTGGGTGCAAGAGGACTAGATCATCCCTAGTCATGACAAATTACTTTGGGTGTTTAATGTCCTTACCCATTGTCCACTGGCTATTGAGTTCAGTTGGCGAGTGAAACTTCTCAACTGTGTATCACTGACCAGGACGCAATTTTGGTGGGTTATTTGTTAGAGAATGCCCTGCCTGCCTGATGAATAAATCATTGCTGGGGCTGCTAGATCTAGCACTAAAGATTCAGCACAAGAAGCAGCACTTGTGGCAATGGGCCCAGGTGAGCTTCCAGCTGGAGTTGGTGAGATACCAGCACCGCCAGTATTGCCCAGTTTAGATTCAGAGGCCACAGAGGCACTTTCCCTTGTCAGAGGTGTTGCCAGACTCAGTGATCTCATGGTTGCCTACCAACATAAACCCACAACCTGGGATGGGGGATACCGTGGTTTTAGACCTCAAGGATCTACCAGAACTGAGTGACTTGCCCTCGGCTAGAGGTCACAGGCAGGCTGACATTTGCCAAGCACAACGCAACAGCCCCACTCTGAAAAATATGCATGAATAGGCAGAGAAACAGGATCAGGAGAAAACCCCAGGGATGTTCATGCTGTACTGGGAGAATGTTCTCCTGTATGTACAGTGAGCCTGAACATTCTGCGACAGGGGCTAACCAGAGGTTGGTTATAAACCAATGCCACAGGAGGTTCATCCAGAGGTTTGGTTGTGCTCCAATGCCACAGGAGGTTCATACAAGACTTGGCTCATGACATTTCTTTGGCGGATCACGTAGAAGTATCCAATACATCTGATCGATTCCATGTCCATTTTTACTGGCCCCAGATGGGAGTGAAAATAAAAGAGCTTGCCAAGTCCTTTCACACTTGCCAAGCATCCGGTAGGTCTGGCGGAGCCACGATGGGCAGGTTCAGAGATGGCAGCTGCCCTCTCGATAGTTGGGGTAACAGCAAAGTCCCTTCAGCACAGAGAATGCATTTACAATATGCACCGCCGTTGCAAAACTACATAATTATAATGAAATACTATCCTGGTGGCAGTTTAATCTATAAACATTAGCCAACCTAAGTTTGGTGTTTGGTGTATGGTGGCTGGTATTTCATATAATTGTTAAGGCCACTTCTGAATCATATCTTTCATGTGTCAACACGGTGAGCTAGGCCAGCCATGGATAGGCTGTGTGTATTCCGCCTTGACTGCCTTGCTGTGCTGCACCCAGCAGGACCATAGGCAGTGAGGACTCTCTCTCTTTCTTTTAATCCTTTGTGAGCTACCAAGACAGTCCCTCAACCAGAACTGTCCTGGGAAACAGGACTCAAGGGTCAAACGCTCTATAAAAGGACTAGCCTCACACTAGGGTGTTGCATACCAATGAGACTCTGCAGCTATGGGTCTTTGAAGGGGGCAGGATTAGTGTAGTCAGAGGGAGCTAAACACAGTTGGGGAAGGATAACACATCTTCTTTATATCTGTGCCTCTCTTTCCTTACTGTATCCTCCACTTCATTTAGTACAAAGCACTTTGCATATAATGCAAGAAGGCAAAGACAACTTGTCACATGGATAGGAATTGGACCCTTTAAACCAGGCTTGCTTTTGTCCAATCAGCTGTGGATCTTTGCCTATGAACAGGAGTGTCTCCCATCCCTTCCTTTATTCACTTCTGCATCATCCAGGACTCAAGGAAGAATTCAATGATCTTTTGGGAGAGTTGACCTTTCCAAATCCCCCAGCCATTGAGGTGAAAAGGGAGTGTTCCTGAGGCAGAGGCAAGCTCTGCTCCCTACCCACTCCCAGAGCACATTGGGGGTGACATTTGCTGAGAAATTGTCTCACCCTGTCCTAGACCCCCTGCAGTATGTCTCACAGCATCTTGAGGTCCAGAACAGCCAGGATTTCTGTTTTCACTAAATCTAACTGATGGCAACCTGTTCAAGCTGTGCTTATCGCATTCAAACCAGACGGATCCATTGGTGCTGCCTTTGGCACTCACTAGTTCTTTGCACCACTGTTCTCACCTCAACGGATTAGCTTGATGCTGCATTGCCCCAGCAAAGCCCCTTCACCTGTCCGGCATCACTCAACAATTCCTCGAACTGCATGCAGCACTCTCTCAAATCTGACTCATTACCTGGGATCAATACATCGTGAACGTATGGTTCTTTTGTAACGTGCATGCAGTGGATGGGGTGCAGAATAACTCTGAGTCCAAATAATCGAACCAACTCAGGATGATGTAAAAGGTTGCTGTTTTATTAACAATTATCTAAAGAAGGGAGGTTACAATTGTCATCAACAAATGTACACAGAGCTCTCGATAATTTTCTCATTAAACATTTACTTTATACAAAAGATTCATCATAGGGGACATCATACTACGTGGCAAATAAGAAAACCCTACAGGCGATTATAATTGGATCAAGGGGAACATCTAAGTATACTTTCTATAAGGACTGGGATTGTGATTGACCGCCCTACTGTCAGGTGGATAATGTATGCCTACCTCTAAAACATGTAATCTCCAACACTATTAAGTACATGGTTTATCATTGGTCTTAAAACTACAAGGCCCTTCATTATACGGCCCTCTACAATTGGTTTGCACGCTCGTGCCATGTCTGGATCATTCGGTTTACTTAGCAGCTCATAAGCTCAGGCCCAGGAGCCACGAGGTGGACTTGACTTTGCCTCTCCACCCAATTAGCCCAACATCTCTCATCACCCATGCCTTCTTCCATGAAGATTGTCTTTGAACTTGGCCTTGCAAAGTATCCTTGTCTGCAGGAATATATGGGAGTGCAGATTCTCACTATCGTTGTTCTAGGACTCCAAGCTCAACTCTATATTCATCTTTGGTTCACGTGACAGGAGACCACGATTTAGTCAGTTTTTCAGCATTTCAATGTCTTAAATGAATACAACTTGGCACTCTTAGTGTTCTTTCTTTGCCCCTTAATAAGGGATGATTAATCCTTTGCACGTTCACTGCTTTCAAGAATAGATAACCAACCTTGGCGGCTTCAGTTTTGAAACCAGGCCAGACAGCCTTCATGGGTCCGGGCTTACTAAATTCATGACATCAATGTCCAGCGCCTATGAAATGGTGGCTTTGCCTCCCTTCTATTCACTACATATAGCCAGCTTCTATGATGACTTGGTCTACTTGCGTTTCACCGTCTGTACAAATATTGAACAGTTGATTTTCTGCAGCACTTCGCACATGTGCAATCTCCATTCCTCATACGAGAGTTTACTTGATTTTCATCTTCATCATCAGTTTCTGTAAGATCCATGAATTCTCTTCAGCCAGTGCTCTCAGGGTGTCACGCTTGTCTCTTGTGACATCACCAGCTTCTCTTTTTTGCTCCTTTTCATATTCCTTCAGGGAGTTCCTCTCTCAGATGGTCGTCTCTTCATGGATACATTCAATAGGGTTTTCTCAATGGTTACCTTTTTTTTAATATTCGCTGCAGTATTGGCACAACTGCTGGTGTCAAACATGGCACAATCTCAGGCCTCCAACATATAGGAGGTTGTCGAGGTGGATGTTCCTGCAGAGGCATGCAGATGCTCCTCTACATTCCCCCCTCTGATCAAGTCCTCAACCACCTCTTCAATAGTTTCCACATCCTGGTATTTTCTCTTGAAGAAGTGCTTCTTCGGAGTCCAGATCTTCATCACCCTCCTGAGGGTGCCGGCTAATTTAACATGTTCATCTATACTCCAGGTCATGTAGTTGCATTGTACATTTGGATTACAATAGACCCATCTTCCCACATATTTTTTATGATTCTTTGGATACAGGAACTTTGTTCCACCAAGTGCTACAATGCTGGCCTCCATGTATTTTCTGACATCTTTATCCGTCAATTCCTTGGGTCCAAACTCTGATTTTACATCGATCATGATCTTCATTCCTACTGCCTTCTTCGCTGTCTTATTGCATTGGGTGATCACTAACCTGATCACACAGAATCTAAACATCACCAACACCAATATTGCTCCAAGAATCTTGAATTTGTTTGACAACCACTGCGGAAGACATGAGAATATGGAAGTAAACCAACCGTCATCCGCAATATCCTCTGTTTTGTCTTCTATCTTGTCATGCAGGTTTATTAGCAACGTTATGGCCTCTGTCAAGGTCCCATTCTCGTCATCATGGGAAGGTGTAAATGTGCAACATGAAGGCCCACTTTAGGCACAAACTTCTCCTTCCATCGCTGTGTCCATGTCAAGAACATATCTTTTTTGCAGGATCATTAGTCATATGGCCTCAGCTCTTCCTTGATAGCATTGAATCCCTTTAATCTGCAACCACTTGGCGTTGGGCATCATTCAGTTCCCAGGCATGAATATAGCATACATATTGAAGCAGTCTTGCTGAACAACCTGTGTTCATAAGGAATGATGTCATATGCTTCTTTTGATTTGGCTGAGAAGTAATTCTCTCTTCCTATTCCGAATGAGAAATTCAAGCGATCTTCTTTTTTTCAAATGGGCATCTGCTTTTGGAAATTCTCCAATGTTCAGGTCACTCTGAGGAATCACTAATGCTGGAACAGGAATGAGCACCAAAGAGCACACTCAACCCCAATCCTTGGGCAGCTTCATGTAGGCTCTAGACCTACAAGCCCAATATCGATCAATGAGGACAGCTGTCCCTCCTCCCACCCTAGAAACATCAACTATAATTCTGCATTCCTTGTTATCTCCCACATGATTCTTTCTGTGTCTTCGGAAGTACAATGTTGCATTAGCCAATGGGATTACAACCATGGGACCTGATTCATCTTCTACTCATGTCAGCAGTTTGGCATCTTTAGCCCATGACATAAAACACCCATCGTTCACCCTCTGTACCTCTTGTACATATTCTCTCTTCAGTAGATGGGCTGCACAGGACATCAGTCCTTCTTCCCATCCCTACTTGGATTTCACTCATCCACAGACTAAGACTTGAGTTTGCTCCCAACCTCCAGGTGATCCAGCTATTTCTGTCACATCAGGGCAGTTCATTGTCGCCCTCTCTTCAATAACCACCTCATCCTGTCCTGTTGCAGGATACACAAGCATCTTACTATTCCATCCAGGTTCCTTTTTCCATCTGTGTGGTCTTGATATAGTCATCCTGGTATGGAAACTGTTACAATGTGGCTTGCAAGCCACATGTTAATGGGCTGTGTATGGGTCCATGTATAATACTGCTGATGCTGGAATGTTTCTAGGTCATCAGCTATTGTTACTGTTCTAAATGTGATGCACAGTGATGATGTACTTGTTTATTTTCTACTGAAGTTACATTGGTGTCAGTTGTTGTTAGCTTTCCTTGGTAGTGCTGTGCTGGCATTGCTGGGGGTCTTATTTACAGTTACTATCTTAACAAAAGCATATAATGCTTCCATGAGTGTGTGGATTCCTTCCACTTAACAGACACAACCATTTCAATCTCCATCATAAAGTGGCCCAACTTCCTTGAAATTGTCCTCTGGTCATACATGCTGCAAGACGGCTGAGGCCCCTAGCATCGTGTTCTGGGAATTCTCTGGTGATGAAAATGTGCACTGCATTCATGGCATAGGGTATGAGAGAGCAGACGTAGCAACTCTCCTTAGATGTCTTTGCTCCCACGCTTCTCGTGTGCTGGTACCACATGTTATTCCCCAAGTGTGCTGCATTGTCTAGATAGGTATTTATCCCCTCACTATCTTCCTCTGCATCTCTGTTGTGTTTCCCAAAGGTCGTTTAGTAATCATGGAGTAAATCAAAAGTAGTTTTCATAGTAGGGAGAACCATAGGGACCTTTCCTTCAGTGGAAGTACTAAAATGATAGAGACTGTGAATGATGAGGAACAGAAAGACAAAGAGAACAATCATGCAGGCATATATTATGCAAAAGAACATAGGCATCTATCTCTCGCTCCATCCGACTACTCGTTGTGCTTGTTCTTCGCCTTGAACCGTGTCACTTTCCTCTTTAATAATTTTTAATACACTCATCAAATGTTTTTATATTTGCAACTGCAAAATCTGCTCAATGATGGCAATAAGAAGCCTCCTTATCACTGGCCCATATTTAGGATCATGTAAGAAAGTGTGAAAATTAACGTGTCTTCTCACAAGAGCAGGGTAAGTTTGAAGTATAAACAGACAGCAAGCACAAGCCAATGAATGTCACTATCGATAAGCAACATATGATTTACCGCTTAGAACAGGTATTCTCCACAAAATGAATCTGGATACTGGTCTCGTTTTCCAATTTGTAATTAAGAAATAATGTTTAGGCATAACTCTGGATGTTTCAATGTGTATTTCTAAAAGTTAATTTTGAAAGTACTGAAATTATCTGCAAGTCTTGTACTCTGCTAAAATATCTGTAAGGAGTGTCCAATTGAATTCCAGTCCAATATAAAAATCTGTATTAACCACTGGTTGCTTTCTCGTCCTTCTTCTTCATCATCGATTGAGTCTGCACACGCTGACATTCTTCTTCTTGTCTTGCTTCTGGATCGGCAATTGTGGGATGGCAGGTCTCACCTTTATAGGCCTTTACGTCACCCAGGTGAAGCCAAGCTCATCTCCCTTGGACCTTCACAGCGGAAGGGGATATATTTTCAATACAAAAGGAACCACTGAAACGTGGCTCATGCCACCTTCGCGTAAAATTATTAATAAAAACTAGGTCTCCAGCATATAACTTAAGTGCCGGTAGTAGTTCAATTGGGTTGGTTGTTGAATTGTCTTCATCTGTGTTCTGAGACCAAACCCCCTTGTGCTTGACTTGATCTGAAATGAAAGAAATACTAGAGGTCATACATGTCAAATAGTCGTGCATTTCAGTTCTAGCTACACTCTGGGATCACTTCTACTCCTAGATGGAGGTATAAGGGGCGTTCTCATTCAACGCCCTGTCAGTAGTAAATGAGGGTTGGGTCTCTCACATATCCTGTTTGCTTGCGGTGATAAGCAGAAGAAAACATAGGCTTAGTACTCAATAGAAGCCACATCTGTTCAAATAGCTCATTAACAAAATGGGGCCCATTATCGGATCTCAGCACTTCACACACACCCCATTTCAGGAAAACTTTGTGCACTAAAAACTTCACTGCGCAAGTGGTATCAGGGTGTTTACACAGACCTGCCTCGATCCACCTGGAAAAGTGACACACCACCACTAGTAGATACCTAGATCCATTACATACTTGCAGCATATGAACATAGTTGATATGTAAATGCTGAAACTGACCATTTGGTCGAGGTATTACCCGTCTAATTGTCCTCACTGTATGCCCGGCAGTAAACATTTGACACACGATGGAGTTTACCATAAATAGTGCAATGTGTTCCAACAAATTCGGAATGAACCAGTCTACCGCAATTGTAGCAGCAAGACTTTCTCTAGTTACATGCGCAGTTTAATGCAGCTGTTCAAGTGCAACCTTCAATAATGCTACTGGCATCACTGGATTTCCAGTGCTATCTTGTCACCATAATTCTTCCATGGGGGACAAAGAACACCCCCTTCGTTTCCACAATTCCTGCTCTTCCTGTGATTCACTCTCTTGAATCTCCATTAGTTGGGTTATCCATAATTTATAAAACCCCTCTTGCACTAACATGGTTGTGATTACCTTTTCTTTAATATTCTCAGTATCAAAACTCGAAATATCTGGGGAATATGCAACCCTTTTGGCTTCTTTGTCTGCGGCTTTGTTCCTGCAAGAGATAAAATCTGTTTGCTTAGTATGTGCTGCACATTTAACGACCGCTATGGCCTGAATAAGCCTATCCAATAAGGATGTGTGCTGCACTGGAGTGCCGTCTGCATGGAGGTAGCCACTCCTCTTCCAATGTGCTAACCCTGCATGTACGATTGACATCACATAGGTGGAGTCACTGTACACCATCACTTCCTGTCCTTCGTGTTTCTCGAGCGTGACAATGAGCGCTACTAATTCTGACGCATGCACGGAAAAGTGAGATGGTAGCCTTGCACTTGCTACAACTTCAAATTCTCCATTTAATCTATGTCTCACTACTGTGGAGCCTGAATGCCTTTCCCCACTAGTCTGATCAATTTTCAAAGAACCATAAATAAAGAGAATTTCCCCTCCTGCTAAAGCATTTTCCTTTACACAGAGTATATCATAAAATTCAACATAATTAGCACAGTCATGCACATGATCAACTTCTTCTATTGGCTCAGCTACAAACGTGGCAGGATTCACTATTTTACATCTTACAATCTTAATCGTTGGGTTAGAAATCATTACCTCATAAGCTGTGCCTTTGGATTTCTCTAAATTGGCAAACAGAGCAGTTCCACAAAGAGAGTCAAGGAGCAGCCCATGACAATACTTGTAGATTTCTTAATCGAGAATGCGGCAGCAGCCAATCATTATTCATGAGGAAAGTGTCCTCTCATAACTGGGCCTAAAATCCCATTGTAATATGCTAAAGGTTTGTACCCCAAAGTAGTTCTCTGCGTAAGCACTGCTGTCATGACTGTCCCATTTGTGTGCGAAAACAAATACAATTCCTCAGCATAATTGGGAATTCCTAAACCAGGTGCTGTACAAATTGATTTTTTCAGCTCCCTAAACCCTTCCTCCATTTCTTCAGTCAATTCTATTTTTATTTTCTCCACTTGTGCTTTCTTTAAAGCTTGCAGAAGTGTTCTTGTGTACGTACTGTAATCAAACACCCAGGCTCTAACATAGTTGCAGAACCCCAAAAACCGTTGCATATGTTTCAATGTGTTTGGTTTTGATGTTTTCATAATTGCCTCGGCTCTTTCAGGTGTCACTTACTTTACTTCATGTGAAATCAATTGACCTATGTATAACCCCTCTTCTTGACAGTATTGTAACTTCTCCTTGTCAGCCTTATATCCCTTGTCTGCTAGAATAGTCATAAACTCAACAGAATCTTGTCTGCACTCATCTTCTGTGGTGCTACAAATTAAAATGTCATCTACGTATTATATCACCAGACTCTTGAGATCAATTTTGCCTAAATCCATCTGTAGGACTCTATTAAAGATCGATGGGGACTCACAGTAACCTTGGGACAAACTAGTATGTTTCAGTTAGGTTTGGTGGAATGTAAATGACGTCAAGTCTTGTGAGTCCTTGTGCAACGGGATCGAGAAAAACGCATTCTTCAAATCGATCACCATGAAATATATAGCTTCCACTGGGATACTACATAGTATCATCGCCGGATTAGGAAATAAAGGAAACTCTGCATTTACAATCTGGTTAATCGGTTTCATATCTTCAATAAATCTCCATGACCCTAGTTTGGAATTTTTGATCGGATACACTGCTGCATTACATGATGATTCTGATGGCACCAGAATCCCTTGTTTCATTAGTGCTGAAATGGTCTGAAATATACCTTCACCAGCTTCTCTAGACATGGGGTAATGCTTTGCTCGAGGTAAAATTGCTTGTGGCTTAAGCTTTATTTTAACTTCCCCTATTCATTGCATTAAACCTAAATCATAAGGGCCTGTGGTCCAAAGTACGCTTGGCACCTTTCCCAAGTCTACCTGAAATAATGCTGGACGTTGCCGCATTTTCGCCATTCGCTGTGGGACTTCCCTCTTTTCTATCCTTATTCAGTATGAAATTCTCCCAAAGAACACCACTTCATCATCTGTCTGGTCTTCCCTGAACATGTCGTCATCAGTTATGTCAATCTGTAACCTTCCTCGAGAGCTATTACTGTTCTCCATGGTCTACCCTCATCATCTATTCCTTCGATAATTGCAATTTCCCTGCATACTATGGCTGCTTCCAATTCTATAGGGATAGTCTGTCCCCCCTCTTTGTCCATGGGTATTCGTGGTCTAAACAAAACCTCATCAGGTATCCTCACAATTATTCCCACTAAGCCAGGTAGCCATGTCAATAGAATGCTCACTTGCAGAGCCACTTGCCCTGTGAACGCCAGTATAAATTCTCCCACGTTTAAGTAGTTTATTCCTGGAGTGGAACACGCTATTCCTTGATCAGTAAATGAAATTGTCATGTTTAGTTTTGTAGAGGAGGAGTCAAAAGCCTCTACCGGAAGTTGCGGCCCTAAATTGCCTATTTGTTGGGAACCAGAAATAGCGACAAAGGCAACACCTGTGTTGATGCCTTTAACACGAGCAGCCTTTGAAGCAAAGTATCCATTAAGGAAACCAATCTTCATGTATCCACGAAAAGCTGACAGCCTCTTGGGAAAGATCCCTGAAAGAAGAGACTGGTGACGTCACATGAAGCAAAGTGACACACCTCAGAAGAGATGACAAGAGAACAGGTGAATAGACCATATAGAATCTGATGACGAAGTGAGAATTGAGTAAGCTTGCATATGCAGAATGAAGATTGCACATGTAAAGCACAGAAGAAAATGAAAACCATTTTATAATTGTACAGATGCAGTAATGCAAGTAGATGAAGTAATCAAAAGGCTGGTTATATGTAGTGAATAGTGCAGGCGGTTCTGCCAAGGTATATATATGCATAGGAATCTGGAAGTTCAACATCGTACTTTAGCAAACTGAAAACCCTGTGAATAGAAGACTTAAAGTGTGGCGCAGCAGAATAAGCCTGGCTGGAGATGGAATCTATCGAGACGGTTTGCCTGGCCCAGTGTCAAGGATTGGCACAGCTAAGAAACTAGTTGTCTATCGTGGAAAGAGACAATGAACGAGAAGGCAAAAGCCAAGCTCCTGTTAAGGTGAGGCGGAAGGACAATGAGTGCCAAGTTGTATTCATCAAATGGTATTAAATATAACGAAGAGGCTCAAAACGTGGTCTCCAGTCACATGGTCAGATGAGAATAGACTTTGGGCGAGCTATACTGAGACCAGAAGATAAGAACATGCTCACACTCCCTTTTATTCCCAGGAGCAATGATACTTACAAGGCCAAGTTCAAAAGACTATTCTCATGGCCGACAGCTTGAGTGATGATAGATGATGGGCTAATCGGGTGGGGAGGCATGTCAAGTCCAACCCACCAGCACCTGGGGTGCCAGCTTCCATGCTGCTAACGAGTGGAATATTCCAGAAGGGTACAAGAGTGCCAACCAATTCAAAAGGGCCACGTACCAAAGAGCCCTATAGTTTAAAGATCCAATGAGATGTCTATTTGATGATGCTTACAATGCTTACAATGACTTGCACTAGGGGTGAGCAGAGTTGTCCACCTGACAGTAGAGACCCAATTACAACACTAACCCCCATAGAAAGTATACCTAGATGTTTCACGTTATCCAATCACAACCCCACATACGTTTTCTTAGTTTACCACATATTATGACATCAATGGTAATGAATATTTAGTATATAAGTGTGTTTTTTGTGAAATATGTTAAAATCTTACTGTCAGACATCCGATGATGTTCGTTGTACTCCCTGTTTAAGATAATTGTTAGTAAAACAGACCAAGTCTTTTGCCAACTTCCTGAGTCAGTTTTATTATTGATGTTTGAGTAATTTCTGCATCCCCATCCACCCTGTAGAGTGTTACCTCGTCTTAAAGGGCCTTCGGGTTCACGTAGTAGCAGAAAGGGGATGGTTAAAAACGGCCATCGATAAGTAGGTCTTTGGAGTAGTGGGAACATCGGACACCCTCTGCCATCCAGCCAGAGGAACGCAAAGTTTCCTGTGGAGAACAGCCTATATAACCAACTTGCTAGTAAAGAAGATACAGGTAGGACAGGACCCTGTTTTAACAAAATCCCTTTGGTTTCCACAGGCGCTGAGCGGACCGCAGAATACAGCTCGTGATGGAGAGCCATTTAATAATTGTAGAGCAGACATGTGGAGAGCTCTTAGGGTACAGTATCCTGACACGTCAGATATGGGTGTAATTATGGCATGTAAGATGCAAGAAGGCGAAGATCCACTTGCTTACATTAAAAATATTCAGGAACAGTGGACTTTGGAAACTCGCAAGCCGTGGGGGAAATCAGTGGCTGTATTTTACCACATTTGATGTCAGGGACTACCGGAGCAAGTACAGAGACAGCTATAAAAATGTGTGGGAATGGAAGCAAGGCCTTGGGCAGAGATACAGTTGACCATAGTGCACCACTGTTGACTACTGCAAGAGAAAAATAAGAAGAAGGAAGAGGCTAGGAAGCGAAAGCAAGCCATGTTAGTTCAGAAGAAATTCTCAAACTATGCCATAGAAGGTGCAGTATTGACAAGCAGAGAAGGGCTGGGAATTCAGCAGCAAGCAATGGGTACATCACAGGCAAATAACCAACGCCAGATGGACCAAGGAGGAAATGGGTTCATGCCGAGAGGCTGAGGAATGGGCTATAGAGGGAGAGGTAACTTTCAGAATAATCAAGGTGGCTTTCAGAATATGCAGAATGATAACCAGAATATGCAAGGAGGGTTTCATCAAGGAGGGCAAGTTAGAAGAGCACCTCCAATATGCTGGATGTGTGGTATAGCAGGACATGTTGCGCGCATGTGTGGAAGCCAAGGGTTTGTACAGAATGGCCAATTTTCAAGAGGGGGGACAGCTTATCCTCCTGCATATAGCCCACAAGTTAGGAATGGGTTTGAACAAGATCAGACGGTGTATCAAGCACAAGCGCTGCAAATGCAGCAAACACAACAGCCACAACAAGCACCATTGAATCCACTGCAAGGACAGTCACAGCATGAACCCATGCAGATACAGCAGAATGCAAACACAGGGCAGGTATTAACTCCTAGAATAGGAGGTGTGGGAGAAAGTCCTTTAACAGGTACAGGGATGAGCATATATCCACAATAGGACTGCTCACAGGGTGACTTGATGTGTTCAGTACTATGAGTAACACCAGACCCCCAAGAGGAACCAAGGGTTGATGTGACGATAGGAGGCAAATCTTTTTCTTTTTTAGTAGACACTGGGGCAACTCGCTCATGTATACAAGAGGAATCATTTCCATTATCGGGTAATGCCATGAATGCTCAAGGGTTCTCTGGAGCTATAAGCAGAGTTTACTTTTACTGATGAATTACCAGTCTCAATAGGAGAGTGTGCATTGTCTGTTCCATTATTGTATTCGCAGTAGACACCAGTTAATATTCTGGGACGAGATTTAATGATGAAGCTCAATATGATGATTTTTGTTTACTGATGATGGCATAGTGTGTTCTAATGCAGGGATACACTATTTAAACATGGGCAAATGTATTATGTCATTTATAGGGCACATGGCCCTGCAGGGAGTGCCAATGGAACCTGAAGTTTTCCATTCTGGGGTATGCATTCTGTTAACATGGCTACCTGGCTTTGTGGGAAAGACTATGAGAATACCTGATGAGTTTTTATTCAGGCCACAGATACCTATGGATGAAGAGGGGGGATGAACGGTTCCTCTAGAACTAGTTGCAGCCATAGTGCAAGGGGAATTGACCATGCTCGAAGGATTTGATAAGGGCAGGCCATGGAGGAGAGTGATTGCCAATGGGGAAGGGTATAGATTGACTGATGTCACAGATGAGGATATGTTGAGAGACAATCCAGCAGACAATGAAGTCATATTTGAATTGCAAAATAGAGAAAAGACAGATCCCACAGCGACCAGTATATTTTGGCAAGGACTTAGAAAAAGTGCCAGCCTCATTATGAACTACAGGCCCCTATGATGTAGGATTATTGAAGGGGTGGTAGAAGTTAAGATTAAACTGAGGCCAGGAGCAATTTTACCTCAAGCAAGACAATATCCCATGTCTCGAGAGGCTGGGGGTATTTTTAAAACTATTTACATACGAATTGATCAGGGCATCTTAGTGATATCAGATTCACCGTGCAATACCGTGGAGTACCCTGTGAAAAAATCAAGAAAGGGGTCATGGCGTTTAATTCAAGACATGAGGCCGATTAACCTGATTGTAGAGGCAGATTTCCTATAGTTCCAAATCCAGCAACAATACTATGTAGTATCCCAGTTGAGGCATGATATTTCACAGTGATTGACTTGAAAAATGCATTTTTCTCAATACCGTTGCATAAGGACTCCCACAATTTGACATCATTTACTTTCCACCGACTAAATTGAAAACCACTTGCTTGTCTCAAGGGTACTGTGAGTCTCCATCAATTTTTAATAGGGTCCTTTAGATGGACTGAAGCAATATTGATTTGAAAAGTGTTGTGCAGCAGTAAGTAGATGATATTTTGATGTGTAGCATGATAGAAGATGAGTGCAGACAAGACTCAATTCAGTTAATGATTATCCTAGCAGACAAGGGTTATAAAGTGGACAAAGAGAAGTTGCAGTATTGCCAAGAAGAGGTGTTATATATAGGCCAGTTGATTTCACATGAGGGAAAAAAGGTCACACCTGAAAGGGCTGAGGCAATTATAAAAACAGCAAAACCACACACAACAAAGCAAATGCAGCAGATTTCTGGGACTATACAACTATGTTAGAGCATGGGTGTTTGATTATAGTTCTTAGACAAGACTACTTTTGCAGGCTCTAAAAAAAGACACAAGTAAACAAGGATAAAATAGAATGGACTGAATAAATGGAGGAAGTGTTTGAAGAATTAACGAAAGCAATTTGTGCAGCTACAGTTTTAGGAATTCCCAATGATTCTGAGGCATTCTACCTGTTTTCCTATACGAATGGGACAGTTATGACAACAGTGCTTACACAGACGAATACACTGGGGTACAAACTTCTGGCATATTATAGTGGGATTTTAGATCCACTTATGAGAGGACACTTTCCTTGTGAACAATCGCCGGCAGCAGCCGCGTTCGCCATTGAGAAGTCTATGAGCCTAGTGATGGGCTGTTCTATGACATTATTTGTTGAGCATGCTTTGTTTGCCATTTTGAGAAACCTAAGGGTACGTTGACATCTCAGAGAGCATCTGCATATGAATTTGTTATTTCTAATCTTGTGATTAAAATAGTCGGGTGCAGAATAGTGAACCCTGCCACATTTGTAGCTGAGCCTGTGGCAGAGGGTGATTATCTGCATGATTGTGCTAGTTATGAAGAGTCATATGACGATGTACCGAGTGTAAAAGAAAACACGCTGTCAAGAGGAGAGATTCTCTTTATTGATGGGTCATAAAAAATCGATCAAATTAATTGAGAAGGATTGACTGGGTCAACTGTAGTGAGACATAGAGAAAATGGGGAATTTGAAATTGTGGCAAGCAAAGGCTACCATCTCACTTTTCGGCACAAGCAGCAGAGATGGTGGCGCTTATTATCGCACTTGAGAAATACGAAGGGGAGGAAGTGATGGTGTATGTGACGCCAACCATGCATGCAGGGTTAGCACGTTGGAAAAGGAGGGTCTACCTCTGAGCAGACGCAATCCTGTGCAACACGCAGCACTATTGGACAGATGTATTAAGGCACTACAGCTCCCAGCAGCCATTGCAATAGTTAAATGTGCAGCACATACTAAGAGAACTGAAGAAGTCAAAAGGGTTGCAACTTCTTCAGACACCTTGGGTTTTGATACTCCGCATATAAGAAAGGGGGACATTATGATTGTAGTGGTGTGTCCCTTTTTGAGATGAATTGAAGCAAATCCATGTACACACCCTGATGCCACTTACACAGTGACGTTTTTAGTACAAGAAGTATTTCCAAGATGGGGAGTATGTGAGGTGCTGAGATCCAACAATGGCCCACATTTTGTTAATTAATTATTCAAACAGCTTGGTCTTGAACATAAACACAGGTTTTCTTCTGCTTATCAGCGCAAGTGAACGGGATATGTGAGAGATAAAACACTCTTCTCAAAGAGAGAATTTCTAAATTAAAATTGTTACTGAAGAAGGGATGGCTATATTGTCTACCCCTAGCATTATATGCATTAAGGAATCAGCCCGGGTCGGACCACCACCTCACACCCTATGAACTAATAACAGGGAGGCGAATGAGAATTCCTCAGACTCCACCTACGAGGATTAGAAGTGATGCCCAGAAGACAGCTAAAATCTTAGGAAATTAGTTACTTGCTTATTTGACATGTATGACCGCTAGTATCTCTGTCATTTCAGATCAATTCAACCGCAAGGTGTGTCAGTCTCAGGACACAAACGAAGACCATTCAGCAACCATAACCTGAAAAACTTTTATCAGTCCCTAAACTTTTCGAGGGAGATGTCGTGTTAATACGCCACTTCACTAGAAAGTTGCACGAGCCCCGTTTCTGTGGACCCTGCATTGTGGAAAATGTCAATCCCTCAGCAGTAAAAGTCCAAGAACGATGTATGCCGGTGAGAACCAAACACCCTCACCCGTTAATTCAGAAGCAAGTCAACACGAAGTAGCTCAGCACGTGCAGACTCGATTAACCCTTTAACCCTTTAAGTGCCAAGGGCGAGGTATCTCGTCCTTGGGATTACCTCCTCAGTTCCAAGGCAAGGATGAGATAGCTCGTCCTTGGCACTTAAGGGGTTAATGACAAGGAAGAAGGACACTGAAGCTGCTGGTTGAATAAATGCAAATGTGCATTTTGACTGTGGCTCCCACGGAACACTCTTTATAGATATTATAGTAGGAGCAATCCTTCTTGAGCCACAGGAATCTTTTGAAAATGAACGTTAGAAAGTTGTAGCTATATCATGATTATGCCTAAATGACAACATTTGGTCAAAAATTGGAAGAGGGAGCAGTATCCAGACTCATTCCTTACTGAGTTTCTCTTTGGGCACCCAAATGGTCCTGTCTGATGTCGATGCCCACAGATTACTTATTATGGTCTTTTATTACATAATTTGAGTTCATCCTAATTTTGTTTGGTGCAACACCATGTGTTTCTGCGAGATCCTATAAATCGTCCTGCAATCAGTCGGTTACTTGTGGAGATAATCGAGCACATTCAGAAGCTAGCTGAGCACTTAACAAATTTGTCTGATTAAAAAGGTTTTTTCCTTCCTTAAAAATAGTTCACAGGCATGATGTGGAATCCTGAAAGTGATACAGTGGAGGCAAACGAGCGAGCTCAGCGACGTATGGGAAATCGCCACTGGTGGGGACTAATGTATCGGTGCCTAATATATGTCTGCACAGCATCTATTATTGTTCTCCTGTTTCTGCTAATGCATGCTGCTTACCTTGCTGGTCCAAATAAAGCAGCAGCCTCCTGGATCCTCCCCACACAAGTGACCATTGCAGACATACCTGTTGCATGAAGGCCAAGAACATATGTGATTATCCCTACACCAATGACACGTGCAAAGTCACCTATTTCTTTGACAAGTGTTCCTATGCTTCACCTTGTAGGAAGGATGTATACTAATGTATTTCATGAGTTGCCTATGAGAACTCACTTGGCAAGGAAGAGACCCAAGAGAAGTGCAAGAGAAGATGATTATGAGTTAAATAATTATTTAGACAGTACGGCACACTTGGGAAACAACATGTGGTATCAACACATGAAAGAAGTGGGAAAAAGTACTTCTGAGGAGAGTTGCTGTTTTTGCAGTCTCCTACCCTATGCATTGGGAATTCTAAGATATTCAAAGCTATAGAAATAGACGTCCAGACAGCACATTGCCTGACTCACCTTGCACTCTGCCATACAAGAGGTCAATTCCAGTGTCGAACAGCATCCTTGGTATGGGTGACAGAATGGTCAGCACCAGAAGAAGATGATTTTGTTTAAGATTTGAAAACAAGAGCAAGACCACACACCAGAGATCATGTGATAAGATACGACAGCTTGGAATGAAAGGAGCAGGAATCCAAAGGGAGATAAACAGAAAGCTCAATTGCCAAGGAAAGAGTGATGAAGAGATACGAAGATGCAAGGAGAGCGGTCAAATGCAAATTTGGGGAACAGTACTTTCACTAGATGGCTGGGAAGAAGGCATAGTCGTATGCAGAGCAGTGCCATTAATAGGACATCACAAACCAGTAATTGAGTGTGTAGAGAACGGATGTAAACCTCTCTGGCCGAAGCTTGCAAAGCTGCTGACATGGGTTGAAGATAGAGGAGGCCCTGTGCAGATTAGTTCCTCTGGCAAGCGCAGAACTATGCTTCAGAAACAATGGCACAAGAAAAGTTGGAGAGAACCAACAATGTGGATGAATCTTTGATGTACTAGAAATGAAGGATGGGACAGTAGTGATAATAGACCACTATTGGGCTTGTGGATCCACCGCTTATATGAAGCTACCTAGGGACTCGGGAGATCTATGCTACATAGTGAATTTTCACGTTGCAGCATTAGTGTTCCGAAAAGTGACATGAACATTGGAGGGTTTCCTAAGGCTGATGCTCATCTGAGTAAGAAAAGAGCACTTGAGATTCTCAACAGAACTAAGAGTGAGAACTATTTCTCAGCAAAATCAATAGAAGCTTTTGATGCCATTCCATATGAACACCGATTGTTCAGTCAGACTTCAGCAATATTCACAACAATCTTCATGCCAAGGATCCAGGTGATGACGAATGCCAAATGGTTACAGATAACAAAATGCGAGCTCCTGCAGACAATCAACACAACCATAAAGGGATGCAATGCTATTGAGGAAGAGCTGAGAGCCATAATACTGATGACACTCCAAAATAGGTATGTCTTGGACATGATTACAGCCATGGATGGAGGTGTTTGTGCCAAAATCGGGGAATCATGTTGCACATTCATACCTGCTCACGATGAAGAGAATGGGACCTTGACAGAGGCCATAACGTTGTTGACACCTTGCATACCAAGATGGAAGATGAAGTAGAATATATTGTAGATAACAGCTGGTTCACATTAATTTTCCCATGGGTACCACAATGGATGGTGAATATCTTCAAATTCCTTGGGGCATTACTGCTGATGATAATGTTTTGATTCTGTATAATCAAGATAATAATCACACAGTGGAAGAAGACAGCAAAGAAAGCAGTAGGAATGGCGATCTTGATTGATGTTGAATCTGGATTTGAACCCAAGGAACTGACATATGAAGATATCAGAGACTATATAAAAGCCAGCATCTATGCACCTGAGGGAATGAAGTTCCTGTATCCAAGAGACCACAAGAAGTATGTGGGAAGATGGGAAGATGGGTCTACTGCAGCCTAATTGGATAGTGGACATGTTAAATCAGCAGGATCTTTGAAAGGTGTGATGAAGATATGGACTCCTAAGAAGCACTTCTTCAAGAGAGGATGTCTAGATTCAGAGACTAGTGAGAGAGTGGTAGATGAATCAACCAGAGCTGGGAGTGTAGAGGAGGAGCCAAATGCCTCTACCGGAAGTCTTGCCCCTAAATTGCTTATTTGTTGTGAACCAGAAATAGCAACAAAGGCGACACCTGTAATGATGCATGTAACATAGGCAACCTTTGAAGCAAAGTATCCATTAAGAAAACCATTTTTTATGTAGCCACGAAAAGCTGACAGCCTCTTGGGAAAGATCCCTGAAGAGCATGTGAAGACAGATGAAAGAAGAGACTGGTGATGTCACATGAAGCAAAGTGATACACCACTGAAAAGATGACAAGAGAAAAGGTGAATAGACCATATAGAATCTGATGATGAAGTGAGAATCGAGTAAACTTTCATATACGGAATGAAGATTGCATGTGTAAAACACAGAAGAAAATTAAAACCATTTTATAATTGTACAGATGCAGTAACGTAAGTAGACAAAGTAATCATAAGGCTTGCTATATGTAGTGAATAGAGCAGGCGGTGCCGCCAAGGTATATATATGCTTAGGAATCTGGAAGTTCCACATTGTACTTTAGCAAACTGAAAACTCTGTGAATAGAAGGACTTGAAGTGTGGCGCAGCAGAATAATCTTGGCTGGAGATGGAAGGAGAATCTAGAAGGTTTGCCTGGCTCAGTGTCAAGGATTGGGTCAGCCAAGAAACTCGTGGTCTATCATGTAAAGATACAATGAACGAGAAGGTGAAAGCCAAGCTCCTGTGTAAGGTGCGGCAGAAGGACAATGAGTGCCAAGTTTTATTCATTAAATGGTATTAAATATAACGGAGAAGCTCAAAGCGTGGTCTCCATCTCCATATGGTCAGATGAAAATAGACAATGAAAATAGACTTTGGGTGAGCTAGACCGAGACCAGAAGATAAAAACATTCTCACACTCCCTTTTATTCCCAGGAGCAGTGATACTTGCAAGGCCAAGTTCAAAAGACTATTCTCATGGCAGACAGCTTGAGTAATGATAGATGGTGGGCTGATTGGGTTGGGAGGCATGGTCAAGTCCGACCCACCAGCACCTGGGGTGCCAGCTTGCATGCTGCTAACGAGTGGAATATTCCAGAAGGGTACAAGCGTGTCAACCAATTATAAAGAGCCACGTACCAAAGAACCCTATAGTTTAAAGATCCAATTAGGTGTTGTGTATTTCATGACGCTTACAATGACTTGCACTTGGGGTGGGCAGAGTTGTCCACCTGACAGTAGAGACCCAGTAACAACACCAACCCCCATAGAAAGTATACCTAGATGTTTCATGTTACCCAATCACAACCCCACATACGTTTTCTTAGTTTGCCACATACTATGACGTCAATGGTGATGAATTTTTAGTATATAAGTGTTTTAAAAAAAATATGTTACTGTCAGACATCCGATGATGTCCGTTGTACTCCCTGTTTTAGATAATTGGTATTAAAACAGACCAAGTCTTTTGCCAACTTCCTGAGTCGGTTTTATCATTGATGTTTGAGTATTTTCTGCATCCCCATCTACCCTGTAGAGTGTTGCCTTATCTTAAAGGGCCTTTGGGTTCAGTTTTGTCCTTAAATCTCTTCCCAAAATGTTAACTGGTGTCTGTCTTGAATATAACAAAGGAACAGACATGTCACACTCTCCTATAGAGACTGTTAATTAATTGGTAAAAGGAACTCGACTCGTAGCTCCAGAGAACCCTTGAGCATTCATGGCAATTCCTGACAATGGATATTTTCCCTCTCATATACATGAACGAGTTGCTCCAGTGTCTACAAGAAAAGAAAAAGATTTGCCTCCTATCGTCACATCGACCCTTGGTTCCTCCTGGGGGGGGTCTGGTGTCACTGATAGCACTAAACACATCAAGTCACCCTGTGAGCTGTCCTATTGTGGGTACCGGCTCATCCCCATCCCTGTGAAAGGATTCCCTCCTACCACAGTGAAACCTCCTAGCCTGGGTGTCAGTACTTGTCCTGTATTTGCATACTGTTGTGTCTGCATAGGGGCTTGTTGTGACTGCCCTTGTGGTGGATTCATTTGCACTTGTTCTTGCTGTTGTACCTGCTGTACTCACGGTGCTTGTGTCTGATACAATATATGATCTTGGGCAAATCCTTCTCAAGTCTGTGTGCTATATGTTGGAGTATAAGCTGTCCCCCTCTTGAAAATTGACCATTTTGTACATTCTCTTGCTTACCACATACGTGTGCATTGTGCCACTCATCCCACAAGTCCAACAAACTAGGGGTGCACATCTGAAAGCCCTCCTTGAGTACTCTGGTTCTCATTCTGCGTACCTTGAATCCCTCCATGATTATTTTGAAATCTGCCCTGATTACTTTGAAATCCACCTCCTCTTCCTCGTGGCACAAACACATATCCACCTTGCTCCATCGGGCACAGATTACTCTCCTGCGATGCACCCATTGCTTCCTGCATTCCCAGTCCTTCTCCACTTGTCAATACAGTCCCTTCTATGGCAAATTTTGAAAAGAAATTCTGAACTAACTTGGCTTCCTCGATTTTCCTATTCTCATCTTTCTTCTTGTTTTTCTCTTGTAATAACTGACAATGGTGTACTATCATCAGCTGTATCACAGCCCATGGCTTTGCTTCCATTCCTACTTGTTTTTCCTCTGCCTTTGTACCGGCTCAGGCAACCTTGACACAAGATGTGGTAAAATAATGCCACTGTCTTTTCCAATGGCTCGCGAGTTTCAAGTTGCCATTTCTCCTGAATATCCTGAATGTAAGCAATAGGGTCTTCATCTTCCTTCATTTTACGTGTCATAATTGCACCCATATCTGATGTGTCAGGATACTGTACCCTGAGTGGGCTCCAAACATCTGCTCTGCAATTATTAAAAAATTCTCCATCATGCACTCTATTCTGTGCCATTGAACTTGAATACCCTGCTCTTCTCCATATGTCATCAGCCCTCTCCCCAAAGATAGCTGCCAGGAGACCTTTTATGTCCCCTATGGCCAATGTGTTTCCACCTGTCATTTTTTCTAATTCATGTATCCATTTCTGAGCGCCTGAAGTTAAACTTGGGAGCTTACAACTTAAATTATCCTTTTCCATCTTTGGCCATGGAATATACTATGGTCTTGCTCCACTTTTTTCTAACAATGGAAATTGAGTGTACCCCCTCCCAGAGTCAGATTCCATCATTAATCTATCCATGGCAGGGACGATCGTCCCTGTCTGTCTCCTTGTGGGTAACAACCTTAACCTGCTCACATATGGCAGCAACTCTCCCTTCTCACTGTGGGATCGTACTCAGGGACACTCAGGAAAGGTTATAGGATCTGGCGTCCTATCTTTAGTTTGTTCCAGATCAGACCATCTTACTTCTTCATCTAATTGCAGGCTTCCTTCAGGGGAACACACGCGCCCTCCTTCTACCCCAAGACCGGACTCTCTTTCCTTGTCTGACATGTCTGTCCCCAACTAGTGTGACTATCATCCTCTTCACCCTTATCCAGATTCATTCTACTTAAAGACAATGCTTGACGTTCATCGCTGAACAGGCTTCCCTCCTCTCTTCGTGATTGAGGCACTGTGGATCGATCATCATTCCCTCAGGTTCCATACTCGATATTTCGCCTTAACTTTTGATAGACCTTGTCGATCCTTTCTCCAATGCTTTCCATATCAAATCTTTCTTCGCCTAACGCAACTCTAGATGTTGCTTGCGTTGCTTCCTTTATCAGAAGGAACTCTTCTATGCTGTCCCATCGTATTTCTGGGCTTGGCCCTACGGGTTCCTTACAAGTGAGACTGGTATCAAGACCTTGTTGCCTCCTTTTTCGTTCCATTTCTTTGTCTACTTCTCTTTGCTTTCTCGCATCCCTTTTAATTCTTTCTTCCCTTTGCCTTCTTTTTCCCCTCTCCTTATTCCTTCCCTTCTTTCCTCTTTTCCCTTTGTCTCTGTAATCTTTTATCCCTTAGACTTCCCGCTTCCTCCTCTTCTTTCTCCCTTTCCTGTCTATCCCTCACTTTAATCACTCTTTGTCTATTGTCATACTTTCTTTGTTCTTCTGCCTGTTCTTCTCCTCTTTCTTGCACCTCCTGATAAATCTGCTCTCGCCGCTCTCTGCTCTTCCTTTTCTGCTTGTCATCTCTCAATCTCTTCTCTCGTTCTTTATCCTTTCTTTCTTGTTCATCCTTGTTTTCTCTTTCCCTAGCTTCCTCGATACTTTTCCCATCTTTTTTAAGTAATATCTGTCCTCCCATCCATTCGTTCTGCACAAGCGCTATCTCGTCAGCTTTATCTCTCTCTCCTTTCCATCTCTTAATCTCCCTGTCTATTTCTGTCAACAGTTTCAACCGCTCACTCCTTTCTTCTTTAACTTGCATGATCTTATAGATCTCTTTTTTTTCTCTTATTCTCCTCTGGACTATCGTCACTATTGTAAGCTGGGGGTTCATACATCAGATTACTATACCACGTCACTGCTTTCAACTCCTTCAAAGGATATAACCCTATTTCTTCCATACTAACGTCTTTTACTTCGGGCAAGGTAAGGGGAGCTGAGGGCTCACACCTTCTTTCTTTCACTGACTAATCATCCACTCCTCAGGTAGTGGGTCTTCCCTTTCTTCTTGGTACATCTTTCAGAGCTCTAGAATCTCTAACCTTTTCTCTAATTTCTTCCCCGTGTACGCAGCATGCAACTATGTGGTCATGTGTTGAAATACCGCTGTTGACAATGATACAACTTGTGGCCATGGCATGAACATTTTATCTGCCGTGCCTTTCAGCCATTCCGCACTATACTGTTTGAGCTTGGGCATGTGCTTTGGTAATGTTTTGCATACTTGCATAAGATGCTTGTCTACCATAATGACAATTCTCAATTGACTGTCAATACTTACCAGACTTATTAAATACCCTTTATACTTTTGCTTAAATCACCACTTTTCAACATCTTTAAAACAACAAATATGAGCATGCACCATCAATCCCTGCTCAAGCCTCTAATTTCAGGACCCTGTCTATACCTTTCATCAATATATCTATTTCTTGATTGGCTATATCTACTTTATTGATTGGCTAAATCTACTTTCTTGATTGGCGATATCTACTTTCTCGATTGGTGCCAATCACTTAGTTACTCTCAATCACTGTTGCTCCTCCACTTTTTAAAATTTTTCACAACTTCTATCGCTCTTTGATATTTTTGCTCAACAAACAACATTCAGACTACTCTACATTACACACATATAAACACTGTGATCACCTTTTTCTCTCGCCTTTACTCTATACCCTATACAGGGTTTGAGACGTCACGTTACGTAATCCTGATTACTCATTATATGTTTCTGCTCTACCCCGCTGGGATTTGCGACGTCTCCTTCTGAAACTCCCTTGAGTCAGGATTCCTAGGCGCTACCTTTTCTTCTCACAATATTTCCTGTTACTCAAAAACCATCCCCTGCATTTGCCATTC
The DNA here is from genome assembly GCF_040938575.1 of Ambystoma mexicanum. Classification (NCBI taxonomy): domain Eukaryota; kingdom Metazoa; phylum Chordata; class Amphibia; order Caudata; family Ambystomatidae; genus Ambystoma; species Ambystoma mexicanum. The sequence continues at coordinate 135,443,196 of NC_090941.1, read as the reverse complement.
CTCTTAGTCTACTCACCATTCATTAATCGACTTTGGTATCGACTCCTCCTTCAATCCGAACACTTCGCATTCTGTCCACAGAGTGCCCATGGCAGGGATTTCGTCAAAGGGGGACCGGCCCACCATCTCGGTTCTTCTTGCAAGTCTATTTCTATCGGCCGCTCTCCACAGGATACCCTACGTTCCTCCGGCTTATGGCAGAGGATGCCATATCGTCCAAAACACCGGAGACAAACTAGTTTGGATCTTTTCCAACCATCCTCTGCTACCACATGAATTTATGGTTCTTTAGTAATGTGCATGCAATGGATGGGGTTGCAGAATAACTCTGAGTCCAAATAATCGAACCAACTCAGGAATATGGCAAAGGTTTCTGTTTTTATTAACAATTATCTAAAACAGGGAGGTTATAACAGACATCAAAGGACGTTCGCTCAGCTCTCAACAATTTTCTCATTAAACATTGACTTTATACAAAAATATTTGTCAGAGGTGACATACCACGCGGCAAATAAGAAAAACCTGCAAGCGATTATAATTGGTTCATGGGGAACATCTAAGTATACTTTCTATATGGACTAGGATTGTGATTGTCTGCCCTACTGTCAGGTGGACAACTTATGCCTACCTCTAAAACATGTCATTTCCAACACTATTAAGTACACAGTTTATCATTGGTCTTCAAACTATAAGGCCCTTAGTTATACAGCTCTCTACAATTGGTTGGCACACTCATGCCACTGCTGGAACATTCAGTTCATGTAGCAGCACGTAAGCTCAGACCCAGGTGCCAGGAGGTGGACTTGACTTTACCTCCCCACCCAATTATCCCAACATCTCTCATCACCCATGCCTTCTGCCATGAAGATTGTATTTGAACTTGGCCTTGCAAAGTATCCTTGTCTGTGGGAATATATGGGAGTGCAGGCTCTCACTATCGTTGTTCTAGGACTCCAAGCTCAACTCTATTTCCTTCCTTGGCTCACGTGACAGGAGACCACGATTTGGTCAATTTTTCAGCATTTAAATGTCTTAAATGAATAACCCTTGGCACTCTTGGTGTTCTTTCTTTGCACTGTAATGAGAGATGATTTACCCTTCACACGTTCACTGCTTTCAAGAATAGATAACCAACCTTGGCTGCTTCAGTTTCGATACCAGGTCAGACAGCCTTGACAGGTGCTTCCACGATCTCAGCTTATTCTTGCTGGTACACAATTCTCTGCCTTTCCTCCTCATGGGTCCGGGCTTACTAAATTGATGACACCAATGTCCAGCTCCTATACAATGGTGGCTTTGCCTGCATTCCATTCACTACGTATAGCCAGCTTCTATGATTACTTGGTCTACTTGTGTTTCAGCATTTGTACAATTATTCAACGGTTGATTTTCTTCAGCACTTCGCACACGTGCAATCTTTGTTCCGCATATGAATGTTTACTCGATTTTTATCTTCATCATCAGTTTCTGTAAGATCCATGCATTCTCTTCAGCCAGTATTCTCAGGGCGTCACGCCCGTCTCTTGTGACATCACTAACTTCTCTTTTTTACTTCTTTTCATATTCCTACAGGGAGTTCCTCCCTCAGATTGTCATCTCTTCGGGGATACATGCAATAGGGTTTTCTCAATGGGTACCTTTTCTCGAATATTCGCTGCGGTATTGGCAAACTGCTGGTGTCAAACCTGGCACAATCTCAAGCATCCAACATATAGGAGGTAGGGGGGAAGGATTTTCTACAGAGGCATGCAGATGCTCCTCTACATTCTCGCCACCTCCAAATCCAGGTGAACCCACAGGAACAACAGCTTGAGGCCTGGCTCAACCTTTATAATTGGGATCCCTGTTAGTTTGTAAAGGTGTGGGAGTTGAATAGGTAGTTTAGCCAATACTCATCCGATAGTCCTGCAGAACATAAGTCATTTTGTCACAGCGAGATTGTGGGGTTTGTGCAAAATGAGACTTGTCAGGCTTTCCTATTCTTGTTTAGTCTAGCTTCAACCCTATCTACCCATCTGGGAGAGTACTCTGCCATGTTAGGCTTATGGTGGAGGCAGTACCCTCTTTAAAAATAGTAAGGATATTGAGTCTACTTATCTGACAGGCACGCTCAACTTGTGTTTTGCGTGAGCGAGCAGAAACCATTTATATACATCAACCTGAGCTTCAGAGCAGATTCAAAAATGTCTTTCCATGCGCTGATACCTCCTCCTCCACCGACATCCCCTAAATAACGGTACCGCAAATACCCTTAGCATTATTACCGGGTCTGTTATTACCGAAACCAGAAGTAACATCATCGCGCAGCAACGGGAAATGCACCGGCAGCCATCTTCAAAAACACAATCCATTGTAATCCTCTGCAGACAGGACCTCTGCAGGCAAAATCCCAAACACTCCTGGAAGAAGATGTCCAAAGCTCCCAAGAAAGCCGCAGCTTGCTTGCGTAAACCGAGATTTAGCGATGAAGAGCTAAATATGTTATCCAAAACATTAGTGGAGCAAGCCGAAGTAGTATTCTGTGCAGACCTGAGGCGTCCAGCACAGCTAAGAAAAAAACAGATATGGGAGGATGTAGCGAGAAAGGTGAGTGCGGTTGGCACCACTGCACGCACCGTAAAGGACTGTAAGAAGTGGTGGGATGATCTGCGCCTGCAAATACGCAACATATTGTTGGCCAATTGCAGCCAAGGGCTGGCAACAGGCAGCGGTGCACACTCCCCCATAAAGTTGACAAGGTGGGAAGAGACCTGCAGCTCAACAATCGATATGGAGGCCGTTGAAGGAGTAGGCAGAGCGTAGTATGGAGTCCCATCATCGGCTGATGAAGGTGAGTTACCCTTTGCGCACAACACAAGTCCCCACAAACACCTGACATCCAAAGTGCAATGTTGTCCAACAAATGTGAATCTGATGAGAGCTACTACATGGCCCATCATACACACATTCACATATCCCTGTCTAGATTCTGGCCCCACCACTGTCACATCAAATAACATGCTGCATGCTGCTCCTATACATAATACACACCCCATACACAGAATAACAGCACATGTCACACAGCACGCAAGCCACAACATACCTGTAGGCCACACAGCAGATACCATGCTAAACATGTCACTGAGGGATGCCAATACTATCCCCCCAATCTTGCACGCACCCTGTCTGCCACAACAACTAGCATGCAACGATCCACATGGCACAAACTGCACAAACACCAATGCATGCATGATGCAAGTACTCCCATCACTGATGACCTGCCTCTCTCTGTCCCCCACATGCACGGATACAGACAACGATGGGCATGATGCTGCTGCACAGCCCAGGACACCAGCCAAAATGTCCAGGGGTCAGGGCAATGGCACCAGGCCATCCACATCCAGGGGCACAAGGTTGATCCAAGTGGCACACAAGGCACACACCAGTGCCCAACCAGCTGCACAGGCCCCAACGCATGACCTGCAAACACCTGCCCCTGCACCTCTAGAGACACACATCTCACAGGATGAGCCCACATCTGCGGAGCATGATGGCACACAGTCGGCAGCCACTAGTTCTGTTGGGGAGGCAGCTGCATCCACACCACATAGTGCCGATGAGGACAAGGGGCATGAAGAGTACACCCCTGAAAGAAGCATCTTGTCGGGGGATGTTGTACGAATGTCCAGCCTGCAGGACACCCCACAAGGCACCCCACAGGACACCCCTAAGCACAAGCTTGAAGGCAAGGGCAGACATGAAGAGTGGGCTCCATCAGAGGACAAACCCGTATTGTCCAAATCAACACCAGCCAATGAACCATCCACCTCCACCGCAATACGGACCTCGAGGGACGTTTGTCAAGGATGGAGGGCCACCAACAGAAAATGCACGAACTTGTAAAGTAATAGTTGCTGATGGGGAGGCAACAAGCCATGTGATGCGGGAGAACACTGTGGCCATCATCAAGGCTGTTACCAAAAATTCAAAGTGGGTCCATGAGGGCTTTGCTACTGTGGCCCAGATCCTTGTGAGAATGGCCAACACCATGGAGCAGCGGCATCCAGCGGCATCTGAGCCACAGCCATCAACTTCATCGACTGCCACGCCTGCCAGCTCCACACAGACCAGCCCTGTGCTCAGGTCCCTGCGCAGCATGCGGTGCACTGACATGCAACCCACTCCTCCGGAGAGGGGGCGGCAGTAGCAGGGGTACCCTGCACGTGCTGACTGGCAGTGCATCTGGACACTTGTTGTGCACTTGATGTGTGGGGGTGTGGGGGGTGGGGGGTGGCTGGGGGTGGGTGTTGGGGAGGACAGGAGGGGGAGGCTGGAGGGGGTGTGTGGGGGTGTTGGGGGGAGGCTGGACGGGGTGTGTGGGTGTGTTGGGGGAGGGGGAGTGGGAGGTTGGAGGGGGGATGCAGAGGTTGGGGGGGTGGTGGGAGGGGAGAGGGTGTTTGTGGGGGGTGGAGGGTTCATTCATGTTGTAAAAACCATCTGTACAATTGTGTTGTGTTAAAAAAATCACATGACTGGACATTGCTTCTTCAGCATGTATCAATTTATTGAATGACAGTGTACAATGCAAATTCATCCCCAAACCCAGTGCCCATATTCCCCCTGTCACAGTGCCCAGGGTCCCACATCCATGTCACCCTCTGCATCCCAGTGCATCAGAAACTATGGTTTATCAATGATTGGTGCACAGCACGTCCCTCATGTGCATCGTGGCCTGGCCAATGTGCAACATCTTCTCCTTCCTCATCTTCTTCTTCACCTGGTGGTGGCTGGTCCCTGTCAGGTGGCAGAGGAATGTTACGCTGGATGCACATGTTGTGCAGCATGGCACATACCATGATAATCTTGCCCACCTTCTCAGGACCTTAACTGAGTGTGCCACCCAACCTGCTGAGGCAGCGAAACCATGCCTTCAGCAGGCCAAAGGTCTGCTCTATGACCACACGAGTGTGTGTATGGGCATGATTGTAGTCCTCTTCGTGCCTGTTCTGCGGATTCCTGACAGGGGTGAGGAGCCACGCTTCAGGGGATAGCAAGCATCACCTGCATGGGAGCACAATAAGGTATGTGTAAGGGTATTTCTTCAGTTCCATTTGTGCTCAGCCTGTACATCGTTCATGCTTATATGCAGTATATCGTGAATGGCAGCTATTGACTTCACATCTGCGCAACTATCTTCCCTGTACACAACTTGACACTCCATGGTGCTGGTCTTGGGTTACTTACATGACTTAGGGGCCTTGACATTGGAATCACCAACCACCCAGATGGAGTGACAAGGTCCATGAAGTACTCATATGTGAGGGTTGTGTGGCAGGGGATGAGACCAAATGCATTTTGGGCAATGTTTGATGCATTAAGCTAATGCCCAACGTGATACAGCTTGTTTAGTCTATCATGCTTTTGGATCATTGTTGACGCCATGCACGTGTCCCTTAACGTCTTCACACCATTCATAATGGCACAATATGATTGTTGGTAGGGTCCCCCAGTGTAGGGAAGTGTTCCTTGGATGTTGCAGGGTATCGACTTGCACGATGGTACTCATGTGCTGTGGGTGATTCCTGCACCATTCGCACCCATGTAGGTGTTGTTCAATACTTAATGGCTCCAATTTGAGGCATCCATGTCACATGTGTTTTCCCATTTGTATTCATCTGCACATGTTGCCATGGTGTTATGCAGTGTTACTGTCAGGGAAGGGCAGTGACAGGGGATTTCCCTGATGGTGAATTCATACTGCACACTCATGGAAGCATGACCTGCGAGGTGCTTCGATGCGGTCATGTGTATTCAGCTTTGTGACTGCATGATGGTGCATTGTGGTGATGTGGGTATGGTCAGGTGATGTCCAGTGGACAGATTCAGGGGTGTGCGCTGATTGTGAGTCTGACATTTACACATTGGTGTACGGCCAGAATATGTCTGTCTCCATTTTCTATGTCATGCATCTTATTTGTATGATTATGGGCACGTTGTTTGCCAGCATGGACAGTGTCCAGACACCCCATTGAGGACACTCCTATGGCCCAGAGGGCAGACAGGTTGCATATGCATGCCCCCCCATGATACACTCCCATGGCCCAGAGGGCAGACAGGTTGCATATGCATGTGTGCCCCCACGATACACTACCATGGCCCAGAGGGCAGACTCACCCAGGAGCCAGGCACGTTGTGCAGCATCTCGTTCCATATAGCAGGGAAGCGAGGAGTTCTGCAGCACCATTGCATCATGCATGGATCCTGGGAATCTGGCACAGCAATGTGTTATCATCTTGCTGGAATCACACACCATCTGCACATTGATGGAGTGGTATAGCTTCCGATTGTGGTACACCACCTCCACGGCATGCAGGACTACCAACTCCACGTGGGTGCAGTTGAGGGCATCAATGACATTGGGCATGCCTGCCAGTGCATGAAATGCTATTTTGGTGTCATTCACCTCCCCATCTGTCCGTGGTAGGGATATGTGGGCCCTTGCGTGCTTTAGGAGTGCATCCAGCACTTGGTTTAGCACACCGGAGAAACATGTTTGTGAGATGCCATGCAGCTACCCCAATGTGTGCTCATAGCTGCCTGTGGCCAGGAAGTGGAGCACAGACACCACCTTCAGCAAAGGGGGGATGGCGGTGCGGATGTTGATCAGGCTTAACAAGTCTTCATGTATTAGATCCAAAATGGTGGTGATGGTGTCCCTGTCCAGGCGGTACAGGGTGTGGATCTGTGCTGGGGTTAAGTTGAAGGACTGGCCCTTATGCAAGGGATTGGTGGCTGCCTGTGGGGACCCACTGCCTGCACTGGTGGGATTTGCTGGGGTGGTCTCACCCTCCTTTTCCTCCTGCATCTCCTCTGTAATCCCTGGAGTAGCAGTGCAGGCATGTCCTCCAGCTCCAGTATCGCAACTGCAAGTGGAATCATTTTGGTCTTGGAAGGGGTGTTGTGTGCGGGTGTGCTCCTTTTGTGCAGGGCCAGGCTCCATTGACTCCACCTGTGTTGATTGTGTGCACCTGTGGCAGTTGGGAACACAGCAGTTTGCTATTTACAGGTGATCCGCGATGCCAGTATTGCCGGCATCATGGTGGCCCTTCTTACCGGCAACTTGATTGGTATGTGCATGTCCGTGCTACTCGTAATTTCCTCTTCCTTGCGGCATGCCGGTGTTACTGGCACTGCACACGTGTGCACGCTGGTATGGTAGTTCAGAGTGGGTCCCTGTCTTTGAATCATAAAGAATTCTCATTAAGAGCTTTAAATTGACCTGCCGTAGCTGTCGCACTGGGATCCGATTGTTCCAGGCAAATGTGTCAAATGTTCTGACCCCTATGCGTCATCGTTCCAAGGTTGATACAGTGAATAACTTTCAATTGGGATTATTAACATATTACTATGATTAGAAACGGAAGGAATTCAACATGAAACACTATATAAAAGTGTGAGATTATTGTCCTCTCCCTACGCTCTCATTCCTACGCTCTCTTCCTCAGCCCATTTTCTAAGTAGGCGAGATCAGAGAAATGTATTGGAGACAGGCTGCAACTCCAACTCCACTCTCTCTTTGTCTCCTCACATCTCGGACATCACAAAGAAGTCCCACTACCAGCTGCACTTCCAGAAAGGGACTCTTCCCTTTCTCACTACCCCCAGAAGCTCATTGTCTCAAGAGCTCTGGTTCTCTCTAGGCTGGACTACTGCAACAGCCTCTTTCTCAATCTGCCTTCCTCTAGTCTCCGCCATCTGTAACTAATCCAGAACAGGACTGCAAGACTTATCCTTGGCCTCAAGCCCAGGGATCGTATCTCTCCAGCACTGAAATCTCTCCACTGGCTCCCGGTGGCTGCAAGGATCAAGGTCAAGACCCTTTGCATGCTCCACAAGGCTTTCTGGGGCCAGGGCCCACACTACATCCAACGATCTCTTCCAAAATACCTTCCTTCTTGAGCCTTTCGCTCAGCTACCTCCAACTCTCTAAGGATTAGACGCTTTTCTAGGCAGATAGTAGGGGGTAGATATCTCTTTCCTCTTCAGGTGCCACCCTGCCCCTCTCAAACTTATGTGCTAAGTCAAAAAAGTTGTCCATGAGGTCCTGGCAGACCATTCGTCCTTCCCTCACCTCCCCGCTTATGTCCTGATGTGCCCTGTATTCACCTGCAGCGTTTTCATCATTGGAGCAGGGGAGGAACGGTCCTCATCTGGAGGCATTTGTATGTCCCTTTGTATGCACATGTTGTGGAGCATTGCGCATTTGACTATGATTTGACCCACTTTCTCAGGGCTGTACATGAGTTCACCACCTGTGTGGTGGATGCACCTGAATCTAGCCTTCAGCAGTCCGAAGGTGCGCTCAGTGCATTTCCTGGTCCACCTGTGGGCCTTATTGGGGGCAATCTCCTGTGGTATACCAGGGTTCCCCACAGGTGTCATCAGCCGGGGTCACTGCGGATAGCCTGAGACACCTACAAGAAATTGAATGTTGAGTGTTAGATGTGGCTGTTTGTCTGTCGAGGTACATGGATATGGGCCTATTGTGCCGTAGGCCTATGTGCACTCATCTGTGCATGTGGATGATGCATCTTGCATCAATTGTGGTGGAGGGACACTCCACACAGAGTGCACTTTCCAGTGTGTGGAACATCCTTCATCATATGTTTGTGTATGCGCTGACATCACCCATAAAGTTGACACTATGGAGAAGGTGGTAGGCCATGTACCACCCTATGACCATGCATTGTCAGGGAATGGCTTTGACAGGGGCCTTGCTTGGTGTCACTGATTGTGTTGGCCACAGAAGCAAACCCTACAACATTTTAAACTCACCGATTGTTGTCTGCTACCTTGCATGCCAGGATGTCCTGCAGAGTCACCTGCAGTCAGTACGTGTACTGAGGCAAGTCAGTCATGGCCCATGGCCTATTTGTTGCTTTCTTGGTGATGCATTATGGGACTTGTAGTTTGCTCACATTACTTCTCATTCCATCCTCCATGTGTGTCCCTATTCTATGTCTTTGTCAGATTGGCTACTACATACCCACAAACCAGGTGCACTGTCCTCTGTGTGTGTCCATGTATGCTGGTAGGGTGCTGTTCCTCAGTATCATGGCATCATGTGTGGCACCAGGGTATCGGGCGCAGCAGTGACTGATTGTGAGGGCGGCTTCACATGTCATTTGGACATTCATGCAATGGAACTGTTTCCTGTTATAGAATGCCTGCTCATTGCCTGTCGGGGGGCGGAAGGCGGAGGGGATGGTATTAATGCCAAATGCGTGCAGTCCACTGCTGCTATGGTGTTGGGGAACTTAGCAGTGGTATATAAACGTGCCTTTGTTGCATGCATTTGCACCTGGGTGGTGAGCATGGAGATGTGATGATGGGCATGCCTCATGAGAGCATCCAGGACTTGTTCCAGCACCTTTGAGAAAGTTGTCTGGGACGTCCCATGCAGCGTCCCAACAGTATGCTGAAATCCACCCATGGCACAGAAGTGTAGGATGGACACATTTACAAGGGGGCGGATGGCAGTTCTGATTGCGATGGCGCTTTGGAGATCAGCCTTGAACAGGGTGAGCAGGTTGAGATGGTGTGCCGGTTCAAGCGATGGAGTGTTACTAATTGGTTGTCCGTCAATGTACAAGGGGATGCCCCCCCTGCAGCATGCATTCCCTGCGCTTTTGTGGTGCCTGTCTCCTTCCCTGCTGCGGTCTTGCATGATGTTGTAGATGGATGAATAGTAGCAGGTTGTGGATCCCATGATTGGCGTTTGTGTGTGGCCTCATGTTGCTTGGATGTATGTTTGGGGAAGGAGTGGACTTTTTCTACTCCTCCTGAGTGGATTCGATGCATCTGTGACTTGATTTCCATCACCTCTGTGTATTTACCTCCACCTTACAGGTGGCGGTAACTGCACTGTGTTTTTGGCTGAATTACTGCTGATTTTCAGTGGTAGTTCAGCTTTTTTTCAATTTGTAATCCGGTGGAAACACCATTTCTGGTTGTGGCGGTAATTCCACTGACAGAATTAGCCCTGGTGCAAATTCTGCCAGATCTCATTGGTAATTACAGCGGCAGTAATTCCGTCAGTGGTAATTCTGCCGGTGGAATTAGCGACAAGTGCGTAACTCGGCTTTGTGATGAAAGTGGCAGTAATTCTGTTACCGCCACTTTTACCGCCAAATGTGTGCTGAGCCCCATTATATGATTAAAGAATAATGCTATGAACATTAAACTATAATGAATGGTCGAAACGTAAAGAATATGTTTTCTATAAATATATCATGAAGCATATTTCCCTCACAAAACTGAAAAAAACAATATTTAATTTGTTGCATGGTGTTATCTGCTGTTATAAAGTCGATCTTAGTTTATTGAACTGTGTGCTTCTTTTAGAAGATGTCTATGTCTTTTTATGCACAGGTGTCATTCCCGGTATCCCCCTTTATTTGAGATAGCTCACCCCACACTTTTAATTGGGGTTGGATAAAAGAGTAAAGGTTTGTTGGAAAGATTTTTTTGCAGTGGACTTTACACTTCCAGAGCTGGAGCATCTTTGTTTAATGCGCAGTGAAAGAGTCCGTAGGCTTTGAAAACACTGAGAGGATGTGAATCATGGCCGCATATTTGTTTGACTGTTATATTTTTCAGATACCGCAGCACTTGTTTTTTCCCGATTATACGAAGGGAAATGTTTTTAAACATGCTTCCCTTTATTGTGCCATACACAATATGTTCTGATGACCACGTGGTTCCTTAACACCTGCCCTGCTGGATACCCTAACAGTCACGACATTCAGATGTTGTATTTATCTTTACAGCCATGTAGACAGCCATTGGCCAAGCCAAACGTTTTGATTTCTGTGGTTGGCTTGCTGCTTTGGTCCCAGGCACATGCAACAGAAGCCAAATGCGTTGCCTCGGAGGGGAGTGGGGAGGGAGGGGGGCGACTGCAGGATCCCTGCACACCCACCAGTCCATCAATGCCATGGCCCTGCAACCTTACTCAATGGAATTGGTGAAGCAGCTGGGCCTAAGGAAAGCTGTCATGCAATGTTGTCCTACCTGTCTCCAATACACTTCCTGGCTGATAGTGAAGAAAGGCACCTGGCTTACATATGTCAGTAAATAAAAAATGAGGGAGGTACACATGTGATGTCATCAGTGATGTCATGAATGACATTTGAGATGTCATCTTTGATGTCCTGGGTGATAGTCTTAGCAATGAACGTAGGTGGTGCGAGTTATGGTTGCCTAGTTTACCAAAATTAGGGAAAGTGCAGTGTTTTTTGGTTTCACTGTGAAGTGTAACCTCCCTTTGACAAAGTTTTTATTTTTATTTATTTATTTTATTTTATTACATTTGTTATACGCCCAGACCCGAGGGTATCACGGCATAGTTACAGACAATGGGAGAATGCAATCTTAAAAGCGAACACAGAGGTACACAGGAATAACAGTCAATAATATACATCAATATACAAAATAGTCAGATATTATACAACAATATACAAAATAGTCAGCTATGTACAGTTAATTGGAGCGGATTAGTGCTCTGGTTCAGTTAGTATTTGTTGAAAAGCCAAGTCTTCAAAAAGCTTTTGAATTTTGGGAAGGATGTTTTGTTCATAATGTGAGTGGGTTGAGCGTTCCAGTGTCTTGGGGCCAGTGTTTTGAAGCTACTACACCCTGCTTTCTCTCTTTTGTATCTGGGGGTTTCAAGGTATGCGTTTTTATTGGACCTGAGGAGTCTGGTCTGGGGCTTCTTCATGACTATGTTGTTGAGGTATTTGGGTGCTTTGCTGGCCCTGCATTTGTGAGTGATGCTCAGGGTTTTAAATAGAATTCTAGCTTGGATGGGGAGCCAGTGGTGGTCTCTTCTGGTGTTAGAGATATGTTCAGATTTTTTGATGCCTAGGGCTGCTCTGAGAGCTTTGTTCTGCATGAGTTGAAGTTTGGCTATGTTGGCTTTGGAGGTGCCAAGGAAAAGGATATTTCAATAGTCTAGCTTAGACAGTATGAGTGCTCTGGCTAGAGTAACGCAGTTATTGGCTGAGAGGAATTTACGGCTAAGGGAGATGAGTTTGGAGGTGTATGAGGTGGACGAGGCTAATGTATTTACTTGTTTAGACATGGATAGTGTTGCATCTAAGTAAACACCAAGGGTCTTGACTTGTTTAAGAACAGGGATTATGGTGCCATCGATGGTGAATGATTTGAAAGCGGGCTCAAGGGTATTGATTTTGCTGGAGGAGCCTAGTATGAGGAGCTCGATTTTGTCGTCGTTGAGACAAAGGCTACTATTAGCCATCCAGTTTTGAATGAGTGAGTAGATTTGGTTAACCAGGAGTGAGTCTTGTTCGTGGTTGCCTGAGAGTGGAATGAGGATTTGGGTGTCATCGGCGAAGTTAGTATAGATTACACCCATGGCATCCAAAGCTGCGAATAGTAGCTTGGTCTATGCATTATACCGAGTGTGGGATAGGCAGGAGCCTTGCGGCACACCTGCAGGGACAGGCACCGGGTCTGCTGATTCTTTGCCGATGGATACTCTGGAGGTCCTATCGACCAAGAATGATTTGATCCAGTTGGTGGCGTTCTGAGCTAGGTTGAAATTGTTTGCTAGAGTGTTACAGAGTTTATCGTGGTCAACCAGATCAAAGGCTGCTGAGAGGTCCACGAGCATCAGTAGACAGAGTTTACCTGCTTCTCTAGTGGCATCCATTTGGATCTTCAGATCAAGGAGGGCTGTCTCTGTGCTATGGTTGGGACGGAATCCTGACTGACGGTCTCCTAATAGTTGATGGTGTTCCAAATGGTTCTGAATTTGGCAGTAGGCTATTTTATCAATTATTTTTAGGAGAAATGGGACTGTTGTAATTGGTCGGTAGTTGGTGGGTATAGACGGGTCCAGGGATGGTTTTTTTAGAAGTGGTGTCACCCAAGCTTTTTTGATACTGGTGGGGACTGTGTTTGTGAGGAAAGAGGCATTGATGAATTTGGTGATGATGGGTGTAAGGGTGGGGGCGCAGAGTTTCACTAGGTGGGAAGGGAATTGGTCTTCTTTACAGTTGGAGGCTTTGAGTTTCGTTATGGTGTCAAATACTTCTTTGTTAGAAACTGGTGTGAATTGAAAAGGGGGGCCAGTAGTGGTATTTGATGTGGTCATTGATATGGTGGGTGGAGTTTTGTCAGCTAGGAGTGTTTTTTTACTATCGATTTTATTTTGCAGTAGGAGGATTTTAGATAAGAGGGCGTTTTGTATAGTGGTGCACCAGTCTTTACTAGAGTTGGTAGGTGCTGAGGTTTGACAGGGGTTTTCAAGCCCTCTAAGGATGGTAAACAGTTCTTTGCTGTCTGAGGACGCATTAGTAATACGGAGGTTAAAGGCATTGGCTTTTTGGGTGATTATTGATGATTTATATGTTTTGTTGGCTTCAGCAAAGGCTAATGCCGATTCTGGGGTATTGTTTTTCTTATGGAGGTGTTCAAGTGATCTTTTTGTGCGTCTTAAGGCTACAAGTTCCTCATTAAACCAAAAACAGGATCGTTTGTCAGGTCTGCAGGCTTTAGTGATGATGGGAGCAAGTAGGTCAATAGTTTGGGTGAGGCATTGTTGGTATTGTTCTGCTAGATAGGAAGGGTTGTTGGTGCCTAGAACCATATGGGCAAGAGCAGCACTCAAGGCTGGAGTGAGTTTGTCAGATGAGACCTTTTTGATATTTCTAGTTTCGAAGGTGTCTGGTTTTTTGGGAGTGATGTGATCTGTACTAGCATTGTCTATTGTGAAGTTGATTACATGGTGGTCTGACCATTTGACTGGGAGGATGGAGTCAATGGTGACTTGAGAGTTAAGAGTGAGAAGCCAGTCCAGGGTTCTTCCTTTTGAATGGGTGGGTTGGTCTATCAGTTGTACGAAGTTCATTTCTGACATAGCTGTATAGAAGGTAAGTGCTTCAGAGTCCAGGGGGTCATTGTATCCTAGGTTAAGTTGTTTTACTGAATGGACATATATATATATATATATAAATATATATATATATATCTATATCTATATATATATATATGTATATTCAGTGAAAAAACTTTGTTAAAGGGACGTTATGGTTCCAAGTAAAACCGAAAAACCCTTGAAATTCGCCAGTTATGGTAAGCTAAGCAACCATAACTCGCGCCACCACCGTGCAATGCTAAGACTAACACCCACGACATCAAAGATGACATCACAAATGTCATTGATGACATCACTGATGACATCACATGTGTATGTACTTTTCATGAAATATGTGTACAAGGGATTCTTATTATAATGTTGCGAAAAAAGTGTCAAGGATCATTGCAATAAATATCATACCCTAATTAGTGCATTGAACGATGCATTGATATAAATAGCATTCTATTATGGGGTTCTATCTAGTATACTAAGCTACTCATGCAGAAACATAGCATTGTGTGCAGCATACAAGATGAAGGTATAATATTCGTAATGTTAATATGTTGAATAATGAAATGATAATTGTTTTCTTAATAGATTTTTGTGTACTGTGAAATATGTAATAAGGAGCTAATAAAACCCATGTATTACATAATTGCATTACTATAGACAAAACACAAAGAGACAAGAACACACACCAATATGGGTATATACAGGGAAAGTGAAGTTAGCAAAAAAGCACAAGTAGTAGCAGAAACAATTCATAACCTAACTGATTATTTTCATGCAAATAAATGATTGCTGTTTCAAAGCTGCTATTTACCCTATGTATATGTATCACTTGATGTGTTTGGACCCTAAGGAAAGTAGTGTGAGTACAATGTATACAAATATGACCATATACAGGGAAAGTACAGCCATAAAAAAACAACAGAACTATTAGAAAGTGCTGATAAGTCTATTGATTATCTTTATGCACAAAAAGGATTGCTGTCTTTCAAGCTTGTGTCTTCCCCTATGTATATGTTTCATATGATGTGACTGGACTCTAAGGGAATTACTGTAAGAACCTACTTGAAGGATACGTCTACAAATAAAATACATTTTTTAGTTTCTGACTGTTACTGAAGAAAACCATGTGGCCTAGATATGTCAGCAAAAGAAAAAATAGTGAGTCAGACATGTGATGTCATCAGTGATGTCATCAATGACATTTGTGATGTCATCTTTGATGTCGTGGGTGTTAGTCTTAGCAGTGCACGGTGGTGGCGCGAGTTATGGTTGCTTAGCTTACCATAACTGGCGAATTTCAAGGGTTTTTCGGTTTTACTTAGAACCATAACGTCCCTTTAACAAAGTTTTTTCACTGAATTTCATAGGTTTTTAGTAGCGCAACTTAACCATAATGTCCCTTTAACAAAGTTTTTTCACTGAATTTCATAGGTTTTTAGTAGTGCAACTTAACAATAATGACCTTGACTTTATATACATATCATATGGAACTGACTGAATCTCTTCTACTGTACTTGATGTCCACGAACTCATTTAATGTTCACGGACATGTTCGAAGAACAGTACCACTACCTAAAAACTCTGGGGGGGTATGTTTGATTGTTGTATCATAACATAGGAACATTTAACAAATTCAAAAAGAAGCACACAAACACATCATATGTACTAATACATAAGAAATGTAACCCATTGTCACGATGCTTGCCCCCGGAAAGCCAGACCAGGCCCAGCAACCCCAGAAGCAGGCATCATGCCACTTGAAGCATGCCCAAAAACCCCAGTTAGGGGCTCTTTGGCTACAGTCCTGGTGCCTATGGCGCCAGGCTCATAAGAATAAAGTCAGTCCTGGCGCCATGGGCGCCAGGCTCATTACAGAAATCTTACCTGTTGCAGACCATGCTGCATACCTACCTGATGCAGACCATGCTGCACGAAGCCACAAGCCAAATGAGGCTTAAAGGGACTACTTTACCTCAGGGACTCCTTTCCTCTCGGGTGGGGCTGTGGAAGAATACTTACCTGGGACTTCTTCCAAGGCTATTTAAGCCACACCCAGACAGCCACACGTGCTTCGCGTTATTCTGCTTGCTGCAGCGTAACGCTCACCGTGTCTTCAGCAGCTCCAGTCTTCAGCCACGCCCGCTTCAGCCCTGGAACACCTGGAACAAGAAAAGGAGAAGGAGAAGAGGTCAGAACTAAACCCTTACCTGAATCCTTGATCCAGCACATCGTCGATCTAGAAGAGAGAAGCCTTCTCAGGTGCATTGCCACGCACCTCGCAGAGCCGCGTTGAACTCACCAACCGGGGCTGCATTCCTTTACTCCATCGCGAATCCAGCATCACCAGGCCATTCTTCAACACCTGGGGGAGACAAGAACAGATAGGTGAGCAAGGGCAATACAAACCACCCCCAAAGACTTACCTGATTTACCACAGGGGGGTACTCACCTCATCTCGGGTTGGCATAGTCAATTCTGCATCACTGCCGCACCCCGGCCCCTAAGGGGAAAAACAAGGACAATACAAATCACCCCCAAAGACTTACCTGATTACCACAGGGGGGTACTCACCTCATCTCGGGTCGGCGCAGTCAATTCCGCATCACCGCCGCACCCCGGCCCCTAAAGGGAAAAAACAAGGACAATACAACCTACCCCCAAAGACTTACCTGATTTACCACAGGGGGGTACTCACCTCATTTCGGGTAGGCGCAGTTAATTCTGCATCATCGCTGTACCCCGGCCCCAAAGGGGAGAACCACAATAGACTTACCAGAATCTTACCAATTGCCACTTGGAACTCTTCTGGTGGTTTAAATCCGCAACCTGCAAGGAATCTGGCAGAGTGAAGATCAGACTTTTGAACTCTTACGAACAATTGGACTTAGAGTCAATACTGGAACTTACCAATTCCTCCACGCCAGTGAATTAACTGGTCGTCTACGCGCCCCTGCGCTCGATGCAGGATGGAGAGCTCATCTTTCCAAATCTTCAGGTGAGATTTAGAGGGAACTTCAGGAGTGTTCTGTGGGCAGACAAGGGGAGTGGGAAGGCGGGTTAAAGCTCAGATTACGGGAGGTTAATTCCCTTTCTCCATTGCAGAAAGATATTCGTACGAGTCCAACAAACGAAGCTAAGTGGGTCTGTCCAGTCTGTCATCTCGGCTCTACGTGTTACTCTGGTGGAAGCAACAGCGGGCCAGTCCAGATCGACGCCCCCGTGGGAATCAGGTGAGCGTAACACCCATATATACAACACACTAACCATTCATTTAAATGCACTATGTTCTAAAATGGAATATACCACAAGAAAATAAATTGGCTTCCAACATAATTACCTCACAAACACGACAGAACTGAGAACAAGAGCAGACCCACTGAGTACATAGGACATATCTTACCTGAAATAGTAAGTGTACTTAATTTTATTCATATATTTATAAACTTTCTGTATTAGATAAAAAAAAATATTATCTTTTTTTTTTCTCTCACAGAAATGTCTAGTACTCTGGAATGGCTAGAGGAGCATTTCCCACATGAAGAAAGGTCACAAGATAGTGAAACTAATGGTAAAAACTTTATAATATAAACCATTTAATTATTATTATTTTGTATACATTTAACATATATATATATATATATTTTTGTACAGAGCATACCAAAATAGAAAATACTTCATAAAAACCTGTTATGGATAACACTTTTCACAGTATAGAAGAAAAAATGGATTTATTGTTGACTAATTTTAATCATTTGAAAACTTTTGTGGAAGATCATTTTAAACCAAAAACCTCGTACCATTGCCCCACATGTACTTGTCCCTCCTCACCATATCCCAGTCAATTATCCCCAAACCCTCTCCATAACCCAAAACGTTTTGATGAGACTTCCATCCCTTCTTCACCTAATAACAATCATGTTGAAACCCCTAATTCTCCTGTTTTTGTTTCTGTTTCTGCCTCACCTTCTCTGTCATAAATTATGAATATATGTTAAATAAAGTTTAATTTTTATATTGTGTTGTAAATAGTTTAATTTTTTTTTTTAAAACAATGTAGGTATCCGCGGACAGTGCAGGTGTTCTGAAATGTTCGTAAATAAACGAAAATGGAGGTGTCCTGAAGAACACTATACCTGTTCGTACTGTTCGCTAGCAAGATGAAACTATTCTAAGAACATACACAGTGTCCTGAAATGTTAATAAAAAAAAATAATTAAAGTGTCCTAAAGAACACTATATCTGTCCGTAGTGTTCGCTACCAAGTTTAAAATCTTCTAAAAACACAATTGGTGTCCTGAAATGTTCGTACGTCAACGAAAATGGAGGTGTCCTGAAGAACACTATACCTGTTCGTAGTGTTCGCTAGCAAGTTCAAACTGTTCTAAGAACACACGCGGTGTCCTGAATTGTTCGTAATTAAAGGAAAATGGAGGTGTCTTAAAGAACACTATACCTGTCCGTACTGTTCGCTAGCAGGTTGAAAATGTTCTAAGAACACAATTGGTGTCCTGAAATGTTCATACATAAACGAAATTGAACGTGTCCTGAAGAACACTATATCTGTCCTTATTGTTCGCTAGCAAGTTTAAACTGTTCTAAGAACACACGCAGTGTCCTAAAATGTTCGTTTCACGTGCGACGCAATTTTAATTAGTTCAGGACCCGAACAGTGTCCGTAGAACATCAATGCGCACGCGCTAGCCAATCTCCGTGCATTTGGTGTCCTGCGGACATGCCCTTCCTTCACGGACTTGTTCGCGAACGGATCATATGACCGTGCCCACGCTGATCGCGTGTTCTGAATGCGGACACTGTTCGGGTCCCCGAACAAATTAAAAGTACATTTTCAATTAATCCATAATATTTTTCAATAAAATCTCACCCTGGCACAAGTCCCACATAGTAATCCTGAGTTTCTACATACCTTTTGAAACTTTCCAAACTTTTTTTTGTGTTCGATCTGTCCACGGACAGCGCGCATGTCTGCGGACCGCGCACAAGCACCCCTATAAAAGACCACGCCCTAGAGCTCATTCTTATTGTGTTTCTGGCTTTTCTACAGAGCACAGCGAATTTTGCTGCCAACTGCAGATTTCCATCGCATCTTTGATGGTATCCCTGGCTGCTGAACTCCCACCTGGTGCTGCACCTGCTTCAGCACCACCCCCACCCCGTCAACCACCACCACCACCACCACCTCCCCAAGGGCCTGAAGAGGGGAACAGGAGTGAGGATGCAGAGGAGGAAGAAGAGGATGATGAGAATGAGGTAGAGGAAAACCCTACTACCCGCACTAGGCGTGAGTCATGGGTGTGGCGGTTATTTACCATTCATGGGAATGTTCCTAAGGCTTGTGCGAACCGTGTTACCTACAATGAGTGCAAAATGATACTCAGTCACGGGAAGCACGGTAAGTACAGCTTTGGGACCACTACTATGAAGCGACACCTGAGGTAATTTCACTCTGGGGCTATTCGTAGGGTTGTTCCTTGCGAAGAACGTAGCAGGTTGATTTCCTCTACTTCATCCTCTGTTTCTGATCCTGTCACCACAAAGACCACCTCTGTGGGACAGCGTCTTCCTCAAGCTGCTTCATAGGCCATACAGAATGCTGATGACCCTTACCTTTCGAGGGTCACAGTTGTATGTATGTACTGTGACACAGTACTCTGCAGGGGGGAGCGACTTCGTAGTGCTTTTGAGACTATCGTCTCAGAGCACAAGAAGATCTGCTCACTACCCAAATAAAACCCACTCTACATCTTCCTCTCTCAGCTCGCCCTTTCTTATCCCTGTGGTTGGTGTCCCCCCCCTTTACCTTCCTTTCCCCTCCTCTCCTAGTGTGTCATGTATAAAAAAAAACAAAAAATACAAAATATCAAAAATCATTAAAAAAAATAAGGCTCTTTTCAGAGCCGCCTTTCACAGTTAAAAAATAGAAGTGAAAATAAATGAAGCAGGGCCCTTTGTATTTTTTAGAAGTCCGTGGACAGTTCATGAACATTTAAAAATTGGGTTGCTAACCCATCACAAACCTTGCAATTTTCTCTGGGAGGAAGTGGCAGCTCTGAAAAGAGCCTTTGGGAGGTGTCTGTAAGTCAAAAATTATAAATGCTTAACACCTACTTCAAAATGGATGTTGTAATTCCAAAAAAGGTCGCAATGCATTTTGTACATTTCTCAGAAAAATCTGATTGCCACCATATGTAAGATGGACTCCATCTTTGCGAAAAATGTTTGTACTACGAAACAGAATATTTTCATTGTGAAAAGAAGACATGCCAAAATCTTCTAGAAAGGCACAAACAGCTTTATTAACATTGCGCCTTGCTTTTTCCATTTGTGGACCAAATGAAGAAGAACGAAGCCACATTTGTCTCTGCGCAATCCGTGAAAATATCACTTGAGAATTAGGAAACATGTCCATAACCTTCCCAAGTCCTTCTTTCATAGCAAATTGCAAAATAATTCCAGTCACATGTCCTAAACTGTTCCCTCCACAATGAATTACAATTATGTCTGGATGTTGCTCTGTCTCGAAAGTAGCACAGAGAGGTAGCAAGTTCAAACACTTCATTCCACGTACTCCATGCCAGTGTACTTCCACATATTGGAATCCAAGATCTACAGCTACTCCACAGCTTTCTGCATGCACCTTCAACCAATATATCCATGAATCTCCCAAAATCCATACAATCTTTTTCCTAAAATACACAGACATAGCTATCTGTTGTTCTCTCAGCAAAAACAGTATATGAGAAACTCTCTTCTGGCACAACACACCCACTAAACTTTCCTGACCAATCCCTTTTAGTACTCATTCCCATTTGCATGACTTCTGAACCCAAAAATCCCCGGATGTAACTCCCAATGTCCGCGAACTACCGCCATGTCCACGGACATATCGTAACATGAACAGCCCTTCTACCATTTCCACTTCACTCTCTCTGCCATTCCCTCATTGGATGTAGCTAAGAAATCACATGACCATGCACCAATCACATTCAAGACCTCTACATCTAACTGCATCATCATAGATCAGCACTGCAAATGTACTGTGAATCTCTCTGAGTGCAAGTGTCATATCATTGGCATGCACCATCTACCAGAAATACTGTACAAGTCTCCAAGATTTCTACTTGCAGCTCCATGCATATCCATATGCATGAACACAAACTTCAGGTATGCATATTTTCTGTACAGTAGATGAACACATTTTCAAACAGACTTTTAGCTTGTGTAATCTGTAAAATGAATTTACTGTATTTTTTTCAATTTCCTAAAATAAACTATCACTCATAAACCTTTATTCTATTTACTTTCTTTATACACACACACTCAAATCATGTTAAACTAACATTTTTTAAATGAAATATATAGACTACATATATTGAAACAAAATTGCATGCAAGCACAATCTATGTTTAAATCTTTATTTACTTAATTACTTTAATTTAGACATGGCATTGAGGCGCTATTACCTAGAACAGCTTAGTTACAGAAATAGTGGTATTCACTGGTATATTATAAATTTCACAAGACATAGTAAAGATATTTTTGTTTGCTACCGTTAGTCATTCAATACAATTTGTTCATTAAGAACATATCATATGTACTGAACTGATGCAATGTATCTTATGTAAATAAATTAGTTTAATGGTTTTAAAGAAGGCACTGAGGATTTCAATTAAAAAAATCAATATCTAAATTAAAAACAGCACTATATACAAACAAAGTTACTAATTTGAAGCTTTTACAATTGCAGTGAAGACCAGTCTCCTGAAATGAAGCAGCCAAATTCGAAGAACAAAGAAGAATTAAGAAGTTACCTGTTATTTTAAGAAAAAAAGTAAGTAGAATATCACCATAATATTTGTATTATTACTCAAACATACTATAACGTTAATACAAGCTATTTCTGTGCCTAAAAATAGAGATTGTGCACCATTCTGTCCAAAAATCCCCATGTCTTAAACAGCGATTTAAAGCCAGAATGGCCCACAAATTCCTATTTTTCGACACACAAATTACCCAACTCAACCGCTAGAATTTAGATGCTATAGAACAAACAACTGTTTTAATTGTATAGCATTAGATATACTATGCATACTTCTCCACACCACTAGCTTACTTTTTTCTATCCTCTGAACCCCAGTTTAGTAACACATTAATTTAATAATACCCATCCCTAGTAGTTGTAGTTCCCAATGCACAATCAAACACCATTACATACATCTTTATCATCTTACTCAAACACTCATGCACACACCACACATACATTGCAGAACACCCCAACCCATACCTTCTTTATTTTTTCAACAGACCCTAAAGAATGCCTACCAAAAGTCAAGTCCGTAGAAAGCAACGCAAAAGTAGAACAAATGAAAATAAAAGTGTCCAACATAAGCATCCATTTCTAGCAGAATTTGTAAAAAAAGTTGAAACAAAACAGCTAATACAGTAATTTAGTGAAACACAAGAAGTTTCAAGTACAAAAACTTTGCCTCCTCTATCAAAATGTAAAACAAACCAAAAAACAATTAACAGAAAATCAGCTATCACTACAGATAAAACTACTTCTTCAGATTTTAATATAGTGCAAAGTAAGCATACCAAGAAAAGTATTTTAGCCAAAAAGTACCGTCACAAAGTCCTTCAAAATCTTATAAAAACAGGAGAGAAATCAAGTTCAATGCTTAAAACCTATCATAGGAAATTAATCTTAGAAGCGTTGATGGACAGTGCAACTCTTCTCAAAAGAAAGTTATTTATTTTACTGTTAAACAAAATGAAAGCACTAACAAAACTAATAACTAAATTACAAAAAAGACTTCTCAATAAGCGAAATGTCAACAGAAAGAACTTCTTAAGTATCTGCGGAGGTGAATGGAATCACACTACGAGCACAGAACCATATTTTAATGAAGAAGCGTACAAACAAAAGCAAACAAATACAATTGCCATACATAGCAGTTGTCGAGGTTATGAAAACACGAATAATACCATAATGGAACAAGAAGTACTCCTTACAAAAATATGCCCTGAAAACTTAGAATTACCCCTCCATTCAACTGAATCAGAACGTCTAGTGTACAAATGGCCATGCATGTCAATGTGTAACATTCCCAAACAATGTTTCAAATCTTTACGCCAATTCCTCAATAAATATGTAAAAAGCAAAGACAAAATCAAAATTAAATTACTGCCAAATATGGATACCTGTCCAGTGCGCAAGTACACAGGACTTCAAGGACATTCATTGGCCTGCATTACAGGACCTACTTGTACAACCACTTTCCATGATATCAAAAGGATATCAACACATCATTCAACTATAAGAAATCTAGTCTAGAAACTGTACTATGCTAAAAGTCCTGCTTTAGCACTAGCAAAGTTAAATAACATCCTTCTACATGGTACAGCAAAAGAACTACTTGAAGAAATTCACTATATCCAGAAAAAATATTTTGGAAGTGAAAGCCATTTACAGAATGAAATAGCTTTAAACCAAATCAGCAACAATTCTACACATGGCAACCTTTTGCTAAACACATACAAAAAGGAAATACTAAAATTTAAATGTACCTCAGCTGAAGTACCAAACCATGTATGTGTATGTTGCCGTAGAACTTTTTATAAAAGTAACACAAAAACTGTAGACCTATCATACAAAATAGAAGACAATGAAGATTCTAAATAGTTTGAATTAGCTCTCTACCTTGTAGCAGAAAAAAATTACGAAATATCTGAGCCCTTAATACTTTGCAGTTACTGCACTACAAAACTTGACAACAACCAAACTCCTTCACGTGCTATCACAAATAATTTGGAATTATACCTAGTACCAAAACCCCTACAACAACTTAATTTATATGAGAGCATCATAATTCAAACAGTACACCCATTTCAAGCAATAATACGCCTTCCACCAAAAACACCAAAATTACCTCCCCCTGAATTGGTAAAAGGCATTCGTGGAAAAGTAGTTGATTTACCATTAGATCTAAAAGAAAATGTGCATACTCTAGGAGTGCAACGTCCAATGCAGCAATCTTTAATTATCTTAGTAAATGGAGTACCTACAAAAGACAGAAAAATATGGCAACAGCTGGTAGATTTATATAAAGTTAGACAAGCCTTCCAATATCTTAAAGAGAATAATGAATATTACAAAGAAATTAATATTGAAGAAAACTTGAAAGATACAACTGAAATAATTCAAGAAACACAAGAAGCTGGCCAATTTGAGCTACTAGATCCTGCTACAATATCAAATACTTTAGACCATTATACAATTCATCCTTTGCACTGTAATGACACCATAGAAGATGTACTGGAAACTTACCAAATGCGTCAAACAAAAGGATCGCCAATCAGCATATGGGAAAAAAGTATAGAAGCATGTGCTTTTCCTCTACTCTTTCCTACTGGCAAAGGAGGAAGGTATGATGATAGACCTATTCAAATATCAGCTTCAGAAAATCGCTCATTACGGATGTATTCTTAAGATCCCAGATTTAGACAAAATGTGGAATACATATTCCACCTAATCTTTGAAAGTGAATTAGCAACTATATGTTACGGAGTTGCACACATATTAAAATCAGGATCACACTTTCAAAATATGACAGCTACACAATTATTAGAAAAAGTGCAACAAAAGGATGAGGTTTTACAATCAAATATTACAAATCTATTAGCAAATATGCGTGGTACTAAAGAGTACTGGTTTCGACATCATGGAGATGTACGTTGTATGATCAGAAACCTTGGCCCACCCACTTGGTTTGTTACATTAAGTTGTGCAGAATATGCATGGGAAGATTTACATGATTTCCTACGCATATCAAATAAAAACAAAACAAACATAGATATACTAACACCTGGAGAACTTTGTTCTTTGGATCCTGTTAATGTTTCAAGATATTTTCACCATTGCTTCATTGCTATGCTACATTATATTTGTAATAAAACTGTTCCCCCCCTTGGAGAAGTGCAACACTTCTTTTGGAGAAAGGAATACCAAGCCAGAGGAGCACCACATATCCACATGCATTTATGGATTAAAGATGCTCCTAAATTTGGTCAAGACAGTGATGCCACTGTTTTACAGTTTATTGAAAAATATGTCACTTGTGAAATTCCATCAGAAGCCACAAATAGTGATCTTCATGCACACATTTTACAATTTCAAAGACACAAATGTGGAAAATATTGTCGTTGCAAATACAAAAACAAAGGGAAATACTACACCAAATGCCGATTTGGTTTCCCTAGACCAGTTACAAATACAGGTCAAGTGAACAACCTCATGTCTTCAGTTAGACATAGTGTTAAAGGTAAGTCACCTAAAAATACATATTACATAAAAAGAAAAGAAGAAGAAAAATATATCAATGATTATAATGCAATCATTGCCCACTTATGGAATGCAAACATAGATGTGCAGTACATTACAGACAATTCTACTGCAGTTGCACAATATGTCACAGCATACTTAACTAAAGCAGAAAAGACAGAGCTCCAAGACCTCTGGAATGACCTGTCATCAGATAAAACAGTATCTCAGAAATTATACAGCTTGGGCATAAAAATGCTCACCCATAGAGAATGTGGATCATATGAAGCAGCTGATCGTTTAACTGGTACTGCATTGTATGGTAAATCTGAAAATATAGTATTGCTAAGTCTTGGTCCAGCTAAATCTAGAAAAAGAGTTCTAAAATCATATGAAGATATAGAAACAATAGCCAAACATGATCCCAACAGCTAAGACATTTTAAAAAACAATTTATTGGACACATCCTACCCAAACAGAAGTAATACTTTGGAAAACATGTGTCTATACCACATAGCCCAAAACTACACATACAAAAATAATGTGAAACCTGATGAAAAAAAAAGGTAAATATAGAGTGACAAACTGTGAAGGCAGCTTAGTTAAACTCACTAAACCAAATTTAATTAATCATATCAAATTGTCATTAAAGACTCCTCAACATAAAGAAGTATATTACATGTCCCTGCTACAACTCTTCAAACCATGGAGAAAAGAAGAACAATTACTAGATAACTATGACTCATATGAGGATGCTTTCAAAGCAAATGAAAGCACTATAACTGATGTAAACTTTACACAGTACAAAACAATGTTGCACAATGAACAGCAACACGAAGAAGAACTCCAAGCCCAACTAGATAAGGACACTCCTGACAGTAGTCAACCTTCTGTAACAGGAAGCCAAGAACCACTGGGAGAACCACTAATAATAAATGAGGCAGAATTAGCTATGATAGAAGTAGAAAACATCATGTGTCAGTATGAAGATAAAGAAGACTTAACTATACTACAATCAAAACTAAACAATGAGTAAAGTAGCATTTTTCAAGAAGTAACAAAACAAATTGCACATGGTGTAAAACATGAAAATAAAGAATGTTCCTACCATAATTATAAACCTATACTACTGCACGTCAGTGGTGAAGCTGGTTCTGGCAAAACATTCCTAATCAAAATCATTAGTAAGTTCCTTCAACAATTGACAAACAACAAACTGTCAGCTGTTGTCACTGCCCCCACAGGTTTAGCTGCCTACACCATAGGTGGTGTTACATTACACCGATTACTACTATTACCAGTAGAACACCAGAACAAATTAGACTATTACAAACTTTCTGCAGAAGCTGCAATGGAATTACGCAGAGTATTGAAACAAATGAAAATGCTACTAATAGATGAAGTGAGCATGGTCTCCAACCTGATGTTAGCTTTGATTCACCTCAGATTACAAGAAGTACTCAAAACAGACTATGAAGAGCTCTTTGCAGGAAAACACATTATTGTTTTTGGAGATCTGCTTCAATTAACACCAGTAAAAGGTGAGCCTATTTTTAAAACATTAGGACACAAACTCTGCCGTAAAACTGTTGACAGCATTGGAAATGTCAACCTTTGGCAACATTTCCAATACAGAGAATTAACAGAAAACATGCGGCAATCTGCAGATCTCACTTATGCCAACATTTTAAAAAGTATCAGAGTTGGTATACTTTCTAAAGAAGCAGAAGCAATATTGAAAACCCGGCATATTAATGCACTTTATGGCGATGATGCATGTGCTACAGATGTTATGGAACAATTAGCCCACAAAAATGTCAATTGTATGGCCTTAATGCCAACTCTTGCAAGCTGTTTCAAATTCAATGAACTCATGCTAAGTAAAGAAATTCAACCAATCATGGAAATTAGCGCCATAGACAAACTAGATGTACATGGTATGACACTACCCATGTGTGACCAAGCCACAACAAGACTAAATAGTTTAGAAAAATCAATCTCAAACACAGCAGGCTTAGAAAAGATATTAAAATTATCCTTAAATTGCAGAGTAATGCTTAAACGTAACCTTGACGTGGACCAAGGACTAGTTAATGGAGCACTGGGTACAGTTGTTGGCTTTCAAACATACCCACGCAACAACAAAATTCAGTTTGTCAATATACTCTTTGACAAACTTTCAGAAGTAAAAAGGATAGGACTCTCAACAGCTAGATTCCTTCTCTTCAAAGATATGTATGTACGCAGAGAACAATTTTCTCTAACTCTTGCATACGCAGTCACGATTCATAAATCACAAGGTCTTACCCTAGACAAAGCAATGATAGATATTGGTAACACAGTGTTGGGTATTTTGTGTAGATTTGGGGCCTGGCCGTATTTTCTTACTGCCGAAAAAATAATTTAGCAACAATCACTCCTTGTATTCAGATTGGGTTATGTATAATAATAATACAGTGGATATGCATTATTTCAGTACACAGACATATTTAGATGGTATACATTTGTTGGTATGCACGGTTGGTATGCGTGATTGGTATGCGTGGTTGGTGGTATTTTTGGTGAGCATAATTCCTTTGTTTTATTTGTGGCCCCAATATCCAGAACCCCTTATTTTTGTTTAGATTGTTCGTGTGATCACTAGAGAGACCTCAAGCCTACATTTCAGAAATACCACATTTTCATTTTTAGTGTGCCACCATGGGCAATTCTCACTGAATTATTTACAACAGCGAGCTAACATGTGGTACACTCACTATTTTATATACAACAGTGAACTATGTCCCGGGTTTCTATTTCTGCTGACTCATTTACCTTCAGCAGGCTATTTCACACACACAGTTATTTATAAGTGCTCATACTGAATGAAATCGTGCACACAGCTGCAGCCAAGTCTTATTTCTAGCTACCTTAAAAATTACAATTGCACTGTCTAAACATCTCCCCACATCATCAGCACTGTAATGGTAAATGCACAAAGGAAAGAGAAAATAAAACACACTACCCGTCTGCTTTCAGATATTTTTGTGTATTATAAAAGTTGCATTTAAACACGATCTCACTCTTTTTACAGAAATAAATGAAATAGCACAGTCAACATTATCTGTAACAAAATGAGAAGAGGGCGACGAGAACAGTCGCAACATTAAACCTGATGATAAGACACTGGAATTCTTTCTTCTACACTGACTGAATAGTTTCGCATTCACGCACACTATCCCCGTACTTTGCAATGTATAATTACCTAAGCTGTTCAGCATGTGAAATTCTTCGGCTGGTCGCCTTCTGGATGTGGCAATTCCCTCTTCAAGCACACCCAGTGAGGACAGGCATCAGCCGTTACTCAAACCGGGGATTATTGTCTGGAATCCCCAGTCTCTGCAGCAGTGCAGCTGGGATCTGCTTTTTCAATCAGGAACTCCACAGCTACCGGTCAGGTCTTTCTCCGAGCTGTCTAAAATGTATTCTCTTCTCTCCTTCCCCCAGATTCTACAAGAAAACTTGGTTACAGCCTCTAATATGATGCTTGTCCAATAAGAATCCCTCATGTTCTATCCTCCTCCTGCACACAATAGAAATCTTTTACAGTAAGCAAATGTAACGAAAATTGATTTCCTGCTATTCGAGTCTTGCTTCCTACAAATACTATGGACAGAGCAGCACAGAGAAGCAAAAAGAAAAAAAAATCTGGATGCGCGTTTAAAATGACTTTCAGAGTCTGTCTTTTCCATCCATTTTGCACTGGAGAACACATTATTTTATTAATGAGTTAGCATGTTAGTTTTTTGTTAATGAGGTTAGTTCATTAATCCTCAAATGTGTCTCCTGCAACAGAGGAATTTCAGGTCAAAATGTATGCTTTTAACTGTGAAAAAAAATTATTTGCATTTTATATATAGAAATCGTTTTTGACTGCATAGCCTGTTTTCATTTACATGTCCATGTTAATCTGACACATGCCTTGCTGTACCACCTTATAGCAATGCACCAAACCCATGCAGTGGTGCTGCACTTCAAAAACATGCTATATATTGATCCTGTGCAGTGGTGCTGTGCTCTGTGCTCCCAAAACACGCAAAACAATCCAACATATCCCCTCCTTTTTTTTTTAACTTGGCTACGATCCAAGCCAATTGGAAAAAAAAAAACAATTTGTTTCTTTTCTTCAAAGTGTAGCAATCCCATACAATGAATATTCATGTGCATAAATGAAAAAGTTGAAAACCACTGCTCAACATATATTAAAATTCATCTGAGTCTATCAGTTCTTTTAAAATGTTCAACATTTGCCTTCCCAATGGAAGTGTCCATAGTCCAGTGTTCCAATTTTATAAGTCAATTGAAAACAACAAAATAAAACAACCAACTAAAATAAATAATTAACATACCAAATTAAAATAATTAATTAAAACAATAAATACGTGGAACTCCACATGCCAGGACACTTGTGTGCCTCTTTTGGTTCATTCGGGTACTCTTTCATCTTGGCATTCTTGGATTCTTTTTCCATAGGAGTCATCTCTTTTGGCATTCCGGTTATTTTGTCTTCACCTCCACCCGGAGGCAGGCATCTGTTGCTCTTCATCCCTGGGGCTCCAGGACTCCATCGTCTCCCGTGACCTCTGGTACAAATATGTTATTCTAAATCAAATAGAAAAGAAACAGATTAAGTATATAGTACAATACTAACTTCACCCTTTTGCCAAAAATAAAACATGCTTTGTAAAACATTTCGCCCTTTTTCTTTCGCCTTCTGAAATTAAGCACAGGTTATAGAGAACAAGCATACATAAAACAACTTTCAATATTCAATGCATTTTCATTCTGCACACCGACTCCATAAACTTCAGCTTCTTTTTTATATTATATATATTTACATATATTACAGTGTTTATGTGCCATTATAATCAACCATCTTTATTTAACTTCTCTGTCACTGCCTCCTGACTGTACCCATTTATTTTACCTTTTTGTGTTCAAGGGACTTTATCTGTTTCTACACGCCCCAGATTTTTTATCTCATGTCTTTGATGACATGGCTTGATTTGGTTTACATGGACAAACTGCTCTATTATTGTTTCACCTTCATTCTTCAAAATTTTATAAACTACAGGAGAGACCTTATCTATAATTCGAAATGGCCCCTGCCAGGCTGCTAGAAATTTAGAATTTTTCTGTTTACTTTTTCCAAAATGAAACTTATACACCTGATCCCCTACACTGTATTCTCTCACTGATGTTCTTTTATCGTAGTATGACTTTGCACTGTCAGCAGCTCTTTCTAGATTTCTCTGCACAAAAGCAAATGCATGTTGCAAATGCTTCCTCAATTCATCAATGTACTCATGAACTGTGGATGCACTCACAAGTGTCTGTTCATGTGTTCTGTATAGCAGGTGTTGTGGTAACACCATTTTCCTACCTGTCAAGACCTCATGGGGGCTAACACCTGTTGCTTTGGCAGGAGTTGATCTGATTGCCATTAAAACCAACGGTAAACGTAAATCCCAGCTGGAACCTGCTTCTGCCACAAATGTCTTTAATATGTCCACAACAGACCTATTGCTCCGTTCAACTCCACCTGAAGACGCTGCCCGATATGCGATATGTAGTTTCCTTTTTACACCCAGTATTTGCCATACCTTACTCATTAGAGTACTTGTGAAATGACTTCCTCTGTCTGACTCAATTCTTTGTGGCAACCCAAACCTTGAGAACACATGGTTCACCAGCATTGTGGCTGCTGTTTGCGCACTACAATCTGGTGCAGGAATACATTCAATCCACTCCGACATCAAACATACCACACTCAAAATATAACGGTTTCCTCTGCTCGACCTTTTTAAAGGGCCTACATAGTCTATTTGCAAATCTGACCATGGAAGAGTTAGGCCTCTTTTCATCAATGGGGCTCTATGCATTGGTGAAGCAGGTTTAAATTGGGTGCATACTAGACATCCTCTAGTATATAATTCCACATCTTGGGACATATGTGGCCAGTAAGCATAATCTTTTAGAATTTCCAATGTTTTTTGTGAACCTCTGTGGCCTGCAGTTATTGCATCATGTGCATGTTGTATCATTAGCCCTCTGAATGAAAGGGGTACCACCCACTGTATCTGTCCTGTTATGGACTCTGTAATCATGAGTCCATCCTGTAATCTAATTCGTTTTTTATTCTTTAATAGCACCCTCAACTCTTCTTTTCCCATACAATCATTTTCTGTTGAAGGGTTTTGTTCAGGATCTATCAAATGATTATAATAGATTCCCAAAATTCGATCATTCTTTTGTGCCTCAATCAAATCTTGGTCTGGCGTATCATGACCCCACTGTACCAACGGTTGATCTACCTCCTTTGGTGCTTTAGAACGTGTTACTGCATCAATTTGTATTTCACCCAGTAAATCATCTATAGGTAGCAATTCTCCCATCACAGCCCCAATTTTAGCCAGGTGGTCTGCCTTATCATTTCGTTCCTTATCCTCTCCGGGTGTTTTTAAATGCCCACGATTTTTTCTCCAGTATATTGTTAAATCATTCTCTGACACCAATTTGTCTATGGCTTGTATCATTTTTCCATGTTTAAGTGGCTTTTTGTTGTATGTAATCATGCCTCTCGCTTTCCAGCCAGGTAAATACTCCACAAAGCTATTTCGTGCATAGTCAGAATCAGTCACCAGGACAATTTCACTGAATTTATTATCAACTGCAGTAGCAATTGCTTTATAAATGGCCGCCAATTCCGCCACTTGACTGCTTCTAGCTCTAATCCTCATCCCTATACTGGGGACGCCGTCAGATTTCAACCAGACGTTCCCTATTCCTGACACTAAGGGGTCGATTCATGGAATTAATGTGCGCCGAAAATTCCTGCGCAGAGGTGCCAATAGGTGCGAATCGCAGGAAAAGTGCGAAAATCGCAGTGCAAGTGCGAAAATCGCAGGAAAACCAGCGCACAGCGATTCATGGAAATCTGTGCGCGAGAAAAACATTGGATGTGCGCTAAAAATGTGTGCCGCGCACGCCGGCGCACAGGTCATCCAACAGTGTGCGCCACGGCCAAGGCGAAATCGCACATAGCGCGGCGCACATCACAAAAGTAGGCGGAACACGGGCCGTAACACTCGGAATGGGGAACAACGCGTGAAAATATGGGCGTCACGGGGGAAGTACAGAAGGCAAGTGCGCTGAACGCCCACACACTCGCCTACAACCTGTATTCATGGAATCGAATAGGGCAAACCAGCGCACGGTCAAAGACGCGCACAGGGCCAAACAAGTACGCCACAAGAAAGCAGGCGGTAGCGCCCCTGCGACTGAAAAAAATGTGCGCCAAAATGTGCGCTAACAAAAAGCACCCATATACAGCCATGATGAATGGCCCATACAGTGGCCCTCTAGGACAAATGAGGTGCAAAGGGGCACCGACAAACACGGACACCCGCTGTGTGAAAAATAGCGTGTGCGCGTGTTCCTGGGTGCACGGGAAGTTCCACACGCGATTAACCTGGGTATGTGTACTTCGGGGTGCGCGGGAAGTTCCACACGCGATTGGCCTGGGTAGGTGGGGGTGCGTGGGAAGTTCCACACGTGATTGGCCTGGGTACGTGTACTACGGGTTGCGCAGGAAGTTCCACACGCGATTGGCCTGGCTAGGTGGGGGTGCGCGGGAAGTTCCACACGCGATTGGCCTGGGTACGTGTATTCCGATGTGCGCGGAAGATTCACACGCGATTTCTGCAGGGTACGTGTATTTCGGTGGTGCCGGGGAATGCTACACGTGATTTGGCCATGTGGGTCCCCCCAGGTGTTCCCTCTACACCCTCCACGGCCCCTGCAGGCAGCCCACACCACAGGGTACTACCCTGCACCCCTGCTCATGTCCCACAGGCAACCCATCACCATGGCCATGCCCACCAGCCAACCCACATGTCACCTTGCACTACTGATCACCAACACATGTCTCCCACCACCCCCACCCCCCAGCCACCAGGGGCAGCCTCCACCAGGCCCCCACTCATGTCCCCTATTACCTCCACCCCCCAGCAGTGCAGGGGCAGCCTCCACCAGGCCCCCACTCATGTCTCCCACCACCCCCATCCCACAGCCACCAGGGGCAGCCTCCACCAGGCCCCCACTCATGTCTCCCACCACCCCCACCCCCCAGCAGTGCAGGGGCAGCCTCCACCAGGCCCCCACTCATGTCTACCACCACCCCCACCCCCCAGCCACCAGGGGCAGCCTCCACCAGGCCTCCACTCATGTCTCCCACCACCCCCACCCCCCAGCAGTGCAGGGGCAGCCTCCACCAGGCCCCACTCATGTCTCCCACCACCCCCACCCCCCAGCCACCAGGGGCAGCCTCCACCAGGCCCCCACTCATGTCTCCCACCACCCCCACCCCCCAGCAGTGCAGGGGCAGCCTCCACCAGGCCCCCACTCATGTCCCCTATTACCCCCATCCCCCCGCAGTGCAGGGGCAGCCTCCACAAGGCCCCCACTCATGTCTACCACTACCCCCACCCCCCAGCCACCAGGGGCAGCCTCCACCAGGCCCCCACTCATGTCCCCTATTACCCCCACCCCCCAGCAGTGCAGGGGGAGCCTCCACCAGGCCCCCACTCATGTCTCCCACCACCCCCATCCCACAGCCACCAGGGGCAGCCTCCACCAGGCCCCCACTCATGTCTCCCACCACCCCCACCCCCCAGCAGTGCAGGGGCAGCCTCCACCAGGCCCCCACTCATGTCTCCCACCACCCCCATCCCACAGCCACCAGGGGCAGCCTCCACCAGGCCCCCACTCATGTCTACCACCACCCCCACCCCCCAGCCACCAGGGGCAGCCTCCACCAGGCCCCCACTCATGTCCCCTATTACCCCCACCCCCCAGCAGTGCAGGGGCAGCCTCCACCAGGCCCCCACTCATGTCTCCCACCACCCCCATCCCACAGCCACCAGGGGCAGCCTCCACCAGGCCCCCACTCATGTCTCCCACCACCCCCACCCCCCAGCAGTGCAGGGGCAGCCTCCACCAGGCCCCCACTCATGTCTACCACCACCCCCACCCCCCAGCCACCGGGGGCAGCCTCCACCAGGCCCCCACTCATGTCCCCTATTACCCCCACCCCCCAGCAGTGCAGGGGCAGCCTCCACCAGGCCCCCACTCATGTCTCCCACCACCCCCATCCCACAGCCACCAGGGGCAGCCTCCACCAGGCCCCCACTCATGTCTCCCACCACCCCCACCCCCTAGCAGTGCAGGGGCAGCCTCCACCAGGCCCCCACTCATGTCTACCACCACCCCCACCCCCCAGCCACCAGGGGCAGCCTCCACCAGGCCCCCACTCATGTCTCCCACCACCCCCACCCCCCAGCAGTGCAGGGGCAGCCTCCACCAGGCCCCCACTCATGTCTCCCACCACCCCCACCCCCCAGCCACCAGGGGCAGCCTCCACCAGGCCCCCACTCATGTCTCCCACCACCCCCACCCCCCAGCAGTGCAGGGGCAGCCTCCACCAGGCCCCCACTCATGTCCCCTATTACCCCCATCCCCCCGCAGTGCAGGGGCAGCCTCCACAAGGCCCCCACTCATGTCTACCACTACCCCCACCCCCCAGCCACCAGGGGCAGCCTCCACCAGGCCCCCACTCATGTCCCCTATTACCCCCACCCCCCAGCAGTGCAGGGGGAGCCTCCACCAGGCCCCCACTCATGTCTCCCACCACCCCCATCCCACAGCCACCAGGGGCAGCCTCCACCAGGCCCCCACTCATGTCTCCCACCACCCCCACCCCCCCAGCAGTGCAGGGGCAGCCTCCACCATGCCCCCACTCATGTCTCCCACCACCCCCATCCCACAGCCACCAGGGGCAGCCTCCACCAGGCCCCCACTCATGTCTACCACCACCCCCACCCCCCAGCCACCAGGGGCAGCCTCCACCAGGCCCCCACTCATGTCCCCTATTACCCCCACCCCCCAGCAGTGCAGGGGCAGCCTCCACCAGGCCCCCACTCATGTCTCCCACCACCCCCATCCCACAGCCACCAGGGGCAGCCTCCACCAGGCCCCCACTCATGTCTCCCACCACCCCCACCCCCCAGCAGTGCAGGGGCAGCCTCCACCAGGCCCCCACTCATGTCTACCACCACCCCCACCCCCCAGCCACCGGGGGCAGCCTCCACCAGGCCCCCACTCATGTCCCCTATTACCCCCACCCCCCAGCAGTGCAGGGGCAGCCTCCACCAGCCCCCCACTCAAGTCTCCCACCACCCCCACCCCCCAGCCACCAGGGGCAGCCTCCACCAGGCCCCCACTCATGTCTCCCATCACCCCCACCCCCCAGCAGTTCAGGGGCAGCCTCCACCAGGCCCCCACTCATGTCTACCACCACCCCCCAGCCACCAGGGGCAGCCTCCACCAGGCCCCCACTCATGTCCCCTATTACCCCCACCCCCCCGCAGTGCAGGGGCAGCCTCCACCAGGCCCCCACTCATGTCTACCACCACCCCCACCCCCAGCTACCAGGGGCAGATTCCACCAGGCCCCCACTCATGTCCCCTATTACCCCCACCTCCCAGCAGTGCAGGGGCAGCCTCCACCAGGCCCCCACTCATGTCTCCCACCACCCCCATCCCACAGCCACCAGGGGCAGCCTCCACCAGGCCCCCACTCATGTCTCCCACCACCCCCACCCCCCAGCAGTGCAGGGGCAGCCTCCACATGGCCCCCACTCATGTCTCCCACCACCCCCACCCCCCAGCCACCAGGGGCAGCCTCCACCAGGCCCCCACTCATGTCCCCTATCACCCCCACCCCCCAGCAGTGCAGGGGCAGCCTCCACCAGGCCCCCACTCATATCTCCCACCACCCCATCCCACAGCCACCAGGGGCAGCCTCCACCAGGCCCCCACTCATGTCTCCCACCACCCCCACACCCCAGCAGTGCAGGGGCAGCCTCCACCAGCCCCCCACTCATGTCCCCCTGCACCCCCACCCCCCAGCAGTGCAGGGGCAGCCTCCACCAGGCCCCCACTCATGTCACCCACTACCCCCTACCCCCCAGCAGTCAGGGGCACCCTCCACCAGGCCCCCACTCATGTCCAACTCATGTCTCCCACCACCCCCACCCCCCAGCTGTGCGATTTGCCTGGGTACGTGTACTTCGGGGTGCACGGGAAGTTCCACACGCGATTGGCCTGGGTATGTGTACCTCGGGGTGCGCGGGAAGTTCCACACGCGATTAGCCTGGGTACGTGTACTTCGGGGTGCGCGTGAACTTCCACACGCGATTTGCCTGGGTACGTGTACTATGGGGTGCGCGGGAAGTTCCACACGCGATTGGCCTGGGTATGTGTACCTCGGGGTGCGCGGGAAGTTCCACACGCGATTAGCCTGGGTACGTGTACTTCGGGGTGCGCGTGAACTTCCACACGCGATTTGCCTGGGTACGTGTACTATGGGGTGCGTGGGAAGTTCCACACGCGATTGGCCTGGGTATGTGTACCTCGGGGTGCGCGGGAAGTTCCACACGTGATTAGCCTGGGTACGTGTACTTCGGGGTGCGCGTGAACTTCCACACGCGATTTGCCTGGGTACGTGTACTACGGGGTGCACGGGAAGTTCCACACGCGATTAGCCTGGGTACGTCTACTTCGGGGTGCGCGGGAAGTCCCACACGCGATTGGCCTGGGTACGTGTACTTCGGGGTGCGCATGAACTTCCACACGCGATTGGGCCTGTGAGAGTGGGTTACATGTATTCCAGGGGTGGGCGGGAATATTCACCCGCGACTGTGCCTGTGAGAGCATGCTACGTGTATTCCTGGGGTGGGCGGGAAGATTCACACGTTCGCCTACGACGTGCCGAAAAATGGTCCAATCATGAGACACGTACGCCAGCATGAAGCAGGCGTACGTCGACCCGCCCAGCAAAGTGCGCGCAAACAACAAACAAGCTCATACGCCAGGATGAATATACCATTCCTAGCAGTAGTGGCCGTGGGTTACCAAAGGAGGAGGAGGATAGTGAGGGCCCGAATTTTCACTCCCAGAACCAGCTTTTTTGGGATGCCTGATGACCAGGTGTATGTGAGGTACAGGTTTCCCCCACACATAATACTGGACCTGGTCAGTGAGTGGGAGGATGACCTCACATCACCCACCCTGTGCTCCCAAGCACTCAGCCCCCTGGAGAAGGTCCTCAATGTACTGCACTTCTTGGCCACAGGATCATTTCAGCGGACAAGTGCCATAGTGGGTGGGGTGTCACAGGCCACGCAGTCACGCTGCCTACACCAGGTCTTGAACATCATCACTGCACGCCCATCAGTCCGTAGGCACATATACCTGCCCAGGACACCTGCAGAAAGGCAGGCTGCCACCCTCGATTTCTACGGTGTGGCACAATTCCCAAAAGTGCTCGGTGCCATTGACTGCACCCATGTGGCACTACGTCCCCCCAGGGCATCTGAGCACATCTATAGGAACCGCAAGCACTGGCATTCCATCAACGTGCAGGTAGTATGTAATGCTAAGGGAATCATCACCTCAGTATATGCCAACTATCCAGGGTCCACCCACGACAGCTTCATTTACCGAATGTCTACCCTAAGCCGGGACCTAGAAGCTGGGCGGCATGGCGATACATGGCTGCTTGGTGAGTATGAATGCCACTGCACATGCATGCATGTCAGATGCAGAGTTATGTCACTACCCCACTAATGATACCCATCACCTCCTCACCAGGGGACAGTGCCTACCCTCTGAGCACCCACATGATGACGCCAATTCGGAACCCCATCACGCCTCCAGAGGTAAGATACAACACAGCACATATTGCAACCCGGGGCATAGTGGAGCGCACATTCGGAGTGCTCAAGTCACGCTTTCGCTCCCTTGACCGTTCTGGCGGGCAGCTGTTGTTGCACAATGTTGCAACACGCCGGGGCCTGGCCGTGGACATGGTGGTGCCCCCACATCCCCAACCACATGCACGCCCGCTGCGCATGGGAGGGGAGAGGGCACGGGGTGAGGCAGCCCGTACGCAGCTGGTGGCTAATTACTTCACATAGAAATCACACCCCAGTGGAGTGCACACAGGCCTGGCACATACCATCTGATAAGCAATGATGACTCGACCTGACAATTAAGACGAACAAAGGGACTGTCAACTGTCAGAACCATAGCAGCCTGAGATTGTTCATGTGGAAGTGTCACAATGTGTGCATCCCTACCTACACAAACACCACCAATGCAGTGTCATGAAAAGACACTTCCATGCTGCAGAAATGAATACCCACTTGTAAAATACTACATGAAAACAGTGCCATGTCACCCACCCCCTCCCCGGCACGGCCACACAACACACCATGGCATGTCATGCAATGTGAGAGGGAAGAAATGAATCCACAGAACATGCCCCAAGTGTCAGCAGCTACAGTGTCCCTAATGGAAACATGTCCACACATGAAATGCTCACAGTAATGCAGGACCTACAACCCACATCACCAAATACTTACCAAGAATACCAATCACCTACACAACCTCCAACCTACCTTAAACATGACATTACAGACTTAAAAATTAGCTAGCCTCACCACCTGATGATGACAGCCCTCCGAACACTTCCAAGTATACAGTGTTAGCGCCACGCAAGAGTGTAGGTGCACTGCTTACAACATGGACTCCAGTTCCAAGGTGGACCGCATTGTGAAGACATGAGGAATGGACCTGCAAATATGGATGCAGAGGCACATATCAATACACCACGCAGTGTACAATACAACAACAATATGCACTATGAATGTATATACAGTATTGACTACAGACTGCCCACACAGCTCATGGGAGTCCAATGTCACCATGTATGTCAATGTCACTTGGGCACACCCTTTGCAAGCCCATGGAAACGGGAAGCAGGAGGGGTGTGTGTGACAAAAACCCAAGCATCAGAACCAAATCCATGACAAGCCAGCATGTGCCCAGTCACAATGCAGCGTATGCCCCCTGGGAGCCACACAAGGCAACATACTGTACCAAAAAAAAAAAATCAAAAATGGCCATTAATGGGCCCGGGGGGGGTTGGGGAGGCCACCCAGGAGGTCCGAGGACAGGGTGCACACCAAAACCCACCTGTGTGAATCTTGCGGAAAAAAAACACCTCCATGGGCTCATGGCCTACACGGCTACCCTATTGTGGGGGTATCACTGCTGTCGCTATCCTCACCCTCTGCAGCTGCATCCGAAGGTGGTGGCACTATGGGAGGCAGCCCACGCAAAGCCCTAGTCTGTTCCTCCATGGCTGCAAGCATGCGGGTGTGGTAGGTCTCGTTCTGGAGGATAAGTGTGCGGAGGTCCCCATGCAACAACTCACGGGATGCCCGGACCTCCACCCTAGTTGCCTGCATCTCAGTTGAGAGCGTACGGGTGAGACGCTCTAGCTGCTGTTCTGTCCTTCGATTTGTTGAAGCCTCAAGCTCAACAAGAGTCGTCCTGAGGTGAAGGAGTTCCAGCCTCAGGGCTTCCCTGTGGCCCTGGGACTCTATGGAG
The DNA here is from genome assembly GCF_040938575.1 of Ambystoma mexicanum. Lineage (NCBI taxonomy): Eukaryota > Metazoa > Chordata > Amphibia > Caudata > Ambystomatidae > Ambystoma > Ambystoma mexicanum. The sequence continues at coordinate 135,403,373 of NC_090941.1, read as the reverse complement.
ATGGCTTCCTGCAGAGTCGCCAGTGCCGCCCGCCTGTCCCTGTCGGACGCCAACATGTCCTCCCTGTGTGACTGGCAGATGGAGTCGGTTGCCAGCTGTAGTCGCTCCATCAGCCTTTCGGGGGGGACAATGGAAGTGGCCACCCTATCCATGTCCTGAGCCATCATCTCTGATGATGCTGCCTGTTGGGTTGCCATACCGTAAATGGATTGCTCCCATGCGGTATTGCCAGGTGACGTACGGCCACCACGTCGGCGGGCACCACACCTGCTGTGCCAGCACTGCCTGAGGCTGCAGGACTGCATTTCCCCTCTGATCTGCTGGCCCAGGAACACGATCAGATGTCGCAGAGTGTGACCCTGCATCCGTAACCACCAAAGGCGTACCTGCCAACACTGACATCCCCATTGAGGGTTCTAACCCTGGTGCAGGTGGGCCGGACAGAACAGAATCCCTCCCAGGAACACTCACCTGCGACGGCACGTAGGTCTCATCATCCGAATCAACACCTGAGTACAGCTCGGGGGAGGTGCAGCCAGAGACACCCCTTGAGAGCACGACCTGCAGAAGTGGTGGGTTCTCACCCACCACCACACCACGTCCCTCACTGGTGGTCGGTCGGCCCTCAGACCCCTCCTGGGTCTGCACCATCTCCACAACCCCAGCAGTATCAGGTGCGTCTTCCCCTGCAAAGACATAAAAGAAAACAAATGGAAACAGGTATTAGCACTATGGCACACAATGAGGGCTGAGAGGCTACAGAAACAGTACTTGATTGACACATGTCCCACATGACTAAAACACTCCCATGCATGCACTGTCACTGCGTGTGATAGGGAGGTAGATGGCACACATTGATGACACCAAGATGGAAGATGAACACATTTGCTGCATGCTGCCTAGCAGTGGCATCACACATTGGCCAGTGATTGACAGGTCAAATACACATGCCATCACACAGATGGCATGTACCCTAGCCATGAAGTGAAGAGGGAGAGGAGGTAACCAATTGTTCATTCAGTCCAGTTTGTTCATATGATTGATTATTTTCATTGTAATGGTTCAAATGTTTAACATGCAGCTGCCAGTCAAAAATGGTCCTATAGCACAGGGACATGTCCAAACTAATCATGTCCACGAAACTGAGCCAGTCCACTGTACCATAGCCATGTCAGACATGTGACAATAGGACTGAGAAATCCCGAGTAAAAGTGGTGGTATGCAAACAATCTGCCTGAATAAACAGAGGTAAATAAGCAAGAGTGTAGTGGCAAGATGACACTCCAAGGGCAACTGGCGTGGTGTTGAGCTGGATGTCTAATGTTGGCCGAAGGGATGCTGCTATACCCAAATGCTGTTGCCAAGAATGTTTAGGAAGAGGCACATGGGTGAGCCGAACCACTCAGGCACACACATCCTCCCCTGGCACCCAAACAGAAGCCCTCCCACACACACCATGCACATGGATGACACACACATGCATGTGCACTCACCGGACAATGCCTCGTAATCTGCCACTTCTCCCACGCCTTGGATCTGTTCCTCCGTGACGTAGGTCCCAGCAACCTGCTCATGTGGAGTGAGTTCTATGTCATCTGCTGGAGACCCACCTCCAGTCACTAGAGTTGCGGCATGACTTAAGGCCAGCTTATTCTTTGCCCTGCGCTTCAGGTCATTCCAGCGCTTGTAGCATTCATTAGCTGTGTGCCTCACAATTCCAAGGGCACTTATGATGTCCGCAATGGTCTTCCAGTGTGCCTGACGTTGTGCAGTTGTGGTCTTGGATCCTGCAACAATCACCATTTCACGGTCATGTGCGGACACATACTCTACAAGTGCATTCAGTTCGGCCTCATTGAAGCTGGGCTTCCTTGACGGGCCGGACTGTGTAGCCGTGTCTGGGGCATCAGCCTCTACTGGACGAGCACTCTTCCTCTTCCTCTTGGAAGGTGGTGGGGATCCGGAGTGTCCTGCGCCGCTCTGGACACTAGGGGCAGGAGCGTGGGATTGCACACTCAGCATGGGAGTTGGTGCAGGCATTATCTCAAGTGTGATGGTGTCAGGGGGAATGTCAGCATGATGGACTTGGACCGACACTGTCCTGGATGGGTGTGTGAGAGGTGGGGTGGATGGAGCCGCAGCTGCCCCTGCAGCCTCCCCAGCCTGCCTACGCGGGGCAGCAGATGACCTAGCTGCCCCTGATCCACGTGGCCTGATGACACCAACGTTCACCGGCGCACGTGGCCTAGACCTGCTGACCTGGAAGTCAGCCATGGAGTCACCCTGTGCCAGGTCTGGTTCCACAGTGGGCTGGTCCAACAAGGGCTGAGCATGGATGGTGTCAGCCACGGTAACCTCAACCAGGGGGGGAGGGCATGGGTGTCCCAGACTGCTCCTCCACACATGGGGGGCTAGGGGCACCCTGCAAGTCACGGCCACGTCCCCTACCGGATCCACCACGGCCACCACTTGGGGCTCAGCCACCTTTGCCACCCTTACGGCTTGTTCGCCTCCCAGCCATGGCACTGATGTTATTGTGCGTATGGGAGTCGATGTGAACTAATGTCCTGGGCAATTGGGGGTCAAAGGGGTTGGGTACCAGATGGTAATCGTACCCTAGTGCTCTAGCAAGGCTGTATGTCACCCCTGGGGAAAGATGACGGGTCACGCAACGCACAGGCACCCCAAAAAAGCGAAGTAAGGTGCACGCAACACCTCCTAGACCACGTGCGTGGAAAAATAAACCTGCACTACGCTGTGGCACGCAGGAACACAAGAATGAACGTATGCTTGTCACACGCAGCCTAGAATGACCTCTGAAGGGGTATGCGACACACGGGGCAAGCACAGATGTTAAATACGTGCGCGACTCACCGTCCGCCAGGAACAAAAGCATGAAAAATATGCACGTGTGCGCGTTGGCAACACCCCCGCCAAAAGAAGAATTGTACGCTGTCTGAGGAGACAGGACAACAGTAGTAGGGAACGCTGTTTGAGAAAACAGGCCCAGGAAAAAGAGGAAAAGAGAAAAAGCTGTCAGAGGTAACAGGGAGCACGAACTGGAAACGCTGTGAAGTAAATCGCGTGTGAACCGACAAGAAGTACAGATTTCACCCACTCGCTCTCCACAAAAAGCACATACAAGGAAATGGCGTTCTACACGTACCTTTTATACACACGTCACAGACGCGCATACGCAATGAGGCCATTTCCACCAATTACGCGCTTTGACACTCGGACGTGTATCTCTTCATTTTTACACGCGCCATTCTCTACGGCCATGCACGTGACGTCACAGCTGCGCATGGTGGCCTTTGGGCCAATGAAATCGCATATGCGAGCACATGTGGTAAAACTGCACGTCCGAGTGTCATCGCGTGTAATCGGAGGGAAGTGAGCGTACACGCGATTGGGCTGGGTACGTGTATTTCTGGGGTGCGCAGGAAGTTCCACACGCGGTTGGTGGAAATCCACGTGTGCTCTGTCATCACGTGTAATGAGGGAAACACCCGCGCGCCTCACGTCACAGACGCGCTCACGCGCTAAGGGCCTTTGGTCCAATGAAATCGCATATGCGTGCTGACGTGCATACGCGCTAAGGGCCTTTCCTCGATTTACACGGAGACGTGCAGGATTTTCATGTGCCAAATCACTCCGTATCAAGCTGGACACCCGTAAGCACACGGAAGACCACGCTCCTGGCTAAAAGGCCGAATTACTGCCCCCCAGAGCCCCGAGCAGCCTCCCACGAGCCATCTGCTGGCTGCCTGCCTGCCTGCCTGCCTGCTGCCACCGTGCACTGCCATTTGGTGCCTGCACATCAGCCATCTGCAGGGGTCCATTTGCTGTGTCCACCCCTGCTGGAACAGAAGACTCCCGACTGGGATACCATCACTCCACAGCCCAGCCCCAGGACCCAGTTGCCCACCCACTCCTGCCTCTGGGGTTGCCATGTCGGGCACTGCAACATCTGGCACCACTGGCAACCCCCGGCCAGAGAGGCAGAGGGGCACCAGCTTCACTGCCACCGAAGTTGGTGTCCTGGTGGAGCAAGTCCTGGGGCAGTATGATGCCCTCTTCGGAAGTAAGCGCGCCAACAAGGAAGGACGGACTCGGATCTGGACGGACATCGTGACTGCCATCAACGCGGAGGGGGTGGCAGTCCGCGACTACCAACATGTCAAGAAGCGCTGGGATGACTGCAGGTCCAGGACCCTCTTGAAGGCCCGGCCCCTCGTGGAGGGGGGCCGGGGCCGCATGAGTACCATCCAGATGAGGGTCCTGGAACGCGTAGGCCCAGCGCTCCACGCCCAGATCCTTGAGAGGCAGACCCGTCTGGAGTTGAGCGGTAAGTGGCCAAGCATTGCTGTGTGAGACAGGGCATGTCGCAGTGTGCTGGTTGTCTGATACTTGCCTGTATGTGTGAAATAGGCCATGTATGCATGTGTGTGTGCAGGGACGTCATGCATGTGAGACCAGTAATGTGTGAACCACATGGTTGGTGCATGTGTTCAAATGCAACATGGGTTACCCTATGCGGTTTGGCCACATTGAAGCATGCCAGTCTCTGTTCCTGGACATGGGTGAGGGATGGGTGCTGATGCCATGTACATGTATGCTGTCCATGTCTGTGTGTCTGACCTGCGTGTCTGTGACTTGTGAATGCCAGGGATGCATGACACATGTCTGTCGCAATGTTCAGGTTCACTGATGCAGCCTAGTCATCCTTGTATCCACTGTGTCTGTGGTGTACGAGGCCAGGTGGATGAAACTAGGGTGTGCATGTGATAGGCATGGCACATGATGCATGTGAGTTCCAAAACAACAGTGTATGTTTCAAGAATCACTTGGACATGTATGCTAATGGCCATAGCATGCGCCATGCCTGGTACCACATGTGTTTTACCTGCACTGAGCCATGTGTTGTGGAGGGACATGATGGAAGTGATCTTTGACAGTGCCACTCATCTGCTATTGCTTCCTGTCTAGGGGACCATTGTACAGTACCCTGATGCTTGTGTTCTATGTCTCCCTCTACACAGCGCCACGTGAAGAAGAGGGCAGAGACGGCTCTGTGGAGCAAAGCGGCGGGGATGCCCCCCACGGCTGCAGCGGAAGGGGTGGGTGAGCCCCCACAGGGGCTTGCAACGGCAGAAGACGGGGTGGACCCATCCAGGTTGGTGGTTTCCACAGAGGAGGAGGAGGCCGCTACTGAGGCGCACATAAGGGCCTGGTGGGGGCATCCCTGCTGGTGCAAGTGTTGCAGTCCAGGGGCAGGGGCAGGAGGCAGCACAGGTCGCCATGGAGGGGCCTGTGCATGTCACTGGCCCTGACACTGTGACTGCACCACCATGCACCAGCAGGGATGCCCCATCCCAGGCCCGTCTGCAGGTAGGGGGGATGTCCATGTCATCTGACTCCCCTCCACCTGCGTACGAGGGGACCCCTGGCCGTATGGAGAAGGTCCTGATTGGTGTCGCGTTGTGCACAGGTTCAATTCGTGATGAGGTGCGTGCTTCCCGGGAGGAGCATGCACGTCATCACGGAGAGCACCGTGCCAACGTGGCCCAGTTGGGAACGGCCATGGTCGGGGGTTTCCTACATGTGTCGGCCAATCTGGCGACCCTCTCCTCCTCTGTGGAGACTATGCACCAGTCGTTCTCCATGCCGTCTTCCGGCCCAGATGCCACCAGGGCCCCCTGTGGACCTGCCCCGACCAATGCAGCCGGCTCGGTGGGGATCCCATCCCTGCCACAGTCAGGAGTCGGAGGTCCAGCAGGGGTGGACACACCAGCAACTGGACCCCAGCAGATGGAGGATGTGACGGCATCATCGGGCAGGGCACGTGCACGACGGCGTCGGTGGATACCATCAGCCTGGATGCCGTCGTGCTGGCACAGGCAGTTGCGTCAGAGGCAGCGGCAGGCTCGACGTGGGAGGCATCATGGCTCGGGGCCATCAACATCAGGGGTGCAGGCATCGGCCGGAGGGCAGGAGAACCCTGGAATGGGAGTGGCTTCCGTGTGGGAGCGGTTGGGCCAGCAGATAGGTGCGGAGCGGCAGCGGGCAGAGGAGGAACGGCTCACAATGGTCAGGGCGGAGAACTCCATGCAGAGGGCGCTGAGGCGGGCTGAGTGCCTCGAGGGTCTTCGCAGGGAGTTGGAGCTGGACACTGCTTTATCCCTGCGAAACCTCGGGGCCAGGGAACATGCCCGCCTCCAAGCCATTGAACAGGAGTTCGATGATGCCCTGGCCCATGACAACATCCAGTGAGCCGTTGGACTAGCCCGCTGCCCATGTAAATAGTTATGTAGTTAGTGTTAGGTTTCCTTTGTTTTTGCATTTTCTTTGGACCTTTTGGACAATGGGCCACATTTTTGTATATAGTTATTTTTTATTAGGTAGTGTTGTTAGATAGGTTTCATTTCTTTTGTTGGGATCATGGACCCTGGCTTGTTCACCTGTACATAGTTCACTGTTGGATTTTCTTTTCTTTTTACTATTTACCCATGGAGCAATGGCTTTCAATTATAATTTCCCATTGGATTTTCTTTTCTGGACTGTGACTTTGGACACCATTCCTTTGGATTCTGATTTTTGGTTTTGCATTTTTTCATGGACATGCTTCTTTTTACTTTTTTTACATTCCCATTTCTGTGAGTTTATTTTTGATTCAATTCATGTTTTCTTTAATACATATTTTTTGATCAAACTTCAATGTGTAGTATCATCTCATTGGTTTCATGCACATCATGATATGGGTTTTGAGATTCACTGACACCCATTGGGTGTATGTGAGGGACATGTGTTCGTTTCCAAACTTGCAATTGCAGTTCTATCATGTTATTGCCATTTCTGAGTGGGTGGATGCAATACTCGGGTGGGTGTTTTGCATTTGGAGGCTGACCATAGGGACCGGGGATCTAGATTGTGATGATATGTTGGCTGGGGAACATGAGTTGGACATGAGTGGAGGCCTGCTGGCAGGTGCCCCACAGTGCTGGGGGGTGCGGCTGCAGGGGAACATGAGTGGGACATGAGTGGGGGCCTGCTGGCAGGTGCCCCACAGTGCTGGGGGCTGGGGGTGGTGGGAGACATGAGTGGGGGCCTGGTGGAGGCTGCCCCTGGTGGCTGGGGGGTGGGGGTGGGGGTGGTGGTCGACATGAGTGGGGGCCTGGTGGAGGCTGCCCCTGCACTGCAGGGGGGGGTGGGGGTAATAGGGGACATGAGTGGGGGCCTGGTGGAGGCTGCCCGTGCACTGCTGGGGGGGGTGGTGGGAGACATGAGTGGGGGCCTGGTGGAGGCTGCCCCTGGTGGCTGGTGGCTGGGGGTGGGGGTGGTGGTAGACATGAGTGGGGGCCTGGTAGAGGCTGCCCCTGCACTTCTGGGGGGTGGGGGTGGTGGGAGACATGAGTGGGGGCCTGGTGGAATCTGCCCCTGGTGGCTGGGGGGTGGGGGTGGTGGTAGACATGAGTGGGGGCCTGGTGGAGGGTGCCCCTGACTGCTGGGGGGTAGGAGGTGGTGGGAGACATGGGTGGGGGCCTGGTGGAGGCTGCCCCTGCACTGCTGGGGGATGGGGGTGCAGGGGGACATGAGTGGTGGCCTGGTGGAGGCTGCCCCTGGTGGCTAGGGGGTGGGGGTGGTGGTAGACATGAGTGGGGGCCTGGTGGAGGCTGCCCCTGCACTGCTGGGGGGTGGGGGTGCAGGGGGACATGAGTGGGGGCCTGGTGGAGGCTACCCCTGCACTGCTGGGGGCTGGGGGTGGTGGCAGACATGAGTGGGGGCCTGGTGGAGGCTGCCCCTGCACTGCTGGGGGGTGGGGGTGGTGGGAGACATGAGTGGGGGCCTGGTGGAGGCTGCCCCTGGTGGCTGGTGGGTGGGGGTGGTGGTAGACATGGGTGGGGGCCTGGTGGAGGCTGCCCCTGCACTGCTGGGGGGTGGGGGTGGTGGGAGACATGAGTGGGGGCCTGGTGGAGGCTGCCCCTGGTGGCTGGGCGGTGGGGGTGGTGGTAGACATGGGTGGGGGCCTGGTGAAGGCTGCCCCTGCACTGCTGGGGGGTGGGGGTGCAGGGGGACATGAGTGGGGGCCTGGTGGAGGCTGCCCCTGCACTGCTGGGGGGTGGGGGTGGTGGGAGACATGAGTGGGGGGCTGGTGGAATCTGCCCCTGGTGGCTGGGGGTGGGGTTGGTGGTAGACATGGGTGGGGGCCTGGTGGAGGCTGCCCCTGACTGCTGGGGAGTAGGGGTTGGTGGGGGACATGGGTGGGGGCCTGGTGGAGGCTGCCCCTGCACTGCTGGGGGGTGGGGGTGCAGGGGGACATGAGTGGGTGCCTGGTGGATGGTGCCCCTGACTGCTGGGGGGTAGGGGGTGGTGGGAGACATGGGTGGGGGCCTGGTGGAGGCTGCCCCTGCACTGCTGGGGTGGGGGTGGTGGGAGACATGAGTGGGGGCCTGGTGGAGGCTGCCCCTGCACTGTTGGGGGGGTAGGGGTGGTGGGAGACATGAGTGTGGGCCTGGTGGAGGCTGCCCCTGGTGGCTGGGGGGTGAGGGTGGTGGGAGACATGAGTTGGACATGAGTGGGGGCCTGGTGGAGGCTGCCCCTGGTGGCTGGGGGGTGGGGGTGGTGGTAGACATGGGTGGGGGCCTGGTGGAGGCTGCCCCTGCACTGCTGGGGGGTGGGGGTGGTGGGAGACATGAGTGTGGCCTGGTGGAGGGTGCCCCTGCACACTGCTGGGGGATGGGGGTGGTGGGAGACATGAGTGGGGGCCTGGTGGAGGCTGCCCCTGCACTGCTGGGGGGTGGGGGTGGTGGTAGACATGGGTGGGGGCCTGGTGGAGGCTGCCCCTGCACTGCTGGGGGGTAGGGGGTGGTGGGAGACATGGGTGGGGGCCTGGTGGAGGCTGCCCCTGCACACTGCTGGGGGGTGGGGGTGGTGGGAGACATGAGTGGGGGCCTGGTGGAGGCTGCCCCTGCACTGCTGGGGGGTGGAGGTGCAGGGGGACATGAGGGGGGGCCTGGTGGAGGGTGCCCCTGACTGCTGGGGGGTAGGGGGTGGTGGGAGACATGGGTGGGGGCCTGTTGGAGGCTGCCCCTGCACACTGCTGGGGGGTGGGGGTGGTGGGAGACATGAGTGGGGGCCTGGTGGAGGCTGCCCCTGCACTGCTGGGGGGGTGGGGGTGGTGGAGGCTGCCCCTGGTGGCTGGGGGGTGAGGGTGGTGGGAGACATGAGTTGGACATGAGTGTGGCCTGGTGGAGGCTTCCCTTGGTGGCTGGGCGGTGGGGGTGGTGGTAGACATGGGTGGGGACCTGGTGGAGGCTGCCCCTGCACTGCTGGGGGGGTGGGGGTGCAGGGGGACATGAGTGGGGGCCTGGTGGAGGCTGCCCCTGCACTGCTGGAGGGTGGGGGTGGTGGGAGACATGAGTGGGGGCCTGGTGAAATCTGCCCCTGGTGGCTGGGGGGTGGGGGTGGTGGTAGACATGGGTGGGGGCCTGGTGGAAGCTGTCCCTGGTGGCTGGTGGGTGGGAGTGGTGGTAGACATGGGTGGGGGCCTGGTGAAGGCTGCCCCTGCACTGCTGGGGGGTGGGGGTGGTGGGAGACATGAGTGGGGGCCTGGTGGAGGCTGCCCCTGCACTGCTGGGTGGTGGGGGTGCAGGGGGACATGAGTGGGGGCCTGGTGGAGGCTGCCCCTGGTGGCTGGGGGGTGGGGGTGGTGGTAGACATGAGTGGGGGCCTGGTGGAGGCTGCCCCTGCACTGCTGGGGGATGGGGGTGCAGGGGGACATGAGTGGGGGCCTGGTGGAGGCTGCCCCTGCACTGCTGGGGGCTGGGGGTGGTGGGAGACATGAGTGGGGACCTGGTGGAGGCTGCCCCTGCACTGCTGGGGGGTGGGGGTGGTGGGAGACATGAGTGGGGGCCTGGTGGAGGCTGTCCCTGGTGGCTGGTGGGTGGGGGTGGTGGTAGACATGGGTGGGGGCCTGGTGGAGGCTGCCCCTGCACTGCTGGGGGGTGGGGGTGGTGGGAGACATGAGTGGGGGCCTGGTGGAGGCTGCCCCTGCACTGCTGGGGGCTGGGGGTGGTGGGAGACATGAGTGGGGGCCTGGTGGAGGCTGCCCCTGCACACTGCTGGGGGGTGGGGGTGGTGGGAGACATGAGTGGGGGCCTGGTGGAGGCTGCCCCTGCACTGCTGGGGGGTGGAGGTGCAGGGGGACATGAGGGGGGGCCTGGTGGAGGGTGCCCCTGACTGCTGGGGGGTAGGGGGTGGTGGGAGACATGGGTGGGGGCCTGGTGGAGGCTGCACCTGCACACTGCTGGGGGGTGGGGGTGGTGGGAGACATGAGTGGGGGCCTGGTGGAGGCTGCCCCTGCACTGCTGGGGGGGTGGGGGTGGTGGAGGCTGCCCCTGGTGGCTGGGGGGTGAGGGTGGTGGGAGACATGAGTTGGACATGAGTGTGGCCTGGTGGAGGCTTCCCTTGGTGGCTGGGCGGTGGGGGTGGTGGTAGACATGGGTGGGGGCCTGGTGGAGGCTGCCCCTGCACTGCTGGGGGGTGGGGGTGCAGGGGGACATGAGTGGGGGCCTGGTGGAGGCTGCCCCTGCACTGCTGGAGGGTGGGGGTGGTGGGAGACATGAGTGGGGGCCTGGTGAAATCTGCCCCTGGTGGCTGGGGGGTGGGGGTGGTGGTAGACATGGGTGGGGGCCTGGTGGAAGCTGTCCCTGGTGGCTGGTGGGTGGGAGTGGTGGTAGACATGGGTGGGGGCCTGGTGGAGGCTGCCCCTGCACTGCTGGGGGGTGGGGGTGGTGGGAGACATGAGTGGGGGCCTGGTGGAGGCTGCCCCTGCACTGCTGGGTGGTGGGGGTGCAGGGGGACATGAGTGGGGGCCTGGTGGAGGCTGCCCCTGGTGGCTGGGGGGTGGGGGTGGTGGTAGACATGAGTGGGGGCCTGGTGGAGGCTGCCCCTGCACTGCTGGGGGATGGGGGTGCAGGGGGACATGAGTGGGGGCCTGGTGGAGGCTGCCCCTGCACTGCTGGGGGCTGGGGGTGGTGGGAGACATGAGTGGGGACCTGGTGGAGGCTGCCCCTGCACTGCTGGGGGGTGGGGGTGGTGGGAGACATGAGTGGGGGCCTGGTGGAGGCTGTCCCTGGTGGCTGGTGGGTGGGGGTGGTGGTAGACATGGGTGGGGGCCTGGTGGAGGCTGCCCCTGCACTGCTGGGGGGTGGGGGTGCAGGGGGACATGAGTGGGGGCCTGGCCGAGGCTGCCCCTGCACTGCTGGGGGGTGGGGGAGGTGGGAGACATGAGTGGGGGCCTGGTGGAATCTGCCCCTGGTGGCTGGGGGGTGGGGTTGGTGGTAGACATGGGTGGGGGACTGGTGGAGGCTGCCCCTGACTGCTGGGGAGTAGGGGTGGTGGGAGACATGGGTGGGGGCCTGGTGGAGGCTGCCCCTGCACTGCTGGGGGGTGGGGGTGCAGGGGGACATGAGTGGGGGTCTGGTGGAGGCTGCCCCTGACTGCTGGGGGGTAGGGGGTGGTGGGAGACATGGGTGGGGCCTGGTGGAGGCTGCCCCTGCACTGCTGGGGGGTGGGGGTGGTGGGAGACATGAGTGGGGGCCTGGTGGAGGCTGCCCCTGCACTTTTGGGGGGGTGGGGGTGGTGGGAGACATGAGTGTGGGCCTGGTGGAGGCTGCCCCTGGTGGCTGGGGGGTGAGGGTGGTGGGAGACATGAGTTGGACATGAGTGGGGGCCTGGTGGAGGCTGCCCCTGGTGGCTGGGAGGTGGGGGTGGTGGTAGACATGGGTGGGGGCCTGATGGAGGCTGCCCCTGCACTGCTGGGGGTGGGGGTGGTGGGAGACATGAGTGGGGGCCTGGTGGAGGCTGCCCCTGGTGGCTGGGTGGTGGGGGTGCTGGTAGACATGGGTGGGGGCCTGGTGGAGGCTGCCCCTGCACTGCTGGGGGGTGGGGGTGCAGGGGGACATGAGTGGGGACCTGGTGGAGGCTGCCCCTGCACTGCTGGGGTGTGGGGGTGGTGGGAGACATGAGTGGGGTCCTGGTGGAATCTGCCCCTGCACTGCTGGGGGGTGGGGTGATGAGAGACATGAGTGGGGGCCTGGTGGAGGCTGCCCCTGCTGGCTGGGGGGTGGTGGTGGTGGGAGACATGAGTGGGGGCCTGCTGGAGGCTGCCCCTGCACTGCTGGGGGGTGGGGGTGCAGGGGGACATGAGTCGGGGCCTGGTGGAGGCTGCCCCTGCACACTGCTGGGGGGTGGGGGTGGTGGGAGACATGAGTGGGGGCCTGGTGGAGGCTGCCCCTGCACTGCTGGGGGGTGGGGGTGCAGGGGGACATGAGCGGGGGCCTGGTGGACATGAGCGGGGGCCTGGTGGAGGGTGCCCCTGACTACTGGGGGGTAGGGGGTGGTGGGAGACATGGGTGGGGGCCTGGTGGAGGCTGCCCCTGCACACTGCTGGGGGGTGGGGGTGGTGGGAGACATGAGTGGGGGCCTGGTGGAAGCTGCCCCTGCACTGCTGGGGGGGTGGGGGTGGTGGGAGACATGAGTGTGGGCCTGGTGGAGGCTGCCCCTGGTGGCTGGGGGGTGAGGGTGGTGGGAGACATGAGTTGGACATGAGTGGGGGCCTGGTGGAGGCTGCCCCTGGTGGCTGGGGGGTGGGGGTGGTGGTAGACATGGGTGGGGGCCTGGTGGAGGCTGCCCCTGCACTGCTGGGGGGTGGGGGTGGTGGGAGACATGAGTGGGTGCTTGGTGGAGGCTGCCCCTGGTGGCTGGGGGGTGGGAGTGGTGGTAGACATGGGTGGGGGCCTGGTGGAGGCTGCCCCTGCACTGCTGGGGGGGTGGGGTGCAGGGGGACATGAGTGGGGGCCTGGTGGAGGCTGCCCCTGCACTGCTGGGGGGTGGGGGTGGTGGGAGACATGAGTGGGGGCCTGGTGGAATCTGCCCCTGGTGGCTGGGGGGTGGGGGTGGTGGTAGACATGAGTGGGGGCCTGGTGGAGGGTGCCCCTGACTGCTGGGGGGTAGGGGGTGGTGGGAGACATGGGTGGGGGCCTGGTGGAGGCTGCCCCTGCACTGCTGGGGGGTGGGGGTGCAGGGGGACATGAGTGGGGGCCTGGTGGAGGCTGCCCCTGGTGGCTGGGGGGTGGGGGTGGGGGTAGACATCAGTGGGGGCCTGGTGGAGGCTGCCCCTGCACTGCCAGGGGTTGGGGATGCAGGGGGACATGAGTGGGGGCCTGGCGGAGGCTGCCCCTGCACTGCTGGGGGCTGGGTCGTGGTGGGAGACATGAGTGGGGGCCTGGTGGAGGCTGCCCCTGCACTGCTGGGGGGTGGGGGTGGTGGGAGACATGAGTGGGGGCCTGGTGGAGGCTGCCCCTGGTGGCTGGTGGGTGGGGGTGGTGGTAGACATGGGTGGGGGCCTGGTGGAGGCTGCCCCTGCACTGCTGGGGGGTGGGGGTGGTGGGAGACATGAGTGGTGGCCTGGTGGAGGCTGCCCCTGGTGGCTGGTCGGTGGGGGTGGTGGTAGACATGGGTCGGGGCCTGGTGGAGGCTGCCCCTGCACTGCTGGGGGGTGGGGGTGCAGGGGGACATGAGTGGGGGCCTGGTGGAGGCTGCCCCTGCACTGCTGGTGGGTGGGGGTGGTGGGAGACATGAGTGGGGGCCTGGTGGAATCTGCCCCTGGTGGCTGGGGGGTGGGGTTGGTGGTAGACATGGGTGGGGGCCTGGTGGAGGCTGCCCCTGACTGCTGGGGAGTAGGGGGTGGTGGGAGACATGGGTGGGGGCCTGGTGGAGGCTGCCCCTGCACTGCTGGGGGGTGGGGGTGCAGGAGGACATGAGTGGGGGCCTGGTGGAGGCTGCCCCTGACTGCTGGGGGTTAGGGGGTGGTGGGAGACATGGGTGGGGGCCTGGTGGAGGCTGCCCCTGCACTGCTGGGGTGTGGGGGTGGTGGGAGACATGAGTGGGGGCCTGGTGGAGGCTGCCCCTGCACTGTTGGGGGGGTGGGGGTGGTGGGAGACATGAGTGTGGGCCTGGTGGAGGCTGCCCCTGGTGGCTGGGGGGTGAGGGTGGTGGGAGACATGAGTTGGACATGAGTGGGGGCCTGGTGGAGGCTGCCCCTGGTGGCTGGGGGGTGGGGGTAGCGGTAGACATGGGTGGGGGCCTGGTGGAGGCTGCCCCTGCACTGCTGGGGGGTGGGGGTGGGGGTGGTGGGAGACATGAGTGGGGGCCTGGTGGAGGCTGCCCCTGGTGGCTGGGGGGTGGGGGTGGTGGTAGACATGGGTGGGGGACTGGTGGAGGCTGCCCCTGCACTGCTGGGGGGTGGGGGTGCAGGGGGACATGAGTGGGTGCCTGGTGGAGGCTGCCCCTGCACTGCTGGGGGGTGGGGGTGGTGGGAGACATGAGTGGGGGCCTGGTGGAATCTGCCCCTGGTGGCTGGGGGGTGGGGGTGGTGGTAGACATGAGTGGGGGCCTGGTGGAGGGTGCCCCTGACTGCTGGGGGGTAGGGGGTGGTGGGAGACATGGGTGGGGGCCTGGTGGAGGCTGCCCCTGCACTGCTGGGGGGTGGGGGTGCAGGGGGACATGAGTGGGGGCCTGGTGAGGCTGCCCCTAGTGGCTGGGGGGTGGGGGTGGTGGTAGACATGAGTGGGGGCCTGGTGGAGGCTGCCCCTGCACTGCTGGGGGGTGGGGGTGCAGGGGGACATGAGTGGGGGCCTGGTGGAGGCTGCCCGTGCACTGCTGGGGGCTAGGGGGTGGTGGGAGACATGAGTGGGGGCCTGGTGGAGGCTGCCCCTGCACTGCTGGGGGGGTGGGGTGGTGGGAGACATGAGTGTGGGCCTGGTGGAGGGTGCCCCTGACTGCTGGGGGGTAGGCGGTGGTGGGAGACATGGGTGGGGGCCTGGTGGAGGCTGCCCCTGCACACTGCTGGGGGGTGGGGGTGGTGGGAGACATGAGTGGGGGCCTGGTGGAGGCTGCCCCTGAGGGCTGGGGAGTAGGGGTTGGTGGGGGACATGGGTGGGGGCCTGGTGGAGGCTGCCCCTGCACTGCTGGGGGGTGGGGGTGCAGGGGGACATGAGTGGGGGCCTGGTGGATGGTGCCCCTGACTGCTGGGGGGTAGGGGGTGGTGGGAGACATGGGTGGGGGGCTGGTGGAGGCTGCCCCTGCACTGCTGGGGTGGGGGTGGTGGGAGACATGAGTGGGGGCCTGGTGGAGGCTGCCCCTGCACTGTTGGGGGGGTGGGGGTGGTGGGAGACATGAGTGTGGGCCTGGTGGAGGCTGCCCCTGCTGGCTGGGGGGTGAGGGTGGTGGGAGACATGAGTTGGACATGAGTGGGGGCCTGGTGGAGGCTGCCCCTGGTGGCTGGGGGGTGGGGGTGGTGGTAGACATCGGTGGGGGCCTGGTGGAGGCTGCCCCTGCACTGCTGGGGGGGTGGTGGGAGACATGAGTGTGGCCTGGTGGAGGGTGCCCCTGACTGCTGGGGGGTAGGGGGTGGTGGGAGACATGGGTGGGGGCCTGGTGGAGGCTGCCCCTGCACACTGCTGGGGGGTGGGGGTGGTGGGAGACATGAGTGGGGGCCTGGTGGAGGCTGCCCCTGCACTGCTGGGGGGTGGGGGTGCAGGGGGACATGAGTGGGGGCCTGGTGGAGGGTGCCCCTGACTGCTGGGGGGTAGGGGGTGGTGGGAGACATGGGTGGGGGCCTGGTGGAGGCTGCCCCTGCACACTGCTGGGGGGTGGGGGTGGTGGGAGACATGAGTGGGGGCCTGGTGGAGGCTGCCCCTGCACTGCTGGGGGGGTGGGGGTGGTGGAGGCTGCCCCTGGTGGCTGGGGGGTGAGGGTGGTGGGAGACATGAGTTCTACATGAGTGGGGGCCTGGTGGAGGCTTCCCCTGGTGGCTGGGCGGTGGGGGTGGTGGCAGACATGGGTGGGGGCCTGGTGGAGGCTGCCCCTGCACTGCTGGGGGGTGGGGGTGCAGGGGGACATGAGTGGGGGCCTGGTGGAGGCTGCCCCTGCACTGCTGGGGGGTGGGGGTGGTGGGAGACATGAGTGGGGGCCTGGTGAAATCTGCCCCTGGTGGCTGGGGGGGTGGTGGGAGACATGAGTGTGGCCTGGTGGAGGGTGCCCCTGACTGCTGGGGGGTAGGGGGTGGTGGGAGACATGGGTGGGGGCCTGGTGGAGGCTGCCCCTGCACACTGCTGGGGGGTGGGGGTGGTGGGAGACATGAGTGGGGGCCTGGTGGAGGCTGCCCCTGCACTGCTGGGGGGTGGGGGTGCAGGGGGACATGAGTGGGGGCCTGGTGGAGGGTGCCCCTGACTGCTGGGGGGTAGGGGGTGGTGGGAGACATGGGTGGGGGCCTGGTGGAGGCTGCCCCTGCACACTGCTGGGGGGTGGGGGTGGTGGGAGACATGAGTGGGGGCCTGGTGGAGGCTGCCCCTGCACTGCTGGGGGGGTGGGGGTGGTGGAGGCTGCCCCTGGTGGCTGGGGGGTGAGGGTGGTGGGAGACATGAGTTCTACATGAGTGGGGGCCTGGTGGAGGCTTCCCCTGGTGGCTGGGCGGTGGGGGTGGTGGCAGACATGGGTGGGGGCCTGGTGGAGGCTGCCCCTGCACTGCTGGGGGGTGGGGGTGCAGGGGGACATGAGTGGGGGCCTGGTGGAGGCTGCCCCTGCACTGCTGGGGGGTGGGGGTGGTGGGAGACATGAGTGGGGGCCTGGTGAAATCTGCCCCTGGTGGCTGGGGGGTGGGGGTGGTGGTAGACATGGGTGGGGTCCTGGTGGAGGCTGTCCCTGGTGGCTGGTGGGTGGGGGTGGTGGTAGACATGGGTGGGGGCCTGGTGGAGGCTGCCCCTGCACTGCTGGGGGGTGGGGGTGGTGGGAGACATGAGTGGGGGCCTGGTGGAGGCTGCCCCTGCACTGCTGGGGGGTGGGGGTGCAGGGGGACATGAGTGGGAGGCTGCCCCTGGTGGCTGGGGGGTGGGGGTGGTGGTAGACATGAGTGGGGGCCTGGTGGAGGCTGCCCCTGCACTGCTGGGGGATGGAGGTGCAGGGGGACATGAGTGGGGGCCTGGTGGAGGCTGCCCCTGCACTGCTGGGGGCTGGGGGTGGTGGGAGACATGAGTGGGGACCTGGTGGAGGCTGCCCCTGCACTGCTGGGGGGTGGGGGTGGTGGGAGACATGAGTGGGGGCCTGGTGGAGGCTGTCCCTGGTGGCTGGTGGGTGGGGGTGGTGGTAGACATGGGTGGGGGCCTGGTGGAGGCTGCCCCTGCACTGCTGGGGGGTGGGGGTGGTGGGAGACATGAGTGGGGGCCTGGTGGAGGCTGCGCCTGGTGGCTGGGCGGTGGGGTGGTGGTAGACATGGGTGGGGGCCTGGTGGAGGCTGCCCCTGCACTGCTGGGGGGTGGGGGTGCAGGGGGACATGAGTGGGGGCCTGGCCGAGGCTGCCCCTGCACTGCTGGGGGGTGGGGGTGGTGGGAGACATGAGTGGGGGCCTGGTGGAATCTGCCCCTGGTGGCTGGGGGGTGGGGTTGGTGGTAGACATGGGTGGGGGCCTGTTGAAGGCTGCCCCTGACTGCTGGGGAGTAGGGGTGGTGGGAGACATGGGTGGGGGCCTGGTGGAGGCTGCCCCTGCACTGCTGGGGGGTGGGGGTGCAGGGGGACATGAGTGGGGGCCTGGTGGAGGCTGCCCCTGACTGCTGGGGGGTAGGGGGTGGTGGGAGACATGGGTGGGGGCCTGGTGGAGGCTGCCCCTGCACTGCTGGGGGGTGGGGGTGGTGGGAGACATGAGTGGGGGCCTGGTGGAGGCTGCCCCTGCACTTTTGGGGGGGGGTGGGGTGGTGGGAGACATGAGTGTGGGCCTGGTGGAGGCTGCCCCTGGTGGCTGGGGGGTGAGGGTGGTGGGAGACATGAGTTGGACATGAGTGGGGGCCTGGTGGAGGCTGCCCCTGCACTGCTGGGGGCTGGGGGTGGTGGGAGACATGAGTGGGGACCTGGTGGAGGCTGCCCCTGCACTGCTGGGGGGTGGGGGCGGTGGGAGACATGAGTGGGGGCCTGGTGGAGGCTGTCCCTGGTGGCTGGTGGGTGGGGGTGGTGGTAGACATGGGTGGGGGCCTGGTGGAGGCTGCCCCTGCACTGCTGGGGGGTGGGGGTGGTGGGAGACATGAGTAAGGGCCTGGTGGAGGCTGCCCCTGGTGGCTGGGCGGTGGGGTGGTGGTAGACATGGGTGGGGGCCTGGTGGAGGCTGCCCCTGCACTGCTGGGGGGTGGGGGTGCAGGGGGACATGAGTGGGGGCCTGGCCGAGGCTGCCCCTGCACTGCTGGGGGGTGGGGGTGGTGGGAGACATGAGTGGGGGCCTGGTGGAGGCTGCCCCTGCACTTTTGGGGGGTGGGGGTGGTGGGAGACATGAGTGTGGGCCTGGTGGAGGCTGCCCCTGGTGGCTGGGGGGTGAGGGTGGTGGGAGACATGAGTTGGACATGAGTGGGGGCCTGGTGGAGGCTGCCCCTGGTGGCTGGGGGGTGGGGGTGGTGGTAGACATGGGTGGGGGCCTGATGGAGGCTGCCCCTGCACTGCTGGGGGGTGGGGGTGGTGGGAGACATGAGTGGGGGCCTGGTGGAGGCTGCCCCTGGTGGCTGGGTGGTGGGGGTGGTGGTAGACATGGGTGGGGGCCTGGTGGAGGCTGCCCCTGCACTGCTGGGGGGTGGGGGTGCAGGGGGACATGAGTGGGGACCTGGTGGAGGCTGCCCCTGCACTGCTGGGGTGTGGGGGTGGTGGGAGACATGAGTGGGGGCCTGGTGGAATCTGCCCCTGCACTGCTGGGGGGTGGGGTGATGAGAGACATGAGTGGGGGCCTGGTGGAGGCTGCCCCTGGTGGCTGGGGGGTGGTGGTGGTGGGAGACATGAGTGGGGGCCTGGTGGAGGCTGCCCCTGCACTGCTGGGGGGTGCGGGTGCAGGGGGACATGAGTCGGGGCCTGGTGGAGGCTGCCCCTGCACACTGCTGGGGGGTGGGGGTGGTGGGAGACATGAGTGGGGGCCTGGTGGAGGCTGCCCCTGCACTGCTGGGGGGTGGGGGTGCAGGGGGACATGAGCGGGGGCCTGGTGGAGGGTGCCCCTGACTACTGGGGGTAGGGGGTGGTGGGAGACATGGGTGGGGGCCTGGTGGAGGCTGCCCCTGCACACTGCTGGGGGTGGGGGTGGTGGGAGACATGAGTGGGGGCCTGGTGGAGGCTGCCCCTGCACTGCTGGGGGGGTGGGGGTGGTGGGAGACATGAGTGTGGGCCTGGTGGAGGCTGCCCCTGGTGGCTGGGGGGTGAGGGTGGTGGGAGACATGAGTTGGACATGAGTGGGGGCCTGGTGGAGGCTGCCCCTGGTGGCTGGGGGGTGGGGGTGGTGGTAGACATGGGTGGGGGCCTGGTGGAGGCTGCCCCTGCACTGCTGGGGGGTGGGGGTGGTGGGAGACATGAGTGGGTGCTTGGTGGAGGCTGCCCCTGGTGGCTGGGGGGTGGGAGTGGTGGTAGACATGGGTGGGGGCCTGGTGGAGGCTGCCCCTGCACTGCTGGGGGGTGGGGGTGGTGGGAGACATGAGTGGGGGCCTGGTGGAGGCTTCCCCTGGTGGCTGGGGGGTGAGGGTGGTGGGAGACATGAGTTGGACATGAGTGGGGGCCTGGTGGAGGCTGCCCCTGGTGGCTGGGGGGTGGGGGTGGTGGTAGACATGGGTGGGGGCCTGGTGGAGGCTGCCCCTGCACTGCTGGGGGGTGGGGGTGGTGGGAGACATGAGTGGGTGCTTGGTGGAGGCTGCCCCTGGTGGCTGGGGGGTGGGGGTGCAGGGGGACATGAGTGGGGGCATGGTGGAGGCTGCCCCTGGTGGCTGGGGGGTGGGGGTGGGGGTAGACATCAGTGGGGGCCTGGTGGAATCTGCCCCTGGTGGCTGGGGGGTGGGGGTGGTGGTAGACATGAGTGGGGGCCTGGTGGAGGGTGCCCCTGACTGCTGGGGGGTAGGGGTGGTGGGAGACATGGGTGGGGGCCTGGTGGAGGCTGCCCCTGCACTGCTGGGGGGTGGGGGTGCAGGGGGACATGAGTGGGGGCCTGGTGGAGGCTGCCCCTGGTGGCTGGGGGGTGGGGGTAGACATCAGTGGGGGCCTGGTGGAGGCTGCCCCTGCACTGCCAGGGGTTGGGGATGCAGGGGGACATGAGTGGGGGCCTGGTGGAGGCTGCCCCTGCACTGCTGGGGGCTGGGTCGTGGTGGGAGACATGAGTGGGGGCTGCCCCTGCACTGCTGGGGGGTGGGGGTGGTAGGAGACATGAGTGGGGGCCTGGTGGAGGCTGCCCCTGGTGGCTGGTGGGTGGGGGTGGTGGTAGACATGGGTGGGGGCCTGGTGGAGGCTGCCCCTGCACTGCTGGGGGGTGGGGGTGGTGGGAGACATGAGTGGGGGCCTGGTGGAGGCTGCCCCTGGTGGCTGGGCGGTGGGGGTGGTGGTAGACATGGGTGGGGGCCTGGTGGAGGCTGCCCCTGCACTGCTGGGGGGTGGGGGTGCAGGGGGACATGAGTGGGGGCCTGGTGGAGGCTGCCCCTGCACTGCTGGGGGGTGGGGGTGGTGGGAGACATGAGTGGGGGCCTGGTGGAATCTGCCCCTGGTGGCTGGGGGGTGGGGTTGGTGGTAGACATGGGTGGGGGCCTGGTGGAGGCTGCCCCTGACTGCTGGGGAGTAGGGGGTGGTGGGAGACATGGGTGGGGGCCTGGTGGAGGCTGCCCCTGCACTGCTGGGGGGTGGGGGTGCAGGAGGACATGAGTGGGGGCCTGGTGGAGGCTGCCCCTGACTGCTGGGGGTTAGGGGGTGGTGGGAGACATGGGTGGGAGCCTGGTGGAGGCTGCCCCTGCACTGCTGAGGTGTGGGGGTGGTGGGAGACATGAGTGGGGGCCTGGTGGAGGCTGCCCCTGCACTGTTGGGGGGGTGGGGGTGGTGGGAGACATGAGTGTGGGCCTGGTGGAGGCTGCCCCTGGTGGCTGGGGGGTGAGGGTGGTGGGAGACATGAGCTGGACATGAGTGGGGGCCTCGTGGAGGCTGCCCCTGGTGGCTGGGGGGTGGGGGTGGCGGTAGACATGGGTGGGGGCCTGGTGGAGGCTGCCCCTGAACTGCTGGGGGGTGGGGGTGGGGGTGGTGGGAGACATGAGTGGGGGCCTGGTGGAGGCTGCCCCTGGTGGCTGGGGGGTGGGGGTGGTGGTAGACATGGGTGGGGGACTGGTGGAGGCTGCCCCTGCACTGCTGGGGGGTGGGGGTGCAGGGGGACATGAGTGGGTGCCTGGTGGAGGCTGCCCCTGCACTGCTGGGGGGTGGGGGTGGTGGGAGACATGAGTGGGGGCCTGGTGGAATCTGCCCCTGGTGGCTGGGGGGTGGGGGTGGTGGTAGACATGAGTGGGGGCCTGGTGGAGGGTGCCCCTGACTGCTGGGGGGTAGGGGGTGGTGGGAGACATGGGTGGGGGCCTGGTGGAGGCTGCCCCTGCACTGCTGGGGGGTGGGGGTGCAGGGGGACATGAGTGGGGGCCTGGTGGAGGCTGCCCCTGGTGGCTGGGGGGTGGGGGTGGTGGTAGACATGAGTGGGGGCCTGGTGGAGGCTGCCCCTGCACTGCTGGGGGGTGGGGTTGCAGGGGGACATGAGTGGGGGCATGGTGGAGGCTGCCCCTGCACTGCTGGGGGCTAGGGGGTGGTGGGAGACATGAGTGGGGGCCTGGTGGAGGCTGCCCCTGCACTGCTGGGGGGGTGGGTGTGGTGGGAGACATGAGTGTGGGCCTGGTGGAGGGTGCCCCTGACTGCTGGGGGGTAGGGGGTGGTGGGAGACATGGGTGGGGGCCTGGTGGAGGCTGCCCCTGCACACTGCTGGGGGGTGGGGGTGGTGGGAGACATGAGTGGGGGCCTGGTGGAGGCTGCCCCTGCACTGCTGGGGGGTGGGGGTGCAGGGGGACATGAGTGGGGGCCTGGTGGAGGGTGCCCCTGACTGCTGGGGGGTAGAGGGGGGTAGGGGGTGGTGGGAGACATGGGTGGGGGCCTGGTGGAGGCTGCCCCTGCACACTGCTGGGGGGTGGGGGTGGTGGGAGACATGAGTGGGGGCCTGGTGGAGGCTGCCCCTGCACTGCTGGGGGGGTGGTGGGAGGGTGGGAGACATGAGTGTGGGCCTGGTGGAGGCTGCCCCTGGTGGCTGGGGGGTGAGGGTGGTGGGAGACATGAGTTGGACATGAGTGGGGGCCTGGTGGAGGCTGCCCCTGGTGGCTGGGGGGTGGGGGTGGTGGTAGACATGGGTGGGGGCCTGGTGGAGGCTGCCCCTGCACTGCAGGGGGGTGGGGGTGGGGGTGGTGGGAGACATGAGTGGGGGCCTGGTGGAGGCTGCCCCTGGTGGCTGGGGGTGGTGGTAGACATGGGTGGGGGCCTGGTGGAGGCTGCCCCTGCACTGCTGGGGGGTGGGGGTGCAGGGGGACATGAGTGGGGGCCTGGTGGAGGGTGCCCCTGACTACTGGGGGGTAGGGGGTGGTGGGAGACATGGGTGGGGGCCTGGTGGAGGCTGCCCCTGCACACTTGGGGGTGGTGGGAGACATGAGTGGGGGCCTGGTGGAGGCTGCCCCTGCACTGCTGGGGGGGTGGGGGTGGTGGGAGACATGAGTGTGGGCCTGGTGGAGGCTGCCCCTGGTGGCTGGGGGGTGAGGGTGGTGGGAGACATGAGTTGGACATGAGTGGGGGCCTGGTGGAGGCTGCCCCTGGTGGCTGGGGGGTGGGGGTGGTGGTAGACATGGGTGGGGGCCTGGTGGAGGCTGCCCCTGCACTGCAGGGGGGTGGGGGTGGGGGTGGTGGGAGACATGAGTGGGGGCCTGGTGGAGGCTGCCCCTGGTGGCTGGGGGGTGGGGGTGGTGGTAGACATGGGTGGGGGCCTGGTGGAGGCTGCCCCTGCACTGCTGGGGGGGGGTGGGGGTGCAGGGGGACATGAGTGGGGGCCTGGTGGAGGCTGCCCCTGCACTGCTGGGGGGTGGGGGTGGTGGGAGACATGAGTGGGGGCCTGGTGGAATCTGCCCCTGGTGGCTGGGGGGTGGGGGTGGTGGTAGACATGAGTGGGGGCCTGGTGGAGGGTGCCCCTGACTGCTGGGGGGTAGGGGTGGTGGGAGACATGGGTGGGGGCCTGGTGGAGGCTGCCCCTGCACTGCTGGGGGGTGGGGGTGCAGGGGGACATGAGTGGGGGCCTGGTGGAGGCTGCCCCTGGTGGCTGGGGGGTGGGGGTGGGGGTAGACATGAGTGGGGGCCTGGTGGAGGCTGCCCCTGCACTGCCAGGGGTTGGGGATGCAGGGGGACATGAGTGGGGGCCTGGTGGAGGCTGCCCCTGCACTGCTGGGGGCTGGGGGTGGTGGGAGACATGAGTGGGGGCCTGGTGGAGGCGGCCCCTGCACTGCTGGGGGGTGGGGGTGGTGGGAGACATGAGTGGGGGCCTGGTGGAGGCTGCCCCTGGTGGCTGGTGGGTGGGGGTGGTGGTAGACATGGGTGGGGGCCTGGTGGAGGCTGCCCCTGCACTGCTGGGGGGTGGAGGTGGTGGGAGACATGAGTGGGGGCCTGGTGGAGGCTTCCCCTGGTGGCTGGGCGGTGGGGGTGGTGGTAGACATGGGTGGGGGCCTGGTGGAGGCTGCCCCTGAATGCTGGGGAGTAGGGGGTGGTGGGAGACATGGGTGGGGGCCTGGTGGAGGCTGCCCCTGCACTGCTGGGGGGTGGGGGTGCAGGAGGACATGAGTGGGGGCCTGGTGGAGGCTGCCCCTGCACTGCTGGTGGGTGGGGGTGGTGGGAGACATGAGTGGGGGCCTGGTGGAATCTGCCCCTGGTGGCTGGGGGGTGGGGTTGGTGGTAGACATGGGTGGGGGCCTGGTGGAGGCTGCCCCTGACTGCTGGGGAGTAGGGGGTGGTGGGAGACATGGGTGGGGGCCTGGTGGAGGCTGCCCCTGCACTGCTGGGGGGTGGGGGTGCAGGGGGACATGAGTGGGGGCCTGGTGAAGGCTGCCCCTGACTGCTGGGGGTAGGGGGTGGTGGGAGACATGGGTGGGGGCCTGGTGGAGGCTGCCCCTACACTGCTGGGGGGTGGGGGTGGTGGGAGACATGAGTGGGGGCCTGGTGGAGGCTGCCCCTACACTTTTGGGGGGGTGGGTGTGGTGGGAGACATGAGTGTGGGCCTGGTGGAGGCTGCCCCTGGTGGCTGGGGGGTGAGGGTGGTGGGAGACATGAGTTGGACATGAGTGGGGGCCTGGTGGAGGCTGCCCCTGGTGGCTGGGGGGTGGGGGTGGTGGTAGACATGGGTGGGGGCCTGATGGAGGCTGCCCCTGCACTGCTGGGGGGTGGGGGTGGTGGGAGACATGAGTGGGGGCCTGGTGGAGGCTGCCCCTGGTGGCTGGGTGGTGGGGGTGGTGGTAGACATGGGTGGGGGCCTGGTGGAGGCTGCCCCTGCACTGCTGGGGGGTGGGGGTGCAGGGGGACATGAGTGGGGACCTGGTGGAGGCTGCCCCTGCACTGCTGGGGTGTGGGGGTGGTGGGAGACATGAGTGGGGGCCTGGTGGAATCTGCCCCTGCACTGCTGGGGGGTGGGGTGATGAGAGACATGAGTGGGGGCCTGATGGAGGCTGCCCCTGGTGGCTGGGGGGTGGTGGTGGTGGGAGACATGAGTGGGGGCCTGGTGGAGGCTGCCCCTGCACTGCTGGGGGGTGCGGGTGCAGGGGGACATGAGTCGGGGCCTGGTGGAGGCTGCCCCTGCACACTGCTGGGGGGTGGGGGTGGTGGGAGACATGAGTGGGGGCCTGGTGGAGACTGCCCCTGCACTGCTGGGGGGTGGGGGTGCAGGGGGACATGAGCGGGGGCCTGGTGGAGGGTGCCCCTGACTACTGGGGGGTAGAGGGTGGTGGGAGACATGGGTGGGGGCCTGGTGGAGGCTGCCCCTGCACACTGCTGGGGGGTGGGGGTGGTGGGAGACATGAGTGGGGGCCTGGTGGAGGCTGCCCCTGCACTGCTGGGGGGGTGGGGGTGGTGGGAGACATGAGTGTGGGCCTGGTGGAGGCTGCCCCTGGTGGCTGGGGGGTGAGGGTGGTGGGAGACATGAGTTGGACATGAGTGGGGGCCTGGTGGAGGCTGCCCCTGGTGGCTGGGGGGTGGGGGTGGTGGTAGACATAGGTGGGGGCCTGGTGGAGGCTGCCCCTGCACTGCTGGGGGGTGGGGGTGGTGGGAGACATGAGTGGGTGCTTGGTGGAGGCTGCCCCTGGTGGCTGGGGGGTGGGAGTGGTGGTAGACATGGGTGGGGGCCTGGTGGAGGCTGCCCCTGCACTGCTGGGGGGTGGGGGTGGTGGGAGACATGAGTGGGGGCCTGGTGGAGGCTTCCCCTGGTGGCTGGGGGGTGAGGGTGGTGGGAGACATGAGTTGGACATGAGTGGGGGCCTGGTGGAGGCTGCCCCTGGTGGCTGGGGGGTGGGGGTGGTGGTAGACATGGGTGGGGGCCTGGTGGAGGCTGCCCCTGCACTGCTGGGGGGTGGGGGTGGTGGGAGACATGAGTGGGTGCTTGGTGGAGGCTGCCCCTGGTGGCTGGGGGGTGGGGGTGCAGGGGGACATGAGTGGGGGCCTGGTGGAGGCTGCCCCTGCACTGCTGGGGGGTGGGGGTGGTGGGAGACATGAGTGGGGGCCTGGTGGAATCTGCCCCTGGTGGCTGGGGGGTGGGGGTGGTGGTAGACATGAGTGGGGGCCTGGTGGAGGGTGCCCCTGACTGCTGGGGGGTAGGGGGTGGTGGGAGACATGGGTGGGGGCCTGGTGGAGGCTGCCCCTGCACTGCTGGGGGGTGGGGGTGCAGGGGGACATGAGTGGGGGCCTGGTGGAGGCTGCCCCTGGTGGCTGGGGGGTGGGGGTGGGGGTAGACATCAGTGGGGGCCTGGTGGAGGCTGCCCCTGCACTGCCAGGGGTTGGGGATGCAGGGGGACATGGGTGGGGGCCTGGTGGAGGCTGCCCCTGCACTGCTGGGGGCTGGGTCGTGGTGGGAGACATGAGTGGGGGCCTGGTGGAGGCTGCCCCTGCACTGCTGGGGGGTGGGGGTGGTAGGAGACATGAGTGGGGGCCTGGTGGAGGCTGCCCCTGGTGGCTGGTGGGTGGGGGTGGTGGTAGACATGGGTGGGGGCCTGGTGGAGGCTGCCCCTGCACTGCTGGGGGGTGGGGGTGGTGGGAGACATGAGTGGGGGCCTGGTGGAGGCTGCCCCTGGTGGCTGGGCGGTGGGGGTGGTGGTAGACATGGGTGGGGGCCTGGTGGAGGCTGCCCCTGCACTGCTGGGGGGTGGGGGTGCAGGGGGACATGAGTGGGGGCCTGGTGGAGGCTGCCCCTGCACTGCTGGTGGGTGGGCGTGGTGGGAGACATGAGTGGGGGCCTGGTGGAATCTGCCCCTGGTGGCTGGGGGGTGGGGTTGGTGGTAGACATGGGTGGGGGCCTGGTGGAGGCTGCCCCTGACTGCTGGGGAGTAGGGGGTGGTGGGAGACATGGGTGGGGGCCTGGTGGAGGCTGCCCCTGCCCTGCTGGGGGGTGGGGGTGCAGGAGGACATGAGTGGGGGCCTGGTGGAGGCTGCCCCTGACTGCTGGGGGTTAGGGGGTGGTGGGAGACATGGGTGGGAGCCTGGTGGAGGCTGCCCCTGCACTGCTGGGGTGTGGGGGTGGTGGGAGACATGAGTGGGGGCCTGGTGGAGGCTGCCCCTGCACTGTTGGGGGGTGGGGGTGGTGGGAGACATGAGTGTGGGCCTGGTGGAGGCTGCCCCTGGTGGCTGGGGGGTGAGGGTGGTGGGAGACATGAGTTGGACATGAGTGGGGGCCTCGTGGAGGCTGCCCCTGGTGGCTGGGGGGTGGGGGTGGCGGTAGACATGGGTGGGGGCCTGGTGGAGGCTGCCCCTGCACTGCTGGGGGGTGGGGGTGGTGGGAGACATGAGTGGGGGCCTGGTGGAGGCTGCCCCTGGTGGCTGGGGGGTGGGGGTGGTGGTAGACATGGGTGGGGGACTGGTGGAGGCTGCCCCTGCACTGCTGGGGGGTGGGGGTGCAGGGGGACATGAGTGGGTGCCTGGTGGAGGCTGCCCCTGCACTGCTGGGGGGTGGGGGTGGTGGGAGACATGAGTGAGGGCCTGGTGGAATCTGCCCCTGGGGGGTGGAGGTGGTGGTAGACATGAGTGGGGGCCTGGTGGAGGGTGCCCCTGACTGCTGGGGGGTAGGGGGTGGTGGGAGACATGGGTGGGGGCCTGGTGGAGGCTGCCCCTGCACTGCTGGGGGGTGGGGGTGCAGGGGGACATGAGTGGGGGCCTGGTGGAGGCTGCCCCTGGTGGCTGGGGGGTGGGGGTGGTGGTAGACATGAGTGGGGGCCTGGTGGAGGCTGCCCCTGCACTGCTGGGGGGTGGGGTTACAGGGGGACATGAGTGGGGGCCTGGTGGAGGCTGCCCCTGCACTGCTGGGGGCTAGGGGGTGGTGGGAGACATGAGTGGGGGCCTGGTGGAGGCTGCCCCTGCACTGCTGGGGGGGTGGGGGTGGTGGGAGACATGAGTGTGGGCCTGGTGGAGGGTGACCCTGACTGCTGGGGGGTAGGGGGTGGTGGGAGACATGGGTGGGGGCCTGGTGGAGGCTGCCCCTGCACACTGCTGGGGGGTGGGGGTGGTGGGAGACATGAGTGGGGGCCTGGTGGAGGCTGCCCCTGCACTGCTGGGGGGTGGGGGTGCAGGGGGACATGAGTGGGGGCCTGGTGGAGGGTGCCCCTGACTGCTGGGGGGTAGAGGGGGGTAGGGGGTGGTGGGAGACATGGGTGGGGGCCTGGTGGAGGCTGCCCCTGCACACTGCTGGGGGGTGGGGGTGGTGGGAGACATGAGTGGGGGCCTGGTGGAGGCTGCCCCTGCACTGCTGGGGGGGTGGTGGGAGGGTGGGAGACATGAGTGTGGGCCTGGTGGAGGCTGCCCCTGGTGGCTGGGGGGTGAGGGTGGTGGGAGACATGAGTTGGACATGAGTGGGGGCCTGGTGGAGGCTGCCCCTGGTGGCTGGGGGGTGGGGGTGGTGGTAGACATGGGTGGGGGCCTGGTGGAGGCTGCCCCTGCACTGCAGGGGGTGGGGGTGGTGGGAGACATGAGTGGGGGCCTGGTGGAGGCTGCCCCTGGTGGCTGGGGGTGGTGGTAGACATGGGTGGGGGCCTGGTGGAGGCTGCCCCTGCACTGCTGGGGGGTGGGGGTGCAGGGGGACATGAGTGGGGGCCTGGTGGAGGGTGCCCCTGACTACTGGGGGGTAGGGGGTGGTGGGAGACATGGGTGGGGGCCTGGTGGAGGCTGCCCCTGCACACTTGGGGGTGGTGGGAGACATGAGTGGGGGCCTGGTGGAGGCTGCCCCTGCACTGCTGGGGGGTGGGGGTGGTGGGAGACATGAGTGTGGGCCTGGTGGAGGCTGCCCCTGGTGGCTGGGGGGTGAGGGTGGTGGGAGACATGAGTTGGACATGAGTGGGGGCCTGGTGGAGGCTGCCCCTGGTGGCTGGGGGGTGGGGGTGGTGGTAGACATGGGTGGGGGCCTGGTGGAGGCTGCCCCTGCACTGCTGGGGGGTGGGGGTGGGGGTGGTGGGAGACATGAGTGGGGGCCCGGTGGAGGCTGCCCCTGGTGGCTGGGGGGTGGGGGTGGTGGTAGACATGGGTGGGGGCCTGGTGGAGGCTGCCCCTGCAGTGCTGGGGGGGGGTGCAGGGGGACATGAGTGGGGGCCTGGTGGAGGCTGCCCCTGCACTGCTGGGGGGTGGGGGTGGTGGGAGACATGAGTGGGGGCCTGGTGGAATCTGCCCCTGGTGGCTGGGGGGTGGGGGTGGTGGTAGACATGAGTGGGGGCCTGGTGGAGGGTGCCCCTGACTGCTGGGGGGTAGGGGGTGTTGGGAGACATGGGTGGGGGCCTGGTGGAGGCTGCCCCTGCACTGCTGGGGGGTGGGGGTGCAGGGGGACATGAGTGGGGGCCTGGTGGAGGCTGCCCCTGCTGGCTGGGGGGTGGGGGTGGGGGTAGACATGAGTGGGGGCCTGGTGGAGGCTGCCCCTGCACTGCCAGGGGTTGTGGATGCAGGGGGACATGAGTGGGGGCCTGGTGGAGGCTGCCCCTGCACTGCTGGGGGCTGGGGGTGGTGGGAGACATGAGTGGGGGCCTGGTGGAGGCGGCCCCTGCACTGCTGGGGGGTGGGGGTGGTGGGAGACATGAGTGGGGGCCTGGTGGAGGCTGCCCCTGGTGGCTGGTGGGTGGGGGTGGTGGTAGACATGGGTGGGGGCCTGGTGGAGGCTGCCCCTGCACTGCTGGGGGGTGGAGGTGGTGGGAGACATGAGTGGGGGCCTGGTGGAGGCTTCCCCTGGTGGCTGGGCGGTGGGGGTGGTGGTAGACATGGGTGGGGGCCTGGTGGAGGCTGCCCCTGAATGCTGGGGAGTAGGGGGTGGTGGGAGACATGGGTGGGGCCTGGTGGAGGCTGCCCCTGCACTGCTGGGGGGTGGGGGTGCAGGAGGACATGAGTGGGGGCCTGGTGGAGGCTGCCCCTGCACTGCTGGTGGGTGGGGGTGGTGGGAGACATGAGTGGGGGCCTGGTGGAATCTGCCCCTGGTGGCTGGGGGGTGGGGTTGGTGGTAGACATGGGTGGGGGCCTGGTGGAGGCTGCCCCTGACTGCTGGGGAGTAGGGGGTGGTGGGAGACATGGGTGGGGGCCTGGTGGAGGCTGCCCCTGCACTGCTGGGGGGTGGGGGTGCAGGAGGACATGAGTGGGGGCCTGGTGGAGGCTGCCCCTGACTGCTGGGGGTTAGGGGGTGGTGGGAGACATGGGTGGGGGCCTGGTGGAGGCTGCCCCTGCACTGCTGGGGTGTGGGGGTGGTGGGAGACATGAGTGGGGGCCTGGTGGAGGCTGCCCCTGCACTGTTGGGGGGGTGGGGGTGGTGGGAGACATGAGTGTGGGCCTGGTGGAGGCTGCCCCTGGTGGCTGGGGGGTAAGGGTGGTGGGAGACATGAGTTGGACATGAGTGGGGGCCTGGTGGAGGCTGCCCCTGGTGGCTGGGGGGTGGGGGTGGCGGTAGACATGGGTGGGGGCCTGGTGGAGGCTGCCCCTGCACTGCTGGGGGGTGGGGGTGCAGGAGGACATGAGTGGGGGCCTGGTGGAGGCTGCCCCTGGTGGCTCGGGGGTGGGGGTGGTGGTAGACATGGGTGGGGGACTGGTGGAGGCTGCCCCTGCACTGCTGGGGGGTGGGGGTGCAGGGGGACATGAGTGGGTGCCTGGTGGAGGCTGCCCCTGCACTGCTGGGGGGTGGGGGTGGTGGGAGACATGAGTGGGGGCTGGTGGAATCTGCCCCTGGTGGCTGGGGGGTGGGGGTGGTGGTAGACATGAGTGGGGGCCTGGTGGAGGGTGCCCCTGACTGCTGGGGGGTAGAGGGTGGGGGGAGACATGGGTGGGGGCCTGGTGGAGGCTGCCCCTGCACACTGCTGGGGGGTGGGGGTGGTGGGAGACATGAGTGGGGGCCTGGTGGAGGCTGCCCCTGCACTGCTGGGGGGTGGGGGTGCAGGGGGACATGAGTGGGGGCCTGGTGGAGGGTGCCCCTGACTGCTGGGGGGTAGGGGGTGGGGGGAGACATGGGTGGGGGCCTGGTGGAGGCTGCCCCTGCACTGCTGGGGGGTGGGGGTGCAGGGGGACATGAGTGGGGGCCTGGTGGAGGCTGCCCCTGCACTGCTGGGGGCTAGGGGGTGGTGGGAGACATGAGTGGGGGCCTGGTGGAGGCTGCCCCTGCACTGCTGGGGGGGGTGGGGTGGTGGGAGACATGAGTGTGGGCCTGGTGGAGGGTGCCCCTGACTGCTGGGGGGTAGGGGGTGGTTGGAGACATGCGTGGGGGCCTGGTGGAGGCTGCCCCTGCACACTGCTGGGGGGTGGGGGTGGTGGGAGACATGAGTGGGGGCCTGGTGGAGGCTGCCCCTGCACTGCTGGGGGGTGGGGGTGCAGGGGGACATGAGTGGGGGCCTGGTGGAGGGTGCCCCTGACTGCTGGGGGGTAGGGGGTGGTGGGAGACATGGGTGGGGGCCTGGTGGAGGCTGCCCCTGCACACTGCTGGGGGGTGGGGGTGGTGGGAGACATGAGTGGGGGCCTGGTGGAGGCTGCCCCTGCACTGCTGGGGGGGTGGTGGGAGGGTGGGAGACATGAGTGTGGGCCTGGTGGAGGCTGCCCCTGGTGGCTGGGGGGTGAGGGTGGTGGGAGACATGAGTTGGACATGAGTGGGGGCCTGGTGGAGGCTGCCCCTGGTGGCTGGGGGGTGGGGGTGGTGGTAGACATGGGTGGGGGCCTGGTGGAGGCTGCCCGTGCACTGCTGGGGGGTGGGGGTGGGGGTGGTGGGAGACATGAGTGCGGGCCTGGTGGAGGCTGCCCCTGGTGGCTGGGGGGTGGGGGTGGTGGTAGACATGGGTGGGGGCCTGGTGGAGGCTGCCCCTGCACTGCTGGGGGGTGGGGGTGCAGGGGGACATGAGTGGGGGCCTGGTGGAGGCTGCCCCTGCACTGCTGGGGGGTGGGGGTGGTGGCAGACATGAGTGGGGGCCTGGTGAAATCTGCCCCTGGTGGCTGGGGGTGGGGGTGGTGGTAGACATGAGTGGGGGCCTGGTGGAGGGTGCCCCTGACTACTGGGGGGTAGGGGGTGGTGGGAGACATGGGTGGGGGCCTGGTGGAGGCTGCCCCTGCACACTTGGGGGTGGTGGGAGACATGAGTGGGGGCCTGGTGGAGGCTGCCCCTGCACTGCTGGGGGGGTGGGGGTGGTGGGAGACATGAGTGTGGGCCTGGTGGAGGCAGCCCCTGGTGGCTGGGGGGTGAGGGTGGTGGGAGACATGAGTTGGACATGAGTGGGGGCCTGGTGGAGGCTGCCCCTGGTGGCTGGGGGGTGGGGGTGGTGGTAGACATGGGTGGGGGCCTGGTGGAGGCTGCCCCTGCACTGCTGGGGGGTGGGGTGGTGGGAGACATGAGTGGGGGCCTGGTGGAGGCTGCCCCTGGTGGCTGGGGGGTGGGGGTGGTGGTAGACATGGGTGGGGGCCTGGTGGAGGCTGCCCCTGCACTGCTGGGGGGGTGGGGGTGCAGGGGGACATGAGTGGGGGCCTGGTGGAGGCTGCCCCTGCACTGCTGGGGGGTGGGGGTGGTGGGAGACATGAGTGGGGGCCTGGTGGAATCTGCCCCTGGTGGCTGGGGGGTGGGGGTGGTGGTAGACATGAGTGGGGGCCTGGTGGAGGGTGCCCCTGACTGCTGGGGGGTAGGGGGTGGTGGGAGACATGGGTGGGGGCCTGGTGGAGGCTGCCCCTGCACTGCTGGGGGGTGGGGGTGCAGGGGGACATGAGTGGGAGCCTGGTGGAGGCTGCCCCTGGTGGCTGGGGGGTGGGGGTGGGGGTAGACATGAGTGGGGGCCTGGTGGAGGCTGCCCCTGCACTGCCAGGGGTTGGGGATGCAGGGGGACATGAGTGGGGGCCTGGTGGAGGCTGCCCCTGCACTGCTGGGGGCTGGGGGTGGTGGGAGACATGAGTGGGGGCCTGGTGGAGGCGGCCCCTGCACTGCTGGGGGGTGGGGGTGGTGGGAGACATGAGTGGGGGCCTGGTGGAGGCTGCCCCTGGTGGCTGGTGGCTGGTGGGTGGGGGTGGTGGTAGACATGGGTGGGGGCCTGGTGGTGGCTGCCCCTGCACTGCTGGGGGGTGGAGGTGGTGGGAGACATGAGTGGGGGCCTGGTGGAGGCTTCCCCTGGTGGCTGGGCGGTGGGGGTGGTGGTAGACATGGGTGGGGGCCTGGTGGAGGCTGCCCCTGACTGCTGGGGAGTAGGGGGTGGTGGGAGACATGGGTGGGGGCCTGGTGGAGGCTGCCCCTGCACTGCTGGGGGGTGGGGGTGCAGGAGGACATGAGTGGGGGCCTGGTGGAGGCTGCCCCTGACTGCTGGGGGGTAGGGGGTGGTGGGAGACATGGGTGGGGGCCTGGTGGAGGCTGCCCCTGCACTGCTGGGGTGTGGGGGTGGTGGGAGACATGAGTGGGGGCCTGGTGGAGGCTGCCTCTGCACTGTTGGGGGGGTGGGGGTGGTGGGAGACATGAGTGTGGGCCTGGTGGATGCTGCCCCTGGTGGCTAGGGGGTGAGGGTGGTGGGAGACATGAGTTGGACATGAGTGGGGGCCTGGTGGAGGCTGCCCCTGGTGGCTGGGGGGTGGGGGTGGTGGTAGACATGGGTGGGGGCCTGGTGGAAGCTGTCCCTGCACTGCTGGGGGGTGGGGGTGGGGGTGGTGGGAGACATGAGTGGGGGCCTGGTGGAGGCTGCCCCTGGTGGCTGGGGGGTGGGGGTGGTGGTAGACATGGGTGGGGGACTGGTGGAGGCTGCCCCTGCACTGCTGGGGGGTGGGGGTGCAGGGGGACATGAGTGGGGGCCTGGTGGAGACTGCCCCTGCACTGCTGGGGGGTGGGGGTGGTATGAGACATGAGTGGGGGCCTGGTGGAATCTGCCCCTGGTGGCTGGGGGGTGGGGGTGGTGGTAGACATGAGTGGGGGCCTGGTGGAGGGTGCCCCTGACTGCTGGGGGTAGGGGGTGGTGGGAGACATGGGTGGGGGCCTGGTGGAGGCTGCCCCTGCACTGCTGGGGGGTGGGGGTGCAGGGGGACATGAGTGGGGGCCTGGTGGAGGCTGCCCCTGGTGGCTGGGGGGTGGGGGTGGTGGTAGACATGAGTGGGGGCCTGGTGGAGGCTGCCCCTGCACTGCTGGGGGTGGGGGTGCAGGGGGACATGAGTGGGGGCCTGGTGGAGGCTGCCCCTGCACTGCTGGGGGCTAGGGGGTGGTGGGAGACATGAGTGGGGGCCTGGTGGAGGCTGCCCCTGCACTGCTGGGGGGGTGGGGGTGGTGGGAGACATGAGTGTGGGCCTGGTGGAGGGTGCCCCTGACTGCTGGGGGGTAGGGGGTGGTGGGAGACATGGGTGGGGGCCTGGTGGAGGCTGCCCCTGCACACTGCTGGGGGGTGGGGGTGGTGGGAGACATGAGTGGGGGCCTGGTGGAGGCTGCCCCTGCACTGCTGGGGGGTGGGGGTGCAGGGGGACATGAGTGGGGGCCTGGTGGAGGGTGCCCCTGACTGCTGGGGGGTAGGGGGTGGTGGGAGACATGGGTGGGGGCCTGGTGGAGGCTGCCCCTGCACTGCTGGGGGGTGGGGGTGCAGGAGGACATGAGTGGGGGCCTGGTGGAGGCTGCCCCTGACTGCTGGGGGGTAGGGGGTGGTGGGAGACATGGGTGGGGGCCTGGTGGAGGCTGCCCCTGCACTGCTGGGGGGGGTGGGGGTGCAGGGGGACATGAGTGGGGGCCTGGTGGAGGCTGCCCCTGCACTGCTGGGGGGTGGGGGTGGTGGGAGACATGAGTGGGGGCCTGGTGGAATCTGCCCCTGGTGGCTGGGGGGTGGGGGTGGTGGTAGACATGAGTGGGGGCCTGGTGGAGGGTGCCCCTGACTGCTGGGGGGTAGGGGGTGGTGGGAGACATGGGTGGGGGCCTGGTGGAGGCTGCCCCTGCACTGCTGGGGGGTGGGGATGCAGGGGGACATGAGTGGGAGCCTGGTGGAGGCTGCCCCTGGTGGCTGGGGGGTGGGGGTGGGGGTAGACATGAGTGGGGGCCTGGTGGAGGCTGCCCCTGCACTGCCAGGGGTTGGGGATGCAGGGGGACATGAGTGGGGGCCTGGTGGAGGCTGCCCCTGCACTGCTGGGGGCTGGGGGTGGTGGGAGACATGAGTGGGGGCCTGGTGGAGGCGGCCCCTGCACTGCTGGGGGGTGGGGGTGGTGGGAGACATGAGTGGGGGCCTGGTGGAGGCTGCCCCTGGTGGCTGGTGGCTGGTGGGTGGGGGTGGTGGTAGACATGGGTGGGGGCCTGGTGGTGGCTGCCCCTGCACTGCTGGGGGGTGGAGGTGGTGGGAGACATGAGTGGGGGCCTGGTGGAGGCTTCCCCTGGTGGCTGGGCGGTGGGGGTGGTGGTAGACATGGGTGGGGGCCTGGTGGAGGCTGCCCCTGACTGCTGGGGAGTAGGGGGTTGTGGGAGACATGGGTGGGGGCCTGGTGGAGGCTGCCCCTGCACTGCTGGGGGGTGGGGGTGCAGGAGGACATGAGTGGGGGCCTGGTGGAGGCTGCCCCTGACTGCTGGGGGGTAGGGGGTGGTGGGAGACATGGGTGGGGGCCTGGTGGAGGCTGCCCCTGCACTGCTGGGGTGTGGGGGTGGTGGGAGACATGAGTGGGGGCCTGGTGGAGGCTGCCTCTGCACTGTTGGGGGGGTGGGGGTGGTGGGAGACATGAGTGTGGGCCTGGTGGATGCTGCCCCTGGTGGCTAGGGGGTGAGGGTGGTGGGAGACATGAGTTGGACATGAGTGGGGGCCTGGTGGAGGCTGCCCCTGGTGGCTGGGGGGTGGGGGTGGTGGTAGACATGGGTGGGGGCCTGGTGGAAGCTGCCCCTGCACTGCTGGGGGGTGGGGGTGGGGGTGGTGGGAGACATGAGTGGGGGCCTGGTGGAGGCTGCCCCTGGTGGCTGGGGGGTGGGGGTGGTGGTAGACATGGGTGGGGGACTGGTGGAGGCTGCCCCTGCACTGCTGGGGGGTGGGGGTGCAGGGGGACATGAGTGGGGGCCTGGTGGAGGCTGCCCCTGCACTGCTGGGGGGTGGGGGTGGTATGAGACATGAGTGGGGGCCTGGTGGAATCTGCCCCTGGTGGCTGGGGGGTGGGGGTGGTGGTAGACATGAGTGGGGGCCTGGTGGAGGGTGCCCCTGACTGCTGGGGGTAGGGGGTGGTGGGAGACATGGGTGGGGGCCTGGTGGAGGCTGCCCCTGCACTGCTGGGGGGTGGGGGTGCAGGGGGACATGAGTGGGGGCCTGGTGGAGGCTGCCCCTGGTGGCTGGGGGGTGGGGGTGGTGGTAGACAT
Organism: Ambystoma mexicanum; assembly: GCF_040938575.1. NCBI lineage: Eukaryota > Metazoa > Chordata > Amphibia > Caudata > Ambystomatidae > Ambystoma > Ambystoma mexicanum. The sequence continues at coordinate 135,367,456 of NC_090941.1, read as the reverse complement.
GAGTGGGGGCCTGGTGGAGGCTGCCCCTGCACTGCTGGGGGGTGGGGGTGCAGGGGGACATGAGTGGGGGCCTGGTGGAGGCTGCCCCTGCACTGCTGGGGGCTAGGGGGTGGTGGGAGACATGAGTGGGGGCCTGGTGGAGGCTGCCCCTGCACTGCTGGGGGGGTGGGGGTGGTGGGAGACATGAGTGTGGGCCTGGTGGAGGGTGCCCCTGACTGCTGGGGGGTAGGGGGTGGTGGGAGACATGGGTGGGGGCCTGGTGGAGGCTGCCCCTGCACACTGCTGGGGGGTGGGGGTGGTGGGAGACATGAGTGGGGGCCTGGTGGAGGCTGCCCCTGCACTGCTGGGGGGTGGGGGTGCAGGGGGACATGAGTGGGGGCCTGGTGGAGGGTGCCCCTGACTGCTGGGGGGTAGGGGGTGGTGGGAGACATGGGTGGGGGCCTGGTGGAGGCTGCCCCTGCACTGCTGGGGGGTGGGGGTGCAGGAGGACATGAGTGGGGGCCTGGTGGAGGCTGCCCCTGACTGCTGGGGGGTAGGGGGTGGTGGGAGACATGGGTGGGGGCCTGGTGGAGGCTGCCCCTGCACTGCTGGGGTGTGGGGTGGTGGGAGACATGAGTGGGGGCCTGGTGGAGGCTGCCCCTGCACTGTTGGGGGGGTGGGGGTGGTGGGAGACATGAGTGTGGGCCTGGTGGAGGCTGCCCCTGGTGGCTGGGGGGTGAGGGTGGTGGGAGACATGAGTTGGACATGAGTGGGGGCCTGGTGGAGGCTGCCCCTGGTGGCTGGGGGGTGGGGGTGGTGGTAGACATGGGTGGGGGCCTGGTGGAGGCTGCCCCTGCACTGCTGGGGGGTGGGGGTGGGGGTGGTGGGAGACATGAGTGGGGGCCTGGTGGAGGCTGCCCCTGGTGGCTGGGGGGTGGGGGTGGTGGTAGACATGGGTGGGGGACTGGTGGAGGCTGCCCCTGCACTGCTGGGGGGTGGGGGTGCAGGGGGACATGAGTGGGGGCCTGGTGGAGGCTGCCCCTGCACTGCTGGGGGGTGGGGGTGGTATGAGACATGAGTGGGGGCCTGGTGGAATCTGCCCCTGGTGGCTGGGGGGTGGGGGTGGTGGTAGACATGAGTGGGGGCCTGGTGGAGGGTGCCCCTGACTGCTGGGGGTAGGGGGTGGTGGGAGACATGGGTGGGGGCCTGGTGGAGGCTGCCCCTGCACTGCTGGGGGGTGGGGGTGCAGGGGGACATGAGTGGGGGCCTGGTGAAGGCTGCCCCTGGTGGCTGGGGGGTGGGGGTGGTGGTAGACATGAGTGGGGGCCTGGTGGAGGCTGCCCCTGCACTGCTGGGGGGTGGGGGTGCAGGGGGACATGAGTGGGGGCCTGGTGGAGGCTGCCCCTGCACTGCTGGGGGCTAGGGGGTGGTGGGAGACATGAGTGGGGGCCTGGTGGAGGCTGCCCCTGCACTGCTGGGGGGGTGGGGGTGGTGGGAGACATGAGTGTGGGCCTGGTGGAGGGTGCCCCTGACTGCTGGGGGGTAGGGGGTGGTGGGAGACATGGGTGGGGGCCTGGTGGAGGCTGCCCCTGCACACTGCTGGGGGGTGGGGGTGGTGGGAGACATGAGTGGGGGCCTGGTGGAGGCTGCCCCTGCACTGCTGGGGGGTGGGGGTGCAGGGGGACATGAGTGGGGGCCTGGTGGAGGGTGCCCCTGACTGCTGGGGGGTAGGGGGTGGTGGGAGACATGGGTGGGGGCCTGGTGGAGGCTGCCCCTGCACTGCTGGGGGGTGGGGGTGCAGGAGGACATGAGTGGGGGCCTGGTGGAGGCTGCCCCTGACTGCTGGGGGGTAGGGGGTGGTGGGAGACATGGGTGGGGGCCTGGTGGAGGCTGCCCCTGCACTGCTGGGGTGTGGGGTGGTGGGAGACATGAGTGGGGGCCTGGTGGAGGCTGCCCCTGCACTGTTGGGGGGGTGGGGGTGGTGGGAGACATGAGTGTGGGCCTGGTGGAGGCTGCCCCTGGTGGCTGGGGGGTGAGGGTGGTGGGAGACATGAGTTGGACATGAGTGGGGGCCTGGTGGAGGCTGCCCCTGGTGGCTGGGGGGTGGGGGTGGTGGTAGACATGGGTGGGGGCCTGGTGGAGGCTGCCCCTGCACTGCTGGGGGGTGGGGGTGGGGGTGGTGGGAGACATGAGTGGGGGCCTGGTGGAGGCTGCCCCTGGTGGCTGGGGGGTGGGGGTGGTGGTAGACATGGGTGGGGGACTGGTGGAGGCTGCCCCTGCACTGCTGGGGGGTGGGGGTGCAGGGGGACATGAGTGGGGGCCTGGTGGAGGCTGCCCCTGCACTGCTGGGGGGTGGGGGTGGTATGAGACATGAGTGGGGGCCTGGTGGAATCTGCCCCTGGTGGCTGGGGGGTGGGGGTGGTGGTAGACATGAGTGGGGGCCTGGTGGAGGGTGCCCCTGACTGCTGGGGGTAGGGGGTGGTGGGAGACATGGGTGGGGGCCTGGTGGAGGCTGCCCCTGCACTGCTGGGGGGTGGGGGGTGCAGGGGGACATGAGTGGGGGCCTGGTGGAGGCTGCCCCTGGTGGCTGGGGGGTGGGGGTGGTGGTAGACATGAGTGGGGGCCTGGTGGAGGCTGCCCCTGCACTGCTGGGGGGTGGGGGTGCAGGGGGACATGAGTGGGGGCCTGGTGGAGGCTGCCCCTGCACTGCTGGGGGCTAGGGGGTGGTGGGAGACATGAGTGGGGGCCTGGTGGAGGCTGCCCCTGCACTGCTGTGGGGGTGGGGGTGGTGGGAGACATGAGTGTGGGCCTGGTGGAGGGTGCCCCTGACTGCTGGGGGGTAGGGGGTGGTGGGAGACATGGGTGGGGGCCTGGTGGAGGCTGCCCCTGCACACTGCTGGGGGGTGGGGTGGTGGGAGACATGAGTGGGGGCCTGGTGGAGGCTGCCCCTGCACTGCTGGGGGGTGGGGGTGCAGGGGGACATGAGTGGGGGCCTGGTGGAGGGTGCCCCTGACTGCTGGGGGGTAGGGGGTGGTGGGAGACATGGGTGGGGGCCTGGTGGAGGCTGCCCCTGCACACTGCTGGGGGGTGGGGGTGGTGGGAGACATGAGTGGGGGCCTGGTGGAGGCTGCCCCTGCACTGCTCGGGGGGTGGGGGTGGTGGGAGACATGAGTGTGGGCCTGGTGGAGGCTGCCCCTGGTGGCTGGGGGGTGAGGGTGGTGGGAGACATGAGTTGGACATGAGTGGGGGCCTGGTGGAGGCTGCCCCTGGTGGCTGGGGGGTGGGGGTGGTGGTAGACATGGGTGGGGGCCTGGTGGAGGCTGCCCCTGCACTGCTGGGGGGTGGGGGTGCAGGGGGACATGAGTGGGGGCCTGGTGGATGCTGCCCCTGCACTGCTGGGGGGTGGGGTGGTGGGAGACATGAGTGGGGGCCTGGTGAAATCTGCCCCTGGTGGCTGGGGGTGGGGGTGGTGGTAGACATGAGTGGGGGCCTGGTGGAGGGTGCCTCTGACTGCTGGGGGGTAGGGGGTGGTGGGAGACATGGGTGGGGGCCTGGTGGAGGCTGCCCCTGCACTGCTGGGGGGTGGGGGTGCAGGGGGACATGAGTGGGGGCCTGGTGGAGGCTGCCCCTGGTGACTGGGGGGTGGGGGTGGTGGTAGACATGAGTGGGGGCCTGGTGGAGGCTGCCCCTGCACTGCTGGGGGGTGGGGGTGCAGGGGGACATGAGTTGGGGCCTGGTGGAGGCTGCCCCTGCACTGCTGGGGGCTGGGGGTGGTGGGAGACATGAGTGGGGGCCTGGTGGAGGCTGCCCCTGCACTGCTGGGGGGTGGGGGTGGTGGGAGACATGAGTGGGGGCCTGGTGGAGGCTTCCCCTGGTGGCTGGTGGGTGGGGGTGGTGGTAGACATGGGTGGGGGCCTGGTGGAGGCTGCCCCTGCACTGCTGGGGGGTGGGGGTGGTGGGAGACATGAGTGGGGGCCTGGTGGAGGCTGCCCCTGGTGGCTGGGCGGTGGGGGTGGTGGTAGACATGGGTGGGGGCCTGGTGGAGGCTGCCCCTGCACTGCTGGGGGGTGGGGGTGCAGGGGGACATGAGTGGGGGCCTGGTCGAGGCTGCCCCTGCACTGCTGGGGGGTGGGGGTGGTGGGAGACATGAGTGGGGGCCTGGTGGAATCTGCCCCTGGGGGGTGGGGTTGGTGGTAGACATGGGTGGGGGCCTGGTGGAGGCTGCCCCTGCACTGCTGGGGGTGGGGGTGCAGCGGGACATGAGTGGGGGCCTGGTGGAGGCTGCCCCTGACTGCTGGGGGGCAGGGGGTGGCGGGAGACATGGGTGGGGGCCTGGTGGAGGCTGCCCCTGCACTGCTGGGGGGTGGGGGTGGTGGGAGACATGAGTTGGACATGAGTGGGGGCCTGGTGGAGGCTGCCCCTGGTAGCTGGGGGGTGTGGGTGGTGGTAGACATGGGTGGGGGCCTGATGGAGGCTGCCCCTGCACTGCTGGGGGGTGGGGGTCGTGGGAGACATGAGTGGGGGCCTGGTGGAGGCTGCCCCTGGTGGCTGGGTGGTGGGGGTGGTGGTAAACATGGGTGGGGGCCTGGTGGAGGCTGCCCCTGCACTGCTGGGGGTTGGGGGTGCAGGGGGACATGAGTGGGGGCCTGGTGGAGGCTGCCCCTGCACTGCTGGGGTGTGGGGGTGGTGGGAGACATGAGTGGGGGCCTGGTGGAATCTGCCCCTGCACTGCACTGCTGGGGGGTGGGGGTGATGAGAGACATGAGTGGGGGCCTGGTGGAGGCTGCCCCTGGTGGCTGGGGGGTGGTGGGGGTGGGAGACATGAGTGGGGGCCTGGTGGAGGCTGCCCCTGCACTGCTGGGGGATGGGGGTGCAGGGGGACATGAGTGGGGGCCTGGTGGAGGGTGCCCCTGACTGCTGGGGGGTAGGGGGTGGTGGGAGACATGGGTGGGGGCCTGGTGGAGGCAGCCCCTGCACACTGCTGGGGGGTGGGGGTGGTGGGAGACATGAGTGGGGGCCTGGTGGAGGCTGCCTCTGCACTGCTGGGGAGTGGGGGTGCAGGGGGACATGAGTGGGGGCCTGGTGGAGGGTGCCCCTGACTACTGGGGGGTAGGGGTGGTAGGAGACATGGGTGGGGGCCTGGTGGAGGCTGCCCCTGCACACTGCTGGGGGGTGGGCGTGGTGGGAGACATGAGTGGGGGCCTGGTGTAGGCTGCCCCTGCACTGCTGGGGGGGTGGGGGTGGTGGGAGACATGAGTGTGGGCCTGGTGGAGGCTGCCCCTGGTGGCTGGGGGGTGAGGGTGGTGGGAGACATGAGTTGGACATGAGTGGGGGCCTGGTGGAGGCTGCCCCTGGTGGCTGGGGGGTGGGGGTGGTGGTAGACATGGGTGGGGGCCTGGTGGAGGCTGCCCCTGCACTGCTGGGGGGTGGGGGTGGGGTGTTGGGAGACATGAGTGGGGGCCTGGTGGAGGCTGCCCCTGGTGGCTGGGGGGTGGGGTGGTGGTAGACATGGGTGGGGGCCTGGTGGAGGCTGCCCCTGCACTGCTGGGGGGTGGGGGTGCAGGGGGACATGAGTGGGGGCCTGGTGGAGGCTGCCCCTGCACTGCTGGGGGGTGGGGGTGGTGGGAGACATGAGTGGGGGCCTGGTGGATTTTGCCCCTGGTGGCTGGGGGGTGGGGGTGGTGGTAGACATGAGTGGGGGCCTGGTGGAGGGTGCCCCTGACTGCTGGGGGATAGGGGGTGGTGGGAGACATGGGTGGGGGCCTGGTGGAGGCTGCCCCTGCACTGCTGGGGAGTGGGGTGCAGGGGGACATGAGTGGGGGCCTGGTGGAGGCTGCCCCTGCAATGCTGGGGGCTGGGGGTGGTGGGAGACATGAGTGGGGGCCTGGTGGAGGCTGCCCCTGCACTGCTGGGGGGTGGGGGTGGTGGGAGACATGAGTGGGGGCCTGGTGGAGGCTGCCCCTGGTGGCTGGTGGGTGGGGGTGGTGGTAGACATGGGTAGGGCCTGGTGGAAGCTGCCCCTGCACTGCTAGGGGGTGGGGGTGCAGGGGGACATGAGTGGGGGCCTGGTGGAGGCTGCCCCTGGTGGCTGGGGGGTGGGGGTGGGGGTAGACATGAGTGGGGGCCTGGTGGAGGCTGCCCCTGCACTGCTGGGGAGTGGGGTGCAGGGGGACATGAGTGGGGGCCTGGTGGAGGCTGCCCCTGCACTGCTGGGGGCTGGGGGTGGTGGGAGACATGAGTGGGGGCCTGGTGGAGGCTGCCCCTGCACTGCTGGGGGGTGGGGGTGGTGGGAGACATGAGTGGGGGCCTGGTGGAGGCTGCCCCTGGTGGCTGGTGGGTGGGGGTGGTGGTAGACATGGGTGGGGCCTGGTGGAGGCTGCCCCTGCACTGCTGTGGGGTGGGGGTGGTGGGAGACATGAGTGGGGGCCTGGTGGAGGCTGCCCCTGGTGGCTGGGCGGTGGGGGTGGTGGTAGACATGGGTGGGGGCCTGGTGGAGGCTGCCCCTGCACTGCTGGGGGGTGGGGGTGCAGGGGGACATGAGTGTGGGCCTGGTGGAGGCTGCCCCTGCTCTGCTGGTGGGTGGGGGTGGTGGGAGACATGAGTGGGGGCCTGGAGGAATCTGCCCCTTACTGCTGGGGAGTAGGGGGTGGTGGGAGACATTGGTGGGGGCCTGGTGGAGGCTGCCCCTGCACTGCTGGGGGGTGGGGGTGCAGGGGGTCATGAGTGGGGGCCTGGTGGAGGCTGCCCCTGACTGCTGGGGGGTAGGGGGTGGTGGGAGACATGGGTAGGGGCCTGGTGGAGGCTGCCCCTGCACTGCTAGGGGGTAGGGGGTGGTGGGAGACATGGGTGGGGGCCTGGTGGAGGCTGCCCCTGCACTGCTGGGGGGTGGGGGTGGTGGGAGACATGAGTGGGGGCCTGGTGGAGGCTGCCCCTGCACTGCTGGGGGGTGGGGGTGCAGGGGGTCATGAGTGGGGGCCTGGTGGAGGCTGCCCCTGACTGCTGGGGAGTAGGGGGTGGTGGGAGACATTGGTGGGGGCCTGGTGGAGGCTGCCCCTGCACTGCTGGGGGGTGGGGGTGCAGGGGGTCATGAGTGGGGGCCTGGTGGAGGCTGCCCCTGACTGCTGGGGGGTAGGGGGTGGTGGGAGACATGGGTAGGGGCCTGGTGGAGGCTGCCCCTGCACTGCTAGGGGGTAGGGTGTGGTGGGAGACATGGGTGGGGGCCTGGTGGAGGCTGCCCCTGCACTGCTGGGGGGTGGGGGTGGTGGGAGACATGAGTGGGGGCCTGGTGGAATCTGCCCCTTACTGCTGGGGAGTAGGGGGTGGTGGGAGACATTGGTGGGGGCCTGGTGGAGGCTGCCCCTGCACTGCTGGGGGGTGGGGGTGCAGGGGGTCATGAGTGGGGGCCTGGTGGAGGCTGCCCCTGACTGCTGGGGGGTAGGGGGTAGTGGGAGACATGGGTAGGGGCCTGGTGGAGGCTGCCCCTGCACTGCTAGGGGGTAGGGGGTGGTGGGAGACATGAGTGGGGGCCTGGTGGAATCTGCCCCTGCACTGCTGGGGGGTGGGGGTGGTGAGAGACATGAGTGGGGGCCTGGTGGAGGCTGCCCCTGGTGGCTGGGGGGTGGTGGTGGTGGGAGACATGAGTGGGGGCCTGGTGGAGGCTGCCCCTGCACTGCTGGGGGGTGGGGGTGCAGAGGGACATGAGTGGGGGCCTGGTGGAGGCTGCCCCTGGTGGCTGGGGGGTGGGGGTGGTGGTAGACATCGGTGGGGGCCTGGTGGAGGCTGCCCCTGCACTGCTGGGGGGTGGGGGTGGTGATTGACATGAGTGGGGGCCTGGTGGAGGCTGCCCCTGGTGGCTGGGGGGTGGGGGTGGGGGTAGACATGGGTGGGGGCCTGGTGGAGGCTGCCCCTGCACTGCTGGGGGGTGGGGGTGCAGGGGGACATGAGTGGGGGCCTGGTGGAGGCTGCCCCTGCACTGCTGGGGGGTGGGGGTGGTGGGAGACATGAGTGGGGGCCTGGTGGAATCTGCCCCTGCACTACGGGGGGGTGGGGGTGCAGGGGGACATGAGTGGGGGGCTGGTGGAGGCTGCCCCTGCACTGCTGGGGGGTGGGGGTGGTGGGAGACATGAGTGGGGGCCTGCTGGAATCTGCCCCTGGTGGCTGGGGGGTGGGGGTGGTGGTAGACATGAGTGGGGGCCTGGTGGAGGGTGCCCCTGACTGCTGGGGGTAGGGGGTGGTGGGAGACATGGGTGCGGGCCTGGTGGAGGCAGCCCCTGCACTGCGGGGGGGGTGGGGGTAATAGGGAACATGAGTGGGGGCCTGGTGGAGGCTGCCCCTGCACTGCTGGGGGTGGGGGTGGTGGGAGACATGAGTGGGGGCCTGGTGGAGGCTGCCCCTGGTGGCTGGGGGGTGGGGGTGGTGGTAGACATGAGTGGGGGCCTGGTGGAGGCTGCCCCTGCACTGCTGGGGGGTGGGGTGGTGGGAAACATGAGTGGGGGCCTGGTGGAGGCTGCCCCTGGTGGCTGGGGGGTGGGGGTGGTGGGAGACTTGAGTGGGGGGTTGGTGGAGGCTGCCCCTGCACTGCTGGGGGGTGGGGGTGGTGGGAGACATGAGTGGGGGCCTGGTGGAGGCTGCCCCTGGTGGCTGTGGGATGGGGGTGGTGGGAGACATGAGTGGGGGCCTGGTGGAGGCAGCCCCTGCACTGCTGGGGGTGGGGGTGCAGGGGGACATGAGTGGGGGGCTGGTGGAGGCTGCCCCTGCACTGCCGGGGGGTGGGGGTGGTGGGAGACATGAGTGGGGGCCTGGTGGAGGGTGCCCCTGACTGCTGGGGGTAGGGGGTGGTGGGAGACATGAGTGGGGGCCTGGTGGAGGGTGCCCCTGCACTGCTGGGGGGTGGGGGTGCAGGGGGACATGAGTGGGGGCCTGGTGGAGGCTGCCCCTGGTGGCTGGGGGGTGGGGGTGGGGGTAGACATGGGTGGGGGCCTGGTGGAGGCTGCCCCTGCACTCCTGGGGGGTGGGGGTGCAGGGGGACATGAGTTTGGGCCTGGTGGAGGCTGCCCCTGCACTGCTGGGGGGTGGGGGTGGTGGGAGACATGAGTGGGGGCCTGGTGGAATCTGCCCCTGCACTACGGGGGGGTGGGGCTGCAGGGGGACATGTGTGGGGGCCTGGTGGAGGCTGCCCCTGCACTGCTGGGGGGTGGGGGTGGTGGGAGACATGAGTGGGGGCCTGCTGGAATCTGCCCCTGGTGGCTGGGGGGTGGGGGTGGTGGTAGACATGAGTGGGGGCCTGGTGGAGGGTGCCCCTGACTGCTGGGGGTAGGGGGTGGTGGGAGACATGGCTGGGGGCCTGGTGGAGGCAGCCCCTGCACTGCGGGGGGTGGGGGTAATAGGGAACATGAGTGGGGGCCTGGTGGAGGCTGCCCCTGCACTGCTGGGGGTGGGGGTGGTGGGAGACATGAGTGGGGGCCTGGTGGAGGCTGCCCCTGGTGGCTGGGGGGTGGGGGTGGTGGTAGACATGAGTGGGGGCCTGGTGGGGGCTGCCCCTGCACTGCTGGGGGTGGGGGTGGTGGGAAACATGAGTGGGGGCCTGGTGGAGGCTGCCCCTGGTGGCTGGGGGGTGGGGGTGGTGGGAGACTTGAGTGGGGGGTTGGTGGAGGCTGCCCCTGCACTGCTGGGGGGTGGGGGTGGTGGGAGACATGAGTGGGGGCCTGGTGGAGGCTGCCCCTGGTGGCTGTGGGATGGGGGTGGTGGGAGACATGAGTGGGGGCCTGGTGGAGGCAGCCCCTGCACTGCTGGGGGGTCGGGGTGCAGGGGGACATGAGTGGGGGGCTGGTGGAGGCTGCCCCTGCACTGCCGGGGGGTGGGGGTGGTGGGAGACATGAGTGGGGGCCTGGTGGAGGGTGCCCCTGACTGCTGGGGGTAGGGGGTGGTGGGAGACATGAGTGGGGGCCTGATGGAGGGTGCCCCTGCACTGCTGGGGGGTGGGGGTGCAGGGGGACATGAGTGGGGGCCTGGTGGAGGCTGCCCCTGCACTGCTGGGGGGTGGGGGTGGTGAGAGACATGAGTGGGGGCCTGGTGGAGGCTGCCCCTGGTGGCTGGGGGGTGGTGGTGGTGGGAGACATGAGTGGGGGCCTGGTGGAGGCTGATGGGGGTGCAGGGGGACATGAGTGGGGGCCTGGTGGAGGGTGCCCCTGACTGCTGGGGGGTAGGGAGTGGTGGGAGACATGGCTGGGGGCCTGGTGGAGGCTGCCCCTGCACTCCTGGGGGGTGGGGGTGGTGGGAGACATGAGTGGGGGCCTGGTGGAGGCTGCCCCTGCACTGCTGGGAGGGTGGGGGTGGTGGGAGACATGAGTGTGGGCCTGGTGGAGGCTGCCCCTGGTGGCTGGGGGGTGAGGGTGGTAGGAGACATGAGTTGGACATGAGTGGGGGCCTGGTGGAGGCTGCCCCTGGTGGCTGGGGGGTGGGGGCCTGGTGGAGGCTGCCCCTGCACTGCTGGGGGGAGGGGGTGGTGGGAGACATGAGTGGGGGCCTGGTGGAGGCTGCCCCTGGTGGCTGGGGGGGTGGGGTGGTGGTAGACATGGGTGGGGGCCTGGTGGAGGCTGCCCCTGCACTGCTGGGGGGTGGGGGTGCAGGGGGACATGAGTGGGGGCCTGGTGGAGGCTGCCCCTGTACTGCTGGGGGGTGGGGGTGGTGGCAGACATGAGTGGGGGCCTGGTGGAGGCTGCCCCTGGTGGCTGGGGGGTGGGGGTGGTGGTAGACATGGGTGGCGGCCTGGTGGAGGCTGCCCCTGCACTGCTGGGGGGTAGGGGGTGGTGGGAGACATGGGTGGGGGCCTGGTGGAGGCTGCCCCTGGTGGCTGGGGGTGAGGGTGGTGGGAGACATGAGTTGGAAATGAGTGGGGGCCTGGTGGAGGCTGCCCCTGGTGGCTGGGGGTGGGGGTGGTGGGAGACATGAGTGGGGGCCTGGTGGAGGCTGCCCCTGGTGGCTGGGGGGTGGGGGTGGTGGTAGACATGAGTGGGGGCCTGGTGGAGGCTGCCCCTGCACTGCTGGGGGGTGGGGTGGTGGGAAACATGAGTGGGGGCCTGGTGGAGGCTGCCCCTGGTGGCTGGGGGGTGGGGGTGGTGGGAGACTTGAGTGGGGGGTTGGTGGAGGCTGCCCCTGCACTGCTGGGGGGTGGGGGTGGTGGGAGACATGAGTGGGGGCCTGGTGGAGGCTGCCCCTGGTGGCTGTGGGATGGGGGTGGTGGGAGACATGAGTGGGGGCCTGGTGGAGGCAGCCCCTGCACTGCTGGGGGTGGGGGTGCAGGGGGACATGAGTGGGGGGCTGGTGGAGGCTGCCCCTGCACTGCCGGGGGGTGGGGGTGGTGGGAGACATGAGTGGGGGCCTGGTGGAGGGTGCCCCTGACTGCTGGGGGTAGGGGGTGGTGGGAGACATGAGTGGGGGCCTGGTGGAGGGTGCCCCTGCACTGCTGGGGGGTGGGGGTGCAGGGGGACATGAGTGGGGGCCTGGTGGAGGCTGCCCCTGGTGGCTGGGGGGTGGGGGTGGGGGTAGACATGGGTGGGGGCCTGGTGGAGGCTGCCCCTGCACTCCTGGGGGGTGGGGGTGCAGGGGGACATGAGTTTGGGCCTGGTGGAGGCTGCCCCTGCACTGCTGGGGGGTGGGGGTGGTGGGAGACATGAGTGGGGGCCTGGTGGAATCTGCCCCTGCACTACGGGGGGGTGGGGCTGCAGGGGGACATGTGTGGGGGCCTGGTGGAGGCTGCCCCTGCACTGCTGGGGGGTGGGGGTGGTGGGAGACATGAGTGGGGGCCTGCTGGAATCTGCCCCTGGTGGCTGGGGGGTGGGGGTGGTGGTAGACATGAGTGGGGGCCTGGTGGAGGGTGCCCCAGACTGCTGGGGGTAGGGGGTGGTGGGAGACATGGCTGGGGGCCTGGTGGAGGCAGCCCCTGCACTGCGGGGGGTGGGGGTAATAGGGAACATGAGTGGGGGCCTGGTGGAGGCTGCCCCTGCACTGCTGGGGGTGGGGGTGGTGGGAGACATGAGTGGGGGCCTGGTGGAGGCTGCCCCTGGTGGCTGGGGGGTGGGGGTGGTGGTAGACATGAGTGGAGGCCTGGTGGAGGCTGCCCCTGCACTGCTGGGGGTGGGGGTGGTGGGAAACATGAGTGGGGGCCTGGTGGAGGCTGCCCCTGGTGGCTGAGGGGTGGGGGTGGTGGAAGACTTGAGTGGGGGGTTGGTGGAGGCTGCCCCTGCACTGCTGGGGGGTGGGGGTGGTGGGAGACATGAGTGGGGGCCTGGTGGAGGCTGCCCCTGGTGGCTGTGGGATGGGGGTGGTGGGAGACATGAGTGGGGGCCTGGTGGAGGCAGCCCCTGCACTGCTGGGGGGTGGGGGTGCAGGGGGACATGAGTGGGGGGCTGGTGGAGGCTGCCCCTGCACTGCCGGGGGGTGGGGGTGGTGGGAGACATGAGTGGGGGCCTGTTGGAGGGTGCCGCTGACTGCTGGGGGTAGGGGGTGGTGGGAGACATGAGTGGGGGCCTGATGGAGGGTGCCCCTGCACTGCTGGGGGGTGGGGGTGCAGGGGGACATGAGTGGGGGCCTGGTGGAGGCTGCCCCTGCACTGCTGGGGGGTGGGGGTGGTGAGAGACATGAGTGGGGGCCTGGTGGAGGCTGCCCCTGGTGGCTGGGGGGTGGTGGTGGTGGGAGACATGAGTGGGGGCCTGGTGGAGGCTGATGGGGGTGCAGGGGGACATGCGTGGGGGCCTGGTGGAGGGTGCCCCTGACTGCTGGGGGGTAGGGAGTGGTGGGAGACATGGCTGGGGGCCTGGTGGAGGCTGCCCCTGCACTCCTGGGGGGTGGGGGTGGTGGGAGACATGAGTGGGGGCCTGGTGGAGGCTGCCCCTGCACTGCTGGGAGGGTGGGGGTGGTGGGAGACATGAGTGTGGGCCTGGTGGAGGCTGCCCCTGGTGGCTGGGGGGTGAGGGTGGTAGGAGACATGAGTTGGACATGAGTGGGGGCCTGGTGGAGGCTGCCCCTGGTGGCTGGGGGGTGGGGGCCTGGTGGAGGCTGCCCCTGCACTGCTGGGGGGAGGGGGTGGTGGGAGACATGAGTGGGGGCCTGGTGGAGGCTGCCCCTGGTGGCTGGGGGGGGTGGGGTGGTGGTAGACATGGGTGGGGGCCTGGTGGAGGCTGCCCCTGCACTGCTGGGGGGTGGGGGTGCAGGGGGACATGAGTGGGGGCCTGGTGGAGGCTGCCCCTGCACTGCTGGGGGGTGGGGGTGGTGGCAGACATGAGTGGGGGCCTGGTGGAGGCTGCCCCTGGTGGCTGGGGGGTGGGGGTGGTGGTAGACATGGGTGGCGGCCTGGTGGACGCTGCCCCTGCACTGCTGGGGGGTAGGGGGTGGTGGGAGACATGGGTGGGGGCCTGGTGGAGGCTGCCCCTGCACTGCTGGGGCGTGGGGGTGCAGAGGGACATGAGTGGGGGCCTGGTGCAGGGTGCCCCTGACTGCTGGGGGGTTAGGGGTGGTGGGAGACATGGGTGGGGGCCTGGTGGAGGCTGCCCCTGCACACTGCTGGGGGGTGGGGGTGGTGGGAGACATGAGTGGGGGCCTGGTGGAGGCTGCCCCTGGTGGCTGGGGGTGAGGGTGGTGGGAGACATGAGCTGGAAATGAGTGGGGGCCTGGTGGAGGCTGCCCCTGGTGGCTGGGGGGTGGGGGTGGTGGTAGACATGGGTGGGGCCCTGGTGGAGGCTGCCCCTGCACTGCTGGGGGGTGGGGGTGGTGGGAGACATGAGTGGGGGCCTGGTGGAGGCTGCCCCTGGTGGCTGGGGGGTGGGGGTGGTGGTAGACATGAGTGGGGGCCTGGTGGAGGCTGCCCCTGGTGGCTGTGGGATGGGGGTGGTGGGAGACATGAGTGGGGGCCTGGTGGAGGCAGCCCCTGCACTGCTGGGGGGTGGGGGTGCAGGGGGACATGAGTGGGGGGCTGGTGGAGGCTGCCCCTGCACTGCCGGGGGGTGGGGGTGGTGGGAGACATGAGTGGGGGCCTGGTGGAGGGTGCCCCTGACTGCTGGTGGTAGGGGGTGGTGGGAGACATGAGTGGGGGCCTGCTGGAATCTGCCCCTGGTGGCTGGGGGGTGGGGGTGGTGGTAGACATGAGTGGGGGCCTGGTGGAGGGTGCCCCAGACTGCTGGGGGTAGGGGGTGGTGGGAGACATGGCTGGGGGCCTGGTGGAGGCAGCCCCTGCACTGCGGGGGGTGGGGGTAATAGGGAACATGAGTGGGGGCCTGGTGGAGGCTGCCCCTGCACTGCTGGGGGTGGGGGTGGTGGGAGACATGAGTGGGGGCCTGGTGGAGGCTGCCCCTGGTGGCTGGGGGGTGGGGGTGGTGGTAGACATGAGTGGGGGCCTGGTGGAGGCTGCCCCTGCACTGCTGGGGGTGGGGGTGGTGGGAAACATGAGTGGGGGCCTGGTGGAGGCTGCCCCTGGTGGCTGAGGGGTGGGGGTGGTGGAAGACTTGAGTGGGGGGTTGGTGGAGGCTGCCCCTGCACTGCTGGGGGGTGGGGGTGGTGGGAGACATGAGTGGGGGCCTGGTGGAGGCTGCCCCTGGTGGCTGTGGGATGGGGGTGGTGGGAGACATGAGTGGGGGCCTGGTGGAGGCAGCCCCTGCACTGCTGGGGGGTGGGGGTGCAGGGGGACATGAGTGGGGGGCTGGTGGAGGCTGCCCCTGCACTGCCGGGGGGTGGGGGTGGTGGGAGACATGAGTGGGGGCCTGTTGGAGGGTGCCGCTGACTGCTGGGGGTAGGGGGTGGTGGGAGACATGAGTGGGGGCCTGATGGAGGGTGCCCCTGCACTGCTGGGGGGTGGGGGTGCAGGGGGACATGAGTGGGGGCCTGGTGGAGGCTGCCCCTGCACTGCTGGGGGGTGGGGGTGGTGAGAGACATGAGTGGGGGCCTGGTGGAGGCTGCCCCTGGTGGCTGGGGGGTGGTGGTGGTGGGAGACATGAGTGGGGGCCTGGTGGAGGCTGATGGGGGTGCAGGGGGACATGCGTGGGGGCCTGGTGGAGGGTGCCCCTGACTGCTGGGGGGTAGGGAGTGGTGGGAGACATGGCTGGGGGCCTGGTGGAGGCTGCCCCTGCACTCCTGGGGGGTGGGGGTGGTGGGAGACATGAGTGGGGGCCTGGTGGAGGCTGCCCCTGCACTGCTGGGAGGGTGGGGGTGGTGGGAGACATGAGTGTGGGCCTGGTGGAGGCTGCCCCTGGTGGCTGGGGGGTGAGGGTGGTAGGAGACATGAGTTGGACATGAGTGGGGGCCTGGTGGAGGCTGCCCCTGGTGGCTGGGGGGTGGGGGCCTGGTGGAGGCTGCCCCTGCACTGCTGGGGGGAGGGGGTGGTGGGAGACATGAGTGGGGGCCTGGTGGAGGCTGCCCCTGGTGGCTGGGGGGGGTGGGGTGGTGGTAGACATGGGTGGGGGCCTGGTGGAGGCTGCCCCTGCACTGCTGGGGGGTGGGGGTGCAGGGGGACATGAGTGGGGGCCTGGTGGAGGCTGCCCCTGCACTGCTGGGGGGTGGGGGTGGTGGCAGACATGAGTGGGGGCCTGGTGGAGGCTGCCCCTGGTGGCTGGGGGGTGGGGGTGGTGGTAGACATGGGTGGCGGCCTGGTGGAGGCTGCCCCTGCACTGCTGGGGGGTAGGGGGTGGTGGGAGACATGGGTGGGGGCCTGGTGGAGGCTGCCCCTGCACTGCTGGGGCGTGGGGGTGCAGAGGGACATGAGTGGGGGCCTGGTGCAGGGTGCCCCTGACTGCTGGGGGGTTAGGGGTGGTGGGAGACATGGGTGGGGGCCTGGTGGAGGCTGCCCCTGCACACTGCTGGGGGGTGGGGGTGGTGGGAGACATGAGTGGGGGCCTGGTGGAGGCTGCCCCTGGTGGCTGGGGGTGAGGGTGGTGGGAGACATGAGCTGGAAATGAGTGGGGGCCTGGTGGAGGCTGCCCCTGGTGGCTGGGGGGTGGGGGTGGTGGTAGACATGGGTGGGGCCCTGGTGGAGGCTGCCCCTGCACTGCTGGGGGGTGGGGGTGGTGGGAGACATGAGTGGGGGCCTGGTGGAGGCTGCCCCTGGTGGCTGGGGGGTGGGGGTGGTGGTAGACATGAGTGGGGGCCTGGTGGAGGCTGCCCCTGGTGGCTGTGGGATGGGGGTGGTGGGAGACATGAGTGGGGGCCTGGTGGAGGCAGCCCCTGCACTGCTGGGGGGTGGGGGTGCAGGGGGACATGAGTGGGGGGCTGGTGGAGGCTGCCCCTGCACTGCCGGGGGGTGGGGGTGGTGGGAGACATGAGTGGGGGCCTGGTGGAGGGTGCCCCTGACTGCTGGTGGTAGGGGGTGGTGGGAGACATGAGTGGGGGCCTGATGGAGGGTGCCCCTGCACTGCTGGGGGGTGGGGGTGCAGGGGGACATGAGTGGGGACCTGGTGGAGGCTGCCCCTGCACTGCTGGGGGGTGGGGGTGGTGAGAGACATGCGTGGGGGCCTGGTGGAGGCTACCCCTGGTGGCTGGGGGGTGGTGGTAGTGGGAGACATGAGTGGTGGCCTGGTGGAGGCTGATGGGGGGTGGGGGTGCAGGGGGACATGAGTGGGGGCCTGGTGGAGGCTGCCCCTGACTGCTGGGGGGTAGGGAGTGGTGGGAGACATGGCTGGGGGCCTGGTGGAGGCTGCCCCTGCACTCCTGGGGGGTGGGGGTGGTGGGAGACATGAGTGGGGGCCTGGTGGAGGCTGCCCCTGCACTGCTGGGAGGGTGGTGGTGGTGGGAGACATGAGTGTGGGCCTGGTGGAGGCTGCCCCTGGTGGCTGGGGGGTGAGGGTGGTAGGAGACATGAGTTGGACATGAGTGGGGGCCTGGTGGAGGCTGCCCCTGGTGGCTGGGGGGTGGGGGCCTGGTGGAGGCTGCCCCTGCACTGCTGGGGGGAGCGGGTGGTGGGAGACATGAGTGGGGGCCTGGTGGAGGCTGCCCCTGGTGGCTGGTGGGGTGGGGGTGGTGGTAGACATGGGTGGGGGCCTGGTGGAGGCTGCCCCTGCACTGCTGGGGGGTGGGGGTGCAGGGGGACATGAGTGGGGGCCTGGTGGAGGCTGCCCCTGCACTGCTGGGGGGTGGGGGTGGTGGCAGACATGAGTGGGGGCCTAGTGGAGGCTGCCCCTGGTGGCTGGGGGGTGGGGGTGGTGGTAGACATGGGTGGCGGCCTGGTGGAGGCTGCCCCTGCACTGCTGGGGGGTAGGGGGTGGTGGGAGACATGGGTGGGGGCCTGGTGGAGGCTGCCCCTGCACTGCTGGGGCGTGGGGGTGCAGAGGGACATGAGTGGGGGCCTGGTGGAGGGTGCCCCTGACTGCTGGGGGGTTAGGGGTGGTGGGAGACATGGGTGGGGGCCTGGTGGAGGCTGCCCCTGCACACTGCTGGGGGGTGGGGGTGGTGGGAGACATGAGTGGGGGCCTGGTGGAGGCTGCCCCTGGTGGCTGGGGGTGAGGGTGGTGGGAGACATGAGTTAGAAATGAGTGGGGGCCTGGTGGAGGCTGCCCCTGGTGGCTGGGGGGTGGGGGTGGTGGTAGACATGGGTGGGGCCCTGGTGGAGGCTGCCCCTGCACTGCTGGGGGGTGGGGGTGGTGGGAGACATGAGTGGGGGCCTGGTGGAGGCTGCCCCTGTTGGCTGGGGGGTGGGGGTGGTGGTAGACATGGGAGGGGGGCTGGTGGAGGCTGCCCCTGCACTGCTGGGGGGTGGGGGTGCAGGAGGACATGTGTGGGGGCCTGGTGGAGGCTGCCCCTGCAATGCTGGGGGGTGGGGGTGGTGGGAGACATGAGTGGGGGCCTGGTGGAATCTGCCCCTGGCGGCTGGGGGGTGGGGGTGGTGGTAGACATGAGTGGGGGCCTGGTGGAGGGTGCCCCTGACTGCTGGGGGGTAGGGGGTGGTGGGAGACATGGGTGGGGGCCTGGTGGAGGCTGCCCCTGCACTGCTGGGGGGTGGGGGTGCAGGGGGACATGAGTGGGGGCCTGGTGGAGGCTGCCGCTGGTGGCTGGGGGGTGGGGGTGGTGGTAGACATGAGTGGGTGCCTGGTGGAGGCTGCCCCTGCACTGCTGGGGGGTGGGGGTGCAGGGGGACATGAGTGGGGGCCTTGTGGAGGCTGCCCCTGCACTGCTGGGGGCTGGGGGTGGTGGGAGACATGAGTGGGGGCCTGGTGGAGGCTGCCCCTGCACTGCTGGGGGGTGGGGGTGGTGGGAGACATGAGTGGGGGCCTGGTGGAGGCTGCCCCTGGTGGCTGGTGGGTGGGGGTGGTGGTAGACATGGGTGGGGGCCTGGTGGAGGCTGCCCCTGCACTGCTGGGGGGTGGGGGTGGTGGGAGACATGAGTGGGGGCCTGGTGGAGGCTGCCCCTGGTGGCTGGGGGGTGGGGGTGGTGGTAGACATGGGTGGGGGCCTGGTGGAGGCTGCCCCTGCACTGCTGGGGGGTGGGGGTGCAGGGGGACATGAGTGGGGGCCTGGTGGAGGCTGCCCCTGCACTGCTGGGGGGTGGGGGTGGTGGGAGACAAGAGTGGGGGCCTAGTGGAATCTGCCCCTGGTGGCTGGGGGGTGGGGGTGGTGGTAGACATGGGTGGGGGCCTGTGGAGGCTGCCCCTGACTGCTGGGGAGTAGGGGGTGGTGGGAGACATGGGTGGGGGCCTGGTGGAGGCTGCCCCTGCACTGCTGGGGGGTGGGGGTGCAGGGGGACATGAGTGGGGGCCTGGTGGAGGGTGCCCCTGACTGCTGGGGGGTAGGGGGTGGTGGGAGACATGGGTGGGGGCCTGGTGGAGGCTGCCCCTGCACTGCTGGGGGGTGGGGGTGGTGGGAGACATGAGTGGTGGCCTGGTGGAGGCTGCCCCTGCACTGCTGGGGGGTGGGGGTGGTGGGAGACATGAGTGTGGGCCTGGTGGAGGCTGCCCCTGGTGGCTGGGGGGTGAGGGTGGTGGGAGACATGAGTTGGACATGAGTGGGGGCCTGGTGGAGGCTGCCCCTGGTGGCTGGGGGCTGGGAGTGGTGGTAGACATGGGTGGGGGCCTGGTGGAGGCTGCCCCTGCACTGCTGGGGGTGGGGTGGTGGGAGACATGAGTGGGGGCCTGGTGGAGGCTGCCCCTGGTGGCTGGGGGGTTGGGGGTGGTGGTAGACATGGGTGGGGGCCTGGTGGAGGCTGCCCCTGCACTGCTGGGGGGTGGGGGTGCAGGGGGACATGAGTGGGGGCCTGGTGGAGGCTGCCCCTGCACTGCTGGGGGTGGGGGTGGTGGGAGACATGAGTGGGGGCCTGGTGGAATCTGCCCCTGCACTGCTGGGGGGTGGGGGTGCAGGGGGACATGAGTGGGGGCCTGGTGGAGGCTGCCCCTCCACTGCTGGGGGGTGGGGGTGGTGGGAGACATGAGTGGGGGGCTGCTGGAATCTGCCCCTGGTGGCTGGGGGGTGGGGGTGGTGGTAGACATGAGTGGGGGCCTGGTGGAGGGTGCCCCTGACTGCTAGGGGGTGGTGGGAGACATGGGTGCGGGCCTGGTGGAGGCTGCCCCTGCACTGCGGGGGGTGGGGGTAATAGGGGACATGAGTGGGGGCCTGGTGGAGGCTGCCCCTGCACTGCTGGGGGGTGGGGGTGGTGGGAGACATGAGTGGGGCCCTGGTGGAGGCTGCCCCTGGTGGCTGGGGGGTGGGGGTGGTGGTAGACATGAGTGGGGGCCTGGTGGAGGCTGCCCCTGCACTGCTGGGGGGTGGGGGTGGTGGGAGACATGAGGGGGGGCCTGGTGGAGGCTGCCCCTAGTGGCTGGGGGGTGGGGGTGGTGGGAGACTTGAGTGGGAGGCTGGTGGAGGCTGCCCCGGCACTGCTGGGGGGTGGGGGTGGTGGGAGACAAGAGTGGGGGCCTGGTGGAGGCTGCCCCTGGTGGCTGTGGAATGGGGGTGGTGGGAGACATGAGTGGGGGCCTGGTGGAGGCTGCCCCTGCACTGCTGGGGGGTGGGGGTGCAGGGAGACATGAGTGGGGGGCTGGTGGAGGCTGCTCCTGCACTGCTGGGGGGTGGGGGTGGTGGGAGACATGATTGGGGGCCTGGTGGAGGGTGCCCCTGACTGCTGGGGGGTAAGGGGTGGTGGGAGACATGAGTCCCCCACTCCCCCATGGTGGAGGCTGCCCCTGCACTGCTGGGGGTTGGGGGTGCAGGGGGACATGAGTGGGGGACTGATGGAGGCTGCCCCTGCACTGCTGGGGGGTGGGGGTGGAGGGAGACATGAGTGGGGGCCTGGTGGAGGCTGCCCCTGGTGGCTGGGGGGTGGGGGCCTGGTGGTAGACATGGTGGGGGCCTGGTGGAGGCTGCCCCTGCACTGCTGGGGGGTGGGGGTGCAGGGGGACATGAGTGGGGGCCTGGTGGAGGCTGCCCCTGCACTGCTGGGGGTGGGGGTGGTGGGAGACATGAGTGGGGGCCTGGTGGAGGCTGCCCCTGGTGGCTGGGGGGTGGGGGTGGTGGTAGACATGGGTGGGGGCCTGGTGGAGGCTGCCCCTGCACTGCTGGGGGGTGGGGGTGGTGGGAGACATGCATTGTTGATCAGTAGTGCAAGGTGACATGTGGGTCGGCTGGGGGGCATGCCCATGGTGGATGGGCTGCCTGCGGGACATGAGCAGGGGTGCAGGGTAGTCCCCCGTGGTGTGGGCTGCCTGCAGGGGCCATGGAGGTTGTAGAGCGAACACCTGGGAGGACCCACACGGCCAATTCACGTTTAGTACTCCCCAGAACCCCTGAAATACACGTACCCTGCTGAAATCGCGTGTGGAACTTCCCGCGCACCCCTGAAATACACGTACCCTGCTTGCACGGTGCCAATCGCGTGTGGAACTTCCCGCGCACCCCTGAAATACACGTACCCTGCTGAAATCGCATGTGGGACATCCCGCGCACCCCTGAAATACACGTACCCTGCTGAAATCGCGTGTGGAACTTCCCAGTGGTAGCACCCCTTTCCCTAAACATCTAACTAATATGTCATTTTCACACATTAATGAACTGACTGACAAACACGCTACAACCCTCGCTTTTGACACGGAGGAAGCGAAACGCATTCTGTCTCGGATCAAGACCACAGAGAAAAACCTACAGTCTACGTCAAATCCGGAGAGATTAATTTCACAGTTGGAAAAACTGATTAGACGTGAAATATCACAAAAACTTCACGCTACAACATTAGTTGAGTACTATAAATCCCAGAGGATCCCTAGAGGTCTAAGGATATATCTGAGACCGACCCTGTGCAGCGAGAGTAAAACATTTATTGCCAAATGGGACCAGATCCTTAACAAGTGCTCTCTTGATCTTATTCTATTAACTATTGAAGAACTTTTGAAGTCATTGACTACTTTAGATACAGACATTGAGGCTCTAAAAACGCAACTATCGGAATTTAAAACAGCGGAAGAACTTACAGGTCTTCTGGAGGACATTAACGAAAAACTAAATAACTATAAGGTGGGCATTGATCAAAGAAAGCTAAGAAAGTTCAAAAGAGACACCTTCGACTATTTGAACGACATCGTCTACTCCTGGCAAGAGTTTTACCACCACCGGAACCAGAACAGAAATAGACCACCACACCCGAATTCACCCAGTTCGGGTAGCGATAGCAGCAGTGGGAGTATAGGAGATCCGATCAGTCAAGCCTCAAGACATCAACCAACAACATCACAGAGTGACATAGAGAACGCCAGAACAGAGACACCAATAGATCAACACAAGGGACGAATAGCAACACCGTCTGGGGCTTTTTTAGGCCTAAGAGATCGGTTAAGAGAAAGACCAGAAGAGGTAAAAAGGCCACGAAAAACAAAAAACAAATAACTGAAAACATAGTGATGAATATTTCAAGTAAACATCTATCAAGTGACCAACTGTTTATTCTGAATCGGGGCCTATCATTCGTACCCACGAGTAACACATCCTTGTTTGAAGAGCAAGTCTGTCTACACCGATTTATGAGAAAGATTAGATTAAAGATGTTTTTTGAAAATGATCCAGGACAAGATGATACTCCTGAAGACAATCTAGAACTACGACCCAAGAGCCTGTTCGATTCACCTATCCAAAATCCTATACTCGATCTATTTGAGAAAAAGGTACTTAATGACTTGAAACGGATCAACTACCGCAAATTATCTCCCATCAACATCAAGAATAGTCAGCTTGAGCATATTGAGACCTTGGCAAAAGATGAAGATATCACCATTAAACCGGCAGACAAGGGCGGAGCCATAGTAGTCATGGACACCACTTACTACACCACTAAATGCCTCGAACAACTCAACGACCAGACAACTTACAGTAGATTGAATGGCGACCCCCTTCAGGGTATAAAGACTATTATCGAGACCTTAATTGACAATGCACTCGACAATGATTGGATAAGTGTTAAAACCAGTCAATTTCTCATTAATAAACATCCGATAAAACCAGTATTCTATGGACTTCCAAAAATCCATAAGGACAATCAGAAACCTCCATTAAGACCCATAGTTGCAGGAACGGAGAGCATCTTCGATCCCCTAGCTATCTATGTTGACGGCCTTCTACAGCCTTTAATCCAGGAAATTCCTACCTACCTCAAAGACACCACAGACTTCCTCAACTGTCTAGCAGAAATCTCGGCTATCAGTAGCGACTGCATCATATTCAGTATGGATGTATGCAGTCTATATACCTCTATACCACACGATGAAGGCATTAACGCTGTGGAATGGTTACTCTCCAACTCTGAACAAATACGAGGTAACCCAGAGTTCATTATTGAACTACTTAAACTCATCTTACATAATAGCTACTTTCGATTCCAAAAGACCTTCTACAATCAAATATCTGGCACATCCATGGGCTCTGCTATGGCACCTGTCTATGCAAACTCCTTTATGTATAGATTTGAAACAGAACATGTCTTAGATAATCAAATATGGTCATGTAAGATCATACTGTGGAAACGATTCATAGACGATATATTTGGAATCTGGTGCGGTACAAGAACTGAATTGGACGAGTTTTTACTCTACATGAACACAGTACACTCAAAAATCAAATTCACGATGGACGTTGGAGAACCAGACCTCCACTTTTTAGATGTCAGCTTGAAGATCTATGAAGGAAAGGTAGTGACCACCATTTATCACAAACCCACAGATACCAATTATCTCCTACACTTTACCAGCTTTCACCCGAAACCCATGCTAAAAAGTCTCCCCTACAGTCAGATATTGAGACTAAAAAGAATCATATCAGACCCAGCTGGCCTTGACATTGAATGCACTCAACTAATTGAGCGATTTGAGAAACGAGGATATCCTCAGGACATTCTACAAGAGGCCAACGATAGATCGAACCATCTAACACAGAAAGACCTGTTAGCACCTAAGTCCAGAACTAATTCTACCCCATTGATGTATATTTCCAAATATTCACGTCAAAGTTTCCAGATTGGCAAATCTATAAGAAAGCACTGGTCTTTACTACAAAGTGATGAACACCTGAAATAACTCTTCCCAAGAGTACCAATGATGGCATTTAGAAGGGGCCGCAACCTTAGGGACAGACTCGTGAAAGCTGAAATACCAAATAAGGATAAACAGATGCTTTTACAGACTAAAAAAATGGGCACTTTTCCATGCCTTAATTGTACCAACTGCAACAATGTAATTAAGGGTAATACCATCTCTCACCCATCAACAGGCAAAAAGATAAAGATCAGAAGCTTCGCCACCTGTATAACAGCAGGCGTCATATACGCTCTGAAATGCCCTTGTGGCAAATTATACATTGGACAGACTACGAGATCTTTGAAAGAATGAATATCAGAGCACAAGTCCACCATCCGGTGCCAAAACCAGAAATCACCAGTAGCCAGACATTTTATGGAAGCAAAACATAACATCAGTCAATTAAGATTCCAGTTCGTTGAAGTTGTAAGCAAACCACAGCGAGGTGGTAACTACATAAGACTATTGGCACAAAGAGAAAAATATTGGATATACCTTTTAGACATCAAATACCCAAGGGGTCTCAACGAGGAAACATCCTTGAACTGCTTCATTTAGATACTTTTAACTTTTTAGATATTTCTGTCCTGTAGACCGTGCACTCTCTACCATGCACCAATAATTCACTTTGCTTTTGGATATGGGAAGGCAGCAACGTCCCCACAACTGACTGTCTAGTGAATGGGATAATTAATATCACAAGAGCACCCTATTGAAATAACTAGACATTTGATAGATCAGCAGCACTAATCAAGTGGTCATAGCCATTGAAGAACAGTCTTCACGCCACGGTACATATTATGCATATTTTTATGCATTGTTGCATGCTAGGACTTAGTATTGTTAGTCCTAGTATATGATGGAATTTACAGCAATGTACATTTGCCACTTGTAATATTGAACAAGTAAACAGTGTGCATAACCAAGAATGTGAGGACATCTGGCACCATGTATCAGATTGTCCAGCAAATTAGATAAAGGAATGTAAATGGACATATTGTGATGTTTGGATACACTCGAACGATACAGAAGTGTCATACGCATAAGTAGCACTACGTTTAGAAAATGTTCGGTAAAATAACTTTGTTTTTCGACCGCTGCTGTTATCATCATATTGTTCAAACTTATGCTACTCTTAATAGAATTTTGATTATGTTGTCAGAAGATGACTTGCAGAATTTTACACACGTAACCACCTTTACTAACAGGGTCCTTTTACATAGCTAAAGATGGCCGCCACATTTCTCGAACATCGGGTTAGTCCGTTGTTGATTTCTACGCCCAGAATCTAGCCCGCCAAATACTAGGCTGTTTGAACACGGTCCCTCGTTTCCATGGGCACCGTGCAAACAACGAGCAGAGAGAAGCATAACTGGATGTACATAGAGGCTGAACAGGTACGCGCTATGTATAAAGTACTGTACACGTTTTTGACTGTGTGATCAATGATCCATATGATCTTGAACACTCACTAGCACCACACTGTCCTCCACAGAAAGCATTCGTACTTACGAGCTCCCAGATCTATCTGCACCCGTTCTTCCTGCAACGTTAGATGCAACACAGAGGAATCCTGCACGTCCGCCGTACATTGAACCCTGCCGCAACATACCCGCGTGCTCTACCGCACGAATTATAGCAGGTATATGGTCATTTCCTCACTAATGAACGCATTATTGTACTTGTGAATAGATATTTAGTCACACACAGTGACCCGTACATTAACATTGCTATCCACAGAGATTACCGGAAGTATTGAAGTACCTTTCTGTACCAAGAAAACACCTAAATTGAGGTCTCGGCACTGCAAGCATGTCCACTTGGACTTATTTTTCACCATAGATGGCTTTTCTGCTACAACATTAAACCTCAATAGGTTAGTACTTTTTTTATGTAAAATATCCTCTTTGTGAAAAAAAACCTTCTTTGGTGTGTAGTTTGTATTTACCATGCTTAACAGTAAACCTACACTGGTTGAATATGCCCTTAAAATCGAATATGTTTCATTTGTTGAATTGAATTTTAGAAGCTTTCATCATAGCTTCCATTTTTAGATTACTATTGATATTCTATTTGGTTTGATTCCCATTAGAGGTGCACGGGATTATACTAGACAGTGTTTTGAATTTTTTTAAAAAACATGGCCAGATAGTTACTCTGGTCAAACTAAATTGAATGTTTGCACTGTTTAACACACTACATGTAGATACTTAATTTGAATGAAGTAATGCTGCTTGTTGTTTATTTGGTTGATGAACTTACAAGTATACCTTCTGTTGATTTTTTCCCTAAATGCATTTTGACTAGACAGTAGATCCACAAAGGCTTCTGAAGAAGAGGTATCACCTCGAAATGCGTCAAGCCATTGAGAGTGGAATTTCCATCAACTTTTGATTCTGTTGACATTATAATGTTGTTATGCAATTTCTCCTGTCTTCACTACATTTTTATATATAAATAAATAGGTGCTCACTTCATCCCTGAACACCTAAAATACAAAAACCATTGTTCCTCTGTTTGATGTTATAAATTTTGTCGAATCAATTCTCTAAAGAGTACTTAAAAACGAATATTGCTAACTATATCCTTAAGAATCTACGCCCTTGTTGCGTAGTCCAAGAGTGTGCAGGGCACGGGAGGACTCCAACCTTGGGTCCTCTTCCCTTGCTCTTATTTGCTATAGGGTTTTTGTGCCAAAACCCTCTTTTCCTCCTTTGCACCTCATAAAAGAATCGACACCACTCCTTGTGGTTTTCAAAATAATATTTTCAAACATCTCCTCTATTTGGGTGTGCACTCACTCCACCACTAGAACCTACCTAGAACTTCCCGCGCACCCCTGCAATACACGTACCCTGCTGAAATCACGTGTGGAACTTCCCGCGCACCCCTGGAATACAAGTACCCTCATGGAATCGCGTGTGGAACTTCCCGCGCACCCCTGCAATACACGTACCCTGCTGAAATCGCGTGTGGAACTTCCCGCGCACCCCTGAAATACAAGTACCCTCATGGAATCGCGTGTGGAACTTCCCGCGCACCCCTGAAATACACGTACCCTGCTGAAATCGCGTGTGGAACTTCCCGCGCACCCCTGAAATACACGTACCCTGCTCGCACGGGGCCAATCGCGTGTGGAACTTCCCGCGCACCCCTAAAATACACGTACCCTGCTGAAATCGCGTGTGGAACTTCCCGCACACCCCTGAAATACACGTACCCTGCTCGCATGGGGCCAATCGCGTGTGGAACTTCCCGCGCACCCCTGAAATACACGTACCCTGCTGAAATCGCGTGTGGAACTTCCCGCGCACCCCTGAAATACACGTACCCTGCTGGAATCGCGTGTGATACTTCCCGCGCACCCCTGAAATACATTTTGACTAGACAGTAGATCCACAAAGGCTCATTGTACTTGTGAATAGATATTTAGTCACACACAGTGACCCGTACATTAACATTGCTATCCACAGAGATTACCGGAAGTATTGAAGTACCTTTCTGTACCAAGAAAACACCTAAATTGAGGTCTTGGCACTGCAAGCATGTCCACTTGGACTTATTTTTCGCCATAGATAGCTTTTCTGCTACAACATTAAACCCCTGAAATACACGTACCCTGCTGATTTTGCGTGTGATACTTCCCGCGCACCCCTGATGCACACGTACACAGGACAATCGTGTGTGGAACTTCCCGCGAACCACTGAAATACACGTTCCCCGCTTGGCGTTTGCTGTTTGCCAGCCCTGTGAACTGGTCCAGGGTTAGCGCAGCCCTTTGCGATTATTTGGGGATTTTGAAGGCTTTTCCTTGCGCGAGGGCGTTCTTGGGGGCGTAACTGGGGCTGCTGCAGGGTCGCTGCGCCACGCTGCGCCACGGCTGGTTTTGGATGCGAAAATCCATGAATACGCTGTGCGTGGAAATCGATTTTAGCGCACGCGGCTGGCGCAGACATTCGCACGGGCATGCCGTGCGCCACTTTTGTGCGAATTTCTATGAATTACCCTGTAATTGTTTATTACTGTCATTTTCAATGTGAAAAGCACAACCATCCACATATACAGTTGGCAGATCCTTGCATGTTTTTTCATCAAAAGCTTTGTGTGGTGATTGTTCAAATTCCTGCAAATTAGGTTCCACTTCCATTTCATTTGATACCTGTTCAGCTGCGCAGTCATGTAAGTCAGCTAACCCTTGAGCAATTGGGCTCTTTTTATTTTGTCCATATCTCACTTCTACAGGAAAACCTTGTAATGCCAGCGTCCATGAAGTGATTCTAGACTGCGCTAGATTACCTGACCTAATTCTTTTACTCTCTAAAAACTGCAAAGGTTGATGATTTGTCTCAATAATCACCTTTTCTCCCTGAACAATAGGGTGGAAATGTTGTAGCGCCCACACAGTGGTTAATAAGGCCTTTTCACATTCATTGAATTTCATTTCAACTTGGGAAAATGCCTTACTTGCATAGGCAATGGTTTTGTGATTAAAATCGTGTTTTTGTGATAACACTGCTGACATACATTGTTCAGAGAAACCTATTTCTATAAAGAAATCCCTACCCTTTATGGGATATGCTAAACATGGTGCCTTTACAAGACATTCTTTCAATTTAGCCACTGCCTCAGACTGCTCTTTTTCCCATATCCAGGGTGTATTCAGTTTAAGCAGTTTAGTCAATGGTTGAGTGATTTCAGCATAATTTTCAATCACTTTCTATTATAGCCTGTCATCCCTAATAAACTTTTTACCCCTTTCACATTTTTAGGGTCCTTTAGTTTTTGTATGGCCTCTATTTTCTTCTTTTGTGGATTTAGCCCATGTTCAGTCACTTCATGGCCTAGAAAGTTTACTTTTTTCTTGCACCATTGTGCTTTTTGTAAAGATACTTTGGCGCCTGCTTTCTACAATTGGCCAAGCACATGTCTTATTTCACCAAAATGGCTTTTCAGGCTTTCATTTTTTATCAGGACATCATCCACATAAACTATGGTTCCTCTTTCCGCTGCATCTGGCATGGCCTTTCTCAAAAATATGCCAAATTCACTCCCACTATTGATGTACCCGAACAGAGTTCTAAGCCAGGCGTATTGACTCTTATCAAACGAAAAGGAAAATAAATTCTGTATCTCCTCTGCCAATGGCACACACCAATATCCAGAGGTGAAATCTAATGTGGTAAATACTTTTGAACCATGTACCTGAGCTAGGCCCTGATCAATGAATGGCAGTGGCCATCTGGATACTGGTACTCTTTTATTTAACTCCCTCAAGTCTGCACATAGCCACCATTGACCATTTGGCTTTAACACACCTAAAATAGGTGTATTGGATGTGCTATGAATGGGCCTGATGATTCCCAGAGCTTCCAAATTTTTTATAATCTCTGCTAATGATTCTAAACATGCCAGCGGTAGTCTATACTGGCGTACAAATACTGGAATTCTGCTACACCCGTCTGGTAGTGTGGCCACATGGAAATCAGTTAAACCGCAATCATAAGCATATTTTGCAAATACATCCTTAACCTCCATAAATATCTCCCTCAGATTGTTTCTATCCTCATCGCTGTCACATGCATCCGCTGATAAAATCTGCTCTTCTACCATTTTGGAAAATTCTGGAAAATCTTCTGGTAAGGGAATCTCGGCGCTTTCCTCTAACTGTGTGGCTGTGTCTTTTTGTACAGCTGCCACTTTCAAATATTTTGGCATAAAAGCTTCCACTTCAATGGGCTGATTTTCTGTTTCATTTTCATTTAAATTAAATGTTATGCAATCCTCTTGATGGCAGCACACTGTCTCATTTGAATCATAAGGGTACACAGAATGAATTTTAAATATTCCTTTGGGCTGAGAGTCCAGGTATTGTGGTAACTCACCCTTGGCATCTACATACTTTTCAGGGATATTTCCAATCACCATGTTATTTATATCTGCAGTATAATGTGATTTTTGTATGGCCATTCCTAATGGGGAGTTTTCCTCTAAATGAATATCTTGACAACCCTTATTATTTACCATAATTCTTACAGGCCCTTCACCAATATCTACCAATGGAATGTGTTCATAATCCAGGCCTTGCTGTTTTATGGATTCATTCAAGCATACAAATGCATCAGAGACTTTCATCTGCTGTCCATTTTTGCATTTCAGTGTTATTGCAAACTGTTTTGTAAATGCAGGAATAATAGTATCTTTCCTCATTTGTAATTCGATTGCATAAGGAACCAGTTGTGCACAATGAAAAGCCCTTCTTTTGTCTTCAAATTCAGGTGCCGGCCCACCTAGGCGTGACCATATTTTTTGATTAAGGAAGTCTAACACCATACACATTCTGTGCATGATGTCATTGCCCATGTAAAAATCATTTTGTGCTCCACTCACTATCCATACATTATGGTAAATTGTTTTCTGCCCAATGCTAATTTTAAGCATGCATCTGCCTGCAATTCGGTTTTCAAAGTCTGGACTGTCCAACCCAGAAACATATTGGTTTTTAATTCTAAATTTCGGGATCTCCTCTCTCTCCATTATTTTTTGCAATAATTTCTCATTAATGAAGCTCCTTTCCTGTTCAAGCGCTAAAGTGGCTTTTATTGTTTTAAAACAGTCATTTATACCAACATGAACCCATGGTTGCTCATCTTCCATGTGTATTTCAGCAAGAGTGGTAATGTGTTTTTCTGAATCTGTTTTAGGAGCAATATTCTGTTTGAATGTTTTCTCTTTTAAATAAAAACGTAATGTGTGCTCATCTATGGCAGTCTGCCAATTTTTCCTTGTGTCCAAGTATATTTGTACAGGTAGTATTTCATTGTCGCTCTGCATTTTGTCTGGACACATTAATATAACAGTGACACTAGGTATGCAACTATTCTGGAGATGTATCTCCACAGCATCATTTGTTTTGGCAACGGAGTGACATTCATTCATGTTGCTGTTTTGTGATTTTAGTTTCTTAGGTCTCAATGGTTTTTTGGTTAAGGACCACAGCACTCCATTCACCCCATCTATGAGAGGAGACAATCTTTTCAGGCAATCTGTCCCCATCAGAAATGGAATTTCACAAATAGATGTGATCAATACCTCCTGTTTCATTCTGTGCTTTCTTATTTTTATGTCAACCTCAGTTACACCTACGATGGGCGCCTCCTCCCCATTAAAGTTATGCACTGGACCTTGATTTTCCTTCACTGTGATCTGATTCTGTGGGGGTCTCCCTTCATTGATACTCTTTACCAGCTCCTTGGTCATAATTGTGGCCTGTGCGCCAGTGTCAATCATTGCGAATGTTTGGCATTTTTCTTCTACAGTGATGGGAGCATAATACCTGTCCTCAACTTCCTCTAATACACATAAGAAGTGTGAATTCTTACTGATTTCAGGACTCACCTTTCTCAGGCCTTTTTCACTTTTGGCTAAGCACATTGGTAAATGGAAAGACATTTTTCCCTCCTTTTTACCCATTTCTGCGCGAGATACTTTATTCATTTCTCCATGTTCAGAGGTTTTTTGGAGTGTGGCCACTGTTCGCCCATCCATCTGGGTATCATCAGGGACCACATTACAACCTTCCAACTGAACATGTGCAACAACATCATTTAGTAATTTGTCATTGTTTAATTCTGTGCATTTGTGATCATTTAGTGTGGTACCAGCCCTTTCAGCCTCTTCAAAAATATGTGGCTCAAAGAATTCTTCAGGTGATTGATTTGTACCCTCCTTTTGAGTATTTCCTTTTTCTGCCTGTGTTTGGTCATTGTTTTGACTGCCCAGGGAAGAAATCATAGCATCCCCACTTACTCCCTGTTTACTGGTATTCCCCATGCATGAGTCATTTTTCTTAAATCTGTCTCTTTGTTCTCTTGGAGTTTCAGGTTTTCTTATTTCATTTGTACAAATATCCAATGTTTGATTTAGCTCTAGGTTAAACATACCTCTCTTTTAGAAGTGTTTGCACTTTCTGTTACATGTTCATTTACTGGCATTTTCAGTTTTAAATCATTAGACATCTCAGAGTCATTATGCGAAATTACATCAGAGCAATCTGTCTTTTCGGCGCTGTAGGTATCATGAGTACTTAGTCACTTTTCAGACGCCCCCGGTCATTGCTATGGTCATCAGCCCCCTCTTTGGATGGCTGTTTTTGCGCTGTATAGAGCTTCCCTATTTGCTCAGCTAACATTTTCACTTGGGCCTCGAGGCACTGGAACCTTTCCATCTCTCTAGAATCCTCTTTCTGTGGTCTAGGTCGATACTGGTTATTTTCCCCCCTGATTGGATCTATTCTCATACCACTCAGGTGATTGATTTCTATTGGGATGGTTCCTGAGCTCTTGATTCATTTGTGGAGGGGAGCAGGGTGCGCCCATCCTTTGATTATAGTCACCTGGTGGGGAATCATTGTACTGATGTGGATTGTAGTTCTGCCTCATGTCCTGTCTCTCATGTTGTGGGTACTGACCCCTATGTTGATTCCCATTATCAGCAAATCGATCCACATATCGGCATCTATCCTGATTACCATATATCATGGTGTTGGGACCAAATCTGCTCTGTGTCCCCAATGTCTGGTAGGGACCATCATTTCTTTGATCTTGATTTTGTCTTTGGTTATTATTCATACCTGACATATCAGGCCGATATCCTGCCCGGGGTCTATCCTCTAAATACCTAGGGCTGATGTAGCTCTCCCTATTACTAGGATCATGTGATTGGAACATTGGTGCAGAGTGTGATGACCTTTGTTGATTAACCCTTTGTTCAGGTGCTGAATTATTTTTACCTGGACTTTGAGCAGACTCAAGGGACATTTTGGCTGACCTGATTTCCATCACTGTGGCTGAGGGTTCTTTAGATTTAGGTCTAGCAGCTTTCATTTTATCACTTTCTCTACCCTGACAATAGAGTACCTCATATAGTTTTGTGCTTTGATGTACAATCCATTCAAGGGACTTGTCACGGTCAAATTCACGGACCAATTGTGATATGATGTCTTTCTGTAGCCCATAGAAGTAGGCAGTTTTAAACTCATTGGAATTGGGGTCAAAAGATACATCAAAGCGAGAAAATGCCCTTTTTAAGTCCTGTAAAAATTGGCGAGGGGATGTGTTAGGCCCAGCAGTGATTGTGTAAGTGACTTTCTTTGCCTCCTGCAATGACTGAAAAGGAGAAAAATGACGCCTAATTTCTTTTTCAAACTCCACCCATGTCATATTCTGCTGTTCATTTAATCCCCTTATGATGCTGGCCGTCGGAGCATCTAAAGTTAAATTAAAATATTGTCTGTACTGTTCATTAGGTATCTGGAGTGCTTTAAAAATGTCATGAACCGCTTCTAAGTGATCCTCAATGCAGCATTCCCCTCCTTTTTTAAATGGTTTGATCAGAGCTTTCATAGATTTCATTATTTTTATGGGGCTACTTGTTGCAATGCATGGAATTGCACTACTTGGTGACTCAATCCTGGTTCCATGTGTATGGGATTGGTGGCTGCCCCCAATGGGAGTATCAAATCCCCCAAAGGGCGCTGCAACCAAGTTCAGTCACCGGCCCAGTCACTGGAGCAGTAGCTCTTTGGACAGAACTAGAATTCACCTCCACTCCATTGAATGTAGTACCCTGCCGCCTCTCCTGGGACCTGGGAATGCACATTTGTTGTTCTGTCTTTGCACTTTTTAAGGAGCCTGCGTGCTTCATTTTGCAGATAGTTGTTTTCATCACTCATTTTATTTATTACCTCCTGCATGCCGCACATTTGCATTTGGCATTCATTGAATTCTTTGTTTCTCTTGTCTTTTTCTTGAATCATTTTAACCATTTCTTGCTCTGCACCTTGGAGATCACTTTCTTTTTCAAAATGTTCTTTTTTTTAAATCTGCATTTCTGAAACAATCTCATTTTTATCCTGTCTAATGTGATCCACTAAGGCTTTTAAGTGTACCAATTCTTGCTCACTGTCTTCAAACTGTTTCTTGCTTTTGGACAACTGAATATCAAAAAATCTGCATTTTAATTGCATGTCTTTCTGACATCCTTCTAGTTCTGTTCTTAACATCTCCTCTTTTTTACTTGCCCCATCTAAGTCAGTCTTTAACCTGTTAATTAGCTGGGTATCACTTTCTTGCATTCGCAGGGACCTATTCAAAATAAACCATATTTTGGCACATAGCCGTATTAAACAGTCTTCTTCTGCATGTTTGTCAGCTGCATTTAATAATCTCTAAAGGCAGACCTGAATTATGCTGCCTGCTGCAAAAATACTGTCTAGTTTTTCTTTCTGCATTTCACCATGAATGCAGTCGTGCCATTCTGTGGCATTGTTCGATGACCACGTCCCATGTGCAAACAACTTTGCCTCTAAATATTGCACTAGCTCTGGGAATGTGGCTTCCATTTGAGACATTTTGAAATTCGTTTTTAGTGGCACACTGCTATTATGAAATGGGTTCCCTTTAATGTACAGATGGCAGTGTGAGACACGCTTGCCACGCCCGGTAGGTGCTCTATGATCACTTTCCCGGCCTGCAACGTACCATAAATATGTTGGGTATTTTGTGTAGATTTGGGGCCTGGCAGTATTTTCTTACCGCCGAAAAAATAATTTAGCAACAATCACTCCTTGTATTCAGATTGGGTAATGTATAATAATGATACAGTGGATATGCATTATTTCAGTACACAGACACATTTAGATGGTATACATTTGTTGGTATGCGCGGTTGGTATGCGTGGTTGGTATGCGTGGTTGGTGGTATTTTTGGTGAGCATAATTCCTTTGTTTTATTTGTGGCCCCAATATCCAGAACCCCTTATTTTTGTTTAGATTGTTCGTGTGATCACTAGACAGACTGCAGGCCTACATTTCAGAAATACCACATTTTCATTTTTAGTGTGCCACCATGGGCAATTCTCACTGAATTATTTACAACAGCGAGCTAACATGTGGTACACTAACTATTTTATATACAACAGTGAACTATGTCCCGGGTCTCTATTTCTGCTGACTCATTTACCTTCAGCAGGCTATTTCACACACACTGTTATTTATAATTGCTCATACTGAATAAAATCGTGCACACAGCTGCAGCCAAGTCTTATTTTTAGCCACCTTAAAAATGACAATTGCACTGTCTAGACATCTCCCCACATCATCAGCACTGTAATGGTAAATGCACAAAGGAAAGAGAAAATAAAACACACTACCCGTCTGCTTTCAGATATTTTTGTGTATTATAAAAGTTGCATTTAAACACGATCTCACTCTTTTTACAGAAATAAATGAAATAGCACAGTCAACATTATCTGTAACAAAATGAGAAGAGGGCGACGACAACAGTCGCAACATTAAACCTGATGATAAGACACTGGAATTCTTTCTTCTACACTGACTGAATAGTTTCGCATTCACGCACACCACCCCCGTACTTTGCAATGTATAATTACCTAATCTGTTCAGCATGTGAAATTCTTCGGCTGGTCGCCTTCTGGATGTGGCAATTCCCTCTTCAAGCACCCCCAGTGAGAACAGGCATCAGCCGTTACTCAAACCAGGGATTATTGTCTGGGATCCCCAGTCTCTGCAGCAGTGCAGCTGGGATCTGCTTTTTCAATCAGGAACTCCACAGCTACCGGTCAGGTCTTTCTCCGAGCTGTCTAAAATGTATTCTCTTCTCTCCTTCCCCCAGATTCTACAAGAAAACTTGGTTACAGCCTCTAATATGATGCTTGTCCAATAAGAATCCCTCATGTTCTATCCTCCTCCTGCACACAATAGAAATCTTTTACAGTAAGCAACTGTAACGAAAATTGATTTCCTGCTATTCGAGTCTTGCTTCCTACAAATACTATGGACAGAGCAGCACAGAGAAGCAAAAAGAAAAAAAAATCTGGATGCGCGTTTAAAATGACTTTCAGAGTCTGTCTTTTCCATCCATTTTGCACTGGAGAACACATTATTTTATTAATGAGTTAGCATGTTAGTTTTTTGTTAATGAGGTTAGTTAATTAATCCTCAAATGTGTCTCCTGCAACAGAGGAATTTCAGGTAAAAATATTTGTTTTTAACTGTGAAAAAAAATTATTTGCAATTTATATGTAGAAATCGTTTTTGACTGCATAGCCTGTTTTCATTTACATGTCCATGTTACACTGGCAACACAGTCCTTGCTGTACCACCTTATAGCAATGCACCAAACCCATGCAGTGGTGCTGCACTTCAAAAACATGCTATACATTGAACCTGTGCAGTGGTGCTGTGCTCTGTGCTCCCAAAACACGCCAATAAATCCTACAACAGTCTTTAAAGAAGGCATGCGCTATGTAGCACTATCACGCTTACGTACACTTGACGGTCTATTTCTAATCAACTTTGATGCAAGTAAAATAAACGCTGATATTCCTTGCATTTTAGAATACAATAGACTTCGCTCACTATACACCCCACCCAAACACATATTCTGTTCCACAAAAAGTAAAACGTTATAAAAGAAAAATAAATCAAACAGAAATGAAACAGGATGTCACTGCAAATCCTACAAAGAGAGTAAAAGAAACTAATACTTCATCAAGTACCACACGCAAAAAAGAATCAATTAGGGAAAGTAAACCAGGTACTTCTTTAAAGAAGGAAGACAAACTCCAAAAAAAGCAGTTAGATCCAGAACTACCTGGACCATTTAAATGCTCAAATATAGTTGGTGTAAGTTGCTACGCAAATGTAGCAATGAATATTCTATTTCAATTACCACCAATTGTTGACAACATTTAATCACACAGTACAGACCCATTGTGTTTGCAAATGTTAGTACTTCACAGAAATGCAGCAAACAATCCTGACAACACGTGTAGTGTTTATGGAATAAGACAACAATTGGACTACTGTGCTGGAATTGTGAAATTCACTATAAACTCACAGGAAGATCCACAAGAATTTCTAATGTACTTACTACAAGTACTGGAAAACAAAAACATACCTATAAATGAAATCTATCAGATTTCATACATGTGGAAACATACATGCACTCTCTGCAACAATGTGACACAAGAAGAAATCCCCAATGAACGCTTCATATATATATCAATACCAAATTGTGAATCCATTCCATTTCAGCGACTTGTACAAAATGCAAACCATGGTAGATTATGCTCTACCTGCAATTCAGATAATCGCTCCACGTTAGTAATACAAACACATAGTAAATACATAATACTAATGCTTCTACGTTACAATGCAGATGGTACCAAAAACAACTGCAAGCTGACTGGATTCACACATGGTCAAAAATCACTTGGTAAGAAAACCTTCACAACAATAGGTATAATCTACCACGCAGGTGCCACAACCAATTCAGGGCACTACACTGCATATATAAAAAAGAAATGTGGATGGTTTGAATGTAATGATAGTACCATTACTATAAAGCAGAGATTACCAGGAAATCTTACAAACACTTATTTGATGTTCTTAAAACCAAAATTTGATAACTAAACTATATTTAAACCCTAAGTAAACTTGTGTTAAAAAAATATAAACTGTTAGAATACTCCAAAAGCTATCTAACTGCTCAAAGATTCTACAACACCTAATCAGATAAATGAATACCACTAAATTAGACCAAAAAATACACAGTTAGAATACGCCAATTGGTATCTAACTGTCCCAAAATTTAACAATATCCAAATAGATAAATCAATACCACTAAAATATATCAAAAAAATAGACTGTTAGAATACGCCAATTGGTATCTAACTGCTCCAAAATTTTATAATATCAAAACAAATAAATAATATGTTACTGCTCCAAAAAATACAACAAGCCAAAGTATAAAGCATTAGCCAGAAACATCAAGTGAACACTGAAAACAAACAAACAAACTGTAGCATAACAGAACAAGTGCTTTTTTTTAATCCAACATGGATTTTTTTTTCTCCCACAGACCCAATGATTTTAGCAACAAATACAGAAACTGAGCAAATTGCACAGTACTCTGATTTGTAATCTACTAAATATGAGGGTCCAAAAAAAAAAAAGTATATTGATTATACAATGTAATAAGTCATTACAAAATACTAATACTAACATGCTATTTTCTTTTATCACAGAAATTAACAAGAAATACATGGATTCTGGTTACTAGACCAAACAGTAAGTATACAATAATAAGGAGAACCATAGCAGCATATCACATCCATAGTATCCAATACCTTTGTTCCTTATACATTTGTTTTTCAAATGGCCATGCACCCAAGACTCTATGCCCTGGCAACAACCACCGCAGCATATCACATCCATAGAGTCAAACATTTCAACTATAGTCTATGGAAGCTTTTAATGCCCGCGGACATCATGAGTGTTCTTAGAACACTTTCAACTTGCCAGCGAACAATACGGTCAGCGTTTTCAGTACACCCCCTACGAATATTTCAGAACAACGCGATAGTTCTTAGAACACTTTCAACTTGACAACGAACAATACTACGATAGTGGCCATGTAGTTATGGTTAAGTTGGTGTTTCCATAGGAAGAGCACTTTTTGGGTGGTTTATAACTTCGCTCTCCCTGGACGAATCCTCACCAAACTTTGCAAAAAAAGTTTGGTGAGGATTTGTCCAGGGCGGGCAAAGTTATAGGGGGGGTCCCAAAACTTTTTTTTTCCCATAGACTGAATGGGAAAAAAATGTTGCTCGCGTTTACAGCCCAAACCGCTGGACGGATTTTCACCAAATTTGGACCAGGAGCAGCGGCTTGGTCCCGAAAGCGTGCTTTTGCAAATTTGGTGAAAATCCGTCCAGTAGTTTTTTTTTAAATGACCAAAAAGTAGGTAGAAAAAAATTAGTGATATCTGTGTTCGGTCCGCGGACACACTTCCCTGTTCGCTCCGCGGACAGAATCCTGATTGGCCAATCGGCTTGCATGATGTTCGCGGACATGCAACGTGTTCGCTGATTGGACAGCGTGGAGCGTGAAGCGCGTCAGATTTTTGATAGCGCCCGCCATCTTGGATTCGCGGTCGTCCGTGGACAGCACGGTGAAACTTTGTTCAAAAGTTGTATTTAGTAGAGTGTGTTGGTGTGGAGGAATGTTTGGGGAGGGTGGGAGTGTATGAGATAGGATGAATGTTGTGTTTTTTTATGTGTTAGACGTTCTTTTTGTGTTCGATTTGTCTGCTGACATCACAGGTGTTCTGAAATGTTCTAAATAAACTGAATGGGGGGTGTTCTGAGGACTCATTACGTGTCCGTTTTGTTCGCAAGCAAACTGAAACTGTTCTAAGAACACTCGCAGTGTCCTGAAATGTTCGCAAATAAACAAAATGGGGGTGTCCTGAGGACGCTGTCCGTATTGTTCGTTGTCAAGTTGAATATGTTCTAAGAACTCTCGGGGTGTCCTGAAATGTTCGCAAATACACAAACTGGGGGTGTTCTGAAAACTTTGTCGAACACTCGCTGTGTCCTGAAATGTTCGCAAATATGAATGGGGGTTGTGGCTGACAAGTTGAATGTGTTCTAAGAACACTTGCGGCGTCCTGAAATGTTCGCAAATGAACAAAATGGGGGTGTCCTGAGGACGCTGTCCGTATTGTTCTCTGTCAAGTTGAATGTGTTCTAAGAACACTCGCGGTATCCTGAAATGTTCGCAAATAAACAAGATGGTGGTGTTCTGAAGATGCTTCTAAGAACACTCGCGGTGTCCGGGGAATGTTCGTAGGGGGTGTCCTGAGGACGCTGTCCGTATTGTTCTCTGTCAAGTTGAATGTGTTCTAAAAACACTCGCGGTGTCCTGAAATGTTCGCAAATAAACAAAATGAGGGTGTTCTGAAGACATTTCTAAGAACACTCGCGGTGTCCTGGAATGTTCGTAGGGGGTGTCCTGAAGGCGTAGTCCGTATTGTTCGCTGGCAAGTTGAATGTGTTCTAAGAACACTCGCAGTGTCCTGAAATGTTTGCAAATAAATAAAATGGGGGTGTCCTGAGGACGCTGTCCGTATTGTTCTCTGTCAAGTTGAATGTGTTCTAAGAACTCTCGCGTTGTTCTGAAATGTTCATAGGGGGTGTCCTGAAGATGCTGTTCGTATTGTTCTCTGTCAAATTGAATGTGTTCTTAGAACACTCATGGTGTCCTGAAATGTTCACAAATAAACGAAATGGGGGCGTTCTGAGGACACTGTCCGTATTGTTCGTTGTCAAGTTGAATGTGTTCTAAGAACACTCGCGGTGTCCTGAAATGTTCGCAAATAAACAAGATGGTGGTGTTCTGAAGACGCTTCTAAGAACACTCGCGGTGTCCGGGGAATGTTCGTAGGGGGTGTCCTGAAGGCGTAGTCCGGATTTTTCGCTGGCAAGTTGAATGTGTTCTAAGAACACTTGCAGTGTCCTGAAATGTTTGCAAATAAACAAAATGGGGGTGTCCTGAGGACGCTGTCCGTATTGTTCTCTGTCAAGTTGAATGTGTTCTAAGAACTCTCGCGGCGTCCTGAAATGTTCGCAAATGAACAAAATGGGGGTGTCCTGAGGACGCTGTCCGTATTGTTCTCTGTCAAGTTGAATGTGTTCTAAGAACACTCGCAGTATCCTGAAATGTTCGCAAATAAACAAGATGGTGGTGTTCTGAAGATGCTTCTAAGAACACTCGCGGTGTCCGGGGAATGTTCGTAGGGGGTGTCCTGAGGACGCTGTCCGTATTGTTCTCTGTCAAGTTGAATGTGTTCTAAAAACACTCGCGGTGTCCTGAAATGTTCGCAAATAAACAAAATGGGGGTGTTCTGAAGACATTTCTAAGAACACTCGCGGTGTCCTGGAATGTTCGTAGGGGGTGTCCTGAAGGCGTAGTCCGTATTGTTCGCTGGCAAGTTGAATGTGTTCTAAGAACACTCGCAGTGTCCTGAAATGTTTGCAAATAAACAAAATGGGGGCGTTCTGAGGACGCTGTCCGTATTGTTCTCTGTCAAGTTGAATGTGTTCTAAGAACTCTCGCGTTGTTCTGAAATGTTCATAGGGGGTGTCCTGAAGATGCTGTCCGTATTGTTCTTTGTCAAGTTGAATGTGTTCTAAGAACACTCGCGGTGTCCTGAAATGTTCGCAAATAAACAAAATGGGGGTGTTCTGAAGACATTTCTAAGAACACTCGCGGTGTCCTGGAATGTTCGTAGGGGTGTCCTGAAGGCGTAGTCCAGATTTTTCGCTGGCAAGTTGAATGTGTTCTAAGAACACTTGCAGTGTCCTGAAATGTTTGCAAATAAACAAAATGGGGGTGTCCTGAGGACGCTGTCCGTATTGTTCTCTGTCAAGTTGAATGTGTTCTAAGAACTCTCGCGGCGTCCTGAAATGTTCGCAAATGAACAAAATGGGGGTGTCCTGAGGACGCTGTCCGTATTGTTCTCTGTCAAGTTGAATGTGTTCTAAGAACACTCGCGGTATCCTGAAATGTTCGCAAATAAACAAGATGGTGGTGTTCTGAAGATGCTTCTAAGAACACTCGCGGTGTCCGGGGAATGTTCGTAGGGGGTGTCCTGAGGACGCTGTCCGTATTGTTCTCTGTCAAGTTGAATGTGTTCTAAAAACACTCGCGGTGTCCTGAAATGTTTGCAAATAAACAAAATGGGGGTGTTCTGAAGACATTCTAAGAACACTCGCGGTGTCCTGGAATGTTCGTAGGGGGTGTCCTGAAGGCGTAGTCCGTATTGTTTGCTGGCAAGTTGAATGTGTTCTAAGAACACTCACAGTGTCCTGAAATGTTTGCAAATAAACAAAATGGGGGTGTCCTGAGGACGCTGTCCGTATTGTTCTCTGTCAAGTTGAATGTGTTCTAAGAACTCTCGCGTTGTTCTGAAATGTTCATAGGGGGTGTCCTGAAGATGCTGTTCGTATTGTTCTCTGTCAAGTTGAATGTGTTCTTAGAACACTCATGGTGTCCTGAAATGTTCGCAAATAAACAAAATGGGGGCGTTCTGAGGACACTGTCCGTATTGTTCGTTGTCAAGTTGAATGTGTTCTAAGAACACTCGCGGTGTCCTGAAATGTTCGCAAATAAACAAGATGGTGGTGTTCTGAAGCCGCTTCTAAGAACACTCACGGTGTCCGGGGAATGTTCGTAGGGGGTGTTCCTGAGGACGCTGTCCGTATTGTTCTCTGTCAAGTTAAATGTGTTCTAAGAATACTCGCGGTGTCCTGAAATGTTGGCAAATAAACAAAATGGGGGTGTTCTGAAGACATTTCTAAGAACACTCGCGGTGTCCTGGAATGTTCGTAGGGGGTGTCCTGCAGGCGTAGTCCGTATTTTTCGCTGGCAAGTTGAATGTGTTCTAAGAACACTTGCAGTGTCCTGAAATGTTCGCAAATAAACAAAATGGGGGTGTCCTGAGGACGCTGTCTGTATTTTTCTCTGTCAAGTTGAATGTGTTCTAAGAACACTCGCGGTGTCCTGAAATGTTCGCAAATAAACAAAATGGGGGTGTTCTGAAGACATTTCTAAGAACACTCGCAGTGTCCTGGAATGTTCGTAGGGGGTGCCCTGAAGGCGTAGTCCGTATTGTTCGCTGGCAAGTTGAATGTGTTCTAAGAACACTTGCAGTGTCCTGAAATGTTCGCAAATAAACAAAATGGGGGTGTCCTGAGGACGCTGTCCGTATTTTTCTCTGTCAAGTTGAATGTGTTCGAAGAACTCTCGCGTTGTTCTGAAATGTTCGTAGGGGGTGTCCTGAAGATGCTGTTCGTATTTTTCTCTTTCAAGTTGAATGTGTTCTTAGAACACTCATGGTGTCCTGAAATGTTCGCAAATAAACGAAAAGGGGGTGTTCTGAGGACACTGTCCGTATTGTTTGTTGTCAAGTTGAATGTGTTCTAAGAACACT
Source organism: Ambystoma mexicanum (assembly GCF_040938575.1). Taxonomy (NCBI): domain Eukaryota; kingdom Metazoa; phylum Chordata; class Amphibia; order Caudata; family Ambystomatidae; genus Ambystoma; species Ambystoma mexicanum. The sequence continues at coordinate 135,325,098 of NC_090941.1, read as the reverse complement.
CGCGGTGTCCTGAAATGTTCGCAAATAAACAAGATGGTGGTGTTCTGAAGACGCTTCTAAGAACACTCTCGGTGTCCGGGGAATGTTCGTAGTGGGTGTCCTGAGGACGCTGTCCGTTTTGTTCTCTGTCAAGTTGAATGTGTTCTAAGAACACTCGCTGTGTCCTGAAATGTTCGCAAATAAACAAAATGGGGGTGTTCTGAAGACATTTCTAAGAACACTCGTAGTGTCCTGGAATGTTCGTAGGGGGTGTCCTGAAGGCGTAGTCCGTATTGTTCGCTGGCAAGTTGAATGTGTTCTAAGAACACTTGCAGTGTCCTGAAATGTTCGCAAATAAACAAAATGGGGGTGTCCTGAGGACGCTGTCCGTATTTTTCTCTGTCAAGTTGAATGTGTTCTAAGAACACTCGCGGTGTCCTGAAATGTTCGCAAATAAACAAAATGGGGGTGTTCTGAAGACATTTCTAAGAACACTCGCGGTGTCCTGGAATGTTCGTAGGGGGTGTCCTGAAGGCGTAGTCCATATTTTTCGCTGGCAAGTTGAATGTGTTCTAAGAACACTTGCAGTGTCCTGAAATGTTCGCAAATAAACAAAATGGGGGTGTCCTGAGGACGCTGTCCGTATGTTTCACTGTAAAGTTGAATGTGTTCTAAGAACTCTCGCGTTGTTCTGAAATGTTCGTAGGGGGTGTCCTGAAGATGCTGTTCGTATTGTTCTCTTTCAAGTTGAATGTGTTCTTAGAACACTCATGGTGTCCTGAAATGTTCGCACATAAACGAAATGGGGGTGTTCTGAGGACGCTGTCCGTATTGTTCGTTGTCAAGTTGAATGTGTTCTAAGAACACTCGCGGTGTCCTGAAATGTTCGCAAATAAACAAGATGGTGGTGTTCTGAAGACGCTTCTAAGAACACTTGCGGTGTCCGGGGAATGTTCGTAGGGGGTGTCCTGAGGACGCTGTCCGTATTGTTCTCTGTCAAGTTGAATGTGTTCTAAGAACACTCGCGGTGTCCTGAAATGTTCGCAAATAAACAAAATGGGGGTGTTCTGAAGACATTTCTAAGAACACTCGCAGTGTCCTGGAATGTTCGTAGGGGGTGTCCTGAAGGCGTAGTCCGTATTGTTCGCTGGCAAGTTGAATGTGTTCTAAGAACACTTGCAGTGTCCTGAAATGTTCGCAAATAAACAAAATGGGGGTGTCCTGAGGACGCTGTCCGTATTTTTCTCTGTCAAGTTGAATGTGTTCTAAGAACTCTCGCGTTGTTCTGAAATGTTCGTAGGGGGTGTCCTGAAGATGCTGTTTGTATTGTTCTCTTTCAAGTTGAATGTGTTCTTAGAACACTCATTGTGTCCTGAAATGTTTGCAAATAAACGAAATGGGGGTGTTCTGAGGACACTGTCCGTATTGTTCGTTGTCAAGTTGAATGTGTTCTAAGAACACTCGCGGTGTCCTGAAATGTTCGCAAATAAACAAGATGGTGGTGTTCTGAAGACGCTTCTAAGAACACTTGCGGTGTCCGGGGAATGTTCGTAGGGTGTGTCCTGAGGACGCTGTCCGCATTGTTCTCTGTCAAGTTGAATATGTTCTATGAACACTCGCGGTGTCCTGAAATGTTCGCAAATAAACAAAATGGGGTGTTCTGAAGACGTTTCTAAGAACACTTGCAGTGTCTTGGAATGTTCGTAGGGGGTGTCCTGAAGGCGTAGTCCGTATTGTTCGCTGGCAAGTTGAATGTGTTCTAAGAACACTCGCAGTGTCCTGAAATGTTCGCAAATAAACAAAATGGGGGTGTCCTGAGGACGCTATCCGTATTGTTCTCTGTCAAGTTGAATGTGTTCTAAGAACTCTCACGTTGTTCTGAAATGTTCATAGGGGGTGTCCTGAAGATGCTGTTCGTATTGTTCTCTGTCAAGTTGAATGTGTTCTTAGAACACTCATGGTGTTCTGAAATGTTCGCAAAAAAACAAAATGGGGGTGTTCTGAGGACACTGTCCGTATTGTTCGTTGTCAAGTTGAATGTGTTCTAAGAACACTCGCGGTGTCCTGAAATGTTCGCAAATAACAAGATGGTGGTGTTCTGAAGACGCTTCTAAGAACACTCGCAGTGTCCAGGGAATGTTCGTAGGGGGTGTCCTGAGGACGCTGTCCTTATTGTTCTCTGTCAAGTTGAATGTGTTCTAAGAACACTCACGGTGTCCTGAAATGTTCGCAAATAAACAAAATAGGGGTGTTCTGAAGACATTTCTAAGAACACTCGCGGTGTCCTGGAATGTTCGTAGGGGGTGTCCTGAAGGCATAGTCCGTATTGTTCGGTGGCAAGTTGAATGTGTTCTAAGAACACTTACAGTGTCCTGAAATGTTCGCAAATAAACAAAATGGGGGTGTCCTGAGGACGCTGTCCCTATTGTTCTCTGTCAAGTTGAATGTGTTCTAAGAACTCTCGCGTTGTTCTGAAATGTTCGCAAATAAACGAAATGGGGGTGTTCTGAGGACACTGTCCGTATTGTTCGTTGTCAAGTTGAAAGTGTTCTAAGAACTATTGCGTTGTTCTGAAATGTTCGTAGGGGGTGTCCTGAAAACGCTGTCCGTATTGTTCGCTGGCAAGTTGAAAGTGTTCTAAAAACACTCATAATGTCCACGGACATTAAAAGTTTCCATAGACCATAGTTGAAATGTTTGACTCTATGAATGTGATATGCTGCGGTGGTTGTTGCCAGGGCATAGAGTCTTGGGTGCATGGCCATTTCGCCATGTACCCAAGACTCTATGCCCTGGCAACAACCACCACAGCATATCACATTCATATTTGCTTATAACTTTGGGTGAAAAACAAATGTATAAGGAACAAAGGTATTAGATACTATGGATGTGATATGCTGCTATGGTTCTCCTTATTATTGTATACTTACTGTTTGGTCTAGTAACCGGAGTAAATGTATTTCTTGTTAATTTCTGTGATAAAAGAAAATAGCATGTTAGTATTAGTATTTTGTAATGACTTATTACATTGTATAATCAATATACTTTTTTTTTTGGACCCTCATATTTAGTAGATTACAAATCAGAGTACTGTGCAATTTGCTCAGTTTCTGTATTTGTTGCTAAAATCATTGGGTCTGTGGGAGAAAAAAAAATCCATGTTGGATTAAAAAAAAATCCATGTTGGATTAAAAAAAAAACCTTTTTCTGTTATGCTGCAGTTTGTTTGTTTGTTTTCAGTGTTCACATATTTCATATTTTAGTGGTATTGATTTATCTATTTGGATATTGTTAAATTTTGGGACAGTTAGATACCAATTGGCGTATTCTAACTGTGTATTTTTTGGTCTAATTTAGTGGCATTCATTTATCTGATTAGTTGTTGTAGAATCTTTGAGCAGTTAGATAGCTTTTGGAGTATTCTAACAGTTTATATTTTTTTAACACAAGTTTACTTAGGGTTTAAATACAGTTTAGTTATCAAATTTTGCTTTTAAGAACATCAAATAAGCGTTTGTAAGATTTCCTGGTAATCTCTGCTTTAGAGTAATGGTACTAACATTACATTCAAACCATCCACATTTCTTTTTTATATATGCAGTGTAGTGCCCTGAATTGGTTGTGGCTCCTGCGTGGTAGATTATACCTATTGTTGTGAAGGTTTTCTTACCAAGTGATATTTGACCATGTGTGAATCCAGTCAGCTTGCAGTTGTTTTTGATACCAACTTCATTGTAACGTAGAAGCATTAGTATTATGTATTTACTATGTGTTTGTATTAATAACGTGGAGCGATTATCTGAATTGCAGGTATAGCATAATCTACCATGGTTTGCATTTTGTACAAGTCGCTGAAATGGAATGGATTCACAATTTGGTATGGATATATATATGAAGCGTTCATTGGGGATTTCTTCTTGTGTCACATTGTTGCAGAGAGTGCATGTATGTTTCCACAAGTATGAAATCTGAAAGATTTTAAAGAAGTACCTGGTTTACTTTCCCTAATTGATTCTTTTTTGCTTGTGGTACTTGATGAAGTATTAGTTTCTTTTACTCTCTTTGGAGGATTTGCAGTGACATCCTGTTGCATTTCTGTTTGATTTATTTTTCTTTTATAACGTTTTACTTTTTGTGGAACAGAATATGTGTTTAGGTGGGGGTGTATAGTGAGCGAAGTCTATTGTATTCTAAAATGCAAGGAATATCAGCGTTTATTTTACTTGCATCAAAGTTGATTAGAAATAGACCGTCAAGTGTACGTAAGCGTGATAGTGCTAAAGACTGTGTTACCAATATCTATCATTGCTTTGTCTAGGGTAACACCTTGTGATTTATGAATCGTGACTGCGTATGCAAGAGTTAGAGAAAATTGTTCTCTGCGTACATACATATCTTTGAAGAGAAGGAATCTAGCTGTTGAGCGTCCTATCCTTTTTACTTCTGAAAGTTTGTCAAAGAGTATATTGACAAACTGAATTTTGTTGTTGCGTGGGTATGTTTGAAAGCCAACAACTGTACCCAGTGCTCCATTAACTAGTCATTGGTCCACGTCAAGGTTACGTTTAAGCATTACTCTGCAATTTAAGGATAATTTTAATATCTTTTCTAAGCCTGCTGTGTTTGAGATTGATTTTTCTAAACTATTTAGTCTTCTTGTGGCTTGGTCACACATGGGTAGTGTCATACCATTTGCATCTAGTTTGTCTGTGGTGCTAATTTCCGTGATTGGTTGCATTTCTTTACTCAGCATGATTTCATTGAATTTGAAACAGCTTGCAAGAGTTGGCATTAAAGCCATACAATTGACATTTTTGTGGGCTAATTGTTCCATAACATCTGTAGCACATGCATTATCGCCATAAACTGCATTAATGTACCGGGTTTTCAATATTGCTTCTGGTTCTTTAGAAAGTATACCAACTCTGATATTTTTTAAAATGTTGGCATAAGTGAGATTTGCAGATTGCTGCATGTTTTATGTGAATTCTCTGTATTGGAAATGTTGCCAAAGGTTGACATTTCCAATGCTGCCAACAGTTTTACGGCAGAGTTTGTGTCCTAATGTTTTAAAAATAGACTCACCTTTTACTGGTGTTAATTGAAGCAGATCTCCAAAAACAATAATGTGTTTTCCTGAAAAGAGCTCTTCATAGTCTGTTTTGAGTACTTCTTGTAATCTGAGGTGAATCAAAGCTAACATCAGGTTGGAGACTATGCTCACTTCATCTATTAGTAGCATTTTCATTTGTTCCAATACTCTGCGTAATTCCATTGCAGCTTCTGCAGAAAGTTTGTAATAGTCTAATTTGTTCTGGTGTTCTACTGGTAATAGTAGTAATCGGTGTAATGTAACACCACCTATGTTGTAGGCAGCTAAACCTGTGGGGGCAGTGACAACAGCTGACAGTTTGTTGTTTGTCAATTGTTGAAGGAACTTACTAATGATTTTGATTAGGAATGTTTTACCAGAACCAGCTTCACCACTGACGTACAGTAGTATAGGTTTATAATTATGGCAGGAACATTCTTTATTTTCATGTTTTACACCATGTGCAATTTGTTTTGTTACTTCTTGAAAAATTCTACTTTGCTCATTGTCTAGTTTTGCTTGTAGTATAGTTAAGTCTTCCTTATCTTCATACTGACACATGGTGTTTTCTACTTCTATCATAGCTAATTCTGCCTCATTAGTGGTTCTCCCAGTGGTTCTTGGCTTCCTGTTACAGAAGGTTGACTACTGTCAGGAGTGTCCTTATCTAGTTGGGCTTGGAGTTCTTCTTAATGTTGCTGTTCATTGTGCAACGTTGTTTTGTACTGTGTAAAGTTTACATCAGTTATAGTGCTTTCATTTGCTTTGAAAGCATCCTCATATGAGTCATAGTTATCTAGTAATTGTTCTTATCTTTTCCATGGTTTGAAGAGTTGTAGCAGGGACATGTAATATACTTCTTTATGTTGAGGAGTCTTTAATGACAATTTGATATGATTAATTAAATTTGGTTTAGTTAGTTTAACTAAGCTGCCTTCACAGTTTGTCACTCTATATTTACCTTTTTTTTCATCAGGTTTTATATTATTTTTGTATGTGTAGTTTTGGACTATTTGGTATAGACACATGTTTTCCAAAGTATTACTTCTGTTTGGGTAGTATGTGTCCAATAAATTGTTTTTTAAAATGTCTTGGCTGTTGGGATCATGTTTGGCTATTGTTTCTATATCTTCATATGATTTTAGAACTCTTTTTCTAGATTTAGCTGGACCAAGACTTAGCCATACTATATTTTCAGATTTACCATACAATGCAGTACCAGTTAAACGATCAGCTGCTTCATATGATCCACGGTCTCTATGGGTGAGCATTTTTATGCCTAAGCTGTATAATTTCTGAGATACTGTTTTATCTGATGACAGTTCATTCCAGAGGTCTTGGAGCTCTGTCTTTTCTGCTTTAGTTAAGTATGTTGTGACATATCGTGCAACTGCAGTAGAATTGTCTGCAATGTACTGCACATCTATGTTTGCATTCCATAAGTGGGCAATGATTGCATTATAATCATTGATATATTTTTCTTCTTCTTTTCTTTTTATGTAATATGTATTTTTAGGTGACTTACCTTTAACACTATGTCTAACTGAAGACATGAGGTTGTTCACTTGACCTGTATTTGTAACTGGTCTAGGGAAACCAAATCGGCATTTGGTGTAGTATTTCCCTTTGTTTTTGTATTTGCAACGACAATATTTTCCACATTTGTGTCTTTGAAATTGTAAAATTTGTGCATGAAGATCACTATTTGTGGCTTCTGATGGAATTTCACAAGTGACATATTTTTCAATAAACTGTAAAACAGTGGCATCACTGTCTTGACCAAATTTAGGAGCATCTTTAATCCATAAATGTATGTGGATATGTGGTGCTCTTCTGGCTTGGTATTCTTTTCTCCAAAAGAAGTGTTGCACTTCTCCAAGGGGAGGAACAGTTTTATTACAAATAAAATGTAGCATAGCAATGAAGCGATGGTGAAAATATCTTGAAACATTAACAGGATCCAAAGAACAAAGTTCTCCTGGTGTTAGTATATCTATGTTTGTTTTGTTTTTATTTGATATGCATAGGAAATCATGTAAATCTTCCCATGCATATTCTGCACAACTTAATGTAACAAACCAAGTGGGTGGGCCAAGGTTTCTGATCATACAACGTACATCTCCATGACGTCGAAACCAGTACTCTTTAGTGCCACGCATATTTGCTAATAGATTTGTAATATTTGATTGTAAAACCTCATCCTTTTGTTGCACTTTTTCTAATAATTGTGTAGCTGTCATATTTTGAAAGTATGATCCTGATTTTAATATGTGTGCAACTCCGTAACATAAAGTTGCTAGTTCACTTTCAAAGAGTAGGTGGAATAGGTATTCCACATTTTGTCTAAATCTGGGATCTTCAGAATACATCCGTAATGAGCGGTATTCTGAAGCTGATATTTGAATAGGTCTATCATCATACCTTCCTCCTTTGCCAGTAGGAAAGAGTAGAGGAAAAGCACGTGCTTCTATACTTTTTTCCTATATGCTGATTGGCGATCCTTTTGTTTGACGCATTTGGTAAGTTTCCAGTACATCTTCTACGGTGTCATTACAGTGCAAAGGATGAATTGTATAATTGTATAAAGTATTTGATATTGTAGCAGGATCTAGTAGCTCAAATTGACCAGCTTCTTGTGTTTCTTGAATTATTTCAGTTGTATCTTTCAAGTTTTCTTCAATATTAATTTCTTTGTAATATTCATTATTCTCTTTAAGATATTGGAAGGCTTGTCTAACTTTATATAAATCTACCAGCTGTTGCCATATTTTTTTTGTCTTTTGTAGGTACTCCATTTACTAAGATAATTAAAGATTGCTGCATTGGACGTTGCACTCCTAGAGTATGCACATTTTATTTTAGATCTAATGGTAATTAAACTACTTTTCCTCGAATGCCTTTTACCAATTCAGAGGGAGGTAATTTTGCTGTTTTTGGTTGAAGGCATATTATTGCTTGAAATGGGTGTACTGTTTGAATTATGATGCTCTCATATAAATTAAGTTGTTTTAGGGGTTTTGGTACTGGGTATAATTCCAAATTATTTGTGATAGCACGTGAAGGAGTTTGGTTGTTGTCAAGTTTTGTAGTGCAGTAATTGCAAAGTATTAAGGGCTCAGTTATTTCGTATTTGTTTTCTGCTACAAGGTAGAGAGCTAATTCAAACCATTTAGAATCTTCATTGTCTTCTATTTTGTATGATAGGTCTACAGTTTTTGTGTTACTTTTATAAAAAGTTCTACGGCAACATACACATACCTGGTTTGGTACTTCAGCTGATGTACTTTTAAATTTTAGTATTTCTTTTTTGTATGTGTTTAGCAAAAGGTTACCATGTGTAGAATTGTTGCTTAATTGGTTTAAAGCTATTTCATTCTGTAAATGGCTTTCACTTCCAAAATATTTTTTTGGGATATAGTGAATTTCTTCAAGTAGGTCTTTTGCTGTACCATGTAGAAGGATGTTATTTAACTTTGCTAGTGCTAAAGCAGGACTTTTAGCATAGTACAGTTTATAGTCCAGATTTCTTATAGTTGAATGATGTGTTGATATCCTTTTGATATCATGGAAAGTGGTTTTACAAGTAGGTCCTCTAATGCAGGCCAATGAATGTCCTTGTAGTCCTGTGTACTTGCGCACTGGACAGGTATCCATATTTTGCAGTAATTTAATTTTGATTTTGTCTTTGCTTTTTACATATTTATTGAGGAATTGGCGTAAAGATTTGAAACATTGTTTGGGAATGTTACACATTGACGTGCATGGCCATTTGTACACTAGACGTTCTGATTCAGTTGAATGGAGGGGTAATTCGAAGTTTTCAGGGCATATTTTTGTAAAGAGTACTTCTTGTTCCATTATGATATTATTCACTTTTTCATAACCTCGACCACAGCTACGTATGGCAATTGTATTTGTTTGCTTTTGTTTGTACGCTTCTTCATTAAAATATGGTTCTGTGCTCGTAGTGTGATTCCATTCACCTCAGCAGATACTTAAGAAGTTCTTTCTGTTGACATTTCGCTTATTGAGAAGTCTTTTTTGTAATTTAGTTATTAGTTTTGTTAGTGGTTTCATTTTGTTTAACAGTAAAATAAATAACTTTCTTTTGAGAAGAATTGCACTGTCCATCAACGCTTCTAAGATGAATTTCCTACGATAGGTTTTAAGCATTGAACCTGATTTCTCTCCTGTTTTTATAAGATTTTGAAGGACTTTGTGACGGTACATTTTGGCTAAAATACTTTTCTTGGTATGCTTACTTTGCACTATATTAAAATTTGAAGAAGTAGTTTTATCTGTAGTGATAGCTGATTTTCTGTTAATTGTTTTTTGGTTTGTTTTACATTTTGATAGAGGAGGCAAAGTTTTTGTACTTGAAACTTCTTGTGTGTCACTAAATGACTGTATTAGCTGTTTTGTTTCAACTTTTTTTACAAATTCTGCTAGAGATGGATGCTTATGTTGGACACTTTTATTTTCATTTGCTCTACTTTTGCGTTGCTTTCTACGGACTTGACTTTTGGTAGGCATTCTTTAGGGTCTGTTGAAAAAAATAAAGAAGATATGGATTGGGGTGTTCTGGAATGTATGTGTGCATGAGTGTTTGAGTAAGATGATAAAGATTTATGTAATGGTGTGTGATTGTGCATTGGGAACTACAACTAGTAGGGATAGGTATTCTTGAATTTATGTGTTACTAAACTGGGGTTCAGATGACAAAAATAAAAGTAAGCTAGTGGTGTGGAAAAGTACAAATAGTAAATCTAATGTATACAATTAAAACAGTTGTTTGTTCTAAAATATGAAAATTGTAGCGGTTCAGTTGGGTAATTTGTGTGTCCAAAAATAGGAATTTGTGGGCCATTCTGGCTGTAAATCGCTGTTTAAGACATGGAGATTTTTGGACAAAATGGTACACAATCTCTATTTTTAGGCACCGAAATACCTTGTATTAACGTTATAGTACATTTGATTAATAATACAAATATTATGGTGATATTCTACTTACATTTTTTCTTAAATTAACAGGTAACTTCTTAGTTCTTCTATGTTCTTCGAATTCGGCTGCTTCTTTTCAGGAGACTGGTCTTCACTGCAATTGTAAAAGCTTCAAATTAGTACCTTTGTTTGTATATAGCGCTGTTTTTAATTTAGATATTGATTTTTTTAATTGAAATCCTCAGTGCCTTCTTTAAAACCATTAAACTAATTTATTTACATAGGATACATTGCATTGTGCAGTACATATGATATGTTCTTAATGAACAAATTGTATTGAATGACTAACTGTAGCAAAAAAAAATATCTTTACTATGTCTTGTGAAATTTATAATATACCAGTGAATACCACTATTTCTGTAAGTAAGCTGTCCTAGGTAATAGCGCCTCAATGTCATGTCTAAATTAAAGTAATTAAGTAAATAAATATATAAAAACAAAAAAAATATGAAATTGCATAAGTATTTTTTTAAAGATTTAAACATAGATTGTGCTTGCATGCAATTTTGTTTGAATATATGTAGTCTATATATTTCATTTAAAAAATGTTAGTTTAACATGATTTGAGTGTGTGTGTATAAAGAAAGGAAATAGTATAAAGGTTTATAAGTGATAGTTGATTTTAGGGAATTGAAAAAAATTCAGTAAATTCATTTTACAGATTACACAAGCTAAAAGTCTGTTTGAAAATGTGTTCATCTACTGTACAGAAAATATGCATACCTGAAGTTTGTGTTCATGCATATGGATATGCATGGAGCTGCAAGTAGAAATTTTGAAGACTTGTACAGTATTTCTGGTAGATGGTGCTTGCCAATGATATGACACTTGTACTCAGAGAGATTCACAGTACATTTGCAGTGCTGATCTATGATGATGCAGTTAGATGTAGAGGTCTTGAATGTGATTGGTGCATGGTCATGTGATTTTTTAGCTACATCAATGAGGGAATGGCAGAGAGAGTGAAGTGGAAATGGTAGAAGGGCTGTTCATGTTACGATATGTCCGCGGACATGGCGGTAGTTCGCGGACATCGGGAGTTACATCCAGGGATTTTTGGATTCAGAAGTCATGCAAATGAGAATAAGCACTGAAAGGGATTGGTCAGGAAAGTTTAGTGGGTGTGTTGTGCCAGGAGAGAGTTTCTCAGATACTCTTTTTGCTGAGAGAACAAAAGATAGCTATGGCTGTGTGTTTCAGAAAACAGATTGTTTGGATTTTGGGAGATTCGTGGATACATTGGTGGAAGGTGCATGCAGAAAGCTGTGGAGTAGCTGTAGATCTTGGATTCCCACATGTGGAAGTACACTGGCATGGAGTACGTGGAATGAAGTGGTTGGACTTGCTGCCTCTCTGTGCTACTTTGGAGACAGAGCAACATCCAGACATAATTGTAATTCATTGTGGAGCGAACAGTTTAGGACATGTGACTGGATTTTTTTGGCAATTTGCTATGAAAGAAGGACTTGGGAAGGTTATGGACATGTTTCCTAATTCTCAAGTGATATTTTCACAGATTGCGCAGAGACAAATGTGGCTTCGTTGTTCTTCATTTGGTCCACAAATGGAAAAAGCAAGGCACAATGTTAATAAGGCTGTTTGTGCCTTTCTAAGAGATTGTGGCATGTCCTCTTTTCACAATGAAAATATTATGTTTCGTAGTACATACTTTTTTCGCAGAGATGGAGTCCATCTTACTTATGCTGGCAATCAGATTTTTCTGAGAAATGTACAAAATGCATTGCGACCTTTTTTGGAATTACAACAACAATTTTGAGGTAGGTGTTAAGCATTTATAATTTTTGACTTACAAACACCACCCAAAGGCTCTTTTCAGAGCCACCACTTCTTCCCAGAGAAAATTGCAATGTTTGTGATGGGGTAGCAACCCAATTTTTTAAATGTTCGCGAACTGTCCGCGGACTTCTAAAAAATACAAAGGGCCCTGCTTCATTTATTTTCACTTCTATTTTTTAACTGTGAAAGGCGGCTCTGAAAAGAGCCTTATTTTTTTTTGATTTTTGATATTTTGGATTTTTTTGGGTTTTTTATACATGACACACTAGGAGAGGAGGGGAAAGGAAGGTAAAGGGGGGGACACCAACCACAGGGATAAGAAAGGACGAGCTGAGAGAGGAAGATGTAGAGTGGGTTTTATTTGGGTAGTGAGCAGATCTTCTCGTGCTCTGAGACGATAGTCTCAAAAGCACTACGAAGTCGCTCCCCCCTGCAGAGTACTGTGTCACAGTACATACATACAACTGTGACCCTCGAAAGGTAAGGGTCATCAGCATTCTGTATGGCCTATGAAGCAGCTTGAGGAAGACGCTGTCCCACAGAGGTGGTCCTTGTGGTGACAGGATCAGAAACAGAGGATGAAGTAGAGGAAATCAACCTGCTACGTTCTTCGCAACGTACAACCCTGCGAATAGCCCCAGAGTGAAATGACCTCAGGTGTCGCTTCATAGTAGTGGTCCCAAAGCTGTACTTACCGTGCTTTCCGTGACTGAGTATCATTTTGCACTCATTGCAGGTAACACGGTTCGCACGAGCCTTAGGAACATTCCCATGAATGGTAAATAACCGCCACACCCAAGACTCACGCCTAGTGCGGGTAGTAGGGTTTTCCTCTACCTCATTCTCATCATCCTCTTCTTCCTCCTCCGCATCCTCACTCCTGTTCCCCTCTTCAGGCCCTTGGGGAGGTGGTGGTGGTGGAGGGGGTGGGGGTGGTGCTGAAGCAGGTGCAGCACCAGGTGGCAGTTCTGCAGCCAGGTATGCCATCTCGATGGTGTAATAGCTGTGCTCTGAAGAATAGCCAGAAACACAATGAGAATAAGCTCTAGGGCGTGGTCTTTTATAGGGGTGCTTGTGCACGGTCCGCGGACATGCGCGCTGTCCGCGGACAGATCGAACACAAAAAAAAGTTTGAAAAGTTTCAAAAGGTATGTAGAAACTCAGGATTACTATGTGGGACTTGTGCCATGCTGAGATTTTATTGAAAAATATTATGGATTAATTGAAAATGTACTTTTAATTTGTTCGGGGACCCGAACAGTGTCCGCATTCAGAACACGCGATCAGCCTGGACGCGGTCATATGATCCGTTCGCGAACAAGTCCGCGAAGGAAGCGCATGTCCGCAGGACACCAAATGCACGGAGATTGGCTAGCGCATGTGCGTTGATGTTCTACGGACACTGTTCGGGTCCTGAACTAATTAAAATTGCGTCACACGTGAAACGAACATTTCAGGACACTGCGTGTGTTCTTAGAACAGTTTAAATTTGCTAGCGAACAGTAAGGACAGATATCGTGTTCTTCAGGACACGTTCAATTTCGTTTATGTACGAACATTTCAGGACACCAATTGTGTTCTTAGAACATTTTCAACTTGCTAGCGAACAGTACGTACAGGTATAGTGTTCTTTAAGACACCTCCATTTTCATTTAATTACAAACAATTCAGGACACTGCGTGTGTTCTTAGAACAGTTTGAACTTGCTAGCGAACACTACAGACAGATATAGTGTTTTTTACGACACTTTAATTATTTTTTTTTACGAACATTTCAGGACAGCGTGTCTTCTTAGAATAGCTTCATCTTGCTAGCAAACAGTACGAACAGGTATAGTGTTCTTCAGGACACCTCCATTTTAGTTTATTTACGAACATTTCAGAACACCTGCACTTTCCGCGGACACCTACATTGTTTTTTTTTTTTTTTAAACGAAACTATTTACAACACAATATAAAAATTAAACTTTATTTAACATATATTAATAATTTTTGACAGAGAAGGTGAGGCAGAAACAGAAACAAAAACAGGAGAATTAGGGGTTTCATCATGATTGTTATTAGGTGAAGAAGGGATGGATGTCTCATCAAAACGTTTTGGATTATGGAGAGGGTTTGGGGATAATTGACTGGGATATGGTGAGGAGGGACAAGTACATGTGGGGCAATGGTACGAGGTTTATGGTTTAAAATGATCTTCCACAAAAGTTTTCAAATGATTAAAATTAGTCAACAATAAATCCATTTTTTCTTCTATACTGTGAAAAGTGTTATCCATAACAGGTTTTTCTGAAGTATTTTCTATTTTGGTATGCTCTGTACAAAAAAATATATATATATGTTAAATGTATACAAAATAATAATAATTAAATGGTTTATATTATAAAGTGTTTACCATCAGTTTCACTATCTTGTGACATTTCTTCATGTGGGAAATGTTCCTCTAGCCATTCCAGAGTATTAGACATTTCTGTGAGAGAAAAAAAAAAAGATAATATATTTTTTTATCTAATACAGAAAGTTTATAAATATATGAATAAAATTAAGTACACTTACTATTTCAGGTAAGATATGTCCTATGTACTCAGTGGGTCTGCTCTTGTTCTCAGTTCTGTTGTGTTTGTGAGGTAATTATGTTGGAAGCCAATTTATTTTCTTGTGGTATATTCCATTTTAGAACATAGTGCATTTAAATGAATGGTTAGTGTGTTGTATATATGGGTTACATTTCTTATGTATTAGTACATATAATGTGTTTGTGTGCTTTTTTTTTATTTGTTAAATGTTCCTATGTTATGATATAACAATCAAACATACCCCCCCATCAATGACATTTGTGATGTCATCTTTGATGTCCTGGGTGTTAGTCTTAGCAGTGCACGGTGGTGGCGCGAGTTATGGTTGCTTAGCTTACCATAACTGGCAAATTTCAAGGGTTTTTCGGTTTTACTTGGAACCATAACGTCCCTTTGACAAAGTTTTTTCACTTAATTTCATAGGTTTTTAGCAGCGCAACTTAACCATAACGTCCCTTTAACAAAGTTTTTTCACTGAATATATATATATATTTCAAGTAAGTACGGCATCAAAAGAAAACTGTTCAGGCGAGCAGCACTCCACATACAAAAGTGTTCCAATCGTCAAGTAGTAATCACGGATAACCAACAGCAAACACTGCAATGGCGGTTGTAAGTCTTAAAACAACCTTTATTTCTCTTTTGCAGCAATTAAAAAAATCAATTTCGTTTTCCCAGTGAGAGTTTTCTTGCCAGACGGCAGCCATATATATATATATATATATATATATATATATATATATATATATATATATATATATATGGCAGTGAACGAAAACAAAGGGGCTAAACAAGTGATGGCGTCAGTGATTCCATCTTTCATGTTCCGGATGTTAGTGTTAGCAGTGCACAGAAGTGATGGCAGGTATGGTGGCGTAGTCTACCATAACTGGCGAATTTCAGGGGGTTTTCGGTTTTACTTTGAACTATAGTGGGGAGGTGGGAAAGTTTTTTTTAGTGAAGTGCACAGGTGTTTGGTAGGGCAACTTAACCATAACGTCCCCTTAACAAAGTTTTTTTTGTAGTGAATTTTACAGGTTTTTGGAAGGGGAACTTAATCATAAGATTGTGTTAATGAAGGTGTTGTGCTGAAGATACACTTTTGTCATGTGATTTTGGGAGAAATGTACTATAATGTACGTACTTGATGTACATGTAACATAGAACATATAGAACACCCTCCCTATTGCTATTAGAGAGGGACGGACTGAGCGCCTGTTTGTGGACGGGCGCGGACGAGGGCAAAAGTACCCAAACAGGCAGGGGGTATCTGAAAATGTACTATTTTCATACACAAAAAATGTTGAACTTAGAAAAAGGACAGAAAAACATTATAAGTATTGATAAATAAATATGGAAACCTAAACGTGTGAAATGAAAATTATGCATATGATACATTTAATAACCATGTAGAATGAAATGGATGGTACCATAAAAAAAAGGATGCCTCTATCGTAATTACTTCACAGAAACTCTGCAGCCTGGACCGACAGTGGACGGATGCAGTAGGACGAAGGGAAATAACATCAAAATAGTAAGTGAAGGTCTTTTTTAGTACGTGTGTGTATTTTTTTGGGTATGTGGTGCAGAAATAATAATGCCTTTCTGTTGTTTTGACACAGAAACGACGAGTACTTTGGAGTGGTTGGAACAGTACTTTCCGCGTGGGGAAATGTTGGAAGAGAGCGATAACAATGGTACACAGCACTCTGTGTATGCAAAGTAATGGCCAGTATTTTATGGGCATTTAATAGATATATATTTATTTTTTACAGACCAGGAAAGAAAAGAAGAAAGGCCAACAAATGGCACAGAAGGAGACAGGATCAAAAGGATTGAATTGAAAATGGACACATTGAATGAGAATTTTAAAATTTTAAGGGAGTTTGTGGAAGACTGTGTGAGAGGAAAAGTATGTTACCACTGTCCCACCTGTGCCTGCCCCCCTTCTCCATTCCGTAGTGAACCATCCCCAAACCTTCAGGAAGAAAATAGACATTTCGACAAAAACATCCATCCCTTCTTCCCCTCATAACCAGGCCGTGTTGAATCCTAATTCCCCTATATTTGTGTCAGTATCTGCTTCCCCCGGTTTTTCTTTGGAATGAAGTTTGTGTGTGTGTTTGGAATGTTTTTGTATAGTAGTTGTAGTTAAAGAATTTGAGGAATACATTTATTTTTTAAAAATACTTAAAATGTTTGCGAACAGCGCGCCCGTTCGACCTATCCGAAAGGAATGGAATGTGGATGTTGTAAAGGCAGTAAACCTACCCTTACTAATGACAAGTAAGATGGAGTTGATGTTTGACCGCACCATCTGTGCAAGTTGTGCGTACATAAACAGAAAGGGGCATCCTAAGGACATTATACCTCGGCGTACCGCTTACAAACGAGATAAAACATGTTCGTAGAACACACCAGGTGTCCGGGATGGCAGTAAATGAGCAAAATGGGAGTGTGTTAAGGACAGTATACCTGTCCGTATTGTCCGCAGCCAAGATGGTGCCGTCCATAGAACAGGCGCGGTGGCCGGCTAGGTCGTAGTCAAACAAAATGGAGTTGTCCTAAGGACACTGGACCTGTCCGTACAGTGAGCATATCATGTACGCACATGCACAGTACAACCATAAGTACAGCGAACATCGCGCCTGACCCTAACTGTCCCTCTCACTTGTGTCGCACTTTGAATTAGTTTGAGAACCCGAAAACTGTCCTTAGGACACTTGCGCGCATGCGCAAGTTTGTTAGTCTGCATTTGCTCTCCAGCGAACACCCATTTCTGTCGTGGATGTGTTCAGGACGTCATCATGTGACCGCACCCATGCTGAGCGTGTGGACTAATTTGCGCAGTTTGTGTGCTTCCTTAATGGTACAAAAGGAACCTATGCACACAAGGCAAAATATTGTACAGTCTATAAAAATATAATTTCACATATTCCAGACAATAGCTTATCTGTGGACATGTTCTGTGAAATTTTCTGAACGCTTTTCAGTGATGAAGATGGTCACGAGGCGCACCCCTCCACCTCTATAAATGGCCACACCCCTGAGCGCATCTTTATTGTCATGCTAGCTTTAGCCGATTGAGGTGTACTGCCTTTACTGCTGTAGTGACCAAAAGGAAAGTAATTGGTATGGCATTAATGGCTGCTGTTGCTTCATTAGCCGCTGCACCACCCCCAAACCCGCCACCTCCCCAAGGGCCTGCAGAGAGATATATAGGTGAGGATGTAGAGATCGAGCAAGAAGAGGAAGAAGAGGAAGAAGAGAATGAGGTGGAGGAACTCTGCACTACCAGCACTCGCCGGGATCTTGGGTGTGGCGGTTGTTTTCCGTTTATGGGAACGTACCAAAAGCACGTGCGAACCTGGTGAGGTGTAACCAGTGCCAGGTGGTGCTGAGTCGCGGGAGACTTTGTGCGTACAGCTTTGGTACGACAACCATGAAGCGACACCTCACTTAGTTCCACAGTGCGGACATTCGCAAGGTGGTGCCATGTGAAGAGCGTAGTCGATTGATTTCCTCCATAGCATCCTTTGTGTCCGATCCTGTCACCACAAGAGACACTCCTGTGGGGGAGCGCCTCCCCCCAGCTGCCTCACAAGCCATTCGCGATTCTGTTGACCCTTACCTTGCAAAGGTGACAATAGTGTGTATGTATTGTGACGCAGTACTCTGCAGGGGGGAGAGTTTTCAAAGTGCTTTTGAGGCTATGGTCGCGGAGCACCAGAACATCTGCTCCTTACCTAAGTAAAGCTCACCCTATATCTTTCTCTGTCCACTTGCCCTTTCTTATCCCCGTGGTTGGTGTCCCTTCCTTACCCTCCTTTGTCCTCCTCTCCTAGTGTGTCGTGTGGGCAAAAGCAGGAAAGTGGAAAACAAAAAAAATTTCTAAAATGGCTCTTTTCAGAGCCGCCTTTCTCAGTTTAACAATAGAACTATCAAGTGACCGATGTAGGCCTCTGCGCATTCGTGAAAAAGTTTGAGGACACACAAAAAAGGAGGGTGCAAGCGGAGCCACCTCATTCCAAGCACGCCATGCCAGTGCACTTCCACATGAGGAAATCCGAGATCTGCAGATAGATGGCAGCTTTCTGCATGCACCTTCAACCAATGTATCCATGAGTCTCCCAAAATCCGGATAATCTGTTTTCGAGCACGCAGAGCCATGGCTGTGTGGTCTCCTGTCAGGGAGAAGAAGGTCTTACTGAATTTCGTTGTTCAGAACACACCTACTGAACTTTATTGACCAATCCCTAACTCCGCTCTTTCTCATTTGCATGCGTCTCCACCCCAGAATCCCCATTGGTGTTATGCACAGCCTGCAAACTACCGCCATATCCGCGGACATATATAGGATCAGAGTGTGACGACAGTACATTAAAGTACTATTCCCCTTTTTCCCCCTTTAAGGCGTTTTTTTTTTTTTTGGGCAGATGCCTTACATACATCTGTTATTTTGTAATTTTTTGTATTTTTTGTCCTTACTGTACTCCTACAACCATTACAGAACCTTCTCTAAAGCAATAATTACATTCCAAAAGACCATGGCATTTCCCAAAGAAGATAGCGCAACGCCATCTGCTTCAAAATAATCTGCATTACTTGCAACAATGTCTTTGTGGCTGCAGAAAAACATACCAGCTCGTAACATGAAAGCACGCATGCCGCGATTGATGATACACCTACCAATACTTTGATCTGGACAGAAAACAGAATTGTTGTTCCATTTTACTCTAGGGAGTAAACCAGAAAAAATTACTTTCGTTGTTGGGAAGATGTTCATGAGTGCTTCAACCAACTGTTCCAAATCTGCCAACAAAGTACGTGAACTCACGTAGCCCAAATGGCAAGCACCGTAGTGCAAAATTACCACATGAGGAGTGGTCATCATGTGCATGTCTCTGCAAACTTGCAGAATTGCCGCAACATTGGCATCTGTGTTAGTGCTCCACACCATCTCCACTCCTCTCACATCGAAATGGTGTGCCACATGCCTACTCTCGGCATAGTGTTGTAAGGCATGGACAAAAATGTCTCCAAGCACCAAACCCTGAACCTCTCCACCTATGCCTTCTCCAGTATACGCATTGTCTGTCCAAAACAAAAGAGTAATGGGAACATCTGATTGGCTGATGCCTACAGTCCCCTTTCCATACAGGATTTGCATGTAGAAATCCGTATGAAATCCGTATGTGGCACGCCCTTCCCGTGGACAAGCGTTGCCTACGTGCGGCACATAGCTCTTACCTAGTCCTTCTACCCTTTCCACATCGGTAGCAAATCGAGTCCCTCATTGGACACAACTAAGCAGTCACACAACCATCCACCAATCACATTGAACATCGCTAAATCTAACTCTGTCATCAACATTGCGCACTTCAAATGTACTGTCGATGACTCTGACTGGAAGTCGCATATCATTGCAAAGCATCTACTTCACAAACTACTGTGAAAGTGTTGCGGATTTCTACGTACAGCTTAAGCACATGCATAAGTCTAAAGTACAGGTATGCATATTTTAATCAGAGAAAATGTGCAACCCTTATGATGTAATTTAAATAAATTAATGCCACTAAATGTGCATAGGCAATACATACAAATGCTCCCCCTTTTAAGTGCAAGATGTCCGATTTATCATTGACAAACCGCATGACTTCTTACTTTCTTCCGCATAACCTATACATACGTTACAAGCATGCCTATTTAGGGCAAAACTCAGTTTTGCATTAGAAAATGTCAGAGTTGTGTACTGTGTACGGCCTACAGTAATGCTACTTGCAATGTGATCGTATGAGAAAAATAAGCGCTCCCGATTGCTGTGGTGGCATCTCCCTCTGAGGGTCTTCCGATGTGTCGGCATCATGCTTATAATTTGCAAGTAGAAAATGTTTTCCCATCTACTATTATGCCCTATCGCTTGCAAACCTCTCTCCTATAGATAGTATACCTTAACCTTAAAATTGTTCTCAATACAGAAGGACTTGCAAGTAACATACAAAGGCAGCACAGAGTGAAGTGAAATGCACACGTGCACTGGGTTGAAATATGAAAGGAGAATGCTCTGACGAAAGATGCACAATTAATGTGTGCAGTATCATCACTGCTGTAAACACACAAAGTAATTAATGTTTTTTTTTTCAATCGCAGTGAAGACTACTTCAACAGCATCTACACTGCAAACGACATATCCAGAGAAACCTGGTCATTTCGCATTAAAAAAAAAGCACAGTACTAACTTCATATTGTAACTATTCCTCAAAGAGGCTGCGTGGGTTATTTGTTTAATTTGTGCACCAAAGCAAACATTGATTTCTGAACCATTCTACCTACAAATACCCATTTATTAAACAGAGAATAACAGGCAGAATGGCTGACAAATCCCTGTGTGTTGGGAACTCAAATAACATACAGAATCATTAGAAGGTTAGTTCTAGAAAAGAAGTTGCTGTTTCAGGTTTATGGCATTTCGTTTACTAATAATGCTTTTCGTCACCACTAGGCCACTTTGTACTCTCATCTGAAGCACATTGTAGTAGTATACAAACAGTAAAATAGCCTTACCAAATCATTGTAAGAGTCCAATGCACATTCACACACCATGACAAAGAGCTTCCCCATCAGACTCATGCACGCATGCACACAGCACACATACATTGAACAACAGACCAAAGCATGCCTTCTTTTTTTCAACAGACACCAAAGAATGCCTACCAAAAAGCAACTTCGTAGAAAGGAACGCAGAAGTAGAGCAAATAAAAATAAAAGTGTTCAATCTAAGCATCCATCTGTAGTAGAGCGTGTAGAGAACGTTGGAACAAACCAGCTAATGCAGTCGTTTAGCAAAACAAAGGAAGCTTCAAATACCAAAACTTTACCTCCTCCATCAAAATATGTCACAAAACACAAAAAGTGTGGCAAAAAATCGGCTACCAGTACAGCTAACAATGCTCCTAAGAATCCTGATATAGTAACAAGAACCCATAGTAAAAAAAAGTATTTTAGAAAAAATGTTTCATCACAGAGTGCTTCAGAATCTACTAAGAAGAGGACCGAAATCATCCTCACCCCTTAAAACCTACCGTAGAAAGTTAATCCTACAAGCTCTCGTGGACAGTGCAATCCTTCTCAAAAGGAAGTTGTTTATATTAGTGTTAAGTAGGATGAAAGCACTAACACAACTAAGTACCAAACTACAAAAGAAACTAAGCAATAAACGGAATGTGAACACAAATTATTTCTTAAATGTTTGTGGAGGTGAATGGAGTCACACAACAACCACAGAACCATATTTTAATGAAGAAGCATACAAACAAAATCAAACAAACACAATTGGCATCCATAGCAGTGGACGAGGGTATGAGAAAATCAATAGTACCATCATGGAACAAGAAACACTGCTTACAAAAGTATCCCCTGAAAACTCAGAATTACATCTCGATTCGACAGAACCACACCGTCCAGTATACAAATGGCCGTGCACATCAATGTGTGCCATTCCAAACAAAGCTTTCAAATCTTTACGTCAGTTCCTCAATCTGTATGTAAAAGGGAAAGACAAAAGTAAAATGAAAGTGCTGTAAAATATGGATATTCAGTAGCCTGCATTTCTGGGCCTATTTGCAAAAGCACCTTCCATGATATCAAAAGGATATCAGTACATCATTCAACTGTAAGAAATCTAGTGTATAAAATATACTATGCAAAAAGTCCAGCTTCAGAATTAGACAATTTAAATAACACTCTTCTGCATGGTACACCCAAATACAGGGACGTCATTTCACCAAAATGCCAGGGGTAGCGGAAGTGACATCACACAACCCTTGACCCCCTGGTGACATCACAGGAAGTGATGTAATTTGACCCCACCTAAAAGTGATATCATGGAATGCGATGGAACGCGACCTTTCACCCGTTGACAAAACAGGAAGTGTTATCACATAGCATTGTACACTACAAAAACTATGGTTACGATATCGCTATAATGTGATGTACATTTCATACAAAAATTGATCACCATATGTATCGTTAAGATCAGTGTGTATAGGCCCATATTACCAAATTACTGTGAATGCAAGCAGACGTTCATCACCAAATGATAATGATGTGTTATTATATAGCACTCATGCTTAAGTGCTTTATATAGAAAAAATACAGCCAATATCACCCAACCTGTGTTGGTACTCATTTATCGACCTCAGAAGGAGTTGAGGCGTTTAAGAACAGACTAAAACAGTGACTCCCCCCTGAAGTGTGCCTGGAATAAACCTTTAATGAGTCTAGCAATTATTGTATAGAATACCAGAAAGACACATTATTTGGTCTTCCTAATCTTTCTTATTTAGGGTCAGTGCTGAAAGTGTTCGACTTGTGTCACTTCTTTTCTTCTTTTTCTTTTTTTTTTTAAGGGGCTTGAACAAGAAAGCCAGCCACTCCAGAACTAAAGAGCCACATGGTGCTGTCCACAGCCCATGAGCTTGCATTACAAACAAAAAAAAAAGAGTGACCACAGAGGTCGCAAGGGAGACCTCAGAGGTCGCAGTTGCGACCTCTGGCGACCCCTAAATGACATCCCTGCTCAAATGCTTACAAGAAGAAATTAACCGTATTCAGAGAAAGTATTTTGGAAGTGAAAGCCACTTACAAAATGCAATAGTTTTAGAGCATAGTAGCAACAAATCTGAACATAGCAACCTTCTATTACACACTTACAGAAAATAAATACTAAAATTTAAAAGGGCATCAGCTGAAGTACCAAACCATGTGTGTGTGTATTGCCGCAGAACATTTTACAAAAGGAACACAAAAAATGTGGACATAGCATACAAAATAGAAGACAATGAAGATTCCAAATGGTTTGAATTAGCTCTCTACCTTTTAGCAGAAAACAAATATGAACTAACTGAACGCCTAATATGTTGCAGTTACTGTACTACAAAATTAGACAACAACCACACTCCTTCACGTGCTATTACAAATAATTTGGAATCGTTCCCACTACCAAAAATCCTGCAACAACCCAATTTGTATGAGAGCATCATAATTCAAACAGTTCACCCAATTCAAGCAATTATACGCCTTCATCCAAAAACAGCAAAATTACTTCCCTCTTAATTGTTGAAAGGCATTCGTGGCAAAGTAGTTTATTAGATCTAACCAAAAATGTACACACTCTAGGAGTGCAACGTTCAATAGAGCATTCTTTAATAGTCTTGGTAAATGGTGTACCAACAAAAGACAAAAGAATTTGGCAACAACTGGTGGACTTACATAAAGTTAGACAAGCATTGCAATATCTAAAAGACAATAATGAGTACTACAAGGAAATAAATATTGAAGAAAGCTTAAGGGAAACAACTGAAATAATTCAAGAGCCATCAGAAACTGGACAATTCGAACTTCTGGATCTTGCTACAGTATCCACTATTTTGGACCAGTACACAATTCATCCATTGCATTCCAATGAAAGCATAGATAATGCACTAGAAACTTACCAAATGCGACAAACCAAAGGTTCACCAATGAGTATATGGGAAAAAAGTATAGAAGAACTGCTATTTCTCACTGGCAAAGGTGGAAGATACGATGATAGACCCACTCAGATTGGGGCATTAGAATACCGCTCATTATGAATGTATTCGCAAGATCTCAGATTTAGACAAAATGTGGAATACATATTCCACCTACTCTATGAAAGTGAATTAGCAACGCTATGTTCGGAGTTGCACACATTTTGAAATCTGGAACCCACTTTCAAAATATGTCAGCTACGCAGTTAATACAAAAAGTACAGGAAAAAGATGAGGTTTTACAATCAAGTATAACAAATTTGTTTGCAAACAAGCATGGTACAAAGGAATACTGGTTCCGACGGCACAGAGACGTGCATTGTAGGATCAGAAACCTTGGACCACCGACTTGGTTTGTTAAACTAAGTTGTGCAGAATATGCATGGGAAGATTTACATGAGTTCCTACGCATAACAAACAGCAACATAGATATATTAACACCTGGAGAACTCGCTAGATCCAGTTAATGTGTCAAGATATTTCCATCATTGTTTCATTGCCATGCTACACTTTATTTGCAATAAAACTGTTCCTCCCCTTGGAGAAGTGCAAAACTTCTTTTGGAGAAAAGAATATCAAGCGAGAGGAGCACCACATATTCACATGCTGTTATGGATCAAAGGTGCACCTAAATTTGTTCACAACAATGATAGCACTGTTTTGCAGTTTATCCAAAAATATGTCACTTGTGAAATCCCTTCACAACCGACACATAGTGAGCTGCATGGGCAGATTTTACAATTTCAAAGACACAAATGTGGCAAATATTGTCGCTGCAAATACAAAAACAAAGGTAAATACTACACCAAATGCCGCTTTGGTTTCCCTAGACCAGTTACAGAAACAGGTGAGGTAAACAACTTCATGTCTTCAGTTCGACATAGTGTTAAAGGTAAATCACCTAAGAACACGTATTACATAAAAAGAACAGAAGAATCAAAATATATCAATGATTACAATGCAATCATTGCCCTCTTATGGAATGCAAACATAGATGTGCAGAACATTGCAGACAATTCTACTGCTGTTGCACGATATGTTACAGCCTACTTAACAAAAGCAGAAAAAACAGAGCTTCAAGACCTCTGGGATGACCTAGGATCAGACAAAACACTATCACAGAAATTGTACAGCCTAGGCATAAAGATGCTCTCTCATAGAGAATGTGGCACCTATGAAGCAGCAGATTGTTTAACCGGTACTGCTTTGTATGGAAAATCAGACAACATAGTATGGCTAAGTCTTGGTCCTGCTAAATCTAGATAAAGAGTGCTGAAATCATATGAGAACACAGAAACAATTGCCAGAAATGATCCCAACAGCCAAGACATTCTAAAAAACAATTTACTGGACACATACTATCCGAACAGGAGTAGCACTTTGGAAAGCAGGTGTCTATACCACATAGCTCAAAACTTTGCATACAAAAATAATATAAAACCTGATGAAAGCAAAGGTAGATATAGAGTGACCGATTGTGAAGGGAGCTTAGTAAAACTTACCAAACGAAGCTTAATTAATCATGTAAAATTATCAATAAAAACTCCTTAACAGAAAGAACTATATTACATGTCTCTGTTACAACGTTTTAAACCATGGAGAAAAGAGGAAGACATACTAGATAACTATGACTGCTATGAAGATACGTTTAAAGCAAATGAAAGCGCTAACACCGATTTGAACTTTACGCAGTACAAAACAATGTTACACAATGAGCAGCAACAAGAAGAAGAACTTCTGGCCCAACTAGATAAGGACTCTTCCGACAGTAGTCAACCTTCTGTAACAGGAAGTCAAGAACCACTAGGACAACCACTAATGGCAAATGAGGCAGACGTAGCTATGGCAGAAGTAGACAACACCATGTATCAGTATCAAGAAGATACAGAAGACTTAACTGTACAACAAGCAAAACTTAACAAAGATCAGCGCACCATTTTTGAAGACGTAACAAAACAAATTGTACATGGTGTACAACACGAAAATAAAGAATGTACCTGCCAAAATTACAAACCTATACTGCTGTACGTGAGTGGTGAAGCTGGATCAGGAAAAACATTCTTAATCAAAATCATCAGCAAGTTCCTTCAACAATTGACAAACAACAACCTGTCAGCTGTTGTAACGGCCCCCACAGGTTTAGCTGCCTACAACATAGGCGGTGTCACTTTACATCGATTACTACTGCTTCCAGTAGAGCATCAAAATAAATTAGACTATTACAAACTTTCTGCAGAAGCTGCAATGGAAGTACGCAGGGTATTAAAACAAATGAAAATGCTACTAATAGATGAAGTGAGCATGGTCTCCAACCTAATGTTGGCTTTGATTCACCTCAGATTGCAAGAAGTACTTAAAAGTAACAACGAAGAACTCTTTGCAGGGAAACACATTATCGTTTTCGGAGATCTTCTACAATTGACACCAGTGAAAGGTGAACCTATTTTTAAAACCTTAGGCCACAAACTCTGCCGTTAAACTGTTGGCAGCATAGGAAATGTCAACCTTTGGCAACATTTCCAATACAGAGAATCAACAGAGAACATGCGGCAATCTGCAGATCTCACTTATGCCACCATATTAAAAAGTATTAGAGTTGGTGTACTATCACAAGAAGCACAAGCAGTATTGAAAAACCAGCACATTCATGAACTTTATGGCGATAATGCATGTGCAACTGATGTTATGGAACAAATTGTGCACAAAAATGTCAATTGTATGGCCTTAATGCCAACTCTTGCAAGCTGTTTCAAATTCAATTAAACAATGTTAAATAAAGAAATGCAACCAATAATTAAAATTAGCGCCACAGACAAACTAGACATACATGGTATGACAGTACCCATGTGTGAGCAAGCCACAACAAGACTGAGGGGCCGATTCATGGAACAAACGTGCGCCGAAAATCTACGCGCAAGCAGGCGCAAGCAGGCGCAAGCGGAAAAAAAGAGGCACACGCGCACGCGTGCGATTCATGGAAGTCCCTGCGCGTGTCTTCCTCGGGATGTGCGCCAAACCTGTGCATGGCGCACACGTCACTGCAACATCCCGAAAGACGTGCGCGACGCGCACAGTGAAAGCGCACAACCTCTGCGCATACACTAGAAAGTGGGCGGAACACGGGGCGTAACGCGCGGAATGGGGAACAACTTGCGAAAACAAGGGCGTAACTGGGGATGTACTGCAGGGAAGCAGAGGGAACGCCCACACGCACCCGAACCACACGTATTCATGGAACCGAATAGGGCAAAGCCACGCACAGCGAAAGACACGCACAAGCCGATACACGTCCGCCACACGAAGGCAGGCGGTAGCGTCCCTGCGCATTACAAAAGTGGCAACATACAGCAATTGTGCGAGCGGGGCACGTGTATTTCGGGGGTTCGCGTGAACTAACTCACGCGATCGGGCCTGGGGGAGCGGGCTACGTGTATTTCAGGGGTTCGCGTGAACTTTCTCACGCGATCGGGCCTGGGGGAGCGGGCTACGTGTATTTCAGGGGTTCGCGTGAACTTTTTCACGCGATCGGGCCTGGGGGAGCGGGCTACGTGTATTTCAGGGGTTCGCGTGAACTTTTTCACGCGATCGGGCCTGGGGGAGCGGGCTACGTGTATTTCAGGGGTCCGCGTGAACTTTCTCACGCGATCGGGCCTGGGGGAGCGGGCTACGTGTATTTCAGGGGTTCGCGTGAACTTCCTCACGCGATCGGGCCTGGGGGAGTGGGCTACGCGTATTTCGGGGGCGCGCGGGAAGTGACACACGCGATTGAGCGGGGTACGTTTATTACGGGGTTGCGCGGGAAGTTACACAAGCAATTCCATCAGGGTACGTGAATTACAGGTGTGCGCGATATCAACAGGGTACGTGTATTACAGGGGTGCGCGGGGAGCAGCACACTTGAATTGCACGTGTGGGTCCTCCCAGGTGTTCCCTCTACACCCTCCACGGCCCCTGCAGGTGGCACACACCAGAGGGGCCTACCCAGCACATGTCATGCAGGCACCCCACCCACCATGCCCATGCCCACCAGCCAACCCACATGTCAACTTGCACTACTCCCCCCCAACGCATGTCCCCCTGGACCCCCAGCCACCAGGGGCAGCCTCCACCAGGCCCCCACCCATGTCTCACACCACCCCCACCCCCAGTCACCAGGGGCACCTGCCAGCAGGCCCCCACCCATGTCCAACTCATGTTCCCCCCCCAGCACTGTGGGGCACCTGCCAGCAGGCCCCCACCCATGTCCAACTCATGTTCCCCACCACCCCCACCCCCCAGCACTGTGGGGCACCTGCCAGCAGGCCCCACCCATGTCCAACTCATGTCTCCCACCACCCCCACCCCCCAGCACTGTGGGGCACCTGCCAGCAGGCCCCCACCCATGTCCAACTCATGTCTCCCACCACCCCCACCCCCCAGCCACCAGGGGCAGCATCCACCAGGCCCACACCCATGCCTCACACCACCCCCACCCCCCAGCAGTGCAGGGGCAGCCTCCACCAGGCCCCACCCATGTCTCCCACCACCCCCACTCCCCAGCCACCATGGCCAGCCCCCACCAGGCCCCCACTCATGTCCCCTATCACCCCCACCCCCCAGCCACCATGGGCAGCCTCCACCAGGTCCTCACAATCCCCAACACACATGTCATTACAACTCGCACACATGAGCCATACCACAGCCATATCGCAACTGCCACCACCATCCATACACATACAACAGCATGAGCAGCCAAAGGGGAGCCAGACATCACATGCAACACAGGAAGTGCACCACACATGTACACACACCACCACACTTGCATGCATGTGTACACTCCTGCCAAGTGTCGCACTGTTCAGACGGCCATCCATGTCACATCTGCCAATCAGGCTTCCACATACCGCTGTCACATGCATCCATGTGGCATCACTGTTGCACCCTTGTCAAATACACACACATGCACATGTACACAGTGCTGATACATGCAGCCGAAAACAACATACATGCGTGACATCACGGACATGTCTACTCACATACACATTCATCCAAACATGTGTGCCCACACAACTGCATTTGGCATGCAAGCCTACACACACAAGCACCATCCATGTCTCACACATCACAGCCCTCGCATGTGTCAGCCCCACGGCCCTGTACACCCCCACCCATACTCAACCCCATACAAACAGATGTGCAACCTGCACACTACCGAATAATCACCACACGCACTGCTCACAATCAGGATGCATGTACACACACCGCTCGACTCGAGATGGGTCTGCTTCTCTAGGACCTGGACGTGGAGCGCTGGGGATATGCGTTCCAGGACCCTCATCGGTTCTTCCGACAAGTGGCCCCGGCGCCCCTTGGCATCCGCTGCCTTCAAGAGGCGCCGGCCCTTGTTCAGAGTCCTGGACCTGAAGTCCTCCCAGCGCTTCCTGACATGTTGGAAGTCGCGGACTGCCACCCTCTCCGCGTTGATGGCAGTCACGATGTCAGTCCAGATCCGAGTCTGTCCTTCCTTGTCGGCGTGGGTACTTCCGAAGAGGGCATCATACTGGCCCAGGACTTGCTCCACCAGGACACCAACTTCGGTGGCACTGAAGCTGGTGCCCCTCTGCCTGTCAGGCCGGGGGTTGTCAGTGGTCACAGATGGTGTTTGCCCCGACATGACAACCCCAGAGGCAGGAGTGGGTGGGCAACTGGGTCCTGGGGCTGGGCTGTGGAGCGATGGAATCCCAGTCGGGAGTCTTCGGTTCCAGCAGGGGTGGTCACAGCAACAGCACCCCTGGCTGATGTGCAGGCAGCAAATGGCAGTGCACGTGGGCAGCAGGCAGTCAGGCAGCAGCAGATGGCAGGTGGGAGCGTGCTCTGGGCCCTGGGGGGCAGTAGTTCGGCCTTCTGGGTAGGAGTGTGGTCTTCCGTGTGCATACGCGTGGCCAGCTTGATACGGAGTGATTTGGCACGTGAAAAATCTGCACGTCAGCGTGTAATACGACGAAAGGGCCATGCGCGTAAGCGCGCGTGGAAACTGCACGTCCGCGTGTAATACGAGGAAAGGGCCTATGCGCGTAAGTGACGTGACGCGCGCGTGCGTTTCCCTCAGCACGGGTTAAAGGTGAGCGGGCCCAGCAGTTCGCTGTACGTGCCTTTCATGGAGACCGACGTGTGTTGCTGCTTCCTGTTGTTTCGCGCGCCATCACAACTTCACAGCTCTCAAGGACGTATCTCTTCTTTTGGCGGGGGTATTGGCTACGCGTGTTTTTCTGCATCGCGCTAGTCAGACGGTGAGTCACACACGCTGTTTTTCCCACTGCGGGTGCCCCTGTGTATCGCACCCATTTCTGATGTCATAGTAGCCTGCGTGTCCCACGCGTACGCGTTATTCGTGTTACTGGGTGCCACCGCGTACTGCGGGAGGTTCAATCCACGCACGTAGGCTGCAGGGTTGCGTGCACGGTTTTACTGCAGTTTTGGGGTGCCTGAGCGTTGCGTGACCCGTCACCACATCACCGGGGTCACATACAGCCTTGCAGGTGCAGGGGGGCTGTTACCATCTTGCTTCCCACCCCCTTCACCCCAATTGCCCAGGTCAATTGTGGTGTACACCTCCCATTGGCACCACTCCATCTGTGCCAGCACTACTACATCTGTGCCATGGTTGGGAGGCCACCAAAGGTGAGGGGCGCCTCAGCTGGGCGTACTCCTCGTGGCGGGCGTGGTCGGGGACGTGGCCATGGTGACCAGGGAGTAGGGGGACTCCAGGGTGTCCAGGGCAGCCACAGAGGGGGAAGAGGCAGGGGTGCGCCACTTGAGCACAATGTTGTGCCATGTGTCGGTGCAGCCATGCCACCACCCCCTGTGGTTCCGGGGGATGCAGCTCCTGCATCTGGCACTGGCACCCATATGACCCGGCAGTCCGTTTCATCGACTGCCACGGGCCCAAGGGTGGTGGTAGCTGCAGGTGCAGCTGTGGACACCGCCACCCAGGCTCAGGGTCTGCCAGCGCAGGCTGCGTTGGCACTTGAAGAGCCCTTGGTAGATCTCCAACAGGCCAGGAGGGAAACCATAGGGGCACGCTGGGCTGCTCAGACCAAGACACGTGTCCCTGGGGCAGTCATGTCATCTGCTGCCCCGAACAGCCGGGTGTTGGCAAGTGCAGGGGCAGATGCACCCAACAGCACCCCGGTTGTGAGTCTGCCAACCAGGACCGTTGCGGCCAACCACCCTGCCACAGCTGATGCTGCTGCGCAGGGTCCATTAGTGGGCACCCAGCTGCCACTGACACAAGTCAGGCCTCTGGTCATCCCTCCACCTGCCACTCCCTTGGCTCAATCCACCGAACCCACTGGCCATGCTGGTCAGGGCGGCATTAGCCAGCCAGGGTCTGCGCCACAGTCCAAGAGGAGGAAGGTTGCACCTGCAGCACAGGCTGGGACCCCACACAAAGCCACGACCTCCTGCACGTCGAGGAAGAAGCCTTTCTGTAAGCAGGAACTGGACTTCCTTGTGGACTACGTGCGGGGACACAGCCGTGACATGCTAGTGGGTGCCAATAGTCAGACCACGGCTGCCCAACGTGACACCCACTGGAAGCATGTTGCGGAACATGTCAGTTCATTCGGCCATGAGGTGCGCACGGCGCAGGAGTGCAAAAAGCGTTGGAATGACATCAAGCGCAGCACTAAGGCCAAGCGTGCCTCAAATTACAACTTGACTCTGGTGACTGGCGGTGGGCCTGCACCAGAGGAGGAAGAACTCACTCCGCATGAGGCTCTCGTTGCGGAGTTCATACCACCTGAATTGGTCGAAGGAGTGGGAGAGAAGCTGGACTTTGATGCCCAGTCCAGTGAGTGTTGATGCGTGTTTGTTGAGGACGTGTGTGTTTCACTTGTGGGATGTGTTGTGCATGATTGCTGCTACATGTGACGTGTACATGGTTCTGATGTGTAAGTAATGCAATGCTACCGTCATGCATGTCTCCTCTGCCTGCATGCGGGACTCCATGTAGGCATGCTCCCTTGCCCCTCCTCCGCCACTCTGCACCCCAGTTCCACCTTTGCACTGGTCTGCTCCAATCTTGCCAATGTGTAGTTTCTTGTCCATGTGTCCTGTGTAGATGCTAACTTCCAGCGTAGAATCTGCCAGACATATGCCATGTCGTACAGCCTTAGTACTCGATGCAGGCTATCTCACTTGTACTGTGCATGGGTCAGATGTCCCGCAGGGACATGAGTGCCCATTCATGCTCCATGTGCATTGCACGCATGCCCCTATGTGTCCTTGACTGGATGATCACTGTAATATCAGTCCTTGGTTACATATATTGCCTGCCATCTCATCAGCCTTCCCATGTCAACTGTGCCTCAGTCCTGCGTTGCACACATGTTTAGGCTCTGACAATCTGTGTGGCTCACAGGCCTCAGCCTGTTCAATGGCCAATGACTCTGTCCAACTCTTGTTGTGTCTTCTTCACACGTGGGCGGCCTCTGGAGTTTCCATCATGTGTCCTGCCCACTGTCCCAGCACCATTTGCAGTGTTGTCATTTGAATCACATGAAGCTGTTGATGCCAGTCAACACTGCCTGTCAATACACAGGTGTATGGTCAGCCTTTTGATACCATGATAGGCATCCCTGCTTTGGTACTGGGGTGGAGGGGTGCTTGGCTTCTGGACATGGTACACATTGAATGCACAATGCACGTGATGTCTGATTTTGACATTGCACTGCCTTCACATTTCCTGGCACACACCATGTAGTGCTTGTACATGTAGGTAGTGAGTGGCGTACACATTTTCTGCACTGCATAGACCCACTTCCATGGAAACTGCCACCTTTCAACAGGTCTGATCACAGAAGCTATTCAAAGTAGACCCAGCATGCATGCCAGGTCATATGTTGTGTGTCACATGTCTGCCTGATGCCTTTGCTGTCGGTGTGTGTGTGTGTCGTGTGCTTCTGACATGTGTATTGACC
Source organism: Ambystoma mexicanum (assembly GCF_040938575.1). Classification (NCBI taxonomy): domain Eukaryota; kingdom Metazoa; phylum Chordata; class Amphibia; order Caudata; family Ambystomatidae; genus Ambystoma; species Ambystoma mexicanum. Next base: position 135,292,125 of record NC_090941.1, on the reverse strand, counting down.
TTTTCCTCTCTATTTTTCAGGTGATGACTCAATGGAGGCAGAGGATGGTGTTGTCATGCCAGACACAGGGTTGGTAACGCCACATCAACCCGGCACTAGTGGGGGTCGTGGGGTGGTAGGCCACGAAAACCCCCAAGTGCTGCAGTCCATCTTGTCTCTGGCTGCCTATGAGTTCAGCCTTGATGACGACTCTGACGTCCATGTTGAGTTGGATGAGCATCAAGTCCATGTGTCAGGGGTGAGTGATTCTGATGTGGACACTCCTCTGTCTGCGACACCTGCACTGAGGGATCAGACAGTCTTGGTTCCTCCGCCCGTGGTGGATCGGGACGCAGGGCCACCCTCCACACCAGTCACTGATGTGCCTGGGACATCACGTCGACGGGGGCATGTAGTCGTGCAGCCGCAGGCGGTGCCAACACAGCGAGGACACCCGGTCCTTGGGTCCCGCAGGGGTCAAGCCCGGCAACGCGGTCGCCGCGCGCAACCGCTGTATACTGAGTGGGAGCAAGACATGACTGCCAATTCCGAACGGCTGGGGGCAGCAATGGAGAACATCGCTGAGAGCATGGAGCGTGTGGCCCGATCTGTGCTCCCCCCTGCTAGGCAGGTGCTTCTCCAGCAGCAGGCGGCACGGTCCACGGCCCGCTCGCTCAGGCTGGGCATGGCGGCCTCAGACAGGGCACGCCAGGCTGAAATGTCGTCTCTGCGTCAAGCAATTGCTGCCCACGCAGAGGCGCACATGGATGCCTTGAGGGAGGAGTATGCTTCCCTCAGATCCACTCTGGGTGTCCTTATGATGTCCCAGAGGCAGCGGGCAGAGGAGAGGTTTGCACAGCTTGAGTTTACCATCTCGGCTGAGCTACAGGCTTGCCGGGAGGTGCAGCGGTTGTCCAGCCAGGCCTTGCAAGAGGAACTCCGTGTTACACGTGCTACCTTGCAAGAGGAAGCACGTGTATCACGGGAGGTTCTGCATGCAGACCTACGTCACATCGCCACACAGAACCAGGCTCACCCGTCCGGCAGACTTGCTGCCGACGAGGGGCAAGCTGCGGCTAGGCGTGGCCAGGCTACTGTGCCACGCCCTCCTTTTCAGGATGAGCCAAACTCGGACGACCATCTATCTCCCACATAGGTTGTGCTGTGCAGGCGTTGAGCCCATGGAGGTTTTTTTTTTGGCTCAGCATCATCGCATGTGGATGTTGAGCAGCACCCTGTACCTCCCCCCTCCTGGGTGCCTCCCCTCCCCCCCGGGTCGTATGTGGCCATTTTTGATTTTTCCTCTAGTTTAGTTAGTTAAGTTTCTGTTTGATAGTTAGTTTAAATAGGTAATGTAGGTTTTCCATAGTTAGTATAATTAGTTAATAGTTGATTTAGTTTACAATTGCTAGTCTATTGTGCTTTCATGTGACGGTGCGGTGCTTTGTGGCTTTTGAAGGCATCCACTGTCTGTTCCAGCTGGGCCCTTCATGGTTGTCTTGTGTATGTGTTTGCTGCTTGGGTTCCTTGACTCACATATGCCATTCCTGCCTCCATTATCCATGGGCTCGCAAGTATGGTTCGGTGTTACAGCATTTTACACAAGGGCATTGGACTGTCATGTCTGTGGCATGTCTGGTGCTGTGTGACTTGTGTTGACACCCCTAGTGGGGATGATTTAGGTGTCATTGTCCACTGTTCAGCTTTTGCTAGATGGGGTGTATCATGATTAATGTGGACATTGATTGCTATGCATTGTGTAGTATGTTTCATTTCTTTCCTGTACATGTGCTTGTTGCAATTCATGCTGTAGATAGTGTTCCACACTTTGTAGGTGAAAGACGGACTGATGGTGTGATTTTTGATGTGACTCTCTGACATGGTCAAGTAATGAGATGCCTGATGAGACACACACAGATGACTTTGAAGCATTAATCATGTGTTACATGCCCTTTCTGCAGGTGGATGAGCCTCCAGAGCACCTTTGCCAGCAGACATGTCCCATTGGACGACGGAATTCTGGACCAGTTTGTTGGTGCCCACATGCACATGTGTGCAGAAGCAGAGGCACAGTGATTGTAGACCCACATCCTAGTACTGCTGACATGTTCCAAGGGACTCCAGGTAAGGTGAGCATCACAGGGGGGCCACGACACAGCAAAGCTTGCACCAGGCGAGTTGCACATGCAGGCTTAGTCACAGCACTGAGGGTGAGCTTAGACGAATATTGGTGTTGAAGCACACAATGCAGCTCAGATGTGTTTGTGGACTGATGGCTGCTGATAGTAGGGTTGTCTGGGACACATGCAGGGGCAGTGGCACATACCCTCCGGTACACCAAGGTCCATTGAGCCACTTGTATCAACCATGTAGCCTTCTGAGACATGGAAATGGGCAGCTCACAGGGACATGCAGCAAGGGACATACTAGGGTGCAGTGCATGTCTTTTCCACGTACATCATGATAAATGCACTGCCAACTTTGTTTCGGTCATGGTGGTACACAACTTGCTCTGTAGTCATGGCTTGCAATATGGGTCTGTCTGCTTACCCAGGGAACATTGCATGTTGTGTGAATTGTGACACATTGGTGTCCCATTTGCCACGCACCCAGCAGCGGCTGCCTTACTGCATTGACTGTGTATGACCCGTCACAGGGGTGATGTTATATATGGGTACGAAGCATCAACCACAGATTGTCTGTTTGTAGAGTAGTCTGTTGCTATGGGGCATGTTTGGTGTTGTGTTTGTGTGCAATTGGCACGTACAGGTTGTTGACTGTGTCTCTCTTTGCAGCATTGCAGTGCTCCTGTAACCGGACCTGAGAGTGCGCAGGCAGGAGGCCAGCACTCAAAACCAGAGCTAAGTGTCTTGTTGTTTTTCTTACAAACTGCTCTGCATAGGCTTGCTGGGGAGTGTACTGATGCATGGATGTATGTGTGGTTCAATTTGGTATGTTATTTTCTCCCTAATCACCCGTGATCCTATGCAATTTTGAAACCTGTACCCTCTACCCGGTGTTCCTGCTTCCCGTGCCTATCCAAGCAACGTTCCCTGACCCTCTTTCCCCACTGGGGTTGCGGATGCCTGTGTAAGCCCCGAACTTGCAGGCGCCAAAACCCTAGAGGGGGTGGTTGGTTCGTACCACTCCTGAGCCTGGACTACAGAAGGCCATGACGATGATGTCCAAGTCTGTTTGGATTGTGTATGTGTTCATGCAGGTTGTACATTTTCGTGCATTTCCTAGTTTCATGTGTCATTCCACCTCCCCTCTCCTGCCGCTCATTCCAGTCATCCAGTGTGCCAACACCTGTCCCGACTGCATATCCCTGAACCTCCTTCCCCACCAGGGTCTCAGGGGCCTGTGTGAGTTTGACCTTGCAGGCACCCGGGACATGGTGGGGGTGGTTGTTTCGTGGCACTCCCGCGCCTGTACAGGGGACCTCTGACAGTACACATCCATTCATGGTGCATCATCCTATGTCATGTACCACACATGTCTCACATCCTGTCGTGACATTGTTTTGCTGTGCTACCTTGGTTGTTGCATCATTGTGGTAGTACTTGGCCTTTGTGAGGTACTGCTACGTCAAGTCATCTACTGGAGGGTGTTTGGGTTCGTTTTTATGCCTTGGATTTTGTGTTTCGGAAATGAGTGTGTATTCTGAGGGTTCAGGCATCTTTTTACACACAAGGTGGGAGATGGTGACGAAGGGTTAAGGTGATCCTGTTGCCAGGTGGAATTGAGGTTTGGGGGCTCCATGACCCAGGTGCAGTTGTTCAGTGGGTCATGGTCATTTGTGAGGGAGGGGGGGTTGTTGTTGATTGTTGCCTTGCCCTGCAGTGTGATGGGGACTCTGACATAGTAATGGTGGTATCCCATGTACATGTTGTGTTCTGCTGATCAATGCCTGTTCATGTGTTGTGTTTTCCTTTCAGGTGCGAGGGGATAGTTGTGGTTTGACATGCTGGGGTGTACACATGGTGGATGTTCACATGTGATGTATAGGGAACACTGATGGTCACTTGAGTGCACATGCATATGTGGAGTGCATGTCCTTGCAGAACCACACACTTGCACTCTGATGCACTACATGTACTCCCACCCTTGCATATACACGTGTACACTGTTTGCCTTCTGGTGCCCACTGTGTCCCGGCAGCACATGTTCTGTGAACGATCATGGATCCAGTACATGCCTGATTTGATGTTTGACGTGGTCTGTCACTTAGATGTGATGCTCAGGGTGTGCATCACACACAATGGCTGTTCACTGTGCTGTGCGCTGAGCAGTGTGATGCAGGAGTAGGACACTGCACACATGAGCTGCAGTGTTGATTTTGCAATGCATGATGTGCATGTAGACAGGCATTCATTGTGATGTTAGGTCTACGACTGTTGTAATGCATTTGGAAATGACTTATTTTGGGTGGGAGGTTGTTGGTCTGTCATTACATCTGATTCCGGGTCAGGCAGCAGTGTCCGATGCCACTGTGCATTTAGGACATGGCAATGTGTACCTTATCGTTACTGCATTGGTGTATGGGTATTGCGTGCCATGACATGTTGATGTTTGGGAGGGTTTGTGTGATATGACAGTGATGGCCATGTCCTGGTTTGCAGGTGTGTGTGATGCACACCTTGCATGTCCGTGTCATCCGCTTCTCAGAGCAACTAGCTGGGGGTAGATTTCTCTCCGCAGCAGGGCCCTCCCCCTGGAACAGACTTCCGGCCTGACTTGAACTTGAGGGGAATCATCTCCAGTTCTGGAAGCACCTCAAGTCCTTCCTCTTTGCTTCTGCTTACTGTCTGCCTCTCCCTTGCAGAATTCTCCACTGGAACTGCACAGGAGCTGCAACTGGGCCACTCTCACCGACCTTGGTCCCTGGCCCAGCCACTCTCCACTTGCGCTGCCTCCCTGGCAACCCCTGCACTGCAGTACTGTCTCTCTATCCCTACAGCCCTCCCTTCCCAGCACTTGTCTGCACTCACCTTTGTAGTTGCCACCAGGTGACCTATGTATTATTTTTTCGGGCTACTTCCCCTGTACTGGACTCCCCCTACCCTTCCCCTTGCACTTTTCCTATTCCCCCAACCCCTGCACTTGCACGATCCCAATGACACCTGGCCTAGTAGTACCGTTCTCTGTGTTCCCTTGTTCCCCCCTCCCTGCCTCATTGCGCCTTGGAATACTTGTGTATGGCCCATATCATGTCATATGTCATATGTGTGCCTTTTGGTCACACAGGATAGCTTGTGTTTAAGTAGCTAGGGATGCAGACGATGTGGCACTTCCATGGCAACTATCTCAGGGTGGTAAGGTTGTGACAGTTGACTGTCTCTTTGTCATCATCGATTGTCACCTGGTATGTGCCAGGCCTGTGTGCACTCCGCAGGGGTGGGAGTTTAGGTGAAAAATGTGGCCACAAGCTGGGTCCGGGCTTCCTCGCCACGTGCCCTGTCCCCTCCCATGGGCAGCGCCTGTGGTTGGGGATGTGGGGGCACCACCATGTCCACCGGGACGCCCTGCCGTGTTGCAACATTGTGCAGGACACATGCTGCCACAATGATCCTGCACACTACTGGTGGTGCATAGAGTAGTTGCCCACCAGAGCGGTCAAGGGAGCGGAAACGTGACTTGAGCACTCCGAATGTGCGCTCCACTATGCCCCTGGTTGCAATATGGGCGGCGTTGTATCTTACCTGGGGTGGTGTGGTGGGGTTCCGGATTGGCGTCATCATGTGGTTGCTCAGAGGGTAGGCACTGTCCCCTGGGGAGATGATAATAGTTGAGATAATTAGGGTTTGGATATTTGTCTGTGTGTGACTTGCATGCATGTGCAAGGGCATTTGTACTGACCTAGGAGCCATGTGTCGCCATGCTGCCCAGCTTCCAGGGCCCGGCTCAGGGCGGACATTCTGTATATGAAACTGTCATGGGTGGAGCCAGGGTAGTTTGCATAGACAGAGGTGATGATTCCCTTTGCATCACATACCACCTGTACATTGATGGAATGCCAGTGCTTGCGGTTTCGGTAGATGTGCTCAATGGCCCTAGGTGGACGTAGGGCCACATGGGTGCAATCTATGGCACCGAGCACTTTGGGGAAGTGTGCCACCCTGAAATAATCCAGGACAACGGCCTGCCTTTCTGCGGGTGTTCTGGGCATGTATATGTGCCTGCGGACTGAGGGGCGCGCTGTCATGATTGCCAGTACCTGGTGTAGGCAGCGTGACTGCGTGGCCTGTGAGACCCCCCCCACTATGGCAGTGGTCCGCTGAAATGACCCAGTGGCCAAAAAATGCAGGACATTGAGCACCTTCTCCAAGGGGCTCAATGCTTGGGAGCAAAGGGTGGGGGATGTGAGGTCATCTTCCCACTCCCTGACCAGGTCTAGGATGATATGGGGTGGAAACCTATACCTGCCATAGACCTGGTCGTCAGGCATCCCAAAAAGGCTTGTCTGTGTTGCGAAAATGCGTGCCCTGGCTATTCTCCTCCTCCTGCGGTGTCCCACGATCAGTGCAGCGACAAATGGGGCATTCATCGTAGCTGTATATACGCGTTTGTTGTTTGCGCGCACTTTTATGCTGTGCGCGGGGACGCTTCCGCCTGCCTTCGTGTGGCAGACGCGTTGACGCCTGTGCACGTCTTTTGCCGTGCGCGTGTTTCCCGTGTTCGGATACGGTCCGAGTGTCATCGCGTGTGATCGGAGGGGAGTGTGCGTACACGCAAGTGGCCTGGGTACGTGTGTTTCGGGGTGCCCCTGAAGTTCCACACGCGATTAGCCTGGGTACGTGTGTTCCGGGGTGCCGGGAACTTTCACACGCGATTGGTGGAAATCCACTTGTGTTCTGTCATCACGTGCAATGAGGGAAACACCTGAACGCGTCACGTCACTTACGCGCATAGGCCCTTTCCTCGTATTACACGCGGACGTGCAGTTTTTCACGCGCGCTGAAATGCGCATGCACGTCTGTACGCGTCACGTCACAGGGGGCTTGCGCTTGAGGGGCCTTCTGTCCAATGAAAATGCGTATGCGTGCAGACGCGCTTACGCGCTAAGGGCCTTTCCTCGAATTACACGCTGACGTGCAGATTTTTCACGTGCCAAATCACTCCGTATCAAGCTGGCCACGTGAAAACACACAGAAGACCACGCTCCTGCCCAGAAGGCCGAATCACTGCCCCCCAGTGCCCCGAGCAGCCTCCCACGTGCCATCTGCTGCTGCCTGCCTGCCTGCCTGCTGCCACCGTGCCCTGCCATTTGGTGCCTGCACATCAGCCATCTGCAGGGGTCCAATTGCTGTGTCCACCCCTGCTGGTACAGAAGACTCCCGACTCGAATAACATCGCTCCACAGCCTAGCCCCAGGACCCAGTTGCCCACCCACTCCTGCCCCTGGGGTTGCCATGTCGGGCACATCCACATCTGACCCCAGTGGCAACCCCCGGCCAGAGGGGCAGAGGGGCACCAGCTTCACTGCCACCGAAGTTGGTGTCCTGGTGGAGCAAGTCCTGGGGCAGTATGATGCCCTCTTCGGATCGTCCCGCGCCAACAGGGAAGGACGGGATAGGATCTGGGCCGACTGTGTGGTTGCCATCAACGCGGAGGGGGTGGCAACCCGCACCATCCAGAAGGTCAAGAAGCGCTGGGAGGACTTGAGGTCCAGGACCCTCATGAAGGCCCGGCGCCTCGTGGAGGGGGGCCGGGGCCGCATGAGTTCCATCCAGTTGAGGGTCCTGGAACGCGCACACCCAGCGCTCCACGCCCAGGTCCTTGAGAGGGAGACCCGTCTGGAGTTGAGCGGTAAGTGGCCAAGCATTGCTGTGTGAGACAGGGCATGTTGCAGTGTGCTGGTTGTCTGATACTTGCCTGCATGTGTGACATAGGCCATGTACGCATGTATGTGTGCAGGGACATCATGGGAATGCATGTGCGACCTGTAATGTGTGAACCGCACGGTTGTTGCATGTGTTTGAATGCGACATGGGGAGCCCTGTGCAGATTGCACACATGAGAGCATGGCAGTCTCTGTTCCTGGACATGGGTGGGGGCGAGGGATGGGTGCTGATGCCAGATACATATGTGGTATCCATGTCTGTGTGCCTGACCTGCGTGTCTGTGACTTGTGAGTGCCATGGATGCATGACACATGTCTGTGACAATGTACAGATTCACTGATGCAGCCTAGTCATCCTTGTATGCACTGTGATTGGGGTGTACGGGGTCAGATGGATGTGACTGAGGTGAAGTGTGTGCATGTGATAGGCATGACCCATGATGCATGTGAGTCCCATTACATTGTATGATTCGAGAGTCCATTGGACATGCATTGAAATGTCCATGGCACGCACCATGACTGTCACTGTGTGTGTTTTGCCTGGACTGACACATGTGTTGTGGTGTGACATGATGGAAGTGTACTTTGACAGTGGCACTCATCTGCTATTGCTTCCTGTCTAGGGGACCATTGTACAGTACCCTGATGCTTGTGTTCTATGTCTCCCTCTACGCAGCGGCTAGTGAAGGAGAGGGCGGAGACGGCGCTGTGGAGCAAGGCGGCGGGGAGGCCCCCACGGCTGCAGCGGAAGGGGTGGGTGAGCCCCCACAGGGGCCTGCTACGGCGGTAGACGGCGAGGAGCCATCCAGGTTGGTGGTTTCCACAGAGGAGGAGGAGGCCGCCACTGAGGCGCACATGGGGCCTGGTGGGGGCATCCCTGCTGGTGCAAGTGGTGCAGTCCAGGGGCAGGGACAGGAGACAGCACAGGTCACCGTGGAGGGGCCTGTGCATGTCGCTGTTCCTGAACCTGTGGGTGCACCACCTTGCACCAGCAGGGATGCCCCGTCCCAGGCCCGTCCGCAGGTAGAGGGGATGTCCATGTCATCTGACTCCCCTCCACCTGCGGACGAGGGGACCCCTGGCCGTGTGGAGAAGGTCCTGATTGGGGTCGCGATGCGCACGGCTGTGATTCATGATGCCGTGCGTGCTTCCCAGGAGGAGCACGCACGTCATCACGAAGAGCACCGTGCCGACGTGGCCCAATTGGGATCTGCCATGTTCGGGGGTTTCCTGCATGTGTCAGCCAATCTGGCGGCCCTCTCCTCCTCTGTGGAGACTATACGCCAGTCGTTCTCCTTGCCGTCTTCCGGCCCAGATGCCACCAGGGCCCCCTGTGGACCTGCCCTGACCAATGCAGCCAGCTCGGTGGGGATCCCATCCCTGCCACAGTCGGGAGTCAGAGGTCCAGCAGGGGCGGACAACACAGCAACTGGACCCCAGCAGATGGAGGATGTGACGGCATCATCGGGCAGGGCACGTGCACGACGGCGTCGGTGGTTTCCATCATCCTGGATGCCGTCGTGCTGGCAGAGGCAGTGGCGTCGGAGGTAGCAGCAGGCTCGACGTGGGAGGCATCATGGCTCGGGGCCATCACGATCAGAGGGGCAGGCATCGGCCGGAGGGCAGGAGAACCCTGGGATGGTAGTGTCTTCCGTGTGGGAGCAGTTGGTCCAGCGGATAGGTGCGGAGCGGCAGCGGGCGGAAGAGGAGCGGCTCACCATGGTCAGGGCGGAGTTCTCCATGCGTCGGGCGTTGAGGCGGGCTGAGTGCCTCGAGGAAGCTCGCAGGGAGTTTGAGGTGGACATGGGGTTATCCCTGCGAGACCTCGGGGCCAGGACAGAGTCCCGCCTCCAGGACATCGACATGGAGTTCGATGATGCCCTGGCCGGCAACATCACAGAGTGAGCCGCAGGACTTGCCCGCTGCCATTGTATATAGTTATATAGTTAGTGGTAGGTTTCCTTTGAAATATTTTTTTTTTTATTTGGTTGCGATTGGACAATGCGCCACTTTTTTGTATATAGTTCAGTTTTTAGTTAGTTGACATAGTTAGGTTTCATTTGGTTGGGCTCATGGACCCGGGATTGTCTTGTATATAGTTCTATGGATTTTTGGATTTTTTGGATTTTTTTCATGGACATTCATCTTCTTTTTGTTGTTTTGCTTTGTGGTTTTTCTAATTTCATTTCCATTCTTGTTGATTTTCAATACATTTTTATTTTCATCCTTCAATGTGTCGTATCATCTCATTACTTTCATGCATGTCATGTTGGGTGTTTTAACATTCACTTGCAGCCATTGTGTGTGACAGACATGTGTTCATTTGCATTATTTACATTGGGTGTGTAACATGTAATTGCCTTTGATATGTGGGTGGATGTGATAGTTGGTTGGGCCTTTTGGCAGGGGAGGATGGCCATTACGGACATGATTGGGGATTGTTGGGACCCAGGTGCAGGGGGGCATGGATGGGACATGGGTGGGGGCCTGCTGGCAGGTGCCCCACAGTGCTGGGGGGTGGGGGTGGTGGGGGCATGGATGGGACATGGGCGAGGGCCTGGTGGAGGGTGCCCCGCAATGCTGGGGGGTGGGGGTGCTGGGGGACATGAGTTGGACATGGGTGGGGGCCTGCTGGCAGGTGCCCCACAGTGCTGGGGGGTGGGGGTGGTGGGGGACATGAGTTGGACATGGGTGGGGGCCTGCTGGCAGGTGCCCCACAGTGCTGGGGGGTGGGGGTGGTGGGGGACATGAGTTGGACATGGGTGGGGGCCTGCTGGAAGGTGCCCCACAGTGCTGGGGGGTGGGGGTGGTGGGGGACATGAGTTGGACATGGGTGGGGGCCTGCTGGCAGGTGCCCCACAGTGCTGGGGGGTGAGGGTGGTGGGGGACATGAGTTGTACATGGGTGGGGCCTGCTGGCAGGTGCCCCACAGTGCTGGGGGGTGGGGGTGGTGGGGGACATGAGTTGGACATGGGTGGGGGCCTGCTGGCAGGTGCCCCACAGTGCTGGGGGGTGGGGGTGGTGGGAGACATGAGTTGGACATGGGTGGGGGCCTGCTGGCAGGTGCCCCACAGTGCTGGGGGGTGGGGGTGGTGGGAGACATGGGTGGGGGCCTGGTGGAGGCTGCCCCTGGTGACTGGGGGGGTGGGGGTGCTGGGAGACATGGGTGGGGGCCTGGTGGAGGCTGCCCCTGGTGACTGGGGGGTGGGGGTGGTGGGAGACATGGGTGGGGGCCTGGTGGAGGCTGCCCCTGGTGACTGGGGGGGGTGGGGGTGCTGGGAGACATGGGTGGGGGCCTGCTGGCAGGTGCCCCGCAATGCTGGGGGTGGGGGTGCAAGGGGACATGAGTTGGTGATCATTGGTGCAAGGAGACATGTGCCTTTGCTGGGGGGCATGCCCATGTTGGGTGGGCTGCCTGCGGGACATGACCAGGGATGCAGGGTAGTCCCCTGTGGTGTGGGCTGCCTGCAGGGGCCGTGGAGGGTGTACAGGGAACACCTGGGAGGACCCACACTGGCAAATCACATGTAGGACTCCCTGGCACCCCTGAAATACACGTACCCTGCTGAAATCGCGTGTAAAACTTTGTGCGCACCCCTGTAATACCCGCACGCAGCCCAATCGCGTGTGAAACTTTGCGCGCACCCCTAATACCCGCACGCAGCCCAATCGCGTGTGGAACTTCCCGCGCACCCCTGAAATACACGCGCCCAGGCCAATCGCGTGTGGAACTTCCCACGCACCCCTGAAATACACGCGGCCAGGACAATCGCGTGTGGAACTTCCCGCGCACCCCTGAAATACACGCGCCCAGGACAATCGCGTGTGGAACTTCCCGCGCACCCCTGAAATACACGCGCCCAGGACAATCGCGTGTGGAACTTCCCACGCACCCCTGAAATACACGCGGCCAGGACAATCGCGTGTGGAACTTCCCGCGCACCCCTGAAATACACGCGCCCAGGACAATCGCGTGTGGAACTTCCCGCGCACCCCTGAAATACACATGCCCAGGACAATCGCGTGTGGAACTTCCCACTCACCCCTGAAATACACGCGGCCAGGACAATCGCGTGTGGAACTTCCCGCGCACCCCTGAAATACACGCGCCCAGGACAATCGCGTGTGGAACTTCCCGCGCACCCCTGAAATACACGCGCCCAGGACAATTGCGTGTGGAACTTCCCACGCACCCCTGAAATACACGCGGCCAGGACAATCGCGTGTGGAACTTCCCGCGCACCCCTGAAATACACGCGCCCAGGACAATCGCGTGTGGAACTTCCCGCGCACCCCTGAAATACACGCGCCCAGGACAATCGCGTGTGGAACTTCCCACGCAACCCTGAAATACACGCGGCCAGGCCAATCGCGTGTGGAACTTCTCACGCACCCCTGAAATACACGTAGCCCGCTCCCCCAGGCCCGATCGCATGAGAAACTTCACGCGAACCCCTGAAATACACGTAGCACGCTCCCCCAGGCCCGATCGCGTGAAGAAGTTCACGCGAACCCCTGAAATACACGTAGCACGCTCCCCCAGGCCCGATCGCGTGAAGAAGTTCACGCGAACCCCTGAAATACACGTAGCCCGCTCCCCCAGGCCCGATCGCGTGAGAAACTTCACGCGAACCCCTGAAATACACGTAGCCCGCTCCCCCAGGCCCGATCGCGTGAGAAACTTCACGCGAACCCCTGAAATACACGTAGCACGCTCCCCCAGGCCCGATCGCGTGAAAAAGTTAACGCGAACCCCTGAAATACACGTAGCCCGCTCCCCCAGGCCCGATCGCGTGAGAAACTTCACGCGAACCCCTGAAATACACGTAGCCCGCTCCCCCAGGCCCGATCGCGTGAGAAACTTCACGCGAACCCCTGAAATACACGTAGCCCGCTTGCCGTGCTGGTACAGGGTTAGCGCAGCCCTTTGCGCTGGATTGGGGATTTTGATGTCTTTTCCCTGCGCGGAAGGCATTCTTGGGGGCGTAACTGGCGCTGCTGCAAGGTCGCTGCGCCACTGTGCGCCAAGGCTGGTTTTGGTGGCTGGAATCCATGAATACGCTGTGCGCGGAAATGGGTTTTGGCGCACGCGGCTGGCGCAGGGATTCGCACGCGCACACTGTGCACCAGCCGCGTGCGCCACTTGTGCGCTGAATTCTATGAATTACCCCCTGAATAGTTTAGAAAATTCAATCTCCAACACAGCTGGGTTGGAAAAAATATGAAAATTATCCTTAAATTGTAGAGTAATGCTTAAACGTAACCTTGACGTCGAGCAAGGATTAGTTAATGGAGCACTGGGTACAGTTGTTGGCTTTCATTCATACCCACGTGGCAGCAACATTCAGTTTGACAATATTAGCTTTGATAAACTTTCAGAAGTGCAAAAGATAGGACGCTCAATTGCTCGATTCCTTCTCTTCAAAGACATGTATGTACGTAGAGAGCAATTTTCTCTAACTCTTGCATATGCAGTTACCATTCATAAATCCCAACGTCTTACCCTAGATAAAGCATTGATAGATATAGGAAACACAGTCTTTAAAGAAGGCATGAGCTACGTAGCATTATCACGCTTGCGTACACTTGACGGTCTATTGCTAATGACCTTTGATGCAAGTAAAGTCAAAGCTGATATTCCTTACATTCTAGAATACAATAGACTGCGTTCACTGTACACCCCCATCTGAAACAATATCCTGTTCCAGATAAAGTGAAACGTGGTAAAAGAAAACTAAATCAAACAGAAATGCAACAGAATCCAACAGCAAATCCCTCAATGAAAACAAAAGAAGCTAAAGCTTCATCAATTACCACAGACAAAGAAGAACCTATTAGGGAATGTAAACCAGGTACGTCTTGAAAGAAGGAACAGAAACTCTGAAAAATGCACTCAGATACAGAACTAGCTGGTCCATTCAAATTTGCAAATGAAACTGGGGTAAGTTGCTATGCAAATGTAGCAATGAATATTCTATTTCAATTGCCACCAATTCTTAACAAAATGTACTTACACAGTACAGACCAATTGTGTTTGCAAGTGTTAGTGCTTCATAGAAATGCAACAAACAATCCTGACAACACATACAGTGTTCATGGAATAAGGCAAGAATTGGACTTCTGTGCTGGAATGTTGAGATTCACTATGAACTCACAAGAAGATCCACAAGAATTTCTAATGTACTTACTACTAGTATTGAAAAACAAAAGCATACCTGTAAATGAAATCTTCCAGATATCGTACATGTGGAAACATACATGCACTCTCTGTAACAATGTGATACAGGATCAAATCCCAAATGAGCGATTTGTGTATGTTTCCATACCTAATTGTGAATCCATTCCATTTAGGCAACTTGTACAGAAGGCAAACCATGGCAGATTATGTACTATTTGTAATTCAGACAATCGCTCCACCTTACTGATACAATCGCATAGTGCCTACATAATACTTATGCTTCTAAGTTATAATGCAGATGGTACCAAAAACAACTGCAAACTGACTGGATTCACACACGGTCAAGTGTCACTTGGAAAGAAAACCTTTTCAACAATAGGTATAATCTACCATGCTGCAGCTACAAGCAATGCAGGTCACTACACTGCATACATTAAAAAGAAATGTGGATGGTTCGAATGTAATGATAGCACCATTACTCCAAAGGAGAGATTTCCAGCTAATCTTACAAATGCGTATTTAATCTTCTTAAAGCCAAAATTTAATAAATAATGTGTATTTCAAGACTACCAAAAAATTATGGAAAAGACTACAAACAGTTAAAATATGCCAACAGGTAAGTAAGTTTTCATAAAATGCAAAGACTAACATACTTTTTACTTTTATCACAGAAATTAAAAAAGGATACTTCCGCCAAGTACTAAAGGCATTTAAAACATATATGGATTCTGAACAAAGTTAGGAGTAAGTATATTGGCAGTCATTTTGTACACATGCGAACCTACACGTCTAATCTATGGTACTAATATGCTGCAGTGGCTGTAGGCTGGCCCTTGCATCTTGGTTGTATAATCTACCACCTACGCCTTACGACCAAGGTACAAAGAGTATAGTTCCTACCCACAACCATCGCTGCATATCAAAACCATGGTCCTTGTAAATTAACTACTTATAAAGTAACTTTTGGGACCATCGTCTGCAGCCATGCAGCCAAGACGCTAGGACGTGCACACAACTACCACATTACACCACATCCATATACACTTATAACCCCACGGCTTATGACTTCAGTCTTGGGTGCATGGCCTTTGGGCATGCAGGCAAGACTCTAGGTCCTGGGCAGAAACACCACAGCATATCGGAACCATTGTACCTTGTAATTTCACTACAAACAAAGTTGGTTAATTCACACACGGTTAAGTGTCACTTAGAAAGAAAACCTTTACAACAATAGGTATAATCTACCATGCAGGAGCTACAACCAATGCAGGTCACTACACTGCATACATTACAAAGAAATGTGGATGGTTTGAATGTAATGTTAGCACCATTACTCTAAAGCAGAGATTGCCAGCTAATCTTACAATGTGTATTTAATCTTCTTAAAGCCAAAATTTAATAAATAATATGTACTTCAAGACTACCAAAGAAGTATGGAAAAGACTACAAACAGTTAGAATATGCCAACAGGTATCTAACTGCCCAAGGGGATATAACAACGACACAAAAAAATTAATATCACAGAACTGTAAGAACAAATGCACAGTTAGAATACGCCTACAGGTATTTAACTGTTGTTAAAAATCAGCAGCAAGGCAACAAACATAACATTAATCAGAAAGATTAAGGAAACACTCAAAGGAAACAAGGAAGTAGTTAGTACAATAGCAAATAAAGGTTTTTTTTTAATCCAACATGGATTTTTTTCCCCAGACCCAAGGATTAGAACAGCAAACACATGAACTGAGCAGAATGCACAGTAAACTGGTTTGTAAACTAAGTATGAGGGGGAAAAAAAGGTAAACTGTCTATTATGCAATGTAGTAAGTTTTCATAAAATGCAGACTAACATACTTTTTTCTTTTATCACAGAAATTAAAAAAAAGGATACTTCCGCCAAGTACTAAAGGCATTTAAAACATATAAGGATTCTGAACAAAGTAAGGAGTAAGTATATTGGCAGTCATTTTGTACATATGCGAACCTACACGTCTAATCTATGGTACTAATATGCCGCAGTGGCTGTAGGCTGGCCCTTGCATCTTGGTTGTGTAACCTACCACCTACGCCTTACGACCAAGGTACAAAGAGTATAGTTCCTACCCACAACCATCGCTGCATATCAAAACCATGGTCCTTGTAAATTAACTACTTATAAGTTAACTTTTGGGACCATCGTCTGCAGCCATGCAGCCAAGACGCTAGGACGTGCACACAACTACCGCATTACACCACACCCATATTCACTTATAACCGCACGGCTTATGACTTCAGTCTTGGGTGCATGGCCTTTGGGCATACAGGCAAGACTCTGGGTCCTGGGCAGAAACACCACAGCATATCGGAACCATTGTGCCTTCTAATTTCACTACAAACAAAGTTGGTTTTGGGAGCATGGCCTTTGGCCATGCTTCCAAAACGCTACGCCCTCCCCACAACCATCTTAATGATGTTGCATAGTACAAATGTACCTATAGCTGTGATATGCTGCAGTAGTTTGTAGCCACAGGCTACAGACGTGAGTTTGAGGCCATAGAATTATCAATGTGTGGGTGTACAGTATATAAAATGCACAGTTGCTTACAACTGCAGTGCTTATTACTTTGTTCAAATACTCTGCATCCTGGCCACTACTACCGCACCATATTACATCCATTGCGGAATATAAGTACACTACATACAAATGTGCTTTTGGGGGAAATGGCCTTCGGCCATATACCCATGATTGCAGCCCCTCCCCACAGCCGCCTGAGTGATGCACTACCACACCATAACACACCCATTCTGACTTGTAAGTACACTACATACAACTGTTCTGTTTGGTGCGTGGCCTGCGGCCATGCACTCATGACTGCAGACCCTCCCCACAGCCACCGGACTGATATTGAATACTAGGGGTGTCTCTGTAGCTCTGAAATGCTGCACTGTTTGTGGGCAGGGCCTAAAATCATAGGTTTATGTCCATACATTTCAATATATGGTTGTGAAGTGCCTTATAACTCTAGTGCTTACAGGTTTCCTTTTGGGTGCATGCTTGGATGTATGGCATACAGCCTGCAACCATGCACCCAAAAGTACACATCTTGGCCAAAACCACCGCACTAGATAAAACCCATGTGGGCTTGTAAGTGAAGAGGTTATAGCTTTGTTGTTGGGTGCATGGCCTTTGGCCATGCACCCAAGACTCCACACACTCCCCACAACCAGGCAATCGATATGCATTACTATGGGTGTATCCATGGGTGTGACATGCTGCAGTGTTTGTGGCCAGGTCCTAGAGTTTTGGAAGTAAGGCCTTCGGCCTTCAGCCGACGGCCATGCATCCAAGACTCTAGGCCCTGGCCACAACCACCGTAGTATGTGACACCCATGGCGGCGTACTAATACCCATAGGAAAAAGTAATGCAATTACGGCATGTTGGCAATTTCAATGTTCCCTAACATCACGCATGTCCTTACAACAGTTACAAGTTCCCTGTGCACTGCACGGACTGAAATACTACCCTTACTGGACCCCTCATTTTCTGTGCGTGCAAGGTGGCCATAGAAAATACATCATGAAGAGGTTGTAACTTTGTTATTGGGTGCATGGCCTTCGGTCATGCACCCAAGAGTGCAGGGTCTCCCCACAACCACCTCAGTGATGTTTGGTAGTGGAGGGTTTTCTATAAGTGTGGTATCCTTCACTGCTTCTGGCCAGAGGCTTCACTCCTAGCTGTATGTCCATAGATATTACATGGGATGGGTGTGCAGTGGCTTGCACGTCCAGTACTTATAACTTTGTTGTTGGGTGCATGGCCTCTAGCCATGCACCCAAGGCTGCACACACTCCCCACAACTTAGCAATCGATGTACAATACTACGGGTGTATCCATGGGTGTGACATGCTGCAGTGGTTGTGGCCAGGGCCTACAGTCTTGGAAGTAAGGCCTTCGGCCATCGGCCGACGGCCATGCATCCAAGACTCTAGGCCCTGGCCACAACCACTGTAGCATGTCACACCCATGGCGGCGTACTAATGAATATAATGAATCCCATAGGAAAAAGTATTGCAATTATGGCATGTTGTCAATTTCAATGTTCGCTACCACTACGCATGTCCTTACAACAGTTACAAGTTTCCTGTGCACTGCATGGACTGAAATGCTACCGTTATTACACCCCTCATTTTCTGTGCGTACAAGGTGGCCATAGAAAATACACTGTGAAGACCAACCCCCAGAACAAATGCATTGATCAACCATGTCTTACTGTCTGAACCTGTCCCAACGCTCCGTGACACAGCAAAAGAGTTTTATAAATATAGCATGTGTACGCTGGTTGTTGCTCCGCTATCGGCAGTTCCAAGATGTCGGGCGCAGCCAAACAATCGGACGCAGAACACGTCTCGCAGCAGCCAATCGGCAGAGACGTCGCGTATCTGCGGTCATGACGCGAGCCCATTAGCCAATCGTTATCTTGTCCGCGGAGCGAACAGGGAAGTGTGATCGCAGAGCGGACATAGATATCACACATTTTTTTAGACATACTTTTTGGTCGTTTTAAAGAAAAATACTGGACGGATTGTCACCAAATTTACAAAAGCGTGCTTTCTGGACCAAGCCCCTTTACCTGCTGCAAATTTCGTGAAAATCCGTCCAGCGGTTTGACCTGTAGCCGTGCGCAACATTTTTCCCCCATTCAGTCTATGGGAAAAAAGATGTTTTGGAACTCCCCCTGTAACGTTTCCCCCCTGGACCAAACATCACCAAACTTTGCAAAATAATTCAGAGTGGACAAAATATTTTTTTTGCAAAGTTTGATGAGGATTCGTCCAGGGGGAGCGGAGTTATAAGCCGCCCAAAAAGTGCTCTTCCTATGGAAACAGCAACTTAACCATAACTACACGGCCACTAACGTGGCCGTGTAATATCTTCCAAGGGTATTGTTGGCATATCTATCTACCTGTCTATCTACCTGTCTATCTGCCTGTCTCCCTGCC
This sequence comes from Ambystoma mexicanum, assembly GCF_040938575.1. NCBI lineage: Eukaryota > Metazoa > Chordata > Amphibia > Caudata > Ambystomatidae > Ambystoma > Ambystoma mexicanum. The sequence continues at coordinate 135,273,144 of NC_090941.1, read as the reverse complement.
TATATGTAAGGAGAGGAGTCGGGCCTCTAGTCTCTGGGGTCTGGTCTCAGGGTTCTGGTCTGTGGTTTGGTCTGGGGCCTGATCTATGTAGCCTGGTCTGTCCCAGTGTCTGATCTGGTCTGTAGGTTCTGGTCTTTGAGGCTGGTCCCTCTGGCCCAGTCCCCGGGACCTGGCTGTCTCTGGTTTCTTTCTGCAGTGTTGTCCTATCTGCTGTGGTCTCTTTGATCTGGTTTGGTCTATGGGCAGTTGGTCTTTTTTCTGGGGGTCTTGTCTCTGGTCTCGGGGTGTCTGGTGCCTGATGTCTGGCCTGAAGGGTCTACCTCTGGTCTCTGTATCGTGGTTTTGTCTGCTCTCTGGGGCATTGTCTATGGTCACTGGAGGCCTGCTCTCAGGGGATCTGGTCTTCTGTTTGGTGCTCTGTTCTCTGGGGACTGGTCTATGAGGCCTGTATCTATCAATTGATCCAACTATCTGCCTTTCTACCATGGCTATCTTCTGTAACTGTCTGTACGCGTATGTCCAAAACTGCAACATGTACTATGCTACAGAATATGACTGCTATGCTTTAACATAACCAAAGCACTTCTTCTTGACCTTTTCCTGTTGGAGAACATTGGTATATCTAATTTCTAAAATCCCAATATATAACATTGTATTTGGGCTGAGACATTAAACCCTAAAGACTCCATACTTAAAATGTTTCTTTCCTGTAATACATTGCTTTTTCTCTTCTGCATAACACCTATATAAAGAATACAATTGTACTGCTGTATTGTGTGGGTGATCCATTGCTGTATGTTTACCTTTTTACCACCCTGGTCACCTCCCAACAGTGTAGCGGTAGACATTTCTGCATGGGAGAGTCAGGCTTCTAAGGAGAAGCCCTCCAACACAGGGGTGGATTGACCTCTCTGAGCCCTACACAATGATCATCTATATATTAATCCTTTAAATATACCAGGCACATTTGTATCATAGGAAAACATGTTTAGATTGATTGGGGGAAAATCTGTTTGCTCCATTCCCTATTATGCAAGCAGCAATATTGGTGCTAAATTCTTGGAGTGTGGACCACTTTGCTTTTTTGACCACATTGTCTTGCAGGAATGGGCAATAAACTGTCAGGCACTGTAATTGTGGTAGTGCTGGTGCTATTTGGGGACCCCCAACAGTTCAATATTGTCTGCTATGCCCCCCTCCTTGTTTCTCCTATGCCGACCGTGTATCTGTTTCTGTGGGATTTCGAGGTTATGTACTACATTTACACTTGTAAAACTGTTTTCCTTCGGTTTCATTAGGATCACATGTTGTATGGAAGGTTTCTGCAACCTTTGGCTCTCCAGATGTTTTGGACGACTTCTCCCATGTAAGAGGATTCAATCCAACACTACAGCTAAGTCAATGCCTAGTCTGGGATACTGAATGGAAACCCTTATTGATATATCTTTATGTCCAGTTCATGAGTTCTGGATGACTACCCCTATATAACACCCCTCTCTTAGAATCCCCCTGAGCCCACTGAGCCAAGAAGTAGTTCTGTTTTGCAAGTTTAAAAGGTTTATTTGAGAAATAAAACAAAATATAGATACCACGCTTTTATAATAAATTAATAATCGATATCGCCCTTATAAATATAATGTTAATCAACAATGGGTAATCTGACACTAGCACACTTCTTTATAATCAATGAGGAGTTAGTATAGGATGGATAAAGTAGCAAAAATACTTTTATGATTTCAAAGGAAAAGCAATGAGGAATAAAATGCAGTACAGAAATACTTGATATGATTTTATCAAAAGATAAGATAATCACTTTTTCTCTGGCAATTCACTCCCCTCCCCTATGCAATGTAAGAAATGGAAGGAAATGGAAAGAGGAGCACACAGTTCTCAGGAATGCAATCAAATACAATACGAAATTCAGTTCCCCCCAGCAAGCTTAGAGGAAACAGGTAGGAGTTTGAAACACAGGCCCAAAATGCTTTTAAATGTGGTGGCAGTGAAGTGAGAAATATGCTGAAAATGCTTTTAATTCCCTTTAGGAGGTTCAGGGTGAGTGAGAGATACTTGGGATGAGCTCAGGCTCACTTTAGCAATGATTCAGGGATGGTTATTAAGAGACAAACACATTTTTAGCAAAGGAAAGAAAAAAGCTGCTATCTTTTTACAGGTAAAGAAATCAGGCCAAATCGCAAATCGCGGCAAAATTCGCGAGTGTGTGAATCGCGATTACGGCAAAAGTATAAGGATGAAAGTTAAATTCCGTTCCTAGCCCAAACGGTTCCAGAGATACGGACGATTAAATAAAGGTAGATTTTCGGATTTAAAGTAAAACTCAAAATGACAGGTGACAGCTTGCAGCTTCAGAATTGACAGGTGACAGTTGTGCAGCTTTACAAATGACAGATGACACGATTTCTAGGAGGCTGTTCTACTTAGGTTAAAATAGTTTGGATTAGATTATTTTAACTAAGGGATTGGTTCTGCACAGTTCTGCTAGGTACTCACAATATAAATTTGAAATAGGCCTCGCCACGGATCTGGTCAGGTTTTGGACTGGACTCCGGTTCTGGTCTCGGCACTTCACAGTGGTCTGGGTCAGCTCTCTGGTTCTGCTCACAGCGGTCTGGGTCACTCTGGATCTCTGGTCTGGTCTCTGGCAATTGTTCTTGGCAAAAGAATTCAAACAGCTCGCCCGGCTGTGGAATAGTTTTCAAATGATTTTAAGGTTGCTGAGGCCTGCTGAGAAGAGTTCTCAGTTTGTGGGTTTAGGCCCTTGCTTTAAGTTTTGAAGTAAAGTTCTGGTCTTTGGAGATTGATGGATTTGAAGTCTGGATCTCTGGATGTGAAGTTGTCGGTCAGCATGCTCCGCAGCAAATGGAATTGAATGTGTCTACCTGTCCCAGCAGTCTCTTTTTATGTGTTTTGAAAATGGGTGTGTGCGTTGGTCATAACTAAACCTGCCCCTCTAACTTATCATTGGCCAATTCCTCCTCTCTCCCTTGATTGGGGGAAGGAAATGTGAGTCAGAGTGATGCTGTAGGTTTTATGGTCAGAGGAACCTCCCCTTGTCAGATTGCACACAAATCTATTTCTGACCCAAATACATATTTATCTATGCACCATTTTTCTAATACTATAGGTCCAGTTAACATATTTTCTGTAGCACCAAACCATCCGATCCCTGTCTTTGTACGATGTCGTGTCCACTGATGACAGAATTCTCCCCTTTTCATCCAGATAACGACCTCTAAACCTTTCCAGATTTTACACAAATGTGCACCAGGGATATGGGTTACAGATGATAAAGTGTCAGATTTTTAACATGCATACATTTGGAGTGAGACCCTATTTTCCGCTAGCAATCCCCCAGAATACACCACTGGGTCCTAACGCCTCTTAAAATGTTCACAGAAAAATCACAAAAATAATGATATTACTTATATAATTCTGACAAGTCCGCACTATGAGTTATCTATCTTTTTAAAATTATGCTCTGGTCAAAAAGGGGTGTGGCTTCCCACATCACAGGGTGGAATAACTGGTTTATCCACTTCCCCCAAGCTCAGCTGCTAGAAGAGGCACTGCCCCTCCCAGTTTCCCCTAAGAGGAAGCCACTTTTACGACGCCCCCAATATAACATTTGCCTGAGTCCAGGACAGGCCTTGAACTCCCTGTAGTCCCCAGCTGCCACTCCCCTTTCAATCAACAGGGCCATGTGACCTCAGGATGCAGCCAGGCCTGGCAGGGAACACAGCTGTTGATCCAGTTTCAACTCCTGTCGGGGGTAGTTGTCAGGCAGAATCCAGTTTCATTAAGCCAGGTTTCAGCTAAATGTCACTTTTTGTTCCCAGTTTTCTACATTCAAATCAAACTGACAATTTTTACCTATACATTAAATAATTACTTCCTTCAAGTCATTTCAGAATATAGTTTTACATTTTATCCACCTCTTAGCAATTCTTTCCTTGGTCTGGTTTTGTTTCCTTTGTTCAGTTTTACACAAAAGTCTGGTGGTTTTAAAACGCCGGCTTTCTGATAGTGGTGAGTACTGGTAATGCAACCATTTTTGGGATTAAGAAAATGGATTCCCCACAGTTCTGAATTGCTTTTTGGCAATCAGCATTGCCATTCCCAATGGTTTCAGGCTACTGTGTGTGTAGCCCAATGGTGGTTTTAGGCAGTGCCCTCCTGTGCTCACAACATAGGCAAAAATGGGTGGCAGCCTATTCTTCATGTTTTCCCTGTGCACTCTCTGGGGAGTTCTGGCCATCATGATATTTTCCATACCAGTACTGCACAGTTTTTGTGGTAGGGCTCGGATGCATGGGTAAAAACATCCCACACCCATCAGCCTTACCAGCATAGTCAGTGGTGTGGGATCATGGAAGTTATAATCCAAAACATCTGAGAAGCCGCAGGTTCTAGACCCCTGGTGTAGGTTGTCACTTTATAGGATGCAATGAGGAGCAAAGGTCATGTGATGTCACATCCTGCAATGTCATCAGAGGGTCAAATGTTTTGTGCCTATGATTTTAGAGCTGGTGTTCAGTGTTCAACACTTGTCTCTACTGTAACACTATTCACACATTTTGTCATATCCATGGCTTGCGTCCTCTGAGACAAGTGTGTAAGGCTGCGAGATCCAATGACCCTGGATCAGGGGTGCGTTGCCCCACGGGAAAGTCTGAAGATTTCCCAGTAGGACCCTGCACACTGGGCCTCTTTTGTGTAGTAACCTATTTTATTTCCAAATGTTCTCATGTTATGTTATGTTATTTTGCATTTATATAGCGCCTTATGTACCATTGGTATGATCTCAAGGCGCAGGTCGGTTGAATGCCCTCAGGAACCGTAGTTCAAGTCAGTAGAGAGAGAGAGATAGTCATAAGGTGCGTGTGCACACCGGATACGTGTGCAGCAGGTGAGGCATTTGTGTGATAGCTGCTTGTTAGTGGTAGGTGTGGTTGTTGGGAGATCAAGAGTATGTGTTTGTTCTGGCAGGTTGTTATCCAGACCGATTTTGGCTGCGTTAGGCCTGTGGAGAACGCCTAGGCTGGAGGGTGCGTAACCAGCTGTGTTTAGTTAGGATGATGGGCAGTTTGAGGCAAGTGTTGGTATGATAACAGTTATACCGAATGGTGTCATAGCATCGCTGTGTTCTAGTTGAGTGGTGTGTAAGGAAGAGAGTAAGCGCAGAGATGTGATATGGTGGTTTACCTATACCTCAAAACCGTTCCATGCACTCCAAACCGTTCTATGCACTCCAAACCGTTGCATGCACTCCAAACCGTTCTATGCACTCCAAACCGTTCTATGCACTCCAAACCTAGAAGAAGGGTTGGGCTTGCTGAAAATGTGTAATAAATGTGTAACTTTCAACATTATTTCCAGGGTCTCTCGTGGTTCCCAGTCCACCCCTGCCCTGGAAATCTACATGGGTAATGTTGGCCCTCTTACGGGTAGCACTATGAAAATAGTCATGACACACATTTTAATAATATAAAATTGGCGTGAGAATGATGTATTCAAAGCTATTCGACAGCAATTCCGTATTATGCACAGGCACTGACAACAATACCCCAAATTCAATGAAAAATCACTCATGCTGTAGTAAAATATAGCACTACGGAGAAGTTGAAAAGTAATATTGTTCTTAGCATTTAACTGTCTTACACAGTGTACGATGCCTCCCAATGTACTTGTTTACTTTTGGGTTTCAGAGTCCCAACCATACTTAACATTCACCGCTTCCCGCTGCATAATTAGTAATGTCAGGATGACTTTCAATTTCAGCTTATCGCAAATATTCGCCATACACATCCGGCTCAAGACTGGAACAAACAAGGCAACCCTTTCCCATTGACCTGAATAGTGCATCATTTGCTTTGCTGCCATTCAAAATATACGGCTCCTGAAGGCGAGAGATTGCAATGCCGGCTTTGTACTGCCACATCCCTTATAAAGTCTTTGATATAAAAGCGGAATTCAACATGGAAGGTTAACATAATGCATCCTGAGAGCGCCTGGAATCTCGTATTGTTGTTATAATAGTCACTTACCATATATAAAAGTTTAGAAAGCTTTTACTCTCGAGCAAGGATCCACAATTAGACTAGACTGTGTTTAATGTCTGCGAAATATTCATGCAGGCGCAGAAGCGAGCGAGGCCTGATGTCCTATTCTGTTTGCAATGGCTATGCCAGTTTAATCTCTTAAATTTAATATATCCTCAAGCATACTATACTTACTGGGTTTCCTGTTAGGTCCTCAAGGCTGCATACATTTGCCAAACTGATATAATGAATTTAAAGTGCTAATGCCTGCCAGACCAGAAGAAACATTGAAATCTATCCTAAGTTGATTACATTAGCACCTCCAGCAGCCGCACACCCTCATGTCCAAATGGATTTTTTCACTCGCTGAGAATTGGATCCGGGAGACGAGCAGTGTGTAATTCGAAAGGGGCAAAGCAGTCGGCATCTCAAAAGTGCCTTTTATACTGGAAACTTTGAAAATGGGAGCCAGGAACGGTTTGTAATGTGTAACAGACGCTGCCAGTGACATTATAGCGGTTCTTGCAGGTCGCATAATGTGTTCTTTTGTTGGCCCTGCCCGGCCGCACAATCACAACACACGGATGCACAGTGCGGTGCAGCACCTTCCAGAAATGTTTCCCTGCTTCTCGTGCTGCAATAGGTTCACCCGCTGGAATACATACCGGTCTTTTAAAATAAATTCCTCAGCGCCCCTGCAGACCCGAGTAGTAAGTATGATGAAAGATGATCTTCTTAGTATGAAGCATTCGGAGGTTAAAGTGCAGGGGTCAGGACAGTGCTACCCAGGATGCATGGCGGATGTCTCCTATCTAAACAACAGTGCCTGCTTCAATGCCACCATCCCCCTCACTACTCCCGAAACAGGTGTGCTCCCGGAAGGGATGATCAAAAGAAGGTGCGGATAGGAAACTCGTAAGGCCTCGTTTAGAGTTTTGCTGTATTTCTTCAGGAATTAACGCCGAACAAAAATACCATGGGGGCCAATTACGAATTGGCCGGTATTGCGGCAGCACATCTGCCAGAATACTGCCCACCGGAATTACCTTTACCGCCACTTGGTCTGGCGGGATCACCGCTGGAATGCAAGTAGCGGTGGCAGAGTTAATCCCCATTTCTTGAGAGTCATCTGGAGAATTTTTGGTGGAATTACCACTTCAGTAATTCCACCGATTTTTCTGATTTTCAGTGGAAAGTGGGAGGGTGCTGGAGGTAAATCCCCCACTCCAGGGCCATACTCGTAGTATGGCAGGGCAAGAAAAGTGGTGGGAATTCCGTTACCGTCAATTTTTTACCGGACAGCCACATTCGTAATGAGCCCCCATGACTGTACACGGTAAGGACGCAACAACGGAAAGAGTCTTCATGATTTAGGGCCTCATCAGGTGTTGGCCGGTATCCCAGCCGTAAATCTGCCAGAATACCTCATAAAGCAATTACTGTCAATGCCACTCGGTTCGGTGGTATTATTGCTGAATCACAAGTGGTGGTGGCAGTGTAAATTCTCATTTTATTGAGTCTGTAGGACTCAATGGGGCATTTTTGGTACAATTAAAGTGGCAGTAATTGCGCTGCAGCAATTGCACAAAAAATGAGTGGAAATTCGGCTTTCCCCCAACCTCAATATTGGGCGATGCTGTAATGTGGCGACAACGCTATTACTGGCACATTTTTACCACACTGCCCAACTCCTGATGATCCTCCTTGGAGTCATAAGGACTGGTCCGTTATTCCCTATTTTGGAGTTTATTGGACTACAGGGGTATTGAAATATTACTGCATGCTGTATTTACTGCACGCAGTAATACGGTATACAGTAATGGTATTTTGTGGAGGAAATTTCTTCCAAGCAAAATCAGGCGGTTTTGGTGAATTTCAGTTTTGAAACCCTGAATTTGGCAGAGCGGTAAAACTTACGCAATTCAGAAAGACTCCATGTGTTACTGGTACCACCAAACTGCAAGTGAGGCCCTTACAGTGTGGAAGAAATAAAGGTGACCGGAGCGCAGAAGGAGTGTGGCTGCCAGTTCTCCTTTGTGGCAGCCAAAGAGACGGCAACTCACCATTGAGGAGCGGTACGAACGGTAGGAAAAAACGTAACGGATTTAGTGGTGTATACAGGCCAATACTGAAAAAAACTGTCCTTTGAAGTTCACTTTAGGTTAATCATATCATAGTGGGATCTTATTCTCAGGAGTTTAACGTATTTGTTTTATTCCTCCCTCTCCTTCCTTTCATTTGGTCTCAACCTTGACCTGGGTTCTGGATGTAAATTAATAGTTACTTGATGAGAGAATAATAAGAGGTAATATCCATTGAGCTATTTTTTAACAAGACATAGCATCTTCACTTAAAGCCTTACTTGATTAGACTCTATGTTATAGCATACAAAAGAACCCACATGTTGCCCCTGCTTTCCCTGTTTTCCTCAATCGTTTTTAGAGACTCAACTGCCTTTGCTAAGGGCAATAACATGATGGGAGGATGACAGAGCATGAGGAATAACCCAAGGGGCGTACAGCAAGCTGGAAGTCATTCTAAGAGACCCCATTTATATTGAACCATGGTATTTGTGACTGACCGGTAGCTACCACATAAAAGGTGCCCAATGCTCTGCAACATGTGATTCATTGTCCCTAGATGTGGAAGTAGTAAGTTCCATACTTTTCAGTGGTGGCCCACCACTGTGGTTATGCGGAGGGCACCACCTCTCGCGTGAGTGGCAGGCCACCCCCCCTTCACTGAGCGGCAGGCAGCACAGTCCCCATGTGCTTTATTTGCAGAGGAGACTGCCACGTGCCCCCGAGCAGGGGCTACACATCTTTGTTTGTTTGTTGAGGAGACCTTGCAGCTCTCCCTTACATTCTCTCATCTTTTTCTATGCACACTAACATACTGCTAAAACGCAACATTTCGGCAAAAATTGAATCTTTTCCCTCATTACTATGAATATTGAAATCATCAACAGGCAAGTATAGATTTAAGCTCCAGTTCCTGTATACAACTGGTGTCATATGGTCCTGCTTTATTATGGCTTCAGCCAGTGGCTCTTTATAGAGGTTAAAAAGGCATGGATTTGGGGCCAGCCCTGCCTTGCAAGCTTGGGGAAATCATATGGCCGATTATAAGCTTTGGAAAATATAGATTTTTAAAACGTATAATTAAACTCCTGTCTGTACCCAACTTGACCATAGCCTGCTATAAAAAAAAAAAGCTGCAAGACCTGATAAAAGCATTTATCCTCATCAATCGAGAACATTGCCAAGGAGATCTGAAAGGGGCACAGTAGTACATATTGCCCACATCATCTAACTTAACAAATGTGCCAGAAAGCCCCTTTCACGGTATGGATAATTTCAATAATACACCTATTTAACTCATTTTCCAGGATTATTTGTGCCATGATTTCCACCTAAATTGAGGAGGTAGTATGGTGATTAGAACCGCGTAGGTTGGTGCCTTTACTGTTAGTATCATGTCCACTTTGGCTCATGATGGTGGTTTTGCAAACCACTCATGAGTCCCTTATAAAGCATGCGTTATATTGGGAAAAACACCTCTGAGAGCATTTTTATAAATAAAATAGGGGCCTGGGAACCATCAAGTACTGTCACTTTAGACATTTTAGAATGAGTTATTGCTTCTTTCACTTCTGCATGTGTAACATCCACATTCAACACCTCCTATATCTGAACTGAGGGCTCCATCAAGATGATGGATTCATTTGTCCGCTTGAAGCAGGGGAAGCGTTCCAGCCCATTCAACACTGCCTCATTTCGATTGGCAGATGGCCGCTTCATTTCTCCAATGGCGGGGAGCCTGCCCCCATGGAAAGGACCCCATGAAAGGATCCTCTCCTGTCTGGCCATTACTCCGTGACCCAGCAGAGGACCTGCATTGCTCAGCAGCTCCACTATCATGTGGCTACTTTCCATCCATAGCCATGGTGGTGAAGCTATTCCTGATCGTGGGACTCATGGGCCATTCTTCACTACATCAGAGCTGAGGGCTCCATCAAGATGGCAGATTCCTTTGTCTGCTTGAAGCAGGGGGTACGTTCCAGCCCGTTCAACACACACTGCCTCATTTCGATTGGCTGATGGCCGCTTAATTTCTCCATTGGCAGGGAGTCAGCAGGAGGTGCGGGCCCCCATGGAAAGGACCCCATGGAAGGATCCTCCCCTGTCTGCCCATTACTCTGTGACCCGGCACAGGACCTGCATTGCTCAGCAGCTCCACCACCATGTGACTACTTTCCATCCATAGCCATGGAGGTGGAGCTGCTCCTGATCGTGGGCCTCATAGGCCATTCTTAACTACATCAGAGCTGACGGATCTATCAAGATGGCAGATTCCTTTGTCCGCTTGAAGCAAGGGGTGCATTCCAGCCTGTTCAGAAGTGCCTCATTTTGATTGGCTGATGGCCGCTTCATTTCTCCAATAGGGGGAACTGGCAGGCAAAGCCGGCCCCCATGTAAAGGACCCCATGAAAGGATCCTCTCCTGTGTGGGCCTGTCTGGGTCTTCTAGCGTTTCGGCGGGTTTCTTTGCCCTTTTCTCCCTGAAGCTTAGTTTCACCCGTTTCTACACTGGCACAGCTCCTTTTGTGACGCTTTGCAGCCACAGCCTTTTCATCACCTAATGTATAGAAGGCCTGATTCTCATCCTGCTGGCTCTCCCCCCTTTGGACTGTACTGTTTGCTCACTGCTACAGCCCCTTTGTTTCTTGTTGGTTCGCATCATTGTACATTACAGCATGTGACTCTTCCTATACTGGACCTTGACAGTTCCACTGCTCCTGTCATCCTTCCTGTTTTTGTTCTTTGCTCCTGCTTGACTCTAACTGCATCTCGCTCTACGAGGCAGGACCACCAGCTCTGCCCTTCAATCTCTTCTTGGGACTTCTCCATTTTACCTGCCTATTTGTGTTGTCACACTCCCATTGAGCTTCCCACTTGCTCACCCTACACGGTTTGTCTTGCCTTGTCGCTGCTTATCATGTCACCCCTCCTCATGTAGGTGTGACCTCCCCCTGTCCTCTCCTTAATTTAACTGTGTGATTATGTATGCTGTTCTCCATTAATCTCCTGACTCTTTTATTTATCATGCCTCATACTGCATTGTTTACTTTGTGCTCAGTGATTTCTCCTTCTTGACCCTTCACTATGCTCTGCACCAGTCACCTACCTGCTTATCAAATTTGCTTGCATGTCTGATGTAGCTCCTCATTCCTTGAGGAGAGGCTTTCCCAGTCTGCTCTCTCCTCATACCTGACTGACATAATTGCATTCTGGTTTCCTAATGCAATCGACCTACTTGTTCCCAGCACTTTACTTGGTTGTGCATGTTTTGTACCCCACTTTTCCCCTCCTTCACTTCCTTTCCCCCTATCTGCCCCCTTTTTCTTGTTCAGCACTTGCACATTCCAAATCGCCTCGCAGCCTAGTCAGAATGTTGTTGTTTGTCTCCCTCCCCTCCTTCACCTTCCATTCCCCTGCTCCCATGCTTTAGTACTTGCACGTTCTGAATGCTCCAAGACCTTTTAAGAACGCTTTCTTTTTCTTTTGTACCTTGTTCCTCTTCCCTATCCACCCCTCCTTATCTTGATGCGCCTCAAAACACAATTCTTGCTGCATAGTGGGCATTTTAAATAAACAATAAAATACAGATAAATAAAATAAGGTTGCAAATGTCCAGTTTTTTCTGCAGGGCTCTTCTAGCACAGCCTTATTTCTATGGCCAAATGATCAGAGAATGTCCTCTGAAGATGTTCAGTGCTAGGGATCTGATGTGGAGGTTCTTTCGTAGTGAAGAAGTAGCTCAACCTTAATGACTGTTTGTACTTTTAAAACTAGAAAGTGTAGGCAAGGATGTTCTTACGCGCGTCCGCCATATATCTTCCAAATCATGCACCTCCATCAGCTCTTTTCCTGCTCTTTGGGAAGCTTGTCCTGCTCGGTTTCCATGGACGGTATTCCTCTTTGGATTTGAATTTTAATTCTATAGCTACTTTCTCTGGAGGTGGCTTTTCTGCATCCTCTGGAAGGAGTTGAATAATAGGAGTTTTGTTTTCAGTGTTGGACCCATTAATGTTACATTGGGCCTCATTACACGGATGGCGGTAAGGGTTTACTGGTACCGGTAAATCCTTACCGCCTTACTACGAGGTCCCTTTGCGGGTTGGGGAATTTAACGCCTGCTTTTTGCAGTACCGTAATTAGCGCCTTCCCCATTCCCATTATGCCCTATGGGGCAAAAATGGGAATGGGGAAGGGCAATGGTGGAAGGGGGAATTACCGCCCCGCCAACCTTGGAATGGGGCGGTAATTTCCCTTTCCACCAAGGCGGTGACGGTATTTTACCGGCATGAACCATGGCGCTAATAGCGCCATCTGTGTAATGAGGCCCATTGAGTCCTCCTGTCTGATATTTCTTTACGACTGCGCACACACACTATTTCCCCAATGGGGCTGCTAATGAGCATCTGAGGGAACAAGGTTATATTTTGAAGACTAAAATAGCCGTCGAGTTTTGATTGGATTTCATGAATGCTTCAGCCCAGGGTGGCATAAGATAATGCTTTGCTTGCTCAACTGAAAGATGGGGTTCCTTTTCCCGTTAATATTCTGTGTCGACATGATCAAGTTCTTCCATCTGTACTGTGTTCACCATGGCATATGGATCTTTGACCATCTTTATTATTTTGCATATTTATTTATTCATGAAGATTCTTCTGCACTGACCTAGTTTTAGTGTCAATGCCTCTAACAGAGTTATTTTGAAACAGGAGTTGAGTGCCGGCACTTATAGAATGGAAATGTCTTCAGTCCTAGCTATTGATTTTTGCTAAATTCACTGTGCCCAGGATCTTTTGAAATGCACTATTTTGATTCCCATGTTCCCAAGCTTAATCTGCGAAATTAAGCTTTAAATGGTTCACATGTTGCAAGATCCTGAACCAAAAGAAAACTCTTTCGGATAGTTTGCCAGTGGGATAGTACAAAGCATATTTTGGCTATCAAGACCAGCGGAGGGCAATGGCACTTATTGTTTTACAAATTAACCAATGAAGAGAAGTAACATTTTGCAAGTTTCTGAATTGCCAATTGTTTATTTTTTTCCGATCATCAAAATGTGATAAATGAAATGTGTGCCGAGTTAATGGTGGTCCCAGTAGTTCCCAAAACAGAGGCAAATACGGTGCTTGGAATTTGATAGTGCCATACTGGATTCTGATTCAGGAAACACTCAAGCCAGGCTACTGAGGATCTGATATGGGAAATCACAGAAAGATGCTTTCTTTTGATCTTATTACATCCCGAAGTTTCCATTGGCTATTTTCATATTCCTTGTTCGTAGAGTCATACTATTTACATTAATTGAAGTACCCATTGGTGCTGATCGGATCAGCCTCTTTAGAGGAGAATCTGTTACCCACAACCACCCATTGGGATCTGTAGATTTGAGAAGGTGCTCTGTTAGGGAACACTGTTGAAGATGTGGGGCAAAATGTGATAGCTGTTTTTATTGTTCCTTTTTGCTAACAAGAATTCTTGTATGGGTTTCAGATGCCTGAATGTAGGGCATCGCCACAACATGTGTAAACAAATTAGAAGCTGATGCTTTGGTTGCTCTCGACAACATGAATACTCTCACAGAGAGTGAGACAAACACTCATGGTCTGCTCAGGGGAAATCTCCAAAATGGTTTCATTGTTCCTTTCAGGTCTCCTGCAGGTGCATCGCTATTTTGTATGGTGAAAACCTTCACAGTTGCGTCTCTTTGTTGATTATCAAGGTATGAACAGCGTCAGGGATAGATTTTCATTGCCTTTGATCAGATCAGTGGAGGTATGGTTTTTATCTGGTTGGATTAGTAAGGTACTTAACACATTTTGGATGGGATGTTGCAACTATTGGAAACTTGCATTAACATCCTTTGGGTATTAAAAATATCTTATGATCATTGCAGATATGATGTGTTGTGGTGGAAAAATAAAGAAAATGCATGTTATACTGATGAGGCCCAACAAGGCTGAAACACATGTCTGGAGTTGCTGTTGATACTCTTGCTCAAAGGAGGTTTGCCTGGCATTTCGGTGCTGGACTGCCCTTGTGGGTGAGACAAACACTGATATGCAAATGGGTATTCGTCCTTTGTGAAAAGTAACGTGAGCAAAAAGCGATGGTTGCAGACTCTCAAAGTGGGAAGAAACCACAGAACATGTTATCATGCCATGTTCTTTCTAGAGAGGGGCACCTGCTACCTTTTTTTGCAAAGGAACTTTGGGTTGGTCACCCTAAGTTACCTGGGGAGAAGCACAGCTCCACCTCACTGATGAGGCCCAACAAGGCTGGAACATGTGTCTGGGACTCTCAGAGTGGGAAAAAAACACAGAACATGTTATCATGCCATGTTTTTTCTAGACAGGGGCGCCTGCTATCTTTTTTTGCATGTTATACAGTGTTTTATTCTGATTTGAAATGAAGAAATGTAACGGTCCTTTAAGAACCAAACCAGTATGAACAGTGGCGGCTGCTATAATAGGGCGGCCGGGCGCCGCCCCCCCAGAAAAGGAGAAAAGAAAGAGGAAGCTAAAAGAGATTCAATCTGAGAACTTCTCTGATTGAATCTCTTTTAGCTTGCATTTCCTTTGACAACAGCGCGGGGGCGCTGTGGCAAGGCAACAATAACAAAGGGCCGGGCCCGGCTGCTTTCACAGCGGGGCGCGTCCCGTTTTACGTCTTCATTCTTCAATAGTAGAGTGCGTGGAGCTCGTAGCTCCACGCACTCTACGTAAGCCCCATCAATTAGAAGGATGGCAGGGCGCTTCAGGGGTGGCCCCACCAGTCTAAAATATGCGTAAACAGCACACTAGGTCCGGGTAATCAGTCGTCACTGAAATTCCCTCCAGTCCCTCCCCTGCATGGAGACAGGAATGTCATTGGCTGTTTGCCGGCCAATGACAACCCTTGCATTGGCTGGCAAACAGCCAATGACATTACTGTAGCTATGCAGATCTATGGTGCAGGGTGTGTGGGTGCGCCTGCGCCACCTTCACACTCTTCCCTGGCCTTGATTCTTTAGATGACGGCAGGAGTCACAAGTCGACGCGAGCCCAGCTGCCCGGCCCTGAAGACCACCACCAGCCCAGCAGAGACGGCCTGGACCCTGGTCCACGAGTCCACAACATGAGTTGCCGGCGGGTAAGTAGGTGGTCCCAGCAGATGTTGTTTCTTGTTTGTGTTTTGGGCCCGGGGAGGGAACGTGGTCCACGAGCCCCAGTCAGCAACACTGAAAGACGTGTAGGCCAGGGCCTACGTCTTTCAGTGTTGCTGACTAGACTGCCGTCAACTTAATGGGGCCTTGGCCCATGCGGACAGTAAGGCCCAGGCAGGCGTACTGCTGCTGCCCAGTGCGTGCCACGTAGAATCTCCATCCAAAATGTGCCGTTTTATATTTTCGGCATTTTTCGACAAAAAATGCCGAAAATATAAAACGGCACAAGTAAGTCACCAGGCAGAGCCCTGGCAGCGTGAGGAAGAGGCCTGGCCGCCTGGCACAGTGGCACCACCACCACGGCTGGTGCAGTGCCTGGTGGCCAGGCCTAGCAGCATGATGCGGGAGGGGTCGCTGGCCGTGGCTGGCTATGATACAGGTGGGAGGCTGGCTTCATGCCTTTTGTATTCCCACCAAAGCTGAAGCAGCAATGAAACTGCTCTGTGAAAGGTTTCTACTGATGTTGAATGGGAGGAAAATAGGTCAGGCCTTGTGACTGCTATTGACTTTTATTTTTTTATTTTATGTTTTAGTCCTGAGCTGACCAGGCTCTGCTCTGATTTTGGCAGCTGGCAGCTTGCAGTTTTAGTTCAGCTTGAGCCACTCATTTGGCCTCAGCAAGGCAGAGGGTTCTATGTTCTTATGCCAGAAATAGAATGCCGGTGGGAGAACACCCTCAACAGCACTCCCGTTTTATTTTTTACAGGGGTACCCCCCATCAACCTCTCCCTTCCCCATCATATAAACACTTTACCTCTTTGCTTGAGGGGTATACACTTGAATTCTGTTGCCAGCAGTTTTTCTGCCAGCATTGAATTCCAGAATGGTCCCGGGCCCTGCTTGGCCCGCCCACATCTGAGCATCAGAGAGTAATACAAGATACCTTGTCTGGGGTTTACTCAACTACTTTTCCAGTTTTGTGTTAACAGTGTAACCTCAATGGCTTGCTCAGCAGTGATATGTGGGCTCTGTCCTATTGGATTACTTGCACTGTGTTTGCATGGGGGAACTCGGCTAAAGCCCACATCAGCAACGGATATCCGCAGGGGCCTGCATGGATGAACTAGGGATACTAGTCCAGGCAATGGCCTGTTATTCTCCATGTGAAATGTCAACAATGACAGTAGTTGTGTATGGAATATAGGTCTTGTAATGCTGGTGCATGTGACTGAGGCGAGTAGGTCTAGTGACAGCATTTCATAGTCCTGTTCCATGCAATGCTGATGGCCCAGACATGGTGGAGGGGTTTGCAAGCAGTTGTGCCTTATTGTGAAAATTAGGGTCACATGCGGTAGGATTGACATGTTGTAATGCAGATGCAGTGCTACATGTTATGGTATTGTATGCATATATGTCTAGTGCGCTCAGTTATTTACATTACCTTGTGACATGATCTTCTTGTGTGATTTCTGACTTCCTGCACTCTGGAGGGAAGTAATGATGTATATCTAACGTGTAGAGAAAGGAAAAGTCATGTTGGGGGTCAGAAACGAAAAGGGTGCTCCCCATCACCTACCAGTGCTGGTTCATGTGAAGAGGTCCTAGCACGGGGCAGACAACTAACCCCACTCCCCATCACCTTCCAGTGCTGGTTCATGTGAGGGTGGTCCTAGCAGGGGTCAGACACCTAACCCCCCCATCACCTTCCAGTGCTAGTTCATGTGGGCGTGGTTCTAGCAGGGATCCGACACCCAACCCCACTTCCCATCAGCTTCAATTCTGAGTTTGTTGAGGTGATGTGTCTGAGTTAGTGTGACCCCTGACTGGGGGTGCCAGATGTGGGCCAGGTGTGCCTTTAGCACCCCCAATCCCCCCAATCTGTTGTCGGAAGGTGAATGCGTATGCCTCGGGGGGGCAGTGGTATTCTTGGTGCTTGACAGTGAGGACAGAGAATATTTTGAACTAGGTGGGCTGTGGGGAATGTAAAGTGTGTTGCTCCCCAACTCCGGCTGGCATATTTTGGGATAAGTGTGTTAGGCCATTGAATGGAGGCGTGCTAGCAGGGATGCTCGTCATTGAGTATATCTGAGGGGGAGGTGGGTGAAGGCTATAAGAGTGGGTTGGGCACCAAATGGCCCTCCATGTCACTGTCCATTGCATGTTTGGTTGGGGGCGGCCCTGGCAGGACGTCTGAGGTCTGTATACCCTCCCAGTCTTCTACCAGTTTGGCTTTATGGGGTGATGTCCTGTCTTTGTGGGGACTGACAGACAAACGACGGGAATGCTTGTAGAACCTCCATCTCCTCATGGGACTGTAACGGTATGTGTCAGAGGTTGGGTTGGGGTGGGTATGGTGTGAGGAGAGGGGGAGGGGGTGAGGAAGGAGCGAGATAGTGAGGTGGGAGAAGCAAGGAGAGGGAGAACTGGGAAAGAGCGGCAAGTAGGTGGCTAGGAAGAAGGAAGGAGAGGAAAAGGAAGGTGATAGAGAAGGATAGTTTGGGTGGAAGACGAGAGATGGGCGGGAAGAGGGAGAGATGGATAGAGTGAGGGGAGGAAAGGAAGGAGTCGAAGGGCAGGGGAAGAGGGAGAGCAAGAGATGGGTGAGTTTAGAGGAAGGAGTAAGATGGAGAAATAAGGAGAAGCGATGAGGAAAAAGAAGAGGACCAGTAAGAGAAGGAGAGAGGCAGGTTGGAAGAAAGGACACGTAGAGTTGGGAGGGGAGATAGGAAGAGGGCGATAGAAAGAATGATAAAGTGAGTAAGGGGAACTGATTATGAAGAATGGAATGAAGATGTATCAAAAGGAGCGAGAAGAGAGTGGAGGCGTGGGAGTAGTGAGGAGGGGGATAGAGTAGGGCAATCTTTAAAAGGTGCAGCACTCCTGTTTTGCTGCCTCCACCCCTCCGAAGGCTCCGATGTTGCAGAACAGGTCTGCAGGCATGGCGCAGGGGGTGGAGCAAGCGTGCAGAGCTCTGCTAACGCTGATCTCGTTCTGATGATGCTTTATTTACTTATTCCTACACCTTGCCCAACACCCCACAGTTATGCGCACAGCTGACCTCTGCACACCATCCCTGGCCCAGTCTGGTGCCCTTCTAGTGCCTTCCTCCAAATGTCCCCTCCCATCTAGCCGATTCCTCTGGCCCAGTACGCTGTAAAATGCCCTTGCCACAAATTGTATCAAAAAACACACCGCGGGTATTTCTCCAACAGTTTGTCCAGCAAAGTAGCCAACTGTGATCGCAAATGAGGGCCAGGGTTTTTGTGGGGCCGGAGCCCATTTTTTGCCCCAGTCCGACCTTGTCCTTTCCATGATGTAAAGTGAAAAGGTGCTCGCCTCAGATTCAGCTCCACAGCGATGAGTGCCCTTCTCAAGCTGGGCGCGGTCCTAAGTACCATGGCCATGATTTCCAACTGGATTTCCCAGAGATAGTACCAGCTATTCTCAATACAAGCTGCTGTAAAATACACCATCACACTTGCACACGTAAGAATAGTGTACCACCATTAATATGTAAAACCGAATGCTTTTTTCATATTTCGGTGGGTTTTTTGGACAGTAAATTGCATATTTTGTAGGCCATTTTTCCAAAGATTTTGCAGGGGGAGGAGGATGGGCTCGCGCGCTGCGCGCACTCGCTACTAAATTCGCCCTGGAAAATGTACGCCCCACCAGCTTTCAAACTCACCAGCCGCCACTGAGTATGAATGCTGCTCTAGTAGTTGGTCCTGGCCAATATAACACTGCACCCCTATGGTTAGATGCCAGACTCTACACAGAAATTGAAATGCTTGGCCACATATAAGTGTTTCTTCCTGGCACACAAAAGCAAGAAATCCTCGTTTCACATTACTCATGCATTGCACAAGTTAGGTCGTTTTTCCTGAACCTTGCCCATTATAATTGCACCAGTTGATTCTGGATGACACTTCTTTGTACTCAAAATATAGATCGCAGATATAAATATTTTATAATAAGAGCCCAGCTGCAGAATAGTGTATGGGCTACACTGTACAGGACCAGGAGTAGTTCTTGTGGTAGGAAAGAAACTAAAAGTGTAATTTGTAAAAAAAAAAAAATAAATGCCCTGAACACCTTCAAATATGCCCCTATCATTGATTCAAAAGTAATTAAAAGTTTATAAGAATTGCCTTGTTTTGGGAGGGGCATGTTTGGTTGTGGAAACCTTTCCTGCCCGTATATGTTGTTCATTTTGCTGTACTGTTATTAAAGACATTTACCAATCTTCCTTGTTCCTTATTCAGATCATGTGAAAGGATATATTTCTTCAACAGTGGTGTCGTTCCAGTTGTGTACTGCTTCCTTGATAGTTCAAAGGTGTATGGGTGCAATATTTTCTGACATTTTAATCAGTTTGTAAAGGTTTATATGGGTGATATTGTAATGTGATCTTCCTTAATATCTGAATAGATTTTGAACTTACACTGTGATGCGAGCCAGCCAGCACAGGTTTCTTCTCCTCCACCACGAGGCCCGAGGAACCCCCCCCCCACCCCACCTGCACCAGCACAAAAGACAAGCCCTCTGGGCTTTATTGGGCCTAATCACACCCACTGGAGAATGGAACACAGTGTGCTCTCTAATATCAGCAGCGAACACCAAAAAGGAAAAATAATTATTTTAAAGTGAAAGTGACTTCATCTGCAGTTGCTGTGTTCGTTTTGCTGTTTCTGCCTATCAAAGGCACTGTGAGGCAGCATTTCCATCATGCTGGCCCCTGATCGCTAGGTACCAGAGTGCCTGCTCTGCTGAGGAAGGCATTGTCTGATTGGGCCCCTCTTCCAGCAAAAGGCCCAATTAGGCAAGACATCAGGTGAATGCCGGCCGGCCTCCCAAGGCCCACATCTAAGGCCCTGTCTGAACCTGTCTGAGTTGGTAGGGCTCGGCTGGGCCCCCACCTTAGTTCTCCAACACAAACAATGCTGCAGCCTCCTGTGCACTGCTTGCTCCTGCATGAACTTGGATCAGAGCACCCAAGGCCTTCCTTTCTGTGCAAACGTGAGTGATAGCTGAACTGTCCTATTGCCTCCTCTAGCTTTCTCCCTGAACCTTAACTGTGCCAATCCTATTCTGACTTTCTCTCTTCACCACCTCTCTCCGTCACTGCACTCGGTGTTCTACAATTGCTAAACTCATTCAAGTTGTGTTTCTCCTTTACATCTTGCATTCATTGTGACAATTTTTTTAAATCAAATCTAGGTGGGTGTGCTTTACATCTTGCATACACTGTGTGCATTGTGATCCTTTTTAAAATAGAATCTAGGTGGGTGTGCTTTACATCTTGCATCCATTTTGTGCTCTGCATTCTGATCCTTTTTCAAATTGAATCTAGGTGGGTGTGCTTTACATCTTGCATTCCTTCTGTGCATTGTGATCATTTTTTAAATCTAATCTAGGTGGGTGTGCCTGACATCTTGCATTCATTTTTGTGTATTGTGATCCTTTTTAAAATTGCATCCTGCACCCTACCTATTGCTCTGCATTTGTATTTGTGCCATCCCTAACTACTAGGCCACCTGAGAGTAAGAGCCAGGACTGTTCAGTGCGGCCCCCCGTTTTACTTTTCCTTCTCTCATCTATCCTCTGCCACTGAGATGGCACTCACCATCTCTCCATTCTTCTCCAACTGCTACACTATCACCTATCCTCCCTCTCTCATGAAATCTAGACGTGAAAAGCACAAAAAAGACATCCTGGATGCAAATCATAGCCTTCCCATCACAGACACCTATGTCAGTGCATCTTCCAGAGAGATCTTCACCGATATCCTCTTCTCTGTCCTCTCTCCTGACCCATGGACTTCTCATCTCATCTCTACTCTCTCCCCTTTCACTTCCTCTCCCAATAATTGTGGCACCAAGTGAGAAGTCCTCCTGGCGGGCTTTTTCTCATCACGCTGCATCATTAATGTCTACCATACTGGCACTATCCTTGTTCAGGACCCTCAAGCCAACTTCCTTCTCTTTGACCGGATCCTGCCATCCCTCATTGACTTTCTTCCTTCCCCTGCCTCTCCCCTGCCCTCTCTCTCTGCCCCCCCCCCTTACTGGAGTACCACGCCCCTGTACTCCACCTCAGAAAACCTTCAAAGGCAGCCACCGTCTCCACCTGGCCACTCTTAACGCCCGCTCAGCCAACAAACACTCTGCTGACATCTGCCACCTTCTTGAAAACACTGACCATGACATTCTTGCTCTTACTGAGATATGGTTCAATGCCAGCTCAGTCACTGCTTTTGACTCCCTCCTACCTGACGGCTTAAAGATCATTTCCAAGCCATTACCTCACTGTGCTGGTGGTGGGGTTGCCTTAATCTTCCCTGAGTGGGTTCCTTCTTCCACCTTACCCACTCAGTTCTACTCTTCCTTTGAGAGCCTGGTATGCAAGTTGGCAATCTTTTCCTCCTCCACCCTGACCATTGCTACCATTTACCGGCCTCCAGGCGCTACTCCCTGTTCCTCTCTGAATGGGCTGGTTTCTGTTCCTCCTTACTTTCAACCTCTTCTAACCTGCTCCTCTGCTCCTCCTGGTTGACTTTAACATCCAATTGGACTCCCCTGGCACAGCATCCACTCTTTTCATTGTCCCCTGCACCTCTCTATCCCTCTCCATTCTACCTTCTGGTCCAACCCACTCTGCTGGGCACACTCTGGACACCCTCATCAACTCACACCTCCCTCTCTCATCTCCTCTGGTCCCCCCTCTCTCTTGGTCAGACTACTCTCTTGTCTCCACCCACCTGGGTCCCTACGGCCCTGTGACCTCACCTCCAAAAGCCATACCAACCTTGTTCACAGACATCTGCCCGATGAAACGAGTGTCAGCTGCTGCCTTCACTTCCACATATATCTACTGTCATGATTCTTGCCCCTTATGTCCCCAGCCCTCCAAAATGTCAGGCTGGAGCCAGGCCATGATCACCTACATGGCCCTCAAGGGCCTCTCCATCCCTCCAAAGACCCACTTGGAGTCAGACTTGGCGCTTGTGGCACCAGACTCACTCACTCCCATAGGATAACATTGGGGATTGGACTTGTAGTGCATTGATGGGGACAAGATGGATGCCCCCACATATTTCGGTTCCCAGAACTGCATGTGCAGTCTAGTCTTTTGGGTGTGGTTCATCCCAGAGACACCTGGGATACCCAGAGACTATTTAAGCCACGGCCAGGCTGAGAAATATACTTTGTGTTTTCTGCACCTACAGCGTGACACTCACCGTGTTCGGATCGGTCTGCAGTAGGTCTGCATCTTTCTTCTGCGCTCAGCTCCTGCAAGAACAAGAACACCATTAGGAACAGCCTTGCCTTGCGGCGCTTCTGCCCATCATTCATCGCTCCTTCTGTTCTGCGGGCATCTTCGGCGGTGTCATTCCCATCCTGGCACGCCGCTTCCTAAGGAAAAGGGAAAAGAACAGAAAAAAGGCATTAGTAAGCATTCAGCAAATCTTTGCTTATTTTTAAAGACTGTACGATCTTCAAACGCTTACCTGAATCCCAGCCGCTCTGGGGGAACTCTGTCTCCGGAACTTCTTATCCATCTGCAAGAGGGAAAAGACACTCCAGGTTAGCGTGGAAATATCTAGATGCGCCGCCTACCGCACTTACTCACCGCATTTCTTCTTCATAACCGGCATCCACGCTGAAAACGTTGCGGCACCTAGAAGACACAGAAAAAGAACTCAGTTCAATACAAATATGAAAGGGTTGCATCGTGCATCGCGCTCTCACTCACCTTCAGTGCTACTCATCTCAGCAGCACGTCGCCATCCCCAGACGCCGGCCATCATCTAAGGAAGGAAAGGAACGAAGTTAGTGAACTGTTCAAAAGACTCATTATACTTACCTGTCGGACTCTTGCCAGTGAAGTAACTAGGCAGCAACGAGCCTGCATCAATCAACGCACCCCTGTGCTGAAAGCAGGACGGAGAGCACACTTTCCAAGAAAACAAGGTGAGCTGTGGATCAAAGGGAAGGGTTGGACCCTGGGGAAGAAGGGGTTCAAGCACACAGAGACAATAGGGAGTTAAACTCTACTAATCCTGTGTTTCAGGCCCAGTCTCCAGTCGAGTAGACTCCAGGGAAGGGTTTGAGGTCGTAAGAGGTCAGAACAGGCTGAGTGACGTCCTCGTGGATACCAGGTGAGCGTTACATCTACCCTTGCCCCCAATTCAGACTCTACCACTGACACTGCTCTCAGCAACCGCCACCTGTCCATCACCAACACCCTTGACATTCTTGCCCCAGTCATGAGGGTCTGCCTGAAACCTGCATCTAAAGGCAACACATGGTACGACTCCGAACTTGCAGCCCTGAAACAAAAGTGCAAGCTGATGAATGAAAGTGGCAAACTTCAGGCTCACCTTCTGACAAACTGGCCTGCCACCTGCTCCAAAGGCAATACATACTCTCTATCCATGCCTAGAAAAGGGCTCACATCCAGACACGGGAATCTGGCACATCCAACAACACGGCTGGACTTTTCAAACTCTGCAGGGAACTAGCCAACCCTTTGACAGTCTCCTCCTCCCCTATTCCTTCTCAGGCCCTCTTCATCACCCTGGCCACTCACTTCACCATCAAAACTCAGGACATCCTGACAACCTTGATACTCACCCTCCCAACCCATCCCTCAGCCCCTTCCCTCCCTTGGTTACTCACCATTCTCTTTCCTCCTTCTCCTCGTTCGCCCTTGTCACACCCAAAGAAGTCACCAGAGTTGTCCGCTCCAGGAAGGTCTCTTCCAAACAGGCTTCCCTTGCTCATCCAGAACCTTCAAGGACAACATTGGCTATCTTGCCCCTGTACTCATTGATCTCTGCAACCACTCTTTTGCCACTGGTTCTTTCCCCTCCTCCCTCAAGCACTCCCTTATGTGCTCCCTCCTTAAAAGTCCATCAACAGACCCTACCTTCCCGTCCAACTACCACCCTATCTCCATCACCCCTTTCCTGGGGAAACTGCTGAAGAAGTTGGCCCTGCCCCAACTCAACTCTCACACTGAACTTGCTGGTGGTCTCCATGACCATCAATCTGGATTCCGAGTATCCAGAGGCACGGAGACTGCTCTTCCGAACACCCATGAAGAACAGCTCAGATCCCTGGATTCCAACACCCAAGCTGTCCTCATCCTTCTTGATCTCTCCTCTGCCTTTGGCATGGGCAACCATTTCATCCTCATACAAAGGCTCCACGACACCCTTGGTTTCTCTGAGCATTCACTGGACTGGCTGAACCCCTTCCTAACTGACTGCTCCTCCCAAGTCATCCTGAGCACCTTCTCCTCTCCTTCCTCCTTCTCCAACATCTATCTTACTAAGCTGGCACTTCTCATCTCCTCCTTCGACCCCAACTTCCAGTGTTATGCAGATGACACGCAACTCTTCTTCAAACTTCCTGCTGACCCTTTTGCACCTTCCATCATCCCTGACTGC
This sequence comes from Ambystoma mexicanum, assembly GCF_040938575.1. Lineage (NCBI taxonomy): Eukaryota > Metazoa > Chordata > Amphibia > Caudata > Ambystomatidae > Ambystoma > Ambystoma mexicanum. Next base: position 135,248,416 of record NC_090941.1, on the reverse strand, counting down.
CTATCTGCCATCCAGGCCTGGTGCACTTCCAATGATCTATGCCTCAATGCCAGCAAAACGGAGATCCTTCCCATTTGGACCCCTGCTCCGGACTTCTTCCCTTCGCTCTGGCCTTCACCCATGAGCTCTCTCCCTGTTCCTTCTTCTGAAGACAGAAACCTTGGAGTCATATTTGACTCCATTCTTTCCTTCCTCACTCACACTCAGGACATTGCCAAGAAGTTCCACTTTCAGCTCTTCCTTCTCAAAGGAATTCTACCTTTTCTCACCTTCCCCCAGCAGAACAATGTTACCAGTGCCCTGGTTCTCTCTAGGCTTGACTATTTCAATAGCCTCCTTCTGAATCTACCTTCTTCCACTCTGCGACCACTCCAGCTAATCCAGAATAGGGCTGTGGGATTTATCCTTGGCCTCAAGCCCAGGGACTGCATCTCTCTTGCCCTGAAAAGTCTTCACTGGCTCCTGGTTGATTCACGGATTCAATTGAAATCCCTCTGTATCATCCACAACACTGTCTGGGGCCGGGGACCACATTATCTGCAAATCTCTCTTACCAATTATTCCCCCTCTAGACCTCTGCGCTCCTCTGGCATCAACTCTTTGGGCCTCATTACGAGTCCGGCGGTAGCCGTGCCGGAAAGACTGGCAGGCTCCCGCCGGACCCGTATTACCATTCCGTCTCCGTAATTGCCAGAATCAATGGGGCATTACAACCCCGGTGACCCGGTAATTCCGGAGGCAGAATTCTGTAAATCCCCATTCCCATGAAGTCCGATAGGACTCCATGGTGATGGGGACCATGGAAACAACGGTTCCATCTATGACAAAGCCGGTGTTTCCATGTCTGCCTGCAGGCGGGTGGTGTTAATCCCGCCAGGTCAGACCTGGCGGGAGTGATACCTCCTGCTTGCAAGACTCTGAATCAGCCAGTCCAGAAAGAACAGTGGCAGCTGTTTTACTGCCACCATTCTTTCCGGACCAGCAGGGTCGTAATGAGGCCCTTTGTGTGTAAAACGGTTTTGCTAAACAGAGGGCAGGAGGTTGATCGCTTTCCTCAGCTGGCTCCCTTCTTTGGAACAGCCTCTCCCTCCCTCTTTGTGTTGAGCAGGACTTTCTTAAATTTAAATTCCAGACGCTCCTCAAGACTTTCCTCTTTACCTCCTCCTTAACCCCATCTCTCTTCTGCTAATCTGACAGTTGTTTGATTGGTGTCCAGGGCGCTTATGCATCCTCAAGGCCCTGACCCCCCCACACTGAATCGTCCTCAGCTTCTGTCTATCCTCAGCACTTGCCTCGGCATACCCTCCACCCTGGAGGCTCTCACTTACCATGCATTGCACTTCAAATTTTTCTCACCCATGAGCACCCCAGCACCTACCCCATTCCCCCGCCCCCCTGCTTCGTGGTAGGTTTGTCTTAACCCATTATCCCCCGACCTCCGTTGTATTTTTATTTTATTTATTTCATACGTATGCATTCAACCAACAAAGGCTCTACATATATCTAAACAATAGAAGACAACAATGAGAAAAAGTCAAGGTTAAATCCCTGCACTAAGTAAGACAGAACAGCTCAAAAGGGCTAGTGTTAAAATATGCCATCAAACAATTGGCTAAGAATGTGCAAACATAGGTCATAAAAATTCATCAAATGAAAAATGTAATTTACATCATGTCCTTTTAATAGTTTTTCCCACATTACATTAACATATTCAAGGTATCAATAATTATCGTAGGCCTTCAAATATTTCAGTCTCAAATTGTCAAGACTCTCACAGTGACATAGAATGTGTTCAGCTGTTTCGATTTTTATAATCCCACATAATCTACATCACCGACTATTTCTTGAAATTCCACGTTTAGCACCGACTATTTCCAAGGTATCCCAGCACACAAAGTTTATCATTGTTAGCAAATTCCTCTGAATGCTTTCAATAATTCAACAATGGTATCTAAAGGTTATCTAAAGTGCATAATTTAGCATATAGCATTGCCACTTTATATTCCATAGTGTCACCTATGCGCATCACGTTACATTCTAGTAATATAAATTCACACGTTCGGGATTTAAGCATTCTGAATAGAATTTTGTAAATTTTCCCTTCAAACCTATTCAATTACTGTTTGAATTTTTTTCCCCCATATTTCGGCACTGTATAGAACACAGGGGACAACTTTAGCAGAATATAACAATAGGATGGTACTTAAGGAACATCCGCCTTGTGTTCCAATAAAGGGCCTCATCATGACTTGGGCGGTAACGGTAACGCTATTAGCGCAGGCGGTATTAGCCCTACCGCCGAACTCCCCGGCGCTAATAGCGCCGGATCACAAGTTTGGCGGTAATAAGTCCCCATTTCCCACTGAGCCCATTCCGGAATGCCCCATTCCCCATTGGGCTCAATGGGGAATCTTCGCTCTAATACTGCCGGCGGATTTCCCACCGGCGGTAATAGCGTGAATTTTCGGCGGGTTTCCCCCCAGCTCAAAGCTGGGGCGAAATCCACTGAAGCCCTGATTCGGCGGACCCTTAAATCCGGCGGTAATAGCGCTACCGCCGGATTTAATGGTTACCGCCGAAGTCGTGATGAGGCCCAAAGTGACTTAATGCCATAGAGCCTCATCACGAGTTGGGCTGTAGCCCTTAAATGCGGTGGTAACGGTATTACAGCCGCATTTAAGGGCTGGCCCTATCACGAGTTGGGCGCTAAATGGGCTGTTCTACCTCCAGCCTTTCTCTGGAGGTGAAAATCCCCTGTTTTCGGCTGTATTACCGCCGGCTATATTAGCCCGCATAATTAGCGCTGAAAATACCCCATTGAATCCAATGAACCCAATGGGGAATGGGGATTTACCGTTAACACCCAACTCGTGATCCGGCGGTAATACAGCTGGACCGGTCAGTGCTAGGGCTATTACAGTCGGCGGTATTACAGCCGGGAATACAGCCCAACTCGTGATGAGGCCCATAGTAATTTTCATACACTTGCTTTGGTCTCGAACCACGGTTGGTTCCAACTCAACTTCTGATGTACAACAACACCCAGATATCTATAACATTCAGTCAGTTCAATATTCTGACCAGCAATGGTCCATCTCAGATTATGTACTCCTTGACTTTTTGTTTTTCCCAAGAAGGCAATCATTGTAGTCTTTCCTAGTTTAATTTTAAGCCCATTCTCATGAGCAAACTTCTCTAGCGCCATCAATCTAAACTGTAGTCCTCTGGGGGTATAATCAAGTAGCAAAAGCTCATCTGCATAACCTAGCCAACCGACTTTTAACTGACATATTTTGATATCATTTGAGAGGGTGGCGTTTAGTGCTACTGCCAAATCTGCTAAATACAAGTTAAAAAGGGTGTCAGCCAGAATGCAACCCTGTTTAACTCCTCTACAGGTAGGGATCAGATTGGTAACTTTACCCTCTCCATCAAGCCTAACTCTAACAGAGGTATAAGTGTATAATAGTGCCAAGTGTATAAAAGAACTGCAGCATTATATTTCAGGATGTTCAAATTGTTGTACGTTTCTTTATGATCATCAAAAGCTCAAAGCAACAAAAGGCAGAGAGATCAGTGGTCTATAGTCTAAATGTGGGTTGTATATAAGAAGAATAACTTAGATTAATATTTTATGTGTGTTATTAAGAAAGGAATAGCCAACAAATGCGCCGGAAATGTTATACAAAATAAGTATTGTTTACCCCCAAAAAAACTTTAACTATCCAGTTGCAATCCCTGAATTCACTTTCGGATTACCCTAAAATCCACGCAACCTAGGAGCAACTCTTCCTAGCCTCCTTACACCTTCAACTGCCTGGTGGGTACTCTGTTATTCATATCAGGTGCTCTGTGTCAACCAAGGTGTGGTGAGCTTGTGTTTTCCTAGCTCCTGTAGTTTGGTGGAAGGCATGCCACCAATCATGATACCAACAGTGGAGGCCAGAAGCAAGGAAACCAGACTCATGGAAGCTCATATTTCAGAGTGAATACATTGGTATATCGGGATGCACTCCGAACTGTGGCGCCCACTGCCAACGCATGCCTAGGGCCCACACATTCTGAAGGTAGGTAGAATATGCCAACACAAAGGCATTTGCTCAGACAGATTCCTCTTTGTGACCCCCCAACCACTCCAACTGCATAATGAGTGAGTTTTCCTCACTTGCTTGCACAACTGGCACATGCAAGTCAGGGAAAAGGTTTGTCAATAGGCAGCTGTGGAGTTGGTAGTCGGAGACTATGGTAATGCGCAGCGCACGCTGCCGCAATGAGAGGCCCACACTCACACATCTGGTCTCAACTCTCTTTCATTATGAACCGAGGCTTCCTGCCTCTTCTCGTCACGTTCTTTCCCTTCCCGCCGCTCTAGCCCTTCCTCCCCACGCCACGACATGCGAGGTTACAACATGACAGCAGCTATCAAGGTCAGAGGGCCATGCAGGCTATGCGCACATGTGGTGGTGGACATACTCTCAGGTCATTGAACGATAGTGTACCTTGACAGAGTAGTGAAGGTGAACCTGTACCAGTAGGCCACACGTGACACCTCAGGATGACTTCCACGGCATACAACCATACATTCTGTACATGTGAGACGGTAGAGTACTACTGTTGGAATGTGCTTAGTGATGTTCAGTTCTGCATGTCATGTATATGCAGTCGATGACATGTACTGGTGTATTTCTGGGTGCGTTATGGGAACATGGTATCTTCCAGGGGGCACAGATGCGTGTCATGATGACGGCACCGACCATGAGAGTGTTAGCTATGCATGAGGCATGGTTGGTAACTGTTGCACAGGACCACAGCTTTGAGTGTTAATCGAGGACTTCACCCACAATAAGGTGAGATACCGATTTTTACATCACATATCATCTGGATATTGATGATGTGTTTGGGTCTCATTACGACCCAGGCGGTAAGGGGTTTACTGCAGCGTAAACAGCGCCGATCCTTACCGCCTGAGTACGAGGTCCCTTAGCGCCATGGCGGATTTAACACCTGCTTTTAGCAGGTGGTAAAATCCATGGCGCTAAGGGACCATGGAGTTAATTACGCCACCGTAATTTACGGTGGCGTAATTAACGCCTTCCCCACTCACATTATGCCCTATGGGGCAAAAATGGGAATGGGGAAGGGTAAATGGGGATTGGGGACTTACCGCCCCGCCAAGGTCGGAATGGGGCGGTAAGTCCGCCAACCACCATGGCGTAAACGTAGTTTACGCCATGGTGGTAAAGTCACGGCCCAGGCGGTAACTTACCGCCTGGGTCGTAATGAGGCCCTTTGACTTTAAGATTACAGAAACGCTTATTGCCTGGACTTTTTAGGTAGTATGTGTAACCAGTTATTTTTTTATTTACTTTTATATAATCCATAAGATTTTTACAAGGTCGACAAGTTATTGGCACCCACCACATTTCAAAAGTTAGAAATAGCATAATGTAACAAACTGATCTACATGACATGAAAGTGCACGTGTGACTTCAATATGTGTGATAATGTGGATTATGACAATCAATGGCCATTGCCACCATAAGGAGTCTGTGGGCCTAATGTTAAGTTTGACGGTAGTGACAAAACACCTGGGGCCTCATTACGAGGTGGGCGGTAAGGGATTACGGCACCGGTAAGGGCACCGGTGCCGGTAATCCCTTACCGCCCAACTACGAGTTCCCTTTGCGGGTCCCTCCGTAACGCCTGGTTTTTGCAGGCGTTAAGGACGGGACCCGCAAAGGGACTCTAGAGCTAATAACGGTACCGCAATCTGCGGTACCGTTATTAGTGCCCCTGTGGGGGCTCAATGGGAATGGGGAATGGCCCTGGTGAACGGGGAATTACCGGTCCCTCCGACCTCGGAATGGACGGTAATTGCTCCATTCACTAGAGTGGAGTCGGAAGGGTTTTGGAGGCAGCCATGGAGCTAATAGCTAAATGGCTACTTCCAACCTCGTAATGAGGCCCCTGGTAATTACCATGCACACATGCTTTAACACCCCGCCAAATTCGAAGTTTCATTTTGAAACTCTTATTACTGTCTGCTTTTATGTGGAGGTAATTACTGCCACACAAAAGCAGTACTGCAGGTGGTAATCACCAAATACAGTGATTACCGGACCCCAGGAAGGCCTATGGGATCCTAAAATGGGGCATAACAGAAAGATCTGCATTACTTTGAATCATGGAGAAGTTTCTGGGCACCCGGTAAGTACTGCATGTGGTAACGGTAGCTGAGTTTTGAAGTATTACTGCAGGTAATACAGCCAAACTCCTAAACTTAAACTTACAAAAGCAGAACTCCCACAAAATGAAGCAGTGGGGACATATCTGTATGTGCGTTTACGGTGGACTCATTCACCAGCAGCCATGATATAGTTCATTGAATGTATTGTATCCCTGTGTAGTAGATTCTACATGGATAGTGTTTGTTGTGTGCAAATGTTCATCCGCGTTATTTTAGATCTACATAGTCATGTTGGCATCTCTTCCTGTATTCAATCCCCTACACCACTGCTGCTTTCCCTGCGACTCCCAGAAAGTGGACAGCTCCTGCCTGCCTGTTACTGTGTCTGGATGTGGTGGCTTATATAGGGTGTATGGAGTGTGAATTGTATGAAAGAGTAAACATTGGGTTTTGAAAGAATGTAACTCCTGGGTGCATCACCCTGTTGCATCACCCTGTTGCTTCCCAGCTAGGTTTGCACTTTATAAACCCCATACATATACATACATACATACATACATACATACATACATACATACATACATACATACATACATAGTATGGTTTTTAAACAGACTGCTAAAACTAAGTTCATTTTTAACAGCAATGGAACAGCATTTTAAAAGTGCAGCACCAGTCATTTTTCAAACTTTTATTGGCATACCATCTTCGTTTCCCACATTTAGAGGACATACATAACAACACAATTAAGCTCTCTGCTAAATTGTGTGTTTTTAGTATGCATAGAAACAAAGTTATGACCAATGCCACATTTATTTTTGAGGGGTAATGTGTCTGTAAAGAACAAACTCTTTTTTCATGTTAACTTAAATTGGCCTTCAAATAACCTTTATACTAGGTGGCAAAACTGTGGCCTCTTATAAAGTGGAGGTTGAGTTGAATTAAGGGCAAGCAAAAGCACATCAAAAGATGGATATAGTGGTATAAAAGGAACTGAAGTTATTGTCAGTCACACATTTGCTGCTAAACATTGCCTTCATATGTTATCTCTCCAATCATTGACTTAGGAAATGAAGGGAGCACATGCTGAATGTTTTCCATCTGCTCTGAACTGTAAACAGGAACACCATAGGAACTGCTGTGTGCCTCTAGTGAGAATCCACCTCCTCACCCACATGTGGAAAGACTGGTTTCCTAGAGCAGGGCTCAGCCACGTCCACTGAAAAGTAAGCTGCTAAGGGGTGGGGGCAGGGGGAGCTCCGTAAAGACAACTTCAAAGAAGAGTCTTTGATCCATAGCAGACAACGGTTGGGGGAATTTTAGAACTGAGAGAAGGCACCTCCCCAAAGAAGAAGCATTTTGCCATCTTGGAAAGTAGACTTTATATCACTTCATTTTTTACCTAATCACATACTGCAGACTCAGTGTTCTGTGATTGACAAAGGACAGATCACTTCTATTAAAGCAGCTATTGGCTCTTGATAGGAGGCTGTCCAATAAACCTATCCCCTGTCAGGATTTTGGATTTTACAGAAAGAGCACTCCTCATTCTGTCGCATCTTATTGGAAGGGATCCAGTTCTAAGGACCCATCGATAGGGCCAAGGATAACCTTTTAAGAGGGCATTAAAAGACCCTTTCCCCAACAGCCTTTGGGAAACAGAGTGGCTGGCTGCTAGAAAACCTAAATATCCAGTTGCTGCCAAATGCTGACACCCAGGAAGCTCACTTCCACTTTTATGGCAAGCCGCCTGCAAGTTACTTTGGATGTCTTGCATGACTTGGGAAGAGCAAAAGGCTCCCTACTCTTCAAGGGAACCTGTTCTAGAATTGACTGCATGTTTTCAGTTCAGGGCATTTCTCTTGGTACAATATGTTGTCCTGCATATTAGCTTTTCATCCATGATGGGGTTGATTCTGTCTTGAGACAGCAAAGTGCATCCGGATCTCTGGTGGCGCTACAAAGCCCGATCCGATATGGCGGACTCGCTGTGAGCTCCGTAGATTGGCTCACTAACATCCTGTGCAGCTGTAGCCCCCGGGTAGCCGTCACATCTTAAATACACCCAGTGGGGTCTGAAGCCACGCTGATCCGGCAGATGGACAATCCAGAGTCCTGGGATAGTGATACCGCCGGTTCGGAAGCGCAAAGGAGACAGGCTTGTTGGGCTGGCAGCACAGTGACCTGGCTCTGCAGTGCAGCCTTTGGGGAGCGTCGGCTCCTGGTGATAGCGGCAGTATGATCCAGGGTGTGAAGTGATGTGTGATCTGCCCTGTTGGCTTGCATAGGAGGCTGTGAGCACATGAGTAAGTTGCTGAGTGTTGGCGGGAGGGGCAGTCAGCTTCGGTGTGCGGCTGCCAGGACACACACAGACATTGGCCGGTGCAGGAGGAAAGTTCCCTGCGTGCCTGGCCCTGCAGCAGAGGCAGGAGAGGGCTGTGTGCCTGGGCCAGGGGGAGAGTTGGAGCGACCTGCTGGAGAGTTGGAGTGGCCTGATGGACTGCGCAGGAGATTACAGGGGCTGAGAGCAGAGGCAGTTTGGAGCTCACTGGCAGCTCATGCACGTGGAGGACAGTGCAGTGCTGGACTAAGGCACTGATGTGGAGCTTGGTCCCGGCAGCCATTGGTGAAGTGCTTGATGTGGCCACCATGTGGTCTAGGTTTGTGGGCCGCCAGCTGGCCATGGCACAGCTTGTCCTGGTGGCGCTGACTAGAACCTCAATAGGCGGCATAAATGCTATTGGATCCTCCTGTTAGCACGAATCCGGATCTGCTGTCTGAAGTGGAGGTGGACTCCGGTCAGTAGCATTTGCTGTGACGCTGCCCCTGCTACTGCTGGTGCGTCGTCATGCTCTGTGGCCCGTGACATTCCATGCTACCTTCTAGGGGATGTGAGCTCTGGGATAGCCTTTATCCTGCTGGGAGCCGCTCTGCACCCCAGGCACTGTGAGGGGATTCCCTCAGGTGCCCGGATCACAAAGTAGTGCTGGCCTAGATCTGGTGGACCTGGGGCCTCGCTTTCCGGGCAGTGGTGTGGCTGTCCTGGTGTGCCCATTTGCAATGTGCAGCTGTTAGTGGGAGCCCTGAAAGGTAAGGAGCTGGTGGTCAGAGGAGAGGGGCTTCTGCATTGGCATCTGATGGCGAGGAGCTGGGACCAACTGTGTTTCATCCGCTCCAGACCTGTGTGCTGCATGCACGATGGCTGGAAAGCAGGGCTGTCTTGGCGGATTACTCCCCTCCTCTTCTCCTAGTGCTACTCTACGGGTGGTCACTTCTGCAGGTTGTACCCTGTGGGACTGGGGTTCCTCCCCTCCTTGGCTTGATGGTGGGGCTTGTGCCCTCCAGATGCTGCAATGGTGAAAACGGATAAGCTACAGAAGAAGCTTACCTTTGATAGGGGCTCCTCTTCTATGGCACCCCACGTACAGCCTCCAGCTGGGGAGATGGAGTCAGTGGCATTGTCATCTGGAGTGGTGGCGCTAGAACCAATAGCGGACATCAAGGAGATTCTCCTGGCCTTAAGGTCGGCATTGGTGGCAATCAATGAGAGGGCTTCCTGGGCTGGAACCAGCTTGGTTGTTGCGGGTACCCTTAGTCCAGACAGTTTAATGCACACCAGACCCTGTCATGAATGAATCACTTTCCACCAAGCGGACAATAAAATAGCATCACATAACTGTGGCTGCATAATTATGCAATCTCAGTAGCCACCATGTCAAAACCAGACATGTCTTATATGTAGATATTAATCTGTCACAAGGCTGCTGTGGTACACCATTGTGATATTTTGAACCAGAGGTGCATACAGTTAAAATTACACTTCTATCTGCTGGAACTGTGTTCCAGCATCTGCGTTCCAGCAGCTTTGTTCAAGAATGCACATGTGCCCTTTGAATCTGTCCTGCTTCCACTGCAGGGCTACTGCTGGGAATGCCAGGAGACAGTGACTACAAGGTGTGGGGATATTTTGTGTTTTCGAATCTTTGGCTTACGTAGACGTGGCATACCAGTCTCACCCCATTCATACAGTCCCACCCCGTAATTCTGGGTAAGGAACCGGCAGCGTGGTATTGAAAAATCAAAATGTATTTAATAGACAAATGTAACTTCAACAAAGTTGGTTTCCAGCTTAACATCATGGAAATCATCACAATACTATAGCAAAACCAATAATCAACCAAAAAAAACAAATGACCTGCCTTTATACATCTCACTGGTATCAGTCAATACAAGCATTAATTCAGTCTTTATATGTATATATATATATATATTATTCTAAAAGATACTAGGCACTTTACATTTATACTCTTCATTTTCTATAGTCTCAACAACATATTTTCATTCAATTATTGCATTTCAAGATGAGGTAAGTGTATTTAAAACATTGGATTTTATCCAGTATCAAGACAAATATGGTATTGGAGAAAGTTACTTGAACAATTAATGTTCAGAATATCCTTACAATAAATGCAACCTCCCTATACACGTGTGAGGTAGTGAATGTATAGGCTATGTGTAAGCCTCTTAATAGTAGACAAAGGCCAGCTTGCATTTGTCTCCTGTAAGTTTGAATTTGAAGTTATACACTTTCAGGGATATGTTTATTCTACTGTGAACCCAGATGCATAGTGTTCTCAAAATACATTGGCAGAGCTTTCTTTAAACATGCATGTGTGACTTTCACTAAACATGAGTGTGTTGCTTGAAATCTATGTGTGTATGTATGTGACTTTGAATAAAGCTAAGTATGGAGTTTTAAATTCAATTGTGGGTGTGTACCGTTCAATTTGTTTGTTTTTGTGACTTTCAATGTATATATGAATGCACAATTCTAATGTATTTGTGTGTAGTTTTCAGCCTGCTTGTAGTTTTGTGCTAGAGATATATCCTTCCCCAGTAACCTGTACAATCTTACAAAATAATCCCCCCTTCCACATTAGACATGAATCTGTGTGTGCATCCAAATATAAGGGACTGCAGGGGTTTGCAATTTGCACAATTCTTATTGAATAGGATTAATTCCATCAGCATGCATTTTTGTTGCACAGACACCTAATCTATGAATATGGCCTCCCTGGGGTGCATTTATGCACATCACTCCAGGCAACAGTATTTTTCAATGGCACTATACCCAAGATGACTCTAGACCGGCTTAAGCCACTCATTATATTTTAAATAGTATTTCACTTTAAAAAGGCAAGTCAACATTAAAGGGACATCAAAATGCATCCAATTTTAAATTCTGTTTCTCAATACAAAGTAGATTTAGCTTGAAAGAAGTAATTCACTTGGTATTCCATCTAACTAGAATGACATACAGCATGTAAAATATCAGAACCTATATTCCTGTAGTCAAATTGGATTCTCCGGAATTCCCTGCCCTTTACTTTCTCTGATTTTTCTGGTGAATCTATATGGACAATCTGTGCACATTTAGATACTTGAATGATCTCTGTGCGATACAATTTGGCGTAAGTACGTGGTTTTGCCATTTTCTCACCTATTCGAAATGGACATGCTCTATATTATTTTACATAATTCGATAGATATAATACCTAACTACAAAACGTCAACATTTCATGTAGATCTGAGCTCGCATGGAGATGTGGTGATTAATTTAATGATCAGACATTTGATTTCAGATTTCCCACATCTATTCATGCTGCTAGCGTGGAGTTGCAGATGTTTTCCTGCAGTTACTACTGGTAGTGCATTGCCTACATACTCCTTTAGCAGGCCATCAATGTGTTCAAAACAGAGTGGGCATAATTTGCAAAAAAAGCACTAAGTCAGTGCAAAATAGTTAGTGCAAGAAAGAAAATTGCGCAGACATAAAGAATAGCACTGGGAGTCAATTCATTGAATTAAAAGTGTGTAGAAACTTGCAGCCCAATGTAAAAGGAGTAGTGTGTGGAAGACTCCCAGCATGCCCCATCACAAACAGAACATAGCAGTATCAAACAACCTTTGCACCGGACCCATGGGCATTTTTTAACAAGGATTACTCACCAGCAACCACCATAACTCGCACTCCAATCCTGCGACTGATAAGTCCTTGTCCCAGCACCCCAACCAAACTGTACCCCATACCCCTAACTTAAATCAGCACCCACGTACCCACACTAAACTTTGCCTTGGCCCTCTAACTTAATGCAGCATCTGCTTATGTTTTCTATTTATTTATAGGTGCTGAAAGCACATAGGCACCCGGATATATATATATATATATATATATATATATATATATATATATATATATATATATATATATATATTTCTCTCTCTCTCTCTCTCTCTCTCTCTCCTCCAACATGATGTTGGAAGCATGGCAGTTCAGAGGCACAGGAGGCCGTGGTGACAGCTGCCATGGAGGCCTCAGTTGAGGATGACTGGAGCACAGATGCCAGTAGTAGCAGCACTGCATCCCAGATACCCACATTGGTGAGAAGTTCTGGCTCTGTCTGGGTGGAGGCATCGCTGTAGGTCATCAGTGCTGCAGCAGATGACCCTGGGACAGGGGGTTGTGGTGACACCTCAACAGTGGACTGCAGAGCTTCCTGTCTCAGGGCGAGGTCTGCTGATTGTACATCCCCCTCGGTAGCCCCACCTGTCACCACAGGCTGCCCTGCAATGGCCTCCTCCTTCTTCTCTTACCCCATCAACCCATACACCTCCAATGAGATCCCCATGGCTTGGGGTGCATTTGTGGGGATGTCACCACCACCATGTCCAGCAGCTGACAAGGTGTCCACCACAATGCTGCAATCCTGAGACTCCTCCTTGGCAGCATTGGCAGATGTATAGACACTCGCCCAGGCACATCACCCTCAGAAGAAGTTGGAATAACTGGGCATGCCAGGGTTCTGTGCCAACGTCTGGTGGCCTTGTCCCTGGGTTGAAGCTCCACAGCACTGCTGGTGCCCTCTTCTCCAGTCGCTGAAACTGTGGAAAAGTGAACAAAGAAGATAGGAATCAATCATAAGTGCCAATGCATGTGTACTCACATCAAACGTTGCAGTAGCATGCTGTCAGCATCAGTTAACAAGCAACTGCCTCACACACACAGGTCCATGCTCGGAAATCTGACAGATTCCAGTCTCACAACTGAAGGCAAAAGGATGAGTAACAATGATGTGGCATGCACATGTGAACATAGGCGACATGCACATGACAGCAACTCATTTCACATCACAAACACAATGAAGCAGTGACCCAAGTGTATCCAGCATGCAGAGCCATGGTAGGGCCACCTGGCCACATGTGTCCATAGCACCATAGGCACATCTCCACCCAACCACATCTACCAACATGCACCCCTGACAGTCAAACATGAAAGCAAGCAAAACATACATTCAACTTGTAGCTGAGGATCAAGCAGCAACAAAAAGAAATGTCTTGGTGACATACCATGGATGCCCCCACATTCAGTAGCCTGACAGGGCCCAATGAAGGCCTGGATATCAAAGCTATGACCTAGCTCAGTTCATGCATACCCATGCAGGACATATGACATCTGTGAAAATGTTTGCCCTGTAAATACTCATCAGCAGCTTGGATGTATGCCTGCAGGTCAAGGACCCGCGCATGGAACTCTGGGTTTACACTCTCCAGGACCGGGAGGTGAAGGGGTGACACCCGATGGTGGCCTGTATGGTGCACCTCCGTGGTGGCACCTGCTTCAAGAGCCGCCTTTGCCTGGCTCCGGATCCTGAGGTCATTGCAGCACTTCTTCACGTGGTCCACTGTACGGACTGCCTCCCCCTTGGTGTTGATGGCATCAGTGATTTTCACCCAGGTCGCTTGAAGGCTGCACGTTCCAAGCTGCTTCCACGGCACAAAAGGGGCATCATAGTGGGCCAGAACCTGGTTACCTAAGATGCCAACTCCTCCAGCTGAGAAGTTGACAGCCTTCGAAACTCGCCTTGTTGTTGCTGGTGGATGTTGTGGAAATGGTGCCCCTGAGGCTGGTGAGGTGAAGCTGGGCCTTGACTATGTGTACTGTGGAGCTGTGGATGTGGTATACAGAGGAGGAAGTCCTTCAATGGCAGATGAGGTGGTCACAGAGCATGACAAAAGTGTCACAAAGGAACAGGCTGGGGTGGACTAGCAGGCACTCCAAAGCAGTGCTAGTGGTCAGCAGCCAGTGGCACATTACCAGGAAGCAGGAGATGCTGATGATTGATGGCAAAATCAGGCTGGAGGAGGGGAAATATGGCAAGAGGCAGGAGCTTGAGCAAGGCACAGGTGTCTTCCGTAATGCACGAGGCAGCAATGATGAAATCAGAGGATGGGCCCTATGCGCGTAATTTACACGCTGCACACAGTGCATTTACAAACGCATAGCACTTTATATAATGTGCATTGCATTGTGTGTGCAGTGGTTGGCATATTTGGGGGTTACGACATGCATTTCCTGGCATGTGCAGAGGAAGAGACATTAAGGAGGTGCAATTCACATTTCCAGGAGTGCACAGAGACAGAGATTGTTAGTGGGTGCAACGCACATTTCCTGGCATGCACAGAGCTGGGTATTTTTTCAGGGTACCACCCCACCCCAATTTACAGGTAGCTTACCCTAACTGCACCATAATTGGGAGGGCACTGTGCAGAGGGGGAGGACAAGGATGGGGCAATAGGGCAGAAAAAGGGTCACCAGCTAAATGTGGTGGTGAGCTTACAGGTGCCCCTGTACCACCAAGGTCCACTAGGGGCAAGAGGGGCCTGACTACAGAACAGGAAGATGCATCACCCCACAAAGAGGCAGAGATCAAGGTGAAGGAGCCACAAAGGAAGAAGTGCTTTTCAGATAAGGAGCTAACAATCCTTACTGATTATGTCAATGAGCACTGGGTCGACCTGTACAGTTAGTCTGGAAGTACCCTTCCTGTGACCCCGGGTTGAGAATGTGGCAGGAGGTCACAGACCAAATCAATGCCTGTGGTGTGAAAGGCGTACTAGGGAAGAGGTCAACAAGAGGATCGGAACCTCATGCGATGCATCAAGTAAAAGCTTGGCAGGAATGTGGCCCCTGCCCAGGCTACTGTAGTCGGATCACCACATGTGGACGAGCTGACTCCTTTTAAAGAGATTGTCAGTGAACTCATAAGGAGTGAGCAGGTGGTTGGCGTGGGATGCATGGACACCTATTGTGGGGTGGAATCAACGGCCCCAACCGAACTGAAGGGCCCACTGGAAAAAGGACCTGCCCCCCTATATATTAAAAAAACTTCACACTAAAAATGGGCCTACTAAGGTACATTGTGGGGCATATGCGAGTATCTCAAGGAAGTGCAATGTGAAAAAGGGCTATCTATCATTACAAAAGGAAAAGTAGCCTTTTAATTCATGGTGACGGAAGAAAATCAAAGACCCCTTTCACATGAAAAGCAGGATTTACAAATACTGACATGAAAATGGCTTTACATGTGTGTTTGCAGTTTGAAAGCAAGACATGAGAAAAGTGTTCCCCAGCTAAAATAAAGATGTCAGGGAAAAGACATAGGGGGTCATTACACGGTACCCCCTTACCGGGTCTGGGTTCCTTAAATGAGGAATTACTGGGCCATTCCAACCTTGGATGGCCCGGTAATTCGTCATTCAAGGAACCCAGACCCGGTACATCCCCATTCCCATTCGAGCCCCCATAGGGCTCAATGGGAATGGGGAGAGTGCTACCAATGGGCCCGTTAATAACAGACTCGTTGTTAGCACCCAGGTCTGCTCGTGGGACCCGCTAAGGGCACCAGGTAAAACCAGGCATCCTTAGCAGGTTCCCGCGAGCAGACTTGTAATGAGGCAGTAAGAGGTTGACGGCTCCGGCACCTTTACCGGCGCTGTTAACCCCCTTACCGCCTCACTTGTAATGACCCCCATAGGGCCTTATCAGGAGCTTGGCCGCATCCTGGTGGTAAACACACATAGCGTTACTGCCACTCAGCCAGGCCCTATTAGCTCCAGATCCTGAGTTGCAGTAAGGCTGTACGTCACCTTTTAGGACTCTATGGGGCATGCTGGGCACTATTACCGTGGCACAATTTGTGTTGGGGTAATAGAGCCACAAATGGGTGAAAAATGAAGCATTTTACCTCCATCAAAAAGAGAGACCAGAGCGCTAAAACTTGCATAACATAAAGATGTCCATTTAATGTAAAAGGACTATTGCCGGAGCGGCTTCAGCTTTCCCCTCCACCTGACCTCCTCTTCACTCTGTGCACTACGATCCTGGACACCCTGGAAGGTAAGCCCTCTACCATTGGGCCACACCAAGATGCACGCGAGGACGCTCGAAAATGAACATTTATGCAAATAATATTTTATGCACAGGCTTGTGCTACATCTGTAAATTGCAGACTCTATGAGCCAGAAATCGCTCCGTTTCGTTTTACTCTGCTGTCCTTTGTGCTCCGTTTTGATGTGGAGCTGCCATTCCAAGATGGCCACTCGTTTTTACCCTGCACTGGAGTGCTGGGCCTGGTGCTGCTGGGGGGCATTAATTGGCTGGAGCATGTAACATCAGGGCCAATGGGAAGGCCGGCGGGCTTGGCCGGCCCTCTTCACAAGGCCCATTCCTAAGGCCCTGTCTACCGCTGTCCACTGTGGTACGCCGGATCGCCGCCCCCCCGTGAGTCATCGTGTGCCCCCCTGTCCCCCGTGAGTCATTGTGTGCCCCTCTGCCCCCCCGTTAGTCACTGTGTGCTCCCTGCCCCCCGTGAGTCATTGTTTGCCCCCATGACCCCCCTTAGTCACTGTGTGCCCCCCTGCCCCCCGTGAGTCATTGTGTGCCTCCCTGCCCCCCCGTTAGTCACTGTGCACCCCCCTGCCCCCTCGTGAGTCATTGTTGCCCCCCTGCCCCCACGTTAGTCACTGTTATGGCCCCCTGCCCCACGTGAGTCATTGTGTGCCCCTCTGCCCCCCGTTAGTCACTGTGTGCCCCCCGGCCCCCCGTTAGTCACTGTGCGCCCCCCTGCCCCCCGTGATTCATTGTTGCCCCCCTGCCCCCCGTTAGTCATTGTGTGCCCTCCTGCCCCACCGTTAGTCACTGTGTGCCCCCCTGCCCCCCCGTGAGTCATTGTGTCCCCCCCTGCCCCCCATGAGTCATTGTGTGCCCCTCTGCCCCCCTGTTAGTCACTGTGTGCCCCCCTGCCCCCCCGTGAGTCATTGTGTGCCCCCCTGCCCCCGTCAGTCACTATGTGCCTCTCTGCCCCCCGTTTAGTCACTGTGTGCCCCCCTGCCCCTCCTGAGTCATTGTGTGCCCCCCTGCCCCCCCCGTTAGTCACTGTGTGCCACCCCTGCCCCCCGTTAGTCACTGTGTGACCCCCTGTCTC
Source organism: Ambystoma mexicanum (assembly GCF_040938575.1). Taxonomy (NCBI): domain Eukaryota; kingdom Metazoa; phylum Chordata; class Amphibia; order Caudata; family Ambystomatidae; genus Ambystoma; species Ambystoma mexicanum. The sequence goes on along the minus strand of NC_090941.1, from coordinate 135,230,905 downwards.
CCCGTTAGTCACTGTGAGCCCCCCTGTCCCCCCTTTAGTCACTGTGTGACCCCCTGTCTCCCCGTTAGTCACTGTGAGCCCCCCTGCCCCCCTTTAGTCACTGTGTAACCCCCTCCTCAATTCCATCCTCTACTACCTTCCTACTCCCCCCCTTCTCTCTCCCCCCTCTCAGCCCTCCTCCTCCTAGCACTTACTCTTGTCATCTGTTCCGTGACTCTTGACAGCAGCTTGTCTGTCTCCCCTCCTCCCCTCCTTGTTCTTCTCCCTCCTCCCCCCTCCCCTGCTTTTTAAATTTGTCACCGACATTTTTGCTCAGTAGCGTGCCTTGTTCTCCTTCCTTCCCCCTCCTTCCCCTTGCCCCCCCTCCCACCCCGCCTCTTGTTACCATCTGCACTGCGTAAATTCAGACATAGTAATGTTACTGCTTGCTTTGTTCTCCTTCCTATCCATTACCTCTTACCTTACTTGTTCTATGCACTTGCACTATCAGAAATATCGACAGGCCTATTATGATAGTTATTTTTTCACATTCTGTATTGTTCAAGGACGTTTACTGAATGAACTGTATTTTCTATGTCCCCTCCCTCCTTGAAGTGCTTTGAAACACTTTGTGTATAGGCGCTATATAAATAAACTATCATATCATATCATATTATCATTTAGGCATTTTTCTCAGCAACCATAGGTCGTACTGCCTTCATTTTAGTGTCATTTTTTAGATCATTTCCAGGCAATTTTGTTGAAATAAAACTCATCCGTCTGTGACTTAGAGAACTGTATTGGTCAGCTAAAAGGTGTTCCTGGCTGCGCTAAACATGACATGCATTTGAGAATTGCTGTGCTGGTGGAGGGTAGAATTAGGTATGTGGGGAGTAAAATACATGTTCCTAACTATTATGCTGTTTGTAAAAATGGTGGAAAACTGCCAAATGCCCGTGCAAAATGGTGCAGACCCAGCAGTCTTTTTAATTAATTCCTCATGATTCGCTGGATTGGAAGATATATACATTATGGCAGTTACCAGTAAAGCACATTCTGCCAAATAACTATTTTTTGCCAAAAAGTTGACATGTAAACAAAAACGGGATGTAAAATGGTAGTTGCCATAAATCTTTTCCAGACTCCTAAACCAATCCTTAGAGAGAGTGTGGATTTGGGAGGAGAGAGGAGGATAACTGTCCAATCCTGGTTGCAAGAACTTTTGAAATCTTGATGGTGCCATCACTGGCATATAAAGTAGATGCACTATGAGGAGGGGACAGAGCTGCTGAAAATTACCATCTGACAGCTACAAGGAAACACCAGAGGAGATTACTGAGATTGCATCTGGGTGGAGCTGTCTATTGTTAGGGAGGGCTAAAAACTGACTAAGCCCTATGATAAAGAGCTGGGGACCATCCTTGAGAGTGGAGTGACCAGACCCCTGCCCTGTCCTTCAAGAAGGTCATGAAATGCGAATGGCTTTCTTGAATTTTGAACAATGGTTTTCAATGTGAGTATAATTGAGCCAATAGAGACCAGAGGCGGGGGTGTGCTTGTCTTAAATCCTTTCCCTTTATAGTGGGTGGGGAGGGCAAAACAGTGTATAACCTGAGCCTACTTAACTAAAAATATTAACTTGATGAATTCCCCTTGGCAGAACACCATAGGGTTATTTTAGTCAAAATTTGAAATTAAAAAAGTTCACTCCCAGTGTGTCCTTAAAATACAGAGTGTAATTTAATTGGGTAATACTATTGGTCCATATTCCCCAACACAGGCCTTTAAGTGGAGGGGGGATTGAAATCCAAAATTCTTAAATGATCCCACATTTTTCTGTCCAGCTTCCCCAACACAGGCCTTTAAGTGGATGGGTGGTGTGAGGAATTCGACCATCCACACGGGGAGTGTGCGCTCGCCTGGGATTTTTTGAAGGTTTTAATGAAAATTAATAACAGGAGATCAACCTTAGAAAATGTGTGGGGCTAATCCACACACATTTTCCTCGGCTCACCAAACAACAAACACATAGTAATGTGTACTAAGGGGGACACAGCCTACAGGTGTCGTCTTCCCTGTCACATTTAGCTGGAATATGACAGCCACAGGTACATCAAAGCATCTCAGGAAGAAGGAAGGCAAGACCTTCCTCCGGCCATGGCCAGCCTAATTAAAATATCAAAGGCTCCATGGATCTGCCCTCTCTATTGTCTAAGTTCGGCTGGTGACAGCAAAACTAACAAAAGAGGGCAGGAAACATACGTCGAGCATACCTCTTTGGTATGAAATGTGTCAACTTAAAGCTAGCTCCCACCCCTCTGTATGAAGGGTAGTGAATGGCATGTCTGGGACGACTATTTACAGAAGGCAACCACTGCAGAGAACCCCCTTTCAGAGGGACGAAGTATGTGATTTGAGAGCGACAGAAGTCTGTTCTCACCACAAGCTTGAAGGGAGATCTGCACTTTGATCAAGAGTCACAGAGGGCTCAATTAACCAGAGAGACCCTGACTGAAGGTACAGTCTGCCTTACAGCTTCAGCCAGTGAAGGAAGGCCAGGATTTCCAAGAGAAAAGCAAGATCCTGCCCCTAAACATGTGTCAGGGAACAGAGGGAGATACTGGGCTCAGAGGACCCATCCAGCAGCTCCAGAGCCGGGACCCACTCGGTACACAGCATGCCCTGCTTGGTTCTGCCAGCAAACTTCCTTGGTGGGAAGTGCCAGAGAGTCTCTGAACAAACGACAAGGCTGTTGCCTGCAAACACCCTCCTCAGCTTTGGGTTGTCTGCCTTAAAGGACGACACAAGCCCTCCGAAGAAGCTAGGGGGAGTGCAACAACAAGCATCAACCAGCGTCAATCTTTTATGGACATTTTCAAGACAGTCGAGCCCTCAAACTGCGACCGGCTGTACCACTGACTGTTGTCAGGTTTCAGTCACTAAAGCCATCCGAGATGCCTCGACCAGTGTTCCAGATCCACCAACCAGCACAGAGACGATTCTTGACCCATAGCCACCATGTAGGCGAGCCTGCAGCCATCTTTCCAGCCACAGCTGCCTGCTACCTGATACCCACAGCTGTCTTCCATTTTGAACTCTGTCGCAGGAGCTGCAAAGCATCCTGGAACCGACTCCATCATGTCGAGCATCAAGATCATCTCAAGCACCAGGTACATTGTGGTTCTGTACCCCTGGTCCTTCTTTGAAGACCCCTAGTGACATTTATGACCCCCTGCTCCATTGGTGCTGAAACCAAATAACCTTGAACAGTTAAGACTGATTGTTTTACCGAATACCCTCCTGTCAGTATCCAGAGTGCATCCCTCTCCCTCATGAAACTGTCTGTCCTCTGTGTTCCTTTACAGGGTGGGTTGTATTTTGTAGTACAATAGAACTGTCTGTTGTAATAATAATAAAGTAGATATTTTTATACAACCTTTACAGGACAGTCCCTTTTATCATTGGGTAATAATTGCATTTTTGCTGTATTGCAAATAACCAATGATCCACAACCTTGTGGAGATAAGCCTGCCGTTCCGTCCAAATTACCAAAAAACTGGACAAGGACATTTATAATTTACTTGTATTTCCAATCTGTTTGGATCCCTTCTGGTGTACTAGAAGTGTGGAGCTGATCGTTGGACCACTGGTGCCCCAGAAGTGGATTAATCACAGGCGGTCTGAAATCCAAAATTCTCAAATCATCCCAAATTTGTTTTCGACCCAGCATCTCCAACATGGGACTTCAAGTGGAGGGGGGTCTGATATCCAAAATTCTCAAATCATCCCAAATATGTTGTGTTCAGTTTCCCCAACACAGGCCTTTAAGTGGAGGGGTGTCTGAAATCCAAAATTCCACACTCATCCCAAATCATCCTGGGTTTATTTCAAAGCAAAAGTGTGGGTGAAATAATAAGTACCATATGTATTTGTACAAATCTGTAAACCAAACTGGCAGCCCTTGAAAATTGCATAGCACTGCACATGTAAATTGATGTTCATTGACTAGTTTTGGTTATTTCTAGAATTGAAATTGGGATGAAGTAAAGTACTGTGATTTGTGTTTTTCCAATCCACCTGTGTTATTTATTTATGTAAAAAGAAGTTTAATTGTGAGACACAAAGAATGTGACGTGTGTGGTTTCATTGTGATTTCCATTATTTTTCTTTCAAATAAATACAAATATATTTGTTGTACACCGGCCTGGTTCTTGGCTCATTGGTAACGCAGGGGGAGCGCTCCAAGGGCAATCAAAAATAGGGCTGAACAAAGAACTGACATTAAACTATTTATTGTGTTACACCTAGATTGGGGAGGGAAGGAACTCCCTGTTTTGAGGGTGGCCGCTCGGTAAACCGTTACACTATGCAGCCACATCAAGTGAGTGCCAGGTGTGCATGTCATATGTGCTTCCATCTGCGCATAATAAGCTGTCAAATTATGTGGTACAGTTGGCTGGGATCCTTTCTCACCCTTCCATGTATACTCTACCCATCCATGGGTATTGCAGAAATGCTACCATGGTCACTTCCATCACATGTTGTGCATTCCAGGAGAAGGATCCTTGGTGTCCGTATGTGGTTAAGATTGATCTCACAGTACACATAACTGTATACATACATTTACTGCTATGCCAATACACCTATGTGTGGCAACGGTGTGCAAGACACATCTCGTTGGACACGCTCATAGTGTCATGCTTGTGGATAGTGCATTGTGAACCAAATTATGACTCACACGGAATAACACCAAGGTGTGGATGATGTCAGAGTCATCCATTCACTGGGCCTGGCTGCTAGTGGACATGGATGAGCGACAATGTCAGTGCAAAGATGCATGAGGGTGTGTTCCAGGCGGGAGTTGCTATGGCTGGCCTAAAGGTGTTTGAGTGATGTTCATTCCCCATTTGGCGTGTCAGTGGTTCAGTTGCCATGCATGTGCACACTGGTCGTGTCCATGTCGCACTCTCCTCACACATGCTTGAGATGCATGTGTGCATGGCTAACCACGTATCTAGCCTAGGGTAATTTGGCAAAGGGGGTGATGGGGATTATGTCAACACATATGCCTGCATGCAGGTTTGGTCATGGTAGGCCTCTGCACCATGGGCTTAGTTTGTGTGGTGGTTTTTCATGGCAATCAGGTTGGTGCTGTAGTTGAGGTGTGATATGGTGTCACTTTTGGATATCATTTCCATTGCCTCTTTCAGTTCCCAGTCCACCCCTCTCCATGTTGCATGGGCATGCAAAACACCTGACTGTTTCATTTAACATAGGTGGGTGATCCAGTTGACAAGTATGCATGTGAGTGATGTGTGCAGTGTGAGGGGCATTGCTGGTGAGGTGCAGTTGCTGGATGCCGGTATGTCCTTCTCATGTATCATGTGTCATGTTGCTGATGTGGTTCCATTGATATGGTCAAGGAGTGTTGAGGGAGAGAGGTATGTTACCTTACCTTTATATTTGTGTTTGTGTGTCCTGTGGTTGGCGAGTTTGCTTTCTGGTATTCCTGGAGAGCATCTTCATGATTGGATGGTGGACATGTTGAGGGAATCAGAAACATGCATGTGGAAGGGGTAGGTGGGCAGCTGTTGATTTTCCGCATTGCGGGTGCACTTACATGGCAGTAGAGTGTGGAGGTGGGTGGGAGCAGCAGCAATGGTGCATAGGGCGACATCATGAGGATGGCAGTCAGGGAGCCTTTCTTGCACTTGGTGCATGCCTCTCAGGGGAGCACATGGTCAAGTGACATTGTGGATGGAGCTGGCTTCACACTGTTTAGGCTTTTGTGCCTGTGACAAGAATACTTTTATTTCCACTTGCTATGACTGTGTTGGTGGTTTGTGCACTTGATGTGATGGATGTTGATGGGGTGGCATTGTAGTTTTTGTTTAGTTTGCCTCTCACACACATTCTCAGGGTGCTTTTATTTCCACTTGCTATGACTGTGTTGGTGGTTTGTGCACTTGATGTGATGGATGTTGATGGGGTGGCATTGTAGTTTTTGTTTAGTTTGCCTCTCACACACATTCTCAGGGTTTTGTTATGTGCAAGCTGGATTGGCCCAATTGCATCATTGAAGGGCATCGGGGATGTGGCTTCACTGCCAGTGCTCCACGGGGGTTACAGCTCAGGTGGAGTATGTTTGGCTCTGTTCCCTTTGGCCTACTAAGGGAATCCGTGGTGCCTGTGGATGAGGCAGGTGGCTCACCTGCACCTTTGCTGCTATGCCAAAACGTGTGGCAATATTGTACAGGACACAACATGCCAGAATTATCTCCCATACTACAGGGCATACATGTAGCAATATGCCACATGAGTGGCCAAGGGAGCAGAAGTGTGACTTGGGCTCTCTCATTCTGCGCTCCACTATGCCCCTAGTGGCTATGTGTGCTATGTTGTAACTTGCCTCACCTGGGGTGGCTGGATTCCTGATGGGTGTCAACAGGAATGGTGAGAGCGGGTAGGCACTGTCCCCTGAAAAGGGAGGAATGGTTATTGTTTGCATTTATTGGCCTTTCTTGCGTTCATATGTGTCATGTGACTGCATGTGTGTGTGTGATAGCTGATCCTCACCCACCAGCCAGGTGTTTCCAAAGGTTCCCGATTCAAAGGCCTGTTATATGGGGGGATTGCGGAAGATATAGCTGTCATGCGTGCATCCTGGATAATTGGCATTGACATGCATGATGTGTTGCTTGGCATCACAGATCACCTGCGCATTGATGGAATGCCAATGGTTCCTGTTGCGATAGATGTGCTCAGTCTCTTGCGGGGCTGCAGCGCTACATGTGTGCAGTTGATGTCTCCCAGGGCCTGTGGAAAGAGTGCAACTGCGTAGAATTCCCAGCAGATGCTCTGCCTTGCCTGCATTGCATGTGGCATGCATATCTGTCTATGCACTCATGCTAGGATGCAGTACAATAGCTGGTGGAGGCAGCTGTATTGTGTGGGCTGTTATATTCCCTCAAAAAAAATGGCTGTGGTGTGCTGCAATGATCCAGTAGCCAGGCGGTATAAGGCTGGCCGTACTTTCACCAGGGGAGTCAATGCCTGCGAGCACATGGTGGGTGATGCCAGATCATTCTCCCACTCCCTGATCAGGTCTAGGATTACAGGGGGAGGGAATCAGTATCTTTCATACACTTCTTCATCTAGTATTCCAAATAATTTAGTCTGTAGATGGAAGATTCTGGCACTCCTCCTCATCCGTCATCCATGTAGTAGGATCAGTGCTTGCAATGCAGGGTTCAGTATTGTGGAAGTCCAAGTTCAATGTGATTTCATTGCGCTTTTATACGTGAGATTTCATTGCGCTTTGTGATTTGAGATGTGTAAGGGGATGTGCTTTCTCCTTTGGACTCCAGACATCTGCACAATAGCATCTGTGAATAGTGGTTCCTTAGCACTTGATAGAGCGTGTTCTTTGTTTGCGCGGTGCACCCTCCCCGTGCCCACGTTCTTCCTCATTTTCCACCTTGATTGTGTAGGGTGCAATCAAAGGCCCCAAACAAATGAACTGAAGGGCCATGTGAAAAAGGCCTACCTGTCATTAACAAAGGAAAAGCAGCATTTTAATTCACAAAGGCAGAAGAAATTCAAAGGTCCCTTTCACATGAAAAACAGGATTTTTAAACACTGACACCAAAACAGCGTTGCATGTATGTTTGCAAGTTAAAGCAAGACATGAGAAAAATGTTCCCTGCCAACATAAAGATGTCAGGGAAAAGGCATGTTGTGTGGGGTGACAAAAAGTAATTTATATTATGCTTCACATGCAAAATACCAGTAAATATTTCAAGAGAAAAGCCCACATTGTTGCCATGAAATGTTCCTGTATGCCTGAGGCAGACTATGTGGGTGTCTTTCTGCAGTGGAAATCGAGAGAAAGCTAAAACAAAAATTTTATCCAAGTGCAGATTGGAAAAGCACATCACATTTCTGGCTGAGAAATAAATGCTGCATTTTCCCTGAACTGCCACCCGTCAAATGGTGTTGCACTGTGACAATTCAGACCCATTTTTCAGCATAAAAATGAACAGCAAGTAATTAAAATTGTCTTTTGTTAATGACTGGAAAAAACAGCCCTGCACTTTCAGTGCAAAAGCAAAGGAAACTCTGATCAGTAAAACTCACTGTGTGTCAAAGAATAAAGGCTGATGTTAGAAAATGCAGTATGTGAGTTCATTTCAGCCAAGGACAATGGGTAAAATTCACACGTGGCTTCCCCCACTGCCAGCATAGTTTGTGCATCCCAACTGTTTACAACTGCAATAAAATGTGCCCTGCCTAAAAGGTGTTGAAAGGCTGGGCTCTGGGCAGGACAATTGGCCCCGGTTGGTATATGACACGGAATGTAGTGGGGAAGTGTGAAAACAGGGGCAATAATCAAGGGAAGCTGAAATTTTGAAAGACATACAAGAAATTGTAGCCTTTCCGATCAGAATGATGGTCCCTTTCAGATAAGACGACAAGCCTTGTGACATCACAGTGCCGGCATAGCTCATTATCTGCAGTGGGAGATCTCTGTGTAGCCAATGCATCCCCCATTTACGATCTGTAGCCACCAACTTCAGAAAAACCTACTTCAAACAGCAAAGAGACCAATAAACAACTATGGGGGTAATTCATGGATTATTTGGGCTGAAAAAAACAGGATGTGTGTGCCATTCTGCCCGCTAATCCCCATTTGTTAAACAGGGATTTGCGGGCAGAATGGCACACAAATCCCATTTTTTTCAGCGCAAATAATCCATGAATTACCCCCTATGTTCACAGGCTGGCCGAGAGAGACAAATGGCCTGCAGGAAGCAGAGCTCCCATTTACTGAACATACAGATTTACAATTAATTTAAAAAGACCCCTTCAACCACAAGTCGTATTGTATTGATTTATGTGTCATTTATTAGATAATTTCCAGCCGATTTTGAAATACAAATCATCCATCTGCGATTTAGGGAATTGTATTGATCAGCAAAAATGGGTTTCTGGCTGATCTGAAATCATCCCAAATTTAAGAGTTGGAAAACTGGTGGAGGGTAATATTAGTAACATGGGGAGTAAATTGTGAGTTCATAATTGTTATGCGTTTTGTGTAAATGGTGGGAAATTGCCACACAGGTGTGCTACATACTGCAGAAAGGGCTGTCGTTTTATTAAATTTGACATGAGTAGCTGAAGCGGGATATATATATATCAGGGCAGTTACTAGTAACATTACGAGGTTCTGCAACAAAACTAACGTTTGCCCAAAAGCAGACATAGAAACAAAAGCGGATTTCAAAGGGAAGTTGCCATATGTCTGTTCCAGACTCTTAAAGCAATCCTGAGAGAGAGTCTGGAGTTCGGAGGAGAGAGAAGGGTAACTGTCCAATCCTGGATGCAAGAACTCTTGCAAGGAGCTGCCCAAGGTTATAAACTTGATAGTGTCATTATTGCTATATAAAGTGGATGCACTATGAGAAAAGGAGAGAGCTCCTAAAATGACTGTCGGGAGAGAGCTCCAAAATTACCATCGGGAAGAGAGCTGCTAAAACTGACCATCTGACAACCACAAGGAAACGCCAAAAGGAGATGTTACAGAGATTTCCTCTGAGTGGAGCTGTCTATTGCTGGGAAGGCCTAAAACTGACTGGGTCCTATGGTGGAGTGCTGGGGACATCATTGATAGTGGAGGGACCAGAACCCTGCCCTATCTTTCCAGAGGGTCCTGAAATGCAGCTGGCATTCCTGAACTTTAAACAGAGGTTTTCAATGCAAGTAGACTTGAGCCCTTTGTAACGAAAAGGTGTGGGAATCTGCTGGCCTTAAATCCTTTCCCTTTATAGTGGGTGGGGGGCAAGACTGTGTAGATCCTTAGCCTAATTAACTAAAAATATTACTTTTATTAATTCCCCTTGGCAGAACACCACAGAGTGATTTTTGTTAAAATTCTAAATTAACAAAGCTCATTCCCGCTGTGCGCTGAAAACTATAGACTGTAATTTAATTGGGTAATCCTATTTGTCCTGTTGACCGCAACCTCTTTAGGAAGAGGGGTGTCTTTGTCCCTAAACTAAAAAAAAATCCCTAAACTGCCAGCTTCCCCAACACAGGCCTTTAAGAGGAGGGGGTCTGAAATCCAAAAATCTCAAATCACCCCAATTTTTACTATCCAGCTTCCCCAGGACATGACTTTAAGTAGAGGAGACCAAAATCCGAAATTCTCGCATCATCCCAATTTTATTCTGTCCAGCTTCCCTAACACAGGCATTTACGTGGAGGGGGTCTGAACTCCAAAATTCTCAAATCATCCAATTGTTCTGTCCGACTTCCCCAACAGAGACCAAAATATAGGGGGTTCTGAAAAACCAAGCTGCTAACCTTTTATTTAAGCACACTATTTAAGCACACAAGAAAATCAAAATTGCACAGCACTACATTTGTAATTGATTTTGTTCACTGACCAGCGCTAATTATTTCTTGAATTGAAATTCAGATAAAGTACTGGGATTTGTGTTTTTCTCAAATAATTTGTGTGATTTATTTGTGTAACAAGAAGTTAATTGTGAGCCACAAATAAGGTGGTGTGTGTAGTTTAGTGTGATTTCTATTACTTGCAATTTAATAAATACAAATATATTTTGAATACACTGGCTTGGTTTTTGGCTCCTTGGTAGCTCAGAGGGAGGAATACAAGGGGCATGATATGAGACTGAAATAGGGCTGAATAAAAGAGCTTACATTAACCATTTATTGTGTGACACTTGGCTTGGGGAGGGAAGAAACTCCCTGTATTGAGGGTGGCCTCTCAATAAACCATTATAAATGGGAATTTTCCACATTCTGCCTCTTATTTAGTTCTTTGCGTTGGCCCTTCCCATGCGTTTCGCTCTGTGTCGCGCAAAGCGCACTAGCACAGCGCAAACTAGGAAGGACCAGGGCAGTCTGATCCATGAATGAGCACTTTTTTTGCGTGGCGCAAAGTAACCTTTTACGGCACAAAGTCACTTTGCACTACGCTAAATATTTTGAAAATTAGGTAGAGTGTCTTTTGTTCGACATATAGTTCAGTGACCTTTCCGTTAACCAGGGTTGATGGTGTTTTTATGGGATGCCTGCAACGTGATAAATTATGACAAGACCTGTGAAGTTTACAGTCCAAGTTCCATTTGTGACAACTGCTAGTGGATTTAATTGTGTAATCTTCAGAAGAGGCTTAAACAGGGCACCAAGGCCTTTACTTGTTGGCTCTTCAAGTTTAATGATTGTGAATTCTAGGCCTGATAAGTAACATATTCACTAACTGTGCTATTCCCCTTATGATTGTAAAGCACTCTAATGCTTCCTGAAGCTAGTTCCACGCTCAACAAATACCCTAATAATAATAATAATAATAATAATAATAATAGTGCTTCTAGTTCCCCTTTCTTTTTAAGCAGTTTCAAAACTTCTCGCTTCAATCACCACACTCATGCAGGTCACTTTGAGTCTCAGATGCAAGGATTCAGTACTTGTGCCCTAGCAAATCATATATGGCTTTAATCAGCTTTACAATTTTATACTCCAAAACATATCATAAAAATGGTCCCTGAATACAAATCACATTTAAATAGCAGACACATTTTCTGTACACAGGGCTTGTTCATAATACAAATTGCTCTTCTTTTGTATACTGGGAATCCAGGAACATTGTACTGTTGATGATATCTCAGACTTTCCTTTATCTCCGTCATGTTCTTCCTAAAACTTGCTGAGCATGTTCAATTCTTTTGGGAAGTACATGCATTTAAATGTTTTGGACCTATATTTTTGATGGGGCATAGTTCTTATTTGGTTCTCGGCTCATCCTTTTGAATTGTCACACAGTGGTTGAAAGAAGATATGTAATCTACACCATTGGCTTTACAGATGAAATCAGGCCTTGGAAATGATTGCAATACAAAAGTTACTTTCACAACATTTACAATGTTTGTGCTCTGTATTCACCCTTATCATGGATGCGAGTAAAATATGCAATCAACACAAAACAAACACCTTCAGGTAATGGCTCTCACTTAGTATGAAAGTATTCTGCGATCAGTTTATTTTAGCCCATTATCCTTTGCTACAAGGTTTTCCACAAAGATACATGCGTGTACTATGCTTTTTGGTCTGGAGCATTATGAAAGTGGAGTCTGATTACCAGATCTTAGTTTCAGAAACTGGATTACCTGCATCCTTTTATTATTAAAAGTTGTAAAAAGCTAACCGACCCTTACCAGATGACATTCCGTCACACCAGGCAGTGGCTAGAAGATGAGCTTTTTACTGGTTAATGTCAGCACCTGTCTGTTTGTGATTGGAGCATTACAGCTGTCAAAGCAAAAGACCACTCCGTTTTACAATGCAGTGCTGTTCGTAAAGCCACAGTGATGTTAGATTTCCTTTTCCTGCATACATTGCAGAGACATCTTCGGTGCAGTATTAGAGATCTGTTGTAGTCTGGTTTTGGTGCGTGGGTCTGGGCTTTTGGTGACGTCAGCACTCCTGACATAAGTGTAGAATGTATGGTGTTGTGGAGTGTTCGGGGATGTGGGGTTCCAGTGTGACGGTTGCCTCTATTCAGTTGGAAGGTAAAGAGATAGCTAAAAGGTGTGGGGGGACTATGTCAGTGTGCCTTGTGTACCCAGTACACCTACCTATGAGTATCCCACGTGTTTGGCAGACCATTGACAATAAAGCCTGCACCAAGAGGATAGCTCAGAGGCAATGTGTTTGTCTTTCGAAGCAAGACAACTTATAGCAACACAGGTTTGAATCTCGGACTCAGGCTTAGAAACTGGTGCCTGGAATTAAGCGCGTTATAAAAGAACAATTATAACAATTATAACAATTACCATTGCGCTTACCTCGTGATGGGTCATCAGTGCACCGGCAGCATCTCAACAAGATTGTGGGGTGAAAATACAGCTCCAGAGTGACAGAGATGGAGAGGCCTTGCTAGGCCCCTATTGTGAGAGTGAAGCTGGCTAATGTGGAGCTCCATTGAAATATAAAAGCCAGTACAAAACAGTGATTTTCGACATAAGGCCTAGTGAAATAGAAAGAAATGGGCCTAGCCAACGCCACTAAAATGGACAGGTGCGCACGTGAAGGGGAATCTACCTGAGAGCTTAAAGCTGATGGATATGCCAAATGAATGGGAAATAACATGAGGGGCAGCAGATGCTGGGGGTCATTACGAGTTTGGAGGTAGCCATGGTGCTTTTAGCACCATGGCTGTCTCCAAAGTCGTGTCCGGGTTCTCTGAATTGGGACTTACCGGGTCATTCCAACCTTGGAGGACCCGGTAAGTCCCCATTCAAAAAACCCTTCCCCATTCCCATTCGAGTCTCCATAGGGCTCAATGGAAATGGGGAGGGAGCTAATAACAGGCCCGTAATTACGGGCCTGTTATTAGCTCCCTGGCCGCTTAGCGGCTCCCGCTAAGGGCGGCTGGTTTTACCAGCCGCCATTAGTGGGACTCGCTAAGGGAACTCGGAATGCAGTGGTAAGGGGTTAACGGCACCGGCATACTTACCGGTGCCGTTAACCCCTTACCTCCGCACTCGTAATGACCTCCATTGTGTCATTGTAAAATGCTATTCTTTTAGAATTATGTATGTAGCTTGTTTTGCCCCATTGAACTGGAAGGTCTGGGCCTCTGAAACGTTGACCTCAAGACCTTTGCTGAGTACCTCCAGGAGAATAAGGTCTGGTTTTTAGTTTAAATGCTAACAAAAATACAGAGGAGTAGATTGGAATTGTGGAGGTGGCAAATAAACCAGCCAGCAGAAGTGACCATGAAGGTCAGCTCTCCCCATTAACTGTGCATTAGCTTTGAACAAAATACCTTTGAAGCCCAGAAGGGGAGGGCATGATCACATGGGCCAGCCAGATGTCCTAATCAGGTCACAGGAGAAAAATGAAACCTAAGAAATGGTGGAGGCTGGTGTGAAACTTAGGGGCACTTGTGGTGCCTTGCCATTGACTAACATTGAATAATTGAATACATTTTCTTGAAAACAAAAGTTCCACTGAGCTCATCCCTGGTTCATTTTAAAGGGGAATCAGAAGCCCATCAGGACCATGTAAAAATGAATTTTGGGTGATGGATAAAACTTGAGTTATGAGAAAATCTACGATTCTGGGCTTCCGATAATTCAGAGGGAATAGAAAGTTGGTGTGATGATAGGTTATGGGATTAAGGTTTGAATCAGAAAGGGGAAGATTTGTGACTATTTTGACTCAGGAGTAAATCGATAAAAATTGTAGCTCCTTCAAGGGTGTGCCAAGAAATTATTAGTATTTTCCGACTCGCCATAAAATATAGAACTCAAAAATATATGTGTTAGTGCAGTTATCTGAAATATTAGGGTAGCTGCCATATTGTTAGATTTTAAGGACACTGAATAAATTAAACCCACTTGTCATTTTGGGATGATGAATCTTTCTCCTCCCTCAGCCTCCATCATTCACACCCCCTAACTCCTTGTCATAATAGCAGGCAGTGGGCGTATTGGGGGGAGGGAGAGCGAGAGGGAGAGAGCTGGCCAATCTGTAGCGCAGGAATTAAGATAATAATGTAGTGTCACCAGCCCTATAAGAGATCAGTTTTCAATCTAAGAAGGACTTGCTGATCTTTCTTCGACTTTTTGACTCTTGGGGCCTTTCTTTGGACTTTTGATTTTTCCCTTGAGTTTCCCACTCTATTGCTGGAGGTAGTCTGCTTCTGGACTCTTGCAAAGTACTAGCAGAGAGACGGAAGAGCTACCAAGGCCTTAAACATTGCATGGGAGATGGAGACTGGGAAAACTAGAAGCTAGCTGGGACTGCCATATGAGAAGCCAGAGGAAGTATGCGTTCCGGGGATTACCCTTGACTGAAGCCTGTGGCCATATCTGTGCTATCCTCAGATGTGCCCTGCCGTTTACCTAGATGCCCCATAACCAAGGCCTCCCATGTAAGTAGATTACTCCAAATGCCAACAAAAATGTGGGGGGGAATCGGCCAGCCTTCATCTCCTTCTCACATAGCGGGTAGGGGGTGCAACTGGGGAGACTGTTGGCTTCTTTTATTAAATCCAATTTAAATTAATTCCATTTTAGAAAATCACACTATCCATTTAAATTGAATTGTGTTGGGAACTGCCTGACTTAATCCTTTCCATTAAATTGTGTGGAGGGCGGAGGCTGTCTAGACACTGTGCAGCATATTGAAGTTAAATCAATTAATTACTATACAGAAAATCACGGGATGAGTGTTGTTAGAGTTCGAAACTAACCAAGTTCATGCCCAGTGTGTTAGAGCCGGTATAGACAAAGTATTTGGGTGACTCTACCTTTCTGAAATGCCTGTCTTCTGTACAGAATCTTGTGCCCATAATCCCAAAAAAGTAACTCTAAAACTATGCCATTCAAGTAAATGTAAAGTGTGCAAAACGAAATTTCCCATTTATGTACTTGTATCCCAAAGTGATTTTCCCAAAGCCCTGCTCTTCATGCAAATAAAAAGCTTGAAACGATTTTCCGATTGAGTGCCTTTCTTGACTTTGCCCTTCAAATAAAAACCCCAAAACGACTTTGTTTCATTGTGTCCATTTGTCAAACCATGCCTTTTAATAAAAAAGCCAAAATGATTGTGCTATTGCATTCCCACTCCCTGTACATTGCCTTCAAATTAAGGGGTCATATATAACTGATGCCTGTGGGTGGGGGTTGCTGGGAGAGAAGAGCATTGTGAGAAACCAAGCAATCACTGGGGGCTGTTCAAATTTCATAATTGGTAATGTGCAAGGAATTCTCTGTGTGTGTTTGATGTACAGTCTCTAAATTTTACCTGTGTTGTAGTATCTGTAAGTTCATTAGAAATACAAATTGGTCAATTGGTGCAAGTAATTTGAAATTGTGATATTCTGTAGTGCCACAGCGTTGGTGGCTGATGTTTTGGTTGCAATTCTTCTTTGTCAAACTTTAAATAAATATATATTCTTACCAGACCTGGTTCCTAGCTCATTGGTGGTACAGAGGATATTTGTTTGGGCGGTGCAAGACAGGTTGGAGGCCTCACTAAAGTTGAATCTGTATAACCGCTTTGGGTGCGCGCCACCTTGCTTGGGGGGGAGGAACTGCCTGAGTTGAGAATGACCGCCGAATAAGTCGTAACAAGATCCTTGGGCAGCATGTCCCATCATTTCCCATCCATCCAACAGACGAGTGTAGGGCAATTGTGTAATTGACCTCTAATCTATATGTATTCCCATCCGCAGCAATGTGAATTGTGTGTCTGAGTTTATAACTATATTCTGACAATTTCGGACATGGGGACAAAGGCAATCCAAGAGAACGCCCAGCTGGGCCGTGGCATGGACCGTGGCACAGCACACTGAGGGGAACAAAGGGTGGCAGGCACGCCCCAGTTGGAGACATTCCTGAAATTGAGAAAGTGATGCAGGCAGGCTCTTCAGAAGGCCAAGTAAAGCCCACCTGACCCAACCAGAGAGAGTAATGCCCTTCTGGTCTGTGAGCAAAAGATGGCAAGCCAGCAAATAAGGAGCACTAACTGGATGAGCTGTTGCTAACGGCCGTTGCCTGCGGGCACAACACAGAGTTTACTCATGTCCTAATTTTGATGTGTGCCCTCAGGGGTGTGTTGTAAATTCCTGGGATGACACCTGAGTTGAAGTTCATGTGGTGGTCCCTACTAGTGATGTCACTTCCTGAGGCGCTACTTCCTGGGATGGCATTAGGCAGTCCAAGGTTGTGTGATGTCTCTTCCAATAACAGTTTTGTGAATCAACTCGATTGATCCCAGCCGATGGGCGTCTTTGGCACAGCTTATTCCTGTTGTCTCCAGATGTCTGCTGTCACAAGCACCAAGAGAACAAACACACAGTATAAGTGCGTTGCATGAAGGAAACATTAAATTCCCGGACTGGATCAGAAAAGGCGAGCATTTGCTTACTACCGACACCAAGAAACTCTATGGATTGAACGGCCAGTCAGAAACAGCAGCCATGCACGGCACAGGGGGAGCAGAAGGTAGGTGCCCTGTGCAGAGCTCGTGGGCGACCCCTTGTAATCCCTTCCGCACACACTGTGGCCGATTGTGGGATACGTGCAGGGCACGTTATGGGTGACTCAAAGCATTGTATCAAAGATGAAAACAAAAAGCAGAGTAGAGTGTAGGGGAGGGGTGCGACAAGAAACAAAATTGAAACGAAAGTAAAACCTATGCAGCACAGGGGTGCAAACGGGTACAGGGAGCATGCAAAACTGTCAAATGAAAAGAGGGAAGGTAGGCCGCGTATCATTGATACAATACACAAAAGGGAGAAAGATGAACTTTGTTCTTTTCTCTATCCCTGCCCCCCTTCCTACGCTCATCCCTTTCCTTTTTCGCCTCGCAGCACGCCGGCCCCCTAAGCTGAGAGCTGTAATGTCATTAAATTGCAAATGCTTTTTTTTTTCGCCCCGTTCTTCTTCCTCTTCGTTTTTTTTTCCTCCTCCCCGACACACACTGTTTACTTATCTGGCAAAAACATATGTCGGAAGGAATCCGTTCCATTCTGCCCGTTGCCTTGGGTGAGAGTGCGGCGCGGAGGGCCCCACTGAGCTCCCCTGCTCTTATCTGCAAGGCGGCCTGGCAGCAACCCGGCGACTTCAATGGAGGCGGCAGATACAGGGGGCAGATTAGGCGCGCGAACACCGCGCCGCGAATTCCTGGAGAGAGGGGTCGCATCTTCCGCGCGCCGCGGCGCCCCCCGCATCTGCATAACATTACTAGATTTTTTTTCTTCCTTTTTTTTTAAAAAAAAAAAAGCATCTCCAAAAAGTCTGTATATTTTTCTCACTCTGTCAAACATTTAATTTCACGCCCCGCGTTCTGAATACGCTTAAAAATGCATATCTCCGACGCACCTTTAAGCCGGAGAAACGAATGCAGAGTGGGAGATAAAACGATGCGATTTGCACCACAAGCCTATTACTTGACGCATTTACATACAGTTTACCTCGCATGTTGAGGATTTTTATTTTTATTTAAAAAATAAAATAAAGAGAGATTATTCGCACATAAATAGGGATACTTCTTTGGTTGAGAAATGGATTTTTGGTGGCTTTGTTCAAATGTTATTTTTATCCTGCAAGCAGTTAGTAGTTCTGTTATGAATTGTTAAAGTTCTATAACATGGCAATGATATTGAAATGGAAAGTGTCTGAATACTTTACAGTAAGAACGTGTATTTCGATTTGATTCGTCACTTAGAAACCCATCTAATTATCAATGAATATATATAGCTAGGAAACGAATTTACTTCGGCGAGCAAAATACCAAATCCGAATGCCCTGTGATTAAAAAGTGATGCGTAGTCTACGGAACGGCAGACGGATCAAATGATAAGCCCGCGTTCAGCTCCGTTCCAAAGTGATGACGCAGTCGTAACTCCAGTTCATGTTCCGGGCCAGAACAACCCCGGTCACATGCGTGCCATATATGTTGGCCTATGCTGCGAAGGCTACCGCGTGTCACGCTCGATCCACAGTTGCACTTAGACTGCCATGTTTTAATTACACTTTGGGGGCATTTTCGGTTTAATATAGTTCTTTTGGTACATGTTACATGTGGCAAACATTCAACTAAAGTGAAAGGGAGGAACTGCAACAGATCAAGGGGGGGCACATTCATGTCATGACATGGCAACACGTTGGGAGTCTACCACGAAAATCCGTGCACTCTTTGGCGGTGCTGGATGCCACGGCAGGCGGATTTTATTAAATGATTCACTTGTACAACCCTGCAGCGCCCAGAGATTGCGCCTTATAAAGCTTGGCGGGTTAAGTGGCAGCTGTAGTGATGTGTATGCACCGTGCAGTCAAGTACGGGTGCCAATAATAACTCCCACGCCGCGCGCATTTCATCATTCACAATAAGATGGCTGCGGCATTACCGCGTTAGACTGGCCAAATTCGGCATGAAGCACTGTATATGCGCCTCGGGTTGTGTTATTACTTCGAATCCCTGTACTTGTCACTCGGGAGTCACTCACCATTTTACCCGCCTGTACATCCCAGCGTCGGACGGGTATTTAGCCAGCACTAAAGTGATAAAACGGAAAGAACCCAAGGAAGGCAGTCATTTTAAAACTGCAAAAGGTGACGGTTCGTATGCATCCCCCAGTCCCCTGCAGTGGGAAGATCACCCTTCCTCGAGTGAAATCGTGTTTAAAGTTTCATAGAAACGCCTATCAATAGTGAAAACTAATTGAAGAGGCCACATATTTATGATATTTAGCAGTAACGTGGGATTTGGCTCCCCCCGGTGGTGCACTAGCAGAAGTGAAGGCTGACTGCTAGGAAACTGCAATGTAAAGGAGTGATAATCTCGTCCACATGTGACAGGTCATGGCAGTGCAATAATTCCAGTCTTGGGAAGTTTCAGTCCAGTTTTCTAACAATTAGCTGAGCGGACACGAACTAAAGTGCATTAAAGTGCGCTGTACCCTGCAGGGAAAAGTGGAGACAATGAAAGCACGTTTACACACTAGATCATGAAGCAGAATATTTTTTTTATTTATTTAAAATGCTAAAATTTAAACATACACTTTTCATTTAGTCGTTAAAAACAAATGGATCAGAAAGATAGCTTAAGTTTTCGAACATGTTATATCACAGGGAAAGTGCAAGCATCACTATATTAGTTCCTTGGTTTATCATAAAGCAGAATATAAAAGCAACCAACACTTCAACTACCAGAATGCATCTGTGAGTTAACTGAAATCCCAGATCTGAAAAACGGTTCTAGTGGTGAACTGGGAAGCAAGGTTTTCAGAACCAGAGAATGGCATTGATTGGACCACAAGCAGTGAAGTCTTCAGTAAAAAAAAAAAACATTTAATCTGGCAGCTACCCTGGCTGGTCTTCGCCCCAGTATCACTGCTACTGTAGCACTGCCGTTTAACACCATCGTCGTACCGCATGTTTTTATTTAGTACACGTTGGAAATATAAAGATGTTTTCGCCCAGCAGTCCCTTTCACGCTTTGTCCATCTATTTGGTTAAAGTGTACCATAAAATGAAGAGATAAAAGACACCAGGCACCTCAGAAACCAAATCAAATACATTCTAGGGGCTGTTTTCTTTCTTCAAAAGCATCGATTTGTTGTGGAGACCTATAAATAGCCTAGCACAAAGGCGCGGATACCAAAGCAGCAAGAGAACTGTACAAAAAAGTGGGTTCATTACGGTTGGTGTCTCAGTTGGATAATGCACGCGTGGTAGACCTTTGTGTGACATGACCTGTGTGTGACCTACAGACAAGAGATACGTGTCCAAGTGGCGACTGCTGGGTATGTTATCCATTCAAGGTTTTCAAGCTGAGTCAGTGAATTGATATATATCATCGCTGTGTCAGTCAAGCAGTGCGCCCAAAATCCCCATGCCCTAATGGTGGCTAAGGACAATTCAAATCTTGGGAGGAAATAGTAGACTTTGCTAATCGTTCCAGAGACACTTGCTCTCTTGTTTATCTAAACTCGAAATTTATTTTTGATCAAATTATGACAGAAAGGGAACATTTCAGAGTTTTATGCTTTGACACCTGCCATTACACATGGCCTTGTGCTGAAGCGGTAAAACCATGTGGCAATGGAAAACAATCTATCCCAAATGCTGAAATTGAATGTCTGAAAAACATGATACAAACCTCTGATCAGACAAATAATTGGTTGTGGTTAACAAAAGCATCACAACAACTTCTGTTCTTCACAACAAAACTCCAATAACCGAGCTTACAGTATTGTCATGGAACATGAGAGGCAATGGACATTTGTTTACTAACGTCGAACTAGGACGCAAAATACAAACTTTTGGTGCAGTAGGTATTTCCAAGACAGGTCATTTGTGATGAATTAAGACAATGGGCAACACTTTGCCAATAACCTGTTCAAGGAGATAACCGCCATCCTGGGGATAGAGCACCGCCTATGCTCAGTGAACCGTCTACAACCTAACGGTGTGGTTGAGAAACTAAGTGGTCTGCTTAAGGGGCGCTTGGCAAAGCTAACAATGACACTTGGCAAAAACTGGCTTTATTGCCTCCCTCTAGCTCTGTATGTATTACATAACTTGTCGGGGTGTTGATCACAATTTGACTCTGCAAGAAATTGTTACTGGAAAGAGAAAGCATGCGCCTTTCTCTCCTGCACATACACATTCAGCCGCTCATAGTTCCTCACAGGTACTGGGAGGAAGAATTTACAATGTAATTGACTGAACTCACCAAAGCAATTGCCTATATATCCAGTCAGGTATGTCCACGCTCAAGCCGGCCCGCCATGGAGAGCTCATCCGCATGCACGCAAGAGGATGCATTCCTACCAGCTGCACCCCTCTTCCCAGGATACAAGATGTTCATCAAGAGCTACTTCAGGAAATGGAAAGAGCCTAGGTTTACGCGGCCTCACGTTGTGGTATACTCTACTCCCACAGCCATCAAAGTGTCTGATAAGTGCCCATGTATGCATTTGTCAAGACAACAGTGTCAGCAGCACTGGCTCCCTCAGTGTCATTGACATTTTTATCTAATATTAGATTCTGGAGGAGGAAGATTTGCCTCGGAATAGCAGTAGAAATACAAGAAAGCAGAAAATGAATGTGTTGTGGGTTGTTTTGGCTTTTTCCTGTGTTTTCCTCTCTCTCTCGCTCTTCTCTGGTTTTTGATAAACAAAGGGACAGACAGCACTAAAAAATAATGACAAACATATGAGAGCAAAAAGAAGTATATTCAATTCAGATGTTTCCAACAATGCACTTGGAAGCAGGCAAGAAACAGAATTTGGCAATGCCTGGTATGTTGATATGGCGTGTGTGGGGAGATAGAGGGCTATTGAAACCTGTTATGTGTTTACAAGTGGCCCTTGTAAACATATAACTCTCTCATCCCACACGTCACAGGTGCAACCAAATTCTTTCTGCCACAAGAGGCACTAGTGAGGGAAAAGGGTTGCTTAATGCACCTGTCATTGTGTAGAACAGGAGGACTCTTTCAGGGCCACTCTGGCAGTTCACTGGGTAGATGAAGGGGAAATGGTGTATGCGGACAACTATATACAGCTAGAAAGGATGGCCACAAAAGAGGGTACTAAGCAAATAACAGTACAATTTGTAACAGAAGGGGCAAGAAAAGGAGAGCAACTGTTCACTAATCACAAGAAAGTGCATTGCAAAATTTCCTCGGGCATGACATTCTATGGTGCCATACAAGGCCTTTGATGAGGATAAAGGGATCAGTATTTATTGATGGCAAATGGGAGGGGGGGAGGTGCAACATCGAGCGGAAGGATTAGTGGGATTTGAAGAGGACGTAGTAGCGAAAATGAACGACACTTGCAGGGCAGTCTGGAATAACTATGTGCATACCTTGATGTGGTTAGATGAGACATCATTGTCTAACACACAGGGAATTACTTAAATACACATTACCTCCACAAGTGGGTATTGTATCCTTTCTGTAATCAATTATAACTGTAACACACAAAACAGAAATAGGACAAAAAACTTCACTTGAGCTGATTTCTTTATTGCGCCATCAATGCAGCCCTAACACTCTCCCTAGAGAGGACACCCTATCCTAGCCCTGCATGATGCTCCTCACCCTACAAAGCGCTGGTGCACCGACTAAGAGCGAGGGGTACATGTGGGCAGTGTTCACCCTATTCCTGCGTATGGTGAAATTATTTTCTAAATGTGATTTTACACAAAGGGTACATTCAACCAAAATTTTATTCCAACTCAAACAAGTTAAAAATTTGTAGTTATGGGAAACCATGTTTCCCGGCTACACACTTCAGTCAGACAGTGCACGTGGGACTAGACATCAGAAATTACAACCAATTTATTTGCCCTCCGTGAGGTGTGTCTGGTTGGCCCAAGTGTAATGTCTAAAACATTTAAAGAATATAAATATCAAACATCACACTCTCAACAAGTGAAAATGCACCCACTGTTAAGCTCCTTCTTTTGGGTGTGTACACAGGTAAATTGTGTGAGAGCTTGTGATTCATACATAAAACAAATTGCAATATCTACAACAATGATTAAAATTTTCTAAACTACAAAAATCCACTTGTGTCACTCTTGGTCAGGTGACATCTGTATTTTTGGTCGACCGGTTTCAATGATATTCTTTCATGTATCATCTTCCTCAGGACCCGTTATTTTCTCTCATAAACCCAATCTGCATGCCCCCCAGAAGAGGAGTTTACGACATATTCTGTGGGGCAAGATAAGAGAAAGTCACGGTGACTTCTCTCACATCTAGGATAGAGTGTATGGTACTATTTTGCATTTTTAAAATACTTAATTATTCCATTTTCAAGAGTGAATCAATTGTATGCCATTTAAAAAAGGCAATTTCACCACACACCACCACCATTAAGTGCTCGACAATATCTCATTACGGGTACTGATGGTCGTACCTGTCCATCTATTGTATGTGCAGTGGAATGGCACAAAAGTTTTCTGAAAGTGTAGAGCTTCCAATTGGTTAGATCAGGGCACCTATATTGGTACTTAACCTGCAACATAAAGGGGGGCTCATGTTATATTTTCTGTTAACACTATACATGAACCACCATCCATAGTAATAGTCATTCACTGTCCCCACTTTTAGGGCACCTTTTATTTATCTTTTAATTACCTGGCATCCTGTTATAGTAGTCTCGTTTCAAGAAAAAAGACCTTCTGTGGTGTGGCGATCTTGTTATTAGTGCACCTGGAGTAGTTCTGTAATGTAAAGGAAAAACCCATTTCGTGTCAGTTAACCAGATGCACCCGGCATTCTTTCACTCTGTCGGTAACCCGTACTAGATGCCCTTGTTGGATCAGCGCCTAAAGCGTATTTACTCCATGGGCCACTTTCCCACGAGGTCTTTTATAAGCCTTGTGTCGGTCCCCTCCATAAGAGTTTGGAATATCAAATGAAAAACAACGCCTAATAGAGCGGTTTCAATTTTCAATTGGACACTCATTCTTGATGTCATTGCGACATCACTACACAGGTGTCTCTTCGCGCATTTGTCAAATATTCCTACTTACTTTTCTCCTTTCCAGTTCCGCGTCTCATTTGCGGTAGATGTTTTCCTTACGCATTCAGATGTTCGTTTGAAACGTCCGCGAAATGCCCCGACATTCAAATAGCCTAGCGGGGTCCCGTGATGAGGACGCCGGCCCTTACACTCCCGGTTAGCCGGTCCCGCATTCTGGACCTGAGCAGCCCCCACAGGAACACAGATGAGCGCAATTTCCTAACGCAGCGGGTACCACTCCACGGCTCATGCCCAGCTCCAAGGTACTTTCCACCAATGAGTCCTTGGAACGATCCACTAAGACTATTGATGATCTTGGCCACGTTGGCCTTTCAGTATTCGTTGGCCCTGTTGGCCAGGGGGGGCCTCCGACCCACAACCGGTCTGCCTCCCCTAGTTCAATCTCGGTCCTCCCGTTGGCGGTCTGAGCAAAATACCCCAAAGGCAAGGGTACCTATGGCTGCACACTCCGCAACATGATGGCTAATTCCTCTACATCTTCCCCCCCCCCCCTCAGTGCTTGTCGGAGCCCCAGGAGCTGGTCCCGGTACACCAGACTCTGCGCTTTGTCTCCCTGAATGTTAGGGGATTGAACTCACCTCCAAAACACAAGTCCATCCTGCAGAAACTCCAGAATGACAACGCGGCAGTGGCGATGCTACAGGAGACTCACCTACTGCCGGCAGATCACGGTCGCTTACGCTCCCGGAACTTTCCAAAGCTACTCTTCGCATCTGGGAATTCTAAGAGAAGCAGCACAGCAATCCTGTTTGGGAAGGGGCTGAACCCTCAGATTCTAGATTCCATGAGCTGCCCGGTGGGGCGATACATAGCGGTAAAATGTCTGATACGGGGACAATTGTACTCCATAGTTTCAGTGTATGCGCCCAACTCAGGCTAGGTGCTTTTCTAAGAGTCGCTAAGTACAGCTCTCTCTCCCTTCCTGGAAGGCCAGATTGTGATTGGGGGTGATTTCAATGGCGTCCCAGACCCCATCAAGGACAAGTCGCACCCGCCCTCTTCCGGTGACTTTGCTACAGCTTTGGCTCTCCTGCAATTGTTCAGAACTTTAGGGGTGATGGACTCGTGGAGGGTACTCCATCCGTCTGAAACAGACTTCTCCTTTTACTCGTATGTCCACAGAACGTTCTCCAGGATAGACCTTCTCTTGGTATCCCCGCAAATCTTTACATTCACCGACAATGTGACAATAGGCTCCAGAATCCTGTCTGATCACGCCCCGGTGGCCCTGGAGATCCGAGTGCAGGAACCACTTAATCCCCAACAGCGTAGATGGACGTTATATGACCCAATTCTGAACTAAATGCCTCTCAGAGACACAATCGCAACCACGATCACCAATTTCTTCAAAGAGAACCCCAGCGAAGACACCTCCCCTGCCAACAACTGGGACGCAATGAAGGCAGTGGTGAGGGGGGAACTAATTGCACAAGGAGTGGCCTACCACAGACATCGACGACAAACTCGTCAGAGCCTCGAGGAAGACCTGGATAAAGCTGAAAGGCTCCATAAGCAGAGGGGCTGGACCCCTAAAACACAGCGGGCTATACAGATAGCGCAGAAGAAGATTGAGGCCCACTATGCTGAACATACTGCCCACCAAATGGCGAAGGCTAAGCAGTTTTACTATGCCAAGAACAACAAGGCAAATAGACTACTGGTGGCCAAACTAGCCAAGACAAGAAGGAACAACACAATTGTGGGTCTACGTGATCAACATGGCAAAATTCAATACGCCAACCAGGACAAACTTCGGTGTCCGGTCAAATGGTCGAAAACAAAAGATCGAATGACCATTTGATCGAAAGTCAAATGGTCGAAAAAAAAATGGTGGAATTTTTTTATTTATTTATATATTTTTTTAGTTTTGTTTGGTAAAAAAAAGTAAAAAAAAAAAAAAAAGAATTGACAATTTTTTCGACCATTTGACTCTCGATCAAATGGCATTCGATCATTTGGTTTTTGACCAAATGACCTACAACCACAAACTTCGGCTTGCAACGGCCCACCTGACCCAGGGGATGACCGCTCCTGTGCGAAACGTGGGAGAACAAAAGGAATACCTCCGGTAAGCAGCGCTGCCCCGACTAAAGAAGACAGCCTATGACTCTTTGGAGGCACCGATCACCGACGAGGAAGTAGATGTGGTGATAAAAGCCCTTATATCCCGGGCCCCCGGCCCAGATGGATTTACGGCTAGGTTCTACAAGATTTTCAAACCTCAATTGTTAGTGACTCTGGTGCAGCTGTTTAACTCATTCAGAACCACAGGCACGATAACCCCATCCATGCAGGAGTCAATCACTGTCTTACTGCCAAAACCGGCAGGCGATCTGAGGAATCCCGCGTCATATAGTCCTATCGCTCTACTTAATATTGACGCTAACATATATTCCAAAATTCTAGCAACACGCCTCTCCCATGTCTTGCCGGAGATAATCAGCGCTGACCAAACTGGCTTCCTCAAACATCGTTCCACCGCCGACAACATCCGCAGGACCTTAGATCTGGTGGAGCTGGCCTCCCGAGACTCCCGGGAGTTGGTGCTGCTGGCCCTGGACGCAATTAAGGCATTTGATAAAGTAGACTGGATCTTCATGAGGCTCACCCTCGAAGCGTTTGATTTCGGCCCAGAAGTCTGCACTATGACACTGGCTAACTATAAAGCGCCCAAAACCCTTCTCAGAGTCAATGGCACCCTCTCCTCCCCTATCGTCTTAACCTGTGGAACCAGACAGGGATGTCCGCTGTCGGCGCTCCTTCTCACAATAATTATGGAGCCGTTCGCCCAGCGGATCAGGCTGAACCCTGCAATCAAAGGCTTCCAATCGGGCTCAGCGCATCATAAACTGGCCCTCTACGCGGATGATGTCCTTCTGACCATTACGGAGCCCTGCTCTTCCCTCCCTCAAGCCCTGGCAGAGATAGCAAGCTATGGAAGGTCACGGGCTTTGCCATCAATTTTCGGAAGTCAGCGGCCCTGACGGTGGGCCTATCCTCGACAGACCGAGAAGCCCTAATCTCGCTTTGCCCAGTACAATGGACAACCAGAAATCAGTTACCTGGGGGTCCAGATTCCAGCTAACACAAGCAAGGTTTACCGGGCTAATTATCCTCCATTATTTACGGCCTTGGAGGCAGACCTCAAACGGTGGGCAGCACAGGAGGTCTCGCTGATGGGCCGTATCACAGCGTGTAAAATGAACTTGCTACCGAGGTTCCTCTACGCTTGCTCCTCTCTCCCGGGTCCCGATTCCGGCCCCAGCCCTCCAAAACCTACAGAAGAAAATGTTGCAGTTTATTTGGAGGGGGAAAAAAGCCAGGATCCCTAAATCCACGATGTTGGGCAACGCAAGGCTCGGCGGTCTCGTGGGTTCCAGATCTACAAAAGTACCAGATGGCGGCCCAGCTGGCCTGTATTCAATCATGGCAAATACATACTAACCGCCCTAGATGGGTGGACCTCGAACAGGTGCAGCTAACCCTGCCTCTACGCTTTCTCCCACACGTCCCTCCTCCTGAGCGGTGGCGATGGCAGGAACTCTTGGCGTCCACTAAACATACCATCTCGGTCTGGGACAAAGCACTGAGACTAAAGCAGATTCCAGTGGCACTTAGCCCCCTTGCCCCAGTGTTCATGAACCCGACTTTCTCACCTGGCCTGTCAATTCGAAACTTTGGGCCCTGGATCGCAGGAGGCCTGGAGACCCTGGGACAACTCTTCGAGGGGGGTCAACCCTGCACTTTCGAGCGATGCAAAGAACTCTTCAAGATTCAGGAACAGGATAGGTTCACGTACATCCAGCTACGCCACTGGTGCACTCATCCACAGACTCGCCAGGCAGCCACCCGCCCCCAACGCTCATTGAAGTGACCCTTACCGAGCTGCCACCCCGAGGGAGAAGCTCTACTCTGTACAAACGCCTCTAACCGGACTTCCTAATTTCCAAGCCCCGATACATGGCCCAATGGGAAGCGGACCTGGGCCACCCTATTGAGGACCAACTCTGGGTTGATATCTGGTCCCGGGCCCACACCTCTTCATCATGTATCACAAATAGGGAATGCGAATAAGATCCTCCTCTGGTGGTATTTCCCGCCCTTAAGACTCCATCACATGCATCCCACTCTCGACCCACACTGCTGGAGACAATGTGGCCAAGTAGGCTCCTTCTTCCATATGTGGTGGTCCTGCCCCAAGGCCCAAGCCTTCTGGAAACATTGCCTGGCGACGATTGCGGACATTACTCAGGTGCAACTGCCCCTAGAGCCTGAACCTATTCTCCTTGGAGCCCCAATTCATGGAATCTACCCAAGGTCAGGGCCCAAGGCCAAACTATTATCCCAATGCTTATTGGCGGGCAGGAACGTGATAGCCCGCACCTGGAAGACGGCGAAAGGTCCCCTCATGCCGTTCTGGTGGGTGAAGGTCTGGGACATCTTGATAGCTGAGAGGGTGACGGCCGCCGGGGCAGGCCTTCTACATCGATTTCATAACATCTGGGGTCCGGTCCTCGACTATGACCAAAATTTCCCGGCTTTGACATTTAAGCCCCAATTGGCCAGGAGAACAATACAAGCTGGGTAGCCCCAGCGGGAGTGGGGGGAAGAAACTTGAGACTGGGGGAGGGAATGGGAGAGAAATCGTATTGTATTGTACTGTGCATCATGTCGCGAATGTTTAAGTTATGTATTGTGATAACCTGCCTTCTTAAAACAAACATGTTAAAAAAAAAAGAGGACCCGATACCTTTCAATGACCACCCGGCACTGTTAAAAAGAAGTATGATGGAGGAAATGCAGGCACAAGAAGGGCAGGGGCACACTGTGAACTGAAGGAAGCGCAGCAACAAATATTGGTAGGCGGCCACAGAGTTTGGAAAGTATACCCCATCACCTTTGACTTTTCTCAAGGGCGTCTGTTTTCTTCACCTCGCTCTTGCTTCCTGGGGTCCAAGCAGCTACTAACACAAAGTGGTTGCAGGTGACCAACTACGAGCTCTTGGTTGCCAAACTTGTTTAAGGAGACTGTCCCCCATCTCGTCCTGGTTCTCATCGCCTTCTGTGCAGGCCAGCTGATAGTACAACATTGCAAATGTATAATGGGAAGAAGGAGGTGTATAATGTCAATGAAGGTCGGTGGGGAGGAGGGCAAAGCACAGGGGAATAAAGTAAATGCCACAAAGTCTGAAGGAATTGAGAGAGATAAGCAAGTGGTGCTTACAGTGCAACGCGCAAATGTGGATGAATAGGATTTATTTTGGGTGGCATGTTCTACAAGTGGACAAGAGTGTATGGGACCAGAATCATCATTGAAGGGAATATGAGGAAGAAGGGTGGGGGTGCATGAGCAGGGTAATGAGGCTGTGGGTCTCCAAAATGGTAAGTTAGAATATGGTGGGCAAAATTGTGTCGATCGATAGATCGATGAAAGGGGAAATGCAGTAAATGTGCAAATACAGCGCTGCCAAGGGAGGCACACTTGTCACTTGCCGGAATGATGGGTAAGAGCATGGGACATCCCTAGAGGGGGAAAAACCATTGATAGCTGTACCATGCAACTTATGTGATGTGTGCACCGGTGCATTTTGAGGAGTTTGCGGGATAAAGCTGGGGTAGGGTCACCCAGGGGAGAGGTGGTGGGATAGAGACCCTGCGGCAGGGGCAACGGCAGCAAAGCTAGTACAGTATAATATGACGCATAAAACAGCCCCCCTGACCAATAGGCCACAGGTAAGTGAGCCACTTAGGTTTTCAGACTGGCAGACCCCGTATTTCGGGGCAGACATGAATTTCTCGATCACTTAGCCATAGCAGTGTGCTAAAGAAGTGTTGCAAATCGACCATTCCCAGGGGACTGTACTGGCTGGGAAAGGCATCCAGCTGATACTTTCAAGGTCAATGAGCCAGGCTCCTAGGCACTCGCTGGGAAGGGAAGGTCCTTAATGAATGAATACTGGTACATAGAAGGAACTTCACGGAGGGGTAAGCGGTTTCAACTCGCTCTTTGGAAGAAGGGCCCGGAAAGAGGGCTGTAGGGTGTGTGGGTGAGCCGGAAGGAGACCAATCAGATGGAGAGTTTTGGTGTGCCACGGGTGCAACAGTGTTTTGTGTCCTTGCCGATGTCAGGAGGGCACCATATTGATCAGATGCCGTGTGAAGGATTCTTCATTGCCAAAACCATGTTGGATTGTGTGTCTCATATGAACTTGGCACTGGCAGCTGACTAAGTTCTGGTGGTCAGCATAAATATGTCATGAAATGTTTGTCAGTTTGGGAAGGTTCGTGAGAAGGGGGGTCAATATTGATTGAACCTATCACAAACTAGTAACATATAGGGAGCCATACGAAACAGACATAGTCCCGCCAATAAGATTCTTAGGATGATTTAACATTGTTGCTAACTTTGTTTTGCTTATAATGTTCAAACCTAGAAAACGTGTAGCCGCAGTAGACAGCACTGACTGCTCCCTTCCACCATTTCTGTTCCACTGTGCTGATTGAATTGTGCTCTCCGAACTGCGCCTGGCCCTGCAATAAACACTGTTACTTCTTGTCTGGTGTACGCTCCTTTTTGGATTAATTTTGTGTCTCAAACACTACCGGCTATTGGAGGACCCCTAATACACAACTATCGAGTCTCCCAACCCGATAGGTAAATTAAAACTCAAATCTATCATATAAATCTCCTTAAGGAATGGAGAGAAGTTCATGTTGCAGCCACAACAGTGGTACTGACTAGTCTCTTAATAGACGAGTCAGAACAAAACACCCTAATTCCATCCCACCTGCCTCAGACCCAAAAACAAGACTTGAAAGACTTATTGGAATAGTTTCCTGACGTCTTTAAAAAAGAAACCAGGACAAGTAAAAGGTTTTTCATTACATCCGTAGACCCCTGGGGAAGGTTGTCCATTTAAAACCATATCGAATCCCAGAAGTAAGAAAAGGAATAGTGATAGAGGAAATGGAGAAAATGTTACACTCCGATATCCTTGAACTCGTTTCCAAGCCAGATCACTCATAGAGGTTCTGTATTGATTTCAGAAAGGTGAACACAGTATCCCAATTCAACAGCTATACCATGCCAAGGTTAGACAATTTAATTGATTGATTGGGAGCTGCTGTTTTCCTCTCCACGACTGATCTGACAAAAGGATACTGGCAAGTGCCCGTGAATCACAGGACAAGGGAAAAAACAGACTTCTCCATCCCTAGTGGACTATTTCAGTTCAAGGTATTACCTTTTGGACTTCATGGGGCACCGGCCACATTTCAAAGATCAGTGGACAAAATCCTTCCGACTTACTGTTCTTTCTGTGGAGATTATATCGATTATCTAATCATTCATAGTAGGACATGGGAAGAACAGATACACCATCTTTATTTAGTCATCAGAGCCTTGAGTTAGGCTGACCTTACCGGCAACCCCGAAAAAATGACACTTGGCACAATCAAAGGTCAAGTATCTCCGATTTTCCGTGGAGAAATGGGCTGGTACAACCCCAAAGTTAAAAGGTAAAAGCTGTTTAAGGAACCCAGTCCCCAAAAACCAAGAAAGATCTGAGGGCTTTTGTAGGGCTAGTGGGGAATTATAGACGATTCATCCCCAGTTATTCTTCTATCACTTCTTGCCTCACTGATAAGCTCAAAAATGCAGAACCCCAAAAGATAAAATGGAGCCTGCAAGGCAAAATCAGTTTTGATAAACTCAAGCATATTTTTTGCAGTGAACCAGTGTTAAAGGTGGCTGATTTTAACAAAGTTTATTTTACAAACATATGCTTCACATATTGCGGTTAGGGGACGTTCTTTCCGTAGATTAAGATGGTATCTAGTATCCGATTCTTTATGTTAGTCGGAAGATATATCCCAGGGAAAAGAACTATGCCACAATTGAGCCAGAGGCTCTAGCCATAAAGTGGGCAGTCTCATACCTAAAATACTACCTCACAGGCAGAAAATGTAGGCAGGACACCGATCATTCTCCATTAACATGAATAAGCCTCTGTAAACCACCAATGTCCAAGTCATGCACTGGTTCCTAGATATACAGCCGTATTGTTTCATGGTAGAAAACTGAAAAGGAATAGATCAGGGGAATGTAGACTTCCTTTCCCATTTCCCAATAGAGACCGAAAGAACCAGCAGCATTAGGGGAAGGGTATTTGATGAATCTGATGATGTCATAACTCCTTTCCCAGAGGTAGCCTCTCCTCCTGCGGCCAGGGGACGGCAACCGCTACCTGATCCAGTCCCTGGAGGTAGCTATTTGAAGGAGGACCACATGAGGGGAGGCGACCCTCATGAGGGGAGATTGGCATCATCAGATGAGACATGGTATCCATCTGCCCCCTTTAGGTATGTCCCATCCATCATGCCTTAATGGCATATTATGGAATCCCCTACCCCCAAACATGCCACAAGACTTGCTGATGACATCCCACAAAATCCTGTAATGACAAAGACTGACTGTCAATCTCATGTGTATGAGTCCTTTAAAGATACTGGGACAAGGAAGAGGAATAGAGTTATGAAGATCACTAGAGCACAGACGCCCACTCCTAGCTCTAATTGTTGTAAGGAGTGGCACTGTGCGGGAGCTTTAAATCCCCAACAGCTGATGAAGGTGACAGGAGCAGGCAGCTCCCATTGGAAGGAGAAACAGTTTGCCGAGAGCCCAGCAGCATGCGAGGCCCGCAGAGGAGAGAGAAGCATACCGAGTGCTGTGCAGCATGGAAGGTCCGACGGTCCCGCTGAGAAGGTGATCCAGGAGAACTGGAGTCCTTCCAGACTGAGAAAGGCAGCCGCAGAGCAGAGAAAGGACAGGTTGCTCGACCAACCTACTGGAGTCTTGCAGCAACCACAGAAGCTAGTGAAGGATGCCGAAACAGCCGCACATAACCGGTGAGCCAAGCTGGGGAAGGTGGGATACGGGCACTTCACGGCAACTGCCGTGCACCATGGGAGAGGGTGGAAATACTAATAAACGTGATTAAGAAAGGGTTGCCGACTAACTGGATATCAAAAGCATAGCAAAGGCTGAAACCTGCAGTTTAATATGAGTCGAAGACCCACATTTGAAATTAAGAGACTTGTGAACCTTTTGTAAGAATGTCCTGACAGGGAAGTATACCAGGCAAAGCCAATTGTGTGAAAAGAATCCTAAAGAAGACCCATGCCCTTGGGAGTGTGAATTGAATGAACTGTATAAAAGTGTCATGATGCCTACCCCCGGAGCACCAGGCCAGGCCCAGCACCCCCGGGAGCAGGCACCACGCCCCCGGGTAAAAGCCCAGCAGCCCTTTATAGGGGCTCTTTGGACTCTGTCCTGGCGCCGTTGGCGCCAGGCTCATGTTGCACATCAGTCCTGGCGCCATAGGCGCCAGGCTCATAAAGGGAAGTGTTTGGTGCACTTACCTGAAGCAGACCATGCTGCACACTCACCTGATGCAGACCATGCTGCATGAAGAACCAAGCCAAATGAAGCTGAGGAGGGACTATTTTTCTGAAGGAACTATTTTGTTACTTGGGTGGGGCAGTGGAAGAATACTCACCTGGAACTTCTTCCAAGGCTATTTAAGCCACACCCAGACAGCCACACGTGCTTCGCGTTGTTCTGCATCCCAGCAGCTGAACGCTCACCGTGTCTGCTCCTGCACCTGGACTCCAGCCACGCCCGCCTCGAACCAGGAACACCTGTAAGGGAATAAGAGAAGAGAAAGGTGAAAACCAAGAACTATTTCAACCTTCTTACCTGCATCCGGAATCTTCACGCCAGCATTCCTGAAGGAAGACTTCCATTTAAAAGCACCGCGTTGCTCCCTGCAGCACCGCGCTTCACTCACCTGTTCCCGAGACGCCGCCCGGCTCCATCGCGGCTCTCAGTGCCGGTCACCACATCTCTGCACCGCACCTAAGGGAGAGAAGAAGAGACAAAAGGTGAGCAAGGGAAAACAAGAGGATATTACTTACCGGCTATTCTTGGTGAGCCATTCCACATCTCGGGTCGGCGCCACATCTCTGGCAGGTACCGCACCCCGGCCCCTATGGGGAAAGGACAAAAGACATTACTAGGGAATTATAAAGACATTTAGAGGGGTCACCCTCATCACTGACTCACCTGATTTTACCCCGGCAATTTAACCCCTCAACGCATCGCCTTTGTTCTGCACCTGAATTAAAGGACAGAAAAAGACAACATAAAAGGAGGCTCACACTTGAACTTTTGCATCTTCATACTTACGGCGTATCGCTCAGTAAAGTCAAGTGGATTTGCCAGCGCCATTCTGAAAACCAGTGAAGTAACTGGACGAACGCGCGCCCCTGCACCAGAAGCAGGATGGAGAGTTCATCCTTCCAAACCATAAGGTGAGCTTAAACCGGGGGTTTTGGAGGAAGTCAGAGGAGAACGAAAGGGGAAAGGGGGGAGCAAGCACATTATTCAGCAGACAGTTAATCCCCTTTCTCATCTGCAGAAGGATATTGCTACGGGCCAGACAAGCAAGATTTGGGGGTCCTGTTCAATCGGTGGTCCGAATTCTGCGCATCACGCTTGAAGAGGCCACAGCAACCCAGACCAGACCAGCGCCTCCGTGGGAGCCAGGTGAGCGTTACAAAAAGTCCTGGCAGAAGAATATACCAGGTGGAGGCAAGTCTGAAGTGAATTGTAAATAACAGGAAGAGGAAGTTATCTTCTTAAGTTACAAAGAACTTGATTCTATGACCAGACCGGAGGCGAGCATTATGCTATAACTTCTTGAATACTGCTTTCCAACAGCTTTTTAAAGCTTTTTTTCAATTTACTTCATTTTTTTTTAACATTATAAACATGTATAAATAACAAAGAAAAACTCCTCAGGGAACAGAGCATAGGCACACTACGTTCCCCATGAGACCTTGCAGCTCAGTCAGGGCTCTCACTCCACTACAAATGACAGCTGCTCTAGGTCCCTTCTTTTTCGCTGCAGTCCACAGCTAAGTACCCTTCTATATATTCTATGAAATATATACAATCATTTAGAGTTGTAGCGTGATACTAAATAAGCAGAAGCGTGATTAATATCATTGTGATGGACTCTTTGTTTGAGTGAGCGTGGCTAGCGTAGGGAACGCGCCTCACAGCGATCCAGATTCTATAAGATTAGATCAGCTGACAGACCGGGCCCGTGAGCGATCTCGCTCGCACTGGGCTCCAGTCTGTCATTCTGAAAGATAATGTTTGCCGTGATCGGAACGCAGTATTCTGCGACACACACAGTCCCCTCTCTCTCACTAGACGCGCAGACTTTGAAGTCGCGCATGCGCATTACACGCTTTACTCGCTTTACCCGTCAACGTTCTGTATGACGCAGGAATGATTTCCCCTTCACTCCAGCGATTAAAGCCATTTTGAGAGACGACCCCACGGCGTTCGAGCGGCTATCTAGAGGCAATATTGATTTTTTTAAAACAATAAAAAAATCAAAAGAAGAAAGCTATTTCGAATTCTGTATAAACTGTGCAGCATTGAGTTACAGCACAGCCCACACTGCAGCCAGCAGTAGAGACAACAAACCATGGCTTATAGCTTGGGAGAGGAAGTTAGGAGCGAAGGGAGTGAGAGAGACCAAGACCTGGGAGAAGGAGAGATGGAAGAGAAGGAGATTGATCTCTCCCACAGTTTTAAAAAGATTTTGGGGGACTCCCCTGTGCGAGCAGTAGCTCAGGGAGTCAGATCCCTGCAGGACAGATTACAAGTCCTGGAGGATATATTGGGCAAAAAAGCTGGCTTACATGATGATCCAGGTGAGGGAACCTCAGCTGAGAAGCCTCTAGAACACGATGCAAAGGAGAGTAAAGCAGCCCCGAAGAGGAACACTCTTCTACTCCCCCGGGCACAGAGGCGGGGAAGATTAAGAAGTCCCTAGAGGCGGCTGACACATTTAGTAGACAACAAAATGCATTCTTGGCCAAGTCAGCCTTGCCCAGCCTCGTACCCCCTACCCCAGGGGCGAAAAACATAGGGGAAGCTCTCTCATCCTCAGAGGAGTCCGAGCACGAGGAAGAGTATAAAGATGACCTAAGGAGCATTGGAAAAGAGAGCATTACCTCGCAGAAGATAGCCAGCTGCGAGTCAATAGCCAGCAAAGCGGAGAGCCCCCACGACGAGGAGGACAAGTCCGACATGTTCGAGCCAGATGCGATCAGACACCCCAGGTCCACAGAACAGGCCCAGTCTCCTAGGGTGGCATAATACATGGCTCAGAAAATGAGAAAGCTGTTAGAAACAGAAACTAGATTTCACCTCATAGCAGAGTGCCCAAGACCAGAATTGGCAGGGAGAGTCGCCGAGACCCACAAACTTGACCCCAAGATGTTTACCTTCGTAACAAAGGCAGGAACGGACACTAGAAAGGGCAGGGACCATGCCTGGAAATCATGCCAAGATAAATTCTAGGACCTGACTGGGCCCATCGCAAAAATAATGGACCTAGCCGAGAGGGCTAGGGACACAGGAGAGCCAGTAGACCCAGTCATCCTGGCAAGTTGGGCCCAAGAGGGGTATGCATGCTTGGGAATGCAAACTGTGCAATCTCATCCGAGAGATGCAGATCCATGCTCTTAAAGATCGATAATAAATTGGGTGACCTGGTTTCGTATGAGGCAGGTGAAGGTGCTCAAGGTCTCCTCTTTGGAGACGCATTTGTGAAGGAGATGAACAAGTTCGTCGGAACGTTCACCGCCCTAGAAAATGCACAAGCCTCCATCAGAAAAGTATTCACAGGAAGAGTTTTTGCTGGGGCTGGTCAATTTAGAGGCTGATCGACTGGCCGGTTCAATTCGAACAGAAGGCCCCAGGGACCCACGGTGCAATACTGGGAGACAAGGCAGCAGGACGCCTTTTTCCCCAAACAGAGGAAGAGGCTACAGGGGCCACAGAGGGCGAGGATACTACAGGCACCAGAACAATACCACAGGCACCAGAACAATACCACAGGTGAGCGAGCACTTAGCGAGTTACCCTCCGGTGGGGGGCAGGACGCTAGGTTCTTTTCAACACTGGTGTGAACTGTCGTCAGACGCGTGGGTCCTGCAAACCGCACAAGGTTTCAAGTTCGAGTTTGTAGAGACTAACCCTTCCCCCACACAATCGAATGGCTCAGACAGAGAAAGCCTTGATAGACTCAGAGATCCAAGCCCTAGCGCAAATGAATGCCATAGAGAGTCCATTCACACGCATCGAGCTTTCTGAGCAACATGTTCCTGGTTCAACGCAAAGGCAAGGTACGACCTGTAATACATTTAAGAGACCTAAACAGTTGGTTAGTGTACAGACACTTCAAGATGGAGGGAATCCATCTGCTAGGAGACTTGCTCAGAAAGAACGATTGGCTAGAGCACCTAGACCTGAAGGACGCATATCTAACAGTACCCATAGCAGTTCACTGACGCCCCTTCTTGAGATTCATCTGGAGAGACAAAGTGTGGCAGTTCAACACCCTGCCTTTCAGTCTAGCCTCAGCACCATACGCCTTCACCAAGCTCATGAGGCCCGTAGCAGCCAAGCTCCAAGAGCTGGGGATTCGTATGATCATCTACCTAGACGACATCCTACTAATGGCAGAGGACAAAGACAGATTGCAACAGCAAGTGCATTGGGCAATAGCCTTAATATCGAGTCTAGGTTTTTTCGTGAACAAGGACAAATCTGCACTGGTGCGGAGCAAGAGACTGGAATTCCTGGGATTCACAATAGACTTGAAGAAAGCTACCTTGGAACTGTCAGCATACAAGGTGAGATCTATAAAGAGGGATCTCAGATTGGAGCTCAAGAAGCTGGATATATCGCTTCGGAATCTAGCCAGGATAGTGGGTCTTCTGGCAGCTTCTATTCAAGCAATCTTTCCCGGCCCATACCATCACCTGGTTCCGTGAGATGAGGAGAGCAAGACCGAGCTAACTTGGTGGCTCCACAATATGGAAGCATGGAACGGTAGGGCCATATTCTGAGA
Source organism: Ambystoma mexicanum (assembly GCF_040938575.1). Classification (NCBI taxonomy): domain Eukaryota; kingdom Metazoa; phylum Chordata; class Amphibia; order Caudata; family Ambystomatidae; genus Ambystoma; species Ambystoma mexicanum. The sequence continues at coordinate 135,192,829 of NC_090941.1, read as the reverse complement.
CGTACCAGAGCTCATTATAGAGTCAGACGCCAGCAGAGCTGGCTGGGGAGCCAGGTGTGGATAAGTAGCGATGGGAGGAAAGTGGTCGCAGGAGGAGCAAGAGATGCACATCAACTGCTTAGAGCTCCTTGGAGGATCCTTCGCAGTGAAAGCATTTAACAAAGACAGAGCACAGTGTTGCATTCTACTGCGGATGGACAATATATCAGCAGTAAGATATATAAACAAGCTAGGAGGCACAAGATCCAAGATGCTAGCAGAACTAGCAAAGGACTTCTGGCACAGTTTCCTAGAGAAGGGCCTAACTGTAAGGGCAGAGTATCTTCCGGGAACACTGAATATAGTATCAGATTGGAACTCGAGATACCTACTAGACTCGAGCGACTGGAGACTTCACAAGGCAGTCTTCAAGAGTTTACAGCGGAGATGGGGTCCATTATACGAACCTGTATGCCTCACAGTTGAACACTCAACTGACGAGATACTTCAGTTGGAGGTTAGACCCGCAGTCTTTAGGGACAGATATTTTCCTCCACCACTGGAGAGGTCAAACCCATTATGCCTTTCCCCCCTTCATGATGCTGGTGAGGGCTCTAGCAAAGGTATGGAGAGACAAAGCAGAGCTAGTGATAGTGACACCAGAATGGAGATCGCAAGCGTGGTTTCCAGTTCCGATGGAACTTTCTACAGATGTCTCCCAGAGGATTGCTCAGAGAGCGGATCTACTGTCCGATCCGTCGGGAGCCCTGCACCCGCTCATACAGGATCAGACGCTAACACTGCTAGCCTGCAGAATTTCGGGCACAGATGGTGCTTGCCAGGGCTTTCAAGAGAAGCTGCAGAACTTATCAAGGTATCATGGGCTCTCTCCACAATTCGGAGCTATAATTCGGCTTAGCAAGCCTGGGACATATGGTGCAGGGGGAGGGGCATTTCTCCAGTTTCAGCACCTATAGTGCAGGTAATTAACTTTCTAGCAAGTCTGCCCACCGCTGGTAGAGCTTTTAGAACAGTAGGAGTTTACAGATCAGCAATCTCAGCCGGACACAAGCTCGTAGACAGGATCCCCATAGGCGAACGCCCAGCCGTGTCAAAGCTTGTGAAAGGGGTAAAGGTTAGCAAGCCACCCATGCCTAGGTATTCATCACTATGGGATGTACACAAAGTCTTATAGTTGTTCGACAATGGCCAAGAAAAGACCTGTCAGGTAGACAATTGTCAGGGAAGTTAGCCACTCTACTTTGCTTAGTGTCCTGTAGAAGAGTTTCAGATGTGGAATCTCTAGAAATTGACAGGAAAGTATTTTATCCAGAAGGAGTAGCGTTCAATATCGCGCAGCGTACAAAGACCAACTCCAAGGGGATTTCATACCCGTACTTCCCGAGCAATAGTACTGTGCGTAGTTCAATGTATAAAGTGTTACGGAGCAGCAACAGCAGCGATAAAACCGCAAGGGGTTAGTCAGTTGTTGATAGCGCACAGAAAGCCATATAAAGCAATAGCGACAGCCACCATAGCCAGATGGGTGAAAGTTATGGAATTAGCAGAAATAGACATTGCAGTTTTCAGGGCTTACTCGACCAGAGGAGCTATGGCTTCACGGGCTTTCGCAGCAGGAGTCCCGCTGCAAGAGATCATGAAGGCAGCAGACTGGTTAAGCGACTCAGTTTCAGGACCTATTTTAAACCAGTCTCTAATATAGCCACAGCAGTGGTGGAAAGCTTTGAACGAGCATAATGCTCGCCTCCGGTCTTGTCCTAGAATGAAGATTGCCCAAGCGCTCAGCGCAGGAAGTCTTGATTCGATTAAAGACACAGAGGTGAGCATTATCCCTCCCATTTGGAATACGTAATTTATGATTGCAAAGTATGATGTCATATGTATGAGAATGCTGACGTTCTCCCCGCCTAACTTATGAATCTCTTTTTGGCTTAGGAGAGGATCAAAAGAATGCTCAAGAGTAGGCATCTACAGGGCCAAGAGAGACAGAACTCAGAGAGGGTTCGAGTAGAGACATGAAAGTTCAACACAGCTATTTGCATAGAGAGAAGAAAGAATTTTGGTTTCTCAAGACGTGAGATTTGTCGGCTTAGACTGTTACTGACTGTTAAGGAAGCGTCCAATAAAGAAGAGGAAGGGACCTAGAGCAGCTGTCATTTGTAGGGGAGTGAGAGCCCTGATTGGCCAGCAGCACAGAGGCTGGGGACTACTGAGCTGCAAGGTCTCATGGGGAACGTAGTGTGTCTCTGCTTTCTTCCCCGAGGAGTTTTTCTTTGTTATTTTTACATGTTTATACTGTTAAAAAAACAAATGAAGTAAATTGAAAGTAAGATTTAAAAAGCTGTTGGAAGGCAGTATTAAAGAAGTACAACATAATGCTCGCCTCCGTGTCTTTAATAGAATCAAGACTTCCTGCGCCGAGCGCTTGGGCAATCTTGATTGTATTTTGGAACTTTTGTTTTGCCGGAAAGAAGCCTGGGCAAGGGAGACATTCCCAGGAATTGTGAACACCATTTAAGTGGAGCCTTTTTGTTGGAGTTGAATATTTTGTTGAACTTGCACATTTGTGCACTTTCCAAGCCTTAGACATTACCCTTAGCACCTTATAATGTGAGGGCCAGACTAGGATTTCGGACACAGGACATTTTGCTTTGGACATCTTGACATCGGGTAGACCCTTAGTTTTGGTTGGGGTAGGGAAAACACCTCTTAGAGCAGGAACAGCAAGGTATTTTCTAACCCTCTTATTTGAATAAAAGTCCATAACAATCAACAGGACTCCACTGTGTCCGAGTCACATTCCTGGTTCACCACAAATGACATATAAAAACAGCACACAACATAAAAAGACATAATGTGACCTAATCAGCTAGCATAACAGAAACCTGAATCAGGTCCCAAATAAATAGAATGAAGGGGTGAATAAATACCAGTGACAAAATTGCCTTAAGAGACTTGTGATTACAACACCCCAAGCAGCACGAAGGTGTTCACAAACCAAGGGAAACAAAGAAAAAGTGTGTCATTGCACTAAAAAGGATTGAAACAATAACAAAATAAACGTATGGAAGTTGTGGGTTAAATCCTTTCATGGATCCAGGGGTGCCGACAAAACAAGGGAACCAAGAAGGAAGTGATGCATGTGCTGAGATGCTATTGAAGTTAAATGAGTCAAGGACAGGAGGGCTAAGAAAGGTATCTCTACAAAATATCCGCACCAAAAATATCGCCGTACATATGGCCGTTTGTCTCACCATAGGCGATATTTTGGGGGGGGGTTAATTTGTGGGAGCAGGGGTTGCGGAGGTGTCCCCCGCACATTTTAAAATAATGCAGGGTTTGCGGGGGTGTCTCCCGCAGGGTCCATGGGTCAATATCGCTGCAAAAATATGGTGCTATTTTTGTACCACGATATTTTTGCGGGCATAGTTACACATGGAACCCTAAGAAAGCCAAGTGAGCCAGCTGTAGGAGTGATAATGCAAATAATAAAAAATAGAGAACAAGCCCTAAGAAAACCAAGTAGATCAAATACACAAGCACTATCCAAGTGAATCAAAACTACAAATTCTAAAGAATCCAAATGAGTCACGTGTACCAACTGTAAAAAAGTTGAATGTTTGATGGAGTGGCAATAGGAGCACAGTACCAACACATGCTGCCACAGATTGTAGGCAGCATATAGAGGAACAGCGCTAGTCCATCCCACAATACTCCAGCTCTGACAGAGGACTGTCACAGGGTGTCACCCACCTGACAATGTCCCTTTAAGGGCTGTGCAGTGTGTTCTGATGCCCAGTATATCACTACCATGTATTCTGATCATCTGCGTGAAAAGAGGAAAAGCACAAGACTCACTACGGCTTAGGGATTGATTGAGCCTGTTTTAGGAGCCGGAAGGACAGAGGGGAATGCCACATCAGTCTGTTGGAAGAGCACGTTTGGTCAGCTGCCTAGCAGCATATTTGCTGTGCATATCAATTCCAAGATGGCTGATGAGTGTTATGAATGCTGTGTCAGTTCTGACATACGCCAGCAGGGCATGACTGCCACAGCATACACAACCAAGCTTCACTAGTAAATCATTGATGGTCACAAACCTACTACTGCCCACAGGGGCAGTGGGTAAAGAGAAGCGTGGCCCAGAGGGAGCAGCAAAGTCTCCAAAAAACTTGAAGGCCGTTGATGTGGGCATTACAAGTATGTGAGAGAGGCATGGAGGAGCCATGGTGGAAGGGAGACAGGAGCAGACTGAGGGGCGAAGGCAAGCTGGTGGAAACAGAAAGAGGATGGAGTGTACCAGGAGAACCGTTGAAGGAAACATTCAGGAGATATAAAGAAGATGTGAGAACAAAGTGGGCAGAGGGAGTAAGGAGGAGGTTGACTAAGGTAGTGAATTAAGAAGAAGGTGGGCAGAAGGTGTGATGAGTTGGTTATCAGGAGTAACAAGGAGGGTGTTAGAAAGGGCATCAGAAAGATTGGGAGACGAAAAGCTGTAACGAGTCATAAGAAGGAAGGAGTGGAAAGCACAAAGATGGAGGGGAGGGTGAAGTCAAAAGGAAGTCTGAGAACAGTACAGTGGATCAGAAAGTAGAACAAACAGGAGAAGAAAATAAGACTGGAGATGGAACCCAGGTGGTAAAGGAGGGAAAGGGGAGAAAGGGAGAAAGACAGCGAGGCAACCATTCGAATGAGACCACAGCGCATAATCAGGGAAGATTATGTCTGGGTTTTGGGGGAAATTGAGGTAGCACACTGTGGCACGGTGAAAGAGAAAAAGTGGAAAGGTCAGGTTCTCCAAGCAGCAGTGGGAGCTTGGAGGTGCACACAGCCCTGGAGGTCGCTGGGGCAGGCCTGCTGTTACCTCGTGTATGAGGAACTGCCAACGAGGAACAGATGGTTCTGGGAGACATGGAAAGTGTAGAGACGCTCAGAAACCCCAGGACAGCAAGTTTCCGAACGTACAACCATCTCCCAGAAGAGAATCCAGATTAAAACTTTATGAACAAAGCGCTCACAGTTTGCAGAGCCCAACGGCGGAAGCCCGGTCCACAAAAATGTGTCCACAAAAGCACACTGTGCGGTGCCCCGGGCTTTTGGTGCCACACTCTGCAGATTACAGTTGGAGCAGGGAAGCCAGGAGCCCAGGGACAGAGCCTGCAGCAGGTAAGTGGGAGAGGGCAGGGGCAGCAGCCGGTGGAGGAGGGGGCAGAGTGTGCTGCATAGCATGCAGGGATTCGGGGGGGGGGGACACCCCCCAACAAGGAAGAGAGGGCAGCATACAAAAGGTTACACCAGCGGGATGTGTCCTTTTGTGCTGGAATCTGTGGTGTGACCCTTTGTGCATAGCCAACAGGCATAGGAGTCATTAAGAGTAGGCTGGTAAAACAGCAGTAATACCGGTCCGGGCCATTACTGTTACTGACGGAGTGCACCTTTGGCGTACATTTATCACCTGTATGTATTTACCTCCTGCTTTCAGGCAAAGATACCTCCACCTGAAAGTCAAAAAATCGCAGTATTACCACCATTTCCCATCTCGTAATGCACCAGTGATACTGTTGTGCCGGTAATATCGGCGCTGGTTATACTGTCGTCAGATATACCATTGCCGGGCTTCAATTACCCACGCCAGAAATGCCAGCAATGGTATTGCCATTGACTTGTGATTCATCAGTGCGGTAAATGTGCCGGTAAATGGAAATACTGCCACTTTTACCGTATACCAGCATACTTGTAATGAGCCCCATAGAACCGAACAAAACTCTGAATGCAAGGAAAAGCAACCTTGTTGCTTGACATAATTAAAGAGAAGCTGATAAAATCAAGTGAACTTGATAAAGGAGCTCATCGGATTTGAGGATAATTGCATTGTGAACTTTATAATAAAAGCATTGCAACAACATAGTGCCGTGTCACACACAAAAACATGAAATTCTTCTGTATAGATTTTGGTATAATTGCGACTTTTGCCTTCTTCCAAATCAGTGCACAGTTGATAAGAGTTGTGCAATGGAAAAAGAATGGTTTTAAACCGCGAGTTCCAGGGAGACCAACAACTGAAGACAGTCACACCCAGGGATTAAAGAGAATCTGTATGCATAGAGATGGAAGTTCAGAGACTGCTGTCAGCCAAAGACGTTTACATAAGGCACCTTGTCCTTCAGAAACAAAGACAATCCTGACAGAGTCTGAAAACCAAGGTGGAGTCAGGAAGACATGTATGGCAATTTAACCATTGTGAATGAAGGAAAAATAATAGTGTATCATTATATTTTGAGAATGCGCACCTTTATTACAAAGCATCACACGTTTTAACTGTAGTGATGGAAATTAGACAATTATCTAACAATGGCTGTTTGGTGTACTTCTCATGTACATGGTGTAATGAATACCAATATTGTAAGCACTTTTTAGCGTAATTCTTTTAATAATTTAATAAATTACCATTATATATTCATATGTGGGTCTACTATTGGGCCTGTAAGGATGGGTTGGATTGGAAGATTTCGTAAAGGCTCTTCGTGGGTTTTGTCCTTTTTTGTAACAGGGCCTTGTATTTGTTTCTGTTTAATTGCCAAAGCATTAAAAGTTCCTTGAATTTTACTTGTAAATTTTATTTCTATGTGAGATTTTGTGTATATGAAAAATTCCTTTGTGAACTAAAACAGAATAAAGAAAAACAAATGAGACAATTATCTAACAATGGTTGTTTGGTGTACACTCTTGTACATGGTGTAATGAAGCCCCATATTGTAAGCAGTGATGGGACTTGGGTACTTCATGGGTCTTGGGTGCCACAAACCTCCAACCGCTCTGTGAGGTACGACATGGACGAGGAAGACCGGGCTCACCACGACTAGCCCCTGGGAGACACTGGTTACAAGACCTTACAACCCATGGGACCCATGATAATGGGCAGATGGGATCAATATGGAAGCAAACAAAGGGGGGTCTGGGAATCTCTCTACCAACACGAACACAGCCCAATGACCTGTTCTTGGGTGAATAGCCCCTGGGAGAGACTCTACCAAGTCTTTAGTTCACTGTCCTTTTCACAGAGATGAAATTTCCCCACATATCAGCCTTTGTCCTGCCCAGGGGCAGTCCAGCGCCGAAATGCTAGGCAATTCTCCTCTGAACAAGAGTACCATCAGTAACCCCATACACGTGTTTCAGCCTTGTTGGGCATCATCAGTGAGGTGAAACTGTTGCCTCTCTAAGAACAGTGAGCAAGGGGTCCACGTCTGGATTGCCCTGTTAACTTAGGGTGAAACCCAAAGTTAATGTATGCAAACAAAGAGGGGTCTGGGAATCTCTCTACCAGCACAAACACAGCCCAATGACCTGTTCTTGGGTGAATAACCCCTGGGAGAGACTCTACCAAGTCTTTAGTTCACTGTCCTTTTGACAGAGAAGAAATTTCCCCGCATATCAGCCTTTGTCCTGCCCAGGGGCAGTCCAGCGCCGAAATGCTAGGCAATTCTCCTCTGAACAAGAGTACCATCAGTAACCCCATACACGTGTTTCAGCCTTGTTGGGCATCATCAGTGAGGTGAAACTGTTGCCTCTCTAAGAACAGTGAGCAAGGGGTCCACATCTGGATTGCCCTGTTAACTTAGGGTGAAACCCAAAGTTAATGTATGCAAACAAAGGGGGGGGGTCTGGGAATCTCTCTACCAGCACGAACACAGCCCAATGACCTGTTCTTGGGTGAATAACCCCTGGGAGAGACTCTACCAAGTCTTTAGTTCACTGTCCTTTTCACAGAGAAGAAATTTCCCCGCATATCAGCCTTTGGGATCAATGTGGAAGCCCTTAGCTCCAGTGGAAAGGTACTATTGGGCAGGGATAAGACTAATATGGCCAGGGAGGTGGAGTCTAGGAGAAAGTGTGTCATCAAACTACATCCTGGGAAAGCATCCCAATAAACTGAAACCGAACAGTCCAAATCCTCACACATCAATATGACAAAGCTCTCCCCGAAAACCTACCATCACAAAAAAACTGTCCTTTTTATGTGCCTGTCCAACTTGCTTCCCTCCAGTGACATGGTGGTCAAGTCTAGGACATCTATATGTCAGGGATGGAGTAACTATATGCATAGTACCATCGTATACATTCGATATAAGGCTCGGCAGCCTGAACCGGCGCCTCCTCACCCAGGCTGAATCATTCTCTGATAAAATAGTTTTAATTGCAATTCTGCTCCTTACCTTTCTCCGTTCCTGTTGCTCATCTGCTGGGGTTCCTCTGACAGCGTTCTCAACCGGAATCGGATCCGCCTTGTGTTGTTTTCGGATCGAGCATTGGGGTGGCCTCCTCCTGCTCTACCATCGGACCGGCCCCAGCGGTGTACTTCCCACTTGGCAGACAGCCAGAACAGCGGTCCTTCCCCCTTCCGTGAGTTACTCTTCGTCTGCTGCCGCTCTTGGGGCCTCCCTTCAGCCCTCCCCCATCCTGGGTCCAGACAGGGACGAGACAGCTCTGCGTGCCCCCACACTGCCTCTGGGGCACTCCTCCTCCTCACCGGCTCTCTGTTTCCTGGCGGGTTCGCAGCAATCCGGGGAGCCGACATCTTTACTTGCCTACTGCAGCTCCTGGAACCTCCCTTCAGCTCTCACCCATCCTGTGTCCCGACGGGGACATAAAGGCTCTGCGTGCCTCCACACTGACTCCAGTGCACTCCGCCTCCACATCGGCTCTCTGTGTCCTAGCGGGATCCCAGCGGTCCTGGGAGCCGCCATCTTGACTTTAGCCTGCCTCCTGCGGTCCTCTTCGCTCAGCGGCGGGTCCAGCCTCGCACAGCCACCGGCTCCAGCCCTGCTCCTGCGGTGCTCCTCCGGTTTGTGACCATTCGAGACAGCGGACTGCTCTTCCTGTCTCCTCGGGTCACTCGGCACTGGTTGCTGGTCCCGGTGCCCCGACCCCACTCTTCGTCCTCTAGGGCTCGGACGTGGCTTTGCCCTCGCTCTGCATTCTCCTGAGGCCAGATGTGGCTGATTGTGATCCCAGTGGGATTGTTGCTCTGCGGAGCATCTCCGCGCAGTCTCCGGGTTGCCCTGTCCCCTCGTCGCACTTGCGGTCCCTACAGCGGTCCTACCCTCCTGAGAACAAGAGCTGACATCCAGGAACGCCTTCTCCAGCCTGGCTCCTACTGCATTCCTTCCGCCCTGTGGCCGTGACAGCCGCCGAGACAGCAGTGTACTCATCTCGCCTATCTTCCTAGAGCACGCCTTGCAACACTCCTTGCCTTTACCCAGTGTGACTGATCGGGATCCTCACCACTACCTGACTGTTCTTGCTGCAAGGTGTCCTGTCTGAAGTCCATACCAGCCGGGACAGCAGCGTTTTGTATCCTCTTGCCACCTGGCGCACTGCTTGCGGCCTCCCTGCCTTCGACCAACATGGCTGGCCGGGATCCCCACTACAGCCTTCTGCCTCGGATGCTTTGCGTCCTCCTGTCGGTGCCTCCACACCATCTTCTACGGCTGCCGGCAATCCTCCCCACTCAGGGGTGGGCGAGGTTACAGAACTTTGCTGCATTGGCCCTCCAACTTGACTATCTTATTTTTCCTGGTGCCACTACTCTGATCCCGTAACCATTTTCTGCTGCCCCCCCTTGCTCAAACGTGACCGCAGCTTTCTAGAATCACTTTACTCTTCCTCATACCCTGGCTGCGTGTTTTCCTCCCCTGGCACCTCCACATTGTGCCACTGCCCTCCCCGTTCAATTGTGGTTGCAGCTGCCTACGTTCTCTGCTTTTCACCATTCGCCTGACTCCACCTGGTGCTGCTGCCTACGCCCTCACTACTTCTTCCTGGTGCCTCCAGTCCGTTCCCGACACCACCGCCCGCGACCCTTCCCTCCCAGGATCTGATACAACAGCTCTAGCTTGCTATTTCTGCCCTCCCTCCTAAATTACTCTGTTCTCTTGAGCCTCCTTATTTTGTTGTAATAGTCCCACCCGACACGGACCCTCTCCCTCTCTTTGGGCGTGGTTACTCTGGCCCTATCCGTCCAAGAATAAGGGCTGCAGCCCAGCACCCCGTCACCAGTTCCTACTTCCTTCACCCGGGTCCCATACCCCAGTGATTCCTTCTAAGTACTAATACCTGCAGCTAGCTCCCCCTACTCAAAACCAGGAGCAGCAGCCCAGAATTGGTACCTCATTCTTCCTGTCTCAACCTCCTGATCACCTCTGACTACAGTTTCGAGTGCCTGCTCCCTCTGACTGGCGCCTCCCCACGTTACTCCTAACTTGTTACTATCCTCTCCCCATCCCTCACTTAGGTCCATCCATTGCACACTCCCCTTCTTGTAACTATCCGGGCACCGGTCCTATCCCCGCCACCTCTAACACCTACAGCTACAGCCCTTCTCTACTCGTCCTTTCTCTGATGCCTCTGTTATGCAATCTTACAAAACTGCTTTCCACCACCCTCTCCCCCCTCTCTCCACCCTTCCACCTTCTCCTTTCCCTCCTACTCTCCTTTTTCCTCCTAATGCCCACTCCTCTCCACTATTCTCGCCCCCACTCCTCCAGTCACACTCCTACCTTCTCTCACCGCCCTAATCTTCTGTACCCCCCTACCGCCAGCCACTCCGCCCTCATGAACATGGCTCTCTGGAACGCCAGATCCATCTGTAATAAAACCACAGCTGTTCTTGACTTATTCTTTCACCTTAACCTTCATTTCCTCTGCCTAACTGAAACCTGGACTCCCCCTCATAACACCTCTGTCCCCGCTTCTTTAACGACTTCCTCTTCCTCCTTCTTTCACACCCCGCCCCTCTGGCGTGGTGGAGGCGTTGGACTCCTCTACCATCCCAAATACATCTCCTCCTCCTCCTCTCCAACTCTCCCTTCTTTTCCTTCCTTTGAATTCCTTTACAAGTCTTTCTCCTCTCCCCACCCTATTTCCTGCCTGATCATCTATCATCCCCCTGGCCCTCTCTCTTCCTTCTATGAAGACCTTGATCACCTCCTTTCACTTATTTCTCCCTCCCCCTCTCCTCTATCAGTACTTGGTGACTTTAATATTCATCTTTCTTCTTCCCCTCAATCTTCTCCCCTCTTCTCCATCCTTGACTCCTCCCCCACTCACTCCTCTGGACACTTGCTCTTTTTCTCTTCCATCTCTCCAAGACTTCGCCTTATTCTCTGCGAATTATGCTCTATCCTCCCTTTCCGCCTCTATGTCCTCTGCCCTTGATCAACTTTACCCCCCTTCTCTCTTCCGTCCAACCCGGAAGCCCTCTCAACCTTGGCTTACTCCCCATCTCCGCTCTATGTGGCGCCTTCTCCGACGTCTGGAGACACTCTGGCTCAAAACTCCCTCACTTTCTAATCAAACCTCTTACTTCTCTTACCACGCACTATACAACTCCTGCCTTGCCTCAGCCAAATCATCCTACTACTCTAATCTTCTCCATTCTCAAGCCTCCCACCCTCATCGTATCTTCCAAACTCTCTCTCGTCTTCTCTCTCCTCCCACTCCTGCTCCCTCATCCAATTCCACACTCTCTCCTTCTGACTTTGCTAACTTCTTCTCCTCCAAAATCCTCACCCTTCGGCAAAAAATCAACTCGCTCTCTGATTCCCTTCTCCTCCTCCCCCCTCTCCTCCCTCATCCTTCATGTCCATCTTCTCACCCATTTCCCCTTCCAAAGATTCCTCCTTTCTATCCAAAGCTCACCCCACGTCCGCCCCATCTGACCCTCTCCCTTCCCTTCTTATCCCTAAGATCTACCCTCTTCTTATCCCCTACCTTACCTCTTTCTTCACCATCTGCCTCTCCTCATCAACCTTTCCCTCTGCGTTCAAGCATGCTACGATTATTCCTATTCTGAAGAAACCCTCTGCTGATCCACTTCTCACTGCTAACTTTAGACCTATCTCTCTTCTACCATTCCTCTCTAAGCTTCTTGAGCGCCTTGCCTACTCTCAGCTCTCATCCTTTGTCAATACTTCCTCTCTCCTTCCTCCATTCCAAACTGGCTTCCGTCCCAAACATTCCACAGAAACAGCTCTCACCTCTATCCTTAACTCCCTCCTCCCTGCTCGCCATGACAAGCAATCCTCTATCCTTATTCTCCTTTATCTCTCCGCAGCCTTTGACACTGTCGATGATCCTCTCCTTCTCCACACTCTTTCCTCCTTTGGGTTTAAAGGCCCTGTTCTCAAATGGATATCCTCGTATCTCTCTTCCCGTTCCTTTGCTGTATCATGGGATGGCCGGACCGCTCCTTCCTTTCCTCTTGAATACAGTGTTCCCCAAGGTTCTGTACTTGGTCCTTTCCTCTTCTCTCTTTACACCTCCCTCATTACCCCTGTTATCTCTTCGTTTGCAATCTCCCACCATTTCTATGCCGACGACACTTAACTCTTTCTCTCTTTCTCCTCCTTCTCAACTGACCATCACCTAAAACTGCCTTCCTGCCATTAAGAACTGGATGTCCTCCCACTTTCTCTCTCGTAACACCGATAAAACCGAAGTCCTTTTCTTTCCCTCCAACTCCCTTCCCTCTCCCTCTCCTCCCCCTTTCATTCACTTTCCTCCCTCCAATCTCCCTATCTCTCCCCAAGCTCATAATTTAGGTGTTCTCTGACTCCTCTCTCTCTTTCTCGCAGCACATTTCACTCACCTCTCGCACTTGCCGATACCACCTCTACAATATTCGCAAAATCCGTCCCTCCCTCACTTTCCACGCTACCAAACTCCTAATCTCCTCTCTCATCTTTTCTCGCCTCTTCTATTGCTCTTATCTACTCTTTGGACTACCAGCATCTCATCTTGCCTACCTTAAATCCATCTACCACTCTGCTGTTCGTACCCTTTGTCTCCTCACCTCCCGTGACTCCATCTCTACTTCGCTCGCTTACCTTGGCTGGCTACCATTTCACTCACAGCTAAAATTTTACTTTCTCTGCCTTGTCTTCAAATCCCTCCATGGTCTTGCTCCTCCTCATCTCTCCTCCCTTCTCTCCTTCTACTCCCCCTCCTGTTCCCTTCGTCCTCTGACCACTTCCTTCTCACTCTACCTCCATCCCCCTGTGCTTCCTCCTATTTCCAACTCCTTGCACCCCTGCACTGGAACTCACTCCCTCTCACAATCCGCTCCACCACGACCTTCCCCTCATTCCGCACTTCCCTTAAATCCCTCCTCCTCCATTCTCCTCTTTGAAACCTCTCCCTCTGCCCTCTCTGCTTCCCCCCCTCATTCTTCCCCTTGATTTTCTCTCTCCCCTCTCCTACCCTCCTCTCTCTCCCTTCAATTCCCTCTTCACCACCCCTCCCCCCACCTAATCCCACTCCCCTATTAGCCCTCCCCTTCAGTTAATTGCTGTTTTCACTGTTTTATCAAATGATTCATGATGTAATTTTGCTTCCACTGTTACATTGTTGATGTTGTTATGTATTATGTTGGTCCACTGTACAGCGCCTTGGTGTAAAGCACTCTATAAATCAATAAATCAATCAATATAAATATGGCTCCTACCAAACAAACATTGCACTGGAGATGGCTGACAGAACCTATGGAGGAAAAATACTGGCCTACATCAGGAACTTGAGTATGAATTTAACTTGTGCAGGTCCCTGAACTTTGGACAACCATATTATTCAGCGATGGTTTGATTTGAGATGTTATCAGTCGGCCGCTGTCTGACAAGCCAAACGCATCATGCTTCCCTGTGCACCTGGAGACTGTGTGTAAGCAGAGGCAGATGAAAGTCATGCCGACATGTCACTCAGAGACACCGGACTGGCCCACGACAAAACAGCTGCAGATTTGAAAGGCAAGATTGCAGGTGGCTCTTGTTAAGGATCTGTCCGCAAATCCACATACAATCACAGGTGACGGGTGAAAACAGGGGAGGAAACAAATTCAAGTTCAAGTGCGAACACATGCTCAACTAACACCAGGACCCTGCTGAGGGGTTAGGTGGATGCAGCCCCTGCTTGTGAGTCGGCCCAAGAACAAAGAGACAACGAGAATTGTGCTCGCTGAGAGCGCAGGCGGATGGAGACAGCAGGAAGGTAGCAGTGACTCAAAGAGATGAGGAGGGAGGGCGAAGAAGAGCGAGCAGGAGAAGGCGACTGATTTATTTATTGCATTTGTTATACGCCCAAACCCGGGGGTATCAGGGCGTAGGTTATAGAAGGCTTACCTCTCTGTTTACAGTGAGAAATATAGTTACATTACATACAGGATTGTAAAAGGTGTATGTAAAACCAAGAATACAGTTTCAGGACAGTAAGGTCCAGGCAGAAAGTGAAGCACATCATAGGTAGTCGGGGGTTGTATGGATGGTCAGACAAAAAAAGGACCTGCTGACAGTTTAGAATTTGTTAAAGAGCCACGTTTTTATCGTCTTCTTTAAACACTGGTGGGAAGGCTTATTTCTAGTATGGGAGTTCACATTTTAGGTGCCCCCCCTGCACTGGATCTTTTAAATCGTGGGACAAATAGTTGGGTACTAGTGTTGGATCTTAGCGTTCCAGTGGCCTTATTTTGAGTGATGAAGTTGTTGAGGTAGATGGGAGCCTTCTTGGAGAGACATTTATGGGTGACGCATAGTGTTTTGAAGATAATTCTGGCTTTAACAGGCAGCCAGTGAACTTCCCTTCTGGTATTGGAGCTGTGGTCAGATTCATTTAAGCCAAGGGCTGCTCTCAGAGCTTTATTTTGCAACAGCTGAAGTTCGGCCAGACTTGTATTTGAGGTTCCTAACAATAGAATGTTGCAGCAGTCTATTTTAGACAAGATGAGTGCACAGGCAAGAGTGATACAATTTTGCGGGGTCAGAAATTGTCAGCTTAAGGCGATATGTTCGGATGTGTACGAAGTGGCTGATGACAGAGCATTAATATGTTTAGTCATTGTTAGGTTGGCGTCTAAATGGACACCCAACATTTTAACCTGCTTGAGGACTGGTATGGGGGTTCCATCAATGTTGATGGATGAATAGTCAGAGTGGAGAGAATTTATTTTAGCAGGGGAGCCCACAACAAGGATCTCCGTCTTTTCATTGTTAAGGCACAAGCTGTTTGAGGCCATCCAATTTTGGATTATCGTGTATATCTAATTTATAGTGATTGTGTCTTGCTCATGGTTGCCAGTGATGGGGATGAGGATCTGTGTGTCATCCGCGAAATTCGTGTAGATGACACCCATAGCATCAATGGCTGAGAATAAAAGCTTTGTGTAAGTGTTATAAAGGGTAGGAGAGCGGCATGAGCCTTGCGGTACCTCTAGAGGGACTCGTATGGGGTCCGCTGCTTCTTTTCCAGTGGTTACTCTTGAGGTACGTTCTGCAAGGAAGTATTTGACCTAAAGGGTAGCTTCATGTGAGAAATGTAAGTTTTCTGAAAGAGTGTAGTAGGATACAAACATTTGGCTCCTAGGAGATGGTTCTTTTCAAGATGGTTTTGTATTTGAGAGTAGGCTATTTTATCAATTATTTTTAGCAGAAAGGGAACTATGGTTATGAGGCAGTAGTTCATAGGCAGAGTAGCGTCCAGCAAGGGTTTTTGAGGAGTGGGGTAACCCACGGTTCTTTAATACTGGCAGGGACAATGTTGGTGCAGAAGGAAGCATTGGCAATTTTGGTGATGATAGGTGTTGGCGTGGGTGCGCAGAGTTTAACTAAATGGGCGGGGAAACAATCTCCTTTGCAGTTAGATGTTTTTAACGTGGAGATGGTGTCCAGAACCTGGTCTTGGCTGACCAGTGAGAATTTGAATTGCGTGACTAAGTTTTCACAGTCTCTATCCAGGAGTGGCGGAGGTGAGCTTTTGCTGCCAGCAAGTTTCTCTTGGCTAGAATTTTGTCTTGGAGCATACCTATTTTGGAAGCAAGTGTGTTCTGTATGGTGGTACACCAAGATTTGCTCGAGTTCATGGGGGTAGTAGAGGGGACAGGGGGCTTCCAATTCTCTGAGTATGGTGAAAAGTTATTTGAAATTAGAGGAGGCATTGTTAAAATAGGTTTTCACGGCATTGACTTTGTGAGCTATAATAGCTGCTTTGTAAAGTTTGTTTGCTTCCAGGAAGGACTTGGCTGAGTCGGAGAATAGGGACTTTTTATGTATGTGTTCAAGAGCTCTTTTGTTGTGCCGAAGTGCCACCAATTCCTTGTTGAATCAAAAATTGGAACATTTGGCTGACCAAGGTGTTTTGGGGTGTTTTATATGTAAGTGGGCCTAAGGCGTCGACAGTAGTCTTGAGGCAATTGTGATAAGTAGCAGCAAGACATGTGGGGTTGGTGTTAGAGGGGATGTGAGTTGAGAGGGCCTCCATCAGGACAGGCACGAGGCCATCTACTGTGAGATTACGGGCATTTCTTATTTCAATAGGACAAAGTGTGGTAAGAAGGAGGATGAGTTTATCTTGTGTCATTAATTTGAAGCAGATTAAATAGTGGTTAGGCCAGTTAATTGCTGTGATGGAATCAATTGATAGGCAGACGTTTAATGTCAGAATCCAATCTAGTGTTCTACCCTTAGCATGCGTAGGTGAATTCACTAGTTGGGTGAAGTTCATGTCAAGGAGGGATGAGTGGAGGACACTGGCTTTGTGGTTAGAGTTGTTAGGAGCTCAATAGATCAGAACATTAGTTGTAGTTTTGGGCTCCGTTGTGAGTTTAAGAAGGAGCAATTCATAGCCTTCTATTGTGTCTAGTGGGCATAAAATAAGTTGAAGACCGGATTTGGCAATGATGGCAATGCCTCCTGCCAATGAGTTTAGGCGGTCAGCCCCGAGTATACTAAAGTCAGGGGGGGGATGGCCAGTGCTAATAGGGGGCCAGAAGCGTGGTGCAGCCAAGTTTCAGGGACAACTAGAAAGTCTAGTTGTTGGTCTATGATGAGGTTGTGCATCTCAATGGCATGGGCTCCTAGAGAATGTACATTGAGGAGGGCGCCAAGGATGGGAGAGGGCTCTGGCGGTGGAGATCGGGGAGCTGAGGCATGGGACAAGAGGGTTCTGGGCAGTTTAGGTTGTTTTGTAGCAGTGCCATATTGTAGGGTGGACATGACAGGTTTGACTCATAGGTTGTAAGGTTGTGTGGGGCCTCTGCACATCTATGGAGTGTGGTTGCCTAGAAGTAAAGCTACGGACGTGGCAGTAGCTGGTTCGTGAGGCAAGTCTTGTTAGTCTGGTGGATCCTGTAGTGGGACATGTGGCAAATGTAGGTGGTAAAGGCAATCTTGAGCTGAGGCGTGCACAGCGAGATGCTCCAATGCTGGGGGAAGTGTTGTATTGTGTGACTTTGGCGTTCTTAGAGAGGGCTCATTAGGTTTAATTGTAGCTTTACACGTTGAAGTGCATCTGTGTTGGCTATGGGTGACCTTGTGGGGAATTATATGTGGACATGGAAAAGACAATACTTTGGGTAGGAAGGGTGTGGGGCAAGGGAGAGGGTGGTGACGATGGCGACGATTGCATCAGAGTTTGGCAAGGGTGTTACCCACAGTGATGAATCATCCGTGTTAGGATGCAAATTCATGCTGAGAGAAAGTGAAGCTGGGTACCAGTAGGGCGGTACGGTACGCTATCTTGTGGATTGGGTTTCCTGTGCCAATTTAGGATATGGCGCGACGGGTGGTGGGGTAGCAGAGGGCCGTACAGAGTACACAGCGGTGCAGGATAAAGGTCAGTGGTGACCAATCATCGGGGGCAACTAGTTGCAGTCATAGGATAGCGCGATGAGGTGGCCATTCCGGTCCCTGAGAATCATGCAGTTCATAAGCAGCACAAATTATAAACAAACATTATTCAGGGCACTGGGTAAAGTTGAACATTATCTTACGGTAGCATGCAGATGTGACCACACAGTTCACAGCAGGTACATGATCGGAGCAGGCATTATTTAAGTTCACAGGCAGAACAGTGCGCAGTCAAAGGAGAGCGCAAGGTGTTGGCAATTGTATTTCCTAAGAGTCAGCGCTGATCACAATCGGCACAACTTAGAAGCAGGCATTATTCAGTATGAAGGGTAAGGTAAGACACTGTCTTGCGGTAGTGTACGGATGAATCAGCTGGTGTTACTAGGACCCACACGATTCACAATAAGCATGAAAAGGATCCATTCACACAATGAACACTAAAAGCATCAAGCATTTTTTCACACAGTAACAGTTGGACACAGACCTATGATGACGGCTAGGGCAAGCAAAAGAATATTAGCATTAGCAAGTAACTCCGTTAATGCGGATGATACAGTACCGCTGCATATTTCTGAATACAGTAAATGGCTCGACGTGTTAACGTAGCGCGCTACCATGAAATGGGTTGGATACGGTAGGAGTACTGTGAGCCACATCAGCAACACTGATGGTGTTAAAGCAGCAGGAGAAAGAAGATGGAAAGTGGAAGAGAGATTGCAAGGAAAAGCTGGAACATATCTGGGCACTGTGGTTCAACGTGAGGAGGGAAGATGAGATATAGTAAAAGCAGATGATGTTGAAGAAAGAGCATTGAACTAACAGGAGGAGGAAGAAGCAGAGAGAATAGTAACCAAGGATGGAGAAGGTTGTAAAAGACTGACAGCCTGGAGATAGGAGGCAGGGAGAAAATAGTGATAGTAAAAATGGTGAAAGGCAGACTACAGGAAATACATGCATTGGTACGCAGAGAGGTATTGAAGCAATAGGAAGGAAAAAAGTAAAATATGGAGAGAGAGAGGAGGTCGAGGAAGGGACAAGAGGAGTGCCCAATTATTTTGGGATGTGAAGGAGGGCATAGGAAAGAACTTTGCAGGAGCCAGGGAGGCCAAGAGAAGAAGTGAGTGACAAAGCCAAAAGCTTTTCAGGAGGTAGGCTGCTTGCCATTCCAGTTCTGGTGGAGACCGTGGCAAAGTCTGCCAATGTCACTCCAAGGCTTGTTCTTTGCCATTCCGAGGCTAAGAGAGGCCTGGCGCAATGGCATGTGGAACTTTGTCTACGACCCAGGGGGCTCTCAAGCACCAACTGGTGGGGCTTGCCATCAAGAAGAATACCATTCTGACAAATGCAGCAAAGGGACAACCACTCAGCCCAGACAAGAAAGAGGTGCCAGAATACCTAAACTCCAAAGATCGAGTGACCTTTACTTGACTGCCAGATTGTGGAGCCACAAGCGAAAAAGGGGGCGGACAATGGCTCTTAAGCAAACTGAAATGGCTTATTGTACATTTCTCTGAACATCCCACTTTGTTAGTTTCAGTCTACCCTAAACCCTGGGCACGTTTCACTTTTTTAAAAATATACCACTCTGAACTATTCTTTGTGTGTTGATTTGTCTGTTAATCACTCAGCTGTGAGGGCTGAAGGTATGCTGAAAACACCATCTGTACCTTACCCTCATTTGAATGTAATTTGATTGCAGTGGCATTTGATAGTAAACTGTGCAATGTACTAAGAAAGCCAAAATGTAATGGGTGGTTTCAACCAATGCTTCTTCCCCACTAGGAATTCATCTAGGTAGCACTTGTATAGCTTGTGTGTGCAATTACAGAATATCATGTAAAACAGACTTGATGCCATCCCCCAAAAAAGAAATCGCATAAATTGCTCTGCCTGACCCTCTGTGCATGGGAACACTCAATCAAACCAGACAATACTTTACAACTCTATCAAAGTTGTTAAATGGGGGTGTAGCAGGAACAGGGACACATTTAAGGAGTATGTTCTTAAAAAGCAAGCAGTTGGACATTGGCAATGTTAAATGATTTCACTACTTAAACACAAGATATCACATTCCACATACACACAGAACCACAATCCCAATTACTTTCGTCTCCCGCCTTTATATATTCTCTAATACAGCACTGGTCAGACAAATGACTGTACAATAAAATACCATGTAAACATTTGCTAATCATACACCCAATAAAATCACTCCAGTTAAGTACATATTTATTTGCGACATAATGCTATATTACAACGGATTCAAGATGGCAACAACCGTGTGAGTGCCAAATAAATAGATTATAGCAAATCCACCAAGGTACTTTGTTTTGCAATTATTCATGGAAAATGTAATCCTGATTAAGTACCCTTTGGCAAGTAAACATTGGTAGCTGCTGAGTGAAACCAGCATGCAGAATGTTTCTGCTAATTTAATCTTTTCATATGACTTAATTACGATGAGGATTTATGGAAGGAAAAATGAACTAGATTAGGTTTAAATGTGTACTGCTACATCATACACTTCACTTTCTAGATTCTATTTTTTTTATTAAAAACAAATACACTGTTTCATTGTACTGATGTCACCCATCTTTAGTTCTAGGAGGATTGTTCTCTTTTTGCCGCTTGGGATATCCTTTATGTTACATTTCAAGGCATGTATTTAGAACAATCCCCTGCTACGTAAATTGAGATTTGAAATGTCATCCTATTACTGCAATTACCTAGGGCTTTACAATCAAATCACTTGCCTGTACCTCATTACAGAACCGGTCTATTCTAATAATACATCTTGAGCACTACTGTAGGCACATCCTGTTTGAGACCAACAGCTGTGCATACATCTCCCTCTTAGGAAGACTCATAAAGAGGGGAGGAGGCTTAGCAGTTTGGACTGGGATGCTACATTTAAAGGTGGGGATAAAGGCATTCATACAGTTCATCGCACCTGTGATTTCTAGGGGAGGTTTATAACAAATGAAAACATAGGAATTGAAATTCTTCCCTGAGAATTCCTCAGAGCTTGGAACGAGAAGGCTAAAACATTTTGATCATACGCTATGTATTTGGCAATCGCTTCAAAATACTAGCACTCAAAGCCGTTTGTCGAAGATGTCAGTCTACACAATGACTACCCCAAAGAACAACCTGAGAACATTTCTCTAAGGAAACGGCAAACTACTGGTAGTTTCCCAAGTAACAAGGCTCATGAGAAAGAACTTCCTTGGTGCAGGCTCCACTGTTTAAGAGCGGCCATTTACTGCACCAAACGATCACTAATGACTACATCCAACTTTCAAAAAGACATTAAGGCACCTTTCCCTTTCCAGGTAGGGCTTTGAGCAGTAATTCTCGACAGCAACAGCTATTCTTCCATCTGTTCCTTCCGGTGGTCAGTCATAATCTCGAATTTGCAAATCTCGAAAGTCAAAAGGCTGAAAAAAAAAATGTCGAATTATTTTTTTCGATTTTTTTTTTGGGCTCTAGTGTATATAAAAAAATAGCTAAAAAAAGGGGGGGTTGGGGGGAACCCCCCATTTCGAAACAAAAAAATTAAAAAAAATTCGACATTTCTTTTTTCGAGATTTGTACATTCGAGATTATCACTATAAACCGTTCCTTCCATCGGCACTTCTACACACACACATAGCTAATAGGTGCAAGTGTTTATCTGGTGTATAGCAAAGCAAGTCCATCACCTTGTCTCCATCGGCTTCTTTTGAGGAGTAAATAGCACATCCAACCACCCAACAATGAGCTGACAGAGCCAGCTACATAGCTTTATTTATTTATTTATGGTTTGCATATCCTTGGCCCTAGGTGTATTTATCTGCTAGCTGTCAGATCAGTTGCGAAGTGAAAGTAGAAACTGAAGCCCAATACTTTAGTACTAGTGACCGAAATTTGATCCAACACTTTCAAAGCAGGCTGATTCTTTCTCATACCGGATTGCGAAGATCTGACATCCACAAATTTGAAGGGCAGTGTATCGGTTGTCTTCATCTGATAATAGCAAATGCAAAAACAAGTTAGGAAGGAACAACGTATGCTCTTTCGGACTGGTATTTCCCAGAGAAAATGTAGGTAACAAAAAAAGGTTACCTTTTTTCCGCATATGAGGGAAATGTAGAGGGAGCGGCTAGTGACCTAATTAAATGGTTCCATGTAATTTTTCCACTTTTTGAAGGCCGCACATAAAAAAGACTGATTTATGTCGGTCGATTTTGTGCAGCCCTCAAAAAACCGCTCTGCTGAGTTTTTTTAGTTTTTTATTCAGGGGGTTTCACCCCCGAACCCTCCCTATCCTCCTGGATAACCCACTCCACCACCCCCTGCCAAATGCACACGCAAACACTTCTCTCTCTCTCTCTTTCTCGCCCTCTCTTCCTCTCTCCCTCCCTCCTGTGCCTGTCAGCCCCTGCGCACATTCGTGTGTGTCGCAGGGGCCGACAGTTCGATTTAGAAAGACCACTCTGCACTGTCACAGAACATTCTTTCTAAATCAATTTTTTTTAATACATTTTTTTCAAACAATTTTTTCACTTATTACCACTTAAACATAATATACGGAATCATCCATGAACTTGAAAACTGCAATCTCCTGGTTTAATCTGAACTGTTACTGCACCTAGACCAGGGTGGATACATATACAACTACTCTGTAAACAGCTAGATTGGCAGAAACATATCTAATTCTTAAGCGACTCAGTTAAGGTACTCAAATTGTAACAAGGTCTTCCATAAATGAAGCTCCTTAATTACTTTTACAAAAATCATTTGCTAGGTGACTTGTCCATTTTCACAGTATGTCAAATGCAACCAAATCATGTGTCACAAACAACATGAGACTGAACACAAGGAACATTTTTATTTACTCTCCCCTGCAAAGAAGGGATGTTCTCCTTCTGGAACCAGAATGTGTCCTTGCCGTCCTAGGGCAAAGACAACATTCACAGGTAAGCAGAGGATGTTCCGGAGGTCTTTTACGGTGGAAATTAAACTGCATTCACAAAAATGAGGGGGCGAAATGCGAGTTTAACAGGGAAATGCCCTTACTCTATGTACTTTTTAACACGAAGAATTGGGGCAAAAACCAACTGTGGTATGATTTTGTTAAAGCCAACAAAGTCTGATTTCCAAAACAGGAGAAACCACCAGTTTGTTGGATAAAAAACTACTGTGGTTGAGGGCAGAGATAGTTCTCAAAAAAGCAGGTGAAAAAGCAAGAACTGCTGGGAGATACAACAGCAGTAGTAACAAGGCTGTGGGGGAAGACAGAAAAGGATAGCATGAGTTTCTCAATATCTCTTCCTCCTATCCACATCTATCCCTAGAGAGTGCTGAAGTGCCGCCTACAATACAGGGGACAGGATAAGAAGATAAATTACTTACTTCTAGTATTTGTAAAACATTCAGCCTTGCTGCAATCATGCCCATCAACCACTCTCTTCCACTATGTGTGTGTGTTTTGGAAGAGACAAATAGCCAGACAAAGGTCGGTGCTTTAGTGGTTTGGTGTACAGACATCCACTGGGTTATACATAACTTTAATGGCCCAGGGATTGTGTGTAGACCACGTGCACCGAGATTTTTAAAAGACATTTTAAAAGAAGACACATGAACACACATTACAGAAACTCCAAGTTTGTGTCACAGACCAACATAAAGACAATACGCACTCCACTTAGCGTTTTTCAAGATCTTACCGTTACCGCATAAAGTGGAGTGGAGTAAAAAATTGTTCATATATACAGAAAGTTGGATCGTTATCTATATAATGTAGCAATTACTGTCTACCGGTTTCAGTGGCAACCTGTTTATTAGGACCACTTTCTTCAGGACAGTCTTTTGGTATTCAACAAAGAAGTACGTCTAGTCAGTACCTACCAAATGTCAAATTTAGAAAAAGAAGGTGGGTTTTGTACTTTACCACCTCCTTTATGTGTCTTGGGGCTGGGACAGACGGGTGAACCTGTGTGTGAAAAACAAAATCCACACATGCCACCATTTGGCTCTGAACTGCCCATATATGGCTTGTGAATAAACAATTTTGTTAGTGCTATTCATCTCCTAAAAACACAAGACTTAATGTGGTTGTTACCTCTTATCACAATTATGGATATGATGTCATATCCATCTATCTCGAATCCACTTGTTTGATGTCCTTCACAAGCTATTTTATTCGTTTTGCCATCGATTTTCTATGCAATTGTCTCATGGTAATCCAAAGGTACCTAGATTACTCCTTTCCATGTATATCATATTATAACAATGACCCACGGTGTCCCACTGACCCGAGTGTTCAAGTTAGATAGTTTGTGTTGTACCATCTACATTCAAAAATGATGTCCCCGGTGAGCCGGTTGAGGACCCTGGTCCTAATGGGAGAGGGAAGATCACAAAATAATCTACCGTCACTTTTTATAGATGCAGGAATGTCCACATGCCAAGGGTTTCAGTGTTGTCAATACCGAAGGATATAATTTATCTAAATAGTTCTCAAGTTATGTTCTGTGTGCCACGCGTTGCGAGTCTTAGGCACGATGTACATTTGAAAGCAACAATTAGTATTGCGTGCTTACCTTGCTATTTACGGTGCGCCAGCTACATCCTTGTTCCCCAGAACCGGTCTTTGTGTTTTCACAGTGCCGGTGTCGAAAAGCGATGTGCAATGAATCGCTGGTCATGTGATACCTGCTTAAATGCGTCTCCTGTTGTTAGGACGCGTGTGGGGACGTCACCGGGAAGTCAGGCACTTTTCTTCCTGACACTGCGATTTTTTGATTTGCAAAAATTTGATTCACCATATCGATGTTTAACATCCAAATAGGCATTAAGGGATTCAATGAGAATAGACTACGAATTCATACGCGATTTTAGTAGTTTTACCGTTGTCTTCACGGATATGTGATCATGTGACCCGGAGATCAGGCAAATTACTCAGGTGCTTCGAATAATTTGTATTGTTAGATTGATTTTAGTAAGTTCAGCAATCGGAAGTTCTATCAAGGGAGCATCAACAATTTAGGGTCAAAATGAATTTTGATTCAAAGTGAATTGTACAGACATGGTTTACTTTGATGCCTATATGAAAAGATATATGGCTTCCATTGTACCCGGGTTACAGGTCACCTTTCATCCACTCATAAGTGCTCAATTAGTCATGGCTAGAATTTGTGCCAAGGAATACTCTCATTCAGACCCATTTGGTCTGTTTTGAGGCGGAAGAGCCATTTTTGCTCTCTTCTCAAGAGCAATTTGGCCATATTTCCACCTCTTCTCGGGCAGGTCACTTTTTCTATTATTGTCCATGAGCTTTCATTGGCCTTGTGTTTGTGTAATTTGAAATGCTCTGCCAACAGAGCATTTTCTCGTTGGGTTCTTATACATGACAGATGTTCTTGTATCCGTTTTTTTACAGGTCTGGTGGTCATACCTATGTACTTTTTATTACATGGGCAGTTGATCATGTAGATTATGTTTGAAGTGTTACAATTTGTCAATGCCTGTTGTCGCCACGGTGCTGTTAATCCCAGATCCAGTGTTTGGGTTCTTTTTGTTAAGGGACAAACCTTGCATTTGCCACATGCTGTGTGTCCAGATGCCCCTGTTGCTTTCCAAAGTGTGGTTTGTGTGGTGACTTCCTGAAGTGGCATATAGGAGTGTATGAGAATATCTCTCAAGTTTTTCCTCTTTTTAATAGCAAAGCGTGGTATGGGAATGGTCACTGGACCCATATTCAGAAGAGGCCAAAGTTTTACGATTTCTCTCTTTATTTGGTTCACCTTTTTGGAATAGCTAAACACTGCCGTGATAGTTTTCTCTCCAACCGGGCGTACCTTCTGCTGTAATGTGATCGCTCTTGGGATGTTCCTGGCCCTTTTTCTGGCCATTTTGATGGTTTTTCTCGGATATTCACGTTCTGATAGCTTGTTTGCCCGGATGTTTGCTTGGATATCATATTCCTGTAAACTCGAGCAGTTACGCTTATAGCTTGAAAATTGTCCAAATGGTAGATTTTCACGTAAGCTTCTTGGGTGAAAGCTTGTGTAGTCCAGTAGGGCATTGCGGTCTGGGTTTCCTAAAAACCGTTGTGGACAGTTGTCCCGCGTTTGCTTTAATTTCCACATCTAGGAAGTGTATAACTTCTTTTGAGATGCAATGGGTACATTTCAAAAAGGTATTCCGTGAATTTAGCCATTCCAAAAATTGCATGAAGGAAGTTTTTGTCCCTGTATAGATGGCCAAGATATCATCAATGTATCTCGTCCACAGGGAGACCTGTGTTTTAAAGGGATTGGTGGGTGTGTAGATATGTAGCTCTTCAAATTCAGCCACATACAAATTTTCCAGGGGTGGGGCAAATGTGGCTCCCATCGCAGTCCCGGAACATTGTTGGTAAAAGGTCTCTTTGTATAGAAAAAAGTTCTGGGTTAGTGCCAATTCTGCCATTTTCATGATTGTTTCTATTGGGTCTACCGGGGAATTCTCTAGCTCTCTTATACTTTTTCCACGATTTGAAGTGTCGCTGTTTGTGGGATATTGGTGTATAAAGCTTCAATATCTAATGTTACCAAGAATTGTGTGGCTGGATCAAAGGTAACCTCATGGAGCATGTTCAAGACGCTCATTGTGTCTTTCAAGTAAGAGCGCATTTTTGGTATTTCTGGTCTCAGAAAAAAATCCACAAACTGGGATAAAGGCTGCAGGATGGATTTGATCCCTGCTATAATAGGTCTTCCCGGCGGGGGTGATATACCATTATGAACTTTAGGTAGTGCGTAAAACACTGGTAGTTTCGGAAACTTAGGGGTAAGAAATGCCGCCTCTTTGGCACTTATATATTCCTCAAATGCCGCTTCTTCAACTATGTTTGCAATGGTCAGGCGTAGGGAGTGGGTAGGATCCCCTGGTAAGACTTTGTAATGGTTCCGGTTATCCAGGAGTGTTGTTACCATAAGGTGATAGTCACGTGAATTCATAATAACTGTGGCCCCTCCTTTGTCGGCTTGTTTAATGATCACCCCTGAGTTTTTACTCAGGCCTTCTAGTGCCTCTCGTTCAAGTTTGGACAGGTTTTGAAAGCTGGATTTTTCTTCTCTTTCTAGTTCTTCTAGTTTTTTTAAAGATGGCTTTTTCAAATACAATTGATTCTGTAGACACATTCGGTGGGTAAAAAGTTGATTTTGGATGTAATCCTGTGGTGTCATGTTCTCTTCTGACATCTGTATTTGGCTCTATTTGTTCAAAGTGTTGTCGTAGTCTAATGCTCCTCATTAGTCTGGCTACTTCTATTCTGGTTTGAAACGCATCGTGTCGAGTTGTTGGAACAAAACTTAGTCCCTTTTGTAAGACCCTGGTTTCTGCATTGGAAAGGTTGTGGTCAAACATGTTCATGACTAGTAGTTTTGTTGTTGTTGTAAGTCCCTGCCTCGGCTCCTTGTTACTCAGGGTGATCCCTGTATTTGTCCCCTGCTGCCTCTGTCTCCTCTTTGGCCGCGGTATAAAAAAAAGAGGCCTTCCTGTTGGCATTATGGCCTCTCTGGTTGGTGTTGGCGATTTGGACTCTCCTGTCCCCCGATTGATCACGAGACCATGAGTTGTTACGGTCCTGTTCACCTGAGGTTCCTGGTCTATTTTCCTCGTCCGAGCTTCCACTCGAGAAACTCCATTGGGCTGGTGTATTCCATTTTTTATAATTGTTGCATCTTGGTTGCCACCCCCGCCTATTTGTATTAGTCGGTTGTTGTGCTGTCCCTATTTGAGGTTCCTCATAGTAGCTGTCGGTAATGTATGGAAGAGTATTCCTTGGCAAATTCTAGGAATGACTAATTGAGCACTTATGAGTGGATGAAAGGTGACCTGTAACCCGGGTACAATGGAAGCCATATATCTTTTCATATAGGCATCAAGGTAAACCATGTCTGTACAATTCACTTTGAATCAAAATTCATTTTGACCCTAAATTGTTGATGCTCCCTTGACAGAACTTCCGAGTGCTAAACTTACTAAAATCAATCTAACAATACAAATTATTGGAAGCACCCGAGTAATTTGCCTGATCTCCGGGTCACATGATCACATATCTGTGAAGACAACGGTAAAACTACTAAAATCGCGTATGAATTATTAGTCTATTCTCATTGAATCCCTTAATGCCTATTTGGATGTTAAGCATCGATATGGTGAATCAAATTCTCGCAAATCAAAAAATCGCAGTGTCAGGAAGAAAAGTGCCTGACTTCCGGGTGACGTCCCCACACGCGTCCTAACAACACGAGACGCATTTAAGCAGGTATCACATGACCAGTGATTCACTGCACAATGCTTTTCGACACCAGCACTGTGAAAACACAAAGACCGGTTCTGGGGAACAAGGACGTAGCTGGCGCACCGTAAATAGCAAGGTAAGCACGGAATACTAATTGTTGCTTTCAAATGTATATTGTGCCTAAGACTCACAACGCGTGGCACATAGAACATTACTTGAGAACTATTTAGATAAATGATATCCTCCGGTATTGACAACACTGAAACCCTTGGCATGTGAACATTCCGGCATTTATAAAAAGTGACGATAGATTATTTTGTGATCTTCCCTCTCCCATTAGGACCCGGGTCCTCAACCAGCTCACCGGGGACATCATTTTTGAATTTAGATGGTACAACACAAACTATCTACCTTGAACACTCAGGTCAGTGAGACCCCGTGGGTCATTATTATAATATGATATACATGGAAAGGAGTAAACAAATAAAATAGCTTGTGATTGACATCAAACAAGTGGATTTGAGATAGATATGACAACATATCCATAATTATGATAAGAGGTAACAACCACATTAAGTCTTGTGTTTTTAGGAGATGAATAGCACTAACAGAATTGTTTATTCACAAGCCATATATGGGCAGTTAAGAGCCAAATGGTGACATGTGTGCATTTTGTTTTTCACACACAGGTTCACCCGTCTGTCCCAACCCCAAGACCCATAAAGGAGGTGGTAAAGTACAAAACCTGCCTTCTTTTTCTAAATTTGACATTTGGTAGGTACTGACTAGACCTACTTCTTTGTTGAATACCAAAAGACTGTCCTGAAGCAAGTGGTCCTAATAAACAAGTTGCCACTGAAACCGGTAGACAGTAATTGCTACATTATATAGATAACGATCCAACTTTCTGTATATGAGCAATTCTTTTACTCCACTCCACTTTATGCGGTAACAGTAAGATCTTGAAAAACGCTAATTGGAGTACGTATTGTCTTTATGTTGGTCTGTGACACAAACTTGGAGTTTCTGTAATTTGTGTTCATGTGTCTTCTTTTAAAATTTCTTTTAAAACTCTCGGTGCACGTGGTCTACACACAATCCCTGGGCCATAAAGGAAATGAAACTGCAACTGCCACTATTTAATGCTGTTTAAGCTTCACGGTTGCAGCGATAGAGAAATGCACATTGTGTAAAGGAAGTTCTTCACCATGAAGACATAACCCAGGGGCTAACAATCAATGGAGGCAACATAATTGGAGGAATTAGGAGTTGATGCAGAAAGATAGTTTTAAAAACAGTGAATCCACAAACATTAACCCAAAAATATAGACTACGCAAATATATAAGAACACAGGGAACTTTTTAGGAAGAATCACTCTTGGACCTCCGCGACTTGAGTTCTAATCACCATTTAGGTGGTGTCGCAATGGTGCGTGCAGGAAGACCGGAGACACTGAGTTCCCCCACTCCGATTGTAACAATAATCAAAGAAGCTGCACGCATCTGTTTACTGCGCCACAATAAGATTTGAAAGACTTGAAGTTGTTGCCAAAAAATGAAAACATTATTTATTGATAGCCCTTTGTTTGATGACACATGTTTCGGCACAATCCCTGTGCCTTCCTCAGATCAGGGCAATGTCTATTTGATGCCACAAAATTGTATAATTAAAGATGTGCAAAATGTCATAACGTGACGATACAGCAAAAACACCCAAATTGGGGCAACACAAAAAAAAAAAATTATTATTATAAAATCATATGTTTTACACCATTAACATAAACACAAAAGACACAAATGGAACATTCATTGTATGATAAATTAGATCACATCCCGTAACATTACATAAAAGTCATATAGAATTTAAAAACAGCAAATCAAATAAATTAAAAAAGTTGTGTAAGTAAAAGACAATTGTAATTAAAACATACCATTCGGTCGTCGAGATTTCATTGGAAGAGGGTGGAAGTGGGGGTGAAGAATAATTGAAAATATAAGGAGGAGAGGACGAAAGGAGAAAAAAGAGAGAAAAGACATCCAAATTAGACGATATATACTAAATAAAACTGCGGGGATATGTTCAGTGTATAATCGGAGAAACCCAAGTGGGTACAAAAAGCTTACCCATCAACTTATTTGTCAGCTACACATTAACGTGGTTATCAAATGAGTCCCATCAGACTCTATTCGTCTTCTAAAAAGTAGAGGTAAGACATAAAGGTCTGTTTTGTGCATCAATAAATCTGTGTGTACTATGACATTTCAGCCAATTGATTTAAACAGATATATTATAACCCGTCCGTGAGTACGGTTACATGCTAGTACCGGTTAGTTTTAGTGTCGCATTGTTTACCTCTAACCGCCTATCCGTTCGTTTTCGCGGTGCTCCAACACAATTATTTAAGGGTGTATTAGATTATCTGAAGTGTGTGCATGTTCTTTAAATTATTGTGACCATGCTCTGTCTTAGGTGTTCATATTGGCGTGTATACAACCATGAGGGTACGAAAAGAGTAATGCGGTTTCACCCGTGTAGGGGGGGGAAATCTATTGCCGTCTGCAGTGCGGACCCTGAGCGGATTGGTGTGCTAAGGGGTGGGCTAGATAGCCCCCTTAGGGCTTACCTGAAAATTTCAAGATTCACGCATCACGCGTCGGATTACCAGGATAGGAGTCGCCATACCGTTTCCTTTGTATATAGGATATTACTATAGTAATCCTAGTGGTCCTACCTCTATTTCCATCTTGTCACAGCTGTCGGCCATGTTTAAGAGCAAAAAACATTATTGTTGCCAATAGGTACGTACGTTATAGCGAGGATACTTGGGTCCTGCAGGAGTGCGTTCCTATGATACATTGAGAGATCATTTATCTCGTTACATGACTTAATTACAGTGTCTCAATTGATATTCCTGCAACGGAGGTAGTCAATATACACCTTATCCGGATGAGCTCCCAGAGGAGTGTTCACTCCTCCAGAGGCATTCTGGGAGATGTAGTCTTATACGGCTCTGGAATCAGAGCAGTCATGCAAATGCCTTGCAAACTATTTCATAACACTGGGTCTGGTGTTCCTCATAAAAAATGTGAGTGTTGCTGGCTTTAAGGGAGGCATTTTATGTTTCTACGTGAGACGTATGCGAAACCATGGTTTTAGTGTGTCATAAAGATTTTATCTAGATCATATTTGAAAAACTATTATTTGCAGTTATCAGTTTCCATTGTTTGACGCTTACAATCATAGATATAAACATTGTTCCCAATTTACATTGTTACATCATTATTCTTAGTGCAAAATGCTCCCTTGGCGATCTGTTCAATGCAAAGAGCAGTCTGCAAAAGTCATAGAAAGTATGACATTTCATTGTCTGTGTTGAGGCCAGTTTCCACACATCTGAAGAAATTGATGAGTTTGGCCTCCTCCTGGCGTAATAGCAGTTCCTGGTTGCCTCCTCTGCACCCCAGAGTCACTTTTTTTAAACCAATGAATTTGATATGTTGCTTGTTGTCCATCTGGTGTGCGCACTGCCAATGATCAGCGAGAGGCAGATTCTTGTCCTGGCTTCCGATCACTGCCAGGTGTTCTCTAATCCTGAAGCGAAGTTCACGAATCGTACTCCCTATGTAGATTTTCCTGCAAGTGCAGATGATTGCATATATGACATGTTTACTTTTACAATTTTCTGTTCACGTATCCTGATTTGAAGTCCGTTGTCTGCTTTAAAAACATCTGTCGTCGGTGTAGCGTGTTTGCACATCGTGCAGGTGCCACACTTTCTAAAACCTGGACTCAATTCTTGTAGCCAGGTCACAGTTGCCTCTTTCCTCTCTTCTGCTAGTAGTGACGGGCTGAGACTCTGTTTCAAGGTTTTTGCTCTTCTGTAGATCATCGACGGGTGATCATGTATAAGTGCCCCAATATGGGGATCCAACTTAAGTAGATGTCAATATTTTCTGAGAGATTTCTTGATAATATGCTTGTCTGCACAGTATGTGGTAATAAATTGTACCTTGTCAGATGGAATAGGTTTAGCCCGTTGTGTCAAAGTCTGTATTCTCTGTATTTTTTGTGCTTTATTATGTGCAATCTCAATGCTCTTAGTCGAATAGCCCCTGGCTTGAAATCTTCTTGACAATATTGCACATTCTTCGTTGAAATGAAATAATTCTTTACAGTTTCTCCTTGCCCTAATGTATTCCCCTTTTGGGATATTCCTAATTACCGGTTCATGGTGGCAACTGGTGGCATATAGTGTCGAATTTACTTCCGTCTCTTTCCGGTATGTTCAGGTTTTCAGATGTTCTCCTGAAACATAGACATTCAGATCCAAGAAATTGATCTCTGTCTTACTGCAAATTCCTGTGAATTCAATGCCTAGTTTGTTATTGTTGATTTGAAGTCTGAAAGTTTCCAGTTCTTGTGGTGTCCCGTTCCATACGAAGAAAACATCATCGATGTATCGAGTCCATTTGACGACGTGTCTATTGTAAGTCTCTGTAGTATAAATTAGCAAGTCCTCAAACATGCCCATTTCTCGATTTGCTAGTGCCGGTGCATATTTAACCCCCATGGCTACCCCCCTTTTCTGTTTGAAAAAGATATTGTTGAAAGTGAAGATGCTATTATCTAGGGTGGCCATGAGCATTTCTTTTAGCATGCAAACGAACGGGAAATGAGATGCTGATTCCTCTTTAAAAATGTAGTCAACGGTGTCAAGGGCAAGATCATGTCCAATGGACGTATAGAGGGCCTTGACATCCCATGTGGCGAGATAGTATGTGGACTGCCAGTGAATACTTTCAATGATATGTATTGCAGCAGTTGTATCTTTTAGGTAGGCTTTTACCAGTTTGACCTTGGGTCTTAATATGTTATCAATGTATTCTGATAATGGTTCCGTGGCCCAACCTATTCCACTCAGAATTGGTCTTCCTTCTGGGATGGTGGAGAAGGCCTTGTGCACCTTAGGAAGGAAGTAAATAGTTGGTAATATCGGTTTGGGAATAAACAGAAATCTTTTTTCCTCATCTGTGATGAGGCCCTGTCGGTACCATCCGTCAATTGAATCCTTAAGGTCTTGGACAATCTTATTCTTCGGGTTACTTGTCAAAGCTTCATAACAGTTTGGAGTATCGAGATGATTTTGAGCCATCTTAATATAGTCCATACGATTCATAACAACTATATTTCCACCTTTGTCGGCTTCTTTAATGACCAGGTGTCAATTGGTTTTCAGTTTGTGAAGTGCACTCTTCTCTTGTAGTGTAAGGTTCTTCCGTTCTGTCTGTCTGCGATTATTTCTCAGTTTATCTTGAGTCTTATATAGGTCTTTCGTGACTGATTTATAGAAAGCGTCTATCATATTGTCCGGAGGTAGTTGTGGTAAAAATGTGGATGTAGGTTTGAGTTCTTTACTGATTAGACCAATAGGTAAGATTGTTAGTTCTTGCATGGTCTGATGGATGGGGACATTTTCTGGTTCCTGTAGTGATCTCAAAAGTGGAATGTTGCCTAGTTCCTCTATCGTGACTTCACTTGTTCTCACTAGATCTGAAGTTGGTTTCACTTTTTCTACTTGAGTCGTAAAGAATTTCTTAAGTTTTAGTTTTCTCACAAATTTAAACAAATCAATATGCACTTGCATGGGTTCCATATAGGCAGTTGGTGCAAATGATAATCCTTTGTTAAGGAGAGAGATTTCATCCTGTGTCAGTTCTGTGTCTGATAGATTCATCACAAGAGTATTCATTGGCTCTTCTTGGCCGCTGCCCTGGTTCCTGCTCTTGTTAGTCTTCGAGATTCTTCTAAGGCATCTGGGTTGCCTGTGTCTACCTGACCCCCTCCTTCCTCTTCTCCGAGTAAAGGTTGTTTCTTGTTTGGGAGGTTCAT
The DNA here is from genome assembly GCF_040938575.1 of Ambystoma mexicanum. Lineage (NCBI taxonomy): Eukaryota > Metazoa > Chordata > Amphibia > Caudata > Ambystomatidae > Ambystoma > Ambystoma mexicanum. Next base: position 135,158,994 of record NC_090941.1, on the reverse strand, counting down.
TAACTGAAAACGGACTTGCTTTGGTGTTTGGGTCCTACTGCCTTTTTTATATCTCCTTATCTGGTTGAGGAAGCCTTTCCCTGCTCTGTTGTCATCCTCTGATGTAAGTGGTTCTCCTTCCGATAATTCCTCTGCGTCCGAACTCGCTGCTGATGTATTTGGTGTGCTTTCTTTAGATGAGGGTGTGGTCAGTTTGTTATATTTATCTTGAAATGTATACACTCTGTCTTCTTTATAGTTCTCTCATCTCTGTAAAATTTCCGTAGTTTCCGTAATTTGATATCATCTTGATATTCTTTTAGTACCTCATACATCTTCAAATAGTTTTTCTCTTTGGTTGCTTCCAATGCTTTTGCATCCGTAATCTCTTTCTTAATTGTTTCTATTTGTTCAATTATTTCATTTCAACGAAGAATGTGCAATATTGTCAAGAAGATTTCAAGCCAGGGGCTATTCGACTAAGAGCACTGAGATTGCACATAATAAAGCACAAAAAATACCGAGAATACAGACTTTGACACAACGGGCTAAACCTATTCCATCTCACAAGGTACAATTTATTACCACATACTGTGCAGACAAGCATATTATCAAGAAATCTCTCAGAAAATATTGGCATCTACTTAAGTTGGAGCCCCATATTGGGGCACTTATACATGATCACCCGTCGATGATCTACAGAAGAGCAAAAACCTTGAAACAGAGTCTCAGCCCGCCACTACTAGCAGAAGAGAGGAAAGAGGCAACTGTGACCTGGCTACAAGAATTGAGTCCAGGTTTTAGAAAGTGTGGCACCTTAAAAAAAGTGACTCTGGGGTGCAGAGGAGGCAACCAGGAACTGCTATTACGCCAGGAGGAGGCCAAACTCATCAATTTCTTCAGATGTGTGTAAACTGGCCTCAACACAGACAATGAAATGTCATACTTTCTATGACTTTTGCAGACTGCTCTTTGCATTGAACAGATCGCCATGGGAGCACTTTGCACTAAGAATAATGATGTAACCATGTAAATTGGGAACAATGTTTATATCTATGATTGTAAGCGTCAAACAATGGAAACTGATAACTGCAAATAATAGTTTTTCAAATATGATCTAGATAAAATCTTTATGACACACTAAAACCATGGCTTTGCATACGTCTCGCGTATAAACATAAAATGCCTCCCTTAAAGCCAGCAACACTCACATTTTTTATGAGGAACACCAGACCCAGTGTTATGAAATAGTTTGCAAGGCATTTGCATGACTGCCCTGATTCCAGAGCCCTATAAGACTACATCTCCCAGAATGCCTCTGGAGGAGTGAACACTCCTCTGGGAGCTCATCCGGATAAGGTGTATATTGACTACCTCCGTTGCAGGAATATCAATTGAGACTGTAATTAAGTCATGTAACGAGATAAATGATCTCTCAATGTATCATAGGAACGCACTCCTGCAGGACCCAAGTATCCTCGCTATAACGTACGTACCTATTGGCAACAATAATGTTTTTTGCTCTTAAACATGGCCGACAGCTGTGACAAGATGGAAATAGAGGTAGGACCACTAGGATTACTATAGTAATATCCTATATACAAAGGAAACGGTATGGCGACTCCTATCCTGGTAATCCGACGCGTGATGCGTGAATCTTGAAATTTTCAGGTAAGCCCTAAGGGGGCTATCTAGCCCACCCCTTAGCACACCAATCAGCTCAGGGTCCGCACTGCAGACGGCAATAGATTCCCCCCCTCCCTCCCCTACACGGGTGAAACCGCATTACTCTTTTCGTACCCTCATGGTTGTATACACGCCAATATGAACACCTAAGACAGAGCATGGTCACAATAATTTAAAGAACATGCACACACTTCAGGTAATCTAATACACCCTTAAATAATCGTGTTGGAGCAATGCGAAAACGAACGCATAGGCGGTTAGAGGTAAACAATGCGACACTAAAACTAACCGGTACTAGCATGTAACCGTACTCACGGACGGGTTATAATATATCTGTTTAAATCAATTGGCTGAAATGTCATAGTACACACAGATTTATTGATGCACAAAACAGACCTTTATGTCTTACCTCTACTTTTTAGAAGACGAATAGAGTCTGATGGGACTCATTTGATAACCACGTTAATGTGTAGCTGACAAATAAGTTGATGGGTAAGCTTTTTGTACCCACTTGGGTTTCTCCGATTATACACTGAACATATCCCCGCAGTTTTATTTAGTATATATCATCTAATTTGGATGTCTTTTCTCTCTTTTTTCTCCTATCCTCCTCTCCTCCTTATATTTTCAATTATTCTTCACCCCCACTTCCACCCTCTTCCAATGAAATCTTGACGACCGAATGGTATGTTTTAATTACAATTGTCTTTTACTTAAACAACTTTTTTTAATTTATTTGATTTGCTGTTTTTGAATTCTATATGACTTTTATGTAATGTTACGGGATGTGATCTAATTTATCATACAATGAATGTTCCATTTGTGTCTTTTGTGTTTATGTTAATGGTGTTAAACATATGATTTTATAATAATTATTATTTTTTTTGTGTTGCCCCAATTTGGGGGTTTTTGCTGTATCGTCACGTTATGACATTTTGCACATCTTTAATTATACAATTTTGTGGCATCAAATAGACATTGCCCTGATCTGAGGAAGGCACAGGGATTGTGCCGAAACACGTGTCATCAAACAAAGGGCTATCAATAAATAATGTTTTCATTTTTTGGCAACAACTTCAAGGCTTTCAAATCTTATTGTGAAGCAGTAAACAGATGCGTGCAGCTTCTTTGATTACGCAAATATATACTACCTACTTTTTTATTTTCAAATACAACGTTCTTTGTTTCCCCTAAAAATCAACACAAATCTATCTACCACACTGTGATAAGGCGGTGGAGGAGAAGGAGAATCAGAGCCCTTCAAGTATGAATCAACACAGACTCTGGGGATGATGTCATAATGTAAGGAAGGACATCATGACTTATGAAAGACAGTCTGCTGGCCCAATGAGGTTTATGTTAGTAAAGTGAGATCTGATTCGCTCTAACACTAAGGTTCTAATGCGGATTTTGTCTGATGGTTTATTTTCAAACAGAAGAGGGAGTTGGAGGAATCTGCTGCGACGGAGGAGACCACCTATGAATGGGCATACTGATCCCAGGCCGTTGTTCTTGGGAAAGATTTACAAGACACCCGTTGTGTCAGAAGTTCCCTGAAGTTAGACTGTTGGTTTTGCTGAGAAAGGAGAGAGAAAGCAAAATAAGGATCATACAAATTTGCTACTGTAGCGATGTCCGTGAGCTGAGAACAGCACGACGAGCTGCAGCGATGCTGAGGTTACAGCGTTGGGTCCGTGGCTCTGCTCCTTGGCCCCCACCCTTGCGGGGGAGGATCGAGCTGCGGCGTAAGCCTTTACGTCCTTGTTCACTGTCGGCAAGGAGAAAAGGGGCCCGACTCCGTCACCCAATCATCTGTCGTGTGAGCGGAGACAAACGGTTGACAGCCGCTCGGGCCGTAACGGAGCATGTTTGAAGGAAGTGATTATTACGGACAGATTGAGGAGAGAACCAAGAGGTGAGCCAAATAATTATATTATAGGGAAGGGTTGTAGAAACAGGTGGATGTATGCCACTGAACTAAGAGAGACTCTGTCAGGTAAATGAATAGCCCTTTCCCAAAAGACTGGTTTGAAGAGTGAGCTAGTAAGCAATGCTTCCATGAATAAAACGTTACATTACTAAGGAGATTACGAGAGAGAGAGAGAGAGAGAGAGAGAGAGACTGATTCCCGGCACACTTGGGGATGCCCTGGAAAATACCAAAGAGGAAGAGTTACCTATGAGACATCATAGGAAAAAACATGAGAGAGGGGTAACTCTTTGGAAAACATCTTAACTCTTGTTTTCAATTTAGTTATCTTTATTTCTTGAGTGAGTTCAGTTACTGATTTCTAAAGACCTGCTGTTCAAATAAAGGTCCATTTTAGTTCAAAAGAAGTCAAGTGAGTGGTCTACTTATTTACACATATTCACACACACGTAACAGCCTCACCTCCTGCCAGGATTATCCCAAGGCCCATATTAACATCCATAATCCACTTTGACCCTAACATTTCTATGTTGGATACTCCCCTCCACCCCTATCTCCCAACACTCGCATGGCGCCACTTCAACCACTCTCACTCCTTGGCGTGGGCGGGGGCACTAATCAAACCCTAACCCCCCAATCCCTGCTCCAAGAAAAGTTATCCTACATTTTTATTCAGTCTACATTTTTTTAGTTGATATTTTCATTGGATAGGTTTGGGGGTGAAGGAAGAGAAATACATGATTAGAACAAATCATTTTCTTACCAGATGTACAATAACACTATTTTTAATTTATAAAAGATAACGTGCAACAACCTGTATCATTTACTGTAAAACAAACTTTACTTTGGTTTGTTGGAGTGGTGTAGCTACACAATTTAATATATTGCATCTGGCATTAATGCTTATAAAAACAATGAAACAATACAGAATAATCACAGAAAGCTAACCTTTCCTCCTGACACTTTGTACTTGTGTAGTATGTCTAATCTTAAGACATTAGAACATTTTCTTTTTCCAATACACATATAAGCGAATATTAGTCTCTATGAGAATTTGTGATAGAAATAGGTTGTGACAACATGAGAATGCATAAAGTAATAACATTTTTTTTCTCGTCCAGATTGTTGATGACAAGCCAGGAGTGTGTGTGTGTGTGTGAGTATTATATATATGTATATATATACATACATATATATATAAACATATATATATATATATATATATATATATATATATACACCCCACACACACATACACAGTTGTGCAATGCCAAACTCATGTGTGTATTTATATATATATATACACACACATACACACTATACATACATATTTATATACGTGTGTATAAAAAATGTAGTTAAAAAGAGAACCATGCAGTTAAATAGTTTGTCAGTGCCTTCATGGTCACACAGGCCTATTTTTAAATACAAAATAGATGAATTGAAATGTCACACAGTGCGGACGGCCCAGACTTTCCTATTGCACCATCATGTCAGAACGCAGGACTAAGTGTAGAAGATCCCAATAATTGGAACGGCCTATAAAATAAAGTTCATTATAAAACATTATGATTAGTCCTCATGTTTACATCACTGCATATTAGAAATACTTTTGTTGACTCGTCGACTCCTGTAAAATCAGTTGTTCTGCTGCTGGCTCAATTATGCAGATTGAGTTTGCAATAAGATGCAGACGTTTTGTCAGCTTTGGTCTAAAACCTTTGAAAAAGGTGCCCTTTAGGATAATCTCGGACATAAAGTAGTAGCACTTGAAATGTGGTCATTATTGCACTTTGGCTCAGAGTGTAATCTCTAGATTTCATATCAAGAATAGTGGCGACCCCGGTGTCCAGATGCCACTGTGAGGGGCAGCGTTACTGCAGACAGCGAGGAAACCTCCCAGTAGAGGCTGTGCGATAGGAAGAGTCTGTACAAGACCACCATAGAGGCTGTCTGGCAGAGAATAACGCCAATGGTAATAACCTGCAGATGAAGAGAGGGGAAAAAAAACAATCAATTTCTGTTGCTGTTTCTGAAGATCTAATGTCAGGTGGAATATAGGCAACGTGTTTAGCATATCAGTTCCGTGCACAAAACCCCTATGATCCATGAAATGTCAATCTCCCTCAAATAGTGCAGGACACATTAAAAAGGTGCTGTGCATTTCCATTCAAATGACTCACTGCAGCCATGGAGATGCCATGTGAACCAGTACCACTGAATATTCAGCCGTAGCAGGGACAGCAAGGATCCGTTGCAAGACATGATACTGAACAGGCAAGACTAAAGAGGATCCTGTGCTGCCATTGAACATGGAGACAACGACCATCCAAGCTTTACTACAGAGGGAACATTTCCCAGCAACGAGACACCATAGCTGAAGCCTTTCGGTGCGGTTAAATGTTCGCCTTTTTGTCGATTCCTTCCAAAAGGTTATTTATTCATGCTCCGCTTATGCTTTGGCCCAAATGGAGAAAGCTACTGCCTCATTCTTGCGATGCCAAGTTTGCTTGACTCGCAGAGCCAAAGAAAAATAACAGTCCATATATTATATACATATATTTTTTTCTCAAACATTTTATTAAGGAATAGCCAAAACCGTATCATTTTGAAAAATAATTCACATAACCACCTAGGTCTGGGGTGTGCAACCTTTGGCTCCCAGATGTTTTGGAATGCAACTCCCATCATGTATAGCCAGTTTAGTGAATGGCAACTGATAATGGGAATTGTAGTTCAAAGCATACAGAGCCAAAGGTTGCAGACTCCTGATCTATGTAAAATAAGGTTAAGTGATATTTAAGCACAATATGGCGAAATACACAACATGAGATAAGAATAGGCACGCACCACCTCTCACTCAAACCGGTAAATGACTGTTAGTGCAATAGACTACAAGGGAGCACTAAAGACCCCAAGCACTAGGGTACTGAATACACCCCTTCTCTCTATCTGTATTACACATTCTGCCCACTTTAGTGTATGGGTTGTATTGTAATTTAAATGTACTTTGATGTGGATTATTATTTACATATTGGTTCTGTACAGTTCCTAAACGATATACTAACTCTATGAGCAGTTTGATCTCCCGGCTTCCTAGAACGGCAGTCCTGGGATTTACTTTGGTGTAATACACAACATAACATGCACAACTATTACAGAACCTACATGTAGTCACCAATTTTTCAGTTTAACCCACACATTGGAAAACTACATCTGGAAAAATTCAGCACAATACACCATAAATGGGAGCACGATGCAATCTATCACTGAAAGCACTGTACAACAAGGGTGACCATATTCATTATAAAAAGCAGACCAGATTAATTCCTATTCCACATGAAGGCCTCTTTCAATGCAATATTTTCTCTCACATAGATGACAACAAGGTCCTGAAGCCAATCATTGCAGTTGTACATACCAGAAGGGAGAAATCTTATCAGAGGGCCAGAATGTGTGCAGGCCAACACTTTACTTGTATGTCCAAGATAGATCATGTGGAAGATGGGAGTAGTTACCATTGCCACATCACGCCAGACGTCCAAAACAGTCCATGTATCATCTGTTTCTGTGTATACCCCAGATTTGTTTATAATGGATATTTTGCCTCCGTGAAAGGTACAGTGAGCTAAAACAAGGTTGTAGACCTTCCCGAGTGGGAACCTACCCATATATAGGTTATTTATTCGTTCATCCTCACTTGAGGGACTCCCACACTGTTAAAAATGTTTAAGGACTTGGCCCTTCACCCTAAGTTGCCGAACGTAATCCAGGCATTGACCCCTTGCTGATTGTGCTTAGCCTCTTGCCCATTAAGTTTAGAGAGGTAGGGCATCACCTTACTAACGAGGCCCAAGAAGGATGAAACATGCGTCTGTTGTTGGTACTCTTGCTCAGAGGAGAACTGGCTAGCATTCCAGCACTGGATTGCCCAAGTGGGTGAGACCAAACTGATATGCAAATGGATATTTCTCCTTTGTGAAAGCAAGTGAGCTGAAACGCTGTTGTTGAGCCTACTGAGTGGGAACTTACCCATAGAAAAGGTTATGTAGCTGTGTGCTTTCTCAGTTGAGGGGCCCCCACACTTTCATAAATACCTCAGATTCTGATACGCTCTCATCGTTACCAGATCGGAGCAAATCTGAGAACATTGCTGATATTTTAGAAGAGAGGTTAGAATTTCACTTAGCCTTGCTCTGTGGTTTAAATGGGCTCACTTTTCTGGCACCCAGAGACTTGTACAGAAATGAAGCTGACACTAGGGTAGTGTGCACGAGATGGAGATATGCCAGAGGATCAGACATCGGGGTTTGGAGAACTGTGGGGAGAGTAGAAAACCAGGCTGTCAGATCTTTCAAGTTATATTCAAAACTTGAGGCATTCAAAATCTACCACCATGTTAAGCCTACTGTGTCTGAAGAACCAGATTCTCGCTTTCTGACAGAATGTGCAATGCATTTTCATTTCATTGACTCGTGGAGCAGGATCTTTTCACAGTGAGGTGCCTTAAATAGGAGGGACTTTGCTACAGAAGCAGAGCTACTATCCTTCTAGACAGAAGACATGGCATATTGTCTGTGGGGTCTTACTGGATGGGTGACATAACTGTATCGATAACAGGGCAGTTACATGCAGAGGTGCAACATGTTCCTTTTCAATAAGCGTTCAGAGTTGGTCCTTTCCAACCAGGGTCAGGGACCTCTCCCAAACTGCACAGGAGGTCTACCAGGGTGTTCACCAGAGCCACTTCCGCCCCAGAGGCGGAGTGTGGGAGTTGGGAGGGCTCCAGTCTATGTCCCTTCTACTTGTACTTGGCTACAAATGTCAAGTACAACCGTCAATCACCCCATATCTCATGTAGACAATGCTGGCTAGTCTCTTACTCGTTATCCTGTAGAACTACAGCTACAGTGTGATTAATGCCAGACTTCAGCAGTAACTGGGAAGAGAGGCAGCGGATAGCCAAGAAGCAAAAGAAAGCTGGACTAGTCAAATTAGCAATTTGGAAACAGCATCCAACACGTATACAAACTCTAATAGTGATTTTGTTCATAGCGTGCTGCCACTGCAAAAAACTGGTGTATGAATAGAGGATGGGACTTAAAGCCTGTTTTGTCTTTCTGACATATGTAATGAGGCGAACAGTTTGGGGGAGAGGGGTCGGGAGCATGGGGGTAAGGAGGTATGCAGAGGTTGGCCCAGGGAACCAGTTGATGCAGGGCACTAATCAGGACCAAAAAGGGGATGTAGTCACAAAAGGAGTAAGCTGACTGAGAGACAAGTAGAAGAAAGAATGGTGCAGCAGAGTTTGGAGGAAGATTGTAAAGAGCGTGTGCAAAGGGAAAGTGAAAGCGGTGAACAAGAGAGTGGAAGGAGAGCTGGAGTGTAGTGTGGGGAGAGGTGGAGCGGAGATTGGAGAGTAGTAGCAGGAAGCAAAGGAGAGTAGGAGTAGACAGAAGAACATCAGAGATGCACAGAGAGGAAAAAAGAAAGAGAAAAAGTATAGGCGGAGAATAAAAGTCGAGAGTTGAACAAAAGGAAAAGAAGTATAGAACATCAGGGCAAGGAACGGAATGAATGAGAATCAGGTGATTAGAAGGCACCCAGTCTCGATAACATTCTTATTGTGGGACCAAGGTTAGGATTCACCTAGATTGTTCCCAGTGGAAGTGAGATAGATAAGGCTTTTCTCTTTAGGGCATCACAACCAGCTAGTCAACTACTAGATAATAGGTATTACTGACCATCTTGGGATACAGTGACGCCTAGGCTAGTGGCTAAATAGCCCACAGGAGAAGAGAGAGAGAGAGGGAGGCCCTTATTAAGCCCCTCTGCAAACCTTTCAATAAAAACCCTTGAACTACCTTCGAGAGTTGGTGTATTCTTGAGGCCATCTGTGAAACTTTTCAATGGCCAAATAGAGTGTCTGCAGAGTCTTCATATTTCCCACTTGTCCAGTGGACTGTAATTGAGAGAATTCCAAACCCAAGGCAAATCCCAACATTTCGTATTTGGAGTATGCAGAGGCCAAACCCAAGCTTGTTTTAGGTTCACTCCCTTTCTGAACACAAAGTTTTCTGAAGTTGCAGTTCAACCATTTGTATGATTTGGCAATTCCTCAAAATACATTTACGGATGTCATTACTAAAACAAAAAATGGTTACACAAGCTAAAGTATAAGTTTCTTCTCCTGGATGTGTTCCATAAGGCCATCAGAATCGGTCTATCTAGCGCTCTTCCATGATCTGTTACCATGTTCTTCTCCTGGATGTGTTCCATAAGGCCATCAGAATCGGTCTATCTAGCGCTCTTCCATGATCTCTTACCATGATTAAAGAGTATACTCTTTTAATCAATTTTCTTTTCCAATTCAGACTGGATTTTATAATCCAGGAGACTGGTACAACTATGTTTTCCTCTCAAACATTGGCCATCCAACAGACCCTGCCGCAAGGACTTTGGGTGTTGGCTACTAAACATCTAAGTCAAATTCTTGTCTTTCGATTTACCAAATAGGGTCACACCAAACCTTCCTCGAAGTGGATGTTTAGGTAAGGGTAATTTTGTGGTTTTAAGTGGATTGGTGCTCCTCATACAATTATGATGGCTTGTTCTACAGAATAGGACTTAGTGATTTGATGAGGGTGTGCACACCTGATATATGATATGATAGTCTATTTATATAGCACCTATACACAATGTGTTTCAAAGCGCTTCAAGGCAGGGGAGGGAACAAGGGAAAATACAATGACATTCTTACAGGCCATGAACAGTAAGGATGTGAAATTAACTATCGTACTCGACCTGATGACTTTTCAGATGTTGCAAGAGCTAAGACATAGATAAGGAAGGCAGGGGGGGAGTGACAAGGAAATGGAAACAGACAGGCGACTACCGTACTAGGCCCAACGACATTTTTGATAGAGCCAGAGAAAAACAAAAGGTGAGGGAGAGGGGGGCAGAAAGGGTGGGGAGAAACAAAACAAGCGACTATCGTACTAAGCCTGATGATATTTCAGATAGTGCTGGAGGGAGGGTGCAGGGGGGAACAAGTAAGAGGAGGGGGGAGGAGACAGACGATGTTGCTATCATACTAGGTCCAGGGACAATTCTGTTTGAGTAAGTGCATAGAAGAGTTAACGGGAGGAGGGGAGGAGATAGGAAAAGGGAGAAAGGGATAGGAGGAGAGAACAGAGAGTAAGCAGTCAAAAAGAAGAGTAAGCAGTCAAAAAGAGTGGAGAAGCAAGAGGGGAGAGCGAATACAATTGCAGAAGTCAGTAGTAACACATTATGTTGCAAGCCAGGATCCACAATGAAGTTGGGAACAGCATGTTTCAGGGCCACCATGAGTACAAGATGCAAAGGAAGTCCAGCATGAGAGCTGAGAAAGGGTGACACTGTGAATCAATGAAGTCCATAAAAGTCAAATCCAGCATTGGCCAAAAGACGGTGATGGTGAAACCAGAATGTATCAGGACAGATTCCTGCAGAAGTAGGCTGGAGGGGCGGGGGAGCAGGGTAGAGGAATCGAGCAAAACAGGCTACATCGAGTAATGTTCTCTCAACCCTCACTGATGTGAGAAGATTAGTCTGAATTTTTCTGAGCAATTATTTTAGTTAATATAACAAAACCTTCCCGCTTCTTGGTTGTATGATTGATGTAATTAATTTACTCAGTCACTCTTCCCACACAGATATTTACATGTCTTACCTAGAGTTAATAGAGGGACCACCCAGAAAACTCAAAACAAATACAATGTATTATTACGTGTGTACATTCAAATAGGTTGAAGCCAAAAATTGTGTTGGGCCCGGTTTCTTTGTCTTAGTTTGTTGTCCTGAAGATGTTACAATGAATAATGTAGGCAATTGTTCAAATGAGCCAACTTCAGTTTTAAGGAATTAGTATGCATTAATAATACAAAAGCACTGCATGTCACATTGTACTTTGATAATATGACGGCAGGAGTTGTGGAATATTAGGAGATGTGTGTTTTAAAAAATATATATTTGTTTGGATTTTTGTTGAATATGTTATTTGATGCAAGTCAAGCAATATGTTTTTTTTTATTTGACCAACATGCATAGTTGAGTCATTGATTGGAATGAATCTATGTTATATATAATATTGGAATTTATTAAATGTAGTGAACATAAATACTCTTATAGCAGCGCTATCAATATGAGTTAAGAAATAGAATATTTATAAATATATGTCAGATGTATTAATCTTGTATGTAATAGGTATGGTTCCCTTTCCAAGTTAGAGTTACTGAACTGCGGCACTTAGGAGGGATGCAAACCTCTGGGGATATGCTTTCGCCTGTTGCCCTGCAAAAACAGCACTTTTGGCCTGACACCCAACAGATAATTCAAGTGGTCAAGGGAGACGTTTGGGAAGACCAGACTCAAGAAATACAGGTACATTCCGTTTTGTTTTCTGGTCCAGGTCTACGGTTATCACCAAGGGGCTCTGATCATGAAACGCAACAGGAGTAATCAGGAGGGAGCATTTTACCACCATTTCCCACAAAAACCCTTTTACCTTTTTGGAGTTGCTTCTAGCCTGTGTGCCCTCAGACAGAGGCAGTGTAAACCCAGAGGAAATCAGGTGTTACATCATGAAAGCGTCTGCAGAATCCAGCAACAACTGCTCAATAGGAAAATCAGAGCCGGAAACCTACAGTTCGGAAGACCTTGAATCATGGCGGCTTTCAAGACCAACGGATACTTCCTCGATAACCTAATCTACAAAGATGGAGTCAAAAGCCTCACTACAGAGGTGACCATCAGTAGGCACTGAAAACATAGCACCTGGCTATGTGAGTGGAGACAAAGGAGGAAGGAGCAGTGAGAAAGCAAATGGAACCATACAAAATGGTGATGGTTACACCAACACCCATTGGCTAGCACCGATTGAGCCAGTGGAGAAGAATCCGACGTTGAAAGAGGAGATCAAGACTGGGTGCCAATAGCACAATGAAGCTCAGGACCAAACCATGAGGTGGGCAGGTAGGCCAGAATGAGCTTGGCCTCCACTATCCATTAGATGGACCATCAGGCTGGGATTGCGATAGATCCAACAGAAAAAGCGTGTCCTGTTTAGAAATATCGAGTATGGCAGCAGAAAAATAATCACACTACTACGGAGTAGTAGTAGCAGTAGCAGAGGGGAAAGCTGGTCTCTGGCTTATCTAATGAATGGGGATGATGAAAGGTAAGCAGAGACCCTGGACTAGTGGTGCCGACATCAAGAGAAAGAAGTGATGGTTGGAAGAACATGACCAGCTATGGGACCAGAATTTGGACCTCCCTCACTTCCATTTATCACATGGATAATGTTCTGGAACCTGTGGCTCTCCACGTTCAATTGGCAGAAAGAACATATCTAAGATTTGTTAAAAGCCATGAAAACCCATAATGACCCACTCTCTCCCACCTTCTGGTGCACTGTTTAAGAGGAACAACATTCTTCCATGTAGTGATCCTGCACATAGGCACGAAACAAAGGGTTGATGGGGTCTAAAATGAACATTTGTCTGCCACAATCCTTACAGGACCTGAAGTCTGTTAGGTGACATAATGCAAGAGAAAATATTTCTTCAAGTGGGTGTTCCTAGAAGGCTTCTGTCTGAGTGAATAAAAAAACAGAATTTAAAGGGCTTATTTTACACGACTCAGTCAATGTATGCTTGTAGTGCCACTTCCAGCATATAGCCCCAGGAGGGCTGGGCGAAGTCAATGGCGAGTTCTGTTGCACTACACGTTGGATGTCAAATGTTTCCAGACCAATCTGTGCCTAGAGGTCTATTTCAAGATATGTGGAATATTGGGGAGAAAGGTACCCATTAAAAAAACACAAGTTACTTACATATGCTTATTTCCTTTCTCATTGATACAGTTTTCCTCCCAAATATTTTTATGGTATGCAGCGATAACAGAGAAAACAATTACAGAGGGGAATTTATTTAAAAAAACTAGTGGAGAGGGGGTTAGGGTGGGCTTAAACACATAGGTAAACAAGGTGTTGGAGGAGCTTGGCGGGGGCAATAGACAAATAAATTTTGTATTTTATTCGCTCTTTTTGTTTCATTTAAGGTTGCCTCTCTGACATTGTTTACGCTATAATCACATAGAAATAGAACCATCTTTATCTATTGAAATAACTCCTGGCAAATCCTACAAATATTTTTACATTCACCAGGGTAAGCAGTGTAGCTCTGCATAAAGAGCAAGGACATCAGTGGCACCGGAACTAACATCAGCTGTAACAAAAGAGATGCCACACAAGCTCCAAAACCACAGTTCCCACAATTTTCAAGATCGTTGCCATTCAGGCTGTCATGATCTCCAAGAAATTTCTATGGCAACTTCAGTCCTCATCCTACCAATGGCCTCTCAGTGAAAAGGTCTTGCAGGTGGGCCCCCAGCGGCTCAGAAATCTTCTGTCACCAAAGAAACCTCTGGGTTGCCGAAAAGGATTGACCTTCAGTAAACTGGAATTAACGGTCCACCATTGCTTACCCTGCCACACTGGACCTAAAAGGACCATTATGCTTACCCAGAATGTAGACCATTGGCCTCGCAGAGACACTGAAATGAACTCCTACACAGCTGCACCTCCAGCACCAGAAAGATGAGCAAAACCGCACGTCCCAACAACCTGCCACCAAAATCTTGGAAAAGTTATGACATTGGGGATGGTTTAACAAATGCCACTCTCGCCGCTGGAAGGGTTGCACTCCCAACAATGGTGTTCAGGGCAGGCCATATGAACTATAGCCATTTCGAAGAAATATCTAACAACTTCTCTAGATTCAGAGGAAAGCCCACAGAAAGGTGGCATTTTGTATGCAGGTGTTTCGACACCAACGTAACTGACATCACTTTCAGAAACTAGGAATTGAGATAAGCCACCACCTCTGTCAAAAGGTTCGGGACCTGAAGACTGAAGGGCAGGACATTGAATTGGTAGTGTTTACTTCAAACACAATTATCTTATTTCATTCTGATGCACTAAGATGTGAAAATGCATATTGTACATGCTTGGCACACTAATTGATACTCCCCTCTCAAAGGCTAAGGATTTGTGCAAGCATGACCCTTTTAAATGTCTTCATTGGTTTACGTAGTGTAGGTCCAGCCATGGGCGCAACTACAAAGTGGGTTAAAGGTGTCTTAACCGCCTCAGAATATACAATCTGACCTTTGGTACGCCAAAAATATTCTACCCCACCCTCTTCCCTTCACTGCTGCAATCGCACAGACAGAGTTCCATCTTTGCAGTCTTGTGCTGGGCAAGGTTCCAGTGAAAATAAAGACCCGTTCAAACTTACTAATCTTTCATTTTCCTTGAAAGTGTGCTTCCTATATTTGCCTTGTGTTTTTAGGCTTCTGATGCGGCCTGCATGTGGACTCTAGTAAGCAAAATCTGTGACGCTTCAGTCTGGCCCAGTCAGCGAACATTAAAAAAAAAAATCTGCTGAGCCTGGCTCATGCAGCATAATTTGCTGGAGCAGAGGACAAGTGATAACTGTGGAAGGCTGGTCCTCGTGCTGAATTTTCCCACGACCCACCGAAGTGCCAGCAGCCAGGCCCGAGAGAGAGGCTGTGGTGTGTGTCTCAGACTAGTGAGGGAGAGACTGTCAGCCACTCAAGCTCTGCAGACATCAATTCGTCCCTGAGCTGAAACACTTCCGAACCCTACAAAGAACAGCTGAGGAAGGATAGTTCAGGGGCAACGCGTTTGACTTGGAAACAGGCCAACACAGCGCAACACAGGTTCGAATCGCGACGCCGTGCTTAGAAACCACACGCTTACTGGTATTAAGCGTGTTATAAAAGAACAATTATTATTATTATTAACTAATAAATGCTTTAATTCATTGGAGGCTCTTATGAGACTGTTTTTGCAGTATGATTTGCTTTGTTTTCACTTTGTTTACCCGGTATCCAGTCAATTTATCTAAAATATTGCAGAGTGGTGCATTTCTGAGTGGACCAGAATACTGAAAAACACTACAAACATTAATTAAATAAAGAGTAGCAGGGTAAATGGGTTGGGATGAGGTTGGGGTATCGTTATAAGGATACAAAAAGAGTGATCTTGGGGGTGAGGGGGAGGGAATATCAGTATTTTGTCCGTGATTAAATTTACCACTCTGTAATTGTGGTAGGTAAGATCACATATAACCGTTTTACCCTTGTACAGTGTGATTTGCAATTGGAAGATCTTTAACTATAACAGTAACCCTACATGCCAGAGGCCTGATATTTAGAGCAAGCAGGCAGGCCGTAAAACAGTGACTAGTCTCTTCACAGCCCATGGGACAGCAGCAGTTCAGCTTCTGAACTCCTGCATGCACAAATCTTCATTCCAACAAACATAGGAGCTCCTATTCTAATGAGCAGTAATGTAAGTAGAAGGCGTGAAAGCCTTGAGTAAGGCTTTATCGCCTTCCATTCACTCAGATGGTTCATATGCTACAGCATTTGTGCCGGAATGTATTTTCATGCCAGCGCAAATGCTGGAGCTCCCTATGGGGTCCGCCAGCTTTATGCATCAGTATAAAGCAGGCGGACCACATAGGGATACATTGTCCACGCTGCCTGCCATGCAAGCATGGCAGGCATCGTGCACAATTAAACCCTGCCCAACATGCTTGCATGTTGAGCAGACTTTACTTTCAACTGGGATGCAGTGTTACCAACTGAAATTAAACCCTGCCCGACATGGGAGCCTGTTGGGCAGGGTTACATGTATATGCCGCCTTTTACCTAGAATTTTTCACTCTGCTGCGCAAATGACAAACATTTGGTGGCGCGGAGACGACTACGTGTATGTAAACACGTAACAGCCCCTCCAGTAAAATTACGATTTTGTAGAACATGAGCCCCATTGATAGCATTTTGAAAAATAAATATTTAACAAACGCATGTATATTTTTTTAATTCATAATCCATACAGGGTTGCATATTTCTCTCATCACCCCTTAGAGGAATAGTGTGCTCAAAAATGTTATTGTCCCGAGCGTTTGGGCATGTGGTTTTAAGCAAACTGTGATCGATCGTAAAAACATTTCCTATGCACCTTACCTTAGTTTTCCACACTTTTACACATGCAAAATCAACAAACAGGGCGCGGCCATGTTGTGCTAATCTTATCCGTGGATCGATCGCCCTAAGTTCAAGTGCATGGCACTAAATCATATCACCCGGCCCTGAAGCTGACATCACTAGATGTGTACAGCCCATTTCACAGTGCAAATGCACATCTCGTGTCAACGTTCTCTGTGCGCCAGCATGACGTGTCTCCATGGAAATGGCAGGACGCCTCTTTCCTCAATAAGTATAAACAGACTGTTTCTCATCAGACAACATCAGAGTGGCTTTTTCAAACGTTTCACTATTTATTTTTTCTATAGCCTGTGACTCGTTTGTAGTGTGTTCAGCTATCTTCATTGCACAGAGCCCCTCCAAACAGATACTTATACTAGCATTACTATTGATTTCAATTTTGTTGTATAATGGCAACAATACAGCCCTACCAGTACGAGCCAGAGTATTCCGAGGCGGAATTACTTGATAGCGAAAGATGCGCAAACAATGGGGCATCGGATGACAGTTGGTGAGAGGAATCAATTAATCCTGAGCCAGAGCCAAATCGACTTTCCACATGGTGTACCTGCAATCGGTGCAAAGTTATGCCAACAGAGGAGGAGAACTTCTGCTGCCGAGAAAACTCTGGCTGCTTGGCCTGCATATCAGAGGAAGATCCACCGCCACTATGCGTTAACGAGCTGCATGACTTCAGGGCAGCCTGCCTCACAAGGTCCGTGTTGACGATTATGATGGTGCTTATGCACGAACTTCGTGCAACAGTTCGCCCTCGCAATCCAAGTAACGAGTAAGTGTACTCTAGGTGTGATGTAATTTTGACCACTGAGACGAATAATGTTTTTCTCCTATATTGTCGTAACTTTGATCTATCACTGCCAAATTAATGTAGTCTGCCAATTGAATAAATTTCTCGCGCTTTGGGGAAATCAGTGTGTTCATCTTATGTGTGTCTTTCATGTTCAACTAAGAAGCAATATTTCTCTGTGCCCCAAACGTTATGGATTGCATGGGTGTTCACTTTGTAATGTGTCTACTCTTCAAAGCTCAAGTTGATTGATCCATGAAGTAACATTTGTACGGGCAACTATGCCATAGGATACAGGGTGCATTTTCAAGTAAGGTTTGTACACTTCTCAGGTTCATTTAAATACAGTATGTGTGTTTCTCTTCCACAGGTGGTATGTGCTGGTGGCCTACCATTCATTTACATGGTGGCTTTATGGGAGGCTTGGATTCCACGTCCAAAGAGTAATACCCGCCTGTGTCGTTGTAGCCATTTGTGCCAAATCCCCCAGTGACAGCGGACAGAACAGGAGATTTTCCCACACTGTTCTGCAACCCGAAGTATACAATTTGTAGTATATTTGTGCCATGAACAAAATAAAAAAGAGCTTTTATGAATAGTTGTTTACATTTTTCAGTGAATCAAGGACACGCTCACTTGTCTATGAGGGACATGAAAGAATGGTTGGTGCCCTTTTACGCTCACCTTCTCTGCAACAATCCATCCCCCTCCATTATAAAAGGCCAAGGTGCCAAACACCATGTACACTTCAAAATGTATCTTCCGCACAGGGGCCATTGTTCACACGGCCGCTCCAGACCCATTGTCTCCAGGCTCCCCAGAAGCAGACCGTGCCCCTGCAATCCACATAAGTGTGTCTCCCCTCAGCAGTGTTCCGGCTCTTATCCGCACGCCTCTTGCCCATCAATCCACCCGCCACTATCAATGGCAGTTTGCACCTGTGGCATTGCGCTCCGAAGGGGGCCGGCAGGGTGGGAACAGCCAAGGTTCCAAACACCATGTACACTTCAAAGGTATCTTCCTCACGTGGCCTCCCCAGACCCACTGCCTCTAGCAGACCCCGCCAAAAACGTCACCCATTCACATACACACTCAGTTTTCAAATACTTTATAAACCCCTTGATATTTATCCAGAGAACTTCTCTGAACACTGGAAGTCAACTCTTGATCGTGCTACCTGTTCTCCTGCTACTAATTCCCCTGCTTGCTGAATCTAATTGTTAGTCAAGGTAAGGGCAGGTCACCTATTAACTTTACAACTTCACTATATTAATCTCTTTCTGATCTCAAATTTTCTATCTATTTCGACCGAATGTACCCATTGCACCCAAAGTCATTCATCTGAATTACTTTACCATTGTCTAATGTTTCAAGTGTTCTGATCTCGATATATAGCACATTTCATCAGTGTCCACTGTAATAGACTCGCATCTTTCTGGACCATGTCTATAAGCATGATTCCTTTGGATGCATGAAAGTACATTCAACGGACGGGTAAAACGTTATGATTTGCATCATATCAATCAATTCTGTATGAAAGTTATTGTATATTCGACTACGCTACACAGGTTTTGCTTCTTTGACCAAAACAAACCTTGCATAGAAAGCTGTGATATAATTCCATCAATCTTGTGCATACAGCAACATTCTTTTGCAATTATTTATACTTTTTTAATACAGATCTTACAGATTTTTCAAGAATGCCTGCTTGTATGGTTTTGGGTTGCCGTTCTAGTAGCCATGTCAAAAGTCAGGGCACAATCCTGCATACATTCCCGAAGGATATAAATTTAACAAGAATAAGATGGGTTCAATATTGTGGTTTTGCTGTGGACTATACTGAAAGTAGAGCCGAGGCTGTCTTGGGAGACTTGAGGGCCAATCGATTTCATATATACAGCCTGCACTTTACCGCAGAAATGTACGACCAATCGAAGTACACAAAAAAGCGTCCAGCCAGAATGTTTCGTAAATTGCTTCCAAATGCAATTCCAATTCCATTGATGCACACGCTGCCTCAGGTGAGTACCGGATGATGAATTAGCTGTAGGCAGTGGGGTACTTCATGAACGGATTGGTGCTTTCGGTGTAAGAGAATGCATTACTTACCGTAAAAGCATTTCTGATGGTTGTATCTGCTTAGATTCACATGCTGTGCATAGGTCCGACATCCAGTGGTCACTGCGGAGTATTGCATTTTGTTTTTCGTAGTCGAAAAGGGGACGTCGACAAGGCGTGTCTGAAACACTATCCCTATAGTGACGTGCGTTGTACCCACAATCCCTCACGCGTCGAGGTCCCTCTGTTTGTATTTTTCTGCCCTGAGGGAGCCTTCTAGACGTGAGTGAGTACAGAAAAGAGAGAGATATATAAAGGAAGTCTATGTTCCTTCCATCCGAGCGGGGAGGAAGGGCGGGCGCATGTGAATCTAAGCAGATACAACCATCAGAAATGCTTTTACGGTAAGTAATGCATTCTCTTCTGATGTTTGTTAATCTGCTTAGAATCACATGCTGTGCATAGACTAGCGAGCAGTACCCGGAGTTGGCGGTGGGTTATGAGAAGGAACAGTAGAGAAAAGGTGTCGTAATACTGCCTGTCCCACCTGGGAGTCAGATCTAGAGTGTGTATCTAGACAGTAGTGTTTTGTAAAGGTGTGCACAGAACTCCAGGTAGCCGCTTTGCAGATGCACTCAAGGGGAACATTTGCAATGAATGCTATGGATGCCCCCGTGCCACGAGTAGAGTGTGCTCTTGGCCTAAAGGGCAGTTCTCTCTTAGCAAGAGTATAGCAGAGAGTGATGCATTGAACCATCCATCTAGAAATAGTGGATTTTGAAACCGCATCTCCTTCTCTTCCTGCTGCCACCGAGACGAAGAACTGATTAGTCTTCCTCAGTGGTCTGGTTCTTTCCATGTAGAACATGACCGCTCTGCGTACATCTAGTGTGTGCAGAGTCCTTTCTCCCAAATTGGAAGGATTTTGAAAGAACGTTGGTAGTTCTATAGATTGGTTTACATGGAATTTAGAATACATTTCGGAGCAAACCTAGGGTGAGTGCGTAGAACCACTTTATCTTTGTGAACTGTAACGAAGGGGTCTAGAATAGAAAGAGCCTGAAGTTCACTTACTCTCCTGATGGAGGTGATAGCTATTAAAAAAGCAGTCTTAAGCGTGAGGTGTTTAAGAGATGCTTTGTGCATGGGTTCGAATGGAGAGCCCATGAGTCTGGTAAGTACCACATTAAGGTCCCATCCGGGAGCTGGGTCAGCTATCGGGGGGTGTATTCTTTTTACTCCCTCCATGAAGGCCTTTATAACAGGGATCCTCCACCACGACACTTTGAGTTGGGAAGTGGTGTATGCAGAAAGTGCAGCTAGGTGGACTTTAATGGAGTTAAACACTAGACCTGAATCCAATAGGTGGGTCAGGTATAGGACCACATGTGTGGGAGAGCAGTCAATAGGGTTGATGCTTTTACTCCTGCACCAGATGACAAATCTTTTCCACTTGCTAGAATAGCAGTGGCGAGTGTTCGGTTTTCTGGCTTCCCTGAGGATGTCCATGCATCTTTGCGGGAGTTGTAGATGTCCGAACTCTATGATCTCAGGAGCCAAGCTGCTAAGTTCTTGTTCTGGGGGCATGGATGCAGAGTCCTGCCCTTGTCCTGAGACAGCATGTTGTACGGGCAGGGGAGTTTTACTGGGGGGGATAGAGACATCTCCATCAAGTGAGTGAACCATGGTTGTCATGCCCACATTGGGGCCACTAGTATCATGGTCACTTGTTCCTGGTGCATCTTGTGCACCACTCTGTTGAGAAGGGGAGTCGGGGGAAAAGCGTAAACAAATTTCCCTGACCATTGCATCGACAGAACGTTCCCCTTGGATTGGTTCTGGGGGTACCTGGAGGCGTAACTTAGGCATTGTGAGTTTTCCAGGGTTGCGAACAGGTCTATTTCTGGGAATCCCCATTGTGTGAAGACGTCGAAGACGATGTCTTCGTGCAGGCGCCATTCGTACTCTTCGGGCAGGGGGAAATCTCTGCTGAGACTGTCTGCCAGCAGATTGAGTTCCCCGGGTACATGTAGTGATAGTAGGAACATGTCCTGTTTGAGAGCCCACTTCCATATATTCTGGGCCAGCTTGGACAGGCCTGGAGAGTGGGTGCCCCCTTGCTTGTTGATGTAGTACATGGCTGTGGTGCTGTCTGTAAGGACCATTACTGTTTTGCCTTGTAGGTGTTCCTGGAAGGCTCTTAGCGCCTTGAACACAGCTAGTAGCTCCAGTAGATTTATGTGTTTGGATGCTACGTTCGGAGTCCACACTCCGTGAGCAGTCTGATGGGATAGGTGCGCCCCCCATCCTGTGAGGGATGCGTCTGTGGTTAGAGTGGCTTCCGCCGCGGGTGTGGCAAAGGGTTTCCCTTTTTCCATGTTTTCCTTTGTCCACCACCGTAGCGAGAGAACCAAGGCTTGCGAGACCACAACTAGATCCTCCCATAGTCCGCTGGCCTGACACCACTGGCTGTTGAGCCACTCTTGCATTGGGCGCATGCGCAGGCGCGCGTGAGGTACCAAATAAATACACGACGCCATCATTCCTAGCAAGCGCATTGCTTTGCGTACCGTCACCTCTCGACCGGTCACATATTGAGGGATTTGAAACAGCATGTTTTGGACCCTCTCTTTGGAGGGGAAGACGAGGCCGTCCTTTGTTTGAATTAGAGCCCCTAGGAATTGCTTGATTTGACTGGGGTCTAAACTGGACTTCTTTTCGTTGATGGAGAAGCCCAACTGGAACAAAAGGTCTACTGTCTTTTGGGTATTGGAGAAGCATGTTTCGTAAGAATCCCCTGTTATGAGCCAGTCGTCGAGGTAAGGGTAAACTGGGATGGACAACCTGCGCAGGTGGGCCGCTGCCACTGCCAGCACCTTCGTGAATACCCTTGGTGCTGATGCTATGCCGAAGGGTAGCACTTTGAACTGGTAGTGTTTGCCCTCTATCATGAACCTGAGGTATTTTCTGTGCGCTGGCAACATTAAAATATGAAAGTATGCATCTTTCATGTCCAATGTTGTCATGTAATCTCCCTGAGAAAGCAGTGGGATTACTTCCTGTAAGGTTACCATACGAAACTTTTGGGGTTTGATAAACTTGTTCGCTGGGCGCAGATCTAATACAGGGCGCATGGTTAGATCCTTTTTGGGTACAAGGAAGTACACTGAATAAATACCTTCCGTTACCTGAGATAGAGGCACGACCTCTATGGCTCCTTTTTCCAGCAGTTGTTGTACTTCTTGGAGAAGGATGGCAAGATGTTCCGGTGTCATGCGACGTCCCCTCGGGGGTCTGTAGGATGGGGAACTGTTGAATTCGATACAGTATCCGTGGGCTACGGTGGAAAGTACCCAACGGTCTGACGTTATCTCCTCCCATGCAGGAAGAAAGGATGTTATCCGGCCCCCGACCGGTGTTGCATGGGAGGGTACGCGAATCTTCGTGTCACTTGGAGTTGTTGGGGGCTTGGGAGCCTCTGGGGGTGGATCCCCGACCTCTCCCTTTACCCCGGCGTTGGCCTCTTTGGCTGTACTGCCCACTATTGGTCTGGTAATTGGTGGCAGGGTATTGTTGATGCTGACTTTGTTGTTGGCGTTGGCCACGAAAAAAGCGTTTGTTGCCATAGCCGCGTCTGGCAGTGGGCTTAGAGATTTGGTCAAGAGTCTTGATAGTATCGAACTTTTTTTTAGCCATCTCTAGAGCTTCATCCACCGCTTTTCCGAAGAGGTTAGAGTCTTCCACAGGTTTATTTATTAAAGACGCCTGTGTCTCCGGTTTAAACCCTGAGTTGCGCAGCCATACATGGCGTTTTAGGAGTATTCCCTGCACCAGGGAACGTCCCGCTGTTTCTGCCGCGTCCAGAGAGTTCTTTACAATGCTCTGGTTCACCTGGGTTCCTTCGCCAATAGTTGAAAGTAGGCGTGTACGTAAAGGCTCCGGTGCTTCCTCGGCGTCCTTGCGCAGTTTGGCCCACTGCGCGTCTGCATAGCTAGCAAGCAAAGAATTGTTGTTCGCAATTCTTGCTGAGAAGGCAGCCGAGGAAGTTACTCTTTTTGCAAGGGCATATAGCCTTTTGCCCTCCTTGTCAGGGGGTGCCTCACTGGTGGAAAGTGGTACCCCTGCCCTCTTTCTAGTATTAGATACTACTAGGGAATCCGGAATGGAATGTCCCCTAATGTAGAGCGGGTCTGAGGGAGAAGGAGTGAAAAGTTTTTCAATTCTCGGATTGACCCCTCTGATCAATGCGGGAGTGGCCAGCGAAGGGATGATTCTTCTCTTCACTGAAGCTAGGAGGGGAATGGTTTGGCTGACCGGGGGTTTCTCTTTAATTACTTTTTCCACAAAGTCTAATTCTGGAGAGAGCTCCCCAGTGTCCATTTCAAAATGTGCTGCTGCTCTGCGCAACAGTGCATTGAAAGTGGGCTGATCGTCAATTGGAGACGTGTTCCTAACCGGTGAATTGTCAGGAGGATTTAGGTTTAGGACATCAGTGTCGGAATATACTGATGGGGATTGCCAGGGGTGCGAAGGTCCTTCTTCCGTGTCTTCTCGGAAGCCTTCTTCTATAATGTCTGGCCTGTCTCCCAGACATTCCTCCTGGTTCTGTCCTTCTTCATCGTCCATGAAAACATCCTCCTCCTCCAAGTATTCTTCCTCCCCAGTGAGGTCGTATACGTTATGGAAGTCTGAGGCTGTGTCCACCTGGGGATTGACTAGCCTCGGATTTTTGGCCCTGGGGTCCTCCTGAGGCCCTTCTCTAGTCCTCTTGGGAGTTTGAGAGGTCTGGGTATTCATAAACCTTTCCATCCTCTCCATACAGAGGTGGAGTCTTTCCATGGTTTCATGGGGTACCCCAGAGCGGTCTGGCGGGGGAAAAATAGAGTCATCTAGCTGGAAATGGCTCGACCTCTCCCAAAGAAGGAAAGTGTCCCGTCGCCCTCCGAAAAACCTTCAGGTGTGCTGGGTGACCCCCCGACTGAAGGGGGTAGTCCCTGCCTTTCTTCGGGCTTTTTCGGCGTGTCTTTCGACTTATGCGTAGCGCTCGACGTGTTCTTCGGCGTACGCTTCTGCGCGTCTGCTACAGCGATCCTCGCCAAGCTTTCGGCGACTCGTTTGTCGGCGACTCGTTTGTCGGCGGAAGCTTGCGTTTTCGACGCTATGGGTGTCGAACGCTCTACGGCGGTATGCGCCTTCTGTTGATGCGCGCCGGCCGATGGTTTGGGGGCGGCGCCCTTATTTGCCGAAAGCCCAGTCGCTGGTCGCGGCTGCGGTTGCGAGAGGGGCTTCAAACCCGAACGGTCCGAGGAGGCCGCCGGTGGAACCTGCGTCTCCTTGGGCGCTGAAGCTCTTTTCGTCTTAGACGAAGAAGAGCCATGGGTTGTGTGCTTATGTGAGTCTTTGTGTGCGTCAGTGTCGCCGGGGTGTTCATCCCCATAAGCAGGGCGTGAGCCGAGCCCGTCGGGGCCGGGGACAGACGAAGCGCGCAAGCGCTCCTTAGAGGGGGTTTCGACTTCCGTAGCGGAGGTCGTGTTATCGCGTTCCTCGTCACTGTCGGTGGTAGCAGCGGCGGGTGAACCTTCGGCCTTCGACATCGCGTAGGCCGCCCACCTTTTAACCCTACGGTCTTTTAGAGTTTTAGGCTTAAGAAGCCGACAAGCCGCGCAACCTTCCTCCTTGTGATCGAGGGGCAAGCAGCGGTTACACCGTGAATGCTTGTCCTTCCAAGTGAATTTGCCTTTGCAAAGCGGGCAAAACCTAAAGGGTGTCCTCTCCATAGCCGAGGCAATAAATCGCGATAAGCACCCCAAGGGAAAGGAAGGGGAAAGGGAAAGGCATTCTCAGAAAAGACCCAGAGATGTCCCCCGACCCCACTCTCCCTACTGTATATGGCCTGCGAGGCCAGGCCACGTGTTCGGCAGCGCCGAAGGATTTCCTCCGCTCGACCCTCCGTCGAAGATTTTGCTCGGCGGAGAACAGCTTACAACTGCGTCGAGGGAGGGATTATTAATATTATGTGAAAAAACGACCAAAGGTCGAGGAGTTGCAATGTCTCTCGAGGAGCTCCGCGTGAAGGCGACCAGAAGCTGGGCGGAAAAAAACAATCTGAGGGACCTCGACGCGTGAGGGATTGTGGGTACAACGCACGTCACTATAGGGATAGTGTTTCAGACACGCCTTGTCGACGTCCCCTTTTCGACTACGAAAAACAAAATGCAATACTCCGCAGTGACCACTGGATGTCGGACCTATGCACAGCATGTGATTCTAAGCAGATTAACAAACATCAGAAATGTGTCTTACTAAAGTTTGCATATTTACGAGATTGTATTACATTTTCACTATACCACATTTTACTATACATCTGTCCCTGGTTTATGGAGCCTCAAATGAAGTAATTAGGACCATGGAAAACAATGTCATAGTGCCCTTCA
Organism: Ambystoma mexicanum; assembly: GCF_040938575.1. Lineage (NCBI taxonomy): Eukaryota > Metazoa > Chordata > Amphibia > Caudata > Ambystomatidae > Ambystoma > Ambystoma mexicanum. The sequence goes on along the minus strand of NC_090941.1, from coordinate 135,132,984 downwards.
AAAGAAGCATAATGTTTTCGTAATCGGTTGCTTGACATGTCCATTTATTTAGGAGAGCATACTGACAGAAGCACAGACCCTCGCAAGTGACGAAACCACCAACACTTCCAATATACCAATGGTGAGCCCTATAGACATGCAGTAGTTTACATTATTGACAGTTGGATCTTCCCACATATCTAATGCAAATCCAATTTCCCTTTTACCACTTGATGACAATGCACTGAAAATGAAGGAGCAAGATTCTGCATCCATTTCTTTTCCAGAGTCATCATCAACAACAAGCGCCTATCAGGTAATTTTATTTCACTTTTCAATTACGAGAATGTATTGTGTTTGGAATTTCAAATAATATGAAATTGTTTATGTATCCTGTTGGTTGTTACACTAAGTGCCATTAATGGGTTTATTTTTATATGTACCATTGTCTGCATCCTATGTCTCTGTTCCATTTTGCTGTTTTCATCCATACTAAAACACGTACTGTGTTACAGGGGGATGCTGGTACTTCGACTACAATTACATCAGCCTTTGCAGCTCGTCCAGAGTATGAGGTATGCGTACTTACAGTTCCCTTGAATGAAAGAAAGTAAATCCAACATAGGATACTATTAGACAGTGACATTCATATAAACGTGCAGTGTTTCAAACTTTTATGTTTTCAGTTCCAACGTTACACTTCCTCCCTAATGCAGAATACATTGCAAAATGTTTGAGGGCAACATTACAATCAGTATGTTTTGGGCAGTGATCTCTGATCAAGTACACTTACCATCAATCAGGTGAAATTTGAAATGTATATTTTGACTAAATGACGTACACTGTTTGCTTTGTGTAAGCGCTGTGTGCGATGAAAGATTTTAATTTCCAATACAATTGACTTTTGTTTTTTTAATGAATATTCTATTCAAGGAATGTAAACAAGGTGTGGAATTAGAAGTGGAGGAACATGGATCAGAGGTGGTGGATCAGCTTGCTGGTTTGGTCATTAAAGAGAAGAACACGCTTTCACAGAAAATCAAGAAAACAAGGGTAACTAATAAACATTTTTGTTTTCTAGAAGTGTTTTGGGTTGGTGTTTTCTTCATAACATGTTTTTGTATTTATAGTGCTATCTGCTGTATGTGTGCTATACATTGAACATGTTTTTACAACACATTTCCTAGAGGCTCAGAAGGAAAAGAATTATAAAGACACAGACAACAAATAAAACCAAAGATGTTGCTTTCCAAACAGATTTCACCATGGGGCAACTACTATTTGAGGCGCAGCGTGGTCCAGTCAATAAGCAGACTTGTGATGCTTATGCCCAATGGCCTGAAACTGAATTGAATGTACCCGGTGAAGCCAGCTACATGTTCTTGGACCATTGCTGCAATGTGAGAACTCAACAAGATGAAACTGAATATAATGAAGATGCATTGGAATTCCTCGCAGACCATTTGACACAACCTAGACCCGCAAAAAAATGTCCACCCAATAAACATTCGAATTTGACAGTTTCTCCAATTCGTGTGCAAATAACACAAGCTGAACTAACAGAGACTGAAGCTTCAATGCAATTGACTGAGGAACTTGGCAAAGATCTCGATTCCAGTTTGGCTAGTTTGGGCAATTTGTCCACCACAGTTGAGTCACAAACCACATTCATGCAGGACGATTGGCTAATAAAGGAGCAAAAATACATTGTATTCGACAGCTGCCTGGTAGACATTATACTGATGCTGAAATGTGTCCATACATTGAGTGGGAAAATATGCTGGCAGCCATTGGTGAATGTGTCTCGTGTAATACAAGGCACTAACCTGAAAATCCAAACCAGCTGTGTCAACCTCCATCATACATTTTCATGGTCCGCCCAACCGATGCTGGACAAAGTGCCAGCTGGGAATCTACTATGTTCAGCAGCTTTACTTTTCAGTGGCTCGAATTTCAGTAAGATGTCCAGTTTCTGTCAATTTGTGGGAGTTCAGTGCCTTACTAAGACCCAGTACTACAAATATCAAAGGGAATTTGTATTACGCGCTATTAATCAAGCCTGGAAATTGAACAGATGTCAATTGAAAGCACATTCTCTGGCAAACGGTTCTGGCTAGCTGGCGATGGACAGTGTGACGGCCCCGGATTTTCAGCAAAGTACTGAACATACCACTTTCAAGACAAATTGTGAGTTCAGAGATCGTGCAGGTGTCCCAATGTAAATCCTCAGTGGCCATGGAGAAACATGATTTCATAAAATCCTTCGAACATCTTCAATCGAGGGGAATGCAAATAGACCTCAAAGCCACTGACAGATTGGTTTCAATAGCCAAGGCCATGCAAGCGCAGTTTCCAAACATTCGTCATCAATTTGATGTATGGCACGTTGCCAAATCAGTGAGTAAAATCACAGCTGCTGGTAAAAAAAAAGGGTTTGGAAAATATTTTACTGTGGTCTCAGTCTTTCAGCAATCATCTTTGGTGGAGCTCCAAAACTTGTGATGGGTCTGTGGAAATTCTACTTGAAAAATGTTGCTCATTGATGCACCACTGTTCCAATGTTCACTCATGGACAGAAAACCAACATTTTTACGAATGTGCACATGGACCGTTATCGGAGGAGCCGGAACGCAAGAAGAAGTGGTTGGTGCCATGTTCACCTCCACACAAAGCTCTTGAGAAGATCGTGTATGACAAAACTCTTTCGAGAGACCTCAAGGGACTCTCAGAATTCTGTCACACTGGAGATTTGGCAGTGTTCCACAATATGTGCCTAAAATACAGGCCCAAAAGGTTGCATTTCGGCATAGACAGTACGCAAGCCGAACATTGCTAACCGTATTAGCGCATAACGAGAACCGAGGTAGAGAACAATCGAGAACTGCCGGAAACTTTGGGATGCTTCTTTACACCTTGGCCTTTGCAAAACAAAGCAAAAAAATGGGTGGCAAAGCCAATATACCAGGAAATGGAATTCAATTGTGTGAAAGATCTCACTTTGACTGTGTTGGCCATGCATACTCATGGAATGGATCCTGATTTTGTTCCTAGGACACACACAATGCCACAAAACATTGCAAACGAGCCTCGTCCACCTAAAGCTGAACTTGTTGAACAGTTGACTTCCCGGTATAAATGATTTGCAGCAGTGTTCTTAATCTGCTCACTATAACTTTTGGGATATGTTCCCCAATGTTTGTACATTGTACACCAACAATAGAATGCTATTAAACTCGAATTTCAGTGTTATAAAAAGTATTAAGAAGTGTTTAATTATGCAGATTTAATCCGGTTTATGATGTATATCTTTTGCCTTCCCTTCTTTTATATTACTGGTCCTCGAACGATAAAATACATGTCTGTGGTTGCTAGGTGCCTGTAAATCCTTCTGCTAGACCCAAACCACAACCACACATGCAGTGCATGGCTCTGGCGTTGATGGCCTAAATTGTCTTTTCAAATGTATCCTCTTTGTCAACTTTTTTGCCCCGCTCTTTTCCTCTTTCCCCCTCAACTGGACCTGCGCGATCATCTGCCCTGCTTAGGTCCTCAGGATATAGGTAGACGTGTGTTGCTTTTTGGGAGAATATATTACTACATGGGATAAGGGCTGTGATGTGGGTCCTTGACTGATCAGGCCACGGGAGGGTCGGATGGCTATCAGCATGAAACAAACTGCAGGGTCTGAGCTGGTGGGCTCAGGCCAGGTGGGGTGGAGGTTCTTGGTGCACGTGAAGTTCAGTGGAGATGAACGGGCACTTGGATTTATGACTTGTCAGTGTCTCACGTTAATCCGCTGAGCACATTCCTCCGCGAGAACAGGGCGCGCGCAGACATGGCAATGAGGAGGAGATGGTGTGGGCAGGCTGAGCGAGGCGCTGGGGATGGGAGAGCTGCATTTGTACAGAGAGAAGGATTTTCAGGCCTAGTAGAAAGATATCATTCGGGCTATTTCAAAATGGTTTCCTAATGCCGGGCTTCAAACTATAGTGTATGTGTTATTTGCAATGGTGTGTGGTGTAACGGGATGTCATGGGGGTTGGCTATGCCTTCGCTCTTGGTTATTACATATGTTCTGTTTTGAGAGTGATGAACGAGTGGGTGTGGGGGGGCAAGGATCATCTACTTACCAACACTAGTAAGATCGCTGTCTGTGTCTTCCCTCTGTTCCCCCTGCATTGCCCCGTCGCACCTTGAAGCACTTGTGCATTAGCGCATTATAAATACAATACAATATCTTCATATGCTATCACGGTCTGTTTCAGAGAGACACAAATGGAATCTTAGATTACACCAGACTTTCAGTGGCTTGTATTATCTGTTTTACTGACGTTCAGTGTAACTGGTGGATGCCAGCAAACAATTCATTTATTTTTCAAACATATTTCGACTGCCACGTTGGTAAGCCGGGCTCATCGCTCCCATGGAGTGAAGGTCACTTTGTTTGATGTTGCTTGTGGGTAGTTCACACCGACGCGTCTTGTACAGTATGTTTTAGATTTATGGCAAAAACAAAAGCGACCAGGCATACAAGTTCTAAAGAAGCCTCAATTGTTATTCGACCTTGGACGAAAGGGAGGATTCGATATGACTTGAAGGGTGGAAGGTGTCGAATACCTGCAAAAATGATAAGTTTCACTATTTTAAAACTGGACATTGGAACATTTATTTTCATTCTATGAAAACCATTGTTCTATGCGGACACTCTGTGTTACGCCAAGAGAATGAAATACCAAATATTTTTACCAAATATTTTCTAAGTTGAACTATTCAGTTTAAAGATGAGTTTATAGACGAACACGTAAATGTTTCATTTTCTGACCGGTGTTGCTTGCTTACATTGTTATGGGTTGTTAGTTGGAGCATATTGTGACGATTATTCATTGACGACCCGCAAACACAACCTGTATGCAGGCTAGTGCTATCTAAACCACTTCGTCCCATGGCATATCAGTGTGTGCTATCAAAGTTGTATTATTGGATGAGCCGGGTGCAGACCATTTTCCATGGGGACTTGGTTCGCTTGTCCAAATTTGAGTTAGCCAGTTCCCTTACATTTTTTAAAAAAAGGTAGCAGGCGCCTCTCGCTAGAAAGAACATGGCATGATAACCTGTTATGTTTATTTTTCTCATTTTGAGTGTCCGCAGCTGTGTGTTTCCATTGTTTGTGGTTTGTGTTCGTTATTAGGATTCACCCGGTGCAGAATTACAGGGTAAATGGATACATTTGAATAAAGAACAGCTACTAAAATATATTTTTATTATGCTTTCTACACAGCTATATTTTGCCGTTCTGCGAATGCCATAGTTTCCAGATTCCGACAGATGGATTTGTCAGCCAGAAGTGGCATATATGCCTAAACGGATGGATTTCCATTACACTGATGTGGGACAAACTCCCGGGACCGATATGCCCACTGGCAGTCCCAACGACAAGGAGCAACCCGTCATCGTTTACGGTGGTCTAGCAAGAAGCTGATGACGAAGCCTTGCGATTCAAGGTGCGTCGAATGAGCATCTTCTCCCGAAATGAACACTGTGTGACTCATGATAAAGTTTTGATACTATAACCCAAGGACTTTCAATAATTGGTGGTAAATTGAAATCACTGGATTTTCCCCAAGCGTTTTTTGTGAAATAAAAGCACGTTGTAAATTGCAGAGTATTGATGTTTCCTTTAAAAATAATGTTTTGTATTCCGATTTGGGACACGCTGTGCTGTGAGAGGATGTGTGTGTTGATATTCCGGGTTCTGCATCAACTGACGTTACGACGTAGGTGATAACTGTGCGCGTTTGGCTACTATGCCCACTAACATCATGACAATAGTGGAGAACATCGCTAGGAATAGTGATGTCAGCTAAAGGAGCGGATGATATGATTTAGTGCCGCAGTGGCACTTGAACTTCGGGTGATCGATCAATGGATAAGATTAGCACAAGATGGCCGCACCCCGCTCGTTGATTTGGCATGTGTAAAAGTGTGGAAAACTAAGGTAAGGTGCATAGGAAATGTTTTTACGATCGAACACAGTTTGCTTAAAACCACATGCCCGAACGCTCTGGATAATAACATTTCTCAGCTCACTATTCCTTTAAAACCCACGTTCCATATATGAACATGTTGTCTCCTAGCTCAGCTTTGCACTGACCCCCCTCCTTAAGGCTCATAAACACCACATCTGTATATTCACCCATTGTCTTCCAGTGTTTCCCCTCACAGTAATGCCTTCGAGGTCCATGTGCTTGTTCACCCCACTGCCTCCCAACTATGCCCCCTCCTACACAGGTCAATGTAACAACCCTTTGTCTACAGCCATATGGCCAAACTATCAAAAGGAACAAGTTACCTATCTGTAACCCCTGTTCTCCAGCATTGGTCTGGCATGGATTCACAAGCTCATGAATATTCCCTGTGGTCAGGCTGGGAATCCTCGGTAAAATAGAAAGCAGTTTCACTTTAGACTGAAAAATGCTTGTCTCCGCTATTACCAATCACTGTCCTTTGGGACCTTTGCTGGAGAACAGGAAAGTAACTTGTTCCTTCTCCAGCATGGGGTCTGTCATGGATTCACATGCTCATGAAAACGATTACACAGCAGTACATATACAAAACCACGGGAGTTGGCAAGGCTCACAGAAGCACTATACACACTCCTGCAACAGACTCACCTCAAACAAACAGGTTGCGTAGCGTTTGGCCAACCTGGCACTCCTCCATGTCAACGCAGTAGAATCTTGTGAAGGTGTGGGTGGACCTCCAGGTAGCAACCCTGCAGATGTCAAGCAGGGGAGAACTAGAGATAAACACCATTGTTGCTGCAATGGCTCTGGTGGAATGGGCCTCGGCCGGCCTAGAAGAGGTCTATTGGCCAGACGATGACAGTGCACGATACAGCCGTTGAGCCACCTGGAGTTGGAAGCCTTAGACAGGGCCTTCCGTGATTCACAGGGCCAAAATTGATAAACAACTGAGAGGTCCCCCGAAAATCCTCTGTGTGCGTGCCACATAAAACTTCAGGGCACAAGCAACATCCAGTGAAAGCAACACCCTTTCAGCAGGCATAGAAGGGTTCAGAAAGAACACTGGCAGAACCAAAGGCTCTTTGATAGGGGACTCAGAGGGGACCTTTGGCATAAAGGTGGGGTGGGGTCAGCAGCACCACCCTCGTAGCATGGAAGGACAAGCATGGCTGCTTGTAGGAGAGGGCCTGGATATCCCTGACCCACCTGGCTGAGGTGATGGCCACCAGGATCACCGTCTTCCACGAGAGAAACTTCAGAGGGGCCTGATGCAGCGGCTCAAAAGGCGGCCCATGAGCTTAGTCAAAACCATGTTAAGCTCCCAAACTGGAGCAGGAGCCTTCACTGGCGGAAAAGTCATGACGAGGCCTTTGAGGAACTCCCTGACAAGCCTGTGCAACCACAGGGAGGGCTTTCCAGGTGCCTGGGTGTATCCGGATATGGCAGCTAGATGCACCTTGATAGAGGTGCGAACGAGGCCAGCCTTAGCCAGCAAATTTAAGTATGAGAGGTGCTGAGGCGTAATCTTCAGAGTCCTCCGCCACAATGTGAAGCGCTTCCATTTGTGGTCATAGCAAGACAGCCTAGCGGAAGCTCTGGCCTTGCCCAGGATCTTCTTGCATTCAGGCGGCAAGGAATAATGTCCAAACTCTAGGGCTGCAGGAGCCAGGCCGTGAGGCTCAGCAACGCTGGGTCGTGGTGCAGTATTGTTCTGTTTTCTCTGGAGAGCAGATCGAAAGTGGAGGTACCCGAATAAACAGAGCCACTGACAGATGGAGCAGGTCCAGGTACCAGATCTGCTGTGGCCATGAGGGTCATCCTGCAAAGGCAACGTTTGAGTGTGTTGATCACACGTCGCAGGAGTGGGATCACCGGGAAGGCATATTGGGAGAGCCTTCCCACAGAGATGAGAAAGAATTCCCCAGACTCATCAGTTGAGGGTACGTGCTGGCTAACTTCCAGCACTTGGAGTTGGCCGCTGTCGTGAAGAGGTCAATCTGGGGAAGACTCCACCTTCTGAAGAGCTGAGACACCTGCGCCTGCTGAAGTTCCCACTCGTGGCAGGACCACAGCTCTCTGCTGAGTGAGTCTGCGATGGTGTTCTTGATACCTGCCAGGTGAAAGGGAACGAGGAACTTGTCCTGAATAATGGCCCAGCACCAAAGGGACTGGACTTCCAGGGAGAGAGCGGGAGATCGCGCCCCATCCTGTTTTTTCGGACGTAGAATATGGTGGTGGTGTTGTTCGTGAAGATCTGTACCACCTTCCCCTGCAGCTGTGGTAGGAAGGACTTGAGGGCTCAGAACACTGCCCTGAGCTCCAGGCCGTTGATGTGCAAACCCTTCTCTTCCAGGAGCCAAAGGCCTCTGGTGTGCGACTGCCCTGTGTGGGCTCCCCAACCTTCCAGGAAGGCATCTGTGGCGACTGAGGGGTGATACAGAGGAATGTGAAAGGGAGCTCCTTGAGAGAGAGGAGGGAGCACTACCCACCACGGTAATGCTTGATTGAGGGTGATGCTGTCCGTCCAATCGCCTGATACCTGATGCTACCTGGCGTCCAGAAATTCATGAAGAAGCCGCATCTGGAGCCTGCAGTAGGGGGCCAGATGGATGCAGGAAGACATCACGCCCAGCAGAGACTTGATGGGCCTGACAGTTGAGATGGATGCTTCAGACAGCCCCTGAACCGACCCCAGGATGGCCTTCACCCTCGCTTCGAGGGAGGCTAGGGGGTCACTAGAAATGCAAATGTGTTGAGGTGGGTGCCCAGGAACAAAGCGTACTGCAATGGCACTACGCAGGACTTCAGATAGTTGATTGAGAATTCGAGTTCCATCAGAAGTCGCATGGTCTCCGCTGCATGCTGGATCACCAGTGTGTGAGAACGGGAGCGAATGAGCGAGTCGTCCACATAAGGGTAGACGTGGATGCCCCTGCGGCGAAGATGCACCACCACCAGGGGCAAGCACTTTGTGAACACCCTTGGAGCTGATTTTAGGCCGAAAGGCAGGGGTAAGAACTGTTAGTGCCGCCCTTGGACTACAAAACGCAGGAACTTCCGATGCTTCCGGTGAACAGGGTCAAGTGTCGCTAGAAAAGCACCTTCCTCCAGCTGGTCAAGCACATGCTGCAACCTGACCATCCAGAACTTCTGGGATTTCAAGTACTTGTTGAGGGTTCTTAAGTCTAGTATTGGCCTCCACCCTCCTGACTTCATCTGAACCAGAAAGTATGTGAAGTACACTCCAGAGCCCCGGAGTCGTGGAGGGACAAGCTCCATTACCCCTTTTCTTAACATGGCCGGAACCTCCTGAAACAGATGAGCTATGTGTAGTTCTTGATGTGCCACAGGAGGAATGCAAGGGCACCTGTGTAGGATTTCCAAGGTGTGCCATAGATGAAGAATGTCCAGCACCCATTTGTCCGTAGTGATGGCTTTCCACTGGTCGACAAAATCCGCTAGCCGGCCTACCACTGGGGTGTGAAAGTGGGGGCTTCTTCAGGCCTGCTTGGGTGTCTGCGTCCTGGCCTGTGGACGACGACGATTCTGGCCTCCACTGCCGTAGGCCTTTGAGTGGCCACTGTAGGCTGGGTGGTGGAGTGGAAGGGCTGGCTACAGGGGGTAGTGTGGGGTACATTTACCCACCCAGCAGAATTCCCTTCCATCACCAATTTGCACTTCAGTAGTAACCAGCAAAATGGTTGCGCCAGCACTGTTGAGCACTATCGCCTTGGCTTAAAAACTGCGTTTTGCAGTCACTAAAAGAATGGCTGCGCTGTCTTTGCCAAGCACATATGGGGCAAGATGGAACCGGGAACACACCAAGAAAGGCTGCCAGTGTGTTTCCTGGTGTGCACCAAAGAAGAAAGTTGAAAAGCAGTGCTGCTTTGCTGCTAGCTCAGAATTTCACATTGAAAAAGGAAATATTTTACATTTACAATGATGCCGCCATGATGCTCTTTTTCATCTGTTCAACAATCTACAGTTCTGATCCAGTAAGACCCAGCTATGTCCAGCCATATTCAAGTTGTGCTCTAGCAAAAGAAAGCATTTCTCACTGAATGACAGGCTGTGTCACAAAACAATCTGTGAAATCACAAACAACTTTACTCCCAGCCGTATGGAAAAACGCCTGACATTTTGCTACAAAATATCCCAGATAAACTCTTCAAAAGAAACCCTATCTCTCAGTGCATATGCCAGTTTCAAGGGATCTTTATTTTGACAGATGCTTGTGCATTGGAAACATGACTGGGGCTTTGGAAAGATTCAGAAAATGGATGTAAGAAGGCTGCATTTGAAAGTGACATCCCAGCAGAATTAACCATGTGTAAAAATGGTTGCTTTTGCAAACAAGACAAAGGTCCGTTTAAAAGTGTAATGTTGAATAAGGCCCTGTTCTTGCCTAGAAATGTAAGGCAGGTTTTGCTTGAAATCTAATACAATGTTTTATTCCAACAGCTTTGGTTTTTGGCTCAAGAAAAAAAATAAGTAAATAAATACATTAATGCATTTGCTGTACTGGGAAACCAACAAAAGAGGTTTTCCTGCTTGGCTTCAAAGGACATTTGTTTGCTGGGAACATGAGTGCCTTGGCCCAAAAGGGCCCCCCCCCTTGGAAACTCTGAATGGACCAAGAGGAAGCATATCACACGCTTGTCAGACTTTGTGTCTGGGCTGGGGCCTGCTACAATAGAGTTCCAGGACACTTAGGTGTGAAATTGAAAATAACACCTCCCCTCAACTTCAACTGGGGGGCTTCAAAGCCAACTCCAGAGCAGCCTTGGAAGTTATGCCCTTATTTGGGAGACAATGCTGGCCATCTGGCTCAATAGACTATATTAATTAATAAACTTTAAGACTGTTATTTCTGTAACCAGGAAACACAGGAAGTCGAAGGTTTAACAGTTTAAATGCAATTTTTGTGGCTTTAAATTAAGACTTGGTAGCCTTCACTAGCATGTTGGGGACAGAAATTACAGGAAACTGTATATTCTGTGGAAAGTGTATATAGTGCCACTTTGAAAATTCAATACTAACATGCCTTATAATAATATGTACACATGTATTAAGTTATAGAATTTTAGGTAAAATATTTCTCACCGAAAATTACGAAAAATGATAAGAAGGACGAAACAAAGTCCTACAAACTTGGGAGTTGGACTGCCATGCTCTGTGTGAAATATGTAATCTGCCAATGTAAGTTTTGAAAGTACCACAACTGTAAAAAGGTGCATGTTTGTGCCATAACTGGTTTTAGCAAAAATAACTGTGGGATGATCATATATATTGTAAAGCACACATCATAAATCTGATGTCATGCCCCTGAAACCCAACCGCTGACAGAAGGTGGGAACAATGACCCCTGACCAATCCAGTTGTTAGAGGCATGCCCAGCCGAAGCCTGCCCCACCGTATAATCCTGGGATGTCATCCGCCTTATAAAAAGGAGGAGCTCACAGAGACAAAGGACACTCTCTTCTGTATTTTTCAGCGCCTGCGTATCCAGACATTTTATATTCATCCTGCAGATTCCAGACTCCACTGCCAGAAAAGGGATAGTTGATCCAGGCCCTCCTATCCAGGCAGAACCACCCTTCAGAACTAAACCCCATAACAAAATCCCACTAACTCAGGGAGAAAGGGGAAAAGGCTGTGGTACCCTTTTTGAGAGTATCCTGTGACCAGACTGGCTTTTTGCCCCACTACCTGCATGCCGCTGTGCCGTGACCAGAGCTTTGCCCAGCTGTTTTCTGTTAGGAGGGCCCGCTGCTGTGACCAGTGACCAGCTATTGCCTCGCTGTCCAGAAACTCAGTTGGCTGTCCCAAAATCCCAAACTCAATCCCAATCCCAAACTCAAGTGCTGATTGTGAGTATTACCCCATCCCATAGCAACACATAGCCTACCCCATCTTGATACCTTGTCTTTGTTCCATCTTCCAAGTAATCCCATCCATACCCTGATAACTTGTTTAAGTCTGAATCCTCTGTCTATTCTGTTCCTTGATTTTCTAGTGTTAGTGCAATTCTTCCATTCATTTCTGTCTTGCATAAGTCCTTAGTCATATTTTGAATAATTCAACTAATTCCCACATAGAGCTGAACTTGGGGTGAAAAGGTTAAGCTTGCAAATTAACCTTGGAGCATACCGTGTCTTTCTTTAACAATCTAGCCACTAAATCTAGTTTAAGTGAAACTTGTCCTTTTTTTTTAAACCGATTTTCTCTCAACTGCTTTTATTTCCCAAAACCAAATTTCCTTTAACCTTGAAAATCTCACCCAGTCATTCAGCTAGAATCACTCTTTCACTTTCCTACTATCCCTGTGATGTGCCTCTATCACCCAACCCAAAAACTGCTTCGGTCTATTTCACCCTTTTTTCAAACCGTTTTTGACATTTAAACCTGTGTAATTTAGCAAATGCAAATTCTGTGCGTGTGATTCTGGCTGCCCTGTGTTCTTACTTTCAAGTTGATTTTTGAACTGTATGCCCTTTGTTCATACCTTGCCTTATAGTTGCTAGTGTTCGTACATCGCTGATACTGTTAGAAATCATATTTACCCCATTTATTTAACCGCACATATAATTACATTATTTAGCAATTCTGAGTGTCATTTATGCAATTGCAAAGGTTTTCAAACCCGATTCTGCCTCCCTCTACACGAGGGAAGGTCAGATTTTAATTCCATTTGCTGCGTAGCATCCCTGACTCCTTGCTTCTCTTTTCTATCCACTCAAAATTCGATTAGTTGGGGTTTGAGTGAGCATTACAGGGGGAAATCTTAACTTGGGTGCTATCTACCCGAACAGTAAAATTGCTCCTATTCATCTGTGCTTTGGATATGTTCTAGTAGAAGGTCAACCAAGTGTATCTCATCATTTTACACTGTAATTATCACCCCATTGCTGATTGCCGCCCAATATTAAAAGTGTGTGATTTCCTTTGAATTTAAAATGAATAAATATTGCATTCTCACCAACAGGCCTGGTTTATGGTCCATTGTGACCCGCAGTATTTATAAAAGTGTGTGAGACGGGTTTGGTGCCAGCTCAATCTGAATTCTAGGAAATAAAGAAAAAGTATTCTAATTGAGCTCTACATCCTAGGCTAAGGGCAAGAGTCCTGGTCTGGAGTGTGTCGCCCTTGGAGGCCCTATTGGATTTCCCTATTGAGAAAGGACGACAATCTCCGCTGCTGCAGTGTTCCCAGAGAGCAGGCCATCTCTGTATCAGTTTTAATCACTTTGAGCGTCTCGTCCACTGCATTTCCAAACCAAGTGTCCCCATCAAAAGTTATGTCCACCACCTTGGACTGCACGTCTGCTCTGAACTTTGTGGCCTTTAGCCAACCATGGTGTTGTAGGGCCACCCCATTGCCCATCTGAAGGAACCAAGAGTACGCTATATCCAGCGCCCCCGTGATGGCATATCCGAGGCCAGCTGACCTTCCTGGAACAGGGGCAGGTCTTTGTCCTTCTTGTAGTCTGGCATGAAATTAAATATTGACCCAAACTTATACCAAAGCTGCCTGTCGTAACGAGACAGGATGGCAAGGGCATTGGCGGCTTTGATGGTGGAAGCCGCGGTGTAAACGATGCATTGGCCCATCGCATCACGCTTCTTGCCCTCCTGATCCGGGGGCACCATGGAAGAGGACGATGGATTGGAAGAGCGTTTCCTGGCAGCGGCCAACGCCACCAAGTCCGGAGAAGGCCAAGACCTCAGGCACCTGGTGGCAGAGTCTGGGACTCTGCACTTCTTCTACAGGCTTTTCTCCTTGGATGGTGTGGTATTTGGCGTCTTTATCAAGGCCAAACCTTCCTCCCAGACGTCGTCCAACAAAGCAACCGACATGACAGTATTTATTTATTTTATTTGTAATGCGCATAGACAGGGCCCTTCGGCATAATAGCACAAGGACACACAGTTAGGACACAATTATGATCAGAGAGCAGGGCAGAGATAGACAGAGATCGGCTTACCAGAAAAGGAAGGTCTTGAGATCCTATTTAAATTTCAGAAAGCTGCTACAGGCTCTCAGATCCAGTGGAAGGTCATTCCAGAGCCTTGGAGCTATGTGGAGAAAAGAGTTCTGTGCGACAATGACCAGTTTTGCCTTAGGAATAAGCAGAAGATTTGAGTTGTTAGATCGCAAGACTCTTTTTTCCAGCAGCTGAGGCAGTGGAGATTTTGTCTAGCGACAGACGTAGTCAGATCTTTTGAAAACCTCAACCACTCTTACCGCATTATTCTGAGGACCTGTAGTCTGGCCATTTCCCATTCGGCAATGCACTTAAGAAAGCTAGAACAATAGTCTATGCTGGCCCCAATAATCACTCCTGCGATCGCCGTATAGTTCGCGCTACTAAAGAAAGGTCTGATTTGGGCCAGCAGTTTCAGATAGTAGCCTGTGCTAGATGCAGGCCACCGATATGTGCTTTCATGGAGAGATCCTGATCCAGCATCACTCCCAAGGACTTCACCTTGTTGAGCGTCTTAATTTTGCAGCCTGCGATGTTAAAGGCTTGGTATTCATTCCCAAGTTTTTTTGTCTAGCCAACAGTGCCAGCAATCATCAGCTCTGTCTTCCTTCCATTCAGTGCAAGCCCCTTATCCCTCATTCAGGATTCAATGCGGCAGAACACATGGTTGATAGAGATGGTATCTTTGGTATAGTCCCAAGTGAGATGGTTCAGACACTGAGTGTCTTCAGCATAGTTGGCATACCCGTATTTCTTCTCCAGCCTATCCCATTTTTGCAGAGCCATCCTAGGGTTCTTCATGAGGTCCAGGCCCTCCTCCCACATGTCCAGAAGGGGCACCACCATAATTGTCTTCCTCTTGGTCTTCTGTCTCTGGTACAAGAAACCCTCTTTCCCGGTTTCTTCGGGCACAAGCTGGAATAGCTTGGAGACTCTGCTAATCATGGAATGGAACAACCCCACCTCATCTGGTGGGGACGCCCTAGGTGGCGTATGCAAATGCGTAGACCCGCTGCAACGATATCCTCGTCGTCATGGCCGTACCCGTCCCCGTACCCATGTTTAGGCCCACTGGGGGAAATGGGGCCTTGCGCAAATGGGGAGGCTGAAATGGAGGAATCGGATTACTCTTCCTCTTCTTCACTGGCCACTGATCGGAGGCCTGGGGGACCACTGGAACTGGGCCCGGTGGTATCCTCTTCTGGATCTCTGACACTAAGGTGTGATGGGTAGACAGAATGTCCAGAGACACATCCCTCGGCTGAGCTGGCCGACGGGATCGGAACACTGGCCCAAACGCTGTCGTCGCCGTCCTCTTCTTCCACATTCTTGTGGACAGTGTGCAAGGACTCCAGGTCTTCGTCGTCTGTGGACGAGACCTCCATGGCTTGGGCCACGGCCTGGGAGGGCTGTTTCGGGGCCTCCTTGCCCCACTCCTCCTTTTTCCCCCCTGAGAGGCTGGAACCATGTTCTGCACTGGTTTTCCCTTTTCCGGCATGCCAGACAGACTTTGCCAAAGTCACTGCAGCGTTTTCGTACCTCGGGGCAGGGATACCTTCTGCGCTACGGGGGCTACCTTCACAGGGTCAGCCCCCTTAGCCATCTTGAGAGCAGCCGCCACCAACTATCGTCAATGAAGTCTTATTCTGTGCCGATTGGGGGATTTCTTGGGCAGTTAGGCCTTCTCCTCCGTCCACGGCTTCTCAGGCTTCTCCTGTAGTTTAGCCAGGTTGGATGATTTCCTTTTCGCAGAGGAGATTGATTCCCAGCTGGCAATGGAGGATGAGGGTGATGTCGATCATGTCATGTCCACCTTGGGACCTGCTTCCGCGGCGAACGCAGTGGACTCGGACTTGCGCTTCTTGGCCTTGTCTTGGGCCCCCACGCATGATGCGCCCTCAAAGGACTTACAAGGCTGCTCCTAGGACCGGCCTGTCCTGGGTGAGACATTGTTAGGTTTAGTAATTTCACTAACCTGAGGTGAGGTGAAAGGCATAGTCTTAAAGAAGAGAGTAGGATAATGCCTGCTCCTGTCTGACCTCGGATTATAAACAGAAGGTTGTGCAGAAGGAAGAAGTTATTTACCTGTAACTGTTGTTCTCCAGCATGGGTCTGGCATGGAGTCACATGCTCATGAATATTCCCTGTCGTCAGGCCGGGAATCCTCGGTATAGAAAAAAAAAATCAGTATCAGTTTCGTTTCTGATCTGTCTTTCTTAGTAGTAACCAATCACTGGTCTCTGGGACATACTGCCCCCAGCCAATGACTGCCCTCTCCCTAAGCCCCGCCTCCGGCAGCCATCCTCAGATTTGGTAGCATGTAAAGTGGCAGTATGACCAAGTGAAGAGCCGCAGAGGGGTAGGCGGGAGGGTTCGCATGTGAATCCATGCCAGACCCATGCTGGAGAACAACAGTTACAGGTAAGTAACTTGTTCCTTCTCCAGCATGGGGTCTGGCATGGATTCACATGCTCATGAATAAGAGAATACATAGCAGTACACACATGCACAACCACGGGAGGTGGCAACAGGCTCAACATTAAGCAATACAACTCAACATTAAGCAACTCTTACCTCCTCACCAGGCTCACCTTAAGCGAACAGGTTGCGCAGCACTGCTTGGCCGACCCTGGACTCCTTCCTGGAGTCCCGATCGATGCAGTAGAATCTTGTGAAGGTGTGCGTCGACCTCCACGTCGCAGCCCTGCAGATGTCCAGCAGGGGCACACCAGACAGGAACGCCGTGGTAGCAGCGATCGCTCTGGTCGAATGGGCTCTCGGACGGCCGGGCAGCTGTCGGTTTGCCAACCGGTGACAGTGCATGATGCAGCCGGAGAGCCATCTGGAAATGGAAGTCTTCGAGAGAGCCTTCCCTTGATTCACAGTCCCAAAGTTCACAAACAGCTGTGACGTCTTCCGAAAACTCTTCATGTGGTCCACGTAGAACTTCAGCGCTCTAGCTACATCCAGCGAGTGCAAAGTCCTCTCGGCCGGCGACGAAGGCGACGGGAAGAAAACTGACAACACCAAGGGCTCGTTGAGGTGGAAGTCCGACGGCACCTTGGGCATAGAGGAGGGGTGCGTCCTCAGCACCACCCTCGTGTCATGAAAAGTCAAGTATGGAGGCTTGCAAAATAGGGCCTGGATCTCTCCCACTCGTCATGCAGAGGTGATGGCCACGAGGAAAGCTGTCTTCCATGACAGGGACTTCAAAGGCGCCGAATGCATAGGCTCAAATGGGGCCCCCATGAGCTTGGTCAGCACCACATTAAGTTCCCACGCCGGGGCAGGAGCCTTCACCGGCGGGAATGATCGGAATAGTCCCTTCATGAATTCTTTCACCAGGCGATGAGACCACAAGGACGCCCGACCCGTCGTCCTGGTATATCGGGAGATTGCAGCCAGATGTATTTTGATGGAGGCGTGAGCCAGTCCAGATTTGGCCAGCGACAGTAGGTACGGCAGTACTTGAGGGGCTGTAATCCGCAGAGGGTTAATCTTCTGTGCACGACACCAGACAGAGAACCTCTTCCATTTATGTCCGTAGCACTTGAGAGTTGAGGACGCCCTGGCCTTTGCAAGAACCTCTCTGCAGTCGGCCGGGATGTCGTACCCTCCAAACTCTAGTGCTGCAGGAGCCAGGCCTGCAATTTCAGTGTCATGATCCCTGCTTCCAAGGGGTCAGGACTTGCCCCACGACCTTGGAAGCAGGCCCATGACTCTGATCCCAGGAACCAGCCAGTCCCTATAGGGACCCTCTGGACCTTGTCCTGGCGCCAGTGGCACCAGGCTCATGATGGTGACTGGTCCCGGCACAGGAAGCGCCGGGCTCATATTAGTTAAGAGTGCTTGTTGGACCTACCTGTAGCAGACCATGCTGCTTACTTACCAGCTAACTGGTCTCCTGATCCTTCTCTGCCTGGAACTACTTTTTCTATCTGGGTGGAGCAGGAGCCACTCCCTGGAAGCAGAACACAGGAACTCTTCTAGAAATCTGGAACTCTTTTCTTACCTGGGTGGGGCCGTGGAAGGAGACGCCTAAGCACTACAGAAGGCATTTAAACCACACCCGATTGGTTTCACGTGCTTCGCGTTATTCTGCATCTGCAGCAGGACGCTCACCGTGTCAGCTCCAGGAAACCTCCAGCTCCAGATCCTGTGAACACGAAATAACCTGCTGGAATCCAATCTTCAGTCTTCTTCAGTCTTCTGCAGCTCCTGCAAAACAAAGGCACAGGTTAGGCTAAAGTAAAGGCAGTGAATCTACTTACCTAATCCAACGGCAGCATCCAAGGCGCCTTTCTCTGCCTTTCTCTTCCGGCATCCGACATCTGCAAAGAGAGAGAACATCGGTCAGTAATATTCAACTACAAGTTCTGCTTACCTGTGTTACGCCCGTTCCAACTCAGCTCGCGCTGCATTCCGGCACCTGCAAGGCAAGATACATCGGTTAGTAACGCTTAGTTACAAGACTGCTTACCTGCGTTATGTTCGCTTTCAATCTGTTCGCGCTGCACCTCAGCACCTGCAAAGACAAAAGAGACATTACGGAGCATTCTCCAGCGCTAGTGCAGTCTTTCTACTTACGTGCCATTAGAAGGATAATCTTCATCGTCACAGCATCTGAAAAGGGAAAGACATAGACTTTACAGACTTAAGACTTTTGAAAGAGAAGAGAACAATGCAAAAGGAACTTTAATACTTACAAGGCACGCTCGTGCATTAACGGCGTCTTCGCTCTCAGCAAATCCTCTGCTATCAAGAGGCAGAGCTCGCATCCAGTGAAGCAACTGGATCCAGCGCCCCTGCACAAGACGCAGGATGGAGAGGCCGGCATTTACCTATATAAGGTAAGCGCAATATCAACCCAGTTCCACGGGGAAAGAAAGGGCGAGAGGGGCTAGGAACTTTCCGAACCTTCCAAACACTAATACCTTGGTTTACCCTTGCAGACATCTCACTCTTCAGCTTAAACTGTCGGTGGGAAGGGGGCCCAGTCCGGGAGCAAAACGAACCCTGCGCCTAACACTGAAGACAGTATCCTCGCCAGATCAAGACCTGCGCCTCCGGGGGAACCAGGTGAGCGTTACAGAACGCGAAGCCTTACCACAAAATTCCCGCCCAGGCGCAATGGAAACCTCAGACACAGACCAGTTGGCCCAATTACTCGGGGAGTTGAGGGCGGAAGTACACGCTGCACGTCAGGAAACAAATGCCCTAAGGAGGGAGTTAGTGGTCTCCAAAGAGCGAACAGACGATTTGGCTAGACAATTGCTGCAAGCCCAAGCTGGACAAACTCCTCTATCAACCCCAAGTGGGGGCCACGCTCCTCCAGCTTCCTCGAATCCGATACAAATCAATCTACCAGGAAATATACCTTTGGCTCCGCCCGAACGCTTTTCAGGTGATTCAAAAAGGTTTGCTGTGTTCTTCAACCAATGTCGCTTGCACTTTTTGTGCAGACCCGCCGCTTTTCCAACGGACCAGGCTAAAGTGGCCTTCGTGCTCTCTTATCTCAGTGGCAGTGCCGCAGATTGGTCTGTTCCTTTAGTGTCTCAAGATGACCCCATTCTCCATAACTTCCAGGACTTTCAAGCCAGTATGGAGAAACTGTTCGCAAGGCACTATCAGGGACAGGCCTTGGACAATGAACTTCTTTCACTACGACAGGGCAATCAAGATCTTCTGACTTATATTGCATCATTTAACAGACTAGTGGTGGAAACTGGAAGGCCGGAGGATAAGAGGATCACACTGTTTTACAGAGGTCTGCGTGGGGAATTAAAAGACGTTCTGGCTCAAGTGGTAAATCCTCCACAAGACTGTTCCGAATATATCGATCTGGTAGTGCAATTGGATCATCAACTACAGAATCGGAAAGCCGATCGATCCAGATTTGAAACCCAACCTTTTTCAAGGCCACAAAGTTCTACGAAAGGAACTGATTCCGTGGAACCCATGCAAATAGGGGGTGTAAAAGGACCTTTAACCCAAAAGGAGAGGGAAAGGAGGAGACAACTGCAATTATGCCTCTATTGCGGAAACTCAGGGCACTTTCTTCGAGATTGTCCAGTGAAGCCCAAGAAGAAGATAGTAGGGGCGTCTGATAAAGGTACCGAGAATTCTGAGCCGGGAAAACGACCTCGCCCGGCAAGTGTAGAGGTCCGCTTGCCGAGCGTTAAAACCAGTTCTTTGACCTCGCATTTCATCATGCCCATGGTCCTCGTGAGTCCTGAACAACCTAATCGTATGCATGCCATTAAAGCATACATTGATAGTGGCGCAATCGGGAATTACTTGGACTGTGAGCTGGCCGCCAGGATAAATCTATCTCTTTGTCCAAAGACGGTGAAAGACGTCATTACCACTGTGGATGGGACGGAAATAGCTTCCGGACCCGTAACTCACACCACCATGGAAGTAACGTTAGTAAGCCAAGATGGGCATCAAGAGAAGATCGTGTTTGATGTGATCAAGGCCCCTCAGTTTCAAGTCATCTTGGGAGTTCCTTGGTTGGAGAAACACAATCCTCAAATTGATTGGCGAGCAAAGACAATCCGGTTTCCAGAATGCGCTTCTACCTGCTACCCTCAGCTCTCCACCAAACTAGCTGCAACTGTTTCTGAGAGTCCGCAACTGCCTCCTGAATACCAGGAATTCCAAGATGTCTTTCGGAAAGACCAAGCTAATTCTTTGCCTCCCCACAGATCATACGACTGTCAGATAGACCTGATTCCCGGATCCACTCCTCCGTGCAGTCGGATTTATGCCCTTACTGAACCTGAAAATCTCCACCTAAGGCAATATTTGGACCAGTACCTGGCTAACGGATTCATCCGTCCTTCGAAGTCCCCGGCCTCCTCAGCTCTGTTCTTCGTGCCAAAAAAGGAGGGAGACTTAAGAACGTGTATAGACTACCGTGCCCTGAACCAGATTACAATTAAGAACAGGTATCCATTGCCATTGATCCCAGAACTACTTGACCAAGTAAAAAACGCCTGCATATATACTAAGTTAGACCTCAGAGGAGCCTACCATTTGGTGCGAATAAAGGAGGGCGATGAATGGAAGACGGCCTTTCGTACCAAGTATGGACTGTTCGAGTATCAAGTGATGCCCTTCGGGTTGTGTAACGCACCGGCCGCATTCCAGTTCTTTATGAATGACATGCTCCGTGAACTCATTGATGTGTGTGTAGTTGTATACATTGACGACATTCTGGTTTATTCGTCCTCTGAGGCAGAACACCGAAAACATGTAACCGCAGTACTGGAGAGGCTCCGCAAACACAAACTTTTTGCAAAAATAGAGAAGTGCGTCTTTCATGTTACTGAGGTCGAATTTCTGGGATTTATTTTGTCACCTAACGGAGTTCACATGGACTCGAGGAAAGTAGATGCAATAATCAAGTGGCCCTCACCATCATCTGTAAAAGGGGTTCAAAGTATGTTGGGCTCCGCCAACTTCTATCGCAGGTTTATTCCAGACTTTTCTCGGGTAGTCCAACCCATTACAGCTCTCCTCAGAAAAAACAAACGTTTTGAATGGTCTACCGAGGCAGAACAAGCCTTTCAGGAGCTAAAGACTAAATTTACCTCCGCCCCGATTTTAAAACATCCCCGCCCGGAACTACCTTACATCGTCGAGACCGATGCCTCCAGCCTTGCTATGGGAGCAGTGCTTTCACAAAGAGATCCAGAAACCAACCAGTTGCACCCCGTGGCGTTTTGGTCTCGCAAATTATCAGCCCCAGAAATCAATTACACCATTACCGATAAGGAACTGTTGGCTATTAAGTCCGCCTTTAAGGCCTGGCGGCATTATCTCTTAGGAGCCCGACACACAGTCACTGTCATTACTGACCATCGTAATCTACAGTATCTTAAATCAGCCAAAGCTCAATCCTCCAGACAACTTCGCTGGGCATTATTTTTTGCCGAATTTGATTTTATAATCACCTACCGACCAGGCAATAAGAATGGTAAAGCGGATGCCCTCTCTCGAATCGGAGTAGAGGAACACATGGTTAACCCTGAGCTCATACCTATTATTCCTGAACAAAGAATCCTGGGTTTGATCAGCATGCAATCCATTGAAGAAATTGAAACCCAGGTTAAACAACTTGTAACTCCAACGGACATACAAAAATGGCAGCTTCGGGGGGAAGACTTCACAGTAAAGAACGACTTATTATACTTCAAGGAACGACTTTATCTACCCTGTACCAGCTTACAAAATCAAGTCATCTCTTGTTATCACGACTCCTTAATGGAAGGACACCCGGGTATGGCCAAGACCTCGGAAAAGGTCAAGCGTCACTTTTGGTGGCCATCTTGGAGAAAAGACATCAGAAACTTTGTCATGTCCTGTGGAGTGTGCGCCCAGAACAAGAGTCCTAAGGAAAAACCAGCAGGCCTCTTACAACCACTTGAAATCCCACCTCATCCCTGGCATACCCTTTCCATGGACTTTATCACCGACTTACCTCCCTGTTCCGGATACAATACAATCCTGGTAATCGTAGACTTATTTTCAAAAATGGCACATTTCATCCCACTAAAGGGGTTACCGTCAGCAGCAATCCTGGCTCGAGAATTTCTTGAAAACATCGTTCGGTTGCACGGCTTTCCTTCAGTTTTAATCTCAGACAGAGGAAGTCAATTCATCTCCCACTTCTGGCAGAGTTGCTGTCGGTTAGCTCAAATTGATGTGAGGCTTTCCACCAGTCACCACCCACAAACCGATGGTCAGACCGAAAGGACCAATCAGACTTTGGAACAGTACCTACGCTGCATGCTGCAACAGACAGGAGGAACTTGGAAGGACATCCTTTGGATAGCCGAGTACGCTTACAATAACTCAGTCCACTCTGGAACCGGAAAGACCCCGTTTTTTCTTTTGTATGGTAATCATCCTCGAACCTCTAACCTGGATCCACCTCAGGATCTTGGAACACCAGCAGTTGACCACCTACATTCAACCATCACCCAAGCCTTCAAGGAAGCTACTACCCACCTTCAAAGGGCCAAGGAACAATACAAGAAAGGAGCAGATCAACATCGAAAGGAAGCCCCTCAATACCAAATAGGAGATCAAGTCTGGTTATCCACCAAATATTTACCCCTAAAGGGACCACGCACCTTTAACCCAAGATACCTGGGACCCTACTCTATTACTGCCATAATAAATCCAGTAGCGGTCAAGTTGGATTTACCCCATCGCATGAAAATGCACCCAGTCTTCCATGTTTCACTACTAAAACCTGTTCAACCAGAAACCCGATTGACTAAATCCCCTGAACCTATCCTAGTTGACGGAGAACTTGAGTTTGAAATCAAAAATATCCTGGATTCCAAGATCTCCAAATCAAAACTACACTACCTAATTGACTGGAAAGGCTACGGCCCCCAAGAAAGATCTTGGGAACCTGCAGAACATGTACACGCACCCCGACTAATCAAGAAATTTCATCGGACATTTCCTAACAAACCAAGACCTCCGGAGAAGTCAACCTTGGGAGGGGCCTTGAGGGGGGGTGCTGTCATGATCCCTGCTTCCAAGGGGTCAGGACTTGCCCCACGACCTTGGAAGCAGGCCCATGACTCTGATCCCAGGAACCAGCCAGTCCCTATAGGGACCCTCTGGACCTTGTCCTGGTGCCAGTGGCGTCAGGCTCATGATGGTGACTGGTCCCGGCACAGGAAGCGCCGGGCTCATATTAGATAAGAGTGCTTGGTGGACCTACCTGTAGCAGACCATGCTGCTTACTTACCAGCTAACTGGTCTCCTGATCCTTCTCTGCCTGGAACTACTTTTTCTATCTGGGTGGAGCAGGAGCCACTCCCTGGAAGCAGAACACAGGAACTCTTCTAGAAATCTGGAACTCTTTTCTTACCTGGGTGGGGCCGTGGAAGGAGACGCCTAAGCACTACAGAAGGCTATTTAAACCACACCCGATTGGTTTCACGTGCTTCGCGTTATTCTGCACCTGCAGCAGGACGCTCACCGTGTCAGCTCCAGGAAACCTCCAGCTCCAGATCCTGTGAACACGAAATAACCTGCTGGAATCCAATCTTCAGTCTTCTTCAGTCTTCTGCAGCTCCTGCAAAACAAAGGCACAGGTTAGGCTAAAGTAAAGGCAGTGAATCTACTTACCTAATCCAACGGCAGCATCCAAGGCGCCTTTCTCTGCCTTTCTCTTCCGGCATCCGACATCTGCAAAGAGAGAGAACATCGGTCAGTAATATTCAACTACAAGTTCTGCTTACCTGTGTTACGCCCGTTCCAACTCAGCTCGCGCTGCATTCCGGCACCTGCAAGGCAAGATACATCGGTTAGTAACGCTTAGTTACAAGACTGCTTACCTGCGTTATGTTCGCTTTCAATCTGTTCGCGCTGCACCTCAGCACCTGCAAAGACAAAAGAGACATTACGGAGCATTCTCCAGCGCTAGTGCAGTCTTTCTACTTACGTGCCATTAGAAGGATAATCTTCATCGTCACAGCATCTGAAAAGGGAAAGACATAGACTTTACAGACTTAAGACTTTTGAAAGAGAAGAGAACAATGCAAAAGGAACTTTAATACTTACAAGGCACGCTCGTGCATTAACGGCGTCTTCACTCTCAGCAAATCCTCTGCTATCAAGAGGCAGAGCTCGCATCCAGTGAAGCAACTGGATCCAGCGCCCCTGCACAAGACGCAGGATGGAGAGCCCGGCATTTACCTATATAAGGTAAGCGCAATATCAACCCAGTTCCACGGGGAAAGAAAGGGCGAGAGGGGCTAGGAACTTTCCGAACCTTCCAAACACGAATACCTTGGTTTACCCTTGCAGACATCTCACTCTTCAGCTTAAACTGTCGGTGGGAAGGGGGCCCAGTCCGGGAGCAAAACGAACCCTGCGCCTAACACTGAAGACAGTATCCTCGCCAGATCAAGACCTGCGCCTCCGGGGGAACCAGGTGAGCGTTACATTCAGCGACTCTGGGTTGTGGTGAAGAATGGCGCCTCCTTCTCTGGAGGGAAGGTCTGCGTCCGTTGGCAGCTTGACTGGTGGGGACGTTGACAAGTCCAGAAGGTCCGGGAACCAGATCTGTCTCGGCCACGCCGGTGCGACGAGGGTCATCCTGCACCGGGACCTCTTGAGCTGGTTGATGAGCCGGAACAGCATAAAGAGGGAACAGCGGAGGGAACGCATAAAGAAATAGGCCGTCCCAGGTGAACAAGAAAGCATCGCCCATGCTCCTCGGCTGGGGGAACCTGCTGGCGAACCTCCGGCACTTGGAATTCGTCGCCGTCGTGAAGAGATCGATTTGGGGTTCGCCCCATCGTCGGAAGAGTCGATCCACTTGATCCTGACGTAGTTCTCACTCGTGGCACGAGCGCAGCTCCCTGCTGAGTGAGTCGGCGATCGTGTTTTTTATTCCTGCCAGATGAAGAGGCACCAGAAACATCCCTTGGGCGACGGCCCAATGCCACAGATCCTGGGCTTCCTTGGATAGGGCCGGGGACCTGGTTCTGCCCTGCTTCCGGATGTAGAACATCGTGGTGGTGTTGTCGGTGAAGATCCTTACCACCTTGCCCTTGAGGGACGGAAGAAAGGACCTGAGGGCCCAGAACACCGCGCGGAGCTCCAAGATGTTGATGTGGAGAGACTTCTCCTCCGGGAGCCAAAGGCCTCTCGCCTGAAGATCTCTGGAGTGTGCTCCCCAACCTTCCAGGGAGGCGTCCGTCGTCACCGTCACCTGGTGAGCTGGGGTCTGAAAGTCTGTGCCCGCCGACAGATGAGAGCGGGTACCCCACCACCGGATCGCCTGACGGAACGTCTCGTTGAGAGGGATCCTGTCCTCGAAGCTGCCCGTCGACTGGATCCAGCGGGCGTCGAGGAACTCCTGTAAGGGTCTTATCCGAAGCCTGTAAAGGCGCACCAGATAAATGCAGGAGGACATCATCCCGAGGAGGGACTTGATAGATCTTACCCTGGCCATGTCCGTGGCCAGCAGATGTTGCACCTTGCCCAGAATGGTCCTGGTCCTTTCCTCTGACGGCGAGGCCAGCCACGCCACTGTGTCGAGCTTGGCTCCCAGAAACAGGGCGACTTGCGACGGAACCAGGTGGGATTTTGGAAAGTTGATGGAGAATACCAGGTCCGTGAGCAGCTGGACGGTCTTCGCAGTGTGCTCCACGGCGAGCTCCCTTGAACTTGCCCGGATGAGCCAGTCGTCCAGGTAGGGGTAGACGTGGATCCCCTGTAGGCGCAGCCGCGCCGCACCAGTGCGAGGCACTTGGTGAACACCCTGGGTGCAGACTTCAATCCGAACAGGAGGGCCTTGAACTGGTAGTGCCGCCCTTGGACCACGAACCTGAGGAACTTTCGGTGTCTTTTTAGAATGGGGATGTGGAAGTACGCATCCTCCAAGACCAACAACGACAGGAAATCGCCCTCCTCCAGCTGTCCCAGCACGAGCTGGAGGGTGACCATACGGAACTTCTGTGCCTTGATGTACTTGTTCAGTCTTCGTAGGTCCAGGATGGGGTGCCATCCTCCTGTCTTCTTTTTACGAGGAAGTACCTTGAGTAAATTCCCGAGCCCCGAAGCCTCTTTGGGACGAGCTCGATGGCACTCTTCTTGAGCATCACCCTTACTTCCAACAGTAGTTGAGGGACGTGATTTTCCTTCCTGGCCACGGGTGTAACGCAAGGGCACTTCTTCTGAAACTCAAGGGCGTGCCCTTGGGCCAGGGCGTCCAGCACCCAACGGTCGGTGGAAACGGACTCCCACACGCTGACGAACCTCGCCAGCCGGCCTCCCACTGGGGTGCTTCGGCGGGGGCCCGACCCCACGGTCCGTTCAATCTTTTTTGGAGGCCGCCTCGCCCCCTTGACCTCCTTGTCGACGACGACGGGCACCACCTGACTTGCCACGTCCCCTGTAGGCTTCCTGGGACGAAGATCTAGCCGCTTGAGAGGTAAGAGGAGGAGCCACTGCCGGATCCCTTGGAGGCACCTTGTCTGCCTCCGGAGCTCCGAAAGGACGGCCGTCGCTGTTGGAGCACTCCCAGTGCCCGGGCAGTCTCTGTGTCTCCATCCTCGTCGTCTCAGGCAAATGCCATTGCCCAACTGACGGAAACCGGCGTCGGCGGTGTCCGTTGCCACCGTGATGGCGTGGTCCGAAGCGATCTCCCCCTCCTTTAGGATTTCAAGGGCCTCAGCCCTTTTGGCGTCCGGAAGGAAGTCTAACAGAGGGGCAATTTTGAACCACAACTGCCTGTCGTAGCGGGCTACGATAGCCAGGGCGTTGGCCGCCTTGACAGTCGTCGCTGCGGATGAGATTATCCGTTGCCCCATCGTGTCCAACTTCCTGCCCTCGCCGTCCGGCGGGGAAGTTGATGTCGAGGCCGATGCCCCCCCAGCTTTCTTCTTTGCCGCCACCGAGACGACCGAATCCGGGGTAGGTTGTGCCCGAAGGCACAAGGGGGCAGCGTCGGGGACCCGGTACTACTTCTCGTACCGGTCCCTCTTTGCCGGCGCCGTGGCAGGGTTCTTGAGGAGGGCGAGGACCGTCTTCCTCTTAGCCTCGCGCCGCTGGTAAAGGAACCCTTCTTTCTTCTTTTCTTCTGGGCAGAGCTGAAAAAGCTCGGATGCCCTGGAAATCATGGCATGAAACGATCCACTCTCGTCGGGCGGGGACGCCCGAGCAGGGGGCGACGGGGGACACGTCCAGTCGTCGCCTCAGTCGTCATCTGTACCTGTGGTAGCCGCGTCCGTGCCTGTATCATCCCCGTGGGTAGTAGACCGGGGGGAAGGCAGAGCAGGCCGCAGAGGTGGGAGAGGTGGCGTAGGATGCGTCCTCCTCCTCTTATGCGGTGGACTCTCCGAAGGTCCTGGCTCCGGTTCCCCCGTCGGGGGAAGGGGCAACCTTGTCCTTATCTCCGAGCATAAGGACTGAATCGCTGACAAAATTGCCACCGAGGTGTCCTGCAGCGCTGGAAACAATGGGCACGAGGGCTCTTGAGGAGCCTTGTCGGCGACACCGTCGCCCTCGTCGGGATCCCTCCCGATGGGCTGGGCCTCTTCCACGACTTCGATGAGCTCTTCTTCAGAGGTCGTGCCCGTATCCACGATGGCCATCAGTCCCTCCCCCACTTTCTCCAACGAGGACTTCGTGGGGGTCTTCTCAAAGGGCCTGAAAGACGACTCCCTCCGCGGTGGCAGGGAGACTCTGGGTCCTGAGGGCACCTCCACTGGTGTAGCCTCCACAGGCTGAGCCAGGGCCGCGGCGACATCCTCAATCGAGGTCTTAGCAGGGTGAATTAAGGCCATCGCCACCTTCTGGACGCCTGGGGCCTTCACCTTGGGGGGAGGGTCCGAGCCTCGCTCCCCCTCTGCCGGAATCTTCGATCTCGATGGGCCTCTCCAGAAGCTTTGCCTGGTTCTCGGACTTTCTCTTACCTGAGCCAGAGCGTTGGCTCGTGGTTGATGGCGCCGGGGAGGATGCGCCCTGCCTGGCAGCCAAGGAGCCCGACCGTTCGGCGCTCCCGGTGCCCGCGGACTCGCGGTACTTAGCCTTTTGTTGGGCCCCCGTCACCGGGGCACCTTCACAGGACTTAGAAGACCGCTCGGACTTCTGTTTATTCTTCTCGCCTGACAAGCTCTTCCCTTCCAGCCAGTTGGCGAGAGGGAGGTGGCGATCCTTCATGGTCCGCTCCGACATGTTCCCACAAAACGCACAGTCCTTCTCCTTGTGCGTCTTGTCCTCATGGAGACAGTAGAGGCATAACGAATGCTCGTCTTCCTTGAAAACATTCTGAAGCTGGCATCCAGGGCAAGTCCTGAACAGCTTCCCAGGCGTCGAACTTCCTTTCTCCTGGGCCATGTCCGGGGTAGGCCTCGGAAACTTCTGGAATCCTCCAAAAGCATAAATTGACAAAATCTTCACCCTTGAGGGGCGTAGAAAACTCCGAAACGGTCCCTGTTGATCGGATGTAGAAACGGTGGAGCTTGAGGCTCTATTTAACTGAAAAATGAGAAAAATCTCCTGAAAAAGCACGAAAACGCAGCAAAAGCTCGAGAGCTACAGCATGAGGACTCCCAACACTTGAACGTGCGGTAAAAATATGAGGATGGCTGCCGGAGGCGGGGCTTAGGGAGAGAGCAGTCATTGGCTGGGGGCAGTATGACCCAGAGACCAGTGATTGGTTACTACTAAGAAAGACAGATCAGAAACGAAACTGATACTGATTTTTTTTCTATACCGAGGATTCCCGGCCTGACGACGGGGAATATTCATGAGCATGTGAATCCATGCCAGACCCCATGCTGGAGAAACGGGGAAACACACTAATGGTAGGGGGAAAAAACCTGCGAGTTGTTCTTGTCTGGTGTTCAGGCTGGTCAAGATCCGTGTTAACCGGTGTGCAGAGTATTCCTTCAAGTTCAAGGAATTCCTGTCCAGGAAGAACGAGGAATAGTTCAAGCTCTTAGAATGAGGTCACCTGAGGTGAACTGAAGAGCCAGCATGGGATCACGCCGTTTAGCAATAGAGAATGGCGGGGAGCACAGGGAAAGAAAGGTGGCAACCACGGCTGTAAACACCCTTCAGTGCACCGGAGGTGGACTGAAGAGCGGGCATGAAATTACGCAGAGAAAGAATCAATCTAAGCAAGACAGAATGCAGGCATAGAGAACGGGGAGATGAGACTGAGAGGACAGCAGGAATAGTAAGGAAAGGCAGAGCGGGAAATGTGTGAGCTGCGCTAGGTACAGGCACCGGTAAGGGGACCGTTAAGTAACAGAGGAAAGCAGGAATTACCGGGATCGGGATGGACTGGAGGATTATCCAGCAGCATGGAGAAGGAGCAGAGAAGAATCCAGAAAACATGCTACGGAAAGTAGCAACACAGCGAACAGTGGTTGAACTGCATTTAAATGGTTGCGACTCCCCCTGATGGTGTGAGAATGAAATTAGGGCATGGCTGTCTGGAAAGAGATGTGGTATTATTCAGCGGCCATTTTGGATGAGTCAATGTGATAGTGTACTCAATGCAATTTCCAAGCCTGCCAGTCTCCAGGAACGGGGATTCCAGACAGGCATTACCCTACTCTGAGCACGGGGCAGAGGTCTTGGCGTTCAGCCACGCCGTCAGTCTACTGTGCCTATCCCTATCCCTCGCCGTCTTCTTGGAGAACCCGAGGCATATCTCGCACTCCACTTCCTTGTGGTCCGGATGCAGGCAGTAGAGGCATTGCAGGTGCTTATCTTCAACAAACATACTCCGGAGCCCGCACTTGGTGCAGGGCTTGAGGGCTTGAAGAGGGATCTTCCCTCCTTCTCCTCCATCATGGTCGGAGGGCGTGAAGTAGGCCCAAAGGCTTTCTGGAATCTTCGACAGTCTTCGTGCTTGAGGGGCACTCAAATTCACCGACAACGGATCCCCGCTGTCGGCAGAATGAGAAGGGAGCACACAGGCTCCTTCGAAACAAAAACAGAACTGTTTTCCGTCGAAAACACAAAAAAACATAGAAGTAGCTTGCAGAGCTAACTCGAGGACTCCCAATACAGAAGCGTGCAGTAATAATCTGAAGCTGTCTGCCAGAGGAGGGGCTTAGGGAGAGGACTGTAATTGGATGGGGGAAGGATAACCCAGAGGACAGTGATTGGTTTAGAGGAGTTTTTAAGTGAAAGTGAAACTGTTTTTTTCTTTTACTGAGGATTCCCAGCCTGACAATGGGGAATATTCATGGGCATGAGAATGTGAGTCTTACAAATCTCTGTTTTACAAATGTATTCTCAAGTCTAAAAGAAACAATTTAAGAAAATGCATTGCACAATCATCTGTGTGTAGTCATTGTTCCCCAAAGCATGCCGCGTTATGCTCATTTCTCCTTTTTAGTCACCTACCATTTTCATCTCTTAAGGGACATGAAATTGTCCATAGCAACCCCCTTTACCCACACACAGGGATTGCTGCATTTATCTAGTTCAAAAAGGATTACTTCAAATATTTGTATCTAGGAAATGTCTTTGAAAAACTGTTGCTGCAGTTCATATGGTTTATTTAATCTGAAAAGAATAGCAAAGTGTATGTGCTTTATAAAGTACTTAAATATATTGAAGAAAAAAATAATGAGCAGACACAATGTTCTAAGGTTCATGATTTCATTCCAGAAGCAAAATAGCATTGGTAATGGCATTGGCTGTGCCCTATGTTGTATGTATATTCACTGAACAAA
This sequence comes from Ambystoma mexicanum, assembly GCF_040938575.1. NCBI lineage: Eukaryota > Metazoa > Chordata > Amphibia > Caudata > Ambystomatidae > Ambystoma > Ambystoma mexicanum. The sequence continues at coordinate 135,101,764 of NC_090941.1, read as the reverse complement.
CTTAGATAAAGGGACGCTACGGTTACAAGTAAAACCGAAAAACCCCATAAATCTGCCAGTTATGGTAAGCTAAGCAACCATAACTCGCGCCACCACCGTGCACTGCTAAGACTAACACCCAGGACATCAAAGATGACATCACAAATGTCATTGAAACAGTCGCTCCTCGCGCAAGTTTGGAGCAAATCCGTCTCGCGGTTTGGGCTGTAGGTGCAAGCAATTCTTAACAGTAGCTACAGAGCTGCTACCGCATGCACTGTAACATGGAATTTATAAAGCCCAGGCCTAGCTGGAAAGCAACAGGTTGCTGACCAAAGTAGAAACAGTGAGTTACAAGGAGGGTGAGGGGTAGCAGAGGAGCTGGGAGTGAGTTGAGTGGAATGATTGGCGTGATGTTCTTTTAAGAGTAGTGGGTTTGTGTACGTCATGAATTCTATGTTCGGCGTGCATGCTCCATTTCACTAATGTAGTGCAGCGCACAGCAATACACCTTTGCTGCAACCATGCTGCCACTGTGCACAGCCAATTTCCTGAGAACATAGTAATTTGGCCAAGTATTGCTGATAAACCTGCTCCAATCTCAGTTTTATGTACATCTGGAAAAGTTTGTCCCCCAACATTTCAATGATAGTTGCTCTCACTGGCCCAGCATAGGTCCTACATGGTTCACTAGCTTGCAAGATTCAGCTTCTTACTCAAGTGTGATGTTCACTACCAGCCCTTGGATTGTTCTTAGAGGCTCTGGATCTGACCATCTCCCTCTTCAAGGGTCCTGATCCCCCGCTGTTCACCGAGTAAGCTCCCTTACTCTTATGTAGAATGTATGGATACTGAGCTTTATTTTCGCTCCTACCTATTCTTAACACCAAGCCTAATAGTATGGGTTTCTATTTCTGTGTGCTTTGCTTAACAGTTCTTATGACTCATGTGGCAGGGGTACCCCAAAGATACCCCATAGTGTCAGAGAGAGTGGACACCCCCTCTGTGTTAATCGTGTGGCAAGGCTGGAGGTAGCGTATGGCTTTGTGTAAAATGGCTCCAGTTGGTGGAATGCATTTTACCTGGCTGGGTCCTTTTTTACCTTTCCTCCAATTCACAAAATCAAGGCTTTCTTTCTTTGCCTTCAAGACCCGAGGAGTCACATTTCTAACCCATGTCCCACTTTGTGTGAGAGAGCAGTGGTAAATCTTTGGCCGTAGGATGTCTGTTGAGTGCTGTAGTCAGCCTGAAACCAATTCTCACTGCCATATGCAGATTTCTGTCTGGGGCACTGTGGATACATTTTCTTCTTGTGAGCCCTTCATGAGTACATGGATCTATTTGCAGGGATGTCCAGCCATTGGCTGACCACCCTCTATTTGAATGGTATTAGCATACTTGATTGAATTCAAATTGACCTTTCCTATTTGATCGAATTATTTTGATTGTTTTTTTGTTGAAATTCGGTCAAAATCAAATAAATATATACGTGGGGTGGGGTAAGACAATAGGTTATGGTGGCGTCTCCCCCGCAATTGTGAACGAAAGAACAACCAAAACAATTTAGGTCAAATAGGAAAAGTTCCATTTTATTTGGTCAAACAGACCTAAACCGTTTGAATAATACCTAGTGTGCACTTGGGTGCTGTGTTCACTCAAAGCCTCCTGAGAAGGGGAGTGGGGGGAAATCAGATCCCCATTATCCAGTCACTCGGTCTGCAGCTGGAACTCTGTATCTGCACTCCTAAATTTTACCAGGAAGGCCTGTTGGTCGAGGAAGGACCAACTCTCTGCACTAGCATTCTTTGACGCCTCACCAAACCAGATGGCAAATCTATGCCTCTCCAAGATGAACAGAAAGTACAGACTGCGTCACTCCTCCACCACTGATCCTGTGGGAAATAGTTCATAGCTCCTGCATGAGGGCCTTAACTCTTGAAGCTCCCGACCATGCATAAAATGGCAAGATCCAGAAGTGGGAGCCCCTTCACTGGCCTGACCCGGAGGACAATGCACCATTTGGATTTAAGTTTCCTAGTTCCCAGAACATCAGGCAAGCATCCTGGTTCCATCTTCCCAGTCTGCCCTCTGTCCTGCAACCACACTGTCAAACTCTTCTCCCTGTATTCCTCCCATGGCTGGCTAGTCTCTGGTGTGACTTTGCAAGAATATCTCCAATAATCGTTTCACCCTTCGGCTCTTCTCAAGCAGACTCCTGCCTCAAACCAGAATCCTGTGACAGGGGATTATGCAGGTAACTTGCCTCAGTGACTACCGCCGACTGCAGCCCCTCTGCCTTTCAGCTCCTCTGTCTCAGTCCCTCGGCCTGGTAATCACAGAATTCTAAATAATCTTCCTTCCTAAAGGTCTTCCGATTTCTCTGCACCAGTGTGTAATTCCTGGAACCTATGGGGGGGGCAAACATATTTGCACATTGAGCACCCTAAACTTCAAAATTGCCTGAGGCAGAACTGCCTTTTGGTCCCAGGATATTTCTCACATGACTCATTGTCACTGCTGGTGAGTCCTCTGTTAAAATCATCTTTGGTTCCCCTCTTCCTCTCCAGGTGTCTTCTGTGACTTAACCAAAAACAAAGAGGTGATGGCTGGAAGGTTTAGACTTAATCTTAACCACTGGCAATGCTCTGGGCAACCCTCCAGACCACCGTTCCTCGCCTGCCAAGCCGTTACAGAAGGGAAAGACCATATGCAAATCAGGCTTGGCCCCACCCCAAAAGGGGCAGTCCAGCCCGAACTGCTAGGCCACATCCATTCTGCACAAGACCACAAACATCCCCAAACATGTTTCGCCCTTGTTGGGGCTCATCAGTGAGGAGTAGCTTGGGTCTCTAGGCCCAGCAGGCACGGGACCCACGTCTGGGCATACCCGTCCCACTCGGGGTGACATAGCAAAAACAAAGAGGTGATGGCTGGAAGGTTTAGACTTAATCTTAACCACTGACAATGCTCTGGGCAACCCTCCAGACCACCGTTCTTCGCCTGCCAAGCCATTACAGAAGGGAAAGACCTGATTTGCATATGGTTTTTCCCCTTCTGTAATGGCTTAGCAGGCTGAAAAATGATGGTCTGGAGGGTTGCCCAGAGCTTTGCCCGTGGTTATGATTAATTCAAAACCTTCCAGCCATCACCTTTCTGTTTTGCTAAAGTCACCCCGAGTGGGACGGGTATGCCCAGACCTGGGTCCCGAGTCTGACGGGCCTAGAGACCCAAGCTACTCCTCACTGATGACGCCCAACAAGGCTGAAACATGTTTGGGGATGCTTGTGGTCTCGTGCAGAAGGGATGTGACCTAGCAGTTCGGGCTGGACTGCCCCTTTTGGGGTAGGACCAAGCCTGATTTGCATATGGTTTTCCCCCTCTATAATGGCTTGGCAGGCTGAAAAATGGTCTGGAGGGTTGCCCAGAGCTTTGCCCGTGGTTATGATTAATTCAAAACCTTCCAGCCATCACCTTTCTGTTTTGCTAAAGTCACCCCGAGTGGGACGGGTATGCCCAGACGTGGGTCCCGAGTCTGCCGGGCCTAGAGACCGAAGCTACTCCTCACTGATGACGCCCAACAAAGCTGAAACATGTTTGGGGATGCTTGTGGTCTCGTGCAGAAGGGATGTGACCTAGCAGTTCGGGCTGGACTGCCCCTTTTGGGGTAGGACCAAGCCTGATTTGCATATGGTTTTTCCCCTTCTGTAATGGCTTGGCAGGCTGAAAAATGATGGTCTGGAGGGTTGCCCAGAGCTTTGCCCGTGGTTATGATTAATTCAAAACCTTCCAGCCATCACCTTTCTGTTTTGCTAAAGTCACCCCGAGTGGGACGGGTATGCCCAGACGTGGGTCCCGAGTCTGCCGGGCCTAGAGACCCAAGCTACTCCTCACTGATGACGCCCAACAAGGCTGAAACATGTTTGGGGATGCTTGTGGTCTCGTGCAGAAGGGATGTGACCTAGCAGTTCGGGCTGGACTGCCTTTTTTGGGGTAGGACCAAGCCTGATTTGCATATGGTTTTTCCCCTTCTGTAATGGCAGGCTGAAAAATGATGGTCTGGAGGGTTGCCCAGAGCTTTGCCCGTGGTTATGATTAATTCAAAACCTTCCAGCCATCACCTTTCTGTTTTTCTGTGACTTAACCTCCACTGGAGTTCCAGAAACCGCTCCTTTGGACACTTTTGCACAAGTTAACTGCTTTACCAAATGGTGTCCAAATCTGTATAACTGGTCCTCTTGGTCTCTTCCCAATCGCTCTGGCCTAGTGAGGAAAGTTAGGAAAAGTTTGGTACTTGCCTATGTTATGTGCCCTTTACGTGTTTCATACATAAAGAATATATTTCACACCACTCATCCTCCTGACAGTTAGGCCCAGACTACTCTGCCACACTTCCAGTTAGAGAGCACAAGGGAAAAACCAGTACCTCTAGCTCAGGAAGACAAATATAAAAACCCGGACCTAGACCTATGGAAAATCCCAAAACACTTCCTCTGTGAAACATACTCGTACCGCCTACCATCTCCAAGTTCTGCATAGGACCAACATGGTTCGCCACAGCTCTCTCCATCCCCATCCATATCTATAGAGTCTCAAGGTACCGCCTTTTCCATCTCTTCATGTACAACCTCTCACTGATTCCATCTGCTGTCCTCCCTCTTCCAGAATCTCCTCCCCCTTCCCTCCGCTCGCCAGCCACTAACAAACTCTTCCCTCCAGCAACCCACACTGCTAGAATGAGTTGCCCGGCTTATATAGGGTGATTTCCACTCCTAGTTGGGACTCTTGAGTGAGGGCCTGCACCTATAGGAGCCCAGGGTGGGCTGAGCTTGAGTATTTAATGTGAGCAGGGCCTCAACTATTTTAGGGCCTGCAACCATTTACCACTCCGTGACCCTCTCTGATGCAACCTCAATGGAGCTTGAGTCCACAGTTTCCCCAGCATATGAATTGCAAGCCACAAAGTTTTGGTAAGGCTGAACATTATTTTCCCTTTGAACAGCCTCCCTGAGCTGGGAATTTGAAACATTTTATCTGTCATATAAAACTTTTGCTTTGTAACAACAATTTTGTAACGGTTTCCCACAGCTTTCATTCGTCATTCTGTGAACTGTGTATATGAAACCTATTTAAGGAGCTCCTGCATTCGTGGCCTGTCCTATTTAAAGGATATGACTTCGCTTTGAAAATTTGTGAACGTGTAACCATATCAAATCCATTGCTACCTTTGCTTAAGAGTATTTTCCTTAATGGTAAATATATTTCCACACTGAAGGTTTTGGGTCTTGCTACTGATTACATCAGCTCTTCCAAGGTCTCTCTAGTAGACCTAGGGTAAATGCGGAGGATGATTGCACTGTGTGTGTCCTCTGACTTCGACTCACGGAGGATCTTCGACTTGGGGATCCCATTGTACCTCCTCTGGGCTCAATATTCTCTAGCTTGGGGCGGTACTTTGCACATTAAACCACATTCTTGACAGACTGCAAAATTAGGCATGGGAATTTGTCACATGGTGGTGGTTCTACAGTACAGTGAGCTCTCACCCTGAGAGGTTGAAAATACCTACATTGTTGCTGTTCTGTAAGCGGATACAAACAGAAATAGTGACATTGAAAAACAATGCAGACAGCCCAGAAAAAGCCCAGAACAAACCCAGGACAAGACAATAACCCTAGATGTTTTGAACTTCAAAAGTAAAGCACCACCTTAAAAACATGAAATGAAACAGCAGGTCCAGCAATTTCACCTGACCATTGGGGGTTGGCCTTTAAAGTGCACCTTTAGGAACAATTTCAGAACCCTCCACTCGTGCTCATGGACATAGTGAAACGATCCACTGAGTCGTTTTTCAAAAGTAGCTCTGCAGTCTCTTTGCCGTCTGCTACCATTTGTCTGAAATGGACGTGCATATATCTTGCATCATGTATCCAGAAGCTTTATTTTGTAATTCCCATAAGGTTTGGTATGCCTGTCTAGGTTAAAAGTGGGATTGGCAGTGCACAAAGTCAGACTTTCCAATGCAGAAATCTTGCTACCAAAGGTATCAGATGGTTTCAATTCCGGTCGTCAGGTAGAAGAGTCAGAAAAGCCTTCCAACGCAGGCCATCAAATGCCTGTACCACTAAGCATTCAGTTGTAGGGTTGGTTTTGTGAAAACTTGCAACACCCGGTACAAGCCAGTGTTTATGGGCCTCTTTTTTAGATACTGTTGAGATGGAAGTAAGCTTTTCCAAAATGGCCATGATGGGATTGTTCGTGGCCTCTCCATAAACTGGAGAACTATGTCAGACAGGGAGTCCTGTTCAAGAATGTCAACCAAAGACCTAAACAAACAAATCTAAAGACCCAAGCTACACTGCACTGATGACAACCAATGAAGCTGAAACATATCTGAGGTTGCTTGTGGTCTGGTGAAGAAGGGATGTGACAAATCAGTTCAGGCTGGACTTCCCCTTATTGTGTGGGGCCAAGCCTGATGTGTATATGGTCTTTTCCTTTTCTTTAACGGTTTGGCAGGCTGAAGAATGATGGTTTGGAGAGTGGCCCAGAGCTATGCCAGAGGTTAAGAAGATACATTCTAAACCTTCTAGCCATCACCTTTTTTGTTTTGCTTTAATCACCCTGATGAGGACAGGTATGCCCAGACATGGGACCCGAGCCTGCTAGGCCTAGATATCGCATTGATGATGCCCAATGAGGCTGAAACATGTCGGCAGTTGCTTGTTGGATGTAGCTAAGCAGTTTGGGGTGTACTGCCCCTTTTGGGGTGGGATCCAGCCCGATTTGCACATGGTCTGTCCCCTTTGTGTAATGGCGTGGCAAGCATTAGAACGGTGCCAGAGGCTCTAAACCTTCCATCCATCACCTCTTTTGTTTTGCTTCACAAAAGACCTAAATGAACTACCATCATGACTACCAAGCAGTGAAAAGAGGCAAACTTGCCCCCCCCTTCCAAATCGGACTCCGATGTGGCGTTTATCTCACTGGCATCTTGTAATACTTATTGCAGAGCCACCAGATAAGTATCCTTGAACGGCTCCCGTCTGCATTGTCGGAGATTACTTCCTCCAGTCATTGACTCCATACTTTCTAAACCAGATTGGACTAAGCCATCTTCACCTTCAAAAATACTAAGGGTATTGGGGCCTGTGACTCAGGCATTGGTGAGAGGGGGAGCCACTGGCTTTGGACATATTCTGGTTGGCTGCAGCAGCACTGGTGGGGCAGCAATGAGCGCCATAGGCCTGGCATGCACCATTGAGTCAGCCCTGGGTGTGGAGACGTGCAGTACCGGAACAGAAGTCAGATGTTGCAGCAGCAGCTGCGGTGGAGTGAGTCATGGCACTGATACTATTGGCTTGAGGGAACAGAGGTTGGCTTCAACTGCCCAGAAATGAAGTAGAGGGCACTGGTGTTGACGGGGCAGATACACCTGGCATAGATGCCAGTGTCAAAGGTGTGGGGCCTGCTTAGTGATGCCCAGCATGACAAGCCTCTAGTGAACAAAACTTCTTCTAGATTCATCAAAGTAGGCTTTGGGTGCTTTCTGAAAGATTAGATCGACTCTGGGTCGGGGACCAATGACAGGTTTCTGATGAAGGAGGAAAATGTAGGTTTTAGAGGAGGATTCAATTCAGGAGGGAGACCTTTCCCCCCTTTTTCTCCTCCTTTTCCTTCGAAGTGATCACCTTGTGTTGAGTGGGTGCTAAGGTAAGGGTGTAGAAAGTGAACATTATGCTAGGGTGGGAAACGCACCAATCCCCACCTTACTGGGTTTGTTCAGTACCATAAACATAAGCCATGTATTCTCTGGCAAGAGTCTTGCGATGCATAGACTTACGTAAATCGCTCTAAAATGTACCAGACCAGTCCCAGACAGGAGACACTGCCATTGTTTACCAGATAGGAAATCAGACATTTACAGACCCTTCATGGCTTAAAACCAAAAGGGTGTGAGAAAAACACCAAGTTGCAGTTTTTGTCCAGGTGTCTCATTGCCCAGAAATTAGCAGGCAGGAAAAGTGGGAATAAGAAACATTTCCTGTGCTGATTAAAAAGATGTTAACATTCATTGGATGTCCATTTTAAATGGTGACATTAACATCAGCCAAATGACATAGTACACCGCCTTTTGGAGAACTCTGACCAATGTTTATAACGATATATTGACACATTTCATCTTCTTCTAAAACATCTGCGTAATATAAGAGTGAACAAAATGTGGGCTATTTCAAATTAAACAAAGTGAAAATCCTAGAGGTGCAATATTCCGGTTAAAACAAGCAGCCAGTTAACAACCTCCAGGTTTGTCACATCTACACTTTTCTGACAACCTCAAAGTGAAAGGATCTCCGAATGTGGTAGAGTTCTACTGCCCAAAGCAGAGGGGGTCTTGTGTTCTTAGCTCGTGCATTGTGCTTCTACTACTAATCCACTTACTTAGACACATTTATATGGAAAATATTGCCTGAATAAGTTAAGCCATTTGTTGTCACTCCGGAGAGCTGAAATGTATTAATTATTTAAATAGCCACTAATTTTCTCTCTCGTGGGCTCCCGGACTCTTTCCCACATCATTCTCTGTAAAAGATATTGGCAAATTGTAAAATGTATATATATGCAGATAAGAGGGAATTGTCAAGTATGGGCACAACTCAGAAAAAATGTGGAAAATCAAACCGAGAATACATTGTTTAACGAAATGTGTAGTTTATGTGATTGTCTGTTCATTTGTCAAAGGAAACTCAGAATATTGCAACATTATAGAGCAATTTTAAATAAAGACATCAATTATCGCTTGGCTGTACATTTAACTTAAAAGCATCCACGTGATGCCAATGGGATCAGGTTGTTTGCATTAGCACATGTCCATAAAAGGAGTGGTAATAGACAGCAAAAGTTAAGGAAATTGGAGTCGAGGCTCATTATCACTTTCAACACTAAAAAACCTAAGGGACATAATGCCGGGGAAGAACGAGCTGCGCATCCTTTGAAAGACTGAATCAGATTGCCACTGAGTCGGTTAGCTCTGAATACAATTTGAAATCCTTAAAGCTATAGCAATTGGACTGTGTACTGTTGGCTGGGATAAAAATGTTGCAGAGATATGTGCTACACAGGCTACATAGATGGTTAGCCCACTAGGGCGATATTGAGAATAGAATTCTGTTCTGTGTATAGCCCACTTGGGCGGTTTTGAGAATTGTCTCCGATATACACCTACTGTATGGGTCAGTTAGATGTCATATAACAAGTCCATCAGAGGCTCAGAATTTGCAGCACTTTTATCCACTATGTCACTTTAAAATACAAAACTAATAGCATTTTGCACAAGTCACTTTAAAAACAGGCAAGTATTCATTGTCTACAAGTGGTGACAGTGACGATCTGTTAGATGCTATTATATATTGGGTCTACTACAGACTTTTACTGAGTAGTATTATGTTGCATTCTGGTATGTGTATTTCTACCTTAAGCATTTTGCACATAGCCACTAGAATAACAGCCAATTAGGCCATGTTTATAAGCGTCAACAGCCCACTGGGGCGGCATAGAAAGGATGAATGAGCTGTGTGATTTAGCAGTTTTCTTTTTGAATTTCACTCGGAGGAGAATTGGAGAGCTTTTTGGTGTTTTCAGATAACGTTATACACTATCACGGGAATAACTTGAAGGTACTGAACAGTTATTTGCGAATGTCGCCACAATCTCTGCTTGTAGCCTGCTAGTGCAGCATGGCAAACTGTAGCAGTGAAAACCAGAATTGCGTAATGCTCTGATTACTTACCGGTAATCTTTATTACTCCTATTCCTACTCTTCCTCGTCACAGTACTTCGTGACTCACCTGCCTCCGACACAGGACCTTCTTCTATTTCTTTAAATCCCTATAACTCCTCCCCCACAGCCACGTCACTCAGTTTCATATTACCAAGCCGGAGCAGGGAGGGAGAGGAGGGTGGTCAGTACTGTGACGAAGACGAGTAGGACTATGAGTAATGAAGATTACCAGTAAGAAATCCGAGCATTACCTCCACGTCCACTCTTCCTCGTCCCAGTACTTACTTCATGAGTTATACCAAAGCAGCAACGAGGAAAAAGGTCCCAATGAGACACAGAGCTAAAAACAGTGCAGCAAAACACACCCACAATAACTCTTAATTCACATCCCCACAGACAAAACTTCAACCACGAAGGAACACCTCACCCCCCCCCTACCCGAGTGGGAGAAACTCAACCCATAGCGGTTGATGAAAATTCCTAGACCAGCCAAGGCGGCAGCCATACAAATCTCTTGCAGAGAAAACCCCTACTTGCATCGGCCCAGGAAGCCGCCAAACCCCTGGCAGACCGCCCCTGATCGTGCGCAGGCATAGGCAGGCCAGAAGCCACATAGGCCCTGGAGATGATAACCCGGAACAACCGGAAAAATGGAAACCACAGATGCGTTATGCCCAGCCCCAGCCGGACCACAAGCAATCAGAAGACTATCAGATTGGTGGAAAAAAAGCAAACCTAGCCAAATACTCCAACATAATGTTAAGCCAAGCCACCTCCTCCGGCATTCTCGGATCATGAAAGAAGTCAGGGAGAACCAGATCCTGAGAGGTGTGAAACCCAAGATACAACTTAAGGGAGGAACTTCGGACCACATCTCAGCACCACCGAGTCTGGCAGCACCCTCAGGAAAGGAGGGTGACATAAGAGCCCCAATCTCCCCAAGCCAACGGGCAGAAGCAAGGGCAATAAGAAAAGCAGATTTCAGTGTAAGATGTTTGATATCAATCTCAGAAAAAGGGCTCAAAAGGAGGCCCCTGAAGGAACTGTAATACAAGAGGGAGATCCCAAGGGGGAAGCCCTTTATCAGCACAAGGACGGGAAGAAGAAAAACCCTGGAGCAACTTCCCCACCAACACCTCCCCATCCAAGTGACCATCAGAGTCCCCCAAAAGTAATTTCATGGAGGCCCACTGAGAGCGAAGCCTGGAAAAAACTGCCAGGCCCCCGTCAAAACCCCCCCTGGAGGAATCGAAGGATAGCAGAGAGGCCAGAACGCAGGGAGGGATCCCAGACCGCCCATACCAGTCTCGGAAATGGCCCCAATGCCTGCCGAACACCTTCAGAGGGGAGGGTCTAAGAGCATCCATTATGTACTCAACCACAGGATACGATAACACCTGAGATATCAACCTAGACTGAGCAATAGCCACACTGCCCATTGCATCTGGTGGACTTCCAACTGCATATCCCCTTGAAGGGGACACGGCCACCTCAGAACCAGCCAAGGTTCCTAGGACCGAAGTTCCAACAGAGGGAGCCAACTCCGGCGGGACCAGAACAGAGCTAACAACAACACAGTCACCCTGGACACTCTGATGCGCCAAACCACCCGGGGCAGAAGGGGAATAGGCAGAAAGTCATAAAGGAAAACCCCAAGGCCACTGTACAGGGAGGGCGTCCATCCCCCAATCCCCTCGGCCTGAAACCGAGAGCAGAAGAGTGGAACTTCTGCTGAGGCCGGGGATGCAAACAGGTCTAGAACCAGGGACCCTAATCTGACACAGGTCACAGCAAAGACCTGGGCCAACAGGACGAGTTCCGCAGAGGAGTGAAACCGGCGTCTGAGAAAATCCGCTTGAACATTGTCCACCCCTCTGATACGTGAGGTCACCAGAGACACCAGATGAGATTCCTCACAGGTGCCTGTCAGCGCTGCCAGAGCATTCAAGGAGTGGCTGGAACCCCTTTTGCAGTTGACATATGCCAAGGCCGTCGTATTGTTCGATCGGACCAAAAACCGCCGACCGTCCAGCAACTCCTCGAAGTACACCATAGCTTGGACAGTGGCACAACTCTTGCCAATTGGATAATCGCCGGCTCTCCCCAGATCTCACAACCCTTGAGCTGAGAGGACCCGCAATGTAGACCCTCCAAACCCATTCTGCTGGTGTCGGTAGCAAGAGAGGCCACAGGAGGAAGGACCATGCACACCTCAGCCTGTAGACCTGAAATCCCCCCGCCACCATAGCAGGGAGACTCGCAGCGCTGGGGACACTGAAAACAATACTACGAAAGCCGAGATGTCGGGAGAGAGTATAAGACACCAGGGGACATAACCGAAGACGGGCTCAAGGAACCCAGAAAACACGCAAAATGCCACGTGCCCCATAACTTCAGCAGCAGGCGAGCCAAGACAGACTGTCTTCTGAGAACCCAGCCCAGAACAGCCAGCAAGCGCCCCCCCCCTGCACAACATCCAGAGTACGCTCTCCCCAGATGTCCGGACAATCAGTGCAGGGTCTTGAGACCCATAAGCAGGTGACACATCCTAAAAGGCATAGGGACCAGGAACATCCGCAAGTTGAAAACTTGACCCGGAACAGGGAGAGGAACGGGCAAGACGGTAACCCACAACAACCGTTCTGAGAGAACGGATCCCATGGCCAACTACTTGGATTGTGAGCTGGGTACCAAAGTCCTAACCATGCAAACCTGGACAGGAGGAGACGGGAACGGCAACTGATACCCCCCTCCGGGAGGAGCCCATTACCCAGGAAGCCAAACCCCCACCGGTCCCATACACCGCCGAGAAGATAGAGACGAGGAGCTAGGGAAAAACCGCCAGTCACTGCACTTGTACCAGAGGAAAATCACAGGACGTTGAAGCAGGCCTGCGCCACAATATAACAGCCTGCTTGTCAGCCCACAAAAAGATCCGACCTATCAAAAGGAAGATAGAGGACAGCCCAGAAGTCCAGCAGACCATGGCCTCCTCAGCCGATAGAGGAGCCACCAGACTGGCATCAAAAGGGCAGAGTACTGTCACAAAGCGGAGCAAAGCAATCCATCCCGGATAGCAGACATCAAAGGAAACCCCCTACCTGGGGTATGCCTATACTGGAAAAACCCACTGAAGTGACATCCCCCTCCACCGGCACCAGGGGCTCTGAGAACCCCTCTAAGCACAGACATGTGCCACTATGTGCCCCATCACTTCCCACAAGTCTGAGAGGATGGTGAAAGCAACACGTCGGCACCGGAGGACCTAGGCCTTAAAAGAAGAGACACTGGGAACCCCCTGCATGGCCATTACTTCCATGATGCATTTTCCATAATTCCATGCCGGACAAGGGAAAAGAAAATCAACTCCTTTGACCTTCCCTCGCGCAGTTCAGAGGAAGAGGACAGGACAAGGAGTCTGCGTCCACAGCTAGCACAGACCCAAACACGCCACTAACTCGCCACATGACTGAGAGGTGGCTTGAGCCCTGTATCCAGTAGCTGGTAGCCCCATGTTCCAAATCGTTCCAATGCGTCGGTCGAGGAAGGATGATAGGCCGAGTCAGCACCGCAGAGACTCAAACCCGAAGTGTAGACTATGCCAGGCCGGTACCCTTCCGGCCGCTTGCAGACGTGTCCAAATCCGCGCCGTTTTCACAGGCTGCACGCAAAGAATGCAGCCAACATCCGGTGCATCCTGGGCTGGGTGTGTCTGAGGAGAGGGCGGTATGTGACATGCCCATGACAGAACAGAGCCCCCACACTTTCAAAGACTCTCTAGCACTGTCACCCCATGACAAGAAGCATGGAGGCCTCACAACAAAAGGGAAGGGGCTAGCCCATACTGCCAAGTACTTGCCATTATTTCCAATAAAGATGAGTATAGAGCACAAGGAAACGGCATGTTGAAGGAGTCAAGATGGCCATACCAGCAGGAGAGGGGAAAAATATCAAGCACAGTCCTCCCCTCTCCTTACCTTCCCCCAGAGAATGCAGCTAACATCCGGTGCATCCTGGGCTGTGTGTGTCTGAGGAGCGGGTGGTATGTGACATGCCTGCGACAGAACAGAGCCCCCGCACTTTCAAATACTCTCTGCCACAGTCACCCCACGACAAGAAGCAGAGAGGACTCACAACAAAAGAAAGGGAAGACTTAGCCCAAACTGCCAAGTGCTTGCCATCATTTCCAATAAAGACGTGTACACAGAGCACGAGGAAAAAGGCCTGTTGAATCAAGATGGCCAAAACAGGAGGAGAGGGGAAAAACATCAAGCCCAGTCCTCCCTTCTCCTTACCTTCCCCCAGAGAATGCAGCTAACATCCGGTGCATCCTGGGCTGTGTGTGTCTTTGGAGCGGGTGGTATGTGACATGCCTGCGACAGAACAGAGCCCCCGCACTTTCAAATACTCTCTGCCACAGTCACCCCACGACAAGAAGCAGAGAGGACTCACAACAAAAGAAAGGGAAGACTTAGCCCAAACTGCCAAGTGCTTGCCATCATTTCCAATAAAGACGTGTACACAGAGCACGAGGAAAAAGGCCTGTTGAATCAAGATGGCCAAAACAGGAGGAGAGGGGAAAAACATCAAGCCCAGTCCTCCCTTCTCCTTACCTTCCCCCGGGCCGTGCAGTACCCGGGACACAATGTTCAAGCTGCGGTCTGGAGCCCAGCAAAGAACCGAGCGAGGCAACCCCGCTCAAATGTGACCCCAAGCCCCGCAGGTCGCCCAGGAGCAGCGCCGCACCTGAGGGAGCCGAGGGCCCCGCCACACAGCCCCCCCCACCCAGGGGGCCAGCAATCGGTGCTCCCCAGTGCCCCGCACTGGGAAGAAAAAAGTTGAACCTGCCGGAGGCAGGAAAAATTAAAACTGAGTGATGTGGATGTGGGGGAGGAGTTATAGGGATTTAAAGAAATAGAAGAAGGTCCTGTGACGGAGGCAAGTGCCTCATGAAGTAAGTACTGTGATGAGGAAGAGTGGACGTGGAGGTAATGGGTATTTACATGGACAGATTTTAATGTTTGCTGCCATATAACTGCTTGGCCTCATTAGGTTGCTGGGTTTAACCCGCGGCCATGCAGGATTCATTGCAATGGTAACATAATTAAATGCAGGATATTTTATCCAATGGACAAATTGTTAACATAAGTAATGAAAGGGGAAATTCGGTTAAACAAATGTTTTTTGTGAATGAAATGTTCAATAATATTTTAAAAAGGTGAACAATATATTAAACAGCCAAAATAGACTAGACCAAGATGGCCACCTTGTTTAAACCATATTGTATGGTGTTTTAAATGAACGTCACATGACCAGAAGACAATGAATCGCCTGTGTTCAGAAATAAAGGAAGCCCATAGCTTGAGGCTGTAAGAAAAGCCTGAGGAAGTCCCCGAGTTGGGATTTAACACATGGCAAAACTACAACAGTTGTACATTTCGCAACCAATTTGTAAGTCTATGCTGACTTCAAATGTTTTACTTGATGTATTTTATCTAAAATAAAAGTTATATTTTAGCACTGGTATTCTAGGATTGAGTGCTTGTGTTTTTTTGGGCTGTAAATGCAGTGAGTGGCATGCATTGTAGTCACCCATTTGTGACAGGGGGGGTGTGGTGTGTGTGGTGTGTGTGGTGTGTGTTTTACACAAAACATATATTTAATCTGCAAGACTTTTTAAATTTATTACCACATTGGAAAACATATATGCCTCCTATAGAACTGTACATACTGTGTATTCTGAATACCAGTATTCAGAATAGGATTATTGCCTGTATGTGTCAAACAAATACTTCAGGCAAGTACAAAAATATGAATTATATGGCTCTTTTATGAATTGCCATACTATGAATGTATTATGAATTGAGGTTATGAATTGTCAAATTAAGGCTGTATTATGAATTGATGCTGTGAGCGTTATTGTATAGCACTTTAAAGGAATAGTGTGCTCAAAAAATGTTATTGGCTAAAAAGATGGCCCATAATCAAAAATATATATATAAATATCTTTAAACAAAGTCCCTATGTAAAGTTTTGAGCAAATGAAGCTCAAACTCAATAATTTGAAGCACTAGGAGGCATCCATTTTGTGAAATGGATGAGCCTCCTGTGCTGCCCTTTCAGCACTAATGAAGCAAAAGCCAACCAGCTGTAATAAACAAAAACTAACCCTGGGTGGTGTTTGCTTCATTGGTGCCGGAGACCAGAGAATGCAGGCAGGAAAGCTGCATCTAGGTAAGTGCTTATTTCTTTTTTTTCTTAAATAATCACTGCAAATATAAAAGCTGTAGTTTTCTTTCTAAGTTTTCCGGGCTGGAGGAGCTCAGAAAACTTAGAAAGAAAACTGCAGCTTTTAAAACGTTGTATGTATGTTTGCGGTGGCTTCAGCTTGGAGTCCCCAGGTGGCGCGTGGTGGCTGGGTGACTTGAGGGCGACTGCTTAATAGATGATGCAGCAAGACTTGAAGGTGATTCATGCATGCAGTGGGAGCCAGTGAAGGTCGATGAGGGCAGGGATGATGTGGTTATATCTTTGTAAACCCTTGATGAGGCCTGCAGCCACGTGTAGGATACTTCTCAGGGGCACAAGGAAGGACGACAGGTGGCCCCTTGTACCTATGAGCAGCATTATTTATAAACTTGTGGATGTGCAGTACCCTTGTGCCCTGGCAGTACTTTCTTAATGAATGCACCCTGTAACTCTGCTGTGACAGTCTTGCAGTAAAAGACCACAAACAAAGAAGAATTTTCTTTGAAAAAAAACACAGTATTAAGAACAAATAATAAGTAACCACAACAATCAGGTGTGCGTGAGCAGGTAAATCAGGAACTCTGCATGGCTGAACAAGAGGGCTGCCCACGTTTGCAATCATCTTCATTTAGAACTAAGGCGCCCAACCCCTTTCCGTCATCAGTTATCTTGCCAACCCTCTTCCCCTATGACGCCACTTCCAGCAGCATTGCCTCACGCCCCATGACGACTATACTGACAAATGTATGTGAAAGACCCAAGAGCAGGCCTCACAGGCTGGTGGGTAGCGTTGCTAAGAGCGGCATCCACCGAAGCTTCCTGCTTGATCCATTGCCTTTGCAAATGATTGATACCTTTATGTCTTTGCTTAATTGCATTCTTCTTTTTGTTGAATGTAGCTGCTTGTTCACCACTCCTTTTGTTTCTTAATTAGTTTTGAGCGTCATTAGTTAGATACTTAGCCCATCTCTTATGAGCATAAACCTTGTATTTGTACCTGGTAATGAAAATCCAGCCAGGGTGACTAAGAAGCCACTGGTTCCTCACTGTGCTTGATTGCAACAGTTTTATTTCACGAGGAGATGCATATTGCGGATGGGATTCTGAGTAATCCATTTTAAATGAGAAGCCCCTTTTTCCTTTGAAATCAGAGTTTCTACACAAGTTCATCATTTAATCTGTTTATAATTATGACAATCATGACAAAAAAAAGCTAGTCAAGGAAAGGAGATGCAGATAACAAGAAGAAATAAATCAATAATTCACCTAAAACATAATTTTCTGCTCATCATCAGACCACGAATTGACAGGGCTAACTAAATTAAATAAATAAAAAGAACTGTCAATTGGCCACACACTATACTTCATAAGGCAATTTTTATGAACTTCAATTCATTCAGTAATTTCAATAATTCAATTGATTAGAAGATTGATTTGTTTGCCGAAAACATGAGCCAAAAATCTTGGGTATTAATCCCCTGGGAGCACCGGAGACCCAAAGTGATAGCCACAGCAGGCAGAAACACACGCGGTTGTGTTGGAAAACGCTGTGGTTTTTCTTTCCAAGTTTCTCAGGCTCCTCCGAGCCGGAGGAGCATGAGAAACTTGGAAAGAAAAACCGCAGCGTTTTTCAACACAATAACGTTGTATTTATGTTTGCGGTCGCTTCAAAAGCGACCGCAAACATAAATACAACGTTTTTAAAGCTGCGGTTTTATTTCTAAGTTTTCCGGGGTCCTCCAGATTATTTTTTGTAAAAAAAATAAATAGCACTTACCGAGATTCAGCTGCAGCTTTCCTGCTCTGGTCTCCGGTCCCCGTCCTCCGCCTACAGCACTAATGAAGGGAAAGCCACCCAGCAGTAGCCTTTGTTTACTACAGCTGGCTGGCTTTTCCTTCATTAGTGCCGCAAAAGCCAGCACAGGAGGGCCTCCATTTCACAAAATGGCTGCGCCCCTGTGCTTGCTTTTTCGAATTTTGAGCTTGAATAGCTCAAAATTTTACATAGGAAGTTTTAAAACGGAGAATGCTAGTATTTGTTTTTTTATGTGGCCTATCTATTTTTTAAATAAAAATTTTTACTAGACCATCCCTTTAATCCACTCTTTGTGATATACAGATCTGGCAAAGTATTTCTCCCTTATTGCCAGCGTTCCTGTACAGGTTATCAGGAGATGTCTGATGTCTTGGACATAACCTTCACCACATCGATCACATTCCCATGCACTATGATCAAGATTATTCCATATTCTCGAAGTCTCATTTGTTTTTACTAGGTTTAATCAAAATCGGAATCTTAGCAATTCGGCTTGCCATTTGGGGTTAGGAAATCTTAAGTAAGGCAATAATAAAATGTGTTTGTACTTGAGTTTGCATAATTATGCTTTAGTTATTATCGAATCTGTTCTTAACAGAGCGCGCTTGGCTTTATCAGGATTTTCAGTGTCAGCATTTCAGTACTAATCTCGCATGTCTAATATTTGCTCTACATTGCTTTTCAGATTGGACAGAAATGCACTTTTTAATAGGTTCATAAGAAAAACAACATTTTCGTACAGTGAGTGTTTACAAGGAGCTAAATAGATCGATATAAAAGTAAAAGTTTCCATTGGAAGCAAGATTGAAGAGAATTCTATCCCAGTTCATATCTTCAATGCGCAAATTAAGTGTTTTTTTTTCCTCTCCCCATAAATGACATGTTCACACTATTGCTTGAGCAAATGATAGGCCTCCTGGCTGTTCCCTGATCTCTCCAGGTTGTGAAAGTGTGTGTAAGTGTGTGTAAGTGTGTGTAAGTGTGTGTAAGTGTGTGTAAGTGTGTGTGAGATATATATATATATCATGGCCACGGTAGTGGCCATGTAGTTATGGTTAAGTTGCTGTTTCCATAGGAAGAGCACTTTTTGGGCGGCTTATAACTTCGCTCCCCCTGGACGAATCCTCACCAAACTTTGCAATATATGGGCCACTCTGAATTTTTTTGCAAAGTTTGGTGAGGATTCGTCCGGGGGTGGGAGGGCCAAAGGTATAGGGGGGGTCCAAAACTTTTTTCCCCCATAGACTGAATGTCAAACATTTTTTGCTGGCGCCTACAGCCCAAACCGCTGGACGGATTTTCACCAAATTTGGACCAGGAGCAGCGGTTTGGTCCCGAAAGTGTGCTTTTGCAAATTTGGTGAAAATCCGTCCAGTAGTTTTTTCTTTTTAAAAATGACCAAAAAGTAGGTAAAAATAAAATTAGTGATATCTGTGTTCGGTCCGTGGACACACTTCCCTGTTCGCTCCGCGGACAGTGTCCCGATTGGCCAACCAGCTTGCGTGATGTCCGCGAACATGCGATGTGGTCGCTGATTGGACGGTGTTAAGCGTGAAGCGCGTCAGATTTTCGGTAGCGCCCCCCATCTTGGATTCGCGGACGTCCGCGGACCGCGCGATGAAAGTTTGTTCTAAATGTGTATTTAATAGAGTGTGTTGGTGTGTACGAGTGTTTGGGGAGGATGGAAGGGTATGAGATAGGTTAAATGTTGTGCTTTTTTCTGTGGTAGACATTCTTTTTGTGTTTGATTTGTCTGCGGACATCAAGGGTGTTCTGAAATGTTCTAAATAAACTGAATGGGAGATGTTCTGCGGACTCAATATGTGTCCGTTTTGTTCGCAAGTAAGGTGAAACTGTTCTAAGAACACTCGAGGAGTCCTGAAATGTTCGCAAATAAACAAAATGGGGGTGTTCTGAGGACGCTGTCCGTATTGTTCGTTGTTAAGTTGAAAGTGTTCTAGGAACTCTCGCGTTGTCCTGAAATGTTCGTACATAAACAAAATGGGGGTGTGTTCTAAGAACACACGCGTTGTCCTGAAGTGTTCTAAGAACTCTCGCGGTGTCCTGAAATGTTCATAGGGGTGTCCTGAAGACCCTCTAAGAACACTCGGGGTGTCCTCAAATGTTCGCAAATAAACAAAATGGGGGTGTTCTGGGGACGCTGTCCATATTGTTATGTGGCAAGTTGAATGTGTTCTAAGAACACTCGGGGTGTCCTGAAATGTTCGTAGGGGGTGTCCTGAAGACACTGTCCGTATTGTTCGATGGCAGATTGAAAGTGTTCTAAGAACTATCTCGGTGTCCTGAAATGTTCGCAGGGGGTGTCCTGAAGACGCTGTCCGTATTGTTCGATGGCAGGTTGAAAGTGTTCTAAGAACTCTCGCGTTGTCCTGAAATGTTCGCAGGGGGTGTCCTGAAGACGCTGTCCATATTGTTCGATGGCAATTTGAAAGTGTTCTAAGAACACTCGGGGTGTCCTGAAATATTCGCAAATAAACAAAATGGGGGTGTTCTGAGGACGCTGTCCGTATTGTTCGTTGTTAAGTTGAAAGTGTTCTAGGAACTCTCGCGGTGTCCTGAAATGTTCGTAGGGGGTGTCCTGAAGATGCTCTAAGAACACTCGGGGTGTCCTGAAATGTTCGCAAATAAACAAAATGGGGGTGTTCTGGGGATGCTGTCCATATTGTTCTGTGGCAAGTTGAAAGTGTTCTAAGAACACTGGTAATGTCCGCGGACATTAAAAGTTTCCATAGGCCATAGTTGAAATGTTTTACTCTATGGGTGTGATCATGCACCCAACACTCTATGCCCTGGCCACAACCACTGCAGCATATCACATTTGTAGTTGCTTATAACTTTGGGTCAAAAACAAATTTATAAGGAACAAAGTTATAAGATACTATGGGTGTGATATGCTGTGATGGTTGTGGCCAGGGCATAGAGTATATAATATACTTACTGTTTGGTTTAGTAACTGGAGTACATATATTTCTTGTTAAATGCTGTGATAAAAGAAAATAGCATGTTAGTATTAGTATTTTGTAATGACTTTTTACATTGTATAATCAACATTTTTTTTTGGACCCTCATATTTAGTAGATTACAAACCAGAGTACTGTGCAATTTGCTCATTTTCTGTGTTCATTGCTAAAATCATTGGGTCTGTGGGAGAAAAAAAAATCCATGTTGGATTAAAAAAAAAAACTTTTTCTGTTATGCTACAGTTTATTTATTTGTTTGTTTTCAGTGTTCATTTGTTGTTTTTGGCTAATGCTTTATACATTGGGTTGTTGCATTTTTTTTGGAGCAGTAACATATTTATTTGTTTGGATATTATGAAATTTTGGAGCAGTTAGATACCAGTAGGCGTATTCTAACTGTCTATTTTTTGATCTATTTTAGTGGAATTGATTTATCTGTTTGGATATGGTTAAATTTTGGGACAGTTAGATACCAATTGGCGTATTCTGTCTATTTGTTTTATATATTTTAGTGGTATTCATTTATGTGATTAATTGTTGTAGAGTCTTTGGGCAGTTAGATAGCTTTTGGAATATTCTAACAGTTTATATTTTTTACTGCAAGTTTACTTGAGGTTTAAGTACAGTTTAGTTATCAAATTTTGGTTTTAAGAACATTAAATAAGCGTTTGTAAGATTTGCTGGTAATCTCTGCTTTAGAGTAATGGTACTATCATTACATTGAAACCATCCACATTTCTTTTTAATATATGCAGTGTAGTGCCCTGAATTGGTTTTGGCTCCTGCGTGGTAGATTATACCTATTGTTGTGAAGGCTTTCTTACCAAGTGATATTTGACCATGTGTGAATCCAGTCAGCTTGCAGTTGTTTTTGGTACCATCTGCATTGTAACGTGGAAGCATTAGTATTACATATTTACTATGTGTTTGTATTACTAACGTGGAGCGATTATCTGAATTGCAGGTAGAGCATAATCTACCATGGTTTGCATGTTGTACAAGTTGCTGAAATGGAATGGATTCACAATTAGGTATTGATAGATATATATATACATATATATACAAAGCGTTCATTGGGGATTTCTTCTCGTGTCACATTGTTGCAGAGAGTGCATGTATGTTTCCACATGTATGAAATCTGCAAGATTTCATTTATAGATATGTTTTTGTTTTCCAGTACTTGTAGTAAGTACATTAGAAATTCTTGTGGATCTTCCTGTGAGTTTATAGTGAATTTCACCATTCCAGCACAGTAGTCCAATTGTTGTCTTATTCCATAAACACTATATGTGTTGTCAGGATTGTTTGCTGCATTTCTGTGAAGTACTAACATTTGCAAACACAATGGGTCTGTACTGTGTAAGTAAATGTTCACAACAATTGGTGATAATTGAAATAGAATATTCATTGCTACCTTTGCGTAGCAATTTACACCAACTATATTTGAGAGTTTAAATGGACCAGGTAGTTCCGTATCTGACTGCTTTTTTTGGCGTTTGTCTTCCTTCTTTGAAGAAGTACCTGGTTTACTTTCCCTAATTGATTCTTTTTTGCTTGTGGTACTTGATGAAGTATTACTTTCTTTTTCTCTCTTTGGAGGATTTGCAGTGACCTCCTGTAGCTTTTCTGTTTGATTTATTTTTCTTTTATAATGTTTTACTTTTTGTGGAACAGAATATGTGTTTAGATGGGGAGTGTATAGTGAGCAAAGTCTATTGTATTCTAAAATGCAAGGAATATCAGCTTTTATTTTACTTGCATCAAAATTGATTAGAAATAGACCCTCAAGTGTACGTAAGCGTGATAGTGCCACGTAGCTCATGCCTTCTTTAAAGACTGTGTTACCAATATCTATCATTGCTTTGTCTAAGGTAAGACCTTGTGATTTATGAATCGTGACTGTGTATGCAAGAGTTAGAGAAAATTGTTCTCTGCGTACATACATGTCTTTGAAGAGAAGGAATCGAGCTGTTGAGCGTCCTATCCTTTTAACTTCTGAAAGTTTGTCAAAGAGTAAATTGACAAACTGAATTTTGTTGTCACGGGGGTATGTTTGAAAGCCAACAACTGTACTCAGTGATCCATTAACTAGTCCTTGGTCCATGTCAAGGTTACGTTTAAGCATTACTCTGCAATTTAAGGATAATTTTAATATCTTTTCTAAGCCTGCTATGTTTGAGATTGATTTTTCTAAACTATTTAGTCTTGTTGTGGCTTGGTCACACATAGGTAGTGTCATACCATGTACATCTAGTTTGTCTGTGGCGCTAATTTCCATTATTGGTTGCATTTCTTCACATAACATTATTTCATTGAATTTAAAACAGCTTGCAAGAGTTGGCATTAAGGCCATACAATTGACATTTTTGTGGGCTAATTGTTCCATAACATCTGTAGCACATGCATTATCGCCATAAAGTTCATTAATTTGCCGGGTTTTCAATATTGTTTCTGCTTCTTTAGAGAGTATACCAACTCTGATACTTTTTAAGATGTTGGCATAAGTGAGATCTGCAGATTGCTGCATGTTTTCTGTTAATTCTCTGTATTGGAAATGTTGCCATAGGTTGACATTTCCAATGCTGCCAACAGTTTTACGGCAGAGTTTGTGTCCTAATGTTTTAAAAATAGGCTCACATTTTACTGGTGTCAATTGAAGATCTCCAAAAACAATAATGTGTTTTCCTGCAAAGAGCTCTTCATAGTTTGTTTTCAGTACTTCTTGTAATCTGAGGTGAATCAAAGCCAATATTAGGTTGGAGACCATGCTCACTTCATCTATTAGTAGCATTTTCATTTGTTTCAATACTCTGCGTAGTTCCATTGCAGCTTCTGCAGAAAGTTTATAATAGTCTAATTTGTTCTGGTGTTCTACTCGCAATAGTAGTAATCGGTGTAAAGTGACACCACCTATGTTGTAGGCAGCTAAACCTGTGGGGGCAGTGACAACAGCTGACAGTTTGTTGTTTGTCAATTGTTGAAGGAATTTACTGATGATTTTGATAGGAATGTTTTGCCAGAACCAGCTTCACCACTGACGTACAGTAGTATAGGTTTATAATTATGGCAGGAACATTCTTTATTTTCATGTTGTACACCACGTGCAATTTGTTTTGTTACTTCTTCATAAATGCTACTTTGCTCATTGTTTAGTTTTGATTGTAGTATAGTTAAGTCTTCTTTATCTTCATACTGACACATGGTGTTTTCTACTTCTATCATAGCTAATTCTGCCTCATTTATTATTAGTGGCTCTTGGCATCCTGTTACAGAAGGTTGACTACTGTCAGGAGTGTCTTTAACTAGTTGGGCCTGGAGTTCTTCTTCGTGTTGCTGTTCATTGTGCAACATTGTTTTGTATTGTGTAAAGTTTACATCAGTTATAGTGCTTTCATTTTCTTTTAAAGCATCTTCATATGAGTCATAGTTTTCTAGTATTTCTTCTTCTTTTCTCCATGGTTTAAAGAGTTGTAGCAGGGACATGTAATATATTTCTTTATGTTGAGGAGTCTTCAATGACAATTTGATATGATTAATTAAACTAAGCTGCCTTCACAGTTTGTCACTATGTATTTACCTTTTTTTTCATCCGGTTTTATATTATTTTTGTATGTGTAGTTTTGGGCTATGTGGTATAGACACATGGTTTCCAAAGTATTACTTCTGTTTGGGTAGTATGTGTCCAATAAATTGTTTTTTAAAATGTCTTGGCTGTTGGGATCATGTTTGGCTATTGTTTCTATATCTTCATATGATTTTAGAACTCTTTTTCTAGATTTAGCTGGACCAATACTTAGCCATACTATATTTTCAGATTTACCATACAATGCAGTACCAGTTAAACGATCAGCTGCTTCATATGATGCACATTCTCTATGGGAGAGCATTTTTATGCCCAAGCTGTATAATTTCTGAGACACTGTTTTATCTGATAACAGGTCATTCCAGAAGTCTTGGAGCTATGTCTTTTCTGCTTTGGTTAAGTATGCTGTGACATATAGTGCAACTGCAGTAGAATTGTCTGCAATGTACTGCACATCTATGTTTGCATTCCATAAGTGGGCAATGATTGCATTATAATCATTGATATATTTTTCTTCTTCTTTTCTTTTTATGTAATATGTATTTTTAGGTGACTTACCTTTAACACTATGTCTAACTGAAGACATGAGGTTGTTCACTTGACTTGTATTTGTAACTGGCCTAGGGAAACCAAATCGGCATTTGGTGTAGTATTTCCCTTTGTTTTTGTATTTGCGACGACAATATTTGCCACATTTATGTCTTTGAAATTGTAAAGTTTGTGCATGAATAACACTATTTGTGGATTCTGATGGAATTTCACAAGACATATTTTTCAATAAACTGTAAAACAGTGGCATCACTGTCTTGACCAAATGTAGGAGCATCTTTAATCCATAAAAGCATGTGGATATGTGGTGCTCCTCTGGCTTGGTATTCTTTTCTCCAAAAGAAGTGTTGCACTTCTCCAAGGGGAGGAACAGTTTTATTACAAATAAAATGTAGCATTGCAATGAAGCGATGGTGAAAATATCTTGAAACATTAACAGGATCCAAAGAACAAAGTTCTCCTGGTGTTAGTATATCTATGTTTGTTTTGTTTTTATTTGATATGCGTAGGAAATCATGTAAATCTTCCCATGCATATTTTGCACAACTTAATGTAACAAACCAAGTGGGTGGGCCAAGGTTTCTGATCATACAACGTACATCTCCGTGACGTCGAAACAAGTACTCTTTAGTACCATGCATATTTGCTAATAGATTTGTAATATTTGATTGTAAAACCTCATCCTTTTGTTGCACTTTTTGTAATAATTGTGTAGCTGTCATATTTTGAAAGTGAGATCCTGATTTTAATATGTGTGCAACTCTGTAAAAAAGTTGCTAGTTCACTTTCAAAGAGTAGGTGGAATATGTATTCCACATTTTGTCTAAATCTGGGATCTTCAGAATACATCCGTAATGAGCGGTATTCTGAAGCTGATATTTGAATAGGTCTATCATCATACCTTCCTCCTTTGCCAGTAGGAAAGAGTAGAGGAAAAGCATGTGCTTCTATTCTTTTTCCCATATGCTGATTGGTGATCCTTTTGTTTGACGCATGTGGTATGTTTCCAGTGCATCTTCTATGGTTTCATTCGAGTGCAAAGGATGAATTGTATAATGGTCTAAAGTATATGATATTATAGCAGGATCTAGTAGCTCAAATTGACCAGCTTCTTGTGTTTCTTGAATTATTTCAATTGTATCTTTCAAGTTTTCTTCAATATTAATTTCTTTGTAATATTCATTATTCTCTTTAAGATATTGTAAGGCTTGTCTAACTTTATGTAAATCTACCAGCTGTAGCCATATTATTTTGTCTTTTGTAGGTACTCCATTTACTAAGATAATTAAAGATTGCTGCATTGGACGTTGCACTCCTAGAGTATGCACATTTTCTTTTAGATCTAATGGTAAATAAAGTACTTTTCCAGAAATGCCTTTTACCAATTCAGAGGGAATTAATATTACTGTTTTTGGTTGAAGGCGTATTATTGCTTGAAATGGGTGTACTGTTGAATTATGATGCTCTCATATAAATTAAGTTGTTGTAGGGGTTTTGGTAGTGGGTATAATTCCAAATTATTTGTGATAGCACGTGAAGGAGTTTGGTTGTTGTCAAGTTTTGTAGTGCAGTAACGGCAAAGTATTAAGGGGTCACTTATTTCGGATTTGTTTTCTGCTACAAGGTAGAGAGCTAATTCAAACCATTTAGAATCTTCATTGTCTTCTATTTTATATGATAGGTCTACAGATTTTGTGTTACGTTTATAAAATTTTGTGCGGCAACATACAAATACATGGTTTGGTACTTCAGCTGAGGTACATTTAAATTTTAGTATTTCCTTTTTGTATGTGTTTAGCAAAAGGTTGCCATGTGTAGAATTGTTGCTGATTTGGTTTAAAGCTATTTCCTTCTGTAAATGGCTTTCACTTCCAAAATATTTTTTCTGGATATAGTCAATTTCTTGAAGTAGGTCTTATGCTGTACCATGTAGAAGAATGTTATTTAAATTTTCTAGTGCTAAAGCAGGTTTTTTTTAGCATAGTACAGTTTATAGACTACATTTCTTATAGTTGAATGATGTGTTGATATTCTTTTGATATCATGGAAGGTGGTTTTATAAGTAGGTCCTGTAATGCAAGCCAATGAATGTCCTTGTAGTCCTGTGTATTTGCGCACTGGACAGGTATCCATATTTTGCAGTAGTTCAATTTTGATTTAGTCTTTGCTTTTTACATATTGATTGAGGAATTGGCGTAAAGACTTGAAAAATTGTTTAGCAATGTTACATATTGACGTGCATGGCCATTCGTACAATAGACGTTCTGATTCAGTTGAATGGAGGGGTAATTCTAAGTTTTCAGGACATATTTTTGTAAGGAGTACTTCTTGTTCCATTATAGTATTATTAACTTTTTCATAACCTCGACCACTGCTATGTATGGCAATTGTATTTGTTTGTTTTTGTTTGTACGCTTCTTCATTAAAGCATGGTTCTGTGCTCGTAGTGTGACTCCATTCACCTCCGCAGATACTTAAGAAGTTCTTTCTGTTGACATTACGTTTATTGAGAAGTCTTTTTTGTAATTTAGTTATTAGTTTTGTTAGTGGTTTCATTTTGTTTAACACTAAAATAAATAACTTTCTTTTGAGAAGAATTGCACTATCTATGAACGCTTCTAAAATTAATTTCCTACGATAGGTTTTAAGCATTGAACCTGATTTCTCTCCTGTTTTTATAAGATTTTGAAGGACTTTGTGACAGAACATTTTGGCTAAAATACTTTTCTTGGTATGCTTACTTTGCACTATATTAAAATTTAAAGAAGCAGTTTTATCTGTAGTGATAGCTGATTTTCTGTTAATTGTTTTTTGGTTTGTTTTACATTTTGATAGAAAAGGCAAAGTTTTTGTACTTGAAACATCTTGCGCTTCACTAAATGACTATTAGCTGTTTTGTTTGAACTTTTTTTTACAAATTCTGCTAGAGATGGATGCTCATGTTGGACACTTATTTTCATTTGCTCTACTTCTGCGTTGCTTTCTACGGACTTGACTTTTGGTAGGCATTCTTTAGGGTCTGTTGAAAAAAATAAAGAAGGTATGGGTTGGGGTGTTCTGCAATGTATGTGTGCTGTGTGCATGAGTGTTTGAGTAAGATGATGTATGTAATGGTGTCTGACTGTGCATTGGGAACTACAACTAGTAGGGATGTGTATTCTTCAATTCATATGTTACTAAACTCAGGTTCAGATGACAGAAAAAAATAAGCTAGTGGTGTGGAGAAGTACAAATAGTAAATCTAATGTATACAATAAAAACAGTTGTTTGTTCTATAATATGAAAATTCTAGCGGTTGAGTTGGGTAATTTGTGTGTCCAAAAGTAGGAATTTCTGCGCCATTCTGGTTGTAAATCGCTGTTTAAGACATGGGGATTTTTGGACACAATGGTGCACACTCTCTATTTTTAGGCACAGAAATAGCATGAATTAACTTTGCAGTATGTTTGAGTAGGAACAAGTTACTTACCTGTAACTGTTGTTCTCCAGCATGGGTCTGGCATGGATTCACATGCTCATGAATATTCCCCGTCATCAGGCTGGAAATCCTCGGTAAAGAAAAATCAGTATCAGTTTTGTTTCTGATCTGTCTTTCGTAGTAGTAACCAATCACTGATCTCTGCGTCATACTGACCACAGCCAATGACTGCCATCTCCCTAAGCCCCCCCTCTGGCAGCCATCTTCAGGTTTGGTAGCACGTGAAGTGGCAGTATGACCAAGTGAAGAGCCGCAGAGGGGAAGGCGGGAGGGTTCGCATGTGAATCCATGCCAGACCCATGCTGGAGAACAACAGTTACAGGTAAGTAACTTGTTCCTTCTCCAGCATGGGGTCTGGCATGGATTCACATGCTCATGAATAAAAGAATACATAGCAGTACACACATGCACAACCACGGGAGGTGGCAACAGGCTCAACATTAAGCAATACAACAACTCAACATTAAGCATCTCTTACCTTCTCACCAGGCTCACCTTAGGCGAACAGGTTGCGCAGCACTGCTTGGCCGACCCTGGACTCCTCCCTGGAATCCCGGTTGACGCAGTAGAATTTCGTGAAGGTGTGCGTCGACCTCCAAGTAGCAGCCCTGCAGATGTCCAGCAGGGGCACACCAGATATGAAAGCCGTGGTAGCTGCGATCGCTCTGGTGGAGTGGGCTCTCGGACGGCCGGGCAGCGGTCGGTTTGCCAACCGATGACAGTACATGATACAGCCGGAGAGTCATCTGGAAATGGAAGCCTTTGAGAGAGCCTTCCCCTGATTGACAGGTCCAAAGTTCACAAAAAGTTGTGACGTCTTCAGAAAACTCTTTGTGCAGTCCACGTAGAACTTCAGCGCTCTAGCTACATCCAGCGAGTGCAAAGTCCTTTCAGCCGGCGACGAAGGCGACGGGAAGAAAACAGGCAACACCAAGGGTTCGTTGAGGTGGAAGTCCGACGGCACCTTGGGCATGAAGGAGGGGTGCGTCCTGAGTACTACCCTCGTGTCGTGAAAAGTCAAGTACGGGGGCTTGCAGGAAAGGGCCTGGATCTCTCCCACTCGTCGTGCAGAGGTGATGGCCACAAGAAACGCTGTTTTCCACGACAGGAACTTCAACGGAGCTGAGTGCAGAGGCTCGAACGGAGGTCCCATGAGCTTGGTCAGCACCACGTTGAGCTCCCACGCCGGGGCCGGAGCCTTCACCGGCGGGAACGATCTGTACAGTCCCTTCATGAATTCTTTCACCAGACGATGAGACCACAAAGACGTCCGTCCCGTGGTTCTGGTGTATCGGGAGATCGCAGCAAGATGAATCTTGATGGAAGCGTGCGCCAGTCCAGCCTTGGCCAGCGTCAGTAAGTACGGCAGTACTTGAGGAGCCGTAATCTGTAGAGGGTTAATCTTCTGTGCATGGCACCAGACAGAGAACCTCTTCCATTTGTGTTCGTAGCATTTAAGAGTTGAGGACGCCCTGGCCTTTGCAAGAACCTCTCTGCAGTCGGCCGGTATGTCGTAGCCTCCAAACTCTAACGCTGCAGGAGCCAGGCCTGCAAGTTCAGCGACTTCGGGTCGTGATGGAGGATGGCGCCTCCTTCCCTGTAGAGAAGATCCGCGTCCACTGGCAGCTTGATTGACGGGGACGCTGACAAGTCCAGAAGGTCCGGGAACCATATCTGCCTCGGCCACGCAGGTGCGAAGAGGATCATCCTGCACCGTGACCTCTTGAGCTGGTTGATGAGCCGGATCAGCAACGGCAATGGAGGGAACGCGTAAAGAAACAGGCCCTCCCAGGGGAACGAGAAAGCATCGCCCATGCCCCTCGGCTGGGGAAACCTGCTGGCGAACCTCCGGCACTTGGAGTTCGTCGCCGTCGCGAACAGATCGATCTGGGGAGTGCCCCCACCGTCGGAAGAGGCGGTCCACTAGATCCTGTCGTAGCTCCCACTCGTGGCACGAGCGCAGCTCTCTGCTGAGCGAGCCGGCGATGGTGTTTTTTATTCCTGCCAGATGAAACGGCACCAGAAACATCCCTTGGGCGACGGCCCAATGTCACAGATCCTGCGCCTCCTTGGACAGGGCTGGGGATCTGGTACCGCCCTGCTTCCTGATGTAGAACATGGTGGTGGTGTTGTCGGTGAAGATCCTCACCACCTTGCCCTTGAAGGATGGAAGAAAGGACCTGAGGGCCCAAAACACTGCCCGGAGCTCCAGGACGTTGATATGGGGGGACTTCTCCGTCGGGAGCCAAAGGCCTCTCGCGTGCATTATGGAGAATCCCAGGTCCGTGAGTAGTTGGACGGTCCTCGCCGTGTGCTCTGCGGCGAGTTCCCTTGTCTTTGCTCGGATGAGCCAGTCGTCCAGGTAGGGGTAGACGTGGATCCCCTCCAGGCGCAGCCGCGCCGCCACCGGTGCGAGGCACTTGGTGAACACCCTGGGTGCCGACCTCAATCCGAAGGGAAGGGCTCTGAACTGGTAGTGACGCCCTTGGACCACGAATCTGAGAAACTTTCGGTGTCCCTTTAGGATGGGGATATGGAAGTAAGCATCCTCCAAATCCAAAGACGACAGGAAATCGCCCTCCTACAGCTGACCCAGGACGTGCTGGAGGGTGACCATCCGGAACTTCTGTGCCTTGATGAATTTGTTCAGTCGTCGTAGGTCCAGGATGGGACGCCATCCTCCCGTCATCTTCTTCACGAGGAAGTATCTTGAGTAAACTCCGGAGCCCCGAAGCCTCTTTGGGACGAGCTCGATGGCGCCTTTCTTGAGCATCGCCTTTACCTCCAAGAGAAGTTGAGGGACGTGATGTTCCTTCCTGGCCACGGGGGGGATGCGCGGGCACTTCTTTAGAAACTCGAGTGCGTGACCCTGGGCCAGGGCGTCCAGCACCCAACGGTCGGTGGAGATGGACTCCCACACGCTGACGAAGCTCGGTGGGGGCCCGACTCCACGGCCGGTTCAGTCCTGCTTCGACGAAGCTTTGCCGCCTTGTCCTACTTGGCGACGACGGCGGGGTCCGCCCGACTTTCCTCGTCCCCTGTAGGCTTCCTGTGACGACGAACGGGCCGCTTGACGATAGGTGGAAAATCCACCGCCGGAACCTTTGGAGGCACCCTGCTTGCCTCCGCCGCTCCGAAAGGGCGGCCGTCGTTGCTGGAGAACACCAAGAGCCCAGGCCGTCTCCGTCTTGATGGCTTGTAGGGAATCGTCCACTGTTTTCCCAAACAGGTTGCTCCCGTCGAACGGCATGTCCAAGACTCTGGTCTGCACGTTCTGCCGGAAGTCAGTTGCCTTGAGCCATCCACGCCGTCTAAGGCACACGCCGTTGCCCAACTGGCGAAATCCAGCGTCAGCGATGTCTGTCGCTATCGTAATGGCGTGGTCCGACGCCACTTCTGCTTCCTGCAAGATCTCTAGGGCCTCCGCCCTCTTGTCTGGTAAGAAGTCCAGCAGGGGGGCGATTTTGTACCACAACTCCCTGTCGTAGCGGGCTACGATAGCCAAGGCGTTGGCAGCCTTAATCGTCGTCGCTGCCGATGAGATGACTCTGCGTCCCATCGTGTCCAAATTCTTTCCCTCGCCGTCCGGTGGGGAGGTTGACGCAGAGGCCAAGGCCCCCTCTGCTTTCTTCCTGGCCGCCGTGGAGACGACCAAGTCCGGGGTCGGCTGTGCCCGAAGGCGCAAGGGGGCCGCGTCCAGGACCCGGTACTTCTTCTCGTACCGATCCCTTCTCGCAGGCGTTGTGGATGGGTTCTTGAGGAGGGCGAGACCCTCATCCCAGATATCGTCCAGTAGAGGTACAGCGAGGACCGTCTTCCTCTTGGTCTCGCGCCGTTGATAAAGGAAACCTTCCTTCTTCTCTTCCAGGCAGAGCTGGAAAAGCTCGGATGCCCTGGCGATCATGGCATGAAACGATCCAATCTCGTTGGGCGGGGAAGACCGGGGAGGAGGTGACGACGGGAGATCCTCGTCTGTACCCGTCGCGGCCGTGTCAGTCCCCGTATCATCCCCACGGGTCGTGGACGGGGAGGAGGGCTGAGCAGGGCGCGATGGTTGAAAAGGAGATGGAGGATGAATCCTTCTTCTCTTAGGAAGAGGGATCCCAGAAGGGCCTGGCTCCGGGTCCCCCGTCGGGAGCGGTTCCTCCGTTGGTGGTAACGGCAACCTCGTCCTTATCTCCGAGCATAAGGACTGTATAGCCAACAAAATGGCCGCCGAGTTGTCTTGCGGCACTGGTTGAGGGGATTCCGACGGGCTGTCAGGAGCCCCGTCGGCACCCTCGACGTTATCGTCGTCTCCGACGTCGGGGTCTCTCCCGACGGGCTGGTCTTCTTCCACGCCAACGCCGTGGCTTAAGACTTCGATCAGCTCCTCCTCAGAGGTTGAGGCCGAATCCACGACGACCTCCTGCCCCCCCTTTTTCTTCTCCGTCGGAGGTTTCACGGGGGTCCTGTCGATGGGCATGAAAGAGGACTCCCTCCGCGGTGGCAGGGAGACTCTGGGCCCGAGGTCTCCAACACTGGTGTAGCCTCCACAGACTGAGCCAGGGCCGCCGCGACTGTCTCGATAGAGGCCTTGGCCGGGTGGATCAAGGCTTTCACCACCTTAGGTGCGCTCACCGCCTTCTCCTTGGGGGGAGGGTCACCGCCTCGCTCCCCCTCCGATGGGGCCTTTGAGCTCGACCGGGGCCTCTCCAGGAGCTTCGCCGGGTGCTCGGCCTTCCTCTTACCCGAGCCAGAGCGTTGGCTCGTGGTTGATGGCACCGGGGAGGATGCGCCCTGCCTGGCGCCCATAGAGCCCAACCGTTCGGCACTCCCGATGCCAGCGGACTCGCAGTGCTTGGCCTTCTGTTGGGCCCCCGTCGCCGGGGCGCCCTCAAAGGTCTTAGAAGACCGCTCGGACTTCTTCTTTTTCTCGCCCGACGGGCTCTTCCCTTCCAGCCAGTTGGCGAGACGCAGATGGCGGTCCTTCATGGTCCGCTCCGACATATTGCCGCAAAACGCACAGTCCTTCTCCACGTGCGTCTTGTCCTCATGCAGGCAGTAGAGGCAAAGGGAGTGTTCATCCTCCTTAAAGACATTTTGAAGCTGGCATCCACGGCAGACCCTGAACAGCTTTCCGGGCGTTGAGCTTCCCTTCTCCTGGGCCATGCCGAGATGGGCCTGAGAAACTTCTGGAGTCCTCCAAAAGCGTGGCTCGACGAAATCTTCACCCTTGAGGGGCGTAGAAGAATCCGACACGGGTCCCCGTTGATCGGATAAAGAAACGGTGGAGCTTGAGGCTCTTTTGACCGAAAAAGAGAAAATGTTCCTAAGAAAAAGCGCGAAAAAAGCACTAAAGCTCGAGAGCAATAGCACAAGGATCCCAACACTTGAACGTGCAGTAAAAATCTGAAGATGGCTGCCAGAGGCAAGGCTTAGGGAGATGGCAGTTATTGGCTGTGGTCAGTATGACGCAGAGATCAGTGATTGGTTACCACTACGAAAGACAGATCAGAAACGAAACTGATACTGATTTTTCTTTACCGAGGATTCCCAGCCTGACGACGGGGAATATTCATGAGCATGTGAATCCATGCCAGACCCCATGCTGGAGAAATAATACAAATATTATGGTGACATTCTACTTACTTTTTTTCTAAAATGAGCAGTTTAATTCTTAGTTCTTTGTTCTTGAAATTCGGCTGCTTCTTTTCAGGAGAATGGTCTTCACTGCAATTGTAAAAGAAACAAATTAGTAATTTTGTTTGTATATAGCATTGTTTTTAATTTAGATATTGATTTTTTGAATTGAAATCCTCAGCACCTTCCTTAAAACTATCTTAATCACATAAGATATGTCGCACCAGTTCAATACATATGATATGTTCTTAATGAACAAATTGTATTGCAATGAGTAACTGTAACAAACAACATATCTTTAGTATGTCTTGTGAAATTCATAATGTACCACTGAATACCACAATTTCTGTAACTAAGCTGTTCTAGGTAATAGTGCCTTAATGTCATGCTTAAATTAAAGTAATCAAATAAATACAGTTTTTGAGATTGGAACATAGAGTGTGCATGCATGCAATTTTGTTTCAATATATGTAGTCTATAAATTTCATTTCCAAAATGTTAGTTTAACATGATTTGATAGTGTGTGTATTAAGAAAGTAAATAGTATAAAGGTTTATAAGTGATAGTTGATTTTAGGAAATTGGAAAAAAGACAGTAGATTCATTTTACAGATTACACAAGCTAAAGGTCAGTTTGAAAATGTGTTCATGTACTGTACAGAAAATATGCATACCTGTAGTTTGTGTTCATGCATATGGATATGCATGGAGCTACAAGTAGAAATCTTGGAGACTTGTATAGTATTTCTTGTAGATGGTGCTTGCCAATGATATGACACTTGTACTCAGAGAGATTCACTGTACATTTGCAGTGCTGATCTATGATGATGCAGTTAGATGTTGAGGTCTTGAATGTGATTGGTGCATGGTCATGTGATTTCTCAGCTACATCCAATGAGGGAATGCCACAGAGAGTGAAGTGGAAATGGTAGAAGGGCTGTTCATGTTAAGATATGTTCGCGGACATGGCGGTAGTTCGCGGACATCGGGAGTTACATCCAGGGATTTTTGGGTTCAGAAGTCATGAGAATGAGCTGTGAAAGGTATTGGTCAGGAAAGTTTAGTGGGTGTGTTGTGCCAGGAGAGAGTTTCTCAGATACTCTTTTTGCTGAGAGAACAACAGATAGCTATGGCTGTGTGTTTCAGAAAACAGATTGTTTGGATTTTGGGAGATTCGTGGATACATTGGTTGAAGGTGCATGCAGAAAGCTGTGGAGTAGCTGTAGATCTTGGATTTCCACATGTGGAAGTACACTGGCATGGAGTACGTGGAATGAAGTGGTTGGACTTGCTACCTCTCTGTGCTACTTTGGAAACAAAGCAACATCCAGACATAATTGTAATTCATTGTGGAGGGAACAGTTTAGGACATGTGTCTGGAATTTCTTTGCAATTTGCTATGAAAGAAGGACTTGGGAAAGTCATGGACATGTTTCCTAATTCTCAAGTAATATTTTCACGGATTGCTCAGAGACAAATGTGGCGTTCTTCTTCATTTGGTCCACAAATGGAAAAAGCAAGGCGCAATGTTAATACGGCTGTTTGTGCATTTCTAAGAGATTTTGGCATGTCCTCTTTTCACAATGAAAATATTATGTTTCGTAGTACATACATTTTTCGCAGAGATTAAGTCCATCTTACTTATGCAGGCAATCAGATTTTTCTGAGAAATGTACAAAATGCACTGCGACCTTTTTTAGAAATACAGCATCCATTTTGAAGTAGGTGTTAAGTATAGAGCAAATGATCAGGGCAAACCCAGAGGAACAAAACTACCCAAAGATTTAATTATTATTGGATTAAAAAAACACATATGTTTCATTAGATAAAGGCTAATAATTGTCACAGGTAAGTGAACACCAAACATTCCCAAACAAAAAACATACAGTGAAAATGAAATATTAGTACATACAGACCACAAAGCATCTCATCAGTACAACCCTTTATTATTTTTAAGGGAATTATATTGATATAGGTGTAGACAACATCGACTTGGTGCCCAGTGTATACAATAAACACTGTGGTATAAAAAGTCGACAACTGTTTCAGCCTTTCAGCCAACTTGGATAGCTTTGAATAGGACGGCCTTCATCAGGACGGGGAATTGTGGTCGGGGCTCTGGCAAGAGCTTCCTGTGATGATGATCGTGCTTAAATGACTTTCGCACATGGAATCAGTTTATTCGGTCAGCGCCTGGGGTGTGGGCTGCCAAAGTCCCTGTCCAATCACAATGGATAAGACAGTCAAGTGCTACATATGCAGCATCTTCATGCTTTACAGGGAGTTGCATGTGAAGTGTGTGCTATCAAGCAGCACGTACAGTCTAGTCTAGTCTAGTGTGGTCCCGGTCCCCTCGTCTACGGGTACACCTCTGTAGAAGCTTAAGTATCCCTACTGCATCGTTCGCCGGGATTCTCAGTGTGTTCGTGTCTCGTCGTCGTGGTTGTGGCTTGTCTTAGCGGTTGGGTACCAAAAACACATGTTTTTTTTTTTTGGGAATGTTTTGCGTTCACTTACCTGTCACAATTATTAACCTGTATCTAATGAAACATATGTGGTTTTTGTTCCAATAATCATTACATCTTTGGGTCTTTTTTGTTCCTCCGGGTTCGCCCTGATCATTTGCTCGATATATACGCGTAGTACTGCTTGGCCTACATGACTTTTTTTTATGTGAACTTCAAGAAACTACAAGGAACAGTTTTTTGTCCTGGGATGCCCATCTGTACCCGTCCCAGTTTACTCATGTTGATCCAGATGTTTTGTGCCTGTGCATAGGTTCATTTTGTCTCAATGTAGAATGTATTCCTTCTGGGTTTTATTCTTGGGGATATGCCTTTCCATATTTGCATTCAGCAGATGTACATTCTACAAATAAGCAAATAATGTTGCAAAAAGTGAATTGGTCAGATGTTTTTTCCAATCACATTGTTTCATTTTAGCATGCGTTTCTTTTAATTTATTTTTTCAAATGTATATATATATATGATAGGATTCAGGTTATACCAACAATATATGGGTTTACCAGCTATCTGGTTACTTTGAAAAGAGGCAGATTTTCACAGCATGCTCTCACACTATGCAGCACTCTGCCAGAAGAAGCGCTTTGGCACCTATAATCGGTTACGATCACGAGATAAAAATCATAAAGGTGAGGCCAGCAACCATTGGGTATTTAGATACACCGCTCCAACATGGGGTCTTTCTGCCACCACTGTGTACTCGACATCGAGAGCTGCCATTTAGGCTACAAAGTCTGTTTAGTGTAGATTATCGGAAATCTTTAATCTGAAAAAATGTAGAACACTGCAATTTTAAAGAATGTGCAGGGTTAAAAATGCCTCCTCCTTACTTGCTTGAAAAGGAAATCTACATCTAACGGAAGCTTCTGTCAAAATGTTGTTTAAAAATTGACTTGTCACAAATCAAATGGGTAAGATATATTCTTAAAAAAATAAAGTGTGTCTAAAGCAACGGACCACCCCGCTGTCAAACTATCTACCACTATCATAGAAAGGCAAGCTCAAATTACAAAAATATGTCTGTTATGTTCCTGTGTGGTGGCTAACAATGGTCAAGGTGAAGTGACCTAGGCCCAAGGTCACAAAACAATATACTTCTAGTGCCAACCTGTCCATATGCACCACACAACACTTACACTTTAAAGTTAACATTGCAAGTCGTATTGGCTAAATGAGATGCACTAGTCCTTATGATGTCAACTAGATTAGCTTTACTGGACAGCCAACACGTGTTTCACCCAGACAAGTGGCCTTCTTCAGGGATATTAATCCAGTTGTCCTATATCACGGAGATCAACAACACCCACACAACAATTTCTTCCACTCTAATGATTACAAGGTTGATTCCCACCTATCAAATATCCATAAAGACTGGATGTTCCTCCCACGTATTCCTCATCGCCCCTCCCATCCTGTCCCTCGGGAGAATTTCCGTACATTACACCTTCCTCTCCTCTTTCCTCTGAGACTTGCGGCCACTACCGCCATTAACTTAGTGAAAACCCTCAGGCGGAAGAGAGCCCGTTTGGCAGAACCTAAAACTGAAAAATGAGAACTGCCAATGGCGAACCTCGGGTACTTTCTGTGCTTGTGATGGATAGACACATGAAAGTAAGCATCCTGAAGGTCCAATGATACCATCCAATCCTGGAGCTGGAGGGCCTAAAGGATTTGAGAGAGAGTAACCATTTTGATCTCGTCCTTCCTGAGGAACTTGTTCAGACATCTCAAGTCCAATATGGGTCTAAATCATCCGTCCTTCTTGGGGGGTAAAACAATAAAGGGAGTATCACCCTCAGTTCCACTCTGCCACAGGCAGCAGATCTATGGCACCTTTCCCTAGCAGGGTGGCCTTCTCCTTCAGAAGGAGCAGATCTGGAAACTTGAGGGAGTGGTTCTCTGGTGGGCAAATCAGGAGGCCTTCTCAAGAAAGGGAGGCAGTAACCTTGGGCTACAATTTGCAAGGCCGAAGCATCAGAAGTAATAACTCCGCATTCTTCCAAATGCTGAGTCAGCCTGCAGCTGATTGTATGGAGGCTACAGCTGTTTGGGTGGTGGTATCACCTCAAACTCGCCCACCGCAAGGAAATCTTCTCTGACTCCTTTGTGTGGCCTGGCTGAATTTTTAAATAATATCGAAAGGACCGGCCCCATCAAGATTGAGGAGCCGGATGAGTCTGCTGCGGCTGCCGAATTTCCACAAAAATCGACTTTGCCTAAGCTTTTGATGATTCCAGCTTTTTTAAGCTCTCATCAGCTTTGCTGCCAAACAAGTGGGAGCCATCGAAGGGCATGAGTAACAATCTCGCCTGAACATCAGGCGATATCCAGATTTACACGGCCAAGCTAGCCTGTGCAAAACACTTGCTAGCTGCCATTGCCCAGCTGACACTGTCAGCTGAATCAAGTCCACTTGAAGTGACTGGCACATGGCTTTCTTCCCATCTAAAATGATGCTTAAGAAACCATCCATTACTCCCCTTCCGGGATACGATCTGTAGCAATGGCAATGACATCCCATAGCATGAAGGAACACTTGGACAGAGCACAAGTATCATTGATAGATTTTAAAGCAATGCCACTGGCAGAAAAAATCCTCCTGGCCAAGGTGTCAAATATTTTGTCATCCCTGCCAGGTGGTGTAGTCAGGTAGGCGGCAGCCCTAGATGATGAGGTGGCAGCCTGCACCACCAAACATTCAGGGGTTGGATGTTTACACAGAGAGCATGGATCCACACTAGAAGGCTTATACTTCCTTATGAGATCTTTACTAACGGCAGGGATATTATCTGGAGCTTCCCAATTGTTCATCACTCTACTCTTTAGAGCAGTATGAAAAGGTAGGATGGGATCTTTGAGGACCTTTATCCAGAAAATCTGTCAGGTCGTCCTGCCCAAACTGCAGCAGGCCTCCCCAACTTAGATACTCCGTTACCCTACTCATAGGTGCCCTTTAAGAGGCATCTTCATGAGCAGAGGGCTCTGGACCGGCAAACTCCACCTCACGAGAGGTGTCAAGGCCACTTGCATCCCTCAGAGTCTACCAGGTGTTGCATCCTAGACTCTTCTGAAAAAGGTGTTGCATCCTAGACTCTTCAGGCCTCAACAACATTAGGTGTCCCATACCCCAGGCCAAAAGGAGGAGTGTCCTGTTCAAAGGCCTCGTGCTCCTCAAAAATTGAGGACATTGTATTGAAAAGGTATTTTCCTGCCGGAGGCTTGTAAACCTTTGAGTGTTCCGTCGATAACATCGCCGGCTTCAACATTGAAGACCTCAACGCTTAAGTACCCAACACGAGACTCGTTGAGGTTAGTCGAAAGATGAGGTTTAGGCCTCTCCTCATCTCAAAGTTTCGAGTCTTCTGGAGGGGTGAAGTGTTTTGGGTCTAGGCTCAAGGGCACAAGAGAAGAAACCTTTATAGACACCTTCTCAGTCTTACGAGGATCGACGGGGTCAGAGCTCTTCTTCGGCTCTCTCGAAAGGGTGGAAGAAGCCACCTTCTCAAAATACTTTCAACAATCAGAGGCAAAAATCCCCCCAAAATACTTTAGAAGCCGACTTACATGGACAGATGAGCTTGCAATCGGGTAAGGAAGAGACGGAGGACAAAGATGTATGATGTCTCTTCTTAGCCTTCTTCCAGTTGGACAAAGATGAAGAATGGTGCAATCTACTCCTAGACCGCAAGCGCTTCTTAGAGCGCTTCGGAGGTGGTGATTCACCAATCAAGCTCTTCTCATCAGAAGACCTCCTTTTTGAAGGAGTTGTTGATGGGGACTTGGATGGGGGCCTACCCACAGCGAGTTTCCCCTTCATCGTTTTTCCCGTCATCGACAGACAGGAACGACAGTCTTCTATCTTGTGCCCGATTTCGAGGCACCAGAGACAAATGCAGTGTGGGTCTGTAGTGGACTTCTTCGACCCACACTCGCCACATCTCTTAAATCCTGTCTTAGGAGTCAGCATTTGAAAAACAACTGTTGACATACAAAGTCAAAGAACCGATCTGAAGCAAACTGTTCAGCAGAAAAACGGAACTGAACTAATGGGTGCAGTGCATGCTATATGTACAGTCGGTGACATCATGCTCGCGAGAGGGCATAGGCCGTCAAGGGGCATGAGTCGATGCATGGCACCCTCTACTGAGAAAAACATTTCTGAAGAAGCTGACGCTGGATGGAAGATATCAAAGACGAGAAATATGTTTGAGGACACAATCCATTTGAATTGGACTTTTGGACTCACTGATGATGGACAAGCACATTTGTTCGTTTTGTGTTAGGTAGGGAAAACCCATAATTAGGGCTAGTTTAGAGTTTTCACCATTTCATTTAATCAATAAAATACTTGGAAATGGAAGATCTCAGTCTCTGTCCTTCAGACCCACCATGCACTCTTCACATATCGGTGCCGTGAGCATGGGCAGGTTGGGAATACACCTACATCAGTAGGCCTTATTCCTATAAAGCCACGAATCTCATGCACATTTCTTGGGGTTCTGGCTGTCTGAATATCCTGCACCTTCTTCGGGTTGGAAGTCACTCCTTCACTGAGAAGACATGACCAAAAAAGATTCTATTTTGTTTCAGAAGAACTTACATTTGCTCCTGTGCAATGTGATGTCAATATCCTGCAGCCTTTTTAATACTATTCTCAGCCTTTCATGGTATTGCTTTTTCATCTTGGGCAAGTATCAGTATGTCGTAACTGATCTGGAGGATGCCAATGGCTTTCTGGAAAACGTCTGCTGCAGAATAAATCCCGAAGTTGAGCCTCCTATAGCTTTTCAGACCCATGTAGCTGGTGAAAGGTGTTACATATAGGATGCTGAGTTAATTGATGCTATCTGGACTTCGGATCCAGCTTCAAAAACCATTGCGCTTCACTAACATCAGCAATGGTTTCATCATGGTAGGGGTTGTGTCTTAACGCCTATTATTTTTCTTTCTTTTTGGCAGGTCACGCCCTCGATTGCCAATTGCGTCCCCTGTGTACCAAGTAACCCAGCACTTGCATTTCGAAGCTAGCTCACAGGTAAAGATAACTAGCACACACTGTCATAGCATGAAATGCCCGCCTGTGCACAAAGACTTTAATCAATTTCCCACGCATCTACACCCAGCTGCTCAATGTCACTGCTTACGTAGTAAAGAGCAGGGCGATTCTTAAAGAATTTACTCACCGCAATATCACATTTGTGACTTGCAGATTGCACGCTGTGTCATGCAGAGTAATTTACCTGTTGAGCTATCCCATGTTTAAGTATTGAAAAGAAACGGGTGGGGGGGAGCACCAACAGCATTTCAGACATATAACAGATATAACAGAGTACAATCAGGGGAAGGAAGCAAAGATTAAGAACAGAGCTATCTGTAATATATAGACACAAAGCCGAACTCACCCACCAGTTTCCATCGCAGCAAGGCAGA
This sequence comes from Ambystoma mexicanum, assembly GCF_040938575.1. NCBI lineage: Eukaryota > Metazoa > Chordata > Amphibia > Caudata > Ambystomatidae > Ambystoma > Ambystoma mexicanum. The sequence goes on along the minus strand of NC_090941.1, from coordinate 135,059,778 downwards.
GGGAAAGGCTGCGCCCTGGCGCCTCTATTGTTCAACTTGTAGATCAATGACCTGTATGCATTTCCTTTCACTGACAGTAATACCCTAAAAACAGCCAGTCAACCTATGGGCATGTTGTTTGAAGCAGATACTGCAGAGTTAATGGCTTCAACACAGGGTGCACTATAGGCATTTACTGACAAATATACCATCTTCATTGATAGTAAAGGCTTATTTGACAATAGATCTAAATACAAGATTATGGTGGCGCCAAAACCCTAGACTGTTACAAACTATGGCTTATAATTTATTGAAAGTTCAGACTGTTGATAGGGAACAAGTTACTTACCTGTAACTGTTGTTCTCCAGCATGGGTCTGGCATGGATTCACATGCTTGAGGACAAAATGGACTTAGGCTTCCCCACCTGTTCAACACTGGCCTGGTTATGGAAGCAGCACACTATTTACAGATCACTACCAGTTGTCTGTACACATGAGACACACAATGTTCATGAAAATACAATTACAATTGTTTATAATTACCGTGGTTTTTAAAAAAAATAGCATAACATGGCTATTAACAATGCAAAACAACATAACAACAAGAAAGCTATTTGCTTGCCCGTAATGACCAGTGTATTCAGTGTTTAGGCATATTATTCAACCTCATTACATTGTTTCTTTACAATCACTGATTTCTGGTGAGGGTTAGTAAAGATAGTGACTTAGAATGTGGTCCAGTTGACCTCACATCTGTCTAGTCGACACAATAGTAGTGTTTCTGGCACTCAGTAAGTGAATGCGATACTGGTGCCGTCTTCAGGACGAATCTAGTGGACTTTCGGTTATCGCTTGATGTACCACTGTGTTGGGGCATCTAAGGGCAAATAACAATAAAAACAGAGTCAGGGGGTGGGTGTGTCTCTACAGGCGAAAAAGTCCTGTATTTAGTGTGCTGTACATACTCCTACCTGGGCCGTAGCTTTATTTGTGTGGCAGGTTAGCGCGGAATCTGGTTACAGTTCTTTGCTTGAAGCGCCTTCTGTGCGCTTAGATTAATGGTCTCCTGATTCTCTAGGAGGAAGTGCTCAGCTTCGTGGCTGTAAAGTAAGACACGAATATTTTAGCACTATTGTGTTTTTTTTGTTTTCCTACATCTACAAGCCAGTGAGGCTGTGATGGTGGCTAGTAACAAAGGATGCATGCCGATTATAGGTAATATAGCGTGCGTGTGCTTGGTGCTTAATATTAGTACAAGTCCACAGGGGTGAAGGGTAAATCATTCAGTTGTTGTGCTAACCACGGGGAATGGGAAAGCTGCATCCGTGTGCTCAGTGCTTGATCTGAGGCCGAGTGCCCAGGGGTGAAAGGTGAGTCCCTCGGTTTTTTCATGCTGACCGTGGGAGCCCTGTGTCCGGTGGGGACAAATGCTCCATTGGGCTGTGTATGGCTCATAATCAGCACGGGCGGCTAACTGCTTACAAAGGGAGTATTTTCCTTACCTATGCGTACCGTGGCCACAGCTCGCTTATAACCGGTGTCTGTGGTCACGCGCATGCGCCGGTGCTATTTGTGCTCACGTCACTTGTTGGCGCGCGCCCGGGGATCGGGCGCATGGGCGAATGATTAGCTGAGGGAGTAGTATCTCTATTCCGAGTTCAGCTATTTCATATGTGCTGTATACTTATACTGTTACTGTGTGTAAGCTACTTAGCATGTCATGTCTCTGCACTTCACACTGTGCTAATTTGCGTGTTTATGCACACGGGCTGTACCTCATAGTGCTGCATGTTGTTGTTACAACTTTGACGTTGGTTATACACAAGTTCTCCTATTTCGCTGAGTTACAAGGTAGTTCATGATTACAATTGAAAATAATATTTTTGGTTACAACATGTTATACTTCTCATCTGTGAGTGGGAGTCTCATGATGCCACTGTGCATATTGGACATTTGTCACTCGCATATTCTCTTATTTCACAGCGATGCAAGATCATTACTGTACCATTCATAATTACAAGTACTGATCATTTTGGTCGATCTATTGTTTTTAGTTACAACGTTCAATGCTTCTCAAACGTGTGTTGGAACCACATAATCCAACTGTGAGAATTTCAACAGAAGAGGAGCCATACAACATTTCACAAAGGTTGAATACCAAAATGTGCACAAAACTTTCAGAAAAAGAGATTCCACTCTATGGACACATTTAACCCGTTCTTCACCGTATCTAGACGGTGTATCCATTTCTGCTCAAGTTTTCTTAGCTCTAAATCTCTGTCACCCCTCTGGCTTTGGCCTCGATGGTTTCAATTACACACCATCTTAGTTCTGTGCGTTTGTGTTGGTATTTCATGAAATGCGCCAGCATAGGTTTGTCCTCCATTTTGTTTTTTAGGCAGGACCTATGTTCACAAAATCTTTGTCGTATTTCACGCTTGCTTTTACCTATGTAATATAGGTTGCACGGGCATATGATTAGGTATACGCTCCATTTTGTCAGGCAATTGGAGAAAGTTTTGTGTTTCCATATGGTGCCATTTACGGATCTCTCTTTCAGGTCTTAAGTGAGGTGGCATACAGAACATTTTCTGCAGCGGTAATGTCCAACCACGGGTGGGAGCTGCCAGAGAGTAGTTTGGGTACTTGGTGTTGATTTTTCTGTAGGGTACATGTGTACCAGGCGATCTTTGATGTCTTTGACACCGGATTCACATGCTCATGAATATTCCCCGTCGTCAGGCTGGGTTTTGTTTCGTTTCTGAACTGTCTTTCTCCTAATAACCAATCACTGGTCTCTGGGTCATACTGCCCCCAGCCAATGATTGCCCTCTACCTAAGCCCCTCCTCTGGCAGCCATCTTCAGATTTGGTAGCACGTAAAGTGGCAGTATTACCAAGTGAAGAGTCGCAGAGGGGTAGGAGGGAGGGTTTGCATGTGAATCCATGCCCGACCCATGCTGGAGAACAACAGTTACAGGTAAGTAACTTGTTCCTTCTCTAGCATGGGGTCTGGCATGGATTCACATGCTCATGAATACAAGAATACATAGCAGTACAGACATGCACAACCACGGGAGGTGGCAAGGCTCAAAATTAAGCATTTCATCACTCAACATTAAGCATCTCTTACCTCCTCACCAGGCCCACCTTCAGGCGAACAGGTTGCACAGCACTGCCTGGCCGACTCTGGACTCCTCCCTGGAATCCCGGTCGACGCAGTAGAATCTCGTGAAGGTGTGCGTCTGCCTTCACGTAGCAGCCCTGCAGATGTCCAGCAGGGGCACACCAGATAGGAACGATGTGGTAGTGTTGAGACTTGAGTGTCGTGTAGGCAGTAGAGGCCTCCGTCCCCAAATGCCGCACAGGGAGAACTTAACGCAACTCTCTGTGCAGCCGTTGAGGTCACAGGCGAAGCTGTTCGAATGTCCAAGTCCGGGAACGCGAACCTCGGGGACCCCACACTGCTGCAAGAAAATGCGGATTAAGTACCAAGCAAGAAACAGTACCTACAGTATTAGAATAACTGGAAAGGTCTTACCAGTCAGGGTCAAGGAGGGGATGAGGAACCTAGTGGAGAGGTCCGGGACCCACGTGGACGGCAGTACCCCAAGAGGAGTAGGCTCAGTTGTTCGCCTGTCAGCAGGAGCTGTGGAGCTGTGAAACTGTGAGGCAAGGAGTTCAAAGAACCAGGGTGCAAAAGGGTGATCCAGGAGGCAGTCCAATAACAGTCCGTGGTCGAGAGCCGTGTATCACTGTGCAAAGAAATCCGAAGAGGTAAATCCAAGAGGAGTCCAGTAAAGCAGGCCAGGTCGATTCCGTGAGATATCCAAAGATGATTCAAAGTCCGTAGCGCCAAACAGAATGCAGAGCACAGCTGAGAAGCAACGAATACCCAGGTTTCCGGGTTTATGTACTCGCGCTTCTGGTCACGTGATGCGTGGCATGGTCACGTGATCGGGCAAGAGCATCACGTGACCTCACAGTCCCGCGATGCGGAAGCTCAGGGTTAGCCCTTCGCGATCCTATGCGCCAAGGCAATTGCCAATGTAGGAACGGCCGTAGTCTGACAGCCGTCCTATTACGGACCAGGCGCGGGTGTGCCCGCAAGACGTGTGTGAGTCCACGTGAGTCCCGGGGAAGGGGGGAAGTGAGAGAAGGGCGGGACTGGGGATGAGGGAGTGCCCTGGGGACCGCATGATGAGGGATCGTGACAGGTAGCAGCGATCGCCCTGGTCTAATGAGCTCTCCGACGGCCGGGCAACGGTCGGTTTGCCAACCGGTGACAGTGCATGATGCAGCCGGAGAGCCATCTGGAAATGGAAGCCTTCGAGAGGGCCTTCCCTTGGTTCCCAGTTCCAAAGTTCACAAACAACTGTGATGTCATCCGAAAACTCTTTGTGCGGTCCACGTAGAACTTCAGCGCTCTAGCTACATCCAGCGAGTGCAAAGTCCTCTCAGCCGGCGACGAAGGTGACGGGAAGAAAACAGGTAACACCAAGGGCTCGTTGAGATGGAAGTCCGATGGCACCTTGGGCATAAAGGAGGGGTGCGTCCTCAGCACCACCCTCATATCATGAAAAGTCAAGTATGGAGGTTTACAGGAGAGGGCCTGGATCTCTCCCACTCGTCGTGCAGAGGTGATGGCCACAAGAAAAGACGTCTTCCACGACAGGAACTTCAACGGTGCCGAATGCAGCGGCTCAAATGACTGCCCCATGAGCCTGGACAGCACCATGTTGAGCTCCCACGCCGGGGCCAGAGCCTTCACCGGCGGGAATGACCGGACCAGGCCCTTCATAAACTCCTTCACCAGGCGATGGGACCAGAGAGATGATCGCCCCAGGGTCCTGGAGTAGCGGGAAATCGCTAGATGGATCATGATGGAGGCGTGAGCCAGCCCCGCCTTGGCCAGCGACAGTAGGTACGGCAGCACCTGAGGGGCCGTAATCTGCAGAGGGTTAATCTTCTGTGCACGGCACCAGACAGAGAACCTCTTCCATTTGTGTCCATAACACTTGAGAGTCGAGGGCGCCCTGGCCTTTGCAAGCACCTCCTTGCAGTCCGCTGGGATATCGTACCCTCCAAACACTAGCACTGCAGGAGCCAAGCCTGCAAGTTCAGCGATGCCGGATCGCGTTGGAGGATGGCGCCTCCTTCTCGGACGAGGAGATCCGCATCCATCTGCAGTTTGACTGGGGGGGGGGGGACGCTGACATGTCCAGAAGGTTCAGGAACCAGATCTGCCTCGGCCACGCTGGTGCGACGATCCTCCTGCACCGGGATCGTTTGAGTTGGTTGATGAGTCGCAGCAGCAACGGCAACGGAGGGAACGCATACAGGAACAGGCCGTCCCAGGGGAATGAGAAGGCATCGCCCATGCTCCCCGGCAGGGGAAACCTGCTGGCGAACCTCTGGCACTTGGTGTTCGCCACCGTCGCAAACAGGTCGATCTGGGGATTGCCCCATCGTCGAAAGAGGATTTCCACTTGATCCTGCCGCAGTTCCCACTCATGGCACGAGCGCAACTCCCTGCTGAGTGCGTCGACGATGGTGTTTTTTATTCCTGGCAGGTGGAAGGGTACCAGAAACATCCCTTGGGCTACGGCCCAATGCCACAGATCCTGGGCCTCCTTGGATGCTGAAGAACGCTTGAGGCACGAGCCGTCTCCGTGTCGGCCTTGATGGCTTGCAGCGACTCGTCCACTGCCTTGCCAAACAGGTTGTTCCCATCGAAGGGCATGTCCAGGACACTGGTCTGTATGTCTTGACGGAAATCGGTTGCCTTGAGCCAACCGCGTCGGCGAAGGCAAACACCGTTGCCCATCTGGCGGAAGCCAGTGTCTGCAATGTCCGTGGCTACCGTTATGGCGTGGTCCGACGCTACCTCTCCCTCCCGTAGGATCTCTAGGGCCTCAGCCCTCTTGTCAGCCGGGAGGAAATCCAGTAGAGGAGCGATCTTAAAACCATAGCTCCCTGTCGTAGCGGGCTACGATCGCAAGGCCGTTGGCCGCTTTGATGGTAGTCGCCGCCGACGAGATGACCCGTCGTCCCATGGCGTCCAATTTCTTTCCTTTACCGTCCGGCGGGGATGACGAAGTTGACGCCGTTGCCCCTGCTGTTTTATTCTTGGCTGCCGCAGAGACAACCGATTCCGGGGTAGGTTGCGCCCTAAGGCACATGGGGGCGGAATCCGGAACCCGGTACTTCTTCTCGTACCGGTCTCCCTTGGCAGGGGCCGTGGATGGGTTCTTCAGGAGCAACAGCCCCTCGTCCCAGATGTCGTCGAGTAACGGGACAGAGAGGACCGTTTTCCTTTTGGCCTCCCGTTGTTGATAGAGGAAGCCTTCCTTCTTCTCTTCCACGGGGCAGAGCTGGAAGAGCTCGGATGCCCTGGTGATCATGGTGTCGAAGGAGCCAATTTCGTCAGGCGGGGAGGCCCGAGCAGGTGGCGATGGAAGGTCCATCCCGTCGTCATCCGTCCCCGTAGTGGCGGTCTCTGTTCCTGTATCGTCCCTCGGCTCAGGAGACGGGGAAGAAGGCTGTGCGGGCCGAGAAGGCTGAAAAGGAGGGGGTGGATGAATTCTCCTCCGCTTGCTTGGAGGGCTTTCCAACGGTCCAGGCTCCGCTGGGTTGTCCGTTGTTGGTAAGGGCAACTTTGTCCTTATCTCCGTACAAAAGGCCTGGATCGCCATCAAGATCGCCCCCGAGTTGTCTTGTGGCCCAGGGACCGGCTGCGAGGGGCTTGACGGTTGGGGAGTGGAATCCTCCGCCTCCACGTGTTCCTCGTCGCCACCGCCGTTGCTTTCCTGGTCCGCCTCTTCGGGATCCTTCCCGTGGGACCGAACCTCCTCGAACTTCCTGCTCAGGACCTTTACGACTCCAGCCATTTCTTCTTCAGAGGCTGCATCCTTGTCCGTGATGGCCAATGGCCCCCCCCCCTCTTTTCCCACTGGGGTTTTCACAGGGGTCTTATCGATGGGCTGAAAAGATGATTCCCTTCACGGTGGCATGGAAACTCTAGGCCCCGAGGTCGCCTCCACAGGCTTCGCGCCAGGGCCACCACGACTCCCACGATAGAGGCCTTAGCAGGGTGAATTAAGGTCTTCGCCTTGGGGGAGGATCACCGCCTCGCTCCCCCTCGGCTGTTGTTGGGATCGACCGGGACTTCTCCCAAAGCTTACCCGGGTTCTCCACTTTCCTCTTCTCCGAGCCAGAGCGTTGGCTCGTGGTTAATGGCGTCTGTGAAATTGCACCCTGCCTGGCAGCCGAGGGGCCCGACCGTTCGGCGCTTCCGGCGCCCGCGGTGCTTAGCCTTTTGTTGGGCCCCCATCGACTGGGGCGCCCTGAAAGGATTTAGAAGACCGCTCAGACTTCTTTTTCTCACCCGCTGCTGGGCTCTTCCCCTCCAGCCAGTTGGTGAGACGGGCACGACGATCCCTCATCGTCCGCTCAGACATGTTCTTGCAAAACGTACAGTCCTTCTCCACGTGCGTTTTGTCTTCATGAAGGCAGTAGAGACATTGAGAATGTTCATCTTCCTTGAAGACATTCTGCAGTCCACATCCACGGCAGCTCCTGAAGAGCTTGGGTCCGGGCGTCGTGTTTACTTTTTCCTGGGCCATGTCCACGTGGGGTAGGCCTCAAATATCTTCCGGAAGCCTCCGAGAAGTGAAACTCAACGAAAATTCTGCCCTCGATGGGAAATGATTAATCCGAAACCGGTCCCTGTTGATCGGAAGTAGAAAAGGTGGAGCTTGAGGCTTGATTGACCGAAAAATGAGATGAAATCTCTTTGAAAATTCGCAAAACGCAGTAAAGGTTCGAGAGCTACAGCACAAGGACTCCCAACACTTGAACGTGCAGTAAAAATCTGAAGATGGCTGCCAGAGGAGGGGCTTAGGTAGAAGGCCGTCATTGGCTGGGGGCAGTATGATCCAGAGACCAGTGATTGGCTATTAGGAGAAAGACAGTTCAGAAACGAAACTGAAACTGATTTTTTCTTTACCGCAGATTCCCAGCCTGACGACGGAGAATATTCATGAGCATGTGAATCCATGCCAGACCCCATGCTGGAGAAGTTTGATTATCTAGGTATGTGACACTGAGTTGGAACAAGTATCGTAAAAAAAAGGCAATTTGGATGACAAACTAAATCTGCTTTGTTCCCATTTGCCAGGTCTACAGGTAGTCATCCTATTAAAGCTATGTTGTTGGCATATCTGCCCAAAACCGTGTGAAGACGTGCAAAGGGGACAGGGTCTAGGGGATATACTAACACAGAAGCAAGAAAATCAAATTGGTGTGCCTCTCCTAGGTCACCTCCGTCTGCTCTCAATGCAGAACTTGGTGTTGGTTATCTTGTTTATTATTTAGCAGCCAAACCTTTACTTTTCTGTTGTGCAATTTGGACAACCCTGAGGCTACATTTTGAAGGAGGATTCTTGGGCACTTACTGAGTAGTAATGGCAGGCGTCTAATCAAGTGGTTGAGACACACAAAGTCAATTTGGAGTGCTAGTGTCTGGGCCATTGCTACCAGAGTGCCTCGATTCTAAGTCTAAAGGACTACTTAAGACTCGTTTTTTACACACTCGGTTTGTCTCCAAATGTAAGGAATGATGAAACCATCAGTTTGGTTCAATTCAATAGTCTTGTTCTTTTTAAATTTAGGAAGAATACATTTCTTATAAAAGCTGAAAAGGAAAACTGGAAAAAAAGAAACAGAACAATTGTGAATGGTCTTTGTGATCCAGATATTACAGAGGATCTATTCCATTTTATGTTTTTTTGCTCATCTTATTTTTCTTTGAGGCAGAAGACAATTGCTCATGCTTTTAGGTGGATTTATGGTGGACAATGTAGACCAGAGCTAATGCTTCTTCTAGTTGCTGAACAGTGAGCTAGTGCATTATGTTGAAGAGCTATTCATTACGGGCATTTGAAATTAGGAAAAATACTTAATTGTTCAAACAATTCAATGATATTGATTGTTGTATGAGCCACTTCAATATTTGTTAACACTTAATAGATAAAAAAAAGATACCATTTTCTTTTCAGTTTTGTTTTATTTGAACAATAATATTCTATGAAGTATTCTGTTCTATAACCTTTATGTTTTAAATAATCCTTTACTCAAATAAAGTGAAGCTAGTTTGGATCAATTCAAACAATGTACGAGTGATGTGATCTAATCAGTGTTAATATATATGATAACATGAACTGCTGATGCCGGCAGGGGGCATACCAATGTGATGTCACCACCTGTTAAGTGGCGTGTGATGACGCTTGTGCATTACAACTTAACTGACACAGCTTTACGTTCTACAATACAGTGAAGTGTCCAGGAAGTGGCCTGGGGTGGCACGTGCTACACTTGGAATCTGATTGGCCACCCCCTTACTGTAAACTATAATCATTGTGTGTGTGTGTCCTCATACTTAATGCCACCTCCGCATAAGTCAGTGCCCCACTTGGGCCACTCCAGTCAAAAGAGTCTGGACACGCCACTGTTACAGTAGCAATAGAACCGATTATGTGTGGTTGAATAAATGCAAGTTGTGAAACTGTATAAGGCGGCGCAGAAGAAAAAGACATCCATCATATACTTGCAAACGAAGAAGGAAAGGGCATGCACGCTTTTTTTATACATACCTTCTCTCTTTGATGCTCTTTAAGTAAAAATGAAGTAGCTACAAGAATGGGATGACATAAAAACCACAAGAGACAGCCCTGAAACAAAAAAGTTGCAATTAAAACCTGTTCTAGCTATGAAAAAAAGAATATCAAACGAAGTCTTAGTTTTTCTAGCTAAGAATACATGACTCATGTTATTGTTGTATGTTTTGTTTTTTCGCTACCATGCAATGTGTAATTGTATGAATCTTTCTTAGTACTTTTAATCAGTGACACGATAAGGCGATGCAGTTCTTAAACCAGAGTTCTTTTACAACAAGAAAACCTACACAAAAGCAAAAATGTTAGTTTAGCAAACAATGCGGTGCACTCACAGAAAAGAATGTGAACATAAAAGAAAAAACACAAACAGTCCCTTGGTTTATCGTCTAAGGAATGTATAAGATATAGGGAAACTGTTCTTAATGTTTAATTGTGTTTATAAGGGTTTTCTTATTCCGTACTTCCAATGCCGACAGGCTACTTACAAGTGTGTATGCAGTGAGGAACCAGTGATTCTTCAGGGATCGTGCCAAGATTCCTCAGGAAGCCCATCCTACATTTGAAAGTTTTGTTTTTGTCAAAAGTTAAATTCAATAGCCTCTGACAAAATGTTACTTGTAGTGCATATGAACCACTCTATAGCCTATTGACTAATGGGCTACTAGCAAGCATTATATGAAACAGGGGCTAATCAGGTGTTCTGCAGAAACTTGATTCAGGCACAAATTGCAGAACTGGAAGCTGCTGGGATGAGAAATCATAGTGTAGGTTGGCCGAAAGGAAGGACCTTGAATTACTCCCAGGCCTAGAAATTGCCGTTTGCAACTTCAAAGCAGTTGTTAACCATCACCAATATGAATAAAGACAGTGAAATGAGGTGAAAGAACAAATTATATCATTTGATAGTTTTGGCTATTCCTCAGCACTGCATGTGCTGCCTATAATCCATTGTCATTAGGATAGGAAAGATATAGGGTATCTGGAAGGACAAAGTGGGCCTCATCACGAGTTTGGCGGTAACCCTTAAATGTGGGGGTAATGCTATTACCGCTGCATTTAAGGGTCGGCCGAATTACAGGCTTGGTGGATTTCCCACCAGCTCTGAGCTGGTGGCAAATCCGTCGTGATTTTTGACGCTATTACCGCCAGCGGTAATAGCGCCGAACATTCCCCTTTGGCTCCAATGAGGAATGGGAAATTCTCAAATGGGGACTTACCGTTCCGCCAAACCCGTGATCCAGCGCTAATAGCGGCGGGGGGTTTGGCGGTAGGGCTAATTAGCGCCCAACTCGTGATGAGGCCCAGAGTCTGAGGGTGTTTGGCTTTTTACCTACCCAATGACTTCAGAGGCGTAGACAGGGTAGGGCCTGAGCGGGCAAGGACCACCCAAAACCTGTAAAAGCCCACTCAGCAGCGCTCTATGGGCATTTTCAGATGTTAATGTCACTGTGGTGGGCCCAAGTACATCAGCCTCAGACCCCACTTGTTGGACAATACTGGCTACGCCTCTGAATGACTTCCCATGGCCATTTCCACCCACGCTTTTGCCCTCCTGCCCAAAACACCCCTTAACCTGCCTTTGAGCAAGATCTCTGCTTTTAAGAGGCTGCAAAAGTTATTCATAATTCTACCGAAAGGTAATGGCCTTAACTGCAGGTGTAAAACATCTCCAATATGTTTGTCCTTGCACTGAATTCATGTTAAAAACGAGCATTGGCAGAAACAACAATGTTAACCATGTCCCAGCTTTTTGCGATTTCGTGGCTTTTTAGTACCTTTGTGGCAGTGCCTGCAACATGCATATCTCATGCCTCGACAAAAGGCACAATTGTTGGCATTGACAATGCTAATTTTAAACAGCACCCAGGAAGCAGTCATCTGGGGAAAAAAAGGTTATGAATGTCAGACAGATGCGTGATGCGGTGCACAGACAATAGCAGCAAGGTGTCCAAGGGTATTGAAAAATGCTGTCTGGTGTAAAAAGTGCCATCAGGGATTTTGAATCCGTGTATGGGCCAATCTGATGGAAGGAGCATTTCTTCAGTTCAGTGCAAAGTCTGTGAAGCGCTTGGCGCTTTTGAAAAGCAGTACTAATTCAATTAGTTCTGGAAGGACAAAGTCATAATTTGAGTTTACCTTGAAATTACAGCATTTTCCATGTTTAAGTACATGCTAGCAAGTGGGATATCACAGAAAATGTGCTTAGACTTCCAATGTGCTTATTTTTAAGGAAAACCTTTTCATATTGTGTACCCCTGGTCTTACACAATAAGAGTAGAACAACAGCCATTTAACATCCCACATTCTGATAGTAAAAGCACTATCTATTCAAAGGAGGGGCAATAGGAGGAGCAGTAGGGTAAACAAAATGGGGGTGGATACTGTGGCGATAAGGAATGAAGAGACTGAACAAGTGGGGCCACAGGTGGTTGCTATAGACATTTATTAAATGAAAAACCAAACCTATCTGTTCTTAACGCTAAGGGGATTTCCATACCTAAACTAAAGAAACTCGGGTGCTCGTCAGGAAGTCAGTGTGAGTCAAAACAAAAAGGCACCATCCCAGTCACAAATGCTCCTTCTCTATTCCTGCCACTAGAACAAAACACCATAAAGTCCAACTACTGTTTGTAATCCAGGAGAATAATTCCCTTCTCCTCGATGTAAAGCGGCCAAACACCTCTTGGTTGTTTAAAGTAATAGTTCCATAAAGGTTTGGGTTCTCCGTAACCCAACAGAAAAATCAAATGGTTACACAAAGTTCTTGTGGGGCTAGGAGAATGACTCCCTTGTCCTAGCTGGTTCCTCAATGTCTGTTCACAGTTCTTAACAAGGTTTGAAGTTCCCTTATGGCGATTTTCACAATCTCTGGGTTTTACACCTCTCTTGAGCTGCTCCCCACTGAGATGATGAAGTCGTTCCTGGAGTCCCTCTCGACTTTCCAGTATAACCCTTTTGTGGAATTGACATGGCAACTGTATCACAAAACGGTTTACAGTTTTCTCTATTTCTTTATTGTTTACAGTCTCTTAACTCCCTGGCCCCCTCTTGGACTTGTATGTGTTCCCCTTACCTTCTCCCGGGGAACTCTTCATCTGTTTCACCAGGGGTCATTGGTTTGCACTCCCTACTTCAACTTCTTCCTTTAGTAGTCCTCTTTGTTTCACCTCTTTCCACCTCTAGTTGTTGTGGACCTCCTTGATGTAGCTTTAGGACAACTCAGTCCCGCTGCGAAAGGTTACGCCTCCTCCACAGTCTCTCGCTTTCTCCTGATAACTACCTACTCAGTTTTACCGTAGGCTACGTTAGTCAGTTTTTGCATTGTTGTTGGACCACCCGGTCCACCCACTACAGGTCATGCCACCACCTCTGAGTCCCTGCAGGTTTTTCACACCGGCTCCCAACGACTCGCAAGACACTTCTCGGGCGTACCGCTATTCCTCTTTTTAGCCTTGAAGATGAGCCTTGTTGTAGTCTCCCGAAGGCTTGCTTCAGCTTGTTAGGTTTTGCTGCGGCCTCCACGGGTTGCCTGGCTCTCCTTTCGGGCGTATCACAGCTTCCAGCTCAGCAGAATCGCACGAGCCATTGCCGGATGGGTCAGCGGATGACGAAAACACAGTTCTTCTTTGCTGTTCAGTTTAAATAGCGGGGATTGCCCCAGCGTCTTAGTACCTATGTCAACAGGAGGGTTCAATGTTTCACAATAACACATGGTTTCAAAGGTAGTCTTATGTTGATAAGATTTGGGCGTTACCTTCAGTCTACATGGTAGGGTTTTACGGGGACTGTGACTCCTGTACTAGTAATGAGGACGTGATTTGGAGGCACTCTCCTGGAGATGCTCCCACACTTAACCAGAGTACCCCATTGTTGATAGCTGCCCAAATACTATTTTATGTTGTACATGACTCCACCATCCCTTTTCCACGATGTGTGCTTTCTCTATGTGTTAGCATTGCAAGAGAGAGGGTAGGGTTGTGAAGGAACCAGACTCTAAAGCATAGTCTAAAGAAATTGGTTGAAGCAGATGGGAAGAACTTGAATGTTATTATACCTTGGGCTCTGTTTGTCATCAGGAAAGCTCCCCAATCATCTACCGGAGTGTCTCCATTTGAATTGTTGTATGGAAGGGAACCCTGAAATGTGTTAGACATGTTACAGGAAACCTGAGAGGAGAGGGAGGGAGACACTATTATTTTACCATAAACTGCTAAAAAGAAGAACAAATGGCAGCAGTAAGGAAAATAGTAAACATGGTAAAAGCCCAAGAACAGCACAAAGAATGTCATGACAGGAAGGCACTGATGAGATCTTTATCCATAGGCCAAAAGGTACTGGTCCTTCTACCCTCCTCTGATAATAAGATGCCAGCTAGATGACAGGGACCTTATGAAGTAACTGAACAGCTGGGACAAAATATCACAGCCCGATAGGAAAATTAAAACCCATACATATCATTTCAATCTACATAAAGAGTGGAAACAACCTATGGGTAAAGATATCTCCATCATGCTAACCAGTCTTCTATCAGAAGAAAACCAGAATAACCAATTAATCCCCCCCATAGCTATCCCAAAATCAAAAACAGGATTTATTGAATTTATTACAACAATGTCCTGATGTCTTTAAGCCTGAACCAGGGAGAGTGAAAGGAGAATACCATTATATACCGATGTGGCAGGATTGCCCTGCTGCTACTTACAGTAGTCACACTTAGACAAAAGGCCTTGACATATACATTAGGCCTTGCTCTCTCCACTTTGGCTCAGCCTAAAGCCTCCTGCTGCACCCGGCTCTTCTGCCTTGGTCAACCCCTTCCTTAGCCCTGCAAGGCTCACACCCAGTGTCACCTTGCAAGACATCAGTGACCATCCCCCAGAGCCTCTCTATAACTGCACAATATCAGCTAAAAGGAATATATCAGTTGTTGACAACAAAGTTGCTTACCGTTATTTCAACATAATGAACTGCATGTAACAGCAAGGCTTCAGAACAAGCTGCTTTCTGCCATTACAAAATGTCTACAAAAGTCGTGGACTCATTAGGAAACTAACAGTATAATAGTGCTGATGTTTATGCCATGCTATATAACATAAGCTCTGGCCTAATAGGGGCAGAGCGCTCGGTTTGGCAACTGATTCACTCACTTGGCATTCTCTTTATTGCAATAGCTGTATTGTACTTTCCAATAAGAACCTTTGATTTGCCTATCAGTCTCCTGAGTGTTTTTGCTGCGGGTCCCGAGGGTGGACCTACCGCCCTTGAGGGGAAAGCTGGACCATTTCTCCAGGGGTTGTGAAAGGTAATTTGCTTGTTAAGACTAAGCAACATGCCTGTTATATTGAAAATGCCATCTATTTGTAGAGGGTCTCTTTGATGGTCTGCGGCAAACTGGGTGTGGCATCACAGAAGTGAACTTTTTTTAATCCTGCTGATGGGTAAATCAAACTGATTTTCTTTATACACTTCTTTATGATTTTCTTTCTGGTCTCCACGCCATTGTATTTACGTTTTTTGCACTGTCGCCATGTCATGTCATGTCATAGCACTCCCAGGTTTTCTCTTGATTTGCAGCAACTACCTGACATGATGTATCCGTGTAAGTCTGTCTGAATATCTTGCTCTCCCTCGGGGAAAGTATTTTGTATTGTAATGCATGCCCTTGTCCGAGCAGGATACTGTCTGTTCTGTTGGCTTAGGTGTGAGCTTTTATGTCCGAAGATGCAGCCATCACCTTCATTGTTATAAGTGTAATTTTAATGATCTTTCTCATTGCTTGGGTTTTCTGGGTGCAGTGCAGGCACTGCACCCAGGGAGCCTGCCCAAACTTAATCTAAGGACACAGACATTTCCTGTGAATCTAGTCGTTACAGTGCCACTTTGGAGAGATCCCTAGGATTTTAAGTGTGCCGCCCAAAGGACAGATAGTTTGATACAATAGACTTGCCGACTATAGTAGGATTAGCAGGCACAAATGTTTGCAAGGAAACTACCCACTGCACAGTACACTCTAGTGCTTAAAAAAGTGCCTGGAGCTGCATTCCAGTGTCAGGAGCCAGGTTTGCACACTGCGCCACAGTTACTTTCCGTTTCTGGTGTGCGCCACCCTTCAGTGCAGGATGTTGTCCACTTCCCTTTTTCCGTACTGAACAGACACAAGCTGCGATAGCTGCCAGCCCCAGCTCCCACTTCCAGTATTTTATTCTGTGTTCAGAGTAGGCTGTATGCAGAGTTTACCAGCAATGGAGATAACATTGACACACTACATTAAGTGGGTCGTGATTTTTTATGTACTGGGCTGCAACTGTGTGTTTCTTCTTGGCGTTGTATATAACGCGATGCAGCTATTTCTGTTCTCTGTTGCTCTGTTATATATGTGTCTCCGTGCTTGCCATTACATGTACTGTACCCTGGTTAGTGGTGTTACTGCGTGGTAACGAGGGAACAGAGGTGGCCTCGTTCGCTCTGCAGGGAAGGGCCATGCCAATGACCCATGCCTGCTTGTGAGGATTTGCCTTTTGATTTTGGTATATAACTGCATTGCTGCGTGTTACTGCATATCAGCCTTTTGGCTGACGTGTTTGGGCTTTGTGTTTCGGGCCTGGTGACTCTCTTGGAGGATTAGTGACACGGCCAAGTGTGCTAAATGTCTCTGCTGTGTATGCCCGCTGTTTTCTTTTAAACGTTCTGCATCCGCAAGCCATTGAGATACTATTGTGATGAATACATTAGGAAGTTGGTTTTTCGGACGATGCTAATGTCTTGGTTTGTTCTCTTGAAGTGGGTTTTGTGTGGTTAATACTGGTTTGCAGTTGCCGCTCCCTCCCCACACATTGTAGTGTTAGGCCATTACCAGTGAAGTTCTCCATTCACTCCAGAGCTCTTTAAATTGTTGTCTGCAGGCTCACCCAACGGGAGGATTTCAGTTCCTGCCCCATGCCCACCACGGTGCCTCGTGCACCTGGTTTTGTTTTGGCCTTAATAGTGTGTTGAATTTGGCTGGATGGGCCTACACTCTTTCTGTCCCTATCTTTGAAATACTCAATCAAAAGAAAAAAATAATAATTCGAACAGAGCTACATGGCAAGTTCATGCTTGAATACTTGAGGGCCGGCATAATACCCGAAGGCCTCCAAGTACGGAACATCCCCAGGGTATTTACAGATAACCCTAAGTTCACGAAAAAGTTTAGTGGGGTTGGAAATAAATGCAGCCGCGATTGGTTGATTCTAGTTATGGACACGGCTAAAGAGGAATGTGAAAAACAAGGCGCTGAATTAATCGATTTGGAAAAAAAGTTTCTCGAAGACAAATCCATTCAGGATGCTAAGGATAAACTGGATAAATTGGAGTTGGAAATCACCAAGTTCAAAAATCTGACACTGGACAGGAAGGTGGACAAGTTCAAAAAAGACCTAGCGAACTATTCAGAAGAAAAAACCTATCCTTTTCTCAGACCTACATACTACACAGATTTACAAGCAAGCCAAAACTACAATCGGAGAAATAGATCAGTCAATTTCGCAGGGACCTCCTCCAGTGGGAGTGGAAGTACCTCAAGCCTACCGGGATCTACAGTGCAACAGCAACCACAACCTTTTTTTCCCAGGGGCGGACAAAGAGGAAGACCCAGGAGACGACCGACGCAACCAGGACAGCGACTGAGAACGCGCCAGTGGTACCAAAACCAAGGACAGAACCATGGATACCAGTCTTCATCTTATCCACCCGCTTTATGACCCCACCAGAATTAAGGCTCCTCGCCAAGGGTTTATCCTTCGTCCCTGCCCAAAAGGCACGACCTTTCGAGATTGAATTAGAACTGCGGAAATTCTTCAGAAATGTACGTTTGAAACATTTTTTTGAAGTTTACTTACCTTCGTGCAGAGACACTGGACAACAACAACCACAGAATAAGTCAGACAACACTACAGGTTTAAAAGAACAATCCAAGTTCTATCCTCCACCTGGCTCGACTCCCGTCGAGATCATAACTTTTGAGAAGATAGTCACCAAGACCATACTAGCTGGTTTTAAAAAAGACAACTTCTACAGCGATAACCTTGACAAAGAAGAAAGGATTGCTATGAGAAATTTGGAAACAGACAGATCAATCACAATCAAGCCCGCAGACAAAGGGGGCGGCAGTCGTTTGGGATACCTCTGATTACAACATTGAGTGCCTACGACTACTGGGCGATCGAGAAGCTTACCTACCTTTGGAATACAACCCTACCAAGGTCCTCCAAAACGAAATTGCAAGCCTCACTCAACACGCTCTCACGCAAGGTTGGACATGTGAAGATGAGAAGATGTTCTTGAACAAAACCAACCCACGCAGCCCAGCCTTCTATATCATCCCAAAGATACATAAAAATTCAGAAAAACCGCCCGGTAGACCGATTGTATCGGCGTGTGAATCCCTCCTGGAACCTTTGTCCCTTTACACAGACTATTTTTTAAAACCTTTTGTAATCAAAATGCCCTCCTACCTAAAGGATACCACACACACTATTAACTTACTTGACGACATCATCCTCACCACCGATAGCCTCCTTGTCACAATGGATGTCGAGGCTCTATATACATCGATACCACAACAAGAAGGTCTAGAAGCCATTCGTGACATCCTGAACACCAGAGAAGACTTCGATTCTACCCCCACAAATTTCATCCTTGAGTGCACTAGATTGGCAATGTCTGAAAATGTCTTCCTGTTCCAGAACCAAATCTACAAACAAACTAAAGGTGTGAGTATGGGCGCTACTTTCGCCCCGGACATTGCCAATCTATATATGGCCCGCTACGAAAAGAACCATGTCTTCACGCCAGACAACCCCTTCCTAGGAAACATCTCATTATGGAAGAGATACATTGACGACGTGATTATTATATGGCAGGGGACACCTTTGGAACTACAACAGTTCCACAGTTGGATCAACTTAAGAAATACTCACATTAATTTTACCATGCATTGGGACCACCACCAAATAGATTTCTTGGATCTGCATATCTACAAGACCGGGGATCGACTAAAAACTGAGTTGTTTCGACAACCCACGGACCGCAACACTTTCTTGCACTTCCAAAGTTATCATCCGATGGGATTAAAGTACAATTTACCTTACGGACAATTTTTGCGTATACGAAGAAATTGTTCAGACCTGGCAAAATTCCATCAACATGCGGAAGGACTAACCCAACGACTTGCAGAGAGAGGCTATCCAAAAAAGGCCATCAACCAAGCCAAAAAGAGAGCCAAACATACACCTAGAGAAATCTGTTTGGAAAACAAACCGAAAAAAGATTTGGGAAGACTGGTATGTGTCACCACTTTTGGACCCTTGAGCCTATTGATCCAGAAAACCATCAAGAAGAACTGGAATTTGGTGAAACACCCCGGCACTCTGCACAATGTGCCATGTTTTGCTTTCAAGAAAAACAGAAATCTAAGAGACGCTCTAGTACACACCTTCATAGAGCCACCCCCACAAACACAGAACACACTATGGGATTTACCTCCGATAGTTGGACATCACAAATGTGGTCAATGTGTGGCATGCCCTTTGACCCTACAAAAGAAATCTTTCGAACATGCACAAGTTAAATGGACAATGAAAGATTTTACAAACTGCAACACGAAGGGTGTCATATATGTAATACAATGCCCATGCAAACTCCTCTACATAGGAAAAACCACACGTGCCATCAAAATGCGCATCTCTGAACATCGTTCCTGTATCAGGAACAAGGTAGCAGACAAGCCCCTAGTAGAGATTTTATCAGTAAGAACCATAGTGATACTGATCTAAGATGGTTTGTCCTCCAAAAAGTGAAACCAGCAAAGCGTGGGGGGATCTGAACAAAACGCTGACCCAATTAGAACAACGGTGGGTCCACAGACTTAACTCCGTTCAGGCTGGTCTAAATGTGTCAGTTGAATGGAAGTCTTTCCTGTAATGACATGTGCCCAATGATTGAGTATGAGCTATGAACTTCTTAACACTATGATCATTTTTCATTTCATGAAATGCAGAAGTCAGTAGACATTGACACTTTTTTTTTTGGTCAATGTATGAAATCACCTACATGAAAAACTATACTTTCTTTGTTAATTCCAAATGTTTTCTGTCATTATGAAACTATGTATTAAGTTTCCAGGCGACACGCCCTAATTCTCACCCTCTCGGGCTGTTAGTAATACAATACAAACTGTCCACCTACTTAATTATGGTTTTTCTCTGCTGAGATTCCTGAGACACAAACATTTTGTGATCCATGCCACAACATATTGAAATGAAGTATTTTCGGTAATCACAACCTCATGGGGCCATTAGCTATGTTGTCTCAGAGTATAAAAAACCAATGCCACCCCGCAATGCTTACGGTTGCCATGACAACCGTTTGTCAACAATATTGTCTAAATTAACTTTTTAGACACGCGTTGACACTAATCACACCCATAATTGATTGAGCTTTTTTTGTGCCCCCCGGATGGAGCAGAATCCATCATTTTGTTTCTCACTCGATCCTAGGGCCATTCCAAGATGGCTGACATATAAATACCTACAGGGACCTAGCAACAGCGTTACCAACGCTTTGCAGTCAGGCCCCTGCAGTCTCAACTGTGACACAGCAGCCTGAGGAGCTCCAGCTCGTACTTTTTTGGCAGACAGGCTGCCCATGCTGCAACCCTCACAGGTACTTTAAAATAAACCCTGCACTTACTGCTATATATATGAGACAGTTGTTACTAGGTAACCACACTCACCTTGAGCCATATATATTTTTTAGCTGTGCAAGCCGTGTCTGTTTCCCACTGATACCACCCTGGATCAGCATTTTTCGACCTCCAGCGAGAGGTAAGATTTTTTTCCCTGCATATAATAAAAAACTTTTTTTCATGCCTTTTTAAACGGGGACATGTTTAGCTTCAACCTCACTTTGCTTCTCTCGTTCTCTGTTATTTGCAACAGGACCATACAGAGACCAGCCCATGCGGCTAGCAGATCTCAAATTTAGCGCCTGTGAAATCTATTAACCCATAGGTAAGCTATGTGCTTTTTGATTTTACATCAACCACACGTGATTCACTCAAACTAAATAATTTTGGCTCAGACACCCCCCTGACTGTAGTCTCCTTCCCCTGCAGCACAGACGTCAATCTACACAGAACTCCGTCCTGATGAAGGCCGTGTTAAAGATGAGGCACACCTAGCCCACCTAGAAACGGCTGAAACACCTGGTGTAGACACACTACTACCCCCAAAACTACAGCACATTAATGCTGTTTACGCAAGAAAAATAATTTTGTGTACCTACCATTGTTCTATGTGTTTTCCACAAATGTTGACTTGAATATGTACACTGCAATATGTGAATTTCTTGGCAAATCCTAATAGGAGTCGGGTTTGTTACACACACAATTTGGAGATTGTCCCAAAAAATGTTTTTTTGGCACTGTGTTGTAAATATATTTTTTTGTCTGATTGTTCTGTTTTAGCAAACCATTTTGATGTCTTAATTTCTCTAAATGTTGGATGTCTTTTTGCACACAACTTTAATATAAAAAAATCAGATTTATCTCTACAACATACTATTGAAGAGTGATTCCTTCCTTAGCAATGCAGAGTTTGATAATACATGTGGAGGTGTTGTTCTGAGCCTAGCATCCTTGGACCTATTCATTTGTATCTTTTGTTTTCCTATCTTTACTACACCCACACTAGTATCCCTAGATTGCTACATGCTCTCCATAGCACACACGTTCGGTTGCAATAATTGGAGAAAAAAAAAGAGGGGAAAAAATGGTTCAAAATTTCTTATTTTGCAGCCCAGTCACCATTTTGAGCTATTCAACACCCTGAGCCTTGCACCCTGTGTCTCTACTTTCACGCTTTAGACAACACGCAAATGAAAAGGTTGGGCCAAGAAATAGTTAATTGTCTTGTTCTAGCTCATATGACAGAAGTGGTGTCTTGTTCTCCCTTTGTTATTACGTTTACTGCAATTTCTGCACTAATCTATCCACTCTTGCTTGCTCCTATCGGACCCTCTGGTGCCTCTCTTGTTTGTGCCTCACGCTGTCACCGGGGATAAACACCAATTATCCTCGGGTTGTTTGTCTTTTCACACCTTGGCCTGCAAGACCTGCAGTCCCACTATCCTTCTGCATCACCCGCTCTATACCATTTAGGACAGATGGACACTCCTACTCCATCTGTAGGGACCAATGCCTTCTATATGTTTTCAACTTATTGGGCTTTTTCATGTACATTTTTCAAAGAATGGAATGTCTATTCGAGGTTCCAGAAGGATTTTCAGTGTCCACTAGCTGGTTCGTTTGAGATAGACCGTTTGGTTGTATTAAGAGGGGCATTAGAGAAATAGGAAATCAAAGACGTCTCAAGCCCACTGGTCTTCTTTCTTCGTATGGTATAGAGAGGCTGAAATTGACTCGATCGCTGAGGAACTCTCAGGCAACTTAGAAAGGGAATTTGACCGAAATAAGTATGCATCCAATGCCGGTCGGCCTAACATCAAACGCACCAAAAACACAGGTCTCTATCCCTGCCTGCCCAATGACAGCGAGAAAAACGCATCCAAGGAAGCACCCATAGCACCCCCAGTGGACTTCCTTGATGAATTATTGCCACCCTATTCTCCTCCACTGCCCGCGGGCCTTGCTCCCATACCACAGCCAGCGACACCTCCTCCCACCCTACCCCCCTCCAGTGGCAGTGCCACCTCTGCCACCAGCACCTGCAACTCCCTCCATTTCCACCACCACAACCACCTCTGCCTTGACTGATGCATGTACGTCCACCTCCTCCTACTCCTCCTCTGCTTCACTTTTCCCAGCAGTTGCCCCCAAGCCCACGCAGTATTCACCCCACTTTACCAGGGGCTCTACTAAAAAAAAACTCTGGCATCCTTGAAACGAAATGCAGCCTCCCCGGGTCAGAGACAGCACAGTCTAGAAGACCAATTGTCACCTGCCTTCCTGCACAAGTATTGTGCCTCAGCAGACCCGAGGTCACCCCTTGCCAACGCTGCCATGCGTATCCCCACTAAACAAGACATCCAACTTCACACTCTTCCATGGATGAGCCGCCTTCGCTTAACACTATGGATGCCTCAGCTGCTGCCCAGAGGGACACTGCCCTCCTACCCCCAACATGATGTTGCAAATCCTCCTATTAGAATACACACTTCATGGAGCTCCACTGACTTGTATCACATGGCACAACAATTCCCCACTTTGCCCGACAACCCTGCTGCAGTGATAGAAAATGTCACCACTGCTATTGCGTGCTATGATCCCACAATTGGGGACCTTAAGCAGCTCCTCTGAGCAGTTCTCAAAAACACACTGTAATGGCCCGACGCTCGCCTTGCCACCACTGACATTAGTGCTAGCGTGGAGGTGCTCACCCCCACCTCATCAAGCACAAATACCCTATCAAATCTGACTGGGGCAAGATTGCTGCAGTCTGAATCACCATCCGAGTACCTGTCTAGATTGCAAGACCGTTTTACTAAATACTCTGGCATTGCGAACGATGGGGACCAAGCACAACCTGCCGTGGTCTCGCATTTTGTTAATGGTCTCCTCCCTAAAATTTCAAATAATATTAAAAAAACATGCAGATTGGGTGGCAAGCTGAATCAATTTAAAAAGCACTGCAGGCTGCACAACACTTATGACAAAACGAAAAGGCAAGAACAAGATGGTGTCGCCCTCCTCATGGCATTACAAATGCAGCACGCTCAACAAAAAACTGCTCCACCGAACTGGGGACGCCCAGCTTACCAACGCCAGCCAAGTATGCAACAACCCCCTTCTATTGCCCAAAGCTAACAGCCTCAGCAGGTTTACACACCCCTTTTTGACGGCCCAACAGCCTGAACTGGGCCAACCTTTTTGCAGATATTGTAAGCCGGCTGGCTACCTGATCCAACAATGCCCTACCAAACCTCGGCAATATGGTCCCACTCTCAACAGAAATTATTTCATCATTCCTCCTCCCAACACTGCCTTTTCTCCATCGCCCCCACCATCTCTGCCGCCTCCTCCTCCAATATCAGGAGGGGGCTACCAAGATATGCATGCTGCCATGCCATGCTGTCTGCTGCTTTGCTATCCCTGGACCAGTCCGGTCCTCATCTCCACCACAACATTCAGGGACAGAATGTGCATTGTATGGTTGACACCGGTGCCCTCCAGTCCACTTTAAGGGCTACTGAATTCCCTCATATTGATGTTTCTTGTCAAATTGTTAATAGTATTGGAATGTCTGGGCCGACTATCCCACATCGTGTGTCAAATAATGGATCTGTTTCAATTGCCCCATTTCTAACCAACATACTTTTCTCCCTAGCCCGTGTTCATCTGCAAATTTGTTGGGTATTGATTTATTATGCAAAATGAATTGTACCATTTATTGGTCTCCTGATGGTATTTACCTAGAGGTCCCACAGTCTAAACAGGTTGAATGTTTCCTTCTCCTACAACAGTTGTTGCTCCCACCCACACCTCCAGGGAGTCCTGCCTCCCTCAACCACGCGCAAACAACACAGGTGCAATACCTCCTTGACTCACTTGCTGTCTCATTGTGGGCTTCCCATGCTAATGATGTGGGACACATCATCTCTGCCAAACCAGTATGCATCACCTTGAATCCTGTGGTTCCTCTGCCACGAGTGTCGCGGTACAGGATCTCACCCCAAGCAGAAGAAGATATCAACCCTGTCATTCAAATCACTCCTTGACCAAGGTATTTTATACACCACTACCCCCATACTCCCTCTGGCCAAAAAGGGGACAGGCAAGTACTGGTTCACACATGATCTAAGAGCTCTCAATAAAGCGGTCATCCCTCCTCACCCAGTTGTGTCAGATCCTATCACTTATCCTCATGTCTCCCTCCCAATGCCACCTTCTTTACATGCATTGATCTAGCCTCAGCTTTCTTTTCTGTCCCAATGCACAAAGACTCACAATACCTCTTTGCCTTCACATACAAACAGCGCCAAACTCGCTTACGATCCCTCCCCATGGGCTTTGACTCCCCCTCCCTCTTCTCCCAAATATTACGGGAAGACCTCCAAGATATCTCCTTCCCACAAGGCTCCAACGATGTTACAATACGTAGATCTCCTGTTAGCGCCTCCCTCCTTTGAGGCTTGCTGTGTCCACTCGCACACTCTACTCATTGCCTTGGCTGCCAAAGGGTACAAGGTTAATAAGTCAAAACTCCTGCTGTGCCTCCCCACTGTCCGTTACGTAGGACATGACCTCTCCCACGGCGCTAGGCACCTTGCCCCCACCCGTGTTGCATGCATTGTGCAATGCCCCATTCCTGACACCAAAAGGCGACTGCGCTCTTTCTTAGGTATGAGCAATTTCTGCTGACCTTGGATCATTGATTACGCCTCCATTGTAGTGCCCATGCAGAAGATGCTATTAGATTCCTCACCTGATAAACTTGCATGCTCTCCAGAGTCTATTACTGCCTTTGCTGAAATTGAAACTGCCCTGTCTGTTGCCCCTGCTGTAGCACTCCCAAATTATTCCAAATTCTTCACCCTGTACTGTGATGAGAAAGAGGTGAATGCCTTAGGCGTACTCACACAGAAGCATGGGGAGCTACAACGCCCTGTAGCCTACTTCAGCTCACAGTTAGACCTTGTAGCCTCTGCCTTCCCCAAATCTTTAAGGGTGGAGGCTGCCGCCACACTCTTGTTCTCCAAAGCTGACAACATTGCACTGGTACACCACATAAACGTGGCATTGCCACACTCTGTACTAGCATTGCTGCTCAGAGTAAAACACAGCACCTATCAGCTGCACTCCTTACCAAGTATGAGAGACTAATCCTCTAAAGCACCAATATCACTCTCATCAGATGTGCTCTTCTAAATTCTGCCTCTCTTTTACCCACTCCTGCGGATGGTCAACCACACGATTGCCTTGCTGCAGTTGATATAGTATCCTCTTCACGACCCAACCTCAAAGATGTCCACATCCTCAATACTGATTTAGTTCCGTTTGTTGATAAGTCACGTTTTAGGGACTGCACAGGAAATGTCTGGGCAGGCTTTGCAGTTTGTAACACCTTTGAGGCATTAGAAGCCTTTCAGCTCCCATCAGTAAACTCTGCACAAGTTGCAGAGCTCATTGTCCTCACCAGGGCCTGCACAATCGCCACACAATGCACAGCTACTATATACACAGATTCCAGTTATGCCTTTGGTATCTCTCATGACTATAGGACTCTCTGGAAACAGAGGTTATCTCACTGACAAAAGTACTCCTATCCTCAATGCACCCTATCTTGAAGCACTGCTTAACGCTATTTTGCTACCCACCGAGTTGGCCATTGTGAAATGTAAGGCCCATACCGGGGACTCGGACAGCATTTCCCAGGGAAATGCTTTGGCAGACCAGTATGCCAACAATGCGTCCCTCCATGGCTTTCAGGCTCCTGACTATGTGCTGCTGTTCCTCCTCTCCTATGGGAATCCCCTAGCATCCCTTTCCGTTCTTGCAGACCTCCAAGAGGCGGCCCCTCAGGACGAGAAACAGAACTGGGAATGTAAAGAATGTACATGTTGCTCTGATCACCTATGGCCTGATAGCATGGCCAGTTAATGCCCCACCCTCTCTTAGCACGTGTTGCTCACTCTGTCACTCTCCAGCAAAGGGAAGATGACGCTGAGGTCCCATGATACTGGTTCGCTCCACTGCAGAAAAGCACTGTGCTGCTCACTCCACCACATGCATGACATTCAACCCGAGAAAACCTGTCAAAACAACTCTCGGGGCACTTGACCCACCTCACGGGCCTTTCATGAACTTGCAAATAGACTTCATATCAAAGCAAAAATGTGCCTCCTTCGGGTATGTTGTGGTCAACATTGGTACATTTCATTTTCTGGATAGACCGAGGCCTACCCCTGTAAATAGAACCTGTGGACTGTCGCCACATGAAATTGTAATGGGCAGATTCATGAGGATGCCCGTGGCTCCCCCAGTGTCCCCAGAACGGTGTAATTTGCAACTGAATAATGATCTTGTTTTTTCCTATTGCAAAAAATGAATGCTCACTGTCAGTTCTCACTTCCAGCAGATCCAAAAAGCTCTTGTTCGACCACCTGGCACACTGTGCCACAGCCTCCTGCAGGGGGCTAGGGTAGTCTTAAATGTCCATCAGCGGAAATCATTGCTACATCCTGGATGGAAGGACACCTACCAAATACTGTTGGCAAGCCACGCAGTTGTTCTTTGCAGGGGACACAACGCCTGGGTCAAT
The DNA here is from genome assembly GCF_040938575.1 of Ambystoma mexicanum. Classification (NCBI taxonomy): domain Eukaryota; kingdom Metazoa; phylum Chordata; class Amphibia; order Caudata; family Ambystomatidae; genus Ambystoma; species Ambystoma mexicanum. Next base: position 135,032,807 of record NC_090941.1, on the reverse strand, counting down.
GCTAGCCAGTGTGTAAAGACAGCACCACCAGCTGACGAAGATCCACAGCCAAAAGACAAGGATGACGCTGCCTCACCACCAGCGACTGCGGAATAACCAGACTAGCTGCCACCTCCAGTGGTCCAGGACAAAGACCCCATGCTGCATCTGCCCACCAGGGCCACAGAGGACACGCCCTTTGAGGCACCCCATCCTGTGCTTCTATGCAACACTGCAATACCAGTCCAGAGGTATAACTTACAGAGTTCTGCCACCAGCACCATCATCATCATCATCATCATCATCAGCAGGTAAAACGCACCAACTTCATGCTACACCTGCCTTCTGCGGATGGCCCAATGCTCTCAAAACCTTTTCCGGTTGCACCTGCCTTCTGCAGGTGGCCCAACACTCTCAAAAACCTTTTTTGCTTCTTCATGCAGCCATAAGAAAGCTGCGTACCTGGAGTATAGGCACAAGTGCCCACCAGTCCAAAAGGTCTGCGGGCCAGCCGAGTGAGCCTAGCGCCTCAGCAATTGCCTCTGCTCCTTTGTCTCCTGCATCACAGACCAGCTCCACCAGACCCATATGAAGTGTCGGGGTCCCCTTGGCTCATTAGTCGAGCAGGGACACCCTGGTACTACTACCTCCGTTGCTACAGAGCTACCAGCCTGGAGACATTTGTTAGCACGCCGACCTTTTATGTTCCTGCTCCACGCCTGACCAAGCCTCTACTCTGCTGGCTTCCTGAACTTTGCCACCTGCTATCCCCGGAATCGCAGGGCCAGGGATCACAGAAATTGCTTGGAACCTTTGGGCACAAGGCCCCAAACTGTGTAGGGCTAGACTGCTCAAGCTAAGAATGCCATTACCAGATCTTTACAATAGCTTAAATATCGACTGTCTGATTACCTGCCTATCTTGCCCATGAGGTCCTACTAATGATTACTGCTCACTATGCCGAGTCATAAGATACACAGGCAAACATCCCATGGAACAGATTATGCCCTGACTGGTGGGCTAAATTGCTTATTATAATAAGTGGGATTGATCTTTATCCTAAAATCTTGGGCCCTGCTCTTTCTCTCCCACCTCACTACTTTCCACGCCTGTATTTCTATATACACTACTGTAATATATGCCAATCAAGCTGGGGAATTGCTGAACTAGATACCACAAGTAGTGCCATTCCTGCACCCAACACATAGCAAACATGTTGCCATATCTCGCTCTTTTAATTTAATTGCTGCCCTTCACTTCATAAGGAGGAGAAATAGAGTCAATAGCTACCCCATATCAATTGTTTAGGATAGGTAGGTCAAGACAGGCAGGAAGCTAGTGTTGAAGAACTAGCTAGTTAGGGTCAAACAATAGTTTGGGTTTTGAAAACCGATTCAATTTATTCATGGGTTTGGACACATCTATGTTAAAAGTTTGTTCACAAAAAGAAAAAAACACAAAGAAAAACAAATTATAACTGTCACATATGAGCCTCATTCGGCTTATAATGGAAGGTGAAACAAGTAAAAAACTGTTGTTAACATCACAGTTGAGTGAAGTGAGGGTTAGTAGCATATGTGTATCGTATTCATTCCAAATACTACTATTAGATTTAGTAGTAAGGTATTACAGTCGACACATAAATTATGCAGGTGTTTCTGGTTCGGGGGATAGTCAGCCTTCACTGCGTAGAGAATGTTCACAGATGAAGGATCCGAACTGTCATCAGGACGTTGTTTGGGACTGCTGAACGCCTATATCGATTTTCGGATGAGATAGACTGGTTGTCAATGAGGCACCTAAGTTGGTGCAGGCGTCTGTAGCAGGAGGTCTTAATTGGCAGGTATGCAGTCCAGTAGTGGTGCTGGAACTTATTACACAGGCAGGGCTTGCCGTGAAAATAGGGCATGGGTCAGGTGAGAAAGATGGCCATGATCGCTGAATGATTTAGAACAAACGTCCTCTTGCGAAGGCTCTCGGTCCTACACCCGACACAAATACATTCCTCAACTTCTCATGGGCCTATGCTGATCTGATGAATGCCTCAGAGTGTTATATATGTGCACACACCCTCACACATGCTACCAGACAAATACCTTTTATTCTTATTCCCTTTGACTTGGCTGAATGGTGTTATTATCTGAACCTGTCTGACTCCAAGTGCCCCGCTCTCAACTACACCTTTCCACAGGTATTCTTCTTACCCGAAGGTAGCACCATACGACCACCCAAAACATCAACAGCGTATGTCCCGCAGGCCATTATATCCTTCACAGACAATGGCACTATATTATTCGGAAATACACCAACATATGTGTTTGACCGCTGCACCAACCTCACCCTCAACTTAGATGCAAACATAACATTCCCAGGAATACACCTTAATGCAAACAAAGCACAGTCAATTTACAGGGGACTGTACCTTCCTTTGTGATTCTGCTGCCTACCAATGGTTGCCCAACCATTGGACGTGTACATGTATCATCTGATACATTCATGCTGCCATCAGGCACACTCCTCTTTTCCCACACCAGTACACGTAACAGATCAAAAGAAACTCTTGGGAATGGTTCAAAGCCCTCTTACGTTTTCTGGACCCTAGCAGAGGCCATTTTTTTTTTCTAGTCACTCCCTTTTTTTAATCACTCATCTTTTACCTTTGTTTTTCTCTATGCATTTCTGTTTATACGACTTGATCAAAATTGGTATGTATGCATTGATTCATTGTTATCTTACGACTATTTATGTAACGTGTGTGTACAATTCATTGCTTAGCCCTAAAGATGGATCTAGCTCTGAAATGCAATGGATATGAGCCTTATACCGCTAAGGAAGCTGTTTGTCCTTACATTTTTTGACTCAACTTATTAGATTAAATAATCATTTGCATAACTAGCTAAGAATAGTGGAAATTGCTTCAATTTCTATACAACTTGCCAAGTACAATTGAGACTATTTTGTAAAATTATTTTTAACTATTGTTGGAAAATATACTGAAACTAGTACTGATGCTTATGCCATGCTATAAAACATAAGCTCTGACCCATTAGGGGCAGAGCGCTCTGTTTGGCAACTGATCCACTCACTTGTTGTTCTCTCTATTGCAAATGCTGTATTGTATGTATTGTACTTTCCAATAAGACCTTTGATTTGCCCATCAGTCTCCTGGTTGTTCTTGCTGCGAGGTCCCGAGGTTGGACCTGCCCCCTCCACCCCCCTTGAGGGGCAAGCTGGACCAATTCTCCATCAATATGTACTCCTCCAAGACAGGTAGAACATCAAAAACCTTACTGCTTCCCTGAAAGCAGAAAGCAAATCATTCAGAAAGTAGAGGCTATGTTGAAGGCGACGTTATTGACAGCCCATGGTTCTCCCAGATAATTTTAGTTGCCAAACAAGATACCTGGAAAATTTTGTATAGATTCAGATAAGTGAATGATGTGTCCCAATTTGATAGCTATCCTATTCCCATAATAGATGATTTGAATGAAAAAGAGATCATATATAGCAAAACTTGGCCTGAACATATGTTCCATTTGTACCAAGCCACCAGAGCCTTGAGGAAAGCTGGGCTAACAGCTGACCCCAAAAAATGCTGCTTAGCTAGATCAGCAGTAACATACTTGGGCTTCTTTGTAGGAAATGGTCTAGCGCAACCCCAATCAGATAAAGTTGAGGTTGTAATGAAAATGTCCCCTCTCAAAACAAAGAAAGAGTTACAGGCCTTTTTGGCTAATATCGAAGATTTATTCCACATTTTTCCTCCATCTCTTGCCGTGGTTCCCGCGTTCTGAACGTGCTGGAGACTGAGGGGAGGAGCAGTTACCAAGCCGGGGATCTCAGGAGCAAGATGGGCTCCAGAAACATGATGCTGGACTGAAGACACGTTCATTGAGGAAGGGTGTGGGTCCGTAAGCAGCCAGAAGCAGTAAAGGTGATGGTAGAGATCGTAGAAGCAGTGCGACCCACAGAGCAAGTGTTGAGGATGAATCTCAGCATTCTAATAGCTTGCGCAAACACTGCCGGCAACAGTATCCAGTTCCCTCGCATGTGAGTTAAAGCGAGTAGAAGTAGTTTTTTGACTCTGAATTACTTGAATAATGGGAAATGCAGCACTCACGTGCAAATGAAAAGGCTTTTTACTCGCATACAAAGAGAATGCTGCTTACATTCATTGTTCACTATTCTAAGACAGTTACTATTCGAAGAAGTGGTTGCGTGTCTTCGAAGGAGGGTGAACGTTGCGAAGGCCATTACTGAATGCCTAACCTTACTAAAGACACTGTTGGAACCTTTAACTTGTGAAAATAACATCAAGGAGTGGTCGCGTGTGGCTAACTATGATTCCCAAAGGAGGGTTGAACTCTATCCTTCACTTTACACGGGAATACAATTCAATATCGAACTTAAAGATCTTTAAACTTTGAACACAACATCAAGAAGTGGTCGAGTGTGCCTACTTGTGATTTCTGAAGACAGACTATATTCTATTATTTACTTTAACAAGGCATACCTTTCACAAATTCAAAGTTAAAGCAGAGAATAAGCATTGCCCAAATCAAGAGGTTCCCCATATTAACTACAATATCAGCCTTTCGCAAAGTTAAAAAGCAATCTAACTGTGTTGTGAAGTTACCAACAGTGAATTGACCTAAAATACAAGTATGCCATGTAAGGATTGCCTGGTATCAAACAGTGAAGAAAGATACAAGTGATCACAGTTCAAGGGTGTTTATTGAACTTTAATGGCTTGGGTGAACGCCTATCTAAGCCTAAATCTAAGGATTGGAGCAAGCTAAAACCATCAAATAATAATAACGCATTCCTGTCAAAATAAAAGGGCCTATATTAATAAACCTATTGCCACTCCTTACTTCTAAATACAAATGGTGCGGGACAATAGTGTAATAAAAAAGAAAAGTGTTCAAGAAATAATATGTCAGGAGTTAAGCAATTGGCTTCCCTTCCCCACGTTTTCAGCACGGGGTAAGGCGGCACATTCGAGCATCGCACACACTCTGGCTTCTCTGCCATGAGGATACAGTTCAAAGCATAGGTAAAAGGGCCTTCCACCATAGCCTTTTTCCTCAGTAACATTCTCTTACTGTAGAGGGCCTGTTGTAACAAGCACCCAAGTTCCTTTCTTATCAGGATTTTCACATTCACAAGTACTTGCTTCCAGTGTTCATCATGGGTCTCCCTTAGTACAATGTTCACAATTGGTCTACTTTGATCGGGCTCGGACCATGTATTCTAACTTTCTACGTTTTCCTCTTCATATCAAAAATCGAAGACTTTCAAATGTGCGATGGGTTTTGCTTAAACCGTCGCAGGACCAATTCGATTCACTTCACACAACGTTCTTACGAATCTTCCACTTTCGTTTCTGCCATTGAGCACACCTGCGGTGCCAGACCACTTACTTTATTTCGCACCTTTACAGTTTCACATTAAAGTTCAAACATCCATTAGTAATTGAGCTTTACTCACGTCTTTCATCACATGGGTTAATTCTTTGCTCTTGCATTCCTCATAATGTTGCCACTTGCAACCTTGACTTCAACACAGACCGGTCTTGCATCAAACTCCCCAACTCACTGACGTTGTTGATTTCTCTGGCGCTGCTTTGATCCTGGAGCCAAGGACAGTACAACGGTGGCTGTAGCTCCTCCCCGACTTGCTCAGTCATGCAGGAGGGTCCCGGGTATCTGACACACAAAGCAGGACTCTTTAGTCTGGTTTCCTCGTACAGCTGCCGTCTAGCAAATGCTATTTCTTTGTGTGCTTTACCTCACTCAGATCGTGCTCTCATGCTCCGCTTTTTATCCATGTGAGGAAGCTTAATGGGAGTCAGGTGTGAGTCGTTAACCATAATTGCCGGACTCTGCCTGGCCACAGTATTGGGACATGTCAGTTGTAATGCTCTGGTGTAAGGCTGTTTTCTCCCACAGCAGGCTGTCCGTGAGAACGTGTTTGTGTAGGGGAAGGGGAGAGGTGGTAGGGAGATAAAGTCCCTAAGTATCCTACCAGGATGGGGAAAAGGTGTTACAGGGGGAGGGATACCGCGTCTCACCATCGGCGTCCCACTCCCTCAAGACTCCTCACCCAGGTGATCCTCCCGCACTGGTCCACCCCCAAGAACTGGATCCAAAAGCGGTGGCTGTGTCCTGGCCACCTGGAGGACAGATCCTCGGGTCTAGTCTGTGAGACACCTTCTGGTTTCTCACAGCAAGCATTACGTGAAGCATTGCCTGAATCAAGGCTTCTGGGTAACTACTTAGGATGATAGCTGGCAGAAAGTTATAAGTAAAGCTGGGGAAGGGAAACTGGATGCTTGTAAACACTATCTTGAAGTAGACACAACCTGTAGTGCCAAAGACTGTGGCAGACAGAGAGAACTGAGTCTAAGCGACAAACTCAGTTTTTATTGTGGCAGACAGACAAGAGGCTGTCCCTTTTGAAGAGAGATATTCAGAGGAACAGTGCCTTGCCTACCAGAGGCTGTTGAAGTACTTATCTTGTAGAAGCCTGTCTAAAAGTACAAATTATTGAAGCTGTGGTAGTAGTCCAAAGTACTGAATCTGTGTTGGTATTTCTAAATGTCAGTGTATGCAACATTGCAGTAGACTAAACAAGGTGGAGTATGGTGGTAACTGTTCTCATTGTAAAAGAGGTAGAAGTGTGGTTGTTGAAGTGGAAGCAGCAGCAGTGAGAAGTCATCCTGACAAACATACCACTGTGAATGCTAAAACCTGTAACTCAAGAAATCCTAACTGTTGTTCAAGAAGTGTATTTTATTAACAGTGTGGATATTGCATTTTTTTTTAACTGTGGCAAGCCTTCTTAAAGAGGTCGAAAAGCATTGTGGCCAGGAGTACCAATGGTGATATTTTGGCTAGAAGTGGAAATTGGATATTTCAGCCAGGAGAAGAGATTTGTTGTCAGTGGAACTTTCGTTTATGAACTTTTACTTTGACTTTCAAAGATCAAGAAATTATTCAAGACTTTTCTTTCTTTGGCTGAACATTTGCAGAAGTGACTTGGAATCCTGGGGAAGGGAGATTACCCAGGACAGTGGAAGATCATTCAGGAACTGTCAATGTTATTCATGTCATGTTGTTTTGGCATATGTTTTCTTTGTGAGTGGGTTGCTTATTGTGAGGTCCAGTCATTCCGTGTTAGACAGTGTTCCCTTAGCTTTGCTTAGGCAGGGAATTCCTCAGCAGTGAAGGGACAGTGCAGCATTTTTTTAAACATTATTTTAAGAATAAAATGGCATATTTTGATAAATCATCAAACAGTTGACCGCCTCGCATTACTGACCCCTCACACCTGGGTACAGAATGTGTATGCATCCTTGCATGATAACTAGTATATGGAATGGATCCAAATAACATGGGAGCACCCAATTCCTATTGCTGTGAACCCCTTTCAAGGCAACATACGAACCCGTACCAGCTCGACTGCCACATGGTTTAGAAATTAGTACACACACCTGGAAAAAAGAAGTTCCCGAACTCACCAAGCAAAGGGTTTGAACAGTTGCAGTCCCAGCTTTTTGAACAGCTGCAGTCCCAGCTTTTGGACAGAGAATCAGCAAGACAATAAAGGTCATTACTCTGCAGCTGCGGAAAGAAGCAGACACTAGCACACAACACAGGAGAATTCCAAGATGGCAGCATTTAAAGACTCTGAACAACCTATTGAGGGAAACCACCAAATTAGCTAATGCCAAGATTATCGGGTAGAAGGATTTGATAATACTTTAATGAAAGCACAAGCTAGCAACATATACAAAACCCAGAAAAAAAACCTATAACAACCTTAGTCAACCTCAAGGGAAGAGACACATACCAAACCCCAAGAGGAACCATAAAAGTGTAGAAGCAAGTGATGAAATTTGGGTTGTGGGAAGCTGGCATGCTCCCAAGACATCACTGAATACACAAGAAAGCTTATACCTGGAAAGTGGTAGGCCATGTCTTTGAGGCCTAAAGCAGTTACTCTGGAGAGAATTAACCTGGAGAACCGAATCACAGAAACGTATGCTGCTGGAAAAAAGGTAGTCCTAGCGAAAGGTCTCTGAGCCCAGCCGAAGGGGGCCCCCCCAGGGTGAACCGCTTTGTAAAGAAGAGAGATCCCTGGCAGGAGGGTGAAATCATGTGTGCCTTAATTAGTGGGGACGGAATAGCTATTGGTGCAAGTGCTGAAGAAAACCCATGGTCTGAGAGAGAGACCTCGGGTGAATGCGGAAGAAGCCCGGGGACTAGAAGACGCTACAGTGAAAGTTTAGAAAACCAATTCCTCAAGGAGTGTTACAGGAAACCAAATGCAAGATGGAGCAGCCAGAGGCTCCTTTAAAGCCGAACAAAAGGAACCCGAGAAGCTGGACACCTGGGAGAGTGCTTGAAAAGGAGGACAGAAGAAGGGTACCGACTGAGTAAACCCTCAAAGCGCCTTGCCAGGAGTCCTTGTCTGTATTGTGGGCTTTTGTTGTTCAAGTTCTCATGCGATAAACCCAACGGCATGTGAGGGTTTCCAGCGGAAGAACAGTCTGGCGTCCTTCCCTTTAACTGGCGAGCTAGGTGCTGTTGCACCCTTCAGCGCGCTGCTTGATCAGAAATCTGGCTCGCCAAATGTTTTACCTTATAAATTCTATGAGCCCCAGCAGGCATTGTCAATGGTTCAGGGTCATGAAAGTCATACAGAAAACCTTCTAGAGAGCCACGTGTTACTGGCCCCAGCGATAGCTGCTGAAATCTGGAGGTGGTCCGAGCCAGCCTACAAAAGTCAACAGCTACAAGCCTCCTTTTATACTCCCTGTGGTCTGGAGAATGCCACCTTTTCCCTCCTCGGATGAATGGTCTCATGGTTTCCCATCCAAACCTTATTTCACAGAAGACCTTGGGACATTTACATGGTCACATGGAGGGGACAAGAACATATATGTGATTGCTGGCAGCCAATTTCAAATGCATATTTGCTGCGAGAATGGTGACTCTGTGGGTGATCGAGCTGCCAACATCCCTGACTGCAAGTAAGGGGGAAAACAACTTCAGTCTATAGTTCCCAAGTATGAAGTATGTTAATTTAGTCAACACATTTTTCCAGTTCGACATTCACTTTGAAAAGAAAGGTGAAACTAAAAGCTTACTTAACACAATACAACTCTGCAAATGTGTCTACACCCAGCTTAATCCACACCCAAATAATGAGGTCATTTCATATATTGCATAATATGTAATTACTGTGAAATTAGAATATCATTATAGACTTTGGTAATTTTGTTCATAAACGTAAAACTTACTTTGGCAAATGTGATGTAAAATCCTCTTTTCAGTGTGCTCCTTTCCACTGTGATCATTTGCAAAAGACCACATGCCAATGACAGAGCAAGGAAGAGGCGCAGGACCAGCAGAAGGGTTCTTGCTAAACTGTGGTGTGAATGGTAACTGTGGTGAGTGCTATCTTCAAACTGCTCCCAAAGAAGTAAAATGCCCTGTCAAACAAAATAAATAGTTTTAGGCCACATAAAATGCCAAATGACTGTAATTTCTGCATGCCTCCTATAAAACATGTCGACCTTGTTGAGAAATAGATTGAATGACGAAAGGCGCAGAAACAAAAAGCACATGAAGGTCATCCCAAATGCTTACAGTAGGTGATTAGGGTCATTAAATAAAGGTAAAATTCAAAGACAAAAAAGGAGTTTGAGACTTCCAGCATTGACAGATTGTGTATTTGAGTTGTCCAATCTTTCTAAAAAATTGCTTTAAATGTGTGACACCCATATATGGATGTATATTACTTGTGGTTATTTAACTTGTTTAAATGTAAGCATGCAGACAATAAATGATATCGGCAGCTATCACATTAGTTGTGCTTTTTTTTCTGGATCTGTCAGCATTTTTATATGTATACAAAAACAGGTTTGGGGATTTTTTACAAAGTCGTGTAGAATATAGATCAACTTTTTCCTTTTAGGGCACTTGAAGTTAATGCAGTTTTTCTTTGGTCATGAAGTTGGTGCACATGCCCTTTAAGGCCCTTCTTTGTCTTGCGACCTTGGAAAATGGTAAGGATACCTCACATATAGTTAGCAAATCAAAAATTGACATTTTAATTTGAATGTCTTGATTGCAGACTAGGTAAATTAACAAACACTTGCGGTTTAGATGAAGATAGAGTCCATCTCACTTGTTATGTAACGTGGATTGGAGGAATAAGAGTCCCTCGTTCATGCCTGGTATTGCATCCAAAATAGCTCTATTGGTGCTGTGGGTTTACAACGACCTCCATTTGGCCATTGTAAATTTGGTTGACTCTTTTTATTGTTGATCATGGTCAACCTTTTATTCTGTTAAGGAGGGGGGTTATCCCTCGTACCCCCCCCTCACTCCAGCGCACCAACACACACACAAAAACTGACTTCTGATCTGCAGTATGCAAGGAAGAGTAATGGTTAAAAGGTCCACGCAGCCCCCACACTTCTACAAACCAACCATGATCCCAATCATAAAAGGTAAAAACAGTCACAGCCGAGAGATATACCTCCTTCTCCTTTTGTGGTAACGTGGACCGAGGGAAGGCTATACTTTTAGAAGGAGGGTACATGTGAGACAATAGCAACCCAAACAGCAATAGTACAAATGTTTCAAAATAAAGGAATATCCAATCAAGTTTCTATAAAAATATATATGCACTTCAGTTAAACAAATTAATCCTAGAATGATCTATTGAAAACACTATCAAAATCCCACCACTATAAATGACAGAAGGAGCACAACAGGAATGTATAGGCACTCTGGATACTTTGTCGGGGATGAAACAGTAAAGAAATGCAACAAGTTTGCTCAAAAGGGTATGTCCTGGTGGAAAAAGGTGCAAAAAGGACTGATCCAGTACCTATGGTCTCAAAGGGTGCACCAAGAGGCCAGGGTCACTTGAAAGTGCCGAATTCCAATGTTATGCGGTTCAATGGTGTCGAGCCAGGGTTTGAGTTGCGTTGATCCAAGGCTTTGAGTCGGTTTGAGCTGTGCTCCATTCGGTTCGAATGCAGCATTGGGTGGTGCAGGTAGATGGATCACCAGGAGTGGTTTGAAAATCGAGGGTGAAAGGATACGTACCGAAGGTTCCGGTCAACGAGTGACACAATGATCGAGCAGTTCAAGTCAAGCTGCAATGCGAGTCCTAGCGGTTCTATGCTTGTTTCGATACAGCGGTTTGAAGTCATCTGCATGGTGTACTGGTCCTCGAAGTGAAAAGGCTCTGTTGGGGCGATGCAGGATCAAGTCGATTTGATGGATGGAAACAGCAGTGGTCTGAAGTTCGAGTGAGTGCCAAAGGCAGCACTGGTGGGTAGTGTAGGTTCAGAGGTGTCTAACATGGTTCGAAAATTGCTCAAATCAGTTCAGTTAAAAATGGATTCTGGATGCTCTGTCTCCCAGGATGCGGAGGCCCACCACAGGGGGCTCCAGGGCAAGGCGAGTAATTTTCAGTTTCTGCTCTCCCTGCATAGGGAGGTTTGCAAGCAGAGTGGTAGGCCTTGGCCCTTAGCAAGAGTCCTCCCCCACCAATGAGCCCTGGGATTGGGTAGGGAGCAAAGGTTTCCTCTGCCTTGGAGCACTCCTTCACTACAATGGTTGAGGGCTTTTTAAGGATCAACTTTCTCAAAAGAGTTCCAAATGAATTCTTTATGATGTACTTGAAGATCCAAAAATGAATCAAAGAAGGAGAAGGAGACCTCAATCTTTTATAGAATGAAGGCCACAGGAGATTGGATAAAAGCTTGCATTCAGGGATCCAATACCTGTACTTGGGACAAGTGGCAGGTGCCTTCTGATGTTATGCACAGAGTACCTTGTTCCACAGGAAGTGGAAGTGACAGGAAGTAGAGAAAAGCCCACAGAAAGGAAGGAAGTTCTAACTCCTCCCCTTTCCCAGCCTGCAGCTGTAAAGGCCCTATGGTGTGCAGCCCCCTATGGTGGGGCAGGCCTTGGTTATGCATCCGACTCTTTGAAGCCAGGCTCTATGGCATCGCCAGCTGGGAGATCCCATGCCTATCATGGGAGGAGTTACCATTCCAAACAGTGTCAACAGCATGTTACTTGAAATCCACATGGCCACCCATAGCTTTCTGAACTCACACGGATGGCAGTGGTATGCTACACATTAGATGTGGCTTTAATAATTATGTGAACTACAAACCACCATACCAAAGTAGGTATGGCCTATATGTCTAGATTATCCAGCCACCAGATGGGTAATTTTTCATAATTATAATGGTTTTGAAACAGAGGTTTAAACTTAAATGCAACCTATGCATCACAGTGACTTGGCTGTCACATAAATGGTCAAATAGGGCACCTATGACCTCTGAAACTGCTCTGTTCCTCTGAAGAGCAGGGGATGCAGATCAGGACAGTGATGCTGCAGGGCGCAGGTGTACACTATGATTTTGGCATGGAGTTTAATGAAAGGAGGTCTGGTTAGCAGATCCCCCTTCAAAAATTGATTTTCTGCATCATTTCATTATTTTAAAAAAATAAAATGCTTGGGCTTTTCAGCCTTGCCAGATGGTAATCCTCCACACATACATATGTAATTGGTCGCCATGACAAAAAACGGTTAACCCAATTTACAATTACCAACCCAGGATCGTTGTAACCACGGCATACCCACATCTCTAGCTTTTGTTTTTTTTACTTGGTGAATTCCGTAGATAATTTTCTTGCAAAGGATACCCCGATTTGTATGGTACTGGAAGCAAGTGTACAGCTTGAATACCATTTCACACAAAAGTATCATCCTACATCAGTATTCCTATATATTTTGTGTTCAAGAAATGTTTTAGAAACGTTCTAGTGGATTAACAGTGTGACAGTCAGCTGCCCATTCTGCAATCTACATTCTGCAAGAAGTCAAGATTACAAAACGTCTATTTGTGTAGTTATCATGAGTTTTTGCCCTCCTTCTCGTCTTGTGGCAACCTTTCTGGTTGACTTTGGATTATCAGCGCCAAGATACCCACGGGTCTTAGCTGTGCTTAACAAATTCACTTAACATAACAACATAACATAATAAGTAAGATCATGGGCAGGCTCACAACAAGGTGACTGCCAGGGGCACAGTAGCATGGGGATTTTCTAGGGGCTAAAATTCCCCGCAACTCAATCAAAGGTAATTTCTCTGTATTCTCTCGTCATAGTCGCACTCACTTTGTTTGTTAGGATTTACCAGCAAGAGTTAAAAAAAATTGGGAGTACAAGACAGCATGTGCAGAATCAGAAATCAAGCATAATAATAATAATAAAGCACAATTTTAGATTGCATTTTATTCCGCATCTCTTGACTTCACACTGTAATATGAAAAAATGTACTTCATGAAGATAGCAAAACTGCTGTTGGCAAACAGAAATTGGTGAAGTGTGACTCCAATTTGGTTTTGTCAGCAGCAACATTTATTAACCTGCTTTTGTCATTTTTAAGGCAAATTTTATTTTGCTGAAATCATTTTCTGCCCTTAACAATTACATTTTGTGGAAAAAATGATATTGTAGTTTGGAAACCATCTGAAACTTCATTTTTCGTCAACGTTTTGTTTTTTAAGCCCAAAACATTTAGTGGCCCCCAAAACAATTAGTTTGGGAAAAAAGAAATTTCAGTTGTGAAAATGTCAAAAACTACCAATTTCGATCCACAATGGAAATTGGCTAAGTGGGCAAATTTCACCATGAATTCGCCAAATTTTCCAGAGTGAATTTTCACCCACTTCGAGCTTTAAGTGAATATGTTACACACACTTCCTAGCCAAAAGAAGCAGCTCACCTAGAGAGAACGTTCAGGGAAGTAGTGCAGGTGGCCGCCCGACATGTCTTGGAAATGGGCACGTGCTTCTGGAATACAACAGATACTACCTTAGATCTGGTTGACTGCCAATGGAGTCCGTCCAGGACAGAAAGCCCAGGTACAAAACATGCCTTAGCGATTGATGCACAAAACAATCATCCTGGCAACCTACAGAAAGATCTAGTTCTATCCAAATGTAATGTTAACATCCGGGTCACATCTGAATACCTTCCACAGAGTACCATGACACTGCATCTCAAAGACAGGGGACATTGGAGTTGAAGGACGGGACTGATCCCAAAACCACATTGTCAGCATGGATACTTACATGATAAAGCCTTCAACTCATCCACCCTACTGGCAGAGGTGCCCCCCACATTAGAAAGGCAGTTTTTCAGGATAGGGGGTCAATGTTACAGGATGCCATATGCTCAAAGGGGGTTGCTCATCAAGGAATTTAGAACCAAATTAGATTCTGAAGGCCTCACTCGGCATAGAGATTGACTGTCCCTTTTCAAATAGGATGCAAAACCACAAAGATAGTGTTTGCAAGAGCCAGGCAATTTTGATGAAAGTGGCAGCCAAATGCAACAAAAAAACCCTGCCTTTTCAGAGGGTTAATGTACACTCTTGAGCTCAATAGCAGAAACACATTGTGGCAATCATACAGACAACTGGTAAGGAGGGGTAAGGGTTTATTCAGAATTAGTACACCATCAGAAGCCCTATGCCGGCACAGCCAGTTACCTCCTAACCTAACTGTCTACTCGTAGAACCCACCCACGTAATATGGAACTTGGTGACCACCATGTTCCATATTACAACATATGCCCTTTACACATTCTGCAGACATAACACTAAAACAACTAGTTGCTATGTAAACAATGACTAGAACAACATATATACATTAACATATAATTCAGAACTAGCACAACTTGATATTATCTTATGCAAATCAAAGGGGGGTCTGGGAGTCTCTCTACCAACACGAACACAGCCCATTGATCTGTTCTTGGGTGGATGGCCCCTGGGAGAGTCTCAACCATGTCTTTAGCTCACTGTCCCTTTCACAGAGGAGAAATATCCCTGCATATCAGTCTTTGTCCTGCCCAGGGGCAGTCCAGCACCGAAATGCTAGGCAATTCATCTCTGAACAAGAGCACCAACAGCAACCCCATACACATGTTTCATCCTTGTTGGGCATCATCAGTGAGATGGAGCTGTGCCTCTCTGAGAACAGTGAGCAAGGGGTCCACGTCTGGATTCCCCTGGTAACTTAGGGTGAGACCCAAAGTTACTTAATATGCAAATCAAAGGGGGGTCTGGGAGTCTCTCTACCAGCACGAACACAGCCCATTGACCTGTTCTTGTGTGGATGGCCCTTGGGAGAGTCTCAAGCAATTCTCTCACTCACTAGGCCATCCTTCTTGCGTGTACTTTATCACACGATTAAGTTACTCATCTTCGTCCATCAATTTCTTCCACTCCACCTCTGGCACAATCATGCCCACCAACTCCGGATTGCTTAAAACACCCACTTATCCATTTCTTCCCCCACCTCCTTCCGGACACATTCTGAAGGAAAAAACCTTGACAAACAGTCCACCACTAAATTATCCTTCCCTATCACATGCGCCACCTTGAAATTGAACTCCTGAGTGTTGGCCAACCATCTCGCAATCTGTGGAGTGGCCATACCAGATCCACGGGTAGAAACCAACTGCACCAATGGCTTGAGATCATTCCTGATCACAAACAGTAAACCCCAAAGATTTGATGTAAAATACCTTGCTGCCCAACAGCATGCCCAGGGCTCCTTCTCGATTACAGTAAACTTCTTCTCACTCCCACTGAGTGCTTTTGATGCAAAAGCAATGGCCACCTGTCTTCCATGGCGTTTGCTCAATACTGGATCTAAACACCTCAGACTTGCATCCACAGTCAACACAGTCTTAGCCGCTACTTCAAACCGATGTAACGTGGGAACTTCCATTAAGGCTTCCTTAATACTCCAGAATGCTTTTTTACATCGGGTCCAACCACTCAAACTTCAATACTTTCCTCAGATCCACCGTTTTCTCAGATAAATTCAACACAAACGTAGCATAGAACTCCACAAGTGCTAAAAACAACCTCAACTGTTCCTTGTTTTCAAGCCTACACACTTCCCTTACTGCCTTCACCAATTCAGGTTTGGGTCTAGACCCTTCCCCATTCATCACATGCCATAGGTACGGGACCTCATTGACATTAAACTTGCATTTCTCTTTCTTCACAGTCAGCTCTGCAGAGTGTCTAAACCCTCCACTTACAACTTGTCATGCTCGGCCTCTTCCCACACGCATTTCAAGATGTCATCCTGAAAGCGATGTATGCCCTTGGTACCTTTAAACAGATTTTCCATAATCCTCTGAAACACTGAACTTGCGGACGCCAAACCGAACGGCATAGGCTTGTACTGTAATGCCCCATCAGTGTTATGAATGTGTCACAGGTTTCCCACTTTCTCACCCGAGTTCGCTGCTTGCTGGAGTTCTTTGGAGGAGTCTTCTTCCGTACGGTTTGGGTTTTGTACAACCCTGTATGGCCGTCTTTGGGTTCCAGCGTTCGTTCAGCTCCTACATCCAGGGTCAATTGGAAACTCCAGGAGGTCCAGGATTCGAAGATGGTGTACTCGGAGGCGGGTACTCGGAGTCCGGGAAGCAAGACAGGATAAGGAGGATAGTAGGAAGAAGCGGGGGGTCCGGGAACCAGGAAACAACAGAGTTCAGCGAAGGCGAACTACAGAGCACACGTCTAGCCACAGCAATCAGTAGCGTTGAGACGCGCGGGGCCGCAGCGGCGTGGCTTCTTTATAGAACTTGCTACGTCGGACGTGAAAGCTGGTAGGCAGCGTTCTGTGTTAAATGGCCATGTTGGAAGTACAACAGAGTGTAAGCCCCGATGTGTCAAGGACCAGGAGGTCCAAAAGGGGCGTGTCCGACGGTTCATGAAAGCATGCCTCTTCCGACAACCCGTCCCACCGGGTTTGTCCGGGTGTATGAGATGGTACCTTCTGAGTAATCTGGGGGTATTTAAGTTTGAGATTGGTTCCCAAGTGCGTTCACTGGGAGGGTATCCCTTCCATTCAACCAGGTACTGGAGCTGACCATGTTTGTATCTGGAGTCACATATTCTGGACACTTCATATTCCAGTTGGTCATTGACAAGTACAGAATTGGGCCTGAGGGTAGTCGGGGAGGACTGGATGTATGGTTTCATTAGAGACGTATGAAAAACTGGGTGAATTTTCTTCCAGGAGTCTGGTAATTTGAGTCGGAAGGCCTCTGGGTTAATGATTTCTTTTATGGGAAAGGGCCCATAATACCGGGGAGCCAGTTTATTCGGTCGTAGATGTCGGGGCAGTAGTTTCGATGATAGCCAGACCTTATCTCCTACTGCGTAGGAGGGACCTGGTCTTCTTTTGGAATTCGCATAATGCTTGGCATGAGTTCAGGCCCTTTCTAAATGCTCTTTGGCTTCCTTCTGTACATTGATGAGTGTTTCGATCCAGAAATCAACTGTAGGAACAGGTGTAGGATGTGGGAGGACGGAAGGTAGCACCGAAGGGTGAAATCCTCGGCTGCAGAAAAAGGGGCTGGTCTTGACAGCCGAGTGATCCGAATTGTTATAGGAGAATCCAGCCACAGGTATTAGAAGTGACCAATCGTCCTGGACCTTGGTAGTCAAACAACAAAGATATTGTTCCAGGGTTTGATTCACACGTTCGGAAGCCCCATTAGTCTGTGGATGATACCCTGAAGAGAGGGCATGTTGGATTCCTAGTATCCGGCAAAGGTGTTTCCAAAATTGAGATATGTATTGTGGTCCTCTGTCTGATATGATCTTGGAAGTGAGTCCATGAATTCTAAATATGTGTTCCAGGAAGATTCCAGCAAGTTCTGAGGAAGAAGGTAGCTTATATAATGGCGTACAATGAGCCATATGAGTGAATAAATCTATGGTGACCATGATAGTCGTGTACCCCCTGGAAGGTGGTAATTCCACAATGAAGTCCGTACGTCAGTTTTCATTCTCGGCCACCAAAATTGTCTTTGTATTAGATGGAGGGTGTTTGTGATGCCATGATGTCCGGAGTGAAGGGTATCGTGGCAGAGGGTTATTATCTTTTGCTGTAGTTTCTGTGTGGGGATGACTAAACCTTTATCCCTGAAAAGATATCCGTTGTTTGTTCTCAGATTCAATCGGTTCTTTCCTGAAAATTCTTTCCATAGTTCAGAGGACTGGGTTTGTATCCGAACATCGTCCAGGAGGCTGACTGCTTGAGCTACGAATATCGTATGTGGAAACATTTTAGGGAATGACCGGTCTTCAAGAGTTTCGTAGTTGGGATGTCGAGATAAGGCGTCAGCAATTATATTCTGTGTTCCAGGGACATGATGAATCTGGAACTGGTAATGGGCAAAGAAGAAGGACCAATGGGCTTGACGGCTATTTCTACATTCCAGAGCCTGTAAAACTTGAAAATTCCGATGGTCCGTGCGGACCTGGACAGGATGTCTTGCTCCTAGAAGTAGATGACGCCACTCTGTGAAGGCTTGACGGATGGCTAGCAGTTCCTTTTCCAAAACAGAATAATGGGTTTCACTGGGAGTTTGTGTCCGTGAAAGATAAGCAATGGGATGTTCCAGGCTGTCGTCGAATTCCTGTTTTAGAACTGCTCCAATGGCGTAGTTAGAGGCGTCTGTTTCCACTAGGAAAGGTCGATTGATGTCAGGTTGAGCCAGGATTGGAGCTTGTGTAAACTCTGTCTTTAACCGTTGGAATGCCTTCTCTTGGGCTGTTGTCCAAAGAAAGGGAGTATCTTTTTTCAACAAGGCAATGATCGGTTGCACTATCTCGGAAATAGGAAGTTATGAATTTCCGATAAAAGTTAGCTAACCCCAGGAAGGATTGGATTTGTTTCACGGTAGTCGGAATAGGCCAGGATAGTATGGCTTTTACCTTGGAGTCATCCATTCCAATATCTTCTGGGCTAAGGACAAATCCTAGATGGTGAACAGTAGAGACATGGAAAAGGCACTTGTCGGGTTTAGCCAGGAGCTTGTGTTCACGTAGCCGTTGTAACACTGCCTTAACATGCTCCTAATGCTTAAGATGGTCCTTAGAGAATATTAAGATATCGTCCAGATACGCAATGACGAAGAGGAATAACATATCTGAAAACACCCGATCCATGAAGCGTTGGAAGACCGTTGGGGCATTTGCAAGTCCGAAGGGCATGACCAAGTACTCAAAGTGACCAAAGGGTGTTCTAAAGGCTGTCTTCCATTCGTCTCCCTCTCTAATACAGATCAGATAGTAGGCACCTCTGAGATCCAATTTAGTGAAGATTACAGCTCCTCTTACTGCTTCCAGGATATCTGAGATCAAGGGCAATGGATAGCGATCTTTCAAGGTGCACTGATTTAAACCTCGATAATCAAGACAAAGTCTGAGCTCATTGGTACCCTTTTTTGGAACAAAAAATAGTGAGGCTACGGCTGGGGATTTGGATGGTCGTATGGTGCCATTTTCAAGGTTAATATCTAGGTATTCACGGAGGGCCCCTTTCTCAGGTTCGGATAAGATGAACATCCTTCCAAATGGAATCACAGCTGAAGGTTCTGTATCAATAGCACAGTCTTCGGGTCTATGAGGAGGTAAGGCTTGAACAATGGCAGAAGAGAACACATCGGCGTATTCCTGATAGACTTTAGGAATCTGGATGATATTTGAGACTGTGAGCGGGCCTTCGTGGTCTGCCGAAGCTCCTTCCGATGGTGTCGGAGCGGAATCCAGGATTAAGCAATGAGACATGCAATGTTCGGAACCCAGAAACAAGGAACCTGCTGCCCAATTGATTTATGAGTTGTGTCTTTGTAGCCAGGGCATACCCAAAACCATTGGGTAATGGGTGGACTTTATGATGTCAAACTTTATCTTCTCTCGATGGTGGTTTATTGCGAGCTCAATTTCCTTGGTTTGAAGGGTTATGGGTCCTGAAGAAAGGGGTCTTCCATCGATTGCTTCTACGGGTTGCATGATATCTCGGGTTTCATATGGAATATGGTGTTTAAAGACCCAATCTTGATCTATGAATATTCCCATGGCTCCACAATCCACCAATGCCAAAATGGGGTAGGTTTCCTCCTTGGATGGTGATAGAAAGGCTTTTAATATTACCAGATTGTTTTGTCCAGGAGAGTTCAAGGATGGAATAGATGTGGAGCAAACATCTCTCTCCCGAAACTGTGCTCCATCTAGGATCGGGAGCTGGCGTTTCCCGAACGCCGTGGAGGGGCTTTAGGACACTCTCTCACTAAATGTTTGTCCGAGGCACAATACATGCATAACCCCGTATGGATCCTTTGCATCCTTTCTTGGGGGGATATGGGTCCACAGAAAGCCCCTAGTTGCATGGGTTCGGGTTCTAGGGGCAGGAACAGAATCAGACTTCGAGGAGGTCTCTATAGGGATTTTCTGGAAGGGTATCTTGGTCTTCCTTTTCTCTGCCTTCCTTTCCTGGATGCGGAAGTCAATCTGCAGAGCGAGATCCATAAGGGCTTGGAATGAACTTGGGCGAGCCACTCTGGCTAGTTCATCCTTGATGTCTTCATTTAGCCCTCTTCGGAAAAGAGTGAAGCAGGCTTCTGAGGACCAATCCGCTTCTTTAGCCAATTGTTTAAACCGTGTTACATATGTGAGCATGTCCTGGGAGCCTTGTTGGAAATCGAGTAGACGTTCCTGAGCACTATAGACCTGTTCTGGGCGGTCAAACATGGTCTTAAGAGTTTGAATGAATCCGTCATAATCATCCAGGAGGGCATCTCCGACATTAACTAAAGGTGTGGCCCAGGTTAATGCATTCCCGGAAAGGTGCGAAATAATAAAGCCCACCTTAGCCCGGGGAGTAGAGAAATAATAGGGCTTAAAGGTAAAGTGGACTAAACAGGAATCAAGGAATCCACAAAGGTTTTTTGCAGACCCATCGTATTTGTCCACAATGCCGCCCAATAGTATGCTTTCTTTCGTGGCGGAGTCGCGGGACAAGACTAATTGTTTTAATGCAGCATTCTCCGCCTTTAGATTTTGTACTTCGGTCGTTAGTTCTTACATGCCGCGCATAATATCTTGAATGGCCGCCTCCATGTCTGTATGGACTTCAGTTAGGTGGCGTCTCAATCTGTCACAGGTTTCCCACTTTCTCACCTGGGTTCGCTGCTTGCTGGAGTTCTTGGGAGGAGTCTTCTTCCGTACGGTCGGGTTTTGTACAACCCCATACGGCCGTCTTCGGGTTCCAGCGTTCGTTCAGCTTCTACGTCCAGGGTCAATTGGAAACTCCAGGATTCGAAGAAGGTGTACTCGGAGGCGGGTACACTGAGTCCGGGAAGCAAGACAGGATAAGGAGGATAGTAGGAAGAAGCGGGGGATCCGGGAACCAGGAAACAACAGAGTTCAGCGAAGGCGAACTACGGAGCACACGTCTAGCCACAGCAATCAGTAGCGTTGAGACGCACAGGACCGTGGGGGCGTGGCTTCTTTATAGAACGTGCTACATCGGACGTGAAAGCTGGTAGGCAGCGTTCCGTGTTTAATGGCCATGTTGGAAGCACAGCAGAGTGTAAGCCCCAATGTGTCAAGGACCAGGAGGTCCAAAAGGGGTGTGTCCGACAGTTCATGACTGAACGATGTAAGGTGTCTTGATTTGGGATACAAATCCACCTGGTGGTAAGCTAAAGACAAATTAATGGTCGAAAACCACCTCACCTCACCCATGGATGACAACCTGTTTATATTGGGAAGCGGATACCGATCCTCCCATAGCACATTATTTAGATCACGCAAATCCACACATACATGTACCTTGCCATTCGACTTTAGAGTTACAACTATTGGTGATAGCCACTCACTTGCCTCAATAGGTTCAATGATATCTTCTCTACACAACCTCTCAATCTCTTGCTCCACATCTCCCCTCAAGCTCAGAGGAACTTGTCCAACTTAGTGCCCCAAAGGAACAGCACCCCATTTCACTTTGATCCTGTGACAGAAATGTATCCACAACCTGCATTCCATAATCACTCCCTGAACACACAAACTGCACTTGTTTCTCCTGTTTAGGTACTGCCATGGGTCCCCCCCCCCCAGTGCCAAGGCCTTTTTTGGCGATTTCAGTATGTCACCATGCAAAGCCTTCTAACATTTTCTCCTTCACTCCTTAAGTGCCAAGGGCGCGCTATCTCGTCCTTGGCACTGGGGAGGTAATCCCAAGGATGAGATACCTTGTCCTTCGCACTTAAAGGGTTAAGCTCTATCTTCAACCATCCCTGATGTCTCCACCTAAACAAATGATCCCCTTTTCATTGCAACATATACCTTTCCCTTTGTACACCCATCACCCTCTCCTATGTTACACCACAACTAGCCCAGGATATGAATAAGAACACCTCCATAGGCAGAAGGATCAATAGCATTCTCCTTCAAATCCCCTATCCCCCTCCGCAACGTTAATTCAGACACGCTTTGGGAAACCACTGTGTACAGCGACCCAGAGTCCACTAGCATCTGTTCCGTTTTCTCTTCCACCCTAACATTAATCAGAGGTGGTAAATACGGGCCCTCCTCCCCTTCTTCTCCCTCAACCTCCATCGAGTTCACCCCCTGGATCTGCACAACTATCTTGGAAAGGTCTGTCTCTTCCATCTTCAGTGTTCATCATGGTTAAACATGGCCTTATTGATCCAGTGTCCCTTCTTCCGCTCTCACTAGCGCAACATGTCCCTTCTTGTTGCACCTGCGGCACACTGACTTCTCCGGTGGACGCAAGATCTGATGCCATATGTCCCATCAATCCACATTTAAAGCAAGCACTCCTAAATCCTTCCCCCATGCACTTCAACAAGTTTGTGTGGACTCCTTTTTTATCGCTTCCACCACTGTTCACTCATCTTCCACCAGCTGCATTGCGTGTACTCCCACTTTCTTCTCCCTTGTCGTCTCCTTCATTTCCAAGTATTGGGCACACCTCTTACTCACTTCTATACTTCTTGCGTTTTAGAATGCCTCCGCCAATGTGGGATTCTTTGTTTTCCATAATTTCTCTTGTATCGTAGAGTCTGAGGCGTAGAACAGCAACTGATCCCGGATGTAATCATCTTCCATTCCCAAACAATGGCATAGTGGGTTTTAATATTCTCAAGTCTGCTATATACATGTCCACACTCTTAGTCAACATCTGATTACGTGAAAACACTTGTGTAGAGAGTCGCAATGCTGGTCTTACAGACTGACTAGACCACTGAAACTAGGCCTTCAACCTCCTGAGCCTTGCAAAGTGCACTACATGGATATAAGAGGCCAGGAGACCTAGAATATTTTGAAACCAGGTTTCCTGAATAGCAATTCTCGTCTGGAAAAATCTGTTTGGCACCTCAATGCAGACAATCCCCTCTCAGGGAAAGAAAGTGTAGTGTTGAAAATTGTTCCTAGGAAAAAAATCCACTGTACTGGAGAAAAGTGTGACTTTTTTTGATTTCGTGAGAAAAAGCATAAACAGAGGATGGCATACCTTCTGAAAGAGCTCTAACCACATGGGCCTGTAATGAGTTCTGATCAGTCAGGTGTCCAGGTAGGGATGTATATGTAAATTCCCTGAAGCCTTAGTTGCACTGCCACTACAGAGATGACCTTGGGGGTTTACCCAAAAAGGCAGAATAAAAATTACTGAATAGGAGATTTTCGGCCATACAAACATTTCAAACGGCCGAAAATGTCAACTAAATCCCCCATTCGGTGGCATTATGGTGAACAAAGGCAGCGGGGGCTGCAGGGGTTTTCCCCTGCACCTTTGTTCACTATAATGTCAGCAGGGGTGGCCCCCGCAGCCGTTCACATAAAGTTACAAAAAAAAAAAAAGTGAAAAGGACGCTGCTGCGCCGGTTCCCGATCATGGAAGTGAATGGGAACAGACATCGCAGGGAGACAGCGAGTCGGCTGCACACAGTGAAGTGTGTTACGCCAGAAGGTAAGAAGGGGGCAGGGGGAGAGCAGGTAATGTTTTTTTGGGTTGTTATACCATAACAAGTAAACCATATTTTCGGGCAGCACCGCTATGGTATTTTCAGCTGCCTTTTTTTCCTTTACAATAAAACAACCCATTTTTCAGGCTCAAATTGAGATCTTTGTACTAATGGCAACCTCCAATTATAAACCAAGGGAATTTCTGATATTCTACCCTCATGGGGATGGAAAAATAGGCATCATAAATATCAACACATGCCAAGTAGTCCCATCCTTAAAGAGACTCCAAGATCTTTACCATGCAGGAGATTTCCAACAGGATGAAAATATTTAGAAATGAGAAATCTATTTGCCCCCTGATTTTATAGTGGATCAGGACGTGCAAGCAATAAAATGCCTACGCTCTTTGGTGTTCCAGGCCTCCTCAAAGACATTTGGAGTGAGAGAGGTTTATTTGCCTCAAATAGGAGTTCTTGGATTAACCTTTGGTATATTGGAAGCAATGTGAGTGGAAGCGGCAGAAGCCCCAGAGTGTATCCCCTATGATTACGTACAAGAACTACTAGTCTTTTTTAATCCCTCACCATTGGTGGAAATGGTGGCACAGCCAGCCTCCTACTGGAAAGGAAAAGGTTTTTAGAGATAAGAGTTTTGAAGCCATGCCCTGAGGGAGTGTTAGGGTGAATACATGGCCTGGCCAGCCAATGCTGTGCAAGCAGTCCTTTCCTTGGACAAGAAGCATTTATTTTTTGAGGCAGTACCAAAGTTGTACTTGCCTCCCTGTCTTGAGCTGTAAGCTTTGAAGGCCTTTGAAAAATGTAAAGATTCCTATGTTTTTACTGAGACTGGAGATGGAAAACGAAAAGACCGGACAGTGTGCACAATTGACCTGCATTGCTGCAAGTCTTTTCCTATTTTTGGTGCTGCAGAAGGACATAGAAGGCCCACCAAGCAAAAGCCGGTAAAAGAAGTATGAAATTAACAGAAATGCTGCCAGAATAGAAATGGGTGGGATTATGAAGTGGGAGCGGCATGGAACTTCCTTGATAAAACTAAACAAGGAGGCAGGAACTGGATAAAAAAGGATTTCCTCCACCTTAATTATGACAGCATTATATGCCCTTAATGTTTATTTTTCCTTAAATCCCAGCAAACTCTAGCTAGGAAACACTGGTTGCTTTTTGGATTGAAATGCAGAGATGCATAGAATATGCCAATATTGGACTTTTACCAGACTCTGGGTTAGTGGACCAAGGCCACCTTCTCAATGACAGTGGATTCCACCAGACTTTACTGCCTTTATCAAAGAACTCTTCTTCTGCAGTGGAAAGCATCGAAGAGGCAGAGGCCTGCACCACTCACCTGAGGGAGACTTAATCGAAAACTCATCATTGCTGCCCTAGTTACCCAGAACTACTTACTCATGTAATATCCCTATAAGCATAAATATAGATAACAGACCGGTCTCCAGAGACAATGGACTAAACTGTGTTAATGAAAGCAGGAATAGGGGCCGTGGCCAAGCAGCTATGTAAAAGAACGTGGCTCCGCTGGCGTTCCCGATGATCCGACAAACATCCGTGCAAAACTACATATATAGAAACCAGCCAGAACTGCAACTTGGAGTATGGGCATGGGACACCCTGAGGCGTGCCTGGAGAAAATGTTGTGCAGCTTTGTGGGGTGACCGAGGAGATTTCTGTCTGAGAACGGCCAGAGACGGACGCAACAAAGGAAAGAAGATGGGTGCTGTCCGTCGGCCGCAGAGAACAAAGACCCTCAGTACAGCTGCAATGGACTGGAAGGAGGCAGAGCGCAGCAGAGACCGGGAGCACAAAGTGCGATCCGCATGCTGGGCAGCCTGACTGGAGGCTCCGAACCGGCAAATGCATGCGTGGTATTCGGATGGACAGAGCTGAATCACGGAGCGGCTGCCGGGACCTGTAAGAACACTGGTGCTCGGCCGCCAAGCACCGGATTCGAATTCACTCGATCCGCGCTCCGGGAACGCAGATACAAGTATCCAGCCTCTATCCTTGCGAGAGGCAGGATACATTTATACGATATAAGCGGGCGTGTGACTGCCACCTGGAAGTGCCCGCGTAACGAACCGGCAGGCATACAGGCGGGCTGGCTAGACTGCAGGCAACAGAAGTTTGAAGTGCTGGCTGAAAGACACATTGTGTATCAACTGCGAATGAGCCACGCTGAACGAGTGCCAACGAAGCCAGCAAGGAACCCCCCTCTTTGTTTTCATAGTCCTTTCCTGACTACAGAGGTGTGCAGAAGACACCGTTCAGAACGTTGCCCAGCCACTACATTAGGTGGAGGAGGAGGCCCATACAACAAAGTGGTACACCAGGGCTTGGAGGATAATGGTAGCCTGCCTCTCCTTCTGCTAAGTGGCATGTGCCCAAGAAATTAACCTGATTGACACCCCTGAGAGCGCAAAGGACAAACATACCACCATTGGACCCACAATAGCAGGCTGCTGTGCTGACACAATAAGGTAATAAGTCATCCTACCCTGGACAGCTGCTGATTGGCACAATAAGAAGAAAGGTGACAGGCACTGGGGGGAATATTGGACACCAAACACCACATGAGTTCACAACAGTCAGAAAAGATACGTGGGGGGACACGACCCACTCAAAACGTAATACAGCGCATGTTATCATAGATTGCAGCCCTATGAGGACGACGCTCCCGGACCAGGACTGATCTGGTGCCGGCAGAGATATACTGGGTACAGATCCAGCACGATACGGAGGGGCCAAACTCCAAAACGCAAACAGGGTTGCACGATGGTGGTGAAAGGGCTCCGGGCCAAGAGTAAGCAATCCACAATGGAGGTCTGCCAAAACGCAACGGACCCCTACTGCTCCAACACAGAGCGCAGCGACGGCTTCACTGGACAGTACCCCGGAAGGAGAGAATCAACGGGTTCTAGCAGCCATAACAGAACTGAGAACCTCATGGGGGACGACAATGGCGGATCTACGGACAACCTTGGAGAATAAAATAGACGCAGTGGGAATCAAAGTCACCCTACTGCGACAAGATGTCAGAGCGCTGGCTGAAAGAACAAGTGGTCTTGAGAGCGCGGTTAAAACCAACGCAGAAACCAGCACAAATAACGTGAAGGAGATCCACATATTAAAGCAGCAGGTGACCAATCTGAAGAACCGAGCAGAGGAGGCGGAAGGAAGGGCAAGACGCAACAACATCCATGTGGTCGGCTTGCCGGAGGGAGAAGAAGGCCAGGACCCCACGGATTATGTGGAGAATATGATCTTGCAAGAGATAGGGGCAGATAAGCTCTCACAAGGGTTTACTGTGGAACAAGCACTCCGTGCCTTGATGAGGAAACCACGGCCCGGGGCCCCTCCTCGAGCGATAATTGCAAAGATCCTGAACTATAAAGATAGGGAGAAGATCTTGGAGTACTTTCGTAAAGGGGGTACGATAGAAAGGGCATCCACCAACATTACGGCATATCCGGATTACACCATGTTGGTGCAGAGGCAGCGATACAGCTATGTGGCGGTCAAGAGGAGACTGCGCACGGCTGGGATCAAGTACATGCTTTTGTACCCGGCGAAGCTGAAGGTTTTACACAAAAGCAGAGCACTCTTTTTCGACACTCCAGAGGAAGCGACGACTTGGCTGGATTTGCAAGGCTGCCCGGAGCGAGATGGGGAACAGAATCATGAGGAGCGTGACAAGTAGGGGGGAGATATTATGAATGCTGAAGGGATATATGGGGGTGGAGGGGGGGGGAAGGGAGTCCTAGTAAGAGACTGTGGAACATTCGAACAGTATTGCTGCACTGTTGGACACGCTTATGTTGTTGGATTGGAATATAGAGAATGAAACGCATAAGCATACTGTATAGCGGTAGGCGTAGTTGACTTCAAGTAATCAGGAGCAGCAGAATGGTCACAACCTACCACTAGGAATTGGTAGGAAGACAGCCACTAGGGCGACTTTACCCTGCTGAGCCGCGAGTACGGCTATTGTCAGAAAGGGCTAGATGCGGGGGTGCCTGAGATCCAGGGATGGAGCTGGGCAACAGTTGGGGAGGGAGTTGTTGGGACAGGGAAGGGAGGTGGGTGGGAGGGGGATGTGGGGATTGGTGTGTTCTTAGTTAGGGGAAGTTTGAGTTGGGGAACAAGCCTAAATAGATGGGGAATATAATTGAGAAGGAACCTAGATATGCACTGCACTGGTGGGGGAAGGGGTGGGACTCCAAACGGCCATGGGGGACCTTAAAATAATTACCTGGAATGTCTGGGGGCTTAATAGTTATCTAAAAAGGAACAAGGTTATGTTATACCTGCGTAGACAAAAAATAGATATAGCCCTGCTGCAGGAGACTCATCTGACGCGAGATAGGATGGAGATGATCGGGAAGAAATGGAAGGGGGTCGTGGCGGGTTCTTCATATTCAGCCTATGCTAGGGGAGTACTTATTTGGGTTGCGCCGCATGTCCCCTTTCACCTGTTACTCACGATTGTTGAGATGGATGGAAGGATGGTCATAATGAGGGGACTGGTGGAAAACAGGGAGATAAGCATTGTAAACACGTATGCCCCAAATCAGAATACAGCAGAATACAGAGGACATTGTGCACCAACCTTAGCATGTGTGTGGGAAGCGCAGTGATTTGGGGGGGGAGACTTCAACTGTGTACTAAACCCTAAGGTCGATAGATCGGATGGGAAGATTGATAGACCCACCCCAGCTGCTAAAGCGTTGCAGATATTACTGACTGACTTTGGGTTCGGAGACGTGTGGAGGACAACACCCCCAAGAGAGGCAGTACTCGCAATATTCCGCCCCGCAACAATTACACACAAGGCTGGACTAGGTCTTTGCCACGCAAGAGGTAATAACAGAGATCACACAAGCAGAATATAAAGCAAGAGTCCTGTCGGACCACTCGCCTTTGATCCTCAAATGGCAATATCGACCCCGAGAGCAAGGATTCCGACATGGCGCCTCTGGGCAGAGGCGCTGAGAGACCCCTTCTTTAGGGAGGATATGAGGGAGGAGATCATAAACTATTTTGATACAAATACTGGCAGTGTGGACTCGGCATGCGTGTTGTGGGAAGCCTTTAAGGTTGTGATGAGAGGGGTAGCCATAGTGAAATCTAAAGGATTGCAAGGAGGGATCCTGGCTGACCTAAGGGAAACAGAGGGAGAATTGGAAGAGGCACTAAGGGGAGTAAATGATACCAAGGAAGATATGGGACCAATACTCAGGCTGCAGCAGAAATGTGCCGAGCACTGGGAACGATTGATCAACCTCAACTATAAGAAATATATAGAGAGACAGCATGCGGGAGGGGATAAAGCAGGAAGGATCTTGGCATGGCTATATAAAAGTGAAACCCCCAGACCCATGATTAGAACAATAACAAGGGAGGATGGTAGTACAGTTGATACCCAAGAGGAAGTTAACCAAGAATTTGCAGACTATTACAGGCTATTATATGGAGATGATGGGGAGAGTAATAGTACAATGATATTAGAAACACTGGAAGATATAGGATTGCCGCAGATCAGTGCTGAAGAAAAGGAGGAGCTGGACGCCCCACTTACCTTAGAAGAGCTAGAGGAGGTGGTGAGACAGCTGCCCACCAGTAAGACTCCGGGGGCTGATGGATTCCCAAGTGAATTTTATAAAGTATTTAAAGGAGAGGTGCTCCCCCCCACTGTTAGAAATGCTGAATGAAGCGTACGAGTTGGGTAGACTGCCAGAGTCACTTAGAGAAGCAATTATAATACTGCTCCCTAAACCTAATAAGCCTGGGCATAGCTGCGGTTCATATAGACCCCTGTCAATGTTGAATCAAGACAGCAAAATACTGACGTCTGTCTTGGCAAACAGACTGAGAAGGGTTATTGGGAAGCTAATACACCCTGATCAGACAGGCTATGTCCCGCATAGGAACATATCTAACAATCATAGGCGACTCCATCGAGTTATCGAGCATGGGAGTGACGACCAGGGCGAAATAGCAATTGTGTCATTGGACGCAATAAAGGCCTTCGAATCTTACAAATGGCCATGGGTGCTTGCGGCCTTGGCTGGCTATGGGATAGGGCCTGGATATCTGCGGTGGGCGGAAATGCTATATAGCGAACTGCTGGCTAGTGTTAAAACAGGAGCAGTAGAGGGGGCACACAGGCAATGGCTGCCTGAGTGCATACCTCCAGCTGAAGCCGGGCATCCAGAGGGAATTGAGCCCCCCACGAGGGCCCCCTGGCAGGCCCAAGATAGTGAAATCGCCTGGTGCCCCCCCTGGGCACCCCCCAAGCGAAAGAGCAGCGTCCGGGGTCCCTGGGGATCCGGAGATAGGGACCCGGGATTCCTGGGCGTGAAACAGAGCGCCGCTCGGGGGCCGCAGAGCCGGAGGAGTTGCGAGCCCCTCCCCCACCCACGCAGACACACTGTCCGGCCCACCCCTCCCCCACCACTGGCCTCCTTCTCTGGCTTGGGGGAGCGGCTAGAGAGTTTGGATGGGGTGTGAGGCCCCCGCCTGGCGACGGTGGTGCGTGTGCACACCCCCCCCCGCGAAACACGACGACCCCTTTTGGAGGCTGCCTGGGGTCAGTTCGCTCCAGCGAGATGTCCCTCAGCCTTGGTTCCCCCCTCGCACGCCCCCCTCTGGGCACCCCAGGAGGGAAGTTACAGTCTGAGCCGAGGTGGGCTCCCTACCCCCCCCCGCCAGGGACACTGAGGTTTGGATTGCGGACCACAGGGAAGTACCTGATGAGCTGGCGGGAGTCCTTGCAGGGATACCGCTTCCAGGAGAGCGAAAGGGGCGACAAAGGTAGAGTCTCAAATGAACCATGGCCCAGTCGGAAGACGCGGCTCCTTCCTCTTCGGCTATGGAAAGGGGCTTTGCCTCGATCTTACAGGAAATCAGGGACATGCGTTCCGACATTGCACAGAAATTTGAAAAAATGGACCAGAGGGTGGACAAGATTGAGGACAGACTGCTTCAGGTCGAGACTAATCAATCGGCATCGGCGCCCCAAGATATACAAATAAACATGAGGCTAGAGGCCCTGGAAAAGAGGGACGAGGAGAGAGCCCGTCAGATGGACGATTTCGAAAACAGAGAGAGGAGGAACAACCTCAGAATCTTTGGGGTGCCCGAAATGGAAGGGGAAACGGAAAGGGACGTCACCAGAGCGGTGCGGGACATCTTTACTCTCCTGTTTGCGGAGGAGATGACCACGGAGCTCACATTCGACAGGGTGCACAGCCCGGGGGGCAGAGTGGTGGGCCCCCGGTCGATCTTGGTCCGGTTCCACCATTATTCGGACAAGACAAAAGTGCTGGAGGAGGCCAGGAAGGCCCGAGAAATCACCTACAATACTGCCCAGGTCTCAATATACCAGGACCTCTCCCCCTACACGCTGGCCAAGCGGAGAATGTGCCACCCCCTCACGCAGTTGCTCAAGGAGAAAGGGGTGCGCTATAGATGGGGCTACCCCTTCTCCCTGACCTTCGAATACGTGGGCCAACGGTCAACCCTGATCACGGAAGAGGACATACGGGGAGCGATTCAGGAATATACAGTGGACACGAACCCCCGGAGGGGCCCATCGGGGCCGGAGAAGGGCAAACCCAGTGGCCCCGGCCCGTCGGGAGACAGGAGGAGGCGAACCGGCGTGCGGAAATTCAAGAAAATGATCACTCCATCACCAGCGAAGGACGGCGAACGGAACGATTCCAAGGACTGAGAACGGGGTCGACCCGCTGGGACCTAGACAGTCTTGTATGGACTCGGAGGTTCTACCATTATCAGCGTTCCTACAAACAGCAAGTACATGGGGTTCATAGACGGAACGCAGCTGAGGGAGGTCGTGGGGGGCTCAAGATGAATAGTTTCTTATGTGAATTGCCTGGCCGCAGGGGGCAGGCTGGTGGTTCGACCAAAAGCCAATGTTGGCGGAACTAATTGGCTGGACGCCGGGGAGGGGGGGAGGGGGTGCACACGAAAGTTGGGCTTGTTCAGTTTGGGCTTGGGAAAGGGGGGCAGTTGGGGTTTTGTTTCATGCCCACTTGGGGGGGGGTGGGGGGGAGAATGGGAGTACAAAGCGAAAGTAAAGTAGCACGCAGGGAAGAGCAATGTGAAGACGTTGACCGTGAGGGGGGAATATCTAGATTATGCCTGAGAGTCTGCCCGCCCTGGGTGTGGGTTCCCTCAATGTACGGGGCTTAAACTCCCCCATGAAAAGATCCCTGGATAGCAGGGAGTTTAGAAGGGCCAATCTTGACCTTCTCTTCCTGCAGGAGACCCACTGGCCACGGGGGAAGGAACCCAAATTGCGGGGTGGAGGAATTGGGGAGGTCTTCAGTGCTTCCCACAAGGGAAAGAAGCGAGGGGTGGCTATCTTGTTAGCAAGGAACGTTAGCTTCGAAAAAAGAAGCCATACTGAAGGACCCGGGGGGCCGCTATTTGCTAGTTCGGGGATCCCTGCAGGGGGCCCCACTCACCCTGGCTGCTATCTACGGCCCAAACAAAGGCCAAGCTCAGTTTTGGGAGGAGATGAGGGATAAACTCAAGTTCTTTGTTCATGACACGGTGGTGGTTGGGGGGGATTTTAATATGGTCTGGACCCAACCCGGGACAGGAAACGAGCAGGCCCCCAGACCTCCAGGGTGGCAGATGAGATCATGGCTCGGAACTTCCAAAGGGTCAACTCGGAACTGGGCCTAGTGGACACGGTCCCAACCCCTAGAACCGACGCCCCCTCTTTCACATGCTACTCAGCGATCCACATGTCGTTTTCTAGAATAGACTACATCTTGGTGGACGAGTCCCTGTACCCATTCATAACTAGTCACAGGATTGATCCAGTCCCCTGGTCGGACCACGATCTGGTCAGAGTCACTATAGCAAGGGAAGGGCTAAGCGACCGCAGGGGAGGATGGAAGTGTAATGACTCTCTGCTGAAGGACGAGGTTCTCGTACAGGAGGTGCTCGAAGCCATCACAGAATTCTTTGAGCTCAATGATAAGGGGAGGTGGGTTTGCATACCCTTTGGGATGCCTTCAAGGCCACCCTGCGGGGAGTCCTGATCAAAATGAGGGAAAAAAGGGAAAGGGTAGCCCAGGAGAGGTCCCTGAGGGAGAAAAATCGCCCAACTCCAGCCGGGGGGGCCCCCCTACGGAACCCTTCGACCGCGACCAGGTAGCCGCCCTGGACGATTATAGGCTCCAGTTGAAAGATCTCCTCCTTCACAAAACAGAGAGAAGTCACCAACTGGTTAAGCAAAGGTATTATGAAAGGGGGCACAGGGCGGACAGGATTCTGGCCTGGAAACTGAGGGAGGTACAGAGAAGTAAAATGGTGAGAGCAGTAAAGAACGAGGTGGGGGAGTTAGGCCATGACACATTCCATATAGGAGAGGCCTTCCGCCGTTATTATGAAAAACTATATTCGTCTGAATACAGCGGGGATGAGGAGGAGATCGAGGGGTTCCTGGACTCCATACAGATCCCAGCCCTGACCAGGGAGATGGCGGGGGGGTTGGAGGGCCCGGTGACCGAGGATGAGGTGGATCGAGTGATCAGCAGAATGAAGGTGGGCACTTCCCCGGGTGAGGATGGTTACACAGTCTTCTTTTATAAAAGGTTTCATTCTACCCTTGCCCCACATCTGGTCAAGGTATTCAACGCAGTGTTGGAGGGGGGGTCTCTCCCGGACTCCATGATGGAGGCAATTATTGTGGTGCTCCCCAAGGACGGTAGGGACCCCTCGGAGTGTTCCTCCTACCGCCCGATATCTTTGTTGAATATTGATGTAAAGATCCTGGCTAAGGTGATTGGGAGGCGGATGGAGGAGATCCTGCTGAAACTGGTCCACGGAGAACAGGTGGGATTCATAAGGGGACAGGCCTCAGATAATATCTGTAAAACCATAGATTTGTTTCACCATGCCTAGGTGTCGGACCTTGACGCGAGCGTCCTGTCCCTGGATTCGGAAAAGGCGTTCGACAGGGTCGAATGGAGATTCATGGAACTCACCCTCCAGAAAATGGGCTTTGGGTCACACATCCGGGATTGGGTGGCTGCGCTATACAGGGCCCCGAGGGCCAGGGTTCAAGTGAATGGCAGGCTATCTGGCCCGTTCTACCTTTTGCGGGGAACCAGGCAGGGATGTCCACTTTCCCCCCTAATTTACGTCCTTACTATGGAACACCTGGCCATCGCAGTCAGAGCTCACCGAGATATCAAGGGGATTAGGAGAGGTGATGTGGAATTTAAATTATCACTGTTTGCGGATGATATCCTGGCCTACCTGGTGGACCTGAGGTCCTCGCTTCCCCCCCTCTTGTCCCTGATGGCCACATTTGGGCGCTTCTCGGGGCTTAAGATTAACGCATCTAAATCAGTCCTGCTCCCCATGAGAACACGTGAGCCGGGCTTAGACTCCCTAGACAAGCTGGAAGGGATAACAGTGGGGAAGGTCTCTATCCGATTACCTGGGTGTCCTCCTCCCCAGGGACCTGTCCAACCTCGCCCCCATGAATTACGACCCCGTTATGGCGGGGATCACAGCAGACCTAAGGAGATGGGGCTCGATGATTCTGTCCTGGTACGGCCGCATGACGGCAGTGAAGATGAACATACTTCTGCGGTTATCATACCCCTTTACCTCTCTCCCAACTATCGTCCCCGACCAAACCTTCAGGGTCCTTCAAAACGCGGTCCGTGAGTTTATTTGGCAGGGCAGGACCCCGAGGACTGCAAAGGCTGTCCTGACTTTACCTAGGGAGGAGGGAGGGTTCGGGTTGCCAGACTTTCAACTTTATTACCGCGCCGCCCAGTTGCGTGTTCTCCTGGAGCACATGAAAGAGGGGTTGGGCACCTACTGGTCATACTTGGAAGACATGGATGCCCACCCACTATAAGTTCGAGACCTCCTATGGGCCCCACGCAAGTTCATTCCGAATAGATTAAAGTCCCACCCTACATTGGGAGTTCTCTGGGCGATTTGGCGGGAAGGCCCCCAGACGGCATACTTAACGTCATGGCCGTCCCCGATGTCCTCACTATGGGGCCACCCCCTCAAACTGGGCAGTAGGGGATTCCGCAGCACAGTGTCTTGGTCCGACTCGGGGATGGAGTGGGCGGGACAGATGTTTAAGGAAGGGGAATTCCTACCATATGGGGAATTGAGGGATGCTCTCGGGCAGGGGTCACTCTCCATTTTTGAATACCTCCGTTTAAAGGGTATCCTATGCGACCAAGCATGGGGCCAAGATTTGAAGAGACAGCTGACCCCCTTTGAGAAGCTACTTGACACAGTGTCCTCAAGGAAGGGAGCGGTATCAGGGATGTATAAAATTCTGAACACTGTAAACTTGGGGGAGAGGAGGCGTTTCCTTTCTTTTTGGAACGATTTGGCAGGGGAAGAGATTTCGGAGGACACATGGTCCAGGATATTCAAAATAGCTTTCCATGGGAACTTATTTACAGCGGACATGGAACACAACTTCAAGATCCTTCAGGGATGGCACAGAGATCCCGTGACGTTGTCGAAAATGTTCTCGGGAGTGTCCCCCGCATGCCCAAGGGGATGTGACCAGGCTGGAACGAGGGGACACATGTGGTGGCACTGCCCAAAAGTTCAAGCATATTGGGAGAAGGTAAGGGGCTGGATCGCTGAAGTCTCTGAGGAACTACTCCCCCACAACCCTCTGACTATGTTGCTGGGCCTCCCCCCAGAGGACACGGACATACTGAGGTATCCTAGAATGTGGGAAACAATTTTGCGGGCGGGAAGGGTGGCCCTGGCCCAGAAGTGGAAGAGCCCAGACACCCCCTCGAAGGAGGACTAGTTACAGGTTAAAAATATGTTTTTGATGGACAAAGTAACGGCAATGATGAACAATGATTCAGCCTCATTCCGAGCGAATTGGTACGGGGTGCAACAGACTTGGGGATGGGATGTCCACTGATCCTCTGGGTGGAGACAGGGGTGGATTGGGCGCCCACAGCCCAGGAGATGGCGGACGAATTATAGCCATACAGGAAGTCAACGCTCACGTTCATTCCCGAGCTCCGGACTTATAGGGCTTGCAACGCAACTCCCCTACAAGGGGGTTTGACTGGGACTAAGTTGTTGGGGGGGAGGGGTCTTATTGAGGTGGCGGGGGTGGGAGGGGCGGGGGCCATTTCAATATGCATAAGTGCCCTTTTGTTTATTTAAGAAAATGTCAATAAAACCAAAGTTAAAAAAAAAAAAAAACAGCAGCAGTAGTAGTATCGGAAAGATGGAAGCTTCGTAGAGGTACCAGACAAGGATGTCCGTGGTCCCCAATGCTCTATATGCTGGCCCTAGAGCCCCTAGCGATATACTTAAGGCAACAATATGTTACGATAGGAATCTCTGTGGGAGAGGTACGACATCTGATCTCCCTATATACAGATGACATGCTGCTGTATCTGCGACGCCCGGAGGAAAACCTCCAATACATTCTAGAATTGATAGATAGATATGCGGGGTTGTCTGGCATAGCGGTGAACCCTCGGAAATCCAGCATGTTCCCACTGGGAAGATATAAAGGGATCCCATTGAAACAGCTACCAGTGTTACAGATACCATGGGCGGTTAGCACATTTCGTTATTTGGGGTTAGATGTATAACACACAGTGGAAGATGAACATAGGTGCAACACGGAAGTGGCCATTAAGAAAATTGAAAATTGCATGAGGTTCTGGGTGAAGCTTCCTTTAGCAATGATGGGATGTGGGGCAATGCTGAAGATGGTGGTCCTGCCTAGGCTCCTGAACTTTTTTGGGAATATACCGTACTTGATACCCAAGAAGTTCTTCACTAGACTGAACGGTATATGCAGGGATTTCCTGTGGCATGGCACGCGGAACAGGGTGGCCTTCTGGAAGCTACAGAATTTCTATGAGAAAGGGGGTATAAAGCTGCCAAATTATGAGGTCTATTATGTAGCAAGCCAACTGCAATATGTCTTTCAGATGAAGTTTCCTCTGAATCCAGGTTTTTTGGACAAGACTGTGCCCCGTTTTACTTGAAAGAGATGATGTGGGTTGCCCAAGGCAGAGATGGAAGGGAGACCCAAGATGATGACGATACTTGGGTGGAAGATGTGGCGTAGAGCATGCACGATGATGGAAAACCCATCCCCATATTCCCCGCAGGTACCATTAATTGCATTGGCAGGGGGAGAAAAACTACGGATGATAATTAGGAACCAGCTGGGTTGGCAACAATGGGTGATATTTGGCAAGAGGGGACTAACATAGATTTTGAGGTGCTCGGCTAGGAAACTGGGTTACACACGGGCCAGTATATTACGTATCACAGAATGGTGCAAAGAATTAAGAAAACATGGCCCGAAGCGGTACTGGAGGAAGAACCAGATGCTACCGTAGATATAATATACGATATAGCGGAGGAGGGACATGAGATATCTAGAATATACGAGCTGATTATGTCTAAAGTTGGGAAGAAAGTAATACAATTGAGGCAAGACTGGGAAGCGGAGGTGGGAGCCCCGATGGAGGATGGGATGTGGGAACAAGCCCAGGGGTATCACAAGAAGGTGTCAAGGAATGCGAGATTAAAGCAGATACAACTGTATATTATGCATAGGGAGTATATGACACCCCAAAGGATTATCCAGGTTAAAAGATGCAGGACATGCATGCCCTAAATGTGATGAGGAGGGTGCGGGGATGGTGCGCATGTTTTGGTCATGCCCGGTCATTGTGCGCTTCTGGAGCGAAGTGGCACAGAAACTAGCAGAGAAACAGGTTCAGATTGCGGTGGACACAGTGTGGGCCTGCTTGTTGGGGGGGTTCCCTAGATCACAGAAACTCAAGCATGTGAGTAAACTTAAAGATCTGGCATATGTGCTTGCGAAGAGGAGAATCGCCATGGGGTGGAAGACTTGCGACAGACCGCGAGTAGAGGTGTGGTGGAAAGACTTGCAGAAATGGGCGGAGGCAGAAACCATGGTACGGCAGGAAGCGAGCAGTACTGGAGGGGAGGAGGAGACAGAGACCCTGATGGCCTGGAAATCATTAATAGCAGAGTTGTTTGGGTCAACGCAAGACCTAATGGAACCCGCGGAAAGGGAGACCCTATCGCAAGATGCAGCAACAGAAAGAGAAATATCAGGCTCAGAACGGGGGGTGGGGTAAGGGAAGCAGTGATCAAAATTGAGCGATGTATAATTGGAATGTCATTAAATGCACTGCATGTTTGGCTTGTATTGTTTGTTTGAATAAACTAATAAAAAGTTTTTTTTAAAAAGAAAGCGGGGGAAAAAAAGCGGGAATAATAGGGTGGAAGGCCAAGAGCCTTATGATGACGTGGGGTCAACTGTCTGGGGCAAATGAGGCCTATCTAGACTCCACTAGGAGAGACGCAATATTCATCTTCTTTTAAGGATGAAGATGAAATAATTCCCAGATATTTAATGACATACTATAATGTACCAATACCTCTAATATCTATGTGAAAAGAATCCGTTATTAAAAAAAATATCAGTTAAACAACATAAAGTGGATACCTCAGAGACTCGGGAATTAAAAGAAGAAAATCTTGAATTGTCATAATTCTGTCTTAATATGAAGTCCTCCCTCTAATGTGAAACTGTGGGCTCTTTCCACAAGCTCCCCTTTCTTTAGTAACTCTCAGTTTATAGAACAATCTGGCTTAATTGAAAATAACATAATCACTTCATGTTACACCCTTTTCTATGGACTTCAATTCCCACAATTCTAAAAGTACTGGGACGAAATAGAGGAGCCTAGAGGCAATACAGAATCAGAATGGTGTATGTTCATATGTATATGTGCAGTCTAGTCTTTGCCAATTGAAACACCACAGCGGGATATTTAAATCTCAAGATGAAACCCAGTTGGGGTAAGAAGGTGAAGCAGAGGAAGAAGAACATCGAGTAGCAGTTCATGACAGTTCGGGAGGTGTAGCTAAAGTTACCATCATCCAAGGTGCAGAGGCAGCCACGGAGAGAAGCCCGATTGTAGGAGCTACCCCAATGGGTGAAAACAAGGACTGCAGAGTACGTGCAGCAGAAGACCGCGTACTAGAAAGAAGCCGAGCTGAGAAGACGGGCTTCCCGTACAGCATTGGACAGACTGGTATCGCAGCGGAAGAACAACAGAGCTGTTGTCGTTCTTTGAGACCGCCACGCAACTTACTCGAGGCTTGTAGATCCGTAATAAGACAACCACTGGGAACCCTTTTGAGAGCTATACATTTGGGAAAGAACCTCAAGTGATTGTGAAACCAGATTAAGGTGACAACGGCTCAACTCTTCCTTTTTGGGATTTCAATTGGAGGAATCGTGTAACCCAAACTGCTTTCAATCGGAAGGCTGCCAAGAAGTTAAGAAATCTTTTGAGAATAATTCTTGCCCACATTGCTCTCAGTTTAAGGAAAATTGGAACACGGTGTCAAAAACCAAGAGACTGTAAAAAGAGACACTTGTTGGTTAAATCTCCTTCCAAGCGAGATTGGTGTGGAGAATATTGGAACCAATAATACCATCAAGTTTGAAGTTAGTTGTAGGAGTATTCTTCCTGGCACACTAGCATACCAGGAAAAGGCTTATAGTAGTTACTCCTAGGAGGTGAGTGGACCAGGAAAGAAGATGATGGTTTGCTATAATTGTGGCAGAAATATATATGGAAATAACTTTTGTTGAATGAAAAGAATGTATGTACGTTATCATTTATTAACAAGCAGTAGAATTAACAAGACATGTTGCTTTTTGCTATTCTTACAAAAGTGCTCTAAATCATGGAAGTATTGAGAAATAGTAACATGCTACCTTGACAAGAAGAAGTTTTCTTTTGAAGCAAGTGTTATATGATAACAAAACTGCATTTGGTTTTGGAATCTGTGTTTTGAAGATGAAAGTTAATCTTCCTTGCAAGAGAGAGACGTTGTGGAAGGCAGTGGGTTGTTTGAATTGTCAACCAGCTGCAGTGAAAAGAACATTGGTTGTTTCTTTAAGAAAGAAAAAGTATTTTTCAACCACAGTCTAATTTTTTGAATGGAACTTTGTTGAAACAGAACTATAATCTGAATATTCCTGAATTGATCCCAGGGAAGGGAATACAACCCTAGTCGCATGGAAAACTTCCAGGAATATTTGAATTTGAATGACAAAACTGTTTGTTGAACCAAACGTCATCTATAGTTTCCTTGTATAATCTGATTGTATGTATTAGTGTGAGGGCAAGCGGTATACTGGACATTAGTTCATTTTTCTTTAGTTTTAGTTTGCTAGGTAGGGACCTCTAGGTTAGGTTAGGAAAAGACAGGCGATTATCAGGACCACTTTTTCATTTGAATAAATGGCAAACTTTGAGAACACTTTACCTTTGTGCCTGTCTCGCATTTCGGACCCCTCACAGTAAATTATGTTATGTTACATAAATTTATAAAGTGCAACATATGCCAAAGGCATCTTGGTGCTGGAGGGTAGTAGGTGATAAAAGAATACTAGAAGAGAAGAGTCTTCAGAGCGCATCTGAAGGCCAAGTGATTTGCGGTAGCATGAAGAGCCAGAGGAAGTTGGTTCCAAGCTTTGGCTGCTGCCACCGAGAAAGCGCGGCCGCCAGTTCGAGCGCATTTAAAGCGAGGAACCAAAAGAAGTAGCGCAGTCTGGGAGCGAAGGGAGCGAGTAGGCACATAGTGGACAAATTTCTCCTGCAAATACTCTGCTCCTACCTTATAGAAGGCCCAGTGAAACAGGCACATGGATTTAAATAGGATCCGTTGTTCAATAGGGAGCCAGTGTAGTTGTCTCAGAAGAGGGGCCATGTGCGACCGTGCCGGAGGGCGAAGTATTGCATGGGCTTCTCAGAGTCCGCAGTTTGAAATGACCGGCTTTGCAGATTGCGCCCACTTACTCAGTCATCATCAGAGAAGATGAAAACTTAACCCACAGATTTCTTAACGTAGGAGAAAGAAGGGGGAAGGGACCAAGAGAAGTGGGCCAGAAGTCCGTGGTTCAATAGTTTAGGGGGGTGTTTGTCCCTACCACCAGGACCTCTGTTTTACTGCCACTAAGCTTGAGAGAATTGGTAGCCATCCAGGCACCTAAGTCTTCAAGGCAGTTCCTCAGTCGGGCTGCAGTGTCAGACCGAGTGAGGATCTGCATATCTATCTGCATAAGAATAGAATCGAAAGCTGTGAGAAAGAATAAGAAGGAGCAGAGGGCGGATATAGATATTAAAAATGATGGGAGACAGAGCAGACCCCTGTGGGACTCCACAGAATAGTATGACTGATTCCAAACAGAAGGGAGGCAGGAAAACAGATTGAGACCGAAAATCTGCGAACCAGATCAGCACCTGTTCCCCCCAGGCTCGCGTCCGTCAAACAGGATACCAGTATAGAATGATCAACCGTGCCGAATGTGGCTGAGAGGTCGAGTAAGAGCAAGGCTCCCACACCGCCCTGATCAACTAGGCGGGTGAGGTCATTGAATACAGAATTAAGTACTGATTCGGTGCCTCTTCCAGGATGGAATCCCGATTGGAAAGTATCAAAATAACCTGAAGATTCCATGAAGGATGACAGAAGGGGAGAGACCAACGCCTCCATACTTTTCATCAGGGACGGAAGAAGGGAGATGGGGCGGAAGTTTGCTAGGAAAGCAGGGCCCAGAGAGGGCTTCTTCAGGAGTGGGAGCACCCAAGCGTATTTCAGTTACTACTAGGATGTTGTATGTTTGTCTTGCAAGACTGGCTCTAATGAATCTTTTGCTTGTCCCATAAATAGAAATGAAGACTATTCTTTTTGGATGTTTACATACTGGTGCCGCTACTCAGACCTGTCGCAAAAAGTGGTATAGCACCGGACTGGAAGACTGCCTCCTGCAGAAGACCCAGATGTGCGGATTCATTTTCAGACATGGGTGAGCTGAAGGATTTATTCAGTGAAAATACAGATATGGGTTGTTGATTCTGGGTTGGGTGTGCTGGGTGGGATGGAAACGCTAGCAGATAAATAGGGAAAGACAATGTCTGCAGAGTGAGCGCTCTTAGCCCTTTCAGGCCCACTCTGCAGAGTCTCTGGTAAGTTCCCTTCCCCTAAAACAATTATGGTGGTATGCAAACTGTCTATGGGTTTTTCTCAGCAAAACCTCCTGTTCGTTAATAATACATTTAAAGACATATTGTCAGTGCAGACTGGAAAAAGATCCTACTCCCTGGATCTAAAGAACCTGAACAAAATCTTCTGACAGAAGACATTATCAGGAATCCAGTCACATGCTAAGGGTGACCATATGCACTACCTAAGAGTACACGTTTTATTCAACATGAGGAAAACCTTAAAGATACATTCCAATCGTTCCAAAAAGGAAGCTATTTTCATATTAATAAATAGTCAAATATACAGTCCAAATATGTGCTCAAAATAAATGTAATAAGAGAATAAGGTTACTATGTTAGTGATTCCATAACAACGGGTTCATTATATCAAAACCAGACATGTATATAAATTAAGTAACAAATGATTCAGTTATTGTCCTAATATGTGCTTTATGCGTTTCAGGTGTGTCCCTACTTCAAGCGCAAAGAACTTCTGGACTTCCTAAACGGGCATAAAAGGAACAAGTTACTTACCTGTTATTGTTGTTCTCCAGCATGGGTCTGGCATGGATTCACATGCTCATGAATATTCCCCGTCGTCAGGCCGGGAATCCTCGGTATAGAAAAAATCAGTATCTGTTTCGTTTCTGATCTGTCTTTCTCAGTAGTAACCAATCACTGGTCTCTGGGTCATGCTGCCCCCAGCCAATGACTGCCCTCTCCCTAGGCCCCGCCCCTGGCAGCCATCATCAGATTTGGTAGCACGTGAAGTGGCAGTATGACCAAGTGAAGAGCCGCAGAGGGGTAGGCGGGAGGGTTCGCATGTGAATCCATGCCAGACCCATGCTGGAGAACAACAGTTACAGGTAAGTAACTTGTTCCTTCTCCAGCATGGGGTCTGGCATGGATTCACATGCTCATGAATATAAGAATACATAGCAGTATACACATGCACAACCACGGAGGTGGCAAAAGGCTCAATATCAAGCAATACAACAACTCAACATTAAGCAACTCCTACCTCCTCTCCAGGCTCACCTTAGGCAAACAGGTTGTGCAGCACTGCCTGGCCGACTCTGGACTCCTCCCTGGAATCCCGGTCGACGCAGTAGAATCTCGTGAAGGTGTGCGTCGACCTCCACGCAGCAGCCCTGCAGATGTCGAGCCGGGGCACACCAGACAGGAATGCCGTAGTAGCAGCGATCGCTCTGGTCAAATGGGCCCTCGGACGGCCTGGCAACGGTCGGTTTGCCAACCGGTGACAGTGCATGATGCAGCCGGAGAGCCATCTGGAAATGGAAGTCTTCGAGAGAGCCTTCCCTTGATTCACAGGTCCAAAGTTCACAAACAGCTGTGATGTCTTCCGAAAACTCTTTGTGCGGTCCACGTAGAACTTCAGCGCTCTGGCCACATCCAGCGAGTGCAGAGTCCTCTCAGCCGGCGACAAAGGCGACGGGAAGAAAACTGGCAACAC
This sequence comes from Ambystoma mexicanum, assembly GCF_040938575.1. Classification (NCBI taxonomy): domain Eukaryota; kingdom Metazoa; phylum Chordata; class Amphibia; order Caudata; family Ambystomatidae; genus Ambystoma; species Ambystoma mexicanum. The sequence continues at coordinate 134,989,305 of NC_090941.1, read as the reverse complement.
CAAGGGCTCGTTGAGGTGGAAGTCCGACGGCACCTTGGGCATGAAGGAGGGGTGCGTCCTCAGCACCACCCTTGTGTCGTGAAAAGTCAAGTATGGAGGCTTGCAAGACAGGGCCTGGATCTCTCCCACTCGTCGTGCAGAGGTGATGGCCACGAGGAATGCTGTCTTCCACGACAGAAACTTCAACGGCACTGAATGCATAGGCTCGAATGGGGCCCCCATGAGCCTAGTCAGCACCACGTTGAGCTCCCACGCAGGGGCAGCGGCCTTCACCGGCGGGAATGATCGGAACAGTCATTTCATAAATTCCTTCACCAGTCGATGAGACCACAAGGACGCCCGTCCTGTAGTTCTGGTGTAACGTGAGACGGCAGCCAGATGTACCTTGATGGAAGCGGGAGACAGGCCAGCCTTGGCCAAGGACAATAGGTACGGCAATACTTGAGGGGCCGTAATCGGCAGAGGGCTAATCTTCTGTGCATGGCACCAGACAGAGAACCTCTTCCATTTGTGTCCGTAGCACTTGAGAGTTGAGGATGCCCTGGCCTTCGCAAGAACCTCTCTGCAGTCGGCCGGGATGTCGTATCCTCCAAACTCTAGTGCTGCAGGAGCCAGGCCTGCAAGTTCAGCGACTCTGGTTCGTGATGAAGAATGGCGCCTCCTTCTCTGGAGAGAAGATCCGCGTCCGTCGGCAGCTTGACTGGTGTGGACGCTGACAAGTCCAGAAGGTCCGGGTACCAGATCTGCCTCGGCCACGCCGGTGCGACGAGGATCATCCTGCACCGGGACCTCTTGAGCTGGTTCACGAGCCGGAGTAGCAACGGCAACGGCGGGAACGCATAAAGGAACAGGCCATCCCAAGGGAACGAGAAAGCATCACCCATGCTCCTCGGTTGGGGAAACCTGCTGGCACTTGGAGTTCGCCGCCGTCGCGAAGAGATCGATCTGGGGTTCGCCCCATCGTCGGAAGAGTCGGTCCACTTGATCCTGGCGCAGTACCCACTCGTGGCACGAGCGCAGCTCTCTGCTGAGTGAGTCGGCGATGGTGTTTTTTATCCCTGCCAGATGAAAGGGTACCAGAAACATCCCTTGGGCGACGGCCCAATGCCACAGATCCTGGGCTTCCTTGGATAGGGCAGGGGATCTGGTTCCGCCCTGCTTCCGAATGTAAAACATCGTGGTGGTGTTGTCGGTGAAGATCCTCACCACCTTGCCCTTGAGGAACGGAAGGAAGGACCTGAGGGCCCAGAACACTGCACGGAGCTCCAAGATGTTGATGTGGAGAGTCTTCTCCTCCGGAAGCCAAAGGCCTCTCGCGGGGAGACCCCCGGGGTGCGCTCCCCAACCTTCCAGGGAGGCATCCGTCGTTACCGTCACCTGGTGGGCGGGGGCTAGGAAACCTGTTCCTGCCGTCAGATGAGAGAGGAGACCCCCACCATCGTATCGCCTGACAGAACGCTTCGTCGAGCGGGATCCTGTCCTCGAAGCTGCCCGTCGTCTGGATCCAGTGGGCGTCGAGGAATTCTTGCAAGGACCGCATCCGAAGTCTGCAGTGGCGCACCAGATAAATGCAGGAGGACATCATTCCGAGGAGGGACTTGATAGACCTCACTCTGGCCACGTCCGTGGCCAGCAGACGTTGCACCTTTCCCAGGATGGTCCTTATCCTTTCCTCCCACGGTGAGGCCCGCCGCGCCACTGTGTCGAGCTTTGCTCCCAGAAACAGGGAGACTTGCGATGGGACCAGGTGGGATTTTGGAAAGTTGATGGAGAACCCCAGGTCCGTGAGCAGCTGGACGGTCTTCGCAGTGTGTTCCACGGCGAGCTCCCTTGTCCTTGCCCGTATGAGCCAGTTGTCCAGGTAGGGGTAGACGTGGATCCCTGCAGGCGCAGCCGCGCCGCCACCGGTGCTAGGCACTTGGTGAACACCCTGGGCGTCGATTTTAATCCGAACGGGAGGGCCTTGAACTGGTAGTGCCGCCCTTTGACCATTAACCTGAGGAACTTTTGGTGTCTCTTTAGAATAGGGATGTGGAAGTATGCATCCTCCAAGTCCAACGACGACAGGAAATCGCCCTCCTCCAGCTGTCCCAGCACGTGCTGAAGGGTGACCATCCGGAACTTCTGTGCCTTGATGTATTTGTTCAGTCGTCGCAGGTCCAGGATGGGACGCCATCCTCCTGTCTTCTTCTTTACGAGGAAGTATCTTGAGTAAACTCCAGAGTTGAGGGGCGTGATTTTCCTTCCTGGCCACGGGAGGAATGCGGGGGCACCTCTTGTGGAACTCGAGGGTGTGCCCCAGGGCCAGGGCGTCCAGCACCCAACGGTCGGTGGAGATGGACTCCCACACGCCGACGAACTTCGTCAGCCGGCCTCCCACCTGGGTGCTTCGACGGGGGCCCGAACTGACAGTCGGTTCAATCTTGCTTGGAGGCCGCTTTGCCTCCTTGACCACCTTGGCGACGACAGCGGGATCCACCTGACTTGCCGTGTCCCCTGTAGGCCTCCTGCAACGAAGATCTTGCCGCTTGACGGTACATAGAGGAGCTGCTGCCGGCTCCCTTGGAGGCACCCTGTCTGCCTCCGGCGCTCCGAAAGGACGGCCGTCGCTGTTGGAGCACCCCCAGTGCATGGGCCGTCTCCGTGTCCATCTTGATCGCCTGAAGGGACTCATCAACCGCCTTGCCAAAAAGGTTGTTCCCATCGAAGGGCATGTCCAAAACCTTGGTCTGTACGTCCTGGTGGAAATCCGTCACCTTGAGCCATCCTCGTCGTCTCAGGCAAACGCTGTTGCCCAACTGACAGAAACCGGTGTCGGCGATGTCCGTAGCCACCGTAATGGCGTGGTCCGAGGCAATCTCACCTTCCTGTAAGATTTCCAGGGCCTCAGCCCTCTTGGCGTCCGGAAGGAAGTCCAACAGAGGGGCGATCTTGAACCACAACTCCCTGTCGTAGCGGGCTACGATGGCCAGGGCATTGGCCGCCTTAATGGTCGTCGCTGCAGATGAGATGACCCGTCGTCCCATCGCATCCAGCTTCCTACCCTCGCCGTCCGGCGGGGAGGTTGAAGTCGAGGCCGATGCCCCCCCTCCCGCTTTCTTCTTGGCCGCCGCCGAAACGACCGAATCCGAGGTCGGTTGCGACCTAAGGCACAAGGGGGCAGCGTCGGGGACCCGGTACTTCTTCTCGTACCGGTCCCTCTTCGCTGGAGCCGTGGCAGGGTTCTTGAAGAGGGCGAGCCCCTCATCCCAGATGTCATCAAGAAGCGGTACGCAAGGACCGTCTTCCTTTTAGCCTCGCGCCGTTGATAAAGGAACCCTTCCTTCTTTTCTTCGGGGCAGAGCTGGAAGAGCTCGAATGCCCTGGAAATCATAGCATGGAAGGATCCAATCTCGTCGGGCGGGGACGCCCGGGCAGGAGGCGACGGGGGACACGTCCCATTGTCGCCTCCGTCGTCATCCGTACCCGTCGTAGTCGTGTCCATGCCTGTATCATCCCCGTGGGTAGTGGACCGGGGGGAAGGCAGAGAAGGCCGCAGAGGCGGGAGAGGAGGCCTAGGATGCGTCCTCCTCCAAAGTGGTGGGCTCCCCGAAGGTCCTGGCTCCGGCTCAGGTACCTCCGTCGGGGGAAGGGGCAACCTAGTCCTGATCTCCGAGCATAAGGACTGGATGGCTGACAAAATGGCCGCCGAGGTGTCCTGCGGCGCCGGAAACGACGGGAGCGAGGGCTCTTGAGGAGCCTCGTCTGCGTCACCGTCGCCCTCATCGGGATCCCTCCCAATGGGCTGGGCCTCCTCCATGACTTGGATGAGCTCCTCTTCAGAGGTCGTGTCCGTATCCACGACGGCCACCAGCCCCTCCCCCACCTTTTCCAACAAGGACTTCGTGGGGGTCTTCTCGATGGGCCTGAAAGACGACTCCCTCCGCGGTGGAAGGGAGACTCTGGTACCTGAGGGCGCCTCCACTGGTGTAGCCTCCACAGGCTGAGCCAGGGCCGCGGCGATATCCTCGATCGAGGTCTTAGCAGGGTGAATTAAGGCCAACGTCACCTTCTGTATGCCTGGGGCCTTCACCTTGGGGGGAGGGTACAAGCCTCGCTCCCCCTCTGCCGGAATCTTCGAGATCGACCGGGGCCTCTCCAGAAGCTTCGCCGGGTTCTCGGACTTCCTCTTACCCGAGCCAGAGCGTTGGCTCGTGGTCGATGGTGCCGGGGAGGATGCGCCCTGCCTAGCAGCCAAGGAGCCCGACCGTGCGGCGCTCCCGGTGCCCGCGGACTCGCGGTGCTTAGCCTTTTGTTGGGCCCCAGTCGTCGGGGCACCCTGACAGGACTTAGAAGACCGCTCGGACTTCTTTTTCTTCTTCTCGCCTGGCGAACTCTTACCTTCCAGCCAGTTGGCGAGACGGAGGTGGCGATCCTTCATGGTCCGCGCCGACATGTTCCCACAAAACGCGCAGTCCTTTTCCTTGTGCGTCTTGTCCTCATGGCGACAGTAGAGGCATAACGAATGCTCGTCCTCCTTGAAAACGTTCTGAAGCTGGCATCCAGGGCAGGTCCTGAACAGCTTCCCGGGCGTCGAGCTCCCTTTCTCCTGGGCCATGTCCGGGGTAGGCCTCGGAACTTCTGGAATCCTTCAAAAGCGTAACTCGACGAAATCTTCACCCTTGAGGGGCGTAGAAACTCCGAAACAGATCCCCGTTGATCGGAAGTAGAAACGGTGGAGCTTGAGGCTCTATTTAACCGAAAAAATGAGAAAATCTCCTGAAAAAAAGCGCGAAAACGCAGCAAAAGCTCGAGAGCTACAGCACGAGGACTCCCAACACTTGAACGTGCAGTAAAAATCTGAGGATGGCTGCCAGGGGCGGGCTTAGGGAGAGGGCAGTCATTGGCTGGGGGCAGTATGACCCAGAGACCAGTGATTGGTTACTACTGAGAAAGACAGATTAGAAACTAAACTGATACTGATTTTTTCTATACCGAGGATTCCCGGCCTGACGGCGGGGAATATTCATGAGCATGTGAATCCATGTCAGACCCCATGCTGGAGAAAAAGAAGATTTTTGATTGCAAATGTTATTTAAGAACGGCAGATCTCAAACACGTAAAAAAAATTAAAATAAACTAATCTGACATCATATGATCAATACTCCATGCCTCCAAAAATGTAAATCAGTTAGTAGGACACTGTTTTCCAATGGATCAAAATAAACGTACACAAATAGCATACCTATCTCATGAGTGATTCATATGCCTCCAATGGCCAACATTTTCTACAAAACAAAACATAGCCCTACAGTACAGGATAGTAATCTCACTTAACAACCCATTGAATTATAAAACTCACATTACCTGTCCATCTGAAAAGTCACAAAAATTAATTCATTTTGAATATTTAATTGGACTGTATATCCGACACTTTAACATGGAAATACCATCCTTTTTTGGAATAACTGGAATGCATCTTTAATATTTTCTGTATGTTGAATTAAAAAAATTTAAAAAATACTTTAAGTTAATTTGTATGTCACCGTTAGCATGCGACCGGGTTCTTGAGAGCATTTTCTTTAAAAAAAAAAAAAAAAGATATTATAGTTTTTACAAAATGTGTAACAAAACCATCAGTCTATCCCAATACCCTCCCACGTGCATACCCGCGACAGTAAGGTCCCACCAGCAGAGTTACAATCCGACATGACAGCATACACAATAACCCTCCACTCTAAAACTTGCATAAATTCAAGTGAGACCATATCCCCAATACAGCTGTAAGTGATTTCAATCCGGCACACACCTAAGTCAACGCCTAGCATGTAATGCAAAACTGAAATCCTTATTTATTTTCGTCTAAAAGTTATTTTATTCTGAACGATGTACCACTTATATCACGCCCCTCTCCTGGAATACCCCCCCGCCCCCGGTCACACTGAACCAGGAATCAGGCTAGTTTGCAAAGTTAAAATATTTATTTAGGTATTCACAATTTAATCACACTATGTTTTAATGGGTACACAATAATCACCAATGGGGTGATGTAACACTGATTGATCGCTTTAATACACAAGGAGTAGTAGTGAGCAAAACAATTCAGCACAGAAATAATACTTTTGTGTGTGTGTTCAGAACAGATAGCACTGTGGTTAAAGGTTCCTCCTGCACACCCCTCAATCCCCCAATAGGTAATGTAAAGAAGATAGGAGGAGAGAGCAGGTATTCAGGAATGGCAGACTTCAATCAGAATATCAATCCCACTTTCCCCCAGCAACACAAGAGAGAAACGGAATTGACTGGCAAGCTGTCAGAATGGTTTTGAACGTTATCTTAGAATGGATTGGGTAAAAACACTAAATATGGTTTAAATTGCTGAACTTGTTATAATGCTTATGGGAGCGCTTTGGATGGTTGCACACAAACACTAGCAATGATTTAATACCAAGAAACAATTTGAAATCTTAAAATTAAGGTCAGGAGCAATCATAAGCTGTTTTACACCTTTAAGAATTTCCCTAAAACAAAATTTGCGGCAAACTTTTCACTGCGCGATAATGGCGATACGGGAGAACCGTAGGGATTTGGAGTGCAGTTTTAGATGCGATTTAAAGCTGTGGATGTTAGCTACAAGCAGAAGTTGAAATTTTGAGGAAGTTATGGATGTTTTAGTGGAGGTCGTTTTTTTTCGAGATAGGCGCAAGAATGAGAAACAGGAATGCACTTTTAAAATGACAAAAAGGATTTCTTACACTAGAGGATGACTATGAATAAACGAATACCACACAAGAACACTAGCCACTTGATCAGAATGACTGCCTGCAGGGGTCCCGCCTTCTTCTGATGAGAAAAGATCAGCGCAGAGATAGTTTTAACAATACAAAACACAGGAGGAAGATAGGAGGGATGGATGGAGGGTTCAGACAATTCAAAAATACTCTAACAATGCAGATTCTGAATACTAAATAGGATGGGTTTAAGATAGGGATTGACTATGGACAGTGCATATGCTAATGACACAGTTCTATCTATAGATACTCATTAGATATGTTTTTAAACAGAACCGTCAGGATTCTGGTCCATCAAGATTCTGGTCAGGGAATGAAATCTGGTTCTGGGACAGACAGCTGGGCACATCGGACTGGACTGGGTCTGCAATCAGCAAGGTGCTCTGGTCACAGCACGGCACAGGACTGGATTGGATCTGCAAGGCACTCTGGTCACAGCACGGCACAGAACTGGATTGGATCTGCCCTTTTTGGTTCTTCTGATAATTATTTCAGCAGGTAGGCAGTACAGCGCAGCCCGGCTGTATTTTGATGCCTCCCCTTAGGTTTGTGGGATTTTGGTTCTGGAATTTGAGGCCTAGCTGAAAATGGTTCAGCTACGCAATGGGCCTTTCTGCTTTGCCAAGTTTCTGGAATCTGGAGCAAGGAAGATGTAAAGTTCTGAAGCAGGGTGCTCCGCCAGCATTCCGATAGTGGGTGAATCTTTCTGTCCTTATCTGCCCTCTGCTGTCTCTATTTATGCTATGATAAAGGGGGTATGTGTTGCTGGTTTAGCCTGAACTCGCCCCTTAGACAGGGATTGGTCAGGGTCTCCTGTCTGCCTTGATAGGAGAAAAACAGGGTGTCAGATTTATGGTGTGGGTTTATGAGGCTTAAATTCCACCCCTAGCCTCTTGAACACAAAATCTACTTTTGACACAATACATTGTGTAGCAGCTACTCCTCAAAACCCTGTCGCTGTGGGATCTTATGTCTGCTTTTCACCAGATTTTGCCCTTTTCATCAGGAACGCAATGTCCAATGTATCAGCAAATGTCTACAAGTGTGCACATATAACATGGGCATAAGTGTATAAAGTTTCATACTTCTAGCAGGAATACATTTGGTGTAAAATCACATTTTCTGCCGTTTCCTTCCAGAACATGTCACACGATCTTTCCGCCTCTTGAAATGTGCAACCAAAATTTTGATTTACAATTCTGTTACTTTGGTATTTAAGTGGTAAGTTAGAAGTCTTTAAACAAAATGTTCCTTGTGAATGTTCAGCCACCGATGGTTGTTTGTCTCTGCCTCGTTTTGTCTCCCTTCAGTCCAGAAGCAGTCTCCTCCCTGTTCTCTTGGCAGAGGCCATTTTATGACTGTCCTCACACCTAGCGTTTCCTGCTTTGCAGCTGTTCATTGTTTCCTTTTGCCTCTGTAGCCCAAGTTATTTCCACCCCATAATTATCACTTAGGTGTGATTTCCTGCTGGAGATGAAGAAGGCCTCTGTGAGGAAACCTGTTATTCCATTTTAGTTGGCTTTAGCCAGGCTTAAATGTACATGTTAATTCTGTTGCATTTTTCCTTAGCTTAAACCAAACTTATGATTTCAAAATAGCAGCAAGAATTCTCATTCTAGGTTTTAAACCATGCGATTAAACAATTACAACATAGGTTACTCTTAGTAACAGGCCACTTAAATTGCAAACATTTGATTACAGTTTATACATGTTTAAAGTTTAATCATGCAGGCCCCTGACAGCTGTTATTCAGGCGGCCCAGGGTACTGCGCCCAGATTTTGACAGATCCACAGACAGGCCACTTTTACTGTGGAAATCCCTTGATGCTTTCAGCTTTTCAGGACATTGTAAGTTCACAGTGAATTGTAACACCCAGCAAGAATTTTGGATGTTTGAGGGTGTTTTGCACCGGCATTCTGCAGTTTCAGCACCAAAGAAAAAAGGATTTAAAGCAAGATTTTGGATTTCCTTTAGCAGAGCACTGCTTTTCCCTTCTGTACTCCATTTTCACTTGTTGTGGAGCCCAGTGACATATTTCAGGAGTGAGATCTCTGTTCCACCACCGACAACCTGTGTGGTAGATTGGGCAGCCATCTTTTTGTGCTTGGCAAAGCGTGATTTTTCAGGGGTTTTGGCCCACACCAGGGTTTTGCGGCCATTTTACTATTTTTGGCACCATCAGAAAACAGTGCTGCAGCATAGCAGAGCAAAAGTTGGCCAAGACATCCCACACAACCAGCCTCAAGACACCAATCCAACGTCCGTAACCAGGTTATCAGCCTGGCTGGAATCCTTCAGTAAATACTCTCTTAGAGGAGTCTATATATCTTTGACCGGCTACATGGACGCAAGATGTTACCATACTGTGTCTCATAGGTTTCGCAGTATGCAAGCAAACATAACCATTAGTGAGATGTGGGTACTGGTCCTCTGTACCATGCTTTTGTTATAAGGGATCTCGCAGAAATGGATACCGTGCCAAGGAGCTGTCTCATATGAATGTTCCCTGTTCCAAACAATTCAAGTAGCCATATCATAGGGGTCGCTGGTACATCAAGTTACGTCATTTCCCATGCAATAGTAACCTGAGACCAAAAACGTTGCAAACAAGGGACCCCCTAGCCAAATGCAAAAAATCTGCCCCCTCCACGTGACCTCTTTCACATCTAAAGGAGAACCTGTTGTAGTATTTAGCTAGTTTTTAGCAGGTGAGTGCTATATTTGGTGAAAGCATTTGTAATGTGTCAATTTGAACTTACTATTCACTGCAATGGTTTTAGTTTGAGTGCAAGCCTGTTGCCACCGTTTGTCTGGGAAGAGCAACCCCAGTGAAGCCTCTCATCTTTCTCTGGCACTGTCCTGCCCCGCACCGCTTGAGACCTAGAGGCATTTTGTAAATGGTTGACACCATGTTATTGTACCTAGGCGGAGTGGTAACAGGTGAAGCTAGAGACGAAAATATATGAACCACAGGGGTAATCACCAAGTGCTGCTGCAAAACGTTCCTGAGTCTCATATAGAGGAAGATGGTAAACTCGCTCACTGTCCCACTCTCCCTCAGTTGCTGAAGTGTTAACAAATGGCCGTCATTGTACAGATCACCCAGCGTGCGATTCACCAACAGCTCAAAATGCAGCCGGAAAACCCTTTCCTGTGTTAAAGGAACCCCATCAACGTCATAAAATCGAGAATACAATCCCCCATACCCATCTTGTCCTCTATCTTCAAGCAGCCTGGGTTACCCGAACAGTCTGTATCTGACCCATATTGAGAGTACCCTTCCTTGAAAGGATTGCTGTCAGAATAGCCAGAGGCACGACCGCCCTTTCTATTCTTACATGAGGGTATTCATTTTGTTCAGCAAACCACCACGTGGCATTGTGTGCCTGTGCAGCTAAGTAGCAACCACATAAATCTGGGTAGGCTTGATATTGTTTTCTAACCGTCCAAGAGGCAATGGTACATGAAAAAGTGGATACAAGTTGACTGAGAACATAAACTAGGGTTAGAGAATGGGCAACGGAAAATCCAAGCAGGAGGAAGACCCTCCTAAGGGCTCACCTGCACCCTATATGCTTATCAACTTTAACTAACCGTACAACGTATGATTTCTTATACTCTTGGCATTTCTTCACAATACTAAATAAGTATACACAATTCCCTACTGATGGGACTTTTAACTTGGAAAAATTGAGTGTGCTCCGGCGATCCATAGTAGAGCAGAAGGGGAAGATCAGTCCAAAGCAATGGGCACATTTTGCAGCTTGGTTAGAAGAGGCAACAGCTACATGAAACAGTAAAGTGAGAGGGCTCAGGGAAGTTAATGATTGATTGCAAAGACAAGTACAATGTTTGAGGGCTGGGAGTGCTTCATGGAAATCGATGCACCTGTGCCCCTAGATAGTTTAAGAAAAGGCAGAAACTGAACCGGAAGAGCATGATGGGAAATGGCCAAAGATGCAATTTACTTTTTCATTAGTGAGCATGCTGCATCGAGAACAGGCCAGCGACAGGTAGGGCGGGCGGAGGGGAATTCAAGGCTGCAGGAGAGGATCAGTCAATGGTAGCGATACAGCTCCAGCCTGCCAAGCCTTCTGCACTTGGGTTGCATGGACCAAAGAATGCAGGTGCCCATGCACTGGGCCTCCTTGCCCAATGCACCAATGGTTCTGTATAGGGGAGAGACTCCTGGGTGCTTTAATGACCCCTTGACAAATGCCAGCAGGGAGCTAATTGGACATAGGAGGGCAGCAGCAGACCCAGTTCGTAACTGTGCATGTCCCATGGACTCCAGATGACGTGCAGAGTGTGGCTAAAGAGCTCGCAAATATTAGAGAAGAGCCACAGCAATTCATAGACGAGTTAAACACTATTACAGAGTACTGCAATCCCTCTTGGGCAGATATTAATCAGCTAATGAGAGTAGTGATCCCGCCAGAAGTCAGACAATGATTGACCAAGTGAGCCACATGACCAGGTACAGACCTTGGCAACGGAGAAGCCTTAGTTCAGCTAGTGAGAGGATAGGTACTGCGATTCCTGAGATCTGCCCCCAGAAAACAGATTGGGCTTAGATGAACAGAATAAAGGTGAATCCCTTGCAGATTACTTAGAGTCAAGGTAGTCTTCCTTCAGCACTCTGGCATTACCAAGCACGATGAGACTGCCCAAGAAGCCCTAGTGAACTTTTTTGTGGTTTGTTTGCCCAAAGCAGAAGCACAGTTAACAAATGTGTGCATAGGATGCAGGCTAAACCACTGGCGGAACTAGTGGTAGTTGCGAACCACTGTGTGGCATGTTATGAACAGAAGAAAGACCTTCATGGGTAAAGTAATAACCCTCCAGATGCAGAGCCTACAGGGACAGGCCCAAGCCACACAACAAATGGTGATAGGGGCTGGGGTGCGAATTGCAAAACAGATTTAGTGGTGGTCCATCCCCTGGGCAAGGGGGAAAGTTAGGACACGGGGGAGGCTATGTGGGCCAGACATACCAACAGAGGTGGAGGGGGCATCAGGGCAACGCAGACAGCAGAGAATACACGGACAACAGGGGCAGTAAGGCCAGCAAGGATAAGCTGGACCTTAGATTCCACAGGGACTGCAGGGACCACTTACAAACCCATTCATCTGTAATTATTTTAAGCAAGAAGGACATTGGTAGAACAAATGCCCTGAAAGTACAGTCTTTGTGGTCTGTAGCTGTAATCAAGGACAGACTCGTATACCAAATGCACCCTTCAATAATTCTGCCCATGTTCTTTTTTGCATTTAGAGGAATGTAGTACATTTGCCTGGACTAATTTGCCATAAGGGAACACGGAATCCCACACTCTTTCCTCCCAACAGCTCAAAAAGGACTGATATAAAGTTTCCTGGAGGATCCGTTCAGATTGCCTCACCATCATAAGAGACTTGTAACATAGGTTTTGTTGACTGCACTTGCTGAGAACCGACAAAGTATCCAAGACTAAACTGCAGCTATGCAAGCCACCTGTGCACTACTTAGGACATGAAATAACTGAGGACTCTGATTGATGGCCCGCTTCTAGTAAGGAGGCGGTGCGCAAGACTCCAAAACCCAAAACCACTACACTGGTGAGGGCGTTTTTAAGTGTAGTCGATTGTTACTGACAGGGATATGTTCAGATGGTCAAGAAGAGGCTTTTGTTAAAATAAAAAACAGCTTAGCTAGTGTGCCTGCATTAGGATTTCCCGAATATAAGAAACGGCTCCACACTGTATAGTCATGAGATGAATAGTTTCGTTTTCACAGTCTTGGCCTAGAAACAAGGCATACATCATAAAGCAAATTCTTTACTGAATTAGACCCCGATTTTTATTTTTTCATTTTATTGTGCATTTGTTAGGCGCTTATACAGAAAGTAAATTGTGTTTCGATGTGGCAACAGGGAGGGAACATGGGATTGAAAAACAATGTAAACACTGAAGGATAAGACGGACAAACTAGGGCTTGTCAGCATTCAAGGATGCTGTCTTGTTTCAAATCAGTGGCAGCCGCAGCAATAGCAATTGAACAATACGAAAATATTGTGCTGGATCTTCCCTTGAGGTGGCTGTGCCACATTCAGTTGTCTTCCTGCTTCTGAAAACCAAGAGGCAACACATGTCTGTATCCCGTGCTAGTTGATAAAAGGTTCTCCTTTTAAATTCCTCTAACATCTCTCTGACTAGATGTTCAGTACTGAACCCAGGATCCCTGCTTCCTACCCCAATGATGAAGAAACACGGAATACTGAAACCCATGATTGTGTGGCTATTTTCAACTGCTTGTTAACACCTCAAACAAATTTAACTGACGTAAACCTACCTGAAGCAGATCTTACATATTTCGTGGATGGATCTCGTTACCAGGATCGAAATGGGAGATTGATTGCGCGGTACATGGTATGTGAACCGGGGAAAGTGGTGGAGAGTAGATTACCACCTCAGGCCACCTCCCCTTAGGTAGCAGAGCTCGTAGCATTAACTAGAGCATGCAGCCTGGCACAACAATCAATTCACATTCATACCGACTCCTGTTATGCCTTTGTGGGAGCTCATGACTTTGGTCAGCTCTGGAAGCAAAGCAGATGATTGATATTGACAGGATCCCTAGTAAAAACTGCCAGTATGCCAAATGTCCTCCTAGATGCTATCATGCTATATTTAAAGATATCTATTATCAAATGTCCCGCACACAAATCCTTAGAGAATGAGATTAGTTGCTGCAATAATTTTGCAGACCGCACCACCAACTTGGCAGGAGTATTATACTCTTAAGATTAATATATTTTCTCCCTATTAATATCTGTCCTAACCCTTCCCCAAACCACACTCTGGAAGATCTGGCCCAAACAAAAAAAAAAAAAAGAGAGAAAGACAGCTGAATAGAAAAAGGGCTGTCGATTACACGCCAGGTCTATGGTGCAAGACGACCAAAGTCAAGTAGTTGCACCAAAACATGATTATCACATCTTGGAATAATGTACCATGGACAAGACCGTTTGGGCAGAGAAGGGATGATTATGTCATTTAATAGATCCTGGTGTGCCCCCAAGTTCACTAAAATGGCTAATTAATATTGTAAATGTTAAAGCATCTGCCTCCAAAATAAGGCTGTACCAGCCTCTCATGGAGCACACACTCCACCATATTGCCCATTTGTAGGTCTTCAGATAGATTTAATGCAACTTCAACAATGTAATAACTGGCAATACCACCTTGTAATACAAGATGTGCTTTCTGGGTGGGTGGAGGAGATGCTCCAACAGTTGTAAAGATTCTTGCAAGAGACTTTGTACCCAGGTTTGTAATGCTGGTTAGCACCGACAGTGATCAAGATACCCATTTCTTGAACAGTGTGGTGAAATTATTACTGTCCACCTTCAATAAGCAGGAGAGTTGGTGACACATAATGGGGTAATAAAAAAAGTTGGACAACTATGCCAAGAGATTGGGTTAAAATGTCCTTAAGCCCTTTGCCTCATACTGTTCAGCATGCAAATCACCCCAAACTGAAAAACTGGCCTCAGCCGCTATGGAGTGTGGTACGGCAGACCAATGTGCCTGCCTGTGTCTCCACCTGCAATAGCTTTTGATGACAACATGCACTTGACTGATGACAGACTACTAGGGTATGTGAAATCCCTAATATCTCCTATCAGTTCTGTTCACAACCAGGTCAAGGCAGCACTGCACAAATAACCACTTGTAGCGTGATATTCTTTCCAGCCAGGCCACTTGATCCTTTTGAAGATACGCCAGAGAAAGTCAGCTCTGGCTCCAAGATGGAAGGGACCACTGCAAGTACTTCTGGTATGCAATTTTGCAGTGAAGCTTCAGAGGCACCCGACCTGGGTCCATGTGACCAGTGCAAATGGGTTGCACTGACAATGTCCTGAAAAAGGGGAAATTAAATGTTCAATGTGTTTTTTCTGTATTGTTCTCTCTTGGTTTTGAAAGTTGATACCTCCCTTGAAATGATGACACCTTACAATTTGTCTAATATAGTTACTTCCTCAGACGTGGTATAAGAATTTGTATGTGGTCCACTGGCAGGAAGGGACTTGTGATATGAATGGGGCTTGGGAATTGTGAGGGGTCAGAAATGTGTGGCGAACATCTTTTAGATGATTTCTCAAACGCGTCAGTATCCCTACTCTGACAAGGATTTCCCTGCTTATCAGAACGAAGGTTTAAGTTACTTACCTGTATCTATTGTTCTCCAGCATGGGTCTGGCATGTATTCACATACTCATGAATATTCCCAGTCGTGAGGCTTGGAATTATCAGTAAAAGAAAAACAGTTTCACTTTAAAACTGTATTTCTCCTCTAAACCAATCATTGTACTCTGGGTGATACTGCCCCCATCCAATGAGAGTCCTCTTCCTAGGCCCAACTCCTGGTGGCCATCTTCAGATTTGGTGAGCACATAAAGTGGCAGTATGAACCAATAAGAGCCACAGAGGGGACAGAGGGAGGGTTCATATGTGAATTCATGTCAGACCCATGCTGGAGTACAATAGTTACAGGTAAGTAACTTAAACCATGTCCAGCATGGGGTCTGGCATGCAATCACATGCTCATGAATGACGATTACACAGCAGTACATATACACAACCACAGGAGAAGCAATAACACTCACCTCTGGAACAGAGTCACCTCAAACAAACAGGTTGTGTAGCACCGCTTGGCGACTCTGGACTCCTCCCTGGAATCCCTGTTGACGCAGTAGAACCTCGTGAAGGTGTGCATGGCCCTCCACGTAGTAGCCCTGCAGATGTCGAGCAGGGGCACACCAGAGAGAAACACTGTCGTCACTGCAATGGCTCTGGTAGAATGGGCTCTCGGCCGGCCTGAGTCCAAAGAAATCTTCCAAAATCTCTTAGTACGTGCTGCGTAGAACTTCAAGGCAAAAGCAAGGTCCAGCGAACACAAAGTCTGTTCCGCAGATGATGACAGATTCGGGAAGTAAACGGGTAACATCAAAGGCTCGTTAAGGTGGAATGCTGAAGGCACCTTTGCCATGAAGTTGGGGTGTGTACGCAGTACCACCCTTGAAGCGTGGAAGGACAAGTAAGGATGCTTGCAGGACAGGGCCTGAATCTCCCCAACCATCCTGGCCGAGGTGATGGCCACAAGGAAAGCCGTCTTCCACGAGAGAAACTTGAGCGGGACCTGTTGCATAGGTTCGAAAAGGCGCTCCCATGAGCTTAGTTAGCACCACATTGAGCTCCCATGCCGGTGGAGAAACCTTTGCGGGAGGGAAAGTCCTGAAAAGTCCCTTGAGGAACTCCTTGACAAGTCTGTGAGACCACAGTGAAGGTCTGCCTGGAGACCTAGTGTACCTGGATACGGTGGCGAGATGCACCTTGATGGAGGCATGAGACAGCCCCGCTTTGGCCAAGGAAAGCAAGTATAGCAGCAGTTGAGGGGCCATGATCCGCAGCAAGGTAATCCTCCAAGCCCTGCACCACACGGAGAAGCGTTCCATTTATGCCCATAGCACTTCAACGCGGACAAGGCCCTAGCCCTGGCTAGGATGTCCTTACATTCGTCAGGTATAGCATAACTCCCAAACTCTAGGGCTGCTGGAGCCATGCCCTCAGGTTCAGAGACACTGGGTAGTGATGAGGAATCGCTCCCCCCTCTCTGGAGAGAAGATCGGAGGACAGGGATAGCCTGATGCAAGGGTGCCACTGACAGACGTAGCAGGACCGGATACCAGATGTGTTTCGGCCACGCTGGATCGAGGACAATCATCCTGCAGTGGCACTGTTGATCACACGTAGTAGGAGACGAAAGGGAGGAAACAAGTACAGGAACTGTCCCTCCCACAGGATCGAGAATGCATGCCCCATGCTCTTGGGCTGCGGGAACCGGCTGGTGATCATCTGGCACTTGGTGTTCACCCCCGTTGCGAGAGATCGATCTGGGGTCATCCCCATTTGTCAAACAGCCGATCCACCGGGCCCTGGCAAAGCTCCCACTCATGGCAAGAACGCAGTTCCCTGCTGAGAGAGTCCACAATGGTGTTCTTGACTCCCGCCAAGTGAAACGGAACAAGGAACATTCCTTAACAAATGGCCCACCGCCACAAGTCTTGGGCATCTTTGGAGAGTGCCGACGACCGGGACGCCCTCCCCCCCCGTTTCCGGATGTAGAACGTGGTGTTGTCTGTGAATATCCTCACCACCTTTTCCTTCAATGATGGCAGAAAGAACTTGAGGGCCCAGAATACGGCCTAAGGTTCCAGGACGTTGATGTGTAGGTCCCTTTCCCCTGGTTGCCAGAGGCCTCTAGCGTCCGGTGTGGGCCCCCATCACTCTAGAAAGGCGTCCGTTGTGACCGTCTCTTGGTAAGGAGGAATCTGAAACTGAGTTACCTGGATGAGATGCTGCCGAACACCCCACCACTGTATCGCCTGACGTAATTCTTCATTGAGGGTGATCTTGTCCGTAAAGTTCCCTGACACTTGCATCCACCTAGCATCCAGGAACTCCTGCAGAGATCTCATGAGCAGTGTAACGCTTACCTTGGACTCCGCGGGAACACCACTCCTGATGACCTTAACTATTCTTCTCTGAGTGCGTGGTTATATCACTAACCCTTTATTTCTTCAATCAGCAGATAACATCTGTGGAGTATAACAACAACTGATCAAAATGGGTTCTGAGTAGGTAGTGGACTGTTTCTCACAAGTCAACCTCTTCACCTTCCTAAATTCACCCTGCTCACCTTAGCTTATGTTATAATGGGCTCTCCATCCTGCATCTGTGCAGGGGCACAAGTTCTGAAGAAGGGCACTGGTGAATGAGTAACTACATATGGTTGATGAGGTGCTAGGAAAATGACGAACCCAAAAACCCCAGGAAAAAACTATCAACTACTGGGACGGTTCTGGAAGAATTCCTAAATCTTTATGTGCATGGGAATGAGAAGTGTATAAACTTTACCTAAAAAAGGAATGACCTTCACCTAATGTTCCCAGGAAAATCTTCCACAGACGGACAAGAAGTAAAAATCTGCACTTAGCACACAAGCGTTTCCAACAACTTTTCTGTCAAGCAACACGCTGTGCTAAATTATCTCCTCACAAAACCCTGATACATCGAAGAGAAAACGAGAAAATGAGTAACTAAATGTACAATTTAAACTCAGTGCATATTCTCATAACGTGAATAACGGGAAGGCCGTGACTAAATATGCGCTGTAATCCAAAACCTTTCACCTCCCAACCCATAGCCTTCGTAATGCTCTGAGGAATAACATATGGCAACGAGCCTGCGCTAATTAAGTTCTAAAGGCAGCGCGGTAACAATTGTATTCGCGCTCACAGCTCCCGTAAGCCTTAAGGAGCGAAGCGCGGCTGAAAAGACCAGTGTTTATAAAATATAAGCTACACTGTTGCGAACTAAACCAAACAACTGTATTTCACAATGCGCTGTACTTGTGGTTTGTGGAAGAAAGACGGAAGACCTCTCCTGACAGCTTCCTCACAGAAAAAACGCCTTTTTTCCACATAGGCAAAAGCTACTGGAGGGACCGGAACTCGACAGGAAAAAAGGGGCAGAACTACAGGAGAAATAATCTGAGGAAACAACTGGAAACACTGTGGTGTAACAAGGGGGAATTATGACTGAAGTGTTTTCTGTGAGAGAAGAACCGCGGTAAGCGTCCGCTGTTAAGCCAAGGACGCAAAGCGCAGCATAACAGAGGGGAGGGGCTTATATACTCGCACAGCCCATACTACTGGACAGCGCTACAGAAATCAGGTAAGGTCACCTGGCGGCCATATTGAGTGATGCAAAACAATTGAATTGTTATGGACCAGTATGTTTGCTACTCTTAAACCAGGAATGGTGCGCCACAGCCCTAGACCTCCTCAGAGAATTTTTTTATGGCAAAAGTCCGGTGGTCATGACACGCAGTCTGCAGAGGCGAACAAGGTTGATGCAGGAGGACAACATGCCCAGAAGTGACTTGGACCGCACCGT
Source organism: Ambystoma mexicanum (assembly GCF_040938575.1). NCBI lineage: Eukaryota > Metazoa > Chordata > Amphibia > Caudata > Ambystomatidae > Ambystoma > Ambystoma mexicanum. The sequence goes on along the minus strand of NC_090941.1, from coordinate 134,970,535 downwards.
TGCTGCATGGGCTGACGACAAGCAATGCACCTTGCTTTTTATGGCTTTCACCCTCTCCTTCGAGGGAGACGTCAAGCACATCACTGTGCTGAGTTGTGCACCTAGGAATAGAGCATCCTGAGATGGCTTCAAGCAAGACTTCTGATAGTTTATGGAGAACCCCAGCTCCGTCAGCAGATGTACGGCCTTGGCCGTGTGCTTGCTTGCCAGAAATTGCGAGCGGGAATGCACCACCCAGTCATCACGCTGGGGGACAGGCTCTATTGCTCTTTCCGTAACATGGACCGCTCCTCCTGCAGAAGCTGTGGCCCATGTAGTTCTTGGCACGGAATCAAAGGGATACGAGGACATCTGCATTGGAACTCCAAGGTGTACCCTGTCCAAGAGCATCCAGCACCCATCAGTCTGTGGTGATTTTTCCCACGTGCTGACTAACTTCAGCAGCCCGCCTCCCACTGGGGTGCGCAAGTAGGGGCCTGGAGCCAGGGCCGGTTCAGGCTAGCTTGGGGCACGGGGGAGTGTGTTCTTCCTTGCGGACGGCACAGACGCTGACCTCCGCTGCCCTGAAACCGCTCCCTGTACTGCTTCTTGAGTGGAAGAGCGAGAAGGCTGCCTGTAAGGGGTACTATATCCCTTTGAAGATCTTCCTGGCTTTCCTCTGGAGGAGCAAAAGAATGAGGGTCATCGCTGTTGCAAAGTTTCAAGGGAACATGCCATCTCCATGTCGGTCGTTATCGCCTGCAAAGACTCGTCAACCACCTTTATGAAGAGATGTTCCCCCGTCGAACGGCATATCTGGCACATTAGCCTGAACATCCTGGCGGAAGTTTGTAGCCTTCAACCAACCTTGCAACCTTGACAACGCAGGTACACCCTGTTCCCCATCTGCCAAAAACCTGTGTTCGTGATGTCTACTGCCATTGTGATGGCGCAATCCCAGGCCACTTCCCCTTCCTGAAAGAGTTCCAGTGCCTCAACCTTCTTGTCTTTGGGAAGGAAGTCCAGGGTAGGGCCCAGCTTGTACCAAAGTTCCTGGTCATAACGGGACAAGATGGCTAGGGTGTTCGCTGCCTTGATGGTAGATGCTGCAGTGTAAATGATCCTCTTTCCCATCGCATCCAGGTCCAGAGGTACCATGGCTGCGGGTGACGGGTTCGCCAAGCGTTTTCTAGCTGCGGCCACGACCACCGAATCCAGCGAGTGCTGAGACCTTACGCACCTGGGAGCCGAATTGTGCACCCTGTACTTCTTTTTCCAATCTGTCCCACTTGGTCCGGGCCATACTTGAATTTTTCATTAGGGCTTGGGCCTCCTCCCAGATGTCATCCAGGAAGGGAATGGTCATGATTATCTTTCTCCTCAACTTGCGTCGCTGGTACAGGAAACCCTCCTTCGTCTCCTCAGGAACCAACTGAAACAGTTCAGAGGCCATCGACATGATTGAATGAAAGGATCAAACGTTGTCTGGACGGGAGGCCCTATAAGCCTCGTCTGCGTGTGGCGTCTCCCCGTCAGCAGCAATTAAATATTTGTCCTTGTCAGTACCAGTAGTTTTGGATCCAGGGCTCCGGCAGTAGTTTCTCGCGACAAAGTGGCGGCTGCAGAGGAGTCGGCTGATGCAGAAGACCAGTGCCCACCTTGGACTTGCTCTTCCACAGGGGAGAGTGTAACCTCTGAGGTTCTGGAGCCTCCCGTGGAGGTGCAGGCCCCGATAGAAGCATCCTTTGCTGGATTTCGGTGACCCGTGTGTGTAGGGTTGATAGAATGTTCAGAGACATGTCCCTAGGTCTAAGGGTAAACTGAACCAGCAGAGTGGGATCCTGGTTAGTGCCTCTCTTCTTCCGCACAGGTGACAAAGGCCCTCCCTCAGATCCTCCCCCTCTGTGGTCTGAGCAGCTCCCAACGTGCAGATCATTTTCTTCATCGGTACTTCAGTAGATCTACTGTGGTCTATCCTCAGTAGCTTGCCGGTCCACATACATGGGAGGCTCCAAAGGTGGGACCATTTCCCTATCCCTCTCAGGAGGTTGCTGGGTCGGAGCGGCCGCCTGGTCTTTCCCCGGTCCCAGTTCCTTTGCTGCTGCTTCCGCAGCTGTATACGACACCCGTGGAGTGGCCGCCACTTCCTTCCTGGACCCGCTCTCTTTCAGAGCTGCGGTGGACATTGTTGACTTAGACGAAAGTGATATGATACGATATGGCATTTATAACGCGCATATACACAAGTGTTTGCTGTCGTCGACTCAGTTCATTTGGCCTGGTGCAAAGTCTTAGCCGGCTTCGACGAGTCCTTCCCGGACTTTTCCCTTGTCGTATTATCCGTGGACACAGAGTTTGGACGGTGTTAGTGACTTTCTCTTTGAAGATGCTCCTTTCATTGGCAGGCTGAACCGTGGAGGATGATGGTGATGGCGAATGCCTTTTGTCGGAATGGTCACTGGCATCAGCGGCAAACCCAGCGAGCTAGCGTTGCAGAGTTTAGCCTTCTCTTGAACTTGCACAAGTGGGGCTTCCTCAAAGGATCTCAACCTCCACCCGGAGGGAGAACGCTCCCCAGACCGGCTGGTCCCGGATGACGATTGACCCTACCCCGATGCTGCCTCAGAGGCCTTGCTCGACTTGAGCCACGCCGACAGTCTGCTGGATCAGTCTTTTTTGGTTTTCTTCGAGAAACCATGGCACACCCCACATCCCTCCTCATCGTGGTCCAGATGAAGACGTTCTTAAACCACATGTCCAGCTTCCTTCTTTTCCTCAGCCAATCTGAAAGGGCCCGAAGTAGGCCCAACGCCAGCCTTCTGGAAACTTCAATGATCCAATGGTGGATGAAGATCTTCGCTGGTAGCGTAGCCCTGCTGCCAGTCTCTATCCTTCGTCAAAGATGATAAAGCAAAAATCTGTCAAATTCAAACTATTTTATAAAAATTCATCAAAAATTAGATCACAGTGCAACTTGAGGCTCCCAGCACTGAAACATACGGTAAAAATCTGAAGATGCCCACCAGGGGTGGGGTTTAGGGAGAGGACTGTCATTGGATGGGGGCAATATGACCCAGCGTACAATGATTGGTTTAGAGGAGAAGAACAAGTTACTTACCCCTGGTAATGTTCTTTCCACTGGATGTTCCTCCAACATATTCCTCATCCTTGGCATGTAATGTCCAGCTTTGGCTGTTTCTGAAATTTTTCGGCAGAGGGCACCCTGCGTCGAGTCAATTTCCCATGAGGGTGGCGTCATCCGAAGCAGCACGCACATTGCCTTTTGGCCTCAGTTCTGTTTTTCCCTCAAGTTCATTAGAAACGCCCAGCCACACAGGCATGACAGTACTCAGCCTTGCGAGAACGATAGCTGCAATTGCATGGGAAATTCTACAGAGGAGTAAGTTGGGAGGGCTATGAGGAATAGGTTGGAGGAACATTCAGTCGAAAGAACATTACCAGGGGTAAGTAACTTGTTCTTCGAATTGATTGTGTCCTCCAACATATTCCTCATCTTTGACAGACTCCCAAAGCGTGATCCACAATCAGAGGAGTGAGAAGAATTTAGACATGCGGTACTTTCAGAGGGCAGAATAAAGGACTGCCTTCCCAAAAGCAACATCCTGAACATGGGAAGTATCCAGAGAATAATGCCTAGTAAACGTGTGAATAGATGACCATGTGGCAGCATCACAGATAATAGGAACCCCTCTCTGCAGGGCAGTCGAGGTGGCCATGCCCCTGGTGGAATGGGCATGCAAACCTTCAGAAGGGTCCTTGCCTGCCAGTATGTAGCATCCGGAAATCGTGAGGATGATCCACCTGGACAATGTCTGCTTGGAGACAGCCTGGCCCAGTCTGTGTCCGGTGTACCCCACAAAGAGCTAGTCATCCACTCTCAATTTGGACATCCTGGAAATATAAAAGCTCAGCGGTCTCCTAGGGTACAACAGATGTAGCCTTTCCTCCTCTTTTCTAGGATGCGGAAGAGGGTAGAATGCTGGTAGCACAATTTTCTGCCATAGGTGAAAATCCAAAACCACCTTAGGCAAGAAGGAGGGTTTCACCCTCAAAACAACCCTGTCCTTGTGGACTATAGTAAAGGGTGGCTTGGAAGAAAGCGCTTAAAACTCGCTCCGTCTTCTTGCAGATAGAAGAGCAACTAACAGTGTAGTCTTGAAGGTCAACAACCTCAATGGACATGAGTGCAAGGGTTCAAAAGGAGCACCCATTAGATATTTCAAAACCAGTTTAAGGTCCCACACCGGAACCTGAAATGTAGAAGGCGGGAACACATTTGTGAGCCCCTTTAGAAACAGATCGACTAGAGGGATCTTAAAATAGGAACATTCCTCTGAAGAGCGCTTGAAAATGGAAAGCGCAGCCAGGTAACCCTCAATGGTACAACCTGAAAACCATTGTGTGCCAACGAGAGAAAAAAAAAATAGAACATCCAGTGTTTTACACTGAAAGGGATCAACATTCTTGTCTCTGCACCAGTCACAGAATGTATTCCAACGACCCCCCCTCTCGCGAGAGAAGATTCTCCCTTTGCAGAAGACATATCGGAGGACAGTTGGACATATTCAGAAGGTCCCGGTACCACATTCTCCTGGCCAAATCCGAGGTAATGAGGATCATGCGGGTCCCGAACCTCCTCAACCTCACGATGACTTCAGGAATGACGGCGACTGGAGGAAATGCGTACAGCAGTGGGAATTCCCAATCCACCACGAACATGCCGACTAGAACTCCTCAGAGGAAATTCCCTTGAGCAATACAGTTCGCACTACCGGTTGACACCGGTCGCGACCAGATCCACGTGAGGGGTTCCCCAAAAGGCAAAGATCTCTTGAAGGACTTCCTGAGCTAGTTCCCACTTGTGCGAGACTGTGTTCTGCCTGCTCAGAGTGTCCACTGCAGTGTTCTCCTCCCAGGCCAGGTGAACCGCCGAGAGGGAGATTCCTTTTTGAAAAGCCCAATACGAGAGCTGCAGTGCTTCTTTGCACAGTGGTAGTGACCCTACGCCCCCCGCTCTTGTTGAGGTCGTGCATGGCCACTGTGTTGTCCATCATTATCAGGATGTTCTTTCACCATAAAGACGGCAGAAAAGCCTTCAGCGCTAGTCTGATCGCTCACAGCACCAAAAGGTTTATGTGTGGCTTGGACTCCAACAGAGACCAATGACCGCTGACAGTCAACTTGTTGGCGTGAGCTCCCCACCCCGTGAGGGAGGCAGCCGTCACTACAGTGACCTCCGGCCATGGTTGCCAAAAGAGTTTGCCTTTCAGAACATTCTTTTTGCAGGCCCACCACAGAAGATCCTGTGAGACTCTGGGCGGAATGTGAAGGAGGTCCGACATCCGTCCCGAGAACTGGGACCATTGCAAGCGGAGAGCCCATTGAAGGGATCTCATGCGCAAGCAAGCCTCTGGCACCAGAAAAATGCAGGATGCCATGAGGCCGAGCAACCTCAAAAACTCAAAGGGCGGGAGATTCTGGGCAGTCTGGAATTTTGTTACCATCCGGAGAATGTCATCCGGAGAATGTCTTGAGCCCTCACCTTGGGTGGTGAGCACTTTCCGAAGGAAGTGTCCAAAACAGCCCCCATGTACTGTAGCTGTTGGGAAGGTGTCATATGGGACTTTTTGAAATAGAGGAAGAAGCCAGTCTGTGAAGGGAGAACGCACCCTCATCAGCCAATCCTCCACATAGGAGTAGACGTGAATCCCACCTCTCCCGAGAAGCGCTGCCACCACCACCACCATCAGTTTAGTGAGTACCCTCGGGCAAAGGTCAACCCGAATGGCAGGATTCGAAACTGATAGTGCAAGTTGCCAATGGCGAATCTCCGGTATTTCCTGTGCTTGGGATGAATCAGTACATGAAAATAAGCATCCTGAAGGTCCAATGACGCAAACCGATCCTGAAGTTGGAGGGCCTGAAGGATCTGAGAGAAAGTGACCATCTTGAATTTGTCTTTGGTGGGGGACTTGTTCAAGTATCTCAAGTCCAAGCTGGGTCTCAGTCCCCCGTCCTTTTTGGGAATCAAAAAATATGGGGAATACCAACCCTTGCACTGGTTCTATAGCGCCTTTCTCTAGCCGGGTTAAAATCTCCTGCACAAAGAGCGGATCCAGAATTCTCAAAGAGTGTTTCCCCGGTGGATTGGTCTGAGGCTTTCTTAGAAAGGGAAGACAGTAGCCATGGGCTATTGTTTCCAGAGACCACGCATCTCAAGTAATGGCTCACCATTCTTCGAGATGCTGAGACAATCTGCCTCCCACTGGAGAACTGTGACTGAAGCCTTCAATGGCAAAGAGGCTGCTGCTGGAGCAGACTTGGCAGCTCTACCTTGTCTGCCACGAGGGAACTTTCGCTGGCTTCTTTGACTGGCCATTCCTCTCGCTCTTGCAAATGAGTAGTAGCAAAAAGATCTACCCCTCCGTGGTTGTCCGCTGGAACAAAAAAGGCTGAGGTTGCCCAACAGCGGCGCCTAAAGATTTGGCAGCCGCCTTGGATGTCTGAAACTTCTCAAGGCTCTCGTCAGCCTTGCTGCCAAAAAGTTGAGACCCGTCAAAAGGCATGCTGAGAAGACGAGCCTGCACATCAGGAGCAAAACCAGACTTCCGCAACCACGCAAACCTGCGTATCACGGTGCTCGTAGCCATGGACCTGCTGATACTATCCGCAGAATCCAATCCAAAGTGGAGGGACTCACACAGGGCTTCCTTGCCGTCCTTAACAATAGCCATGAAGCCGTCCCTCTCATCCCCTTCTGGAATATGCTCCGCCGCCATGGAGATGCACTCCCACAGAATGTACAAACATTTTGCAAGCACACAGGTGGAGTTGGCTCATTTTAACGCCATACTCCCCGCCGAAAATATCTTCCTCGCCCATCCATCTACATGTGTCATGGCCACTAGGCAAGGGCTCATATCTTCATCTCCTACAGGGTCCAAATGGACCCAGTCCTGGCGCCTCTGGCACGTGCATCAGGGCCGGGCGTGGCCATAGAAGATCAGTGGGGAGCACATGCAAGAACCTCTGGGAGTGGCAAGGTGGAGCCACAAGGAGGGGCCAAAGGGAGGGGCCGGGGCCGCCTATTTAAGGCCAACCCGCCCACATACTGGCACTTTGCGTTAGTCTGCTTTCTGCAGCGTAATGCTTACGGCCGTCCTTACCCGTTTTCCCTGCTCTTCTCCTTGTCGTGCATCTTACCTGATTCCAGCTACTACATCGCTGAAGACGCAACTTACCTGACTCCAGCTGCACCATCACAGAAGGTGCACCTTACCGGTCTCCAGCTACACCATTGCTGCATGCGCATCTCACCTATCTCTTGCACTCCATAGTCTGCAGCGCATCGCATTTTACCTGACTCCTATCGCCATTGTAGTTGGATCGCTTCTTCACCTGATCTGGACGTCCAGCTACGCAGGAGCTTATCTTCCATTCTTCATCTTCGCGGAACCTCCATCCTGCAGCCGCGGACCGGCCTCTGAACAGCCAGCCTCTGCTGGATGCTGCCAGTCTTCTCCTGCAAGAGAAAAGAGCACAACAGGTTAGGAGTCATGTAAATAACTAACGCTCAGCCGCGCCATACCTAAGCCTAGTGATCGACATCAAAAGCCAACTTACCATCTAGTTCAAAGACTTCTTCATCCTCTGGGGAATCACTGGACTCGCTCCTAACACGGCGACTCGGGGCAGCCATCTTCACACCTATAGAGGAGAGAAAAGACATTGCAAGAATTACGAACTATAATCACAGCAAAAGACATTGCACGAATTACGAACTACAATCACAGCAAAAGACATTATAATTAACGAACAATAATCATTGCTAAAATACTCACCTTCTAAGTGGTTGGTCGCAGCCGGCCTGGATCGCCACTTCCACGGGCCAGTGAAGCAACTAGGTCCACTCCAAGCACCCCTGCTACACAAAGCATTACAAATAAACAAGTGAGCTTGCATGGGTAAACGCTTGTTTGAAGCCAGTCTGTGAAGGGAGAACGCACCCTCATCAGCCAATCCTCCACGTAGGAGTAGACGTGAATCCCACCTCTCCCGAGAAGCGCTGCCACCACCACCACCATCAGTTTAGTGAGTACCCTCGGGCAAAGGTCAACCCGAATGGCAGGATTCGAAACTGATAGTGCAAGTTGCCAATGGCGAATCTCCGGTATTTCCTGTGCTTGGGATGAATCAGTACATGAAAATAAGCATCCTGAAGGTCCAATGACGCAAACCGATCCTGAAGTTGGAGGGCCTGAAGGATCTGAGAGAAAGTGACCATCTTGAATTTGTCTTTGGTGGGGGACTTGTTCAAGTATCTCAAGTCCAAGCTGGGTCTCAGTCCCCCGTCCTTTTTGGGAATCAAAAAATATGGGGAATACCAACCCTTGCACTGGTTCTATAGCGCCTTTCTCTAGCCGGGTTAAAATCTCCTGCACAAAGAGCGGATCCAGAATCCTCAAAGAGTGTTTCCCCGGTGGATTGGTCTGAGGCTTTCTTAGAAAGGGAAGACAGTAGCCATGGGCTATTGTTTCCAGAGACCACGCATCTCAAGTAATGGCTCACCATTCTTCGAGATGCTGAGACAATCTGCCTCCCACTGGAGAACTGTGACTGAAGCCTTCAATGGCAAAGAGGCTGCTGCTGGAGCAGACTTGGCAGCTCTACCTTGTCTGCCACGAGGGAACTTTCGCTGGCTTCTTTGACTGGCCATTCCTCTCGCTCTTGCAAATGAGTAGTAGCAAAAAGATCTACCCCTCCGTGGTTGTCCGCTGGAACAAAAAAGGCTGAGGTTGCCCAACAGCGGCGCCTAAAGATTTGGCAGCCGCCTTGGATGTCTGAAACTTCTCAAGGCTCTCGTCAGCCTTGCTGCCAAAAAGTTGAGACCCGTCAAAAGGCATGCTGAGAAGACGAGCCTGCACATCAGGAGCAAAACCAGACTTCCGCAACCACGCAAACCTGCGTATCACGGTGCTCGTAGCCATGGACCTGCTGATACTATCCGCAGAATCCAATCCAAAGTGGAGGGACTCACACAGGGCTTCCTTGCCTTCCTTAACAATAGCCATGAAGCCGTCCCTCTCATCCCCTTCTGGAATATGCTCCGCCGCCATGGAGATGCACTCCCACAGAATGTACAAACATTTTGCAAGCACACAGGTGGAGTTGGCTCATTTTAACGCCATACTCCCCGCCGAAAATATCTTCCTCGCCCATCCATCTACATGTGTCATGGCCACTAGGCAAGGGCTCATATCTTCATCTCCTACAGGGTCCAAATGGACCCAGTCCTGGCGCCTCTGGCACGTGCATCAGGGCCGGGCGTGGCCATAGAAGATCAGTGGGGAGCACATGCAAGAACCTCTGGGAGTGGCAAGGTGGAGCCACAAGGAGGGGCCAAAGGGAGGGGCCGGGGCCAGCCTATTTAAGGCCAACCCGCCCACATACTGGCACTTTGCGTTAGTCTGCTTTCTGCAGCGTAATGCTTACGGCCGTCCTTACCCGTTTTCCCTGCTCTTCTCCTTGTCGTGCATCTTACCTGATTCCAGCTACTACATCGCTGAAGACGCAACTTACCTGACTCCAGCTGCACCATCACAGAAGGTGCACCTTACCGGTCTCCAGCTACACCATTGCTGCATGCGCATCTCACCTATCTCTTGCACTCCATAGTCTGCAGCGCATCGCATTTTACCTGACTCCTATCGCCATTGTAGTTGGATCGCTTCTTCACCTGATCTGGACGTCCAGCTACGCAGGAGCTTATCTTCCATTCTTCATCTTCGCGGAACCTCCATCCTGCAGCCGCGGACCGGCCTCTGAACAGCCAGCCTCTGCTGGATGCTGCCAGTCTTCTCCTGCAAGAGAAAAGAGCACAACAGGTTAGGAGTCATGTAAATAACTAACGCTCAGCCGCGCCATACCTAAGCCTAGTGATCGACATCAAAAGCCAACTTACCATCTAGTTCAAAGACTTCTTCATCCTCTGGGGAATCACTGGACTCGCTCCTAACACGGCGACTCGGGGCAGCCATCTTCACACCTATAGAGGAGAGAAAAGACATTGCAAGAATTACGAACTATAATCACAGCAAAAGACATTGCACGAATTACGAACTACAATCACAGCAAAAGACATTATAATTAACGAACAATAATCATTGCTAAAATACTCACCTTCTAAGTGGTTGGTCGCAGCCGGCCTGGATCGCCACTTCCACGGGCCAGTGAAGCAACTAGGTCCACTCCAAGCACCCCTGCTACACAAAGCATTACAAATAAACAAGTGAGCTTGCATGGGTAAACGCTTGCGCACTTCGTTTGGGCACAAAAGGGTCGAGGGGAATCACGACACCACCACGCCATTCTCATTGCCTCTCATCTTCTCTCAGGGGCAATATCTGCATCCAGAGCAGTTGATTCTGCAGCAGCTGGGGGAGAGAGTCGATCCAGGGGAGCCAAGTCAAGGGAGGGCTCCAACCGTGCCCCAACGTCCCCGCAGAGACCTGGTGAGCGTAACAACGTGGTTATCATCCCTATCAGGAGGGATGGTAGGGTACGCTGCCTGCTTCATGGTAGCCGTAGGTGCCTAGACCACCAGACTCTCGGGAGTGTGGTGCTGTGACAGATAGCTGGGGTCACTACTGGAGGGGCGGTATTGTTGTGCAAGAGACTTGTTCACCTCTGCATTGGTCTCCGGGTCTCCCAATTCTTGGCCACCCTCTTTTGAAGAGCCACATGGAACGGTAATACAGGATCCGCAGGCGGACCCTGGTCCAGAATATCTAAGATCATCTTTACTATAATGCACCGGAGGCCTGGACCAGCCCAAGTATTCCGCCACCTTAGACATAAAGTGCCTATATGAAGCGTTAGCATGCTCCCCAGGTTCTGGTTTGCCGAACTCAAACTCTGGAGGGCTATCAATACCACTTGCATTATGTAAAGTGTCACCCAGGTCCTCCATCCTGCTCTCCTATGAAATAAAGCACTCTGGTACATTTGGAGTCCCATACTGGAGCCCAAAGGGGGCATCCTGCCCCTCCGAATAGTTCCTCTTCCTCAGAAATTGAAGTGAGGTTCCTAAAAAAAAATCCTTTTTAGAAAGGGGGACAAAAGACTTTTCTGGCACATAGCCCAGAGGCTTAGGAGGCATCGAAGCTGCAGACTTAGACTTAGTCAGAGGCTTCCTTGGCGGGTCCACTGGACCTGAAGGCAAAGCCGGTAAAGTAGGCTCCATCGGCGCTGTTGGTTCCAGCGTCAACAACGGCGCCGAGGTACTGATGGCCTGACTGGCTTCGAAGACCCAATGGGCACCAATGACGGCGTTGACCGATTCGAAGACGTTGAGGGCTTCGTAGACCTCAATGACGCCAGAGATTGGGACCTCTCTCTCCATCTCGAGTGATCCTTGGACACTTTTTCACGAGGCCTCGAGGGCTCTCGTTGTGTATCACGCCGTGACCCCGGACTCAAGGGCCCGCTCCTTGCCAGCTTCCTCAGAAGGCGCGGACGGAGCCCTGCCCCGCTTTTCAAAAAGCCTTAGCATCTCCAACCGGAAAGCTTCCCACTTTGCAGGTGTTGACGTTTTGGTCGGACATTTCACTGTCTCAGGGGTACTTCTCGACGAAGATGATGAGGAAGGGGACCGGAGGTGCCCTAGTTTCGAACGCCTCGATGAGGAGGAAGAGTGGCAGGAACCACTACGGGGCTGTGAGCACTTGGCTTTCTTCTGACTAGGAGAGTCACCCCTCATAGTCTGTCGAAAGCCCAGTGGGTCGGGATTTACGGGGTTTTGATACCTTGCCTACCTTCAACTTCCCCTGTCATTCTCGCAAGGCCTTCCCCGTCATGAACTGACACTTCAAGCAGGAATCCGTCTTGTGGCCTTCACCCAGGCACCACAGACATACCCGATGCAGAGCCGTAATTTACATCTTGGAGCCATGCTCTTTACATTTCTTTAACCCGGAACGAGGTGTCATCGTAGTAGAAGACGAAGACATCGTCGTAACTAGAGATAACAGCAGTACTTCAGAAGTACGAGGCACGCAGAGTTTCACGAAGCAAACACGTTTGCTGAAAAACAGAACTGTGGTCAACAGGCACCGTGCATGCTACTTATAACATAGGATGATGTCACCGTCGACGTAGGCCTTCGAGGGACATCGACTCAATGCCATCGATGCAGGGCACCCTCTGCCGAAAAACCTCTGAAGCAGCCAAAGCTGGACATTACAAGTCAAAGATGAAGAATACGTTGGAGGACACAATCCATTTGAAAAATAGTTTTAAAGTGAAACTTTTTTCTTTTACTGGGGATTCCCAGCCTGACGACGGGAAATATTCATGAGCATGTGAATCCATGTCAGACCCCATGCGGGTTGAAAGAAAAACAATCTAACACAGGATATCGAGTGCTCACACTTTAAACATCAAATACATAAAGAATATAAATGGCAATTAACAATAATATCAACAATGATATCCACAGTCCTTCTTAGTAACCTGGGTGAACTCCCCTTGCGCAGGTTTCAAGGTAATTTCAATGTTCAACCAAAAATAACAAGGAAATGCAGGTTGGTAAAAAAGTCTGTATTCAATTCTTGGTTCCTTCGATGAGTCAAAAGATAGTTTTGTGTTCCGCTCACCTGGTCTCTGCGGAGGCGTTGGAGCACCTTTGCAGCCCTCCCTGAACTTGAATCACCCCTTTCAGGCCTCTACCTAAGTAGAAAAGCTGTGAGCGGTGGTACGTGGTGATACTGCTCCTGCGTGGAGATAAGAGCGTGAGTGCGCCAATATGTGATTGTTGTACCTCTCGAACCCTTCACTCCAAAGTTCGGTTTCTGTGAGCATATTCCGGCCCATAAAGCTCACCTGTGAATTATGGAAGATAAGCTCTCCGTCCTGCTACTTCTGGCAGGGGCGTGTCAAATGGGATCTAGTTCCTTCACTGATCCCTGATAAGGATCACCAGCCTGCCTGTCCCACGGGCAGCGTTATTATTATCGAGGCGGAGCGGGCGGCATTCTGCACTTGGTTTGTAGCACATCGCTGGATCACCTCCACCATACCTTTGTTATGCTCACCAGGTCTCTGCTGGGACGTTGGGGCACGGTTGCAGCCCTCCCTGGAAGTGGATCACCCTTGTCTGACTTCTTCCCCTGCACATATGCTGCGGGCTGCGATAATTGGTGACACTGCTCCTGCGTGGATATATGAGATCGTGAGAATGCGGTTATGTGACTGCTGTCTCTCTTGAACCCTTCCCAAAATGTGGTGAGCATACGCCGACCTATATAGTCTCACCTGTTGATTAATGATGATGAACTCTCTGTCCTGCTTCTCACTGCAGGGGCGCTTCTTGATGGGCCGAGTTCCTTCACTGGCCCATTTTACGTGGCAGCCCAGACCAGCTGTGGCTTAACCCCTTCTGATGGTAAGTGTCTTATGGCTTTAATATTGTGATGTTGATTCCCGATTATTGTCTGCATCTTTTAATGATGTCTTTCCTCCGCTTTCTCCCAACAGATGAAATGCGGCCCTGCGGTAGCTGCGATGTACAAAGCGAGGCCAAATTGGAAGAGAATGGAGTCCACAAAGCTCTGACAGAAGGTGAATGTCGATTTAAGATTAAGCGTGAAGATTTGTCAAAAGCGCAACCTTAAACGTTATGTCTTTGCAAACTCTAACCTGGTCTTTATCTTTTTCCTTTGCAGGCACCATCTTACGATGAATGGCCCGCCGTACCACGATGTCAGAGTTGGATTGCTGCTTTCCGGAGGTCTGGAGATGAATTAAGAATGCCAAAGACAACAATGATGCGTGCCGAAGCAAGCAGATTCCAAGGTAAGATGCTGAGGCTGGCAGCTGGAAACAAAGGTAAGATCCTGAGGCTGGTAACTGGAACCGAAGATAAGATGCTGAGGCTGGTAACTGGAAACAAGGTAAGATGCGCTCAGGCGGCGGTGAGCGTTACGCTGCCATCAGTGCAGAATAACACACAGGGCTTGCCTGAAGGCTGGGTGGGCTTAAATAGTCTAGCTCTGGCCACGTCCATAAACCTTGGCCCACCGGCCCCACCCAGCCCCTCCTAAAGGATGCTGCACGTGTAATCCAGCTTTCCCCAGTGGCCACACCCAAATAAACGCACGTGGAGGTTCCTGTAAGGAAAATAAAGTACTTTGCACAAAATAAAGTGTGTGAGTTTTATATTTGTTCATGAGCCTGGCTCCAAAGGCACCAGAACTGAGTCTAGCTGGGCTTCCTATGCTGAATTGTCCCAAAGGGACAATTAAAAGTTGTGTCACCCCTTGCCCTCATCCCCTGATGGTGCGGGGTCTGTGTTTCTGGGCCAGTGGCCATGACAACATTGCATCACTTGTATTGCCCCATTGATATTAAAACTGGCAACAGCGTTCCAAAGCACTTTGAAAAGGCATAACTACCTGCAGTCCTCCTATTGCTGGGTCTCCTGGCCAGCAGCCTGGACTGTCTTGCCGTGGTCCCGCAGGTCGAGACTCCACGACACTCCCCCTGGCAACTCAAGGGGAACTTGCGTACTACGGCTGCCGGTGTGGTACGTGCTGCCCGTCCATCTACCCACGCCCGCTGCGCCATCTCTGGGTGTGTTGGCCACCCGAGCTGGGAGCCTGAATGGTGACGGAGATCCCACCTCACTCACGACCAACCAACAGCAGTTTCGCCTGATCTACCGTCATTGCTGCCCTCACCCTACAGTACGTGGGAAAGCACAGTCCATACACACGATCGCTCCTTTGGGCCACACCAGCTCATACTATTGATCCACCTTGCGCTAGCACCCGGGCCTCGCCTCTACTGAGTCTTCTGTGGGCGACTGGCGCAGGGGCTCTGCCCTATCGTCCTGGGTGGCTGTGAGTCTCTAATACCACTCAGTGTGAGAGGAACCTTCTGCTACTGCGCCCCTACGTTGGAACCTTCTCACTCCGCAGCACCCGGAGTCACAGCCCTGCCAGAGATTGCTCCACGGAACTTGAAGGCCCCCTTGACCGCCTCACCTCGCCCACACTGCCTGCCGGTAGCTCCATCCCTTGGGGGCATGATGCCCAATGCCAGATCTGAGCTGCAGTGCAGGGATAGCTGCATTTCCTGGCTCCAGGCATAGGAGAGCCCTTGGCTCTGCTTCACCCAAGTCCCCCTGGGCGCTTGTGTCGCATATATCATTTCATTCCGTTGTACGGGTGAGGCCACAAAACACCCGGGCCCGTCCTGCACCAGTTCTTGGTGGCGTGACCAGGGCCACGATCCAGCTCTGACCGACCTGCTCTGCCACAGTAGCTGACCCCACTCTTGCTGAGACTAGCCTGTACAATACTAACCTGCTAGATACATCATCTTGAGACCTTTTGCCTGCCTACAGACTGTCGTATAACTCTATCATTCGTTGCCACCTGTTGTAGCCTGGTCCTCCGGCCCGAATCAGCCATTGCCGCTCCCTGGGCGCTGCCCAGCTCACCATCCTCGGGAACAGGTGGGACCATGACTACAGGAGCGAACAGGAAGAAGAGCTCCATCAACATGTTTACAAAGACGACTCCCTAACTGGGTGAATCCGTGCCTGAGCCTGCCACGTCGGCATCCGCTGAATCCACTGAATCACAAAAGATTATGGATTACATGCGCGAGGGATTTACAGCGTTACATTCCAAACTGGATGACATTTTTGGGACCATATCGTTGATTAAGGCTCATATGGAAAAAACGGATAACCGGGTTGCGGAGGTGGAGACGAGGGTCGGGGTGGCCGAAGATGACATTGTCGCCCTTCGGGCAGAGGTGACTGCCCTCTCCAGCCAGGTCCTGGGCGTTAGCAAGAAGAATGTGGACCTTGAATCGCACTCCAGGCGCACCAACATATGCATCATTGGGGTACCAGAAGATAAGATTGACGGTCCCATGGAAGACTATGTCGAACGAACCCTGTTTACGCTGCTGGACTCCCCAAAACTCCCCAAAGTTCGTAATTGAGAGAGCCCATCGCGCCCTGACACTAAAACCCAGGCCGGGGGCACCTCCTCGCCCTATCATTGCAAAAGTCTTGAACTACCGGGATAGAGACTCACTTCTACGTGCGGCGAGAGCCAAGGGGGAACTACTCCTCGGCTCCTCCAGAGTCCACCTATAACCTGACTTTTCAGTGTCTATCCAACAGGAGCGTAAGACCTTCCTGACCACCAAGAAGAGGCTACGAGACCTGGGGGTCAAATACTCGATGCTTTAGCCTTCTAAACTCAGGATTTAACACTCTAATCAAGTTTTCTTCTTCTTCTTCTTCACCATCCCCGAGGAGGCCTCCAAATTTATAGACAAACATTTTCTGGGATGACCACGCACATCCCAGATACTGTGGCTACTCAGGTCTGATTCTTGTGGATTGTGTGACAACACGAGATGCAGTGCTGGATCTTGTTCATGGCGGACCACACAGTCTTCTGCATATTCCGAATTATCCAATATCTAGCTCTGTCTCACAGGACTGCTCTTTTCTTCTACCTGTTATTCACCACGTAATGCCAAGTCAACTCCCTATCTCGGAAGCATTGCCGCCCATGGCTAGCGCACAGCCCCACAGGCAATGCTGCCACTGTCCTTGGTTTTGTTAAAATTTATCTGGGGTTTCACCTCTCTAATTGGGGGGAGGGGTGGGGGAGGTTTGCTGCGGGTGTTTTGTTGAAAATTGCTTGACATGCGACAGGGAGCTAGAGTACCCAAACATGCTTAGATTTACACATGTCGAACGGGGTCCCACTCACATTCAACTAGATCCTGTGTCCAGACTTCTAACTCACTATTTGGTTGTATTAATTCCCACCATCGGTCATAATGGCTGAAGACGGCCTTGTTTGCATCAGCTGGAACGTCAGGGGATTGGGTAACTATGCCAAAATGTGTAAATTGCAGTTATATGTTGAGCGGTACAATGTTAAATTGCTTTTCTTACAGGAAACACATGCTCGCGCTGAGGGATGCGAGAGGTTCGCTAAAATGTGGGGCCCCCAACGTTACTACACCGATTACTGATCCTGATGCACATGTGCCTCAAGTTTCAGCATAAGGCAATTCACGTTGATGCCCTAGGTCGCTATGTCTTGTTGTTTGGGACCCTGCTGAACAGAGAGGTTGTACTACTTAACATATATGGCCCCAACACAGATGATCCCGATTTCTACACGTATCTGTCATCACTACTTTCCGGGTTCCCCCTTGCCCCCACCTTCTGGGGTGGAGACTTTAACACTATTCTGGACGTAGATCTCGAATGATCGGGCTCTAGACTGTGTCAACTCTCCAGAGCAGCTATAAAAATATCATACATGTGCAGACCCAGTTAATGGGGTTGGACGCATGGAGACTGACCCACCCGAACACGGGTACGTACTCCTTTTTTTCCTCCGTACACGATTCACATTCACTGATCGACATATGGCTTGTCTCTGATATACTCATCAGAAACATCACACACATGGAAATTCTCCCGAGAACGTTCTCTGACCATTCCCCGATAACGATCTCCCTTAGATGGGGCATAGACAATAATGGAGGCCGTACATGGAGATTGAAACCTCATTCCTTGTTAGATATTACCTTTGAGACAAAACACAGGGCTACCATAGATTACTTTTTTGCATTAAACACTGGTTCAGTCCGAACGCAAGCTACCTCTTGGGAGTCGTTCAAAGTCTACATCAGGGGCATAGAGATTCCCAAAGAGTCGGGGATTCTTACAGTGATCCGTAGGGACATCTTCGAGAGTGAATCTCGACTCCCCTCCCTTGAGGCTCAGTACGCCTCTTCTCAGCTACCCAATGCCCTTTCTGGTATTGGCACAGAACTTGAAAAGTTTCGCTCTCATGCGGAACGGGAGAGGAAGTTCCTAGACAACACCCATTCACCTCGCATGTACGGAGAGGGGGAGCGCCCTGGTCGTGTCTTGGCTAGGTTACTCCGCCAGGAGTCCGGCTCACCCCACATTCCGGCTATAGAGAGGGCTGATGGCACGTTGGACCTATCACCACAAGATATCAATACTGAATTCCGTTCATTCTACGAATCTCTCTACTCTAATGCCTACAATGTCTCTGAAACCGAGGTCGAGGCATACTTGGACAGCCTGCCACTCTCCGTCCTCTCTACCGAGACTAGGGACTCCCTACACAAACCAATTACACCTGCAGAAATGTCCGGTTTTCTACAGAATTTTGCTTTGGACTCACGGATTGCTTTCTTGCTCACGTTTGGCCGAGGTTGCCTTGGACTATCATCTGGTTCCTTGTCCTTGGTGCCTTTGTTCTGTCGCGGCACACTCAGTTCTGGACTCCATCTACATCAAGATTCGGACTACGGTGACTAATATCAGAGACTTGCAGGAACTTGATTATCCAACCTCTCTGTCCGCCCTCTGATACCAGCTTGCGGCTGCTGGTTTACCCCTTTTCCACCACTTGCAGTCCTGGGGAGTGAATCACAGGGATCATCGTCCACAGCACAACAGTCCCAGGTGGTCTACTGGTAGGTGTCCTATTTCTGTGCCTTACTGTGAGGGGTTTTCTTGCATTGTCTACAATCGGGTTTCATAGTTGATCTACTGCTTCCTTTGCAGCTGCCTGGGTACCGATGTTCCTACTTCAGCCACCTGTGGCCTCAATAACTGGTCAGGGAGTGGGTCTTGGTTCCTCCCGGACCTGTGCTTGGGGACGTAGGTATAGATAGTCTTTGCAGAGCTGTTTTCCTGACAGTTTTCCCCCCAGTGCCAAGGCCTTTTTTGGTGATTATGGTATGTCGCCATTCAATCCCTGGTCACCTTTTTGTTACATGAGATATCTCAGCCAAATTTTGCCCCCTTTTTTCCCCCCACATGTAGGTGGTCGTAACGCCACCAAGGAATCCTAGTTTGCTGTAGGGGGTGAGAGAAAATGACCAAAAAGGTAGAACATTTTGGGTTTTTTCAGAAAATGCCATTCGAATGATGTACACAGAAGCCTGTGGTTCCTTCCTTGTAAGTGCTAGGAACAAATGGGTTGCTGTGCTGAATTCCCTATTTTCCAGGTTTTCATGAACAGGTTGACTGAAACCCATAAAAACATATGTTGATATGGTTACCAGCCGTTTTTTGAGAGGTAGGCGATTTGGGCCTTTTTTTCCTATAGGACATGAGTGGACGGAATAGAAGAGAAGGGTAGGAAAGCTGAATGGGAAGACAGAAAGGCATACATTTCTGAAAAGTAGACAAAAGTCCAAGTTTAGGAAGGGGTGATTTGCGCAGGTCAGGCAACAAATCTGTAGGGAACAATTCCATAGTTTGGGGAAATATCGGGAAAATTACAGAAAAAAGAGTTACGTGGTGGACATGGTTTGTCCAGCAAGGCAATGGCTTCTGTGAATTTTGAGAAAAACAATGCTCTGCTACATTCCCCCCGACTCTTCCAGTTAGGGAATCACACATTTTTCATAATGTTTCACAAAACAAGGAATACCACAAGCCAAAAACTGAGCCATGGTACACAGGAGTTTTATGCTTATGGCCTAAACAGACGTACTTAGCATGTGTAAATAAGTAAAACAAATGTGGTGAGGAAGGGCAAGCATACATTTTTTTGAAAGAGCACAGGTAGACCTTTTGAAGGGTAGGTGACATGTGCAGGTTACAAAAGTATATAGTGCCTAAAGCAGAGACTAAATGTAGGTCACATTTGGGAAATGAAAGGGTTGTATGACAAAAGGCAGCAGCAAATCTGTCGAAACGTTATGAAAACCACGCAAACAACAAATAACGTACCTTCCCGCATTCCCACACATGTCCCGATGAAAACGGTACCTCACATGTGTGAGTGCACCTACCTGGGCGCAAAGGGAAAAGGCTAAACCAGTTGTAACCCCAAGTCTTTCGGCAGAGCAGATTTTGAGGAATTTTGCTCATTTAACAACCTACAGGTTTGGGCCTGGGGTGTCGCAGCCACCAAGGAAAACAGGGAACCCCCATGCATTTCTGAAAAGAGGTGTGACTTACGCACATCACCTCAGAATGTATTACCCACAACCCCTGGCAAAGTCCGAAATTTGGCCGAAAAAAACAAAATCACAATTTTCGTACATTTTACTTTGACCATCCCCCGAAACACGCCGCCAACACGACATGTCCTACATTCCCGCATTCCCACAGGTGTTCCAACAAAAAAGGTATCTCATATGTGTATGTGCACCTACCTGGGCGCAAAGGGAAAAGCCTAAACCACTGGTAACCCCAAGTCTTTCGGCAGAGCCGATTTTGAGGAATTTTGCTCATGTGGACAACCTACAGGTTTGGGGTGTCGCAGCCACCAAGGAAAACAGGGAACCCCCATGCATTTCCTAAAAGAGTACACCTGTGGGAATCCACAGAGGAGTGACTTGCGCAAATCGCCCCAGAATGTATTACCCACAGCCCCAGGCAAAGCCCGAAATGTGGCGAGAAAATTTTAAAAATCACTATTTTCTGACATTTTACTCTGCCCATCCACCGAAAACACGCAGCCAACACCACATGTCCTACCTTCCCTGGTCACTGGTTCCCACAGGTGTCCCGATGAAAACGGTACCTCACATGTGTGGGTGCACCTACCTGGGCACAAAGGAAAAAGGCTGACCCACTGGTAACCCCAAGTCTTCCGGCAGAGCAGATTTTGCTCATGTGGACAACCTACAGATTTGGGCCTAGGGTGTCAAAGCCACAAAGGAAAAAGGGTAAACCCCATGCACTTCCAAAAAGAAGACACCCGTGGGCAAACTATATTGCCCCATGTATTGTGGGGCCATTTCAATGTTTTCTGGTGGCCCTCTCCCCACCACACCAAATGGATGTGGGGGGGGCATATCATGTACTCCTTTCTAGGCAGATTGCACAAGCAATCTGCCCCCAGGGAGGGCTACATGAGATGCCTTCATCAATTTGGCGTGGGGGGAGAGGGCCACCCCCCTTTCCACTAAAAACATCCATGGCAGTTTAGTCGCCCCCACACACCCACCCAAAACGTTATAATTTTGTTTTTGTTTTGCTCCTTTCCTAGGGGCAGATGTGCACATTCCCTTTAGGCCTGGGAGGTGAGGCTGCTACCCGATAGTCCCCATAGGGGTGGTGCTCAGCGGTTTGGATCTCATGGGAGGGGAAGTCCCCTATGTGACCAGTGACGACTACTGTGGGAGAACGCAGTATCCGTTTAACACCTACACCTCTCCTTCACCCCTACCTTCTGATCCCATGTAAATCTATAAGACCCAAGAAGTGGAAAGTACTCAAACGAGGAAGAATAGGGGTAGCGATCATGAAGATCCAAACCAAGAAACTGACGAGGAAGAGATGCGGATCCACAGGGATCACGCAGATGAACCTGCATGAACGGTCAAGTCTCCAACTACAGACCTTGCTGGATGCTGACATTAATACTGACAATGTACTCACCAAAGTGTCAGATCCTCACTGGAGGAACCGAGAGCGTGGCAGACGCTCACCACAGATAACAGAAGGGGTAGACCAGGACTTTGGATGGAGAGAAGCCCAGTGTACATGGGACACAGCAAGGGAATCGAAATGTTGGCTGGGGACAGAGCCGACAGCACAGCACTGCAGGACCACATGGTCTGGCTGGTAGAGACACGCCGAACAGGGTTCAGAAGCCACAGAGGTAAGCCGAGAAGAGCCTCAGAGCGCCGGCGAGCCAGAAAGACACAAAAAAAAAAACTGAGCAGAGGGCTGCAGCCAAGACACTAGAGGTATTTCGGTGGCTGAGCCTATGGCTGGGGTCCCCAGAGGGCACACTGGTACCCTAAAGTCAGCAATGCATGGAAAGTGTGGAAAGATAGGATAACCCCTATGAGACATGGAGAGAAACATTATCAAGACACTATAACAAAGGACATATCACTTAACAAGGATTCCTAATCTTATTTGTAACAGTACTTGGGGGGGTGGAGGGGATGTGAAGGCGATCCAGGGCTGTCAAATAAGAGAGAAGAAGAGAGAAGAAGGTGAAGAAAACAAAGTAATTCCTGTGAACGCATTACTTGGTATGGGAGTAAACCAAATCTGCAAGTGAGATTAAGAAACAGTGAAAAGAACTGTGAGAGTAATACATATGTAGAGAGTGCTTGGCAGGAGATTAAAAAGTCTGTGTTTGAGTCCCATTGCCTGGTAGAAGGGAACCAGGTCTGCCAAACAGGGTCAGGAACCCACCACAGTTTGGAGAAGCATCCAAATTACTCTTCTTCGTTGCAGTACCTGGAAGAAGGGAGCAAGGTCGGATCGTTGATTTGTTCTCCCCTGTTCCCCTCCCTTGCCTTGCCGCGCTCTTAAACACTTGGGTATGAGCGCGATAGAAATAAAATATCAATTATAAATAACCAGGGTCTGGAAACCGCAGAAAAAGAGAAGAAGCCTGAGCAAGGCTGGTTGGGGAAGGGAGACATCCCCCCACCAATTGTTGAACTGTTTAATATGCCTGAAGAAGGCTGGGAAAGGGAGATATTCCCCCAGCAGTTGAGACTGTACTTTTAGAACTTTCAAAACCAAGAACTGCTTTTTCGTCCAGGAGAAGGGCGACATTCATCTGGACTAGAAAAATATCCTTTCTTTATTTAGTTAGTTTAGCGTAGTGTGAGGGGCAGAGCTAAGATTCTGACATGGTACTGTGGACTCTAGCTTTTGACATCCTGACTGACATTAGTCATTTTGATGGAGGCAGGGCAACCCCTCTTACAGTTAGGGCAAGTTAGGGTTTTCTTTTCATTTTCTCACTTGAATAAAGGTTTATACCAACCACGATGACCGCACTACCCCTCCCCCCTCCGTGCCAGTCTTAATTCTGCACCCTTACTCATAGCATAAGGAAAACATTCTGTTGATTAATGTTAAAGGTGGTACTTGCACAAGAAGTAAAAAGGGAGGTGAGTGGAAGGATGCAGATCCCCCCCACCAAGTCAAATCGGTATGGAGGGATTATGAACCAGGAAAAAGGTGGAACTCCCTTGACAAAAGAAAATAAAGAAGCGTGAACAGGATAAAACATTTTTCTTCCACCTTCATTACAACACCATTATATGCCCTTAGTGTTTATTATTCCTTAAATCTGAGCAGACACAGGGATTGGATATTCCCTGTCGCTAATTAGAACCTGAGAGATGTAATTACTTGAATATTTGTGGCTCTTCTGGGTGGTTAAATTACATTAACCTACTAAAAAAGAAAAAAAAAATAATAATAAACTTACGCAGCAAAAAAAATTACAATTCCTGTAACAGGGCCATGATGCCCGCGGGCTTTGTGAGAGCTTTAAAAAAGCAAAATAAACCAAAAAAAAAAATATATATATAAAGCCATTGATACCAACACGAACATCTACCTGGCCTTTGTAGACTTTACCAAGACTTTTGATAGCTTAAATCGAGAGCGTCTATGGGCCAAATTGGTAGCAAAGCAATGCCCGGCAGACATGTTGGAACAGATCCAAGGATTATATACAGACACCACGATACGTATCCACCTATCAATGAAAGACAGTCTGACGGAGGCAATGCCAACATATAGCGGAGTTAAGCAGGGGTGTGCCTTGGCTCCAGCACTCTATAATTTCTATATTGCAGACTTGGAGGAATTTATGAAGACCTGTGGAACTTTTCAACCTAAATTGGGGCCCATGAGAATAACTCACCTCCTATATGCGGATGACTTAGTCCTTATTGACTATACCTAATTGGGGCTCCAAGGGCAACTTAACTGTATCCATGAATATGCGAAGGCAAACAATCTGGAGATAAACACTACTAAAACAAAGATCATGACTTTAGCAAAAGATTGCTTGTTAAGACGCAAAAAAACACAGTGTTGGTTTCTTAACCATATGGAAATTGAGCGGGTCAAGTGTTTTGAAATGCTTGGAGATCTGGATAACAACTCACCTAAATGACTCAGTCATATATGCAACATCTCCAAAAGGCGGATATGCTGGCATCTCGGGCAAGCAATATTGAAGAAGAGCTAGTATAAATGTTCTCTGAAACTGGTTATTGATTTCTATACTGCGAAAGTGGTCCCAGTGCTAACTTATGGCGCTGAGGCCTTGCAGATTTACCGGCTACTCTCTGGATCCGTATGAAGGGCGCCTTCTGGAAGAAAGTCTTGAGGCGTCCACCATCAATTCCTATCCAGGTGGTGAGGAAAGAATTAGGACTACGCTCGCTCAAATTAGCAGCTGATTGAAAACTGCAGAGTTTGTTTCGGAAAAGCTGTTCACCAAACCCTCCACTATACGATAGGTGGGATCAGCAAGGAGCTTCAGGCCAACTCCAATAAATACCTGAACAAATGGGCAAACCATTACTCCAAACACCTTGAAGTTATATCCTGCTCGAAGGAAGACCTGCAGACCAACCCAAGCAGACTGAAAGTAAAACTGTTTGTAGCTGATTGGATCCAAACCTTGGATGAAGTTGGAAAGTGAAAACTACACACGAAACTAGCCTTGGAAACAAGGAAACAAGGGGAGATCCAACTTTATTTAATGTGTCCAAGCCCGAAAATAAGGACAGCCTTCATGAGGATGTGATTTAATCTTTGCAGAACCAATGAAATTATAGCGGCCAGGTCTAAGGATAACAGAACTAACACATGCTGCAGATTCTGCAAAAACATAGAAATTAAAGAAAATCTTTACCATTTAGCCATTTAGCTATTGTCTGTTCATGTCTTGTTGAAAAGCGTACGGAATACTTTGCCCGCTTTGCAAAGAAATTTAGAACTCTTTTCAGCCGATGATTGGAGGCAACAGCTAATAAGAGCAACCTAGATGTCTCTGGTCATAGCTTTGGTCCAATATTATTGGAAGGTGTTGGATAATAATAATCAAAAGCAATGAGCATATGTCTAAAATGAGCAGACGAAGGACCTTCAGAGATATCTGGTCTGTCTGGTCAATAAACTGATAGTTAAACCGAAGAAGAAAGAACTGGTTGTGACTGATGAAAGACAAAAGGTGGCTTTGTTTGGTTTTGCTAAAATGTTTATTTTTAACAAAAATATGCAAGTAAATAAATACATTTTTAAAATTACATTACGTCATCCCTTTGCATGCTGAGTTGCATGCGTTACTTTAGCGAGGAACTATTGGTTGGCAATGCTGGAAAGAGGGAGCTAGTGGACAGCTTTATTTCCTACAGAGCAAATGCTAGGAGGAGAAATAAATCGCAAAAACAAAGTGTGCAATTTTATCGTATGAACATATCTGTTGCAGTCAAAGAAAAAGGGCAATCATTCATCGTTTTACAGCAAATCTACTATTTATAAATGATACTGTACCATTTTCGTAGAATAATTGTACCACTGGGCGGAAGTGCGTATTGTGAGAAACCTGAGGGTATTCTCACTCCTAGACCACCTGGATCCTCTGCACAGGTGGCCAGGGAAAGACCATTGTTATTGGATCTCGACCATGGGGGCAGAAAAGCAAGGGATGATCACCTGGGTGGAGGGTTCTTGGGTAATGGGAGTGGGATGCCCTTGGGCGAGACATGGTATTCCCCTTTCCCTAGTGACAACCAGCCCAACCCTTCCCCAACATTCATAGGCTGTTATAAGCTAGTTCCCCTCATTTCTCCACAATTGACAGTTGACAGTACTGGCACGAAGAAGAAGCAACTAAGAGCAATGACGACTATGCTCTTTTACCACTCTGGTACTAGGACGAGGAAGAGGTCTACTAAGATCTGTGAAGGTCAGGCATTTCCCTGTAATTGTGGTCAGGCAGGGCTAATTGAGCCTTCACACCTGCAGCCTGTCCAGGGGCTGCAGGCGTATTATTAGTGACAGGGGCGACGAGCGAAGCAGGAGCAGCAACAAGGAAGTCAGTGCAAGCAGCAGGTGCGGGACGTCGAGACGCTGTAGAAAAAGGAGAGAGGTGGCCCATGGAAGCATAGCGGGGGAGTTTGGACTCCCAGGAGCTGGTGGAGCACGGTGAGGGCAGCCGTGCAGGAAGGCTGCCCCTTTTCATGTTGCTTGAGAAGCTTGTTTCCCTGTGTGAGAGAACCTACCCAAGGGTGTCTGAAGGGCAAGAGTTGGAGCCCTAAATCTAAAACCAGAAGGCCATGTGATCCGCGCTGCAACCAAGGCTGTGAGCAGGTGGCTGTATGATCCGCGCTGTAATAAGAACTGGTTCATCACCCTGCCCGCATCAGACCCATTATGGTCACCCCTTGTTTAAACCGAAAGATGGAGGTTCAACCATTAACTCCACCATTGCATCCTGACCCGTGGCCTGCATGTGTTAAAGGGAGATCTAGAGGGATCACGGATTACAGCACAGAGCTCGCTGGACTGCATAAGATGAAAGTTCAAGGCATGTGACTCAGGCCATATGTGGATCGACTGCACAGAAGGTGTGTGTACACTGGATACACGCTTTGTACCCTGTAATTCACAGCATGCTTCCCTGGTGGTAAGGAGGGTCATTTGGGGGAAGTTTTATTTCAAATAAATTCCTTATAAGTCAATTGAATCCACTTTGGTTTCATTTAAAAAAAAAAAAGAAAAACAAGGACTATAGGCAGAACATTTTGCGCCAAAAGAGAACAGCCTGGTCCCCATTTTAAGAAACAGAAGGGACTGAAAAGGGAAAAAAAGATACCCTCAATAATATGGTGGTTATAGTGGCTGTGTAGGTGATATACACAAGCTTTTTAGTCCTCTTTTTTGGGGGGCTCAGTGGGTGAGGACAAAAGATTACTGGTATCTAAAGGGGTTTCACACAAACTACCCTCCCTTGCACCTACAAGGGTGTAACCTTCTTCATAGTATTAAATGTGCCTTCTGCCATGATCAAAATACATATTTTAATTTTTATTCTGTACAAAAATAATTCATAGTAAAAATCAATAAAAAAAACAATCACTATTCTGTGTCCATATAAAGTAGATTAGAACAACACATTTTCCTTAGAACCACCTTAATCTCAGATCTTTTTAGAGCAAGGGTTTGTGAGTTAGTATTGGATGGTGAGGGCAGATGTTAAATTCTAAGCCTCTGATCTACTAAAAGGTAAGGATAAAAATATTGTCCTTTCATGTGTCAACACATATTAGTGTTTCTAGGTCCACTGAAACATGCCACGTATTCAGATTTCTAATCAGGTTGGGTTGTGGGACCGTCTTCAGGACGTTTTCTTTTCTTTTCTTGTGCATACATTCATGACACAATCAACTGTTGGTTTATATCCGTCTTATTTTTATGCGGAAAACAACTGTAAAAAAACAAAAATAGTTTTTGGTTATTAAAACACTTAAAACAAACAATTAAGAGGGGTTGGGGGAGGCATGTCCTGTCTGCTGTCTGGTGAATTTGTCACTAACCTTATATTTCTTGACTCAGGTGTGGGGACCCTTTCTAGGCGCGTCTGTCTGCGAAGTGGGTCACAAAGTGGGTGTGGTTACACACTTCTGTCTTCAAGCTTTTGTGTCCATACTATAATATGAACATGATGCATCAATGCAAAATCAATATTTATATTTTCTTTGTCAATATGTATTTCTATCTCTTTTACCTTGTTTTGAGGGGAGAGGGAGTAAATGCGCTCACCATTTGTTGTGTCTTTTCGATTTGGTTGCGTTGCTCTCGTGCAAATTCCTTTTCACTTGCTTGACAATTATATCTGCAAGTGGATTCTGAATGTTACTAAGGACTAATATCTTTCGGTTTTGTTAAGTTTCTTCAAGAAACTAATTCGACTTACTTAGTTTTCCGCCTCAATAACTTGCAGTGTGCTCTCCGCATCTGAACCCTGCAAACAAGAGGCTCGCAAGGTCACGTGACGAGTATCTTTAAATTGCCAACGTGACGACGTCATCGCGCCACGTGTTGTGCCGATCACCTAGCTATTTTTAAAGGTCTACGACCTAGTTTCTAATGTATTTTTACGGCCCGTTCTTTTTGCCGTGAAACTTTTGATGTAATTCCCTAGTTTATAATGACATGTTGTAGAGGAATATGCATTTTTTTCTTTATAAAGAAACGGGCTTAAGCAGCCCATTCATCAGCTGAATGCGGGTTTCAATAAGATGCTGTACACGTGAGTTTAAATTATTTACGCTGCATAAATATTATTTCAATCACGTTTCGATGTTTTTTACATGTTGTGAGAAAGTGCATTTTTCCAGAAAAAGTCTCAACTGACTATTCATCTACTGGATGCCGGATTTCATCAAAACGGAATTTAATATTATTTATACTGCGTTGATGGAAGGTGGATCATGCCAGTGATGGTGTTCAATGGATAAATAAGCCCCATTCTATGGCAATGTTTAGGCCATCTTTTACAGAGTTTAGATGATAAATCCATTTTTGTTCTCCAGTTTTCGTAATTGCATATCTCGGTCTCCACCACGGGGGTGTGCTGCCACTGTTTCAATAATGAACCAAAATATATCTCCTTGGTTGTGGTGTGCCATCGTGTAGTGTGCCAGTAGTGGTTTGTCTGTTATGGCGTTTTTTACACATGACCTGTGCTCACATAACTCTTTGTCGCACCGGTCTTTTTGTTTTGCCTATATATAGCAGACCACAGGTGAATTTTATGCCATAAATCGCCCACTTAATGTTGCAGTTTGTGAATGATTTTAAATTCCATGTCTTTCCCTTTAAGTCTATGTTCTTCATGTTACTTGTTAGCCAACAAACAGAACAGTTGCCACATGTAAAGGGGCCGATAACTGGTGGAAGGTCCCATGAAGTGGTTTGTGTTAAAGTGCTTACCCATTTTGTATTGGGGTATGTGTGGACCAATTTGTCCCGTAAATTAGGCATTCATTTGAATGCAAACCAGGATTTGTTGATGTTAAAATCTTCGATTGTTAACATGCCCCAATTTTTTATGATCAATCTGCGTGTGTCGTGACTAATTGGAGAGAAAGTCGACACACATGTGATCTTTTCCTCTACAATTTTAGTTTGTTTAATTAGACAATCTTGTCTATTTTTGTGTTGTGCCTGTTTCAGCGATCTACGTATGATGTGAGCCGGGTATCCTCTTTGGTTTAGTCGCAAGGGAGGGTAGCTAGTGTGGAACCCCTTTAGATACCGGCTATAGCGGCTGTCCAACCTGACCGCTATGCAGCAAAGCAGGAACTGTTGGTTGGGGCACAGGATCACTGCGATATAGGGGAGCCTCAGTACCCAGTTATGTAATGGACAGTTTGAATACCTGGATTGTTTATTCTGAAAAATCAATTACTGTTTTTGCAGCAACTATGAACACGTTTTCCAGCCTGGTCTACGCAGGAGTAGGTCTTTCTCAACAATTTGGAAAGAAGGGGGACGCCTAATGCAAACAAGAGTACTGGGTGTTTTAATCTAATTTAATGGTAAACAAGGTATCAAGCTTGGAAAGACAAAGAGCGGAGGGTGACCAAGCCGAGATTCAAAATTGTGGCGTACCGGCTAGCCCCATGTGTGTGGCAAGTGCTTAACTCGTGACCTAGCCACCAGGTTGTATATATTGTGAGGAGCAGGCTCAAGGCAATGAGCACCTTGTCTGGACATAGTCTGCAGTTTGGCTAAATCTCCATGGAGTAAATGCTTACAACATGAGTGAGGAGTAGTACATATGGCAAATCTAAAGATTTCTGAAATTGCCAGTTTCCTCTGGAAAAAAATGTATATGGTGGGATTTATCATAACCTATGCCAGGAACAAGAACATCCACTGATGTTGAGAACAGTAAAACATTGGACACAATGTTTTGGAAGCAAATCGTACCCAATCTATTTTAACAAACTGATTTGTGGGACAAAAGACATTACCGACGCAAAAATTGTAAAGAAGATAAAACCGGAAACACGATTTAGTGCAATTAAGTACCAATTCTCGTGTAGCTACAAAAAATAACCTAAAACTAGTACTACTTGCAATACTTGTGTGTTATGGAGAGTGCTTCCGTTTATGCTGCAGCTTAGCCAGATCACTGTGATATAGGGGAGCCTCAGTACCCAGTTATGTAATGGACAGTTTGAATACCTGGATTGTTTATTCTGAAAAATCAATTACTGTTTTTGCAGCAACTATGAACACGTTTTCCAGCCTGGTCTACGCAGGAGTAGGTCTTTCTCAACAATTTGGAAAGAAGGGGGACGCCTAATGCAAACAAGAGTACTGGGTGTTTTAATCTAATTTAATGGTAAACAAGGTATCAAGCTTGGAAAGACAAAGAGCGGAGGGTGACCAAGCCGAGATTCAAAATTGTGGCGTACCGGCTAGCCCCATGTGTGTGGCAAGTGCTTAACTCGTGACCTAGCCACCAGGTTGTATATATTGTGAGGAGCAGGCTCGAGGCAATGAGCACCTTGTCTGGACATAGTCTGCAGTTTGGCTAAATCTCCATGGAGTAAATGCTTACAACATGAGTGAGGAGTAGTACATATGGCAAATCTAAAGATTTCTGAAATTGCCAGTTTCCTCTGGAAAAAAATGTATATGGTGGGATTTATCATAACCTATGCCAGGAACAAGAACATCCACTGATGTTGAGAACAGTAAAACATTGGACACAATGTTTTGGAAGCAAATCGTACCCAATCTATTTTAACAAACTGATTTGTGGGACAAAAGACATTACCGACGCAAAAATTGTAAAGAAGATAAAACCGGAAACACGATTTAGTGCAATTAAGTACCAATTCTCGTGTAGCTACAAAAAATAACCTAAAACTAGTACTACTTGCAATACTTGTGTGTTATGGAGAGTGCTTCCGTTTATGCTGCAGCTTAGCCAGAGTCTGCCTTGTATAAGCTCTAATACAAATAAGCGTCTTGAGTGACAACACAAATGACTGTCTTCCACTGGCATTCACTACTTATTGAAATCTAACCACAGTATTAGGGCCCCAGAACAGATTGTCATGGGGCACTTAACATAAGTACTGCAGGCAAGCAATCTGTAGTAGGTCTCAATACGAGCATGTAGAATGAGCAAGGTCCTGTCTGTTAAACGAGCATGTAGAATGAGCAAGGTCCTGTCTGTTAAACGAGCATGTAGAATGAGCAAGGATCCTGTCTGTTAGGGGTTTAGGGGGAGCAGAGGGAGAATAATTAAAGAGGGGTCCGCCAGGCTGGGTGGGAAATGCAGGTAGGGGGTTGCGAGGGGAAGGGACCACCCAAAGGTAGAACCTGCACGAAGACTGCTCTGGGGGCAAAGAAACACAGCCAGCGTGTTGCTGCCAAGTGGGTGGACGTGGCCACTGCACTGCTGACGTAATGGCTCCGGCGTTGTTCCATCAGCATTCATTCATAGATATCAGCTGTTTGAGAAATGGCAAAAAGCCATGCACCTCTCAGAGGTGTGAAGCACAGGCAACCCCTGGATTTGTACCAATCCTCATCGCACAAAAACGAACTGGCCACTTGACATTTTGAAATTGCTTATAGTGCACACTGGATGAAGCTCAATACAGTATATTGTCCATCAACATAAAAGCCACCAAGGAATGTAGTAAAAACGGACACATTATCTGTATGTGCACTCCAAAACTGGTATTTTGGGAACTGGACCAGAGCCACTTGCTACGTGCGACAGGATCATCAGGGTTAACAGGGAACCCCCTCCAGATACCTGTGGTGGGCAGCACACAAGGTCGTATGCCAGAGGCCGATTCTACCACAGACCGATTCTACCACACAGGCATGTTGAGGGAGTTTCTGAGCCCCTATATATGTGCCTTTACTGTTGATTCTGGTACCACTGTTAACCTAAAGCCTTGCACCCTCAATTCTGGCCCGAGTTCTCTAGGCTTTTTTTCAGGACTTAACCATTGTGCAATGCAGTATCAGAAGAGCCCCACGGGCTGCTGGAGAAAGCAGATGGCAGCAATAAAGATTTTGACACTGCACAGTATGTCCAACAAAGAAGAGAGGAACATTACTCTCACATCTGAGAGCAAGCAGAACGCTGAACTGGCATTCAACAGAGATTGATGTTTGCAATGCTGCGCACCAAAAAGGGGCAGAGCTAATGGGGCTTATGTAGTGGTGAATTGTGAAGACCGAATCCCGGGGAGAAGCACAGATTTAGATTAGGTCCAGAGTCAGGTGGAACACGGACACAATCGAGAGAAGAGGGCAGGACAGAAACAGGAAGTGATGGGTATGAAAGATAGAGCGAAGGGTGTTTGAGTGAGTTCAGGAGGTGGACTGAGGGTCCAAGGGAAGAACGGAAGGAGGAGCACAGTGCTGAAGAGTGTGAAGGAGCTGGATAGGAGTGCAAGCGCCTCGTTTTTTTGGGCCCCTTGTGTAAGAGTGGTACCAAGTGGAAAGAGTGAACCTGCGATTGTGAGTGTGAGAGTGAGTGGTAGTGAGAAAGGGTGCACGAGGAAGTAGAGGTGGAGTGAGGAAGTAGAGGTGGAGTGGGGAAGGAGCTGTAGAGGGGAAGGTTGGAGGTAAGAGTAAGTAGGTGTGTCAGTGGAAAGAGATGGAGATAGAAAGGAGAGGAGTGTGAGAAGATGTGAGGATAGAAGATAAAGGTTGAGAGAGAGACAGAAATAGAGACGGGGAGAGGGTAAGAGGAAAAGGAGTAGGAAACAAGAGGGAGGAGGAGGTGAGAACATTCTAGGAGAGAAGCAAGAGAGACGAGAGAGGGAGTAGAAGGAGAAAGGTGAGTGGTGAGTAAGGAGGTGCAAGACCAGGCAAAGGTGTGAAGGGAAGTAATGGAGAAAGAGAAATGGAGATTGTTTGAGAAACTACTGGCACAAGTGTGATCATCATAAATACCATTCTGGTGGGAGTACTAAAGTAGGGCACCCTTAGGAATGTGAGTTAGACAAGGACTTGGCCTTTATGCCCTCCTGTAATAGCTAGGCTAGATTAGACAGGCAGGGGTTAGCAATCCCTAGAATTCATGCTAACCTTGGGCCCTAGGGAAGGCCGAGTTAGGGTGAATGGAGGCCACAGGAGGTTGCAGGACCTTTTAGAAGAATACATTAGTTGAACTTATCTACAGTCTAAAATTCCTCCTCAAAGTCTATTCTAAAGAATTGTCCAAATTAAAACCATTGAATGATCCATCAGGCTCTTGAGATTCATAAAGCCATCTGCTACATATGTTAAGGTCATTAACATATGGTGTCTAA
Source organism: Ambystoma mexicanum (assembly GCF_040938575.1). Lineage (NCBI taxonomy): Eukaryota > Metazoa > Chordata > Amphibia > Caudata > Ambystomatidae > Ambystoma > Ambystoma mexicanum. Next base: position 134,937,361 of record NC_090941.1, on the reverse strand, counting down.
TCCTCAAGTAAGGTGGATCAACCAATCCTAGAAAAATTCCTAGCCCATAATAATGTTAGCATACATTAAAAGGCAGAATTTAAAGCAAATACATCTGGTGGGATCACAGTGGATATTTCTTAAATGAGTCACTTTAGGAAGAATAATCCTGTTATAATTAAGGTTGGAGCTTAAATATCAGAATTAGAAACTAGATCCTACCATTGACTTTATGGTCAAAACATCTGTATATTTTGAGTAGGGAATCAACAAGACGCAACACATTATCACACAAGGTACCAGCTTCAGCAACGTAATGACAATGTTAGATGGCATTTTTTGATCAGTATTTTTGAGTAAACCAAAGGGCAAGAGCAACACTGGTTAGGACATTTCTTAGGGAAAGGAAGGGATGTGGCATGGCAGTGGGGAACAGTCAATGTCCACATATTCTTCATATACTACCACTAGTTAAGAGGCCTCAAGTAGTCAAAAGACTTTGTAGAAATCAATTGTAAAACCATCCAGCGCCTTGTCCACTGCAAGATCCCTGATGGCAATGGGGACCGCAGCTATCTATAATCAGAAATGCACGTCATTGCAATCTTAGATCAATGTGGTATGTGGCCTAAATATGAAAAGAAGATCTTTAGCAACACTTTGTTTTTCTTAGTCAGTCCTCTAAAAACAAATGGGTTATGCTCAGTGGGTCCCTTGTATTCAGTGTTTAGAGAATCAACCTGTGCCCCATTGATGGGGAACATCGAGGCCCCAGGTGTTTCAGGTTACCTGTATTTCTGTGCAGAGGAGACATGATGTAACCGTTTGGGATGGGTTTAGACTGGTGTTTTGTACCCTCCTGTAATGGCCCAAACTAACGAAAATGCAACCGAATTTTTGGATGGTTAAACCCTGGGCTCAAGAACTTCCATTTTCACATTTTGATTTTCGTCATGTGGTCACCTTCTGCCGTCATCACTGACCTTTCTGTTGTATGCTCTTTCCTCAGCCCTTTTCTCTTCTGTGTGGGTTTCTGATGTACTGTACTCACAGAGGTGTGCCTGCCCCTCTTATGGCTCTTTCGATTGCTGCAGTTGGTGATGCCAGCATGGCTGTTAGTTTTCCTACTGTGCAGCATCCTTCAACTTCAGGATTTCTGTCCACTAATGCAGGTTTACCCGTTAGCCTCCCCTCCGTACACCTGGTACCCGCATAACTCTTGAACTTATTATTTGCATTTGGCCTTTGCCCCCACCTGCCCCCCACTTTCACGAGTGTGCAGCTTTTTATTCACTTCCAAGTAGATATGCCATAGATCGGCCACAGAGGAAGGGAACCAAGACTGAACAAGGCTGCTTTAAATGGGCCTCAGGGGCGCCATACCGATTGTGCGGAATGAATCGGCAGTGGGGAGACATGATTGCTTCCAACACCAATGCTAATAATGGGCCACCACTGGCAGGGATCAGATTCTGCCACTTGCTTCACTTAAGAGGCTTGGGAGAGGATGCAGAGAACGCCATCTTGAATTATCTTGAAAATAATGTAGTGTGGTTTTTGACACTAGGACCAACCTGCCATAGTTATGTATGAAAGGAGGCAGGTTGAGCTCTAAGCTAGTACAGTGTCATCCTACACCATTTCAAGGCAGTGCCATGTCGGGAAGCCATAATGAAGCAAGTTCCCAGTGGTATAAAATGCCATGCCGAGCTCACTCTGGTTGGCATTTCTTTATTTGATGTTTGTGTTGCTTCATCATAGCATGCCTTCTGCATCTAAATTAAAACAACAACGCAACGCAACGCTACCCAAACATCTCTATCATGACAATATGCTACTGATTGCTGGAATATGTAAAGTGTAGTCTGCCAACGTTATGTCCTTGTAGAGCAGTGGGTTACCTGGGCGTGCAGTTAGGGATGGGTCTGAATTTCCACTAGGCTGCACCACTTAAGATGCTGTACAAGTATACATGCCAATATCCAAATGGCAGATACAGGACTGCAATTCTGTATTTGTCGCAATACAAGACAAAAGAGTGACAAAATGACCGCTATACATTTCAAAACTGTACTTTTTTCTAACATCAGCATTGCGATGTTATTGCATGATGGTCTTGCACATCAATGTCTTAGTGTAGGAGGCTATTCCTTAGTAATTCCTGGCACTACAGTAATGATACAGGTTGCCATGCGCAGAGTGGCCTGTGGTAGAATACGAATAAAGCTAGTGATGGATTGTCTGAACGATTGCAATGTTTTGTGACAAGGGGGAGTTTATCTTGCACTGCTGTTGAAAGGGTGCACGTGTTTAGATTGGCGAGTGGTGACCATTGTAATTGTTATTTTATGTTAATGAATTTCTATAGCATACTATCACTCGGGGGTATCCTGGCACGTAAAGGAAACAACCTTCAACTGAGGGTTCGATATCCTGGTACATATCATCTAGGGAATAAGAAGGTTTTAAGCAATTTTCTGAAGTGAGAGAAATCCTAGGTTAATCTAAGAGAAAGGACAAGGAAATTCCAGAGACGAGGGGCAACTACAGAAAAGGCCTGGGTTCCCACAGTGAGCTTCTTAAATCTGTGAACCACCAAACGACCAAGATTCGCCGAGCAAAGAGCCCTGGTTGGAGAGTAGGCAGAGATTTTCTCCTGGAGGAAGACCGCGCGCCTTGCCCGTGGAGCGCGTAGTGTGTCAACCAGTGAGGCTGAGCCAGAATAGGCGAAGCATGAGAAAATGTAGGCAGGCCCACAGCCAGGCGTGCAGCCGAGTTCTGCAAAATCTGGAGCCTGCGAATGTGATATTTGGGCTAGGCAAGAAAAACAGCATTACAGTAATCGAAGACTCCTGAAATTGCCGTAGCAATCACGAGACCCTGCAAGTGCACAGGTAGGAAGGGGGATCACCTTTCCAAGCATTTTGAGCTTATAAGAAACAGATTTACAGATGGCATTGTTCTGCAGCTCAGGGGATAGATGGAATTAATTTTTAACACCAAGGTTTCTCTCGAATTACGGACGCTGAGTTTGCGTGTACGGAATGCACTTACATTTATCAGTGGAATAACACGGAATCAGACATCGTGACAACATTAAAAACAAAAAAAAATGATCGCTTGTTGAAAGATGCATTTTCAAGGAGACAATTCAACATCATAGGATAAGACAGTTTATACGTTTTTTAACATCATAAAATAACACCATTAAACATGAGAGGGGCGTGTGTGTGGGTGTGTACCAACTGGTATGGCTTTCATATGGGGCTCAGACAAAGGTTATGTGGTGTGGGTGGAGAGGTGCAGGTTGAGACTCCAATGACCAATTAAACAGCACGGGAGAGTGGGGTGGAAAAAAAGCATGGTAGAGAAGGAGAAAGTAAGGGAGACCTGCCTGGGACAACAGTCATCTAAGTAGGCAACAAAGGAGGGTGGGGGTTGGAGTGGCAGAGGATCAGTGAAGGAGGAGGAATTACGCGATGCAAGATGTGGAAGGCAGTGAAGGTTGGGAACTGTGGAGGTCTTGGGAGGCAGAGGGGGTAGAGAGCAAGTGGAGGCAGGCATGAATGGAAGGTAGAAGCTGTAGGGGCTGTAATGGGATGAAGATGGTAGGGGTAGTGGGGCTCAGGAACAGGCGGGTAGGCCCAGTATTGAGGGGGTGGTTATTTGTAAAGAGAAAGAGGAGTGAGGGTGGAGGATGGATGAGTGGTAGAGAGGAAAGGTGTGGTGGAATGCAAGGAAAGGGCCATTACGTTCAGGTATGGGTGAGCAGGAATTAAAAGTGGGGGATGGGAGTGGGGAGGGGCTGTGAAAGTGGAAGGACGATGAAGTAGGGTGAGTAAGTGGTAGGCCAAGGAGAAAGTAGATTGAGGGAGTGGAGAAGTCAAACTAGCCAAGAAAAGTTGAAATACGCATGACAAGACCAGCAACTCGGGTGGGAAAGCTCATGGAAAGGGCCAAGACAGGAAGTGTAAAACACAATGTCATGATTGGCAAGTTACTCAATGCTTTCATGATTGTAATGTATGTACACACCAGTGTAGATCATTGCTCTGGACTATTGTTCATGCAATGTGTGCCGATCGCTTTGGGAGCAACCCCCACTCCACATTCATTACATCACCCTCACATTTACCTCTGCCACAACTGCCACTGTAGCTATGCCAGTAGATGTGGGAGTGGAGTCCCACTGCAGTGGTTTACTGGGCGACTTCCTTATTCTGCCTAGAGTCCAACCGACACAGAGGCTCAAAAGGAGGTAAAGCATTTCCACCTGGGAGGCAATGTCAAACACTATTGGAAATGAAGACAAAGATCATCCGAATTGTTTATAGTCAAGTTAAGCACTTGATTTATTATCACACTACAGCATACCATGTTAGCATTTTAAAGCAGTACATTTGTATATACATATGTGGGTTTTTACATATTCTTTGCGTATAATATTAAACTAAAGCTATTGCACAAGGTACATATGCATGTAAAAAGTGCAGCATGAACAAAGCCTTTTTACAACTCGATTTTTAATTCATTTTTCAGATTAATATATTATGTTGTCATGCAAAAAACTAGGTGCACATCCAATTAGACCAAAAACCTAGGTCCAAAGACACAAGATATTGTTCTAGAAATACAACAAAAGCAGAACATCGTTTTAATCAACAATGTGTGGACCGTTGACAATAACGTAATCAAAATGTTAAAAAGGACAATTTAAAACCAACTAAATAAAGAAAAAACACAAAAGATCCACCCCAGAAGTGATGATCCATTTATGCTTTTGCAAAGATGGACCAAATCCAATTTGAAAATTGACGATTATGAGATTATTTTGATCAACAACCCCGATCGGATTCACAGGAATGGTGGGAGATAGGGATGAGGTTGAATGAACAGAAAATGGAATTTCCATCACAATTGGACTTCCCTCTTTTACAGACAGGAGAATGATCCTATAGTAGCATTTTTTTAGTGACCTGTGTTTTTTTAAACAATACCAAACAAAATGTCTTATATTTTATTAGTAATCCTTTTGAATCTCAATCTGTACCGTTTTAACTGTTGCCAGAGTAACATGAATATAAAAGAGCCTTAAGCAGCTAATGGGCAACTACCAACATATTTTACCATTGCTCAGCCTGTAGGAGAATGACTTTGTTTCACTGAAAAGGTGTAGCAAACCATGGCTATCTTTGCCACTTTTGTAGCATGTTTGTTTCAGGGGGCCAGGGTAAATCTCGGTGCTGCACTGGTGACACACCCATTCAATGTGTTTATTTTCAATATGCATTCAGAGGATTGTTGACGACAGAAAACCATCCAACCACCCTTGCCTACTGCATGAAATCCGATCGGTGCAGGCCTGACCATAAATGACAGGTTGTGAGGGGAAAGCTGCAAAATCAGAGTCACAGCAACTTGACCAGGAACTGTTTCAATGGTCCTCTTCGTAGGTTTCTCCAGGTGGGACCTCCTCATACCACCATGTACCTCAATACCGTGGCGCGTTTGAGCCACACACCCTTTCAGCCTTTGACTTCAGTTGCCTTCAAGCTTGTAATGGTAAAAACGGATTTCTTAGCTACAATTAATTCGTCCAAAAGACTCTTCCCCAATGAGTCTTCACTGTCTCCCACAAGGACAAAGCAGTGTTGCAGAAACATCCTTCTTTCCTACTGAAGAGGTTTACTGATTTTCAACTTAATCAGAAAACCTGCCTGATGACTTTTCTCTAGCCCATCCTAGGTGGCGAACTAGCTTTGTCATACCATAGATGGTCGCAGAGCCGCGCGTTTCCAGATTTCCAAAACTAAACATATCAGAAAAGACATCACTTTTGGCGGACAAGGCTCCAGTCCTCCAAAGTGCATTTCTATATGGATTATTGCTTGTATTATAGTGTGCTTTTCCACCAGTGAACTTCTGCCTCAGAAGCGCCTACATGCTCATTGTGTAAGAGCAAAGACAACTTCTGTGGCATTTCAATAATCCACACTGTTACATGATATTTTCAGGAAAGTAAAAAATGGTCTAGACCCCTGGCATGTTCTAAAGGTACAATTAGTTTGAAACAGGTTTTAAGTGTAATGCACAATTTGAACAGGCTTCATTAATAACATTTTTTGTAACGTTTTATGTTAAATATTACTTTAATGCTGCCTCCACACCTTCACATGGTATGCTTGGTTAGCATTCAAAGAGTATGGTGGAAAAGGGCCAAGTGATGGAGGTGTAACTATAAGTTAAACATCAGGTGTAGGGAGCCTGTAACCCTCAAAAAATGTTGGTCGACAACTCCCATCAGCCCCAGCCAGTAAGGTCAGTGGTGAGGTATCACATGAGTTGTTGGCTAAAACATCTCTGAAGGGTCACTGGTTGACTACTGTAGGGTGCGATCCAAATTCATTTGCCATTATCAGGCATTTAGTTTAGTTAGGGTTTACAGGCATGCATAGATATTCCAGTTGGGTCGAGAGTGCCCGTTTATCTGGGCACTATGCTTTTCGATCATACACATGTAATTGAATCTGTAATTATTAGTGAATATATTTCATTGATCTGCTGATGTTTTCAGTGTTAATGATTGGTTACATGCGAAGAACTAATTACTTACCCCTGTTCATGCTCTTTCTATTGGATGTTCCTCCCACATATTGCTCATCATATATTCATGAGCCTGCTTGCAGCTCTGGAAAATATTTTCACAGTATCAGCGCTGTGCAGCGCTGTGCTGCCGCGTGGCCCTCGAGTCGTGGCCCTTGACTACCTCCGTCCTGTCCTCGGCTGTGACGTGGACGCTGGTATAAGTAGTTTGCACGGGGACCATAGCCTCAGTTATAGTTTTTTCCCTCTCAATGTTCAGCCGTCTTTAATGGGTGAACCAGACGTTGAAAGAAGTCTCTGCGCAGAAGCAGTGACCTTAGACCCCCTCTCTTTTTGAGATAGTACACGGCCACTGTGTTGTTTGACATTATCAGGACATTCTTACACCGTGCCGAGGGCTGAAAAGCCATCAGCACTAGTCTGATTGCTCTCAGCTCTAAAAGGTTTGTGATGTTTGAACTCCGACGTTGACCAGTGACTGAAAGGTCGTGTATGCGGGCTCCCAACCCTGTGAGGGAGACATCTGTCACAATTAGCATCTCGGGCCACGGTTGCCAAAAAGGTTCTCCTTTCATCACATTCTTTTGGCAGCCCCACCATAGGAGATCCTGAGCGACCTTGTTCAGGACCTGAAGAAGGTTCATCATTCTGCCGGAGAACTGAGACCCCTGGGATCCAAGAGTCAACTGAGGGTTCTCACTCTCAGACAGGCTTCTGGCACAGGGAAATGCAGGATGCCATGAGGCAGAGCAACCTTAGGAAGTCAAAAGGCCCGGAAGATACTGGGCACTCAAACCTTTGGACCTTCTGTGAAAGAGGTTGAGTCCTCAACTCGGGAGGTGAGGCTTTTCCCCGAAGACGAGTCTAGGACTGCTCCAATAAACTGAAGTTTCTGTCATGGTGTCAAGTGGGACTTCTTGAAATTCTGGAAGGAACCCAGGTCCTGGAGGAAATGATAGGTCCGACTGAGACGATTCTGAGCCTGTTCGGGAGAGCAAGCCCTGATCCGCCAGTCATCCAGGTAGGGGTAGATGTGAATCACCTTCCCCCCCTTAAACCTGCTGCTGCCACCACCGCCATAAGCTTGGCGAAAACCCTTGAGGCAGAGGTGAGCCCAAATGGCAGCACTCAAAACTGATCATGAGAACCACCAACCCCGAACCTTAGGTACTTTCTGTGTTTGAGATGAATGGGCACAGGAAAGTAAGCATCATGAAGGTCAAATGACACCAACCAAACCGGAAGTCGAATGGCCTGAAGATTCTGCGAAAGAGTTACCATCTTGAACTTGTCCTTCCTGAGGACCTTGTTCAAGCGTCTCATGTCCAAGATGGGTCACACTCCTCCGTCCTTGTTGAGGATTAGAATATAGGAAGAGCACCAACCGGACTCATCTATGTTGCAGGTACCGACTATCACACCTTTCTCCAACAGGGCAGAGATCTCCTGTAAGAGGAGCAGATCCGTATCAGTCAAGGATTGGCCTCTCGAAGGACAATCTGGGGGTCTTGTTAAAAAGTGGAGGCGAAAAAAGGTTGGTGAAACCTTATGACCCTATCATAGAAGAAAAAAGAGAAAAGAGGAAAGCTATTAGAAACATTGTAGCAAAAGATTTTGATGATTATAACAAATTAGTGGCCATGATAAACACAAAATAGAAATTTCATCGAGAAACATAGACTGAGGAAAATTCAAGTAGAAAGTGAAGGCATGCTGCAATCTCTTGCTAATAAATCAAGCGCTCAAATATGGGCCCCTTTAAACGATGGTGCAAAGTCAGACATTACCGCGCACAATATTAATGCTTTTGATGAAGATGGTTGGGTGAGTCACTTCACCTACCTGTTCTATGATCAATCCTTAACACAGGGAAACCTTGCTGTATACACAAAGGAAGAACATAACTTAACAATACAGACAAAAGACATAGAAGATAGAATTAGAAAATTCAACAGCTCTAAGGCCCCAGGGCCTGACGGCATAGCGAATGCAACCTATAAACTGCATCCAGAAAGATGGTCAGTAATTTTGCATCACATATACTGCAAAATACATAGAACCAGGAAAATACCTAAAACCTGGAAACAGTTCATTATTTTTCTGGTGTTTAAAAAAGGGGACTGCATGAACCCCGAAAATTACAGACCGCTGGCATTTTATAGATTCTGCAGGAAAGATATATGCAAAAATTATACTGAAAGAATTAAATAAATGGCTGAAGAGAAATAAACTGTTAAACGATAGACAAGCAGGTTTTATATCTGGAGTTGGAACAGCTCCTAACTTGCACATACTACAAGCCTTGAAACATCAAGCAATATCCAAGAAAACTCTGTTGTACATGGCATTTGTGGATTACAAACATGCCTTTGACACAGTATCTAGACCATTGCTTTGGAGCAAACTCAAATTAGCAGGGTGTCCAGCTTATTTGCTTAATGTAATCCAACAATTGTATACGGGAACAGCTGTCAGAGTAAAAATGAATAGAGAAGGATTAACTCAAGCCATAAAAAAACAATATTGAATTGAAAAATGAATGGTTGCTAGCAGCTACTCTATTTAACTTTTATATACAAGATATACCAGAGTATCTCAATAAAATCAGATCTCTTTCCCCCTAGACTTAACCTGAATAGCTTTAAATATTTGTTATACGCAGACGATCTACTGATCATAGATCAAACTCCGATAGGGTTAAGTCGTATGCTTCACGCATTGGAAATTCATGCAAAGACTAATAACCTCCAAATTAACTTGACTAAAACAAATATTGTTATAATTACGAACGCCCAAGCTTCCAAAAACAAACTAGGAAAGCAATGGCAGATTGCAGGAGAAACTATCAAAATTGTTATACAGTATAAATATCTTGGAGTGAACATTAATGATAGCCAGGCCGAGGTGCCATACAAAGAAGAACTCAAGAGCAAGATGATTATGCTTCGCTCGCAAACAAAATTGATTCAGCAAAAATATGGAAAATGTTCGGGCAAAGCAATCATCGCATATTACAGACAAAAAGTAATCCTGCTCCAGTAAAACGACCAGCATTCAACCAAATTGGCTGTATCTGGAAGGCCTATATTGGAAGCCACTTTTGAATTTACCTAAAAGCTTCCAGATGTCTGTAATACGCTACGAATTAGGTCTTACTTCTCTTGAGGCAATTGTAAACTGGAGTTCAGTAATGCTATATGAGAAATGTAAAATGGAGGACCAATATAAAAACATGGTGATTGAGATCATATCTCAGTCTTCTGATGTCGAAAGATCTGATGTGATGAATACTTGGAAAAATAGACATATAGAACAAATGGCAGAAGCAGGAATTAGCTAAAGTCTGCTAACAGAGAACCCTGTGAGAGCTAAAAAGAGGTTCTGGATGTTTGATTGGATTAAAACAAGAAATTATTGTGAGAAAATGGGTACTTCCCTTCAAAATATCTTAATCAAATCCCTAAATACATGGAAAAACACCTGAATATGCAATATCGGATCGAGATGAGATTCAGGTTTAATTTAGTTCCAACTAGAGCAGTTCAGGCAGGTTGGGATGCGGATAAGAAGGCAACCATTACTTGTAGGTTTTGTGAGAATCACAAAGAAGCTGAAACGTTAACGCATGTGAAGTTGGAATTTAAAAAACTCAGTCATTTAAGGCGTCAATGTTTTGCTAAATACTTCACGGACCAGATTTTAATTGATCAAGATATTATGTGGACTATAATGTGTGATGCGCAATGGATATCCTTGAACATAGCAATGATTGGCTATTTGGGTAAAATCGGAATCCTCAAAACATCAAAGCTCTATCAGGCTTAATATTAATAGACAGATGGACTTTAGAAATTAATGCAATTTCCAACAGCATTATAAAAGAAATTCCTATGCTAATAACTATAGAGCTGTGAGACATATAGTAACGAGGATGTCCCGTTGCATTGTATAACCATTGCAAATTGTGTAAAGAAGTAAATTATGTAAATTTGTGTGTATACGTAGATTTTATACTGATTTTATTGAAAAGTATGAAATTTGTATATTTGTAAAGTTGATATATTGAAATTTGTTTACTTGTAAAGTTGATTTTTCAACTAAATCAAATAAAAAATGTTCAAAAAAGGGGAGGCAGTAGCCGTGGGGCACTGTTTGCAGGACCCAAGCATCATAGGTTATACCAAGCCAATTCTCCAGATGCTGAGCCAGCCTGCCCCCACAAAAGTCCTGTGGACCAAAGACTGTAAGGTAGGCATGGTATCAACAGTAAGACAGACACAAATGACCACAGTTCAAGGATGTTTATTGAACTTAAAAAAGGGTTTGAAAAACACCTATCTAATCTTAAAGCTACATACAGAAAGGAGCAAGCTACGACCATCAAATAATAAATAACTCAGTCCTGGTGTCTTGTCAAACTAAAAGGGCCTATACTAATAAACCTATTTCCATTCCTTACTGATAAATACAAATAGTGTGGGAAACAATGTGGCAAAAAAGAAAGAAATGTTCACAAAATTATATGTGAGGATGTTCATGCCATTGGTCTCCCTTCCCCACGTTTTCAACACAGAACAAGGCGGTACACTCGAGTTCAGCAGTCTCTGGCTTCTCTAGCATGATGATACAGTTCAATCATTAACATCAAAGCCTTCCGTTCCCAAGTCTCTGTGCCTTTCAAAGTCTCTTGATTCAGGGGGTCTGATGCAACAAACAATAAGTTCCTTTCTTCTTTCAGATTTTTACAAGCACTCAATTTCTCAGGTGATTCACTATTCACCTCAGGTACCCCTCGTCCAGGTTCAGATCCTCTTTCAGAATGTTCGCAGGATATTCTCATGCATCCAATTTCTTGATGCACTGTTCTCTTCAGTTTTCACTATATAATGTTGCCGCTTGCAACCTTGGCTTCAACACAGGCCGGTCTGGTATCAGTATCCCCAACTCACCAGCTGTGCTGACTTCACTGGTGTTGCTTTGTTGTAGGAGCCAAGGACAGTAACACGGCGGCAAACTATTCTCCCCGTCTTGACTATCGACGCAGGAGAGACCCGGTTGCATCCAACACAGGATTCTTCAGCCTTGATTCCTGGTCTTACGTTTCCTATTCTCCAAGGTTCATGAAAAGAATGTTTTTTCATTAAAAAGGTCAAGGGCACTTCCCTTCTTGCAATCCTCTTCAGTTTTGCCGTCTTTCGCCTTCTATTAAACAGCCATCTTGGAACTGCTGCTTCCTCATGTGCTTTGCCTTGCTCAGAGTGTGCTTTCGTGTTCTGCCTTTTATCCGTGTAGGGAAGTGTAATGGAAGTCAGGTGTGTATGATGGTCAGCAGTAATTGCCTGACCCTGCCTGCCTATTATATTGGGACATGTTAGGTATACAGCTAGGGTGTTAGTCCGTTTTCTCTTGTAGCCCATGAGGAAATGTTTGTGTTGGGAAAGGGCGGGGTCAAGTTCCCAAGTATCCTACTTGGTAGCATGGGGTAAAGGTGTTACAGGGAAGGGGATCATCTCGCCATCCAGTGTCCCACTTCCACTCCCCGAAGACCCTTCACCCAGGTGATCCTCCCGCACTGGTCCACCCCCAGGAACTGGATCCAAAAGCGATGGCGGTGTCCTGGCAACCTGGATGACAGATCCCCGGTGACTAGCGGGTGAGACACCTTCAGGTTTCTCACAGCACTCAGGGGTTTTTGAGTTGTTGCCGAAGCTGAGGGCAAAGAAGCAGAGGCTGAAAGGGAAGATTTCCCTCCTCCACCCCTGGAACGACATGGAGCTCTTCTGTGACCCCTCTGTGCAAATTGGCCCCTTCCCCTTGTAAGAGATGTGATGAATCCTATGGAGTCCTCACGGAAACCCTACCTAAAGTTTCCTCCCAGGGGTATCAGGTAATATTATCCATATATATATATAGATAGATGGTCCCTGTATATAATGTCGCCGGGAAAAAGTTGTGGCGACATTATATGGGTGACCATATATATAGGGCAGCAGGGGTGTCCCCTGCTCTCCATGAAAAGAAGAAAAAAAAGGGTGCGGGGGTGTCCCATAATGTCCCCACAAAAAATGGCAATTCCTTGGTGATTTGTTTGCATGGCGATATTTTTGAGGGGACATTATTACATGGACCCTCCCAGGTGGACAGGGGAAGGAAGCCGCTACCTGATCCTGACCCTGGGGGTGGTATCAGTTGGGAGGAGAAGGGCTCCAAGGGAGTATGAGGACTCTGTTGTATGAGATGAGGTATTTGTCTTCCTCGGAGGAAGAGATGTCAGTGATGCCAGAAGATGCAATGGCTTGTTGTCAGAGTGAGGGTTCCTGTTCAAAAGATATTCATCATGGGGGTTGTGAAAACTGTCCTCATCAATCATTTATCAGGAGTAAAGCTCCCCCCATCAAAGTTGCCCATATCTATAATGATAGGAACTCCTGTAGCCAACAATAGAACGTTAAATGTGGGCATTAGGACATTATCATCTTAAATTCCGATTACGTTAACCCTCCTTTAAACAATGTTCAGAAAGAAAAAGGTCATTTGAACATTGGGGACTTCAAGTTCCACAATGCCCAAAGTACTGGGACGAGGAAGGGGGATTTGGGAGGCACTAGACTGCCTGGTCCAGTCTAGTGAATCTAATGACCCACACCTGAGAGGGACTAAGGGGTATAAAAGGCCGCCTCAGGTGCAGGCCATAAAGAGTAGCGGACGTAGCAGCAGAAGGAGAAGCAGAGGGTTGGGTAATTATCGAGACTTCACATTGCAGTGGCAGCAGAAGTTGAAGGGAAGCAGAGACGCCAGAGCCGGTGCTATTAGTGAAGCAGAGGTCTGTTTCGTGAGAGTCTCTACCCTTAATGAAATTGTGTGCCAAAGTTGCGCAGCGGAAAGCATTGTTTCAGAAATCTTTCCCCCTGGTGGCCTTGAATGCAGAGGTTGCGCGGTGGGAAGCGTAATTCTGAAATTGCAACGCTGCCCTCCAGATGGGTGCCTGCCACAGGAAACCGAGAAGCAGCTTACCATGCAGCAGTCAGCGAAGGAGGCAGAAACCATGGTGACAGCGGAGCAAACGGACGCATGTGCGGCACCCGGTGAGTTCACTAGTATTGTGTGACCCCGGAACTCTCCTAATCGCCCGCTGGCCATTGAATATCAACTAACAAAGAGGTTAAAGTGGCAGACTAAGAATAACTTTACATTCCCATCTGATACAAAATCAGTTAAAGTGGCAGAAATAGAACACTGGGAACAGACAAGAAGGTTATCATTTTTGAAGTAATTGACAAAACCAAAAGAGAGCAATATTGAAAGAAGGTAACCACCACCACTGCCAAAGCCCAAAATGGGTAATATTAAGGGAACTTAACAACAACCAATATTGCCAATTCTAAAATAAGGCAATTAAGATGCCAGCCAATTGTAAAACCCTGTTGCCAAAGAGAGGAGGAGCCAATAGCTGATAAAGACCCAAACACGCATTGTCTAAGCCAAAGAAGAGCAAGTGTAATAAAAAGCCATTCTCAGCATTTGGTTGATGTAAGTGTGGGAAAACAAGAGTGGTAGAGGGTCTGCCCTCCTAATAGAAGGTATTCAGGAGGAGAGGAGCATAATCTGCATTGCATGTGGCATAAACAGCTCCAATGGGTTTCATGTCCTTCCAGAAGAAGTATTCATTGCCGATGTTGTTGAACGTCAAACGCTTGTACTAAGTTGTTTAAAGTGAACTTTACCATAGAAATAGTAGACCTGGCAGTTTGGTTAACCAGGAAGAAGTTGTTGAAGTACTGTGGTGTGGATAAAGACTGAATAAGAAGTGGCAAGGCCACTACCATATATTGTGAATTACTGTGACATCATCCTGACAAAATATTGCTATTTCTTTAATTCTTTATTGTGCATATAATTTTAAAATACATGTTAAAACCTTACACAAATGTATCATCCCACATACCTATGTTGATTAATCATTTAAAACCATTTAAAAAAGGAGAAAAGAACATCATATACATACAGTATGCCATTTTATTTCATTAGGGACGGTTGACCATTAAAAATACAAGATAAACTACACAATTCCTTTTGAAGCCATTTCAGACCAATTAGTCAGTTGATGCACTTTCCTGAATAGGTAACATTCAAATTTCTCCTGATCTGTACTCAACTAATTTAATGTTTCTTAAGAATTAATACAGACTTACTTAGGTGATAGGGAATGTTAGAACAGCACATATTCCAGAGTACTGGGCCCGTATTACTTACATAGACTTATATGTATTTCTTAAAACAGGCCATACGTTGGTCCCTTAATGCTTCACAATATAGGAATAAATGTTGCATTGATTCACTTGATTTTGAACAAAATCTACAGTTTTCCAGATCCCCCTTTTTCCTTTTTCCCACATTTAGTCTGGTCGGCAGTATATTCAGTCTAAATCTCATCAGAGTGTATCCTACTTTCCAAGAGGGATGTTTAGAAAGGTGTTGCGCACAATGCCCCAGTTTTATTTAGGTTCTTAGAAATATTCTGGTATCTATCATAACCTCCCACCTTATCACATGTCCTGCACCAGTCCGCACGCCACAGCATTAGTTTATAGCTACCCGGGACCAAGTTAATTAGATTCCTCGTCCAAGTCCCAATCTTCCAATGTTTAAGAGGTGCTTCTTTTTCTGTGAATTCTGCAAAAAAAAATTCATGCATGGATTTGAATTTATAACCTAGTAAAATTTGTTTCCATACAACGTGGGCCTCTACCAATAAAAGTCCCAGCTCATATCAGATTACACTAATAGGTACCGCCAGTGGCAACCTTGATACTTTCTTCCATATAAAACCTTGGAGATGACTTAAATCTTCCTGGCGTAAACTATGATGGATCGCAGCCCCATAAATCACCATGGGCACAATTTTGGATTTATAAAATTTTAAGAGGGATATTATAGGAAATTTACCAAATTTATGATTAAAATTCCTCATCTGTGCTTAGAATTGATGCAACTGGGAAGATCTCTTTTCCGCGTACTTGTCTGGCAGTGATTTTACTATCAACTGAGGGTAGATGTGAAAGTACATGCGATTCATTGAGTTGGATTAATAAAGCTTTACTGATGGCAACTAAGAAAATTATGAAGGTGTGGAAGACAAGAAAGAAGCCTCTGATAGAGAATTGGTTATTGGATATGCAAACACTTTCAGGCTTTGAAAAAGTTTGATCATTAAGACAAAATCGGGAGGGAGAGTATTTAGAACTATGGGGGCCTTTTAATGATCTGTATGGGTGAGTGTAGGTTGGGGTACTGAAATGTAAATATGTAGTTGTTACTTAGGTGTTAAGGTTGTGGGGGTATTGTGTGGTTTGTGGTAGGTCTTGCCATTTATGTGTCTTTGTGCTTGTTATTTTAATCATAGGGCTTTTTTGGGCTGGTATAGGTGTTATTTGTTCTCTTATAATTTATGGTATTTTTTTTTATCAATATGATTATTTGACTTATAAGTTTGTTCATTTGGTAATTATAAATAATCAATTTGATGTTGTTACTGCAAAGTTTGCTGATTTAATCAAAAATAAAAATTAAAAAAAGAAAATTAAAATTCCTCATCTGTGCTATTGCTTTAGTAGCCTTTATATAAAAGCCTTCCATTAATGTTTTGCATGGGGTGTTCAAAATATCAAACCCTAGGTATATTTCATACTGTCAACCTCTGTCACCTTAATTCCACCAAGCCATACCGGTCTTTTTCTAACACGTTTGCCTGCTGTCAATGTAATTAGGAGGGTTTTGTGAAGATTTAGGACCAGATCATTTTCTATGCAGTATGCGTAAAGGCTGTTCAAGAGTCTTTGGATACCCACTTTAGTACAGTCTAATAAAATAATATCATCCGCGTATGAAGTCTCTGGTACCCAAGATTTTAGGTGCAATAAAAGAAGCCTGTTCCAAATAATTACCAAAGTCTGTCATGTAGGCATTAAAGGAAATGTCACTAGGTTGCAACCTTGTCGGAGGCCATAATTTGTTCCAATTTTGTCTGACAACAGCCTCTCCTGGTTCAAACGAGTCCTAACTACTGAGTACTCATGTAGATGGACAAGCAGGGCCAGAAAGCCGTTTGGAAGTCCCCAGTCTGCAAATTTCTTCCATAACTTGTTTCTGTCTACACGGTCAAAATCCAGGGCTAAGTCGACCGATGCCACATACATTTCTTTATGATGGCCCTCCCAGGCCAGACGCTGGGCATAGTTCAGTATCCAGTCTGCTAAACTCATACCTACATCAGGTCGAAATCCCACTCGTCAGGTTTGAGGATGTTGTTTGTTCTGGCCCACTCTTCCAATGCAGAGAGTAGAATTGCCCCAAACCTTTTAAAATCAGGATCTAAGAGAGCTACTGGGCTATAATTTTCAGGTCGCTCTCTCTGATCTTTTTTGTAAATGGGCACTATATGAGCCACCTTCCAGGATTATGGGGTGGACCTTTCTTGGATGATTGAGTTGAAATGTTTGTCTAAGTTCAAGGACCATAAACCCTGGATTTGCTTTCATAACCTTGTTACAGAGCCCATTCGGCCCTGGTGCTTTTGAATTGCTTCTGTTGCATAGAATACTCTTAATTTGTGCTACAGAAGGTACCAGTGCCAAATTTTCTAATTTCAACATCTCCCAGCTAATTGAGGGATCTACTGGTTTGTTGTAGAACTCCAAAAAATGTGGAGTCCAAATCTGTTTAGAGATAGGATTAGATATTGCTTCAATTTGGTAATTTGCTTTTTTTTATTAATTTCCAGTAGTTACCATAGTTTATAGTTAGGAGAGAGGTCAGCATTTTTAACCATCTCTTTGGTAGGCCTTACCTTTAATGCCTTTCAATCTATTCCTATAATACTGCTTCAGTTTCTTCAGACTGTCTAAGTTGTGCAATCGCCCCCGACCCATTCCGAACCATCCTTCTAAGCTCTTTTCTGTAATCTCTTTTTATTAGTTGGATTCTCTGGTTATAATTTAGCCTTTATGTGATATTGCATACTTCCTTGGGTTCAGGGCATTCTTAATAAAAACCGGGAAATGATAAACTGAGCATATATTATCAATTTTCCAAAAGCGACCCACGGAAGCTTCCTGCAATTTTTTGTTCAAGTCCCAAATGTCACTGGAGGCCCAGATTAACCCGTTCTTCCCACTTGATACCTTTACCCTGCCCATATGTGTCCTCGAGCCTGACGGGATTAGCAAATGAAGTCACTGTCAATCACGCATGGTCAATAGGAAAGCCATTTTCCACCTTGAATTTATATTCACTTTTTTGCAATTCCTCCGAGGCAAAAACAAAATCAATCGGGAGGATTTCTGTCCACTACTCCATGTTTTCACAAAAGTCCCCGCATGCCTCTCTCTCTCGTTCACATTACTTAAATTCCAGCCCTCAAAGAAGTCACTCCATCTCAGACCTCTAAGGTCTTGCAAGGGCTTTTCTTTACGACTATACAGAAAATATGCATAGTTCTTAGAATCAAGACAGTTTGCATTAAAGTCACCTGCTATGATGAACAAGCCTTCAGGGTGCACCTCTTTCCACCAACTCAGAGTTTCATTTATATGGTAGAGCAATACCTCTTGATTATGATCCCCATAATTACAATACACATCCACAAGAAGTAAGTGTAAGCAGCCTTCTCTCGTGATTACACAAACAGACAATACACCTTGCAGCTCATCATCCATAATTACCAAGTTGTCCGTATATACATTCTTTACCCCAATAAGGAGCCCTCCTTTGGGGCGCCCTGCAAAACCGCAAACTGCCATTTGTTGGAAAATTGAGTAGCCATCAAAGGTCACTTTTTCCGATATGAAGGTTTCATGTAAAATTACAAAGTCATGTTTAGACAGCTCTCCAATAGAGCCCCCTGGCCCACCAAGTGATAGAAACCTCTCGTATTCCAAGAAGCGTGGCTAAAGGTTAAAACCAGATTGCTGACCTCGTATAATCTTAGTTGTGGGCAGATGAGAAATCCACCTCTGATGTCTTAATTCTACTTCCTTAATTGCCCTCCCTTCTCTCCACTTTCCCCCTAGGTTTCTATTTATTTTTTCTTCTAAAAATGCCTGCCTTTCTTGATTATACATAGTCCAGCCATTTTCATTGTGTACTGGGTGCTCTATGAAGTTACCAATATCAAAACCTCTCTGGCGAATTTCGTCGATGGAGAGCAAGATTCTTTCTGTTAGACGAGAGCTAATCGTGATTTTTGCCACGTCCCATCTTTTTCCGTCACAAAATTCTATTCGATCAATGTCACTGGAACAGAATTTTTTTAAGGCCCGGAATATTATTTAGAATTCACAGGATCTGTGGCCTATTTAGATATTTTAGGTCATTAACGTTTAACATTGCTTCCATTATAAAACTTTCCTGTAGGACAGGTTTCTGTGCTGTTCAGATAGTTGCTCTTCCATGAGGCAACAGCTTTCTCGTTATGCAAATCTATTTGTCATATCAGCAGAAGAAATCCCAAAGGCTGTATCCTCCCACCCGTTTGCCTCAGGAGAAAGAGCAGCTATTAGCTCTGCTAAATTGGGAACAGATAGCCTTCTTTAATCAGTTAAAGCGAGAGTATTGTGCACATGCTTTGCGTCCCTCTTGACGTCCCTGTCTCATTATCAGACCAATGTGAGTTAACCCCTCCTTGTTTCTGCTTTCCATACAGTATTTCACTATTATGAGCTTCTTGTGGAATTAGATGATTTTTTTTGCGTTTCTCCTTCTGTAAAGAGGTGTTTGTTCACAGTTGTTGGAAGTAGCCAGTCCTTCAGGGCTCCCCACTGCTTTGTGGGGCCATCCCTCCAGATCCCCTGAGGGGCCTTTAATGGAGCCTCTATGTGAGGAACTAGCTTAGATGTGTTCTGCGGTTCTTGAGTCGAAACCTGTAGCCAGACATTTTGATTCAGGCTTTGATAGCCCTTTTCTCCCCTCAGATTTTGATGGTGTATTTCTTGTACCTGTTCCGGGAGGCAACTTGAGGCAGTTGCAGCACCACAGTCTTCAACATGCTTGCACAGGGTATTTCCTAGTCTTTTTGGCAGTACTCAGTCCCATTGTTATCAATTAATGAGTGCTGAGAAGCAAATTATATGCAGTCCTAAGGCCCTGTTAAACTGTCTTCTCTTATAAAGAGGTGGGCTAATTTAATGCCTTCCTTTTGTGACAGATTTATTTGGCCTAGTAAGGGGTCAGAGTTTAACTTCCCCCGTCCCTGCTGAAGGCTTATTAGTTCCCTTTAAGGACTTAAGTTTTTTTTTCCTCTCCATATTCACCAAGTGTCTCCTAGTTCGTATTGTTACTTGTTTGTTTTTTTGGTTGTTTTCTATTGCATACTTGAGCTTTCTTGGGCGCCCGATGGCTCCCTTATTGTCATGGGCTGGTCCAGATCCACTTCCATTGCACCAAGCCGTAGCAGCTTTTCCAGCATCTCCTCCTCCGGAGGAGTGTCCATAAATGAGGAACAGTTCCTCCTTGGTATGGCAGCTGTAGTTTCAAGCACTGCTCCAGAAATTATTTTGACACTTAGTTCTGCTTCATTGGCTTCCGGGTCTTCCAGCGGAGAGTGTTTGCTAGTTGCCATTAAGGTAATTTGTCTTTGAATATATTTGATTTTCGTTGCAGATTTAAAGACTTTTCCATGAAAAGGCAGCAAAGTAAAATCCTTCTGTATATCCACTAAGTGGTTTACAATTCCTCGTACTTCAATGGTGAAGAAACGTTTCATTTCGTCCATTTTGGGCAATGTTTCCATCAGATCAGCCATGTTGTTAATTTGTATAGTGTTTTTCCTGATTTCTTCCTTTAAAGTATCAAACACTTACCAGTGAGGTTAATACAAGATTCAACGCTGCCAGCGTCTGGTGTCCCATGCTTATGTCTGTTAGGGTTTCCATATTCCAAAGGATTTACATGGTTGGATGAGTCAAAGTAAGAAGGTAATTGATCTTCCATAGGCGTATTGAAGAGCTCCAGAGTACTCAACAAAGACACCCGTCGGGGAAAAATCCTCATCTGTTTCCAGGGGCCACTGGAAGTTGAATATTTCATCCTGTAATCCACGGCATCCAATCCTGCCTTCCTTACACAGCATTTCACCTCCAGAATATAAGTCCTATTTTGAACGTTTCTACAGGATTAAGGGAAAAACATTCCCCTATGTTACTCTGTATCAAGTGGCTATTGATGGTAAAGTCCAAGTTCACTGTTTCTTCTGCCAGGGCTTCCGTTTTAACTTTGAAGCCCACTACTTGCTGATTTCAGCAAGCGCACTGCTCCCTGTCTTGTGGGATGTCAAAAACAGTGCATATTTGTTCCGTTTCTAAACCAGGCAAGGAGTTCATTAAAGTCTCTGTCTCGGAAGTTCCTCCTCTAGCCTCAATTCTCAATTTCATGATGTGTGTGATCTGGAACTTGTGTTGTTCCAAAGATTCTCTTATGCAAACGATTTGTAGGGCAAGGCAAAGTTGTTAGGGTTCACAAAGCGGAAACAGGAACGCCTTAAAGGACGGCAGCGAAAGGCTCTTTGGGCACTCTAAACTCCCACAAACAAGGCTCTTTCCCATCTCCTTCCCAAGGCAATTAGCAACGTAGCCATTCCAGTGTTCATGTCACAGCACTCTGTACTAGGAATGTGCTGTGGTTAGGAGATTTAATGTGTTGTTTCTGTTGATTTAAATCAGACAGCAGGTTATAGTTTCACTCTTAGAAGTATTTCCACCACTCCCCGCCGAACACTGCCAAACACTTACAGCACTTTCGCTGCGCTTTCACTGGCCTCCTGGATTTTGTAGGTTGCAAGTGCCTCAGGGAAAATTCTTTAAATGCACAGTAGCAAACGATAGCGCTCCACAGGAGAGTAGATTCCCAACTCCTTCACAACACTGCGAACACTTGCAGCAACATTGCTCTTGCTAAAGATGAACTGTGGAAGTGTTTTGTTTCCTAAAAGAGGTTATGTTGAACTCTTTGCTATAAGTGGAGAGACAAAGAGTAATCATTTTTTTGAACTGTTGGAAAGTCTAAGTGAGAGACTTTTGGAGCAAGAAGAACCTTATCACCAGAACTTTGATGTAAAACTGAACTTTTCGTAATCCTTAACTGTTGATCAAAATTTCTGCTTTAAGTCTGGGGAAGGGAACATTAGCCAGATTACAAGGAGAAATGGTTATTAAATTTATGCTGAATATAATTGTGATTTTTATATTTGAATTGCCATATAGTCCCTATATATATTTGTTCTATGTATAAGTGTGAGGAAAAAAAAGATGCCTTTTGTTAGAATCTCTAGATTCTAGCAAGAGTTCTTGGCAAGAAAGCAGAAACAGCACGGCCAGGCTGTTCTTTTTGGTGTTCACCTTGGAAGTCTGGGGGTAAAATCAGGTTTCAAGATTTTAAAGGCCAAGCTGCGAAGGGTTCAGCTTTGGAATTGGGCCTCTCTGCTTTCAAAGTTCTGGAGTCTTGGATATGGGTTTCTCCTGCAAAGTGCTTTGCCAGTAATCAGTTGATGGGTGAATCTGTGTGTGTCTCTACATCCTAAACTGTCCCTATTTATGTATTTCCCTAAGGGTTGGGTAGGCTGAATTATACTAGGCACACCCTCTAGGAATCCTATTGGTTAGGGTCTGTCCCCTCTCCTGATTTGAGAAGGAACTCTGATGCCATGATGATGCTGTGTTTTACAATCCAGGGAGTACCTCTGCTCTGTTTCTGTACAGTAAATCTATTTTTCGCATAAAGCATATTTACAATATAACCAATTTGCTAGCAATACATATTTACATCACAGATTTAGTAAAGCCAGTATACGTCCGAGTCCCATCTCCGTGATAGCTTTAGTTCAGATTTGACCATTTTTCGTGCTTTTAGTTGGGTACCCAGTGTCAGATTTTTCCACCTTTTTCTACATATATGCGCATGACATCTGGGCATAATCCTGTGAAGTTTCATATTTCTAGCATTGTCACAATTGCTACAAAATCAAAATTTCTGTAGTCCTGTCTCTGACCATAGGACAGAGTTGAGAGTAGTTTCAAACTGTGAGCAGAATTTTCATGTTAACAACCTATATTTTACAGATTTTTACAAATTTTGCACAGTTCTCTGAGTCTTTTTCAAAAAGATATTTTTTTGTGGTTTACAGATACACATCTGTCTGGTCCCGCCCCCAAGGTTTTGCTGGGCCAAGAGCAATCCAGGCCTCTCTTCCTGCTGGCAGTAGTTTCTATTGACACCTGAATTTGCATTCCCTTTCAGTCCAGGAAGCCTATTGTCTCTCCCTAGAGAAGCAGCGCAAAATCTCCTCCTCCTTTCATTAGCATCTAACTGAGAGTTCCTGGGCAGAGAGCAAAAGGAAGGCACCTTTGTTTGGGGCAAACTGTGGAATGTGCTTTGAAGTCCTCTGGCTGGTATCAGTTCACTTTAAGACACTTTGTTTAAAATTGTCTTTGCTAAAATACTTTACATTTTCAACAAGTATACACACAGATCTCTAATTCCAGTCTTTTTAAAACATAGAGATTAAATAGTAGCAACCTATATTGCTTTTGATGGCAAGTCACTTCTTTTCCACAATTTGATCTTAATGTACAAGTCTAAGCTAACAGTGTAAGTAAATGACAGCTTCGATACAGGCAGGCAGCGGTACTGCGCCCATATTCTGACAGGTTTTTCCAGGCAAGCACCTTTTTGAATGTGGATATTCTTGTGATGAAATCTGCTACGCCTGACATTGTGGGCTTATGGGGATTCCTTAAATAAGGTGATGGTTAACACCCAACAGGGATGTTGGATCTTTTCTGTTTGGGAACCATTATTTTGCAATTTCAACAGCCAAGGAAAAACGGATTTTAGAGCACTTCTGGGTTTTCCTGGAAATGCAGCACTGCCTTTTCAGGTAGTTCCATTTCACTATGTGGGCAGCCCAATGACAGGTTTTGTCAGTGTGGTCTCTTGTTCTACCACTGACACAGGTAAAGTAGATTGGCAGCCTATTTTTCCGGTTTCCCTGTGCACTTCTCAGAGATTTTTAGCGCAAATAGGGCTTTTTGGAGGCCATTCTGTTGTTTCTGGTGAAAGCAGCACACAGAGATGTCGCAGGGCAGAGCCTAGTGGGTCAATGCATCCCACAGTACGCCAACGATATGCTTTTGTATCTGTCGAGCCCAGCCACTTCCGTTCCTGAGGTGTTGTGTGTGATTGGGGAGTACGGGCAGTGGGCAGGTCTCAAAGTTAATGCAGGGACGTCAATTCTTTTTCCATACTATATGTCAGATGCAGAGCATAAGGGAGGGCTATGCGAGTTGGGAATCCCAATAGAGCGGGGAGTGTTGAAGAACCTGGGGATAAAGATCACAAAGGACAATAAAGACCTCTATGCAACAAACTTTACCATGCTCCTGGACAGGCTCTTTGCCGTTAAAATGACACTAATCCACAAGGTGCTATATTTTTTCAGATGTTGCCCATAGTCATGCCGCGCAAACACTTTCTGGAACTTACACACAGAATCAATCGGTTCCTCTGGGAGGGTAAGAAACAGAGAGTAGCCTATGACACGCTGGTGAGGTCCAGGGACAGAGAGGTGAATCTCCCGGATATGTATACTTCTTCTGTTCTGCACAATTCAGGGCCCTGGTTCCGCATTTATGGGGAGACAGAGACAAACAATGGGTGGAGATGGAGAACCACTTACTGCGACCAGTGACCTTGGGCGAATGGTTGTGGGCCCCGAAGGCAGCAATGCCACGGAAGGTGCTCAGCCAGGAAACTGGGTCCGCTCCTGGAACTCTGGTGGACCAAGCGGGAGATGAGGGGGATCACCACCTGGCCATCTCAATTAAGTCAAATTTGGGCGCCCCCGATCACGCATGAGATGCAAGAATCACTGTGCTTCCAAAAGTGGTTTGAGGCGGGATTGGAGAGGGTTGGACAGATGCTGAAGGGGGAACGCCTGTGTACCGCTAGTACAGCTAGAAGAGGGCTGGGACTTGGGGCATCATCTGTATTCCACTATTTGCATTTAAAGTCTTACTGTCTGAAAAATGGAGGGAGAGCCTACAGAGAGACTTGACACCGCTGGAGAACATTTTGAGTACAGCATTGAAGGCCAAAGGGTTGATCTCTCCAGCATTTTTGGTGCTTTGACAGAGGCCAGGAAAGTGGCGGAGGGGGGGGAACCCTTAAGAAGAGGTAGGAAAATGACCTGGGAAGGGAGCTTCAGGAGGAAGAATGGCGGCAATTGTGCATAGGTGCCCATAGAACGTCTGTCATTTGCCAGTCGAAGTTGCATGGTCTAAAGCTTCTTTATGGGCGGCAGTAAGACCCGGTCCAACTCTCCAAAATATATCAGGAACCTAGCCCACTGTGCATGAGGGGATGCAGATGGAGAGCCCAATTACAGGCACATGTGGTGGGCCTGCCCAAAGGTACATACTTTTCGGAAGGAGGTGTTGGGTTGGTTGTTAAGCTCACCTGGTCTCCACAGGGGCGCCGAACGAAGCTGAGCGGTGACCGTCTCCACCAACGTCACACGAAGCTGAGCGGTGAATGGCTGCACGTGTCCTCTCTTTTTACCCTTCTGACACGAGTGAAGGTTTGCCTGGAATGTTGAAACGAAATGTTAACTTAGCCGTAAGGGGGAGGACCAACTCCCACCTCCCGTGACCTTCTTGTGCACACCTCTACTATGTCTCACCTTAGAGTTATTAATGGCAGACTCTCTGTCCTGCGACTGTATGCAGGAGCGCGTTGCTGTTCATAGGATCTAGTTCCATCACTGATCCTGCGGGCTGCTTGAACAACTGTGACTCTGTAGGTAAGTCTCTATGCCAATAGTTTCTTGGTATAGTTTGCTTAGAGTTCTTGTTGCCAAAATCCTCACTATTGTGCTCGTTTCTTTGCAGATGCGGTTCTGATTTGCCAGGTGAAGATTGCCTCCTCTCCACGATGATGAGCAGAATTCCCAGAGGTGAGTTTAGCACTAACGCGAAGTGAAAAGGTCTTTAATATGGTACTTGTCCCCCTGCGCGACTAACCTGCTGTTCCTTTTCTGTTCTGCAGGTGCGGTGACTCCGGAGCGGCAATCGCGTGAAGGCGCCTGGATCGCAGGGGAGCGCAGCCTTCGGGTGAGTATTAGCGCTAGCGCAATGTTGAATTGTCTTTAATTTGGCTTTTTCCCCCTGCGCGGCTAACCTGATGTTTCTTTACTGTTCGGCAGTGATTGAAGCGATTGAAGGAGAAGCTTTAAAATGGAGCATCAGGTAACAACTTAACTGCTGTCCTTGTTCTCTCTCTCTCTCCTCCTTTCTTTCTCCACAGGTGATGGTTCGCGATTCCCAGGACGGGCGTGGCTGAAGACCGGGTTGACTGAAGCTAACAGACACAGTGAGCGTTACGCTGCAGGAGTGCAGAATAACACGAAGCGTGTTCTGTCCTTAGGGTGTGGCTTATATAGCCTCACACAAGTAGTCCCACAAGTAGTCCCAAGTGAAGTAGTCCCTCCAGCCACACCCTGCACAAGTAGTCCCAGGTAAAGTAGTCCCTCCAGCCATGCCTCAGACTGGGCTGAATGTGATTCCTCTTCCCCTGCAACCTGACTCACTTGAAAAGATATTATGAGCCTGGCGCCGTCTTGAGGCAACCTTTTGGGGCCTTAAAGGTCCCCATAGGTGCTAGTAACCGGGGAAGGCTGGTCTGCTCCCGATGTCTGGGGGCAAGCATCGTGACATTGGGTGAGAAACCTGGATGGCATAGAAAGAACCAGCAGCCCGTTCCTAGAATTGTTTGGGTTAGAGCAGGTGGGGGGTGGGGAGGCGCTTGCCTCACATGCCACACTCCCTGTTAGCAGCAGGGGTTTGACTCACCATGGGGTGGAAAAGTGAGTACCTCACTACTGAAAAACGGTGAACTGGGAAATCCGGAAAAATGTCTAAAATGGAGAACATTACAGGGGCTCTACACAAGGTGTGGCCCGCAAGAGAGATGAAATGGCCGATGTTCCAGGGGAGATACAACTGGGAAAATTGGTCTGGAGAGGCATCAATGTCCCCCACAAAGGGGGAACACTAGGGTAGAAAGTCATTCCTCCGGGAGTGGGGCAGCCACTAGTCTCTGGAGATCTCCTCACAATAGAAGGAAAGTAGCCCGATCTGGACAATGACTCCTACTTAGTGACTTGAGAGCGCTCATCTGTCTGGGTGGGGGGGGGGATGAGCGAGGGGGAGTTACTGTTGAGATCATTGTTCCTACTCTGGTTTAGATTGGAATGGAAAAGTCAAAACGTAAACTGGTTGGGAAGCACTGGCATTGTACTTGGGTGTGAAGATTCTTTTAACTAAAAATGTGCACACTCACTGATTTGAATAAATATTTTGAAAAGAAAAAAAAACAAACTTACCAAAAGTATCAACCCTTATGTATCTCTTTCCAGGGGAGGGGGTGGAGGGGGACAGTTGGATAGGCCACAGCCTTTGAGAAGTAAGTTTCTGCCTGCTCCAGCAAACTCTCACAAGTTGGGTGTCTCGTAAAAAACCCAGGGTCTATAGAGGCAGCTCTGTATTTTCTTGTTAAATTCTTGTTAACCGCCAGTATAGTATCTGTTTTTAGCCAATTTTCTAACACCCTAGTCCTTAAGGCGGTGTGAAAAGGTCAAACTGGCTCCCTTGGGGTCTGCTGTCGAGGATGTCAGTCAGATCATCCTTTTCCATTACAGCCACTGGCTTTTCCCCATCCCAGGTACTCCGTGACCTTTCCCATCACTGACCTATGAAGGGTCAGCATGACCTGAAAAATCAGGAGTGGCAAAGTCTCAGGTGAGGTGTCCAAGCCACTAGCCTCTTTTAGGGTGTCAACTAGATTTATCATTCTGAATTCTTCAGAAATCAATTCTTCAGGTATATTGGGAGTACCGTATTCATAGCCAAAGGGAACATCCTGATCTTCCTCCTCTTCAAAAATTGACCCCTTGGTCCTAAAGTCGTCAGTTTTTGGTAGAGGCTTGAAAGACTGATGTGTCGACCAACGGCTTCGAAACTTTTTGTTAAGGGCATCAATGGTTCTGACGGCTTAACATACTTCGCCTGAGGCTTCAAAGGCCCAGGTAGATGCTCCTTCACAGGAGTCGAGAAGGAAGGTTTTGTCTTATGCCTGTGTCAAGATGAAGACTCCTTCGACACATGTCGAGGAGATTAGCCTCCCAGGCGCTTTTGCGTGTGAGAAGTGGTCTGAATAGGCTCCCTGGCGGTTCTATTAGATGCAGTGGGTTATGAAGCCGTCTTGGGCTCTTTCGGAAGGGCACTCAGAGCCACCTTCTGAAAAAACCTCCAGCATTTTTCAACAACATTTTTCCCAGTCAGAGAGTGGATCTGACTTACTCAAGAAATTAACTTACCTGTCAGGAGAAGAGCCAGATGAAGATGACAGCGAACTATGGTGTCGTTTCTTTGCTTTTTTATGGGAGGTGCGTTTCCTGCGTGGCGGTTGAGTCTTACCTACCCTTCCTGACTGGTCCTCTCTGCGTCCTGTTTGTCTCCTGTCTGGTTTTTGTGCCTCTGCCTTGCTGACCTTATCCTGTCCTTCCTGGTTGGGTCCCTTTACTCTGCATGCCCCTGGCTTGCCTCTCTCCCGTCTAGCCGTTAGGTTAAGGTTCCTCGCTCTGCCCGCTCCTCACTGCCTTCTTCCCTTGTTTGGCCTCTTGTTTTGCATGCAGTTCTCTTGGTCTGTGTCCCTGTTCTTGGTTTGCTGTCCGCTCTTGTGATTTTCCTCAACACGCCTGCCCACCTGCTTACAATCTCTATGGCTTCCTCTACCAGTACTTCAGCACTGTTCCTACACCATGTAAATCAGACGGTGTAAATCAGAGGAAGCAGGGCTGTGGTGAGTCGGCCCAGGTTTGTACTAAGTTACACCTCTTGGGAAACACCTGGGTTGGTCCTCTGCATTGGCCTATGCTAGCAATGCAGCCAGGTCTGAGGATTACAGATCCACAAGAAATAAAAACACAGGTACGCACCAAAGGCGGGACGCTTACCTTGACAGGTGGGCCCAACCCTCCTAAAAAAGGACAGATTCTTTATGAATCTAATATCCACATTAAGATTATCCTGTATTTTGTTGCAAAGACAGAAAGATTTGTAAGCTACTCTGGATAATTTAAATCGAGGAGACATGTTAGTAAATCTCGTAGTCTCTTCTCTGAGACCAAAATTAAGTATGCCATTTCATGTGTTGTTTTAAGGATTCAGGTGAAGATGCGTAAAGGGCTTTGTGTGTCTGTTTTGCTTTTGCTTGGCCATGAGGAGGGATCCCAGCCTTACATCCCCCCAGGACCCAACAAAACAAGTAATTGGACAGGCAAGAAATCACACTTAAACCACTAGTTATAAAGAAAGAAAATTGCTTGTTATAGGCCCTTTACTCACACCTTATACTTATACACAATAGATATATTCAATTATAGAGAAACATAGAAAAAGCGCTTCACAGTTAGAATGGTTGCAGAAGACACATTCATCTCGGCCACCACAACACTGCTTAGTCCCAGAGCAGGTAGGCAGAGAGATCACTCGTGCTAACGTGGTCTGGAACGGAGCGTCCTCCCTCTCAGCGAGACTGCATAACCAGGGGGTCCAGTTCCATCTGCTTTCCTAAGAGGAATACCTCTTTCTCTTTATGGTGCGAGTCCCTGCCCCTCTAGGTTACCAGACTGCCCTCGGCCAAAGAGCAGACAATAGGCATGAGGAGCCTAGAGTGTAAAATTCCAGTTAGAAGGGGGGAAAACCCAGCTTCTCTTCCTTGCCTTCTTTCCCAGTACTCCTCATCACTGCAACTGCAGAATGCTCCGACTCCCTTCCTGGCTCGTCCTTCGGCGGACAATACAACAACTATTCCCCTCAGTTAGTCCATCTGACATCATTATTTATGTGACCTTGTCTCCACTGCAGAAATGCACGTTTACTTACTGAGCCCACGAAAACGTAGGCTTTCATTGCAGTGATAGAAGTGAATGTCCAAAATGGCTGCTCACCAGCGCCATGTTGTTTTAGATCATTTAATCGCATACCACTACAGGGTCATAGATAGGAGGAGTGTGAAAACTATTCTAGATTTGACTGGTATTTATTGTAGATATCAAGGACTAGTGTAATATGAGCGTCCTAGGAGGTGTTTGTTGCTATGTGTGCAGCTGTATTTTGAAAAACGTGCAGCCAGAGTATGATGTGTTCAGGTGCCCCTGGTGTGGAGAGTGTTACAGTAACGTAATTTCGAACAAATTATAGCACATGCACTGCTAGCACAAAGTTCTTCAGATAGATCAGGATACATTTACCTTAAAAGCATTACATAACTGGTAGAGCAGAATACTTTGTTTAGTGGATTATAAACAATATTGAATCAAGTGTATTCCCTACAGCTTTTACTTTCATTTGGGTTTAACAGTTTGCCTGAAAAGTTCAATGTCAGAATACCTGTTAGGGGGTGGGTTTAGCCGATAACGGACAGCTACTAATAAAATGGTAGTCTTATTTTGATTACGGGATAGACAATTTTTGGGCATCCAAATTTTCGATCTGAGGATAACAAATATATTGGATCCGTGCAATATTAGATTGATAATCTCCATTTAATTGAAAAAGAAATTCGGCGTCTGAGTAATTTTAAGATACAGCACCTAATTAAATCAGCTGATCATGCACATATTTTGTATAGATGATGCTTGCAGAACACTGATCTACCTGTGACTCTGTGGGCACAAAAAAAACAATTTAACTGCAGAGACCCAATTTTTGAGAAAGGCAGATATTCAGGCAAAACAGTCTTAGCCATCCCCACAGTTCGATGCAATTTAATAGAGTGGAACGATCAAGAATACCAAATGCAGATGATAAATCTAACATGAGGAGTTCTACATTACCCTGATCAATAACCTGGAAACGAGAATCCTTTATATTTACATGTGCAAATTCTGTGGCTCAGACGGTGGAAACCTGATTGACGATCACCCAGCAAATTATGATTTTCCAAAAAGCATTGAAGTTGCAAAATAGCAACTTTTTCCAAAATGTTCATGATAAATGGTTAGGTTCATAATTAGGTGGTATGTTACAACACAATATGGATCCAGTGTAAGTTTCTTGACGAGTGCTATAATCCATGCCTGTTTTAACACCTTTGGAGCAGAACAATCCTTGAAAAAAATATTTACAAATGTATAGATTATTGGCCTTAGCAAGTGAACAATTTTTAAAAAGATGTGATGGGCAGGCGTCCCCTAGACACTTTCAGTATGAGAGAGGTGATAATCTCTTTAATTGTTAAAGATTTAAACTGGTTCATCCGAGCCCGCTCACCAGATCTGGCTTTGGTGCACCCTTACCGGACATGCAGCCTATTGCACAGGTTGGGCATCATCAAGAAGTCTCCGGTTTCAACGTTCCAGTCCCTCCGATTTATTGGGACGGTCTTGGAAACTCACCTAGGTTGGGGTTTGCCACCCGAGGGCAGAGGGGTGAACGTCTTCAAGAAGGTCCAGGTTTTTCAACCTCAGGCAACCGTTACAGTCGCTGCTTTTCTGCGTGCTTGCTAGGTCTTATGACATCATGCATCTTGGTGGTACCGGAGGTCTGTCTGAGCATGAGGTCACTTCAGTGACTCGTGAGCTCAAAATGGTCGCAATTTTGAGTTCGACTTTGGCCCTTCTTCTGGTCTTGGAAGACTGTCCAAAGACCTACAGTGGTGGTTAGTGAAGGACAACTTCCTGAAGGGGTCACTTTTCCGTCAACCGTGTCCACGAATGGCTCTAGTAACAGATGCGTGCATGAAAGCCTGGGGCGCTCACCTACAAGATCTGACGGTGAGTGGACTTTGGTCCCCATCAAAGTGCCAGGAGCACATGGTGGTGAGGGAAATCACCCTACTGGTGGTGAGGGCAATCAGGCGGGCCCTGGTCGCTTTCCTCCCCTCTGTGAACGACAAGACAGTACTGGTCCTGACGGACAATACTGTAGCCAATGCATTACCTCAACAAGAGGGGTGGGACAGGCTCCATGCCGCTGTGCAGAGAAGCAATGAGATTCTGGTTCTGCACTCTGAAGAACAGTATCTGACTGCGGACCATCTGGCCAGCAATGAGAACACTCTAGCAGACACACTAGTGGGAACTTTGACATTCGAATGGGACTTCGACCTGCTGAATGCGTTGCCGACTGGGCCCGGAGAACGTGTTCCCTGGAGTTGCTGGGCATGGCCATCTGCCCTCCCTGGCATCTTCCGCAGAGGAGGGGCCTTCTCACCCACTAAGAGGAGAGGATCCTGCACCCGAACATCCGCCGCCTGAACATTCATGCTTGGCTGCTCACCGGTTGAGGTATAGGGAGTGGGATTTGTCGGAGGACGTTCTCCTATCTGATTGAAGACCCACCACCAAGTCTATTTATGCCTGCAGGTGGCAGAGGTTTTCGGCTTGCTGCTGGGAGAGGGATTGGGACCGTTTTACTTGATCCACTTCCTCTGTTATGGAATGTCTTCTGTCGTTGGCCCAGACGGGCCTACAGATTGTTACAGTGAAAGAGAATCTTGCGGTCATTTCGGTCTTTAAGAGGACCCCGGGGCAGGTCTCTTTTTTCACGATGCTCAGAGTTCTTCAATTAATGAGGAGTCCTTCCAATAGGTTTCCATATGCCAGTTTGTTTTTCCAGTATGGGATTTAAATTTAGAGTTGCTGTTTTTGATAGGTGCTCCGTTCAAGCCCCTTCTCACCCGTAACGTGATTTTCCTGGTTGCCATCACTTCCACTAGACAGGTGAGTGAGCTCCAGGCTGTGTCTGTCAATTTTCCCTACTTGGTTTTCTCCAAGAAGAAGGTGACATTGTGAGTTAGACACTCCTTCCTACTGAAAGTGGTCTCCGATTTTCATCTCTCTCAAGAAGTCCATCAAACCGTCTGTTTTCTCCCGCCTCACCCTTCCCAAGGCAGGTGAGCGCTTTATCAGCTAGATGGGACGTGGGGCCCTCATATTCTAAGTCTCTTGGACAAAGGAGAACAGGACGGATTACCAACATTTAGTTGGTTACGCAGGTGCCCTAGCGGGCAGGGCTGTTATGAAACAGACTGTCTCGATGGAGCCTCTGCCTCTCGGAATGCTACAATCTGGCTGGCAAGGAGATCCCAGAAGATCTCAGGGTGCCTGTTCTGGAAATTTGCCAGTCAACTACGTAGACTTCCTTGCACAAGTTTTCTAAGCATTACTGGTTGGCTTCCATGTCTGGTTAAGATGTTTGTTTCGGCAAAGCTGTCCTTCAGAGTTTTCTTGTTTAGGTGTGTCCTTGCTACCCTCACTCCTCCAGGTAGTGGTACTGCTTTGGGAGTTCATCATAGATGAGCAATCCATAGGAGGAAGGTGTCCATTAGAAGATGACTTAGATCTCAGTAATTTTATTTCTGATGGACTTTCCTCCCACAGAGTCCTCATAGCCCTCCCTCCCTGCATGCCCCTCTTGGGGTAGCCAGTACACTTTATTTCTGCGGTCCCTTAGCTTCAGAGTGCTAGGGAAAAAGGGTGGAACTGAGGTCACTGGGCCCAGACGTCAGGTCAGATGCAGGTGTGTAGAGGCGCCAGGCGAAGCTGACAAAGAGATGTGCTGTGCCCTCTGGTGGCGGAAGGTTCCAAAGAGCAGCTGGCACTGGCAGATTGATATCATAGGTGAAGAATCCATGGAAGAAGGACCCCATTAGAGTGAGGTGATCTATAAACAAATATTGATATGAGCATGTTTTTGTTTATTGAGGACCAACAGAATTTGGCACCCTGGAATATCAAACTCACGAAGATTAAACATTAATATATTTTTTAGCACATGTGCAACCGGACCTCTTGGTAGGGAATATATATTGGCAGTTAGCATTGTATAACATGCAGGTAATGCAAATGTAAAGCCAGGTCCAAAATAGTCCTTAATCCAGGTTTCTAATATTGCCAGAAAATCCAGATTACAGTGAATAATGAGATAATGTATATCTAAAGAACTAATGCCCATTGACAA
The DNA here is from genome assembly GCF_040938575.1 of Ambystoma mexicanum. Lineage (NCBI taxonomy): Eukaryota > Metazoa > Chordata > Amphibia > Caudata > Ambystomatidae > Ambystoma > Ambystoma mexicanum. The sequence goes on along the minus strand of NC_090941.1, from coordinate 134,903,708 downwards.
TAGCTTGCTTTGAAGGTGTCCTGGCTTGCATACAATGTGACAAGTGCAAAATATGTTAACCATTTAACAGTGCAATGTATGCTGTTGTCTCAGAGTGTCTAATGCTTGGTAATGGGCGCTAAGCTTTTGAGCGTATACTCCCAAGGTTTCGGTTGTTGGTGCTCCGAACAGTAGTATCCAACAGCTGTTGGTGAGAGATGGAACTGGAGGGTTGTCTTCTGTCTTTGCTGATGGGATTACATTGCTGGACGTGGGCACAAATATGGCCATAGTGTGTCATAAAATGTATATATCTATGTTCAGACCTGTCTTTTAGGATAAGCATATTTAGGTACTTGAGCTCCCACATTCTAGATTATGTGGTTTGAGAGATTACCTTTGAAAAATCATCACAGTGCAATGTGTGGCCATCCAGTGCAAAGGGCGAACCCACTTATGCTTCTGTTTTGTGGTTCAATATGGCATATCTATGTAGGTTCATACTTTTATGCAGCTCTTGCAGGTCTCAACATACTTTTATTGCATGCATGTGTTGCATTCCTTGAGTTATACAACATTGTATGATTTGCAGTTGTATGTCCCTTGCATCTGTATTCTTCACTTCTGTGGAGGTGGTATGGCAGATCCGGTGCAGATAGATTGTCACATTTAGCATCTCCTGACATCACATGGATATGTTCCAGCTCTTTGTTCTTGATCTAGTGGTAATGTAGTCGTTGTCAGCGATCATGCTAGTTTGCAATTGGGGGAGCTTCTTTGAAAGTGTCTCTCAACTTATCCCCCCCAATTATTAGTTATATGTCCTTAACAAATCTATTCCGTTGTGTTAGTGCGTTAGTGATGGATAGTATGTGACAACCAAAAGGTATTCCTTCTGCAGCTCTGCTGTTTCAATGCACAATCAAATTCCTGGCCATTTTGTCTGGCTGAGGGACCCTTATGCGAGAAGTGTGTGTGTGTGTCGAGTGTGGCAAGTTGGCTGTCCCTTGTATTGCTGTTGGAGCATATGCATTGGTGCCGGGTGGCATGACTCAAGATAAGGAACATTGTGTGGATTGGATGAAAACTTGCCCTGTGTAGGTATTTGTTCCAGTCTGTGGATTTATTGCATAAACATTGTCCTAGATGGCTTTTCCTTTCAGCAGAGGTAGTTGTATCCAGGAAGTGTGCTCTTTTTCAAATATTCCATAGTGAACTTGATGCATAGGTGGAAGCAATGCATTGTTGGGACATTGTACACAACTCATAAAACACCTAATTGACAGATGTTCTGAGGCTATCTTCAGCTCTCAAATTGAGATGTACCATGTGCCTGTTACTGGAACAAAATGCATTTAAATATCCAAAAAGAAATCAGGTTTGTTGTGTTCAAATTGATTAAATCTTGCTCTGAATCAGTCAGTGATTGATTGCTGAAGAATCCATCAGGTTTAAGACAGCCAGGCATGAGAATAAACATTTTAATTGTCTGCTTGTTGGCAGAGAGAAGTTCAAGTAAATGATGCAATGTCACAAGGGACCATAAAACTGAACTATTGCAGGGAAGAAAATGTGCACTCGCCTCTGGCTAGTGATATTGGACTCTTGGTCACTAAGAAAGATGTGATGTATGTATGTATGTATGTATAGGATTGAGGTGGCAAGTGACTTTTTATGGCTGGCTAGCAGCTTGCAACTTGAATTTTTTTGCCCCCTGAAATATATGTGTGCCATTACCAAAAACATTAAGAAGATGGATGAATTCACTTATCTCCAAAGAAACAAACCCCACCTTGTTGACTACGTGCATTTTAGTTGGCATCCACTATGTAAAAATAAATTGAACCCAGACACTTAGGACCTCATTACAAGGTCAGTGGTGCGGGAAAGAAATCAGAGGCAATGCACCGGTAATGCTGTTACTGCTGCATTCTCGCCACACCGAACTAGCCGCATTCCTGCCTTGCCAAACTACAAAATTGGCGGTAGGGGTTCAGATTTACCTCCAGCAAAAAGCTGGAGGTAAATCTGACCCCCTAGCGCCAATCTTTGGCAGAATTAATTCTGCGTATTTACCGCCGGCAGTAGTTCTGCCAAAAAACCCATGTGTCCTACGGACTCCGAAAATGGGGATTTACACCTCTATGCCATCACTTGTAGCCTGTAGTAAACCCACGGGCGCCAAGTAGCAGTAATGGTAATCGATTTTGGCAGTAGTACAGCAGAAATACCGCCGAACTACTGCCAAACCCGTAATGATGGCCTTAGTTTTTACAGCTAGCAAGGAGGAAAAAAAGTTGTTCTAGGCTTGAGAAACATATGTAACTTTTGCAAAACAGATGCCATAAGGATAGTGCTTATATTTTGCAGACCTTCCAGGAAGAACAAGTTACTTACCAACTGATAACGTTCTTTCAACTGGATGTTCCTCCAAAGTATTCCACATCTTTGACATGTAATGTCCACAGCTGTGCACTTCGGAAACATTTTCGGCAGAGGGCGTCGAGTCAATGTCCCTCGAAGGCCTCCGTCTAGGGCGACGTCACTGGATGTTATAAATAGGACGCACGGTGCCCGTAGCCTCAGTTTACGTTTTTTCCCTCAGAACGTGTGGCACCAGTGTCATGCCTGCTCGACTGCACTTAGCCTTGCGTAAACGGAATCTGCAATCACATAGGAAATTCTCCTGAGGGGCAGGCTGGGAGGGCGATGTGGAATACGTGGAATACTTCCCAAAGGCCATATCCTGACCATTGATTGTATCCAGGGAATAATGTTTTACAAAGGTGTGGATGGAAGCCCATGCAGCGGCATCACAAATATTCCTAATAGGAACACCCCGATGGAGGGCAGTGGAAGTAGCCACACCCCTAGTGGAATGAGCTCTCAACCCTTCAGGAGGGTCCTTACCCGCCAATCGGTAACACTCTGTAATGGTGAGGATAATCCACCTGGACAAGGTCTGTTTGGTAACAGCCTGGCCCAATCAGTGTTCAGCATATCCTACAAAAAGTTGATCGTCCACTCTGACCCTGGACATCCTAGAAATGTAAAAGCTCAGGGCTCTCTTAAGATCCAACTGATGGAGTCGCTCCTCTTCCTAACCAGGATGAGGAGGAAGGTAGAAAGATGGATAAACCACCCTTTGACTCAAATGATATTCAGAAACTACCTTAGGCAGACAAGAGGAACGTACTCGTAATACAACCCTGTCCAGGGTGGCTTAGATGAAAGTGCCTGCAACTCACTCACTCTGCGAGCGTAAGTAACCGCAACCAAGAACACAGTCTTGAAGGACAGTAATCTTAAAGGACAAGAGTGCAAAGGTTCAAGGAGCACCCATGAGAAATTTCAAAACCAAATTCAAATCCCAAACCGGCACCTGGAAAGGGGACGGCGGGAATACATTAGTCAGTCCTTCAAGAAACTGAGAAATCAAAGGAATCTTAAATTAAGAACATTCTTCAGACGAGCGCTCAAAAATAGACAGCGCCGCCAGGTATCCTTTAATGGTACCCACTTGAAGGACCCTGTGGGGCAAAGAAAGTAAGAAAGACAAAACCATAGGAATGGAGCACTGAAAAGGATCAACATTGTGATCTCTGCACCAGTTGCAGAATTTATGGCAACGGTACAGGGATTTTGCTGCCAGCCACCTGGCCGAAAGCAACACCTCCATCACGTCATCCGGGAGGTCCCAATCCTTATACCTCAACCTTTCAGATACCAAGCATGAAGGTTGAGAGTCTTCACCTCTGGATGGAGAACCTTACCACTCACCCCCCTGATCCCCCTGGGAAGGTGTCAGATGCTACTTCTTGAAATTTAGGGAGAAGCCCAGCCAGTGGAGGGTGTGGCAGGGGACACTGAGATGATCCAATGCTGCCGGGGAGAGCATGCCCGGATCAGCCAGTCGTCCAGGTAGAGGTAGACGTTAATCCCCCCTCGCCTGAGGTACACTACCACCACCACCATTTGCTTGGTGAAGACCCTCGGGCGGAAGTCAATCCGAACGGCAGGACCCGAAACTGAAAATGCGAGTCGCCAGCCGCAAACCTCAGGTACTTCCTGTGCGTGGGATGAATCGGCACATGAAAGTAAGCATCCTTGAGGTCCAGAGACACCAACCAATCCTGAAGTTAAAGAGCCTGGAGGACCTGAGAAAGAGTAGCCATCTTGAACTTGTCTTTCCTGAGAAGTTTGTTCAACCAACGCAAGTCCATGATGGGTCTCAATCCCCCGTCTTTCTTTGGGATCAAAAAATAAGGGGAATACCATCCCTTGTTCCTCTCCGCTACAGGCACCAGTTCTATGGCGCCTTTCTCCAGCAGGCTCAAGATCTCCTGCGCAATGAGCAGATCCGGAAGCTTCAAAGAGAGTTTCCCCGGTGGGAAGGCCGTAACCGTGGGCTAGGGTATCCAGAACCCACACATCTGAAGTAATGGCACGCCATTCTTCGAGATGGTGAGACAGTCTGCCCTAACTGGCGTACCATGGGACATGGCCTTATGACTGTTTTAAAGCGGCTGTGGCAGTGCCTTAAGGCAAAGAGGCAGCTGCCTAAGCGGCTTTGGCACCAAGATTTCCCCGACCACAACGGGTACTTTTACGCTGGCCCCTTTGACTGGTGGTCCCTCTCGATCTACCAAAGGAGGAGTAGTAACAAAAAGGAACCTCCCCTCCACTGCTGTCCCCTAGAACAAAAAAGGCAGAGGTTGACGCACCGTGGCGCTTAAAGATTTTGCCGCAGCTTTTGAGGTTTGCAACCTCTCAAGGCTCTCATCGGCCTTGCTGGCAAACAAATGTGCCCCATCAAAGGGCATGTTCAGAAGACGGGCCTGCACATCCGGAGTTGGCCAATTTCAAGGCCATTCTCCCAGCAGAAAATACCTTCCGGGCCCAACCGTCGAAGCGTTTGTCGTCCCTGCCCAGAGGGATGGTAGGGTACGCTGCCTGCCTCAAGGTAGCCGTAGCTGCCTGAAACACCAAACTCTCAGGAGTGGGGCGAGTAGATAAATAGCTGGGGTTGCTAACGGAAGGGCAGTATTTCTTGGTCAAAGACTTATTAACAGCCGTAAGAGATTCCAGAGACTGCCAAGCAGCTGCCACCCTTTTCTGTAAGGTGAAATCACAAAACCGGGTCAGAGGACGGACCTTGATCTAAGATGTCCGTTAGATCATCCTGCACAAAGTCTTCAGGAGGACTGAACCAATCAAGATACTCAGAGAGTAGCGCCATGAGCCTCCTGCATGAAGACTCTGCATGAGCCCCAGGCTCAGGTCTACCAAATTCCACTTCCAGAAAAGTGTCAAACCCACTGGCATCATGGAGGGTCTGCCTCAACTGACTGTGTAAATGTGGAGCTTCATCAAGTTCACCATGGTCCTCAAACTCAGACCTTTCCTCCTCTTCATAAGTATCAGCCAGAGGGAGTTGAAACCCAGGTCTGGTGACAGAAGAGGGCCTGGAGTCCAAAACTGACCTCACAGACTTCGCCGTAGCCTTATTAGGAGGAACCACGATATCTGGGTACTCGTAAGGCAAATATCGAGAAAAAACCCCCGAAGGTGCCGATAGCACCAAAGGCTTCGACAACCTCGACGTATCTTTCAATATTCATGAAGTACAGACCACCAGTTCAATCTTACACCTGGCTGGCTAGTGCAAACTGTAATAGAAGCAACATTAAGAGTAAACATTCTCTGGCCCCAGGCAGGCTATGACGCCCTGCTCAGAACTATATTACACTGTGACATTCCACATAGAACTCTACTACATCATACACAATGAACACCCTGCTCTCTATGAATAGCAAGCATGGCCATAACTATTTACATACAGTGAGACATCTTCATAACAATTCATATTTTGAATGATTGAGAATTCTTCTAAGAATGCAATATATACTGTGTTTGCTTTTAACAAGTATATTGGTGGTATGTTGCCAAAGGAAGGCCTAAAAAGGCCAGGGGACAGATCTGGCAAAATACATCGCAACACATTTTATCCCAGTATTTAACAGAAGAAAGCTAGGAAAGAAATCAGACTAGTGAGAGCTCTGAGGTGGAATGACCGTATATACATGCAGAACAAAGGTTGAGGAATTAGACAAACATTCTTAGGGCCAAACTCTTACAAGTAGATAGCGAGAACATGCTTTCCTCTTTAAATAAAAATAACTTGCGTTCCTTTTGGGTACTGATCAATGATCTAGAAAGAACACAACATTTAATGTTATCGAATCCAGTCAGAGAAGAAGTTTGGAATTCTTATTTTAGAGAACTGCATCAATCAGGGTCCCACTCCACTGCCTTGGTTTATGAAGGGAGTGACAGAATCTGGTCAGTTAAGTTCACTTTGGGCGATGTTATGAAAAGTATTTCTAGTGCCAGTCAATCAAGAGCGGGGGGATCCAATTCGCTTACGTATGTGATATTTAAGCAGAATATTGATTTATTAGCTAGATGCCTTTTTATTCTGTTTAATAACATTTTGCAGACTCGGATAATTCAAAATTCTTGGAAAACCTCATACATATTTAAGAGGGGGGATAGGCTATGCCCTGAACATTATAGACCAATATCCTTAATGGATGTGGACTGAAAAATATTTGCTTCTGTTATTTTGAGACATATAAAAGACTGGAGCACAGATATGAACATCTGCAACATATTTCATTTGGGCTTTCATAGAGACATGGGCACTGATTGCGGAGGAATGCTATCGACCAGTCTCCAGCATGATAATTTCACTACTAAGGTTCATACTGCAGTGTACATTGCTTCAATGATTTGTCGAAGGCATTTGATTTAGAGGATCGTAGGAAAATATGGACTAAATTACACATGCTGGGTATGCCCTCTGATCTATTGGATAGTCTAGTTAGTCTTCATAATGAATCATTTGTTAGGGTGAGAATGAACCAAGAAGGCCTGATGTCCAAAGCTATTACTACCTTTAATGGTCTAATACAGGGGTATTTGTTTGCCCCAACATTGTTCAATCTATATGTATCAGATGTTCGACGCCATCTAAGCAAAGCATCCCTAGTACCCCCCCAAAAATTGGCAATATCCAACTTTCATGGGCCGCTTATGCGTACAACTTCATACTAATGGATGTCACCACCGTTGGTTTTCAGAGACTATTGAATAGCTTTACGGAATACACAGAACTAAATGTAGTCATTAATCCTAACAAAAACTGTGATATTAAATCCATAAGAAATGCACATTTACTTGGTAAATTAACAAGATTAAGATACAAGTTATGAATCATATGTTCTACTTGGGTTACCCAATCGTGGATCACCACAGTAGAGGATTCTATAGCAATTACTTGAAAAATAAAGCCTTACTAGTTGCTACACAGATTGGCAACGTAGATACAAAATATGGTCAGTTCTCTCTTGTACCGGCTATGAAGTTTTATGTTGCCAAGGTTACTCCCAGATTAATATATGGTATGGAACGTCTTCCAGACTGAATTCTGGGTGAACTTGAGCGGTATGAGGCCTTTATATGGAGGAAGGTCTTATTTCACATACCTCGTTGCATCACTTTTTCGGCTATAAGATATGAGCTGGGCCTTCAGTCACTTTCTAGATTGGTGGAATGGAAGAAGTTCGTGCTAATGAAGAAATTATGGTCTGAGCCAATATCGAATCTTTATGGTCTTCTTGGCACTAAAGGAAGGGAGGGTCGATATAGTAAAGGCCATATGCAAGAACTAAGCACGAAATTCTTATTAATCCTGGAAACTATTGGGACTTCAAAGACTACCTTACTAAAAAATCCCAATGTTGTTAAAAAGAAAGAAATCGGCTCTATGACTGGTCTTTACTTTGCATTTGTAACGCGCAGCCAAGGACCCGAAGGCTTAAGGGCGCACAGAAAAACACACCAACATCTAGGACAAAGAGCAGGGTTTAGGGTTTAGCTCAACTAAACAGCTGATTAAAGAATAGCCACAAAAGTCGAAGCTAACAGAATAAAAATGTTTTTCATTTTTTCTTGAAGATTTCGGTGGATTTAATTTCCCTTAGGTCGGGCGGGAGAGAATTCCACGCACTGGGGGCAGATTTGATGTAGGCACCTTTTATCGCTTTACTAGTGTTGCACACAGGTGTCTTCAATTGTTACTTGTAATTCGATCTGAGCGATCTAATACTCTGGCATAAGTCCCAGGCGACATTTATGAGTAACTAATGGCAACCGGTACTGAACTTGAACGGTAGCCAATGCAGGCTCCGTCTAGCTTCTGAGACATAATCTCTCCAGTTAAGGTATTTAACAACCCTGACCGTGCTATTCTGGATCACTTGAAGACGGTTAAGTTGAGATTGAGATACCTATAAGGAGACTGCTAAAATAGTTTCTTTGCACTAACGATCACCCTTGCAATCGTCTCAGCATTTTCTTGAGAAATCAGAGGCCGAAGGTGGGTTAGCAGTTTTATGTAATAGGTCGAGGAATAGAACAGCATGCTGACCTGCGCCTTCATATTATGATTCAGGTCCAATACTATGCCTAAGGTTTTATGCACTTGAACTATATTTGATTCAATCCCCTGGGAAGCAGGTCAGAAATAACTTTATTCACTTTCGTTTTAATGTTTTGCCAACTAATGTAATTCTAAATATTACACTTGCAAATAAATCATACGACTCGGGTTGCTGTAGATATCGTCATTATCAATTTACCAAATCTCTATTCCCCTGCACGAAGGTCACAGAGATTACAATTTTTTGGGAAATAGGTCTGTAATCCTCAATTTGTATCCTTGGACTGTCTATGGCTAAATATGCTCCTTAGGAAAAATGTTTATGTAAAAATGAGTGTTGTAAGGTTTTAAATGAAGTGTGCAAAATGTTTAAGTTTTTTAAGTGACTATTTTGGCTGTTTTTCTTTTCTCTTCCTTTTCCGCCTAAAATGTATTTTAATGATATTGGTAACTACGAATATGTATGAAATATGAATATGTATGGAATAATGTTATCTTGTTATTCAATGACAGAAATGAATGCTGTTTAGTTTTACTATATATTTTAAAACATTTGTAAACATTTTTGATAAAACCAAAAAAAGGTTAATAAAAAAATTGTAACGAAACATCAGTTGTGACATAATTTCTATTCTTAAACTGTGGTCAAGCTCAAGAAAGAGGGGAGTGTGGAGAAGCTTGGTGTTTACTGCTGTACCTGTTTTATCTGAATTATTAATAAAATTGTCAATTACCTTAACTCTTCCATTATTGGTTGTGGGATTTCCCAGCCTGTCGGTCCCACTTGGACTGGGGATTTTCAGCCCTTCCGTACAACAGAATAAGAGATTTGATTTCTACAGAAAGGAGAAAACCGGGGCAGTTCTGAAGGTGGGACCCAGAAGCCATTTGTGAGGACCTCACTCAGATTGGAATAGAAGTAGAGGGAATCCATTGCTAAGAAGCAGGATCAGAAAAATTGCATGTGGATTTCAGTTCCTGTGAATCCACTGCCCTCCTGGTGTCTGTGGGATATTTTACCCATGCCGATGCGCCCCACTGCACCCCTGTATAAATGGGGAAAGAAACAGCCAAAAACGGATGCGTTAAGCCCTGTGCACACAAATATCTGCAAAACTGTGCATGGGTCACACTCACCAAAGGCTGCACACCCCTGCCAGACAATCAAAGTGGGGGTGACAACAGAATTCTCACTGCAGGAGAATGCCAGTGGGTGCGGTTACAGTTAACATGAAGCAAGACCACATAATTTGGCCAAAAAACTAAAAATGCCTTTTAAAATGCAGCGTTTGCAAACTTCACAGTGCTGTTTTGGCGCTAGATCCATTCATTTTTCAGTGAATCATTGAGAGTAAAAGAATTACAGATCATCCAGTGTGGCCAGAGAAGACGGGCCTCATTGACTGACAGCAGCTAAGAAATGTATCTTATGAAAAACCAGCTCAATAACATTTGATTCCATTTCCACAGGAAACATGTGGCTAAAAATGGCAAAATATGTGACAATTTCAGCTGTGCAGAGGAAACTCTGATGTAAAGGATTGAGTTTAAATGTGCTTTTTCCATGAAGAAGTGCAAAACCGCCTATTTAAAAGCATGTTTTTGTGAAAGCCCTAATTCTTTAAATGTCCAAATCCCTTATAAACTGTGTTCATTTTTATATGTTTTAAATGAAAGATCTTAAAGTGAATCTTAAAGTCAAAACCCAGTTTGAGTGAACTATTAATTCTGACTTGACAGTGCCCAGCCTGGGAAAGATGACACTTCAGGTTGACACTCCCCTGCTACAGGAAGGCTTAATTGATGCTGGAGGTTCTCGCATATTGACAACAATGAACTCATTAGACTTTCGTCTCTGGCCCAGCCAAGGACAATGGCAGGCTGAGCACTGATCCCTTGAAGGGAGGGGCATGTAACTTCCCTCTGGACCCCCCACCCTGATCAAAGGAATGTGACAGCTGTTGCCTGTTGAAAGGAAAAAACTGCTAAAAGATGTGTTGTTTAAAAATCCTATTTGTGATTAAGTTTTGAAAACCTTTAACTTTGCAACATGAAGGAGGACAAATCTACAAACTGGTAGTTGTAAATCTAATTTTATGCTCTTTCTGTAAAGACGTGAGTGAACCCTGTACTACATAAGAAACCAAAGTTACACAAAAAGAATAATTGTGGCAAAGCTATTGATGCTACAAATATAATATTGTATACCCGTGTTCTAGAGGTAATTGCCCAATTATGCACTGAATTAGGAATTGTCAGGCCAAACCGTTATGATTAAAACTGACAAAACTCCACAGAACGACAAAGACAGCTCTTACTGAGATGGGAGTTAGATGTCAGGATAACCCATAAAATATGTAATGTATGTGTCCGATTTTATTAGAGGGCATAATTATAAGAATATGCATTTGTGGGAAAGTTAAATTGTGGTTCAAATCAATGTGAGATTTCCCAAATCACATTAAAAAAAATGACAGCTCTATCTGACTTCCAACCAGAAAAAGGCAAGTGCCTCTGACCTATCACAGCCGTGGGGGTGTGGTTTGAAATTCTGCCCCTACCATAAACTTTGTGATGTTACTTGGCATGATAGATATAGGGACTTCACCACACACATACACACTGATTCCTGACTTCATCCTGATTGCCGCGTGACGCCCTGTTCCAGAATTCTTCATCTTGCAGCTGATTCCAGATTACTTTGCAAAAAAAAAAGGCCCAGCAATTGCTGAACTCTTTTTCAGCTAGGCCCTAATCTTGAACCATCCCAAATTTAAGGGAAATTAATTCTGATCCAGTCTGGCTCGCTACCATCCAGGCTTTACTGCTAAACTCGCCATCGCGCTAATCTACTGAGCAGAAGGGCCAATCCTATCCAATCCAATCTGAGGTGCAGTACAATTGACCAGAGCCGCCCAGCTGACCATCCCGCCAGAGGTGCCCTGCTGCCGGTAGACCTGACCCGTGATGACCAAGACTTGACGGTCCAATCTAAATTTACAGTGGAATGTAAGTATAAGCAGGAATCATAGTAACCCATAGTATATTTGCCTTGTCCAAACCCATCTCTCAACCAATCCCATCTTTAACTTAAGAACCTTTAACCTTGTCAGAACCAGTCTTGCAACCCCGTTTGTAAGCCCGAGTGTTCACGCTGATTTTTTTTCTCATTTGTTTCATTAGACCATAAGCCTTTTATGATTTGGATTAGATAAAGTAATTCCCATAAAGAAAACGTAGTATCCGCCACGTGAAGAGTTACAAGCGGCCATGCGTAACTGTGGAGATTTCCGGGTGGCATTCTATTTTTCTTAGTCATTAATATAGTTTAAATAAAACCAATCTGTCATTTTAAAACCGAATTTCTGCTTTTCTCTGCTGTTTTTTTCAAAAATGCCTCTCATTAAAACTGACATAACTTCTTCAATTTTATAGCTAGAGACTTAATTTCAACTCTCAGTTAAACCTAAGACCTGTAGCTACATCCACAACCAAAATAGTATATTTGACCCATTTTTATTAAAAAAATCACATTGTGACATTTAGGCACAAATTTGCATTTTGCAAAAGTTTTACACGTGTCTTTTTCCATTCAAAGGTTTTAACTTCCATTCTGATCTAAAGTGTGTACTGTTGATCATATTGTAGCTCATGTTGGTTAGAACCTGTTTAGTATTGCTCTCATAGGAATTTTTTGCAATTTAAGGATTTTTGCACACTTTTTCCTTGTTTCACAAAACCATTTTCAACTGTCATTTTAAAAAGTGTAAGTTTACCAAAAACGCTTTGCTCTCTTGTTTGCGGTGGGAAAATGATATTCAAACACTGTACTCTGTTCTTACTCCTGAATACCTGCTGCTTACTTACATCTCTGTAGAACTGCTCATTTGTTAATTGAGAACTTTGCAGGGGGAAACTTTAACCTAAGCGCTATCTTTTCACAAGCCAAAACTGTTCTTTTTCCTGTGCTTCTATTCTGTATTACTATAAGTGAATTTTTTGCTTTACTTACTTTCTGAATTGTTTTGTCACCACACTGGTGATTGCTGCCCCCATATATAGAGATTCAAATGTGTTTGATTTGAATTTTAAATAAATAAATAAATATTTACCTTTACCAACTAGCCTGATTCCTGGTCCACTGTGACCTGGGGGGTATTTTGAGACGGTTGTGATATGAGTGGTATATCACTCAGAATATTGAACCTATATAGACGTAATAAATATTTCATCTGTGCATCACATGCTAGGCGAGACCCGGGTGTGTGCCTGACTGAAATCCTTAACATGTCTAAACAGATGAGAGAGAGCTGCTCGAGTCACCCAGGTGGTTGTCTGAGCATAAGCATGCAGTCACTTGCCCAATCATGAAATTCAAAAAGTTAATGAAATGAAGACCTCAAATAGTATTCCATTCTTTATTTCGCGACAGCAGGTAGCATAAAATTCAAACAAAAGTCACAATGTTAAAATGATTTATAATTGTGATATAAAATATATAAGTAAAAACATGTTAATGTACACATAGAAAAATAAACTATAAAATACATTTAGTTACATCTTTTAAAAGATCAACCATATTCGCTCAGTGTATAGAATTTAAAATATTATTCCTACTGTTTACGGCCTTTACTATATAGGTGGTGAGAGAAGAATATGTATCCACGTCTGGTAGAAGCTAGAATATGCCAGTGCAGATCTAAAATGACTTATTCCTCTCGGTTTCCATGTAATCATGACCATATTCTTCCTAGGCAAACAACAAAAGGACACAAAAATCCAAGTATTCAAGGGATTCTAGGCCTCATCAGGATGGACACAATTGCAGATTTCCTTCATTCCCTTTTCACTTGCTTATTCTGATGTACCTAGACCCCAAGGTGTATGCATGTATATCAACCGAGACTGGTTTGGCGTCCTGAACTAGGCTAAACTGCACCCAGCACACGTGGACAGTTTTAGAACTAGATCTCACAGAAGGCTGGTTTAGTGACCTTTCAAACATATGTCTGTGGGTAAAGCTAACAAAGCCATATTTCTTAAAGTTCAGCACACACTACATCTCAACAGGTGGTAGAACATTATATCCATGATTTAGCTCTTTATGCTTGGATACCTCTGTACCCCAACTTAATGCTTCCTTTCACTACACCCATGTCACTGTTCACTCATAACGTTATAAAGAGGGGATATGCCCAGAGGCGGCAGACCGGCCCTGTAAGTAACGGCCCCCACCCCTAAATTAAGGGCTGAAGCTCAGCGAGGGTCCCTTAATGAGGGTGGCAGTCCCATTACTGAAACGGTTGGCAAGCCGCTGAGGGGCATATCGCCACTAGCAAACATGTAGTTTGATACATGGGCGTTAATGGTGTTTAAAAAAAAAAAAAGAACACACAGACACACACACAGACACACCTTCCTTGCGCGGCCCGGCACCTCTCACGGCTGCTGACAAGTCCGTTTTTCATGTTGATGACTGTGGCATCAACAGGAAAATGGCCAAAACCAACAGCTGCAACTACGTGGCGCCAGGCAACGTAAAAAAGGAACTTTTTTTTTAAAGACACCATTAGCACCTGTGTAGAAAACGATACAGTGCTAAGTGGTGAAGGAGGAGCAGGGAAGGGGAGGGGGAGCTGGCCACCCAGGCTACTCTGAACGCAGCATTGTCCTAGAGAATACAGCCTGCATTCCGAGCATCCTGACTGGGCAACACACCCTCCTAGGGGGGCTAAGGTAGTAGCGATTAAGAGTGGAATACATTTTGTAAAGAGAAAACTAGGTTTAGAACGATAGTTCTACATTTGGGATGCAATTGCTTGTTTGAGGTGAACGAATTTCCCTCTTGATGCACTGAGTAGGCCTTGATTTGAAGCAACCGTGCAAAAATAGTGCTGGTACAACAGGCCCACGGTTGACATATGACACTGTGGCCTGTTATTAAGAAAACTAGGAGCGAAGTGCAGAGTACATTTTTTCTGTTGCACCTTTGATCTGTTCATTTAAAGTAATTTTTCTGCGAGATAATATATCACAAGGTCAAGTTTGTCAATTCTATGTCAAGACCGGACGCTCACATTATGCTTCTCTTTCTTTATTTTAACATGGAAAGAAAGCTCAGCAGCAAGATATTTTTTCAATGCACCTGAGTGCCATAGATCATATGCATATTGAAAAGGTGCACTAGAAAATTTTACAAATATAGACAAGAAAGTATTAACATCTGATAAAATGTCCATTAGTTCTTAATAAACTCCATTTCCCAGAAGGCTTGCTGAAAGTTCATCCCAAGGCCACCAACATGTGACCCGTGTCTTCCAATGGGTGTGCGAGTCCCCTCATAAACAGTCTTGAACATGATGCAACTTCCTCTTTCTTTGCTGCTCACAGCAAGAGATAAGTGCATCATGTTCTAGAACTGTATTGATTATGTTTGTTTATGTATTTTAGCAACGTTATTCATTATTAATTATGGCCGTGCGCTTTCCATGTTATTTACTGGTTATCAGGTCATTCTGAGGAACGCATTACGCGTCCTCTCGGCTTCCGTGATTCCTCTCTCTCAGACGCCAGCTGCTTTCTGCTGGCGTCGGAGGATAGTGCACACGTATAAAGTAACTATATCGGCTTTATTAAGCCGTTTACAAGTGGAACGCGAGGGCCCGCTTCTGCGAACCCTCGCGCGTATCACTCGGCTCGAGTTGCGGGAGCCCGGGGAAGCAGCTCTAGCTCCTGTGTGACTGCGGCGCCGCCCGCAGTCACCAGAGGGCGCTCTTGCTCCTCAGGTGCCTTTCTCAGCATTCTGGCGCTCGCGAGCGCATTTCCGTTACACATCCAATAGTTTACTTTGGCAGTATTTCAATAGTTCCTTTTTAAAAAAAGAGGGAGAGACAGAGAAAAAGAGCATAGCCCATTGAATCAAGGGCTACACTGAAGCTCTCCATATTTGTACAGTGGGCTTGAGAGAAGGCGTTCTGTGCCCACAGAAAAATGTTTTTATATATATATCATATTTGAAAAAAGGGAGAACAGAAAGGTGCAATGCAATTGTAAGAATGGCAGCCCAGTACTTCTCTCATGATGGCCAGGATTGTCTAAATCTGAGGAAGATACTTACCAGATAGACGAAGTGGCAATGGCAAACAGCCTGGGAAAGGTGTTGGGTTCTACAGTGAAGACCAGCATCAAAAGAGCTGCATCAGAAATGCTCCTGCCTATTCAGCAGTTCCTGGACAACATGGAGGAGCACCTTCAAGAGAACTCCCTACCAAGAAAAAAGAGTCAAAAGAGGAAGCACCTTTCAGATGGGGATGTAATCCGGCTCGCTTGAGTAAAAACTCTACAACCTCAAGCCAGCCAGAACCAGCCATTGCTGACCTTTCAGACACCTTCTCCAGGCTGAAAAAGGCCTTTTTGGATAGGAAGGAAACCCCACCCCTTCCACTGATGGACCCTTTTACCCTGAGGAAGAAAACAGGGGTACTAGACCCTCAAGCCCAGAGGGATATTAGCAGGGCACCGATCAAGAGGGATACGATTTTGGCATTCAATCTCCCGCCTCTTCAGACGAGGACACGCAAACAATAGGGTCACGAACCTCAACTTCAGGGATTGTGGCAGCCCCCATCCCTAAGAAACCAACCAAGGAACATTATCCTTCTAAGGGGATGTTAACTCGGGAAGACTTAGTACATCCCAGATTGACCGACTGAGAAAACCATTTCCGAGAACAACGGAGTACATCAAAGACAGATCACGCAAGCCCCTGGACAAGGAGGTTAGAGCGAGACTCAGGGCAGAATGCCCACACTCGGAAATTCCAGGCAAAGTGGCCTTGATGCCGGAGTTAAGTCTCCAAAATTATTACTTTTCTAGGAAAAAATGTCAAAGGCCCATGAAAGGGCATAGATCTTGCCTGGAGGTCCTGTCAGGATAGGGTACTGGACGTCACTGGTCCTCTAGCGAAGATGATGGACCTTGCCGAAGCAGCCATAGCTATAGGCGACCCCATCGATCCAGTAATCCTCTCAGGTTGGGCACAAAGAGCCATCTGTTTTCTGGGTAACGCCAGCTGTGCCATATTAGCAGAGCGCTGCAACGGTATCCTTTACAAGATTGACGCCAAACTAAATGTACTAGCAGACACCGAATCCGGGGCCGCAGCCCAGGGTCTGCTCTTCGGTGATACATCCATGAAAGAAATGTCCAAATTTGTTGGCACCTTCACAGCTCTAGACAAAGCTCAAGACTGCATCAAAAGAGTTTTCTCCTCAAACACTTTCTCCAGGGCCGGACGAGGTAGAGGTCGCTCTTCCGGCCGATACTTTTTTGATCTAAGACCTCAACAATCCAGAGATCAACACAACGCCTGGCAGGATCGCTCAGATACCTTCTTCCCTTCAAGAGGGCGAGGAAGAGGTCGCGGCTGGAGGAGAGCCGCACAATACCCAGCCCAGCAACAAACCACAGGTCAGTCTGCTTATAGCAGTGCCAGCGTCGCAAACGCCTGTAGGAGGGAGGCTAGCTCTTTTTGCTCAAGCATGGAATTCCTTATCAGGGGATGCATGGGTCAGAGACATGCTGCGCGGTATGCGCCTAGAATTCTTCGCACAACCCTTGCAAATAGGTCGCCCTAATATGTCCGAAGCGAACGACGAAGCGCTGGACAAGAAAATACACAGCTTAGCTTCGAAACAAGCAATTCGCCCCTGCCCAAGCCAAGGAGGTTTCTTCAGCCCCATATTTCTAGTATGCAGAAAGCAGAAAGTGCGCCCAGTGATAAACCTAAGGGCTCTCAACAACTTCATCATTTACCATCATTTCAGAATGGAAGGGATTCACATGCTCAGGGATATCCTGAGACCGAACGACTGGCTTATGCGTCTGGATCTTAAGGATGCGTTCCTCGCGGTGCCCATTCATCAGGACCACGCAAGCTATCTGAGGTTCTCTTGGAGAGACCGAGACTGGGAGTTCACGAGTTTGCCATTCAGACTCTTCTCCGCACCTTGGGCATTCACCAAGCTCCCGAGACCAGTAGCAGCGCATTTAAGGGAACAAGGCGTCCGGATGATAATATATCTGGACCATATTATTTTCATGGCACAATCTCAAGCTCTGGTAGAACACCACATCAGGCTGGCCATAGACCTGCTACACAGTCTCTGATTCCTCGTAAATTGGGAGAAATCGATCCTTCGCTCATCCAGGAACCTAGAGGTTCTAGGATTTGTAGTAGACACCAATGCTGCTCAGCTCCATTTCCCAAAGGCCAAGATTCACTCGACCAGACGAGAGATTTGCAGACTCCTACATACATATCTCTTCGAGAGCTAGTGAGGGTGATAGGACTATTCTCCTCTTCTATCCAAGCTATATTTCCCGGGCCTCTTCACTACCGGGAATTGCAGAGACTAAAGGACCAGCACTTAAGACACAGTCTCTCTTACTCCCAACGACTAATGCTCTTGCCAGAAGCAAGGACGGAGCTCAACTGGTGGCTCACACACATGGAAGCCTGGACGGCAGAGCAATCTTTGGATATGCTCCACATATAGTGATAGAGTCAGATGACAGCCGCTCCGGCTGGGGAGCGAGATGCGGCTCAGCGGCCACAGGAGGAACATGGTCGCCTCAGGAACTCGAGATGCATATAAACTGTCTGGAGCTCCTCGCGTGCTCTTTCACAGTGCGCTCCTTTGCCAGGAGCAGAGTGAGTTGTTGTATCTTGCTGAAGATGGACAACATTTCAGCAGTAAGATACATCAATCATCTGGGTGGTACCAAATCTCGGCCCCCTAGCAACGGAACTAGCCAAAGACTTGGCATTTCTGTCTAGAGCACCAGATTTCGGTCACGGCGGAATATCTCCCAGGCCTCACGAATGTAGTGGCGCATTGGTACTCCCGGCATGCAGTGGATTACAGCGACTGGAGGCTCAACAAAGAAATCTTCCATTGCCTTCAACAGGCTTGGGGTCCCATGTCCAAAGACCTGTTTGCCTCACGCCGCAACACCCAGTTACTAGTGTTTTTCAGCTGGAAACCAGATCCAGCAACGACTGCGACGGACGCCTTCCTGCAACATTGGACCGAAGGGGTTCACTATGCCTTTCCCCCCTTCAACATGATTGCGAGGACCCTGGTGAAGGCCCGTCAGGAACAAACAGAATTGGTCCTCATATCCCTGGTCTGGACCGCTCAGACCTGGCATCCAGTTCTTCTGGAACTTTCTTCTGATTCTCCAATCCTTCTACCCCGATTTTCCGATCTCCTGCTGGATCCATCGGGGCAGCGTCACCCCCTCCTCCTCAACGGATCCCTGATCCTAGCAGCCTGGAGGATTTCAGGTCAAGGTGGAGAGTTCCTGGCATTTCACACATGGCGGTCAGCCTCATTGAGGAGAGTTGGGCTCCCGCTACTCTCAAAAGATACTCCAACTCCTGGAGCGCCTGGAGGTCCTGGTGCCGATATAAAGGATTACATCCAGTTTCAGCACCTATAGAAGAAATTATAAATTTCCTAGCATCCTTAGTGGAAAGAGGTCTTGCCTAAAGGACAGGTAACGCCTACCGCTCAGCTATTTCCACAGGCCACGACCTCATCCAAGGGATCCCAGCAGGAGAGCATCACCTTGTTTGCAGACTGCTCAAGGGTGTCAGACTTACAGTCCCGCCTTCGTCCCGCTACGATAAGCTTTGGGACATTAACAAAGTGCTAAATCTTTTCCTATCTTGGCCAGATAATGAGGAATTATCCCACACTGCTCTATCCGGCAAACTCACTACACTGCTCTGCCTTGTCTCCTGTAGGAGAATTTCTGACGTCAGAGCCCTCGATCTAGCGGGCAGAACCTTTTCACCTGATGTCATTGTGTTCCATATACATAGGAGAACGAAATGCAACTCAAGGGTGATTTCTTACCCCGCTTTTAAGGACCAGCCCAAGCTCTGCTTAGTCAGATGCCTGAAGGCCTACAAAGAGGTTACAGCTCCTCTTAGGGCCTCTCCTAATGGGCAGCTATTGACAGCTCTGTGCAAGCCCCATAAAGCAGTTTCCGCTCCAACCTTAGCACACTGGGTGCGGTGGACTTTAACCCAAGCAGGAATAGATACTTTGCACTTCGGAGCCCACTCCGTGAGAGCAGCCATGGCTTCCAAGGCCTTTCAGGTCAGAGTCCGACTGAAAGATATCATGAGAATGGCAGACTGGACAGGTGAATCTATATTCAAGCAATTCTACCTGAAACCGGTAGAACAGCCGGCATCCATTGTGGTAAGTAAGCTTTAAACTAGCATAATCGGAGCCTCCGGTCTTGACATAGAATAAAGATTTTCCATAATAACTTACTAGAAAGTCTTAATTCTATTAAAGACACGGAGGAGAGCATTATCCCACCCGGCGAGAAATGAAGCATGTATCACGCTTGATAATTATTATATACATTAATAAGAATAATTGATCATTTTTAGAGTATGTGTTTTTACTCAAAATAACACAATGAATTTCTCCCCCACCCCTCTAAGGGAACTAGGTTTTTAATATACATGAAATAATTTGAGCTCTATCTCTCTCTTGACAGCACCAACAGACAAGTCCACCTAATCCACAGCACGTCTCTATCTTCTGCTATGAGCTGGCCCCAGTTGCAATTTTTCTATCGGACAAGTTTGCAGCCTCGAAAGAGGAAGTTGCATCATGTTCAAAACTGTTTATGAGGGGACACACACCTATTGGAGGACACAGGTCACATGTTGGTGGCCTCAGGATGAACTTTCAGCAAGCCTTCTGGGAAATGGAGTTTATTAAGAATTTATGGACAGATTATCAGATGTTAATAGTTTGTGTATATGTGTTATATTTTCTAGTGCAACTTTTCTATATGCATATGATCTATGGCACTCGGGTGCACTGAAATAATATCTTGCTGCTGAGCTTTCTTTACATTTTAAAATAAAGAAAGAAGCATAATGCTCGCCTCCGTGTCTTTAATAGAATTAAGATTTCCTAGTAAGTTATTATGGAAAATCTTTATTACTAACGATAGAAAGGAAGAACTAGAATGCCATCAAAATCAGGACCTCAGTGGCTTGGAGACATGAAGCACTGGGAAACAGCAAGCTGCCATCAGTGCATATATTACTTAAGTAATATTGATATCCAATTAGTTAAATGTACAATGTGGTTTGCAATGCCATGTTGAGGAGAGAAACCAATAGAGCTTGTGTTCATGTGCCCATTAGGTGCCATTGCTTCATGACTCAAAGGGTGATGCAAGCAGATTCCGGCAGGCCAACAAGGTATTAATGAAAATTCAAAATCTAAGCAGTAAACCAGGTCAGGACCCAATCAAGGAAAAAAACATACAGGTTACAGGCACGCACAAGTTAAAAAAACACAGTGTGGTTGACCTATGTGCTCATATTAAGCGCAAGGATACAGTTAATTTACATCAGAATAAGTAATTGCCAAAGACAATATTCAATGCGTTAGTGAAAAGAGATAGTTGCTATACTCACGTTCTGCAAGACTCCCCATTAGAGGTAAGCCTTTGCCGTCTCTTGAATACCTAATGTGAAACAGGCCACATCAGTCGTATGCATAATTTCTTAATAGCAACACTTCACAGAGAAACATCATTTCTGGGGGCAATTTAATTAAGATAAAACACAATCAAAACACCCACCCAAATCCAGAGATGAATCAGGGAAAGCCCAAAGTTAGAAAGTGTGAAGAGCTAAACTTGTTTAACTTTTCTATTACGTTAATACACTTTATGGGATAAAAACCTTTATTGATGGTGTCACTGTTAAGTATGGAGACGAGACAGTGATTTCAGCTTTTAGTGCACTGTGCACGTTTTTCACTTATTAAAATAAACAAAACACTACCTGTAGAAATGCAGATAGTTAGCCAGAGTAGAGCCAGCTTGTAACAGCAATGCGGTCGATAAAACCTTTAACACTGTATGCATCGGTCCCCCTTTCTTCACAGAGTTCCATAGTGACTGAACATATATGCAGGCAGTTACAAAGTATGCCAGGACCATCAGAAAAAAGAATTCATGTAATCCTAAAAAAGAACAATATTCGATTATCGGAGACATGTTAAATTTAGGCCATACATTACTTTGTACATTAAAGATACTTCACTGACAGGACACTGCAAAATTATAAAGCAGCCGTTACTTACTGTAAAATGTTACCAAAATGTATGAGTGGGGCATTAAGGGCATAATTCAGCATTTCAAACTAAGATTTCTGTTACAAACACAATATATAAATTACAAGTTATTCACCGGAGTGACTAACATACTCCTAGGCCATAGTTCCCTTTCCTCCAGCCTGTATGGGCGTCCCTGCCTTGCGAGCGACGGGACCAGAACCTTTTCTCCAGAAAATGTGCCTTTCCCTTTAAATTTGGACGTGTGCAGGGGAGTGGCCCTGGGAGCATGCGCACGCTTGACCCCTTTGACGCATCAGATGTAGTAACCTATGAGCTTTGTCTTTTTTTAGGGGGGAGGATGATGGGAACCATGGAGGAAAGGGGACTATGGACTAGGAGTATGTTGGTTACTCCGCTGAGTAACTTGTAATTACTCCTACGTCTCCTACGTCCCGTCCCCTGATCATAAAGCCCTGGGGAGGAGTGTAGCTGAACCTACTTAGGCGAACAGATTTCGCAGCACCGCCTGGCTGAAGGCTGCATCAGAACGTGCACGGATGTCCAGGCAGTAGAGTCTGCAGAAGGCTGAGAGGCTGGCCCATGTCGCCACCCTGCTAATCACCTGCCATGGTACATGTCTTTGGAAAGCAAACACTGTTGCCTTTGCACTAACCGCATGAGCGTGCATGTTCCATAAAACTCCTTCCGCTGAACCTTGTATGCTTCCCGAATGGCCAAGACCATCCACCTGGTTATTGAGGCCTTGGACACCTGTCCGCCTGGGTTTGCTCCACCAAAGGTGACAAAGAAAGCGTTCGACTTACTGAAGTCCTTGGTCCTGTCCAAGTAGAATTTCAGTGTTCGCCTGACAGTGCAGCACTTTCTCTGCCTCGTCCGCAGGACTAGAGAAGAAAGTTGGAAGTACAATCTCCTCGATGTGGAATAAGGAGACCACCTTCAGGAGAAACCAAAGATGGGTGCAGAGCACTAGTTTATTTTGATGAAACATTGTGTATGGTACCGTTGCCACCAGGGTCTGAATTTCGCTAATCCTAATCCTGCGTGCTGCAGTGAGGCCCAGCAGAAGCGCTGTTTTGATAGTCACCAACCAGATGTCAGCAACTGCCATCAGCTCAAATGGTTTATGCGTGAGAGCGCGGAGGACTACATTGAGATTTAAGATCCCAGACTGGATGCGGACGGTTACATGTCTTTATACCGAGATATTGTATAACGAATGCCCATATATCGAAACATATCTTGAAAACCTTAATATTAAATGCATAAAAAAAAAAGTTTCCGACCCCTAAAAAACCCATCCCGACCAATTCCCCCCAAAAAATTAACCCTTTACCCCCACCCTAAATATATTCGAGATGAAGGTTTCAAGATGTAAGTTTAGATATATGTGGGATTCGATATACACTTTTCAATATAAACACTGTATACCGATGCAGACGCCTGACTGGCGGGGAGAGCCTTGTCAAACTCACCAAATGTCTTTTCACCACGGGGTTGGAAGTCGAGAAAGAATGTATCCAAGTTTCTGTATGCTCCTATTGCTGCTAGGTAGGTCCTGCATGTTTCTACCTGGACCCCTGATCTAGCTAGATGTGCTGAGAATGACAGCACCTGGTCAAGGGTAAATGTTAGAGGGTCAACGCCTGTGTCTCTGGCCCAGAAGCAGAACCTAGCCCATTTGCTTCTGTATTTTTTGTGTGTAGCCCAGCTCCTGGCTCCTTGAATGATTTCCATGTTGTCCTGAGACAGATGTAGGTGCTGAAGAGTTATCTGCTCAGGTACCAGGCTGCTAGGGCTAGTCTCTTGGAGAGGGGTGGGTCACAGCCACCCCCTGCTGGACCAGGAGAGGGATAGTCCTCAGGGGGCAGGGTACTGGGGGGCAATTCGCCATTTTCCAGGGGTCAGAATACCGAGGCCTGGCCGGCCACTGTGGCGCTATTAGGATCGGCCTCAGGTGACAGGATTCCCTGTCCTTGTGAATGACCCTATGCAGCACGGGGGAGGGAGGGTTAGAGGAAATGCATAGGCCCACATGTTGTCCCATTGCATATGCAATGCGTCCCCATCGAGCCTTGCCCCCCAAGGAGTCAAACTGCTGACATGTCCGGTTATGTTCCATCGCAAAAAGGTCTATGTGAGAATGCTGCCACATGTTGAAAATACTCTGAAGGACATTCCTGTTGAGCTGCCACACGTACTTGTCGGACCCCAGCCGGATGAGCCTGTCTGCCTCGAGGTTCGACTTCCCCGGCAGATGCACCGCTGAGATCCATAGGCCCTGTTTGATGGCCCATTCCCATATGCTGAATGCTGATGGCCAGCCTGCACAACAGGGGGGGGGGCTGGTACCGCCTTGTTTGTTGAGGTACTACATGTACATGGAGTCCGTTTGAATACATACTGCACAGCCCCCGACCATTGCCAGCAAAGCCCTGAGCGTAAGCCAAATGGCCATCATCTCCAACCAGTTGATATGGTTCTGCTGTTCCTCAATCGACCAGAGTCCATGCACAGCATGGCTGCCCAGCCCCAAACGGAGATGTCCGTAGTAATCGTGTATTCAGACTTGGGTGGTTTGAACGGCATGCCCGCCCTAAGGTTGGAGTCCTGCTTCCACCACCCAAGATCCTGGTTCAGGCCCGCTGGTATGGAAACTGCCGCTGACTGTGCAACCCCCCCGTCCCCTTCCAATTCCAGTAGTCTGAAAAGTGAAGCTGTAGTCTCCTCATTTTGAGCCTGATGTAAGGCACCATCAAGATACATGCAGCCACTATGCCTAGCAGGTGTTGATATCAACATGCTGTGGTGACCGTTATGCTGATGAAATGCCCCACCGCTGCCACTTTCTCTTCTGTAGGGAATATCATCTGCTGCTGTGTGTCCCATAGGAGTCCCAGGAATATCAGGGTCTGTGTGGGCTGCAACTGAGACTTCTGGAAGTTGATGGAGAACCCCAGATTGTAGGGGGCAGTCATGAGCCCCTCCGCTGTGTTCCTGACCTGCCTGGGAGATTCCCCCGTGACCAACCAATCATCTGGATAGACGTGTAGGCCCTCCGACCTGAGCTGCGCTGTCACAGTGTTCATAAGCCCAGTGAAGACCCTAAGTGCGGAGTTGAGGCCAAACGGCAGCACCTTGTATTGGAAATGCAAGCCCATGACTGCAAACCTGAGGAACGAACGATGGGGCAGCCAAATAGGGACATGTAGATATGCGTCCTTCAGATCCACGGAGTACATCCAGTCTCCCCCACACAGAGACTCTGCTTTCAGAGCTGGCATAGCCCTTTTGAACTTCTGCAAAGGCAGATGAATGTTTAAGAAGGATAGATCTAGGACCACTCGCAGGCTTGCCTGGTTCTTTTTCTTAGTAGCGAATATGCGGGAGTTAAAACTCAACCCCTGCTGAGGGATTGTAACCTGCTCTACCGCTCTGCTCACTGTAAGTGAGCGTATTTCCGCTATGAGTGATGGTGTCCTGATCTGGGGGAGGGGCAGAGAAAAGGGCAGAGGAATGGAATGGAGAGGTGCAAGCCCTGTGAGACCAACACAACGCAAGGGTCCGACAACTTTGTCCACCAGGACTGACTGTGGAGGGCCAACCTGCCTCCCACTGAAGTGCTGTGGATCTGACGTGGCCCGTCATTGTTTATTTGTCTCCGAGGCTGGGGTGTGGGAGGGGGACTGGAAGAACCCCTTGTGCAAAGTCTTTTGATGCTTCTGGAGGTGTTGGCTGGGGGACCTGTCTGGCTGCCTGGCCCTTCAGTCTGTGAAGCCCCAAAATCTGCCAAATGTTTGGGTTCTATCCGCACAAGGTTGACCCTGGTAAAAGCTTGTGGCTGCAGGCTTGGTTAAGATAGCCAGTGACTTGGCCGTTGGGGAGCTGGTTTCTTTTTGTCAAGCTCCTCGTCCGTGGTGAGTAAAACAAATCTCCCCCTTCAAATGGTAGATCCAGAATTCTTTTCTGGACTCTGGGTTGAAACTTGTGGCTTTGAGCCCGGCTGTCCTTCTCGTGTCTGTCGCTACGCATGTGGCCCAGCTTGCAGTATCGATATGACTGACTGTGGCTTCCAAGTGGTCTTGAGCCACTATCTTGTCCTCTGCCAATCCTGCCTTGAATGACGCCTGCTTGTGGGCCAGAATGTCTGGGAGGAAATCTGCGATCTCACACCATAGTCTTATTTGCTGCGACAAGGACAGCGTCGGCATTTGCCTGCCAAAGGTCTTGCCGCAGGCCTCAAGGACCTTCTTCGCCTTGCCCAATAGCACCAATGTGGATGTGCTGGTGGAAGAAACTTGGGGTTTGGCGCACATGGAGGCCGTTCGCGATGACGGATGATAACGGCTGGGGGTGTACTGACAAGAGTAGTGTATCACCCTCTACCTGCCTAAACCTGGCCTCCAGCTTCTTGTTCACTAGCTGTGTGGAGTGTGGCTTAGCCCAACTCTTTTCAGCCAGAGCTTCAACATCCTTTTGCAGAGGAATGCCTGACCTGCAATCTGCGTGGATGGTGAGAACTTCTGCCAAGTCACACCAACTTTAGGCTGAGCCTTTTGAGGCTGTGCGATACCCAGGTACTCTGCAAGACTGGCGATCCCATCATGGAACGCTCTCGCCGACGCCGAAGTATCCTGTTCTTCCTCTTCAGTGTCTAGCTGGTTGCCTGCGTCAGGATGGCCCAAGAGGTCTGCCAGAGATGGAGTGGCCGGAGGGGGAGGCCCGCCAGCGCCCCGTGCAGTGGCAGGCATGGCCGTAAGCAGAGGGAGCAGGGTGCTTCCACTTGGAGCCTTTGACTGTGCCAGCCCCTGCGCAGGTACTGGCTGTTGAGGGAGCATGGGAGGGATTATGTCCAGTATAATGCCCTTAAGGATGTTCCCCATCTGCAGAGACCGCATGAGTGTTAGAAATTTCTCAAAGAACTGCTCCTCGCAGACTGGTTGAGAGGGCTCTTGCACCGGTGCTTGCACAGGTGGAGCCATGTAGCCCTGCTGTCTGTCCCCACTCAGCCTGTCACATGGGAATGAGGTCTGAGTGTAGCGCATGGAGTAGGTTGTGGACCATGTGACCAGTGACGTGGATGCCAGCGTCCAATTCACTCTGTGTCCATTCCCGCCTTTGGTGCTCACCCGACTGGCGTGCATCTGTTCTGGCCGCCAGTTTGTCTGCTTGGACTGCCATTTTGTCTGCCCCTATGGGGCGTGCCTCTGTACTTGACACAGGCCTGGGCTCGACCTGTTTGCTAGGATGTGTAGGCTCTGCTCCTGCTTGAACCTCAGTACCTTGCCTGGTAGGTTGTTGACCCTCGGCCATGGTGCCAGTAATGCGATTAGCGCTGCGTACAGGCACCCCCTCAGACGCAGACGTGGTAACAGAGCAAAGCCCCTCTGGACATGTCCCGGTGTTGAAGCCTAGTGGCTCTTTGGCTGTGGGACCGGGAGGATCCTTGGATCCCTCAGCCGTAAGGCCAGTAGCTACTGGAGCCTCGATACCCTTGCTTGCAGGACACGACTGGCCCCTCCTGCTGGTTGAACTCCCTGGGAAGGAGTCAGCCTTGCGACGTGCTTTGGAGAATAGTATATTCACCTTCTTGGTCTTCCTTCTAACATACTCCTTCACAACGTCCGTAGGGGATCTGTCGAACAGTTCCTTCCACGGCGCAAGCTGGTTCTTTAGGGATCGGGGGAGAGGGTGAGTGCATCACATTCTGAGTAGCCGTCCCATCCCTGGTCTTCCCCCAAGGCACCGGAGGCAGCGGACGTGTGGATTCGAAGTAGGAAATGAGGCACCTGTCGACGGTGTATCTGTAAAAAATAAAGTTAAATTGACAAAGAAACTAGGCAAAAAGGCGGGTTGAATCATAGGCTGTGAGGCTTAACCACAAGCGCTGGAGAATTCAGTCTGATCCCATCGACACGGAAAAGAGGACTGATGTGTGGCGCTGGTGGAAGGAGTCAAGGAAGCGCATGCTCCCAGGGCCTCGGCACTGCCCCTCCAAATTTAAGACGAAAGGCACATTTTCTGGAGAAAAGGTTCCAGTCCCATGCTTCACGAGGGAGGGACACCCATACAGGATGGAGGAAAGGGGACGGGACGTAGGAGTATGAAGCATATAAGTCTTCAAGTAAATTGCAGGTATCACAGAATTAAATAGGCATATTGAGGGGGAAAAGTCTGTAATTGAACATTTTATGTACTCTTACACACTGCTGAAATACAATATTTAATAGATACTTTAAACTGCCAATGTTTAAACAGTGTCCGGACATTTCGTCGAAAGACATTTCGTCGAAAACCAAATGGTTGAATATATATATATATATATATATTTTTAGGTTTTAGTTTAGGGAAAAAAGGGGGTTGGGGGACCCCCCCCTCCCAAAAAAAAGTGAAAATTAAAAAAAAAAAAATTCGACCATTTGTCTTTCGACCAAAGGGTTTCGACCAAATGTCCTGTCGACCATTTTTTTTCGACGAAATGTCTGGTAACCGTTTAAACAACTGTTTCTTGCTAGTGCAAGGTGAGGCTTTAGGCTTTACTGCATATATCCTTGCAATGAAGGCATCCCGCAGGCATCTGCGGTTCTCTAGATGTTTTCGACAACGACTCCCATGATCTCTCACCATTGATTATGATGGCTAGAGCTGTTGGGAATTGTAGTCCAAAACATCTGGAGAGCAAAAGGTTGCAGTCCTAGGGTGTAGCTATGATCGCCTTCACATCTCTGGCTGCTGACTTGTTTCCCTTTTGGGCTTGTAACATTGTTTCAGCAGGATTCCCTGCCCTGCCCTGCCTGGATCTCGCCTTCCACTGAAATGCATGTGTTCCTCTGGCTATAAGAGAATGGTGAGTGGAGGCAAGGGGGTTTGCCACTTGTGAAGTCTCGCACTTTTGCTGGTTTGTTGTCCCGCTGTTTGTTTTTTATTAATAAATTGCTCACCAATCCACCGGACTAATCAGTGGTAATTTTTCAACAAAAAGATCATGGAAGGAAAAGATTATGCAGCATGGTTAACTAGTGAGATAACATAATTAACACTTGAATAGGTTCTACAATTAAAATAAACATACTAGTGAGACTATTATTTCACATTCTGAGATGTCTATGCTCACTATTGAAAATATGGATTTACCATATTGTGAAAAGAAATGTCTAAATATTGAAATCCTTGTGTGACAGTGCAATTTGTATATGTCCTGTACTGAAATGCACTTACTCCTAAATACAAATAAAACACGTTATTGATTGATTCCTACATGCCAGAATAGAAAAATACACATTCTGCTGACTGAAACTAAGTACCTGATTTAATTAACTGCATGGCATACTTTGCACACAGCAACGAATGAAACTTGAGTGAAAAATCGGATTTCTTCCAGCAGCCTCAACCCGATTGGCTGCCACACCAGCCTTTAACCTATTGGGCTAGCCGGCAGGCGGAAGCCAGCCACGCACCCGATGGGCCGCAGATTAAGGGCCTGTCTGTGCCTGTGCGGGCCGTTCCGTCGGCCAGACACGCCGCATGCCCTGCCCTCCCTCCCAGGCTGATCCCACGCTTACTAAAGCCTTGCCCTGCAAATCGTGAGTACTACATTTGCTAATCCTCACCCCCACCTAGCTGGCAGAGATCCTGCCGCTCCCGCATCACCAATGGCATCCACGAGTCACACCAGTATAGAATATCACCCCCTCTTCACTGGTGCCGCTCCGAACTCCCTCTACTGTCACGTCATCACCGTCTACGACAATGAGTATTCAGCACGCCTTGGCCATCGACGCACTATAACAGCAGTGGTAACTAACAGCACCTTAACTTACCTATCCGGTGGATACTCGCAGCCACTATATTACACGGATTGCACAGAGAACAGCATGCATACGCAGACAAACTTAGGTCCTTGCTATACCTCATGCTAATAACAACTGTCCTCTCCATCCAAGACCTACTAACACTAAGGTATCGTATATCACGTTAGTGCAATATTAGCATCTCTTCCTGTAACACAACTGTATTGAGCTGCTGCATTGTCTATTCGCACTGCCGCTATGCTATTGTACCTGTGCGCCCGTGCCTGCCTAATTGCTGCCCAAATCTGATTGTACTGCAACGGTACGCCCTGGCCTGCCTATTTTATTCCCATATCATATTTGTATTGCCAAAGTGCGTCTATGCCTGCCTAACTGCTGACTAAAACATATTTGTATTGCAACTGTACAAGCCTAGCCTGACTATATGATGCCCATATCAGACCTGTATTTCACCTGTGCGCCCGTGCCTACCTTAATTGTAGCCCGGATCAGATTGTATTGCAACTGTATGCCCTGGCCTGCCTATTTGATGCCCATATCAGACCTGTACCTCAGCTGTGCGCCCGTGCCTGCTTAATTGTTGCCTAAATCGGATTGTACTGCAACGGTACACCCATGCCTGCCTATTTGATGCCCATATCATATTTGTAATGCCAAAGTGTTCCCATGTTTGCCTAATTGCTGCTTAGAACCGAACTGTATTGCAACTGTGCGCCGTGCCTGCCTACTTGACGCCCTGATTAGTTTGTACAGCCATTGTGCCAACCTAATCCCTGTTTTACCCACAGCATGGTGGATAAAGAGCCCAACCGGGAACACATCCCCACACACCTTTCCTGCCCTCCTTCTGCCCTCCACATGCCCTACACACCCTACCGCCCAACCACTCTCACTACCCTTCCTACCCAGTAGCTGATAGCCTAGAGAGCTCACAAAGCCGCTCTAGACATCCCCAACTCACTCCATGCCACCCTAGACCCACCATAATGAGAAACCAGCTACTAGGAGCGCGCCTCCCACCTATCCCTCCTAACACCACTAGGAAGGAAGAATATCAACAACTCCCTCCCCCCCACATACAGAGGCCTATTACCTTATCCAACTTCCACAAGGATACAAGACCCTCATCCCACGCAAATAGGGGAAAGGCAGTAGCACTGTTAGGCAGAAACCTGTGCAGTTCCCTTAGGGAACACTGCAAAAGATTTAAGACTACAGGTGTTGGCAGTAAACCCACTTGGTAGCAGTCTGTACCACCCAGATTTACCTGGTAGCTGTGGCTGAGCAGTCAGACTTCCCTCAAGAAGAGTAAGACAGTATGCAAAGTATACACAATAGGTACCCAGACACAATAATACAAGCAAACACTGACCAGAGCTTTGGTATCAAAGTATATAATTATTTATTTAAAAACACACGGTTTGAAACACTTCAGCACTCTTATTGTAAAATATTCTAAACACAGTTACTATTGTAATATATACACCCCTTTTCCTTATTAGATAAGTCACAGTAAAACACCACTTATTTTCATACAGAGGTGAGCGCTTAACTAGAGGGCACTCCAATAAGTTTGTGAGAAAGGGAGGGAAAAAAAGACAGAATATGGAAAGGTACACCTCTCTAAGATTCAGGAACACTGTTAGCAAGGCAGAAGAGCAAAAAGTCACTGGTGAGCCAAAGTCCAAAGGCTGGGCCCACTCTTACAGAGAGCAGAGCACAAATGTGCCCAAGATCACACAGTTACACTAGGCTTTGAAAGTCTTGCAGAGGGTTCAAAAAGAGTTTAGAGAGGCTTAGGAAAGTTTAGCCAGGGTATCCCAGGCTAACCCAGGTTCGAAAGCCGGGGACTAAATCTACCCCGTACAGTCGGTAGCAAGGGAAGCCAGGCGGGACACGGTACCTTAAGTGGGAAGGATCCTCCAGCGGTGGCAGTTGTTCCTTGTAGTGGGTGCAAGTTGCGTCGTCGTCCAGGGGAAGAGAAGATCTCGACTTGGAGGAAAGATGAAGATAGTTGCACTACCAGGGAAGAAACCAGCCGTGGAGTTTTCCAGTTAAAGGTGGTACCTTTGTTTCACGGTCGTGGTAAAATGTGGTATCCCGGTTGCCGGGGTGCTTGGCACAGGCAAGGCGGCCACGAGGTACGTCGGGAAGGCGAAAAGACGGTGAAACTGGTTATCCCCACCAGTTAAAGGAAGAAGACTCTCCGGCGGGAGATCTCCTCTGTCGTTGGGAAAAAGTGGTGAGACGGTCCAGCAGGACTCCACCGGTGGTGGTGTCGTGGCAGGTCGGCTCAGCTTCTCCCTCGTCGGATTCTTAGGTCCTGTGGCGACTTCTGAAGTTCCAGTCCCCAAAGCCCTGCTTTTATGCAGAAAACCCCCATTCACTCAGCCTAGCTGTCACTCAAACATGCTAAGTGGTGAGCCGGCCGGCTCACCACTTGGGCCAATCAGGACGGAGTGCGACTTGAGTTGCCCAGGCAACTCAGTCCAGGGTGCCTAAATCCCCCTCCACCCCTCCTAAGTACCCCAGACAGAGTGGCACCACTTTGGAGGGCTTCTGTGGAGAAGCCCGCCAAAAAGTGGAACAAAGGGCTCGACTTGGGTTGGAGTCACAGAAGAGAACACAAACGCCATTTTAGAATCAAGTTTTCGCAAAAAATACCAACCGGAGAATTAATATTAATTAAATAAGCCGGCGGTATGTTCGAGGCTACCGTAAATAATTAAATAAAGATAGTAGCCTAAAACAATAGGAAATCCCATAGGAAAATATTTGCGGTTGAATATAAAAAGTAGTATCCACTGCCACCAGCCAAAACTCGATCAGGGGGGACGGAGACGTGCCCCCTCGACTAACAGACCCTGGGGCAATCGAATTGCCCCAGACAGTACGTCCACAATATGATGGTTTGTACTGGTTCTGTTCAGAATTTAAGACTAGAAAAGTCAATGGTGACTTTACATGCCCTGGGAGACAGTAGTCAGTCCCAGGGTATGGAGTCTATACTGGGGGGTCACTATGACACCCCTGTGTCACTGCACTGAGGGTGCTGTGTAACACACATCACAAAAACACATGAAGCCCTATGGAGTAAAAGACCCCATAGCCCATTAAACACATCTAGATTCAAAGAAACACACTCAAATCATGGCCAAGAGTGAGGGTAAAAGAGTCTCACTTTTGGCAGGAGAAAAAAATAAACCCCAAAAATCCAGCAAAGCTGCTGGGGGACTCACTAGGTTAGGAAATTCAGCCTAAACTGAGAATTCTCCCTAACAAGCACCCTCACCTACTCCACTCCAATGCACCCTTATCAACGCTCGCTCATGCCACTGAAATTCACGACCTCCTCACTGATCTGGATCCGGACATACTCTCAATCACTGAAACATGGCTCCATGGCGCATTAGGACCAGCCACATGTCTCGCCCTCCCACCAGGCTACTCCATCTTCCTCCAGGACAGAACAGTTAGCAAAAGAGGAGGTGTGGCCCTCATAGCTAAAGACTCACATGCCATTAGACATATTAACTCTTCAGTGGGCGAGAATTGCAATACCCTCTCTGCCAAACTCTCCCTCTCACCCAACAATACCATCACCTTTCATATCATCTACCATCCCCCAGGCCCACTACTCGATTTCCAAGTGAATCTCCTGCACTTGCTATGTGATAACCTAAAAAACTCTACCAAAACAGTCTTTCTAGGAGACTTCAACCTCAGCTTCAATGATTTGAAAGACAAAGTAAGTCTTTGGCCTAAGCACTCCATGAAATGAGTTTCCTCCAAAGAGTCACTGACCCGACACACACACATCCTAGATTGGATAGCCAACCACAACTGTGCGGTAGATATCAGCTCCAACATCCCCTGGCCTGACTACAACCTCATACACTTCTTCATCCCGACCACCAACACTACTAAACCCACAAGTCCGGCCACCCCAGCACTAGTCAGATCTGCACGGCTCCTTACCAAAGGCAGGTTCCTCCCACTCTTAGAGGCTTCAGCGCTGAAACATCAGTTCTCTAATGACCCTGTGGCACTGGCAGAACTCTACAACTCCACAATCAAAGCAGCAGTAGACACCATCGCCCCGCTAGAGAGTAAAAAAGCCAGATCAAATAAACACTCCAACTCATGGTTCACTCCAAAACTACTAGTACCTCGCTCCCAGAAATGCTGTGGTCGCTTACCAAGTGGCAAGCCTCCCCTCACAAATCCACGGCAGAGGTCTACCAAACTCTGGCCACTCAATAAAAAAAATCCATCACGATAGCTACGGCATCAGCCTAGAACGCTAAAATCTCAAATGCAAAATCCGAATCAAAAGGAGCTATTCACTATTTTCGAGGAACTGGCAGCCCCTCCTACCAACACCCAAGAAAGCGTGAAAGATGATGCCTGGTGCACCAATATCCAGTCAGCCATGCTAAATAAAATCAACCTCCTCGAGAAAAATAAATAAATAAATAAATTAAAATCGCTGTGCGCTACACGGCACTACCAAAAGCTAGGCCACCCAACACACCTTTCACAAAGCCTAATAACAATGCTAATAAATGCTTCTCGGAAGCCACTGAGCCCGAAGTCTTAACCATCATGAAGCAAATCAAACCATCTCTCTGCAAGGTAGATATCTGCCATGTTAACCTTGTAAAAGACTGTGCAGATTCACTAGCATCATTCCTTACACTCTTCATCAACGCCTCTTTTGAAAAAGGCATTATACCCACCCACCCTCAAAGAATCATAGGTTCGCCCCCTGCTAAAATCAAAAGCTTCCTTGAATCCAGATCCGCCAAACAACTACAGACCCATAACAACTGTGCTATTTCTGCTCAAAATCGTGGACAATGCTGCCTGTGTACAAATAAAACATTTCCTGGAAACCAACAATATCATTGGTAAGAGACAATCAGGCTTCCGCCCACGCCACAGTAGAGTCTGCCCTACTCGACCTGAAAAACCAGTTGGGAGAAATGATGGACAAAGGCAAGCCAGCGCTGCTCCTGCTCCTTGACCTATCAGCAGCTTTTGATCTTGTTGATCACAAGACCCTCTGCAGGCATCTCAGGGATGTTGCCCTCTTCTCTCAGGAAGCCACGTCTTGGATCACCTCCTTCCTGGAAGGAAGACCTATGACAGTGTTCTCTGATCAGGCATGTGCTGCCCCGACCACTATCCACTGTGGAGTTCCACAAGGTTTCTGCACCTCGCCTACACTATACAACATATTTACCCTTCCACTTTTCATGGACTTGGACAATCACGGCATAGCATAAACCAACTATGTCGATGATACCCAAGTTCTCATCCCCCTCTCTTGCTCCTATGATCTCGACTTGGGCACACTCAAAAAAACATCCGCCCTCATTCAAGCCTGGATGGCGGCTAATGGACCGTTTAAATGGAGACAAAACAGAAATCCTTCTAGTAGGACCAAATGAAATTCTCAACAAACTTGACAGTCAATGTAAATCTTTTAAAATCAAGAACACCGTCATCACGGCCTCAGAAGCAGTCAAAACATTGGGAGTCTTCCTGGATTCCACCATCTCAATGACACGCCAAGTCAGCGCCATCGCCTCATCAGCAGCACTTATCACCAAGATCATAAATGCAATCAAACCGTACCTCTCCTCCAAAAACTGCCTCACCATAGCCAGAGCCAATATTGGGGCCAAGCTGGACTTTTGTAACGCTCTATTTCTAGGTACCTCAACAAAAAACATCAACAAACTACAAATCACAAAAAATAATGCCCTTAGAGCGGCATTAAGCATCCCTAAAAGGGAACACTTCTCACAGGCCAGACGCCACGCCCACTGGCTTCCTGCCAGAGAGCGCATACTTTTCAAAACCTTGACCATCATTCACAAGTGCCTCTCCCTCTCAGCCCCTTCTTACCTGGCTGAAAATATTTACAGAGCCACCTCTTCTAGACCCAAAAGAGCCCAACACTCCAACTTGCTCATCGTCCCCACCGTTAAAAGATCCAAAGCCGGGGGGTGCGGGGGAGCTGTAGGAGCTTTCCGGTCCTAGCACCCAAAAGTTGTAACTTTCTACCTACCTCTCTCAGGA
Organism: Ambystoma mexicanum; assembly: GCF_040938575.1. NCBI lineage: Eukaryota > Metazoa > Chordata > Amphibia > Caudata > Ambystomatidae > Ambystoma > Ambystoma mexicanum. The sequence continues at coordinate 134,868,147 of NC_090941.1, read as the reverse complement.
ATGAGACTTCGATCACAGTTTTCAGGAAAGCACTCAAAACCAAGCTCTTCAATTAGCCCCACCGTCAAAGATCTCTTGGTCCTACTGTAACCCCAGGACTCGATTAAATCATGTTCTGTAACTGTCTGTTTTTGCTGTTCTATTGTGCCATCTAAATGACTCTTAATTCGGTTGCCTCCATAAATCCTGGTCAGAGGTCAACAATGCTAAAAAATGGTCTTGCTTTCTTTTTCTAGGGGGCATTTTAACTCTTAGTTTCAGAGCAGCCAAAGTCAACTGCGTTATTTTCCCTCTGACTTGTGCAGATATCATATTATAAAGTACATATTGACTTTACTTGATTTTGTTCTTTGCTGAGGCAGAGCAGTGTCGCTTTTCTAAAAGAAAACATCACTTAAAATAGCTGTCTGAAGAGGGAAGATGACTGCTATATATCGGGAAGTCCACTGAGAGACCTGTGTCTCTAATACACTCTTAGGGCTGGGGCAGAATGAATTACCCATCCCCAGCAGCCCTTCTGAAGCACAAGCACTACCTAGATGAAACCTTCACTGTGCCTGCCAGTATTCCACTGATGGTTAAAACACATTTTGCCCCACCACATGCCCTTGATTTTACCTCTACATTTTGCATGTATGTGTCAGCTGTGCAGTGGTATATTGCTTTCACATTAGTGGTTCCCATACTTGGGAAAAATGTTGATTGGGTTTACCCTGAGTTTTAGCTTGAAAGCCAGCTAGTTATTTGATGAAAAGGAAGCTATACAATGTGTTCTGCCCAAAGCACTAGCGAACCTGAAGCATTGTATGAGATACATATATTTTACATTAAGTAAAAAAACGTGGACATTATGGTTGCAGTCCATGAAAAGAAAATAATCCTGCTATTGTTTCTAAAGCTACCATGCCTGCATCTCCACTACAGTTATGGGGCATATTATTCCGTTATCCCACGAATTAAATGTAAACAAACCATAAGCCTTTCTTTTATTTCGTTCAATGTCTTTATCGTTGTTGAAATCTGGTTCAAAGTTTGGATATGCACGTCATTTATGGCATTAGGAGTAGTGGATGGATTATGTTTTTTACTATGGTGGTTATACAGTTATGGATCGCTAAGAAACCATCACTGGTGCATTTTGGGGGGTTTTGTTTCTTGAGCTGCAACCATAATGTCCCTTTAAGAAACATGTTTCCCTAATTTTCATAGGTTTTTATTAGGCCAACTTTACTATAATGTTAATTTCAAGAAGGTTTGGTCTGTGTGCAGGCCCAGGCGCCACTTACCCCATTGCCAATCCATGAGCCACAGGCTGCTCGGGATTGTGGCCAGTGGCAACTTTGTTCGAACCATGATGTTCAACCCTGCTCTAGGCCCCAGCTAAGCCACTCATTGAGGGAACTATGCGTGGCCTGCGGCTATGTGGGTACTTTGCACCTGTTCCAGGCATGTGGGTCACTGGCGATGACTTGTAGAGATAGGCAGCAGCAATTATGCCTGGGGCGTGGAATTTGGTCTTCTTTCAGCCATGCCCCACCAAGCCACACAAAGGGACCCTCTGCCGTTGGTGCCACCAAGTCAGACAAAGTGGCCACTAAGCATGGCAGAGCCATTGGGGTCCACAGACCCACAATGGGTGTAGTGGGGCCACTGGGCCAGGCTGCCGGCCAGGTACAATGACTACTTTAGGTGACTTGGAGCAGCTTGGGCATTGCCAAATATCATGGCCAGTGACATATGGGCACACATTGGGGTAAAGTAGGCATTAGACATCTATAATGTCCAAGCCCAATGACTAGGCACAATTCTTGCCCATGGGGTACCGCAAGGGTCGGTCTTGGGCCCCTTTCTCTTCTCTTTGTACACATTGCATCTCGCAGCTATTATTTCCTCTTTTGGCTTATCTCACCACTTTTACGCCGATGACAACTGTTTCTACCCTTTTCTTCCTTTTCTCCTGAAATTCATCATACTCTTTCGGCTTGCTATTAAATCTTGGATGTCTTCCCACTTTCTTACTCTTAATGCTGGGAAGACTGACGTACTGTTTTGTCCTGCTAACAATCTTTCACCTTCTTTCATATCTTGTCCTTCTAAGCTCCCAATCTCATCTACAGCTCGTAATCTCTTTCTCTCATCACATTTCTCTAACCTCTCGCTCTTGTCATTTTCATCTTCACAACATCCGTAAGGCTCGCCCGTTCCTCACATTTCAAGCATCTAAACTCTTAATTGCCTCTTTAAATTGACTTTTCTACTGTTCTACTGCTCTGTTTGGGCTCTCTAATTCTCGTCTTGCTCCTCTTAGATCAGGATTTAATTCTTCTATTCGTCTACTGTCTTTTCTCACTTTTCAGGATTTTATTTCTTCTCTTGCAACACTCGGTTGGCTACCCTTTCATTCTCAAATTAAATTACATTTTCTATATCTTGTTTTGAAGTCTCTCCATGATCTTGCCCTTGGCTACCTTGCTGCACATATATCCTTGTACATTCCCTCTCGCTATCTTCAGTCTTCTTCTCAGTTCCGACTTTTGGCTCCTCGTTCTCCCTGTGCTCAGTCTCGTTTTTGATCTTTTGAACTTCTTGCCCCCCCCCTTCACTGGAATGCTCTCCCACTTTTTCATTCTATCTCAGTCTACTTTCTCTTCTGTGGTTCCTTAAAATCTCATCTACTTCAACATTCCTGAGTGATTGTTTCCTGGATCCAATTGCTCATTCACTTTCATTGTACTGTTTCTCAATTTTACGTTCAGCGCTTTGGCTTAAGGTGCTTAATAAAAAACAAATAAAATACAAAATACAAATACTAGGCCATGCCACAGGCAAAGTGGCCATTGGCCATGCGATTTTCTCACAGACCCAAAATGGTAATATCAGCACAGAGGTCACTTTGGGTGGCTTCAACAATTGTGCCAAGCAAAGTAGTCATTGGCCTTGGATACAGAGCATGGCCAGATATCCCCAGACATACTAGGGGTATAAAGTAGGCCTGGGCTAGTGGTCACTTTTTGTGGCTTTGTGGGGCGAGGGACATAGCTGAAGTCCATGCCCTAGGCTCATTTGCCACCGACCATGCCTACAGGCCATGGCCAGTAGTTTCTGCACCACAATGGGGGAACATGGCCCCTGAACCTGGCTGCGATAAACATTCAGTGACGACTTCGGATGGTTTGGTGGGGTCAAGGGCATGTCCCAGGCAAAGTGTACCTATGCACAGTGGGTAATGTCGATATGATCTGGAATATCATTAAAGAAATAAGTAAAACAATTCAGTGAAAAAAACGTTTTGGTAAACAACGTTACGATAAAATTGGCCTAATAAAAACCTATGATATTTATTTTAAAAAAAGGTCTTAAAGGTAAGTTATGGTTGCAGCACAAGAAAAGAAAACCCAAAATAACACCCACCCCATTGTAAAACAACTATACATCAACTCGCCGGCTGGAGCAAAATAGCCATAACTCACACTCTGCCATATACTACCCATGACATCACATAAAACGACAAAGAGGGGGTATATGTAACCAAATGTTGAATAGGACTTCAACAGTGAAAAAGACATTAAAAGAAGAAAGGAAAGACTTATAGTTTGTTTATACGACATGTGGGAGGACACAAAAATAAACAGCATAACAACTGCAAAATTTAAATAGAAGAGAACTTTCTCAGGGCAATTACCATATTGAGAGCATATTGCCGTTTTACAATGGCGGTTGTGCAGTTCTGGTTGCTTTTAAATAAATAACTGGCAACATTTTGGCATTTTGCTTTCTTGCGCTGCAACCATAACGTCCCTTTATGAACGTATTTTCACTGAGTTTACATATAAAGATATTTAGCCTAGACTAAGACATTAACCTACACTAGTGACCGGAATCTATCCTTGAGCAGAAGACATTGCACAGCTTCATTTTGAAAAAATAACTAGCTTGCAAGAAAAATCTCAGAATAACAATCTAAATGTTCCTAGATATGTAGTCTTAGTGAAACTGTCACTGTACAAATGATTACTTTTCCCTCACCAGGAAGCTTGTGTACATAGATGTAGAATAAATGACTTAAATCGCTGTAATGTTCTTTCTGATCGATGTTCCTCCCACAGACTCCTCATCTGTGATAATCCTATCCGCAGCTGATCTTCACAAACTTTTTCTCCAACAAGGGGTGCAGCACGCCCCTGTGTCAGCTCCGCCCGATGCACACGACATGAGAGCACTATATATCTAAAGGTGCTGCGCCCCGTGACATCAGCCCTCCCTCCTCCCCTCTCAAGCACCTTGACGATGAGGGACGGCAGAACTGATGATGTACTGGCTATGTGTCAAAAGGGGCAGGAAGGGAGGGCCAGGAGGAATCTGTGGGAGGAAAACCCATCAGAAAGAACATTACTGAGAGTGAATTTGTTCTTCTAATGGATTCCTTACTCCCACAGATTCCTCCTTTAGGATAGACTTTTATAGCAGAACATGTAACTGGAGGAGGGACGAGAGCAACGCCACTACCTTATTACACAAAACTATTTAGGACTGCCCTATCAAAGAGCATCCTGTCTTAACCGGGACTGCAGGCAGTAATGTTTGGTCAATGTGTGCAGCGAGGCCCACATAGCCGCCTGGCACATGCCAAGAACAGGGACCACTCTCTGTAGGGCAGAGGTGGCAGCAGGTTCACAGGAAAAATAAGCAGAGACCCTCAGGCACCTGCTTACAAGCTAGATCATAGCATTCCTAAATCCACAGTGATCCACACTGGTACGGTCTTTTTGGTGAAAGCCCTACCAGCACGGGCAGCAGTATAAAGCACAAAAAGCTGGCCATCTTTCCTGACATACCTTGTCTGAGAGACATAATAGCTGAGGGTCCGTACCTGGACTAACCAATGGAATGCTCCTCTGACTTGGAAGGATGGGTGGCGGGTGAGGGGAAAATAAAAAAAACACAGAAAGGTGGAACTTTTTGAGAATGATGAAATTCCAAGAGCGCTTTCAGGAGGAAGGAGGATCTCACTCAATGTCACCTTCTATTTGGAGAAAACCAAGTAGGGAGGTTTACCTGATAAATGCCTGGAGCTCTCTTACCCCTCTAGCGGAAGTGATGGTTATCAGGAAAATCACCTTACGGGTGAGTAATATGATAGTATCTGAAGGGGCTGAAATGGAGCACCAATAAGAAACAAACGCCAAATTCAAATCCCACGCTGGAACCACAAACTGGCATGGAGGAAACTGATTGCACAAACCCATACTAACTACATAACTGTTGTATTTTTTTTCTTTTATTTAAATCAGCTTATTACAAACGTTTTTAAAACAACATTTTTTATCTCCTCTTCAACCTTTAGTTTTCATGCTCCGTCAATAAAGAGTCCAGTTCCTCCAGAAAAAAGGTTAGTGCAAAGGTCAGTTTTCCATCCTCTCCATCATGGATCTTTCTCCATCAATCTTCCTCACTGTAGGTGGAGAATTTTGCGAACTCCGTCCCCAAAAATTTGATTCTCATTTCTTTTAATTTCGGGCATGAGATTATCAGATGTTTTAACGTCTCTGTTTCACTGTTACAGAATCGGCAATTAGTTTCCATTTTCTCTCCCTTCCTTTTTCTCCTATTTTTAATCTCAGACGTGTGGAATAGGTTCAGCCTTAGTTTTAGAAAGATGTTTCTTCTCCTCGGACAGGGAAACTTTTTTAGGTACTTCGGTATCACATTTAGTGCCTTACTTTCCCATGCATACTTTTTCATACATACATGGGCTGCCCGCTGATCGACCGTGTTGATCCAAATAGGCTCCCATAGTTTTTTCTTTACTGCGTTGGGATTTTGTTCCAACATCTCCTTTGTCGATGTCAATTGTGCTAGCGTATTTTCACAGTTCTTTTTCCAGAGCTCGAAGACATCTTTTGGGTTATTCGTTTGATTTGGTCTCAGTATTTCATATTGCGGAGCACATTCCTTTTCAATGATTTTCCTATAAATAGATACAGTATTCCATTGTACTCTCGCATGAATTGAAAGCAGACCCAGTTCATATCTAATACAAGCGTTCGGTGTACTTTGAGGCACTTGCAGAATCCTCCTCCAGAACATATTTTCGCACTGGAACCATAAACCATAAGGACATCCAAACATTGCCTCAGCCCCATGGATTAATGCAGGGATTACTTTCGCTTTGTAAAAATCTATGAGGAGCTGATACGAAAACTTACCATATTTTTTATGAAGCACTGCTCCTTGCACTGATAACGCCTTACATTTTATTTTTATATTCTTCACCATCGGTTCATCTGTTATACTAGCACTTATTTGTACCCCTAGGTATGTCACCCGGGTTGTACTCTGAATTGTCTCATTTTCCAGCATCCACTTTGGTCGACCTTGGTTTGAATGTTTCTGTCCTTTTAGATAAGATAGCTGGACGATTTCAGTTTTTTTAGCATTTATTTCCAGCCCATTCAGCTTTATGTAATTTGCGAGTGCTGTTAACTTGAGCCGGAGCCCTTTTGGAGTTAAATCTAGTAAGACGATATCATCAGCGTCCCATTTATTTTAGGCGGCAATGCTGAGATTTCCTCAAGAGCTTCTCCCACATCCGCAATTAATAGTTTGAATAGAGTGGATCCAAGCAGACACCCTTGTTTTACACCTCTTGAGGTGTCAATCTGTTTTGTCAAGGTGCCACTTTGATCAAGGCGGATTCTGATATTTGTGCCTGAGTGAAGATCTTTAATTGCTTGTAGCAGGCTCGGGGCGCAACTTAACTTGGCCATCTTTTCCCATAATAGATCTCGGTTTACCCCATCAAATGCATGGGCTAAATCCACGAAAGCCGCAAAGATTTTTTTCCCGGTCCTTATTGATTCCATCTTTAGTAGCTTTAGGATTAGGAGGTTCAGCCCACAACCAACGCCCTTTACGAAAGCAGTTTGTCTCTGGTCGTACGCCCCTGCTTGATTGATCCATGAGGTTAACCGATGTAGTAGTTGTGTGGCAAATACCTTTCCTATCACATCGAGCAGGGCTATAGGCCTATAGTTCTTGGGGTCCGATCTCTCCCCTTTTTTAAAGATCGGGACAATAATTGCGGACTTCCATGCGTTTGGAATCCTCCCTTCTTTAATTATTTTTTTGAATAATGTTTTGCAGAGTTCAGCCCATTAATCTGGATGTTCTTTCAGCATTTTATTTGTAAAGCCATCTGGCCCTGGAGCTCTCGACGAACTGATGTTTTTTATTGTTACACGAATGTCTTCTTTGGATATTTCAATGTCCCAGCTTGAGGGACAAGGCATTACTTCTTTTATCTGTTTGTCTTGTCTTTCAAAGAGCTTAGAGTAATGCTGAGTCCATTGTTGTTCCGAGACCATGTTTGTTATCAACGCCCCTTGGGGCGCGCCTATGTTGTTAATTATGTTCCAAAAATCTCTCAAGTTTTTGTTACATTATTATTACATTAAGTTTTGTTGACATTATTTTTTCTGCATCTTGTTGTATTATGTGTCTATGGCGCCGTATCCAGTTCTTATATTGCGATTTCAACTTTCTCCTCTTTTCCCATACTTCATTTGAAACCATCCTCTCGAGGGCTCTTATTCTTTGCCTAGGTTCTCTCGTTTTCCTTACGATGGTTGGATCAAAAGCGTGAAGTTTATAGCTGTTCTGTCCGCCGCTATTACTGGTTTTTGAGTACTTCTGCAGAGGTATGTCGTATTCCAGATACTCTTGGTTTTGATCTTGTTCTTTCACTGTATTGGTGAGGACCTCGATATGTTTATTATTCAACCTTAGTCTGTTTTGACCCGGGACTATTTCTATTTTGGTAGTCCACTTTTTGGGCTTTTCATTTTGCTCTTTCTTCCAGCTTATTTTAACAAGATTGTGGTCACTTTCTCGAGTTTTTATTACTTCCAAGCTTAGTATTTTCCTTGCTAAAGACTCGCTGGCATAGAAATAGTCCAGTATAGAGTTTTGGGATCCTCTTTCCCATGTTGATTTTGCAGGGATATCCCCTTTTGTGCAACCATTTAGCATGCTCATCAGTCTGATCTCCATTTCCTCAGACCATATTTTCCCCACTTCCCTCTTTTTGTTCATGTGACAATTCTTTGCAAGTTTCGTTCCACTCTCTTGTATCAAGTTCATATTTAGATCTCCGCATATTATTACCTCCAGGGTCCTGCAATTTCAGTTCATCAAGAGTGTCGCATATTATATCCACAAATTCTAAGTCTCCTACTCGCTGGTGATGCCAATATGTATTGAGTATATGGAGAGTCGTACACCGAGATCTGCCTTCCTCTCCGCATGTTATTGAAGTCAATTGTATGTATGGATTGATATTCATTGCCTTATTGATGTACAGACCCTTGCTTCGTTTCACTAGGGTCAATAGGCTGGACATCGGGCGGCCTTTTTTGTTCTTAATTGCTGCGTTGCAGGCTACCTCGTAGCCTCCTACACATGGAAAGTTCACCAGCCAAGTCTCTTGTAAGCATATAATATCTAGGTCCAAGAGTGCTTTCAATGGATTACTAAATAGATGAACATGTCCTCTTGTGTTCCACGACCTACATTCAATTCTAGATCTATCCTTCTTCAAACATTAACTTTGACTTGAGGGGAGGAAAGCTCTTGTAATCCACAACCAACCATTATCGATCACACCTTCTTCAGTTGCTGCTTCTTCACTGCTTGACGAGCCTTATTCTTGCTTGTTCGCTGAAAATGTTATCCTCATACGTTTCTTTGGGCTTACGTCCTCATGGAGTACATCATCAACCTCCTTATTATATAGTTCCTCATTTACAGGCTTCTTTCCTTTCTTCTCTTTTGTACTTTCCATGTTTTCGATCACCACAATGCTATTTGGGCTTTGCAGCTTCAGTCTGTTCACCGGCTCGCTCTCCTCCCGTATGTCAAAGCCCAAAGTCTGCATCTCCGACCTGCTTTCTAGTAATATTTCCTTTATAATCTTTGAGAAGAGATGGATCCGCACTGTGTCCATTATTTCCTCATCCACAAATTCTACTATTTTGACATTGTTTGAGGAGATTGACTTGAGGTGGGGAATGTGGTGTATCAGTTGCATTACGTTGTACCTATTCAGAACCAACCCGTCATTCCTCGGGCTACTTCGTTCCAGTAATAGGGTTATATCACTTGGCTTCGAGCGATCATTCGACTTCTTTTTCCACGCTTCTTTTCCTTGCCTCAATTTACTTTCTTTTTGACCATTTCCTGATTCACATTTTTTTTTCGCTCCTTTTTTGTTGTCGTAAGTTACAGGTTTCAGTTGCCCTTGTGTTTCTCGCCTCACTTCTAGATTCAAGATTTTTTTTCTCTTTTCCTCAATTGTCATAAACCATTTGGTCGGTGATTTCAGACCCGTTTTTAGGGTCTGTGTTTTTGAGATGTTCTTTATCGGTGAGACGAAGACACCGCTTCTTTTTGAAAGTGGACTTTTTTTTCATTGTTTTTTTTAGGGATCGAGATTCTTCAGTAACGGATTCCTCCATCGTCACAGCTCTTGTCTCATGTGTTTGGAGGCTCTGGTCAAGGGCTTCCCCCTCGTCTGTTTCATATGTTGAGATATTCAATAGTTCCTCAGCGGTTATTTCTTCTTCAATGATGTTATTGCACCCACTACGGTCTTCCGGAGTCCAGGCAGACTTTGTGACACTACTTCCTTTGTTCTTTACTTCTGAATTTATTGCCTCCCTGTTTACCACTGGGTCCGTTCGAATTGTCACGTTTAGGCCTTTAAGTTCCTTAAGAACTTACACGATCCTCTGGACATCTTGTTTTTGTTTTGCACCATGTTCTTTGTTTCCTTTTTACACTTTCCGTTTTGTGTTCCTTCTTTGACTAACGGTTCGTTTTTCTTTCCCTTTCCAAAGATTCCATATACTTCACTTGACTTACTAGGGACATTGACCCCTTCTTTGGGAATTTGGTTGGGGTCTATTGTTACTCCTTCTGCCATTTTGGACATAGAGGCGGTTACAACCTCTTCCACACTTGTGTCTGTTGAAGTTTCTTTTTTTCCCTGGATCGAAATGTGTTGGACCTGATCATTCGTTAGATCTACCACTATCTTATCATTGTTTTCCTCTTGGTACTGCTCTTTCCTATTTGCTGTTCAAGTCTGCATTACTTTGAGTTTTGCTGTTTGTTAGGAGGACTTTTGGGTCTCTCTCTGACTCGTCTGCACTTTTGTCATTGCATTCCACATGCGGACAGGAGTCTTCATTGAAAGATGACCCATCCCGTTTCTTTCTTTCGCCTTCTCTGGCCCCTTCCATGCGCTTAGTTTGTTTCAAAATTGTAATTGCCTCTCTTGCTAATTCAGCAAATAGCCTCTTTTCCTCCGCGTTGTTTCTTAGTTGCACTTTAATCAATCTATTTGAGTCCTCTTTTTTTTATTTCTCATTTTTTAGTTCTTGCTCCCATCCTGCCATGTCCATTTCCATCTTGGTCATTTTTGAAGTCATGAGTGCCAGTAAGGTATTTTGATCTTTATACGTTTCGTGAAATTATTCGTACAATTTTGTTAGGGGGGCAACGAAATTCCCATTGCCGACATTAAGTATGGTCTTAGGTTGTTTGCAATCTTTTCTGCCGTGGTTTGCGCCGTTTTTACTTTGTTTACCCTTTGCACCTCTGAGGTGGGGCAAGCGTATTCCGGCTCTTCCCTTGTTTCATCCTTCTTACTTTGGGAAATTCTCTTTGAATAAAGGAGGAGTCGGAGGAGGATTCCTCAGAGGAGTCCGCCGAGGTAGAGGGTACCGACGCTTCTTTTCCTATGTCGAACGTAGGGCCACTCTGAGTATTCTTAACCAAGTTATTCTGCAAGTTTCTCTTCTGTGAGCAAACTATCTAGGATACGGGTTTAGCTCCATTCTCCTTTCCTTTTAGTGGCTGATCTCTTTTTGGAGGGGTAGTTGTTCCTCGTCTTGATGGCAGATGTCATGTGCTGGTATTTGGATCCATTCCTAATTTTTCAAGTCTGGACTCACACAGCATGTTTTCATTTATGTGGTCATTCCCTTGTTTTTTGGCACCTATTTGCCCATTTATTGCAATGAGGTCCATTAGCAGATGGTCCGCAACAGCTAACGAGTCCCTACGGCTCACCGTTATTTTAGAATTATCTAGTTGTGTTGTTGCAATTCCTTGATCTGGCTCATTAAAGACCTCTTCCACCAGTGTATGTTCCACGCTATCCTCTTTATTTCTTTCAAAGTATTTTCCCAGCTCCTTTTCGGTTACTTGTACCGAATGTGTTTTCATAGGGCAGTGGGGGGTGACAATTTCGTGCTCTAAGGACACACTTCTAACATCGTTACCCTTGGAGCGCACCTCCCTCTCGACTGCGCTTTCCCCTTCCCCACTACTGCACAGCTCACTGTGCACGTGACACTCTCCCAGCAGCTGTGCGTCACGCGGCCAGTCAGGGGGAGGGCTCTCGCAGCAGGACGGCGGCTCACTGCATGAGTAGAATCTTGCAGCGGGAGGACAACACTGCAAGGTAGGGAACAGGTTTGTGTTGTGTTTTTGTATGGGGGCTTCATTGTTATTACTTTTAGGACCATCATGTCCGTCTACATTGTACTTTTCGTCCTCTGTGAAAGACTCCTCCTCATTTTGTAACCGCCGCAAGGCGGTACAAGCAATGCAGAGATGTCCCTCATTCACTACTCCCTCCACCGGACACAGACTCGACTCAGCATGCCGCTGCTGCAAGCTCGCACCGGTGGGAAAAGCGGCGATTTTCTCTTCTCCATTTGCCGTTGCCCTGCATATGTGTGCACAGCAATTTCTGTGCGAGGCCCCCCTTCATCTTCCCCACGCCTCTCACTCGCACTCGTGCCACGGGTTGAGTCACTTTCTCCAAATTTAGGCCATATAGGTTTATCAGTATTGTTATCACAGCCACTTATGTTCAAGGGGGGGGCACTTACTTGGGATTCTCTGGCCAAGGTCACACGACTTTCCAAGATCTCAGTACCTACAGGCACCGGCACAGGTCTCCCGCACCGTATCTGAGCTCTTGTGCCGGCGGCCATTACGGGCACACCACTATACGTCTTCACGTGGGCTTCAGCACTTAAAGCAGTCTGCTCCATTGGGCGGCAGACTGCTCTTTCTCTTCCGCAGTCGGCCAGCCACGGTCACCAGGAACACTCTCTCACACTTCGCGACGCTCCGTGTCTGAATGGAGATTTTGTAGTGGTGGTAGGGTGCTCCGCCCAACACAGTAGACAGTGAGGAAACACTCCAACCAACTCCAATAGACAGCTTGGGGCTCCACACCAGGAACACTCCCTCACACTCCGCCACTGTGGTAATTTTGAAGAAACAAACTGTAAGAGTGCAGATGCACGGGTCTTACACAGTGGTGGCATGCTTGTTGGCAAAGACTAGTAATAAAAGAAAAGGAAAGGAAAAAAAAACGATTGTACCCTATTTCTATAAGTGGTTGTCCTACGTCAACAAAACAGTGTCCAAACCTGTTTCCGTCCCTTACACTAAACTAAGAAAAAACTGGGTGTCTTCTTGATGCAGAGGGAGGCTTCTTACGTTCTGGAAAGAGACTTGGGTGCTATTCTTGATGAGAAAACACAAGTGACTTTTTAAATACAGTTCCTAAATATCAAAGGGGAGTCCCTTCACCTTGTTCTTTCTCCAGCTCAAAGATAGAAGCGTCAAGTCTGGTGCACCATCCTACCAGACTTGACTATGTATCTTGGAGTTCCAGAAAATGTCTCGTCCTTTGCTAGATGGTCCTTGACCTTTTTGGTTCACCTTCTTGCACCTCTCTTTCTCCGTTATTTGCATCCCAGGTCCCCCTGCGTTGTCTCTGGGTTAACACAACTTGCTCTATATCTTCTTTCTCTTTAGTGAGGCCATTATCTTCTCTCAGGCTCTCCCTGACTTGTCCTGGGCCCCCACCCCTTGACTGAATTCCTTCCATCCTGTATGGGTCCTTGACACGTGTGTTTTGCTTCTGTGTAGGTCGTACGACCTCATATGGGTCCCAGACCCTGCTGTGCTGCGTTTGTGGGTTCTCTCCTTCTTCGTTGTGCAATCCACGTGGGTAGGCCTCCCTCTTCCTCGTCGCGGTATGATCTGTGTGAATGGAATCCTCTACTCTACAGAGACACAGAGGTGAAGGGGGTGAATACCGCATTCTCCCTAGGCCATTGTCACTGGTCTCATGGAGGACTTCTCTACCCATGAGATGCACCCGCTGAGTACCAACCCCAGGTCGACTTTCGGGTAGTGGCCTCACCTCCCTGCCCTCATGGGAAGGGGCTTTCCCCATGGAAGCTGTGACAATACCCTGGTATTCGTCACAAACCCTATTCAGGGGACCGCTTAAAAACCAAGATAGCAGCTAGGTATCGCTTCATATTGCCGATCTGAAGGTAGAACTGGGTCAAAAGACAGCAAAAATATCCAAGACAAGGAGCAAATGTTAAGATAATGACCCTCATGAGTTTGCCGGTATCCTGCCGGTAATTCCGGCGGGATACCGGCAAACAGACCTACCGTTACCAGTGCGTGATATCCCGGTATTACAGGTGCCGGCAACAGCGGTAATTCCCCATTCCAAGGAGTCCCATGGGCAGTTTTTTGCCGGTGGGGGCCCGATTTACCACCAGCTCTTGGCAGGAGGTAAATCAGTCAATCCCCATCAGCAAACTTGTAGTTTGGCGGTGTAGGAAAAGTGGTGTTAACGGAGTTACCACCCCTTTTAACGCCACTTTTTCTGCACCTCCAAACTAATGAGGCCCAATGGGTCCAGATCCCTATACCGATTTACTTCATCCGCAGCATAAATTGATTTAGTTCTGTGCCTCTGAGCTGAGAGGAGCACATCCAGGGAATCGTCCGACAAGTCCAACGCCTTGTAACTCAGCCTATAAGTAGCCAAGCATGAAGGATCAGGCTGCTGATGTTCAGATGGAGCACCAGTCCTTCTGATTGGGAGAGCAGGTCAACTCTCGGTGGAAGAAATGTGCTCCGAGGGAAACCACAGTCCGCTGTGACAAGTGAGCACCCCAACCTTTCAGGGACAAATCTGCAACTAATGTCAGCAGAGGCCAAGTTCAACGGAACGTGCCCTTCAGTTGGTTATCCTTAGCCGAACCACCACACAAGGTCTGAAACAAAACGACTCTATGCCTGAAGAAGGTCCGACATGGCCCTAAAACTACTATCATTACCAAGAAAGCAGTCACTGAAGTGTCCTCATGCATAGCCAGGCCTCCGGAACCACCAGGATGCAGGAGGCTGCGAGACACAGCAGATGCAGAAAGGCTGAGGAAGGAACTTTTCCCTAAGATTGCAGGACATGTAGAATCTGAGAGAGATGCGTCTCTCAATTGTCCAGTGGAAAGATTCTGCTCGGATGAGTTTCCAGGAATAACCCAATGAACTAGAGCGGGTGGGTTGAAGAAACGTGGGACTTTTTGATATTCAAGAAAAAGCCGAAGCTGTTCAACCGGCCAAATGTGCCGAAGACGTCTGGTCTGGTGAATGAGCCAAGTGTCCAGGTAGGGAAAGACATAAATGTCCTTCCTCCTGAGGCGAGCTGTTACCACTGCCAGCAGCACAGTGAAAACCCTGTGTGCTAAATAAAGACTGAACGGCAAGACTCTGAACTGGTAGTGGTGTTGACCTGCTATGAACCTCAGGTACTTCACATGCCCATTCACCTGAAGCAAGTCCTGCAGATTGGGGGCTTGAAAGATCTGGCAAGCATTACCATCTTGAATTTGTCCTTTCATAGATACAAATTCAGAAGCCTGAGATCCAGTATCGGACGCAAGCCTCCGTCTTTCTTTGGTACCAGGAAATAAATGGAACACCATAATTTGCAACATACCGAGTGTGGAACCAGTTCCTTCATGCTCTTCGAGCGAAGCTGGCAGACCTCCTCCAAGACAATGGGGTCTGCAGGCAAGGCTAGGGTGTAAGGGAAGTGGTCCGGGGGACACAGAATGAAATGGAGACAGTAACCCTCAAGAACGACCTTTAAGGTACAAGGGTCAGAGGTGGTCCAGAAACCATTCCATGCTGAGCAGGGGAATTCTCCACCTCACAGGGGACTTGGCATGCAAAGAAAGATGATGTGGAGGGTTGCTGCCAGAGGTCAAGATTAATTCTAAACCTTTCAGCCATCACCTCTTTTGCTTTGCTGTAGTCGCCCGGAGTTGGACGAGTATGCCCAGACGCGGGTCCCGTGCCTGCTGGGCCTAGAGACCTAAGGAACTCCTCACTGATGAGACCCAGCGAGGCTGAACATTTTTTGGGGATGCTGGTGGTCTTGTGCAGAAGGGGTGTGACCAAGCAGTTCTGGCTGGGCTGCTCCTTTTGGGGTGGGACCAAGTCTAATTTGCATAAGGTCTTTCCCCTTTTGTAATGGCTTGGCAGGCGAAGAAGGATGGTCTGGAGAGTTGCCCAGAGCAATGCCATAGGTTAAGATTAATTCTAAGCCTTCCAGCCATCTCTTTTGTTTTGCAGGGGACTCATGACAGAATGTCTCACATGGATTTTGAACAATGGGTGGCTGAGGGGACAATGACTGCTGCTGATCAACCCCTAAATGCACATCTATCTCTTTCTCTTGGGAAGTGTCTGCCTTGCACTCTCCCTGGGGCAGTTTGGTCTCTACTCCTGAGGGCATGGAAGGTAAAATGGTGAAAGCTGTGACCCCTTGAGGCTGGCGCAGAGGTTTGCCGCATGGCCAACTCTATAGACTTTGTTGTTACCTTGGAGGATTGAAAGTGCTAAAGGGCATCATCATCCTTGGCCCCGAACAGGGTCTGTGAGTCAAATGGCATGTCCAGAAGCTTTGCCTGCACACCCTGTGCAAAGCTAGATGTCCTCATCCAAGAGTGGCATTGTACCACTGTGCATGTGGCCATGGATTATTTGACACAGTCAGCTGTGTGGTGGCCAGATTGTAGAATCAAAAGGGAAGCCTCCCTGCCATCCTGTATAATGACCACAAATCTGGCTCTCTCATGTCCTCTTCAGGGATGTGGTCTGCTTCATTGATCGCAGCAGACCAAAGACCAAAAGAGAACTTCACCAGGGAAACAAGAAGCGTTTAGGACGCCTGAGAAGCCTGAGTGAAACACCTTCTTTCCCCATGCATCCAATCTCTTACTCTCCGTAAGGTGGTAGAGAAGGAAAGGTGGATCTTAGGGAGCATGACGATGCTTCTTTGCAAGGGCTCTGTTGACTACAGATGTAGAGGTAGGCCTTTCCCACACTTCTAGCAGTGGACGGTTAACTGCTATGTTGAACAGTAGCAAAGTGTCCTTCTTTGGGACCGCATCCAGGAGGTCCGTTAATTCGAAATCCTTAAAATAAAATTTAAAAGGTGTGTGAGAACAGATTTGTCAGCATTGCTGAGCTCTGGCCAGGATATGTGGGGGGGATATATTACATAGAATTCTTTTAACAGAAGTTGGATAGCATTGAAGGATCATGGCCAGCATGACAGCACCTTGCACAGTAAAATGAAACCGATCTCTGCTGCTCCAAAGTTACAACGAGCTGCAGGAAGCAGAGGGACGGTTGAAGGGTCACAGAAGGGATAGCGACAGGTAACTTGACGACTAATCTCACTATAAGACAATGTATTTTTCAGACAATAGATAAATACTTCTATCCTGTGTGCAATTGAGTCAGTGAAAACAAGTATTTTGTTCCAGTTCACAGAATGCACAATTTTTCATTCTAAACTATATAAAATCCAATCAATACAATATGTTTATTTGTAGTTGTCGGTAAGCACATTTCATTATAGGCTATTTGCAAATTATAAAATGTCACAAGGATTTCAGTATATAGAAATTGCTTTCACATGATAGTTTTGATTTTTAAACATAAATCATATCTTAGTTAGTGAGCATAAACATCTTAACATGTGAAATAAATGTTTTCACTAGTATATTCCTTTTCATTATACCATAAACATATAGGAGTTTTCTGGCTGTATGATATCACTATTTCATCATGCCATATCACATCATTGTTTCCTTACATGATCTACTTACTTCATCCACATATATATATGAAATGTACCATATGACGGATATAATTATAAAAATTGTGTAAACGGGCAAAACTATCCCTAATTGCTAATTAATTATATATAAAGACATGCTAAATTACACCCCCACTGTCCCCTCATAATAATGCTGTTCCTCATAGGAAGCATTCCCGGTTTCTTACCCAAACAGCAGGTATGAACCTGTCAGTTTATGTTAAACATGCCTACATTAGGCATTAGTCCCACCACACCTACCCATGATGTCCCAATTATTACCAAGGTCTTAAGGTCTGGCTAGAGAGCGCGCTTGCTCTCTTCCCAATCTAATCCATACAGATAGTACAGGGGCCCTGCTTTTAATCAACAGGCTTCTGTTGAATATCTTCTGGAGGGGACAGTATTGCCAGACGTCCTTCCACAAGAACCAGTTCATGGGGAAAAAATGACAACTTTTACCAATCACTTGTCTCTTTCTGAACCTCCCTCTCCCTCAAAAACAGACACATGCATTCAAATGTAAGTACCAATTCCAAATTATTGTAGGCCCGTTTTCTTATTGTTTCTCTGCACCACACAATTCCGAGACACCTACTCGGACTTCAAATCACAGCATCCACAGGGGCCGCCACCATTTTGATGAGGACCCAAAATGAACGCAAGCTGCATCATCTACGAGACTACAAAACCAAACATGCTTGGGCGAGGACCATCTTTGATGAAGTGTCACAATAATGCTGGCCACTTCATCCATTGATATTATGAATTCCAGCATGATTGGGAATGGCACCCGTCTTTGGCTGAGGCTCTCATTGAATGCCAGCTGGGCATTTGTGCTGTTTGGACTTTGCTTGCCACTTTACTGATGCCTTTTACTGCTTCCATCTGGCCTGCTAAGCATACTGGGCACAGGGCTCTTAAGACGAGGTGCTGGTGAACTACACAAGAATGAAATCTTCCTGTTTTGGTCATATCTAGCACATAAATGTTGCAGCCTAAAGCCATGTTATGCACATTTATACCACCAACATATTCCCGAAAGTGCAAATCGTGTGACTAACAACGAATTTTGAAAATATTATAAACAGGGGGTGGGTAGGTAAGAGTAAATAGCAGTGGGGGCGGTGGGTGAAGGGTATGGGGTACCACTCCATGTAGCGCAATTCAGAAGAGGCGCGCTACCCTGGGCTGGATTCTTTAAAATGCAGGTTAGGAAAAACAAGGGTTGATGGTGTCACCTACATCCGTAATCACATTTCCACTGTGCTTTGTCCCGGATGCCATTAAGCAGGCTTCCTTGTGAGGCTTGTGGCAAGAGATGTGGCACCAAGGCAGGCTTTCTGTGTTGTAGCTTTAATGAACATTTCCATCCTTGTGTCTGACTAAATTAGTCAGCAGCACAACTATTAGCACTGCACCAACACAGCTAGCCTGCTGGTGAGTCTGGGCACGGGGGAGGGGAAAACATTAGTTTCTGTGTGTCTTCCACTGCCTGTATGTTTGTGTTTTACTGACTCTGGGCAGGTCTGCCTTTCTGTGTGGCTGTTCTATGGTGTGACTTTGTGACTTCATTGTAAAGTTGTGAAGCCTCTAGGGAGGTCACCTGATCGGGGAGGAAGCAGGAAGGCAGAGGGAGTGAGGTAGGTGGAAAGGGTAGAGTAGGGGAAACATTATGTTAGTATAAAGTCAGCACTTGGAGAATAAAGGTGTGTGCACTGGCTTGCCCCTGTCAGTGCCTTAGTGTTCCAAATTGTAAGGCTGCTGTGTGGGACTGTGATACTAGGTAGGGCAGTCCCCTATCTGGGATTAAACACTGGCGACGAGGCGGTTGAACCAACCGTGGCTTTACTCAAAGCTGCATGGAAGGGATTGCACGTACAGTGCATTGCAGTCAGGAGCGGAAACCAGCGTCCCGATGTGGAGAAATACTCTGCTGACAGCTGCCTGCTGTCCAGAAATTCACGGATGCACTCGGCTCCCAGAGTGCGAAGCCCGCACTGGGAAGCAGTGAGCAGGAGGCTGCCGCATCTAAACATGCCCCAGAGCAAGCGGGACCGCGGGCATTTGAAAACAATATAAAAAGGTGAGCGAACGCGCCAGGAGGCACCCAGGCTGCAGGCGGCTGGAACAAGCAACCCACGCACAAGGGAGGAAACCGTGGAAAGTGAGGTTTGCAGGCCCTCAACACATGAATGTTTACATGTCCAGGTATGGCCATGCTTCCCTACCTATAAAGGGACAGGAAAGACAGTGGGAGGCCTGGGTACAGAAGCGATAGTACAGGAAAAAGTGCTGCCCGAATGGCGGTCACACCGAACATCGACATTGTGCGTCAAATGGAGGCCCAAAAGATATATTTGCTACCTGGTAGAGCAGTCCCAGTCAGACCACTGGGTCCGGCCATTCATCGCCAGAAGCGCCTAGAAGGCAAGGATCTCTATGCTTTAGGGAATCCCACTGCGAAGGAACGGTCTGCCGGCTGAATTCCTAGTTGACACGGGGGCAACAGTTAATCTCATCAGTGAGGAGGTCTACGATGACACTCCAAGTATCCCAAAACTCAGACCAGCAGAAGTGACAATTTTCCCTTACGGATCAAAGACCCCACTACCGTGCAAAGGGTATTTCATGGCAGACTACAATTACAGAACCCAATCTAAAAGGATACCCATCCACGTCTTGGAGGCTGCCACAGACAGCGGGTGCATCCTGAGTTTTAGAGCAGCACTGGACATGGGGCTGATACATGGGCTATACCGTCTCATGGCCCACAAGTACATGGACTAATCAACAAAAATTGAACAGCTATTCCACATGCTATTTAAAGGTCTATGGAACTAAAGGGCAGACAGATCACCCTACACACCAACCCGGAGGTGCGCCCCGTGGCACACTATTGAGGAATCCCAAGTGAAAGAAGATCTGCACAAACTGCTGGAGCAGGTCATCAATGAGTCAGCGGAAGGGCGCACCCCAAGGGTCTCGCCGATGGTCCCGTTCCCCAAGAAGGACTCATTCACCATTAGGTTATGCGTAGATATGCACCGCCAGAATAAGGCCATCATGAGAGAGCAACACCAAGCCCCACCGGCCAGGGAAAAAAGAAAACCCGGCAGATTTTCTGTCCTGCCATCCGATCACCTCGGCTGAGTCGAGCCCCTCGATAGCTGACCAGTGAATAAACTACATTGTTCAAGCAGCGACCCCGAAGGGTGTGAATATCCAGCACATTGCGCAGGAGACCGAGAATGACCAGGCGATCAAAGTCATCCTATGATGTCTTGAATCGGGCTGCTGGAAGCAGGCTAAACAGGCGGGAGAAGGCGCCAGTCCAGAAGTACAACGAGTCATTGGAAGCCTGCCCCATGTCAAAGAGGAATTGACCT
Source organism: Ambystoma mexicanum (assembly GCF_040938575.1). NCBI lineage: Eukaryota > Metazoa > Chordata > Amphibia > Caudata > Ambystomatidae > Ambystoma > Ambystoma mexicanum. The sequence goes on along the minus strand of NC_090941.1, from coordinate 134,847,699 downwards.
GGGGGGCGTGGCTTGCGCGCAAAGCAAATGGCCGCCTGAAGGGAGAGCTCCGGCTCGGCCAGAAAATCCTTTGAATAAATATCCTTCCTGAACCGTTCTACACACGAAGAAGTTGAAGTTTCCAGTGGCGAGAGATCTCCTGCAGACACCCTCCAAAAATTGGACAAAATCGCAGCTGTTCGGCCGAGAAATCCTGAATCGAAAGAAGCACCGGTTGGGAAGAGGCGGCGTCGCCGGCCGACGGCTCCGCGGCAGAACCACTAGAGGCCGCAGGAGGGACAGGCCGCAGTGGGGGAGGGGCACGGCGGAGAGGGAAGAGAGGCGTGGAACCTCCTGGAAGAACCAACGACGGCCCGGTTTTGCTGATCGCTGCTCAAGGGAGGAGGGGGGCACGACTGGGGGCACGCCGTTGGAGTGCTGGTGAGCACAGCGGCACGAGACCCAGACCTTCTGCCTAGCGGCCGAGGAGCGCGGCCGATAATACCACCGTTCCGGCGACGTAAGTGAGTACGGGCCCCCATCGCCTCCCTCATCCTCTACAGGCACATTACGTGGCTCAAAATACACGGAAGTAGCCACGCGTCGCAGAAAACAACTCGTAGTGCGACTGGCCTCCAGGGGAGGACATAACCCACTTTAGGGTCGCTCACCATCCTATATGGGCCGCACTGAAAGGAAGGGGGCAGGAGGCAAAAAGGTGGGCCCAATGGACTCCTTCGCTAATTCTCAAGCATGCGGGGTGTCTGGTGGGTCGCAGCACCCCCCGGACAGGCAGGAAGAGGACCCCTTGGAACGCCTGGCGACGATGGTCCAGAACGGGTTCATGGCCGTCAATGTCAAGCTGGATGACATAGTGGCAACGATCGGATCCTTGAAGGCCAGAGTAGAGAAGGAGAGTGCGCGAATAACGGATACAGAAAACAGAATCAGTGCAAGCGAAGATACGATATCCCAACATGGCCGAGATATAGCCCTACTCCAATCTGAACTGCGGAGAACCCAGAGTAAGTGCGATGATTTGGAATCCAGATCCCGCAGGAACAACATACGAATCGTCGGAGTAGCGGAGACCTTCGGCAAAGGGGACATGGAGCGGCAGGTGGAACACCTTTTGAAAACTATCCTTGGTTCCGACTCTCTTTCGGAACATTTTCTGGTCGAAAGGGCCCACCGCATCCTGGCGCCACCGCCGAAGCCCGGAGCACCACCGCGTACTATTATAGCACGCATCCTCAACTATCGAGATAGAGACGCAATCCTCCGGCTCTCCAGGGAGAAAGGCACGTTGCACTTCGAGCATGACAGGATCCACATTTACCCTGACTTCTCCGCTGGAGTGCAGGCTCAACGCAGATCCTATGAGCCGGTAAAAAGACAACTCCGGATGCGGAATGTGCCCTATGCCCTGATTTTTCCCGCGAAGATCAGAATTCAACATGGAGGTAGGGCCCATTTCTTCGAAAACCCCAAAGAAGCCATGGCATACGTGGAGGCCTCTATCCCTCTCCCTCCCAGGGACAGAACACACGATAAAAACGCCGGAAACCAGCCAGGGGCAGAGGGACTGGATGCGGCAGACTGAAGGGCCTGCACTGTCGTAATATGCCGCCGGGAAACATGTCTCAACACAAAGAATGGCCTGGACATAAACTTAAGGTAGGACCGGGCCGTGAGCCCCCGACAGGGTGGTCGGACAGCGACGGCAGCTACCCTCAGGAAAGTTCCAAGGTTATTTCAGGGGTATGCCCATCGGGGAAGTCCCGAATGTTATTGGGCAACATCGTCAAGTTGGGGTGGATGATGTGGGGAGGGATCCAACAGGGTGGGATAAAACCATTTATGTTGGGATATACGGGACTCATGTAAGGAGCTTGGGGAGTTGGGGGAGCTCAGTTGGGAGGGTGTTTCAAGTTAAAAGTGGTGGACACAACGCTACACAGGACATCCGTTCTGGGACGATCGGAATGAATATGATGAGTCTAACACACAGAGATGGCATGTAACGGAGTAAAAGATAAGAGATTGAAGTTGAGGCTACTTACTTGGAACGTTAGGGGCCTGAACAATCCAGCTAAATCAAGAAAGTTGGGAGCCTATATTACTAGACATTGCCCACAAGTGATCATGCTGCAAGAAACTCATGCACTTCGCAAAGTTAACACGGCCTTCTTGAAGAACTGGGGTCATAACCGATACTATACGGAATACTCCACACAGGCGAGAGGGGTCCTAACCCTCATACATCCCTCGGTTGGGTTTCGATGTGGGAAAAGTAAAGTGGACATGTTGGGTCGTTTTGTCATAGTATGGGGGAGTATAGCGGGAAGGGAGGTGGTGCTGGTGAATACGTATGGGCCAAATCTGGACGATCCCGACTTCTATGTAACTGTGGCACTTGAAATAGGATGCACGGGTAATGAACACATTTTGTGGGGGGGAGACTTCAACACCATCCTCGACACCACGCTGGATCGCTCCAGCACAAAACGCCGGACACCCTCCAGAGCGGCAGAGATGCTGTCGCAGATCCTGTCACAAATGGCACTGGTTGACTCCTGGAGAACACTGCATCCATGTAGGAGACAATACACATTTTATTCGTCGGTACATGATTCAGAGTCCAGGATAGATTATTGGCTGGTTTCTCTAAGCCTCATACACCAGTTAGACAGCTGCGAAATACTTCCCCGTACTTTTTCAGACCACTCCCCTGTTATGATGACAATCACGCTAGAAAACATAACACCCCCCGCCAGAAGATGGAGGATGCCACCAAATATCCTCAGCGACCCTGAGGTAGTGGAGTCTTTACATATAGAGGTGGGGCATTTCCTCGACACCAACAGGGGTTCAGTGAATAGCTGCCACACTCTATGGGAGGCCTTTAAGGCTTGGGTGAGAGGTATACTGCTTTCTAAGTCCTCGGGTATGTTGAAGGCGGTTCGGATAGAGCTCGAGGAAGTGGAGAAACGCCTGACGAACCTGGAGGCTAGATACACTAAAAAACACGATAGAGAAACCCTTTCGGACATCAATCGTAACCTGCTAGAATTCAACAAACTGGCTAACAGAGAATTATTGTACATGTCAACCCCCAGCAGAGCGCGCAGATATGGTGAGGGCAACAGAGCGGGACGCGCTCTAGCCAACTTGTTGAAAGCTGAGAGGCAACACACACCGATTTCCAGCATACTGTTGGAGGACGGTTCAGTGGTCACCAGTGAGGAGGGGATAAATAGGGAATTCACCCGGTTCTACTCTAATCTATATTCCAATCACGACTCGAAAACGCCCGAGGAGGTGGAGGCATACCTCCGTGGCATCACCCTCCCGTCGCTACCCTCCGAATACAAGCTGGCAATGGACCAACCCTTGACCACTGAGGAAATCGCCGATGCGATAAAATCTTTGGCCAACGGGAAGGCGCCGGGCTCGGACGGGCTTGGTGCAGAATTCTACAAGGAGCTTAGTGAGGAACTAACCCCGGTGTTGCTGTCGGTGTGGGAGGAGGCTGTGGAGGTGGGTACTCTCCCGCCATCAATGAGAGAAGCCATAATCACAGTATTGCTGAAACCCAGGCGACCATCCAGTGAGATGTCCTCTTACCGCCCCCTCTCTTTACTTAATTGTGAAATTGTGATGCAAAAATTTTTGCTAAAATCCTGGCCACTAGACTTCTCCCACACATGCCCACGTTGATACACCCTGATCAGTGCGGCTTCATCCCTACCAGATCGACGGCCCTCAACCTTAGGAGGCTGTTCGGTATAATGGCCCAGATAAAACCGGAGGCCCAGGCAGTGGCAGTCTCACTAGACGCTGAAAAGGCGTTTGACACGGTGTCATGGCTTTACCTGTTCAAGGTGCTAAATAAATTTGGTATAGGTCCCTACTTTCTAAGATGTGTTGGGCTGTTGTACTCGGACCCGGGCGCCAGAGTGCTAACCAACCGCGTGCTGTCTGACTGGTTTAAGCTGGGCAGGGGCACGCGACAGGGATGTCCATTTTCCCCTATATTGTTCGCCCTCACGATGGAGCCGGTTGCAGCAGCAATCAGGGAGCATCAGGGGCAGAGGGGCATAAAAATGGCAGGTCAGACCCAATCCATATCCTTATATGCAGACGACACACTGTTATATATTAAAGAACCAGATGTACATTTAGGCCCTGCGATAGAGACAATACATGAGTTTGCCGAGTACTCGGGCTACAGAACCAACAGGTCTAAATCCGAGATATTCCCCTTAACCCCTGCCACGAGATGCCCAACCAACACATATGGTTTGCAATGGTCCCCCGCCAAGCTGAGATATCTGGGAATAGTGGTGTCCACTGGAGCAGCCTCTCTTTATGCTGACAACCATGATCAGCTATTAGACAACATATCTACTAAACTTAAGTTGTGGACACGGCTCCCCATTTCTCTCGTTGGTCGAGTGGCCATACTAAAAATGGTAATACTCCCGAAATTGCTATACATATTCACCAACATTCCGCTGTGGCCGGGGGCACAGTTTTTTGCAACCCTCCGATCACTGGCGGTGGAATTTGTCTGGGGAGGGAACACGGCCAGGATGAAATGGGAAAAGATGGTGGAACCTTATGACAAGGGGGGAATAGCTGCCCCGGATTTCGAATTATATTACCTTGTAGCACAGGCCCAATTTATCAAATACTGGTACGACGACCTGGACACCTCCCCACATGTTGTTATCGAAAAGCACGCCGCTCTCCCTACCAATATAAGGTCCATAATCTTTAATAAGAAACATAAGGATGACTGCCCATTCCACCCGGTTAGCGTTACAGTACACGCGTGGTCTAGACTCTTCGGCAGGCTTGGAATAGTAACCCCTTACTGCCCGGAAGCACCCTTCTGGAACTTTCCCGGTATAGCACCGTCCTACGATCCGGGTATCCGTACAAACTGGGACCCAGATGGTGAGTTTAAACTCCGGGACATATACCCTAATGGCAAGTTCATAACTTTAGAGGAATTTAAAGTAGGGATGGGAAGAGATCCGCTGAAAATATTGCAATACCATCGCATGCGACTATCTTTTAAAGCTAGATGGCCTCTGTTCCCGGAGGAACCACCCACCCATCCATGCCTGGATGTGTTGACTGCCCAAGGGGGAGTTAGTGTCTCGGGGCTATATGCAGTTATGCAGGCAAACACACCCACAACAAACAGGATCAGACTGACATGGGAATCTGACCTGGGGATCACGATCCCGAACGAGAAATGGGAGAAATATTGTGCTCTGACAAAAGGAGTCTCCATCAACGCGGGTCTCCGCCAAATCCAATTCAAGGTGTTAAATAAGTTACATTATACCCCTCAGAAGGTAGCGAAATTTATACGAGATGGATCGAGCAGGTGCCTGAAATGTGGAGACGAACAGGCCGACTCATTCCACATGTATTGGAGGTGCCCACTCATATACAAGTTCTGGGGTGAAGTGGCATCCATCCTAGAAGATATTACACAGATTCCAGCGGACCTAGCTCCTCAGAAATATATATTTGGTGACATTGGTAAGATCTCAGTAGTGGCCCGGCGATTATTCAACGTTGCGTGCGCAGTGGCCAAAAAATGTATATTGCAACAATGGAAAAGCACGAACGCCCCGAGTGCAAACCACTTCCTTAGAGAGCTGGCCTATGTCAACGAATGTGAAGAACATTACATAATGTCCTTGCCAGGTACATGCAAACCCAAGGACATATGGGGCCCATTCAGGGTATACTTGTGTGAATTGGGGTCGGCTGGAAACAGCCCCGGGGGAACTGATACTGTGCCAAGTGTGTAAAATCGTTCCACTGTAACCAAGTTCCGATATTGGAGAAACGTAATGTGAAATGCTATGGTATGTTATGTTGTGTAGTAAGTGTACCACCACGATTGTTAAATAAAGTTTTAAAAAAAAAAAAAAGAGGAATTGACCTGGTCAGAGGAAGGCATGTTACTAAAAGGGAACAAGATCGTCATTCTACAAGTGCTACAAGGATGGGTACTCGCCCTAGCCCATGAAGGTCACAGGGGGATAGTATCCACCAAGAGACTACTGAGACAAAAGGTGTGGTTTCCCCAATTAGACACGCAGGTAGAAGTTCTCCTCAAGAACTGCCCCACCTTTGCTGTAATCAACCCTCACACAAAGCCTGAACCTGTGAGCATGATTGAACTGCCAGAAAAAGCGTGGGATGAGATTGCCATTGACTCCTTTTCGGCCCATCAATGGGGGAGGGATAAACTGATGAGTTTGACAGCTGCCTACCACACCATCCTGGCGCTTGATAAATGTTCACCGCATACGGGGTATAGAGAGTGGTCAAATCAGATAACAGACCCCCGTTCACAGGACAAGACTTCAAAACATTTGCAGAAATAGATGGGGTTCAAACATTGGAGGGTTACACCCCTATGGCCGCAGGCAAATGGGACGGTGGAATGCTTCATGAGCAACATAAAACGAAACGTCCAGATCGCCCACTTAACTGGAGAACCTGTAGAGAAGATGTTATAGCAACTACTATGTGATTACGGAACACCCCCCACAGTCCGAGGTCATGTTTGGCTGCAACATCAGGACTCGGCTGCCACATCTCACCCTCATGGAGGAACCCTATGTGCATGATTGGGGTATGCGTGAGCAAGATGCTCTGGAAAAAGAGAGCATGAATCAGCGGTCAGATGCAGTCCGGCAAGCCTGTGAGAGTGATATACTGCCAGGGGATAGAGTGATCGTCCAGCAACCCTGGATCCACAAGCACACATCAGCGTTCAGCAGCACTCCGCTTACAGTCATGGTAAAGGGGTTCCTCATCACTGCAGAGGGCAAAACAAGGAAGATGACCCGCAACTCATCACATTTCAAGAAGATGCCGGGGTTTGTCATGAGACAAAGTGGAGGAGAGGAAACCGACCCTATACCCTGGGGTACCTTGTACAAAGGAGATCGAAGCGTTGGGCGATGATCTAGCAGATCCCCTGGGTAGGCTGAGCCTGTATCGAGGCCAGGTGAGCGGCACTGGCCAGCCTCAAAGAGCAAGAAACAGACCGCATAGACTAATTAAGGAGATGGACTAAGTGTTAACGTTTGTGTTTAAAAAAAGGGGACGGTTGTGAAGCCTCTAGGGAGGTCATCTGATTAGGGATGGAGATGGAAGGTATGGGGAGCATGGTGTGCGGAAAGGGTGGAGTTGGTGAACCGTTTAGTAAGTATGAAGTCATCACTTGGAGAATAACGGTGTGCGGGACATTGCTTCCCTGCGTCTGCGCCTTATTTTGTTCCAATTCGTAAGGCTGCCTTGTGGGACTGTGATACTAGGAAAGGCAGTCCCCTACCTGGAATTATACATCCATGAGTGCCTCTAAATCCAAATGTGCAAGTCATTCCTTTGATTCTGCGTTCCTCTCCCTGTCTCTGCTTGTGTGTGGGTCAATGCCTTTGTGCGCCCATCAAACCTTTATGCCTGCCCTCAGCATGTATGGCTGTTCATGTTTGTGTCTGAAATTAACAAGGTCGGTTTACTCTGGCACAGTGAATGATAAGCAATTTGAACTATTAGTACAATATTGTGAAATCTGTGCAAATTTGTAGCATTGTTGAGTTCTGGCAAAATGTACTAATTGTCAATAGCATTGTTTAAGGGGCAAATAGGTACTGTTAAAGCCAACGGCAAGCAAATACAAACATTTTATCAACAAGTCCACTTAACATTTATTGGCACCCTCATGCTGTTGTCCCTCACGCTATAGTTCAAATGAGATTTCAAATTCCTAATTTGCATCAATTTTTCCAAAACTTTGTTTGAAAGCGAACCAGCTTTTATTTTTGCTCACAATCTTAACCTGTGTAGACCAATATGCTGCCACTGTGTCCTTCAGAATTGACTACTGGACATAACTTTTCCCTAAAGTTTCTTTTGAACAACTGTCACACTGAGATAAAATTATCTTTAAATTCTACCCTATCTTTCGCTCTGAACAACAACAATAATAAATATATGTTTCTATCGAACTTTATGTAGAATTCCTCATGTTCTAAGTGATGTAACACTAGCTGTTATTAACCAATTCAATGGTACTGTAATCAACAAATTGACCGATGAAGGACGAAGGGCTTAGTTAATACTGCTGAAATTAAAAATTATGAAATGGTGACTTTACCCTGGTCAGAAGGAGTGCATAACAATTGAGCCGGTGAAACATGGGGTGGAGAGTCAAGATTGACTCGTTGGGTCTCTTGGGAGTCGTGAGCCAAGGAGGCACCGGTCATGGACTTGTTGAGGTAGTCAGACGCCAGCGAAGACTTCGTGGCGATCATCAATTAGATGGTTATTGAAGACGTGGTCATGTTGTCCACCTAGATGCAACCTTTTCGCTAACTGGGCATGTCAGTCCTATAGTATCCTCAATTGCTCACACCACCAACCTAATTAACGCCAGCAGGCCTTTCCTCTCCACCGACAGCTGCCTCACCATCGCCTGTGCACTTATTAGCCTGAACTACTGCAATGTCCTATTTGCTGCCACTTCCACTCACAACATCAAAACACTTCAATTCATCCAGAACAATGAACTTTGAGCCACTCTGAACATCCCCAGGTGAGAGCATATTAAGGCAGCCAGAAGAAAAGCTCACTGGCTCCCAATTCCTGATCTCTTTACTTTCAAAACACTGGCTATGCCTCTCCAACTCTGATTTGTAGGTGTGGACCTTTAGCTCCGCCCCTTCACTTAAATTATACCCACCTCTAGATTTACTAAGTACGCCTTTTGTCCATAAAGCAAGTTTATTGTACAAATGGCAGGGAGGGGGCATAAATGACATCTGTCACACTAACCCGGGTCTCCCTGAACCACACAAAAACACATAATATACAGTTTGCAAGAGTTAATACACTCCTCCAAATACCGTTACAATGGCATCCCCCAAACATGATTGGGTTCCCTGTACAAGGAAGTCTAAAAACCCACACAGTTCATTGGACACAGACATTATAACACAATCCCCTAAAAACATAGAATTACAAGGTTTACATTTTCAACACACCCCTTCCCAAAAACCTCTCCATATTTGGTGGCAGCCTGACCTCTTAGTTATACAATAACAGAATTCCTGTTAATGAAGCACACACACCTGCCCTAAAAATAGCTAAGCACACGAAGATGAGAGAAAGACACAGATTCCCTTTTGACCTATTTGAATTTGCTAACCGCACTGCCCAAACCAGTCCGGTGTCCGATTTTTATGACTACTGACCTTTCCTATTCACATGAATTCCACCCACTCTCTGACAACACAATTGCTCTCCTGAAATGCATTACTACTGATCTCCATAACTGCCCTGGGAGAAGCCACCAGTTCCAAATACCCCGACGAGATCACAGGATGCCAATCCCTTACAACAATGAGCTCTCCTGTTTACCAGAGATCATATCTTCCCTTCGCCCTCCAGCACTTGAGCCATGTGCAAACGGACAGCAGCCACCCCACTGACCAATTTACAAAACCTGTTCTCTGACTGCTGACAGGCCTTTGCCATGACTGCGAAAAAAACAGCCCTCTAATGAATCCACAGAGCAACCACACCTCATAGATTTCATATCTTTTACTAAATTCGAAAAATACTTCCCATACATGTATACCATGTGTGCATTTTATATATAATAACTATTCCGATTTCCTCTCATGACCGCCCTTCATACAGCTAAACTCCACGTGCACATATTGATCGCCTGCTTCACCTGAGTGGGGAGGGGCCCTCCGTGTGACAATGTTTCATCGTTATGTTTCTGCATGCATGCAAATCTACAAATGTATCGCCTCGACACAAAATAACACAAAGTAACCTAAATGTAACACTTCTCATTTACCATAAATATTGCAATATTTGCAGCAATTTGCAAAAGTGACAGAAATGACGATGATGACGTCTCCACCCCCCAGTCAGTGGTATGGCGCGCAAGTTTGAACTTTTCCAATTTCCAACACCCTATATACCTCTCCCAAAAACTGAAAAAAGTGCAATCCGCAAGATCAACTCGCTCCACCTACTCGCACAGGCTAATCACCCCTAGATTCAAGCGAACAAGAGCGGGCGGGACGAGCTTCCCAGTCATTGCCACTAAGAACTGGAGTGCGCTACCTCTAGCACTGAGAGCAGAGTAATCCTACTGGACCTTTCGGAAACACCTTAAGACATTCTCCCAGGGCCCCTTGCCGGACTGATCAGAGACCCCTAACTGTTTCAGACTATGTACCAGACTTTGTTGATTAACTTGTACCGATTGCCTTGATGCCCATGGATTTAGTGCGCTTTATAAATTCATAAATAAATAGACTAGGTTGTCGTTGACAGGACTTTTGTTGTCAGCATGGTAGCATTCGTAAACTAGATGAGTTTGGTACGCTTTGCCATTGTCGATGACAAAGTGGGTGTTGACGAAATTGCTGGTTGACGAAGCTTCGTGGACAAAAATTGCATCTACTCCTGATGTTGCTCTTCAATATAGAGATTTGTGAGGTGACTGTAGAAGCTGCCTTATAGGAGCTCTTTTTAGCTCTGGATTCGGCCATGGTGGGAAAATGAAGAGACACCACAGGGCTCAACATGCAGGGGGTGGTGCGGCACAGGCCCTGTACTCAGTAGGGGAGCACCAAATGGGTGAGCAACTTCTAAAAACCCACAATAAAAGAGTACTTAGCATGACCTTGCAAATGGTGTGAAAATTACGTTTGTAGAATTCTTCTCAAACCGTTGAATGAAAGTAGAGAACTAGGTGGGGACTCCCAAAACTTGAACGGGTGGTAAGAATCTGAAGATGGCCTCTGTGAGGTACTGTCTATTGGCTAGAGGATAAATTACCCAAAACACAGAACACTGAAGTGACTGCAGGTTTCTTCATTTTCTAAATGAAACTGCTTTAATATTACTGAGGATTGCCAGCCTGACGACCAAGCCTATTCAAACAGCAGGTGAATCTATAAAAGATCCAATTTTGGAGAACCAACAAAATGTAAGTTGATTGTGCAAACTTCATCCCACCCGAGTTTTTATTCCTCTTTCCTATTTCCTTTCAGATTTGTCAGCCCCTAATTCAACACAAAACTGAATGAACTTTATTTTTGCTTTAACCACTCAGCAATGCGATCTGAAGAAACACGCATCAGTATTTCAGGTCAGCTTCGATTTCACAATTCTTGTTTGACACTGCCAGATGGATACCTGACAGAGACCTTCGAATGAGCACCCACGTGATGCCAGACCATTGTCTACGCTATTGTATTTTAGCTTCAAAGTTCATTCACTCATCTGCTGTCTTAATAATCTTCTTTATACAATGTTGCAGCTTGCAACATTGATTTCCACACAGACCAGTCTAGTATCGGTCTCCCCAACTCACCGGCTGTGCTGCTTTGTTGTAGGAGCTAAGGACAGTATCACAGCAGCAACCGCTTCTCCTCGCCTTGACCGTGGGAGAGCCCCAGGTACCTCTGACACAAAATGCAGGATTCCTTAGCTGCAAGTGCGGGTCTTATGCTTTCTACTTTTGAAAGCTCATGAAATATACGGTGTGTCAGTGTAAAGATGAAGAGTATTTCCCTCCTTGCAATCCTCTTCGGTCTTGCCGTCTTCCACCTTGGCCCAAATTGGTCAAAAAAGTGGCTCACTTTGACCAAAAAAACTGGCCCACACCAGCATTTTGTGTTTTTGGTTCGGCCATGGGCCTATTGCCCTATAGGCCAGTCCGAGCCTGACTGCAGTTGCTCTAAAGCAAGCACTAGATACTGGAGATACTGCTCCCTGAGGCGAACAGAACCCCGACTCCAGAACCTATCCCTTTCTCTAGCAGGCTGGAGTGGAGTTATTGACCTGCTGTCCCAACCGCAGCCTGTTTTCTAAGGGGGCAGGGGCACAGGAGGCCTTATGTGGTTGTTTTGATAGGGGGTAGCAGAGACAGGGACTGGAAACAAAGCGTAGATGGAGACATACGCTGCAATGGCCAAGTGCTGGCATAGTTCACGTCATTCCTGGCGGATCGTACTCAGACCCTCTCCATGCTGCCATTTCTGTCCGCTTCTTGTCACCTCACTTGTGGAGGGCCTCAGGGCTCCTCCATGTCTCCAATCTTATTTACCATCTATATTTGGGCCCTTGTATGTTTGTTCCACTCCTTCGGCGTCAGATGCTACTCGTACGCTGACGACACCCAGATCCTGATTCGACTGGATCTCGATCAGGCTGAGGTGTTGTTGTGCCTGCGGGGGTGTCTGACGGCCGTGGGAGAGTGGATGAACTGCAACTGGCTCAAATTGAATGGAGACAAAACTGAGGTGATGGCGGTGGGCTGTCCACCTAACCCCACTCTTTGGGTTTCCTCCTTCTGGCCCGCTTCCTTGGGTCCCCTAACGATTCCTGTTAGCAAAGTAAATAATCTGGGGTTTATTCTCTCGGCCACACGGTCTCTGAATAAACAGATTACGGCAGTCTGCCAAAATGGTCATTTCCAGTTTAGATTTCTGAAAAAGGTTCTCCCCTTGATTCCAGCCTCTCTATGCCCACCTGTGGTGGTGGCCATGGTGCTGTCACGATTATTGTAATTCATTGTATCTGGCAGAACCTAGCAGCGCGGGTTGCCACTTGCTGTCCCTACGGGGCACATATGACTGCAGTGCTCTGAGCCCTCCATTGGCTACCGGTCACTCAGCGAAATGAATTCAGGGCCCTGTGTCTAGTCCATCGTGCCCTCCATGGGCAGGGGGACGAATATCTGCAAGCCAAATTTACCCGGTACCTACCTAGCCGTAACCTTTGTTCAGCTTCGGCTGATTGTTTAGTAGTGCCGAGGCTTAAGCAGACCCGGGTGGGTGGTCGGGCTTTCTCCATAGTTGCGGCGGCTTTATGGAACAACCTCCCGCAACCCATAAAGAAAATTCCGAACTACCTTGCCTTTAGAAAGGCTGTTAAAACGTACCTATTCTAGACACACCCAGTTCTGCTCTAGCTGCCCCCTCCTTCCTACAGCGCCAAGATACCTTCGGTGACCGAGCGCTAACAAATACCAATAACATAACACTACCAGTTTGGTTCCACCCCATTGGGCAGGTCCTTCCCATCCAGAGTCCAATACCAACACCACTGCTAAGCGGAGCAGAGATAGCAAATAAAACACTAGGATCAGGCGAGGGAGAGGAGTGGGCACCACTAGCCTGCTAGCCCTGTCCAGTGTCAGCAGATCATGAAGCAACTATGTTAAGGGAGCACAGGCCCGACAGATAGAAACTCAAACTATCCTGGCCACTGCTTACCACAGACTTGTACATGAAGATTAAGTGGCCTATGCTCGAGAAACTCAATCGTAAAATCCACAACAATCACTTCAATATGACACACCCTACAGTGGCCATAGAAGTGCAGCCAGGCACACTCAGACTATAGCACAAAGAAAACCAACAAGGAAACTAATTAGAATGAAAATCACCATCACAGAAAGACAGAGCAACAGAGGCTAATCTTTGTGATCGTGAAGCAGCCAAAGACAATAGGCAGCATCTGGTGGCCCAATGTGGGAGATCTCAGTGGTCCCTAACTTTACCAGGCATGAACCAGCTAAACTTGATAATTGGAGAGAAGCAATTCTTCCACAATAAAAGGGATATTTAAAACAGAGAACAAAAACAAAAGAACAGACAGTCGGGTACTCTGGGCCTTATGAATTGAACAGCATCTTCAGCAAGCAAGGTCATCTGCAGTGAGCAAAATGGAATGGGCAAATCCAGATTCTTGAGCAAAAACAGAGACATAACATGTCTGAAAGAAGATCCAGGAGAAATACTGGGGAACCTATCTGCAAATGTAAAGGGTATGTTTAAATTGGTATTCCAACGCATATGTAAAACGCCTAAAGGGTGTTTGGAGTAAAAAACACTCAAAACATTGAGTAAGGCCCTGGCAGCAGACAGAGCATCACACACGGTTGTACATCACAAAGGTTCCAATAACCCTTTGAAATAGCTTGAATAAGTACTAAAATGCACTCCACACTTCTGTCCTCCCCATTTCCACCGTGAGAAGGATGCAGTAGGAAACAAAAAAAACATAATATTGAGGCCACATGATAGATGAGGTTTCCATACGCAGGTCCAGGGAAGCTTTGGTTGGAAGCATCATTACCCAACCCCTCCTCCATTCTCACTGTTTACTAACTACTGACTGACCTGACCACTTTGCAACAATCACCCCAAGAGAAGGGGATTAGGGTAGTGACTATCTCACAGAAACTGCTCGTCCTTTGCTGAAAATGATTCCCACACTTATTTGCACTGGGAAAAGGTGGTCTGACCAATCAGAATCCTCCTTTCCTTTCCCAGCGCGATTCTGCCTTCACCTCCAGCAGCGGTGAAAAGGAAACAAAAAGAAAATGGCTGCCGCCAATAAAATAGAAAAAGGGACTTGGTACCTGTTTCGAATGACGGCAGACATTTTTTAACATGTTTTCAATGTCTCCCTCTTCTATTTTAATGGCGGAACCCATTTTTTTCCCATTTTGCTATTCTCCGACGGGAGGTGCACTCGCGCAGAGCGCATCTCTTGTCGGACAAAAAAAAAAGAAAACTATCTGCACCTCGGGAAATCCCGGGGTGCGAATAGCTTGCACGCTCCGCCGCTGGGGCAGACATGAAGTTCAATGGCCCGCAGCCTGAGCGGAGGCCCTCGCTTTGTTTGGGCCTACGCTCAGGCCTCAGCTCGGGCTCCAGCCCGTTAAACCCCATGTCCAGCCCGACGGCGGGACATAAATCATCTGTTAAAGTATCCATCACTAATCTGACTTGCATTCACCATATTTAGAGTCCAGTTCTTGATGCCCACGGTACTGACCTACTGAACAAGATAACCTCCTACACTGCCACACTACTCAAATAACCGCTAACCTAGAGAAGTAAACAAAACACCCTCAGCCTCTTCACGAGTTTGGCGGTAACCTTTAAATGCAGCAGTAACACTATTACCGCTGCATTTAAGGGTCAGCCAAATCACAGGTTTGGCAGCATTTACCCCCAGCATCGAGCTGGGGGTAAATGCGCCGGGAATTAGATGATTTTTGGTGCAATTACCGCTGATGGTAACCGAGCTGAAAATTCCCCAAACCTGTGACCCGGTGCTAATAGCGCCGGGGGGTTGGCGGTAACGCCATTTGCCATGACGGTATCCCGGCAGTAATACGGCCAGGATACCGCCCAACTCGCGATGAGGCCCCCTGACTAGAGCTAGAAGGAGCACCATATACAATGATATCAATTCGCTTTTCTCAAGCCTGAGAAATTCAGGACAAACCAAGAAGCCAACTCAAGCAGTGAAAAACTGAAACAGCAGGGAAACAACAGTGATGACTACCAACCTTGTCAATGTCTGGTCTGTGACTCAGTGGACAAAAGCACACACTAACGGAATTGGTGTTTGACCGCATGGTCATAAGTTCCAACACAATAGGTCTACTCAGCCCTTCGTCCTTCCAAGGTTGATGAAATGGGTAAAAGAGCTGTGTTCCATGGTCCCATTCTTTTATTTGTATATTTGAGAAAACCAAGGATAGCTTTGACAAAACAATGTGCATATAATGTTAATGTTAATGTTAAAGGACATTTGTACCGCGCGCTATCACCACCGGTGTGGTCCCCTGGCGCTCTGGCGGCTCTGAAAGAGAGAGGGAGAGGTGGGTTAGTGGGTGGAGGCTGGAAAAGTGCAAGATTGCAGTGATGTGCTGTTGGCAGCCTCAGCCCGGTGGTTCCGTCGGCTGGGCCTGGGGTGTATGCGGCCGGTAGTCGTCGTGTGCTGATGTGCGAGTCTATGTGTGTTTTTTGTTTTGTTGTTGCAGTGTAGTGAAGTTTGTGCGGTTTGTTGTGCTGTAGGTTTGTGGTTGTGTTTGGTTTGGAGTTTCAGAGGTGTATGCAGAGAAGGAAATTGTTAGTGGTATTGGTTAGTTGGTATCTCTATCCTGGATTGATCGGTTGGGCTCGTGTAATCTTACATGACGGGGTGCTTGCACATCCTGTGCCTCAGGAGGTACGTGCCGGTTTTTGCATTCGAGGCCGTTTGAGCATTTAGCTGTCCCCTCCGTCTGCTCCCTTAATAACTTTGCATGCTCCTCATCCCCACCCACATGACTAGCGCACCTGCTAGTGTCCATATTTCCGATTGTGTGGTGATAGATGGTATCTCGTCCGTTCCACAACCCTGTGGTACCTAGTTGTGGCTGTATGGGCGGTGGGGGATGGTAAGGGTTGGCTGGAGTTGTTGCCTCCGTCTCCCTGGGTCTCTCAGGTGGACCCCTGTGTCCAGCGTCAGCCCTACTGGTGCTCAGAGTACTTCTGTCGGTTCTAGGGCTTGTCAATGTCCTTTCCTGTTGAGTCATTTGTCTTATTGTTGTTTCAGTTTTAGTCTCTGGTGTTGAAGAGCCAGGTTTTTAGTAATTTTCTGAATTTAAGGTGATCTTTGGTGTTCCTTATTACTTTTGTGATGTTGTTCCAGGTTTTCGCGGCTAAGTGGTAGAAAGCGGTGCCTCCGAGTTTCTTCTTGATGTAAGGTTTTTGTTCCAGTCAGATTTCGTTGGTTGACCTGAGCGGTCTCGTTGGCTTGTAGATTGTTATTTTCTTTTGTAGGAATTCTGCTCCTTGTCCGCAGATTGCCCTGTGCGTTATGCACATTGTTTTGAAGATGATATGGTGTTTTGCTGGGAGCCAGTGTAGTGTTTTTAGGGCCGGGGTGATGTGGTCTCTTCTGGATAGTTTGAGGAGTAGTCTGGCTGCTGTGTTCTGGATCCGCTGTAGCTTCTTCAGTAGGTATTCCGGTATACCGAGGTAGAGGCTGTTTGCATAGTCGATACTTGACATGAGGCCGACGATAGTGAGTGTTTTGTGTGTGAAGGAGAGGAAAGGTAGTATTTTTCTTGCCGTGTGGAGGAGGAAGAAGCATTTCTTGACTGTTGCGTTTATTTGCGGTTCTAAGGTTAGGGTGTTGTCCATCAGGACTCCGAGATTTTTTACTACTTTAGATGGTGATGGTGCAGATCCCATTTCTGTTGGCCACGGGATGGCGGTTTCCTTCTCTTGGCCTTTGGATATGATCATGATTTCTGTTTTTCCTGGGTTGATTTTCAGGTTGTTGGCATTCATCCAGTTGAAGACTTTTTAGACAGTCGGTTAGGTTTGAATGATCGGCTTGGGTGTCTTCGATCTTGTAGATGATTTGAGTGTCTGCGTAGTTGTAGCATTTGATGTTGTGTTTCTTGAAGATTCTGATTACTGGGGTATAAACTAGTATTAGGACAAAATAGCACTGGCAGAAACAAGAACCACATGTAGTATGGATGCAACAGGTCTGCAATGACAAATTAAAATGTAGCCTTTGAAAATTAGAGGAGCTTGGAGCTATTTAGCAATTGTAGGCTAGAATGATGCCGAACAAATTCACCTATGTGAATTTAACATTAGGAAAAATCTATGCAACATTTAAAGCATAAGGGGTCATAAATAATGGACTAAATGTTATGTGAGCATCTTATGCGGAAGTCAGATTTGAGTAACTTTATATTGTTCCTCGTTCCCCATTGGTATCTCCTGGTCACTGGTTAATGCTGGATACCCAGGGGATATGTTTAGTTCCTGCTTATCCCATCTTAATTTCGGTCCCTGAAATTAACAAGGAATAGTATCGATAGAATGGAATATTTACATGTAGTACAGGGTTATCATATGAAAGGGGTAGGGTGACACCAGTTCACAACTTAGGTACTCTTAAGTGAGGAGGTGTCCATTAAGAAAAGGTTTAAAGCCCAATAAAGTGGGATGGACTTGATATTGGGGGTTAAGGAGTTTTAATGGTGAGTCGGGTCTAGGGTGAAGAAATGAAAGCAAGAAGTTGTACAGAACGAGCAGCTTCACTTGCATAGAGTGAATTCGGAGAATATATAGAGAGGGAGTTAACTAGAGATTGTTGAGCAATCTATTGATACATTTGAAGACTAAGTGGAGGAATATAAAGGGGAGCAATTGTACATGGGCACTCATCCCACATGGAGTAAATGGCCGAAGATGGGTGAAGGTTGTGGGAGGTTAAAGAGGGTGTGGTGTGACGATTTGCAATATGTCGTCACTTCTCCCTAGGGATGGTGGGTGCAAAGTGTTTTCCAACTCTAGATCTAAGAGCTGCATACCACCAGATTCAACTGCATCTGGATTGTAGATATTTGACTGTTTCTGTGTCGTCAGAAGGAGCGTATCAATTCAAATGGATGACATTTGGACTGGCATACACTTCCTCTGTTTTCCAGCGCATAATGCAGGAGATGTTCAGAGGTTTGAATGATGTGGTAGCATTTCAGGATGACGTATTGGTCTTTGGGCGTAACAAAGATGAACACAATAGAGTGCTGTCTGAGGTGTTAAAGAGGTTGCGTGACAGAGGAATGACTTTACAAAAGGCCAAGTGTGTGTTTTTAAGTGTGTGTTTTAAGTGCTTCAGTGGAATACTTGGGTCGTGTCATATCGACTGAGGGAGCGAAACTAAGGAAGGGTTTGGTTGCAGCTATCAATCAGGCTCTAAGGCCTCATGATAAAGGGAGTTGGCTGTCATTCATGGGATTAAGGAAAAATTATTCCTGGTTCGTTCCTGGATATGCTAAATTGTTGACCAGTGAGGGAACTATTACGTAAGGGTGTAAACTTTGAATGGATGGAGGAGAGAGAGAGAGAGAGAAGTGTTTTGCAACAATCAAAAGATGCATTGGGGATGCACCAATTTTGAGTGCGTTTCCAGAGAGTAGCCCATGTGTGATCACTGGACGTCCATCAAAAGTTGGCATACCACACTTTACCATCCCCAGGCAAATGGTTTGGTAGAGAGGGTAAACAGGACAGTGAAGAGTTGCATTCAATGGACAATAGCTAACCAGGTATCTGTGCAGATGGCTATGTGTGGCATGTTGTGGGCGTATAGGTCCACGCCTAATGTTGTGACCAGTGTCTCTCCTTTCAAATTGTTGAGAGGTAGCAAGGCTGGGTCAAAGTTGTGTCAGTATGTCAAACAGAATGATCTTCTAGTGGGTGATGTTCGAGTTAAAAAAAAAAAAAAAGTTTAAATTAACCAAAGGAGAGTCACAGTATTTTGGACCAGGTTGAACAGGAGGGGTGGCACGGGGGAAATTAGTTTTGTAGTGGTGATGTTGCTTGTCATGAGAGTGGAGATTCCTCCTGTGAGCGGGGGGGGGGGCATGTGGATGAATCTGTTATTGGTTCAGCAAGAAAGCAGTGCAGTGATCAAATGAATGTTGTAGACCTTGGTCAGCACAGTGAGACAGTTGTGGCAGGTGAGCCGTGCAATCTTAGAGATGGCTCGAGAGACCATTTTAGGCGTAATGCTTGCTGTCCTTACAAGTTCAAAAACTATGGGCCTCATTACCAGTCTAGCGGAAGCCGTGCCGGTAAAACCGGCAGGCTGCCGCCAGACTCGTGGGGATTTACCGGAATTACCGGGGCATTACAGCCCCGGTGATGTGGTAATTCCGGAGCCGGCATTCTGTAAATCCCCATTAGTCCAATAGGACTCCATGGGAATGGGGAAGTGGAAACATCGGTGTTTCCGTGTCTGTCTGCGGCCGGTGGCGTTACGCCCGCCAGGTCAGACCTGGTGGGTGTAACACCACACAGCCACAGAACTTGTAGTTAGCCGGTCCGGAAAACGGCGCCGGTACGGTTTTACCAGCACCATTATATCCGGACTGGCTAACTTGTAATGAGGGCCTATGTTTTCTATGATTAATTATTTATCTCAATTCTGTATCGGTTTGTTTCTTAAGTGTTGAAGAGGAGAAGTGTTACGATCTTGTGTTCCAAAGCCCAAGGCACCCGCTGTGCGCTATGGAACATGGGCATGGAACGTTGGGAGCGGGAGGTATAGCATTTGGGATTTGTCAGTTGGGGGAAGTTTAGCTGGAGGTGTTGGCTGGCGTTGGCCTGCGTACAGGCCCCAATAAAGTACTTATCATATCCCAGTGTACTTTCTTTAATCACCACAGCAAGCCATTTTTTGCCGGAGTGCCGCTGGGCCTATTCCCGGCACTGCCCTCAAGCTAAAACATTCCCCAGCTGCCAGTTCAATCAGCATTGGTTTCATATATTTAGAGAGTTGTCTTTGCTGACCTTCCAAAATTTGCTACATCTCTCAGAGTTGTGGGTTTCATAGAGCAGCCAGATGGGGTTTGAGAGAACTGTCATATTGCTGAAATGGTGACAGCTCGAGTGGGCTGTCCTCTTTTTGTCTGCGTTTTAGTTTAAACTGGCATTTTAAAGAGCCCGACGGTATTTGCCACCTTACCTTGCAAAATAACGCAAATCACGAGGTAGGTTACTTTTGTTAAGAAGCAAATAATCAGTCGCGAGACGACCGTGTTCTGGAAAACGGTTTCCCATTAATAATACTTTCCAGAGGCATAGGTTGCAGTCTGAAATAAGATTCATAATAACATAACTCGGACGAATAACTACTTTCGGAAACACCTGGAAGTTGGCTTTTCAACCAGCCCCGCACCCACACTATTTTTTTTTCTCGATTTTTCGGACTGCCTCCTGTACCTTTAATATTTTTAATTTGGTCTTTTGTGACCTACTCTGATGAACGGATGCCGTACTACAAAGAGCAAAACAGAAACGGTACTTAATCAAAATCACAAAACCAATTTACAAATCCTTATTTTTTAATTTCCAGAACTCAACGGGGAGACAAATATAGATTTTATATCCGTTCGATTATTACAACTTTTAATATCAGGCGATCATGTTGTATATTCCGTTCTAAGAAAGGCCATCAAATCAGAAATGTTCTAAATAAAATAAGTGAACCAACCCAACCACTAGATGGTGCGCTTATACTATATAATCCAAAGTCTGCCTGCACAGTAAGCATCTCAGTAGAGATACTTACTGTGTAGTATGCATAATTTCTATGTGTTTTGATGTGAAAAATGATTTTAGAATGTGATTATTTAAAGAGCACGTGAACCATGCAAAATGGACCCGGAGTTGATCAGGCAAGTGGTATGTGGCATTCAGCCATCCATCTGATTCATGTAATTATTTACGGGTAAAACGGGCATTTGCGTGACATTCTGCCCGCAAATCCCCATTCGTCCCCATTTTACACGCAAATAATTCCATGAATCAAGGGTGCCTAAGAAAAAAAGGCAGAACGTGACCGGTCGACTTTGGTAAGAGGGCGAATTATTTACAAAATTATACAGGAAAAAGCAAAAGTGCACCAGTTAGCATGCCTCTTGAAATTGTATTGCAGTTTCTAACAAACAAAAAAATCGGCACTGTGTATATCAATATGGAAACAGTTTACTGTTACAAACTGATATTTTCCCTGCTTGAAGCAGAACACGTCGGTTAAACACTGTCACATTCGTGCTTTATTAAACTACCAAAACAAAAAAAAAACTCAGTTTCAATGTTCTGCCGGGGCTAAAAATAGCAACGATCATATAATAACTGGCTATTCCCCATATTGAAAACTGTGGTAAATGTAATTAGTTTAGGCAGCTTATCGCCAATTTGAGCTGTTCTAGCACGTGCACATGATTTCGTTGTCTCGAGCCGCTCAAGCTTGCTTACCAAACCACAGACAAGAAAGCGCCGAAGCCTAGAGAGCACATCGGCCATGTTTCTGTGGTGCTCGCACTGTGGAGGACACGAAGGGGCATTGTACGTTCACTTTTAGGCTCAGGGATCCAAGTTTAATTTTGAGATATTTATATTGTGGAGACAGACCATCTCCGGTGTGCTTGTGTGGCATAGGTTAGCCCTTTCATGTGTCCACTCGTCTTGAGAGCCCATATCTATTTCACAGACCGGCACATCCCTTTGTCTGTGAAGCAGTCTGCTATTGGTTTACCATGGCCCTTAGTAGCGCTGCCATTTTTTCACTTCATGCCCCACCTCGGATCCTTGACGACCATGCCATGAGGATTCGATGTATGCAACTTTTGAAGACATTCATTTTAGCTTTGCCTTTCTCCTTTCCCTTTCCCATGATGGTGCTGTGGATAGAGAGGTACGAAGTAGACCCCTTGTTGCGACTTCAGGACTATATTCCATCAATCTAATTTTCAGGTGAATAATAATTGAGCTACATACACCTGAGGAGGGGGTTTCAACGAGGCTCAAGTGAAGCGAGTGCCTTAACCCGTGGCCTGGGTAATAACTGAAGTGGGAGAATGGGACAAAAGACTCCCCCCAATTCCCTCGCGCCCCTAGCCTAGAGGATCGCGACCCAGACACCCGCCACGAGATGAATTTGCCTATCTACCAGACGACCAAATACCCTGGTACAGGAACATACGGATGTGCCCACCAGCCTGCCCACCAGCCTGCCCTGCTCAAGCCGACACCTGCGGCATGGATGAACTCGACTGAACCATTCAACAGTAAATAAACACATCGTTAGAGATGCCATGACGACCTAGCCAACGGTTAGAACACCTGTGCAACCATGCACACTGGACACTCCCACACCAATCCACACAAAGAACATATTCAGTGCTATGACGTAGGTGACGGACACACCCACTGACGCACATCTTTATTATTTTTCACATAGGTTTTTCAAAATGCAGAAACGCAAGACGCACAAAGCACTCATCTAAAATGCTTGCTGACGCTTCTCCTAACCCATGCATTGTGATGAAAAATGCAACGAAGACATGATACTGGATATGAAGCAATTTGATACCGTAACTTAAAGTGCCGTGCATCAAACATCCCCACCTATGCATCAGGCCCAAGTAGGCCGCAAAGAAGAGCCTCCACGAACATTGAACGAACAAGAGTACAATTGCTGACCCTGCAGAATGAGCCCAGCGAGAACTGACAGCCAAGGGGGCAATGTTGCAACTCGCATGCCACAAGCCGAAGCCAAGGTCACACCTGCAAACTAATCCAGACACACAGAGGCAAATACAACTTTAAATGTGCAGAATTCTGCCTCAACCACGGTCTCTCCTCACGTGACCAAGCCGAACCTGACAGGGTGCCAGACCCAGGAGGGAGAAGTCGCCTGGGTCCCACGTTTGAGACACAGGCTGCAACAATGAAATGACCCAATGGACACCTACAGCGGTGGGAATAGTCTGCTCTCAAGCATATGAGCAAATCCACGCATTGTCTGCATAAACACATAGTTACATATTGTTGCAAATGACAGGTACACCGCGAGCTGGGAACAACGATGGTCCCAGGCTGGTTGGCTCGCGAGTGGACCAATCAGAACATGGGGCACTCATCACTGACGCCATTAACATTAGCCAATCATCAGGGGTCTTCATGTAACAATTTTTATGTATCTAATAGAAGGGACAACCCAAGTATACCACCTGACTGACCCTTAACCACTAACAACGTTCTCTATACGTATGCTATACTAACCCTACCACTCGAGGAACCAATCCAGAGTGGCGATAGGTTTTTTGCTAACTTTCCCAGGTGACGCAAGTAGCGCGTCATACTGAAGCAAAAGGGGCCTGCGAGCCCCACGAATTTCGAGGGTCAGGACGGACGCGTACGATCCTAGACCCATCCCTGCCGTTGTTCAAAAACAGCAGAAACACCTTGCTTCTTGTGCGTGCGTCTCATACTCATTTTTGGGATACGCGGGAGGAGTTGGGGACAGCCCAGCCGACCCCGGGAGAATTTCCCCCCCGACATAGCAGTTTTCTTTGTTTACATTTTTTAAAAACAAATTCCCATAGAGGTCGAAGTGCCCCACACTCTAATATTCTATACCTCCCCCTTCCCACCAACCACATACCCTCACTCATCACCCCAACCCCAATTCAGACCCCATACCCGTGTCCTGCCTCTCAACTCAACAATGCTGTTTTTTACAACAGTACTATCAAAGCTGAAGAAAACACAGTGAAAGAAAATGTATTTAAATGATCACTGTTATTTTGAGTCATTGTCCCCACAGCATGCAGCTATCCAATCCCCCCTTACAATAACCCACCATTTGCATTTCTTAAGAGACATGCCGAGGGCTATAGCCCACCCACCACTCCCACTCCCATTGACATTTATTTATGAACTTTCATGGTCTTCACCACTTCCGCAAAAAAGAATGAAAATAAGCATTTTTTTTTTAAATGTATGAGTTTATAATCCCCAAAGTGATTTTTACAAGTTAGACGCGAAGTCTCTATAACTCAGAAAAAAAAAATGTTGAAACGACAAAGTCAACAGTATCAACACAGTAAACTGTGCAGCAGACAAGGAGAGCCTAGCTTAGTAAAATAGAGCAAAACAGAACTAAACAGAACTGACCAGCCTCTCTGAAGGATTTATGCTAACTTTAGCAAACCTACACAGACTCCGGTGCTTTGTCTTCAAAGATCAGCTCTAGGATTTTGGTAGCTGCTATCGTCCATGAAGTTCTAAACTCTCCCATGAGTCGGTCCCACCAGAGATCGGAGTCTGTTAAGTATGCTTGCTCCAAATGGTAAAGCAGATAAGGAGATCGGTAAGAAGATGTTCCTGGGCATAATAAGAGATGCCGAAGCGTTTCAATGGTTTGATTGTCTTTGCAGAAACGGCAAGTGTTGGTCGCAGAAAGGCCTCTTATATGCAGAATCTCGTTTGTAGGAAGCAGGTTCAACCTAGCACTAAGAAGTATTGCTCGCGTTTTCCTGTTCGGGTGTTTTATGAGAAATGGTTGGATTTCATTTAGTTTTCTGTGTGATGGGGGCAGATGCTGGGTCAATTTGTAAGTAACTGCCTTTTCCAACTTATTTATCCAGTCCATTTCGTCTAAGCGTTTTTTAGTTTTTGTCGGGTTACCCAACAGTTCTTCCATAGAGCTGCCACAGGCTTCCAGCTGTAGATTACAGTTTGACTCCCAGGTGGTCAGGAGTTTACATTTACCAGCTATCATCTCCTCTTGTACCATGAAGAAAATCGTGGCAGAAGATGGGTCCTTGATTTTTCGATATAACATGACCGAAGCTCTCATAACAATGGACTCCAAGGACAAGAGTGAGAGTTCCCGTCTGATCAAAGCCAAAGGTGTTGAAGTTGGAAGATTCAGGACCAAACGCCAAAAAAGACTCTCCAGTCTCGACCACAAGGCTTTAGGTAACGATGGCATAGCCTCAGTTCCATAGGCGATTGTTGGAACCACTTTCCCCTGAAAAGAAGCATTTGAAAAACATTACAGCTTAAATAGCCCTTTCTGCAATTCCTATCTGTGCACATCATTTGTACGTGAGGCATGCATTGCAGATGTTCAAGCCATCCACATGTTGCTGTCTTCACGTCATGGAGGACCCTTGCTTGTAGTTGAACACGCGTACAGTGCTTTAGGCATAATAAAGGCAGGATGTTTTACGATGCATGATTTTCCTGGCTACATGGCGAGACACTAGAAACAATCTTTCATCAACCACAAGAAGATGTCCTGCCAAACAGCTGGAAAAAAAGGAATTGCTTTACTTTTGCCTTTTGCAGTTGTTTAAACCTTGACATGGTAGATCAGAGTTACGGAACAAGACAGTTCGCTTTTGAAGGGGAGCATTGTTTGTCCCAATTCCAAGCATATTATCGAGCTTTTAGAGGAAGAAAATCCCCAGAGAGCACTGATGGCAGCACACATTACAAAAGGCACTAGTGGAGGGAGTAGAGTCTGACAACTACCGTCAAAATGCACCAAGTGACCCTATTGAACAGAATAATGTAGACATTGCCATGGGGAAGTGGAGAATGTTAAACAGCCAGCAAAATATTAATGTATTTGGAAAGTTCAGTTTCTATACTCAATGAAGAGCAGATTCAAATGTATGACCAGGTAGTTCACAAAGTCTTACATGATTTTCAGCATGAAAACAAAATCTGCTCTTGCCAAGAGTTTCTTCCTTTGCTGCTGTATGTTAATGCACAAAATGGTACAGGGAAGAGTTGCTGATTCGTGTTCTGAGAGAATTTTTCCAACAGGAGGCCAGCTGCACTATATTTTGAATGTGGACTGTCACCATTGGTATGGCATCATTTAAAATACGGGGCAACCCTGCAACACATTTTGATGCTACTAGTTGAGCAGGACGAGTTGGAATTCAGGAAACAGTTTACAGAAGTGGCACGTGATATAGGCAGAGTTCTGCGCAAAATGAAAGTTCTCAGAAGTTAGAAAGGCATCCAATCTGTTGCTAGCTTTTGTTCCATTGAGACTGGTGCAGGTGTTGAAGGAGGACAATGAAGACCTGTTTGGAGTTAAGGATGTTATTGTTTTTGGTGATCTCCTACAGCAAACTCTTGTGAATGGTCAGTGAGAGTTGAAACAGGAAAGATGCTCTGAACTACACTGTCACTATAGAGCAGGATACAAACTTTGCCCTGGCTGTTGATGACTCTTGGCGAGTAAGAAACGCTGTGCTGTGTGCATGTACAGAATTGAGGGGGCGAGTTACTTTTTTTTAGGGCTGGTGAGTAGCTTGCAACTTGAATTATTGCACCCACGCCCCACCCCCATTATAGGGAACGTGAATCTCTGGAGCTATTTAAAATATGACAAACTGTCAACAAGAGAACTTGTAGATCTTGAATATGTAGAAATGATAAGTATTAAAAGCATGAGTGCTGGGCAGTGGTGTGAAGAAAGCCTTTTGAAGTAGGCTCCTTTCCACAATATATAATTATGGATGCACGGATCCAGAGGTTGTTGGACTTATAAAAAGAAACATGCAAAGTATTTGCTTGCAGTCTACCACTGCAGGCTAAGAAAGGATTCATTCTATAAGTATGGCCCCTGAAAATGAAAAGATCATTCAAATGAAGTCGACTGATCTTTTAGCTGCCAGGCTGCCATCGGAATTGAATAAAAAGGTAAAGGCTCTCTTGATTGACCTGGAAAAGTCAATTTCTTGTACGGAAGTTTTAGAGTCAGTTCTGAAACTCTGAGTCATGATGCAACACAACTCTAATGTACAGTTCATACTTGTTCTATGTGTAGAGTGGTTGCTTTTGTGACTTATGCAGAGTATTGGCACTGTTTGGCACATTAGATAGCCTCTCCTTATAGCCAGGACTTCTACACATGTCAAGATTTTCAAAAACGTGTGAAACTAGGTTCTGCATGTTTACAATGGCCTCTTTCTGGTCAAGTTACATTTGGTCAACACTTTTTGATCAACCATAGTCTACCTCTCCCTTTAGTGTGGGGTCCCCCCCATACTCCCACTCCTTACGGCACTCCCCCTTCAACCAGAGCACACCACGTAGAAAGAGCACACTCATCAGTATATGATCTATGCAATCACAGTCCACCAGTGTAGATGTGGCAGTCGTTTATGTCAGTTGCACTGACATTAAGGAGGGAATGTCTTAAGGTCCCCTGGTTTCAGTTTTTACACAAATAAAGATGGAAAACATTCAGATTTCATTTAGTAACTATTTGTAAAAATTGAAAAAAGTTGAAATGCAGGTCTCCTGCTTAGCTCTCCAAGTTGCCAATCGTATCTTAAAGGGCAATGTCTGAGCAATGAAACAAAAAAGGATAAAAAATGGAATATATTATGATTCAATGGCTTCAGCATTGTTGCTCAATGCAACAATAGTAGAATCAGCAATTTGTTTTTACTGTAAAAAAATAGCATCAGCACATTATATTTTGTATTGAAATAAATGTGGAAAAATACTAGTTACAGCTTATTTTGTGACCAAGCAAAATATAAATGTGAATAAATTCCAACAAAAGGGCAAAAAATAAATATGATTAAATACAGGCGGCAAAGTTGAAAAAAGAAGAACACAATAACACCGGTATCCTTATTTATACTTGATCGCTTTTGAGGAGACAAACGTTGTAGTAAACACTTGATTTGTTCCAGAGTTCAACCGCCTACCTTAGCTGCAGGCTCACCAGGTAGATCTACTGTCTAATAGAGGCAGTGAAGAACCGCCCCTGCACAGCCCTCAGGCATCCTCTTCCGCCTCACTGAGGTTTGTCTCACTCTAGATCCCCAAGAAGTGCATGCCCCTCATTCTTGCAGCCTCAGCCTTCATCCAATTATTGATTTATTCAAACCCATCATACTATCAAAACACAACACATTAAACAATACATAAATCCATCAAGATACAAAAACACAATATTTACAAAATGTGAAATACAAATTTAAAACAATCGTTCTTTTCACTGCTATTGACAGTGCTGTCTGTTGGGCCACAAAAATTCTATGCCAAATTTGGTCAGTGTGCAAACTTCTGTCGTGATATACATATTTACTCAACCAGCGCTTCCATATTGGTGATAAAACATCACATTCTATAAGCAGATGTCCAAGAGTCGCGATATAAGCTTTGCAAAACCGACATGATTAGTCCTCTGTTGCAACCCTGGTTCTAGCACCCATCGCGTCATTAATTAAAAACAAGTTCAGTTTTAACTGAATAAAATCATTTGTCAAATCGCGAGAATGATAGCAAAGCAAATAAGAAACCACATTAAAAAGGTTTCACTTCCTTTCATGAGTGATAAAACAAGGGATGTTTTATGATGCATTCTCCATTTTCAATCCAGTCTGAACAATCAAGTCTTAATTTTGTTTTTATTGGATTCTGCACAAACTCAAACTGTAAAATACACAGAATGTAATTTATTACAACAAAATACTATTCACTGATTACATACCTGGCACGATTTGTTTATCCACACTATTTTTAAATCCTCAACAAGGCTACTTACATCAAGAATTCAAATCTTACAAAATAACGGGAGCCGCTTCCAATATAATAAGGATTGTATTGACAAGAGACCAAGTTCCTGCCTAATCACACTACTAGGAACTCCAGCTGGAAGGGCCGAAGCTCTCTGACCACAACAAGGCCTCTAAATTCTCCCAGTCAATGCATATAGTCCGTGTTTCAGCGCCATCAATTCATCTATGCAGTATTTGGAGTTTTTAAAATCTAATAGGGAGAATAGAGAAGTGCTAAAATGCTTATGCAGGATTTTCATTTGCACCACAGATAACGTTATTGTCGGCTGCAAAGATTTGTACAGTTTTTGTTTGTCCCGTTGCTTGGATAAGAAATTGGCACGCAGGTATTTAAATTGCTCAACTACTTCAATTTTAGTTATCCATAGATGCCAATGGTAGCTTTATCTTTTTTGTATGCCAAGGCTTCAAGATCAATATTTATGTTTTTGAGACATTAATCTCTAAATCCAGATTAGCCAGGTATCCAGCTACCACATTTAAAGATCTTTGCAGTCCATGGTCGAACAGGACCAAATTGTTTGGCATATGCCACATAATGCACTCTTACAGTACCCCATCGAGAAGGACAGGCCTTAACGGGGAGCCCTTCAGATAATTTATATTAAAACGAAATAAAAACGGTGCTTAAACACAGCCATGACAAAGTCCTTGATGAATAGTTATAAGACGTAAATAATTACCATCTTGATCTAGGCCAACACAGACTCCCGTCTCAGTATATAGGGCCACCAAGATGCTAAGTAAATTACTTGGGCAGCCCTTTTGCTGCAATTACTCCAGAGTTTCTATTTACCTGATCAAAAGCTTGAGTTAGGTCCAAGAAAGCAACACATATCGGCTGTTTTGACAACATTGCCTGTACCGAAAACAGTTGCAATATAAAAATGTTCAATGACATTCCAACTTCTTTTTGAGATCCTGATTGATTCCTATTGATAACACCTTCGGAGGCATTCCAAGAGTGTAGTTCCTTTAGTAAAAGCACAGACAATATTTTGCTGGAGGCATCCAGAAGGAAGACTGGCTTATAATTACCAGGATTCAACCTGTCTCCCTTCTTAAATACCGAGAAGATATTTGCACATTTCCACGAGTCCGGTATATATTGTTTAGACATAATATTCCTGAATAAAGCCGATAGTACAACAGCCCATAGCCTGGGCAACATTTGAAAGTCGCATTGGATAGCCCGTCCGGCCCAGGGGCTCTCGACGGTTTACACTTCTGAATAATAAATACAATATGTTCTACAGGACATGCACTTCATCAGGCCCTGTCAAGCTTCCAGCTGTCATCAGTTTCCTATACAATTTTAAATATTGATATACACAAGATGCCTCCACAATAGGTTTCGCTTGCAAGGAATGTTGACCACCGTTAGGAGATTTGATCAAGTACCAAAAGGCGCAAATATCTTTATTAAGGTTCTTAACATATTTTCTGCATCTCGCTGCAGCATGAAAAATGTATGCGACTTAAGCCAATTTTTAAAGACTTGCTTGAGCTGTATTATCATTTCCTTTCTCATTACTTTGTCTATACATAACACCTGTCGAATGTTCAAACAAACTTCTTTTTCTCCCTTAGACAGCTTCGTCATAACAATGCTAGGTAGCATAGCGGCTGCCCATGTCATCTTTACACTTGGAACTCCACTCGTCAGTACTATCAACTCTTCTTGACAATATAGGGTACTACCCAAATGAATGTATTGCCTTCTATACACCGAAATTCTTTACCCACAGAGTTGAATTGAAAAAAGAACTTAATCCAGCACATGTATCACTAGGAACTGCCATGTTAAAGATTTTAGGTTTCATACAAATAGAAAAACTTGAAATGCACAAATGTACTGTTATCTAGTGTTTTGAAATGAAGTGCAAAGGCCTGAAAGTAGAAATGGGATTGCAGAAGTATAAATAGGAGATGCACATTGTTCTTACCCCCATTCAAGAGGCACCTCAGAGGTTAATTTTATGGGGTTACACATGCAAACATATTGGGGCTTTCCGGAAAAAAAGCAGATTGGTCAAACCAACATGGTGTTCTCTTCATAAGTAAGTGAAAGACATGTGTAATCAGCCAGGCAGGTGTGGATTACTACTTATACATTTCAGGATGGAGAGTCATGGGATACTAGCGCCATGACATCACGCACAATGACTTTGGCCCCACATCAATGTAGGCTTTTAAAACTGCAGTTGGCAAAACAGATTTCAATGGGCTTACAAACCTCATACGTTTAGTTGATTTCTGTAAGGTGAGCAAATACATTACAACGTGCAGACCATCACGATTAGAGGTTTTATAAAAAATGTTTATGTAACCAACAGGAAACAGCACAACAGAAGCACTAGCAGCAGAGACTGACTGTCTTGGCTTCTGTAACGTTTGGTGAATGAGAATTGAGGAAGGAACCAAGATCCGCTTCCTGTTACAAACTGTCATCCAAGCTAAAGGCTAATTCTGACTTTCTTTTTAACGGACTTGACTGAAATCACCTAAGCTAAGGTCAATTGTCTAAGATGTTACTTTTTAACATTGGATTTGCTCTACTAAGCAAAAGGTTGTGTGGTAAGTGCTACTGGCAGTAAAAACAAGGCATACTTAATGGTATTACCCAAATGGACCTTTTACATTTGAACTTGTGTCCTAATTGACCTAATTATAGTGGTCCTGATTGACCTTCTGCACAATTGACCTTTATATTATTTTAGTTATTTTATATATGTATTGGGTTGGTTTTGGATTATAAATAATATAAGGGGATTGGGTGGAGGTTGCAAGGGGTTTCCCCCGCATTTATGTCCTAATTGACCTTTTAAATTAGGTAAATTCTCCCACGGTCAACTGTGAAAAGGTCAATTAGTATACATCCTACTTATTCAATGATACAAGTCACCATTTTGAATCAAGATGAATTACATATATACACACCAGACTGAGGATAGGGAAGAGGGAGTTTCTCGGTTTGAAAGGCGTAGGTTCCGCAGTATAAAGGCCAGAGAGAGCGACAAGACTGGGAAGAGCGTGCTACTCTTCATCACAAAGAGGGAAGCAGTTACCTATGCATTTTCCCTTGACATGAATACAAATGGGTCTTCCTATGCACAACATTTAGACTGAATGTGCAGTCTGAAGGGTGATGAATTTGCGCTTTACAATTGTTTTCCTTTAAACGAGAAACCTGTTTATAAACACAATGATTCTAACCCATGTGATTTTCTCGCTATTATTGCTGAACATATGTTACAGCCCAACAGTTTTTGTGGTTGCCTTTATGATGCATTCAAAGGCCTGGGGAGTCACCCACATACATTAAAATATACTGCTTAATCACTTACACTGTGCCATTCATTCGGTCCAACTGTCAGAACTGTCATCTAAAGCTAGGGGAGTCCTGATTCATTATTATTTCCCGACAGTGCTACATTTTGCCTATGGCCCAAAAAGCCATATAAAACATGAAAAGCGCCATCACATGTAATGGCTCCTAGGTTTAAATATAGACATGATGACCACAATGACTAATCACCGTCCCCGTGAGAAACGGTTAGGGGCCTCGGGGAGGGGGGGCAGGGATTGTGATGGTGAGGCAGAGCTGAGGAAATCCACAATTGATAAAGTAAGGTCAGCATGGATCTCAGCGAAGCCAATTCAAAATCTTCCCATGTGTGTCTGGGAAGCATGAACTATCTCTTTGTACAGTTTTGCTAAAACCGCATAAAAATAACACTCAGATTTTACAATTCGAGTTATAAAACCAGGATGTACCATTTACCTGTTGGAAAGCAGAAGCTTATTTTAAATACAAGAAAAGAAAGGGGTTTGTGGTGGTGATATTTCAATTGATTAAAGCCTTTCATTTATATAGCACAGATGGCAAAAGACTAGACCCCTACAACTTGATCCCAAGAGCGAGAAAATGGATCAAAGAAATTGCTAACTGAAACTTAACCATGACAGTTCAACCGGTAAATGAACAAGGATTACCGCCCTCAACTTGGAAACAAGAAAAATCAAGTTCAATTATTGACTACATCTTCATCTCAGAAGGGATACGGAAACTATTAACAGCAACTGCAAATAGCCCACAATCAAATAGTGACCATCATCAAATTTCAATAACATGGGGTACATCGCAAACTCAACCTATGCTACTAAATCTACCAGACCTTGAATTGAATAATGGTATGAACAAACTCTGCATAAACCAACATCAAATGGCTGGTCTCCTATCGAAATTTGAAGCTTCATCACTCCCTCATCACTCAAAACTTAATTATGAATGGATTTTGCAACATTATCACCATCCACTGACAAATCATGGTAATTTTTTAAAAAACACAAACATTATTTTAATAGGGAGATTCATTTAATGATAAAAAAACTTCAAGAACCAAATTAGAGCAATAAAGAAAAAGAAAAACTCTGTTCAAAAATTAAAAATAGAAAAGCAGAAGCACTTCAATGCGATGAAATCAGCAAAAGCTTTATTGAAGCAATGTGATGCAGAAGCGATTCTAACGGCATTAAATCAAAAAAATACTAGACAATTGTGGTCGCTTCTAAACCAGAATACAACCGCATCATCCATGACACAAGAAGTAGATGCTCAAATCTGGACAGGTCACTTTACCAATTTATACAAAGCAAAACCAGATTTGTTGCAAACACAAGGATTTTTTAAAGAACCCCCTTGGAATTTAAATTGGGAAATAGAAGACATCAAAAAAACAATCAATTTCCTGAATTCATCACGAGCGCCGGGACCAGACTGCCTTTCCAACGCCAATCTAAAATCAGCACCAGAAGAATGGGCCGTCTTCTTTGCCCAGCTCCTCATTTTGATCGAAAGAGTACAACAAATTCAGAGTAGTTGGACTTCAGCAATTTTGATTCCTATCTACGAAAACAGCGACAGGAAAAATCCTGCAAACTATAGACCAATTGCCTTGTTAGACCCGCTAGGCAAGCTATTCGCGGTGTATTTACAGAAAAAAACCTCAATAAATGGCCACTGTTAAATGGTAGACAGGAAAAAAGACAAACGGGATTAATAACCAAGGTAGGAACAAATGTCAACCTACTGCTGCTAAGTATGATTAAGTATGAATCGATTGTAAAGAAACAACAGGTATATGCAGTGTGTATAGACTTAAAAATGGCCTTTGATTCCGTCAACAGCTATGGAGCAAGCTAACATCATGGGACTGCCATTTATCCATCCATAACCCTATAAAACAGCTATACTCCAATACTTCTATCCAAGTTAGATTAAACAAGGATGGAGCAATAACTAAACCAATCACAACTTGGAATGGTCTAAAGCAAGGGTGCCCCCTAGCCGCCTGTCTATACAATTTGTACACCTCCTATTTTGTGGAATCAATTCAAGATACATCTGTAAATCCTCCAAAGATAAGTGACGAACCGATACAGTCCTTGATATATGCCGATGATATAATAGTAATGAATAAGACTCAGTCAGGCTTACAAAAGACACTAAATAAAGTTAAAAAATTAATGAAAGACAACTATCTTCAAATCAATACCACCAAAACCAAGCAAATGAAATTATCGACCCAGAAAAGTAAGATACGGAAAAATCCAATAGCAACATTGGAAGGGAAATCGATTGAAGAGGTTAAATCGTTCAAATATCTAGGTGCTATGATAAATCCTTCACCAGTGGAAAAAGAATGGAAAGACCATATTGAAACAAAAGCAAGGTCTCTTGCTCCCCAAGGCTGCTTCTTCCATAGCAAGTTTGGTACATATTAAGTAAAATCAACTATCGCCTTATTTAAGCAAAAAGTGGTTCCTATTCTTGCATATGCAAGTGAGACTTTGATTAGTCAACAATCAATGAAGTGGCATCACTACGAGGCAATATTTTGGAGAAAACCTCATCATTGCCTAAATCATTCCCAATGCTGAGGATTTGGTTTGAATTTGCACTACAATCCTTACAATCCATAATTATCTGGAAACAGATGGAACTGTATAGGAAAACGATTTGTCAAGATCCAATTCTGGCACTGGAAATATCTAAACAAAAGAAGGATGCCCTACATGTGACAGCTCTTCAACATTGGAATAAAGAGATAAAGAAATTGATGGAAGAGGAAGAAATCTCTCAAGATATGCTAATAAATACCCTGCAACATGCAAAACACAAAATTCAGAGAAATGACTGGATTAAAACAACTGCAAACCAAACTTAATACAAAGTTTTTTGAAATGTGATATAGAAACAAGAGCCCTACATGAACTCCCAGGCTATTTAGCATGCTTCCCGGATCAAAGAATACGAGATCTGTTTTTACGGTTTCGACTGAATATTCTACCGACTCGTGACTATTAACCAAGACGAAACAATTGGATTTGAACAATTCTAATTGTCGATTTTGCAAGAAGGAGAACACTTGTGAGACACTCATGTAATCATGGCCTGCCCTGCCCTATTAGAAAAACAAAATGTATTCAAAGACTTCTTCAGAATTTTTCAGAAGCAGATGAACAAACAGAAGCGCTGGGCGCTTCTATTAGAAGGCCATGATAAAAATGTAATTTTCAGTTATCAAATTTTGGATAGTGATTTCACAATAACTGTAATCTGTATGAGTCGGAAACGTAAAGCTTTTATTTGAGAAAAAAATGGAAGACCAATAATGAAATGTTTGTAAAAGGCAAACATATCATTAAAATAAATTAAAATAAAGCCATCTCTATATGTCTTCTGTGACTAATAGCAGAAGAAGCTGTCAGGTTTATCACATGCAAGCCTGTAGATACATATTTTAAAGTGGATGCTGGCCATTTCTGATCTTCAAGATACCACCTGAAACCTACATATCCAATTGCCAGGACTAAGCAATTAAATTAAAACTCATTGCTTTCCATAGAAGATGCAAAGTCACCTCTGGCCTCAAGACGCTCGTGGCTTTTGTATAGGTGCCATTAACTTTAAGAAGTCTGATGTCTTTATTTTCTTCAAAGCTTTCATATTTTAGTTATCTACAAAGAAACAGATGTCTAACTTATAGTGACTTTGTTTTGTGCTAGAAATTAAAAGGACATTTAACAGGACTACAGTGAAGGTCACGGATAGGGCTTATGTTAAGTTGTCTTATACCATGCACCGTTACCATTGTCAATCTCCAGGTGCTCACGTGGCTCTGTAAGAAAGAGGGTGGGGGCGTGGGTTAGTGAGGGAAGGGGTATAGGACAGAAATCTGTATGAGTCGGTTTTCTAAGGGAGTTTGATTTTGTGCACTGGCTTGCTGTATCCAGAGGGGTAAAGGCTCAGTGTCGGGGATTATTTGTTGCTTGCGCGTGTTTGTGGTGTTTGTGATGTTGGATGTGTTTTGTGTGTTTTGCGTGTTGTTTGGCTGCTCTATAACGGTGTGGGTGGTACATGGGAGGTATGCGGGAGAGGAGCAGGAGTGGGGGGGGTTAGTACATTGGCTACTCAATGCTTTCAAAGTGAAATACCTTGGATACATTAAAAATGCTTCAGAGTTGTCAAACACAGGCTAACCGTCACAATTCCTGAAATGCAATACATTGGCTGTCCTCAAGAGTTCTCAAGTACAATACATAGGCTAATTACACAACACGTCTAAGTGCTACACATTGGCTAGCCTCGCAATTCGTCTTGGTGCAACACACCAGCCAACCCCAAAAATAATTTGCAAGCAATAAATTGTCCACCCTCGTACTTCATCCAAGTGAACTGCATTTGCTATCCTCATACATCCACTGTGTGCAATGCATAGGCTTGCTTTACCATTCTTCTAAATGCAACACATTGGCTACCCTCAAAAATCCTCCACGTACAATACCTTGGCTATCCTCACATTTCATCTAAGTGTGGTGTGTCTGCGATCCTCATTAAATATATTGCGTCCGGCGCATAGGCTATACTCACCATTCCTCCAAGTGAAGTACATTGGCTATCTTCGT
This sequence comes from Ambystoma mexicanum, assembly GCF_040938575.1. Lineage (NCBI taxonomy): Eukaryota > Metazoa > Chordata > Amphibia > Caudata > Ambystomatidae > Ambystoma > Ambystoma mexicanum. The sequence continues at coordinate 134,810,900 of NC_090941.1, read as the reverse complement.
ATTTTCATCTAAGTGTGGTGTATTAGTAATCCTCATGAGTGTATTTTGTGTGGCGCAAAGGCTAACTTCACCATTTTCCAAGTGAAATACATGGTCACCTTGTAAATTACTTTGGAGTGCAAAGTAGGGGTTAGGCTTCAAAACTCATCAGGAGCAGTGAAAGGACTACCCTTCGCATTTCATCTAAATGCAATACATAGCCTGACCCCCACACATTCTTCCAGATGCAATACATAGGCTAATCTGCACAAGTCATCTAAGTGCAATACAAGGCAAAACAAAGAGTACAGTGCAAGACAGCATAATTTTAAAAATAGGCAATAGTAATGTAGGAGTGGTAGGGTTTTACCAGAGCAAGCAATGGCTGTAATCCCCGCCCAAACCACCTTACCTAGATGTAGCTGTAGATTGTCCCGCCAGGTGTCCAATGGGGTGAACAGGGGCAAACAGGTGATGGGAGCTACCCTAGGGAGCTACCATTTGCCTCTGGCCCTTAGCCGTCTGCCCAGGCAAGGCTGCCCTGGGGCTCACTTCTAAGAGTACTTTCTGGAAATGGATGGCACTATCAAGGATGGGGTGGGCAGGAAGTGTAGCAGGGGGAAGGAAATGGAGGGTGGAGGTGGCTGAGGGAGCCTCAGCCAATTGCCCTGAAGATGGGAGGGAAGGGGGGGGGGACAGAAACAAGCAAAGGACTACACCACAAAGGCAGTGCCTACTACAAGCAATCCAGCCCAGAAAAAGGATTGGAAATCACACTAAAACACAGGTCAAACCCTCCGAAAGAACCCCAAACAGGTGGTAAACTCCTTCTAAAATCGAGTGGCTGAAGTCAGACCTGGTTAAGACATTTCTATTACACCATTAGCGTGTTTACAGCCCCAATTAAGTCACTTACCAACTGGTAATGTTCTTTCGACTGGATGTTCCTCCAACGTATTCCTCATCTTTGACATGTAATGTCCAGCTTCGGAAAGGCCTCCATCGAGGGTGACATCATCGTATGTTCTAAGTAGCACGCACGGTGCCCGTTGGCCTCAGTTCTGTTTTTCCCCTCGGTGTGTTAGCAAAGTTGCCCAGTAGTCAGCCTTGTTGGAACGAAAGATGTTAATAGCATGGGAAATTGTACAAAGGGGTGGGATGGGAGGGTGATGAGGAATACGTTGGAGGAATATCCAGTTGAAAGAAAGTTACCAGTTGGTAAGTAAATTGTTCTTCGAATGGATTGTGTACTCCAGCGTATTCCTCATCTTTGCAGACACCCAAAGCAGTATCCAAGACTGGAGGAGGGTGGAGAATTTAGATTTGCCAATTGTCACAGGGTAGAATAAAGTACCGCCTTACCAAAAGCAACATCCTGAGCGTGTGAAGTATCCAAGCAATAATGCTTGGTGAACGTGTGCAACGATGACCATGTTGCATCACAGAAGTTTTTCAAATGGGGACTCCCTTTGCAAGGCTGTGGAAGAGGCCATGGCCCTGTAGAGTGTGCCTTCAAATCCTCTGGTGGGTCCTTGCCCATCAGTCTGTAACATTCTGAAATCGTAAGGATGATCCACCTAGACAAAGTCGTTTTGAAACAGCTTGCCCCAATTTTCGTCCAGTATATCCTATAAAGAGCTGGTCGTCCACTCTCAACTTGGACATCCTAGACACATAAAAGCTTAAGCACTTCTAGGGTTCAATCTATGGAGCCTTTCTTCCTCTTTACTGTGATGCGGCGAAGGATGAAACACAGGCAGAACTATTTTCTGATTTAGATGGAAGTCTGATACGATTTTAGGGTGGAAGGAGGGTTTAACCCTCAACACAACCTGGTCCTTGTGGAATACAATAAAGGGTGGCTTTGAAGAGAGTGCCTGCAACTCCTTCACTCTACGTGCAGATGTTAGAGCAACCAACAGTATAGTCTTGAAGGTTAACCACCTCAATGGACATGTGTGTAAAGGTTCAAATGGTGCACACATTAAACATTTTAGAACCAGGTTAAGGTCCCAAACTGGAACTTGAAAAGCAGAAGGTGGGAACACATTTGTGAGCCCTTTCAGAAATTGAGTCACCAATGGAATTTTGAAGTAAGAACATTCCTCCAATGAGTGCTTAAATATGAAAAGCGCTGCTAGATAACACTTAATGGTCCCAATGTGAAGACCTTTGTGTGCTAATGAAAGCAGAAAGCATAGCACATCCGGAGTCGAACATAGAAAAGGATCAACATTCGTTTCCCTGCACCAGTCACAAAATGTATTCCAACGGCACAGAGATTTTGTTGCTGGCCTTCTTGCCGAAAGCAACACCTGCATCACGTCATCCAGGAGGTCCCAATCTTTGTATCTCAACCTTTCAGAAACCCTGCGTGAAGTGTTGACCTGCGGACGGAGAACCTGGCCCTCCCTTTGTGAGAGAAGGTCCTCTCTTTGTGGAAGACGTATCGGAGGACAGATGGACATGTCCAGAAGGTCCGGGGACCATGTCCTCCTGGCCCAATGAGGGGCAATTAGGATCATGTGGCTCCCGAACCGTCTCAACCTCCTGATTACTTGAGGAATGACAGGGACCGGTGGAAACACGTATAGCAGTAAAAAATCCCAATCCACCACAAACGCGTCTCCTAGAGCTACTCTCGTAGGAAATTCCCTTGAGTAGTACCTTTCGCACTTCAGGTTGATCCTGGCTGCAAACAGATCTACGTGAGGGGCTCCCCAAAAGGGGGAAGATCTCTTGAAGGACCTCCTGAGATAGTTCCCACTCGTGGGAGACTGTGCTCTGTCTGCTCAGAGCATCAGCTGCAGTGTTACCCTCCCCAGCCAAGTGAACTGCTGATAGGGAGATGCCTTCTCGAATTGCCCAGTACCAGAGCTGCATTGCCTCTCTGCACAGTGGTAGTGAGCTTACACCTCCTCTCTTGTTGAGGTAATGCATGGCCACTGTGTTGTCTGTCATTATCAGGACATTCTTTCCCCTGACAAAGGGCAGGAAGGCCTTCAGCGCTAGTCTGATTGGCCTCAGCTCCAAAAGATTGATATGTAGTTTGGACTCTTATGGAGACCAACGACCGCTGGCTGTCAGATCGTTGGTGTGGGCTCCCCACCCCATGAGTGAAGCGTCCATCACTACAGTCGCCTCCGGCCATGGTTGCCAAAAAGGTTCCCCCTTCAGGATATTTTCCTTGCAGGCCCATCATAGAAGATACTGCGTAACTTTGATCGGAACCTGCAGTAGATCCAACATCCGTCCCGAGAACTGGGACCATTGTCTGCAAGAGCCTACTGTAGGGATCTCATTCGTAGACAGGCCTCTGGTACCAGGTAAATGCAGGATCACATCAGGCCAAGCAACCTTAGGAATTCGAAGGCCGGGAGACAGTGGTCATTCTGAAACTTTGTTACCATCTGGAGAATGTCTTGGGCCCTCACCTTGGGTGGCGAGAACTTTCCCAAGGACGTGTCTTAAACAGCCCCGATATACTGGAGCTGTTGGAAAGGTGTCATGTGTGACTTCTTGAAGTTGAGGGAGAAGCCCAGTCTTTGTAGGGAGTGGCAGGTAACGCTGAGGTGATCCAAGACTTGTTCAGGAGAACGCGCCCTGATCAGCCAATCGTCCAGGTAGGGGTAGACATGAATCCCCCTCTCTCCTGAGATGCGCTGCCACCACCACCATTAATTTGGTGAAGACCCTCAGGGCGGAGGTCAACCCGAAAGGCAGGACTCCAAACTGATAGTGCGAGCCGCCAATGGCGAACCTCAGGTATCTCCTGTGCTTGAGATGAACTGGCACATGAAAATAAGCATCCTGTAGGTCCAATGACACCAACCAATCCTATAATTGGAGGGCCTGAAGGATCTGAGAAAATGTGACCATCTTGAATTTGTCCTTCCTGAAGAACTTGTTCAAGTATCTCAAGTCCAAGATGGGTCTCAGTCCTTCGTCTTTCTTGGGGAATCAAAAAATATGGGGAATACCAACACTTGTTCCTCTCCGCTACAGCCACTGGTTCTATAGCACCTTTCTCTAGCATGGTTAATATTTCCTGCACAAGCAGCAGATCTGGAATCCTCAAAGAGTGTTCCCCAGTGGATTGGTGATAGGCTGTGTTATGAATGGTAGGCAGTAACCGTGGGCTATTGTCTCCAGAGCCCATGCATCTGAAGTAATGGCTCACCATTCTTCGAGATGCTGAGACAGTCTGCCCCCAACTGGTGACACGTGACGCAAGCTCTCAAAGTGGTTTTGAAGCAGTTGCTGCAGCAGCTGATGGCAAGGTAGCTGCAGCTGGAGTTGGCTTGCCACCACTACCTCGTCCACCACAAGGGAACTTCTGTTGGCCTCTTTGACTGGCCATTCCTCTCGCCTTTCCAAATGAGTATTAGCGAAAAGATCGCCCCCTCCATGGCTGTCCCGCTGGACGAAAAGGCTGAGGTTGCCTAACAGCCTCTCCTTAAGATTTGGCAGCCACCTTCGAGGTCTGCAACCTCTCAAGGCTCTCGTCAGCCTTGCTGCCAAAAAGGTGAGACCCGCCAAATGACATGTTGAGAAGACGAGCCTGCACATCCCGTGCAAAACCAGACTTCCGCAACCACTCAAATCTGCTCATCGCAGTGCTCATGGCCATGGACCTGCTGATGCTATCTGCAGTGTCCAATCCAGACTGAAGGGCCTCGGACATGGCTTCATTGCCGTCCTTAATAATAGCCAGGAAGCCATTCCTTTCATCCCCTTTTGGAATATGCTCTGCCGCCATGGATATGCACTCCCACAGAGTGTACAAATATTTTGCTAAGGGACATGTGGAGTTGGCCGACTTTAAGGCCATACTCCCAGCTGAAAATATCTTTTGTGCCCATCCATCCACGCACTTGTCGTCCGTATCAGGAGGGATGTTAGGGTACGCTGTCTTGTTCGAGGTAGCCGTGGCGTGCTGGACCACCATACTCTCCGGAGTGGGGTGTTTGGACAGGTAGCCGGCGTCGCTACCGGAAGGGCAGTATTTTTGTGAGGGACTTGTCCACCGCTGGATTGGTGTCAGGGGTCTCCCAATTTCTGGCCATCCATTTTTGCCAAGCCACATGGAAGGGTAGTATAGGATCTGTAGGTGGACATTGGTCTAGAATATCTGAGAGATCATCCTGATCAAACTGTACCAGGGGGTCTAGCCCAGCCTAGGTACTCCACTACTCTGGCCATCAGTTGCTGGTACGAGGAGTCAGTGTGCTCCTCTGGTTCCGGCCTGACGAACTCCAACGATGGCATTATGCAAGGTGTCAAAGATCTTCCATCTTGCTCTCTTCCGATATGAGGCATTCCGGCACATTGGGGGTTCCATACTGAAGCACAAAAGGGGCATCCTCCCCATCTGATCCCTCTTCCTCCTCAAAAATGTAAGAGAGGATTTGAAAATTTGAAAAAATCCTTCTTTGGCAGAGGAGTGAAGATATTTTCAGGAGTACTCACTGGCTTCGAAGGCGTCAAAGTAGATTTGGTTTTAGCCTTCTTAAGAGTTTCCTCACGCCTTGGGGGCTGAACTGACACGGCGTCGACGTCGAAGACCTAGACAAAGTCGACGAATCGACGGGCTCATCCGGCAGTTTTGGCACAGAGGGCTTTGAGGCTTCTACAGGGTTCGAAGGTGTCGATCTCGAATGCTCGCCATGTCTCGAGTGATCCTTGTCTATTCGAGGCCTCTCGATGCGAATCACACCGTCCACCCGCGCTCAAGGGCACGCAAGTTTTGGGTCGAGAACGCTCCTTGCCAGCCTCTACAGAAGGCACGGACGAAGCCTTACCCTGCTTCTCAAATTCTTTTGAATTCTTTTTAGTGCTTCCCACTCCGCAGGCGTCAACTTTTTGGAGGGGCATCTTACCCTCTCAGGGGTGCCACCTGACTAGGACGAAAAGGAAGGCGACCGATGCTGCCTCATCCTCGATCGCTTCGTCGAGGACAAAGAATGGCGGGAGCCACTTTGGGCCCTTGAATGTTTTTTATCCTTCTTACACAGAGGAGATTAGGTCTCTCGACTCTGCGGTCAAAGAACGATAAGGTCGGGCTTTACAGGGCTTCGATATCCTGCCTACCTTCAACTTCCCCTTTCGTTCTCGCAAGGCCTTTCCCGGCATTGCTTGACACTTGGTACATGAATCAGTGTTGTGGCCTTCACCCAGGCAAAACAGAAAGACGATGCAGATCCGTGATGGACATCTTGGAGCCGCACTCCTTGCCTTTTTTGAATCCGGAACAAGGGGTCGTCGGAGTTGAAGAGGACGACATTATTATCGAAGGTAACTGCGCAACTGAGGTAACTACGCAATCGAATTGAACGAGGTGCGCTGAGTTTCGGAGCAAACCCGTTTTCGTAAAAACAGAACTGAGGCCAACGGGCGCCGTGCATGCTACTTATAACATCCGATGACATCACACTTGATGGAGGCCTTCTAGGGACATCGACTCAATGCCATCAACGCAGGGTGCCCTCTGCCGAAAAAGGATTCCGAAGCAGCCAAAGCTGGACATTACATGTCAAAGATGAGGAATACGTTGGAGGACACAATCCATTCAAATAATGTTTTGAAAAAACACTGGCAGGCACTTCAAAAACAAAGTTTGATGGAAAGGCTTGATAAAGGTAGCTCAAAGAGATCCCGCGAGGATGTGTTTTGGGCGGGAAGAGGGTTGCAATAGTCATAGAAATTAGCATGGGCATGGGCAGTCAATGGGTAGGTAAATAACCAAACAACACCTACAAGCTTTATGTCCCTCCTCATATGCCATTTCTCCCTAGCTGTGCTCTAATGGAATAGTTTCGGCTTATAGGTGGCTCGCCACCTAATAGCCAAAACTAAAAACATTTAATTCATAGGAATCTGGGTCTCTATTTTTCAGATTGTGAATGGTTTGAAAAAACAGGTTTACTAAGTTTTATATTTATTTCAACAAAACCACTTTTCTAATGTGGCCACTGCGTAACCAATGTACACCTTGTGAAGGATGTGATCTGACAAAAACATCCTAATACAAGTAATTCTCACAATAGGCCAAGCAAGTGGTGGGGGTGGATTTCTTAAGGTGTCTGAAGAGGCAATCCAATTACTGAACCAACCAAATGTTTCACACCTCATAACAGGTCTGGAAAAGCTTCTACACCTATGCTGACCCGAAGGGTGTTAGAGAGACAACCAGGAATTCCGCCCGGATTATAAAAAGGGAGATTAGATTTCATCAGTGAGGAGAGAACAGGAAGAGTTCTGTTGGTCAGATGCAGATGCCATTTAGAAAGGCCCCATTGTGACGAGGTTGAGCAATGACACAAGTGAGGCAGATGTAATTATGTCGCAGTAAGCATTTATTAATGGGTGTTTCTTTGGATAGTGTTGAAAACACATGTACTGTCTAAGGGAATTACTAAAACCAAAAAGGAGATGTTTAAACGGTGTCAGTAATGGGTCAACACAAATTGGGGGGTGTTGAGGTGTTGCCCAACACCCCACAGCAATCCCAAAACAAAGAAATACCAAAATGTTAAGCAGTCCTTGTTCCTCCAGGGACATCCTAAAATGTCCAACTGAAAAGCTCCAAATCTATTCTTATGAAGTCCTTAGCCACCTGGCCAACCCTGTTCTATCCAAACACAGATGTCCAAAAGTCCTTGGTCCAAACAAAGAGAAAACCTATCACTAAAACGTTCCAAAATAATTTGGCAAAGCTGTAAGCGGATTCAATTCAACACTACAGCTAAGTCAATGCCTAGTTTGGGATGCTGAGGGAAACCCTTATTGATATATTTTCATGTCCAGTTCGTTTACTCTGGATGACAACCCTTATATAACACCCCTCTCTTAGAATCCCCCTGACCCCACTGAGCCAAGAAGTAGGTTTGTTTTGCAAATTAAAAGGTTTATTTGAAAATTAAACAATATATATATCACACTTTTATAATAAATTAATGTTTGATAGCACACCTGTGAAGATGATAGTAATCAACAATGGATAATGTTACAGTGGTACACTCTTTTTGATGGCTTAGAAGTGATATAGAGAGGATAAAGTAGCTGAGAATGCTTTTATGGCTTCAAGGACAATGCAATGATGAATGAAAATGCAGTACAGAAAATAAACTTGATATGAATTCAACAAAAGACAATGTAATCACTTTTCTTTGACAATTCACCCCCACTCTATGCAAGGTAAAGAGATGGGAGGAAAGCACACAGTTCTCAGGAATGCAATCAAATATAATTCAGTTCCCCCCTAGCAAGCTTAGAGGAAAACAGGTAGGAGTTTTAAACACAGGCAAAATCCTTTTAAATGTGGTGGCAATGAAGTGAAAAATATACTCAAATTGCTTTTAATTCCCTATATGAGAGGTTCAGGGTGAGTGAGAGATACTTAAATTAATTCAGGATCACTGTCATGATGCCTACCCCCGGAGCACCAGGACAGGCCCAGCACCCCCGGGAGCAGGCATCATGCCCTCGGGTAAAAGCCCAGCGGCCCCTAATAGGGGCTCTTTGGACTTTGTCCTGGTTGGCGCCAGGCTCATGTTGGACATCAGTCCTGGCGCCATAGGCGCCAGGCTCATAAAAGAGGGTGTTTGGTGCACTTACCTGACGCAGACCATGCTGCATGAAGCCTCAAGCCAAATGAGGCTTAGGAGGGACTATTTTATCAAAGGAACTATTTTACTTGGGTGGGGACCGTGGAAGAATACTTACCCGGAATTTCTTCCAAGGCTATTTAAACCACGCCCGGACTGCCACACGTGCTTCGCGTTGCTCTGCATCTAGCAGCTGAACGCTCACCGTGCCTGCTCCTGCATCTTGCCTCCAGCCACGTACACCTCGATCTTGGGATACCTGAAAGGAAGGAAGGGAAGAGAAAAGGTGAAAACCAAGAACTTAATCTAACTTCCTACCTGTGTCCGGAACCATCACGCCAGCGATCCTGAAGATAGACATTCTTTAAAAGCATCGCGCCACTTGTTGCAGCGCCGCGCATCACTCACCTGCCTCGTGGGCTCTTCACTATCCACCGCGGGCATTCCGCCACATCTCTGCACCTGCAGGAGAGAAGAAGAGACAAAAGGTGAGCAGGAGGAACAAATGAGGAAAGCCTGATTTTCCGTCACAAGACTTACCTGGCCATATTTGACGGAACCACTCCTCATTTCGGGTCGGCGCCACTTCTTGGCCTGGTACCGCACCCCGGCCGCTAAGGAGAAAAAAGAAAGACATTACTAGAGGGATTCAAAGACATTTAAAGGGATCATTTTATCACGAACTCACCCGAGTTTATCTCCGGCAATATCCCTCGAAGCATCACTTACGCTCTGCACCTGAAAATAAGGACAGATCGCATGTTAAGAAAAGCAAACAAAGAGAAGACTCTACTCTGGAACTTTTTAAACTGCATACTTACGGCATTTCGACTTCCGAAACCAGTGAAGTAACTGGTCAAATAAGCGTCCCTGCACCAGAAGCAGGATGGAGAGCTCATCCATTCAAACATTAAGGTGAGCCTTGATTGGGGATTTCGGAGGGGTCAGAGAAGAGCAAAGGGGAGGTGGGAAGCAATCACAATACTCTGCAGTCAGTTAATCCCCTTTCTCCACCTACAGAAAGATTTTTCTACGGGCCAGACAAGCCAGGTTTGGGGGTCCAGTTCAGTCGGTGTTTCGAATCCTGCGCATCACGCTTGAAGAGGTCACAGCAATCCAGACCAGGTGAGCGCCTCCGTGGGAGCCAGGTGAGCGTTACAATCACTTTAGCAATGCTCTATGAATGATTGTCAGGTTGCACACGAATTTCAGCAAGGAAAGCAAGGACAAATATTTTTACACGTGGCTGAAATTAAGCAAAATGTCAAATCGCGGCAAATTTAGTCGCGTGCGTCGAGCGCAATTACGGAGGCACTATACGTTTAGAATCTTAGCTTTAAGATGACAGTTAAAACTCGCTCCTAGCACAAAAGGTTCCGGAGATACGGCCGATTTAGTAAAGGTAGTTTTTCGGATTTGAAATTTTAAAGCTCAGAATGACAGATGACAGTTTTCAGTTTTAAAAATGACAGAATGACACGCTTTTAGGATGCAGTTCTAATAGGCTAAAATAGTTTGGATTAGATTATTTTAAACTAAGAGATTGGTTTTGGCACAGTGCCAGCTGGGTACTCACACTAGATTTTGGACAGGAATGCGGCTTCGTCACCGATCGGGTCAGGATTGGCTGGACTTCTGCTAGCGGTTCTTCACAGCGATCTGGGTCACTCTGCTAGCGGCACTGCACAGTTCTGGTCTCTCTGGATCTCTGGTCTCTCTGGATCTCTGGTCTCTGGAGATTGATGGATATGAAGTCTGGAGTCTACCGGCAAAGCGTCCCGCAAGAAAGTGGAAAGTGAATCTCTCTACCTGGGTTTCAATGTTCCTTTTATGTGTTTTGAAAATGGGTGTGTGCCTGGGCCTAGCTAAGCCTGCCCCTCTCACTTATCATTGGCCAAGCTTTCCTCTCTCCCTTGATTGGGGGAAAGAAATGGAGTGTCAGAGTGATGCTGTAGGTTTTATGGTCAGAGGAACCTCCCCTTGTCAAATTGCACACAAATCTATTTCTGACCCAAATACATATTTATCTATGTACCATTTTCCTAATATTATAGGTCCAGTTAACATATTTTCTGTAGCACCAAACCATCCAATCCCTGTCTTTGTACGATGTTGTGTCCACTTATGACAGAATTCTCCCCTTTTCATCCAGATAACGACCTCTAAACCTTTCCAGATTTTACACAAATGTGCACCAGGGATATGGGTTTCAGATGATAAAGTGTCAGATTTTTAACATGCATACATTTGGAGTAACAACCTTTTTTTCCGTTACTATCCCCAAGAACATACCACAGGGTCCTAACACCTCTTAAAATGTGCACTGAAAAATCACAAAAATGATGATGTTATTTATATAATTTTGACAAGTCCGCACTGTGAATTATCCATCTTTTTAAAATCATGCTCTGGCCCCAAAGGGGTGTGGTTTTCCAAAGCACATGGTGGAATTTCTGGTTTATCCACTTCCCCCAAGCTCAGCTTGCTCTCACAGGCACTGCCCCTCCCAGTTTCTCCCAAGAGGAAGCCATTTACGACCCCCCTAATATAACATTTGCCTGAGCCAGGGACAGTGCTTTGTTTAGTTTCCTTTAGTCTCCAGGTGCCACTCCCCTAATTCAAACAGAGATGTGTCATCTCCTTTTGGCAGGGGAACACAGCTGCTGAATTCCCTCTCCTGTCGGGGGTAGTTGTCAGGCAGAATCCACTCTCTTCAAGCCAGGCTTCAGCTAAATGTCACTTTAGTTCCCAGTTTTCTACATTCAAATCACACTGACAATTTTTACACATGCAGCTAGAACGCTGATTCTAAGTTCAAAACTATGACATTTCAACAGTTGCAAACTATGTTACACTCAAAAGTAGGTCACTCATTTATTTTAAACATTTCGATTTTAGTGGCTTTCTGTCCATTTAAGTTAAGCTGCTGACATCCACAGCTCAGCCAGTTTTGTTATAAACATTGTTTTGGGCTCTTCATCTTTCCAGATTTAGTATGCACGCAAGAATACATTCTGCCAAATGTCTGCTGGTGTTCATTGAGATTTTTGAATATCTTGTGATGTTTAAAATAGGCATTTTGAGCTTGCATTCAGGGAAACAAAGGTGATTTTAAAGCGCTTGTTTTTAGCCAACCGGCACTGCTGTTTTTCCTTTGGCACACATTTCACTCATGGCACTCCTGGCCCATCATGCTTGCACTGGTGGGTGGCAGGTTAGGCAACCATTTTGGTGTGCGCACAAACCGCGCGGTTTTCCAGGATTCTGGCGCACCTGTGGGCTTTTCCGCCATCTTGGATTTTCTAAGCCCACAGCACCAAATGTTGCAGCTTAATAGTCCAAGCGTGGGTCAGGACACCCAACAAAGCAAATCACAACAATACATGCTTACAGTACCAAATGCTATATGGATGTGCTTCTCCTTTGGTTCCCCGCTCCAGTCTCAGCAGGTTTATCCTTCTACAATCTCAAAGGTTCACTAGGGTGCTTTTCACCAGGTTTTATTTTCACCAATTCTCAGGATTCTCCAGGCACCCCTTTCACCAGGTTTTCACTTTGACCAATGCTCGGGATTCGTCTGGTATCCTGTTCCCCAAGTTTGTATTTCTCTTTAGTCTTCTTGGTATAGACTCAGTTTCCAAGATGGCAACTCTCTTGGAGCTCTACTTCACCCTCAGATGCCTACTTTCCTTCTTTAACAAATCTAGCAGAAGGTCCACTTTCTTCCGGATCAGATCTTCCTACTCTCTGCGGGACACATCTCAAGTGCCTCAAGTTCGTTCTGGGTCTATCATTTTCCAAGGCTCCCTTGTGTCAGGCTGTGGTCTCTTTTCAGGCAGGTAGCAGTGGTAGAAGCCTACCACCTCCAAATTCAAAACACAAAATGACTGCCTGTCATCACTTTTATACCCATAAGACCGTGGAAATTCTTGTAAGCAGACTCCGGATTGACTCTTTCTGCAGCACCTTATGTGTCTTTGTTCCCATTTATCTGGTAGTACTATGTTTTCACTGGTATCTCCTATTGAATACCTATTTGCTCTCAGGCATTGGTAAATTGGGGGGAAAGCATTTTGGGCTACCGGCGTTACCGTCATAACTACGGGCAAGGCTTTAAATAACCTTGCAGCATCCAACAGCATTTTGGTTTTTTTTCAGACCACGATAAGCTCTGCGGTGAAGCTAAGCACATACACGGATGAGCTCTGATTTTGGCAGCTTTCGGCACCACTTTCGAGGGTAAGCAGGCCTCTGGCACTTGTCTGGTTGATCTGGGATTCTTGTCCTGTTCATAAATCGGCTACCAACAGCCTAGCTGGCTTCTTGATCCATATGGGTTCAAGTCCTGTGCAACTGGTAGTCCTATTCTCCTTGGAGTGTGAGTATGCGCTAATGTGTCTTGGCACACCAATTTATTTTTATGTGGGATATTGATCATAAAACCATGATACTAAATATACTCTATCGTTAAAACAGGAGTAAAATAAAATAAACCAGATTAAAAAAATTACATCTAAAAACCATACCAAATATGTAGGCCAAATCGTGGAGTTTCAGGTTTTGCATACTACAAATCCTAGCATGGAGGAAAGAAAAGAAAGATTTCACCCAGTTCACCATAGGGGGCTCCGAAAGGGACAAAAGCAGAAATATTATAAGTTATTACAAACTATTAAAAGTTGGCAAAACACTTACACAAGTGGTCTTACTTGTTGTATCAAAGCTTAATTTTAAGGGGCAATCCTTTTAAAAAGGGAAACCACATTATTATACAGTATCCAACTTTATGGTGAATAATCAAGCAATGCCTCATGTTTTCGTGCACGTCTTAGAAGATGAACACCTGATCTTTGCTGTTCTGATCATCTTAAAAAATATATCAGAAAATCCCTGCTAGCCCATTCTCCCTGAAAATCATTCAACCATTTTTTTCAGCCTCAGAAAAGCAGGGCAAAGAACCAGAAAGTGTTGTAGATCTTCCTTCTGAGAGGGGAAATAAAAACATCTGCCAGAGTTACACATATTCCAGATACTTCCAACTTCTGCCAGGGCTAATATACCGAACCAGAATGTTGCATATAGCATTTTCATTTAAAAAACGGCTACATTTAATCAAGGTGGTTCTCCAAGACTTGTAGGAACTTTAGCTCTAGGTATTGTATCACTTGAGTACATATACAAGATTTTACAAGCATTTACAGGTGGGCCAAGTCATTAAAGGCCTCCCTCACCATAGATTTCGAATGTCTGTCAGTATCAGCATGGAGCCATAAAGTCTCCAAGCCTAACCAGGTTAATGGAGGGCTTATATACAAGAGACATGACCAGGTATCTGCTGCTTGGGAACACAACATCGAGTTGGGCATCTTTGTACCCCTTCTTGTATTTGTAACTTATAGCAGAGAGACATACCTTCACTTAGTATACCAGAGGTTTGACTTTTGTCTCATACTCTATACTCCTATAGCAAACTTCAAAGTGCAGAGAGATACTGGGTTTAGAGGTTGGCAGGGCCAAAACCATTCTTTAAAAGATGTATTCTTGTTAGATGCAGGTTTTGTTATATTTACATGGCCTCAATTTCTGCACTGCAGTGTGTTGCCCAAGGGACCTGTGATGCTGGAAATGCCCTTTGGAGGGACAGGGGCTCCCATTTCCTGTCCTACCACTTCTCTGTGCGTTTTCTGTATGTTTTCTGCCACTCAAGTCCAGCCTGGACCTCTGGTAGTGCAGCTCTTCATTTTTCCTTTTGGTGGACAACAACCATGGGACACCCTTATGGCACCCATTGGTTGGGGTACAACCTTGTACCCCCAATACGTGTGTTTTGGGAACATGTGTGTTGCCCACAGAGCAGGGTATGGGCTAGTGACAGCTACATGCTGATTTGAAAGTGACTCTGAGTGTCCTCCATTTTTGGGACACCCAGGTCCTGAAGCCCTCACTCGGTCCCTTGCCCTGAAAGGCTGTTGGGTGGAAATAACATATATGGTCTTGTGGGGAAGACCAGGCCAGACTGGCTAGAGCCTTCCCAGTAACTGTTGTGGGCACCCTTGGGGGTGGGACCTGTATGAATGGAGTTTGGAGTAAACTCACATTCTGGTTGTGGGTGTCTGGTTTTGATGATGTGACACAATGCCTGGGCAAGCTCTCACTGAAACTGATATGAATGCAGTGTAGTGTTCTGAAAGGCTGAGGGCTTACTCCAATCCACATTATGCGTTATGGGTGTCTGGTTTTGGGTGAATGGCAGCCTACTGTGAGTCTGATTAGCGGTCTGCCTGTATGAATGCACCTGTGTCTGATTAGCTGACTGAGCCTGGCTCAGCCTCAGTGAATGGGGAACACATGTGTTTAACTAGGTTCTCTTCACTCACCAAATTGTTCTTGTCTAGAGCTGAAGCTGAAGTCGAAACCAGTATCCTGGGACCAGTTGGAAGAAGAAGTCTGCGGCGAAATCTCTTCAGGAAACCCAAAGACTGCTGTGCAGACCGAGGATAGAATCAAGAGAGGTCAATCGTTTGTCTTGTGTATTTGTATATAATGCTTTGCTTATATTGATTTTTCGTCAGTTCACAGTAAAAT
The DNA here is from genome assembly GCF_040938575.1 of Ambystoma mexicanum. Classification (NCBI taxonomy): domain Eukaryota; kingdom Metazoa; phylum Chordata; class Amphibia; order Caudata; family Ambystomatidae; genus Ambystoma; species Ambystoma mexicanum. The sequence goes on along the minus strand of NC_090941.1, from coordinate 134,795,730 downwards.
GCTTAGGATATTGTTGACTGCAAGTTGATAATTCTTGAATTGTTTCTGTTTTTGATTGTGCTAATTTATTGATATTTTGCTACTTGTTTTCACGGATCTCTGTTTTGATGAGTTGTTACTTTTTCAAAATTTAAATAAAGTAAAAAAAAAAACAAGAGAGGACATGGATAGGAGACCTCTTCCCGAGCTACGAGGACTATCATGCAACTGCTTCTCTTCATCAGAGGTACCCTGGAAGCCAGTCCTTTGTGCCTGCCTTCCAGAGAAGGAGTCTTCTTGAGTCCAGAAGAGGAGTGCCTGGACAACTTGTGCTGAAGAAGTTCAGTGGTGTCACCCAGGGCCCGGAGGCGTGTTTATGACCGCTGGAAGCCAGATTGTTGTGTATTGCCCAGAAGCGGGGGTGCAGCGCATAATGCTGCTTGACACCCGGAGCTCCAAAAATTCCAACTGGTGAAAGAATGTTTCAAGGGACATCCTTGCCATCACCTCTGACCACTTTTCCAAATTGGAGAAGGTCCCGGGTCCCTGTGTACAGAGGTGTGTCCACAGGTGAGTTTCCCACCACCAGAATCCAACAAAGACGTCCCAAGTGCCCAGACTTGATGAGGATCTATAGCCTAGTCCAGTGGTCGAGTCCAGGTCGAAGAAGAACCGAAATCAAGTGAACTGAAGAATCCTGCGACCCGACACGTACTTCAGGCACTGCAACCGTCGTCACCAAAAGTCATCCAAGGTCCCCTAAGAGTCTTATGTTCATCTGTCAAGCCCTTTTGGAGTCCACAGCAACTTTCACCTTCCTAGGAGACCACTGCAGCCTTTCCGAGAGTGCTTGATTCCTCATTTTCTCTTTGACTTGCAAAGGGAGTCCATCCCGTCGAGTAAAGTCAAGAAACTCTGCCACTTCGCCTGCCAAGGCGCCAAGGGTACTGTTACGGGGAAGAGCATCTTCCAGCCTTAGGAGGGGTCCCAGATTCATCTTGGATCCTGCTCTTCGGTGGCGTCCCAGGTGCATTGGGGTGGTGGAACCTGTGAAAGAAAGCAGGGCTTTATTGAACATTTTTGGACTGGGCTGTAAAAGACAAGATAAAGGTACTCCCCAACTTTTCCATTACAGGTTGCACAGGTAAGGGGATCCTCACAAGGTATTATTATTTCAGTCTAAAGAAAGTATACTGGCTTTGTTCTGAAACGAATCTGCCTTTCTACCCTGATCTATGAAAGTACATCTTACTTAAGAATTCACATGATTATTTAAAACTGTCAGCAGTTGGTGCATTTTTACTGAATTTAAGTCTAGTGTGCTACCACATAGTGTATATATATTGTTGCCATTATTGAATAGTGTGTTATATATATTGTGTGTTATATATATTTATATATATACAATTGGTAGGAACCTTACTTTATATTAAAACAAAGCTGTGTTATCGCCAAACAGTGTGTGGACATTCCTTTGTGTGTACCCCCAGGGGTGGGCTTGGGGATTCACTGTACTTAAGCACCAGCCTGCATCACCTCCTGAAGTCTCAGCCTTGGCTGCTCGCCCACGTTTAACCCTTGACAGCCTTGGCTGGGGGTGCTCTGTTGCTCTACCCCAACCATATCCCACTCCAGTCTTTACAGGATCCGAGCTCCATACAATTCTAATACTTCAGAAGTGGTTCTTCCTTTGTATTGCAGCAGGAAGTGCATACTAGCTCTATCTCCTACTGGCCACCAAATGACTTTTGGAAATCTGCTCCATCCATGAAGCACTGTAGGAAAAACAAATCCCCAAAATAACCAAAATCATCAGCTTTTTCTATCTAGGGAAAGGTTAAAGGAATGGTTCGGTCAACATTTTTTATTGCCCCTACGGGTCGGCCATGTGTTTTTAAGCCTAAGTCGCTCGATTTTAGAAAGATTTCCTATGGACCTTACCCGAGTTTTTGTCCATTAAACGCACGTGAAAACAGGCACCAGGGCGCTGCCATTTTGTGATAATCCTATCATTTCCCCCATCGCCCTGGCTGACCTGCTTTTGCGGCACTAAATCATATCCCCCGCCCCTGAGCCTGTCATCAGCAGACACGTACCGCCCATTTCACAACACCAAAGCACGTCTCGTGTCAACATTCGCTGCGCTTCAGCTAATGACGTGTCGCCATGGAAATGGCAGGACGCCTCTTTCCTCAATAAGTATAAACAGACCGTTTCACAACACACAGCAGCAGATTTTCGATTCCATTCCTCTCTCTGTGTTACTTTGAGTATTCTGTGATTCGTTTCTGTGCTCTGGTCAGCTACCTTCGTTGCTTGTAGCCCGTGTGGACAGATACCAGTACCACCGCTATCAATTATTTTAGTTTGTGCAACACACAATGGATACAATAATGCCCTACATGTACGAGCCCGAGTATACCGAGGAGGAACTACTGGAAAGGGAAACACGTGAAAACGATGGGGCTTCGGACAGCAGTTGGCAGGACGAATCAACGGATGAAGACACTGGACCTAGTCGCATGGACGGTGTTTCCACCTGGTGCACATGCAATCGGTGCAAGCTAATGCCGACCGAGGAGGAGAACTGCTGCTGGTGTGAAAATTCGGGATGCGTGGCCTACATTTCTGAAGGCGAGCCACGACCGCAATGCATCACCGAGCTGCCAGACTTCAGGGCAGCCTGCCTCACACGGTCCGTGTTGAGGATAATGATGGTGCTTATGTACGAACTTCGCGCAACTGTTCGTCCTCGTAATCCGAGTAACGAGTAAGTGTACTCTGCTTGTCATGCTAGTCCTATTTCATGGTCTTCTACTATATCCAAAATTACATATAGATATCATTGTAACGAACGAAAGTCGTTCAATAGTGTGCAGTGTGTATATAGCATTTCTCCGAGCAGAATGCCATTAGTTACAAGAATTGTCATTGACAACAAACTTTTATTAAACTTATCTTGGTCATTTAAAAACAGTTTGTTTCATTCCTTTTCACAGGTGGTACAGGCTGGTGGCCTATCGTTCCTTTACATGGTGGCTTCACAGGAGGCTTGGACACCGCGTTCGAAGAGTGATACCCGCCTGTGCCGTTCGTGCCATAAGAGAAACATTCCAGAGTGACAGCGGTCAGTACATGGGATTTTCTCTCGCTGTGCTGCAACCTGAACTGTACAATGTGTAAAGTTTTGTATTTTTGTGTGATCAAAATAAGCTACAAAATAAAACACCACATATATTTTAACAACGGTTGTTTCGATTTTTTAAATCAATCAAGTGTGTCTCCATTCAAGGATGGACGTCAGACACCTGTGCTCGGAATGGGTGAAGTTCAGGTCGCTGTGAAGCGGGGTGGTCACTATCGAAGCTAACATAATATATTATCAATAATGCATGCACTAAATAACACTTGTTCAAAGTCTTTCAGTCGGTTATGTCTCTATAAAAGTCACACATATATCAATATGATCAATTAACATTGGATTATACAGGCCTTAGGTCAAGGGTCTTGACCACTTTAATACACTGTTTGAAGTGTAGGTCTGTGCTCACAAGAATCTCCGATATGTGGCATTTGTTATTGATAGGCAACAATATACTGCAGTAGGGGTCTAATGTTAGATGGGGATCTGCTAGGTGGCCATCATGGCGTGGTCAGTGGTCTGGCACATGAAGAGAATACCTTGCAGGGACACAGGGTCAGAATGGCAGTAACTTTTCACTGGCGAGGGTGCGTGGGCAAGGACACGTTTGTGGAGATGAACGAGCCATGTGCTTGGTTCAGGCTGGTTCACATGCAGGACCGTGATCTCAGAGAGTGATGTGTTACATTTATTAGCTGTTGCAAATACCTCTGGAGTTTTCCAGTCAGAGTGTGTCTCCATTCAGCAGTCTTCCTGTGCCTTATCTGCACGCCACAGGCCCATCCATCCCACCCCCTCTATCAAAGGCGGTTCGCACCCGGGGATGAGCGCTGGCATGGGGGGCTGTGACGGGCGCAAACGGCCAAGGTGCCAAACAGCATGTACACTTCAAAAGGTATCCCACGCCCTGGGGCCATCTCTCACATGGCCTCCTCAGACCCCGTGTCTCCAGGCAGGCCTCCCCTGAGGCAGGCCGCCCCCCTGCAATAAACATAATACCACAACATACACACGTCATTCATTCACAAACACACCCCTGTTTCTAATACTTTATAAACCACTTGACATGTCTCATGAGAACATCTTTGTTCTTTGCAAGTCAACTCCTGAACCTTCTACCTGAGAAGCACTGAGATCTATGCTAATCTGGTCGTCGCCGTGCTATCTGTGACCGCTTCGAGCAAACTCGTCAGTGTGCTACCTGTGGCCATCTACCTGTTCTCCTGCAACATACTGCTCAGCCTGCTGAATCCAACTGTTTGTTGGTCAAGGTAAGGCCATGTATCCTAGTCATATTTCGGTCATTTTTACATTTCAATCTATTTGCTATTACAGTACCCAATAGAGCTATGGTCATTGGTCTCATTGCTATTGACTTGAGTTTCAATTGTTATGCTATCAATAGATCCATTTATTTTCATCTGTGTCAATTGTCATCGAATTGCATCCTTCGGGGGTCCAGTCTAAAATGTAAGCATGGTTCCTTTTCATGCAAGACAAAACAGAAATTTCTGTAACTTATGCAAATACTAAGCCGCACATGATGAACTGGTATAGTTCCGGCAACCAAAACAAACCTTGCATTGAGCACGGTATGGTTCATTTACTTTATGACATTTTTATTCATCAAGGTTTAATAAAAATCTTGATATTTACTTTTCAGAATTTTCAACAATGCCTGCCTGTTCGATTAGCAGTTGCCCTTCGAAGACCCATGCTAACTCTGAAGGCACTACAATGCATGTATTCCCGAAAAACTGTTGATCGAATAAGAGAATGGGTCAGACATTGCGGATATCCACTGGATGAACTGGAAAGTAGAGTCCAACAAGTCTTTGAGGACAAGAGGGGTGATCGATACCGCATCTGCAGCCGGCACTTTCCCTCGAACATGTACACCACATCTGGTGTAACAAAGAAGAACAAACGGCGATCGACACGAAAATTGCTCGCAAACGCTATTCCCACTCTATTCATCCACAATCCGTCACTGGCGAGTCAAGTGTCCGTTTTTAGCTTAAGGCCTTGCGGTAGTGTGTAGGTAGCCGAATGGATTCATTGATATTTTAGGTGTTGTTTCCAATTTGTAATACTTTTGACATTGATATGAGTATAGCTTTTTGAATAATGACATTTATCAATATATTATCTTTAGATTTCATAACCGACAAACAAAATCTATATATGGGCACAGGGAACTGTGCTATATTGCGCATTACTCAAGTATTCTGTCTCCGTACATGGCAATTTTAAATATTGGCATTTCATTATCAAACAATAATTTACCTTTACAACTTCTTGACTATCCCTTGAATCTGAAGCAAGAACATTCTACTTCCGTCACGTGCTCGCAGTTATCAACCACTTCTAGCGCGTATCAGGTAATCATACTTGGCTATTCCGCTACAGACTTGTTTTATGCATATCAAGTAATAGTTTGTATGTATCGTGTGATTATTTTACTAATTGTTTGGTTAGTGCTTTCCAATTGATATACACCTTAGTTGTCGTCCCCTGGTGTTTGTTTTCAGTTATAATTAGTGTTATCCATACTAATGCAAGTACTGTCTTTCAGGGAGATGCTGAAGCGTCCACCACATTGACAACAGCCCTAGATGTTCTTCAGCAGCCCGAGGTATGGATACTGACAGCTCAACTGACCGTGATCATCAGGACTGGAACACTTGTCGTTTGATTGTTCTACACCATGTTTCATTTGTGGTTAGCCGTTGATATGTACCTGTGCGGTCGACCCCAAGCGTGTTGTGTTTTCAATATTGTAATCCTTACTAATGCAAATACTATGTTTCAGGCAGTTGTTGAATCGTCAAACCACGCCCTTGATGCGGTTCCTGACATTCAAGTAATTCCGGTGGAAGCGGGACCATGTGGATACGAAGCGGCGCAACAGCTTTCGGAAGTGCGCACCACATTGACAACAGCCCTAGATATTCTTCAGCAGCATGAGGTATGGATACTGACAGCTTCATCGAGCGTGATCATATAACGTGATTCCATTTGCTATACTTTCTTCCCTATTAAAGCAAGTACTGTGTTTCAGGGAGATGATGGAGCTTTCACTACAATCACAAGATCCCATTTAGATGATGCAGATGTAAAGAAATCGGAGAAATAAGTCGATTAAATCTGATCATTTTTAAATATTCCTTGATTCTTTTAGACAATGCAACATTTGTGGTTATCTCTTTATATGTACCTGTGCCGTCGACCCCAAGTGTGTGTTATGTTTACGATATTGAGAACCATACTAACGCAAGTACTGCGTTTCAGGGAGTTGCTGATGCCTCCACTTCAATACAATCATTTGTGGCAGTCCATGTAGAGCCAGAGGTATGGATACCGACATCTCCATCGAACTAGGTCATCAGAGCTCGAATACTTGTCGTTTGATTGTTCCACACAATGTTTAAATCGTGTTTGGCTATTGAGATGTACATGTGTGTTCGTCCTCACGTGCGTTTTACGCTAACAATATTTTGATGCACAGTAATGAAAATACTATGTTTCAGGGAGTCGATGGAGCCTCATTCCATGCTGTCTATGCGAATACAGAATATATAGTCGTTGCAGTGCAAGAGGAAGGGGAGACATGCGGATACGTATCGGAGCAACAGCGTGCAGATGTTGAAGGTCGAGTCAAAAAAAGTTGTAAAGAAAAGAAACCAAAATAAGGTTATTTACAAACAGTTCATAACTTTAGACATTTTTTTGTGCTGGGGACTATTTTATGTTTTTTCCAGTCAATTGTACTATACTTTATCTTGTGTTTAAACTGAACATCCCTTTTCCAATCTGTCCTCTAGTTACCCATGGGTCTACGAACTATACATACACAGACAGTGAAGCGAATGAGAGATGTTGCTTGCCAGACCATTTACACTATGGAGGAACTATTAATTCAGACGCGGCATGTTGAGACTCGGGATGCTCATGTCCAATGGCCAGAACATGAAATGAATGTGTCCGGAGAATCCAGCAAAGTTTTATTGGACCATTGCTACAGTACGACCGCACCGCCGCAACAACATGATACTGGAAGTATTGAAGATAGCTCTCAAGTAGTCGCAGATCAATTCACACAATTTACACCCGCCAAAAAATTGCCACCAAAAAATCTGTCGACATTGTTGTGTTCTCCCATCAATGTTGAGGTAGCAGATGTTGAAATGACAGAGAATGGACCAGCAGCAGCATTCACCGACGCATCAGAACTTGATAGCAGCGATATTTCTTTCAAATCTGGTGATATGTCCTCAACGTCACAGGTCGAAACAACTTTGACGCAGGATGACAGTTTAATGAAAGAGGGCAAATACATAGTATTTGACAGTTGTTTGATGGATATTATAAGTATGCTGAAATGTGGGCATTCCGTCAGAGGAAAAGTATGTGGGAAGCCATTGATTCATGTGACTCGTCAAAAACAAGGCAGTAACATCACAATACATGCCGCATGTAGATTACATCATACGTTCTCATGGTCTGCACAACCGATGCTGGGGAAACTGCCAGCAGGCAATCTACTGTGTGCAGCTGCATCACTTTTTAGTGGCTCCAGTTTTAGAAAGTTAGAGTCTTTCTTTCAGTTTGTTGGACTCCATTTCATTTAAAAAATGCAGTACTACAAATACCAACATGATTATCTGTTTCCGGCCATTAGTGATGCTTGGAAAATTGAACAATTGTCTCTAGCAATTACATTTGAAGGCAAACGATTCAGGCTAGCTGGCGATGGACAGTGCGACAGCCCTGGATTTTCTGCCAAGTACTGCACCTACCACTTTCAGGACATGGATAGTAAGAAAATTGTGAGTTTGGTGGTCGTGCAGGTAACACAATGTACATCCTCAGTGGCCATGGAGAAACTAGGATTTATAAAATCAGTGGAATATCTACAATCGAAGGGAATGCACATCGACCTCATAGCCACGGATATACACGTTTCAATTGCCAAGACAATGAGAGAGCAGTTCCCACATATTAAACATCAATTTGACGTATGGCATCTTGCTAAATCATTCAATAAGAAAATCTCGGCTGCAGGGGAAAAAAAAGGTTTGGAAAGTATTTCAGAGTGGTCCCAGTCTATCAGCAACCATCTTTGGTGGAGCTCCAAAACTTGTGAAGGGTCAGTGGAAATATTACTTGAAAAATGGCAGTCACTGATGCACCACTGTACCAACGTGCACCGCTGGTCTGAAAACCTACATTTCCACCAATGTGAACATGGCTCTTTATCCCCAGTGGAGGCACGGAAGAAGAAGTGGTTGAGTCCATCTTCACCGACACACAAAGCCATTGAGAAGATTGTTTTCGATAAAACTCTCAAGAGATTTGAGGGGACTGACAGAATTCTGTCACACAGGAGGTTTGGAGGTGTTCCACAATATGTGCCTAAAGTACAGGCCAAAGCGCTTGCATTTCAGCATACAGGGCATGAGACATAGGACTCTACTTGCCGTCTTGGCCCATAACGAGAATCTCGGCCGTGAACAATCTAGGACTAAGGGTAATGTAAGGATGCCTCGCTACACTAAGGCCTTTTCAAAAAGAAGTAAGCAATGGGTGATCAAACCAGTCTATGAAGAAATGGAGTTCGACTTTGTCAAAAGCCTTATTGTTGCTGTATTAGAGAAGCACAGATATGGAATTTTGAACGTTTCTGTGCAGAACACTGATCCATTGCCACTGTGCCATGTCCACCCAAAGGAGAGCTGGTTGTGAAGTACAAATCCCGGTTTAAATAATTGTAATACGATTGTCTTTTTGTAAATAAATTTTATTGTACAGTGTGCATACAAAGTACGCTAACCCTAACCCCTACCTTCACCATCCTGGGTGCCGAACTACCTGGGTGTCATCTTTGAATTCTCTCTCTATTCACCTCATATTGCTGACCTTGTCTATATGTGTATGTATATATTTTTGTTGATGTAACTAATTTTCGCAATCTCTTAGAAATGCTGGGCACTGTTAACCGAGGGGAGGCTTGCGTATTGCAAATAATAAAACAAACAAACAATAAATCTCACTTTCAACTCAACTCCTCGGGTACTTTATACTTTCCCTGACCTTCCCCAAAAAAGTAAAAGTCTCAATAGTTATGGTTCTTTGGGGCTTCAAAGCTCGCAGACAACGAGGACAAAATTGGGGCCTTAGAACACGCCAAGCGAGCCGTTGCAGATGGGAGAGAAGCCAGTTTGCATTTGCACATTGAGGCGCACTACATAGATGGATTCGAAACTTCTAGTTCTCACAGATGGCTTTACTACGGGATCTTCCAAAGAAAGAATGTATGCTCATTTCTAGTGAAGGTCAGCGGCTTTGATTTTCAGCTCGCGCCCTGAAGAGGCACACAACTCGCACTGGCAGTATAAGGTTCTATTGTTTTTTGACCTTGAGAGGCAGGGACCTTGCAGAAAGAACTTCATTTGAAGGGGGGGCCTTGGGGGGGGGGGTGCAATAACATTTGAGACGATAAGGCAGAAAATTCTTAAACTAGACAGAGTTTCATGTTAGTTCAGTATACGAAAAATCGTTGTCAAGAGCACAGTGGGATTTACGGACTGCATTACGCAGAGACACAATGGAAATTGTAAATATAAATGTAAGTAACTCTTTAGACGCTTTTATACCGGAATGAAGAATTAATGAATGGATGCATGAATAAATTAATGAATGAAGAGCTTTGAAAAGGTTTGTGGGATCGTCCTTGTAGCGGGCACATGGGCATGCAGGTCCACATTCCACACGCATGTAGCCAAAAAGTCGTTTCTCACTGTGTACTAACCTCGATTTATTTTGTTAGTTTTCGCATTGATTTTAGAGCTGAACATACTCCATTGCACTATCCTTGAAAGCAAATAGTTTCAGCTCGTCCGTAATAAATAAAATGAATAATATTAATAAAGATCGGCTGGCGAGACTAATTATAGATTTTATGTTTTCAAAATAGGTACATCCTTCCCTTTTGCCCCTGCCACCAGTTTCAGACACCGGCAGATGGATTTTTTAACCGCCAGCTGCAGCTTAATGTAAACAACTGCACCATTCTGATGATCTTATGGGACGATCGCCAAGGGCCCATATGCCCTTACACGGTCCTAGCGGCTAGAAGCAACATATCAACCTTTACGCTGGCCTAGTGCCTACTTGATGGAACAGCCTTGCGGTTCAACGTGCGACTAAAGTGCTTCTTTGAACGAAAACCAACACCCTGTGTACCATAAAGGAACAGCGCGTGACTCACGATAAAATTTTACGGATTCGCGGATAGAGATAAAAGAAAATAAATGACTTTCGGAGTTCATATGGCAATTGCAGAATATTCTATAAACATTTAATGTCAAATAAATGTACTTTACCAAATTTACCGTGTTGCTGTTTGATTTTAAAGTACAGTTTCATATTCCGAATTGTGGCGCACTGTGTTGTGAGCTGATCTGTGTTGGTTTTGGGTTCTGTGTGAAGTCGCGTAGAAGACGACTGGGGGTGTTTGCCTACGCAGCACAGTAACGTCACGGAGAGAGGCGGGGAATATGAATGTTTTGATAATGTCAGGCTCAGGGGAGGGGGATATGATTTTGTGCCACAAAAGCAGGTCAGCCACGGTGATGGGGGAAATGATAGGATTATCACAAAATGGCAGCTCCCTGGTGCCCGTTTTCGCGTGCGTTTAATGGACGAAAACTCGGTTAAGGTCCATAGGAAATGTTTCTAAAAATCGAGCGACTTAGGCTTAAAAACACATGGCCGACCCGTAGGGGCAATAACATTTTTTGACCGAACCATTCCTTTAAATCTGAAGTTCTTCCGGTGGTGGCAGGCCACATATTCAATATTAGTTGTAATAGTCACTAAACCCTTGTCCAAACAGAGGGTACTGAACTAATTTAGTTGTTTTTGGAGAAGAGCAGGGGTTATGGTCATCAAGAAACTGTCATTATTGAAAAGAAATATCCCTAAATTCATACCATTTAAAATAGGTGTGTCTGTGCTAAGAGAATTCATCTCAGTAGCATTTACATAACATAACATTTACAAAGACAAAAAACAGTAGGGAAAGAACACGTGAATGCTAGACTCTTTTGGCAACTTCTGGGCACGATCATACTGCTTCAAAATTGCTAGAGACTGTGAATGACCATAAGCAGGTCATTAGGGATGCACATTTGTAGTACAAGAGTTCTAAAGGGTCTTGTGATCAATCCTAATAAAATAATTTTTTAGCGGAACAAAATTAAAAGTAGAGCCATTTTTTGGAGGATTTCTGTCATGAGAGGACAAAGGTAGGGATATGGCAAGGGAAATGTGCACATGAACACACAGTGAATAGCTTTATTTCAAACAACAGGCACTCAGGAAGCAAGTTACATGTACACTAAAACTCAGGATGTGCAAGTAGAGCGTAATAAGAATACAAATACATGAAAAGGGATGTGGGATAAGCACTTCGAAGCTCCCTAGGAGTACAAACAATGTCAGCCATCTACTCACCCATAATTGCTGTTACAGTGTGGGGTACATTCACCAGCCCAACAGAAATCCCTGCATCACAAAACTGCATTTTAGCAGTTGCAGAAATGATGGCTGTGCTGTGTCTGCTGAGCACATATGGGGTGAGATGGAACACAGACACCCCGAGAATGGCTGCATTTATTTTCTTCATGTGAACCCAAAAAGAGGAATTCCAAGGCAGAGTGGCTAAGCGTTGATGTGCTGTGATCTCTAAAAACTTAAAACTGCACAAGAAAATGTTCTGTTTTTAAAATGACATTGCACTGGTGCCATTTTCATCTTTAAACATCACCCAGCTTGGTTTTAAAGCACAGCCATGTCCATCTATATTCAGGTTGAACACCATCAAATAAGGGCCATTCCTCCCGGGACAGCATTATTGTGTCAAATAAAGTCTGTGAAAAGCAGCCGGTTCATTTCAGTCCGCAGGCTAAACATTCACTTTGGAAACAAATTAACACACACAACGCACTTCGAAGAAGCTCTTTCCCTCCTTTGCCTGGTGTCAGTTCCAAAGAACCCATTTCTCAAGCATATCCCTGTGTATAGAAATTGACCAGAGCTATGAAAGCCTTCAGAATGAAAATGCGAGGAAAACCGCATTTGTTAAATGAACATGAAAAATATAATGAACCTGTGTTATTCTGCTTTCCAAAGCAGTGAACATTACACTGTGAAAGCTCAATAAGAAATAATACTGTAAAATGCCCGGAAACACACCCGTACATTTTGGGGAGAAACACTGCAAAACTATAGATACATTTAACTCTGTATATTTTAATTTTCCTCACAAAATAACAGCCTGGCTGAAGCTCAGGCATTCCCGTTAGACCAGTTTTCATACCTCTCTGTGATTTGATACTGCCAGGGCAGGGACCCTGTTCTTTGGGCTGACAAGTGCGATAATTACAGGGTGCCTGAGACTGCATGGCAGAGATGCTCCCAAGAACAAAGGGGGATTCCACACCAGGTGTTTCCCTCAGAAGTGTGAAAACCCCTGCATTCAAACTGAAAGGAAGGAGTCATGACAACCCTTGGGAAAGCTGACCAGGGAAAGACATTTGGCTCAGGGATTGGAAATACCACCCACATTTGGGAACAAAGCCATCCCATTTGATTTAAAAGTCTTTTTACATTAAGACATTATTTCAGTAATCTGAATAAGCAGTAATGTGAAATTATGATGGCTTTTAATGTAATTTTTGTATCAGCAAAATGAGACGATGTGGGTCTTCCTAGCATGTGGGGGACGCAAACGGCATTAAAGGGGCATTTTTGGGGAAAGCATACATGACACAGATGTAAAATTTAATGGAAATATTCCGACACTGTGTAGCCATTTGTAGAACTTTATGTGAAATGTTTTACATAGAAATTGCAAAAGAGTGCCAGAAGGGCAGAGCAACATCGCACAGACTTGGGGTTTGAAATGGCATATTCATTGCAAAATATGGGATCTGCCCATCTGATTTTCATGAGAATAACAATTGTAAATATAAGCGTTTTGTTTCAGAACTGATTTTGGCAAAGGTAACTGAGGTGAAACAAAGCACATCATAAAACGCCCACCCTAAAACTGATGTCACTTCCCTGGATCCAATCCGCTTGCAGGGAGGCAGCGACATCCACAGCCTGACCTATCCTATCTTAGAGGTATGTCCAGGTTATTTCCGCCCACATAGTAAAAATCCTCTGTCCTCCCGCTTATAAAAGGAGGAAGCATAGAGGGAATTAGGACATTCAAAAATACAAGATTCGAACATTCAAAATTCAGATCCAGACATTCAACATTCAAACTGCACCCTGCAAGATTCCAGACTCCAGAGCCAGGCCAGAGGTAGCTGATCCAGATCCAGGCTTAACCTCCTAATCAGGCAGATCCACTATCCAGAACTAAAACCTACAAAAATCGGAGGAAAGGCTGCGGACCCCTTTGGGAGAATCCAGTGACCAGACCCGTCTTTGCCCAGCTGATGCACCAGACCCCGGTTGCCCCGCTGTTCCCTTAAAGGAGAGCCCAGCCGCTGCAGAGTGACGAGATCCTTGTCCCACTGTCCAGAGACCCGATTAGCTGTCCAAAACCCCAACTCAAGTGCATTATATAAGTACCACCCGTCCCCAGAACCAAAAAGCTGCATACACTGTTCTTTTACCTTGCACTGCTGTGGAACCCTTTAATAAAATCCTGTAAATACCTTAGTAACCCGTAAATTGTCAGAATCGTCTGTGTATCTTGTCCTTCGAAAAATCTTTGTTAGTCTCCAGGTGTAGCGTAATTCTTTCCAAATCCTTTCAGTCCTTTGTGTAAGTCCTTAGTACTATTTTGAATACATTAATTTCCCATAGGGATAAATGCAGAGTGAATAAGTTAACCTTGCAAATTAACCTCAATGACACGTACCGGGTCTTTCTTTAATAACCTGGCCACTAAAATATAGTTGCAATAGAAGAAACCATTTTGCTAACAAAACTGAGTTTGCCCGTGAAAGTGTTTCCCTTTTAAAATCTGATTTTCCTTTCCTATAAAGAATCCCATACTGTCACCCATAAAGAGTCACCCTTTCACTTCAGTCTCATCCCTGTTATGTGCCTTTGTATCTCATCAGTAAAACCGATTTCTGATTTTTACCGTTTAACTCATTCCTAAGCTGTTTGCTTGTTTTAGACCCGTGAAAACTAAGAAATTGCAATTGTGCCACGTGTGATTTTTGCTACACTGTTTTCCTTCCCAAAGTCGATTTTCTCACTTGTATACATGTTGTTTAGTACCTTGCCTTGTAGCTTGTAAGCTTTCTTGCTTCTTTAGCCCAGCCACACAAGTTCCCGTTTTATCCATACAACCGCACATGTAAAAGAACTATTCAGTGAATTCCGAGTGCCATTTTGCTCATTTTCAAGGGTTTTCAATCCGATTTTGGCCTCCCATTCGGGGGTGGTAGGTCAGATTTCCAATCTGATTTTTGCCTCTTACATCAGACTCTTTGCTACTCCTCTCCACCCACACAAAACCTGGTTAACAGGGGTTTCGGGGAGTGTTGCAGTGGGAATGCCTAACAGTTGTGCCATTTAAAGTATTACCAAAAAATAATCTTACTTTCATTCATTTTTTGTATTGATGTGTCTGATGTGCAATTATCACCACACTGGTGATTGCTGCCCTATATTTAATCTGTTTGATTTTATTTGAATTTAAAAATAAATAATTTCATTATTACACACTGGCCTTGTTCATGGTTCATTGCAACACGGGGTGTTCCTCAAGGGAGGCTCGGGGGGTGAGACAGGTTGGCTGCCTTCTCAAAGCAGAATCTGAAATTAATAAACTTGAAAGCGTTTTTATTGTGCGCCACATCCCTAGCCAGTGGGAAAGAGTCCTGGTCTGGCGTGTGCTGTGTCTTTAAATCCATGACAACAGGCACTTTCAGCGTTAAACCCACATACAGGACAATCAATGACAGGATCTGTGAGCTGGCACCCTTGATGAATGTTTGTATAAGGTAACATAGACAATGCTCACAAGGATGAGAAACACCACCACTGTGGGAATGTCAGTGAAACCCACAAACCCTACTGATCAAAGAGGAACCCAGGAAGGCTATAACAGCAAAGGGAGTATAACTTAACACATAAGACTACTGACAAGGGACAAGTAGAAATAGTGCTTACAGAATAGGGAGGAAAACATAAGCATTCACACAGGAGTTGGATACAATGGCACACTACACCTAACAATCAATGGGGAACATAGAGAGAAGAGCAAAGGAAACACAGGAACAGACTCCAAGAGAAAGGAACAGGAGCAGGGAAAACAAAATTACAAATGCAAAACCTCCCACTCCCCCATCGAGGGAAAGAAGAAAAATTGTACAAAATAGTAAATCTATAAATGAGGGGTGTCTAAGGAATCAAGGTTACACTGCAGAATAGGGCAAAATGCAGGAAAAGGAAAGCACTGGAAAGTGCTGACTCCAAAACAGATGAATAAAGAAAGGGAATCCAGGAAGCAGGAAATATAGAGAAGCACACTAAGTTCGACATCCAGTAACAAGAAATAATAAACTAGGAACTAGACACTATGCATAAGAACCAGGAATAAGGAACAAGGGACCGGTAACAGACAGGAACAATGACCAGCACTGGTCACAAGCAAGCAGAAGCTCTTAAAGCTGGCTAACGATCACACACCTCAGGTGTGATGCTTACTAGCACCTGCAGACACAGGTGTTTCTTATCCTCCGCCCAACCTTGTCCTGCAAGGGAGGAGATGAAGCAGCGAGCAAGGAATACTGGGAAGCATCATCTTTTGACCTGGATCCGGAAGGTAAGTGAAATGGAACATAGGGACTTTCAGCTCCCAAAATCAGCATCTTACTGTGTTGTAGGGGGTCTGCAGGTTATGTCCAATATAAAACAGTTCCCAAATTCATGCCCCAAAGTGGTGGTAAGAGAGTAAAGGGAGCAAAGTGTGACAAAAAACACATCTCCTGGTAACCAGGTATTATTTACAAGCCTGTTCTACTGTCCCAATACCCTTGTGAAAACAAGCTTACAAACTGATTGTTACCATAACACCAATTAAGCAGTCTTGACAAAAGTAGCTTCCCATAGATTTTTCCAGGATGTTCGTTAAGAGAATTAGGGCAGCAATTATCTAAGCATGAAATTTCGCGAGAAACCTACAAATAAGATAAAGCAATGGTTAACTGAATATGGAATTTAAACAGCAGACTTTAATAAAAATTCCTCATGGCTTTCCACAACATAGTATATGATATGATATATGATATGATATGGCATTTGTAACGCGCCTATACACAAGTGTTTCAAGCATCCCCATACTCTCTAGCAAGGTCGAGAACCATGCAAATGGTACTTGTCCTTCATAAAATATCACTGCAAATGCGAGTTGGCTAGTAGATTCTGCAAGCCCTGATAATAGAAGAATGTCAGAGGTTAGAGAACTATTGCGGCTAAGGTAACAGGTAGTTTACAATGAGACTTCCAACATAGACCTTTCTTTACCATTTTATTTGGAATTGAAGACCACTTGAATGTAGCCATATACAAAGATAAATATGTCTTTCTCCATACTAGTTGTGAGATTACAATAATTTAGGAATTACGTTGAGATGGCATCAACACTAAAGGGATAGTTACATTATTTATTCAGGATGAAAACCATGCAGTCTGCAATGGCAAGAACAAGTAAAATGAACAAAGCTAAAGAAATTCTGAGTATTAGAGCCTGTTGTTCATATATTTGCTAGAAGGAAAGGCACACGAGGAGGAGTGGCATTTGATTGATATCTCAAGGCTGATTAGGACAGGAAAGGATATATCAGGGATAAGTAATAAATAAACCAAAATACAACTAAGGGCATATTGCCCAAGTAAGCTTCAATGTCCACAGGAATAAGAAAAACATACAACTCTTCCAGAGCTGCACAAATCATTTCGAACACAGAGCCTGATGATTTAAGCTTTATAGACTAGCCCAATGGATGTCCAGGAAGTTATGGGCCCTGAAGTCAAGAGTTGAAAGGCATGAGAGCAGCAAGGGTGTTTAACAAGGTGTACAGACCTAGAACTCTAGGTACTCTAGGTATGGCCTGAGGTAGGGGTCTACAAAGCTATTATGACCCATGTGGGGAGGAGTTAAAAAAAAAGGGAGGCAATCTGTCTCGAGTTGGCTGGGAACAGGCTAGTTTGGCGGCGTTTGGGGAATTGGCATGCGCAGGCCGCTTCTGCCAGGTGCGGTCCGGGTAGAGAGTGGAGCGGTGAGGGCAGCAGGCCTGTCAGTGCATTGCTCCCATGAGAGGCCTGCCTGCGGTGGGGACCATGAGTGTCACACGACTCCCACTCATTGGGCAATTTCTGTGCCTGCTATGAGATTTCCAAGCCATATTGGCTTGGCTTGTATGGCCTGAAAATTGGCCAAAACAGGAGCGTCACTCCACTGGTTCGTAGTATAGCTTGACCCACTGTCCGAGTGAAACCAAGGGCTTACGGAGAGGACAGTAAAATGTGTCAGGAGGGTTCCAAAAAATAAAATTTTAAAGAAAATGATAAAAAATAAAAAGAAGACAAAAATGTTTTATAAAAGGAGGCAGTGAACCTTGAGATGACCAAAGCCCACAAATGACTCCTGGCATGGTATCCTGCACAGAGAGGGAAAAAATGCATTCAAGTTTTGAAAAAATGTAAGGCACCCAGGCGCTAGTAAAGTCACAATAGGTCCATAAGCACAATAAGGAAATGAAGTTGTGGCTTACTAGAGAACAAAAATAGAACTTGAACAATAACTTGGACTGAACCCATGTAACCGATTTCAAAGCTTGAAGAAAGAAATGATATGTATCACTACAGAAGAGAGAACTTTCATGTGATTGGGAAAACATGTGACTCATAAAAGCCTGATAAATAGTGATGGCATGAAAACTTCACAATCAAAAACTAGCACAAGCAGAAAGGCTCTAAATGAGCAAACTGCAGCAAATTTGACACTGAACTATTTTTACACTCCGTCACCTTGTGCCCTTTTCAGAAACTCATCACATTTACAACTCGCAACCAACCTTCGATCATTTTGAAAACATTCAATATTAAACAAATTCATAAACAATAAAACATGTGGTTTCCGGGAGAACATTAGATAAGGAAAAAAAAAACCTCTTACCGGATTCATCTGCACCAAAGTGATCCAGGGGGTTTCCTGCTGCATCTGGATTCAATAAAGTAATTTCAAATGAGACCGCCTCAGAATTCAATACCTCCTGGCTTGCCTCACAAGTAGATGTATCAGCATACAGCACATACCATGCCTGTGGACCAGAAACCTGGGACACCGTCTGATTCAGATCGGTCTCATTCAAAGTAACTAGAAGCAAACAAGCATACATATATATATATATATATATCAATATTTCCAGAAACATTCACTTTATAAACATTGTATGTTTAAAATGCGCACAAAGCACAGTGCAGTGTTTGACTCCGTTTTGAAATGTACAAAAGGCTGCAAAATTGGCACAGACTCCACACCCAGGAATGCAGCCTGTGTCTGAACATTCCCCCATACACACAGCAAAATCCATACCACACAAGAGCAGCACAAACATGCCTCTCGTCTCCAGTAAAGCCAAACACTACTGCCCTTCCTCAGCAGCATGGATGCACTGCTGACAGAATAGTTGCTGCCCAGTCATCTCCAAAGTAGGGCCAATGGAATCCTTTCGTATAAATGTAGTGGGAAAGAAGAACAAATGTACATCAGGAATGCAGTTTACTGCATGACTAGGGAAACGTTTGGGTGGTCATCAATTTCACAAGGGCTAGGCAGTCCCTGTTCTGTCAGGAGTGTTTTTTAAATCTGTGCTCCTGAGGAAGGGCACTTGCATTTCCAAGGAAAATACTTCAGTAATGTACAGATACATAAAAACAAAAGCAGACACCAGGGAAATAACATTCGATTACAATAAAGTCAGAGCGACAGACAACATAATAATGGTTTGATTTTCGAAAAAATAGAAACGTAGTCATTATAAAAATAGGTTTATAAATAAAAGGCAATTTTAAAGCAAAAACGAAAAGCTCAAACGTTTAATACAATTCATGATCGATTCAGGGTGGAAATTAGTCTTTCAAATGTCTAGCTGAAAGGAAGTACTAGTTTTGAAAAGCACCAAGGTCATTAATGGCACTACAATGCTTAGCTGCATCGTGCACTCCATTAGGATGAAAGATAGACTAGGATAGGTGTGTTATAAAGAAAATAAGAAGGCTGAAAGCTTAATAAAGTGACGGGTTGAGAAAGTAGGAGCGACTAGCGTTGGATCATTCTGAAAGGCATTCTAATTGGCACAGTAATAAGTTCAAAACAATGGGGGAAGGAGGCGGTAGAGGAATAACAAATTGAAAACAAATCAGGAGTTACCAGGAGGATGTTTCAAACTACTTTACAAGGACAGCAAAATAGATTTTGATTGTGTTTTCATTGCATGTGTTTTTTTATTGTAGCAACTTCTACAGAGGAATCGTGTTTTCACTTCATTTGTTTGGCAGGTTATCAATACATTTAAAATACATAGATGGGTAAAAGTGCTTGAAGCACAGACTGCTTTTTCCAATTCGACTTGCTAAGGAAGTCACTTAGTCTAATCAAGTATTTCAACAGTAGTAGTTCAATATGCAATTCCTAGGTATTAGCCAAATTGCTTGTTTATAACTGATCAAATGGTACATTTGACTGAATTCGGCCAGTGCAATTTGATCGATTATAAAACATACCGAACATGTGGAGCAGGGGTTGCAGGGGTGTCCTTCGCGCCCTATGGTTGGTATTTTTGGCCTTGGGGTGGGATTCCGGGGTGTCCCCCGCTTCCTCGACATGGGGGGCGAGAGACCGGAAAAAAAAGAAAGGGGGTCCCTGCGGCATCAGATCCGTCCCGTGTTAGAGGGACGGATCTGATGCTGCAGGGGTGCAGAGGACGTGGAGGCGAGTAAACAGGTAAGTAAGGGAGGATGGGCTGGAGCGACCGCATTTGGGTTTCATATTTATTGGGGTTGTTTATTCGTCTGATAATTGTTCTAATGCACGCAGATTTATTGCAGACAGTTCTCTGCAAACAATTATCAGACAGACAAACAACCCCAATCCCAATTCCTATACTTACAAGAATTTGTCATCGAGTTCCAAAAGAAGCAGAGAGCAACTCCTTCTTAGGCCCTCTCTGGCCCTAATAACAGAGTCTCTGCTCAGGCCAAGACTTTGCCGAGGTTGCCCATCGCCTGACCCTTACTTTCATACTTAGGGTTCCTTTGATGCAGTCACTGTCCATTAACCGCAGAGCTCTTCTTACCTTGAATAACCAACCGACATGCCTGTTTTCGTCATGTAAGCTGCGTTTTAGTCGCTGAAAGCCCAGTTCTAGCACACCTTACTAAGTATACCCTCTATTTCCCAGCAAAGTTTCACCCCTCCACTTGGTGCTCACCCACTTACACTTTACCTCTCGTGTTGCACCCTTCCTACACAGTCTTCACTTGCCTACTTCCTTTACCCTCCATCATGCACCTCGATTACACTCCCTTCCTCCTTTTCATCCTCCCTTCTCTTGCAGCATTCAAAAACAACTCTACCTTCAACCTTACTCTCTTCACTCTATCTTCTGCCTCTCTCCCTGCACTGGCAACCCTCAGACCCAATGCTCCACTCTCCTAGGATATCCCACCTCATCTATTCCCCTCACTTAACACACAACCAATGTTCCTCATCCCTTTCTCCCATCACGCTCATCTGGAATGCACAATGTCTCTGAAACAAGTGTTCCTAAATCATGGATCACTTTGTCTCTTATCACCCTCAACTTTCACTTTTTGCCATCACAGAAACATGGATCTCACCTCATGACTCTGCCACCTTCTCCCACTCTTGGGCAGCCTTCAACCAGATCACCAAGTACTCGAGGATAATGGACTTTGGGATCTACTTCAATCTGACTTCCACAATAAACTCTACACCGAGACTGCACTCATAGATGTCTCCAAGATGCTCACCACTTCACACTCTCTTATATTCATGCTGCTTTTGATAACATCGACCACTTCCCCACCTTCCCAATCTCCAAGACATTGGGTTTCACAAATCAGCTCTCGCCTGGATTGCCTCTTACCCATAAGATAACTCCCATCAAAATATCCTGGGGCTCACAAACCTCTGACCCCACCAGCCTCTCTGTTGAGTGTCTCCCAAGATCAGTACTTGGACCTCTGCGCTTCTACCCTCTATACCTATGCCCCAGGTTGACTCATCTTGTCCTTCGGATTTTACTACCACCTCTTTGTTCAAGACATCCAAACCTTTCTCTCCTTTCCATCCTTCACCCAAGCCATCTCAAAGCAGATTACCAACTGTATAAACACAATCCATCACTGGATGATGCTCCACTACATTATGCTGAACTATTTGGTAAAGTTAGTCCCATTTCATCCGGCTTACAATGCCATCCCTACCCTCCACTCTCCTATCTCCTATCTCCTTCATCCCTGAAGTTCTTACTCCGCAGCCAAAGGCTTACAACTTGGAGGGTTATTTTAGATTGCCACCACCGACTGCAACAATTCATCACTACCACTTCAACTGGTCTCGCATTAGGCTTCTCGGCATTCAGAAAATAATTGTGTCAATTTCTTACTACTATACTAAAATTCTGATCTACACCCTCATGCTCCGCAAATGCGTTTGTGCATTCTCCTTGGACTTTCCCCTCCACTTCTACTTGTTTTACCATTTGTTTCACAGTGCTTCAGGCATCATTTTAATGTCCTTTGGTTGCCATAGTTTGGGCTCTCTGGTCTAGACGCAGTTGGTCAGACCACACGGTCCACCCACTACAGGTCATGCAACCAGGAACCTTAAGCTTCTCCTTGGCTCGATTTGTGATGGCTGGGCTCTTTACAATGGGGAACTTCCTGGTCTAGGCGCAGCTGTTAGACCGCATGGTACACCGATCACAGGCCGCGCAACCATGAGTTCCCTTAACCTTGTTTAGCCCCCTCTCAGGTTCTTCTGTCTCAGGCTTCGGACGTCTCACACTTGTATGCACTGGTTAATGTAACACTCTTCTGCATCAGTCTTTTGTGCTACCATAGACTATAGTTCTTTTGAACTTCAAATGGTCGGTTGGTAATCAATATGGCATAATCGTGTTTAAATACCACTTATTAACTTCAGTTTGGAATTCACTATTGTTCACATTCTCCTTAATTAGTAGTTTCAATACAGTTCGGTATTCAATTTGATTCACATTTACTTAAATTGGTGATTTCACTTCAGTTTGGTATAGTTTCAATTCAGTTCAGTATTCATATATGATTTACATTGCCTTGAACCGTCACTTACATGCAGTCTAGGGAGCATTTTATTGCCCCCCCCAATCCGTGTCCTCTGAAACTCGTGGGTGCTTCACCTTTGCTTTAGCAGCTGCTCCAAATCACTCCCGCTCACCTTCTCCTGCAGCAGGGAAAGCAGCCTGCCACGCTCGTCGGGCACGTCCCTACTCCCCTTCTCAAACCTCCTGCTTCACAATAGATGTGGAGCACGTCTCTCCTGCTCCCTGTTGCTTTTTCAGCTCCAGCTGTCCAGCATGAACAGTGTTGCTTTCTCTCTCCAGTTCGGCTGTCCCAACTGCCCGCCCTCCGAGTTGAAGGCTTCTGCTCCCGTTTCCACCAGCTGCAGATCCTCCGAGACAACTGCTGGTGTCCAGACTGAGTGTCTCTCCAACACAGCGTCTTGGCTTCCCGTTGTCCCTCTCGTTATCCTTCTCCTCCTCCGCCTCCTTTATACACCCAAGCCCTATTAAGGGCATATCCTAAGGATGTGGGCGGAGCTGACTGCAGTTTTCATGCGCTCGCCTCGATTGACTTTTCCCAGGATCCCTCTGCAGCCTGTTATTGCTGCCCTACTAAGAGGACAGTCGCTACTCAGCAGCATATGAAAATCGATCTTGTCCTGAAGAAGATGGTCGTTAATCACCCTTGAACCATCGAAACCGGTCGATCTCACCTGTTGTGGCCTCACCACAACATTTTATGATACCCCCAATACCAACAGGGGTTACTGCATGTAATTGAGAGAAAACCCCACAACAACATGGGTTTTCCCATCCCATAACAAGTGGGACAGTGCATTTTTTAGTGATATTTTGATATCACCTCACCCACCCTCTGGGCAACCACCCTTTTGCAAGGAACTCTCCAGTTATCAAAGCTAAAATAAAAATTACATGACTATTCCGATGCCTCAATCTCTGCACTTGTGACGGCTAGCTGCTTAGATTTAAGAATCCGAGATTTAATTCCCCTCTCGCACTCCCCCACATCATTGTGCTGGTTGCCCTCCTCTCCCTCCTTCCCTGCATCAGACCAGCTTTTCCACCTGTGCCTAAGTGAACAGGACCATGGTTAACAAAAATATCATTAGTTGTTTGGTCTTGCCCTCACCGGCAAGTTGATGAATCTTTTTCCCCAGAAAACCGTTCCCTGTGTATCACTGCAGAGCGGGCACCAGCCGATGTCGTCAACGGGAAGGCAGTCAGAACCTGAGACTTTCGTCCCCCTTTAGTTTTCTTCCCCTAGGAAGTGTCCTAATGGGATCTCGACCTCTTTGCAGAGGGAGTTCGATCTATGGGTCTGCCAACTCTGGCAGAGGCATGACTCCAGAC
The DNA here is from genome assembly GCF_040938575.1 of Ambystoma mexicanum. NCBI lineage: Eukaryota > Metazoa > Chordata > Amphibia > Caudata > Ambystomatidae > Ambystoma > Ambystoma mexicanum. The sequence goes on along the minus strand of NC_090941.1, from coordinate 134,771,850 downwards.
TGAGGCCGAATCAGAGACCCTGGCACCCTCTTCCAGCCAAGCACCAACCGTCTTCGTGGAAAAGGCCTGGCAAATGGAGCTGTCATCCACATCGTGCGGGTGCAGGCAATAGATGCATTTCTCGTGTCGATCGTCCACAAAAATATTCTTGAGGACTGAAAAGGCTCTTCTTACTGGCGTCCGCCTGCATGGAGAGGGACTGAACATCATAGGGCCTCTTAGAAGATCCATGTTCAGAAGATCGTCAGATGTTTAGATCTTCATCGACAACAGATCCCGGCTAGCGGCAGTCACAGCCGTGGCCAATGATGAAGAAAAAAGTTTGAAAAGTTTCTAAAAAAAAGATGAAAGTCATATTTAGAGGAGTGAAACAACAAGGACTCCCAACACTTAAAACGTGCAATACAATATCTGAAGATGGCCACTGGGTAGAGCGAAGGAGGACCACTGTCACTGGCTGGGGCAGCATGACACAAAGTGACAGCAACAGGCTGTACAAATACAAAGCAGTATATTTACAAAGCAGTATATTTTAAGTTTAAATCAAAACTGCTTTATTATTCCCTGAGGATTCCCAGCCTGACAACAGGGAATATTCATGAGCATGTGAATCCATTAAAGATGCAATGCTGGAGAAAATTCGACTGGATATAGCTTTGGCGGTAGCTTTCCTAGGTCCATTTTAAGCAAATGTACCCTGTGCTGAAAAACTAGGTTACTACGTTGAATGGGCAGTTTTAGTCCATGCACATTAAGAGACCAAACATTAAGCCTTGCAGCTCAATATTTTGGAACATAGCTGGTCTGAGAGTCTCCTCCTAGTTCGCGCTTCAAATTGAATGTGCCCGCAGAAATGTCTTCACTTTATATGATTGCGAAGTATTTTGAAATTTGGCACCTTCCCAAAAAAGCTTCCCCCTTCAGCCCCGAACATGCAACCACTGGAAACATTGCTTACCAGCATATTCGACAGATCAAGTTTTTCTCGATTCCCTGCTCACAGCCATTTCCCTTGATTAACTCATATGTGTGTATAAACTTGCTAAACTCGGATTAGGATGTATTGCACAAATCAGACAGCACTATGAGACTGAGCACATCAGTGCTACTCGTCCTTTCAAAAGGATGTATTAAGGCGCAGTGAAATGCAACTGAGCATAGGTTTCGGTCACCTGTGTATGGACATCAAATTACAGAACTAGGTTTGTCCACATCATGGTGCATCTATTCCATTTGACCATGTCTCTTTCCTGAGCTGCTGAAAGGATTTATCTACAGACCTGACATCCTTTGGCTCTGGTCTGGGAGATCTGACCTGCTGGGCTGTTGGGGTCCTCTTGTTCTATTGCAACTTTAGGCTATCCTCTGTAGAGGAACATTGAAAATCCTTTTCCATTCTGACTAAATCTCATACCAAAAGGAAAGATCCATCTATAATGCATTTTCTTCAAGTTTAAGATTTTAGTCCATGGATTAAAATCCTTCTACCCTGCCAGAGTGCTCAGAGAGATGACTTGGAAGATCTGAATGTGCAATCCCCTGCCTTCTATCCTGGTTGTTCTCATTATTTTTTCTTTACTGGTAAAGTCATGTAGCTTGATGAAATTTCATGAGATGGGGCTATAGGAATGTTTCAGATTGACCAGACTGTCATTTCAGCCATCCTCTCCTTTCAGCCGAGCCATTATATCAAAATACCTCTTGTGAATTCTTGAAAAGTGAGCCTTCAGCACCCTCTTTCACAAAGTTTACACAAAGATCTTTTCTGAGGGATCCATTTTCTAGATCTTGATACTTTTCATAGAGACCTTTCCTTTCAAGCAGCAATTCAACATTGGATGTCAGAGGAAGGATGTTCATCACTTCATTTTTGCAAAGGTTTCCATGGCTCCTGAAGACTTCATCTTCTGTTTATGTTCATAAATTGCTTTTGTGAGACTAGTTTTCAGGGCTTCTGTTTAGAAGTGTACTTTTGATTTGATGTCAACTTTTAACGCCCTCAATGCTTCTTCAAATAAATATCCTGTGAGCGTTTCCCCGTAGGCCATAGGTATTTCCTCTTGAGCCATGGCAACATGGCTAGCCGATTTCCGATTCGGATATTGTTCCACTGTGTCTTGGGTTAGTATTCAACAATGAAGCTATATCTTGATTACTAACGTTCGATGAGAACTTTCTTCCTTTTGTTGACACCCTATCGTAGCAGCAAACTGGCCTTGAGTAGGATGTGTTAAAGGACAAACTACTTGAGCCGTTCTACTGTGCAGTAACGCTTCATATGTAATCCCTGATTTAATTAAGCTCAGGGTAATGAATATTGGGATCAGGCCCCTCCTGCAGGCCTTCAACTTGACACTGATTTCACTTCACTATATTGTTATGACAGGTGATTGCTACTGTCATGCTTCACTAGTAGCCCCATCAGTGGGAGATCGGCCTTTCATCTGCCAGCAGTTGTAGACAGTCCCTCAAACCCAGATAGATGGCACATCAACATCGTGGCCAAACCACCCATCCCCAGGAAGATAACCTGCGCCGAGCACCATGCATCATTGTTGTCTGTGAAGAGCCTCCCCTCCGTCAGTCCAGAATGGAACCCACTGGTTGTACGAGTCCCCCTCGTGATGAATCTCCATCCATTAGGGGGAATCTCAGATTTTTTAAAACATTTTAGGCACTCTAGTAAATGGATTCTGCCATGGAAGTCACATCTGCTAAAGAGTCTAACTTTCAGATTGCGATATATGTTTGTTTAAAAAACTGATGATGGTGGGGTTGTACCCAGATGGACCCGTCTACTGGGTGTATACCCGAACTTACCAACACCCATCTAAGACACCACATGTATACTTTCTGCTGGGCATCATCAATTGACATGCCAGAAGCTATTTATGCCACAAATGACCCAATATAAAAGCATGTACAGCTGGAAATTGTTACATGCCGAAACTGAGTAACAGTTTCTCATGGTTCCTTTAAAACACATATTTTGCACTAAGGAAATACTTCCACATCGTATGGCTGTCTATTGACACATCTCCCCTTATTCAGTATTATGGGGTGCGGGAAAGTGTTTGGAATTATACATGTCTGCCAACAGTAAGTTTGTGTTTAGCAGCACTGAGGTGACAATTTAAAAAGTGCCACGGCCAATTTGCTTACTAAAAATTGTAAACCTTTTTTATTTCCAAATCTGGCGAAAATGCTGTCAAAGTCTAACCAGGACTTCTTCAGTAAGTTGCGATCCAAATGGTTTATACCCGGCAGGTATAGTACCAAAGTTATTACAATTTTCGGCCTGGCATTTCTTGCAATAAAAACGGAATCCCTTTGAAAGTAAACCAGCAGTTTTCAATATAACTGTACCTCCCCCTTGTGCTGTTGGCAGATAAATTAAACAAAAACAAATAAATAGTTTGTTACAGTGGTTTGGTGAAAGCTACAGTTCTATTGGTATAAAGCTTTTAATGTCATTTTATTGTCAGCCTGTTTTCTAGAACCATTACTCTGGCAGGCTCGGTGTAAATAGCTGTCCGGCAGTGAGTTTCATCTAAAACAAACTATTTTAGTGCAGTCCTAAAAAGTTCCCTTTGTTCTATCTGGTAAAAGCTTGTCACCTTCAAGGAGAACGGGATCAGCTCCAGCCAGGAGGGGGGACCTGCTTCAAAGCACAACCTCTGCTAGCCAAAAGGACACTGCACCCTGGGTGAGAGTCCAGCAATATATTTGATGCAGGGCAGACAGGAGAAGGGGAGGAGTTAAAGTTGCCCATGAGCATCCAGAGAAGGGTTCCATCATCTTGGAATCTCTTGGGTCACTCGCACTTCTTGTGATCCCTCCCCTCTTTCTGCAGACAAAGCCCTCTGGCATGGATATCACCAAGCGAAAGACTCTGCACCAACAGCCAGTATTGGACTTTTAAAATATATATATATATATATATATATATATATATATATATATTATTTAGTTTGGATAATACAATCATCCTTTCAAATATATAAAACAACTATACAAATACATAAAACTGACCATTTTTTACAGATTGCATCATTATTAAAAATACAATTTCATTTCCATCACATTAAACATATCAGATCAAAATAAATACATTGTTCTGTTAAAGTATACAAAGTTATTAAAACCCCAATTTAAATTATTGCATCTAAACCCCAATTTAAATTATTGCGTCTAAGATGACATTTATATTCAGTGCATTTCATTCAGTCACATTTTGGAAAAATTGATTCCAAAAAGTGCACTAGTGCCACACACATGCCTAATTTGGGGTTTTTGGATATAGCTTGCCAGATGTTATTCATTGCCATATTGCCATACCTAACTACCAGATGTTTTTTTAATTATTTTTCCTTTGAATAGACAACATAGGACAGTACATTATGCAATGTTCTAATGTTTCCTTCTCTGCCTTGTTTGCACAAAAACGGCAATAACTGAGTTCTTTTGGAATCAAATTTCGCCTAGCCATGATTTCTCTCGTCGGCCAAAGATTTAGTCTGAACCTCAAAAATTGATGGCGGATATGGGGTGACGGACACCTTAATAAATATTCAGCCATCTCGCGCAATGCTTTATGTCCAAACACTCGGATATCAAAGTTCTTATATTTTTTACACAACCTGCGATTTTCTATCCAATCATGCTGGTGTCATTTTTGTTTTGCTCGTTGTGGGTTAAGTAATAGCAAATCCAAAGTAATAGATGCATCAGCTAATGCATCTAATGTGAAGTTACACCACAACTTGGTAAAAGCATGCTCCTGCGCCAATAAATGCTTTGCCATAATGCCCAGTGTTCCAGAAGTGGATATCCCCATAATGGATTTCCTAAACACAGCACACATTCTCCATTTAATTTGTGATTCCAACGATAGAATGCCCAATTCATATCGAATTAGTGGTAACGGAGTACTCTTAGGCAGGTGCAACAATTGTGTCCAAAATCGGGCTTCAAGAGTAGACCACCATTTGGACTCTTTGGGCAATAGGGTTTCAAACCCATAACTTATGGTGGGAACCACTTTCTGTTGATAAAACTGCAGAACGTGTTTCAATGTGAATTTCCAGTATTTTGTTCCGAGTACTTTAGCTTGAGATATTAACAATTGAAGTTTAGAGTGTATCACATCCTCCATTACATGAATTGGACCTTTTACAGAAGGCTAGAAAGGCTCATCTGCTATGATGGACTGACTATTTAATGGGTGAGACCACCCCTTTAATGAAATAATGTTCAGCTACAGAACCAGCAGGATTTCACCCAAAACCTTATTTGTGGTACAAAATGCCCCAAAGTCATCTTACATAGAGGTGAAGATTAAGACTTCCAAGAAAGGAGCAAGCCCTTGACCTCGTCCAAACCAGAGGAATATTTGTGCGGGGAGTAGTGGAGAGGGGGCCGTTGAATAGGATCTGCCTGTAACCAGAACATTGGTACCCAGGAGACTAGTCACTAGAGCCGGTAGACCCTGCAAGTACTCATCTTATCATTGAAGACCTCGCACTGGGTCTCACAAAAACCTACGATCAAAGAAACAGCTCTGGTCCCTGGGTCCCACCATGAATGGCCAGTGAGCTACGTAGACACAGATATGTCTGCCTATCCCAAGCTTCTTCGGACCAGGTGTACCTGCTGTTGGACCCAGTCGACCCGCTTGCCAACCCAACGCCGAAACACTACCTCAGAAAGCTCCCAGACTCCCGGATCTACTACATAGAGCCTCAGGAAGAAGCCTAAAAGGTATTTGAAGTGGAACTTCCCCCTAGCCTGCCTTAATAGACCATACTGACAATTAAGACCCTACTCTCCACTTTTTTGAAAACCTCACCATTGAACTTTAACTTGGGTGCTGAAATTATTGCTAGCTACCCTCATCTTCAGATGCAAAGTGTCCCCTTTTATTCTAACATCAGCATTTCTGGGTATTCTTAGATGGGTGGGATATTCGTGTTTATTTATTTTGTGTATTTTGAGTTTAATTAAAGGTTCCTTTTTTTAATTGAACTTGGTTGGAAAGCGTTTTATTTTGGTATGAGTATTATTCACCTGATGATGTTTTTAGACAAGTCCAGTGTATGAAAGTTTCATCCAAACAAGTGCTCCCCTGACCCTCTAGAACCATTAAGGACAACATTATTTCCCTCGCTCCAGCCTTGGCCGATTTCTGCAATCAAAGTTATCTTCCCCTCTCTTCTAAAACACCCCCTTGTCCACCCCCTCCTGAAAAAGCCTTCTGCTGATCCTTCCTGCCCGGTGTGAGAAACCAGAAGGTGTCCCCAGGGATCTGTCCTCCAGGTGGCCAGGATACAGCCATTGCTTTCGGATCCAGTTTCTGGAGTTGTACCAGTGCGGGAGGATCACCTGGGTGAGGGGCCTTCGGGGAGTGGGACACCGGATGGTGAGACGCAGTATCCCGTTACATGTAACACCTTTACCCCATCCTACCCTGTAGGATATTTAGGAACTCTACCCTCCCCAGCCCCCTTCTACAACACAAACACTTTCTCACGGACAGCCCGTTATGAGAGAAAACAGACTAACACCCGAGCAGTATACCTGACGTGTCCGAATACAATGGTAGGGCGAGGTCAGGCAATTACTGACCATCACACACACCTGACTTCCATTACACTTACCCATGTGGATAAAAAGTGGAGCACGAGAGCATACTGGGAGCGAGGCAAAGCAAACAAGGAAACAGCAGTTTCGAGATGTCAGCTGAGCAAGAGAGGAAAGACGACAGAAAATCGAAGGGGATCAACAAGGAGGGAAATTGCCTTGACCTTTTTTCCGACAAGGAACCATTACTTTCCAGAGTACTCGAGAATAGATAGCGTAAGACCAGGAAACCAGACTGAAGAATCCTGCATTGTGTGTCGGAGATACTCAGGGCTCTCCTGTATCAATAAAGGTAGGGATAATCAGCAGCCGCTGTGGTTCCGGCCTTGGCTCCAAAAACAAAGCAGCGTCAGTGAAATCAACAGAGCCAGTGAGTTGGGGAGACCGATACAAGACCGGTCTGTGTTGTAGCCAAGGTTGCAAGCAGCAGCATTGTATGGAGAATGCTGGATTGAACATTGTTAAAATGCGTGCGATAAGAGGTGCAACTGAAGTTGAACTGCTGATGAGTGATTGAACTTTAAAGTAAACTACAATACCTTTGACAGAGTAGTCCGGCACTGCGTGGGTGCTCAATCGAAGGTCTCTGTAGAAGTGAGAAGTGACAAAAGTATAGAAATTTGGTCCGAGTCTGGTGGAGGGAGATCAATTGAAAGAACAAATAAATGTGAATCGAAGTGGTACTGCGACGGGTCAAGCAAAATCCCATGCACAGTCGAAAGTCTTCGATTATGATGTAGTAGAGAAGTATGGAAAAGTACATCATTTTGGTCTGAGTCTGGCAAAGGGAGACCAATTGAAAGTTTTGTGTTAAAGTGGGTCTGAGCTCGGCAGAGGGTTACCCGGGGTGAACAGTAAATCACCCGTGAAGTTGTATAAGTGAAAATCCTGAGAAGAAAGGAACTTTAATATTTTGTCGTGTTACATCAGGCCCTCTAAAATAAGACACTTTGAATAGCAAAGAGACTTTGACACAGAAGGCCTGGATGTGGAAGTTTGGAAATGCATCCTAGAGAAGCCAGAGAGTGTGCTAAGCTCGAGTGTGCCGCCTTGTCCCAAGCTGAAAACATGGGGCAGGGAAACCAACGGCTTAAATATTCTGACATATCATTTCTTGAACCCTTTCCTTTTGTATAACATTGTTTCCCACACCATTTGTATTTAGTAGTAAGGATTGGCAATGGTTATTAGTATATGCCCTTTTATTTTGACAGACTCGACTAGGTCTGTGTTTTTATTATTTGATGGTCCTAGCTTGCTCCCATCTTTAGATTTGGGATTAGATAGGCGTTTTTCAAACCTGATTGAAGTTCAATAAACACCCTTGAACTGTGATCACTTGTGTCTGTCTTACTATTTGATTCCATGCTTTCCTTAAACCAGCCCACTATTGTCCGCTCTCCATCACTCCTTTCCTGGGCAAACTCCTGGAGAAACTGGCCATCTCTCAGCTAAACTTTCACACTGAATATGCTGGTTATCTCGATGTCCATCAGTCTGGCTTCAGATCGGCCAGAGGCACGGAAACCCCTGTGAAGATCTGCTCTCCAACCTAGACTCCAGCTCTCGTTCTGTCCTCATCCTCCAGCTCTCATTTTGTCCTCATCCTCCATGAACTCTCCTCTTCCTTTGACACAGTCAATCACACAACCTTGATCAACCGTCTCAGTGTGAATCTTGCATCACTGGTAAGGCTCTGGAGTGGCTGACCTCCTTACTCTTGGACTGACCCTCCAAAGTCCAACTTCGGTCCTGTGTAAGCCAGAAGGGAGGACTTTAAACTGGAATAGTCCCAGGGGCATTGAGAAAGCGTTCTTTTCCTCATCAGGTCTATGCACTGGGACCTGCCAGCACCCTTTGGTTAAGTCTAGGGTTCATAGGAAGGTGGCATTTCCGAGTGCATCGATGCACAAAATGGTATAGGCGTCGAAGTCGGAGATGGCATTGACTCTGCGGAGGTCTATGCAAAACCTCCAGGAATGGTCATGTTTTGTGACCAATACTATAGAGTAGGATCATGGGCTTGAAGAGGGTTTGATGATAGTCGCCCTTTTGCCTGTAGCATTTTGTTTACTTTCTCAACCACTATCCGTCGACGGGCTGCCGGGAGTCTATATGGTTTCAGATGGACCACTTTTCCGTTGGGAGTTCTGATATAGAGATAAGTGACTTGCACTCTTCCTGGTTTCTCTGAGAATACATCGGAAATGTTGTAACTAAATCTTTTAAAATCTTCTTGTTGTTGTTGACCAGACAGATCTTGGGGAATTCATTCAAAGTCATCGATTTCTTCGGGTTCCACACAAGATAATATCATGGCATTGGCGGCGGAAGATTTTCCTTCCACTCTTAAGAGATTTACGTGGCAGAGATGGGTCTTTTGTTTCCCCATCAGGTTGGGCTACCTCATAGGTACAGGTTCCTGTTCGTTCTAATATTTCATACGGCCCATGCCACTTTGGAGACTAGTTTGTTTTCCGAAGTAGGTAATACCTTTTGTCCTATTGAAAATTATCTTAACTTGGCCTTTTTGTCGTAAGTGGACTTTTGTTGTGCTTGGGCATTTTGCATATGAGTATAGACTAGATTTAGAGCAAATTCCATATGCTCTCGCAATCTGGTGGTCGTCTGGGAAAGGGGAATGGGTGCTTTTTCTCTTTCTTCCCAGGTTTCCGGGAGCATATACAGGACATCGAGGTTCTCTATCATAAAGTAGTTCAAAAGGAGAGAATCCAGTGGACACCTGAGGGGTTTTCTTACTACAAATAGGGCTCAGGGATCATGGGGTCCCAGTCCATCTTATCCCATCCTTATCTACCAACTTTCTTAGGATCATTTTAAGTGTTTTACTGAATCTTTCTACCAATCCATCTGTTTGCGGATGGTAAACTGAGGTTCTTAAGGTGGCGATATGGAGCAATTCTTTGACTTCACCCATTAGCTTGCTCATAAAATTGGATCCTTGATCTGTTAGAAGCTCCTTAGGAAAACTAACCCTGGAAAAATATGGTAATAGGCGTTTCAAAATCTGCTGGGTGTTGTTGTTACGCATTGGGATTGCCTCATGGTATCTGGTAGCGTAATCAACGATTACGAGGACGTATTTGTTACCCAGTCTAGAGGTTTCCAACGGTTCAATGATATCCATTCCAATCCTTGAGAAAGGAACTTCTATTATTGGTAAAGGATTCAGCAAGGAAATAGGTGTACTGGTTTTCTGACATATTTCACATGTCTGAATGAAGTTCTTTAGATCAGCATGGATACCTGGTCAGTAAAACTTCCCACTGATGTGTGCCTGGATCTTACATTGTCTTAAGTGTCCCCCTGTCAAATGAGAGTGTGCAAGCTCTAGTACGATCTTCCGATGGGTTTTGGGGATTACTAACAGTTTTACTTAGGCCTTCTGTGGAGATTTCCTTTCTGAACAGTAATCCCCGTTTTAGGAAGAAAAAGTGACTTCTCTTCTCTAATCCTTCCCTTCAGGAATCACTTGCAAGAAAGCCTCTGCGAGGGCTGGATCATTTTGCTGGACGAAAGCTAGGTCGGGACAGATGGTAGGTTCTTCGTCCCCTTTTGCTTCAATGGTAGATGGTTCATCAGCTTCCCCAAAGACTAAGTTAACTCTCTCAGTATCTTCCGGTTCACTATCTCTAATATGAGGAAATATAGCCCTTCCAAGAATTCCTTGTGCAATTTTGTCCCCACGATATACTTCAAAATGGATTTTCGCCATGGTTCTAAGAGAACCTTTATTTCTCCCAGGAAGTCGGGATCTATGACGCCAGCTAGGACATATAAACCGAAATTCCAGGCCAGGCCAGATTTTGGAGACAATCTTATATAACACCAAGGAGGGGGTATCAAAACAGTCTGTGGGAATGATTCCTCTTTTCCCAAGAGGGATAGCAGCTTTTCTGCTGCTACAGATATCAAAGCATATGGATTCTTTCGTGGTGATAGAAGGGTCGGAGGCTATATGACTAAGCTTCTGGAATTTTAGGGTTCCCCAATTTGTCTCAATTGAGTCACATCCCACTCCCGACACCACATGTAAGGAAGGCATGGTATCAACAGTAAGACAGAGAAGTGACCACAGTTCAAAGGTGTTTATTGAACTTCAAAAAAAGGTTTGAAAAACGCCCATCTAATCCTAAATCTAAAGAAGGGAGCAAGCTACGACCATCAAATAATAATAATGCAGTCCTAGTGGTGTCTTCTCAAAATTAAAGGGCATATACTAAAAAATAAATAGATTGCCAATCCTTAACTCTAATCACAAGTAGTGTCGGAAACAGTGTTATATAAAAGAAAGAAGTGTCCAGGAAATAATAAGTCAGGATGTTCAGGCCGTTGGCTTCCCTTCCCCAGGTTTTCAGCACGAGACAACGCGGCACACTTGATTTTAGCACAGTCTCTGGCTTCTCTAGCACAAGGGTGAATTGAATTGATTATTTATATAGCGCCTATACACAATGTGCTTCAAAGCGCTTCAAGGAAGGGAGGGAACAAGGGAGAATACAGTGACATTCTTACAGGTCTTTGATACATTTAAGAATGAGAAATTAACTATCATTCATTAGCAACATTTTTGATATTGCAAGTGCAGTTGACAATAAGGAGGGGAAGGGGTGGGATGGAGAATGAGACAGACAAGCGGCTACCTAACTATGCCTGATGACAATTGAGGTAGTGCCAAAATTAAACAAGAGTTGGGGGGGGGTGGGAGCAGGGAGAAGGATAAGAACAAAGCAAGCAACTATCGTACTAGGCCTGACGATATTTCAGATAGTGCTGGAGGGGGAGGAAGAACAAGGATGGAGGTGGGAGGAAGACAATCGTACTAGGTGAGATGACAATTCAGAGAGTAAGTGCTCTACTATAGCAAGGGAAGGGGAAAAGAGGAGGATGGCGAGAAGGGGGGAAACGGAGGAGACGGTGAGTGTGGTGAAAGAGGAAGAGGCAAGCAGGGGGGTTGGGGAGGGGAAGGCAAACAGGAAAACGGAAAGGCAAAAAAGAGATCACAAACATAAAACAGGGGGGGGGGGAATTACACAATAAGTTTTCACAAGAAACACAGTCAGGTGTGAAGTAAGCTAAATGCATGAAACAACAGGCCAGAATTGAACCAGGCTAAGTGCATACAACACACGCCAGAATTGAATTAGGATAAATGCATACAACACACGCCAGAATTGAATTAGGATAAATGCATACAACACAGGCCAGACCTGAACTAGGCCAAAAAACGAATGTATCAAGACGAACTCCAAAAGGGTTTGATGGTTGGGGGGATAGAAAGAGGGCTAACAGAGGGGGAGGGGAGAGTGGGATAGAAGGGATTCAGGCAAAACAGGCGAAAATGCATTAAAAAAAAAGGAGGGGCAAGGAGCAGCACACAGAAATCGCAGGCAACCAGAGGGGGGGGGCAAGGAGCGGCACACAGAAAAAGCAGGCAAACAGAGGAAGGGGGACAAGGAGCAGCACACAGACCACGCAGGCAACCAGAGGGGGGCAAGGAGTGGCACACAGAAAACGCAGGCAACCAGAGGGGCGGCAAGGAGCAGCACACAGACCACGCAGGCAACCAGAGGAGGGGGGGCAAGGAGTGGCACACAGACCACGCAGGCAACCAGAGGGGGGGGCAAAGAGCGGCACACAGAATACGCAGGCATCCAGAGGGGGGCAATGAGTGGCACACAGAACACGCAGGCAACTAACTAGAGGAAGGGGCAAGAAGTGGCACACAGACCAGAGGCAACCAGAGGGGGGGCAAAGAGCAGCACACAGACCACACAGGCAACCAGAGGGGGGGGGCAAGGAGCAGCACGCATACCATGCAGGCAACCAGGGAGGGGGGGCAAGGAGCAGCACACAGACCACGCAGGCAACCAGAGGGGGGGGCAAGGAGCGGCACACAGACCATGCAGGCAACCAGAGGGTGTGGCAAGAAGCAGCACAGACCACGAAGGCAACCAGAGGGGGTGACAAGGAGTGGCACACAGACCACGAAGGCAACCAGAGGGTGTGGCAAGGAGCAGCACACAGACCACAAAGGCAACCAGAGGGCGTGGCAAGGAGCAGCACACAGACCATGAAGACAACCAGAGGGCATGGCAAGGAGCGGCACACAGACCACAAAGGCAGCCAGAGGGGGGTCAAGGAGCAGCACACAGACCATGCAGGCAATCGGAGGGGGGGCAAGGAGCGGCACACAGACCACGCAGGCAACCAGAGGGGATGGGGGACAAGGAGCAGCACACAGACCACGCAGGCAAACAGAAGGGGGGCCAGGAGCCGCACACAGACCATGCAGGCAACTAGAAGGGGGGCAAGGAGCAGCACACAGACCATGTAGGCAACCAGAAGGGGTGCAAGAAGCGGCACACAGACCATGCAGGCAACCAGAGGGGGGAGCAAAGAGCGGCACACAGGCCACGCAGGCAACCAGAGGGGGGGACAAGGAGCGGGCACACAGGCAACCAGAGTGGGGCATGGAAAGGCACACAGACCATGCTGGCAACCAGGGGGGAAGGGCAAGGAGCAGCACACAGACCATGCAGGCAACCAGAGGGGGGCAAGGAGCAGCACACAGACCACACAGGCAACCAGAAGGGGTTGGGGGCAAGGAGCGGCACACAGACCACACAGGCAACCAGAAGGGGTGGGGGGGCAAGGAGCGGCACACAGACCACACAGGCAACCAGAAGGGGTGGGGGGGCAAGGAGCGGCACACAGATCACGCAGGCAACTAGAGGGTGGGAAAGGAGCGGCACACAGACCACACACGCAACCAGAGTGGGGGGACAAGGAGCAGCACACAGAAAACGCAGGCAACCAGAGGGGGGGCAAGGAGCGGCACACAGAAAAAGCAGGCAACCGGGGGGGGGAGGGCAAGGAGCAGCACACAGACCATGCAGGCAACCAGAGGGGAGGCAAGGAGCGGCACACAGACCACGCAGGCAACCAGAAGGGGTTGGGGGCAAGGAGCAGCACACAGATCACGCAGGCAACTAGAGGGGGGCAAGGAGCGGCACACAGACCACGCAGGCAACCAGAGGGGGGGGCAAGGAGCGGCACACAGATCACGCAGGCAACTAGAGGGGGGACAAGGAGCAGCACACAGAAAACGCAGGCAACCAGAGGGGGGGGCAAGAAGCGGCACACAGAAAAAGCAGGCAACCAGGGGGGGGGCAAGGAGCGGCACACAGAAAAAGCAGGCAACCAGAGGGGTAGCAAGGAGCAGCACACATACCATGCAGGCAACAAGAGGAGGGGGGGGGGCAAGGAGTGGCACACAGACCACGCAGGCAACCAGAGGGGGGGGCAGGGAGTGGCACACATACCATGCAGGCAACCAGAGGGAGGGGCAAGGAGCGGCACACAGACCACAGAGGCAACCAGAGGGGGGGCAAGGAGCAGCACACATACCATGCAGGCAATCAGAGGGGGGGCAAGGAGCTGCACACAGACAATGCAGGGAACCAGAGGGGGGAGGGGCAACAAGGAACGGCACACAGAACACTGGGGCAAGGAGCGGCACACAGAAAATGAAGGCAACCAGAGGGGGGGGGGCAAGGAGCAACACACAGAAAAAGCAGGCAACCAGAGGGGGGGCAAGGAGCAGCACACAGACCACGCAGGCAACCAGAGGAGGGGGGCAGGGAGCAGCACACAGATCACGCAGGCAACCAGAGGGGGGGCAAGGAGCAGCACACAGACCACGCAGGCAACCAGAGGGGGGGGGGGCAAGGAGCGGCACACAGATCACGCAGGCAACTAGAGGGGGGACAAGGAGCAGCACACAGAAAACGCAGGCAACCAGAGGGGGGGGGCAAGAAGCGGCACACAGAAAAAGCAGGCAACCGGGGGGTGGGGGGGCAAGGAGCGGCACACAGAAAAAGCAGGCAACCAGAGGGGTAGCAAGGAGCAGCACACATACCATGCAGGCAACAAGAGGAGGGGGGGGCAAGGAGTGGCACACAGACCACGCAGGCAACCAGAGGGGGGGGCAGGGAGTGGCACACATACCATGCAGGCAACCAGAGGGAGGGGCAAGGAGCGGCGCACAGACCAGAGGCAACCAGAGGGGGGGGCAAGGAGCAGCACACATACCATGCAGGCAATCAGAGGGGGGCAAGGAGCGGCACACAGACAATGCAGGGAACCAGAGGGGGGAGGGGCAACAAGGAACGGCACACAGAACACCGGGGCAAGGAGCGGCACACAGAAAATGAAGGCAACCAGAGGGGGGGCAAGGAGCAACACACAGACCACGCAGGCAACCAGAGGAGGGGGGCAGGGAGCAGCACACAGATCACGCAGGCAACCAGAGGGGGGGCAAGGAGCAGCACACAGACCACGCAGGCAACCAGAGGAGGGGGGGCAAGGAGCAGCACACAGACAACACAGGCAACCAGAGTGGGGGGGGGCAGGAGCAGCACACAGACCATGTAGGCAGCCAAGGGGGGGAGGGCAAGGAGCAGCACACAGACCACGCAGGCAACCAGAGGGGGGGCAAGGAGCGGCACACAGACCACGCAGGCAACCAGAGGGTGGTGTGGGGACAAGGAGTGGCACACAGACCACGCAGGCAACCAGAGGGGGTGGCAAGAAGTGGCACAGACCACAAAGGCAACCAGGGGGGGCAAGGAGCGGCACACATACCATGCAGGCAACAATAGGGGGTGGCAAGGAGCAGCACACAGACCATGAAGGCAACCAGAGGGCGAGGCAAGGAGCGGCACACAGACCACAAAGGCAGCCAGAGGAGGGGCAAGGAGCGGCACACAGACCATGCAGGCAAACAGAAGGGGGGCAAGGAGTGGCACACATACTATGCAGTCAACCAGAGGGGGGCAAGAAGCGGCACACACACAATGCAGGGAACCAGAGGGGGGAGGGGCAAGGAACGGCACACAGAGCACCGGGGCAAGGAGCGGCACACAGACCACGCAGGCAACCAGAGGGGGTGGCAAGAAGTGGCACAGACCACAAAGGCAACCAGGGGGGGGCAAGGAGCGGCACACATACCATGCAGGCAACCATAGGGGTGGCAAGGAGCAGCACACAGACCATGAAGGCAACCAGAGGGCAAGGCAAGGAGCGGCACACAGACCACAAAGGCAGCCAGAGGAGGGGCAAGGAGGGGCACACAGACCATGCAGGCAAACAGAAGGGGGGCAAGGAGTGGCACACATACTATGCAGTCAACCAGAGGGGGGCAAGGAGCGGCACACAGACCACGCAGGCAACCAGAGGGGTGGGGGGACAAGGAGCAGCACACAGACCATGAAGGCAACCAGAGGGGGGGGGCAAAGAGCGGCACACAGGCCAGGCAGGCAACCAGAGGGGGGGACAAGGAGTGGCACACATACTATGCAGTCAACCAGAGGGGGTAAGGAGCGGCACACAGACCACGCAGGCAACCAGAGGGGTGGGGGGGACAAGGAGCAGCACACAGACCATGCAGGCAACCAGAGGGGGGGGCAAAGAGCAGCATACAGGCCACGCAGGCAACCAGAGGGGGGGACAAGGAGCGGGCACACAGGCAACCAGAGTGGGTTATGGAAAGGCACACAGCCACGCAGGCAACTAGAGGGGGGCAAGGAGCAGCACACAGACCATGTAGGCAACCAGAAGGGGTGCAAGGAGCGGCACACAGACCATGCAGGCAACCAGAAGGGGTTGGGGGCAAGGAGCAGCACACAGATCACGCAGGCAACTAGAGGGGGGCAAGGAGCGGCACACAGACCACGCAGGCAACCAGAGGGGGGGGCAAGGAGCGGCACACAGATCACGCAGGCAACTAGAGGGGGGACAAGGAGCAGCACACAGAAAACGCAGGCAACCAGAGGGGGGGGGCAAGAAGCGGCACACAGAAAAAGCAGGCAACCAGGGGGGGGGGCAAGGAGCGGCACACAGAAAAAGCAGGCAACCAGAGGGGTAGCAAGGAGCAGCACACATACCATGCAGGCAACAAGAGGAGGGGGGGGGCAAGGAGTGGCACACAGACCACGCAGGCAACCAGAGGGGGGGGCAGGGAGTGGCACACATACCATGCAGGCAACCAGAGGGAGGGGCAAGGAGCGGCACACAGACCACAGAGGCAACCAGAGGGGGGGCAAGGAGCAGCACACATACCATGCAGGCAATCAGAGGGGGGGCAAGGAGCTGCACACAGACAATGCAGGGAACCAGAGGGGGGAGGGGCAACAAGGAACGGCACACAGAACACTGGGGCAAGGAGCGGCACACAGAAAATGAAGGCAACCAGAGGGGGGGGGGCAAGGAGCAACACACAGAAAAAGCAGGCAACCAGAGGGGGGGCAAGGAGCAGCACACAGACCACGCAGGCAACCAGAGGAGGGGGGCAGGGAGCAGCACACAGATCACGCAGGCAACCAGAGGGGGGGCAAGGAGCAGCACACAGACCACGCAGGCAACCAGAGGGGGGGGGGCAAGGAGCGGCACACAGATCACGCAGGCAACTAGAGGGGGGACAAGGAGCAGCACACAGAAAACGCAGGCAACCAGAGGGGGGGGGCAAGAAGCGGCACACAGAAAAAGCAGGCAACCGGGGGGTGGGGGGGCAAGGAGCGGCACACAGAAAAAGCAGGCAACCAGAGGGGTAGCAAGGAGCAGCACACATACCATGCAGGCAATAAGAGGAGGGGGGGAAAGGAGTGGCACACAGACCACGCAGGCAACCAGAGGGGGGGGCAGGGAGTGACACACATACCATGCAGGCAACCAGAGGGAGGGGCAAGGAGCGGCGCACAGACCAGAGGCAACCAGAGGGGGGGGCAAGGAGCAGCACACATACCATGCAGGCAATCAGAGGGGGGGCAAGGAGCGGCACACAGACAATGCAGGGAACCAGAGGGGGGAGGGGCAACAAGGAACGGCACACAGAACACCGGGGCAAGGAGCGGCACACAGAAAATGAAGGCAACCAGAGGGGGGGCAAGGAGCAACACACAGACCACGCAGGCAACCAGAGGAGGGGGGCAGGGAGCAGCACACAGATCACGCAGGCAACCAGAGGGGGGGCAAGGAGCAGCACACAGACCACGCAGGCAACCAGAGGAGGGGGGGCAAGGAGCAGCACACAGACAACACAGGCAACCAGAGTGGGGGGGGGGGCAGGAGCAGCACACAGACCATGTAGGCAGCCAAGGGGGGGAGGGCAAGGAGCAGCACACAGACCACGCAGGCAACCAGAGGGGGGGCAAGGAGCGGCACACAGACCACGCAGGCAACCAGAGGGTGGTGTGGGGACAAGGAGTGGCACACAGACCACGCAGGCAACCAGAGGGGGTGGCAAGAAGTGGCACAGACCACAAAGGCAACCAGGGGGGGCAAGGAGCGGCACACATACCATGCAGGCAACAATAGGGGTGGCAAGGAGCAGCACACAGACCATGAAGGCAACCAGAGGGCGAGGCAAGGAGCGGCACACAGACCACAAAGGCAGCCAGAGGAGGGGCAAGGAGCGGCACACAGACCATGCAGGCAAACAGAAGGGGGGCAAGGAGTGGCACACATACTATGCAGTCAACCAGAGGGGGGCAAGGAGCGGCACACACACAATGCAGGGAACCAGAGGGGGGAGGGGCAAGGAACGGCACACAGAGCACCGGGGCAAGGAGCGGCACACAGACCACGCAGGCAACCAGAGGGGGTGGCAAGAAGTGGCACAGACCACAAAGGCAACCAGGGGGGGCAAGGAGCGGCACACATACCATGCAGGCAACCATAGGGGTGGCAAGGAGCAGCACACAGACCATGAAGGCAACCAGAGGGCAAGGCAAGGAGCGGCACACAGACCACAAAGGCAGCCAGAGGAGGGGCAAGGAGGGGCACACAGACCATGCAGGCAAACAGAAGGGGGGCAAGGAGTGGCACACATACTATGCAGTCAACCAGAGGGGGGCAAGGAGCGGCACACAGACCACACAGGCAACCAGAGGGGTGGGGGGACAAGGAGCAGCACACAGACCATGAAGGCAACCAGAGGGGGGGGGGACAAGGAGCAGCACACAGACCATGAAGGCAACCAGAGGGGGGGGGGCAAAGAGCGGCACACAGGCCAGGCAGGCAACCAGAGGGGGGGACAAGGAGTGGCACACATACTATGCAGTCAACCAGAGGGGGTAAGGAGCGGCACACAGACCACGCAGGCAACCAGAGGGGTGGGGGGGGACAAGGAGCAGCACACAGACCATGCAGGCAACCAGAGGGGGGGGGCAAAGAGCAGCATACAGGCCACGCAGGCAACCAGAGGGGGGGACAAGGAGCGGGCACACAGGCAACCAGAGTGGGTTATGGAAAGGCACACAGCCACGCAGGCAACTAGAGGGGGGCAAGGAGCAGCACACAGACCATGTAGGCAACCAGAAGGGGTGCAAGGAGCGGCACACAGACCATGCAGGCAACCAGAGGGGGGCAAGGAGCAGCACACAGGCAACCAGAGGGGGGACAAGGAGCGCACACAGGCAACCAGAGGGGGGGGGCAAGGAGAAGCACACAGACCATGCAGGCAACCAGGGGGGGTAAAGAGCAGCACACACACCAAGGCAACCAGAGGTGGGGGCAAGGAGCGGCACACACACCAAGGCAACCAGAGGTGGGGGCAAGGAGCGGCACACACACCACACTGGCAACCAGGGGGGGAAGGGCAAGGAGCAGCACACAGACCATGCAGGCAACCAGAAGGGGCAGGGGGCAAGGAGTGGCACACAGATCACGCAGGCAACCAGAGGGGGGGCAAGGAGCGGCACACAGACCAGGCAGGCAACCAGAAGGGGAGGCAAGGAGCAACACACAGACCACTCAGGCAACCAGAAGGGGCAGGGGGCAAGGAGCAGCATACAGACCATGCAGGCAACCAGAGGGGGGCAAGGAGTAGCACACAGATCATGCAGGCAACCAGACGGGGGGCAAGGAGCGGCACACAGACCAGGCAGGCAACCAGAAGGGGAGGCAAGGACCAACACAGACCACTCAGGCAACCAGAAGGGGCAGGGGGCAAGGAGCGGCATACAGACCACGCAGGCAACCAGGGGGTCGAAGAGCGACACACAGACCACACAGGAAACCAGAGTGGGGATGGGGGGGGGGGCAAGGAGCAGCACACTTTGCACCTAAGAAAATCCAACATGTTAATACCCGAAGATAAAGCCATCAAAGCTCTGGTTATGGATAAACTAAACTTTATCATTACTAATGTTTCGAAACCCTCTAAGAGTGAACCCAGAGACGCACTTCGTAACAAAGTACTTGCTTGGCTTCGTGCAAGAACGGGGCCCGGGGTAGTGCGTTCCTCCGACCTGAAATTCTTGCGCAGGATAGAACTCGCTAATTGGTGTCCCCAAGGGAACAGAGATTGTATTTTGGTAGGGTGTGGAGCCTGCACCCTGCATACGTGCCTGTGCAAATATCTGCCCATGGGCTCCACGAAACTTGCTCTTATAGTTTGTTTATGTTAATTTGTACCACGCTCCTGGCACCCTAAGGCTTAAGGGCGCAAACAAGGATCAAACAAGACACATACACGACAGATCAAGGGTCAAAAATGGTTGGCAGAGACAGGGAGGATAGGCAGAAGTAGTGAAATTTAACAGAAAAAAATGTGGATTCAAAAGGTTCTAATTTCTGGAGGCAGTGCATTCCAAGCAGACAGAGCCACTAGATTAAATGCTCCATTACGAGTTTTTGCTACGTTACATCGGGGAATTATTAGGACATTTGTGTTATTTGATCTTGATTATCTCGGTTTTTCTTTTTTTTTTCAATGGCTTCCAGTAGATAGAGTGGCATTTGGCCTTTAAGGCACTTATGGGTGATAAGTATCATCCTAAAGCGTAGTCTTGCCGGCACTGGCAGCCAGTGTAGACTCCGCCTAGCATATGATATCTGATGCCTGCGACCAAGTC
This sequence comes from Ambystoma mexicanum, assembly GCF_040938575.1. Lineage (NCBI taxonomy): Eukaryota > Metazoa > Chordata > Amphibia > Caudata > Ambystomatidae > Ambystoma > Ambystoma mexicanum. Next base: position 134,751,274 of record NC_090941.1, on the reverse strand, counting down.
CTTTAATGGCTGTCACTGCCCCGTTCTGAATGACCTGAAGCCGGTGCAGGTGCGCTTGCGAGATGCCCACCAGAAGGTTACAGCCATAGTCCAATTTAGAGCCAATAATGGCTCCAGCCAAGGTCTTTGCGTTGTTCCCCGAAATAAAAGGGCGAAGATACCGCAACAGCTTTATGAAATAAGATGAAGATGATACTAGACTATTAACCTGCGCCTTCATGGTCAGGTGCCCGTCTAAAAAGATGCCTAGGGTCTTAACTTTGGTCTTGACCTCTATTGTGCAATTATCAATTATAATGTTATTGTACGATGGGCCGAGCTTAGCAACCCTGTCAGAACCGACAATCAGGAGTTCTGTTTTAGAGTTAAGTGCCATACCATTCAAGACCATCCATATTTGAATGGCTTGATATACCTTGTTGATGTTCATTTCATCATCCTGATGAGAGCCTGAGATAGAGAGGGCATATTGAGTGTCATCTGCATAATTGATAAAAAAAGATCCCCTCTTGTTCCAACATATGAAAAAAAGGTATCATAAAACTGTTGTAGAAGTAAGGAGCTACACATGCTCCCTGTGGTACCCTGAACAGCAGAGTGGTTGGTTTAGCCTCTGCGGACTCGCTAGCCACTCTCAAATGTCTGCCACTAAGAAATGAGGTAACCCAATGAGTGGCCCGAGGTGAAAAATAGAAAAGGTCACCTTAACCTGGTGGTCAAGATGGCATGATCCACCAGGTCAAAGGCTGCCAAGAGATCTAAAATCATCAATAAGTCTGTTTGGCCTCCATACATGATTTGGAGTAACTGCGACTTAATGACTAAGAGGGCAGTCTCTGCCCCATCACCTAGCCGAAAACCCAACTGAAACTTATGGAGAATCTGGGAGTTATTAAGATGACATAAAATCTGATTGTACCTCGTCTTACCACCTTTAGTAGTAATTTTATGAGTTCCCATTCTGTACTTTTCTATTTGCCCGGTTATAAATGGTCGGTTTTGAGTTTTTCCATTTATGTATTGTTTGTATGTTATGTTTTTTTGAAAGCGCTTTGAGGCCTATGGGCATAAGGCGCTATATAAGAATTCTAAATAAAGACCAAGTAGGCAACCAGACGGAGGGCTAGTACGGCGCACAGACCACGCAAGCAACCGGAGGAGAGGGGGCAATGGAAGTGGAAAGCGTTATGGTAGCAGACAGGGAGCAGACGGGGCCTTCGTTGTGGGCCTTGTTCGAATGGGCCAGCTCCCACCTCCCGGTTGCAGTGATTGGCTTACCAAGCCATTAGCAACCAATGGGAGGGGAGAGCAGGCCAGGCAAAGACAGTCCGGTTAAGAAAACAGGCAGCCATGATAGAATGGCATGATCAAGGACCAAAGGCTGCAGGAAAGCTGGCAGACGATTTTAAAAATGCCCTGAAGGACAAGCAATGTCCAAAAACAGTATTCCTCATCAAGCGCTTTTAATAGCTGGAATTTTCAAAAGCAGTAGCTTCGAATTTGTTTGAAATTGACCCAAAAGTAAACCGCCACAACATTAGTGCAGTTCAAACATTAGCATCAGGGCCTACCGTGCCCAAGTCTCTGCCTTTCAACGTCTCTTCTTTCAGAGGGTCTGATGCGACAAACCATACGTTCCTTTTCCTCTAAGGATTTCACACGCACTCAGTTTCTCAGGTGATTCACTTTTCAACTCAGATCCCCCTCAGCCGGGCTCAGATCCCCTTTAGCACAATGCCTGTAGGATTTCCATGCATCAAAATTCAAGTATTCAATTTCTCTGGTGATTCTTGGTTCACCCCGGATCCCCCTCCATCGGGCTCAGATCTGTTACAACACAATGCTCAATCAGTCTCCATCTGCTGGGCTTCGACCAATTTTACTTCAACACAAACTTGCTTTACTCTATTAATATCAAAGACTTTCGAATGTGTCCATTTTCTCTCATATTGAGCTGTCTGTGAGAAAGTGTTTGTGTTGTGGTGGAGGGGAGGAGGGGTTGGAGCTCCTAAGTATCCTACCTGGTAGGATGGTACAAAGATGTTATAGGGAAGGGGATACCACGTCTAGCCATCCGGTGTCCCACTCCCCGAAAACCCCTCACCCAGGTGATAGTACCGCACTGGTCCACTCCCAGGAACCGGATCCAAAAGCATGTCCTGGCCACCTGGATGACAGATCCCCGGGGACTCTAGCTGGTGAGACGCCTTCAGGTTTCTCACAGTACTAATGCAGAGCTAAAAATTCTTTAACATGGTCACCACCTCAGAAAGCGAGACTTGGCCATGGTACCAGAGGATGTACAGAAATTCACTGGCAGGAAGGAACCTGTGGTTTTATGGGGAGCTGGGAATGTGTGGTGGATTTGTTGCTAGGATCCCCCCTCGCCCAAAAAAGCCTGCTATGTGTCCCTGTGGGGTCCTTCATTATCCATGTGAGGCCCTCCCTAATTGGATTTCTGGCGTTGAATACCTTGGTCCCTTCAAACTGAGTCACAGTCCTCAAAAGGGACCCTGAGTCCAAAAGTGCCATTAAAGAATGAAACTGCTGCTAGTAAACCACCCCAGCTCCTGAAACATACCCTGAACCATTCCATCTTTCAGGTCTAATTTATTACTGGCCCCCTGTTTTGCACTCTAGGTTGGGAAGGAAAGAAACTGTTAAGATAATTTACTGGTACCGATATTTGAAGAATAAAACACTGTTTGTGGGAGGAAGTGTGCAGAGAAATAATACAAGCCAGACACTGATCTAGTGCCCCTGCCAAGAGATTTCCATTGTATGGTTGTACATGCACAGCGTAGTATTGAAGATCAGAGTATAGCATTAGGAAAGAATTATAATAATTCAAATGTCACTATACTGTGGCGTTAACACCCTGTTCAAAGGGTTGGAACAAGGGTAACGGCACAGCAGCCCAAGTTAACGGCCCAATCAAAGAGAGGGCCGTTCACGAGGGCTCTGCACCATTATCCCCCCCACCCCACCTCCAGTTATCCCTTGGAACAGTGTGTTAACACCCGGGTTACCAAAGCAGTAACCCGGGGTGCTAAAAAAATAAGTATTTTCATTCATTGAAAGGGACGTTCAATGATGAACATACTGTTCAAAAATAGCCACCATGGTTATAGAAGGCGCGGCTCCGTACAGAGCCCCTCTTTTATGACCATGCTGCTAACGCAATTAGGTAAGTGGGAACGGGGAGGGGGGGTTGGGATATTTTTTTTAAAAAAGATACCGGAGGGCGGCAAGTTGGGGCAGTGGGTGGGGGGTCTAGCGGCCCCTTGCAGGGAATGCAGCCTGCGGGTTCCATGGAACATGGCCTGTGATTATAGGTTTCAGCCCACGATCTGCAGAACCTAATTGGATGCACTCCTTGGCCTGGGTGCTAATGCTATTTACTAACTGGTTTGACTTCCAGAAATAGGACTGACGTGGTAGTGGGTGTGTTTGAACACCACTCATGATTTATGCCAATTTAATGCAGTCTTACAGAACAGGCTGTTTACTTTAGTTCAGCATCTAGTTTCGACTACATTTGAGGATACCGAGTTCATAAAATCACGCAGATGCATCGGCATTCTCTCTAGTAACACACAGTAAGATAGATGGATCTGGATTTTCGATATGTCTTAACACGACATCAGCAACCCTGATTTTTACAATATCCTTTTCTGCATTTCATATCACAATCTAGTTATCCAACTGTTCAGCGGGTGGGGGAGTGGGGGCTCCAACTATCTTCAACAGCAGACTGAGGGGTTGCACAGAGGAAGAAAGAAAAGGGATGCAGCCAATTCGAAATTTGGAATGGGACAAATACAGCCCTTGCAGCTTCGGGTGTACACCATGGACAAAAATTAGATGGCCCTTTAGGCTGACTGGAACAAGCACCAGGACTTATCTCTGGGGACCAGCTCACCAACACTAACATTTCGGAGCTTCACAAAATAGGGACTCTTGGGAAGCCAACGAGAGATTCCCTGACATAACTGATAAATGGAGTAATGACAATCAGACACTGCTTGTGAAGAGGTGCAAGACTATCTGAATTATAAACGCATGAGCAGAAGAGACGATGTGCACTATAACAGCTGGCCAAGTCTAATATAACGGTTTTGGGAGGATAGCTCAGGAGCAACGTGCTCGCCTTGGAAGCCAGACAACGACATGGAGCAACACAGGTTCGATCCCCAGGTCCACGCTTAGAAACCTCTGGGTATTAAGCGCGTTATAAATAACCAATCATAACAGCTGGCCAAGAATCCTGGTAAAGGATTGAGGAGTACCTGAAGACCTCTGGCCTTGGATGAAGTTCTCGCAGTACAACAGATGGAACCTAGCCACCGGGATACTGTAAGTGCGGCCAATTCGTAGACCTGCATGCCCGACCCACGGAGCCACCAGGTGAGACCCTATATTGCCAGTTTTCACAGGCCGCCAGCATGGATCTCCATATGGGCCAATTCTTACATTGCCTCGCCCACTGCCAATCGCACAGCTCTGTCGGCAATGCAGGCCCACACATTCCCCTACACATGCAGAGCGGATACATTTTTTATTTGGCTTTATTCATTTCACCACTTGTTTTTCACATGTCTTCACGTGGCAGCCTGTTCAGCCATGGGTCTTTAATCTTTTCTCATAGCCACACGTTGGTAACTACGTGGATCTGTGCCACCAAGAAGGCTCTACATTTATCACCCTTCTGCACACATTGTACCCCTCTTCTCCTGTCGACACAAACTGGCCTCCTCCTACATTGTACATTTAGTTGTTCTTAGAGGAGCGGCCCTGGCGTACCTCCTAAGGCAGACCTGCCTGCCCGTATTGTTGGACTTGATGGTGCGATTCGACTAATATATACCGAAACCACCCTTTTCCTTACGAAATTAAACAGAAACTGGTACTCTATTCCTTTGCCACTATCTAATGCCTGTTTTTACCAAATATTGCAGATTGGTATTGTACCCTAGCGAGCCCACCCTCACACTCTTCACATTGCATCTGTCTTTTTCAGCACTGCACTTATGCTGGGAACCACAGACAACCCGCACTGACCTATGCACTTCCGTTTGCTGCCCTGCCTCATTCTCGCTATGTCCTGAGGAGGGCTGGGCCCATTATTTGCTGAAATGTGGACCCCTTCATTGGCCCGAAACTCGTGAGTCGATGATATATAACCTTTAGGGTCATCTACTAATTCCGCTCTGACAGACACACGTTTAAAACAGACTGGCTACACTCTACATTTGGGAGAAGTATGTCATTGTTAGATTAAACTCCACTCCACAACACAATGTATATTCCTAATATTGTGTTTTATATTTTTCTGTTTGTGTCCTGATTTTGTGACCCTTGTGCTGTGTTCTACTTTCCAGTTGTTGTGTCAATGTTTTGTTTATGAAATGTGTGCACCTTTGCAGTTGTTCAGGGCAGCAATGTTCTGCCCAAGCGGTTTAATTAACCAATTGACTGGTCTCTCGAAGATTCATATATTGCATTTTAAGTTACTTAATTTTTGTTGCATTATCTAAAATGTTTCATTTTTATAAAAATATCCTACTTGACACCAATTTACACATATTACTGTGTGTTTCGGTTGGGCCCGCCGAGGGCAAGTACTTATAAATATATTTAAAATATACCTTTGAACACACTTAAATCGCACCACACTTGTGCTTTTAGGCATTAGGATTTTTCCTTTGAAGTAGTACAACAGATTGACCCGTCGATGCAGAGTGCACCTTCACAGAAAATAAGCCAATCAAAGGCATTTGAGCCCCCATCACCAGAATTGTGCCTGGCCCTCGGACTGGATGTAACTGGGAATGGATAACATACCGAGAAGTAAGGGAAGTGCAACCGCCTGCAGTTTGGCCAGAGTGACGAATCGCAGGATTTCGTCACTTCTCCCCAAGGGAGGAGCCTTTCCTCGTGAAGCAAGGGAGGTGAGCCCGCTATGCAATACCCTCCCTAGGGGTAGAGGCATGCAGGACTTCACTGGGAGAGACTCCCCCTTGGGGACAAGGACTCCCGTTTCAAAGAGGAACTTCCCAAGTTATTCAACCACAACCCACCTCCAACAACTTCCATCAGAAGAACTCATGAATAACCCATTAATGTATGTTACAGTGGTAGAGAACATTACATTCCTATGAGAAAGACAATTAGTACAATACTGTAAAGAAGAAGAAGATTGTCTGAGGCATGCAGAGTACTCAGACTACAGATCGAAAGGACTTGGGCGCTCTGTTGGCCAAGCCGCAGCTAAGGATCATAAAAAGGGGAGGAGAAATCCTGTCAGAGGAGAAAGGCTGTGAGATTTGCATCAGCTGTGTTTGAGAAGCTGACCCGGACCAAGACTCGGAGCTTGGGAACCAGGAAACATGCTGGCAAGTGAAGGAAACGCAAGGAAAACATGCAGGCAGGAGAGCTGAGGGAAGGAAACCGATTCGTAAGTAGGGGCGTGACCGAGAGTCGGTGAACTATTCAGTCCAAGAACAACGCTGAGACCACAGACCCGTTCCCGACCCGGTGCTGATGCAGAAAACGAGACAAGGAAGTCGAGAGACAAGATGTCAACCGGACGAACAGAAGAAAGCATCCCGTCTTGACAGCAGGCCCGGTGATGCTAACCCCAAGTCAGAGACCTAACAGAGAAGGCGTGAGACCCGGGAGGGATAACGAACATAACAAGCATAATAATCATACTCGTCCCAGTGAGGAGTGCAATCCTATAGTGCCTAAGGAGAGGGGGAAGTTACATGGGGACATAGATAAGAAAGAAAGGACAGCGGAGAACGGAGAGAATCATTAGTGGTACTCTCATCCCAGTAATATCACAGTCGGAAAGATGCAACAATCATTATTGGTATCCTCCTACTTGTCACAGTAATATTAAAGAGGAGGATAGAAGTGAGAATCATTACTGGTACTCTCATACTCATACCAGTAAAAACTAAAGTACTAGAAACAGAAGAGAATCATTACTGGAACATTCATACTCGTTCCAGTAAAACCAATGAAGTGAATACAAGAGTCTTTTTGGGAATGTGTATACTTGTCTCTGTGACCATCAAGAGAAAGAGAGAAACATGAGTTTACTTGAGAATCCTTGTGACTGGCCCAGGAAGGAGAAACAGTGTGCATTGTCTATAGAAGTACCACCCATAGTACCAAATAAAGACCAAGCAAAAAATAATCTCAGGAGGGGAAAACAAGGTGTCAGGGACACAAGAGATACTAAAGAGCATTATTTTCAGAACTGGTCCAAATAGTTGGGAAGAACTATCTACGTTATATTATCTTATGTTATGTTAACAGAACGTTTAGAAGCGCACATACGCCCTAAGGCATCTTGGCGCTGGTAGCATGATAGACAGTTTTAATGAAGGAGCTGCATTTTTTTTAAAATAAAGTCGTTTTTAGTAGCCGTCGGAATGTGAGGTGATCAGCAGTTCCACGTAGTGCAAGGGGCAGGTCGTTCCAGGCTTTGGCGGCTGCCACCGAGATGGCACATCCTCCTGTTTGGACAAGTTGGTAGTGGGGAATCTCTACCAAGAGAGCTGAGTGGGAGCGCAAGGATCGATTTGGCACATAGCGCGGAAATGTGGTTTGAAGATATTCCGCTCCAAGGCCATAAAAGGCTTGGTGCACTATACACATGGACTTGAAAGAAATCCAGTCTGCTACAGGAAGTTAGTGCAATTGCTTGAGCAATGGAGACATATGCGCTCCAAATGGGGGATGAAGAATAGCTCTGGCCGCCGCATTCTGAAGTACCTGTAGTCGCTTAATCAAGTAGCAGAGCTGAGCCAGGTAGAGTGAGTAGCAATAGTCCAATACACTGACGACCAAGGCTGCAACCACCGGGGCCTGGCATGCTACAGGGATAAAAGGAAGAACCTTTCGAAGGATGCAAAGCTTAAAGTGGCCGGATTTATACGCTGCTGCCACCTGCTCATCCATGGAGAGGGATGCAGAGAATTTAACCTCCAGATTTCTGACGACATTACAGGAGTGGGAAGTGGACTGACAGAGGCAGGCCAGAAACAGTAGTCCAGAATAGGTGGGGAGATGTGGTACCCATGACTAAGACCTCAGCTTTAACCAGTTTGTCACCATCCAAGCCCCCAAGTCCTCGAGACATTTTTTGAGGAGGCTAGCTGTCTCGGATTGAGTAAGGTCGAGGCGAACCAGAATTTGGGTATTGTCCGCATAAGAGTAATATCAGAACCCATAAAATTGGATGAGATGCAAAAGGGGTATGATCTAGACGCTGAACAGGATAGGGGACAGTGCCTATACCTGCGGGACCGCACAAAATAGAGGAACTGCATCAGAGCGAAAGGGAGGCAGGGAGACATATTGGGATCTATCTACGATGAAATTACTGAAGTGACTGTGCTGAAAAGCCACAGGAGACGGGAGTCATTCCCCTGTGTGTAAGGTGGTTCTGATAGTAGCAGGGATGAACAAGTTACTTGCCAACTGTAACGTTCTTCCGACTGGATGTTCCTCCCACGTATTCCTCATCTTAGATATATTCTTACCTTCAGCTTTGCCGCTTTGGAAGAATAATTTATCTCCACCAGAGGGCGCTCTGCTAGAGTCTGCAGCATTGATGTTCCTCGGCGGTATCCGTCGAGCATCGACGTCATCCGCTGTATAAATGGCTCGAGCTGCGCCCGTTGACCTCAGTTCGGTTTTTTCATTTATTGTGGTCAAGCATTAGTAGATAAGGCGTGTCCCTATCACCAAAAGCTCTAAAGGAACCTTGAATGTAAAACACGTAAACTGTACTGTGGGATAGGATGTGAGGGTCGATGAGGAATACGTGGGAGAAACATCCAGTTGGTACGTAACTTGTTCTTCGAATGGACTGTGTCCTCCCACTTATTCCTCATCTTAGATAGGCTCCCAAAGCAGTCTGAATTGGAGTAAGGAGTACCAGAAATATTAATCATGCACAGTATGAAGTACTGATTTTGCGAAGAGACCCCCCTGTGAAGAAGTAGAATCTAGGGAGTAGTGCTTTACAAACGTGTGCATGGATGACCAGGTGGCTGCTGCACAAATATCTTGTACCGGTACACCTCTCTGAAGAGCTGTTGTAGTGAGAGTTGTCAATCGTGAACCTCAGGTACTTTCTGTGCTTGAAATGGATTGGCACAGGAAAGTAAGCATCCTGAAGGTCCAATGATACCAACCAGTCTTGGAGTTGGAGAGCCTGAAAGATCTGAGGAAGGGAAACCATCTTGAACTTGTCCTTCCTGAGGAAATTGTTCAAGTCTCTTAAGTCCAAGATGGGTCTCAATCCTCTGTCCTTCTTTGGGATGAGAAAGTATGGGGAGTACCAACCCTTGTTCCTCTCTACTACAGGTACCTGTTCTATTGCACCTTTCTCTAGCAGGGTTAATATTTCCTGCAACAGGAGCGGGTCTGGAATTTTGGCAGAGTTGTACCCCGGAGGGTGATTCTGAGGTTTCTTCTGAAAGGGAAGGCAGTAACCTTGGGATACTGTTTCCAGTGCCCAAGCATCTGAAGTAATGCCCCGCCATTCTTCCAGATGCTGAGAGATTCTGCCTCCCACCGTGTCTTGAGGGTCAAAACCTCAGAGTGGCTTTGCGGCAGCTGCAGTAGCGGCTGATGGGACAGTTGCCGATGCTGGGGCAGATCTAGCACCTTTTCCTCGGCCCGAGGATATTTCCTTTGTCCTCTTTGACTGGCCTGTCCCCTTCCTTTTCCAAATGAAGAATAAAATCAAAAGGGACGACTCCCTCCAGGAAGATGTGCCTGTGTAGGTGCGCTGTTGAGGTGGTCGTATATTGCGGCACTAAGTGACTTTGCTGCCGCTTTAGAGGTCTGGAGCTTCTCCAAACTTTCATCCGCCTTGCTGCCGAAAAACCTCAAGCCGTCAAATGGCATATTGAGAAGACTGCCCTGCACATCCGGTGCAAAACCTGACTTTCTCAGCCATGCGAATCTGCGTTGCACAGTACTAGATGCCATGGACCTACTGATGCCGTCAGCATTGTCAAAACCTGATGGAGGCATTCCCCCATAGCCTCCTTTCCATCCTTTACTATGGCTGGAAAACCTTCCTGTTCCTCACCATCAAGGATATGCTCAGCTGCCGCCGTCATACCAGTCCCACATGGTGTATGTAAATCTTGCAAGGGTGCAAGTTACATTTGTAGATTTCAACGCCATGCTAACCTGAAGAAAGAATCTTACGGGCCATGCGTCCATTTCTTTTATCATCCCGGTCTGGGGGAATTGTAGGGTATGCTGCATTCCTAGTAGACGTGGCCGCCTGAACCACTAGACTTTCAGGTGATAGAGGTTTCCTTAAATATTCGGGGTCTGAAGAAGAGGGCCTGTATTTAGATGTGAATTTCTTATTAACTGCAGGAGCTGACTCTGGGTTTTCCCATGCAGTCATCACCTTCCTTTGCAAAGCTATGTGAAAATGAAGAACAGGGTCTTGTTGAGGTCCCCCGAAAGGATGTCTGTCATGTCATCCTCTTGGTAAGTAGGGGAATATTTCTGTTCCATCCCATAAATTCTGTTACCCTACTCAATAACCTCATGTACCCTGCATCTGCATGATCAGCAGGGTCAGGTTTTTCAAACTCATACTTTGGAGATGTGTCCAGACCACTTGCTGTCTGCAGGCACTCATATTGGTCTGTCATTTTTGATTGAGGGTCAATCAACTCCTCAGGAACTTCCCTTGTTCCAAACTTTACAACAGCCGGTGAAACATCCTCCTCCTCTGAGGATCTTTCCTCATAAATGGAGAACATGGATTTGAAAAAATCCTGTCTATTTTCCGGATGAAAAATCTTCTCCGGTGGCATAGACTTTGCCTTCTACACAGAAGTCGATTTAGGAATAGGAATCGACAAAGACGTCGACAAGGGCATTGATGGCATTGACGTCATCAGTAACTGCTTCGATACAGTTGAAGGAGCCTTCGATATCGTCGAAGGAGCTATCAACACCATCGAAGTAACCCCTGACACCGTCGAAGGAATACTCGACTTACGAGTGTTCGAGTGGCCTGTCGACACCTTGGACTCCGACGTCTTCGAAAGAGGCTTCAAGAAAGCCTTCAATGACGATTTTAATGGCGGATGAGTATCCGGCGCCATTTTGTCGAGTATTGCCGCCGGTTTTTGCACTGGTAGGCGTTTCTTGTGAAGCATCGGGGAGGATCCCCTGAAAGACTCCCTCAGCGATTATTCGTCGGATCTTTATGTCTTAGATCTTCCCCTGTCACTTTTAGTATGAGCAGGGACATGCATGGCCTTCATTAGACTTCTTTGAGGGGGTCTGGGCCGTATTCTCAAAGATTTTTAACATTGAGGCTCTGAAGGCCTCCCACTTCTTCGGGGAATCATATTTAGCCGGTGATAACCTCTTCTGAAGACGTCGAAGAAGAGGAAGAGGGAGACCGCTGTCACCTTTTCTTTGACTTTTTTGAAGAAGGCTACTTCCTAGACCTACTCCTCGACCTTGATTTCTTTGATTTGTGACGTCTTTCACTAGGCCCTGCCGAGCCTTTATTTCTTCTCGAAGAAGACTTCCAGGACTCCTCCCCCACAGCCATTTTACCTCTCCGTTCCTTTATAGCTTTATTGGTCATCGACTGACAGGAACCGCACTCGTCTATCCGATGGTCGGGACCCAAGTACCAGAGGCAATTACGATGGGGATCTGTTAACGACATCTTCTTCCCGCATTTCTGACATTTTTTTAAGCCAGTTCTAGGCGAGGGTTCAATAACGAAGACATTTTCATGAGAACTGAAGCGCCGTTTTCTTAATACGAAGAAAAAGCTATTGGAAAAAGGAACAGAGGCCAACGGGCACGGCTCAATCCATTTATACAGCGGATGACATCGACGCTCGACGGATCCCGCCGAGGGACATTGATGCTGCAGACTCGAACAGAGCGCCCTCTGGTGAAGTGAATTTTTTTTCCAAAGCAGCAAAGCTGAAGGTAAGATGAGGAATACGTGGGAGGACACAATCCATTTGAAATAATGGTTCAGCTATGGACATCTTCCTTTTGGACTCGCCGACAACGGATGAGCACCCTAGTTAGCTTGTGTTAGGTAGGGAAGTCCCATAGCTTAGGGGAAGTTAGGATTTTGTTTTTTCTTTAATTAAAATAAAAGTTCAGTAATGGAAGAAACAAGAATGTCCTGACCCGCCCCACCAGATACTGGACATCTGCCACAGGGATAACAATGGACTTGTGATTAGTAATTGGATCAACTTGGAAAGAGAGGCCCCTTCACCTACCCAGGCTGCAATGTCGTAATAAGCTAGGAAAAGGTCAAGTGTTATTAGCAGGAAACAGGAATTGCTGGGATGGAATGGCAACTGGTATATCACTAACTGCTAAGCTATTGTTGCATGGTGAGGACAAGTGTCTCGAGTTAGTTTCAGTTCCTATGACAGACATTTTATTTTGCAGACAAGAGCTAGACAGTTTAATATCTATTGGGCAGTAGTAGAAGGGAAATCTGTAAGTCTTCCCAAAAAATTGTTAACAGGATGGCCTAAAGTAGTGCCCAGATGCTTGAAAAATTTGAAAACCTTCTACCAGACATTAGAAAAATCACAGCTATTCACAAAAGCTTACAGGTATTAGAAGTAATATTTAATAAGCAGAGCAAGGCATTCCGGGTACCTCAATGTACTGCCACTCTATGTTCTCCTGATGATATAATATGTTCCCTTGGGTACAAAGTCTCTGAACAACCTTATATAAACACAACAGTGTGTATAACCGTGTTCTTCTTGCTGGATGGTAGTTTTCACTTTTGCTGCTGGTGTTGTAGTAAGAAGAAGGTTACAATCATCAATACAGTGCCCTCCAGATCCACTCGACACAGCTCGACCCACGATATGCATCTGTCCTTTGCCCTCCATTAAATGAGCGAGAATAACATGCTGTACGCCAAGAACTGAATGAGTTTATGAAAGTCTGAGATGAGATTTGAATAAAATTGATGAGTGCTTAAATCGTAGTATAGGGGAGCATTAAAAACTAAACATTGATGACCCTCCTCCCACAAACCTTAACCCCTGTAAACAATTGACAAGAAGAAAATATGCCTTCCGGTTGCTAATATAGCTGCACTAGAAGGGCAAAACGGGGGTCTATGGAAGCTTGCAGACCCCAATCAATGAAAATTAAACAGTGATGGGGAAAATAATGAAATGAAAGCATGGGACCAGGGTTTTCCTTTGCTGGTTTTAAGCAAACATATTTTCTCTACCCCATCTTGACATCTTTCTGATAAGGGTGGAGTGGCAGCTATGATTCTTTTAGAGCTGCGGATCCGTTGGACACCGTTGACCACTCCATCCTGCTCAGTCTACTCTCTGCAACTGGGATTTCTGGTGCAGTTCTTTCTTGGTTTCATTCTTTTCAAACCGCTCTCAGTCCGTCGCTCTTCCTCCTCGTTACTCTTCTGCGGTGTCTCTGACTTTGGCGCTCCGCAGGGCTCTGTCCTTTCGCCCACCCTGTTCAATATCTACATTCAACAGCTTGTTGCTCTTATCCGCTCCCACGGCTTCAGGTGTTATTCGTACTCGGATACTGGTCGTCTTGATCTGCTCCACCCTTCCCATGCTACTCAGTTTAAGGACTATCTGGAGGCCGTGGGAAGTTGGATGAGCAGCAACTGGCTCAAATTGAATGGAGGTAAATCTGAGGTCATGGTAATTGGTTCTGCTTCTCTGGCTTCTTTTTGGACTCCCTCCTTTTGGCCTTCTTTTGGACCCTCCCTGTCCCCATTGCAACGGTCAGGCTCTTGGGTGTCAAATTCTGTGCGTTCCTGTCTATGGCTACTCAGATCGGCTCAGTCTGTCAAGCTGGCCACTTTCAGCTGAAGATTCGTCGAAGTGTTTTGCAGTTCATCCCTTAGCACCTTTGTGCCTCGATTGTTGCAGTGTAGGTCCTTAGTCAGATCGATTACTGCAACTCTGTATCTGGCACAACCTGCTTTTTTGCTTCAACGCCTACAGATTCTGCAGAATGGTGCGGCACGGTTGGCGACCAATACCCCATTTAAGGATCACATCTCCCAGCTTCTCGGTGCCCTCCTGTCAGAAAGCACCAAAGTATTAACTGAAAAGGATACGGTACTTAAAAGGATACAGGTGGTAGGGTCTTCCGGATCCCTGTTCACGCGTTTTGATAGTTGTGAAGTCAAGTTAAGACCTTCCAAATGATACAACTCTCTGACTGGTAAAACAGGCAGAGCGATGGATCACTGGAAAGGGCGTGGGTAAGGTATAAGAAGTCAGCCTAGAACAAAATAAAGTATCATGAATAACTGCCCCAACCTGGGTATGATGGAATAGGAAATGTCATGAATGCACACACTGACCTTGAGTCTAGGGCAGATGAATCCAGCAGAGTCTCTTGCGGAATCAAAGGTAGAACAAACGACAAGGAAGGGAAGATTAGTAAGGGAGACTTATCCCGAACGGAACGAGGCTCACGCTAGATACCGGGTTGATGCACCACAGGATAGCGTCCAAAGTACTGTTCACTGTCACCTTCCAATTATCCTTGAAAAGTTTCCTTCCCACGTAGTGTAAAGTATAGAAATGAATCAATCCCCCTGTTAATAACACAGGTGCAGGAGTTGGAAATAGCGCTCCTTTTAAGGTATAAACAAAGTACACGCGGTTCTGGACAGCCGCGAAGAAAAGAGCGTGTGCGTGTGGATTTACATGCGATTAGGATTCAGGCAGTCCAGGCCAGCAGCGCTTGAAGACAACATATGCGTGTGGATTTACACGCAAGCAGGATTCACGCAGTCCAGGCCAGCAGCGCTTGAAGATAGTGTGCGCGTGTGGATTTACACGCGAGCAGGAATCACGCAGTCCAGGCCAGCAGCGCTTGAAGATAGCATACGCGTGTGGATTTACATGCGAGCAGGATTCACGCAGTCCAGGCCAGCCGTACTTGAAGATAGCGTGCGCGTGTGGATTTACACGCGAGCAGGATTCACGCAGTCCAGGCCAGCAGCGCTTGAAGATAGCGTGCGCGTGTGGATTTACACGCGAACAGGATTCACGCAGCCCAGGCCAGCCGCGTTTGAAGATAGCGTGCGCGTGCGGAATTACACGCGAACAGGATTCACGCAGCCCAGGCCAGCCGCGTTTGAAGATAGCGTGCGCGTGTGGAATTACACGCGAACAGGATTCACGCAGCCCAGGCCGGCCGCGTTTGAAGACAACGTGTGGATTTACACGCAACCAAACAGCTCCAGGAATCAGCGTGTGGCGGAAAACACGCTATAGAAGGCCAAAAAGGTAGCTGTAGTAACCTGCAAGGATGCAGACCGGAGGTTCAGCTACACAACGCCAAATGATTCGATCAGAAGCAGCGAGTGAAGTTTCCACGCTGCTTAAATACTTAATGCCGTAGTTCACGTGACGAAGCAGAATACACGTGAGCTAGCGACGTGAAAAGTGCAAACGTCGTTTTCCCGGCAACGTGTCGAACAACCGCCATTTGGAATAGAACGGTCTAGCTGTTCTACGAGCGTAGGAGGTAGGACCACGTCCAGCTCTGGAGCCAGATGTTTTATCTCTGTGCCCAGATTTTGGTACATCAGAATTGGTGGGCAATCCTTTTCAGTGGCAGCTGCCAAACTGTGGAATGCCTTGCCTACTGCACTACGGTCTACTGCGGTGCATCTGCAGTTTCGACGTTCACAGAAAACTCTTCTTTTTTGAGAGTTGGTGTTGTGCTAATGTAGCTTCTCTGGAAATCTTGTGGCGCCAAATTGTCTTCTGGCGTTAGTTGCGCTGTACCCTTGTGGTACGAAATGGATAACATAACATCATCCCTGTATGCCTACAAACCTACTGTGTACAATTAGCTTTTATATCTTAGGGCACTTTGATTGGGACGTCCTTCTGTCCCAATTGGCTCCAGGTATTGCTAGATGCTATAAGCTGGACTGTGCAGGTGTGCCTAAACTGCTGACCACAAACATTTGGCCTGTCTTGAGTTGCTGGGGCAAGGACGATGAATTAGAGCCAATGGATGACAAATTTGAGCCAATGTATCACACTGATTCGAACATGCCCCGACAATAGACTTTTCATCAGCGTTGGAAGAGGGGGTCTGGGTGGCCCTTTGCCCCTCGCCTAAGGAGTATGTACCCAGAAGTACAAGTGAGAGGACATATTAACCCGCAAGTAAACCATCACGTTGCTTCTTATGAATATTGACTGTGAGGATGGACTGGTCCCTCGGGATAATAGGAAACCTTGTTCCAGTGGGGGGTGGGAATATCATGCCGGAAGGCCTGTTAAGCACCTCGCAAAGCTTTGCGATCAAGCATCGCACAATACATAAAAACGACAGATCTCGAGGGCAGGTGGGTTAGTTGGTCGGAATGGTTTAACGGCTGGGATGCCGTCCATCTTGCAAACAAAGCAAAATAAACTCTCTTGCTTAATTATCTGAAAGGTATTACAATGGTTTTCTGACGTTTACAATGATTAGAAGTGATTCAGGCCAGGGGGAATCTAATTAGAGCATGCAGATTCATTTGTCTGTTGTTCGAGTTTATAGGACTTAACATTTTATTTGTTGCAAAACCCCATACAGCTTTTCTATGAAAGGGAAGTTTCCAAGGACATCACAACCCACCAGACTCCAAAGAAAACGTTTGGGTGTCACAGAGCGTGATAAACTGTTTTAGGTTTCACGCTCATTCGAAAGCAGCTCTTGTTTAATATACATTGGCGTTCTAGATTTTCAAATTAAAAAAGTGAAACTACCCCTTCATCATATGCTTCCTCGTTAAAAAGAGTGATGTATAAAGAATGTCTTGAAAAGCATGAAAAGAATACATTATTGTTAAAAAGACAAAAGAAGTTAGCACGCTGGTATTGTATACTGGTGTCAAGAAAGGCAAACAATACTTCATTAGCACTATAATGACTATTATAATGGTTAAATCACAAAATATGCAAATCACACTGTTGTCAAATATAAATCACACCAAGAATAAATACACATTCAACCAATTAAACAGAACAAAAGAAACATTATGAAAATGTTAAAAAGCACATTGATGACAGCATTACCCTTTCAAATGTACATGCTCAGTTGAAGAAGTAACCTGAGAAAGTATTATTGGAGAATTTGAGAGAAATAGTCACTTTCAAGCGGCCATGAGCGTGTTCGAATGGTCATCTTTTGTGGTATCAGTAATCTTTAGTAGGGGTGTACCAAAGTCCAGCCTTTGAAGGGTTTTTGGCAAAAATGTAGATTTTTGGCATCAGATGAAAACAGTTATAACGACCCCTAGCTTAATACAAATAATAAAATCCGACACTTTCCAAATGCTGACTCGCATAAATAAATCACTAAAATTCGGAAATGTAAATATAATTCATTGAAATTAAGCAGTTGCTTGGTAATAGCAGGAATTTTCTGGTTTGGGGTTTGCAGATTCAAATTCGAGGGCTAAATTAACCGGACTGTCCAGAACCAGCCCAGCATGTCAACTCAGGGCTCCTGCTAGCTATCCAAGAGGCTCTGCCAGTCACAAATGGGAGTTAATCAGCACAGGCACCTTGGGGTTTCAAAGTTTTAGGCAGATTTCTCAACACACATAATTTTGCCCGCCCACCCCTTTGATCAGGGCCGTCATTTCACCAAAATGCCAGGAATAGCGGAGGTGACATCACATGACCCCTGACCTCTGATGAAATCGCCAGAGGTGATGCCATTTGACCCCCCCCCCCCCCCTCAGCACCCAAGTGAAATCACAGGAAGTGGTGACACACAACACACAGCTTTAACTCCTTGAAAAAACAGGAAGGGGCATCACATAGCATTGTTCCACTAAGAATAATATGATTAGGTTATTGTATACGTTTCATACAAGAATGGATTACCATATGTAGCATTATTATCAGTGTGTATAATGGCAACAACAGCAAGGCAATAAAGCACTGTCAACCGGCCAGTGACAAACTGTTGCTGCTTTAACGCAAAACAGTGTATGAACAACTAATATAGTGAGAAACAGTGAGATCAACATATGCCCAGAACGAAAACGTTTTAAAAATCGTTTGACAGCATGTAAACACAGTTTCTGCCCAAAGAGACAAGGGAGGTCGGCATCTACCTGCTATTATTGGTGGTGACTATTGGGCACAGCCAGGAAGTGACTATTTTCCATTTATCGAATCAGCAGTCAACAGCCGGGTTATCTTGCGAAGAATAGGGATTCTTGGTGCTGCTCTTTCCCTCCAAGGACTGCCCATTACACTTGCATTGTGGGCTGGAATCGTGGCTTTTCAATGGCCATTACACCCTTTTTGTACATGCCTGCCCCTAATGGACAGGTTGTTTTCCCACAGATAATGCCATGGAAGTGTTACGTCTCTACAAAAGCCATTGAGCCTCAGCCCAATAAATTGAATATTAGCACTGGGTTATACTGTGGCCATTGCATATAGTGCGAGTGTGTCTTTTTTTGTGTGCATTTTGGTCAGGTTATTTTCAGCGGTTTTCAGAAAGGATATGGGGAACGCATCACACGGCTGGACTTGCAAGAAGCTCATTCTTCAACTATGAGGGGCAATAACAGCAAATGCAATCTTGCCACATGGTGATAGGATCTCTGAGGCCCCAACCTTTATTTTGAAACCTGAGCAAAGATTTTGAAAGATTAACTGACTGTACAATGATTTCCCACACGACCAAAATGCAGGGCTCATTCATTTGGGCTAATGGAGAGGTCTGTGCAGGTCTGTTGCTGTTCTCCAAGGTCCAACTGGTGATTGACCTCAATATGAAGATATCCATGGGAGTGGCACAATAGGAAGAAAGCAGTCATAATACAGCCTCCCACTAATGTTTTAATGCCAACTTTGTACAAATTGTCCTTTGTGTTTTTTCTTGGAAGCATATGTATACCTCCATTACCATCTGTGGGTTGCGCATACAAACTGGGCATAAAAACTGGGCACACGTGGCAGATGTTGGTGGCATGGTGTTTGGTCTATGCCGCTCAATTTTCTTTGGTTTCAGTTATTATTTCTATGACTGTATCTAGATCAGGATGTTCAACGGCCACCACATCCTCCATTTCTTTTGATGGCAGAGTTCTATGTTTGGGTGAATGGATGGATATGATGATCTATGTAGCAGTCTGATGTTAGCTTTGTTTTTTTTTGTTTTTTTATAAATTTATTTTTTAAAAAACACAATCACATCATAGTAACATATATACAAAAAATATAAACATCATGCAATAATCACCGCTATTAACTATATACATCAGAAACACTCCCTTCCCCCTCAGGAGTCACAATACAATAATAAAACATGTCTAATACAGTAATAGATATATTGCCCAAATCTTATTAAATAATGCATCTTTCTTTTCCCTCCGCTACAGCAATCTCTCTATATCTGCTAGAGAATGCATCTCTGCAATCCATTCCTCAATAGTAACAGGGGTAGATGATTTCCAACGTCTCAAAATGAGCTTCTTCCCCACCGTTGCACCACGAAAGATCCATTTCTTCTGAGAAGTAGTCAGGTCGTCCAGCAAGTCCCCACTACCCAGTATTATGGTCTTAAAATCTATATAAACCTTTTCTTCAAGAATCTTCTCACAGATCTGGTCAAATTCAAACCACAGACCCCTCACCCTTGAGCACTCCCACAACATATGCTCAAAGGTGCCCACCTCATATAAGCATGCCCAACATTCAGAATTGTCACACATACCCCTCTTCATCATTCTCTCAGGGGTCCAGTATGTCCTATTCAAGATCTTTATTTGACGTGACCTGTCTGAAAGACTCAAAGAACACAGCTTCACATTCTCACAAATACCCATCCAATCATCCTCCGCAATATCTTCACCAATTCTCGGATTCAAATCTACTCTTAAAGCGTCATTAGCCGATAATTTGACACAACCAATCTATAGACCTGACTCACCAGGCCACGTCCACTCACTCCAGGTTGCCAACCAACTATATCTGTATTGATTTTCATTTCCATATCCACAACCCCCACCGCCCTCCTAATCTTCCGATAATCTGCTAGGCGAAAAGTAGGAATGTCAAACTACAACTGCATCTCCCTAGCTGTCATCCAATTCAAGCCATTGAACAGATCGCCAATCCACCGCACCCCAGCCAGGTACCAATCATGCCAGAACAACATTTCCCCCTCATGTTTAATACTTGGATTCAACCAAATAGAAGCACTTGGATCTTTCAACGCATTGAAACCCAAACACTCACACAATGCCACCCATGAGTTCCGTAAACTCCTGATCAGAGGGCCTACCATCTTAGCTCGACGTGGCTTACTGGTCAACACAGCCCCAGGCAACAAAGGACCTACATGGCTAGACTCTGCACACAATCATGCTCCAATTTGAGAAAAGCGAATATATGCCGTGACATAAAAGCCAGATGGTATGCCTTGAAATTAGGGACCCCCAGCCCAGCCTTGGACAAAGGTAATTGCAGTTTGCTAATTTTCCGACGCGGAGGTTTGCGATCCCCCAAAAACTCCTGCATAAGTCTATCCAACTCACGCCAAAAACGTTTCTCAATGTCTAATGGGACCATATTCAGAACGAAGTTGACTCTAGGAGTCGACACCATTTTTAAAGCATTCACCTTCCCCCAAAGGGAAAGGTTCAACAAACACCATCTTTCCAAATCCAATTTGAAATTTGTGCACACCATAGTCATATTTATATTCACAAAATCACCAACATTGGGCAAAATCCAAACCCCCAAGTACAGTAGTTTATCAGCACACCACTTAAAGCCCAACCTGGTAATAAATTGTTTGTCACACAGCGGCACAGATGGTAAAACCTCCGATTTTGCCCAATTATTCTTGTATTCAGAGCACTGGTGAAAGGCCTCGAGAATGTTCATAAGAACCGGGACTGACTCTCCAAGGTTCTTGAGGACCAATAATAAGTCGTCTGCGGATAACCAAATTTTTTGCTGCATTCCCCAACAATTTATGCCCTGTAAGCCCTCCTCATTTCTCAAAGTTATAGCCAAAGGTTCAATACTAAGTACAAATAACAAAGGTGACAATGGGCAACCTTGCCTCGTGCCACGTTCCAATTCAAAAGTTCTGGACCTCAGACCATTAGTTTTAACATCAGCTGTAGGCCTGGTATACAGCAATTTAATCCAAGAACAGAACTGAATCCCAAAACCCATTTTATCCAACACTTTAAACATGAATTGCCAATCAACTCTATCGAATGCCTTCTCCGCATCAAGTGATAGGACAGCCGAGTCTTCCGACAACTCAGACGCTTTCGCGATAGTACAAAGCAGTGCCCGCATGTTACTGGACGTCATCCTACCTTTAACAAAACCAGACTGATTCCGATCTATCAATTTAGGCAAAATATTTTCTATTCGCAGAGCTAGAATCTTAGCCAGAATCTTATTGTCCACATTAATGAAACAAATCGGTCTGTAACTGGACGCCAGTAACTCATCCCTGTTTTTCTTTAAAAAGACAGAAATAGTAGCATGTCTAGTAGTGTCAGGAAGTATACCCCTAGCCTTGGAGGTCTTATACATATCCGTCAACAGCATCAACGCAGAATTAGGCAACCACCTATAGAATTCCACTGGCAGTCCATCTGGCCCCAGAGACCTACCAACATTCAATTTTGAAATTGCCTCCTTGACCTCATCCACCGCGATATCTCCCTCCAATAAAGTAGCCTCCTCCTCTGAAATACCTGGAACTGGAATACCCTCCAAAAAGTCTCCATTTGCTGCGTCAATATGGGTTTCATTCTTATACAATTCCTCATAAAACTGCCTGAATACTCATTTATACCTTCCGGAGTGAATGTGACCTGGCCATTAGAGTCTGAAATAGACATGATCGAGCGCTCAGACTCCCTCAACCTCAATCTGTACGCTAACCAGCGATCACATTTCTCCCCATATTCAAAATAAGCACATTTTTGATGAAAATACTTCTTATCCACCCCATTTAATATTAGCTCCTTCAACTCTCTTTTCAGCCTCTCGTAGGATCCACCATCAGAACCCCTGACAAGTCCCTAATCTTCAATTCCAGTACATTCTGTGTATTGTCCCATTTTCTCTTCAAACCACTCGCCAGACTAATAAACATATCACAAACCGTGCACTTGAATGCCTCCCATATCATGTCAGATCCCACTTCACCAGTACAATTCTCCTCAACAAAATAGTCAATTTCAGTTGCAATTTTAGTCATCTGCTCTAGATTGTCCAACAATATAGTATTTAGTCTCCAAGAATTTGATCTACACATAGTGTAATTCCACTTCAAATCCACTGAAACATGTGCATGTTCAGTCAGCACAATATTACCCATATCACTCCTTTTATAGTTTTGCAACATGTCCCCTGCCATCAAAATCATGTCAATTCTGGAATACGTAGCATGTGCACCGGAATAAAAAGTATATTCCCTCACTGAAGGATCGTCTATCCTCCAACAGTCCTTCAGATTATGTTCCTCCAACAGATCCCGAAAAGCCCGAGATTGCATGTCCATCCTCCTGCAATGTCTGGTACTACTCCTATCTATAGCAGAGTCAATAACTGTATTGAAGTCCCCCCCCCCAAGATTATGTTACTGGACTTAAGGTCTTGAATTGCTTGAGCCACCTTTCTGAAAAAAGTACCATCATCTGACGTTGGAGCATAAACATTACAAAAGGTCACTTCTTTGCCCTGAATATTAGTTAAAATAGCAACCATTCTACCTTCCTTGTCACATATTTCTTTGACAACCTTGATCAGTGCATGTTTCCTAATAAGAATAACCACACCCTTGGACCATGACTCAAAAGATGAACCATAAGTCCTCCCAACCCAACCTTTCCTCAATCCATCCAAATCACCCTTCAAAGGTGTGTCTCCTGGAGAAAATAAACGTCTCCTTTTAAGTCATTCAGATAAGTCAAAACTTTCCGTTTCTGATGTTAGCTTTGTATGAACACTCGAGACAGGTTCTTCCGTTGGAGAGATGGTTTGTGGTGCCTGGTCATTGAGTCCTCCCAGCTGGTCAATGCGAGATCTTCATTTACTGCTGCCGAGAATCATACTTAGGTTCCTGTTTGGCCCAAAGCAAGTTTTGTTCCCAGCCACCCATTTATCTTCCAAGGTATAGTTTCAGTTTAAAACGGATTGTGCCACAGTCCAAATGTGTTTGGGTCTGAAATTCCTTTGGCCTTCCTCTACAGTCAAATTTTTCAAAGTTCAACCAGTTAAGAAACCTTAATTGGATTAGCTCAGGGGCAATCATTTGTCTTGTAAGCAAGACAACATATTTGTATTTTATTGAATTTATATAGCCTTTAATTCAAAATGCTTTACATAAGAACAAGAAGAAATACAACAAGCATAAGATGGTAATTGAATCACAACTCGAAAACAGTATAAAGAACAATTTACAATATTGCAGAGGTGAGGAGGGAGTGCAGAGGGACAAAGGAATAGGAAGGAGTGGGAGATTCAACAGATAATGGATGGCAATTGAATCACAGCACAAACAGTATAAGGAATAGTTTACAGTATTGCTGAGGTGAGGAGGGAGTGTAGATGGACAAAGGAATAAGAGGGAATAGGAGGGATGAGCGGAGATGTTAGCGGAAGTCAGAAGGGAGGCAAGAGGGTGTGAGGAAGATGAGAGGGAAGAATAAGATTAAGTAAGAGCAGGAGGAAGGCTAAAAGGGGAGTGGAGGGGAGGAGAGGGTGTAGAGGTGGAGGAGTAGGAGGTGAGGCATGGGCGGGGAGAAGTAGAAGAGGAAGTGGGAGGTGTTAGGGGGGTATGGAAAAGATAATATTTTAGAGAAGAGCGAAAGGAAGGGTGGAAAGAGCCGAAGCAGGAGTAGGCGCAGGGAGGTGAAGGAGAGAGTAGGAAAAGATCAGCAAAGAGAACGAGGGGGGGAATAGAGAGTAAGAAGGGAGGAAAGGTAGGGGGGGCAAGACCATGGAGGGATTTGAAGACAAGACAGAGGAACTTGAATTTAAGCTGGGAGTGAAAAGAAAGCCAGCCTAGGGTAGTGAGAGAGGAAGAGATGGATTCAAAAGGGGAGAGAAGGAAGAGGGAGCGGATGGCGGAATAGTAGATAGATTTTAGTGGAGAGAGGTGGGAGGAGGGGAGTCTGAAGAAAAGGGAGGAACAGTAGAAAAGTCTGGAGAAGATGAGGGAGGTGATTAAGAGTTTAGTAGCATGAAAGGTTAAGAGGGATCGTATTTTACGAATGTTGTAGAGGTGAAAGCGACACGATTTGACAGCGATAGAGATGTGGTGAGATAGGGAGAGATAAGGGTCAATGTGAAGACCAATGTTACGGGCATGCGGAGAGAAGGAGAGTTGGGAGGGGGAAAGAGTGAAACAGGGAGAGAGGGAGGAGGAAGAGTGTTAGCCGGAAAGAAAAGGAGTTCAGTTTTTTCAGCGTTAAGAGTAAGGAAGTGAGAGGACATCCAGAATTTAATAGCAGAAAGGCAAGAAGAGAGTACATCATGAATGTCAGGAGAGAAGGAGGAGAAGGAGAGGAATAGCTGGGTATCGTCAGCGTAGAAATGATGCAAGATACCAAATGAGGAGATGAAGGGAGCAAGAAAAGAAGTGTAGAGTGAGAAAAGAAAGGGGCCAAGAACAGAACCTTGGGGAACTCCATGGTTGAGACGATATGTGGGAGAGGTGGAGCCACCCGAGGAGACAGAAAAGGTGCGGTTAGAAAGATAAGAGGAGAGCCAGTTAAGGACAGAGTCTTTTAGGCCAAAAGAAGAGAGGGAGTTGAGGAGAAGAGGATGGTCGACAGTATCAAATGTAGCGGAGAGATCAAGAAGAATAAGATGGAGGAGTGTTTAGAGTAGCGTGCAGAAAGGAGAGAGTTAAGAACCGAGATGAGGGCCATTTCAGTGGAGTGTATAGGGTGGAAGCCAGATTGGGAAGGGGTAAGGAGGGAGTGGCTATAGATAAAAGAAGCGAGTTGAGAATAGACAATGCGTTTGAGAAGTTTGGAGAGAAAGGGAAGGAGATGGGGCGATAGTTGGTTGCAAGATGGGGATTAGCAGAAGGTTTTTTTGAGAATGGGGATAAAAGACGCATGTTTAAAAGGAGTAGGAAAAGAGGAAGTTGAGAGGCAGATGTTAAAAAAGGAGGTGAGATATGGTAAAAGGAGAGGGTAGATTTTAGGGATGAGGGGGGTAGGAATGGGGTCCACGGGAGAAGCTGTAGGATGAGTTTTGGCTAGATGGAGGGAAACTTCAGACTGAGTGACAGGAGTGAAGGAGGACATGGAAGAGGATGGGGGAGGAGGAGTAGGAGGAACAGTGGGGGGAGAGTAGGAGGAGGAGGAAAGGATAGTTTGACGGAGATTGAGGACTTTATTAGAGAAAAAGGAGGCAAGATCAGTGGCAGAGAGAGGAGAGGCAATGGAAGGGTCAGAGGTAGCTGGAGAGAGAAGCCGGGATAAAGTTTGGAAGATGTGGCGAGGGTGGGAGGATTGAGACTGGAGGTCAGAGAAATAGGTGCGTTTGGCAGAGTTGAGACAAGAATCGTAGAGGGTATGATAGGAGAAGTAAGCAGATTGGTTAGAGGGGGTGGGGTGTTTAAGCCAGAGACGTTCATGGCGCCTAAAGAGGCGGTGCATAGAGGAGAGATGAGATGAGAGCCAAGGTTGAGCAGGTCGGCGGGAAGGGTGAAATGAGGAGAGAGGGTAAAGATCATCAAGAGTGGAGGAGAGAGAGGAAGTTAAGACGGAGGAGGCATCAGATGCAGAGAGAGAAATGGGAGAGTGGGGAGGGAGGAGGAGCAGGAATGCGTGGAATAGGGAAGGGTCAAAGCTGCGTAGGTCACACTGGGAGAAGAGGGTGGATGATAGGGTGGGGAGGAGGAGAAGGGACGCGGGGGTGAGGGAGAAAGAGTAAAGAGTGATCATAAAGGTAGTTGGGTAAGGAGGAAGTAGGAGAGGCGGTGAAAGAGGAGGTGAAGACGAGATCAATAGTAGAGCCAGACTGGTGGATAGGAGGGGATGGTAGGGGAGAGAAAAGGTAGGAGTCAAGGATGGATAGGAGAGGAGAGGAGGGAGGGTTAGAGGAAAGATGGAGATTAAAGTCTCCAAGTACAAGTAGTGGAGTGGGGGTGGGGGAAATGAGGCTAAGGAGATGGTCGATGTCCTCGTAGAAGGAGCCGACAGGGCCAGGGGGGTGGTAGATGATAAGGAATGAGATAGCATGAGGAGAATTAAAGATTTTGAACATGAATTCGAAGGAAGGGAGGGTAGGTAGAGAAGTAGGAGAGGGAGAGGATGTGAAGTGTGGTCGAAAGAGAAGGCCTAGACCACCACCGCAGCCAGAGGATCGAGGGACATGATCAAAAGAAGAAGAGGAGGTGGCGAGGGAAGCAGGAACGGAGGTGTTGTGGGGCGGGATCCAGGTTTCTGTAATGCAAAGAAATTTGAGGTTGAGGCGTAGGAAGAGGTCGAGGACAGCTGTGGTTTTGTTACAAATTGACCTAGTGTTCCAGAGGGCAACGTCAAAGGCATTGATAGAGTTAGTGAGATGAAAGTATATGAGGTTGCGGCGTTGGAATGAGGCATTGGGGAATGGGGTAGAGTGGGTTTGGGAGGTGAGGAAAAGATTGAGAGAGGAGATTGCCATGAGGAGAATGAAGAGTATTTTGGGGAGGGGGAAGGTAGGGGAAAGAGAGGAGGGAAGGAGGGTGGGGCGAGCCAGAGAGAGGGAAAAGAGCATAACAGGGAGTAAGAAGGAGTTGCTCAGTAGGAAGCAAAGCTTCTAATGTAGGTATCCTTGGGAAGGAGAGGGTAGGAGGAGGAAGATGCCCCCGTACAGTGACACGAAGTGTGATCTTCCTGTAGAGACTCGAAGTTGATGTATCAAGCCACTAAGATATGAAGCTGGGAGTGAACAGAGTGAGTAGAATTATGATGCTGAGGAAAGGGGAGTAGGGTGGGGACAGCTCAGGGCGACCAGGGCAGGAGCTCCCAGGATGGGGGTGGCAGAGGAGGAGGGTGTCCCCCCACAGAGACTTGATGTGTGAACCCCGACAGTGAATCAAGGTTGGTGTTCTGCGTCTCTGAGAAAGGACCAGGGAATGAGCGGAAGTTCAGATAGTCCAAAGCAGGAACAGACAAGATGAGGGTGGCGGGAGCACAATGGTAGTAGGGAACAGTCCAGGTAGTCCAGGAATCAGAAGTAGAGGCGGAGGGACACACTGGTGTTGAGTAGTAGTGGAGTAGACTAGGAGGTGAAGGGCCGTACTGACGGACCGCTTGCAGTACAGGATCCCACTTAAAGCACAGGATGAGGGTGGGTGGAGCACAATGGCAGTGAGGGTGGTTGGAGCAGACGGTGGAAACCTGGAGGGTAGGGGCAGTGGCAGGTAAAGGTTGCACACGAAGACCAGCGTGGACAGTAGGAGAGGCAGCAGGAAAACGTGGTTGAGGTAGGCAGGAGCATAGGCCGGATCTTAGAAGGAAGGCAGGAGCAGTCAGAGGTGGAGGCTGTCCATGTAGGCTGCTGCAGGAGGAGGGAGCAGTAGACAGCAAGCGAGGATGAGGGAAGCCGGAGGACTGGTTGAGCAGTAGAGAGGCGGCAGCAGAGTAGATGGTGGTGGAGGGGGGTCCTCACAGCTCAATTCAGGCGGAGGGAGCAGAGGCTGATGGAGGCAGGGGGAGAAGGTCGGCAAACTGGTGGAGAGTTGTGGGGTAGTACTCCAGAGGAGATGCTCAGCAGATGGCTCAAGTTCCGGGGTGGGCCGCTATTATAAGGCTCCGATATGTGCTGAGGGAGCAGGCCGGCGCACTGGCGGTGAGCGGTAGGACAGTGCGCCTCTGGAGACGGTCCGCAGCTGAGTCACCACCAGTGACGGGCCGTCCCTGTCAGGCTTTCCTACGTGCAGGCAGACGCCGCCACCCGAGGTGGCTCCAAACGGGACTGCCCACACTCACCAGGCTGTGCAGCGAGCTGTCAGACACAACTGCCAGAAGCGGGTCCCCGCAGCACCCACCCACCAGGCTCCAGGACGCACGCAGCAGAGACGGACCCCCAAACAGCAGGAGTGCCCAGGAACAAGCGGAGCGAGGAGAACACAAGTCCCGGAGCCCGGATCCAGACTCCACCGTCCGAGGTGGGCCCCAACAGCGTCCAACCAGGCTCCAGGAGACCCACAGCAGAGACGGACTCCCACACGGCAGAAGTGCCCAGTCACCAGCGAATCGTGGTAGAACACGAGCCAGGCTCCGGAAGACCCACCGCAGAGAAAGACCCCCACACAGTCGAAGCACCCAGTCACAAGCGGAGCGGGGGGAGAACACGAGCCCCAGAGCCCCGATCCAGGGGAAGGCTCCATGTCAGGTAGTGACCACAAAAGTGATGGGTGGAAGGTTTCGAATGAATCTAAACCATTGGCAATTGCTCTGGGCAACCTTCCACACCACCACTTTTGTGGTCAGTTTGTTTCTCCTTGTGAGAGAGGGTATGCCCAGACGTGGGTCCCTGGCTCGCTGCGCCACATGGAACCAGGCTGCACCTCACTGAGGAGGTCCAACAAGGCCGAAACATGTCTGGGGTTGCTTGGTTTTCTGTGCAGAGGGGACCTGGCCTAGCAGTTCGGGCTGGGCTGCTACCTTTGGTGGCGGCAGCAGCTGACTGATTTGCACATGGCTGGTCCCCTTTTGCAATGGCGCAGACGGGCTAAAAAACGGTGGTGTAGAAGGTTGCCCAGAGCAATTGCCAGTGGTTTAGATTCATCTGAAACCTTCCACCCATCACTTTTGTGGTCAGTTTGTTTCTCCTTGTGAGAGAGGGTATACCCAGACGTGGGTCCCTTGCTCGCTGCGCCACAGGGAACCAGGCTGCACCTCACTGAGGAGGTCCAACAGGGCCGAAACATGTATGGGGTTGCTTGGTTTTCTGTGCAGAGGGGACCTGGCCTAGCAGTTCGGGCTGGGCTGCTACCTTTGGTGGCGGCAGCTGCTGACTGATTTGCACATGGCTGGTCCCCTTTTGCAATGGCGCAGACGTGCTAAAAAATGGTGGTGTGGAAGGTTGCCCAGAGCAATTGCCAGTGGTTTAGATTCATTCGAAACCTTCCACCCATCATTTTTGTGGTCAGTTTGTTTCTCCTTGTGAGAGAGGGTATGCCCAGACGTGGGTCCCTTCCACTCTGCGCCACAGGGAACCAGGCTGCACCTCACTGAGGAGGTCCAACAAGGCCGAAACATGTCTGGGGTTGCTTGGTTTTCTGTGCAGAGAGGACCTGGCCTAGCAGTTCGGGCTGGGCTGCTACCTTTGGTGGCGGCAGCTGCTGACTGATTTGCACAAGGCTGGTCCCCTTTTGCAATGGCGCAGACGGGCTAAAAAACGGTGGTGTGGAAGGTTGCCCAGAGCAATTGCCAGTGGTTTAGATTCATTCGAAACCTTCCACCCATCACTTTTGTGGTCTCCATGTCAGGTAGTGACACGTTCACGTTGGATGCACCAAAAGAACAGCACCCCGCAGCCACGTAGCCTTTCACAAAAACTTGCAGGCAGGCGGCAGGAGCTGCTCGGAGCGCAGACCAAGTGTGGCGAAATGGCGAGCTCAGGCAAGGATGAAGAGCAGACGCCGCAGTAGTGAGAGACAGGACCAGGACGCCATGTTGCCGCCGGCAGGCGGGAAAAGGTGTAGATGAGGCGATCCAAGGCAATGGGGCAGAATTCGCAGGAAGCGAGTAAGTCCAGAAGAGCACAAGGCTTAAATGACTAAGATAGGCAGGTTTGCAAAAATAAATTGAAGATTAAACAGTCTTCAGCAGGGGTGATTCAGCCTGATGAAAGGGAGATGCCGAATCAGGCATCCGATGCTTGTGCGCCCCCTGGTGGTGTGTGTCTACAACGGTGTAGACACAACGTTGTAGACACAACGGTGTCTACAACTTAGAGCAACACAGGCTCGAACCCCGGTCCTGTGCTTAGAGACTAGTCCCTGCTATTAAGCAAATTATTTAATTGGATGAATGTTTTTTTGTATTCTTTACATCTCACTACATGTCAATAACCTGTACGAATTATGTCAGTCCACTGGGGCAGGGCAGTCTGTATGAATTGTCAGAGGCCAAGACAGTTCTTAATTTTTCTGCCTATTAAAATGGGGCCCTTTTCAAGTGCCACCTGATAAGCCACGTCTACTGATGGACATGATTTCTCACCCATGGGCCACATATATATATACAGCCTGACCAGCAAGAAAACCAATGCAAAAGATCCTGCATTGTCATCCCAGACTGGTTTAGTGCATTGATCCTTTGCATTCTTTAATTCTATTATAGATTAGCATTTTCCACTAACAACGGAAATGGAAAAAATACTATGACTATCATGATGGCTTGGTTCCACATCCCCCTTGTTAGATAGGCATGGTATTGAGCAGTAGACACATACACAACGCATACAAGTTTCAAAATCATTTATTTAATAATTTAGTTGGTTTGGTAGAATTCCTAACTAGCCCTAACTCTAAAATGGGAGTAATCTCGACAATTAAACAAATAACAAATGCGTCCAAGTCGGTCTGGTCAAAATAAGAAGCCATTTGCTAAGAAAACCTAACCTTGCCCTACTTCTCAAAATTGCAAATGTGTTAACGGAATATAAAAATAGTGTCTCAAAATGAAAAGTCAAAATGGCTTCAGTATCAACTCCCTTTCCCAGGTTCAACCCCACGAGGTCTAGAGAGTCTCTAAAAAAAATAAAGGATAGGCGGATAGCACAATTCTATCAGTCTTGCACACTTTGGCTTACTGGTACAATTCAACAGTTCAATCTTAGTCCTCAACCTTCTGGTAGGTCAATTACTTTTTTAGGCTTTGCCCGCCTTCCATCAATATTCAGTTTACATTCAGATTCTCAATTTCTCACAGTTCTGCAGAGGCTTCCTTCTGCCAGGCTCAAGCCTATCTTTCCTTCATGGGGTTCCCTTCCCCACATTTTATCTAAAGTATCTTTTCAATGTCAAAGACTTTCAAAGCTGCAAGGAATTCACATAGACCTCTGCATGACCACTTCAACCTCTCTTCCAACAATCATTCAATTTACAATCTTCTCTTGCAGCACCTATACATCTTGGTAAGTGTAGTTCTTGTTCTCTTTAACCTGCCTTCTTGGCATTTTCCAAAGTACTCATATTTTGCCCTCTTGGCATATTCACAGTTCACATATTTCACTTTCCTCTTATTCAACTTTCTTTCTTTATCGCAGTTACTTTCTTTCCTTTGATCATCACTGTAATATCTTTCAAAACTCATAACATTTCACAGAGACTTTCGAATGTGCGACTTCACCTCGCAGGACCACTCTGTTACTTTGTATCCTTTCAACAATTGTCCTCTTCAATCGCGTTTTATCGGCACATACACAACCATCAACTTTCAAATTACAGTCACTTTCCCTTTAACATCAACCAGACTTTTTTTCCCTTCGATAACTCACCGGTCGTGTTAATGGGATTTCTTCAATCTTTTTCCTGCAGCTCAAGGCCGTTACCAACGCCTCCTCTGCTCATCCCCAGCCATTCACAGTCCACTTTCTGCCAACTTGAAGGTTTCTTTCCTCCACTAACGTGGCTTTGCTCTTCGAACTCTCACGGCTTCCCGAAAGCATGGAAATCTTGCCTGGCTTTCCATTGATCCTCTCCACTACCGATCAGAATATGGGCATTCCAACTTCCACAGCCTGTTTCGCATCAGCCTTGGAAGAGCTGCTCCTTCTTGTCCCCAAGCTCGCTCAAAGTGTGCTTGTATGCGCCATCTTTTATCTTCACAGGGAGTGTTAATAAGTGGCAGGTGTACATTGTTAGAGCTACGTTACAGACTCTGCCTGGCCTCATTACAGTGACAGGGCCAATGCAAGTCAGGGAAGGTAATCTTTCTGGCCTCATTCCTCATCTTCCTCAGCACACTACTGTTGTTAAGATGAAGTGGGGAGGAATTATGGGAGTTGTAGTTTCTCATAAAATAAGCAGGGATAGGGGTTAGATTGGTTGTGGAAAAAGGGGGATACCATGTCTGACCATTCCTTCACTCCCGAGAACCCCTTACCCAGGTGATCCTCCCTCGCTTGTCCACCCCCAGAGTCAGAATCCAAAAACGATTGCCTTTACCTGGCCACCTGATTACGGGATCCCCAGGGACTAGGTTGTGAAACACCCTCTGGCTTTTCACACCCTTCTCACCCATTTCCCCAGCCCCACCACATCAACTGTCCCCAAGTCATAGCTGCTAACTGGTCATGTCACGTGAGCCAGTGATTTCCACCAACAGTGCGTGCCCTGCATGATGGGGACTTGTAGGTCCATTTTGAGAATGGGGGAAAAGAAGTCCTTCTACCTGAAATGTCGTTTCCACAAAACAAAAACCACGACCGGCTGATGGGAAACGTCAAATTGTCAGCAGTGCCATAGCCGTGCTGTGAAGGCCTGGCACAATATTCCAGACATCTATTGTGGTGCAATATGCAATGGTGATAAAGCATGGAATTGATCATTTGACGTTCTTACTCTAGAAGAGAGATGTAGCTTGCATCACAAATGGACCGATTTGAGGTGTTTTGAACTGCACCAACATTCAACACGAACGGCTTCATAGCGCTGTGGAAGGAGGTGGTAAGCAGAGAGCCTAGGCTGCAGGAGGGGTGCAAACATTCACATGCGATCAAGTCCTTTAAGGGCATTTGCTGGAGGAGCAGTA
This sequence comes from Ambystoma mexicanum, assembly GCF_040938575.1. Taxonomy (NCBI): domain Eukaryota; kingdom Metazoa; phylum Chordata; class Amphibia; order Caudata; family Ambystomatidae; genus Ambystoma; species Ambystoma mexicanum. The sequence continues at coordinate 134,718,447 of NC_090941.1, read as the reverse complement.
GTGCAAAAAAACAAATAAGGTTGCAATTGTAGGATCAGGTAGGCAAGGAGAACAAGTAGAAGTTGGGTGTTGGGCATACAGGTCCTGGACTGCATTATGCGTGGTGTTGGATACAGGTGGGCTGTTTCCAGCAAAACTGCAAAAAGTGTCATGGGGTAACCAGAGGTAGCAAGGGAAAAAACAGGGGTTGCAGCCGAGGTCGCAGATGCGAACCCTAGCAATCCCCAAATGGTGTCCCTGCCTTTGATTGCCACGAGACAAGCACCAGAGTTTTCATCTGGGTAAACGTGATAAAATAATGCCCACTCTCATGCACAGTTTGTGCTGACGAAGACTACCACAAAGCTTGTTTGTTTTAGGAACTATAATCTCCAGAACACACCCAGAGTCACCATTTTGGGAAACGGGTCACAAAACCAGGAGCGTCACAGGTGTGTGATCAAAGAGGTCTACCCCTGAAGAAGCCAAAAACGTACTGCGATAAAAACCTGCATGAATGCATGCTGCAACTACCATTGTTATCATAAGGGAGTGGATGTTAGAAAATGTCAGAGTTACAAAACCTGAGCTAACGGCTTGTTAATGCAGATAGGGGCCAAATAACTAAGAACAAAAGGTTTTGGGCTCCTTAATCTTGCCAGCATTTTGCAGACATCCATGGGAGTAGAAAGGTTTTGCCCGCGCTCTACGCCATCCTTAATAAAGGGGACATCACGCACATGCATAAAACACAGTAATGTCACTGCATGTTTGATGCACTTTTGGGGGAACCAAGCTAATGTGACATTTTAGAGAGCAGTGTAAACTGTCAGTTTATTGCTTTGAAACATATACAACGAAATACTGCATAACACCCCCAGTACCTAGAAGAAGCAACCCAACTTCCACTTCCCGAGCCCCTGAGAAACCAAGCAGTGACAAATTAAAACCACAACTTTGATGAAGAAAACAAGAAGGGCTTTGATGGCCGAATCACTCCCTAATCGACGACCACAACAATCCACGCCCGATGTAGGTGTACTTGTCACACTCATCACTTGTTGCAGAACCTTCTAGAAAGCCCAGTCTTCTGGTGGCTACCAGTGGCCGGTCAATTTCCTTTCAAACCTGCTGCTAACTTTCAACCATTCCATCCTCATACAAAGGCTCCATGATACACTTGGTACCTCTGAACGGGCACTGAACTGGCTGACCTCCTTCCTTACTGACCACTCTTCCCAAGTTATCCCAGGCACCTTCTCCTCTCCCACCTCCCTCGCAACCTGTGGTGTCCTCCAGGGCTCTATTCTCTCCCCGTGGCTCTTCAACATCTACCTTTCTCTGCTTTCACGCCTCATCTCCTCCTTCTCTTCCAACTTCCAATGTTATGCAGATGACACACAGCTCTTTTTCAAACTCCCCACTGACCCTCTTGCCCCATCCATCATCCCTGACTGCCTATCTGCCATCCAGTCCTGGTAGAACACCAATGATCTCTGCCTTAACGCCTGTAAAACGGAGATGCTTCCCATCGGGACCCCTGCTCCCTCCTTCCCTTAACGCTGGCCTTCCTTTTTGGGCTCTCCCCCTGCACCCTCTTCTGAAGCCAGAAACCATGGAGTCATCTTCGACTCCTATCTCCTCGCTCCCTCACAGTCAGGACATTGCCAATAAGTTCCACTTTCAGCTCTTCTTTCTCAAAGGAATTCTCCCTTTTCGCACTTTCCCCCAGAGGCTCAATGTGACCCAAGCCATGGTTCTCTCTAGGCTTGACTATTGCAATAGCCTCCTCCTAAACTACCATCTTCCACTCAGAGACCCCTACAGCTAATACATAATAGGGCAGCAAGACTTATCCTTGGCTTTAAGCCCAAGGACTGCATCTCTCCTGCGCTAAAAAGTCTTCATTGGCTCACAGTTGCTGCACGGATTAAATTAAAATCCCTCTGCATCACCCACAAGGAGGTCTGGGCCCGGGGAACACACTATCTTCAAATGTATGTTTCTAAATACTCTCCCACTAGAGCACTGCGCTCCTCTGGCTCCAACTCTCTGTGTGTAAAGGGTTTTGCTAAACCAAGTGCAGGTGGTTGTTCGCTTTCCTCAGCTGGCTCCCTCCTATGGAACAGCCTCCCCCTCCCTCTGTGCCTCAAGTAGGATTTTCTTAAATTCCACAAGCTCCTTAAGAATCTCTTTACCTCCTCCTTCCCTTCTTCTCTCCCCTGCTAATTGCACAGTTGCTGCATTTGGTGTCCTGGGCCCTTATGCATCTTCGAGACCCTGACCTCCCGCACCCAATCGGCCCTGCTCCTGTCCATCCTCTGCATTTGCACTTACTCCCTCCACCCCTGGAGGCGTGCACTTACACCCCTTGCGGCTCCAGGCAGTCTAGCACTCAACATTTCTAGCACTTCATCTGTGGCTCACCCACGAGTTTAGACCCCCCTGCCCTCTCACCTGCTGCACTTGCACATTTTGAATACTCAAAAGGCATAGCAGGTTCGTCCTCTTCCCCCCCCCCCCGCTCTTAATGATTTTGTTTTCTCTCCTCCTGCTCCCTCCCTCCCTCCCTTAGTTCCTTGCCCTGTGGGTGCTTTAACCCGTATTATCTTATTGTATAAGCACCTAACAAGCAAACAATAAATTACTTTCCATTCGTCATACAATACCACAATCCTTCATTGTTTGAGTGTGCAGATCATGCAACACTGCCAGGTTCATAATCTGCGAAATGCAATGTCAGCAGTTCTAATGTCTGCTGACTAATGTACTAGCCAATCAAATAACATACCACCAGATCTAAACTGAGTCCTCAGAAGTCAGACCATAACTAAGACATATCGCTTTTCTCGAGAAAAAGAGATGCATTTATAGTCTCTATTATTTAAAAGGTTCACGCTGAAACCGAAAAGGGCAAAAGGTGCAATCAACAGCACATAATGATGAACAACAATAGAAAAATACTGTTACTGTGACCACTTTTATACAAAATTGCAGAGAAAAGTGTGGACTTAATATAATCAATATGTGAGCTGCAGCGTGCGCACAGCATCAGAAAAAGAAAAAAGTGCAATGTTTGCAGCCCACCTATAGCAAGAGCATATGTCCAAAGTAAAAGAAGGGCACAAAAACACACCTTTTCAGTTATATGGAAGAAAACACCAATCTTTTGTGAAATGGAAAAACAGTTCAATATGGGATGAAAAGCACAACCGTTTATAGGAAAATGAAAAACCGAATTGGGCCTTGAAAAACCGAATTGGGCGCTGCATTGTATCGGTCTTCCTTTACAGGTCTGAAAATTAGCATATAAGAGAAATACACACAGAGAAATTAAAGAATTAAATGTTTATAGGAGTTTACTTTCCCAAAATGTTGTAAGGTTTCCCCATTTTGTGGGAATGTAAAAGGAATGTGGGGAAAATAAAACAAAGGCTGCATTAGTGATTTAAGCCAGCAACATTGCCTGGACAATCAATTGGCATTCCTTCCCACAGCCAAAGTAACGCAGCGCGAGGAGGCTGATGGCTTGCTTTCCCATGAAAAAAAGTGTGAACACTGGCTTTTAAGCTTAACTATAAAAGTGTATGATTTTGCCTGGAACTGGTTCTTAGGAACCAGGCAGTGAAAACAAACAAATGCTCCCCATTTACAACTTCCATCTGTCTCTGAACGTAGGCTAAACACCCTTAACAATACAGTTAATTTGCTCTGGACGTGGTCTCCAGTGGTCCCTCTTAAATAATATCTTATCAGGCAGGAGAAGGACATTTTCTACCTTTGAAGACTGGATGTCTGACAAGGGACAGGCAGTCACAGGAACCACTCAGTCATAAATCGCACTGCCAACAACTAGATTTAAAAGAACGTTTGCCATGACAACCCGTTTTCTCAGGAGATATAAATGCCCCAGTTCCAAGCATAAAGGAACAGATACCAGATGTTCTATTACGAGCAGAGGAACTGGAGATGGCAGTCAATATTTTGTAAAGTAGAAATAACTGCCTTTTGAATTTGATATATATAGTCAAATCTTTTATTAGAACTTTTGAACAAAAAGTCCTAGAGCCTTATCTAAAAAATAAAAAATAAAACATTGTTCCTGGGCTGGCCTCAACGCTCCTACTTTTCCTCTTCTGTATGGGGTCACCCAGGGCTCATTTTAATTTCAACCAAACAATACAAACCAAACAGGCAGTGCATATATCACAGTTCCATTGTACATTGCTCACTTCTAGCCACTGCTTCCCGTATCCCACTCCCCCATTTCGAGCCTATTACTTTATACATTCTGTTTCTGCATCCTGTTGTAGGGTCTCTCCTTCCATGGGTTCAGCTGGGTCTCGTATTGACCCGAACAGCTCTGCTATCAATGATTTCCAGGCCATCAGGGGCTCTGTCTCCTCCTCCCCCACCAGCATTGCTCGTTTCTTGCCATACCATGGTTTCTGCCACCGCCCATTTCTGCAAATCTTTCCACCACACATCCACTCTCGGTCTATGGCATGTCTTCCCCCATAGCGATTCTCCTCTTTGCAAGCCCATATGCCAGATCTCTCAGTTTACCCACATGCTTGAGCTTCTGTGATCTTGGGAACCCCCCCCCAACAAACAGGTCCACACTGTATCCACTACAATCTTGACCCCCTTCTCTGCCAGTTTCCGCTCCACGTCGCTCCAAAAGCATTCAATGACAGGGCATGACCAGAACATATGCACCATGTCCACGTTCTCCTCATCACACTTGGGGCATGCTTGCAGTCCTGCATTCTCAAACCTCGATATCCTCTGGTGTGTCATATATGCCCTGTGCGTAATATACAGTTGTATCTGTTTTAATCTCGCATTTCTAGATACCTTCTTATGATACCCCTGAGCCCGTCCCCACATCCTGTCCTCCATCGGGGCTCCTACTTCCGTTTCCCAATCTAGTCTCAACTGTGTGACCTCCTTCCCCACTTTGAACATCAACATCTCATATATTCTAGATATCTCATGTCCCCCTTCCGCTATGTCGTATATCAGATCTATGGTGGCATCTGGTTCTTCCTCCAGCACAGTTTCGGGCCATATTCTCTTAACTCTCTGCACCATTCTGTGATATGTAATATACTGGCCCGCGTGCAACAGTTTCATCCCGCAGCCCCTCAAAGGTAATAATAGAACTTTCCCGCCAAATATCACCCATTGTTGCTAGCCCAACCGGTTCCCAGTGGTTTCTGATTATCATTCTTAGCTGTTCATCTGCCCCTGTTAATGCAACCAGTGGTACCTGCGGAGAGCATGGAGACGGGTTTTCCATCATCTGGCATGCCCTACGCCACATCTTCCATCCCAGTAAGATCATCTTGGGGCGCCCTTACATTTCTGCCTTGGGTACCCACATCATCTCTTTCAAATAGAATGGTGCACAATCTTGTCCAAACAGCCTGGATTCAGAGGTCTCTTCATCAGAGAGCCATTTGGCAACATACTGCAGTTTGCTCGCTACATAATAAACCTCATAGTTGGGCAATTTTATCCCCCCTTTTTCATAGAAATTCTGTAGCTTCCATAGCGCCACTCTGTTCCGCGTGCCATGCCACAGGAAATCTCTGCACATTCTATTCAGTTTGGTGAAGAACTTCTTAGGTATGAAGTATGGTATGTTCCCAAAGTAGTGCAGGAGCCTAGGCAAGACCACCATCTTGAGCATTGCTCCACGCCCCATCATTGCTAAGGGCAACCTCACCCAAAATCGCATGCAATTTTCAATTTTTTTAATTGCCACCTATGCTACTCTTCCACTGTGTGGTATATGTCTATCCCCAAGTACCGAAATGTACTGACCGCCCATGGTACCTGCACTACGGGTAACTGCTCCACTGGGATCCCTTTGTACCGATCTAGTGGGAACATTCTAGAACATTCTAGACTTCTGGGGGTTCACTGCTATACCAGACAACCCCGCATATCTCTCCATTACTTCTAGAATATATTGGAGATTTTCTTCCAGGTGCCGCAAGTACAGCAGCACATCATCTGCCTATAGGGAGATGATATGTCGTTCCCCTTTCGCCTCAATGCCTATGGTATCATATTGTTGTCTCAGGTATATTGCTTGAGGTTCCAGGGCCAGTATGTAGAGCATTGGAGACCAAGGACATCCCTGTCTGGTGCCCCTGCGAAGCTGCCACCTTTCCGATATCACTGATCCTGTCTTGACTCTAGCCAGCGGATAACTATACAGTATTTTCGCCCACCGTACATATCCAGGCCCCAGCCCATAACACTCCAGGGCCGCTATCAGCCATTTGACTGAATCAAAGGCCTTTATTGCGTCCAAGGACACAATTGCCATTTCACCTGCGTTTTCGCTACCACTCTCAATAATTCGTTGGAGGCGTCTAGGATTATTAAAGATGTTCCTATTTGGGACATAACCCGTCTGGTTAGGGTGTATTAGTCTACCAATAACCCTCTTCAATCTATTTGCCAAGACAGCCGTCAATATCTTGCTATCTTGATTCAGCATCGACAAAGGACGATAGGAGCTGCAGTTGTGCCCAGGCTTATTAGGTTTGGGAAGCGGTATTATAAATCGCTTCTCTCAGTGACTCTGGCAAACTTCCCGTCTCAAACGCTTCATTTAGCATTAATAACAGTAGGGGGAGAACCTCTTCCATGTATACTTTATAAAATTCACTTGTGAGTCCATCCGCCCCGGGGTCTTGCTAGTAGGCAACTGTCTCACCACCTCCCCCAGTTCTTCTAGGGTAATTGGTGCATCTAGCTCCTCTTTCTCCTCCGCACTCATCTTTGGCAATCCTATATCCTCCAATGTTTCTATTATCGTAGCGCGGCTGCTCTTACCGTCGTCTCCATATAATAGCTTATAATAGTCTGCAAACTCTTGGTTAACTCCCTCTTGGGTGTCCGCTACACTACCGTCTTCCCTCATTATGGTCCTGATCGTGACTCTAGGGGTCTCGCTCTTATATAGCCATGCCAAGAGTCTTCCTGGTTTATCCCCACGTGCATGCTGTCTCTCTACATATTTTTTATAATTGATGTTACACAATCTATCCCAGTACTCCTCGCATTTTTGCTGTAGCATGAGTATCAGTTCTAATTTCTCCTTAGTGCCATCTTCGCCCCTTAAAGCCCCTTCCAGTTTTTCCTCCGTCTCTCGTAGATCAGCTAGAATCCCACCTTGTAGACCTTTAGATTTTGCTACGGCTACCCCTCTCATCACGACTTTGAAGGCCTCCCACAGTGTTCCTGCCGAGTCCACACTACCAGTATTCGTCTCAAAATAGTTTACAATGTCCTCCCTAAAAAAGGGGTCTCTCAGTGCTTCCGTTCGTAGGCTCCATGTCGGAATCCTCGCTCTCGGGGGTTAAAGTCCCCTGCCCAAATCACCACGCACCCCACACACGTGCTCAGATTAGTACACAATGTTCTGATGTACGCCGCTGTGTTCTGGTTCGGGGCGTACGTATTTACTATGCTTATCTCCCTATTTTCCACCAGTTCCCTCAATATAACCATCCTCCCATCTGTCTCAGTTACCTCTTGCAACCGTTGAAATGGGACATGTGGCGCGACCCAAATAAGCACTCCCCTGGCATAAGCAGAATATGAGCCCACCATCACCCCCTTCCACTTCCCAGAAATCGTATCCATTTTCTCCCTTGTCAGGTGAGTCTCTTGTAGCAGTGCAATGTCTATTTTTTGCATACGCAGGTACAACATGACCTTATTTCTCTTTAGATAACTATTTAGCACCCTTACATTCCATGTAACTATTTTAAGGTCCCCCATGGCTTATTCGAGTTCCATTCCACCTCCCACAGGTGCAGTCTAAATCTAAGTTCCATTCCATTCTGTATAGGCTCGTTCCCCAGTTTAAACTCCCTTAACCAAAAACACACTAAACTCCCCGTTCCCCCCGCACCGCCTCCTATCCCATCCCCAACATCACCCCCCTCAACTGTTGCCCAGCTCCATCCCTGGATCTCAGGCACCCGCGGATCTAGCGCTTTCTGGCAATCGCCTGTACTCGAAGATCCGCACGGTGAGGTCGCCCTATTGGCTAAACTACTGCTACTACTACTATTGCTAGGGGGGGTAGGGTGCTTTCGTCCTGCAGCTCCCGTTTGCTTCAGTTCAACCGCACATTGCTACTCAATTTACATATGTATACGAACTGCTATATATGTTCGACACAGTCAAAGTTATCACAGCCAACTTTACTCGGTCGCACCCTTTTATCTTAATCTCTATCATAGTCACCGCAGGGGTACCCGCTCTGCGTCATATCAATATACATGCAATATCCCAATCACCTATCGTGTTCTTCTTGAGCCTGCTCCTTATCTCTTTTCGGGCAACCCTGAAGGTCCAGCCATGTCGTTGCTTCTTCCGGAATGTCAAAAAAGTACATCCTGCTTTTGTGCAACACTTTCAGTTTCGCGGGGTATCGAAGCATATATTTGATAGTCAGGATACGCTGTGATGGTGCTTGAAGCCCTTTCAACTGTCCCCCTTTACGAAAGTACTCCAAAATCTTCTCGCGATCTTTATAGTTCAGTAACTTTGCGATTATCGCCCGGGGAGGGGCCCCAGACTTCGGCTTCCTCATAAGGGCTCTGTGTGCGCGCTTCACTGCAAATCCTTGCGAGAGTTTTTCGGCCCCTATTCCTTGTAAGATTAGGTTCTCAACGTAGTCTGTAGGGTCCTGGCCTTCCTCCCCCTCTGGCAGGCCGACCACGCGGATATTGTTCCTTCTTGCTCTCCCTTCCGCTTCCTCCGCACGATTCTCCAGGTTAGCTACCTGTTGCTTCAGTACGTGAACCTCCTTTGCATTGATGGTGCTAGTATCTTTGTTGGTTTTCACCGCACTCTCCAGGCTGCTCGTTCTCTCTGCCAACGCCCCAACATCTTGTCGCAGCAGGGTGACTTCTATGCTTACTGCGTCTATTTTAGCCTCCAGGGAAGTGCGCAAGTCCGACATCTCTATCCCCCATGAGTCTCTCAGCTCCGTAATGGGCGCTAATATCTGGTGATTTTCAGTCGCTACGGTGCTCTCCACCGGTACTGTTGCGCCTTTAGGAGCTGTGGTCGTAGGAGATTGCTGCGTTTTGATGAATGCTTCCATTGTGGATTGTTTGTTCTTGTTCTTGCTTACGGCCCCTCTCCCTGCCATCTTGCGGCCTCAGTTATGTGTCTGAGGTTGCTTGGTCTCTGGTGTATCAATCCTGCTCCTCTGTTTTGATGCGGCAACAGTGTATCGCTCCAAGTCTGGGGCAATTATCCTAGAGGAGCCCCTGTATATGCTTGTGTTTGCTGGGCTATTTCACAGAGTGGGTTGCGTCCTCCCACGTTTCAAATTGTCTTGCTGCATCTTGGGAGGCTACTCTTTCCCTTATCGTGATCACCCAGCTTTTGGGCTCTTTGCACTCTTCCCACCACTGCCTGTATCCGCAGCAATCACTCTTATATCATCATCAGCTTGGATCCATCCTGTATGCCGTGCCTTTCTATGGCGGCGTCCACTTTCTGGCTCTTGCACTCCTCAAGGTGGTCTGCTTGTCTTCAGCCCCACAGAATGCCCACAGCTCCCAATATTGTACTCCGGTTTGTCTTTAGGAGCACAGGATCACCTCCATCAGTGCCAGCCCAGTGGTCTGTTAGTGTGTTCTCCCGTAGCCGTTGCTACAAGGTGTCCATTTCCCCAGTTATCAGCTGCTGATGTTATTAAGGAGCAGCCGCCTTTTGCACCAGCTGCCCTTTCTGCTTGAATCCCAATAATCTGTCCTCCAGCTCGACTCTCGCATGCCGCCGTTTTCTGCGCGGCCGTCCGAAACTCCTTGATCCTAGTCCAGGCATCCGTTACTAATGTTGCCACACGTTCCTGCGGCGCACCCGCTGCCTCCGCTACAATATATCTTACAGTTCTGGTCTGCAGCACCTGTTCTCCGCACGGGGAAGCGTTCGGGTAGCCGCTCCTAATAGTCACTGTCCCGCGGCGCCCGGCCGCATCAGCTTTGCGCAGCCCGCTCCCGCCCATGGAACGCTCGGGGAGCCCCACCGGCGGCTACAGTATCTCTTCGATCCTCCGCTCGCAGGCTTGCCGCACCCTGCTGCTCAACGCGAGCTGATACTGTGTTAAATATGTGCTCCGTTGGGTACCCCGTCTGGAGCCAGCTCTTCGCTCACTGCTCACAGCCCAGCTCCGTGATTTCAGTGCTCGGGGTCTCGCTGCCTTTGTTGTCCGCCATTTTGTGGGAATACATGCCCACCAAGTCACACGCATAAAAGTCTATATCTCCGGCATGCTTACACCGATAGGCTTGTAGTTTGTTGATGTCGTGGGGCACACATTCCGACGCCTTTGCTAATATTTCCAAGAACTTTTGAATCAATTTAAGCGCGTTATCACGGATCGCCTTTGGATCAAAAGGAGCTGCTGCACCGGAGCACGACCTACTTCCTGGCTAGTTAGCCACGTCCCGTTAGTAGCTCTTTCTTTCTTTTTCCTAATGATCTCCATCTATCCGTTCTACTCTCACCTTCTTGCTATTCAGTCTAGGATGTCGGCCCACTTCCTCTATCTAAATCCCTCAAAGACTGAAGTTTTCTTCTTCCCTGCCATCACTGTGCTCCTCCTCTGATCTCCTTTCCTCCCTACTCTCTCCCTATTTCTTTCTCTGCACAGAATCTGGGCGTTGTCTTTGTCGCTTCCCTTTTCTTCTCCTGCCATGTCTCCACTCTTTCTCACTCCGGTCTGTTTCAGCTTTGTAATATCCGAAAGGCTAGACCTTTTCTTGCTTTTACTGCCACCAACATTCTTGTCTTGTCTCTTATTTTCTCCAGTCTCTTCTATTGTTCCTCTCTTCGCCTTGGTCTTCCTGCTACTCAACTCTCTCCCCTCTGCTCGGTCTACAACTCAGCTGTAAGTCTACCTTTTTCTTTATTTTGATAGGATATGGTATTTGTATCACACCTCTACACAAGTGTTCCTTTTCGGGACTACATTGCACCTCCTCTTTCCTCAGTTCACTGGCTCCTCTTTGAGTCACATTTGCTCTTTACCCTTCTTTGCCTGGTCTTATAATCTTGCCCCTACCTATCTTCATCTCTTATTTTTTTCTTCTATTTCCCATCCCATTCTCTCGGCTCTGAATCTCTTTCTTCTTACTGTGCCTCGTCCCCCTTGTGCCAACACCTGCTTCTATTCACTCTCTTTTATTCCCCCCCAAATACTAGGACGTGCTTCCTCTCCCTCTTCAATCATTCTTCTTTACCTTCTGTGATAAACCTAAGGGTATTCTCACTCCTGAACCCCTGAGATCCTCTATGCAGGTGGCCAGGAAAGGCCATCGCTATTGGATCCTGACCCTGGGGGCGGAGAAGCGAGGGAGCATCACCTGGTTGGAGGGTCCTTTGGGAATAGAAGTGGGGCGCCCTTGGGCGAGACATGATATCCCCCTTTTCTGTAAGTTACCAACCCAACCCTTCTCCCATCTTAATACGATATAAGTCAAGTGTTTCAAGGCGCGACAAGCCAAGAAAGGGTAGACAGAGGAATGACAAAACAAACTATCTTCTCTCTCTCCCTCTCTCCCCCTCTCTCTCTCTCTCCCTCCTTCTCCCTCTGCCTCTCCCCCTCCCTCCCTCCCTTTGTTAGGGAGAATTCTCAGAAATGTGCTAATTTCCCTGTCCCTTATAGAGACCCCCCATCCCTTTTAGCTGGACTTTAGGACTTTTAATTTCTAACCTGGAGAGAGTTAGACCTTTTTCCCACTCTCTCATGTATTCTTTTTCTGTGATTTAGACTCTGTTTCTTTTGACTTTGGAGTCTGACAAACTCTATAGGCATCATGTTTGCATTGTGTCACACAGCACCTTCAGTGCAGTGGCACAGGGAAGTCTCTTAGATTTCCCAAAGGTTTAAATACCTTCTCTTGATGAAACTATTGTTTCCAAGAGCAGTGAAGTGAAATTGACTTTACTTAGATTTTCTAACTTTCTAGACCCTGCACACACTATCTTACCATAGGGTGCTGGAGGGGTTATTTAGTATCCCCTTTGTCTAGTTTCTCACGTAAAATTTTTATGTTACCCTTTCTATAATTAATGGCTGGTGACAGTGGTTTACTTTTTACTACCATTGTGTGTTTTTACCACGGGCTACAGTTGCAGCAAACCCATGGGTGCCCATTTTGTCAAAATGGCCCCGGTCTTTTTTCGCCATTTCTTGTTGGAAAGGTCCTTCTTGAGTTTTACTTTGTGCCCCAAACCAGGTTTGGTCCCTTTGTTCATTACGTCTTTGGCAGGATTCACTAGTGAAGCCCGCCTCTGACTCCAGTGTGTCTGGCAGGGGCAGGAATTGAGGGAGGTGCCCGAAACTCCCTGTGCTTAATCCCCTTGTTTACGGGAATGCACCCAAAAGGTGATTGGCCGACTGGCTGTCCGTGGAGGACAGCCAGCCACCCTGCTGTGTGATTGACAGCTAGGCTGGAATGAATGGGAGAAACCTGCATAAAAGGCGAAGCTTTTTTGGCTTGGAAGGCAGAGTCGACCACTGGACGAAGAAATCCAAAGAAGAACTTGGAAGAGACGCCTGCTGCAACTCCTGGATCGTTGGTTTGCCCGGTGATGCCCTGCTGCTGTTCTGAAGCTCCAAATTTGTTTCGACTAGAGAAGCCCTGCAAGGACGACTTCTCCCCTGGGGTTGGTGGGACCAATCAACCCCAAAGTGAACTGGTTTGGACATCCTCTCGGAGCTGGCTGTACTTCCATAGCTGCTGCAGGAACCGAATTGCCAGGGGGAGGAACACCCAATCGAGTGCATCGTTTTTAAGTTGGACCCTGTGTTTCAGGAAGATCCCCCGGACTCCATTGAAGCAGGACTGGCCAAGCCTGAGCTACCTTAGAGTTCTGGACCCCAGATGCTAGGAAAGTCAAGAGTGGTATCCGTGAGACTGCGGTGGTGCTATTTGCTATAGACGTGAGGAGCTGAAACTGCGAAGTGCTGCTGAATTGAAGTTTGCCCATTGCTGCTGCGGACCTTCCAGTTGTAGTGCAGGAGTCCCCAGACGTCCTCCCTCTTGTCCACATGACTGAGGCCCAGGAACAACAGGATCTGCAGAGCTGCACAGGAACAGAAGTCTGCTGGAACCATTTCTTCTAACCAAAAGTATGTAAAGGTAAGAGGACTTACCTCTTGTGGTGTAGTCTTACTTGTTCTCAGTTGAGACTTGTCTTGGTGACCTTACAGAGTTTCTTGCAACTTTGCCTTTCACAAGCCTACCAGCTTGTGGCCCTTCCAAGTCAGCCACAGGAGTCGGAGAAGGAGAGAAAGTATCGGCAAAAGCTTCCTCTGACGCACGCTTCATGGGCTGGATGACCAAGAAGGTGGGTGGCAGTGCTGGGGTCAGCTTTACCTGGGGGACAGAGAAAGACAGGTGAGAGGAGAGAAGACAGTGGTCCGTCCAGGAGAGAAGAGTGGTGAGAGGGGGGGGGATGTCTGATGAGATAAGAACATCCAGGGAGAGAGAGAGAGAGAGAGAGAGAGAGAGAGAGAGAGAGAGAGAGAGAGAAAGAGAGAGAAAGAGAGAGAAAGAGAGAGAAAGAGAGAGAAAGAGAGAGAAAAAGAAAGAGAGAGAGAGAAAAAGAGAGAGAGAGAGAGAGAGAGAGAGAGATTGCAAAAGAGCCCAGGGGAGGGGCTAGAAGCATTCAAGTGGATGTTGAGGTCTCAGAGAATGAGAAGGTGAGAGGTTGAGGCAAAGAGGAAGGAGGGGAGGTCAGCACACCCAGAGAGGAAGAGGGCGACCGTGGCCTGCAGATGGTGGCCACAATAAGAGAGGCCAGGAGAGATTGAGAGCCTGAAGACCAGGCATTCAAAGGAGGAGTAGGCTGTTATAAGCCCACTCCCCTCATTCCATCCCATTTGACCATTGAGTGGTAATGGGACGAAGAAGATGCCGCTAAGAGCTTTTAGGGTTGGGCATGTCCCATTAATGACGGTCAGGCAGGGCTAATTGAATACCCACACCTGCAGCCTGTTAAGGGCCTGCAGGTGTATAAAGAAAGACCAGCCCAGCAGTATGAGAGACACAGGGACGCCTATACAAGGTTGGCAAAAGTGTGGGGTGGGAGTTGGGATTCTGTGCAGAGAACCGAACGTTACGAAGGGAGCTGCGGGGAGAGGCTGCCCTTTTATATGTACATTCAAGATTCTTGTTCCCCTGTGATGAGAAGTGGACACAAGGGTACCCGAGGGGCAGGTACGAGACCCCAGACGTGAGAAGAAGGCAGCCGCCTGATTCAGACTGCTGTGAAGCCTTTGAAAGAGAGCAGCGAGTTTCTACGAATTGGGAAACCCGTTGCGTGAGCCTTTGTACTGAGCAAATCCAGAAATACATTGCATCGGAGTAGTCATGTGTGTGAAGAAACAAGTTTTTGAAGGTCTCCAGGGCAATCAATTGTTCATCATTACATAAATAAGAATGCTTTGTATCAGAGTAGTCGCGTGTGGGAGCAAACACTTTTCTTTTAAAGTCTCAGAGGATTAAACTTTACTTTTGAAGTGAATGATGAATACATTGCACCACGGGTTGAATGAAAGGCGTTCTTGATGCAAACCATGTGCTTTCTGAATATCAAACTGAACAAAAACACAACCGTGCCTATTGCAGACCAAAATGTATACAAACTACATTTAATGAATATCGAACTGAATGAAAATATTAACCAGGGCAACCCACTGAATACAATCCTTTATTTCTTGAATCCCGTATTTAGTGAAAACCTTAAGAGAGGAGAACTGTTACATCCTAAGTTCAGCAGTAAGACAGAACTTTAATTTCAAGCAAAACCATTAAATGCTGCATACCAAAATTGAATGCTACTTTATGAAAAACAATTGTGAACTTTAAATCTTTTTTTTAACTTTATTTTTCGCTAAAGGTTACAACGACTTGAATCAAGTACACATCGTTCCATACAAAGCAGAAACAACAATACATACAAGGCAATTATTCTGCATATTTCATTGACTTCTCACAGACCCTTCCTGTTCTGCTGTTGAATAGGGCTCATTGTGTTTGTTCGCTAAACAGCAGTGAAATGCGGCTCATATGTTCTTTGGTCTATTTGTGGGCCCGAAATACGATAAAAAGGTTTCCTCGCAGTCATTTATATATATCAAGTCTTTTATCCATGCTTGGATCATGGGTGTATTAGGCAATTTCCAGTTTCTAATGATGTTCCGTTTGGCTACCGCCCCTGCGACAGTGAACAGCCGTGACATTATGGATATTTTTCCTATATATCCC
The DNA here is from genome assembly GCF_040938575.1 of Ambystoma mexicanum. Lineage (NCBI taxonomy): Eukaryota > Metazoa > Chordata > Amphibia > Caudata > Ambystomatidae > Ambystoma > Ambystoma mexicanum. The sequence continues at coordinate 134,703,145 of NC_090941.1, read as the reverse complement.
AGAAGGTACTTCTGTGGGGTAGGGGGGAATGCGCATATCAAGGATGCTGCTAATCATGGTGGCCACCTCCCGCCAGTATTGGTGTATAGCTGGGCAGTACCAGAACATGTGAATTGAGTTGTCATCCGGGATATTACATTTAGGGAAGGATGCGGTTTGTTCTGATCAAATTTCGCTATCTTCTTGGGAGTGAGGTGGAGATGACGGAGCATTTTTAAACTGGACTAATCGAAGGTTTGCGCTGAGATTGATTTTGTGAGCCGACAGTATCTTGCCCATTACGTGTCGTCTATTGTAATGTTCTGTCATGATCCTACTCAGATGCCAACCAGCAGACACTCAATTGCAAAGTTAAAACCTGCAAACTGCCTCTGCATTTATTTACTTGTTTTACCGCTGCAGTTTTGGACATAATCTAATTGCATGTTCCATTCCGGCTTTTGGGCTAAACCAGCAGATGCATTCTGGGACATGTATGCCGTCCAAAAGGCAGAGGGCTGGAGGAGGCATACTAAATACATTTGTTTGCAGCAATCTACTAAGAGCTGCAGAGGACCTGATTGCATTTACCTGTTCCAAGCTACTGCAGGCTAGGCTGCAGAGAGCTGGAGAGCCCTTAATTAGAAACCACTGCTGCAGGCTACTGAAGCCAGGGGTGGGCTTAATTGCCAGAGTCTGCAATCAGCTCCACCCTGCTGGCCTGCTGGCTGGGAGGGAGGGTTTTTATAAGCTCACTTTGAACAGAAGCAGTTGTCAATCAACTGCTTCCAGTGGGAGTTTGTTCTTGTGCTCCTGTTACCAGTTTTTGACCTTTCCTGGAAATCCTCTTTTTTCCTTTAAATCCTGTTGCTGTTGATGCTTGCAGCTCCCTCTCCAGTCTGCTGCTGCCTTCTGCCCTGCTCCTTTGGGCTCTTGCCCGACGGCTCTACCGCATTCCGCTGCCTTCTGTCCTGCTCCTCTAGGTTCCCACCTGGCAGTTCTGCCGCACTCCTCTGCCTTTTGCCCTGCACCTCTGGGCGTCCCCATGGCGGCTCTGCCGCACTCCGTTGCATTCCACCCTGCTCCTCTGGGCTTCCCGCCTGGTGACCCTGCCGCACTCCGCTGCCTTCTGTCCTGCTCCTCTAGGTTCCTACCTGGCAGTTCTGCCGCACTCCTCTGCCTTTTGCCCTGCACCTCTGGGCGTCCGCCTGGCGGCTCTGCCGCACTCCGTTGCATTCCACCCTGCTCCTCTGGGCTTCCCACCTGGTGACCCTGCCGCACTCCGCTGCCTTCTGCCCTGCTCCTCTGAGCTCCTTGCCTTGCAACCTGCCTGTTCTAGCTTTTGATATCTTTCTGTCTAGCTTTTCTCTCTTCTTTATTCAAACTCAGTATGGTGAAGTTTTCCTGTTTGTTCCTCGCCTATGATATTTCTCGACTTCAGTCCTTAGTTCTAGTGTCTGTATCCTATCCTGTCCTGTACCTGGTTATTTCTTCCAACGCTGCTTTCTACTTGTATTACATTTTGGTCCACTGTGATGCCTCCACTTGAATCCGTTTTACCGTGTGACACTGGGTTGGTCTCCGTTCAGATCAGATAAGGGAAAGACTTCTGTTGCCTTCGCCTAGTCCGTTGAAGTCGTACCTGCCCCAGTATATGATCTTCAGTTTTACCCTTGCACCGAGTACAACAGCTTCCTCGGCACGCCTAAGTCATGATGCTGCTGTATTACTGTCGTTAAGAGTAATCTGCTGGTGAGGGGGCACTAGAGAGCCCAGCAAAGATGGCCACAGGCCCGTGAAGCTCTCCAGCACCACATAAATCCGGTCTGTTATCCGGAGGTCTCCGTGATGTAATCTGGGCTCACGCTGTTTGTGTGGCTGTTCACTAGCACCGGGCCCCTGGGGACTTTGCTTTGGGCCGCCTTGGTGAAGAAAGCACCGTAGTCTGGTGCGACGGAGCTGCAGCCGAGGGCTGAGCCGGAGAAGTGTGGGGGGAGGTGCAGTCTTGCTGCGGGCTCGGTGTGGTGTGGTGTCCTGTATTTCTCACCCGGAGCGGTCTGCTGACCAGACGAGCGGAGGAGAGCGGCTGACATCCTGGTGAGGCGACTGACGTGAGGATGTGTGCCCTGGGTCTCGCGAAAGGCGCTGCCGCAGCTGGTGGCTGGTCGTGTGCCCAGTCGGAAGGAGCAGTGGATTAACACGAACGGTGGTGGGAGTGCGCCATGCACTCTGGTGGCGCCGCGGGGCCGGGCACCACCCGCTGCTGGATTGAATTTGGGGATAAGTACTCCACAGTCACCGGGAACGCACTGGGAGGTAGACGGGTGCTTTGGTTGTGCCAAACTTCCTGAGACGTCTGGCCCCTACGACGGGTACCTTCTGTGTGTGGCTAGCGGAGGTGAGCGGGGTTGTCCAGGGAAGGCCCCGAGGAGGAAGCTGCTGCAAGTGCGAACACTGATGGAAGGGGGCTGGTGCACGGCCCAGGTCCCGTGGCAGGCTCCCAGGGGTGGAGAGCGGCTGCTTTGCAAAGTGAATAGTGAAGGCTGGTGCTGTGTGGAAGGGGGGGTGCTGTGCCTGGTCTAAGGGGGCCCCCTGCTGAGGCCAGCTACTGAAGTGACTAACAAATCTAAGCTGTGGGCTCCACTGCCTGACCACCATAAGATCTGTGCGAGTATTGGACCGGGGAGCGTAGTGGTCGAGGGATCTGCCCTTGCGTGGAGTAGTCGTACTTACGGCATCTGGGATCACGGGTATTCTGTACCTGGGGGCATAAGGACGCCTGGGTAGGATACCATTGCAGTCTGGTGGACCGCCTCTCCTTTATAGGTGTCGGCAGCAGCGGTATTTGGAATTGGCAGCGGGGTTGGCCCGGACCCCTGGGGGAAAGTGGTGGCGGTTGTGGCAGATCCAGTGGCCCTAGCCACTGCACACTGCGGATTGCTTTGGTGGCCCGTCTGGCCCACGTATCATGTCCAAGTCAAACAAGGGAGGCAAGCAGCAGTCAAAGCTGCACTTTGAGACGGCCACTCCAGCCTAAAACAGCGGAATAATGGACAGCGCAGTGGTGTCCGAGTCAGATCCTGCAATTGCTTTCCAGGACATAAAGGCTACGTTTACGCAGTTGCAGTCCGGTCTACAATCCCTAGACGGCAAACTTGATACGCTAACCTGTAAAGTGGACCACATGCAGGTCTGTTTCGATAAGCATGGGGAAAGATTGGACGAGGCAGAGGGGCGAATATCCGGAGTGGAGGATGTGGCAACCTCAGTTTTGGGAGAAATGTCTGTGGTCAGGAAGGCTTTGAGGGAACTCAAGGAGAACCAGGATGACCTCAAATCGAGATCCCACAGGAATAACATCAGGATTGTAGGTTTGTCCGAGTCGGTGGGCCAGGGGAGCATGGAGTCTCTGGTAGAGGACATCCTACGAGAAGCATTGGGGCCTTAAGGTTTCTTACCACTGTGCATCGTAGAAAGGGCACATAAGATCCAGAGTGGAAGAAGACCAACCCCAGGTGCCCCTCCGCGTCCACTGATTGCCCGGCTACTGAATTGCCGGGATAGGGATGCAGCGCTCCGAAAGGCTAGGGAGAAAGGAACGGTATACTATAAGGGCGATGTGATCAAGTTTTTCCCGGACTTCTCGGATAAAGTGCAAGCGGCGAGGAAAACGTACCTGGATGTGAAGAGGAGGCTGCGGGACAAGGATATAAAATATGCTATGCTATATCCAGCCAAGTCGCGGATTGTGCATGGGGGAAAGATTCTGTTTTTTCAGACCCCGGAGGAAGCCGTCTCCTTCCTTGATGTTACCGAATTTCCCGGGGTCAAGAAATAATAACGATTGAGGTTGTGTACCTGTGGATATAACATAGGTCGTGTGATGCCACTGAATAATTGGAGTTTAAAGTTGTTGGGAGACCAAGCTCCTGTATTGGTGCACGGGAGGGTCAGGCTCGTAGTCGCCCCTTGAGCGAAAGCTGTCTGTGCACATGCTAGGGGCATTAAAGGTGTTGGAAGGTTGGGGTATCCAGCGTGGAGGGGTGGGTGATTGGGTGGGGTTCAACAGGGGGGTGGGACAGCATGCAGGGGGATCACCAACAAGTTGGGGGGTTGTTGGTAGAGGGAGGGGAGTAGCAGGGGAGGGGGAGGGATTATGCGGTATTGAAGGTGTGGGTTTGTGGGGTGACATATGGAGGCGGGTCGGCATTCACCAAGATATTCCCTGATGGCAATGCTGAACTTTATGACGTGGAACATCAGGGGCCTTAATGGCCAACCTAAAGCCCGAAAGGTTTTGCAATATCTGAGGCGACATCGGGTGGAGGTGGCTTTCCTCCAAGAGACCCACCTGACAGCGGCCACGGCCTCTAAATTTGGTAGGAACTGGGGGTGTCAGGTATTTTTCTTCCTATTCCTCCTACTCTAAGGGTGTTTGTATTTTGGTGCATAGCTCGGTCGGATTCAGACTGACAAAAGTTGTGAAGGACCAGGAGGGCAGGGCCCTGGTAGTGCAGGGGATTATCCATGAGAAGCTCTATACGCTGGTTTCTTATTATGGACCCAACCTTGATAAAACAGACGCGTTGGATTGGGTGGAGAGGTAGTTGGGAGAGCTCCCCGATGGGGAAATTATCTGGGCAGGGGATTTCAACTCCGTTTTAGACCCAACTTGGGATCGGGTAGGCAATACTGCACGTTTAAGTAGTAAATGCTCTTCTAGAATTCGGGGCATGCTCACGGTGTGGGGTATTGAGGACATATGGAGGGTGAGAAACCCGGGGGTGAGCCACTTCACACATTACTCTGCACCACATGGCTCTGCAGCTCAGTTAGATTATTTCCTGGTGTCTCAGGTGATTATGTGCCGGTCTGCGGGGGTAGATATTGTGGCTCGGATCATGCCCCCGTTCTTCTGTCTATCAGGGTGGAGGGTCAGGAGAGGATGAGACCCCAATGGTGGTTTAAAAGTGATGAGCTCTTGGACGGGGTTTTCAGGGAGGAGTTGGGAAGGGTCATAGATTAATATTTCGAGGTGAATGATGGGTCAGTGGCATTGGCTGGCATCTTATGGGAAGGATTTAAATGTGTGATAAGGGGGGAGTGCATGGCTAAGGAGTTGGGGATTTTGAGGAAGATACATGTATGCGTCCCAGCTGCAGATCGCGCAGGATAATATTGAGGTGTATTTGGATCAGGTGGGCCTGTATTGGTGCTCTGAGGAGCAAAGTGAGTGGCTGAACAGACCGGTGACACTAGAGGAGGTTGTGTGGGCCATTAAATCGTTGCTGGGTGGGGAGTCCCCGGGCCCAGACAGCTTTACTGCTGAATTTTATAAATGTTTTGCTGACAAATTAGCACCCTATCTACTGCGATTGTATCAGGTGGCGGTGTCTGTGGGCCGGCTGCCGGTCTCTCTTAAGGAGGCAGTAGTGGTGGTATTACTAAAACCAGGGAAGCCGGGGGGGGGATTGCTCCTCCTACTACCCGGTATCTATTATCAAACTGGATAATAAGATCTTGGCGAAAATTATAGCGGCTAGGCTGGCACCCTTGATGCCAATAATGGTGAGGGCAGATCAAGCGGGATTCATACCTGGTCGGTCAACCTCGTTTGGGCTGCGAAGGATGTTTGGTCTGATGGCGGCGCTACCGAGGGATGACCCAGTGGTGGCAGTTTTGTTGGATGCTACCAAGGCCTTCGATTCTATTGAATGGCCTTTCTTATTCACTGTTTTGCGTACGATGGGTCTCGGTAGGTTCTTTATCTCCTTGGTGTCGTTATTGTATACCAAACCGGTAGCCAGGGTGAGGGTGAATGTGCTGACCACTGGGTTAATATCACTCGAGCGGGGGGCACACCAGGGCTGTCCATTGTCTCCTTTACTATTTGCCCTGGCGATTGAGCCATGGGCTGAGAGGTTTAGGGAGCTACACCTTCACCGGGGAGTCCAGTTTACATACGCATAAAGTGGTGATTTCGTTGTATGCGGACAAGATGGTCTTATTCATTCGTCATCCGGAGGTCAACCTGGATCCAATCACGGTGGATGTTCAACAGTTTGGTGAACTTCCAGGGCTTAAAGTAAATACTAGCAAGTCGGTCAAATTTCCGTTGACGGGTGGGTCGAGTCAATTTCAGGATGCCTGGGGTTTTCAGTGGGACCTGACTAGCACTCGCTACTTGGGGGTCACAGTGGCCAGGGAGGAGGAGGTGGTGTACCATAGGAATTATGGGGAAGCCCTTGAATTGGCCAAATTGGCAAAGATGAGATGGGACTCCCTCCCGATTAACTTGTTTGGTAGGATCAGTCATCAAAATGACCATTCTGCCTAACCTCTTGTATGTGTTTCTTAATGTGCCCATTAAGGTACCCAAAAAATATTTCCGATCTCCGCTCGATGGTGTTAAAATTCATCTAGGCCGGTAAGAAGGCCTATGTCTCTTGGGAAAAGCTCATTGTGCCGGTGTGGGGGGGGGCGGGGGGGACTAGCATTACCAGATCTCGAACTGTACTTTATGGTAGTGCAGGATAGTTTTCTCCATTATTGGTATGGGATGGCGGCGGAGCGCCGGCATGTGGAGATAGAGAGGTCAATTGCATCACCAGCGCTGCTACAGTCTGTCATTCTGACCGCTCAGAGCCGCTCACGGGTGCCAGGGAATTTGGTGGAGCCGACGTGCAGAACTTGGTCTCTCCTGGAATGTATGCCAATGGGTGGCATCCTCCACTCACCAGAGCTTCCAGTTATATTTATCCCTGGTGGTCCCCTGACTAGTGAGGCGATGGTGAAGAGGTTGGGTGTAACTAAACTTGGGGATTTGTTGCCGAGCGGAAGGTTTATCTCAATTGACCAACTGAGGAAAAAGGGGCCCTCTCAGGCTTAGATATCTTTTTAGGGGCGCTGTTGAGCAGCCCGGAAGATAGCCACCTAGCTTCGAGCTCCGTGCCCAACTGCTGTGCATCCGCCATCATCAGCGGTATTACACCTTATCCAGTGACTGGACCCATCACCTTATGAAGATAAAACTAAGGGCAGCAGATCGATGAAAATCGGTGCCCTTTGGCCAAATCGGGACCACTTCTCTGATTTCCCGCCGACAGCCCTGCTCTGCTGGTGATCCGCCGGGCCATGTACTCGAGTCGCTGCAGCCGTGGATCCTCCATTGTGGACCTGGCCTGGGCTGGGGGGGGGCGGAACGTTGGGGCTCCATGGCCTGCCTGGACAGCCACGCTTCGCCCCTGCACCCCCAGGGACTACCGATCACTACAGCGGCTGGTGCATTTGAGGCCGGCCGGCGAGATTGTGGCCCTCGGCTCCGGCCTTGAGCCCGCCACCTTGCCCGTGCAGTGCCGACCCGGCCGGCGGGCGGGGGCGACGCGAGCTGGGAGGCAAATGCCCCTTGTCTGCAGCCTGTACCAGCGGCTCCACACCTTGGCCCCTCCTCCTCACGGCTGGGGGCACTCAACGGGACGCCTGTTCCCACACCATCCCTGCTGTAGGTGAGGAGCTAGGGGGCTAATTAGAGCGCGCCCTTCACCCACCCTCACTGCTCTTGGGCCTGGCCTGTGCCCTCACTCCTACTGGCCCCAAAGACTCTGCACTGGCAGCCCAGACTGTTCTCTGCTGCCTTGCCAGCGACCCTGAGCCACCTCAACTTACCAGGGGCTCTCCTGCTTGGGCTGACCGCTTTGGGCCCTAACGCCTACACACGCCTGGGGCGTCCCACAGCGACGTCATCCTCCCACAGTCTCCATGCCCTGGATGGGCTTGCCATATTGGAGGTGCAGGCTGCTCGCTCTCTTTGGACCACAACCCTGCATTCAAGGTACCGTGCCAGGTACTTCATCACAGACTGTGCTGGGGCATATTCTCCACCGCATCAAGCTACGCCACCTGTGACTGATTGGCTCCTTCCTTCCACAAGCTGCTCGAGCGTCGGTGGGCCCCGCACCACGGCAATCTCCTGCTCTCTCCAACGTGCCGCCCTGTGCTACATTAACTTCCTCTTTGGGGACGGTCGGCTGGTGGATCTCCCCGGCCGCTGCGGCGGGCGACTCCACTGGGATGTGGCACATCTCACCCTACACTGCGCCCCGACTGGCCTGCACCCCGCTTGCACCACAGCGCCTGTTCACGATATCCAGAGCGATGACCCATCCCAGCTGGCATCCTAGAGGCAATGCTATTCTGGAAAAAATATCTAACGCTGAGCCCTTACACCTTTGATCTGCCCCCTAATACAGAGAGCCCTCTCCCCCTACCGGTTATACACAAGTGTCGCCAGAAGATCTAACTCCCTCCGACTACACTGCCCACTGCGGCTGGCTCCGGCTTACTCCTCTAATCACCCGCAGTATGTCAAACAGATCACACAGCACCAACAAAATGGGAGCAATGGACACGTATGCAAAAACCGTTCCCAGGCCTGAGCAGGGGGCGCTCCGCTTTATGCCACGACGACGCAGATCCACTACCCGACTCCCTTCAGCCCTACTTGACAGCAACGATGGAGACCATGGAAAAGAACTTTGCCTCATTCCATGAGAAGCTTGACGACATCAATGCAAACGTGGCCTCCATGAGAGCTAAACTAGATCAACACGGGACTAGACTAACTGAGGCGGAGACCAGAATCGGGCTCAATGAGGACGGGGTGCACTCTCTACAGAACACAGTCTCCGACCTGGTGTGCGACATGAAACAAGTTAAGGCGAAAAGCGATGATTTCGAGTCCAGATCCCGACGGAACAACATCCGCATTGTGGGGTTTCCGGAGTCCGCTCTTGGTGGTAAAATGGAACTGGCCGTTGAAAAACTCTGCAGGGACCTCCTGGATAACCCACAGTTTACACTGTTCTTCATGACTAAGCGCGCTCACCGGGCATTGGCTCCCCGCCCGAAGCCGGGGGACTTCCCCAGACCAATCATTGCTAAGGTCCTCAGTTACAGGGGCAGGGACCACGTACTATGCCTGGCTCGGGAGAAGTGGGAAAAGACTGGAATCACAAGTCATCCGAATTTTTCCGGACTTCTCCGTCGGGGTCCAGATGGAGCGCGGGCAATTCAACGGTGTGAAGAAGATGCTAGGGAAAGGAAATTTGAATATGCAATGCTCTTTCCGGCACGACTGAAATTCACCCAGCGCAATAAACTATACTTCCTCACGGTCACGGATGAAGCAGTGAAATTTATCGAATCACAGATCCCGCTCTCCGACCCGGCAGATAAACTAATGGACAACGACTAAGGAAATGGGTGCCGGCCACCGTGGGTGGGCCCCTTCGGGCGTCACCAAGTATATCAACAAGCTTCCCTTCTTGATAAGCCGACATCTAGTTAAACTAACTGTGCTACATTACACGGTGACATAAGCAGACATCGCCTCCTCGCTCCCCGAGAGGCCCCTACCACAACTCACGTGGCCTTCATATTCTGTCACCCTTTGCCAGTCACAATTTATCACATAGGTTCCTTGCAATTGAATTATCAATTACCACTGCATGCTCTATGGTGCTCCATGCACCAATCTACTAGCTAAATTGGGTACACGGCAGTGGCGCCCCTCGCTGCAGTTGCAATGCCAATTCTGGCAGGTTTTTATTGGTTATGCCCCAGTTGGGCGATGGGCAGGCGCTGCCTCGTTGGGTATGGCACGCCTGCATGTGTTTTTTGGGTGGTTACTACTACACTGCTGGGTTCGGGTGGGCAGTGAGGGTGGTGGGGTGCAGAGTTGGGGGGGTGCCATGTTCAAAATGGCGGGACAGCGGCAGTCTTAGGTGCGAATGGGTACTGCAGTGCATTGGCGGTCAGCACATGGCCGATAATAGATGTCATACGCTGCTGGTTGTCCCGCAAAACTGCATTATGGCCATTAGACTAATGTTGTGGAACGTCCAGGGGCTAAGTAACTTCACAAAAGCCCGGGGAATAACCGCATACGCCCAGAGGCACAGTGTCAAGGTACTTCTCCTACAAGAAACACACGCCCTTGCCCACCTCTCATCATCCCTGGCTCCTACGTGGGGCGCCAACAGGTTCTATACCAGTTACTACTCCCAGTCCAGGGGAGTCCTGATCCTGATCCACAAATCGGTGGAATTCTCTTTGCGCACAAGCTATACAGACCCGGGGGGTAGATATGTGATCGTCCACTGCCTATTAGCTAACAGAGAGTGTTTACTGGTGAATACATATGCCCCAAATATAGATGCCCCTGAATTCTTCAACAAAGTAACCACCCTACTCATGAGATACATCGGGGTCCCAATCATATGGGGGGGCATGAACTTGATCCTAGATAACAACTTGTACAGATCGGGCACCGCTAGCAGAGCCACATCCCAAGCTGCCCATCGGCTCCATACACACATGGCCACACTTGGCTTGCGTGACGCCTGGAGAACACTCCACACACTCACCAAATATTACACATTTTACTCCTCCGTACATGATAGCCATTTCAGAATTGACCTATTCCTCATATCAGCCGGGCTAGTGGAGAAAACTTCGGACACACAGATACTAGCATGCACGCTCTCGGACCATTCTCCAATGACGCTGGCGATCACACTGCGACCCGCCCTTCCTCACCACTCCTACTGGCGTTTCAAATCCAAGGCACTCCATGACAGTCTACAAGGCTGACATCCTGGCAGATATTAACACGTTTTTTGAATGCAACAAGCGCCATGACACACCTGATGGGACCCGTTGGGAGGCATTCAAGGTTTTTATCAGAGGTATGTGCATCTCTAGAGAAGCTGGGGTCCTAAAATATATAAAGAACTCCCTACAAAGTTCCGAGACTAAACTCAAGAAACTAGAATGGGAATACATCTCCGCCCCCTCCCCAACCAAACAGGCACTGATAAGGTCAGAATTGGAATCTTTCGAGTTGCATGCCCTCAGAGAGGTACAATATTACGCCTGCCCCATAGCGGCGCGGAAATACGGCGATAGGGAAAGACCGGGCCGCACTCTGGCCAGGCTGGCCCGAACTGAGGGGGGGCAGAACACGAATCGACAGCATCAGGAACGAGGGAGGTACCCAACACTGGTCTGATCAGCTCATCCTGGAGACCTTCGCGACGCAGCCCTTTATGGTCCACAGCGCAAGCACAACCCCCATGACAGGAACCTCCTGATTGACCAAATTCCCATGACTTATATCTCCCGCACCACTAAAGAGCAACTGGACGCCCCATCACGCCCGAGGAGATAGCTGAGGTCATCTCAGCCCAACCAAAGGGCAAAGCTCCCGGCCCGGATGGCCTCACAGCTGAATTTGATCTGGAACATGTCGCCCTATTGACCCAGCGCCTACACGAAGTCTGGACCGAATCGCTCCACCTGGACACCCTGCCCCAATCCCTACGTGAAGCTATCATAACTGTGCTCCCTAAGCCGGGCAAACCCCTGGACGAATGTGGCTCCGATAGACCCCTGTCACTTATAAACACAGACACCAAAATATTTGCCAAGGTAATTGCGAACAGATTCCTCCCCATAATGACACACCTGGTACACCCAGACCAAAGCGGCTTCGTCCCCGCCCGCTCTAATGCCATTAATATCCGCCGGTTGTTTAACGTCATGTCCAGAATCGATACTAAGGCTAACGCGGACACATGGTCTCCTGGCAATATATGTGGGCGGTACTGCAAAAAATGGGAATCGGTCCACACATGCTATCTTACATCAAACTGTTGTACACAAACCCTGTGGCCAGTGTCCTAATTAATTCCCTAAAGTCGTCTCCTTTCATGCTCCACAGGGGAACTCGCCAAGGCTGCCCATTCTCCCCCATACTATTTGCGTTAGTTATCGAGCCCATGGCGGACAGTGTGAGGGCCAAACATACCCGCAAGGGGATACGGCTGCGTGACACACCCAAAATAATATCACTATACGCGGATGATGTACTCCTATACATCAGGGACCCTTACGTCCATCTAGACCCGATCATACGTGATATAACTAAAATCGGCACATTTTCGGGCTTTACCATAAACTACACCAAGTCTGAGATATTTCCCTTTACTGTTACAACCCCACAACCGGCATGCGAATTCCCCACTTCGTTGGTCTCCAGGAGGCATCAAATACCTCGGGTCCAGGTATCCCTATTAAGATCATCGCTACTGGCTGACAACTACACTGCTACCGCGCAATATGAGGAGTCCAAGATGTCTAGATGGAGAAACCTCCCGCTATCCTTATCGGGCAGGCTGTCTCTAATCAAGATGATAATAGTCCCTAAGCTCCTATACATATTCGCAAATGTCCCGATCTGGCCCGGCAAGCAGTACTTCACAAACCTGCACTCTGTATGCGCTCAATTCTTGTGGCACTCTGGTGCCGTTCGCAGGATGTGGCAACACATGACTCTACCCTATGAGAAAGGGGACTTCAATGCCCCGGACCTCTCTGGTTATTGGATTGCCCCTCAAGCCCAGCATGCTACAAACTGGTATAAACACCAAGACCCTCCCCCCCACGTAAAGCTGGAGATCCTTGCAAGTGAGGAGGTGAATATTATGTCCCTGATCCTTTATCACTCATACCAGACGGATGCCCCGGCTGATGCTGTAGCCACCATGATCATGGCATGGAAACTAATCCTACAATCCCACCCCGAATGCCACCCGTATTACAAGTGTTTACCCATTTGGCTATTTCCGGGCCTCGCCCCCACACAGGACAAACTCCTCATTCGACACTGGCTAGACTTAGGGTATCGGGCGCTCTCTGACTTATTCCCAGAAGGGAAATGTATTACCCTACAGACATGGCGACCGGGACACTCGAGATCAGCCCTGGAGCTATTACAATATTTTAGATTAAGAGCGGCAGTTTGGGCCATGTGGCCCTCATACCCAGATGAACCCCCTGACTCTCGAGATCTGCTATATATCAACTCCGCTGAAGGTAAGGGCATAACATCCGCCTTATACAAAATGCTGATGGAAAAATTGGCAGACCCATCCCACAAACTGCGGCACACATGGAATAGTGCACTGGGATTAGCAATCACTGATGCCATGTGGGTCAAGATGTGCTCACATACACTTAAGGTCTCCCTCGACTCCAGATTCAGATGCATGCAATATAAGCTCCTTAACCGATTGAATTATACCCCCCACAGGGTGGGGAAATTTGCACATAACCAACCCCACGTATGCCCGAGGTGCAGATCTGAAGAAGCCGACCACACCCATATGTTCTGGTCCTGCGGTGTATTTGCCCCGTTCTGGGAGGCGGTGTTGGAGGCCCTCTCGGAGATTGTAGGGTCCCAGACTGGTCCTGATCCCCTTGCTGTGCTGTTTGGGCTCTGGGAGGGGCCCAAGGCTAAGAAAGTAGCCAAGGTTTTAAACGTCTGGGCAATGGTGCCCAAAATATGTATTTTACAGTGCTGGAAGCGCCGCTCCCCAACCTCATTTAATGTGGTTGGACCCAAATGTGTGAAGAGGACTACATCAACTCCCTACCTTCGAACTCTCGCCCAAAAAATGTGTGGAGTGAGTTCTGTAGCCATTTGAACAATAAAGTGGACTTAGAGCTGTTACCCTCGCCTCCGCCAGTGGAACGGGCGGAAACCTAGCCTGGACTTTGTATAGACCCGCTCGACTCAATCCGCCCCCTCACCAATACGCCCTTTCATGTTCCGTACATTGTTCAATTTAATTGTGAAATGCTGATTGCCAATGTACTGTGTTTTGTGCCTGCTGCTGCTTCTTGCTAATGAAGAAAAGTTTTAAAAAAATATATATATATATCCTTTTGTACTATAGGCTGCGGGTGTCGTAACAGCGCTGTTCCCATCCTTTCCCGACCCACCCCCAGTGGCTGTGATGCTCGATAAAGTGATTGGGGGAGGTATGGGACAGCGTGTCCTCTCGGGATTATATGCGATGGCCCTGAAGAACCGATCTGGTGCTGGGACGTCATCCCGGGAATTGTGGGAGCGGAGAATGGGTAGGGAAATATCGGCAGTTACTTGGGATTATTGTTGTGAAATGACTAGGAAAGGGGCTGTCAATACAAATTTCAAGCTGATCCACTTAAAGTTTTTGCATCAATGCTATTATACCCCAACTCCACTGAAGGAGTACTTCCCCCAAAGTTCGGGGGCCTGTATTAGATGTGGGCAGGATTTCTTCATGTGGCCTGGGAATGTGGGGAGCTAGAGCACTTCTGGGGGCAGGTATTTGTGGTGATCGGGGATATTGTGGGGCAACAGCTTACGCCGGATCCCGTAATGGCTTTACTGGGTTATACCAAGCAAATACCTAGAGAGACCAGGAAGTTGATAGGCCTTCTTCTAATCCTGGCTAAACGCAGAGTGGCCATGAGGTGGGGTAGGAAACGGAGCCCGAGAATCGCCCAATGGTCTGAAGATATTTTATATTGCAATGATATGGAGACCAAGTGGGGCGCAATGATGGGGTCGGGCTGGGGGGACAGGCAGATGTGGGTTGCTTATACGCTATATCTCCTCAAACAGCCAAGTGGTGGGGGTTCTGGTCCCCTCTCACCGCAGGAAGGTCTGCCCTAGCCTGTCTAGTTAAGAGGCACCCGTCTGCTGACTACTGATCACGGTTCCACTGGTGGTCCACAGTAAACAGGCTGAGGGATAATGGCTGGTGACTGGAGGGGGGACTGAGTGGAGGTTGTGATGCGCCTGGATCCTCCCGAGAGGGTTAATTGTGCATTGCTGACCTATCACCCACATTGTGTCGGACTTCTGCTGAAAACTAATGTAGTATACCTATCAATATTTGCTGTTCTTTTTCTTTTTTCTTTTTCCTGCCTTTCCGGAGCGACCTGTTATGAAAAGACTCTATGCCTTCACGAATGTACCGGGGGGAGATGGGTTGGGGGGAGATCTGTTGGTTGTTTGCATTGCTAAGTAAAATGCCAATAAAGAAAGTTTAAAAAATAAAAAAAAAAAAAGAGTAATCTGCTGGTACTTATCCCAAGGGCTTTCCTTAATCCCCGGTGACCCCTTACATTCCAGTACACCCTTATTTCTGATCAATCCGTGTTGCCCAGTGTACTTGCTTGTCTTTGCTTATTCTCTGTCTCTTTGTTTACAGCTCGCTCCTGCTCCTGCAGTTCCTGTGAATACCTGTTTCAACTAACAGCTGGGTACTCTGTTACATGCTATCATTGTCCCCGGAATCTCCTCGATCAAGGAGCATACCGTGAGAGATAGCCTCTACCCTCTGCTCTCCGCCCAGACTGGTGATATGTTTTAGGTCCCTTTCCCATTTTGTCTTCATCATGTTTTTGGATGGGGTGTGGGCTTGTGTCGCTCTAGATAACTTAGATATGCCACCCTCAAACCCTACCTGGGTTACAATGTTTGGTATGAATGGGTGTTCTGTCGGCTCATTGGGGAATGAGGGACATTTTTGCCTACAGGCTGCTTTTAGCCGATGGTATTGTAGTGTTATGGTAAAACGGCACCCCTGATTTTTCCCTGTACCTCGTTCAGAGTCACAAATGTACTTCCTGGGAACAAGTCTCCCACAGTCAGTTCCTTCATGGGGTCCCATGTTCTTTGCATCGTTGTGTCGAATGTGGGGGCAATGCCTGGGTACTGTCAGAGGGGGGAGGATGGGATGTATGGTTCTGTGCACCCTACTCTCCGAAACAGCTCTGCCCAAGCTCATACCGTGCAGACCACTGGGTCCACGTCCCCAGTTTTGCCACTCGGCCGGGTGTATATCATGGAGCATATGTCTGCTGGTGCAGCTGCATATTATTCCACCTGTATGTGGGCATATTTTTCTGTATTCTGGGACCAGTACCTTGCAAACTTGGCTTGCACCGCCTGGGATTAGAGCTCAAAGTCTGGGGCGGATAGTCTGCCATTGTCATATTGTTCACATATATTAGGCCAGCTCATTCTTACCGCAACCCCCTGCCACCCCCATGTGAAGATGGATGCAAGTTTCTGTAGCCTAATGAAGAACGTTTTACCGGCCCATATTGGGATGTTACTGAACAAGTATAAGAGTTTTGGTTACAGTAGGGGTATGCAGCCGTACAGTGAAATTAGGAGTTTATTCCATATCTTCAGCTTAGTCTCTAGTTGCGATATGTATGTTTTGTGGTTGGCAGAGACTAGCGTATTTCTGTCCATGGCTACTATAACGCCCAAGTACCGGGTGGAGCATAGGGACCAGCGATATTCCGCCCTGGTATCCGTCCGTACTGTGCCTCGTGTTAGCGGGATAATTTCTGACTTGGCTTGGTTAATTTTATACCCAGAATATTTGGCAAATACTTTGACATTTTGCATGACTGGGCCAGTTTAATTTCAGGGTAGCTGATGTACAGCAGGTCTGCGTAAAGCGAGATCAATTGGGGGGATGCGAATTTGGATACCTATCCCCTTGTGCTTGTGTCGTAAAAATGCTGCCATTCCTTCTATAGTAAGGGCGAAGATGAGGGGGGACAGTGGGCAAGCCTGGCGTGTTCCCCTGTGTAAGGAGAATCCAGATGATAAGGTGTGATTTGTTCTAATTCTAGCGCTGGGGTCTTTGTAATCGTATGAACCCCATGAATTGTGTCCCAAATTGCATATGTGAAAACATTGCATACATATACTGCCAGGCTACCAAATCAAAAGCTTTTCAGCATCTAGCGAGATCGCTACTACTTTTGCTTTGCGGTTGAGTTGGGATATTATGGCGAATAGCCTGCTTAGATTCAGGGAGGTTGATCTTGTGGGGATGAATCCAGACTGGTCGGAATGCACTAGCTTGTTCATGTGTGGTAATGGCCTAATCGCTATAGGTAAGATTTTGGTGTCAATGTTTATCAATGATAGGGGACGGTAGGATGTGGGTTTGTGTCGAGGTTTGTTCGGTTTGAGCAGGACTGTGATGAAAGCCTCTCTCATAGACGGGGGAAGTGATCCTCCCACACCTCGAACAATATAGGTGTAAATTCTGCCACATAGCATTTGTACAAGTCTAGCGGGAGGCCGTCCAGTCTGGGGGCCTTCCCTGCTGTCAGGTCCTTAATTGCCTGCTCAATTACGTCTGCTGTCAGGGGGCGTTCTAATAGCACTCTCTCCTGATGTTCTAGTTTGGGGAGCAGAAACAATCCCAAGTATTGGTCTAGCTCTATTGATACTTGATCTGCGTTTGTATATAGTGTGGCGTAGAACTCTAGGAACACCCCATTTATTTCCCGGGCTCTGTTTGAACCGACCCATCACCTCCAATGATGCTAGTGATTGGTTAAATATTATGCCCCGTGATGACTAAGTTGGCGAGGGTCCTGCTTGCCTTAATCTCCTCCCCCTAACTTCTGGCCTTCATCGGTTGGGTGATGTATAATGTTTCCCGCTCTGCCAGATTCCTATATAGTTGTTCCTGTAAGGGCGCGAGAGTATCCTCTCCCGGTGCCAATGCTTGCGTGTTTTCGAGGGAGCGTAGCTCGGTTTCCGTGTGGTGTAGTTCCGATCTGATTGTGCGTGATGTACCATGTGTTTGTGACACGAGATGCCCTCTTAGCCAGACCTTGAACAATTCCCACACCGTGGCCACGGACCAAACTGAACCCTTATTGCAGTCGAAGTAATCTATTATATTGTTCCTCAATTGTTCGATGATGGCCCCATCTCGGAGCATCGCCGGCGCCATCCAGCATTGGCGAGCGCCCCGTTCCTGGCCAGTCAGGCCCATTTCCAGCTGCACCGGTGAGTGGTCCGACAGCGTTCGCGGAAGGATAACGCATTCTTTAACATGTGTAAAATGTACTGAGGAACACAGCCAATATTGAGCTTGACTTGTGCACCTGGGAATTAAATGTTTACTCTTCTAAGTTGTGGTGTAATTCTCTCCAGGCATCCGCGAGTTGGAGATGGGACATGGCTTGCAGTGTGGCCTGCGCCGCTTTAGTGTGTGCCTGTTTGTTCCGTCTCTTTGCACGTTAAGAATAGTGTTGAGGTCTCCGCCCCATATGACAATGGAGTCGACCAATGGTGCTAATTGGTCGATTATGTGTATGCAGAAATTGGGATCGTCTGTATTCAGGCCATATGTATTAACCAATATTACCTCCTGCCTGTCCCACACACCCTATATGATCACGTAGCGCCCCCCCTTCGTCCAGAATAGATCTGGTCAGTTGAAACCCTGTGCGATGGTGTATAAGGGTCAGCACCCCCCCTAGATTGTGTGGAGTAGTCAGTGCTCACACGCAGCAGGCCCCAGTCTCGCGCAAACATCTCAACTACCATTTGGGTGGCATGAGTTTCTTGCAGCATTAAGGCATCAACCTTGTGCTTCTTGGCATATGCCAGGATTTTCCTTGCTTTAATCGGATTGGCCAGCCCTCTAATGTTCCAGGTAAGGAGCATAAAAGTGTAGTTTACTCCGGTTTGCGCCATCTAACCTCTGTATGTGCTTTGTATATCAACAAGGTCTGTACGCTATGGGCTTTGCGTTTCTTCCAACCGTCCGTTTTTTCTTGTAAAACACACCCAACAGGCCCTTCGCCCCTCCTCACCATCCCCCCAACTGGACATTGAAGCCCCCAACCTTAACTCTCTCGTCTGATACAGTGGGTGGAGCTGTGTGGCCACAACAGATAACTTCATTTGCTTTAACTTAACAGGAGCCTCTTTATGTTACTCTAGTGGATTCGGGAGAATCTCTTGATGCTGTGCCTCGGTGGGCTGTGCGGATTTGAGCTATGCCCCTTTTGTACTGAATCGGATCAGCGGTCAGCCGTCGTTAGCTGGAGCCGGAATGTTCTGTTCTATATATGTCATGGCCTCCTCTGAGGATTCAAAGAAATGGGCTGTGCCTGCATGTTGTACACAAAGCTTTGCTGGAAAAATCATGGTGTAGGGTATCTTCCTTTATCTTAGCACCTTTTTAACCTGGTCATATGTGCGTCGGGCAGCCTAGACCCCATTTGAGAAGTCCGGGTAGATATGGATTCTGGCTGAGTCATAAGACAGAGTACCCTTTTCTCTTTATAAACGAAGAATCAGATCTCGGTCACGGTAGTTGAGCAGGAGAGCAATGATGGTACGTGGTGGGGCCCCTGGTTTGGGCGGTGGGGCTAGTGATCTATGAGCCCTTTCCACAAGGAATTGCAGCGAGAATTGCGCCTCTGGAAACATTGTACGAAGTGCCTCCTGCAGGAACACTTCCATCGGTACATTTATGGAGCTCTCGGCCATGCCCACCACCCGGATGTTATTACGACGTGACCTGAACTCCAGGTCATCGCATTTGACTTGCACCGCCTTTAAACTCTTCTTAATGTCCTCAATGGCTCTGCCCTGCGTGGCTGCCGAGTCTTCCAGTGCGCTCACCCTGGTCTCCACCTCTGTGACTCTGGTGTTTACTTTCTGCAGGTCTGCCCTTATGAAGACTATATTGCTGCCTATGTTGTCCAGTTTGTTATTCACTGCCGCAAAGCCAGCCTGCAGCACTGTCATGTACGAGTCCATGTTAATTTCTGGGTGGGGTTGACTCGACCCATGGGGGCTCTGGTGGTGCCCCTCAGTTTCCTCTGCTGTGTTCACGTTCGTGTAGGCATCCATGGGGCCCTTCCTGCTATTTTTTGCACCCTGCGTCATGTCCTTCATTAGCAGTCCTGTTTACCTTATTGCTGTGTGTTGTGTGTGTTTGCCAGGGGTTTTGCACTCTGTACGATCTCCAGGGTATACTGGTGGGGAGCACAAGGTTTTCCTTGTACTGCTCACACGTTGGGGGCTTTGATATTGTGGGGCCCAAGCTTCTCCGTCTAGTTTCAGTCGACTTGTCTTGGACTGGCGATCATCCACCAGCAGCTCCTCCTGTGGCCAGGATCTGTAGATGCAATGCTGTAACTTTATCTCCTCTGAGATGCATTGGTACGTTGTATAGTCTTGCCAATGTTTATGCATGTTGCTCTATGGTCCGAGCGTGGTAGTTTGGGGCGCTGTATTATTCACACACTGATCATGTATTGAGAGCCTTAAAAATGCTGTGGTGGCAATCTTGCTCTGTAGGGTTGTACTAACAATGCCTTGATGTGGTTGCCCCCTAATGCTCACTCCAATGCTGCTTTGTGCTTTTGCCTCGTTGCAGGCGTTTCAATGTATTTGCAAGCGCTCACTTGGTTGTTTCAGTGCTTCAAGCCAGACTTCCGCCGTTACTCCCGACAGTCTCGCACTGTACGTGCCCAGGTGTCGTAAGGCTGTATACCTTCTGTGTTGGGGGTGGCGGCCGTGTGTTTGGGCCAATGGTTGCTCTCCAGACTGGCTCTGCAGCAGCAACCACCGGCATAAGGTTTCAGACCTGCCGGGATGGTGCCGCGTTGTTGCCCAAGAATGTGCCAGCTGTAATTTCCACACTGCCTGCTCACGCGCAGTACGCTCTTTCCAACGGCTGCTGCAGGGGCCGACCAGTGACGGTACGGTGGGAGGTTTTGGCTTTCAACTTCACTTACGGCCACGCTGCTGCATGTTATTGTGGGCCGGGACAGTCCTCTGGGTGTTTAGATACCTTCTGGGCATGTTATGGGCCAGCGTATTGCCTTGGCATGCGGACTGCCGCTGTGTATCACCAGCTGTTTGTGTGCATGCGGCCGCCCTCTCTGCCTGCTTAATGGCCTTCTCTTTACTTATGCAAGGTCCCTGGCGCGTGGCGCTCCGTAGCACCCTGGATGTCAACGCGCAGGGGTGCGCCAACACATAACTTTCACTTGCAGGGCACCAGTCGTCTGTTTGTCTACTGTTGCACGAACGGCCCGCTGAAGGCAAGATCCATTGGGCTCAGCCGTGTTCCTTTGCAGGGGCCGGATTCGATGCCCGCCATATGATTACTCGTATGTCCTTACACGTTTCGCTGAGCCCTCCAGTTTTGGTGCGTGGTCCAAACCGGGTTCCCGGGCCATACAGGGTGGCCAGCTGCCGTTTCATGTGTTCGGCGATGAGATCGTCTTCCAAACTTGCACAGCTGATGAAGTTGTTCTTCAGCTATCGGGGCATATGTTGCTTCGCGGAAGAGGTTCTCGCCGTCCACAGGAGTCATTCACCAGGATCTGTCATTAGAGGAGCACATCTCTCAATGGCCACCTTCGTCGGTGCACCACAGCGCCCCCGTGACCTTTAAATCTTGAAACACAGCTTGAAGACAATTTTTCCACAGTCACAATTTCAACTTGTGAAGAAGGCACAAGAGTGACAACAAACTTCAAAGAGACAAATAATATTCTTGAGCTGAAATTAAGTCTTGGGAAGGAAGCCCCGAGACTTGCTGCTAGGATTAAATCTTGTGGAAGGGAACCCTGGGACAAACTCTTCATTGACTTGCAACCAAGGTGTTTTTGTGCTTGGAAGCTGTGTTATTTGGAAATTCGGGAAGGGAAACTCTCCCCCCCATGCACCCCTCCTCCCCCGTTTATTGCTTGAACTATATTTTCCTGAACTCATGAGAGGTAACAGACATTTTGTTGGAACTACTTTATATGTGGGGAAGGAAGCTGAAGGGAAGTCGAGAGCTGGAAGAGGCTCAAAACTTTATGTTGGACACCGTTTCTTTAGTTGCTGACATCCCTACGTTATATATACTTTAGTTGTGAGGGAAAGATAGGTTTTGGACACAGAGGCATTCTTCAGTTGTATTCTTTGACTTAGACTCCTAGTTTTATTTAGGTAGGGAAATTCCACCTTAGCATAGGGCATGTTAGGACTTTTTCCATCCTGACGTTTAAGTGGTGTTTTATATAAATATTGAATCTGTGGTCGAAAACTCACTTGCTTGCCTGTTAATTTGTGTTTCTCATTTTGTTTTTCATGAATTGTACCACTTATTTTTAGTTCTGTAAAGCACTTTGGCGTATAGCGCTATATAAATAATAAACCAATGAAAATTGTTCAGGGTGAAAAGCTACATCCGCTGCATCTCACATCGATATTTTCTTGATGTGTGTTTCATTATGTAAATTAGGAAAATTTGCATATTTTTGTGCAGTAACAGAACACACCAGTGATTCATACATCCTAGTGTGTGTGCCGGTGAGCTCGTTATTCTGAGCTGGGAATGGAATTTTTGTGTAAAAGCATCAGAGTGCACAAGACAAAAGACAAAAATATATAGCAAGGTGAAAACTGCATTATTTGATTTGTCTGAGTGAGAGCAATCCGATGAACCAATTAGTAACATGATCACATTTGAAGAATGATGTTTTTGAAAGTTACAATTATTTAATTTCAAAATCTCTAAGATGACAGTGCATCAAGTGGTAGGGAAAATGGGTTTAAAAAAAAAAACACTTCCATTAGACTGCCCTCTTCATTAATATGCCCAATGAGTGCAGGGGAGATGGTTTAGTGTGATGTCACTTTTGGAACACTGTCTAATCACATAAATCGACCAGTTACATTAGAGAAATCATACCCACCTCTAAAGGGAAGTGTTTCTAATTAATAAAGTCCAAACCCATAGATTCTGGGGACTCACTCACTAATTCGCTCATTGGGAGGAAAATGAGAATTAATAACAACAGAAAGGAGAATGGAATAGATTTCTTTACTATGGATCCATTTGGATTTTTAGCAAAGCATTGTAAGTGAGGCCTACCTGGAGTGAATGACTCAGGCCTTCTCCAGTGGAAATGACAGCACAAAGGACCCAATACAGAAAGAGGGAACCCAGGCTGTCGAGTGAAACAGACCCCATCTTGCTGACTGATGCCCACCAGTTCCTAAAGAGGAAGAATAGAACTAGTCCTTCAGAGGTTGTTCACCAGTCTGTGACACAGCTAAGAGACATTCATATGCAAGTATAATATTAAGGGGAAAGAATCCTGAGGAGAGCAATTATTATTAGGGCATGTATAAAGTGCAGACCTAGCTTTGTGAAGAAACGGAATGCTTTACAATCATAGGAGGAAGAACACAGTGTGGAAGCAGAGAAAAAGGGAGTGGGAGTAGAGTAAATCCCAGATCTTTTTATTAGTGAAAGTACTGAAGGGGCGGGGTAGATACATGGACTATACATCCTGAGAAATTAATACATCTTTAAGAAGTGTTTGCGCTTCTGGAAATTATAGATTTGATAGAATAGGTCCCATCGTATGCATACTGGGAGATCCTCTGCCTCATTCTCTGTGTAATGATCAAGCGCAGAAGAAGTATTATGGGAGCCAACAGAATATCTCACTGTGTACATTTCCTGGTTACATCACCAAGTAGAGTTCTGTTATTGGTGTGAATTCATTCAAGACAAAAGGGCGGATGGCGATTAACTGATACCCATTTTCCAGTCTTAAGCTGTCCACAGAAAATCAGAAATGTACACTTTTACAAGCACCATTGAAGGAAATTTAGCAAACAGATATGTTACACATTTTTCTCTTTCCAATCAATTTACTTACAGGAATGTCAAGTGGTCATTATTGCAATTGAATTTTCTAGAACGCTGTTTGGAATTCTAACATGTCCATTGCGTAAGGAGGAGGTATGTATTTTCAATGAAGGGAAATTAGAAAAACTTAGATAGTCGGGGACGTCCGGAGTTGATTCGTTTTTCTACAAAATGACAGCTTTATCCTGGAGCCCCAATAACTTTCCAGTACATGATGGATCCATGCACCAAAGTTACAGATGTCAATGTGTGTGTTACAAAAGTCTCTATTCCTGCAAACGTAGCAATGAAAGTCTCTATTTCTGCAAATGTAGCAATGAAAACTGAGGTTACTAGTCTATTCATCATTCACCATTGAAATTGGAATTTCATAGATGTAGAATGTTAACATTTAAATTGATGCTGTTATTTCTATTTCATAATAAAATAGACCTTCTGTGCAACCCTGTGTGTTTCTTGGCCCGTAGGGGGAAATCGGAGACTGTAGGGAATCAATTTTGTTGAAATTGGGGTCCCAGGTTCATAAAATGAACTTTATTCAATAAATAAAAGTTGTGCATGCTGGATTTGGAGTGGGTGGATAATTCCCCTTAATTAGTTGTCACCCTATTAAAATATCCTACATTACAGCACAAAGGCGCACATCGCCCAACTCAAGAACAAAAAAAGATTTTAAATCAATGATAAAAATATAGAAATAATTAGGCATTAAAGGGTTGCAATAAAAAAAGAAAATAATTTTAAAAACTAAAGGAAACATCGAGACCATGGCACATCAGATGTGCACGGCAGGGTCATTGCGCATGTGACATCACATTTGAGGATGGTGTGGAACTATTTTATGCCTGAGGATGTCCATACCACGCTGGCAAGGTATAGTATTCTGGTACATTTCATTTCAGCAGTAATGCTTTCACCAGTTTGTTGGTTATTCATATGGGTGCTAATATGGTTAAGGTATTCCAGTTTTGCATTGGGTAGCTTTTGGCATTGGGTATATTTTCGCAGCCTCAGTTTTTGCTTCCCTTCCAGACTATTTAAGAAAGGCTAAGAATTCTCCAAAACATGAATGTGAATTTTGTTGTGTACTCAATGTGATTGTATTTAGAAATACAGGAACAAACGTTGGAAATACCTCGAAAAAAAACACACTGGACAGTTGCATTGTTAACATTTTGGTGCAAAAATAGGGAACAATTGATAGACTCCTAATTTCATCATTTGAATTTTACCGCTTTCCTCATAGGCAGGGAAACGCTACACGAATGCTAGTTTTTTACTGACCTCTGGCATTTACGCTCACCATTTCTTCGCCCCGTCCCTTCATTTGCTGGCGACTGTTTCAGTTTTCTGTTTTTCATGTTTGTTCATCTTGTATGCGCCCTGACGCCTCAGGGTTCATGGCAGCGCGTTATAAATTCACTAAATTAAAAAGTAAAAGTAAAGCATGCAGGGGGCCTTTTGTTATATCGTCCCCTATGCTCTCACAACCAGAATTAGGATAACTGAGGGACGTTGAGGCAAAGGATAAGAGCCTACCCTGAGAATGTTTGAGGCAAAAAGCAAGATGCAGCATCAGGTTTCAGTCTTCAGTAATATAAAACAGCCATGTCACTTGGGCTTGATACATGACACACTATTCGTTTATTAGCTCAATATTAAAATAAGCTCTTTTCTACAGTATTAAATATAAGAATATGGGAGGGGTGCTGTTGCGTGGCTGGAAAATGGCTGCTCCCTGAGACAGCTCTGACAAAGGCTAAACATATCCTGCCAATTAATCCTGTACCAGAGGTGTAGACCCCTAAAGGTGGAGGCAGAGGCTTGAGGTGATCGGGGGTCCGCCTTTGAGATCTTTTCCTGGCGGCATGGACCTTCCCACCCGGGTGCCAGTGCCAGCCTACTGCAGCAAACTATGCCAGGGAGTGCTGTGCTCAGCGAGGAGAACCCATGCTGCTTGCGGGCCCGTCCTTATGGATCGGTGCGCCTAGGAAATCTGTTGGGCCCAGTGCTTGTGTGGAGCCTGCAGCCGGCATGTCTAATGAAGATGCTGACACCCGACACACTGGGAGCGGAGGAGTCCACCTCAACCCGTGCCGGACCCGGCTGCCTGCTTATAAAGTAAGTGTGTGGGCCTGCTCTCTGGGCCTTCTTGTGGACCTCTGCCTTCCTGGGCTATCATCCATTGCCTGGATTGGGATTACAACCCGAACTCCTCGGGTGAGGGTGCTCGGTATCCGGAGCGCCTGGAATGAATGAGAGGACCGAGCTGGAACGCTGCGCTGTGTTACCTGGGAATATTATCAGTGGCCTGTGAGTGAAGATGGAGTGTGGGCAATCTAGCATGACCAAAACATTCCAGGACCAATTTCAACTTCTTCGAGCGGACCTTAACACAGCTATGGGGGAAATAAAACAGGAGCTGCGGCAGCAGGGCGAGAGAACGGACCTCCTAGAGAGAGGACTACAAGAATTGGACAGGGAAGTAACGGCTAACAGTGCGTCAATTGAGATGCTGGATGTAGCTATGCGCAACTTGGAAATACAAGTGGAGGAAATGGAAGATAGGTCCCGACGGATCAACATAAGAATTAAAATGCTCCCTGAAACTGTGCAAGACAAAGATCTAAAAATAAGTGGCCCAGTCGATCTTTGCTGAGATTCTGAGGATCTCGCCTCCGGAGGAGATTGAGCTTGACCGTATACACAGAGTGGGCAGAGGGAGTCTGGGGCCACAGTCAAGACCCAGAGATGTTCTTGCGGCATTCGCCAGGTACGCCCAAAAGGAGGCAGTCCTCCAAGAAGCGAGGAAACAAGAGCCTATTAAGTATCAAGAGCACTGCATAGCATTATTCCAGGATCTGACGACCAGCACACTGCTGAAGAGACAGCAAATGGCTCCGGTCCTCAAGGCATTGAACGAGAGGGATTAACTAAAGATGGACATTTCCTTTTGGCTTGTTGTTCGAGTGGGGAGGAGCTCAGAGACGAATTACCACACTGCAGGAAGGCGCGGGCATACTAAATCTCGATATCGATGATGCTTCTACGAGCTCGGGGAGGCAAACGGCAGCAACTACTCCGGAAGCAAGGCCATGGGCCTGGTCAACAGTGGAGAGAAGAGAAGGAGGGTGAAGCTCAGTGGCAAGCTCTCTACGAAGAATAATACGAGCGGACCCGGAGAGGGGAGAAAAGCAGTACAGGATGGGTCTTAAATTTAGGATTGGTACGAGGGTGGTGGGCCACCAAAAGGTGTTATTGGCGGGGGGGGGGCACCCATCCATGAATCAGAAAGGGCGAATTTACCCGAGAAGGGGGTGGGGGGGGAGGCGGGAAGGGCACGCCCTTCAGAGGGGGGGAGATGGCGGGGAAGAGGGGACAGGGGAGAAGAGGGGATGGATGGGGAGATTGGGCAGCAGGGGGGTGGGCATGGTTCAAAATACAGGGCTCAGAGGGTGTCCTCACAGTTTTGGCAGGTTATAGGGAGCCAAGGGGGGACGGATGGAAAGCATCGCCACTTGGGAACTCATATAGGGGGGGAATTCCCAGACACTCCGGGCTCTTCACTGGCTGGGGTTTATTAATATAATCTTAAGTGGTTAACGCATAATGTGAGGGGCCTCAATACTCCTCTGAAAAGGAAAAAACTAGAACAATTTACAAGAAAAGAAAACCTGGATATTTTAGGCTTACAGGAAACGCACCATAGAACCAAGGATCAGGGACGCCTTAAACTTCGGGGATTTGACCAGATTCTGCATGCATCAGGGGGACCAGATCCGGGGGGGTAGCCCTGGCTATTAAAACTTCTGCGGGCCTCAAGATATCGGGGAGTATACGAGACAAGGAGGGCAGGTACATCTTATCAATAGGGACTTATCAGGGTAGACCGTATACGGTAGTGGTAGTGTATGGCCCGAATGTGGGGTAAGAGCAATTTCTGAGGCAGATCCTGGGATTGGTAGAGGAAAAAGCTCAAGGGCACATGATCTTAATGGGCGACCTCAACATAGCATGGGAGAGAGATTGGGACCGGTCGGGTCATTTAAGGGGAGGAGGTGGGGCAGTGATGTCAGCGGACCTAAAGAATAAGATATGGGAAGCAGGATTGAGGGATGTCTGGCAGGAGATCAAGGTAGTGGAGGAGGGATACACTTACCTGTCGGGGGTCCACAGATCTCAATCCAGAATCGACTACATCTGGGTGTCCTTGAGCTTGGTGGGTAGGGTTCAAGAGGTTGTGACGGGACCCATTGGTATAGCGGATCACAAAGTAGTCTCAATGGTAATGTACTTGGGCCCAAGAGAGAGAGGGGTATGGATGTGGAGATTCCCGGGACACCTCCTCAGAGATCTGATAATTCGGCAGAATCTAGAGGAGAAGATTCAGAACTTCTTCACTGTCAACCAAAGGGGAGAGATAGGAGAAGAGATGAGATGGGATGCCTTTATGGCTACGATGCGGGGGGGAGTTAATAGCGGCAGCGGTACACAGGGAGAAGCAATTGAAGGCGCTGGAAGAGCAGTTGGAGGAGGAAGAAGAGGAAACAGCGAGACGGAAGGCGGGGACGACACCGTCCAGGCCTTCTATGAGGGAATACCGCAGGGCGTTGGGACAACTGGAGGTTCTTAGAACCAAAAAGGCGGAAGGGGCTCTCCTGAGGGTATGCCCACATTACTACGAGAAAGAAAATAAAGCGGATGCCCTCCTCGCGCGATTACTAAGAGGGGCCAAGGCCAAAAATGCGATCACGGCCATAAAAAAACAGAATCGGGGGACAGAGTTACTAGATAAGAGAGGCATTGGCAACTTTCTACGAAACTCTTTATCCATCGCAGAATCCCTGGGATCCGTTGCAGGAGGATTTCCTGGACAAGATTGAGTTGGAAAGGATCGGAAGGGAAGCAGGGGAGATGCTGAATGGGGAGATTAGAGAAAAGGAGGTGCAGAGGGTGATTGGGGGTTTACCACTGAACAAGGCACCAGGCCCCGACAGCTATACCGCGGATTTTTATAAAACCTTTGTAAATATTCTGGCCCCACAGCTGACCTACTTTTTTAATACCTTTGGGGAGACAGGGAGAGTAACTCCCTCCATGGAGGAGGCTAGGCTCACCCTCGTTTTGAAGCCCAATAAGAATCCTGAGGAGCGAACATCCTATAGGCCTATTGCACTGATTAACATCGACGCTAAAATCTTTACGAAGGTGCTGGCGAATAGGCTGGAGGATCTCCTCCCGGACTTGGTTCACCCTGACCAGGCAGGGTTCGTTAAGGGTCGGCAAACTGCGGACAACATACAAAGGATAGCTCATCTGGTAGAAAGGTCACACAGAACGGACACTCCCGCGGTCCTCCTATCACTGGACGCAGAAAAAGCTTCCGACTGCGTGGAGTGGTCCTTTCTGTTTAAGGTGATGCGGAGGATGGGTATCGGGGGACATTTTCTGCGTATGGTGCAGGCCAACTATCAGATGTCTAGCTTGAGAATAGCGGTAAATGGAGCTATGTCTAGGTCTTTTGGAGTGAGTAGGGGTACCAAACAAGGGTGTCCTCTATCCCCCATGCTTTATGCGATTTATCTGGAGCCTCTATTACAAGCGATTAGAGAAGCGAAGGGAATAAAGGGCATTCCATTCGGGGGGGGGGGGGTTGGACAAAAAGTGTTGGCGGCATTTGCTGATGACCTCTTGTTAGCTCTAACGGCCCCAGCAGAATCTATCCAGCTAAGTAGGAGTCTGTTAGAAACTTTTGGGGAGGCTTCGGGTCTCAAGATTAATTTCAGCAAATCAGAGTTATTGAACTTGACCCTAAAGGGGGAGGAGCAGGTAGCTTTGCGGGAGTCTACCCCGTTTCTTTGGAGCCCGAATGGAATTAGGTATCTTGGGGTAAGAATCACACCAAGGCTGGCAGGCTGGTATAGGGCCAATTACCCTCCCTTACTAAAGAACATCAAAGGGGATTTTCGCAGGTGGAGGAATCTCCCGATTACATGGTTGGGCAGGGTGGCGACGGTTAAAATGGTGACTCTTCCCCGCCTTCTGTACCTCTTCCAGGCAATTCCCCAGGTGGTCCCACAGGACTTTTTCAAGAAATTGGGATTGCTCACTAAAGACTTCCTGTGGGCTGGGAAAACGCCACGGGTCAGTAAGCAAATATTGCTGGCTCCCAGGCAGGAGGGAGGTCTAGCATTGCCGAACTTTCAACGGTATTATGAGGCGACGCACTTAAGAGTGGTCAGGGACTGGCTGCGGGAGGGTGAAGTCACACAAAACAAGCAATGGGTGGCAATGGATAGGGCTGTGGCACATCGCAGTCTTGCAGAAGTTCTATGGCTCCCGAGGCAGCTAAGACCTGGTCATATATATGAGAGCACCATTACCAGCTTGATGGTTCGGAATTGGGACAAATTGGTTAGAAACAAGGGAATCACAACCTTCCCCTCTCCCTTCACACCCCTGTTCCGTAATGGAGAGTTTACCCCGGGAATGGAAGGAGAGGCCTTTCAGCAGTGGGAAGAGGGAGGATGTAGATGGCTGGGCGATATGTTCCGAGGAGGGGAGATGCTCTCTTTTGAGGACTGTAAAAAGGAGTATGGGGTGCGGGAGGGGGAAGAGACTCCGGTATGCGCAACTGCGCCACTGGGTTATGAATCCTGTGAATAAGCTGGCGGCCACAAGGGGGAAAACGCGGTTTGAGAGGTTTCTTCTCTCGAACGATGGATCCAAAGGCCTTATATCCACTTTATACAGGATATTAGACGAAACTCTGAACAGAGGCCCTTGGACGTACATGCGAAGGTGGGATCAGATCTTGGGTAGGAATATTGAGCGGGAGGAGTGGGAAAGTCTATGGCGGACAATTCCCAAAGTGGCGAAAGCCTCTCAGATCCAGGAAATGTGGTACAAGATTATGTTTGGGTGGCACTATACACCAGCCAGACTTAGGGAGATATTCCCTAATACCTCTGGGAACTGCTGGAGAGGATGTGGGATGGAGGGTATGGCACTGTCATGTCTCGCTGGCACCGCGGCTCCCTTTGGCGGCGCTGGAGAGTGCAGACTATGTCTTTGTTTCCCTCTCCCAGCATGGTTCCTGTTACTATGGGTAGCGGTGCAGTGTTTCCGTCTTCAGTCAGACGTCCTCTGACGTCACCACGCTGTTCCAGGGATCCCGGATATGGTGCAGCAGAACCACAGCTCAGCGCGTCGCTTCTCTCCCCAGACGCTCCGTAAGTTTGCAGCTAGGGTGCATGCTACCTACATCCCCGCCTTTAAACTTACCTTCTCTCTCTACCTACCTACAGACTTGTGTCCTTATCCAGCCTCCCACTCCCGACATCCGAGACTCCTCAAGACTCTTCATTAGTCACTCCCTTCCAACACGCTGGGTACTGCTCTTTTCTCACTCCTGTCTGATTTTTCTATGACTATACTTCAGCTCATACCCCGTTTGTTTAAATTAGAGTACAGAAGCAGTCAGAGTCGCGCGAATAGAATCCTTCCTGCGTTGAAGAGCGCCATACCGAGGACGATTGGATCCATCTTCGTTCCGGCAGGGTTTTCTCCTCCAGGAGGGTTTCCCTGGGATCCCTCACACAACCCCTTTTTTTCCTTTCTAGGAGAGGGGAGGTGTCAGGGTCCCTAGGGGACTCCCCAAGTGCCTCGTTGATTGCTGCACCATCAGGTTAGTAATTGAAATTCTTACAGGCACAGTATATCTGGTGGGTATGCCCACGCGTTAGGCCCTTTTGGTTGGAGGTTCAGAGGGCTCAGGAGCAAGCATATGGGCCAGGAAGTAGCAGGACTCCAGAAGAGACTTTACTGGGAGTGGGGTGGGCTGCTGGGGTAGGTGAGCCTAAATCTCGAGAGAAGGCGAGTTTAATTCTTGTTCTGGCTGCTATGACAGTAATAGCACAGAGATGGAGAAGTGGGGAGGTTCCTCTTTTTCAAGATTGGTTACGGAAAATCTGGGACATTGTGTCTCTTGAATGGGCTTCGTACGCAAAAGACAATAAGCTACAGTCCTTTGCAGGAGACTGGGAGGAAACCCTGCTCTTTCTAAAAGACGATTTTCGAACTGGATGGCGTCCTCAGCGCCTACGACTATTAGACTTGGGGTGAGCGCTGTTAAAGGATTAATGGATGTGTCGAATCATGGATAAGGTGGAACCCGCTGCAGGGAGGGTGGGGGTGATGGGGGAGTATTGTTGGGATTGTTTACACGAGGCACTCTGGTGTATCTGAACTATGACATTCTCTGCCAACGGACAAAACGAAGCTGCCTTTGGGTGGGTGATGGGAGGAGGTGGGGGGAGTTTGGAAATGTTCTTTTATTCTCGGTGTTATAAAACCAATAAAAAGAAGTTTCCAAAAAAAAAAAAAGAGGGAGTGTGGGCTTCTGTGTCTGTGCAGCCTCCTCGGACCATGTGTGGCCCTCCCTGATATTAGTGGTGGCAGTCCGCCGTGGTCCTGTGTTGTGCTATACGTGAAGCCCTAAGGGCATTACATGGGCTTTGATGCACTGCTTAGGCCTGCACACGGGCCCTTATATGATATAACATCTTATGTAAATTACATCCTGTGAATCTTGGGCTCCCCGAGGCGGTTTTTGCTAATAAGTTATCAATCAACCGACTGCTGCGTGGACTGGAGGGTGACCATGCCCCTGGCGCTCTGGGCTCTGAATCTTTCAGTGGCCGCTATCCGTCACTCTAGTATGGGTAATCCAAAAAAACAGGCCAAAATAAACCAGTTCGCTAGGGTCGATCAGGAACCTCCCCTTCCTGCTGAGATGCCGGGCCCATCTCACCTGGACGTTTCTGCCTTGAACCAGACATTAATGTCCCTGAAAAACAGCACCGATGACCTTTGGGCCAGAATAAATGCTTAACATGTAAAGTGGATGTATCCTCAGTTCGAATTGATAAGCTCTGTGGCCATATGACTGAGGCGGAGCAGAAGATTCGTAATGGGGAGGATAAAGTGGTGGTTTTGCAACATGAGGTTGGCACTCTCCAACAAACAATCAAGAAAGTGGTGCTAAAAATGACGACCTTGAGGGTAGATCCAGAAGAAATAATATCCATATAACGGGAGTGGCTGAGTCCACGCCTGATGGCAACATGGAGTAATTTGTAGAAACATTACTCAGGAAGGTCCTGGAAAACCCACCGGTCACAAGCATGTTCATGGTGGAGATTGCACATAGATCTCTAGCAACTAGACCTCCCCCTCGGGCACCGGGGAAAGCCATCACAGCTAGAATGTTCAACTACCGAGACAGAGACATCCTGCTGAGTGCTGAGTGCTGCCAGAAATAAGAGAATTGCACTGGGCCTCGGCGATCATCCGTCTCTTTCCGGATTTCAGCCTGCAAGTGCATGACCAAAGAATACTTTTCAAGCAGTAAAAAAACATCCTGCGAAGAAAGGAGGTACGCTATCCAATGTTATTCCAAGCCAAGCTCAGGGTGGTACATGATGGCAGGGTATCCTTTTTCACATCTCTGGAGGCCGCAGAACGCTTTGCACTGGATCCGAGGAGTTCTCCCGGACGAACACCTTAAGGTTTAAGTTATCCTGTTATGCTCAAAGCGTTATGGTACTCTAACTATGGGAGACTATGTGTCCCTCTGCAGCAGGACCAAGGTATATGGGTCCTGTTTGAAATTGGTAACAAAGCAACATATCTCGTATTAGGCCTTCCGTCACAAGGAGCCAATCCAGCCGCTGCTATGCTCCCCATGCCCAGTGGCAAGGAAGTAATTGTTTGTGGTTACTTGATGGGGATGATTAGGGTGAGGGAGGGGGGTCAAGGAGCCGGTAAGTTTAGGTTTCTGGCGTGGGCGGGGGATAGGTTTCAGGGGGGATGAAAGAGATAAGTTGTTTTGTAAAGATGTTTGGGTTTGGGGTGTTGAGTTAGGTCGAGTAACAGTACGAGCGAGCACTATTGACTCACGAAGGGAGGAGAGGCAACCTTCCCCTCCAGATAAATGCCAATGGGGTTCAACGGCATTATATGAGCACCGGTTGGGATTTTATGTCAGACCACAGTATGGGAACCCTAAAAGTCGATAAAGAGCTGTTTCGTTGTTAACCTGGAACATATGGGGATTTACCAATTGTAAGAAAGCACGCCTGATCACAAACAATGTAAAGAATCACAATGTAAATATTTTATGCTTGCAAGAAACACACTTGGCACGGGATAATAGGCTTCCCAATCATGCAAGGTGTGGGTACACAGGTATTGCTCCTCCTTTACTACACATTCATTTGGGGTAGCTACGTAAATCCACTGATCGTTAGAATTTAAACTCCATGATCAAATTGGGGACGATGAGGGTTATTAACTATTATTGGCTGGCGAGAGAGTGGGGTTGTGTGCCCTTATCCTGAATATATATGCTTTGAATAAGGACTGCCCAGACTTCTTCCAATGCTGTGCCAATAACCTGCATACATTCCCGTACTAGGTCGTCGTGTGGGCGGCTGATTTCAATATTGCTATTTCTCTGGATCTGGATAGATCCTCCACAACCTAGCTAACCCTTCCTAGAGCAGCCCAGAAATGGGCCGCCATAGCTGAATATCACAATCTCCATGACGCCTGGCGACTGTCACATCTTACAGCTAGGGAATCTTCCTTCTACTCGGAGGTACACTGTAGCTCTTTCCAGAATAGCCTACGTCATGGTATCATCTGACTTAGCTCGTGAAATTATGAGGGCTCTCATACTCCCCCGGACCCTTTCTGACCACTCACCGGTGTTGGTACAATTCCTGGGCCCCCTAGGCATTTGCACTGGCGCTTCAGGGCTCGCGCCCTAGAAGACACGGTATCCGGCAGGAAATAGGGCACGACATTCAGACCTTTTTCCAGGTAAACGTGGGTTTGGTGCCCGATTCCAGGGTTGTATGGGAAGTCTTTAAAAAGGTATATATGAGGGGGTGTTGCATGGCTAGAGAGGGTGGGGTCTTGAAGTCCATACATAGATCCATATTTATACTTGAGCAAGAGATCAAGGGCTTGGAGTTGCAACAAAGGCTCCTCAACTCCCCAGATGCGCAGGCTTGACTATGGGTGAAAAGGGAGGAAATGGTCCTGATGACGGCTACAGAAGAACATTTTTTTGGGGACCCCATAGTAGCAGCAGCTTTTGGCGAGGAGGACCACCCCAGCCGAACGTTGCCATAGTGGAAATGGAGGACATGGAGGGAAACATTACTAAAGACTGTGAGAAAAATAACTATGTATTACGCGACTTTTACGAGCAGCTATATACTTCCTAAATGACTGCTGGGCATGACTCTGTCTGGTAATATTTGGACAGGGTCGCTTTGGGATGGCTAGACCTGGCCTAAGGGATGTCCCTGAATGACCCCCCCCCCCCCAACGAGGAATTCTGTAGAGTGATCCTTTCACTTCCTAATGGTAAGGCACCAGGCATGGCTGGGATCACAGCAGAACTGTACAAAGCATACGCTGATCTTTTAATACTGCACCTGCGCAATATGTACGAAGCAGCCAGTACCTCAGGTGTACTTCCCGAATTCACCAGAACTGCCCTTGTTACAGTGTTGTTGAAACCCACTAAGAATCCTTGCAAGTGCTCCTCGTACAGGCCGTAGAGTAATTAATGCGGACAATAAGATCCTGGCCAAGATTAAGCCTGACAGACTACTCCCATATATGCTCGCTCTGGTGCTCCCAGACCAAGCGGGCTTCATCCCTGAATGCTCCACCTAGAATAACCTGCAACGGCTATTCACACTCATGCATAACATGAACCCTGAAATCCCAATTGCTGTGGCCGCCCTGGACGCCGAGAAGGCCTTCGATTCAGTGAAATGGCCATTCCTGTTAAAGGTTCTTCGGCAGTTGGGTATCGGATTATCCCATCTCCAATGTGTTTGGTTGTTGTAAGCATCACCCAGGGTGACGGTGTATACTAACTGTATGCTGCCTAACTATATCCATCCAACGCGGGGTAATAGGCAGGGATGCCCTTTGTCCCCTATCCTTTTCACCCTGGCGGTCGAACCTCTGGCCTGTACCCTATGGGAATATGATGAGCACAGAGGGGTAGAGATCCACTTCCATCTCTCCATAATCTCACTCTATGCAGACGATATGTTGCTCTATGTGAAACACCCCATACAGAATTTACAATCACTAATAGAGGAGATTTGCCAGTTCGGGGACCTTTTGGGTTTGTGGATTAACTGGGCTAAGTCAGAGGTACTCCCGCTGACTGCTAGTGTTGCTCAGTCCGACATTGGTGAGGCCTTCGGTTGGTGATCACAGGGTATTCGAGATTTAGGAATTTTGGCGTCCCCATCCCCGACAGAATTGCACAGAGAAAACTATTCATTTATACATTTATAGCAGCGCACAAAGCACAGGCGCACCTAGGCGCTTGTTACACTGTCAAGACAACGGCACATCGGTACACTGACGATCAGTTGAAAAGGTGGCTTTTCAGATTCTTTCTGAAAGATAGCTAGGAGGGTTCAGCCCGCAGGTAGGGTGGACGTTTGTTCCAGAGGGTGGCCACCCGAACTGGGAAGCTAGCTAGCTCCTCCTCATTTGCAATCATATCTTGGGGTCTCCAGGCAGTGTTTGTAGGCAAGGCGCAAACTAACTATGTGACGACGTTCAAGAAACTGGAACACTGGGTTGAAGCGTGGATCCTCCTTCCCATCTCCAAGGCAGCCCAAATATCATTGGCTAAAACTGTGATCTTCTGAAGCTTCTATACATATTTAATAATGTCGCGACGTGGCCCGCAGTAGGTTTTTGGCCCCGGTTTAAGAGCTTGATGGTCCAGCTGGAAGGCAAGTCAGGATATAGTACAACACTCTGACCTTGCCATATGAGCAGGGGCCTATATTACCCGGATCTGTATACTTATTTCCTAGCAGCACAGATACAATATTCTGTCTGGTTGTGGTCCCCTTCTGCTGAACTCCCACACATAATGCTTGAAAAAGTGACTTCACAGCCAAATGACATAAGAGGGTTGCTTTGGGATTGCCCTGAGAGAAGGGTGCAAACAGAGATACAACCAGTGGCAATCACCTGCAGAGCCTGGGGTCAGATACGACGTGTGGAAGGACAGGAGGTTTGTCACTCCCCAATATATGCCATATACCAGGTTTATAGAATACCACTTAACAATGAGAAGATTTTTCAACATCATTTTGAAAAGTTGGGGTTTCACATTTTGGGGGAGCTCATTCAGGGTGGAAGGTTCATTACATGGGAGGCCCTAAGTGACAGAGGGGAGTGGACGGCAGCGACTATGCTGTTGTACTTCCGGTTGCGATAGGTACTTCACAGTTGATATGGCCAAACTTCCAGCACGCATCTGTAACTTCCCCAATACTTCTAATATATCACGGCTCCACCGACCACCAAGAAGCCGGTATCCTCCACATATAAAGTTAATGCAATCACAGAGAGTACCCCATATATGTAAAACAAAGTCAAATGGTAATTGGTTTTAGGGAGGGAGCTGACGGATGAGCATGATCTGTATGCAAATGCGTAATCTGTCCTAGAACAATAGCCTCCAATGGATTCATTTGAAATGTCTGCATGTACTATTCCCCGACACGCCTGCATGGGTTTTACCATGACAATCCCCCCCAAACCCAGTGCATTAGGTCTGGGTACAACCCAGCTAATTTTGTCCATGTTTCCTGGAACTGCCTGCAGATTTTTCCATTTTGGGTTAAAATAGAAGCAGCAGTCTCCCCGATGTTATATGCTGAAAGACAGTATCCCCAGAACTGTGGTTACTGGCCCTGGTTGAGGGTGGGCGTCAGGCTGAGAAGAAATTAGTGGGGATGAAATAAGTGGTAGCCAGATCCTTAATAGCCAGGGCATGGGTGAAAGAGGGCTCCTTGTTTTCAGGAATGGGTGAACAGTATGAGTATGTGTGAGAAGAGGGAAACTCAATACGCAATGACACTACCAGGTTGCATTAGACCACTGGATTACTGAGCCCTTACAGAACTTATATGTCCAGGGATGCGGAGGACCCCAGCCTTCCCCTCCTCCCTGGGAGGAGAAACCAGGAGGTATGGCACGACCCTTGTTGCCTGTTCAGGAATAGAGAAAGTGGGTAGCTCCGAGCCGATTTCTGTTTAATATTGATACTCATCTGGTTGCTTTGTTTGGGGCATGGAGGGGTATTGTCTTGGCTGCCCATTGTGAATACTGTATGTGCAGGTTGGCGTCTTTAACCCAAAATGTTTATCGCTTATATATGACTTGCTCATATGTTCTGTGCTGTCTTGACACATTTAGGGGTGTGGTGGTTATTTCAGTAGTGTTTGTATCCCTGTAGATTGTGTAAAAATAATAATATAGAAATATACATTTTTTTTAAACTATAAGAATATGAGAAGATTGACGCATACAACCTATACATGAGTCAATTAACTGACAGTTCAGTGAGTGAACACACTTAATTGTGCTCTTAATGATCCAAGTGCTTGTCGCTCGACTCTGGAGCACAGCTAGCTTTAATATAACAGTGTTTTAGCTGCTGTCCAAAGAGACATAACTTAGTGTGTTTCCCAAGATGCAATAACAATGAATTCATTGCAGCTCCATAAGTGTTGAGTATGGAATTACATTCTTTAACAGATGAAGTTGGCAAGTACTATTTTGACTGGTAGCAAATTGGTTATGGATAACAGGTCCATTTTATCTCCGAAGAAACTGAACCATCAGTATAACTAAAAATGTGATTTGGGGAATAAGAGGAGACTGCTAATAAAGAGTGTTAGGAAAGATTTCTTAATTGTGGGTAATTTTCCTTCCATGTGGCAACCCCTAAACGTTTTGCTGTTGTTTTCACCATGATCTAGACTTTGCCAGAGAAGTGCAGCCTTCCGCCGCACTCCTCTGGGCTTTCGCTCCATTCTTACGGGGAAACTGACATGCCCTTAAGACAGTCAGTACCGGGAAACGTTGTTTTCCGTAGTTTCCTTTATCATGTTGCAGCGTTCGCGCAACATGGCACAAGAGGGCACTGTAAGCTAAGTTACTGCTATCTTGGGTCTCTAGTCTTCTACAGGCCCTAAATACTCTCTTTGGATTGTAAATGAACGGTGCAAGTGAATCACGGACGGGATTGGTGCAAGCGATCGTTTGTGTTTTTGAGCTCCTTTTGGCGTTTTAAGCGCGTTTCTCGCACTTAGCCCAAAATGGTGGCCTGGCTCCCAAAATGGCCAGACCACCATGCTCTTTGTCTTGTCCGCTGACTGTCTTGCCCCCTTCACCTCCCCCAGGTCGAGCCGACCCGGGGCCTTCCTTATTTGGGCATGTACTTTCCCGCGAAACACAGATGCTTTCGCAGGCTTCTACAGGCCTGGTGTGTGCCTCCAGGATGGGGGCTGGGATGTCTGGTCCCAATACACATCCTGGGCGCCAGAGAGTCTAGGGTGGTGTGAATGCCTGGGACCCCCGTGGTCCGTGATAAGGTCCACAGATGGTGTGAGTGTTTTATGAGCGGATCTCCCATTGGGTCCCCTCCGTTTTGGCGCGAAGGGAACCGTGGATAAGAGGGGGCTGGAAACGCCACTACCATGTCGATCTCCTGAGTTCTCACGAACAAAGGAATACAGGAGCCAAGTATCCTGCAACCACGAGGCTGAACCGAGGAATCGCTGGTGACCCGCTGAAGGACTGCTCCTCTGCACTGCTGTCGCTTTGTGAAACCCTTTCTACCTCTGATCGAACGAGAAGGCCTGTACTGGTACTTCGACCCTTGGAATAGTGGGAACAACTATTCTCGGCATCTTCACCATCTCCTGCACGTAAGCTTTCGGAAGTGTCTCTGGGCCATCCAGCAGACTGACCAGCCTACCCAGGAGCCTTGCTCTGTAACCGCCGTCAGGTGGTGTTGCATTACAAGTCCTTGTCACTCTCACACGATTCGTACACTTGGCATTCCCAGGTCTGAAGTGAGTAGTGTACATTGGGCTGAAATACACACTGCCGCTCCGTTGCCCTGCTGTGGTAACAAACTGTGCAGGTTCACTGCGTTTGGGATGCCCTCAACTCAACTTCTGCTGCTGCGGAATCTACACGACGACGAGACGTCCGCTGCTCCTATCTGAACTTGCCAGCACTGAAACGGACGCGGAGAAGCCTGGGTCTGCTTGCATCGGGGACCGGTGAGTAGCATAGCTAGGAACTGGTCGCCCTCCTGCAGGAGCCCATAGCTTTTCCCCGCTGTGTCAAACAGCACGCCTTTCCATACTCGCGCTCTGCTTCTGCCCACAGTGGAGGCTGCGCTTGAGTCGCGGAGCTCTGTTCATCTTCATTTGTTCACCAAACTAAACTGCCTGATTCCCTCAAAGAGACTCCCCTTTTTGCCAGTTGGCACCAGCGTGTGCAGGTACTTTTGAGCACAAGGCTCCACTCTTCGTAGGGCTTGGACTTCCTTTTAGTTAGGTGCCTCTGAAGGCGGACTGGGTCTAATTATTATTCGCACTGCCCGTTTTCCTCCCCATCTAGGTGGTCTACACATTTCGTGCGTCTAACTCGTTAGACTCGTTTGTATTTGTATACATATTGTATTGGTTTGGTATGTGTTGGTTTACTTGAGTTTTATTGTGATTTCTCGCTACGGTCAATGTTACAAAGGCCTATTAATAAATGTGCATATATTTTTTAATACAACACCTGTTTGGAGTCATTTGTAAGTGTCCTTGCTTTGTGTGCTCATTGCGGGCTTTCAGTCACCCTCACCCCTCTTGAGACCTAGTCTTGACCGCCGCAATCGCTACCCTGATTGGTCTGGCTTGTCCAGAGGTTACCCTGTTCCAAGAAACTAGGTTGGCCTTCTGAACCTCTGCGCCGCCAGGACAGAGTTCAGAAATCCGTCTTAACAAAGAGCTGTGTTGGTTTATGCCTGATGATGTTACCAAAGGGGATTGCTTCTTTCTTTAATCAAGGTGCAGATTGATGACATTTTGAGTGCTCATGCTAATATTATGGGCTATCTGGGAGGTTTTTTCACTTAACCAAGGAAGAGTCTGACGACCCAATCTACCCGTGAAACCCCATGGTACGATAGGGATTGTAGATGTGCAAAGAGCCTTGTAATAAGGAAAGCTAAGCAGGTGGCCAGTGATGGAATCATGGCTCTATGAATAGCGAGGAGCAGCTACCGTGCTATTATTAAGGCCAAAAGATCAGTGTTCCATAAGGACCTGTGGGCGTCCCTCATTCAAGCAATAAATTATAAGAGTATGATAGGTTTTTGGGAAATCATGGGGAAGAGCCAGACAGAGTAGCCATTTACAGGGGGTAATACCAGCAGCGTTATAAGTAAACCACTTTGGGAATTTGTATAAAGGGAAAACCAATAAGCCTCGGGACACCAGTACGGCCCAACTAGCGGCACCTTCCTCTCCCCTGATTTTACATGAAGGGGATGTTTGACTGGCGATCGAGTCTATTATTATTATTATTTTTATTATTGTACCCATCTTCAAGAAGGGGGACAGAGATCTTCCTACTAACTACAGACCCATCTCCCTTCTTGATGCTGGGGGAAATAGGTTTGCAAATGCCATCCTGATGCATCTTGAAAAATGGATTCTTGAGGGTAGTGTCACCTACGGGTGGGCTTTCAAAGGGGAATCAGTACTGTGGATCAGTGACTGCGACTACATCTAGTTTATGATAAATTTGTTGCATTGGAAAAAAAATTCGTCAATGCTATTTTCATAGACCTTAAAACAGCCTCCAACATAGAGCTGAGGGCAAGACTATGGTCTACCTTGGAGGAGCTGGGTAGTCGCTCAGTACTATTAAGTCTCTTTATACAAACAATGATGCTGTGATTAGATGCAAACTTGACGAAGCTACATCTCATATGGTGGGAATTGAGATGGGATGTGCCAGGGCTCCATCCTGGCCCTCTCTCTCTCTTCTGTGTATTCAATAATGGAGTGATCAGCAGGCTGTAGGAAGTTCCAACTGATGCAACCACTTTGGCCAGTGACAAAATGCCAATTTTAATGTTTGCAGACGATGCAGTCTTAATTTCTTTGACATCAAAAGGGCTACATTGATCCACTCAACAGAATTCTTCTCCATAACGAAGCTGTGCTTTGGCAGTCAACAGCAAAATGGCTGCGCTGGTTCCTTGGGGCACCATTGCGTCAAAACTGCAACTTGCAGCGACAACAGGATGGCTGCACCATCTTGCCAAACACAAAATGGGCGAGTTGGAACAAGGAGCACACAGAGAAAGGTGCCAGTGTGTTCTGGGGTGCACCCAAGAGAAGCGAATCAAAGCAGCCCTGCTCTGCTGCTTGCAAACCCACAGTTCCCAGTGAAAAAGGGAAATATTTATGCATTAAATGCCACTCTGATGCTTTTTCCTCTGATTCCTCATCACACTATTTTACTCAGGAGACACTGCCATGCCCATTCACATTGTGATCCAGCAGACAAGAGCAGTATCTTTGAATGACAGGCTGTTGTTCAGTTCTGAAGGAATCAAAAGAAGGTTTATTTCAGCCACACGGAAAACGCTTTACTTTTGGGATACAAAATATCAAAGATCAATGCGTCAAAGAGGCCCTGGCTCCGGGCCCACGTCAATTTCAGTGCATCTGTGTTTCAAACAAATTGCTGCCTACCAGAAACTAACTATGGCTACAAAACAATGTGGAAATGCAGAGGGAAGAGACAAACCAAATTTGCAAGGAAAATGCCAGCTGGCTTCACACATGTAAAAATGGGCTTTTGCAAACCAGAAAGAAAAAAGCCTGTTTTAAAAGTACCATGTTGAACAAAAACGTGCCTGTGCCTAGCAATGTAAAGGGGGTTGTTGGTGGGAAACATATAGGGGATGTTTTATCCAACAGGTTTGTTTTGATCCAGGACAAAAGAAAATAAAACATCGGCTGAATTTTGCAAGCTCCAGAATAGGCTTTTCCCTGCTGGCTTAGCTAAGGCTTCCCACAAAAGGAAAGCACCATAAACTTTTAGGACACTTGGCTGATAATTACTAGGTTGAAGAACTTTGACTGACCAAGACAAAGAAAGTTCACATACACATCAGACTTTTGCCTGGGCAGAGGCCTCTCACAATAGAAATTCTGGGACACGAGGATGTGAAAAAGAAAGTCATACCTCCCTTTGACTTCTACAAGAAGCTTCAAAGAAAAGCTCCAGGACAACCCTGGACTTAGGAGGATGGCCTAGAAAGTCATGACCATATTTGGAGGACAATGTTGACCATTTGGTTTAAACAGATATTTTATTAAGAAACTTTTCAGACTTTTATCTTTGTAACCGGACTTTGCAGAAATGTAAAAAATAAGTTTTAATGTAATTTCGGGGGTTTAATTTAAGACATTGTAGCTTTCACTGCCATATTGGGAATAGAAATGACAGAGAATTGGGTATTCCACAGAAAGTATAAAGTATACCTGATGCCACTACGAATTTCAATGCTAACATGCATAATGATAATCCACACACATCTATAAAGTTATAGAATTTTAGACCAAATATTTCACCCTAAAAATGACCAAAAATTATTAGAAGGGCGAAACAATGTCTTACAGACTGCAGGA
Organism: Ambystoma mexicanum; assembly: GCF_040938575.1. Classification (NCBI taxonomy): domain Eukaryota; kingdom Metazoa; phylum Chordata; class Amphibia; order Caudata; family Ambystomatidae; genus Ambystoma; species Ambystoma mexicanum. Next base: position 134,660,160 of record NC_090941.1, on the reverse strand, counting down.
GTTGGACTGGCATGTGCTGCATACAATTTGTAACCTGTTTATGTATTTTTTTAAAATGCTACCACTGTACAAATGTGCCATTTATGGCAAAACTGGATTTTAGATAAAGTAACTGTGCGAGGGTCTGGACATTGTAAAACTCGCATCATGAATCTGACAGCATGCCCTTGAAACCCAACCAACCGAGGGCAAGGTGTCAACCATTACCCCTGACCAATCCAGTTTAGAGGCGTGCTCAGCTAAGCCTGCCCCACCGTATAGTTCTATCATGTCACCATGCTTTATATAAAGGGTGGCTGACAGGACTCTGGACACACACTCTTTCCTGAATTTCCTGCGCCTGCATTCCCGATTTCCACATTCATCTTGCCAGATTCCAGATGCCCCTGCAAAGGCCAAAGCATAGCCGATTCCAGATTCCATTGAAAGGCCAATGCATAGCTGATTCCAGACCCCACTGCAGGGCCAAAGCATTGCTGACCATCCCAGAATGATCCAACCTTGCAATGAAAACCCAGGGCTACTGCATTTGTGCGTCCACATGTGCCTGGTGTGACTAAATTGTATTTGCATGGCCCCATTCATTGTAAACTCACAGGACTCCTGAGGCTATTGTAATCAAAAGAAAGCTAACATGCGTGTCGTGTTTCTAATCGGCAGGCATTTAAGCCATTCATGGTAAATTATCCGGGACTAATGGCCTTTCAAAGGGACTAGCAGACAGCATGTGGAATATTGTCATAGGCAGGATAGGGCTGTTCTCAGAACGGGGGCATTAACTGAACTGTCTTTAAAACCCATGTTTTGGAAACCTGCCAGCGCAGTGCTGCAGATTTTGGGAAATGTGCAAGACCCGGCTGCAACTGAAGACCCCAGGACATTTAAGACTGCTGAAGAAAGAGGCATTTTCCTTTTAAAAAGAGAGTTGATTCTATTAAAAATTGGGGCAAACATATATTTAAATACAAATTTGGTTAGTCTTTATGTAAAGGCTTGTAACCAGGCAGGCTATTTTTTAAAAGCATAAAATATTAAAAGTTATAGAAGAGGATTTCTAGCGCTATGAAGATGCTCAAGGGGCAGATATGTGTTTGTGACGCTGCAGTTCCAAGTGTTTTTAGACCAGCTAGTTTGCAGGATAAGCCAAGTGTTTTTACCAGCTATTTAATAGGCCGGATAACCAAAATACAGGCGTTTTTCTATGGGCAGGGCAATATGCAAGTCAGTTTATTTAAAGTTTGTTCTAGAATCTGACACTATGTATTTTTATTCAACTGTGGCAAACAGATATTTTTAAACAAAACATGCTTATTCTCAATATTAACTGCCAGCCTGTATTTTTGCAATATGCATTTTATGTTTGTTGTATGACAGTTTTGGAAAGTTTGCTCACGGAGGTTCCTCCAGCGGATGCATTCTGTGTGTGTATAAATGAAAGCCTTGGGGCTAGCTACACGTGGCTTTGTGAAATGGTACACAGCATGTGTTTATTAATTGCTAACCACTAACCAAATCAAGCAATGCGTGTGAGAATGTTTAAATATCACATGCTAGTTTACAGCGCTCTATTTCAGTTAAGCAATGCAGTATTTGAAAGCACAGCATTTGGGCTCTTTAGCAATTTCTGGTATGAGTTGTTTGCATTGTTCACCAAACTTAAATAGCACATGGCTGGATATTATACTGCTCACCGCTGCAGCACTAACCCTATCGCACGGCTGTTGTTGTCAATTACGTGCTGATCAAACTATCGCGACGCACATTTCTGCGGGGCAGTGTTGAACATTTACAATAGCCAAAGTTGAAATACATTTTGATTAACTTGGGTTCAGAAGGTAGCTCAGCATGTTAAGCACATACTGCCTTGAACATTTACACACACCAATTTCAGCAATGTGTGGGTGTGCGTGTGTGTGTTTTTAAAACACTAATGTGCGTTAGATACGTAATATTCATATTTCAAATTTGCTGGAGAACACAGTTGACGATCAGGGACAGTGCAGCCAATTGGACCAGTGCAGCCATTTGGACCAATAGGGACAGTGCAGCCGTTTAGACCATTAGGGACAGGGCGGCATTTCAGTGGCGATCCTGTGGCTGTCCCTACTGGTCCAACTGTCTACACTGAGCCTGATGGTTACATAGTTGCTGTTGTGTTGTTTTCTTAACTGCGTGTCATGATTTTAAAATATAACGTCGCCTTTCATAAAAGAATTTCCGGTTTGTAAATGTGTCACAGATCACACAACCGGTTGACATTTTTAAAGCCGCTGAAACTCAATATTTCACTTTGAGCCAGGATATAAGATCATAACATTAGAAGACACCGATTCTAGCTTTCGCTATTTTTATAGAAATGGCCTACAACACCCGGATGGCACAGGCATTGCAATATCTGCATGTGAATTGTAGAGCGAGAATCAGCAAATCATGGATGGCAGAATGGAGCGTGGATAGTGCTTTTGGCAGCCGGTTCAACAAATTTTGGATGTCCCGAGGTGAATGGAATGATACAACCCTTTTTTTCCTGGGGCTTTTGAAGGTGCTGGGACAGGGTCTGTCCTTCACACATTTCAAATGGTTCAACGACCCGTGGATGGGGTCCGACAGTGCGGTGACAGCGGTAAAGCCAAATGGACCTGGGGGGCATATGCCGCAGAGTTCTTCGGTGAATTCATCAACAGTCCTGCTTGGCTCTCTTGGGATCAACAAATCAAGAATCTTTTAAATGCCCCAAGGATGGGTCATCTTGGCTGTAGATTGTAAGGGCCCACAGGGCCTCGTGTCGGGGGGGGGGGGGCCCTAGGATCAAAGTTGTTTCTGGTTCGACCATCAGGCCCGAGGAAATACTGGGGGGCACTGAAATGTAGAGTTCTTTTTTTCTTGTTGTTTTTCATTCATCCAAAGGGACCCGAAGAGTGTCTGGGGGGCCCTGACGATCAAAGTTGTTCTTCTGATTTACTAATGGGTCGATGGATTGCCCAGGGCCCCAACGAGCAGAGTTGTTCTATTATTTTTGAAAACATGCGTCATGACACCGCTAACAAAAGCCAACCCAATTTTTTTTACAGGGGTGATGGATGGGTCACTATATGCTGAATGATTTATCATAACTTCTAAAGCTATGTTGTGTGTGATACATACTACATGCGTTTTATACAGTTTTCAAGTGGTATATCATGCTTTTTATTTACAGCTTTGTGCTAGAAGGACAATTCATTTCTAAGTATTCATGTAGCACTTCAATGTCAGATATAGACGTGAAAATATAGCAATTTTTGTTTTATTAACTGCTAAAAGGGCTAAACGCCCGTTGTGATTTAACCGCGCCCGAGAAGCTCGCACTTAGATGTCTGTACATGTTTTGTTAACGCTCAAGTATTCATCACTATGAAAATGATAAAGACCTGTAGAGTCCTCTTCGCTATTAACACAACAGCTACATTTGTTGAATTGTTTTGAAGTATTTCGCTAAAGTAGCCAAGAGTGACATTTAGATGGCCCGGTGTAGAAATGAACACTTATCTGGAGTGTTAAAGTATACAACTTTTTAGCACTCCCTATAGGGCAAGAGGCAAAATAAATGTCTGGTGCTATGGGACCTTTTCATTTATGAAACACTGTTTTTGGTGGTGAAGCTTATGAGAAAGAACAAAACAAACAGTTAAAATGTACAACCTGTAATTCATTGTCGGTAGGAAAAAAAGTGATTTAAGGAAGGGTCTGGTGTATTTAGAAAAATAGAGTCAAGCGTGGTTATGGTGTAACTTTACTGCTGGAGGGACTGTCACATTCTTCATAGTTTGTTTTCAATATAGTGATTATAAAAATCACTTTGTATTCTCAGTTATTGTCTGTAAATATACTTATGTCGGGCTTTGTAGTTATTAAAACCGCCTCGTCATCGTCCCAAAACACTTAGGGTCTAAAAGGCCGCTATGAACCCGGAGCATCCTCCTTGCACACTAGCAAATCCACAGGACTTCCGGGGGGTGTTCGCCCCCTCGCCGTGGCTATAGCTGTTCATAATAGCCGTTTCCGGAATAGTCTCTTGGAAGAGAGCGCGGAGCTCCAGAGGCCTCGTGAGGGAGGGGCCACCGGAGAGCTCTACGCAAGAGCGGGACTCGCCAGCTCTCCAAAGCTGCTAAAACTAATTATTGAAGTGCAGTCTCAGTTGCGATGTTGATGCATGGAGACTGAAACATCCTGGCTCCCGCGTTTTCTCATTCTATTCATCTGTACTCTACTTCCACTCGCGTACTGACAGATGGTTGGTATCCGATATACTCTTAAAAACCATTGAACAAATCGACATCCTACCTAGGACCTTCTCGGACCACTCCCCGGTCACCATTTTATTGAAGGGGGGGGCGAGAACAATGGAGGTACGCGCCCTTGGATACTGAAGCCGAACACCTTGTTGGACCCAGTGTTTGAATCTGAATTGGGCTCCAACATTTACGACTTCTTTACGTTCAATACTGGATCGGTGGAGTCTTATGCCACTCGCTGGGAGACTTTTAAAGTCTACATTTGTGGAGTCGCACTGGCTAAAGAGGCAGGGATCCTTAAAGTTATTCAGAAGTCCATTGCTGAGATCGATTTCTTACCAGGCTTGAAGGCCAATAAGCTGCGTCCCCAACCACCGCCAGCCTGGGTGAAATAGGGACAGCACTGGATACCTTCCCGACCCCATGCTGATCGTGAGCGCAAGTTCTTGGACGATCCCGAGAAGGCACATAGATATGGGAGGCAGAGCGCCTTGGCCGTCTATTAGATAGAATGATCCGCCAGCAGAGAGGGGCGCCCCATCTTCCAGCAATTGAAAGAGCGGATGGCTCCATGGCCCTCTACTCATGATGAGTTTTGCTCCTTCTAAGAAGCACTCTATACCAATATCGACACTGCCCCCGCCACAGATTTTGAATCTCCTCGACAGCCTACCACTATCAGTGGTATCCTCGAAAACCAGAGAGGCCCTCGACCGTCCGGTGTCAACTGAGGAGTTATCCAGGGCAATCGACTCACTATCGTTGGGGAGGGCCCCCGGCACAGATGGATTTAGCACTGGATTTTATAAAGGTTATAAGGGCCGCCTGGTGGCGGAGTGGGAAAAGGCATGTACGTCGGTAAACTTCCCCCCTCGCTCTGTGAGGCGGTAATTTCAGTACTACTAAAACATAATAAGCCGGCCACTAAGTGTGGCTCCTACCGGCCCCTCTCCCTCATTAACTGACATTAAAATACAAAAAGACGTTCAAATATTTGCCAAGGTACTGGCACCATATATGTCATTCATTGTTCATCCCGACCAGTCGCATTTCATCCCTGGGCGCTCCACTGCCCTTAATCTGCGTTGTCTATTCGTCATCATGGCCCGAACTGACCCAGAGGTGCAAGCCGTGGCAGCCACATTAGATATGACAAATGCATTCACCCCCGGTCTCTTGTGGCTGGTACTAGAGAATAATAATTTTGGTCCCCACTTCCTATCCTGGGTGAAACTATTGTATGTGTCCCCTGTTGCCAGGGTCCGCACCGAAGACCAATGCTCCACCCAATTTAGGATAGCCAGGGACACCAGACAGGGCTGCCCCTTCTTGCCTCTGATATTCGCGTTAGCCATCGAACACCTGACGGACAGGATTCGCCAACTAAACGCCAACAGGGGTATAAGACTCTTTGTTGACCCCCAAATCATTTCACTCTATGCGGATGAAGCTTTACTTTTCATTAGCTCTCCTGATGAGAACCAGCCCTTATATTCGAAGACGTTATTCTTTTTGGTGAATTGTCTGGGCTGAAGGTTAACTGTACTAATTCCACACTATTGCCATTAACGAATGCCACTGCGGTCCCTCAGGATCTTCGTGGGTTCACCTGGTCTCAATCAGTGTTAGCATACCTTGGAGTAGTGGTTGCGCGCCACCAGACCCCATTATATGTTCAAAACTACAGGGATTACCTCTACTCCCTCACCCAAAAGACTACAGATTGGGCCAAAATACTGATTACAATAGCCGGGAGGGTGGCTGCTCTCAAAATGATAGTCCTACCACAACTTCTATATAGATTCCAAAACGTCCCACTTTGGCCCGGTAGTGAATTCTTCAAGTCACTGACCCGAACGGTTAATGCCTTCTTATGGCACTCGGGTGCTGTCCGCCTGAAATTAAACACGTTAGCTATTCCTTTTGTGCAGGGTGGGTTCGGCACCCCTAACTTCGAGCTATACTGGATTGCTGCCCAGGCCCATTTTGCTGCTTTTTGGTTTGAACCCAGTGGCCCCCTCCTGCCCCCAACTTCAAGTTCGAGCGTCTTGCTGCTGGTGATCTTGGATGTTCGCTCTCTGGTTCTCCCTTCCGTAAGCCTCAAACTAGACCCCATTGATCCCACTGAGGTCACGAGGATGGCATGGCTTAGACTGTGGAAACTGGTAGACACCCCACATCCATTTCATGGCAAATTCCCCTTGTGGAACTGTCTCCCCGAGTGGATGCCGCAATGATTTGCCACTGGTCCGAGAGGGGCCTCAACACTATATGGGATGTATTAAACATGGGAACCTTTACGGAATGGGTGGACCTGCCGGAATCCCTGAGGGAGCGCCCCTCCCTCCCCCCCCAGTGGCTGCAATATGCTGGTTTGTGCCGGCCTCCCAAGGCCAGGCGGCCTGATTTCCCCGCTATTTCCCCTGATGACTCATCACTATCCGAAATCATGATAGGCACCACCACGAAGGGAAAGGTCGCTAGGTGGTATAGACTTCTCCAAGGGAGGATTGGCCGCTCATGGGACAAGCTTTGGGTAGCGTGGAGTAGGGACTTGAATATTAAATAACTGATCAAAAATGGGAATCCATGTGCGCCCGTATCCAAGAAGTCTCCCTTAACTCTAGATTCAAATTGGTCCAATTTAAAGTCCTCCTCAGATACCACTACACCCCAGCTAGGCTACATCACATATCAAGGGACCGGCCCTCCGGGTGCCCCAGATGCACAACAGACAATGCTGACTATATACATATACTTTGGTCCTGTCCAAAACGTTCTTCATTCTGGGACGAGGTATGTAAGGCCATGTCTCAAATACTTGACTGCACCATTACACTATCCCCGTTGACTTGCATCTTTCACAAATTCCCCCACACGGGCCGCAATCTCAGGAAACTAGCCGGTCTATGCATGCTTCTCGCGACCCGCTGTGTCTTGTTGCTTTGGATGCGCCCTAGTGCTCCCACTTTTAACCAATGGCTTCAGGCTGTCACTTGGGCTTCGGACATGGAGGAGCGCTGGTCTGTCGTGCAGCCACCATCGAGTAAACCCACAAACATTTGGGCCCCCTTACGATCCTATTTATTCTCCTTAACTGATGTAGAGAGGAGTGACAGAGACGGTGTATAACCCTCTGACCCTTGTTCAAGGATCTACGTATATACTGGGTACCCGCCTCACTAGTTGTAATGTCCGTTATTCCTTCTATCGAGACCCTGTGAGGTCAATTTGCCCGATTACGTACCTTCTATGTCAGATGCGGATGGCTCGCACAATGATCGCTGTTCTCTGGTGTATTGTCAAGCAAAGTTAAACAACTTTTTTTTTTAATTATATCGAAGTCCATATCAAAAAGAAATCCAACCCATATCAAAAAGGGGTAGGGATAAGGACAACCAGGGGGTGTACCCACCTGTCAAAAATGTTATATTGGAAAAAAGCCCCTCCCCCCTCTATAACTACTCTTACGCAATCTTTAAATCAATCTCCAAAGCAGGGAAGTTAGGGACTATCCAATAGTGAATGTTACCTTTGTTTTCATATGTTATTAAAGAAGATAAATCTGCTGGGGGGCAGGGGAAATCACCTTTGATTTAGTTTTCAGTATAAAAACGAGCACCTCAAATTTCAAGTTAAGGTAATATTTGTTGGCTCTGCACATAACCTAATCGATGCTAAAATATATTTTATTATGGGTCAAGTGTGGCCCCTCTCCTGCCCCCCAGGGGTGACTTGGCATTTATAATAGTGAAAGAGACAAGGTCACATCAAACTGAAAATAGTAAATGGTGTACATTGTACATTATATTAAAAGAACACCGGTATGGCAATTTAAATATTTCAGAATTGGCGCTGAGAAAACGTGTGTCAAATTGGAAGTGGGCAATAGGCAAGATGGGCCAACTATTTCAGGACATAGGAAGGAGTAGTAAGTGAGGATTATGGCTTCGTAGAAACAGATTCTCCAACACGCTGATCTACAGACGGCACCTACCAGCCACTGGCCAGACAAGACTTGGAAGCCTAATATCAATCAAGGTCTGCAACTTCAAATCATGCTGGAGAGTGGACCTCCCACGCTGATGAAGCCATGGGCGTGTGGACTACAATTGTGGGTGCAGAATTAACACAAAGGGACGCTGCGTGTGGCCGGTTTAAATCAATTTGCTAAAAGGCAACATTTAAAATTATTCATATTCAATATTTCCACAGAACATAACTGTCACCAATGTTATACATCCGTTCGCTAAAAGTAAGCAAGCCACCTCCATGCAATTCCCCTTTCCCGGCGCCACCTGATTTCATCTTGTGTGGGAGAACATGGTGATCAAGCAATTCGAAATGAAGGAAACGAGGCTGGTTAAGCATATTATGAATAAAAGCAATACTTCAGGGCCATTCTCGTGAAATGCATTGTCTACACCCTTGACCCTTAACAGTGATAACTGGAACTCCAAGAGACAATACAGTGGATACAGTTAATGCTGCTGCAATTGCTGGAAGCTGTGGCACCATGTGCGCAGATGTACACAAGCAGGCAGATGGGAAACATGTGAAGGAAGGCATGACGTATGTGTACCCAATCAGCTTCTTACTTTGCATTATTACTAGGAATGTTACCTTTCTCGCGATATACCCTACTAGTTACATGTTTTTTTTAAAGGATTCGGGTTTTTGTCATGTGATTTACTTTTTCTTCTTTCGTTTGTGTTATTAATTAAATCGCTGGTTGAGGTAAAAGTCATTATTGAAACAAAATACGAGACACAAAGTACATTTTAGTCGTCAAATTCAAACAAGCAAAAAAAAAATGTTTCTTCACGTTTCGTTAACTTCAGTCAGAAAAAGTAACAATTTTCATTCACTTATGAATGGGTTTCCCGTCCCGCATACGCTGCGTTTTTAGTCACTGAAAAGCAAAATAGACTCACTCGTCAGCCGAGCTTTAGACAGCCTCAGGGTGCAGCTAGATACATCAGTGATTTCTGGTAGCGTGTTCCATTCCTGTTCTGCAAACAGATGGAGAGTGGATTCTTTCGCCAGTGCAGCAGCTACATTGTCGATTTTCACAGTCAGTACAGCTTTGTCACCTAAACAGATGAAGACAATGGAGCAACATTGAAATAGGTTTGTTAGAAATTTAGAACATTAGAAACCTTTCCAGCTCTTAGCAACGTAAGACCTCAATGACTTATGTAAGATCAGAGGAACCTATGCAACACGCAGGATCTATAAGCTTAGTACGATATCTTGCAAGCTTCATTAATCCTAGCTATCTGCTCCATTACCACTCAATTCTTCTCTGTGTTTTTCAGTCCAAGGGGTAATACTGCAGCATTAAGGCCGAGTAGAAATAATGTGGCGCAACGATCCTTCATTTTACTATCACTAACAATGGTGCATGTTGCTGAATGGAACGCTAGGATGATTAGTAGAGAACTACTTATTAATCCCCACACTCAGAGGCGTTGCTAGGGGGGGACCAAGAGGGCTATAGCCCCTGGTCTTTTGGTTGTAGCCCCGGATAGAATCTCAGGAGCTACAACCAAAATGCCAGCTAGCCCCCAGTCCCGACAGTTCTGGCATCAGCATAGCGCGGGTCTTTTCCAGACCTAGCAACACCCCTGCCCACACTAGTACTAAACCAGCTGTGAACCCAATCAGTAATCTCAATCAAGAAAGGTAAAACGAGCACAGCCCAAAAGGTAAAGCTCCTTCACCACTAACACAGGCCATGGGCAGGCTATACTCTTTAGGAGGGGTGTGAGATGGTACAGAAACAACACAAACAACTATAGTACCAAAAAAAAGAATGCCCAGCCAAGGTTCTAGAGAAATAAAAAGGGATGTTTAACAAAAATGCACACAACTAATAAAAACACTACTGCCCCCATCCTACAAGGCAAACCACAGATAACCTAGGCTTTAAAATAAAAGGGTGTTCTGGGCTTTTAGACATGGGTGGTCAGGCAAAGAAGTTATTGAATATGTCTTTCAAAAAGGTAAATAAGATGTACAAGTCACTCAGGCCCTTTAAGGAGGATCAGAGTAACCAGGTCACGTTAAATACTTTTTGTTCTAGTCTTTTAGGGCCCAAAAGCGTTTAGCCAGGCTTCTAAGTGCTTTTCCGCAGTCAAGTCGGCTTCAAGACAGTTGTAATGCTTGCCCAATGGCAAATTGGTATCAGGAGGATAGAGGCGGAGCTCCCTGGTCAAACAGGTCATGTTGGCAGTGGAGTGGGCGGAGACAATGCTTCCGCTGAGTCGAGTCATCCTTCCATCATTTCAAAATGATGCTTCTGTTGGATGGAGTTGGCAGTCAAGACATGGCTAGTCTGGTGCTTTCATGGAGTCGAGCCAGCTGTCCTTGCATTCAATGGTTCGAATCGGTGTTGAGAAAGCTCGAAATGCTGCTAAGCAGATCGAAGCACTTGGTAGTGCAAAAAGCATCACAGCTGGTCCAGTAGAGATTCAAAGAGTCGAGCACAGGCAAGCAAGCTTAAAAAAAAGTGTTTGAAGGCAGAAGGCAGGCTTTTGGCTGCTTTCTGGGCTTTGTGGAGACAGAGACGCAATCAAGGGTCTCAAGAGTAAGGTGTGGCCTTTCCAACTAGAAAGGTTTTTACAGAGCAGTTGTAGTGTTTTTTCTCCTTCATTGAGCAGGTGATGGGTACCAGCCATCTGAGTTGCAGTTGTCCTTGTCCTGTAAACTGGTTAAACCAAACTTCTGCATACGCTGGTAGCAGCGCCCAAATCCACCTGACTCATCTACGCTCCCAGTACAGTGCACCTGCAGATTAAGCACTGATATAAGGCTAAGGGAACCAAGCCTTCCATTCAGGTGGTCATTTAGCAACAATTGGCCATACTTCCAGAATGAGTGCACTGCAAATATGTAAAGAGAAGATTCCCATGACGAAAAGTCTCAGAGCCTAAACTCAGAGATGGCTTTGAGTTTTAAAAGTCTCCTCAGTGGAAGGGATGGCAAGGAAGGCCACCTTTGCAGGATTGGGCCACTCGTCCAAAAGCTCAGCTTCATGTAGTATCGGATGACCTTCTTGCAGGGCATCAGCGTCAACAAGAGCAAGCAACCACAGTTTCACTTACAGCTGTGACGATTCATGGGATCTCGTCACTTCTCTCCAGGGGGCGCCAGAGGGAGTCATGGGGAAGCCTTTCTGTGTGAGTTGAGGAAGATGCAACCACTATGCAATATTCCCCATAGGGGTGGTGGAAAGTGGGACATCACATGGAGAGACATCCTGGGGACAAGGACTCCGGTTCCGTGATGGAACTCCATAACCCTCTTGCCTTTGAAACTTTTAACATCTGTTGAAACACACGTTGACACTACTACTAAGTGATGTTGTAGTGCTCCCTTTCTTCTTCCTGCAAGACATGATATCGTTAAGGTGAAGATCCACTATCATCAAGGAACTTATAATAAAAGTACTAAGAAGAAGAAGCTCCAAGGAGTTGTGCAAAACTCTTCCTTAAATATATAAAGTACTGAGAAGAGGTGACCCCGTGTAGGCATGAAGATTACATCATTGAGCCAGAAGAAGCACTTCAGTGTTCTGCTGGAGAAGGCCCAGCACCACAGCATAAAAAGTGAGGAAGGACTCAACAAGCAAGAAGACAACAGATGTGAAGCTTGTCCCACCCTGGGAGTTCGAACCGAGAGAGGAGACTGGAAGCAAACCAGCAGCTTCAAGGAGGTGGCCCATGGGGTACTGCAACGGTGCAGAGACCGGCTGGCGGGGTGAACAGCAGAAGCAGAGCAGGGTTGTGAAGCTGGACGAACCACAGAAACAGAGCAGAATCTTGAAGAACGCAAGAAGAGCGTTTGAGGCGAATGCAACAACACGACACACTGGGAATAACTGGTGAAGTACTCCAACCAAGACAAAGATAACAGGAGTTATGGGAGACACGGTAAGGGTTTGGGGAACTGTCAAGAACTCAGGGGTGATATCCCTCATTTCAGTACTTGCCCTAAGAGTGAGGTGACAGGGAAAGGCATTAGGAGTAATCTCCCTCGTCCCAGTACTTAGCCCAAGAGTGAAGAAAGTGTGTTGATTGAGCAGAGCCTCGGGAGCCCTCATCACAGTAATACCCAGAGAACCAAGCCGGCACACTGGGGCTGACAATCAAGGAGGAAAAAGGCAAGAGACTGGCAGGGATAGTTTCCATAAATATCAAGCAAACTTTCAAAGTAAGGAATACATCAAGAGTAAACTTCCATGTGACAGTGGTGACAAGAGTCCTACATGTCAAGAGTGCCTCGGGAGTTAACTCCATTGTCAAGACAAGCAATTCAACTTGCAGGAAAGAGATTAAAAAGAAGTCCAAGTGTAATTCGGGAGCAATCTCCCCTGTAGTCAAGATACAATTAGCCCTAAGAGGGTATCAACAGTAATGAAGAAGAATTGAGAAAAGATTAACCAAGCTGTTCGTTAACCCATTGGAGGAAGTAAAAGGACTTTTAAAAACCTGTTCAAGAGAACATCAAGGATCAGTCTTGAAAACTTGCCCAAGTAGACCATTTGCCTGGTCCTAGTGCTTTTGGTAAAACAGAACCTTTTTCAATAGACTGCTATTGAATCAACTAAGAATGGTTGGTTTCACCTGGTCCCAATAAGAAGAACCTGGAACATTGAGTGTTTTATTTCTTAGTGACAGGTATAGCATAGTTGGCTTGGACAGAAGAGGGTACCTTTTTGTTTTTGACAGACATTCTGATGAACACCCAAGTATTTTCGGTTGAGGCAGGGACAACCTTTCAAGAGATGGGGAAAGACAGGTGTACTTTCTCTGAATCATTAATAAACGTCTACAGCCAAAATGAGAACACCTGGTCAGCCTCCTTACTCCAGCCACCTTACCCCATCACGCCACAGAGCCCAGTACATCCCTTGAGGCCTGGAGAACAGGGGGAAGTGCCAAGACATGTAAAAGAGGAGGCTCTTTTACTCCTTGGGTCCCATGAGCAAGGCACTCAAGAACTCCAGCCTTGCTAGAATCACTAAGAAGAGCCTTCCTAGTCAATCAGCTAGGGAAATATGGCAAACCCTCTGGCCCGAAGGAACAAAAACAGGGGGAAAGGGGAGGAGGGGGGGCAGGAGGGAGTCCTCACCCTACACTGGCAACAAAGACTGAGAAACCAGAGGATATTCCCACTCCTAAAACCCCTGGATCCTCTTATCAGGTGGCCAGGGAAAGGCCATTGCTCTTGGATACAGATTCTGGGAGTGGAGAAGCAAGGGAGGATCACCTGGGTGGAGAGTGCTCAGAGTTTCGGAGTGGGGCACCCTTAGGCGAGATATGGTAACCCCCTTTCCTTAATAATGACCTACCTAACCCTTCCCCAACCTTTATGGGCTACTACAAGAAGACTGCCCCCCTCATATGACTGTTCAAAGTACTGGGACGAGGACAAGGAAGAGAAGACACAGAACAGTAAACTCTATACCTTTCTTTTACCACTCTGGTACTGAGATGAATACGATGCCTGCAGAGAGTCAGGCTTGTGCCTTTAATCATGGCCAGGCAAACCTAAGTAAAGCCACATACCTGTTAACTAGTTGCAAGTGTATAAAATGCGGGTCAGGAAGCGCAACAGGGAGGCTGCGTGGGAGAGACCAGCAGAAGGACCTTTATGCGCGGAGGCAGCTATGGTGGGACCAGCGCAGGAGCCAGGTAGCCGGCAGAGACCCAGACGAACTTGTGGCCCAAGGCAATTGCAATGTGTTGTAGCACAGTACTGGGAGCCTCCAATGCACAGCACGAGCAGCAGGAGCTGCGGGAGAAACCTGGAGAGAAAGGACGCTGTACGCGTCGGGAGAGAACCCTCTCCAAGTGCTGGTGTGCAGGGAAGACTGCCCGGTAGGTGAGCAGGGCTCGCATCTGAAGGCCCCCCGGCCTCACAGACAGAGAAGCTGCGAGGGCTGTCGGAGGGAGCTGCCATCAGCCAGCAAGTGCCAGAACACCAGGCACCGGGGCGCTACAAACAGAAGAACGGTATTTGAAACAAATGCAATATATGCCTATTGAATATCGAACCAAGCAGAAACTCGAAACTACATATAACAAGTCCGTTATAAATACTGAACTATAAGAAAATGTACAATTGAGCATAACAAGTGCATCGTAATTACCGTACTCAATAGATCATTTCAAATTAAGTCTCATTAATGCAATTTAAACACCAAACTGCGCCTAGACCAGTGAGCCCTGAATGAATTATGAAACAAACCAAGGAAAAACATTGTGAATAAACTAATGAAGTCAACCAGAAGGAGGACCAAGTTAACCTCAAGTTTTGTTGCACTTTTGAAAGACTAAAATAAACTTGGCGGAGGTGAAGTCTTGTGGAAAGGCCCCCTGAGACTTTAGCAACTGTACCTGTTGTTTTATGATATGATATTTTATTTATATCGCGCTCATACACAGGTGTTTCAGAGCGCGACCAGGCAAAGGGAGGGGAACAGTGGAGAAAACAAACAACGATCTTACTAGGCCCAGTGACATTGAGAAAGCGCAAGTGCATGGGGAAGGGAAAAGGGGGAAAGTGCATGGGAGGGGGGAGAAATTGGAAAGTGCAGAGCATAAGAGAGGACAAGATAAATAAGTAAAATAAATAAATACAGTGATCATAAACAGTGGTAGTGCAGCCTGTGCGTGCCAAGTGCAAGGTTAGTCAGATAGGGAGTATCTGATCAGTGCAGACAAAGAGTGGGGGGCCTGTATGGGTACAGATACAGGCCCCAGTGCAAGGGATGGCCAGGGGGCAGTGCAGGCGGCCGACAGGGTGAGCAGGTACCTGGGCCCAAAGGGCAGACGGTGGCCAGGTGCAGCATTGCTGAGAGAGAAAGCAGATCAGCAGGGGAGAAGAGGGGGAAAGGCAGAGGCGAAGAGGAAGGTCTTGAGAAGCTTCCGGAACAGTAGGCGGTTCTCCTCAAGTTTCAAGGTAGCAACTTGACTCAAGACCCCTTTATTTTGTGAACCAAGTTCTTGTTACTTGGGGAAGGGAACCCTGAGGATAATTTGTAACTGGGAAGGGAAGCTGAAAGAAAGCAGAGAGCCTACGCATTGTTTAGCTTTAGTTATGAGGGCAAGAATAGGTTTTGGACACAGAATGATTTTTAAGTTAACTCTTTTACTCTGACTTTCCTTAGTTTTGTTCAGGTATCCCACCTTAGTATAGGGCAAGTTAGGCCTTCAACCGTCCCGACATTTAAGTTAATAAATATATTTCTGTGTCTTGCTTCATGGTGCCTTCACACTTCAAACCAAAGAAGCACAAAGGGGCTCTGGAATATACCAGCAAGGGCGTTGCAGGCAAGACGTTTACCAAGACTCCCTTGTACAACTGATCTCATCCAAGTGGGAGCCTCCTACTAAAGTGGCATGGTACCTAAAGAAAAGGCTGTGCAGCCAGCTTGATGAAAAGGCCAGAAGAAATTGGATGGCGAAAATCTCACAGCACTGCATAGAAGTGAAGATGCTGAGATGCCAGTGGTCAACCCCTGCATGTGGACCTTCAGGGGGAGCTATGACAGGGATGACAAATAAAGACATGGACAGGTCATGGAACACCTGTCACAACAAGTTGCATGACATAGCGGGCCCAGTTGGTAAAAGCTTACAGATGGAGGAAGGACATCGACTGGACCAGCACATCCAGACAGGTTGGTCCCAGAGAGTTATTAGCCGGCTAAGCAAGTCAAGTTGCGCCTTAGCGGCAAAAGTTAGGAGATTCATATTAGTAAAGATGGACCCAAAATTGGTGGGACTTGGAAACTCAGAAGCGGCAGCAGCAAATTGTATGCTTCTTGGAGACTCGTTTGTCAAGGACATGTTGAAATTCGCAACACCTGTGCAGCTGTGGGCAAAGCTTTAGGATCACTTAGGAAGGTGTTTGCTTTTAAGGTTTTCCAAAAGACGGGCCGAGACAGACGCCAATATTCCAGCAGAAGATTGGGTCAGAAAATCCAGGCAGTAGGGTGATTATGACGAAAAGTAGGGAAATCTATGCAAAGAAAAGTATTCACAAAAAAGCGCTAGTTTAAAAACAAACGTGTGAGATGCAACCTGCGCACAACATCTAAAAAATACACCTGCGAGGAAATTTGCAATGTTTGCAGAGCCTATCTATAATTAAAATATATGCTGTGAAGGCATCATGAAGCAAGACACAGACAGACCTAAAGTTCAAAATAAAATACTTTATTAAAACAAATGTCAGGATGGTAGAAGGCCTAACTTGGCCTATACTATAGTGGGATGTCCCTACCTGAATGAAACTAAGGAAAGTTCAACTTAAAAGTCTGTCTATGTCTAAAACATATACTTGCCTTCAGAACTACAACTAACCAATGTGTAGGAATGTCAAAACCAAAAGGAATAGTGTTCAACTCAAAGTTCTAAGCTTCACCCAGCTCGCTGCTTTCTCTCAGCTCCCCTTCCCCCAAGTATAAGAAAGTTCCACGGAAATGTCTCAAGGATTACCTTTCTCCAATTCAAGGTAATACAGTTCAATATTGTTCAAACCCAAACCTCGGGGTTCCCTTCCCCATGTTCCAAGCAACACAGTTCACAGAAAATAGGCTTCGTTTTAGGCTTCGTTCTCAAGATCATACAATGTAGCTCCTCAAGTCTCAAGGTACCCTTCCCAAGAATTTGACTTCATCACAATGTCTGAGTTTTCAACATTTAGGGCACACTGGTCTAGGCGCAGATGTCAGACCAAACGGTCCACCCATCACAGGTCATGCAACCAGGATCCCCGACTTTCAGCATCTTGGCTTGGATGTGTCACTTCACAATCTTCTGGCTTTTCCTTGTCAGCCTCTTGGCTCTGCCATCCCTTGTCACACATCCTTTCCAGTCATTGGGGCCTGTCACTCTGCAATCATTCATAAAATGAAATTTGAGGGTGTTTTACTTACACCCACCTTCTTTTGACTCTTTGTCACACTTGTACCCTTTTCTGTAATTTGATTTCGCCTGGGCCTTTGGGTTATTCACTTTATTTGCTTGGTCTATTGCATTTAACACTTAGAATGTTTTAATTTCAGGGTTTCACTCAGTTCAGTGTTCAAAAAGCATCCATGTCCCTTATTTGTAAAGTTTCCTTCAGTGTAATATTCAATATGCATTGGTTTCACTGTATTTTAAAGTTCAATTCGGTTCAGTATTTAATAAGTATTCATTTCGCTCAATTGTAAAGTTCCATTCAATTAGGTAATCCATAAGCATTGCCGCTTACTTTTTAAAGTTCCACTTATTTGTATTTATTTTAATTTTATTGTGAATTTGTAAGGCGCTTATACATCAAGTAAATTAGCGGCCACAGGGCAACAAGGAGGGAACATGGGAAATATAACAATGAAAGAAAAAGGCAGACCTACTAGGCCTTGTAAGCATTCAGAACGTGCTAGTGCACACAGAGATGGGATGAGCGAGTGGGTTGGTATGTGCCAGGTGTATCAAGAGGGAAGTGCTAGGGAATGAGCAGCTATAAGTGCCTAGGTGGAGTGGTCAACCGTCAATAAAAGTGCAGGCCTGTGGTGACATACGCCAGTGGGTGCCAAGGCAAAGGCAAAGTGCTAGAAGGGGTGGAGGCGGTAGGCGATTGGGTGAGGCAGGCTAGGACCCGGGAGGACACATAAGGGCCATGGTCACAAGTCTCAGCAACTGTGGGATTTAGCAGATGGGGAGCAGGGGAAAAGGAAAGTCTTAAGGAACTTCCGGAATTTGAGGAGATCCTGCTCAAGATGAAGAGGAAGGGGGAGGCTGTTCCATAGGAGGGAGCCTGCTAAGGAAAGGGATCGGCCACCAGCTCGCTGTATAGGTAACCGCTTAACACACAGAGTTGGTGCCAGAGGAACGTAAACTTTTGGAGGGAGCGTATTTAGTGAGAGCAATTTATAGACAGTGGGGACCTCGGCCCCAGATAACCTTGTGGATAATGCTGCCAGGATGAAATTCAAATCCCTCTGCAACCTGCCGGAGGTACCTAAAGATCATTTAGCTCGGTATTCAATAAACCTTGTTTTCCTCAATTGTAAAGTTCCATTCCTTCGGCATTCAATAAACATTTTAGGAGCGCCCCGGTGTTCGAGCGTCTTCCCCTGACACTCAATGGCTCATGATGTCTCTGTCCAGTGGCTCCCTCTGCTTCTCCTTCACTTTTGAAGCCGGGAAACTCACCCTTTCGTGCTCCGCTCTCCTGCCGCATGTCTTTCTCTGCATGCCGGTCTGGAATGCTGCTTCCTGGACACGGACGGCGTCCTTTCTTCTTGGTGCTCTCTCACAGCTCCTGCTGCGGAGTACGGTTCACAGAAGCTCCCAGACAGCCAATACTTACATGGCCCCCTGGCTACAGGCTGTGTACGAATTCTGGGAAGTTTGCCGGCTCCCGGCTCCTCGTCCGGTGCCACCACGTCAGCCTCCTCTGAAGCATGGTCGCCTTGTGGTTTCTTCCACACAGACCTCCTTCTTGCTCCCTGCTCTGCTCCACTGTTCTCTTTTTATACACCTGCAGCCCCTTGGTAGGCTACAGATGCGGGTCTCTAATGAGACTTGCCTGACCATCGTTAAAGGGACATGCCTGAACCTCATTGCTCTTAGTTGTTGTCATCTTCCTCATCTCAGCACCAAAGTGGTAAAACGGTGTAGTGTTCATCACTCTTAGTTGTTTCTTCTTCGTCCCAGTACTGTCAAGTGTCATATATGGAGAAATTAGGGGAACAGCTTTACCATAACCTATAAAGGATGAGGAGGGTTTAGATGAGTCTCAGCAGGATAAGGGGATACCATGCCTCGCCTGTTTTATTCTTACACCTTCTCTTCTTTATCCTTCTTCTAATGCTTCTAGAGTGATACCATCTTTGGGCAATTTCTGGGTCAGTGAGACAGGGTTAACAACACCCCAAATCCACCTCTGGGATATAGGGTTCTCGCTGAAATGGAAATGTGGAATAGGGGGTCTCACCTCAGGACATCTCATTCCTACTCCCCAAGTATCCTCCACCCAGGAGATCCTCCCTCGCTTCTCCACCTCCAGGGTCGGGATCCAAGAGCGATGGTCCTTCCCTGGCCACCTGAGAAGGGTCCCAAGGGGTATACATGTGAGGATGCCCTCAGGTTTCTCACAATGCCCAAAGTAAAAGGCAAAGAACAAAAACTAATCATTTCAGTCACATGGAAGAATTCAGATAACTTTTAGTAAAATGTAGAACTGTTCAATCAGAGATGAAAAGCACAGCCTGTCACAGGAAAGAATAAAAACTGAATTTGGGTCTAGCATTGGGTCAGTTTCCCTTTGAAGGACTGAAAATCAACTTTGAATAAACATACAGAGACGTCAAACAAATAAGTTGTGAAAGGAGTGTGATTGCAAAGAAAAAGTTAGGTTATTCCGTTTTAAGCTGGATAGTGGAAGGCCTTTCAAGGCTGCACTGGAGAAATCGCTGCTTTAGGGAACTAGAAAGCAAATTGATATTTTCCTTGCACTGTCAATTGGGTATTCCATCCCCAGATCCCCTCAACAAACTACAGGAAAGGGGATGTGTTGCCTTCCCAGGAGAAATGAAATTCAAGGCCTTTAAAGAGGACCGCAAAAAGTTGCTGACTGCCTGGGGTTGCTTCTCGGGATACAGGTCTGGATAATAAAAAAAACAAAATCTGCCCATTTACATCTGCTATCTATTTCTGAGCCTAGGCAAATGTTTTATAAATACATTGACTTAATTTTTAAACAGGGGTCAGTAGTGTTCTCCTCTCATCTAATCTGATATTTCAACCAGAAAGGCCTCTCCTAAAGGTGGAGTTGCTGATGGTACTCTTTTTCAGAAGAGAATTGCCTAGTATTTCGGTGCTGGACTGCTCTTGTGGGTGGGACAAAGACTGATATGCACATGGATAGTTCTCCACTATGAAGGGTGCAGTGAACTAAACGTGGTTGTAGACCCTCCCGAGTGGATGAAATTCCATAGAACAGGGTATTTTACCCATGTTTGTTCTCAGTAGAGGGGCTCCCACACTCCTTTTCAATCTCTACTGAGGAAGGACACTTTACGCCTGGGAAGACTAGATGTCTCATCTAAGGGCACCCTGATCCTGGGATCACTCAACAGGGGGGGGAGGGGATGAAGTCATACATTTCCACAACAACCTAACCACAAAGAATGTTTACCATGGTGACAGGTCACTGGGTCATAAATACCCCAGCTCTGAACTAACAGTATGGACACCAGATGTTCTGTTGCTATGCAGAGGTACAGAGGATGCCACTTAATATTGCGTTAAGTGGACGGAAAGAAGTGACTGTTGAATTTTACATTTGGATTCACAATGTTGCTGCTAACATTTGAACAGAACCCCATAGAGACTTAAAAAAAAGTTCAGCTGGAAAAGACTAATTAGCTGGATACCAAACAATTGTTTTCATATTATGTTAATGATGTAAATTAGGCAAATATGGAAATCTACAAGCAGAAACAGTGCACGTTAGTGATCCATATATCCTAGTGTCTGAGCTCATTAACAACGGAAAATAGTGTATATGAAAGTATCAGAGCGAAAGAGACAAGAATGTGTAACCCAGTCCCCATATATTGTAGGAAGATGAAAATTGCATTATTTTGTTTGTCTGAGTGAGAGCAATGTGATGAGCTGATTAGTAACACGATCCCATATGTGGAATATGCCGTTATAGAAAGTTAGAAAAGTTCAATGCAGAAATCTCCCAAGATGACATCACATCAAACAGGAGGTTAACTGGGTTTGGAAGGTACGCCCATCAGACTGCCATCCTCATTATATGTCCAATGGCCATAGAGGGGCTGGGTTAGTGTGATGTCACTTTTGGAACAGTGTCCAATCACATACATTGACCATTTAGATTAGGGAAATGATACACACTTTAAGGGGTGTAGTTGCTGGTCAATAAACATTTAAACCTATAGATTCTAGGAGAGCACACTTACTCACTAACTAACCAATGGAAAGGAAGAAGGGGAGAAAGGAGAATTTCTAACAGACAGGAGAATGGAATAGATTGCCTTCCTTTTTTACCCATAATAATGATTATTAGCAGAGCATTGTAAGAGAGGCCTACCTGAAGTGTATGTGCTTCTGGAATTAAACTTTTGCTAGAATAGGTCCTATGGTGTGTATATAAAGAGATCCTCTAAATCCTTCTCTTTGTGACGATGTCTATTGCAGAAGAAGTATTTTGGGAGTCAAAAGGGCATCTCACAGTGTACATAGCTAGAGAATAGTGTAAGGTTATTCACTGGTCTCATCAACTAGCAGAGTCCTATTACCAGTGTTAAATCCAGGTGGAAAACATGATTATTCACTACCCATTTTCAATGTACACCTTTTTTCACATGAATGCAATAAAACCCCCACTGAAGGGAATTTAGCAAACATACACATTGAACATACATTTTCCTTTTTATAAGCTATTTACATGCAGGAATGTAAATTAGGTGGTATTTCAATTTAGTTTTCTAGAAAGCGGTTTGCAAGTGACATGTCTATAGAAAAGGGGGGGGTATCGGTTTTCAATAAAGGGGAAGTAGAGTGATTTAGATAGGCAGAGACCTTTTGATGTAATTGGGTTTTTAACAAATGCCTCATCCTGGACCCTTCAGCATTTTTCAATCCATGGTGCATGTGTGCCCAGGGTAATCAAAATGCATTTATGGTGATGGGTTTAAAAAGGTCTATTCAAGTAAAAGTGGCATAGAAAAGTGCGACCAGCATATTGACAGGGGTCATAATTGGGATTCATGGAGCTAGAAATGGCTCCTGGGTGTCAGGATTTTCCTCTGGCCAGTAGTTCCTCATTGTGGCTCAGGAGCTACTAAAGTCAAGTCTCATGAATGGAGTACCTTAAAGTTGCCAGAACCTGTTTTTTCCCTAACCTTTGGCATGCTCCCAAAAATGAACATGCCTTCAACCTTTCTATTGCGATGTTGCTCTGTCTTGCTGACCATTTCTGTTGAATATTTGCTAGAAGGCTTTAAATGTCTTCACGTTTTACGTTATTTCAATTGCTTTCTCTTTTATTTCTTATACATGTATTTTCTGTCAGTTCTTCCATCTTGCTGCTACCTCTCATTTATCATAACTCTGCCACTCCGAGATTAATGCACTTACTGCATTAATCTCGGTTACTGTCTTTTTACTGCCACATTTTTCTCCGTGCTGCCACCTGCTTATCTGCGTTGCAGCCTTGCTCATTCTCTCCTTCTCTCGACTCCTACTTCAAAATGAGGCGCCAATACATAATATGCAACAACTCGAACTTCCAAATGAAATGCAACAATAGTGTTGTGGCTAGTTCATATAAGCATTCATGCTTTACATTATAGAGAATTACGAATGCATACTCCCAGACACATAGATTTAATGTCAGATAGATATATTTGTCTGGCAGTGTTGGCTTGAGAAAGAATATCCTGGTAGCTGTTGAAGTTAAGCTACCCAGGCTACTTTAGGTCCTATCCAAAAGCTAAATAACTCAGAGCAATTTCAAGCCTTGTATTGATCATTTTTCTTTGTGGCACCATTTGAAATTGGAAGATCATAGATGCATTATTGGTTGTTCATTTACATTGATTTATTTCACTTTATTAATTAAAAAAGAACTTCTGTGCAACTTTGTACGTTTGACCCGAAAGGGCATGAAGGCCGTAGCAAATCAATACTGTTAAATTGGGGTCCAAGGTTCATAAAAAGAACTTTAATAAATGAAAATTGTGCGTGCCTGATTTACGATGGATGGAAAATTCCTTTGAATTAGATGTAGCCCAATGAAAACATTCTACAGAAATTAATACCGCTTTGCAGGAGTACAGAGATGATTAATGGCAAAACCTCCTACTCAGCCCCACACTACTACTAAACCGGCAGCAATCCAACAGGTGAAATGGACGCAGCCCGACAGGTTTACCTTTTTGAGTAGCGCAGGTCATATACTCTTCAGGAGGGATGTGAGCTTGTACAGATGCAGCACAAACAATAGTATGGGAGTACCAGCGTGCCAGATTTTGAAATGGAAGCATTTTACTCCCCATTATTTAAAGATGGGAGACCAATTATTGTTTTTAGGGAGTAACAAAGTAAATCCCAATTCTAATGGGAGCATTATATAAGTCAGTACAAATATTTTATAACAGAAATGTTTTGTAATATTTCTTGGCATATAGTTATTCATGCACATTAAAAGATACATCATTACCTCTTCAGATCAGGCACTAATAGGAGTTTCTTCCCATGGTGCAACATGCACTACTGGTCCAAACATATCCATGTAGCTGTGTCTGTGAAAGCAGGAATCGAGAGGTTTATGAGTCTGTTTCCTATTTTTCGTTGGGAGTGTTTTTTCCTTCTTTTTTATGGGGGCAGGTATTTGTCTATTTTTAGGGAGTAAAAGTGGCTTATGCACAGCTTATATGAAGGGTGGGTGGTACCAAAATAAAAAGTCCAATCACAGTTCTAAAAATAGGATCTTATTTAACTAACAAAAATACGGACAACAAATACAACAATACTGGCCCACCCATTTAAGGCAAAACAAAAAGAAAGCAGACTTTAAGAAGCACTGGCGGTTGGCAGACGGGAAGTCTGAGGAAATGATTTCAGCAGCAAAATGTAAAATTAGTGATGATGTCTCGCAAACAGTAAAGAAGGGGACCAAGGGAACAGGGCCTGTTCAAATATCTTTGTACGATACTTGTCTTTGGGGCTCAACAACGTTTTAGCCAGGCTTCTAGGAGTATTCCTGGGGCAGCGATTCTGCATTTGGTTAATGAACAAGCCTTGAGATTCAAGCAGAAATGGTACGTAGCACAAAGAAGCTTGGCACAAGCACTATGTCAGGGTTGGTGTAGTACATAGCGAACCGGGGTGGGCTCCAGGACCCAGCAAGTATTTCTTGGCTTCAGGGTTGTTGGGAGACACACTCCAGGGTCTAGGTACCCCTTTCTTCTGCCTTTGCGACCAGGAAGTTATGTAGAGAGCTCTTGCATGGCTCGGTCACCCCCAAGAGCAGTGTCCTGGGTACCATTTCCCTTAGCTGCAGTAGGCCTTGTCCACATCACTCCAAATGTGCCCTTCGGATGGGTATGGAGAAAAGCTTCCCACTTCCTTGAGGCCTTCTGTCTTTATGGCAGAGTAATGTATCACAAGTTCCAGGGGAATCCTTTTTGTCTTTAAGTGTCCTTTGCCTTCTGACATCATACCCAGAAGCCCTGTCCGCAGGAAGTGTAGGGGGCCCTAGCAGAAACCAAGATAGTGGAACCCCTCTCCTGGCATACCCTTCGCCCTGGGCTACTCTAACACCACCCCTTCCTGTGTCTGCAGTGAGCAGCAAAGGGATGGGAGAGTGGCTTTGTTACATCTGGACTGGCTTTGAAGCACAGATTCCCAGGGTACCTCTGTGGGGGGGGAGGCGTTCGCCTTCCTCAAGCGGATAAATACAGCAGCTACTAGACATTGACCCCATCTTGCTGAGACACCCATGCCAGACAGCTAATTCACATCAGCCATCATACATGGATGTGGAAGAGACTACTCAAACATTTAATCTACCTGGCCTTTAAAAAAAAAAACTCTACGCATCTCAAGTTGCTGCAGCATATGTCGCAAACGTTTTTTTTAAAAGAGCGACATATGCTAACATTTAGATTCTTGATGCCCAAAACAGTAGGGAACACAAGGGATTGTTTCCAACACAGAGTCTATTTATATGATTCAAACACAATGTTTAATTTAATAAATGTTTATGCAGTACATTCCAAAGTAATGGAAATTATTTCATTTGTCTATAATCATTTTGATATATCTCACCGCACATAGTATACTACTCCATTTTTGACTGAAACCACAAAAAATCTTGTGTTGATGTTCATCAGTGACAGGGATCTATATGGGCCGCACTCATCGATAGGCTTGCCAGGCCTGTGCAGCACCATGATGATAACCTCACGCAGTGAGCGGGGCAGGAGGAGAGGACGGCTAGACGGAGTGATTCATCCCAGACCTCCAGGAGTCTGGGAGCAAGGATGGCAACATGTTCCTGATAAAACTCAGGAGTAAGCCCGTCTGGGCCAGGAGCCCTACCCCTGGGAAGATTGGAGATTACCTCCACCAACTCTTCAAGCGAGATCGGTGAGTCAAGCTGATTCCTGGTGGAATTGGAGATCAGTGTCATGGGGATCTGGGCAAGGATGTCCCTCATATGTTGCTCAATGTGTTCTGGAGCGCAGCATAGAGGTCCGTGTAGATATCAGTGAAGATTTCTAGAATCCGCTGGTCTGACCATTCGCGCCTTGCAACACTTGTGTATAGGCGCGTTATAAATGGCATATCATATAATTGACGCATACCCCCGCATCCTTGATGGATACAATTAGGGTCTGCAACCCCCCACCTTGTTAACCTGGCAAGTGTTTTCCCGGGTCTAGCCCCCTCCCCGTACCTACGCGCCGCTAGCAGCTGGCTCAAGTAGCGCACCTCCCTGGTGGCATGTGCATCAAAGACACCGAGTTCCTTGTTGATTTGGGCTAGTTTGGCGGGGTCGGATGCACTGGCACATTCCCGTTCCAGGTCACGGAGCCTGGCCTCGGAGTGAGTAAGATCGTTTCTAATGGTTTTCAGCACACCGCCTCCCTGGAGATAGACATCCCCCTAATGTATACCTTAAATGCATCCCACCAGACACTAGCTGGGGTTGACTGTAGGGAACAGCATTCGAGGTAGGTAGTGATGTCGGCCAGTATGTCAGCTTTAAATCCTATATCTAGGAGGGCCGCAGATCTAAAACGCCAGGTACTACAAGTGGGAACTGGCAATCTGAGCTCAACCGACAGAGTAACGTGTGCATGGTCGGATATCGTACGGGTCAGTATTTGGGCCTCCCGGAACCTGCCAACCAACTCATTGGAAACCAAGAAGAGATCAATTCTGAATGAGCTATCATGCACAGTTGACTAGTACATGTATTCACGTAGGTGGGGATGGAAAGACCTCCAGGTATCACGGATGTCAAGCGCAGCACAATATGAAAGCAGTTTGCGTGCTGCTCGCGATAGTGCCCTGGGTGCCACCGCGGTCCTATCAAGGTCCACATCATGTACCAGGTTCATGTCCCCCGCCCCCCAGATGATCTAGACCCCAACATAGCCCAGTAGGATAGTGGCCACAGCATCAAAAAAGTCAGGGGAATCAACGTTGGGGCCGTAGGTGTTTACCAAGAGATATTCCCTATCCACCAGCCTGCAATGCAATATGATGTATCTGCCATCGGGGTCAACATAACTTTTTAATAGAGTGAATTTAATAGAGTTGTGTATCAGGGTCAATACACCTCTAGCCTGTGTGGAGTAGTTAGTGAAAAATCTGTTGGGTCCCCAGGATGGTGCGATGGCAGTTGCCAGGTGGGTCCAGTATCTCCTGCAGCCCGAGTATCCTAATCCCATGTCATTGAGCATAGGAGACAATCTTGTGAGACTTAGTGTAATTACCGAGGCCCCGGATATTCCAGGACATTACCTTTGTAGGCATCTCGCAAATCTAGGGTACATCCCAGCAGATGTAGCTCAGTGTGCAATCCCAGCCACGAACATAACATTTGTACAACTCTTTCACTGCGCGAGATGCCGCTTTACCTCTGCCATCTTTTTGTAGATTCACCCCAAACTAAACCTTCGCCCCCCCCTCCCTCAGCACCCAACAACGATCGGCGGTGCCCGTAGCCACCCCCCACCCACATTCACCAACAATTCCCCTTAGTCAGACATCTGCTGACTCGTCACAACTCGGTCCAGCTGCTCTGCGGGCCCAACAATCAAGAACCCCACAAGATTAGCCGTTGCAAACACAGTGGGGGGCACTGTTGCTGTGCGGACACCAAGGAAAGGACGGGAACCATAAGTACCAGTATGGTGCGTGTATCAGCAGATTACATAAAGATAAGGCAGTTACATTAATCAATATGTGTTCGAAGGTAATGAAAATAGGTCATGAGTTAACATGGCCAAGCAACCACAAGCAAATTACGAGCCAGAGGCCTCGCCCCCACAGCGAGCCTGAAACAGCTACAAGAGGATCAATATATCAGTGGACAGACCACGTGCTGGCCCACATGACCACCCAGGCATAGCTCAGCTAACAATAAACAAGCGGTTCTCTCGTAGGAGAGCCGATATAGGCCGTGACACCATCATCACATTTTTAGAATGCATATCAATGATCCGACATGGGTAACCAGGAGGCAGAAAAAACCATTGATCAGACGTAACGGAGAAAAAAGGGGTGGGCCCATAGTGGGTTAGTCATTGTCCATGACGTCCTCGGCAGGGTTATGGAGAGGTATCTGCGCTTCAATGATCTTCAACGCCTCGTCAGATACCGTAAAGAAGTAACGTTTTTCCCTAAAGGTAAATTTGAGTTGTGCTGGAAACAATATTGCGTAAGGAATATTGCGTTCTCTTAACTTTTCCACCGCAAGGAATTGCCGCCGCTCCTGCTGAACGCCCACCGAGAAGTCGGGGGAAATCCGGATAGTCTGGGAGTCCAGGCGAGCCCCCTTTTCATGCGCAAGGTGGAGAATGAGGTACCTGTCTCTGTACTTCAGAATTCTGGCAATGACAGGCATGTGATATTGTGCTGTGCCTTATGGTCGCTCAGAGACCACTGTGATTTTGTGTTGTGCCTTATGGTCGCTCAGAGACCACTGTGATTTTGTGTTGTGCCTTATGGTCGCTCCTGACCGCTCACAGGCCCTCCTAGGATTCTTGCTATTAGCCTAACAGTATTTCACTGTTAACTACTGTATCTAGCCCAATTGGTGCACTAAAGCGAGCCGAGCCTCACTTTACACCACCCCCTATATCCCTAGCTATGTTAAGTTGGATATTGTGCATTATGTTCCCCTTCTGCCTTGTCCGAGCGGACACCCCGTGCACTGGCACTCACTTCCTCGCCCTCAGTAATGGCCTCACCAAACTAGCCTGCCCAAGACACCATCCCATCCCCTGTCCTTCCCCCTTCCTCCCTACCACACCTCCCTTCCCATCCTCCTCCATTCTCTTTTCCAGGCTCAAAGACTCCTACGCAACCAGTAAGGAACACCATCCCACCTCGACCATCACTGATGATCCACATGCACACCTCAACCCCTCAAGCAATGGTAAAACACACCCTATCCTAGGATACGAGAGAACACCCCGTTTAAGAGCTCGCACAAGGCCACCACACCGCAACCCTACTACCATGACCCAGCCTCCCAGATCACCCAAACCCACGGCCCACACAACAAACGACAAACACACCGAGCCTAGAGCAACTAAAACTACTCCACTAAGTGGCCCACCAACCATAAATACTCCCACTAAGGAGCCCAACCCTCCCATTAGTCTCAAAAATGCTCTCATCAATGCCCGCTCCCTTGGAGCCCACGCCATTGATATTCATGACCTCATCATCGAACTTGACCTTGACATGTTAGTAATCACAGAAACCTGGCTACACCAAGCATCAGGCCCTCTGCTAGCATTGGCTATTCCACCAGACTACACCATTCTCAGATCTGATAGAACCACCACTCCAGGAGGTGGTGTGGCCATCATAGCAAAAAACACTATCAAACTTAGATCAAGTTCCATTGAAATAATCTCAGGGTACGAACTACTACTCGCCAAACTCTCATTGAATGAAAACACCACAATCAACATAGTGGTCATCTATAGAGCCCCTAGCACAAACAGCCACCCAGAAACAGACATCCCACTAATACTGGCGCCCCTCCTCAAACCCAAAACGAAATGTATCATCATTGGTGACTTGAATCTAGGTTTTAATGATAACCAAGACACCAAAGCAACCGCCCTCATCCTGGCACTAAATGACATGAACTTCTGCCAACACGTCAATGTCCCCACCCATACCAAGGGCAGAACCCTTGATTGGATCCTCACCCTCAACATCACCTTAGGCCCGATTACCGCACTGAATTGGTCAGACCACTTCTGCATAGAATTTACTATCACTAGTGACGACCCTTGCACACCCAAGAACATATCTATGGACATTATCGAAAGTAGAAACTCCAAAAAGCTCACAGCTGAGAACTTCGACCCCACCTTGAACAAATTGCTAGATACCCACTCAATCCTCAGCAATGACCCAACTACTCTCGCTGAGTACTACCACAAATGCCTCTCCACAGCGATTAACACCATAGCACCTGTAACCTCCAAACTAAGGCGCCTCAACAAAAAATCCAACTTCTGGTTCAACGAGGAATTAATCGCCCTTAGAAGGAAAAAACGCTCTCTTGAGCATGCCCATAATAAACATCCCTCCCGGACTCAGCCAAAGCATTCAAAGACGCAAATACCCTCTACAAATCAGCTATCATCTCTCATAAAGCTAACGCCTACAATGCTCGCATTAGCAATGCAGCATCCGACTCCAAAGAACTCTTCTCTATCCTTAGAGAACTTGAAAATCCACTCCCGACCGTCACATCCACTAACACAAGCAAAGAATGGTGTACCACCATTCAAGATGCTCTTGCCTCCAAAATCACTACGTTACAAAACAAAATCAACTCCAAAAAATTACTCCTAGCTACAAAAAAAAACCCCTTCCCTAACCCCTGTACCCTTTCCAGTGACAACTCCAACCCCCCTTCCAATTCACACCAGTCACCCACAATCTCGTACTCGATACTATCTCCAAACTAAAAGCATCCAACTGCAAAGGAGATACTGTCCCAGCCAAACTAGTTAAAGCCTGTGCACCCACCCTGACCCCCCTCATCACCAAATTTGTCAATGCCTCATTCAACTCCAATACAGTTCCGACTTGCATTAAAGAAGACTGGGTTACACCACTTCTAAAAAAATCAAATCTAGACCCCACCATTCCAACTAATTATCGCCCCATAACCACGGTCCCTTTCTTACTCAAAATCATCGACAAACTAGCCTACAACCAAATTCAAACCCATTTAGAATCTAACCAGCTCCTCGGCACCAGACAATCAGGCTTCAGGCCCAACCACAGCACTGAAACAGCTCTCTTGGACCTCAAAATCCAGATGGATGCCATTAGAGATTCAGGGAAACTTTGCATTCTCCTGTTGTTGGACCTCTCAGCAGCGTTCAACTTGGTGGACCACGACAAACTCTGCAACTCACTTACCCGTGAATTCAATTTCTCTGGGGCAGCCACTGCTTGGGTGAAATCATTCTTAACTGACCGCACCTCCAGAGTGTCCATAGGCAAAGAAGCAGCCAACCCCATCCCAGTCCCCATAGGAGTGCCCCAAGGCTCTTGCCTTTCTCCCACGCTGTATAACGCATATACCAAGCTCCTGTTCTCAGCACTTGACGATATGGGTGTCATTTACACAAATTTTGCGGATGACACACAGATCCTTATACCTCTTACAGGCAACTATGACCAGGACCCTTTAGCAATCAACAAAATTTACATCATCATACAAAACTGGATGGCATTAAACAGCCTATGTCTTAACGATGAGAAGACGGAAGTCCTCATCGTAGGAGCTCCAGCCAAATTAGCAACCCTTCAGCCAGAATACTCAACCATCAACATCGACGGCACCAATATCCCAGTTTCAAAACAAGTAAAAACACTGGGCGTGTACCTCGACGCTAGCCTGACCATGACCAAACAGATCAATGCACTTTCCTCTTCCACGGCCTACACTTCCAAATTAATCGCACTCAGCCGACAATTTCTGACCCCAGCAAACTGCCTCACCCTGGCCAGAGCACTGGTCCTATCGAAATTGGACTACTGCAATGTATTACTACTGGGCACCTCCAACACCAACCTAGCCAAAATGCAACTTTTGCAAAACAAAGTCCTGAGGGCAGCGCTAGGCATAAAAAAATCAGACCATATATCCAAGACCAGGAAAGATGCCCACTGGCTCCCCATCAAAGCCTGCATCATTTTCAAAACACTATGCATCACCCACAAATGCATTACAAAAAAAAGGACCTATCTACCTCAATAACACCCTGCATCCTAAAACTAACATAAGATTACTGAGATCCAACGACAAACTCCTCCTGGACCCCCCCCCCCGATTCAAAACCACTAGAGCAGGGGGCAGCAGCTTCACCACTTTAGCCCCCAAACACTGGAACACCCTTCCCATCATCATCAAAAAAGCATCCTCCTTCATGCTCTTTAAGAAACAGCTAAAAACCTGGTTATTCAACCAATATTAGCACCCTAAGATAGGACCCCTTCCATCGGATACTGTTGTGGATACTTAGGCCACTGTATATTGTTGTGAATATGTTGTAACCTATATCATGTAATGCAACCAATGTAATGTTTGATTGTGACTAATTTCTAAGCTATCTTATAACCTCGCCGTGACACCCGAGGGTCTGGGCGTGTAACAAATAAACAAATAAATAAATAAAATAAATAAATGGGGAAGTCGCAGGGCTTGAGACGAGGGGCTAGGGCGCGGTGTGCACGTTCAACCGTAAAGAAGGGGGACAAAGTCGGGCTGTCAAGTAGTTTCTCGAGAAGGTCTCCGATGGCCAACTCCATGCGGCCCTTGAGAGCATTTTCCGGAACCCCTACGATACGTATGTTGTTCCTACATGATCTGGACTCCAAATCATCACATTTAGCCTTTACGGACTTCATGTCACGTGTGAGCGTGGTGACAGTATCAAGGAGGTAGAACGCGTCTTCATTAGTCCCTATTCCAGATTCCGCCTCAGTGATCCTGGTGCCAGCATGATCCGTTTGGGTTTTGAGTGAGGCAACGTTGGCATTAATGTCGTCAAGCTTCTCGTGAAAGGAAGCAAAGTTTTTGGCCATAGATTCCATCATTGCAGTGAGATCCGGGGCAGGAGCGCCAGGAGGCGAGACAGGGTCATCCGGGTCGATCAGTGAGCGGTCCGGGTCGGCTCTGGGTGCCACCTTCGCAAATGTATCCATTGCCCCCAACTTGCCGGTGCCTCTGGAGCGGTTCGACATCCCTGCTTAGTTAGCTGCACAATGGGGGCCCAGGAGTGGGATATCTGGTGTGGTAGATGCAGGTAGTTAGAGCTGGGGTCACCAGATATACTGTGGGTGCCTCCTGGGATGAAAGGAGGTAAGAATGAAGGACCAGCCAGGCAGCTGGGCAGGGACGCAGACCGCGCCCGCAGGAGATGTAGGTGCAGTGTCAAGGGCCGAGGCCCAATGTGATGAAGTGGGATAGGAGGCCCAACTTTTCCAGAGACACGTGGATTCAGGTAGGGCAGCCCCAAAAGTGGCCAGATGCTTCTGATAATGGCGTGGGCGCTGTGTATATGGATATCCCCCAGTCCACTGAGACAGCCGGGGCCTCTGCGTGCTCCCAAGGCGGCCGGCATGATTCGTATGGGGTAAAAGGACAGGAGCGCAGGGCAGCAATGATCTGGGCCAAGGGGTGCCGCCAGGCATCTCCCGTCGTGCTCGCAGGGCCCCGAGGATCCAGGAGGGCCCCACGCGCAGATCCCAACAGTGTAGTAGGCTGTCAGAATGAGGAGCTGGTGCCTCCTCAATGATCAGGGAGCCGGCCCCCAGCAGCCCACAGAGACTGCAGAAGCAAGGATCGAACAGCCAGGGCCCAGAGGTGTCCGCGTGCCAAGAGGGCACCAGCACGGCGGGCCCCGTCACACCCCAGTCGCAGGCTCACCTGAGATAGAAGGCGTCGCCGACCCGGCTACGCTCCGGAGGCACACGGAGAAGGCACCAGGTCCGGCGGCCGCCCCTGCGCCCCACGGGCAATGTCCACAGAAGTTGGGCAGCACGTAGGTGAAGGCCGCGGGGCCCCCGCGGTCCAAGCCTATTCAAGCACAGCTCCCACGGCGATCGCCACAGATGTGATTCTCGCGGCGCTGAGCCACCCGGGACAGGCACGCCGCACCAGGCTGCCCTCTCACTCCAGCGCGGGATTCGGCAACGGCCGCGCCTCCCCCCGGCTGTCGGAGACAGGGCAGCCGGGCCAGCGCCAGAACAACAACGCCCTACTGACCGAGGGGGGAGAGGCCAGCGGCCCAGCAGTCGCCAACAGCGGGGTATCCAGTATAGGCAAATAGGTCTGCAGTGGCCCACCGAGTCCTGCAGCGCCACCCCTTGAGCCGGCGGCCAGGCCCACTCCCGGCAAATGTCTCTTTGGCCGTTTGTCAGTTCTGGAGCTGGTCGGAATTGAAGGTAGAGCTGCCTTATGTATTCCCGAGCCGGTAGAGGCAGGGGAGCAGGGAGAATACCAAAGATTTCCGCTGATGGGGCAAAATGCAATATGGTGCCGCACGGAGCTCTTGTGCTAGGCAGCCATTTCCTAGGCTGCTCAACAGCGCCCCCAACAATTGGTAATATCTACCATAAAGAACTGAAACAATTTTATTTCAAGTAATGAAAAAATCATAGGTACAAAATGAAATTTCCCTGGGTCTTAAAACCCACTAACAACTGAATCCCACAGGTTCCAAGTTGCTCAATTTCAATATATCCATTTCAATATGGTGATCCCAAGTTATAGGTCCCATTGATCACTTTCAGTTATAGATCCTATTGATCACTTGTTGCCAACACATGTTTCGCCACCTATGGCTTTTTCAAGTCACACGCAACCATGACACACAAGGTATATTGATGAATCATATAGATCAAAAGTGAATTGGTAATTCCTGCGATTCAATTCTATTTTCATCTAACTGTTTGATATGATATACAAGTGATTTATAATACACCTGTACAAAAGTGTTTCTAGGCGGACAAGACAAGGGAGGGTATACAGAGGGAGGACAAAAGAAACGATCTTACTAGGCCTTGTGTCATTCAGATCGTGCAAGTGCGAACGCAAGTGCAGGGGGGAGGGAGAAAGGGAAGTGCCAGGGAGAGGGGAAGTGCAATTAGGGCAGCACGGCTCTGGGTAAGTGCAAGGAGACAAGGGACTGTAGGGTTACAGTTCCAACACCTAGTGCGCGGTAGGCCTGCAGGCAGTGCAGGGGCAACTGGTCATGGAGGAGCCTGGTACCCAGTGAGACTCTGAGGGTAGCCAGGTAGGTCAGCGAGAGGGAGAGGGAGAGGGAGAGGGAGAGGGAGAGGGAGAGGGAGAGGGAGAGGGAGAGGGAGAGGGAGAGGGAGAGGGAGAGGGAGAGGGAGAGGGAGAGGGAGAGGGAGAGGGAGAGGGAGAGGGAGAGGGAGAGGGAGAGGGAGAGGGAGAGGGAGAGGGAGAGGGAGAGGGAGAGGGAGAGGGAGAGGGAGAGGGAGAGGGAGAGGGAGAGGGAGAGGGAGAGGGAGAGGGAGAGGGAGAGGGAGAGGGAGAGGGAGAGGGAGAGGGAGAGGGAGAGGGAGAGGGAGAGAGAGAGAGAGAGAGAGAGAGAGAGAGAGAGAGAGAAGAGGCGAAAAGGAAGGTCTTGAGCAGCTCTGGAACTTTAGGTGGTCCTGCTCAAGTTTGAGAGTGGCAGGGAGGCCATTCTAGAGGGAGGGACCGGCTGACGAGCGAGAACTACCTCCCCCACTCTCTGCCTGGAGAAGTGTCTGACCCTCAGAGTTAGAGGTGGCTGAGCAAAGGGCTCGAGAAGGAAATACTACATTGGCTACCATTAAAACAGCGAATAAAATTCAAATCCATGTGCATCACGCACAGAGCAATACACAAACAAGGCGCAGAATACCTAAGCGATAAACTACGCCTACATCAACCGACAAGAACACCGAGATCAAGCACCAACATCCGCCTGGAACCTAATCCCTATAACAGAAGAAAACTCGGAGGATCCTCTTTCTCTCACCAGGCACCGAAAACCTGGAATGACCTACCTAAGAATATACAGAACAAAACAAACCACCTAGCGTTCAGGAAACTCCTCAAATCATGGCTCTTCACAGCGTAACTACAACAGCGACGCACAAGAATGCCCACCCCGCTAAACAACGATGAATAAAGATACCAACCTCGGTCACTCCCAAAATGGACATACACAGAACCCAAAGAACGGACTCCACGGCAGACCATAAGACATTATGAGTAATAGCCACAAAAGGAGAACACTATAGACTGATCACATATTCAGACCTAGACGAAAGCCCTTAAATGACTCATCCACTGCCTCCCGGCCGTACCATATCCAAACTCCCAGCAGACACATTTAGATAGAAAGTTTGTAAGTGGAGACTACATCACCTGCTCCAACACCCAAGGAGGAGAATAGACACCCAACCCCCATTAATTAATCCATCAGAATTAGAACACGTTAGAATAGCACAAGGAGCGCGTCACACTAACCCAAAAGCCTGCCAGGTGTAACCCCTCCGTCCATCCTGATGAGATTGGGAGGATTAGCAAGCGCCACACTTGGATAGAGCTCTGAATGTTAGCATGTTAAACTTCATATAACCCACTAACAAAAAACTCAGCATTTCTGCAGACTTATCTCACTCAAAAACCTCACACAACCATCTCTCACACAACAACCCGCACGCACTTCACAACACTGCAACACCACATAAG
This sequence comes from Ambystoma mexicanum, assembly GCF_040938575.1. Lineage (NCBI taxonomy): Eukaryota > Metazoa > Chordata > Amphibia > Caudata > Ambystomatidae > Ambystoma > Ambystoma mexicanum. Next base: position 134,624,323 of record NC_090941.1, on the reverse strand, counting down.
TCCCAACAACAGCACACAAGGACTGACATCGATCCGATACTCGCACCAAAGCTCAGCACCCGGTGTATACCGAGTTGAAGCTGCCAACAGAACACCACTCCTCTCACCATCCTACTCCTGCTTCACCTACTAACCCATCCCACCTACTCATTTGCAGATCCGCCAGAGCGCCTGGGGACCAGTGCGCGGTACAAATACCTTTAACATAATCCTTTCCAGTGCATTCCAATATAGCATTAATTCCTGGTTAATACTATTCAAAAATCTTTCCTATTTCTATGAAATGGAGTAGGACACTATTTGCGGCGAGATAGCGAGAGAGGATGGATTCTGCAGGGCCCTCTAGAGAAGGGTTCTGCATTCCTTTTTTTTTTTTCTCACTGCAATCCCATGATCCATCAGGAATTACTATGCTGTCGGGGCCGTTATGAAAGCTGTCATCCAAAACATCTGGAGAGCCAAAGGTTGCAGTGCTGTGTTCACTCACTCGTTTTGGAAGGGTCATTAAAGCTAATAGCCTGGTTGATTTCAGGTGTCCATGGAGAAAGCTAGGCCTTTCGGGAGAGGCTGAGCATTTTAAATCGAAGAGTCTTGGGTCCCAAGAACGACAAACCTGACAGTTCAGCTTGGGCCAAGTTGCATACCTAGTGTATAGAGAGTGTATAGAGAGGGGATCCAGCTAGGATCGATGTGATTCAGATCTTTTATTTTCTTGTTGTGTTGGATACTTAGGGGACAGCGTACAGGACCATTAATATATTCAGGTCAGCCATCTCAGCGAGGCATGAGCACAGCAGAGGGACCCCATTTGGGGAATATTTGCTAGTCTTCAGGCTGCTAAAGGGAGTCAAGTACCTGCGTCCTGAAACACCAAGGTACTCCAGTTTATGGGACATTAATTAAGTAATTCAGTTGCTTATATTTTATGGTGGCCAAACAATGTCGAACTGTCCAGGAAAGCCCCGGCAGCCAAGCTGACCACTCGCTTTGGTCTATTTGTTAAGTGATGTCAGACCGCTTGAGGTAACAGCAAGAGCCATTTCCCAGAAGGAGAGACTTTTCAGATTATCAGGCAGTAAAACTAACCTATCTAGCTTTCAATGGTCAGCCTAAACTTAGCCCAGTCAGATGTCTTGAAGGAGAAGAGACAGCAAAAGAGCAGTATATGCCCCCAGATGAGGTGATGCTGCTGATCGCACTGAGGAGACCCTACAAGGCAATATCTTCCACAACCTTAGTCAGATTGGTGAAATCGTGCATGGAATAATCCAGCATAGATATATGCAGTTACTGGGGCCTCTGTTTGAGGAGCTATGGCTTTGAAAGCATTTTGTCTCATGGCTCACCAGGAGGACAAACTCGGAGCTGCAGAGTAGTTGAATACATTGTGTTTTGAAAATATTTACTTTAAGCCAATCGACCCAAAGTCCTCAGTGGGGAGTAGCATTAAAACGAGTATAATAACAGTCTCTTGTCTTGACGCAGAATACAGATTTTCCATATTAACATTGAGGAGCCATGATTCTATTTAAGACATGAAGGTGTAATATTAGCCCACTTGTGCACTCGCTCTACACAAAGGAGTTAAACAACAGAAGCAAGTGCGCTTAGAAGAGGTCAGCAAAGCGCAACCGCTAGCTACTATTCCCTTTGGTTGGACGGGTGGGAATTGAGACTTCTCACCAAGGAGGATTGATGAAAGATACTACGGATCGTGAATTAGTCAACTGTTTCCAGAATCGGATCCTTTTTGAAAGCAGAGTTGAAAAGTTATTAAAATTCTTAATTGGGCAGCAAAACTAAAAAAGGGGGCGGAAGTACAACACAGGAGTAAGACAGATATAAGGCGCCATTGGATCATTATTGGCGAAGAGAGTCCCGTTTCACAATCCCCACTGTGTACTTGAATATGACTACAGTTTAATATCTTCTTACTAGAAAACTAATATTTTTATAGTTCCGATATTATTGGTTTGTATTTTGCCTCTCAAGAAAGTAAATAAAAGAGAGAGCATGATCATTCACTTCCGTAACTTTGATAGAAACATGACTTTCCTTAATTTTAGTATGTACACTTTGTATTCTACATCAAGACACGGAGGCGAAGGATTATGGTTCCGCACAAACTTTACTGTTCGAGCAGTATCATTAAAACAATAACAATAACTCAGAAAGCAAAAACTACAAGTCCCAACAGTTTAAAGTCTTTTCGTAGTTCACCTGTTACTGGATTTTGAAACATGTGACATTAACTACCAATCATCATAGTCTATAGTCCATCCCTATAAATCCAGTCCACTATGATGATTCCTCCTCTTTCTTTGCTGCTTGGGCAGCCAGTTAATCATTACTTACTTTACTTAATGGTAGAATGTGTATGCTTTTCTGTGAATTAATGGCAGTCAGGAGATAGAGAGCGATAACGTGCAGCATTTAATAAGGAATATATCTGCAGAATCTTAAGGATCTTATGTCGATTTCATTTATGCGGGCACGATGGGACTAACCGTTTCGGCGACCGCATGAGGCAGTGACAGAGGAGGCACTACAGTCACGCAAGTACGAGAAGCACAACAGTGACTTATTAAAGTTCCGGTGCTCCTCGTTTACAACTTCCGTGAGGTTTTCAGTGCCCTCAACACAGAGCGTCAGACATTATACACAGTTAAAGAATCATACCCCCTCATCGATCGGATCACTGAGGAGATCAACGATTACAAGAGCGAACGAACAGAGCGTGCAAGGTTTCCCTGGCAACACGAAACAAAGCATGCGAGGGATAGGACAGTGTTAGTCAACGTGGATCGGAGAACAGCGCCACCTAGTGGCTGAAAAAGGCAATTCAGCCCAAAAATAGGTTTGATAGTGTAAACAAGCCTCCACAGCGCTAAATTAATTTGATTCTTCCCTAGAAATATATAAAATATGGGTTCAGGCCCAAAATACCTGGTTCATATAACAGTGGCACACCTGTCTCCACTCAAATACAATAATGTCCAGTTCAAGTGAAGAGGGAAAAGCTCAAGTGAGCCAGAAATGAATACAACCCGGCATGGTTGAAAATATTGCATTAGGCCCTGGGTTACAGTATGGGGCACAGCTCACAGCAGCTGCCGATCATGGAAGACTGGAGTTCTCCAAAGGGATGGAAGAGCTTAGAGGAACAGGTGCTCAAGTAATAGAGAAAGGGGGGGGAGAAAGAAATCCTGCAAGGACAAAAAGGCCAAGGCCCCCACCCCCCCCCCCCAGGCTCGCCACTGAAACAAAAGGGCAAGAGAAAGGCGGCAAGCCAAAAAGACAAAGAGCGCAAATGGCGAGATGAAACCTCCAATAGTTCAGAGGGATCCGATGGGGATGATTGGGGCACTCAATCATCAGAGGAAGAAGTCGAGATTATATCCTCAGAAGAAGAGGAAACTAGTAGAGCTTCCAAGAAAAAGAAAACGGTAGATAAGGAAGAAGAAGCTGGGGAAGAATTTGACCCGGATGCCTCGATACATCCACGTTCCTCAGAATGGGAACCGCGGGCTAAGATAGCGGCATACATAAAGAAAAGGCTCCGAACACTGCTGGCAAAGGAAGCCAGAAATAAACTGAAGGCAGATTGCCCAAGACCACACCTCCCGGAAGGCATTGCAGAGACCCCAGACATTGATGACCGCATGGTCACGTTCATAGGGAGGTACGTCAAAGATATTAAAAAAGGTCTAGATAGGTCCTGGCACTCATGCCAGGACAAAATGCTAGACGTAATTGGGACTATTACCAAAATAATGAAAATGGCAGACTAGGCAACAGAAAAGAATGAGGTGATAAACCCAACTATACTATCGGGTTGGGCTCAGAGAGCAATATGTTTACTGGGCAATGTCAATAGTGGCATCAAGGCGGAAAGAAGGAGATCAATCTTGGTCAGATCGATCCCAAGCTCAGCTAGCTGGCCATATCTGAGGCGGCAGCATCTGCAAATGGGAAACTCTTCGGAGATGCGTTTATAGGAATTGACAACGTTTGGAAATTCATATGCGGCGATTGATAAAGCCCAGGCTTCGTTAAAAGAGTATTCAGCAGACAGGTTTTTGGCAGGGCTGGAAGAGGCAGGGGCCGCTCCGCCAGCCGCTTCGCAAACAACAGTTTCCAAGCCAACAGATACCATTGGAAGCAAGAGGAAAGGAAACCTTACCCGTTTTTCCCATCAAGACGCAGAGGGTGAGGCTGGAGAAACGCAGATAACCAACATCAACCTAACGCAGGTGAGAATGAATGCGCAAGCGCAGATAACACAGAATCAGACTCAGAATCAGGGGAAGAGTAGCGAAGTTTGAAGAAAAATGGCAAATTATTCTACAGAAGCTTGCGTGTTAAGACACCATACAGGGTTTTCAAATAGATTGGTAAAGTGCTCCACGACTAGAGAGATGGCCAAAAGCACTAGTGCTCAGCCCAGCAGACAAAGAATTACTAGACACAGAAATAGGAGAACTAGCACGGTAAGATGCTATAAGGCAGGCTCCTATATGAGGGACAGCTTTATAAACAACATGATCCTAATGAGAGGCCATCACAAAACGAAACCGATAATAAATCTAAGAGAACTAAATGCCTCAGGGAAAGAGGAATCAGAATGATCATTTACCTGGACGACATTTGTATAATGTGCCAGGACGAATTACTGATCAAGGAACAGGTGGAAGTCACGTTAGACCTCCTTCAACAACTAGGGTTTATAATAAACTGGGAAAAATCAAGCCGACAGGCGTAACATAGCTTGGAATTCAAGGAGTATGATCAAATATATACTGGCAGCTACCTCCCTTACGTTATACCTCAATTACATTGCGTGGGCAATTTCAGGAGATCCTGGACTAGGCCAGGATTATTGGAAGAGGCTGAACAGATTATCGATGAAGCCTGGGCACCTGGGACCAGGAAGGCATACAGAACAGGATGGCACAATTGGTGTGTGGAGAGGAACGTTAATCCCACTGGAACAGATGTAGTTCACGTAGCCAATTATCTGGCACAACTAGCAGCTCAGGGCAAAGCATAGAGGACGATCAACACAGCCTGCTCAGCTATTTCTGTGGGACATCCGAGAATAGAGGGGATAATAGTGGGAGAACACCCTGTGATTTGCAGACTTTTGAAAGGAGTTAGAATAATTAGACCACCAAGACAAAAATATGATCAGGTATGGGACGTAGATAAAGTCCTGAGAATGTTTATATCATGGGCAGATAATGACGAACTAACAAGGAAGGCGTTATCAGCCAATTTAGCTATGCTCCTATGTTTATTGTCGTTGAAGAGGGTATTAGACATCAGAGCACTAGAGATCAATAGGAAGACCCCATTCCCTCAGGGAATAACATTTGATATTGTGAAAAGGACCAATACTTGTTTGAGATCTGTATCTTATCAAGCATGACCAGGGAAATGAGACCCCCCTGGGTGGTGAATCAGTTATTCATTGCCATAATTAAACCTTTTTGGGGCAGTAGTGTCAGCCACGCTAGCTAGATGGATTAGATGGGTTATGGCCCAAGCGGGAGTAGATACATATTTCTATGGAGCACACTCAGTGAAAGGAGCAATGGCCTCTAAGGCATTTTAGGCAGCAGCCAGATTAGAAGACATCATGAAGGCAGCAGACTGGTCGAAAGAATCGAAGCTTAAAACATAATATTTTAAGCCAGTGGAAAAAGTGGCAACGACAGTGGTAAGTAAGCTTTGAACAAGCATAATACGAGCCTCTGTGTCTTGACTTTGAATTCAGATTTTCCATATGTATGTTACAGAAAGACATAATATTAGAGACACAGAGGCGAAGGATTATGCAACCCAGTAATCAATGACATACATTGTTAATGAGATGTCTTCTGTGATGATAATGTTAAAATGATATGTTGTCAAAGAGTACCCACCCTTGGAACAGAAGTCTGAAATATTATTTGAGTTTCAGGTTCTATGACGGATAATAAATCAACAAGAACATGATGTCAGGCTAAGGGACCACTTTACAGCGTCAACCGTTTTACAAGAGACCAGACAAAGAAAGAGGAGGAATCAACATTGTGGACTGGATTTATAGGGATGGACTATGATGATTGGTAGTTAAGGGCACATGTTTGAAAGTCCAATAACAGACTTTAAACTGTTGGGACTTGTAGTTTTCGCTGAGTTATTGTTTTAAAGGGAAAGTGCGCTCAAAAATGTTATTGTCCCGATCGTTTGGGCATGTGTTTTTCAGCATACTGTGATCAATCGTAAAAAAACATTCTTACCTTAGTTTTCCTCACTTTTACACATGTGAAAACAACAGGTTGGGCAAGGCCATTTTATGCTAATCTTATCCGTTGATGCATCGCCCTAAGGTCAAGTGCCATCACTAGACGCTTACGCCCCTTTTCACAAAGCCAATGCACGTCTCGTGTCAAGGTTCTTTGTGTGCAAGCTATTGACATGTCTGCATGGAAATGGATGGACGTCTCTTCCCTCAAGTATAAAACGGACCCCTTCTCATCAGACAACATCAGAGTTGTTTTTTCAATCGTTTCTGGGTTTTATTTGGATTACCTGTGACTCGTTTCTGCTCGGTTCAGCTACTTTCTTACCACAAAGCCCATGCGAACAGATACACTAGCACTACTATTGATTTCAATCATTACTTCTGTTTTATTCAAAAATGTGTTGTATAATGGCAACAATACAGTCCTAGCAGTAGGAGCCAGAGTATTCCGAGGAGGAAGTAATTGAAAGAAAAATATGCGGAAACGATGGGGAAATTGAACAATATTTGGGAAGATGAAGCACCAGCATAAGCCTGAGCCTAGTTGCATGGAAGACACCTGGTGTACCTGCAATCGCTGCAAGGTCATGCCAACTGAGGTGGAGAACTGCTGCTGCAAAGAAAACTCTGGCTGCTCGGCCTACATATCAAAAGAAGACACACCACTGCTATGCGTTACCAAGCTGCCTGACTTCAGGGCAGCTTGCCTCACAAGGTCCATGTTGAGGATTATGATGGCGATTATGCACGAACTTCGCGCAACAGTTCGCCCACGCAATCCAAGTAACGAGTAAGTGTACTCTAGGTGTGATGTTATTTTGACCACTGAGACGACTAACATTTCAACAATAATACTTCTCTGTGGCCCAAACATTGTTATGTATTGAATGGGTGTTCACTTATGTAATGTGTCTAAGACTTAAAGCACAAGTTCATTTATCTGTGAAGTAACTTTTATAAAGGCAACTATGCCATAAAATTCAGGATGCATTTTCAAGTAATGCTGGTACACTTCTATGGTAAATCCAATTACAGTATGTACGTTTCTCTTCCACAGATGGTACAAGCTGGTGACCTACCGTTTGTTTACATGGTGGCTTTATGGGAGGCTTGGATTCCGCATTTGACGAGAAATGCCCACCTGGGTCGTTGGAGCCATTCGCGCCAAATTCCCCAATGACAGCAGACAGTACAGGGGATTTTCAAACACTGTGCTGCAACCTGAACTATACTATTTGTAATTTGTTTGTGCCATCAACATCACCAAACTAAAATATAAATGAGCATATACGAATAGTTGTTTCAATTTTTCAGTGAATCAAGAACACGCACACTCGTTTATGAGGGACATGAAAGAATGGTTGGTGCCCTTTCGCGCTCACCTCGTCCGCAACAATCCATCCCCCTCCATTATACGCCACTCTGGTACTGCATGGGTGGGAACGGCCAATGTGCCAAACACCATGTACACTTCAAAAAGGATCTTCTGCACGGTGACCATTGTTCTCATGGCCTCCCCAGACCCAGTGTCTCCAGGCTCCCCTCTTCAAGACCTTGCCCGGCAATCCACATAAGTGTGTCTCCCTTCTGCGGTGTTCCGGGCCTTTTGCGCTCACATCATGCCCATCCACCCCCCGCCCTCCAGTATCAATGTACCAGCATCACTGATGACATTAGGATTAGGGTGCACATTCTAGCATTGGATTGGTGAGGAACCTACGGAACAGTTGATACTATATGGGAAACAAGATGATAATTGGCCGCTCTCTCTCCGTTGCTCTTGACACATGTGGGTCAGCTGGGCTCATCTGTGCGGTATGAAGGTCAGGGCAAGAGAGCACACATCTTTCTAACTAAACTAAACAGCAGGATCTGCTAATGCAGAAATAATGGCACACATAAAATCTTGCATGAATAGGGGTAATCAGGTTGCATGAGCTAATATATTGGCAGTCTAACCATTACCCTTTTGGATTCTCTTTGATACCGCACTCTGCACCCAGGTGCCAACCCCAAAGGTTTGATCTGCCATCTGGTCCGCTTGGGTCCTCATAAAATAGGTTGATGTTTGTTGGGAAAATATATTGCCACACAGGATTAGGGCTGTGGTGGGGGTCCTGGAGTAATCTAGGCGCGGGAGGGTCAGATGGGTATCAGCATGAAAGGAACTGGGGGGGGGGGTCGGAGCTGGTGGGCTCTGGCCTTTCAACAAAGAGATGGATTTTCGGGTCCGGTAGAAAAGATGGCATTGGGACTAGTTCAATATGGTTTCTTATGGCTGAGCTGGTGGCTATTAAAGTATGGGTTGTTTCCAATGGGCTGTGGTGCAACAGAATGCTGGGGGGGGAGGTGGCTACGCCTCCCCCCTTGATTATTACATATAGTATATTGCTAGAGTGACGCAAGGGTGGGGGCAAGGATCGTTTTACCAACAACGGTGGCCATTGTTCTCATGGCCTCCCCAGACCCAGTGTCTCCAGGCTCCCTTCTGCAAGACCCCACAGCTCCCTTCTGCAGTGTTCCGGGCCTTTTGCACTCGCCTCATGCCCATCCATCCCCCCTACAGTATCAATGGCATTTCGCACCTGTAGCCATGCACTCGCAAGGGGCTGGGTAGGTGTGAACGGCCAAGGTGCCAAACACCATGTACACTTCAAAAGGGTTCTTCTGCACAGTGACCATTGTTCTCACAGCCTCCACAGAGCCAGTGTCTCCGGGCTCCCCTCTGCAAGACCCTGCAACAAACACGTCACACATTCATATACACACCCACTTTTCTAATCATTTATAAACACCTTGACATTTTACAGGAGAACATCTCTGTGCGCTGTAAGGTATCTGTTAAACGTGCAACTTGTTCCCCGGATACTTGCTCCCCTGCTTGCTGAATCGGCTTGTTTTTTCATCCAGGTAAGGGCGGTAGGTCACTGATTTACTTCTCTATATTCTATTGCTGATCTCAATTTTTTTTCTATTTGCACCTGTTGTACCAAGCATTGTAATGTTCATTTAGCTCAATGACTTTGCCATTGTCTATGTTTCTAGTATTTTGATCTCGAAAAATAGCACATTGCATCAATGTCCATTGTAATAGAATAGAATCTTTCATGGTTCATGTTTGTAAGCATGTTCCCTTTTGATGCATGAAAGTACATTCAATGGACAAGTACCACGTTACTATTTGCGGTATACCAATCGTTTCTGTAAAACAGTTATCGACGTGTTCATTCGACAAGGTTACACAGGTTTTCCTTCTTTGACTAAAACAAATATTGCATAGGGAGCTGTACTACAATTACATCAATCACATGCATACAGTATTTTTTTTCATTATTTATATGTATTTTTATACAGATCCTACCAATTTATCAAGAATGCCCGCTTGATTGGTTCTCGGTTGCCCTTCTATGAGCCATGCAAAAAGTCTGGGCATGGTCCTGCATGCATTCCGGAAGAATATCGATTTAATAATAAAATGGGTTCAATATTGTGGTTTTCTGGTGGACGAGATAGAAAGTAGAGCCCAGGATGTCTTGAAAGACGTCAGGGCCAATCGATTCCGCATCTGCAGCCAGCACTTTACCGACGATATGTACGAACAATCCAAGTACTCAAAAACACGTCGACCCAGAATTCTTCATAAATTGCTTCCAAATGTAAACCCAACCGAACATATGCACACGCTTCCTCCGGGGAGTCCTACATGATTAATTAACTGTCTTTGTTATGAAGGACGATGGGCTGCATAAATAAGTACTATCTATGATCTCTCAATCTAAATCTGGTAGGGTACTTAAATGGTAACTTCATGAACAGATTTGAGCTTTCTGTGTATATTTACTTCAAAACTGTCTTATTAAAGTTTCCAAAGCAACCAGTTTGTATTGAATTTTTACTATACAACGTTTCACTACAGTACATCGGTCCCCGCTTTCTTGAGCCTCTAATAAATCAAGCAATTATGACCATTATAAAACAATGCCACAGTTCCCTTTAAAAGTCGCATAATGTTTTCGTAATCGGTTGCTTGACATGTCCCTTTTTTTGACTAGAGCACAGTGATGGAAGCACAGACCCTCAAAAGTGACAAAACCATCGACACGTCCAGTGTCCCAATGGTGAGTGCTACCGACATGCACAAAGTGATATTCTCGAGCGTTGTATCTGCCCTCATATCTAATACAACTTTAATTTTCCTTTGTACCACTATATGACAATGCACAGAAAATGAAGGAGCAAGATTCTGCATCAATTTCTTTTCCGGAGTCAACATCAAGTTCACTCACCTATCAAGTAATTTTATTGTACTTGTCCTTTACGAGAATGTGTTATGCTTGCAATTTGATATAAAATGAAAATGGTTATGTGTGTTATCGGTTAGTAACACCAAGTGGCGTGTATGGGTTTCTCCCTATATGTAGCATCGTCTGCATCGGTTTGTCTCAGTTCCATTTTGCTGTTTTCATCCGTACTGAAACAAATACTGTGTTACGGGGGATGCTGGAACTTCGACTAGAATCACTTCCTCGATTGCAACCGGTCCAGAGTATGAGGTATGCATACTTACAGTTCCCTTACAAGAATGAAAGTAAATCCTACAAAGTATTTTATTAGAGAGGGAAATGCATGCGACTGTGCACGGTTTCAAACTTTTCTGATTTCGGTTTGAACTTTACACTTCCTCCATAAGGCAGAATACATTTTTAAGAAGTTTGAGGGCAACATTACAGTCAGCATGTTTGCCACAGTGATCTTTAATCAAGTACATGTGACATCTCGAAAAGGCTATCAGGTGAAATCTGAAATGTATATTATGACTAAATAACGTACACTGTATTCGAGGCTATGCGTGTAAGTGCTCTGTGTGAAGAAAGATTTTATTTTCCAGTATGATAGACATTTTCTTTTTCTTAATGAATATTTGATTCAATCTGTTGAATTAGAAGGGGAGGCACATGGACCAGAAGAGAATCCCACCGTTTCAAAGAAAATCAAGAAAACAAGGGTAACAAACTTTGTAGAAGTGTTTAGACTGGTGTTTTATTCAAATGTTGTTTTTTTTAAGTGGTATGTGCTGTTTCTGTGCTATACAATGACCATGTGTTTCAACACATCTCTTAGAAGCCCAAAAGGAAGAGTAGTATAAAGACACAGACAACAAATGAAACCAAAGCTGTTGCTTGTCAAACAGATTTCACAATGGAGCAACTAATATTTGAGGTGCAACATAGTCCAGTCAATAAGCAGACTCGTGATGCTTATGACCAGTGGCCAGAAACTGAATGGAATGTGATCGGCGAACCATGCAAAGTGTCCATGGACCATTGCTACCATGTGACAACTCGACAAGATGAAACTGAATACAATGAAGAAGCATTGCAATTCCTCGCAAACCCCTTGACACAATCTACACCCGCAAAAATGTTCCACCCAAGAAACATCCGATTTTAACCGTTTCTCCAATTTGTGTGCAATTATCACTACCTGAACAACAGAGACTGAAGCTTCATTGCAATTGACCAAGGAACTTGCTAAAGATCTCAACTTCAGTTTGCCTAGTACGGGCGATTTGTCCACCACAGTCGTGTCATAAACCACGTTCATGCAGGACGACTGGCTATTAAAAAGGAGCAAAATTACATTATATTGGACAGCTGCCTGCTAGAGATTGTACAGATGCTGAAATGTGGCCATACATTGAGGGGGGAACATATGCAGGGAGCCATTGGTGAATGTGTCTCGTATATTACAAGGCACTAACCTGAAAATCCAAGCCAGCTGTGTCCACCTCTATAATACATTTTCATGGTCCACTCAACCGATGCTGGGCAAAGTGCCCGCTGGAAATCTACTATGTTTATTGAATTTATATAGCGCTTTAAGCCAAAGCGCTTTACAGTATAACAACAGGTACAAAAGTGAGAGAAACCTATATACAAGCATGAACAGGTAATTAGAACAATAAGTAGAACTATTTACAAGGGGGGGGATAGGGTAGAGGAGGGGGTAGAAGAAGGGAGTAACGGTGTAGGATTTGAGGTAGGGGAAGGGGAAGCATTTATACAAGCATGAGCACGTCATTCGAAAAATAAGTAGAACTATTTACAAGGGTGGAGGGAGGGTGGGGATAGGTTAGAAGAGGGGGTAGGAGAAGGGAGTTACGGTGTAGGATTTGAGGTGGGGGGGTGGACGGGGGGAGGGGAAGGGAGAGTGATCTGGTGTCCTCATTGCCTTTAAGTAGTATGTGTTACTAATTTAAGGTCAGAGGGGAAGGAGAGAGGATGGGGGAAAGGAGGGGGGCAAGGGAAGAGAAGTCAGGAGGGAGTGTAGAAGATGAGCTTTCAGGGAGTGGCGGAAGGATGAGTAGGTAGGGGTGAAGCGGATGGAGAGCGGGATGGGAGTTCCAGTGTAGGGGGGCCAAGAGTTGGAAGGAGCGGAAGCATGAGGAGGCACTTGGGGCTGGGGGTACAGTGAGGAGGTAGAGGTTTGCTGAGCGGAGAGAGCGGGAGGGGGGGGGGGAGTAAAATGAGAGAAGGGAGGAAAGGAAGGGGAGCGCTAGGTCATGGAGAGATTTGTAGACAAGACAGAGGAATTGAAATTTCAGTTGTGAGAGGAAGGGAAGCCAGCCAAGTTGAGTGAGAGAGGATGAAATAGAGTCTTGAGGGCCGAGGAGGCATAGAGTACGGATAGAGGAGTGGTAGATGGATTTTAGGGGAGTTAGGCGAGAGACAGGGAGTCCTAAGAGGAGAGAGGAGCAGTAGAAGAGGCGGGAGAAAATGAGGGAGGAGATTAGGAGTTTGGAAGCATGGAATGTGAGAGAGGTGCGGATCTTGCGGATGTTATAGAGGTGGTACCGATAGGCTCGAGAGGTTAGAGAGATGTGGTTGGAGAAGGAGAGAGAGGAGTCGAGGTGGAGGCCGAGATTGCGGGCATGGGAAGATATGGGGAGGTTGGAAGGTGGAAAGTGGATGAAGGGAGGGGGAGAAGGGGAGAGAGTATTAGGAGGGAAGAAAAGCACCTCAATCTTGTCAGTGTTGAGGGAAAGAAAGTGGGATGACATCCAATCTTTTATGGCCGTGAGGCAGGAAGAAAGAGTGAGGTGGAGGTCAGATGTGAAGGAAGAGAAGGAAAGAAAGAGTTGGGTGTCATCAACATAGAAGTGGTGGGAAATGCCGAAAGAAGAAATGACTGGGGAGAGAAGGGAGGTATGGAGAGAGAAAAGAAAGGGTCCCAGCACGGAACCGAGGGACGCCATAGTTCAGGGGGAGGCTGGAGGAGGTGCAGTCGCCCCAGGAGACAGTGAAGGATCGATTGGAGAGGTAAGAGGTGAGCCAGGAGAGAACAGAGTCTTTGAAGCCAAAGGAGGACAGAGTGCTAAGAAGTAAGGGGTGATCTATGTTACGCAGCTTTACTTTTTAGCGGGTCTACTCAGTAAGGTTTCTGTCAATTTGTGGGCGTTGAGTTCCTTTCTTAAACTCAGTATTACAAATATCAAAGGGAATTCTTATACCCCGCTATTAGTCAAGCATGGAAAATTGAACAGATGTCAATCGAAAGCACATTCGCTGGCAAACGTTTCTGGCTAGCTGGCAACGGACAGTGTGACAGCCCAGGATTTTCAGCAAAGTACTGCACATACCACTTTCAAGATATGGACAGTAAATAAATTGGGAGTTCTTAGATAGTGCAGGTATCCGAATGTACATCTTCTGTGGCCTTGGAGAAACATGGTTTCATCAAATCCATCGAACATATTCAATCGAGGGGAATGCAAATAGACCTGATAGCGACTAACAGGCATGTTTCGATTGCCAAGGCCATGCGAGAGCAGTTTCCACACATTCGTCTTCAATTCGATCTATGGCATGTTGCCAAATCAGTCAATAAAAAAATTACAGCTTCTGGTAGAAAAAAAGGGGTCGGAAAACATTTTAAAGTGGTGTCAGTCTATTAGCAACCATCTTTGGTGGAGCGCCAAAACTTGTGATGTGTCTGTAGAAATTCCACTTGAAAAATGGCGTTCATTGATGCACCATTGTTCCAACGTACACTCATGGACAGAAAACCAACATTTTCACGAATGTGCACATGGACCTTTTATCGAAGGAGCAGGGACGCAAGAAGAAGTGGTTGGTGCCATGTTCCCCCCCACACAAAGCTCTTGAGAAGATGGTGTACGATAAAACGCTGTCAAGAGACCTGAAAGGACTGACAGAATTCTGTCATACCGGAGATTTTTAGGTGTTGCACAATATGTGCCTAAAGTACAGGACCAAAAGGTTGCATTTCAGCATAGATGGTATGGAGGCCAGAACAAGACTAGCTGTACTTGCGCACAACAGAACAATACTAGCTGTACTTGCGCACAATGAGAATGTTGGGAGGGAACAAGCGAAACTGCTGGAAACTTCGGGATGCTTTGTTACCTCATGACCTTTACAAAATAAAGCAAACAATAGGTGGCCAGGCCAATATACCAGGAAATGGAATTCGACAAACATTTGAAATTGAATGTGTTGGCCATGCATACCCATGGAATCGAGCCTGAATTTGTTCCTAGGATACATACAGTGCGACAAAAAATTAGAAGCAAGCCAGGTCCACCAAAAGAGGAACGTGTAGAAAAGTTGAGTTAAAGATTAAAGTAATTAGTAGCTGTCTTCTTAATCTGTTCACAATAACACTTTTGATATGTTCCCCAAAGTTTGTACATTGTACATCAAAAATGTAATGCTATTACACTCAATTTCAATGCTATAAAAACATATTAAAGAGTATTTCGTTATGCAGATTAAATATGGTGTATGATTCATTAAAGTAGATCTTTTACCTTCCCTTCATTGATATTACTGTTCCTCGATCGATGAGACACATGTCTGTGGTTGCTATTGGTGATATATTTGAAAATACAGTTGTCCTAGCACATGTGCTGCACTGCCCATTTGGGTTGCTGAAATAGTGATGGGCAAATGCTATTTGCCATCAGTCAATGGTACACTGAAGCTTGCTGTCTGTCAAACCCTCTTCTAGACCCAAACCACATATGCAGTGTTTGGCACTGGCATTGAAGGCCTATGGTGGGTAAGATTTTCATAGCAATGATCATTCGGCTGACCTGCGTCAACCCCATAACTTCCAGAACGTTGTGCTTGAAACACTTGTGTATAGGCGCGTTATAAATGCCATATCATATCATAATGTTGTGCTTTAGCTGTGTATTATTTTTTCAAACACCTTGGTGAGTGTGCACCTTTTTACACAGTCGGAGACTATTTCAGTCTTTTGATGTGGGTGTGTTTTTGGGTTCTCCATAGCGCTACGTGGCTAACCATAGAGTCCAAAATGTCATTTTCCAATGTATCCTCTTTGTTAACTTTTTGGGAATAAGTGCCTGTTGTTGCTAGGTTGCCATACAGTGCGACTCTGTGTTTTGCTTTGCATGCGCCCCTCCCGGTGTCCTTCCCTAGTGTTTTTCCCAGCCCCCTCCAACACAATTCCTCTGCTTTCCTTTCCCTACCAACTCTATGGTGCTCTCTGTCTCTCCTATCTTTTCTAACTGTTTCTCTATCGACTACCCTGCTCTACTCACTGAATCTGGTAGGAAGACGTTTAAGAATGACATCCTGGTCTCCAACCCAGTACTCCCCAACGCTGATACCTATACCAGTGCTTCCTCCGGGCAATCCCACACTGACATCCTCTTTGTCGCTCCCTCGCTACACCTATGGACTCTACATATGGTCTCTGTGCTCTTTCCTTATGGCCTAGTAAGTTCTTTGTCTGTCTTCCCTCTGCCTCCCCTCCCTTGCCTCGTTGCGCTTTGAAGCACTTGTGCATATGTGTGTTATGAATGCCATACCATATCATTATATGATATTGTGGTCTGCTTTGGACAGACACAAAAGGAATCTTAGGTTACACCAAGCTTTCAGTGCCTTGTAGTATCGGTTTTACTTACCTTGATAACTGTTGTCCAAAACTAATTTGAAGTCATGGCTTTCCCTACTCAGTGAAATGAAAAGCAACTGTCATTGAATATTACACCCTAAGGACCAACTCTCCTACAATGACAGTTATCCAGAATACAATTCATAGTTTATACCGTGCCAATTATAGACTATGTGATTTCTTGCTGAGATTCACAGTACAATGGATAGTCTACCGAAGGAATTCGATGTTGGCTGGGTTGGCCTGCACTCAGCTGCTGTTTTCAGATTTCTAAAACTGAAACACCATAATGGAATAATGGGAACTAATTCTTCATCGCCTCAGGCCCCTTCCTGACTTGCTATGGGATTCCCAAGAAGATGCGCTTTTCGATTGAACGTCGTGATTGCATGCCTTCGCGCACTACTGCAATGTTGAGCACAAGGCTACAGACTTCTCAGGACCGCATTTGAAATTCATGGAACGACTCTGAAAAATTGTCTAACGCCAGTCCACGCTTACCCTATGCACACGCCCGGCCGATTGTCACAAGGCCTAGTCGGATCATGAATACAACTAAGTTGGTATGGGCAAGCAAAGTAACCTGTCTCGCTTGAACGTAGACAGGGCTGCCTCTCTGGTGGGATAGTGTGAACGGCTGTCCCCCGTTACGTTCACAACATAATGAATACAAACCTCTCGGGAAAGAAGCAAAGAGATAGCTTGCAGGGTTTAACAAGTTTAACTTTATTCCGAAATGAAAAAATAATCATCAAAAGGTGGCTGCTCTTCATGAACGTTGAGACTCCAGAATTTATGATTTTGCCCATGGAAAGGCCACAGCATTGTGAATTACATCATATTTAGGTCCATAACCTGCACTAGTGATGGGTAAGACAGTATTCAAGATCTTGCGGCACTGGTGGATGCCAGCCAACAATTGGTTTATTTTTCATGGGTTTTTCGAATGCCACGTGGGTCGGCTGTGCTCATGGCTCCATAGAGTGAAGGTCACTGCGTGGGATGATGCTTGTAGGGGATAGAAGAAATGAATCCATTCACACTGCCGCGTTTTGTCCGGTATGTTTTAATATTGTGGCATTCTTTCACAAAAATAAAGCCTACCACGCATACACGCTGAAAACAAGCTTCAATTGTTATGTGACCTTGGATGAAAGGGAGAAATCGCCAGGCTAGAAGGACAGAAGCTGTGGAATACCCACAAAAATGTGAACGTTTACTGTGTTGAAAGTGGACATTGAACATTTAGTTTCAATTTATGCAAACCGTTGTGCAGCACGGACACTGCGTGTTACGCCAAGAGAATGGAACAACCAAACATAATGTAAGTTGAACTATACATAATATTTTTGCAATTAAAAAAATGGGAAATTGTTCTGTTTGCATATGGGAGAATTCAGTGACGTGCCAAAATACAATTTGACGTAAATAGTGGACAGAATGCGTTGTTCTGTATTCCGCGCCATATTAAAAAAAACAAATGAGCCACACTCATGGTTTCTTTATGTCTACTAATAATAGTTATTTGTGTTTAGTTTAAGTAGGAATGAGTAAAGGTTTGGATTTTTGGCCGGTATTGGTTACTGACATTGTTATGGGTTGTTAGTTGGAGCATATTGTGACGATTATTCATCGATGACCCAAAACCATGACCTGTTTGCAGGTTAGTGATATCTAAACCACTTAGTGCCATGGAATATCACAGTGTGCTATCAACATTACATTATTAGACGTGAAGAGGGCAGAACATTTTCCAAAGGTTCTTGGTTCACTTTTCGATAGCTAATATTCCCAGTTCCGTTACAATGCCATCTGTCTGTTGTTCCATTTCGGCGTCAGTTTTTCCATGCCTTTGGGAGATATACCGACTTCACAACGCTAACCTTTCATGCACATCGTAGTGTACTATAGTCCCCCACATTGTCTTTGTGTGTTCATTGTTTGTGGTCATTATTCGGTTTCGTCCGTTGCAGAGTTAGAGGATAAATTTGAATAAAGAACGGATACTAAAATATATTTTTATTCTGTTATCTACACAGATATATTGTACCGTTCTGCGAATGCCCTCGTTTTCAGCTGCTGTGGGATGGCTTTTTCCATCAGCAATGGCAGATGCGTCTAAATGCCTCAATCTGCATTACCATCATGTGGGACGATAGACCGGGACCGATATGCCCTTTGGCAGTACCAGCAACAAGTAGCAACCTGTCATCGTTTACAGTGTAGCAAGAAGCTGATGCGTAGAATACACATCTTCTCCGGAAAGGAACACCTTGTGCGTCGAGCCTAAGGACACACAACTATTGGTGGTTCATCGCAATCACTGGATCATGATAATGTGGTTTTTGGAGCGTTCTGTGCTAAATAAAAGCACTTGCGAAATTGCAGATTGCTAGTGTTTTCTTTAAAAGAATTGTTTTCGAATCCAATTTGGGACGTGCTGTGAAAGGATGTTTGTGTTGATTCTACTTCAACTGACGTCATTATGACGTGGGTGAGGAGTGGGCACATTTGGCTACACTTCCCAATAACGTCGTGAAAATAGGTGGAGCATATCATTTGGATTAGTGATGTCAGCTTCAGTGGCGGGTGATATGATTTACTGATGCGAGGGGGCTCGAACCTAGGACGATGGATCAACGGATAAGATTAGCACAAGATGGCTGCGCCCAACCCATTGTTTTCACATGTGTAACAGTGAGGAAAACTAAGGTAAAATGCATAGGAAAGTTACGATTGATCACATTATGCGGAAAAACACATGCCCGAACAATCGGGACGGTAACATTTTTCAGGGCACTTTCCCTTTAATGATGCTGCTCGAACAGTAACGTTTGTGGGAAGGCATCATCCTTCGCCTCCGTGTCTTTAATAGAATTATGACTTTCTGTAACGTATGTATGGGAAATCTGAATTTTCTGGTACAGTATGTATGGAAAATCTGAATTTTCTGGTACAAATGTCATGTTAGTTTACATTCTTAATAAATACATCCCCAAATTCAGATTACACCTGTTACACGTTCATATAACATCTTGTTTGTGCTAATGCTGTTCCCTAAAACAATTGATTATAAAAAAAAGCATACAACCATTTGTATACAGAAAACATACAGCAACTCCAGCTCACACAATGCATGCAACTGACATGACTTTCTGTATAAACTGACGTCAAACTGGCAGTAAGAAATATTTAGTTTCAATCAATCTCATTATGGTTTGCAAAAAAAGGAGCCCATGCCAATCACACTAGAATTGTATTCGATCAGCTGATTAAAATAGTGTAATTGCTAACACTGTCAACCTCACATGCTAAAAATAGAAAATATGTGCGTATACAAACACCTACAAATTACTCAGGCAAGTGAGTAAGCATGAGATTGTACAGTTCCAGCAGCAACTACTTAGTCTATACTTTGAAAGCAAAGAAGGGGTTGATGCAAGGTGGTATGTACACTTAAAAAAGCAATAACACAATAGATACATGTTCATCATACTAGGGTGTTTTGCATTGCAGTTCGACCTCTCCTGCGATGTCATGCTATAATGTACTGTATTGTGACTCACTGCTCACATTACACTCTGGCACTGTACCTACCATGGAAGATGAAAGAAACCAGCAGCTGCCCACCTCTCGACACTGCTGGGAAGTTGCCCTGCAGGGTCTTACACACACTGGGCTGGGACAGGAGGTAGCAGCACACAGCCAGCAATACGAAGGCAAACGGGTGCATCTTAATGCCAGTGCACTGCTCCAACGTTAAAAAACGTAATCCAATTTGGCTACCCAACTCCCACAAGACCCGCCCTTTCCAGCGACCAACAGCTGCAATCTTTAAAAAAAAAAAAAAAGAGAGAGACCGGTCACCAAGAAAATTACCAACATGGAAGAAGGACACTTTTAGAAAGAGCTTGGCTTCACGCGAAAAATTCGTTCGGTCTGTTGTATTTTACGTTGATGAAAGAACACTATTCGGGTAATAGTATATTACGTTTTCAACTTGCAAACAGCCCCGTAAGCAACATTTTCGTATTTTCAGACGGAAACATTAGCACGTTTGTAGCGTAAGAATCTTCAAAAGGAAGATTCTCACTATACGAAAGACTGGTATTCTCAAACCTCCGATATTGTTATTATCGAGGTGAACAGGAACGAACGATCGTCGAAACAAGAGATCCTCATTCTTCAAAATGGTGAACATATTTGTCAAGCGTCCCCAGAGCCAGCAGTTGAACGCTTGCTTGGTAGTTTATGTTCATCTATATTTGGCCGGTGTCTTTGCCTCTGACGGTGCTTCGTATTGCTTCCTTTTCTCAAAACTTGAAAAATAAGTAGTAGTCTCTTCTTCCCATGTTCAATGTTTTAATCTGCCCGTTTAATCAAGAGTCCTTCCTTTGTGTTTTACAAGGGGCTTGCCATGGCTAAATCCACGTGGCCGAGAAAACGACAACCTGTCGTTAATCGAAACAATGAACCAATTAGAACGCAGTATTCTGAAAGCCGGTCCACCAATGATTGCACTGTTTGAGGATAAACCCCCTAACACTCCGGTGTTATGTAATATTTGGTATCACGTATTCGAAAGGTATCCCCTGGTCTTTGGTTGTTTTCGTAGCCGAACGTAGCAAGCTGCAAACCGAGCTGCAACCTTCATTTACCAGCTTCCAGTGTGCAAGGTAGAACGCGAAATTAGCATTTTTAACAATATATTTGACAGCTTTGTGCAAATGGGACCTCTTTTTCCAATAAAACAAAGATGATTTTGAAAGTTGTACAATAAAATAAGGAGGTGTATCTGCCAAGCGGGCAATGGCATCCCAACGTTCCATATTGGAATGCATAGCTCTCAACTCACACGCTTTTGGCGGGTGTCACCCGCCTTCTAAACAGCTGACTCACCCGCCAAGCCTCCTGCATGCCCATTCATTTCAATGGGCCTCTCACCCGCCAAAAATAAAATCGGGTGTTTTCACCCGCCTTTGTGACACAAATGGTTGAGAGCTATGGGAATATCATAGCTTGCGCACCTAGTTGTGACAGTTGGAAGTTGGTGCTTGTGGCGGCCTGCCCCTTGGCTTCCAGGCAGGCCACACCAAAGGCCGGGGCCTCCCGGCAAACAATAAATCAGCGAACACGCAGATGGCGGATCGCAGGGGGCACCCTGCCAGATCTGGAGCGCCGGATGATAGCACAGCAGCTTCAGCTCTAGTGGCAGACACCCAGGCTGAGGCTTATCAACAGGCCGCGGTCACATGGCAAGACGAACAATAATTAAAAAAGACGTAGACAGAGTTGCCGCTTCCTGGGGCTCTGGTGCAGAACCCTGCTAACGCAGAGGGCGCACACGTACTCGTGAGAGCTGTAACCCTCCTCCACGCCTTCCTTTTTCTTTTCTCATGAGAGTTACCGCCACCTGGCCCTGGAGTGGCAACAGCATGTTCGGTTCATGCTGGCGTGGGGCCTGCTCCTGTGTGGTGAACATGGGCAGCCACGCCCTGTCTTCAATGTGCATGATGTTGCTCCTACACAGAGTCTGCAGCCAGCACCCTCTTCCATTGTGCCGGTGTAACGTCATTTTTTGCTATCTGTCAGAAAATCTGATGGGAATTGTAATGTCATTTTTACTACCCGTCAGAAAATCCTACCGACAGCAGGCACATTTGACAGTCCACGCAGAGGTAAGAAAATGTGACGGGGTAGGAAAATCTGACACCCTGTCATGCCATTTTTTGCTACCCGTCAGAAAATCCTACCGACAGTAGGCACATTTGACAATCCGCGCAGAGGTAGGAAAATGTGAAGGGGTAGTAAAATCTGACACCATGTCATGTCATTTTTTGCTACCCGTCAGAAAATCCTACCGACAGCAAGCACATTTGACAATCCACGCAGAGGTAGGGAAATGTGACAGCTTTTCATATCATTTTTTGCTATCAGTCAGATAATCCTACCGACAGCAGGCACATTTGACAATCCATGCCGAGGTAGGATAATGTGACAGGGTAGGAAAATCTGACACCCTGTCATGTCATTTTTTGCTACCCGTCAGAAAATCCTACCGACAGCAAGCACATTTGACAATCCACGTAGAGGTAGGAAAATGTGAAGGGGTAGTAAAATCTAGCAAAACAAAAGAGTTGATGGCTGGAAGGTTTAGAATAAATCTTGACCTCTGGCATTGCTCTGGGCAACCCTCCAGACCATCGTTCTTCGCCTGCCAAGCCATTACAAAAGGGGAAAAACCATATGCAAATCAGGCTTGGTCCCACCCCCAAAGGGGTAGTCCAGCCCGAACTGCTAGGCCACATCCCTTTTGCACGAGACCACAAGCATCCCCAGACATGTTTCAGCCTTGTTGGGCGTCATCAGTGAGGAGTAGCTTGGGTCTCTAGGCCCAGCAGGCAAGGGGCCCACGTCTGGGCATACCCTTCCCACTCGGGGTGACAATAGCAAAACAAAAGAGTAGATGGCTGGAAGGTTTAGAATAAATCTTGACCTCTGGCATTGCTCTGGGCAACCCTCCAGACCATCGTTCTTCGCCTGCCAAGCCATTACAAAAGGGGAAAAACCATATGCAAATCAGGCTTGGTCCCACCCCCAAAGGGGTAGTCCAGCCCGAACTGCTAGGCCACATCCCTTTTGCACGAGACCACAAGCATCCCCAGACATGTTTCAGCCTTGTTGGGCGTCATCAGTGAGGAGTAGCTTGGGTCTCTAGGCCCAGCAGGCAAGGGGCCCACGTCTGGGCATACCCTTCCCACTCGGGGTGACAATAGCAAAACAAAAGAGTTGATGGCTGGAAGGTTTAGAATAAATCTTGACCTCTGGCATTGCTCTGGGCAACCCTCCAGACCATCGTTCTTCGCCTGCCAAGCCATTACAAAAGGGGAAAAACCATATGCAAATCAGGCTTGGTCCCACCCCCAAAGGGGTAGTCCAGCCCGAACTGCTAGGCCACATCCCTTTTGCACGAGACCACAAGCATCCCCAGACATGTTTCAGCCTTGTTGGGCGTCATCAGTGAGGAGTAGCTTGGGTCTCTAGGCCCAGCAGGCAAGGGGCCCACGTCTGGGCATACCCTTCCCACTCGGGGTGACAATAGCAAAACAAAAGAGTAGATGGCTGGAAGGTTTAGAATAAATCTTGACCTCTGGCATTGCTCTGGGCAACCCTCCAGACCATCGTTCTTCGCCTGCCAAGCCATTACAAAAGGGGAAAAACCATATGCAAATCAGGCTTGGTCCCACCCCCAAAGGGGTAGTCCAGCCCGAACTGCTAGGCCACATCCCTTTTGCACGAGACCACAAGCATCCCCAGACATGTTTCAGCCTTGTTGGGCGTCATCAGTGAGGAGTAGCTTGGGTCTCTAGGCCCAGCAGGCAAGGGGCCCACGTCTGGGCATACCCTTCCCACTCGGGGTGACAATAGCAAAACAAAAGAGTTGATGGCTGGAAGGTTTAGAATAAATCTTGACCTCTGGCATTGCTCTGGGCAACCCTCCAGACCATCGTTCTTCGCCTGCCAAGCCATTACAAAAGGGGAAAAACCATATGCAAATCAGGCTTGGTCCCACCCCCAAAGGGGTAGTCCAGCCCGAACTGCTAGGCCACATCCCTTTTGCACGAGACCACAAGCATCCCCAGACATGTTTCAGCCTTGTTGGGCGTCATCAGTGAGGAGTAGCTTGGGTCTCTAGGCCCAGCAGGCAAGGGGCCCACGTCTGGGCATACCCTTCCCACTCGGGGTGACAATAGCAAAACAAAAGAGTTGATGGCTGGAAGGTTTAGAATAAATCTTGACCTCTGGCATTGCTCTGGGCAACCCTCCAGACCATCGTTCTTCGCCTGCCAAGCCATTACAAAAGGGGAAAAACCATATGCAAATCAGGCTTGGTCCCACCCCCAAAGGGGTAGTCCAGCCCGAACTGCTAGGCCACATCCCTTTTGCACGAGACCACAAGCATCCCCAGACATGTTTCAGCCTTGTTGGGCGTCATCAGTGAGGAGTAGCTTGGGTCTCTAGGCCCAGCAGGCAAGGGGCCCACGTCTGGGCATACCCTTCCCACTCGGGGTGACAATAGCAAAACAAAAGAGTTGATGGCTGGAAGGTTTAGAATAAATCTTGACCTCTGGCATTGCTCTGGGCAACCCTCCAGACCATCGTTCTTCGCCTGCCAAGCCATTACAAAAGGGGAAAAACCATATGCAAATCAGGCTTGGTCCCACCCCCAAAGGGGTAGTCCAGCCCGAACTGCTAGGCCACATCCCTTTTGCACGAGACCACAAGCATCCCCAGACATGTTTCAGCCTTGTTGGGCGTCATCAGTGAGGAGTAGCTTGGGTCTCTAGGCCCAGCAGGCAAGGGGCCCACGTCTGGGCATACCCTTCCCACTCGGGGTGACAATAGCAAAACAAAAGAGTTGATGGCTGGAAGGTTTAGAATAAATCTTGACCTCTGGCATTGCTCTGGGCAACCCTCCAGACCATCGTTCTTCGCCTGCCAAGCCATTACAAAAGGGGAAAAACCATATGCAAATCAGGCTTGGTCCCACCCCCAAAGGGGTAGTCCAGCCCGAACTGCTAGGCCACATCCCTTTTGCACGAGACCACAAGCATCCCCAGACATGTTTCAGCCTTGTTGGGCGTCATCAGTGAGGAGTAGCTTGGGTCTCTAGGCCCAGCAGGCAAGGGGCCCACGTCTGGGCATACCCTTCCCACTCGGGGTGACAATAGCAAAACAAAAGAGTTGATGGCTGGAAGGTTTAGAATAAATCTTGACCTCTGGCATTGCTCTGGGCAACCCTCCAGACCATCGTTCTTCGCCTGCCAAGCCATTACAAAAGGGGAAAAACCATATGCAAATCAGGCTTGGTCCCACCCCCAAAGGGGTAGTCCAGCCCGAACTGCTAGGCCACATCCCTTTTGCACGAGACCACAAGCATCCCCAGACATGTTTCAGCCTTGTTGGGCGTCATCAGTGAGGAGTAGCTTGGGTCTCTAGGCCCAGCAGGCAAGGGGCCCACGTCTGGGCATACCTTTCCCACTCGGGGTGACAATAGCAAAACAAAAGAGTTGATGGCTGGAAGGTTTAGAATAAATCTTGACCTCTGGCATTGCTCTGGGCAACCCTCCAGACCATCGTTCTTCGCCTGCCAAGCCATTACAAAAGGGGAAAAACCATATGCAAATCAGGCTTGGTCCCACCCCCAAAGGGGTAGTCCAGCCCGAACTGCTAGGCCACATCCCTTTTGCACGAGACCACAAGCATCCCCAGACATGTTTCAGCCTTGTTGGGCGTCATCAGTGAGGAGTAGCTTGGGTCTCTAGGCCCAGCAGGCAAGGGGCCCACGTCTGGGCATACCCTTCCCACTCGGGGTGACAATAGCAAAACAAAAGAGTTGATGGCTGGAAGGTTTAGAATAAATCTTGACCTCTGGCATTGCTCTGGGCAACCCTCCAGACCATCGTTCTTCGCCTGCCAAGCCATTACAAAAGGGGAAAAACCATATGCAAATCAGGCTTGGTCCCACCCCCAAAGGGGTAGTCCAGCCCGAACTGCTAGGCCACATCCCTTTTGCACGAGACCACAAGCATCCCCAGACATGTTTCAGCCTTGTTGGGCGTCATCAGTGAGGAGTAGCTTGGGTCTCTAGGCCCAGCAGGCGAGGGGCCCACGTCTGGGCATACCCTTCCCACTCGGGGTGACAATAGCAAAACAAAAGAGTTGATGGCTGGAAGGTTTAGAATAAATCTTGACCTCTGGCATTGCTCTGGGCAACCCTCCAGACCATCGTTCTTCGCCTGCCAAGCCATTACAAAAGGGGAAAAACCATATGCAAATCAGGCTTGGTCCCACCCCCAAAGGGGTAGTCCAGCCCGAACTGCTAGGCCACATCCCTTTTGCACGAGACCACAAGCATCCCCAGACATGTTTCAGCCTTGTTGGGCGTCATCAGTGAGGAGTAGCTTGGGTCTCTAGGCCCAGCAGGCAAGGGGCCCACGTCTGGGCATACCCTTCCCACTCGGGGTGACAATAGCAAAACAAAAGAGTTGATGGCTGGAAGGTTTAGAATAAATCTTGACCTGTGGCATTGCTCTGGGCAACCCTCCAGACCATCGTTCTTCGCCTGCCAAGCCATTACAAAAGGGGAAAAACCATATGCAAATCAGGCTTGGTCCCACCCCCAAAGGGGTAGTCCAGCCCGAACTGCTAGGCCACATCCCTTTTGCACGAGACCACAAGCATCCCCAGACATGTTTCAGCCTTGTTGGGCGTCATCAGTGAGGAGTAGCTTGGGTCTCTAGGCCCAGCAGGCAAGGGGCCCACGTCTTTCCCTTCTGTAATGGCTTGGCAGGCGAAGAACGGTGGTCTGGAGGGTTGCCCAGAGCATTGCCAGTGGTTAAGATTAAGTCTAAACCTTCCAGCCATCACCTCTTTGTTTTTGCTATGTCACCCCGAGTGGGACGGGTATGCCCAGACGTGGGTCCCGTGCCTGCTGCGCCTAGAGACCCAAGCTACTCCTCACTGATGAGCCCCAACAAGGGCGAAACATGTTTGGGGATGCTTGTGGTCTCGTGCAGAAGGGATGTGGCCTAGCAGTTCGGGCTGGACTGCCCCTTTTGGGGTGGGGCCAAGCCTGATTTGCATATGGTCTTTCCCTTCTGTAATGGCTTGGCAGGTGAAGAACGGTGGTCTGGAGGGTTGCCCAGAGCATTGCCAGTGGTTAAGATTAAGTCTAAACCTTCCAGCCATCACCTCTTTGTTTTTGCTATGTCACCCCGAGTGGGACGGGTATGCCCAGACGTGGGTCCCGTGCCTGCTGGGCCTAGAGACCCAAGCTACTCCTCACTGATGAGCCCCAACAAGGGCGAAACATGTTTGGGGATGCTTGTGGTCTCGTGCAGAAGGGATGTGGCCTAGCAGTTCGGGCTGGACTGCCCCTTTTGGGGTGGGGCCAAGCCTGATTTGCATATGGTCTTTCCCTTCTGTAATGGCTTGGCAGGCGAAGAACGGTGGTCTGGAGGGTTGCCCAGAGCATTGCCAGTGGTTAAGATTAAGTCTAAACCTTCCAGCCATCACCTCTTTGTTTTTGCTATGTCACCCCGAGTGGGACGGGTATGCCCAGACGTGGGTCCCGTGCCTGCTGGGCCTAGAGACCCAAGCTACTCCTCACTGATGAGCCCCAACAAGGGCGAAACATGTTTGGGGATGCTTGTGGTCTCGTGCAGAAGGGATGTGGCCTAGCAGTTCGGGCTGGACTGCCCCTTTTGGGGTGGGGCCAAGCCTGATTTGCATATGGTCTTTCCCTTCTGTAATGGCTTGGCAGGCGAAGAACGGTGGTCTGGAGGGTTGCCCAGAGCATTGCCAGTGGTTAAGATTAAGTCTAAACCTTCCAGCCATCACCTCTTTGTTTTTGCGGGGTAGTAAAATCTGACACCCTGTCATGTCATTTTTTGCTACCGGTCAGAAAATCCTACCGACAGCCAGTGGAGTAACTTTACTGAAATTGTTGGGGGGGATATGACATCTGAAGAAAAGGTGCCCCAGCCAAATTAATGGGGACACAGTGGTGTGCCATGAAAGTTGGGGGGGCAAACACCCCTGTCTCCCCTTAAAATTACGCCCATGCCAACACTAGGCACATTTGACAATCCACGCAGATGTAGGAAAATGTGACGGGGTAGGAAAATCTGTCACCCTGTCATGTCATTTTTTGCTACCCCTTCAGAAAATCCTACCGAGAGCAGTTTTTGACCGTGTACAAGAAAAGTGAGAGTACATATCAACAGCTAGGCACTATGCACATTTGACAATCTACAGGATGACCAAAACGTGACCAAAAAACTATCATGTTGGATCATTCTATACATTTCGGAGTGCTACTCCATTGCTGTAAAAGATAACAAACCCATACCATAACACCCAAGCCATAACCTGCAACGAACAGCATTGTGTCCAAGCTACATCCGATCACTCCCTACCCCGCCCCGGGCCCACGAGTTACCCAGAAACCCATACCATAACAAACCCATATCATAACACCCACGCTATAACCTGCAACAAACAACATTGTGTCCAAGCTACATCCAGCACCGTGCAACAGGACCCAAAGTTTAGCCCGGGCCCAGAATGGCCTGAGATTTACCCAGCTGGCAGCAACCCATAGCACCAAAAATAGAGCTGGGGAATTACCAGGGCACACTGAAAACCATCTATACAGTCAGCACTGAACAAAACATGGGCCAATTCAGTTAGCACACTTTTTTTGCTATTTGTGTAATACTGAATATTGAAAATAGGTTTTTCAGCAGTGCATATTACATAATGTTTGTTTTCCTCTGGGACAGACATGGAGCAAAGGGCTGTTTCCCATGTTGGTGCCTGCATTCGAGCAGTGTGGCAATCAGAGCATTCTACTGATGGGCATGGACATATTTACAATGTTGCAACAGGGCATTGTAATCAAGAGAAGGGGTGTTCTCTTGTTTTGTTGCTGTTTACCTTAACAAGAAGAATCAATAAACATGGCTCCACTTTTCAACTCTGGGAGATGGGAGGTTCGCTGGCGTGATTTACGAGCTGCTCTGTGTGGAGTGTGTCCTTGACAGGGAAACTAATGCACAACGCATGCGCAGACAGCTGGACTTATCACAAATATGTACGTGTATGTGAACTAAGTGCATTATTATCACATTAATAATGCACTTAGTTCACATAGACGTACATATATATTTGGGATGGATTCTTTCATATGTTTTGCACATTTAGTGCTTATTAGAATCCTGGGAGCTTATAAATACAGTGTCTGCTGCGTTTCGTCCGCTGGGTTCGTGCTTTTTGCATCTGTTTTCGAGTCGCTCGTAACGCGGCTTCACCTTGTTCTGTTACTTCAGTGAGCCTGGCTCTCATCAAGATACAGAAACTTCACCCTAGGGACCCCAGAAAGACAGGCACACCACATTCCTGGTGTCAAAAAATCCTATCCGTTAAGCTCAGTCAGTTACACCGGCATGGCAGCAGCCTTTTCCTTCCCTTCCCCAATCTTTCGTTTTCAAACCTGCCAGCCACCGCTGCTAGACACCAGATCACATTGGGGCCTCTATTTGCACAGCCCTGATCGAGTGGGCTGATTGTAACATCACTCCTGCACATGCGGCCCGGGATACCAATAATATCACTGGCCCTTTTGCTTTGAAGTCCCAGCGGGCCTGAGGCCTTCACTGGTCATCTATTTACATTGTCCTTGCTCGACAGTGAGAGCGGCCAAATTCACCACCGATTGCCCAGGATCTGAAGAGGGCCCATCCATCTTCCTCTTTCCTTACTTATGCAGCGCTGGGTGGATCGGCGCACACACTCAGCCTCACCCGCCTTCCTCCCGATGTGTTCAGGAGCGGGCACGCAAGGACCCTGCTGCTCCTCCCTGCTTCTTCTTGGAGACAGCAGGGAGTCGCCAGCTGGCCCCAGTGCTCGCACTTTCACCGCCGCAGGCCCAGGTGTTGAGAGGCCATGCCCTCTCTTCTCGGGGCTGCCGCAGGCCGCAGTGCCCCTTTGTTCTTTCACAGCCGCTGGGCCGGGTGTACTCAGGCCATGCCCCTTTCAACTGCGGCCCCCGATGCACTGGGACACAATGAACTGCTGCGGCCCCCTTTTACCCGCAACACCGCCAGGCTGCAGCACTCCGTGATATACCGCCGCAGGCCCGGCTGTGCTCTGGCGCCACCCACCTTCTTCTGCGTCCAGCGCTGCTTTCCGCTTCTCACCTCCACACGGCCCACGCTGCAAAGAAAAACAACTAAAGGCTTCCCGCAGCCCGCACCCCAGTGTGCACGGGTCCGGACCGCCTACTCCTCATCGACAATGTGGCGACCTGCCCCTTGGCTTCTGGGCAGGCCGCTCTGGGTGCCGGGATCACCCGGCAGACCATAGCTCTGCGAGCATGCAGAGAACGGACGGCAGGGGGCACCCTGCAGATTCTGGATCACCGGTATCAGCAGACACTGTGACCGGGGACACCCGGCAGGCATCAGCCGCGGCTCTGGGGGCACCAATGCCAGGGCTGCAACAATGGCCGTGATCACAGAACAATAACAGTGGGACGGTGCTGCACAGCGGGGGCACTCCCCGGATGCAGGGCCACACAGGCAGGCCCTCTGGATCCTGCGCGGTACCAGCATGGTGCAGACAATAAAGACGCAGGAGTCAGTTCTTGATCGACTGACAAGCCGGAACTGGCTCGTCCCTTTTATTAGGTAGGTCACATGGTTATCACCATGTGACAATGACACAAGTCCTGGGAGCTACCATGCTCCCAGTTTGGGTGACATGCAACAGTGCCAACTGCATTATTGAACTAGTTCTCTTGTTGACTGGACCCTGATGGGGCCTGACTTACCTCATTCACGGCGTATGCCTCTATACTTTATCGCAAATATTAGTGACAACGAGGGTCCCAGTGAAGGAAGACCCCCCCATCTCGGCATCTAGTTTATGGCGACTGCAGTGCCTCCATAAACCAACACTGATCGGATGCTCTTGGCCTGGCTGGGCCGTGCCAGTGCCTTGTCAGCTGTGGCGGAGTTACCAAGTTACCAGACATGCCAACATTCGGGGGCCCCTGAGAGGATTGCATCGGGGTTATAATTATTTTAGGCAGAGACAGTAAAAAAATAGCCAGATTTTTCAATAAAAAATTGTGAGTCTCCCGCCTAAATCGGGAGGGTTGGCATGTATGAGTTACAGTACCGGCAGCCAAAGTGAAGTTCCCATTGCTAAATTGGGTATCCAGAACCACCGTGGGCTAGCTCCTCTGCCCTGTGTAACTCCAGACTGCCCACCGAGTTGTATGGTCTGTGGTGAGACACTGCATAGTCGGATGCAGTGTGCCTGACAGAGGTCGGGGGTGGCAGCAGGGTGCTGTGATGTCCACGTTATGTGTGACTGACAGGGTCAGGACAGATCACGTGAAGCAAAGGCAATAAATGGGAGCGTGAAAGCCTGCCAAGGCATTCTCTGCTCTGACACCAGAGCAAGTGTGTTGTGTCCCATCATTGCGCCACGCAGCACTCCCAGCCTGCAGGCCCTGCCTGCCGTTCCCTCCAAACCTGCAAGCCTGTTGGCCCAGCCACCAATGCCCATCACATTGTCGATGAGGAGGTAGCGAACACACTCCTGCTGCGGCCCCCACCTGCAACAGCAAGTCACGCTGTCCCAGCATCGCGCCCCAGGCACCTCAGGGGCCGCTGACTCGTGTTGGGCCCTTCTCCCCATTGTGCCCAGGCGTCGATGGAGCGCCATTGACAGAGGAGAACAACCTCCATCAAGGACAGAAAGTGTGCATCCCGGCATCGTGCCCCAGGCACCTCAGGGCCTGCTGACTCGTGTCGCGCCTTTCCCCACACGGTGGCTGGGCGCCGGTGGAGTGCTGGGGACAGAGAAAAAAAATCAGTTTTCAAAGACATTAAGTGCGCTGCAGCTGCACGCGCTGGAAACAAATAAAAACAACACCCCTCACTGCCTGCCACGCGAAGGCCCCTAGGCCTCAGCCCAAAGCCCCTGTCATGGCCTCACCATTTGGAAGCACACCACGTGCCAAGCTTCCACAACACAAGCACCACAAAGCAGAGGATGACGTATCTGGCATCTGGCTTCACAGTCACTTGCCACCACACAATAATGAGCCCCAGGCATCAAGCATCCTGAAACACAGGACAATATTTGTGGCATCTGGCTCTGACAACCACGAGCCACCACACAGCACTGGCCCCCAAACCTCATCCAGGGGCCCCACTAATAAAGACAAGTGCACTGCACAGCAGCTGGTCACACACCCACACCGTGCTAGCCAAGCCAGCATTGAAGCTGCTAGCAAGCAGCCACAGCACATCGGAGAGGAAGAGACAGCTACCAAGCACACATGCCTTCCTGTGAACCACGCACCATGGCAGATGACCCCATGGCAATGCCACAGAGGCAACAAGGCCATAATCCTGACACCAACACGTGGCTAGACTTAGCGCAAAGAACATTTATGCAGCCATTTCAACCTTTTGGCCCCCATGCAGGACTCCGCTGGGAGCTCTGGATCCAGCAATTCAAGCTGAACCTCAAACCACGTGACATCATCGCAGAGGAGAAGAAAAGGACATTCCTTATGCTCAACCTCGGCACCATGGCCCTCAGACTATTCAATGCACTCCCAAACCGAGGCACAGAAGATGACTATGAGACCACGAAGGCCGTCCTCATGAAGAAATTGAAGCCCCAGATCAGCCCAGACTTTGAGCCTTTCAAAATGAGCCAAGCCAGACAATGTCCACAAGAGAGTATTGAGGACTTCCATGGCCGACTGAGAGAGATGGCCATCGGCTGTGACTTCCCAGATTACGAGTTTGCAGTGAGGCAACAGGTCATACATGGACTCTCCTCTGAAAAACCCCAAAGGTCCAAACTGTCGGAGACGAATCTCCCGCTAGACACCATTCTGACCATGGGGCGACAACGAGAAAGAACAGACGAACACGTGGCGGAAATAGAGCAACTGATCAGTCTCCTGCCACTGGACACAGAGATGTCACGCAATAGCATGACCACCATCAATGCCCTGCGACAGAACAAATCCCCACAAGGACAGGCAGCAAGCAAGCCCAGAGATTGCCTATGGTGTGGTGGATAGCAATACAAAGGAGAACCCTGCCTAGGGTACGGCACCACGTGTTACAAGTGTGGGAAAGTCAGCCATTATGCGTCTGTATAACTCCCAGATAACCATAGAGCACTCGCCCCAGAGGAGAACTCATGACTGGAGGAGTGACACAAGGCCCAGGAACGCACAAACCTTCCACCCCAGAAACCTGACCGCCGCCAGAGGAGACTACCAGACCGGACATGGGACACCCGGAGAGGATGGGCCCAAACAATTGAGGGAGAAGACACAGATAGCAGCGATGATGATCAGTCGAGCAGAGAACAGGCCCCAAGCCACCCGAACTGGAAAGACCAAGGCAGAGCCAACAATGGCAGCAGATCACACCGGAGTTTCACCATCACCGTGGGAGACATCCCAGTGACGATGATGATCGATACAGGGGAAACTGAATGTCATGCCGACCACACGGTTCGACAAACTAGACCACAAGCCACCCCTGCGGCAGAAAACGATGCAAGTATTCGCATATGGATGCAAGAAGCCCCTCCCAGTCGTGGGATACTTCAAGACCACTCTCACCCACAAGGAGAAAAGCTGCAGGATCCGCATCTACATGGTTGAAGCAGGAATAGAAACGCTACTCAGCTGCCCAACCGCGGAGAGGTTAGAACTAATCCTATTCAACTTCGCCATAAACTCCTGAGAAATCGATCACCTGCTAGCCAAGCACAGGAAGCTATTCCAGGGTATTGGGTGCCTAAAAGGTAGGACAGTAAAGCTCCACATCGACCCCACAGTCAAACCGAGGTGAGTCCAGCATCGAAAGGAACCCCTTCCACATGAGGGCAGCAGTAGAGGCAGAACTGAACAAGCTCGAGGACCTTCAAATAATCGATAAGACCACAGTCCCCACACCCTGGGTCTCCCCCATGGTCGTGACTACAAAGCCCAAGCAGCCCCAAGCGGTGCGGATATGCATCGATATGTGCCTGCCAAATGTGGAGATTGGGCGAGAGAGACACATAACGCCGACAATAGATGAACGCATTGTGGACTTGACTGGCACCACCATCTTCAGCAAGCGGGACTTAGGGTCAGGGTAGCACCAGGTCCGCCTGGCAAAAGAATCAAGATATGACTCTAACATTCCATCTGTCCTCATCCTCCTCGATCTCTCTTATGCCTTCGACACGGTCAACCATACCATCCTACTCAACCGTCTCCGTGAAAACCTGGGTATCACTGATCAGGCTCTGGCCTGGCTGACCTCTTTCCTCTCAGATCGACCCTCCCAGGTCCAACTTGGGTCCTTCCTTTCATCTATCTTCCTCTCTACCTGTGGTTTTCCCCAGGGGTCTAACCTCTCGTCCTGGCTTTTCAACCAATACCTGGCAACTCTCGCCCACTGCGTTGCCATTTTCTGCTCAAATTTCCAGTGCTACGCTGACGACACTCAACTCATTTCTAAGCTGCCCTCTGCCGCTTCCTCTCCCTCTCTCATCTCTGATTGCCTAACTGCCATTCAAGATGGGTGTGCCGCCAATGATCTTTGTCTGAATGCCAGCAAGACGGAGGTCCTCCTCATCGGCACACCTTCACCATCCTTTCCCCTCACTCTCTGGCCCTCCTTCTACCCCCACCTGCGAGGCTAAGAACCTCTGGGTCATCTTTGACTCCACCCTTTCCTTCTCCGCCCACATCTCTGAGGTCTCTAAAAAGTCAGATTTCCGACTGCACCTCGTGAGAGGTACTCTGCCTTTCCTCTCCTTCCCCCAGAAGCTCATGGTATCTCAAGCTCTGGTTCTCTCTAGCTTGGACTATTGTAACAGCCTCTTTCTAAATCTACCTGCCTCTACTCTCCGCCCTCTGCAACTAATCCAGAACAGGACTGCGAGACTTGTCCTTGGCCTCAAGCCCTGGGATCGTATCTCTCCAGCTCTGAAATCTCTCCACTGGCTCCCAGTGGATGCAAGGATTACATTCAAAACCCTCAGCATTGTCCACAAGGCTTTCTGGGGCCTGGGTCCAAAATACCTTCAACTATCTCTCCGCAAATACCTCCCCTCTCGAGCTCTTCGCTCCTCTACCTCCAACTCACTCAGGGTCAGTCGTTTTTCTAAGAAACGAGTTGGGGGTAGATCTCTGTCTTCGGCTGGGGCCTCCCTCTGGAACAGCCTCCCTGCCACTCTAAAACTTGAGGAGAACCATCTCCGGTTCCGGAAGCACCTCAAGACCTTCCTCTTTTCTTCTGCCTTCGCTCCCCCTCTCCCCTGCTGATCTGTTCTCTGTTGGCACCGTGCACCTGGCCACCCTCTGTATTTTGGGCCCAGGCACCTGCTCATCCTGCCACCCTCCCGCACTGCCTCCGGGCCACCCCTTGCACTGCGGTCTGCATCTGTACCCATACAGCCCCCCCTTTTTCTTCCTGCACTTATCAGACATACCCTGTCTGCTGCCTTAAACCTAGCACTTGCAAATTGCTGGCTGCATTACCACTGTTTGTTGCCTTTATTATTTATTTATTGTTATTTATCTGTTTCTCCTCTGCTTCGCACTTTCCACCTCTCCCCACTTCCATGCACTTTTCCCCTCCCCCTCTCCCATGCACTTGCGCGTACTCAATGTCACTGGGCCTAGTAAGATAGCTGTTTTGTTCTCCCCTATTCCCCTCCCTTGCCTTGTCGCGCTCTGAAACACTTGTGTACGAGCGCGATAGAAATAAAATATCAATCAAGCAATCAATATATCACAGCGTTCTCGTCACACCTAGGGCTGAGGAGATATCGTCGGCTTAACTTTGGAATTTCGTTGGCAGAAGAAGTGTTCCAACATATACGAAAAGTACTGCAGGACCTCCCTGGGGTCACAAATGTCAGCAATGACATCCTGGTGTACGGCAAAACCGAAAAAGAACACAACACCCGGCTGGCTGCCACACTACAGCGGCTGGAAGAGTCAGGGTTAAGGCTCCATGAGGAGAAATGAGAATTTGAGAAATCTACATTAAGTTTTTTCAGGTATGTCTTCAACGAGAAAGGTGATCCCCGGACCCTGGAAAAGTAGAAGACATCAATAATGCCTGAGCCTCCACCAATGCCACTGAAGTCTGCAGCTTCCTAGGTATGGCAACATACTGTGGGCTGTTCATCCCCGACCTGGCCACCATTTCTACCCCGGTGCGAGAGCTCACAAAAGCAAAAACAACATGGGAGTGGGGAGCGACTCAAGAGACAGCATTCCAAAAGATCAAGGACTCACTGTCCAGCGACGCGAGCATGGCATTCTTTGACACATCCAGAAAGACAGAACTACTAGTGTACGCGAGACCAGTTGACCTCGGGCAGTCACTCCCACAGAAAGAAACTATGCGCACATATAAAAAGAGGCCCTTACCATCATATGGGGGTGCACACACTTTCACATTTACATACTGGGGCACCCAGTGACCGTACTAACGGACCACCAACCCCTTGTACCAGTATTCAAGGGATCAGCAGCACACCCCCAGCCAGAATTGAACGCTGGATGCTGCAGCTGCAGCAATTCTACCTTGAGGTACAGTACCGGGCAGGAGCGAACAACCCTGCAGACTTCCTATCCCAACACCCCGACCAACCACAGCATCAGAATTCGAAGCGGCCAAGGAGACAGAAGAGCATGTATGTCAAATCATCACCTGTGCCAAACCAAAAGCCATAAAGCTACAGGAAATCGTGGAAGAAACAGACAAGGACCCCTGCCTCCAAAAGACCAAAGAAGCTATACTCTCCGGGGAGTGGAAGACGTTCCACTCAGCCGTCGCTCTCCGGACACCCCAAGCGCAGGAGAAGATGCAAGCACTGTTTGGAACATGGCACGAGCTATCAGTGTCTCTGGATGGCCTAATCTTTAAAGGACACTGTATCGTCTTGCCCACCAACCTCCATGACAGAGCGCTCCAGCTCGCACACAAGGGGCACCAGGGCATTGTAAAGACCCAGGTGTTCCTCAAATCTCGAGTATGGATGCCGCAAATACAAGTGAAAGTCATGAACCTTGTTGAAGCCTACACGGCGTGCCTAGCCACCCGCAGACCGGGACCCCCAGAGCCCATGCCCTGCCCCCCAAGAAATGAATGCCACTGGGATGCAGTGAGCGTAGACTTTTCCACCATCGCCAGCGAGGCCTACCTCCTGGTAGCAGTGGATGAATACACAAGATACCCCGAGGTCGAGCCAGTTAACTCAACTGACGCAGCCTCTGTCACGACAGCGCTGGAGAAGATGTTTGCAGTCCATGGTATACCATCGTCAATAAAGAGTGACAATCAGCCCCCATTCACAAGCAAATAACTCAAACGCTTCATCGTCGACATGGGGATTCGCCACCACCATATCACACTGTACTGGCCCCAAGCCAATGGTGACGCAGAACGATTCATGGCGTCTATCAACATGTGCGTGAAGATCGCCAAAGACACAAAACGGCCATGGCTACCGGAACTATACCGGTTCATTTGCTCGTACCGGCAAACCCCACACTCAGCCACTCAGAGCAGCCCTGATGTTCGAGGTACCTGGTCAAGCAGGACTTCCCCTACGCCACTCGTGGCAACCCCCACAGGAACATCTGGAGCAAATTGAACGAAGGAGACAAGAACACAATGCAAGGGGAAGACCACGCAAGACGAGCGATACCAAATCACCTCAGAGTGGGGGACACAGTACTCATCAAGAACCGCACCCCTAGGGGAAAGATGACCCTCCCCTATGAATCTCTCCCCTATACCGTCACCCACTGAGAACACAGGCTGGCTAGAGCCACACGAGGCCCAGAAACAGTCACCAGGAATGTGTCCCACTTCAGGCAGACACAATCTACCCTGTGGGAAGAAACTCAACAGGACAAAGAGGCCCCCTCCATGCTGATGGAACAGACACCAATAGCGGAAGCCCAGAGAGAAACATCGGGTCTAGAGACTCCGGCACCCAGAGACGGAGAAAGGAGTCCACCTAGATCAAAAACCCCACGAAGGGAAGACAGAGGGCTATACTCACTCCGGAGACAGCTGGTGCCATCCACCCGACTCCAAGGACATGTACTGCATGGCATCTACAAACACACGTGAGCAAGAGCCCACAGGATAATCACTGCCAGTGACCACCCCAATGTTTAAAATTCTTACAGTTAACTTGATTGTTGTTCACGTTGTTTGTTGGTCTAAGTTGGACAGGGATGTGATGTCCACGTGATCTGTGACTGACATGGTCAGGACAGATCACGTGGACTCTTGAACTCTTGGACCCCCTCTCATTACACATGGTTGCCGAAGCTCTATTCCCCCTGCCCACCTAATCCCCCATTCTGTTGTCCCCCCGCAGGAGCCTCCACACCACATTGAACCAACCTGCCCCCAACCCTTATCCACACTACCCATCCCCACCAGGTATTACTCAGCTGACACCTACAGGCAAGCGCATATGCACAGAAGGACTGTCTCCGCTGTGATGCCTGACCTGGCACACACGCTGCCAGGTGAGTACAAAGGCAGTGAATATGGCAAGGGAAATGTGCACAACATCACACAGTGAATAGCTTTGAGTCAAACAACATGCACACAGGAACCAAGACACATGTATACTAAAACCCAGGAGTGCAAATAGAGTGACAACAATACAAATATATGAAAAGGGATGTGGGGTAAGCACTTAGAAGCTCCTTAAGGTTACAAGGAAAGTCGGCAAGCTCCTTACCCACAATTGCTGTTACAGGTACTGACAACGCTAAGCCCACGTACAGGGCAAGCAACAACAGGATCTTTGTGCTAACACTCTTGATGGTATTGAATAAGGTAACTTAAAAACAGTATTCACGTGGACAAGAAATACCACTTGAATGTCAGCAAAGCCCACAACCCTGTTGATCAAACAGGGACCCAGAAAGGCTATAACAGAAACGGGAGGATAACTAAATACATAAGACTCAAGACAAGGGGCAAGTAGGAATAGTGATTACAGAATAGTGAGGAAAACATAGGCATTCACACAGAAGCTAGCTACAACAGCACACCACACCTAATAATCAATGGGAAATAAATGCAGAAGTGCAAGGGAAAACCTGGAATGGATTCCAAGAGGAAGAAAAGGAACAGGAGCAAAGAAAACGTAATTACAAAGGCAAACCTCTCCCACCCCTCCAAGGAAAAAGGCAGGAAGCAAAATATATAAAGAGAAAAGACTAAAGCATCAAGGTTTACGGCAGCAAAGGGCAAAGGCAAGGAAATATAGAACACAGGCTAACTGGACTGCACCAAAAAGGAAAGCACTGACAAATGCTGCCTGTAAACAGAGGAAGACAGAAAGGGAATCTAGGAAGCAGAAATCACAATTAAGCACATTACATTTGAAATCCAGGGATAAGGGATAAGGAACAAGAAATAGAAACTAGGCACAAAGCTAAGAACCAGGAACAAAGATCAAGGCACCAGTCACAAACAGGAACACTGCATCAATGACCAGTGCTGTACTGAAGCAAACAGAGGCTTTTAAAGCTGCTTAACGAGCACACGCCCTCAGGTGTGCTGCTTGCTGCACCTGCAGCCACAGGTGGTGCCTATCCTCCACCCAACCTTGTCCTGCAAGGGTGGAGATGAAGCAGTGGGCCAGGCATTCTGGGAAGCATAGTCATTTGATTAAAGCAGCATGTTGGCTGCTAAAAACCTGGAATGGATCCGGAAGGGAAGTAGCTTGGAAAATAAGGATTTAGCGCTCCCACTTCATCACAGCAAGGTAGCATAAGGTTCGGAAGGAAAGTCCAGTAGGGAATATACTCCAGATCATGCCCCAAAGTGGTGGGAAAGGGAGCTAAGGGAGCAAATCGTGACACACGCATGCGTGCGCTCACTCACACTAGCTGAGTCACAACGCATGCACGCACATGTAGTTGCACTCGCGCATGTCAAATGTGAATATATGGTGCACCAGGGCGCCTTAGTCGAGTCGCTGCATCAGGACCAGGAACACATAACGACGGAGCAGCAAACACAAAGGTAAGCCCCAGTGGTCCACACTAAGCAATCCCCCTCCCTGCCGGTATAACGTCGGAATCTGCATGTACTACAACCTCTACAGGTTGAACTCTCATAAACAAAACCACAGCAGCACTTACAATCTGGAAGATCCCAATCCTTTGGCTGGATGCTGAACAGTCACCGGGACTGGGCAACACTGCCCCTTCCACCCACTATCCCTCCTCACTCACCACCATGGATGTAGACATCCACGGTTCAATTAGACACGGGTCTGCAGGCTAAGGGCACAATGTATAGCTCTGCCACTGGCTCCACGCTCACCGCCCACTTCAGGCACTACATTATCACGGCATAGGGCATGGCTACCCGCATGCCTCATCCCACCACTATAACCGCCCCAGTTCATTGTAACGGAGGGCATTAACAGGATGCCCTAGATCTCATCCGGGATCAATCGGAAATTGTCGTCACAAACACCTTAAACTTGGTACGGCGCCAGCACAAGGAGGACCAGGGAACATGGGCAATGGGTATGGAATTAGCCCTCCACCCATTTGACCCAAAGTTTACATACTTTCTCCCCAACCCATTTAGGACAGCCACCCGCCCAGAATCACAGAGGGCAGACATAACATTGCTCTATCCTATTCAGGAGGCCAACCAGCACAGGAATCACATTGGGCATAACAAAGCAACCTTTAGGTAAGACAACGACAGAACACCAGGTTAAACAATCTCATTTATATTGGCACATGCACGCCAAGAGACTAACCTATTCACTCTTCTCTCTCCTCTTCTCCTTCCATCCCCATGACCACATCTGAAAATTGTTTTGTTTTTTAACCTTAAAACTTGGATGATTATGATATATGATATCTCTGTATGACTGACATACCCTAATTCATTT
The DNA here is from genome assembly GCF_040938575.1 of Ambystoma mexicanum. NCBI lineage: Eukaryota > Metazoa > Chordata > Amphibia > Caudata > Ambystomatidae > Ambystoma > Ambystoma mexicanum. Next base: position 134,583,522 of record NC_090941.1, on the reverse strand, counting down.
TATATTGTTATGACAAATAGGACCGTCCCCATCCTGCTGTGCACATATGTCACACATTTTCACTTGTCACAATCACCACTATAACACATGTATGTACAGCCTTGAAAAGGACCCTAGAGGTCGAAACACATGTCGGCTGACTCACTAAGACTATATGTATTCACTACTATAATAAAACCCCTTGGGTGGGTTTACAATGTAACTACTGTGTAGATATCCATCCTTTCAATCAAGTATCGCAAAGGCACCCGGACCTTTACCTTCATATATATATATATTTTCAAGGAAACTACTTTAGTTGTGGGGACGTTAAGGTGAGAACTTAACGCAACAAATCCCTGAAATTCAGCTACATTTTTTATTTATTCAAACCCTGCCGGGAACCCGCAGGCATCAGGGCACCAACACAAACACCAGTAGGACATTAGAAAACGGGACACACATAATCGTTTCAGGTCAACCAACTGCTACATACCAATTTGAAACCTAAATTATTTGAAAAGCAAGGTTTTCAGATGAGTCAGGAGAGCATTTTTTTCAAGACGAAGCGAGCTTGGGAGCAAATTCCACATCTGAGCTGCTCTCGTGGGAAAGGCTCTACCAAGCCCCAGAGCCCTTTTAAACCTTAGGGAGCAGATCTTTCCCAAATTAACTGACCTCAGGGCACACATCAGACTATAGAGAGCATTGCAGGACTTCAGGTATACTGGGGCTGTTCCATGGATGCACTTATGCACTAGGATGGCTGTCTTGAAATGAATATGGGCAACTATGGACAACCAATGTAGTGATGCCCTTGCTGAGTAAATATGTTCCTGTCTAGGGATGCCCTTGATGATCTGAACTGCATCGTTTTGGAGCTTTTGCAGCTGTTGTAAGCACGTTTTCCTTGCCCCCAGAAGTAAGAAGTTACAGTAGTCAAGACGAGAAAGTATAATGGCTCGGCCTATAGAGGCACAATTCATCTCTCAGATGAATGGCTTAATATTCCTGAGAAATCTTAGATAGTAGTTACAATTTCTTCATAAGTAGTTGGTCTGTGTCTCGGAGCTAAGAGAGGCAATAAAAAATACCCCCAAGGTCTTGACTTTTTCCGCAACTATAATGGGGCAATCTTTAACACAAAAACATTGATATTCGTTCCCCAGTTTTGCTCTTGCACCTGGGCTGTCAAACACCAGAAGTTCAGTTTTTACTCCATTTAGACAGAGCCAATTGTCTGTAGACAAATTGAAAAAGATCTAGGGAAATCCACTGTTCAATAATCCTGTACATTGCATTCAGATTCCTGGTGTCCGTATCATGGTCCCCACTGATTTCCAGAATCAGCTGGGTATTATCTGCATAATTGATAAACATAACTTCACAGGATTCTAACACACTGCAAAGAGACCTAATATACAGGTTGAAAAGTGTTGGTGACATGCAAGCTCCCTGTGGAACTCCATAAAGAATCAGAGCTGAGTTGGAGGAGGCATTATCCCAGGAAATTGAGGATTGTCTACCCGACAGAAAGGATTTAATCCAGTTCCTCGCCAGAGGGGCACAATTCCCTGTATCTGATAGTGTGTCAAGCTGGCAATCATGGCCCAGCAGATCAAAGGCTGCGGACAAGTCGAGAAGGACCAAGAAACCATTCTTTCCTTGGTTCGCCCTCTCCAGCATATTGGTCTGTAAATCAAGGAGAGCTGCCTCTGTACTGTGATTAGCTCTGAACCCAGATTGTCTGCTGTGAAATATCGATGACAGCTCAAGGTGGGCTTTTACTTGTTTCCTAGCTACCTTATCTAGGATCTTCAGCAGAACATTTGTGTTGGTAACGGGCCTTTCATTTTTAGCATCTTTAGGGTCCAGGACAGCTTTTTTCAACATGGGGGTGATAGTGACAATCTTTATTTTTTCTGGACCTGAAACATGGTCAAAAGAAGAGTTGATCAATCTAAAGAGAAAAGGAGCAAATCCATTCCCATCTCCAAGATACATTTCACTGGGTTGATATCCTCAGGACACGATGTAGGGTGTATGGAGGACAGCATTTGCTCCATCTCGAGAATTGTTACATATTTGAAAACAAATGGAGGATGTACATGCTGTTTGAAGACGGCGGCTGACTGGGCCTGCTTGCCTAGTCCTTTCCCTAGATCTTTTTCAATTTGTCTACAGGCTATATTAATCTTATTTGCAAAGGCCAGCTGAACACCATCACAGTCTTGATCTGAAGGCTGGATCGGTTACACTAATGCCTTTGGTTTCTCTAGAAGCTTCAAGATCTCAAAGAGCTTCTTTGAGTTGATCTTTTGCTCCTGTAATTGCTTCATTGAAGGCATTCTTTTTTGCTAAGATGATTTTAGATTTGTAAGCTGCCTGAAGTGCTTTCCATTTCTCCCTCTTTGGAGCTATGGGATGTTTTAGCCAAGCATGTTCTGCACTTCTCTTTTGCTTTTTCAGGTTTTGTGATTTGCATTTTCTCTCACTAGTTTCCTTGTCATAGGGGCTACTTTGTCAAGCAGTTTAGGCAGGACGTTATTATATGTTTCCACAAGCGTCTCCGGAATATCAGAGTCATCAGTGGACAGCATGATTTCCTGCAGGCAACTCTGAAGATGGTGGGGCTTCACCTTCTTATAGTTACGATTGTATGCCGCTATGGTTGGCATTTGGACTGTTTTTGGTATAATTTTTAGGTTGCCTGTGAAATAAATGATACATTGGTCTGACCAGATGCATTGAGTGGTACTCTTCATAACCATTTCGAGATTTCTAGAGATTACCCAGTCTAAAATATTTTCATATATGGCCGTGTGTTAATTGTTCTACACTCTACAAACCATTACCTTTTTTTTACATCTTTATTTAATTTGAATTCATATATAACATTAACTACATTCGTGAGAATCACCAAAGTAACAATACTCCAACAATACCTTTAAGTAAAAAAACATCAACCATATAGCACCCATATATTCCCACGATATACCCAAAATATATAGTAAAAACACACACAACATATACACACAAACAAAACACAATACCAACCCCCACCCTAATCCTATCATTTACAGAACCAATTAACTTACACTTTACCCAAAGAAATCATTGAAGGATTCCCAGCTTTCACAATATTCAGTCTCCCGATGAAGCTGATAAGCACGAGACTTTTCATGTCTCGATAATACGCGCATATCTACCAACCAACCATCAACACGTGTTTTTTTTCGTGATTTCCATACCTTCATAATATGTTTTATAGCTGTCATCAATGCCCTATAAATCCAATCAGAAGCACCACAACTTCTCAGACTCCTACTTTCATTTCAGAGGAAAATCACAGATACTAACGTTTGAGGGAATGAATCACCCAGCACTAGATCCACTCGATCCAGAACATCCTTCCAAAAGGCAAGTACTCTTTTACACTGCCACAACATATGTAAATAAGTTCCTCCTAAATGATTACATCCCCACATCCCCAACACAAATCTGAATCCATCAAACCCCTCGCCTTCATCCTCACTGTGGTCCAATAAATGCGCCCTAAGATTCGCTGATGAGTATATCTTAAATTCAAATCCATTTTATCTATCACCATCACCCTCCAAGCATTATCCCAATCCTTCTCCGATATATCACTCCCCAATTCAGTCACCCACTTCATCCTCAGTGTCTCCCACAAAGCACGCATACAGTCCTGTACAGGTATCAATATAGTAAATGTGGAAACTACATTCAGAGCAGCACCATACAATATACACATTTGTGGTTTGTCACTCAATGGTTCACTGAGCATTCAAAGCCTTTCCAAAATTAACTGTTTCAAACATCTATACCTCTCAATTTCCCTATTACTCAAGCCAAATTAGAGTACAAGATCCTCAAACGCAAACATTCGATCACTATCCCACACATCTCCTATCCTCGCAATTCCTTTGTTAGCCCATCCTTTCCAATACAACATTTTATTCTCAATCTTCAAACCCAGATTCAACCAAATGGAAGCAGTGCTATAAAGAAATTCATTCTCATCACACCCTTCAATCAATGACACCAAAGTCGACTTTGTAACTTCTAACGCCTCAATCCTCAACCTGGGTTTTGGTAACTTTCCATACGAATATAAACAATCAATGGGTAACGGGTCCAACTTTTCCTTTTCCATCCAAAGCCAAAACAGATCTGAATATCCATCTTCCCTAAAATAATAATAGGCTTTCTTTAAAAGAAACCCCTTATAATAATTTTCCAATAAAGGATATCCAAAACCCCCATCCCTAACACTGCGTGCCAAAATAAATCTTGGAATCTTCAGTTTTTTACCCACTCCCCACAAAAATTCAATAAAAATCTTATCAATGGGTTTCAATACTTTTTTAGTGAATTTTAGGGGAAGAGATTGTAAATAATATAAAACTTTTGGAAGCAACACCATTTTAACCGCATTTATTTTTGCCCACATATTCAAAGTTGATCTGTGCTTAAGGTTGGAAATCTGCGGGTTTTGACCGGTTACCGGTTGAATTTTATAAATCCTTTAGTATGGCTTTGGTCCCAAGACTGTGCAGGCTCTATAATCAGTTTCTCTCTGAAGGTAAATTATCTCCTTCGAGCAGGGAGGCAGTTTTTACGCTAATTCTCAAACAAGGAAAGGACTCAACCAAATGTGGTAGTTATAGACCTATCTCTCTACTAAATGTTGATATGACAATTGTTACGAAGATTATGGCTACTAGATTACAGAAATACATTGGGGAGTTGGTAGATTATTCACAAATTGGCTTTATGAACAATAGATATGGATACGATTATATTAGAACCTTATTGAATATAATTGGCCTGTCGAAAATGGAAGTTGATGAAGTTATGATTGTGTTTTTTGATGCCGAAAAGGCATTCGACTGTGTCAATTGGTCTTTCCTAAATTACACATTGATTCGGATGGGTTTTGGTCCTCAATTTTTGAATATGGTAGGTGCTCTGCACTATGATATCCCAGCAAGAATATGGGTTAATTGGATTGTGTTGTCACAACCGCAGGTTCCTGGCGTTTATGGAAGAGGTGGAAACATGGCGGTCGTCAGACCGTGCCGCCACGTTGTGCTCAATAGCGCGGTTTACGTTCTAGTCCTTTCCAACATGGCCGCCGCTGAGAGTACTTCTCTGTTCACGCTCGGCGGTTCGGCGCGTTGCAACTTCTGAATTCTTCTTTGTTGCCAGCGCTTCACTGTACTCTCGCTTAGCGGAGTTCCGCTCCTGTCCTATTTTCCTCCTGTTGTCCACTCTCTCTCTCTTTATTACCGGTGCTCCTTCTTGTACTCGGGCACTTGTTTGCTCTCCTCCCTTCTTTCCTCCTGCCTTACTTGTTTTAGTTTCACTCTCTGCCCCCCCCGTTCGCATTCAGGGCCGTGCTCTGCACTTATTGCTACACCCTACCGTCAGTTTTGCCGGTCTCCTGTATTCCAGCTGGCTTTGGATCTTCCTCTCGTTCCGCATCATCAGATACCTACACTCCAAGGGGTTTTTATGCCGTAAGGCTTTTCCCCTTGCCGCACTTGTCTGTCGCGGGAGGGGAGTCTCCGCGAATTAATTCCCAAAGGGTCGCGGTGGCTTCCTCCCGAGGCAGACCCTATCTACACAAGGAGAGGAGGACTTTTACTCGTCGACCTCGTGGAAGGAAGTTGGACTTCTCGTCTTCATCAGGTGAGGAGGAAGGGGAATTGAAAGACTCTCAGGGTTTGAGTGGGGTGGACCACATCACGGAAAACCCTGCTGATACGCCCACAGCGTCAGACATTGTTGATATGTATCTAATTATTTTAAACTGTTTAGGGGAACTAGACAGGGTTGTCCACTTTCTCCCTTCTTATTTAACTTGGTGCTTGAACCACTGTTGCATATATTAGGCAGGCAAGAAATATTGGTGGATGGATATTGAAAGATGGTGAGGTAAAGGTGTTAGCATATGCTGAGGATTTAACGGTAGTGTTGTCAAATCCGGTTGAAGGGGGAACCTTACTTCGGAGTATGTTACAGGAGGTGGAATGTTTATCGGGTTATAAGGTTAACTGGGGAAAGACGGTTGTTTTTCCTTTGAAAATTAGTCCAATAAGTAGAAGGTTGTTGGATTGGGATTGTCCATGGGCGGAGGTTTCGGTAAAGTACTTGGGTGTCTATTTGGTGCGAGATGTAAGAAGGACAGTGGATTTTAATATGGATAAATTGAAAGAAACTTTAATGAAGGATCAACAAACCATTTCTAAGAGTTGTTCTCCCAAAGCTATAACTTCTTTCTCTCGGATTGTGAAGCCATCGATTTAGAACACCCACTACCAATGTGGAACAGTTTGGACCATTAATGGTTTTAGAATTTGGAGTAAATCCTCATTAAAATGGGCCATATCCTGGGGTTGGGGCTTAATACACCAGGATACGATTAAAGCTACTATACTGGGATGGGGTGAGTTTTAGATGCAATACCTCACAATTATCGCAAACGCTCGTGCTTTAAAAAAACAGAAAGCTTTTTTTTGCAATAACTGCCACGCCACCCCCATGACCCGAGGTTCGATTTTTGCAGATGATAAAGTATCCATCTGGAATTGCCATGTCAAGGGTAGGACTACTTGCATAAGTTAACCAGGTTTCAGTTAAACAAAATCTATCAAGGTCGTGAGAAATAAGATATTCATTAATATCTAATGCATGTTTGTTTAATGACTCGCATTTAACACAGCAATTTCTATATCATGTCCATCCACCAGATTCAGAGCATAGCCTGAGACTGGGGAATTAGTCAGTGGGGCCCTGATCGACAGCTTTCAGGAATGTTTTGAGTCTCTGCTGCTCCGTTTGTCGGATGCTCCGGGGTTACTTCAACCACCAACGTTGGGTCATTGAATGTACTGTAGTGTGGTTCAATTGCCACCAGTGCGGTCGCGGCGGGTACCTCTTGAGAGCACAGGATTGTGTGAGGTCCTGCCGTAACCTGGCGGCTGCTAGTGGGAGGTGGAGCTACATCTAATTTCAGAGCAATATATTTATCGACGATTGCATGTCTCCTAGCTTTTCGAGCTGCCAGAAGCAGGTCGAGGTCAGAATAATAGCCCATAGATAGCCAAGTCATGGTTCCACCCAGTATCGTATACAATACAATAGAAAACAAAATATGCTTACTTCTGTGGAGGCTCTTGAGTCTCCTGACAATCCGAGAACTCCGGACAATGACTGGTGAAGACTGGAAATTGACTAAATATGCTCGGGCTGATGGGATCTGTAGTTTCCTGCCAAGACCGTGCTTTCAAAGACACGGAATGCTACAATTACCCGAAATCGAGTGGAATCAAAGGTTGGTAAAGCAAACTCCTGTATTAATTCAACAGTATGAACACCACATGATTCTTCTTATCTTATTTAGCAAAGAAGATGGAAATGAAACGCGCCAACAAACTCAAATCTAATATGAGCTTTACTAACATTTTTCACACAAGCAGACTACTTAGTACTTCAATAAATGCTAATTCTCTCTCAAATGGCTAAAATGGTCCACCTTAACTTCGCACCCCCTGTTGCGCAGCCTATGACTACAATGATGACATCACAGATCACATCACTGATGACATCACTAATTACATGTTGTATGAGAAAACTGATGACATTACAAATCACATCACTGATGCCATCGCTGGTCACAGCACTAATTAGATTGTATATAACGGATAACATCAATAATGGATGAGACATAATATCATTTACAAGTTAGCTCATGAAAATGTTGATTACCTTAATAACAATTTAGGCAGTGGACTTGGCCATGACAAAGGCTGGGGTCACTGGCCAGCACCAAAGGCCATAGCTAGTGGTTGGTTAGTGTTCAAAAATACCAATGTGCATGGTTAAACGCCATGGCTAGTAGCCCATGACTGTTTTAAAATATACAGTGGGCAACATTGAAAGCTGTATTCAGTGGCCATGGCTAAAGGCCATAGCTTGTGCCCATTAATATGTTAGAATATACAGTCGGCACAGCCAAAGAGCGTGGCAACTGGCTAGTATTGTGTTGAAGACCATATCTAGTGGCTTATTAGTGTATATAATACACAGTGGGCACGGCCAAAGGCCTTCGCTTATTGCATTTTCTTATTTAAAAATATACAGTACACATGGCCAAAAGATGTACAAACTGCTCAAGGCCAAAGGTCATGGCTAGTGGCCCATTTATATGTTAGAATATATAGTGGGCACAGCCAAAGATTGTAGCCACTAGCCAGTATTGTGCTAAAGTCCATGGCTAGTGCCTGATCAGTGTATGTAATATACAGTGGACACGGTTGAAAGCTGTATCCACGGGTAAAGGCCAAAATCGATGGTTGGTTGCCTGTTAGTGTTTTAAAATATTCAGTGCACATGGGTGAAGGTTGTGACCACTGTCCATAACTGAAGGTCATGACTAGTACCCATTCATGTGTTAAGATATATTTGGCCATGCAAACTGACCATGGCTGAAGGCCCTGCTTAATGCCAGTTACTGTTGTAATATAATTAGTGATGTCATCAGTGATGTGATCTGTGATGTCATCATTGTGGTCATAGGCTGTGCAACAGGGGGTGCGAAGTTAAGGTGGCTTTTGCTGAATTTCAGGGGATTTGTTGCATTAAGTTTTTACCTTAACGTCCCTGCAACTAAAGTTTTTTCCTTGAATTTCAAGGGTTTTGTTACAAGGTATTGCTCACCTTAACGCCCCTGCAACTAAAGTTCTTTCCTTGAATTCCAAGGGTTTTGTTATTCCATACAAAATTAACATTAATAATACAGACAATTTGGCTAATTAAAACAATATATCATGTGTACAAAGTAAAATAAAAAGCAATTGTGCAATCATATTCCCCCAAATAACCCAATTGTTAAAAATCTTTCTTTCCATATTAATTTAACTTTTTACATATATATGTACTGTTGATGAATAGAAACCTATTAAGTGTTGCAGTAACTGTGTGCAACAGTACACTCAATATATCTAAAAAGAAATCTTTACAAGACTACTGCCTACATATATATGTTAACGACCTACTCGAGAAGCAACAGGGAGAACAGGAATCAAGATAGGCGAATTGGATACACTATTAGATTTCATTGCATTGGAAAAGGGACTAGATGCTGACAGAACAGGAACCTTTGAATCTTGCAGAATTGGATATAAGAACAGACTGGACTACAAAAAGTAAACTCAAACAAAAGTCTAGATTCAATTCAATGTCAAATACTGGGAGTAGCATTGAGGCTTTTCAGAATCTTGTAATTGAAGATGTAAAAGATCTTCGAAGAAAAATGTATTCAAGAACAAAGAAAGACAACATGTCAGTAAATGACAGGATAGCATTACAAGAACTTCGAGATCTAACGGATTGTATCTTCAAACCCTTTGATAAAGGGAGAAATGTAGTCTTTTTTTTTAAAATTCTCTTTATTGAATTTTTCAACAACTTTAACAATCCCCATAACACCCTCCTCCCTTCCCCCTCCCCCTGATGCTGTTGCAAAGTCTCCGTAGCTCCCTGTCACCACAAAGTGTCTAGTTGGGGTTATTCCAGATCCAAAAGTCTTAAACGTTGCGGGCGCCACTCGATCCTGAAATCATCTCTGAAAAAGGAAAGGACCTCACCCCACTCGCCCGCAAAGTTTTGTATTGTATTGTTCATTGCATAGGAGGCCCATTCCATCGCTACTATATCCCAGTCTTGAAACATGGGTATGTTCGAGCTCTTCCATCTCTGGGCCATGATTGTCATTGCTGCCAGAGTGAGCATCACCCTCGCTCTTTCCCTGCCCCTCGAACCCGCCGGCCCTTCTGCTGGCCTCAAGCCTAATAGTGACCATTCCGGGGGTGTGCCTCCCTCTGCCCCAAACACTTGTTCCATCGCCTGCTTGATGTCTCCCCAGAACGGGACTATTTTTGGGCATCGCCACCAAATATGTTCCGCAGTGCCCTCCTGGCGCATCCCCTCCAGCAAGTTCCCGACGAATCCGGGTAGATCCTCTGCAGCCGAGCTGGAGTATAGTGCCACCCATATAATATCTTATACCAGGCCTCCCGGGTTTGCGAGGCTCTCGCTAGTTTAGGGATCTTCCTCCATAGATTTTCCCACTCCGTCTTCTCTATTTCCCTGGCCAGAATTTTTCCCAGCTTCCCATATATGCCCATTGCGGCCTCGAGGTAGCCTCATCCAAGATCTTATAAAGCTGCGAGATAAGGCCTTTCGAGCCGTCGTTGGTCATCAGGAATTTCTCAAAAAGGGTTGGTGATCTAGTAGCCGCCTCCTTATTTATGGGGTATAGAAGCCAGTGTCGCAGCTGTGAGTATCTCAGCCTTTCACCTTCCCCCAGTGCGAAATCCCTTTTACAATCTACAAAAGAACTGATCTCCCCTCCTATAGAGAAATATAGTCTTAATGAATCGAACTGACTATATAACAGAGGCATACAAGCAACTCAACGACAAGAAATGCTACGAAAGAATCGATGCAAATCCCACTAAAATATTGGAAAGCAAATTAAAATGATTTCTTGAGTAATGGGAACAGAGGGGAATTTTGATAGAAGATAATTGTAAGTTTCGGTTGACTACGAACTCCACTACACCAACAATTTATTTTCTCCCAAAGGTCCACAAGAATAAGCAGAAACTAGCAGGGAGGCCAATTGTGTCTCTCATAGGTTTAGTGTTCTAGAATATGTCTAAATATATAGACAAAGTCCTATTTTCATTTGTTTGTTCTCTTCCATCGTACATCAGAGATACCACAGATTTCTTAATGGTTATTAATGATGTAGCATGGAAATCTGATTATTTTATGGTAACTATGGATGTTGTATCTCTTTATACATCAATAGGTCATACATTTGGGAAATGGGCTTGTCAACATTTTCTAAATACAAAGTCCCTTAACTATCTTTAACACACACAAATGGTCTTACAAATGATAGATCTCTGTTTGACAAACAATGTTTTTCTCTTTAACAACGAGTTTTTCAGACAAGTCCAGGGAACTGCCATGAGCACAACATTTCCGCCATCTTACACAAATGGAATGTGAAGTATGGTCTGAAGAATATCAAGAAAATACTAATAATGTGGTTCTGTGGCTCAGATACATAGACGATCTGTTTATTATCTGGAAGGGGTCCGAAAAAGGATGGCATGATTTTGTCAGACAAATGAATCAGAATAATCATAATTTGATAGTCACAGAGACACATAGTCGAACTCTTATCACCTTCTTAGATGTCAATTTAAGGATTGTGGATCAGGCATTAACACGTGAACTGCATAGAAAAGTAACAGGATCGAATACCTAATTGCATGCCAGAAGTGGACACCCGAAAAATCTAATATGGAGTGTCCCCTATGCTGAATTTATAAGGATACGACACAACAGTACAACTCTGGAGGCATATGATGCAGAAAGCAGTATCACAACACAAGGCTTTAAAAGACAATCCTATCCCAAAAAGGTGATCGAAAGAGCATATATAAAAGCAAGACAACAAGACAGACAAAGTATTCTAATGGGATCACAAAAAAGATTCAACCATGATGCAGAAAAAGACATTTCACCGTTGATTCTTACGTTTGACAATCAGGCACTAATGATTAGACGCATACTGCAAAGACATTGGAAAATCTGATTAGCAGATAGGGATCTTACTGGTAGCCTGAATAGAAACCCAGACATTAGTTTTAGAAGGAATCGTTCCTTTAAGGACACATTGGTGCAGAGTTTCATGACTAAAAAGGAGGACAATAAAAGGAGTAATTGCCTCACCAATCAAAAGAAGGGTTTTTTCAAATGCACGAAATGCAATATATGTAAATATGCCAAAACCTGTTTGTCGTTTAAACATCCTATAACGGCAAACACTATTCTGATTTCATATATAATTACATGTGAAACAGAATATGTGGTGTATGTCCTGAAATGTGCTTGTCAAAAATGGTACATTGGCAGCACAAAGTGCAAATTAAAGATTTGTATCCAGCAACACGTTAGAGCCATCCTGCACAAAGATCCCAACTACCCCATGGCCAAACATTACACAGAATGCCATCAAAGTAATGTAGAAAGTTTTGGTTTTTTCAGTATTCATGGAATAGAAATTGGACCTCGGGGAGGAGACAGAGAACGAATGCTCTGGCAAAAGGAGACCTGCTGTATTCTAGATTTTGAAAGTAAACCACCAAGTGGCCACAATATCGATGAAGAACTATATACTTTCCTAGGGCAATGAACTTGTTGCTTGACTCTATTTGTCATGTAATGTACATGTTTGATTTCCATGTTTCTGCAGATTAGAAATATTGGGAATCGATACCTCATTGAGAAATCTGACACAGCTTAATTAGTGTTTTCATTATTACTCACAATTTGAAATTATTTTCTACTCTTTTTCAATCTTTTTTCTTTAATTTTCACTTTTTCTTGGTTATTTGTTTCTTGCACCCAGTACTTGTATCACCAAACGGGCATATTTTTAAATGCCCATTCTGTCCAGGTAGAAATAGATAGATACAGATAAGGGTTATGCATTATTGAAAATATATGTGAGGTAATTAGTAACAAGAAATTCTGGCCTACAGTGGGTGTTCCAGAAGTAGGCCTAAATTGTATGGCACATTCCCAGGTGCTAAGGTAATAGCCATTAGACAGCGTAATGAGGGATAGGATATATCCAAATTGAGCATTACCGGGTCCAACAAGAAATCTTTAAACATTCGACATGATTTGTAAAGCACTATGTACTTTACAGTTGTTCTGTTTACATAAGAAAATGCTGCTAGCACTCTGCATAGTAAGGTTGATATAAAGATATATATGAGATATCTGCTTTTATATCGTATGCGCACTTGTAATAGGAAACAAGTCGAAAAATGTTTTTGCACTATGCATTTCTTATATATGAAACAATAGGCACTATTACGGCTGTTATAACTAGTAGGTCGTATGGACAATGCTAGCTGGATGTCCAGTGATTGCAGTGTGACAGCACAATAGAATCAACATTGTAGATATGTCATGTTAAGCACTAAGCACTTTATATTCAATTGTTTACGTAGTAGATTGCGGATAGTACTATGCATTGCCAATATAGGGTAATGAGTCAGTTGGAACATCATGTTTACATGTACAAAATGTAGCTTGCACTCTGTTTCTTAATCATGGTGTAATACTACCATGGCTTGATTTTGGGCTCTACAGATAATGTGACAGCACATGCATTCCTTAATTATGGAGCAATACCTCTGCGGATAGCACTATGCATTGCCAATATAGGGTAATGAGTTAGATGGAACATCATGTTTACATGTACAAAATGTTGCTTGCACTTTGCACCTTAATCATGGTGTAATACTACCATGGCTTGATTTTGGGCTCTACAGATAATGTGACAGCACATGCATTCAAGAATGTAGACATGTCATGTTAAGCACTAAGCACTTTAAATCTGTCTGTCTATGCAGCACAATGTGGTCAGTACTTTGCATTCCTAACATTGGGTAAGTAGTCCTGAACATTGTGTTTACTTCGACATAATGTTGATTGCACTGTCAGTATGGAGCAATATCATCATTGCTCGATTGTCTATTGTGTTCTATGGAAAATGCTGTTGACATAGCTGTAATTTGAACATGCTACAGTACATAGGATTGTTGGTAACGGCAATTCTCAGTATATCATTTTCAAGACAAATCATAAATATTTGGATGAGAACAATGTAGCACTCATGTACCTAGGACTGAAAACTAAAATGCTGAGATAAAACGCATATTGGAACCAACTAGTCAAGAATGGCCGCCAGAAACTTACTCAGAAAATACTGAGGGAAACCGGTCCTCTTTTTATCTCTGTTTCAAGACACACTGGATGCTTTAATGTGGACTGGTTAATGGGACTTTTGGTTCTGAACAAGCAGCAAGGCAGCCGCGAAATGCATCAACGCCAGGTTTTTTTTCCCACACTATGGGAGCATCGAATTTTGATGATTTTTAATCCTTTTTGTAATGCTGTGATTAATAAAGGAAGAATGTTTCTAAATAAAGGTGGATCCTGATGATTATTTCTACAGATAGTGCCGCTCACCTAACTGATGGATGATCAGTGTTAAGAAAAAAAAAAATATATATATATATTCAGTAAAAATCTTTGTTAAAGGGACGTTATGGTTCAAAGTGATATGCAAATGGATATTTCCCATCTGTGAAAGGCACAGTGAGAAAAAGCAGTGGCTGCGAACTCTCATGTGGTTAATAACCACTGAACAGGTTATTAAGCCTTGTTCTATCGAGAGAGGGGCGCCCGCTACCTTTGCAAACCAAATTTCAAGGAACCTGGGATTGGTACCCCTAGGTCTCCTGGGGGCAAGCAGACGTGGTCTCCCTCTCACTGTGCTTAGAGAGGCATCAGCTTCACCTCACTGATGATCCCCAACAAGGGTGAAACACGTGTATGGGGTTGCTGGTGGTACTCTCGTTCAGGTTGGAATTGCCATTGCATTTCGGTGCTGGACTGCCCCTGGGCAGGACAAAGACTGATATGCAAATGGATATTTCCCATCTGTGAAAGGCACAGTGAGAAAAAGCAGTGGCTGCGAACTCTCATGTGGTTAATTACCACTGCACAGGTTATCAAGCCTTGTTCTATCGAGAGAGGGACGCCCGCTACCTTTGCAAACCAAATTTCAAGGAACCTGGGATTGGTAACCCTAGGTCTCCTGGGGGCAACCAGACGTGGTCTCCCTCTCACTGTGCTTAGAGAGGCATCAGCTTCACCTCACTGATGATCCCCAACAAGGGTGAAACACGTGTATGGGGTTGCTGGTGGTACTCTCGTTCAGGTTGGAATTGCCATTGCATTTCAGTGCTGGACTGCCCCTGGGCAGGACAAAGACTGATATGCAAATGGATATTTCCCATCTGTGAAAGGCACAGTGAGAAAAAGCAGTGGCTGCGAACTCTCATGTGGTTAATAACCACTGAACAGGTTATCAAGCCTTGTTCTATCGAGAGAGGGGCGCCCGCTACCTTTGCAAACCAAATTTCAAGGAACCTGGGATTGGTAACCCTAGGTCTCCTGGGCGCAACCAGACGTGGTCTCCCTCTCACTGTGCTTAGAGAGGCATCAGCTTCACCTCACTGATGATCCCCAACAAGGGTGAAACACGTGTATGGGGTTGCTGGTGGTACTCTCGTTCATGTTGGAATTGCCATTACATTTCGGTCCTGGACTGCCCCTGGGCAGGACAAAGACTGATATGCAAATGGATATTTCCCATCTGTGAAAGGCACAGTGAGAAAAAGCAGTGGCTGCGAACTCTCATGTGGTTAATAACCACTGAACAGGTTATCAAGCCTTGTTCTATCGAGGGAGGGGTGCCTGCTACCTTTGCAAACCAAATTTCAAGGAACCTGGGATTGGTAACCCTAGGTCTCCTGGGGGCAACCAGACATGGTCTCCCTCTCACTGTGCTTAGAGAGGCATCAGCTTCACCTCACTGATGATCCCCAACAAGGGTGAAACACGTGTATGGGGTTGCGGGTGGTACTCTCGTTCAGGTTGGAATTTCCATTGCATTTCGGTGCTGGACTGCCCCTGGGCAGGGCAAAGACTGATATGCAAATGGATATTTCCCATCTGTGAAAGGCACAGTGAGAAAAAGCAGTGGCTGTGAATTCTCATGTGGTTAATAACCACTGAACAGGTTATCAAGCCTTGTTCTATCGAGAGAGGGGCGCCCGCTACCTTTGCAAACCAAATTTCAAGGAACCTGGGATTGGTAACTCTAGGTCTCCTGGGGGCAACCAGACGGGGTCTCCCTCTCAGTGTGCTTAGAGAGGCATCAGCTTCACCTCACTGATGATCCCCAACAAGGATGAAACACGTGTATGGGTGTCATGCTTCCCCAATGGAAATTGTGGCATTCATGGAGACGCCATTGAATGGGTCGTTACGTTCTTGCAACGTTCCGCAGTGCGCGGTCTAGTGCTTTTCAAGATGGCCGCCCACTCCTTATACTGGAGACGGTGCTGGCGTTCTTCGCGTTGCACCTTCGGTTCTTTCTCCGTGCTGCCAACGCTAGTGTATTTTCATTCTGTGAGCTAACGCTCCGCGTTATTTGCTTCTGACTTTCTCTCCCGCGACCGTCCCTTCGGTTGCTGCTCTGTCTTCATTACTTTCAACTACCTT
The DNA here is from genome assembly GCF_040938575.1 of Ambystoma mexicanum. Lineage (NCBI taxonomy): Eukaryota > Metazoa > Chordata > Amphibia > Caudata > Ambystomatidae > Ambystoma > Ambystoma mexicanum. The sequence continues at coordinate 134,567,292 of NC_090941.1, read as the reverse complement.
GTTCTTACCTGTTTTTCTCCTGTTCCGCTCTCCTTCGTCCGTACACCCCGTGTATCGGAACTTCCTCTTCAGCTCCAGCTTCCTCGCTTCTTACCTTCTTGCCTCCCCTGACTATTCCGTTGGTTATATCCCCCGGCTGCTACCTCGTTGTCGGCAAAGGAGTGCGTCTGATTCCTCGAGGCTTCTCGTCCGGAACCCAGGCACTACACAAAGAGGGAAGTAGGTCTCCTTCCAGCAATCCCGCAAACCAGCAAGCCGGCAATCCAGAAATCCAGCAATTCAGCACAGGGTTTTTGCCGGGAGGCTTTTTTCCCTGTTGGAGGACGGTCTCCCTGCGGAGCCTCGCTCTCTGGGGGATTCTCTCCCCAACAGCGTGGCTTCCAGTGGAGACCGACCTTATTTACACGAGAAAAAGAAGACTAAAGAGCCTAAGGAAACACGCAGGAGAAGAAGGGCTACTCTACAGGAAGACGCCCACGAAGGCAAAGGTGAGGAGGAAGGGAGGAAGGATTTGGGTAGTTTTGACAGCGGGGTTGCTGGTGGTACTCTCGTTCAGGTTGGAATTGCCATTGCATTTCGGTGCTGGACTGCCCCTGGGCAGGACAAAGACTGATATGCAAATGGATATTTCCCATCTGTGTAAGGCACAGTGAGAAAAAGCAGTGGCTGCGAACTCTCATGTGGTTAATAACCACTGAACAGGTTATCAAGCCTTGTTCTATCGAGAGAGGGGCGCCCGCTACCTTTGCAAACTAAAACCGAAAAACCCCTGAAATTCGGCAGTTATGGTAAGATAAGCAACCATAACTCGCGCCACCGTGCACTCCTAACACTAACACCCAGGACATCAAAGAGGACATCACAAATGTCATTGATGACATCACTGATGACATCATATGGCTGGCTCTCCCTTTTTTCCTTTACTGACGTATCTAAGCCACATAGTTTTCTTCAGTAACAGTCAGGAAGGAAAAATTGAAAAGGTACTATATTTGTAGACTTAGGGTCAAGTCATATCATATAAAGATATATATAGCGGAAGACACAGGCTTGAAAGAGAGCAATCCTTTCTGTGCATGAAGATAATCATTAGAGTTATCAGCACTTTCTCATAGTTTTAGTTTTATTACTATACCTTCCCTGTATATGCTCATATTTGTATACATTGTACTCACACTCCTTTCCTTAGAGTTCACTGACATCATTTGATACACATACATACAGTAGGTAGCAGCTTTGAAACAGAGCAATCATTTCTCTGCATAAAGATAATCAGTTAGGTTATGAACTCTTTCTGCTACTACTTCTGCTTTTTTGCTTAATTCTCTGTCTCTATATATACTCATATTTGTATGTGTTGTCTCTTTGTGTTTTGTCTGTATTAAGTGTAATTATGTATTAAGTGGGTTTTATTAGCTACTTATTACATGTTTCACAGTACGCAAAACTCTAATAAGAAAGCAGTTATCATTTCATTATTCTACATGGCAAGATTATGAATATTGCACCTTCATCATGTATACTGCACACACTGCCTAAGTTTCTGCATGAGTTGCTTAGTATACTGGATAGAACTTCATAATAGAATGCTATTTATATCAATGCATTACTAAATGCACTAATTAGCTCATGATATTTATTCAAATGATCCTTCACACTTTTTGGTCAACATTATAAGAATCACTCCTACAGAGTTTTCATGAAAAGTAAATGCACATTTGATGTCATCAGTGATATCATCAATGACATTTGTGATGTCATCTTTGATGTCCTGGGTGTTAGTGTTAGCAGTGCACGGTGGCGCGAGTTATGGTTGCTTATCTTACCATAACTGCCAAATTTCAGGGGTTTTTCGGTTTTACTTTGAACCATAACGTCTCTTTAACAAAGTTTTTTTACTGAATTTGATAGGTTTTTAGTAGCGCAACTTAAACATAACGTCCCTTTTAACAATGTTTTTTCACTGCATTTCATATGTTTTTAGTAGCACAATTTAACCACAATAGCTCTGACTTTATATACATGTAACATAGAACATACTGAACCCCTAGCTAGTGATTTCGATGTCCGCGGACTACCGCCATGTCCGCGGACATATCGAAAATCTGAGCGTGGTGAATGTAAATTTAAATAGTGTGCCCCATTTCCCCTTTGAGGTTGGCTCTGAAAAGAGACGTGTTTTTTGCGGTTTTTTTGCAGATGCTTGACAGACACCTGTTATTTTATTTTATTTTTTTCTTACTTTACTCCTAAAATCTTCACATAACCTTCTCCAAAGCAACCCTTACATTCCAAAACAGAATGGCATTTCCCATAAAAGATAAGGAAATGCCATCTTCTTTAAAATAAACAGAATTACTGGAATCAATACTCTCATTATTACAGAAGAACATACCAGCTCTAAGCATGAAGGCACACATGCCTCGGTTGATTACACAACTAGCATTGTTTTGCTGAGGACAACAAACTGAACTATTGTCCCATATTGCCCTAGGTACTAATCCAGAAAAAATTACTTTGGCATTTGGAAGGATGTTCATTACTGCTTGAACCAAGTGTCCCAAATCTGCCAACAAAGTAGGGGCACTGACATAGCCCAAATGGAAAGCACCATAGTGCAAAACTACCACATGGGGACTGTTGATCCTGCCCATATCTTCACAAACTTGTACAATTCCCTGTACATTGCAATCAGGCACAGTGCTCCACACCACCTCCACTCCTTTAACATCAGAATTCTTTGCAACGTGCCTGCATTGAGCATACTATTGTGAACCATGCACAAACATATCTCCGAGCACCAACACCCTGACTTTCTCCACTTCTGCCATCTTCACTACACACAGTCTCTTTGATCACAAATCCACAACCTCAACATCTGATTGGCTGATCCCTACAGCCCCCTTTCCATGCTGGATTTGCTGGAAAACCCCGGATGTAGCACGCCCTGTCCGCAGACCGCATAACTCTTAGACAGCCCTTCTACCATTTCCACTTCATTCTCTGTGCCATTCCCTCCTTGGATACAGCTAAGCAGGCACACAATACGGAGAACGTCCTCAGAACACGCCCATTTTGTTTATTTTCAAACATTCCAAGACACCGCAAGTGTTCTTAGAACACATTCAACTTGCCAGCGATCAATACGGACAACGTCCTCAGAACACCCCCATTTTCTTTATGTACGAACATTTCAGGACACCGCGAGTGTTCTTAGAACACTTTCAGCTTGACAACGAACAATACAGACAACGTCTTGAGGACACCCCCTGCGAACATTCCAGGACCCCACAAGTCTTCTTAGAACACTTTCAACTTGACACCGAATCCATTCTGCTACGAACATTTCAGAACAGCCGTGTTGTCCACAGACAAATCGAACACAACAAAAGCGTCTAGCACATTAAAAAAATACAACATTGCACCTATCTCATACTCCCCCACTCTCCCCAAACACTCTTACACACCAACACACTCCACTAAATACAATTTTTAAACCAAGTTTCACCTCGCTGTCCGCGGTCATCTGCGAATGCAAGATGTCAGGCGCCACCAAAATTCTGACGCGCACCACGGCCGACGCTGTCCAATCAGCGAACATGTCGGATGTCCGCGGACATCGCGCAAGCCGCTCGGCCAATCCGGGCACTGTCCGCGGAGCGAACTGGGAAGTCCGTCCGCGAACCGAACGGAGATATCACTAATTTTTTTGCCTTACATTTTGGTCATTTAAAAAAAAACTACTGGACGGATTTACACCAAATTTGCAAAAGCACGCTTTCGGGACCAAGCCCCCGCTCCTGCCACAAATTTGGTGTAAATCCGTCCAGCGGTTTGGGCTTTAGGCGTGCGCAAAGTTTTCTCCCATTATGTCTATGGGAAAAAAACAAAAGTTTTGCGACCCCCCCTATCACTTTGCCCCCCTGGACCAAACCTCTCCAAACTTTGCAATTCAGAGTGGGCCATATACTTTTTTTGCGGTGAGGATTTGTCCAGAGGGAGCGAAGTTATAAGCCGCCCAAAAAATGCTCTTCCTATGGAAACACCAACTTAACCATAACTACATGGACGCTAGTGCGTCCATGTAATATATATATATATATATATATTTAAACAGTTTTATAGCTGTGTTGACCAAATGTGAATTTGCAACTAAAAACAGCGATGGCAGAGTTGGTTTACCTGCGCCTATGCCCATGTAAATAGAAGGCCCAATCGAGTCAACAATTGCTTTTTAACGCGGCTATGCGGCTATGTCAGTGCAACTTGCAGAGAGGTCTTTACCAACATCCTTTTCTCTGTCCCTTCACCAGATCTATGGACTCCTCATCTCATCTACACTCTCCTTCCCTTCACATCCTCTCCCAACAATGGTGGCACTAAGTGGGAAGTCCTCTTGGCTGGCTTCTCACCATCACGCTGCATCATTAACGTCTACCATTCAGGCACTATCTTGGATCAGGGTCCTCAACCCAACCTCCTCCTACTTTGATCGGCACCTGCCAACCCTCATTTACTTACTTCCTTCACCTGCCTATTCCCCTATCACTCTCTCTGTCCCTCCCACTTTGACTGGTGTACCACACCCCTGTACTCCACCTCAGAAACCCTTCAAAGGCAGAGACCTCCTTCACCTGGCTACTCTTAACGCCCGCTCAGCCAACAAACACTCTGCCGACATCTGCCTCCTTCTTGAAGACACTAACCTCAACATTCTCACTCTTACCGAGACATGGTTCAATGCCAGCTCAGTCACTGCTTTTGACTACCTTCCCCCTGATGGCTTCAAGATCATTTCCAAGCCACAACCTCACAGTGCTGGCAACATGGTTGCCTTAATCTTCCCTGAGCGGGTTCCTTCTTCCATTATACCCACCCAGCTCTACTCTTCCTTTGAGAGCCTGGTCTACAAGTTGACCATCTCTCCCCCTCCTCTCTGACCATTGCTACCATCTACAGGCCTCCCTGCGCTACCACCCTGTTCCTCTGGGAATGGGCTGATTTTTGTTCCTCCCTGCTCTCAACCACCTCCAATCTCCTCCTCATGGGCGATTTCAACATACAATTGGACTCCCATGTCATAGCATCCACTCTTTTCTTTGACCTCTGCACTTCTCTATCCCTCTCCATTCTCCCTTCCGGTCCAACCCACTCGAATGGACACAGTCTTAATGCCCTCATCCATTCTGAGCTCCCTCTTTCCCCCTCTCTGGTCACTCCACTCTCTTGGTCAGACCATTCTCCCCTCTCACCTGGGTCCCCTCGGCCCCCTGACCGCACCTCCAAAAGTCCTGCCAACCTCGTTCACAAACATCCGTCCGATGAAACAAGTGTCAGCTGCTGCCTTCAAATCCACCTTCATCCCCCACTCTCTCTTCCCCCAGACTCTACCACTGACTCTGCTCTCAGCAACCTCCATTTGGCCATTACCAACACCCTTGACATTCTTGCCCCAGTCATGAGGATACGCCTGAAACCTGCCTCCAAACGCACAACTCTGAACTTGCAGCCCTGAAACGCAACTGCAGAGCTGCAGAACAGAAGTGGCAAACCTCAGGCTCACCCTCTGACAAACTGGCCTGCCGCCTGCTCCAAAGGCAAAACAGAGTCTCCATCCATGCCAAGAAAAGGGCCCACTGCCAGGCACAGGTATCTGGTGCAACCAACAACACAGCTGAACTCTTGAAAATCTGCAGGAAATTGGGCAACCCTTCCGCAGTCTCCTCCTCCCCTCTTCCGTCCCAGGCCCTCTGCAATGTACTGGACACACACTTCACCACCAGAACTCTGGACATCCTGAGCACCCTTGCCACCCTCATGCCCAACCCGTCCCTCACTCCCTTGCCTCCTTATCACCTTCCTTCGTCCTCTCTCTCCTTCTCCCCGTCACACCTGAAGAAGTCACCAGAGTTGTCCACTGCTTGAAGGTCTCCTCCAAACAGGTATCCCTTCCTCCTCCAGAACCATCAAGGACAACATTGGCTCTCTTGCCCCTGTATTCGCTGACCTCTGCAACCACTCTTTTGCCACTAGATCTTTCGCCTTCGCGTCTATATATCATTGTTACCCGCATCTACAGACTGCCCAATCGCACGTTCAGACATATTGACGTGGCTACGCCCATGCCGTATTACGACATCCGCGCGTTTAACATTGTGCAATCAGCGGCGTGGTAGCCTGCAGCCCTGAATAATCAAACACCCACACAAAAAAAAATTATATTATGATTGCTTTCTGTACTTGCTAGTGAAAGGTCATCTGAGTAACTGCAAGAACTTTTGCCACTTGACCCTTTAAATTCCTTATCCTTTCTACCCACTTTTCCCCTAATCCTATTTTCCTTTGTCTCGTAATTTGTTTACTTTGTCTATTTTTTGTTATACTTTTCTTAACAACTTTTAAATTTTTTTCAGCATTGTCTTTTTTGTGTTGTCATTTTTATTGTTTTACATTTTCCTTCCCGGTTAGACATTCCAACGTGTCTGACCACGAGAGCACTACTAGTGACAACATCATTGTTTGGGTTGACAAACCATCACCACCCAGGAAGAAGGCAACTGTGATGAAAACCACTGCAGACAGTTGGCGCTTCTTTAAAGTGAACAAACACTGTTCAAGAAAAGAGGCAAAGGAGGTACTTTGCACCTTCTGCAATAGAAGTCTATGCCGTGGGCCTTCTGATATTCCATCTCAAAGCCTGGGAACATGAGTTTTGATTAATCATCTTCTGCAAGTGCATTGGGATGACATGGATGCTGAGTATAGAAAAGCACACGCACATCATAAAAGAAAAATGCATGAGGCCCATTCCTTGCAAAGACAGAGATCAGCACCACCTGCAGAGCCTCCATCCACCAGTGCATCAACAACTCCAACTGAAAATTAAGTCTCTACTTCAGCGGCAGTGTCAACTACACAGACTCCTGTTTTACCAACACTCGATCTTACCATGATGCAAATATGGTGTACAAAATGCTGCAAATGGGTAGTCAAGGAAGGCGCCACATTTAACGAATGGCAAAAGTTAATCGCACAACACCAGATTAACTGTTGTTGTTAGATTTCTTTTTAAGTGGCAATTTACCCCCCTTTTTCTAAACAATAAAAACAAAAAATCCAAAGAAATATATATGTTGCTTTTTATTTCAATTCCCTTTCTTATATGTTTCATCCTTATGTGTTTTCCTCCCCAATTCCACCCCCATCTTTCCGTCCCCCAAAACAGCCCCTTTTATGTTACGAAAATAGATCAAATTGAACACTGACTGCAAACATATATTACAATATCTATTGTAATTTTCTTTGTGCAGTTGCAGTAATCAAAATCCCCCAATTGTTTGCTTGTAGCTGCTGTAAGGAAGGCATGGCATCAACAGTAAAACAGACACAAGTAGCCACAGTTCAAGGGTGTTTATTAAACTTCAAAAAGGGTATGATAAATTCCTATCTAATCCTAAATCTACAGATGGGAGCAAGCTACGACCATCAAATAATAATGACGCAGTCCTAGTGGTGTCTTGTCAAAATAAAATGGCCTATACTAATAAATCTATTGCTAATCCTTACCTCTAAATACAAATAGTGTGGGGAATAGTGTTATGGAAAAAAGAAAGAAGTGTTCAAAAAATGGTATGTCAGGGTGGGGTGTGCGCTTTGTGTTTCAGTGGAGTTTCACACACTGGAATTGTGCCTAAGCCAGTCCTCTTTCGTTGCCCATGCCTGTAGGTAGTCTTCAAAGAGGCATTTTCTAGCGTATCGCGCAGTGTGCGCTGTGTGTTTCCATGGAGTTTCACACACTGGAATTGTACCTGAGCCAGTCCTCTTTCGTTGCCCATGCCTGGAGGCAGCCTTCAAAGAGGCCTTTCCTAGCGGAGCCTGCGGTGTGCGCTGTGTGTTTCTTTGTTCCCGTGTGACAGTGTGGGAAACCTAGCAGAGTCCATTGTGACAGGTTCATCAGCGGACTGACTAGTTACGACTTCATCATAAAAAGGTACTCTCTGCTATTAGGTCCTTTGTTGCCTCATAGCGCCTTTCAGGGTTGGTTGCGTGTTTACTCAGCTCCACCCCCCCCCCCACGATCAACGGCCTCTGCAGTGTTAAATGTCTAGGGAAGCTGGAATTGGACCAGGGTGAGGGACCGGTACCCTGTCCAGACAACACTAATATCAATGTAATATCAGACAACGCATCCAAGGAGCTCCCCATTGGCCACCTGCCCTTGCAACAAGACTAAATGCAGCGGGGGTGGGGGAGGGGAGAGAGTGGAAGCCTCCATAAAGGTTCCCATAATTGAGCTTACAAATGGTAACACCATGGAGGCCCACCCTGAAATCACATGCTCTCCAAGCCAAGTGAATCCAGAGGACTTGCTGGACTGTGGTGATTCCAATACTGATCTCAATACTGGCCCCAGTAGTATCCCTTGAACTGTCTAAACAGGTTTGTTTGTCAGTGGGGCCCTACACATTAGATCCCCTTGCGACTTGCCCAGGGACGCCTCAAGGGATCATGGAGGAAGTGTTCTTGCACAAATCTACGGGGAAAGTGGCGTTTAAGTCTCCCCCTCATAGTGATGACTCGGGGCTCTCTCCTAATCAAGTGGAAGCCCGCCTCTTTTTTAACCAACCAGGTCCTGACTCTTCTCAATGCTTTTCTCCAATGAAGAGCGCAGGTACCGCACAGAATCAAGATAACCAGTTCTTGCCCTCAAAACAACCTTATGGCCAACCCTTGTGTCAGGATGAGCCCATAATTGATGCATTTTCCTTTCCAGTTCTCCCTGCGATTGTGGATATGATGGACAGAGGCAATGGTTAGAGCTTATATGAACTGCGTGAAGTGCACTCCATTCTAAAAGATCTTTTTGCTAAAATAAGCTTTATTGAAGGTTTTATTATGGCTTCCGGAATCTATAATGTCAATGGTGGGAAAGGTCGCAGAGAGCTATACTGCATCACTGATTACCTGTCAAAAGCCGCTCAATGGACTCCGTTGGATACAGTTGTGCTTGTTGGGTTCCCCGTTGTGTTGGCTAGTCCAGCCTGTGTATCACTGCAATCGGTTGTGGAACCCATGATAGCCATATTGCCTCTCATGGGTTTCATCACTGAGGGTGCGGGGACCACGGCCAAGGCTGTATTGGCAAGAGAACCTCCGCTTACCCAGAATATTGTCACCAAAAAAAAGAAAGAAAGCTAAAAATGTGAAAAAATCTCAGTGTCATAAATCTCCCCCGTCTCACCTGGGATTGCTTCTTGCTCTGTTCCATGAGAGGATTCCTCTTATGGACGGATAGGGTCTTGTATAGGCTCGCTCGAGTTTCGTCCAGCTGCAGAGCGCGTTCAGAGTTCCGGGAAGGCCGCTGTTCCAGGATGTCCAGGAAAAAGGTAGCGGTCGCTAGGAATGAGGATTCCAGGAGCAGATTAGAGGGAAGGGGTGAAAGGAAGGAAGAAGGAACCAGGAACTAGGAATAGTGGATTCGCCGAACAGCACACACGCGTCAAGTCACTAGCTAATGATAGTGTTGAGACGCGCGGGGACGTGGCTAATTTATAGAACGTGCCGTGTGCGACGTGAAGGCTGGTGCGAGGCAAGTCGCTTGGCGCGGCCATGTTGGGAGTAACAAAGAATACAAGCCTCGTCGCGATAAGGACCAGGAAGTCCAGAAAGTGCAAGTTCTATGGGCCATGACACTCAGGCCATGTTAGGCCAAAATAACAAAGGCTCTCCTAAATTTCTGTGGTCTGTGAAACCACAGATTGAAGTTTTACCTGAAGACCGGGCACCAGAGGTTTTGCGTGATGAAAAGCGAGAAGTGGCTATTTTCTGTCATGGAAACCAAAGGTGCCGGACACACGCAAGAGGGAAACGGCCATGGACATGTGCTCTAGTTGCATTCTAAAAGGTCAAAATTGCTGCAAATCGATAATAAGCCTAACCGTTTAATTACAGCTTTTTTAAAACCAAAAGACAAAATTGCGACGGAAAACGTGGTTAACCTTTCAATGCTTACTACTTATTCTATTGACTCTGCAGAGAGCGATTCTAGTTTGACACAAATGCTGTCACTGAACTGCTGGATGTTTCTCTGAGCCTGGGGATAATGGGTCAGAGATCTAGCCTACCTTTTTGCATCTGGAAATGTGCAGGCCACAGTAGCGTTAACTACAACTGACCCTAATGTTGTACCTGCCGCCTGCATGCCCCAGACTGCTCTGGATAGATCCCTCCCTTTATTACAACCGAAGAACGGTGGCTTAGATCCACACGGGAGCGTGTGTCATTCAGTTCCTTAGATCATGCTCCTCGGGAACACAAAGGGCCAATAACAATGCCCTCCAAGCTCCAAGTAATAGAGGAGGTTGACGAGGGGGCCTCACTTCCACGTTTTGTGGGGTCTAGTATGAACTTGGGGGAGAGTTTAGTCTATCCCTCAATAAAACTAACGTTTAAGGTCAACAGGGTTTACCCGCTGAATCGACAATATATTTTGGGTTTGTTCAAAGAAATTCCATCTCTATACTCATTGACATCTAGAGATATTGCAAGACTATTTTTGGTGGATTTTAGAAGGGTGGATGTTGTAAAAGTGGGTTTTCATTCCCATTTGGTTAAGAATTTGGTTATTGCCCGAATCAGAGAGGCTATGTAACATGGGATATTTGTTAACTGATGTTTGTGAAGAAGTGCTCTCTGTCAGTCAAAGGGAAATCCCCAGTCGAGGTTTTGATTTAATTTTCCATGAACCCCTGCTAGTTAATTTTAAAGTGGACTCCATCCGTTCCACTGGTGCAGGACCCCCTATTGACAAAAAGCGCACAGTTTCATACGATTGGGCTCACGTGATGAATTCCCTTGAAGAGCATAAACTGGGACAAATGGTTCCAATTGAAATATGGGCACGTGATTGCTCTCATGGAACCCTCAAGGTTTTTACCATGTTTGTTATAACGGACTGCTCTGGGACGAGGCAGTCCTTATTTTTCTACAACAAACCTTGATGTTAGACATCCCAGTTGTGGATGGGTTTCTCATCTTACATGAGCCTGCTCAAAAAGGGCAAAACGGAAGACCTTTCGGTGGCCTATTGACTGCCTGGCGAATTTCACCGGCTTCCTGGGTTGAAAATCTCTTACTAGGGTGTGGGTATAATCTGGGCATTAAGATTACTTTGTGTGATGTTGCTGACCTTGTCTGGAAGTCGTTGGTTGTGTTAAATATTTACTACAATCGTGCCTCAACATATCTGTAAGCACTAAGTGCATTGAATCACATTGTGCTTCCAAAGAAACCGCTCTGGTTATCATAGGTGACATTAATGCAGAATATCTAGATGCTGCCTGGTACAATCAAGTCCATGACCAGCAATATACCCAGAACGCCAGAGTTAGGGGGAGATTGTCACAGTATTTTCTGGACAAATGTAGCTTAGCACCTCCAAATGGTAGAACAGAGGGAGATATTCTGCCTACATATACCTGGTCTAGCAGAACCCATCGATCAACACTAGATTACATGTTCATCTGGGATTCCATGGTGACTAGTTTTCATGGTTTGAATAATAAACATTGCCAGGAGAGCGACCACTTGCAGCTTAGACTCTCATGGGTAGTGTTCTACAATGGGGTGCCCCATGTCAAACCCTTTACCCCTCTTTGAGATCAGACCACGCTATGAAGCAGTCTTGTGGCATCCTAAAATAGCTGATCGCTTCAACATTAAAGTAGAACAGCACTTACTGGAGGGAAACTTCACTGATAAGTCCCCTGACATGTTTGGCCTCACCTATAGACTATATTGCAGGGTTTAATAACCCCGTCTATGTTGTCCCAAAGGACATCACGTCCTGATCTTTCCCACAAATATTACTTAGCTGTTAGTTTAAGAAAAAGAAAACTTAGACAGGTCATCTGGAAAGCTAACAAGTTGGGCCCTGCGGCTCCGATGCTAATAAGGAAACTCAGACAAACTTATCGAAATTGGCTAAGGGGACACAGGTACCTACTTTTCCAAAAAGACACAGTGTATGTTATCTGCATTGAACTAACAAGATTCGTCGAACATTTGGGGGTTGATACGAGGTCAAGCGGTTCAGATATCTGGGTCTGTTTGGGAGGCTCATTTTAACACCCTATATGGCTGCGCTAATGGACCGAACACCTCCACCATGGCTTCTGACCTAGCACTCGTGCGTTTTTCCTCATGGGAGGATTTGAAAATGGGCACAGAAGACATAGGGCCTCATCACGAGTTTGGCAGTAACCCTTAAATGCAGCGGTAATGCTATTACCGCTGCATTTAAGGGTCCGCCAAATCACAGGCTTGGCAGATTTTCCCCCAGCTCTGAGCTGGGGGCAAATCAGCCACGATTTTGCTGATTTTCAGCGGTAACAGCGCCGAACATTCCCCATTGGGCCCAATGGGGAATGGGAAATTCCCGAAAGGGCCCAATGGGGAATGGGGACTTACCATTCTGCCAAACCCGTGATCCGGCGCTAATAGCGCCAGGGGGTTTGGTGGTAGGGCTACTTGCCCCGGTGGTAATACCGCCGGGGTTTGCGCCCAACCCGTGATGAGGCTGATAGTGTGGGCAATCAAGAAGGCAAAAAAGTCCAGTGTTCTAGGCCCAGACGGCCTAACGAATCTCACTTTAAAAACAGCTCTTCTGTTATAGGCACAGGTTTTACTGCTTTTGTATCAGAAAGTGCTGTTGTGTCATGAATTTCCGTCTACCTGGAAGGAGGCAATGGATGTAATGATCTTTAAAAAAGGAGATAGAGGATCCTGCAAATTACCGCCCTATCCCTCCACTTGAAGCCTCGTACAAAATCTTCTCGAGATTTCTACTGCGCGACCTAGAGCACTGTTCCAAGGGTTCTGGGAAATTTGACATCAAACAATCTGGCTTCAGAAAGGCGGCCAATACATCCCTTAATTGATTCTTTATTCGCTTACTGACTAAACAGGGGCTTCAATCAAAGCGTAGTTTGTGCATGGTCTTTTTATGTTACACCGTTCCGGCGCTGGGCTCTTTGGCAGCTCCGCCGGTTATGCAGCACGATACGGACTAGTACGCCCAACATGGCCGCTGATCTCCTTGACGTTACTGCAGACAGTGGTACAGACTCTGCACGTCTCCTAGCTAGAGACGCGGATTGCCGGTCACGTGATTCCATATAGTGAAGGAAGGACTGCAATCCGATGCGTTGCTACTGTTGAAGACGGTGCTCCGTAAGTTTGCTTCTAGGTATTAGAGCTACACTCACTTTTGTATGTTCTAACTACTTTCTAACCTTTTCGCTGTTTCATTATCCTTCTCCCAGACTTGTTCAGCTGACCTCTTCCTTTCTGGAGATCTCAAATTGGCTCCTGTAGTGGATCCCGTCCATCCCTGGCAATCCATCTACTTCCATTTTCCGTTCCGAACATCACGTTGTTTCTGACTTCCCATCCAAAGTGAGGTGGCTTCTTCTGCCCACAAGTCCTCTGTGTTTCCCCTGTGACATCTGCAGAAGATAACTCTCTCTTTTTCCTTAGGGTGGGTTTTCTACTAACCTTCCGGGACCTAGGTGTTGGGCCTCCAGTATTCCGGGTCCACATTAGCCCTCCAGTTTTTTTCCGGAGGGATCGGCCAGTAAGTGTCAGCCTCCCATTTATCCTACCCTACCCTTCTTTCCTCTAACAACTGTATACTTACCTGTTCTGTCTCTGTCCGTAGAGATTCCAATTCCGCCACAAGCCTTCCACTATACAGAAGACTGCTACCTACCTCAAGACCATTGCCAGACGTCCTGTGAGCCGCATCCATTCAGGGTTTTCTTCCCCCTGAGGGTTTCCCTGAGGGTCGTGTTCCTTCTCTCATTGGTTTTGTAATGAATTCCGGTGAGGGGAGGGCAGGGTTGTCCGGGAGATCTTCATTTCAGCATTTGTCTTCTCCTTGGGAAGTAGCTGTCTGATCAGGTTAGTGATACTCATTGATTCCGATTGTCAGAGATAACATTTTAGACATCACAAAGGCATTTGACTGCATAGATCGCTTGCGCCTATGGACGATGTTAAGCGAATGGGGTTGCCCTGAATATCTGGTCAGTATTTTGGAACATCCACATACAGATAATTGTTTGAAGGGCAAATTAGATCAAAGGGAGAACTATACAGAATGGATTTATGCAGCATGTGGTCTTCGGCAGGGCTGCATGTTATCGCTGTTCCTATTTAACTTGTATATTCTAGAAATAGGGGCGGACTTGGCTACTATTGTTGCAAATCTACCAAAACTATGTTCCATCAAATTGCAGTACCTCCTTTACGCAGACAATGTTGTTCTGCTGGAATACACTGCAGTTGGATCGCAAACTTCTTTGACAGTGATTGGTAAATATTTTAAGGATCTGGTTTGCACATTAATGTTTCTAATCCAAGGTCCTCTTTATGAATCGGCACAAGTTGTTGTCGGGTAGAAGAAACTTTGGCTGGTTTCTTGATGGTCAAAAAATGGAGGAAGTATCTGAATTCAAATATCTTAGCGTAATTTTCAAATCCAAGAGATCATTGGTCCTGGCAAAGTAGGCACTTGAACTAAAAGCTATCTCTCCCGCTACCCAACTTTGAGTTTTTCACAATAAATACAGTCGATTCTCTCTTGCCCCAGTGATTAAGATGCATAATCAAATTTTGGTTCCGAGATTGATATATGGAGCTGAGGTACGAGAAGAGGGCGTACTATGGACCAAACTTGAAGCAACTATCTGGACGTGTTTCCTTTCCCTTCCATCGTGTATTCCTTTGGCCGCTATTCGACATATCTTGGGCCAGGTTTTGCTGGAGTCCATGATCTCTTGGTGTAAATTATAGCTATTATGCAGCATCCTATTTCCTCCTGTTGGTACCCTGTTTAAACAACTAAATGCATCTTTTACTCGAGGTGATTGTATTACTTGACTCAGTGGATTAAGTGGTCCATGACCATACTAACGACCAATGATCTATCTGTATCTGACCTGTAATATATTCCTTTTAAGGTCAAAAAGAAAATTTACGAAAATGATTGGATCTTGAATAGAACCTGGTTAGAAATATAACATTTTTGTGCACTTTGCATTTGATATTAAACCACTAAACACAATACAGAAATGTCTTATTAGACATCCTGCAAAGAAATCTCTTTTTGACTAGGGATGTCTTGGGGACGCGAACTAGCTAATGCAGACCGATCTTGCTGGCACTGAATGAAGGCAAACAAAACTTTGAAACACGTAATTATAGAATGCACCACACTTTCTGACCTTCGCAATGTGATGCGGGAACCTTATTTTAGAAATAGGCCTTTTTAATTTATGAACATTTGTAGTGGACTCTCCTTGTAGAACCTAATGGGCATCTTGTGATTACAATAATGAATTTTGTAAAAGACCTGTTTTAGTTGCACTTGTAATGATACATTTTGTAAGACATTCTGTTTTTAACTCTTCCTTTTTATCTCAGTCTGAATCAATGTTTTTTCATGTACTTATATAAGAATTTATATATAAAGTTTTATTGATAAAGCTAAATCACACAATAAATAAATAAAAGACATGTCAAGATGTTCAGGCTGTTGGCCTCCCTTCCCCACGTTTTCAGCATGGGACAAGGCGGTTCACTGAAGCACAACACAGTCTTTGGATTCTTTAGCACAAGGTTACAGTTCAAGCATTAACATCAGGACCTTCTGTGCACAAGTCTCTTTTCTTCTCAAAGTCTCTTCATTCAGAGGTCCTTATGTAACCAAAAAAAACAACAAGTTTTCACAACTATTCACTTTTGGTGATTTACTATTCACCCGGATCCCCCACAGTCAGGCTCAGATCTCTTTAGCACAATGTTCATCCCCTTGGATCCTCCTCAGTCGGTCTCAGATCTCTTTAGCACAATGTTCGTCCCCTTGGATCCCCCTCATCCGGACTCAGATTCCTTTAGCAAAACGTTCGTAGGATATTCGTTTTCGGGTGACTCACGGTCCACTCCGAATCCCCCTCAGCCGGGCTCAGATCCCTTTTTAACACAATTAGTTTACCTCAGCCGGGCTTGGAACAATTTGAATTTACATCAAGTATCAAAGACTTTTGAATGTGCACAGGGTTTGGCTTGACCCGTTGCAGGACCACTTCGATTTTACAATTCCTTCCCTTTAACAATTGTCATCTTTCAGTTGGATATCTAACAGAGACTTTCGAATGAGCAGCCACATGGGGCCCGACCACTCTGTTTACGGTATTTATTCTTAGCTTTATAGTTCAGTCACTCATCTGCTGTTTTAATTATATTCGTGTTGCTTGCCACATACACTTCATGCACTGTTCTCTTCAATTTCCTTTACACAGTGTTGCCACTTGAAACCTTGGTTTCCACAAAGACTGGTCTCGTATCAGTCTCCCCAACTCACTGGCTGTGCTGACTTCACTTGTGCATGCTTTGTTGTAGGAGCCAATGACAGTACCAACGGCGGCAAACGATTCTCCCCGCCTTGACTATCGCCGCGTGAGAACCTCGGGTACCTCCGACATGAAATGCAAGATTCTTCAGCTTTGATTTCAGCTCTTACATTTCCTATTCTCGAAGGTTCATAAAAGTTACGGTCTTTCGATGAAAAGGTCAAGGGCACATCCCTCCTTGCAATCCTCTTCGGTCTTGCCGTATTTTGCCTTGTATTAAACTGCCATCTTGGAACTGCTGCTTCCTCGTGTGCTTTGACTCGCTCAGAGTGTGCTTTCATGCTCTGCCTTTTTTCCGTGTGGGGAAGTGTGATGGAAGTCAGGTGTGTGTAATGATCAGTAATTGCCTGACCCTGCCTTACCATTGTATTGGGACACGTCAGGTATACGGTTCGGTGTTAGTCCGTTTTCCCTCACAGTGAGTTGTCTGTGAGAAAGTGTTCATGACGGAAAAGGGGGGGTGAGTTCCTAAGTATCCTACCTGGTAGGACGGGCTAAAGGTGTTACAGGGAAGGGGATACCGCGTCTCGTCATCTGGTGTCCCACTTCCACTCCCTAAAGACCCCTCATCCAGGTGATCCTCCCGCACTGGTCCACCCCCAGGAACTGGATCCAAAAGCGATGGCCGTGTCCTGGCCACCTGTATGACAGATCCCCGGGGACTAGCGGGTGAGACACGATCAGGTTTCCCCTATGCGAGCTGGATATGACTGGTCTTCGTCCAGGTTCTCCACTTTTAAGACCTGGGAAAGAACAGGGATGAGATGTACCCAAGGAACTGAATTATTCCACAGGTCTCTCTTCAACTGTGCAGGCGGAGGCGAGGTGCTTGCATTGGTCACTCGAAAATAACCAACAAACTGGTCTCTAGAGGTTGACTCTGACCTTATGGGTTCCCTATGTTTTGTGGGAGGTTCATGGGGTTTTGTCTCCTTCCAGTCCCATATTGGAGAGTTATGGGAATAGTAATTAGAGTGCCAGCAGTCCTGGGCTGAAAACGTTCTATATGAAGGTGGGGTTTCCTGCAAAAGAGTAGAAAACATAGGGACATCTCTACCCACAATGACTTCTTCGGGGAGACCAGGAATGATGGCGGAAGATATCAGACATGACTCGCCCCTGATGGTAATGTACATGGGTATCTTAGGGTATAATTTGTTATCCCCGTTAACACAGGTAACTCCAAATAGGGTAGCGTTCTCGAGGTCCGTTGTTGTGACCAAGTCAGCCATTATGGCAGTTTGCTTGCTACCTTAGTCAATCAATGATTTCCCTTGTTTCCCATTTACCTTGGCCTTTTCATATGTGAAGTCATCAGAAGACTGACACAAACATACAAAATGGGCGGAGAGTGACTACTATGGGTGCGTTTAATTTCTTCAAAATCTAAGTAGTCAAGTGCAGCAGAAACTACACAAGAGGAACCCCTGGGTTCCTCCAACTGTTGACAGAATGAAATAATGTTTGTGCAGATAGACTGCGCAAAAGACTCAGTTATTCAGTGGTTAAATCCTTAATGGCTTAGATCTGAGTTCAATTTCACGAAAAACCAGATTCCAAAGATGTGCAAAAGTAGTTTATTCAGTCACAGCCGACACGTGTTTCGACCTACAAGGTCCCTCCTCAAGGCTGTTGTGAGGGCGATTAAGTACAGAAAGTTTTTAAATGATATAAAACATTAAGTACAAAATTGTAACCAAAACCATTACAATGATGAAAGTGGTACCGATAACAGAGAAGAAATCGGTAAAGAGAGATTTGCAGTCAATTTGAAAAACACCCCGGATAGGGCAATAAGTCATTGGGGAGAAGAAAAATTATATAATAATATACAGATCCATTCAAAATTGGGATATCAAATATACATACATTTTGCAACAAGGGTGTACATACCCATATTCATAGAGGGTTCCAGATGATCCAAAGGGGGGCAGACATGGAGTAGGGGAAACAGAGGGTGAGATGAGCACTGTATCATTACGTGCACAGTTCAGAGTGATCAAGGGTGCAAATTGATGAATATAATAAACAAGGAGATGCATTGGTAAATTCACAATTACTGTGGATGAAAAGGGAAACCCAATAAAGGTGATATCATTGTGAAAGAAATGAGCAGAGGGCCGGCATGGGGCCGGGGCAGTGGGAATCATGCCTTATTGATAATCAGGCTGGACTCACCAACTGATTAAAGGGAATGATCCCATTGGCCGTGAGTCCTCAAATTGAGGTCAATGAGTGGACCACAAATGACCAAATAAGTCTGGAATATCATGAAATAATGGAGAAAACTATTGTCAGCAACACTAATGATCTATTATAGGGTCACAAGGCACTATTTTATATAACAGAGAAAAGGAGAAGTGACAGGTGGTAATCTTACCAAATGTGTATAAGAACAAGAACAGGCCGTGTTGGTGCTGAGTAGTTACTGGCATATAAGAGAATGTAGTCACTGATCCTGTTCAATCTGGTATAAATTCCTATGTCAACAAATAAAAGGAAAGATGAACGGACGGTAAGTATCGTGTCAGTTTGTAGACATATAGTCAGAGGATAGAATGAGGCAGGTAGCGGTAAGTGACAGGGTGGCTTACCCGTTCAAATAATGGGGATGTATCGCTTGTGGTGGATCCAGGAGTTGACCTTGGATACAGAGATCTTCTCCGTGTGGGAGATGTTGTAGTGCAGAGGCGCTGTGCGTACGGCGTCACACGCATGACAGCATGCGCATTACATGTATGATGTCATGCGCATGTGCAGCCCAGTCTGACGTCACGCGCCAATTCGCGTATATGTGTCACTCATATTCTGCCAGTTATTGTCATAAAACGGTGAGTTAAAAACAAAATATAGGGATTAAACTCAATCTAAAATGGGGATTAACTATCAAAGCAAAAATTGTGCAATCATGGGGGATGGAATCCCTGTTAGGCATGAGACCAGTTAATGGGGACCTATGCCGTTATACATAATAAGCCATAACATGCTTGGAGTTAGAACAAGGATATCTTGACTAATGAGAAATGGTATAAATAATGTCAAACGGGCATGCAGAGAATCATTTGGGAGTACATGTGATGGCATAATGCAAAGGCCACATGAGTTTATATCCATGTTGACTGAAACAGAATTATAGTCAAATTGGCATGGATAACTCCCAGCTACCCCTAGTCATTGGGAAATCACCAAAGCATAGCATATATCTCAATTTGAAATGTATAACGACAATTCAAAGAAGGTCTGTTCAATTTATCATATGCAAAAGTAAGATTCTATAAGAATCTGTGTTCAATCAAAGCTGAACACAGCGTAGATTACAAATTGTTTTGGCCTCCATTTGCCTGAGCCTCAGTTTCAGATCCCCTCCTCTTTTGCCGGGTGTGGCTTTCTTCAAACCAATCAATCTGAAGTCATCTACGCTATCCAACTGGTGGCATTCTTGCCAGTGGGAGGCTAAAGGTAACAGATGGTCCTGTTTCTTAAAGCTAGTAAGATGCTCACGTATACGTGTACGGAGCTCTCGGATGATACTGCCCACATAAATCATCTTGCAGATGCACACAATGGCGTGAACCACAAACTTGGTTCTACAATTAATAAAATCTGTTACTGTAGTTTTGATCCCTAAGTTATTGGTAAATTCTTTGCAGTCAGGATGAGCATATTTGCATAGAGTACATGTGCCACATTTGTGGAAGCCCTTCATAGGTACAAGCCAATCCGAACCTTTAGATTTGGGATTGGTGATAAATGAGGGACATAGTCTATTTTTTAAGGTTCGAGCTCTAGTATAAACTAATGATGGTTTTTCTCTGACAAATGGGGAGATTTCTTTGTCAAGCTTAAGTAGGTCCCAATGTCTGCAAATAATACTGTGCATTTTGTGGGTATCAGCAGAATATTGGGTAATGATGTCCACATGTTTTCTAGGAGTTTTATTGGAGTTAGTGGCATTTTTGGGTTTTAACATCTCGCTTCGTGATTTTTATCTATTTTACTGCATGCCTTAATCAGCGCAGTCTCTGGGTAACCCCTCTCCTCAAATCTTTTGTTCAGGAGTTCCATTTCCTGTGAGAAAGCAATATCCGTGCTGCAATTTCAACGTGCTCGGAAAAATTTGCCAGCAGGAATATTCATGGTAGTGGATTTACGATGGCAGCTTTCTGCATGCAGCCTACCGTTAACCTCAGTGGGCTTTCTAAAGGTTTTTGTTTCAACCCTGCCATGTGAGATGTTTGTTTGTTTGTTTGTTTATTTGATATGGCGCAGCCAAGACCCTTAGGTAGTTGGGCGCAAGCAGTACAAGGATACTTAAAAGCTTAGTTGCAGAGTAGTTATATGCATACATAGTTATATACAAGCATAGATATCTATACATTGTTACAATGAGTGATCAAATTTACAATGCCCGATTTACAGTGTACCATATGGTCCTACGTAAGGGTGGTACAATGGAGTATATACAATTGGAGTAGGGTAGGCCGAGTGGTCAAGGAGAGTGAGCAGTCTAGGTGTGAGAGAGAGTCGCAGCTCAAATCAGGCATCATTGGTCCATAACCAAGCTATAACTTTACACCTAAATCTAGGGTATGGTTGGTCAGTTCTGAGCTCTACTGGGAGTTCATTCCAGGATTGGGCAGCAATAACTGGGAAGCTGGACTGGCCAGCTGTGTTACGTTTATATCTAGGAACCTCTAGGGTGTAGGCCTGAGCCGATCTTATGGGCCGGTTAGAGGGTTTCCTGTTTATTCTCTCTGTAAGGTACGGAGGCGCTCTGTTGTTTAAGCATTTGGAGGTAAGGGATAGTGTTTTGAGGAGGACCCTGTCTTTTATCTTGAGTCAGTGAACATTTCTTCTGAAGCAGAAATATGATCTCTGTTGGGAATGTTTAGAGCTGCTCTTAAGGCATTGTTTTGGAGTCTTTGTAGTTTGTCTAAGATGTACTTATTAGAGCCTGCATAAAGTGCGTTGCAATAGTCCAGTCTAGATAGTATGAGTGCGTTGGCTAGGGTGATAGGGCTAGTTTCAGAAAGATATGGCCTACAAGCTGAGATCAGTTTGCAGGTATATGCCGAGGATGATGCTAGTGAGTTGACTTGCTTCTTGAGGGTAAGTGCTGAGTCAAGATAGAAACCAAGGGTTTTAACAGCAGGTAACACTTTAATGTCGTTGTTGTCGATATTGAAGGTGGCATAGCTGGGGTCAAGTTTTTTAATGGCAGTCTCGGAGCCAAGGATTAAGAGCTCTGTTTTGTCCTCATTCAGGCAGAGGCCACGGGATGCCATCCATGCCTGAATGAGGAGGTATATCTTATTTACTAAGGCTGAGCCCTCCAGGAAGTTGCCCGACAGGGGAATGAGGATCTGGGTGTCATCTGCGTAGTTAGTATAGGTGACACCCAGTCTATACAACTTGTCAAACAAGTGCTTAGTAAAAATGTTATACATAGTGGGGGAGACGCATGATCCCTGAGGTATACCGCATGGGACTTGAACGGGATCAGCGGCTGCGAGAGGGGAGAAGACTCTCATGGTGCGGTTCGCTAAGAAGGATTGAACCCAGGCTATGGCATCACTTGAGAAATGGGCGGCTGACCTGAGGTGGTTTCATAACACTGTGTGGTCCACCTGGTCAAAAGCCGCCGATAGGTCAAGGAGGAGTAGCATAGCCGAGTTCCCTTTATCCTTTAGCTCGTTAATTTGAGTCTTGTGTATAGGCGCGTTACAAATACCATATCATATCATATCATATCTTAAGGTCAATCAAGGCTGTTTCTGTGCCGTGTAGGGGGCGGAATCCAGACTGACGTGATCCTAGTAAGTTGTTGGTTCCTAGGTTGTCCTGTATTTGTAACTATGCTACTCTGTCGAGGATTTTAAGTAAAAAGGGGACCGTGGTGATAGGTCTGTAATTAGTCGGGATGGAGGGGTCTGGAGATTGTTTTTTGAGCAATGGGAGCACCCAGGAGTGTTTAAGGTTGTTCGGCACTAGGTTAGTCGTGAACGAGGCATTGATGAGCTTAGAGATGAAGGGGGCTAAATCTCTAGCTGCATCCTTTATGATTTGGGTTGGGCAGCTATCTCCTTTGCAATTGGAGGGTTTGAGTGACAGTATGATTTTTTTCTGTTCAAATAGTAGAGACTTTCCTGAAGCTGAAGGGTAAGGTAATGCAGTCATGAGTGAGTGGAGACGGTTGCTGTTGGGGTAGTCTCTCTGCTGGTAAGAGCACTGAGGCTTTCTTTTTTGCAATTTTGATTTGGAGGGATGTCATTTTATTCGATAAGGCATTCTGAATGTCAGTACACCATAGCTTGTCCTTTGGAGTGTTATCAGCCTGTGGTATGGGCGATTCCATTTCGCGAAGGATAGCGAAAAGTTCCTTAGTGTCTGAATTAGCCTTAGATATTCTATTGTTGAATGTATTCTTGTTAGTGCTAATTATTTCCTTTTTGTACAGTTTAGAAAGGTTTGTTAATTTGAGCTTATTCTCCTCAGTGGGTGAATGATTCCAAGTGGATTGTAGCTTTCGTTTTTTCACCCTTAATTCCTTCAATTGGGGTGTGAACCATGCATTGAGGTGGGCTTTCTGTTTACTTTTATGAGTTTTGACTGGTGCAATGATGTCTAATACCTTAGTCATGGTGCAGTTAAAGGTTTCGACTTGTAAAGTGGGATCTGTACTGTTGGATGAGTTATTGAGGTCAGGGAGAAGATATGGTATTAACTTTTCTGCTGTAATGTCCTTTTTGCTCCTCGTAGAGAGAGATGGTGCCATGACTATGGTATTAGGGCGGATAAAGTCTAGAGAGGCAGAGAAGGTGATTAGGTAATGGTCAGTCCAAGATTGCGGTATGGTATTTGTAATGGTTATGTTGCAGTTTAGGTCGGCAACTCAATCTAAGGTCCTTCCTTTAGTGTGTGTTGGAGTGATAACTTTTTGTGTCAGGCCATAGTCCTTTAGAATAGCATCTACTGATTGGGCATGTTTGTCGTCATTATCGTTAAATCCGAGATTGAGGTCGCCCATAAGCAATATTTGTGAGTGATCTTTGGTATTATTAGCTAGGATACAGTTTAAGTCTTCTTCGAAAGAGCCTAGTGGCCCAGGAGGTCTGTAGACCACGTGTATGGTTAGAGTCCGGTTGTTAGAGAGGTGAAGTTTGGCAGTGAGGGTTTCACAAGATTGGTAAGGTGGTGTGTTGGCAAGCCTGAGAGCTAGGTTGGTTTTATGGATAATGGCTAATCCACCACCTTTGGCGTTAGGTCTGTTGGTTCTGAGTATCTGGTATCCGTCAGGTACAGCTAACATAAGGGCAGGTCCTGCAGCATCATGGAGCCATGTTTCAGTTATGGCCAGTAAATCCAGATTCTCATTGGTTAGGGTGTCGGCGATCTCGGTGGCGTGGGCCACCATGGATCTGGCATTGATAAGCGATCCAGATAGTGATAGGGTACTCGTTTTCTTTTCTTAGGGGGAGGTCTAGTTGTTGATGAGTTAGTTCTCTGATTGTTTCTGGGATTTGTAGCTAGATGGTCAGAGGACAGCTTATGAGAGTTGTGTTGCTCTGTGCTTTTGTTGGGTAGTGCTATGGATTGGGCTGTGTTGCATGTAGAACTTCTTCTGCTAAAGTTTATTTTAGGTTCATAGAGACGTGGCAGTCTTGCTCTTAATCTCATATTTCTGTCCTGGGGGAGGGGAGTGTGAGGCTGGGGTGGCAGTGCCCATAGTGGCAAAAAGGCTTAGTATGAGTTGGATTGTCAGGGTCCTTAAGAGTTTACTCATGATCATCTGTAGGGAACAGTATGTGGTAGGTAATTGTGGGCTAGAAGCAACAATCAGTGGCAGAAGGCACAGATAGGCTAGATATGGCAATCAGTGGTAGGGCACATATAAGCCAGGAAAAGCAATCAGTTGCAAAAGGCACACATAGGCTAAATGAGAAAATCAGTGGTAGGGCACATATAGGCTAGGAGAAGCAAACAGTGGTAGAAGGCACACATAGGCTAAATGTGACAATCAGTGGTAGGGCACATAAAGGCTAGGAGAAGCAATCAGTTGCAAAAGGCACACGTAGGCTAAATGTGACAATCAGTGGTAGGGCACATAAAGGCTAGGAGAAGCAATCAGTTGCAAAAGGCACACATAGGCTAAATGTGACAAGCAGTGGTAGGGCACATATAGGCTAGGAGAAACAATCAGTTGCAAAAGGCACACATAGGCTAAATGTGACAATCAGTGGCAGGGCACATATAGGCTAGGAGAAACAATCAGTTGCAAAAGGCACACATAGGCTAAATGTGACAATCAGTGGTAGGGCACATAAAGGCTAGGAGAAGCAATCAGTTGCAAAAGGCACACATAGGCTAAATGTGACAAGCAGTGGTAGGGCACATATAGGCTAGGAGAAACAATCAGTTGCAAAAGGCACACATAGGCTAAATGTGACAATCAGTGGCAGGGCACATATAGGCTAGGAGAAACAATCAGTTGCAAAAGGCACACATGGGCTAAATGTGACAATCAGTGGTAGGGCACATATAGGCTAGGAGAAACAATCAGTTGCAAAAGGCACACATAGGCTAAATGTGACAATCAGTGTTAGGACACGTATAGGCTAGGAGAAGCAATCAGTTGCAAAAGGCACACACAGGCTAAATGTGACAATCAGTGGTAGGGCACATATAGGATGGGAGAAACAATCAATGCCGAGCAGATATTAGCTAAATATGACAACTGATGGTAAGGCATACATGGCTAGGTAAATGGTGATAGTATGTCAGGATATTCCCTATAGGCTGTGGATCACATAGGGCATAAGCGATAAGTTCAGTAAGCAGAGAATTATGTGTGACTTAATTCGGCATATGTAACAGTGCGTATGTGAATGAGATCCAGGGTGGGCATAGGTATGTCAGACTAAAGAGCTCATCGAGTTTAAAATGCATGTAATTTTAGACATGTAGGTACGGGCTGTGCAGTACACAGAAATTACAGTTAGACGCCTCATATGTAAGCGCTTGAGCGTGGCAGTATACAAATGCCGCACATGTGGCTGTTTGGAAGATGTAAATCGTGAGATCTAAAAAGTTAATGGATGTGTTATCACTCTCTCAAGACAGGTTGATACCAAATTTGTTAGTATTCAGATTATCCTTAAAAGCAGTGAAATCATCTGAGGTGCCTCTCCAAATGATAAGCATGTCATTTATGTAATGCTTTCAGAGCACCAAATTGCCAAGAAATATGTTGTTGTTGAAAATATGCTTTTCCACATAATTTGACATAAAGAGGTTTGCCAGTGAAGGCGCATATTTAGCCCCCATGGTAACCCCTTTTATCTGGGTGTAGTAAGATTCATCAAAAAGAAACACATTGTTGTCTAGAGTGAATTTCAAAAATTCCTTCAGCATGTAGATGTGAAGCAGAAGGGAGGCAGAATGATTTTTTAAAACATAATCAATAGTTTGTAGAGCCAAGTCATGGCTGATAGACGTATATAGTGCCGTCATGTCCATGGTAGCCAGCAGTAATCCTTCTTCCCATTCTATAGTGGATAGGATCTGTAAAACATGGTTACTCTCTCTTAGGTTTGTAGGCACACCAATCACATAATCCTTGAGTATGTTGTCTATGTAAGTGGTCAGGCCCTCTGTGACCCATCCGATCCCACTCATAATGGGTCTCACATCTGGAAGTTCAAGAAAGAATTTTTGGACCTTGGGTAGAAAGTACATGACAGGCATTGTGGGATTAGTAATCGTAAGAAATAATAGTTCATCATCTGTGATGTCACCTCTATTGTGCCATTGATCAACCAGAATCTGTAGATTACTCGTAATCTTAATTGTTGTGTTGCCCTACAATTTAAGATAGCACCCAGGGGTCTGAAGATGGTTATATCCTATTGTGAGATAATCTTTCATGTTGAGTACCACAATGTTACCGCGTTTGTCTGCTTCACAAATCACTATGCTGGTGTCTTTACATAGAGTGTCAAGTGCTGCTTTTTCTTGTTTAGTTAGGTTGTCCACAGTTGGTGTGTGGACGTATTGTGCATCTTATCCATGTATGTGTGGATATCTTTAATCACTGCCTGGTGAAAGGTCTCAATAATATTCTCATTGGCCAATTGAGGAGTAAATTTGGACTTAACCTTAAGTTCTTGTATGGGAAGTTTCATTCCTCTGATTCCAAGATCTTGACAGATATCAGTCAATTGGACATCAGAATCCATAGTTAGACTTGTCAATAAATGGGTGTTTTCAATGTCTGTGATAGTTAGGATGCTTGATACATCAGGAATGTGTCTTGGTTTAAATTGTTTAACCTGAGTAGCAAAATATTTTTTCAACTTGAACTTACGAGTGAACTTAAAAAGATCTACCTGAAAGTTCACAAGATCTGTGGTGTTCGTAGGGCAAAATGATAGGCCCTTATTTAATGTAGTTACTTCCTGCTAGGTAGGGGCTCTATCGGATAGATTAATGACCAGATTTGTTTTTGGTGATTCCCCTGTTTCCTCGATCCTGCTCTTGTGAGAATGCCTGTCAGCTGTCTGTTTGCATCTGGACCTCCTCCATCTCCCTCTGCCCCTGCTACACCTACAGTGGTGTTCCATGTTGGTGTATTTTGCACAGGTAGGTTTAAAAAACGTACCTTTTTGCCTACTTGGCGAGTACCTTTGCCGTAACATTTTATTTGTTCTAAAAAAAACGGCCCTGAATAGGTTGGCGCTGGTTATTACCAGTCTGTTGGATAGCGTTAGTGCCATCATTGTCTGAATCGATATCTGAGCTGCCTACAGACGTATTTATACCAGATTTAACAGGATCAGTGACTACATTCTGCTTATATGCCAGTAACTACTCAGCGCCAACACAGCCTGTTCTTGTTCTTATACACATCTGGTAAGATTACCACCTGTCACTTCTCCTTATCTCTGTTATATAGAATAGTGCCTTGTGACCCTATAATAGATCATTAGTGTTGCTGACAATTGTTTTCTACATTATTTCATGATATTCCAGACCTCTTTGGTCATTTGTGGTCCACTCATTGACCTCAATTTGAGGACTCACGACTAATGGGATCATTCCCTTTAATCAGTTGGTGAGTCCAGCCTGGTTATCAATAATCCCATTACCCCGGCCCCATGCCGGCCTCCTGCTCATTTCTTCCACAATGATATCACCTTTATTGGGTTTCCCTTTTCATCCACAGTAATTGTGAATTCACCAATGCATCTCCTTGTTTATTATATTCATCAATGTGCACCCTTGATCACTCTGAATTGTGCATGATGCACAGAGCTCTCATCACCAGGGCTGCACAGATTTACCTGTGTACTATATATTTAAAAAATGTTTTCGTAATGATACAGTGCTCATCTCACCCTCTCTGTTTCCCCTACTCCATGTCTGCCCCACTTCGGATCATCTGGAACCCTCTATGAAAATGGGTATGTACACCCTTATTGCAAAATGTATGTATATTTGATATTCCAATTTTGCATGGATCTGTATATTATTATATAATTTTTCTTCTTGCCTATGACTTATTACCCTATCCGGGGTATTTTTAAATTGACTGCATTTCTCTCTGTACCGATTTCTTCTCTGTTGTAGGTACCACTTTCATCATTGTAATGGTTTTGGTTACAATTTTGTACTTAATGTTTTATATCATTTAAAAACTTTCTGTACTTAATCGCACTCACAACAGCCTGGAGGACGACCTTGTAGGTCGAAACATGTGTCGGCTGTGACCGAATAAACTACTTTTGCACATCTTTGGAATCCGGTTTTTCATGAAATTGAACTCAGATCTCAACCATTAAAGTGTTAACCACTGAATAACTGAGTCTTTTGCGCGGTCTATCTGCACGAACATTATTTCATTCTGTCAACAGTTGGAGGAACCCGGGGGTTCCTCTTGTGTAGCTTCTGCCGCACTTGACTAATTAAATTGTGAAGAAATTAAGCGCACCCATAGTAGTCACTCCCCGCCCATTTTGTCTGTTGTTTACTGTGACTTGGGGTGCTGCATTTTTTCTTTACCTGTATATTTGATTTATGAAATATATTAGACGCTCCCTTGTGAATACTTACTAGGACAATGGCAAGTTACCTTAAAAATAGGGAAGAAGAAAGAGCTGCCCTCTTTGCACCAAGAGGAAGTACACTCAATCCTTTCAAAAACTACTACAATCCTGTAGAAACACTGAGTCAGAAATGTATTAAACTTGAAAGGTTATCAAAGAAAGAAATTAATGCATTTTGGGAACAAGCCTCTCTTACTAATTACTTAGAGAACAAAAAGATTCTGAGGGGCCTATGGATCCTCATCTTCCCCAATGTTGACAATCAGGATGACCAAGATCTAGCTAATGAATGGGAATTCAATCTGGACCAAAGTTCTACTAAAAGTATTAAACTGGTAATAGAACCTGCTAGAAGAGAACACACGCGAATGCAGGAACTAATAGATGCTATGAGGGAAGAAATCAGTGGCATGCCCAATCCACAAGCTACCAAAGACAATAATTATGACAAAATGTACCAGATTTTGGGAATATACCAAGATGAGATTAAACTTCATAAATTTCAGAAATATTTCAGGGATCAGAGAGATTATAGAGAGGATTGTGTGTACACTGTCCAAGCTAAATTTGATGACCTGCAGAGTAAATCAAGGGGCAATACCCCCAATACGTCTGCAGGCAGCTCAGATATTGATTCAGACAATGATGGCACTAATGCCATCCAACAGACTGGTAATAACCAGCCCCAACCTATTCAGGGCCGTTTTTTTTTAGAACAAATAAAACGTTACCGCAAAGGTACTCACCACGTAGGCAAACAGGTATGTTTTTTAAACCTACCTGTGCAAAATACACCAACATGGAACACCACCGTAGGAGAAGCAGGGGCAGAGGGAGATGGAGGAGGTCCGGATGCAAACAGACAGCTGAAAGGCATTCTCACAAGAGCAGGATCGAGGAAACAACAGGGGAATCGCTAAAAACAAATCTGGTCATTAATCTATCCGATAGAGCCCATACCCAGCAGGAAGTAACTACATTAAATAAGGGCCTATCATTTTGCCTTATGAACACCACAGATCTCGTGAACTGTCAGGTAGATCTTTTTAAGTTCACTCGTAAGCTCAAGTTGAAAAAATAATTTGCTACTCAGGTTAAACAATTTAAACCAAGACACATTCCTGATGTACCAAGCATCCTAACTATCACAGACATTGAAAACACCCATTTATTGACAAGTCTAACTATGGATTCTGATGTCCAATTGACTGATATATGTCAATATCTTGGAATCAGAGGAATGAACGTTCCCGTACAAGAACTTAAGGTTAAGTCCAAATGTACTCCTCAATTGGCCAATGAGAATATTACTGAGACCTTTCACCAGGCAGTGATTAAAGATATCCACACATACATGGATAAGACGCACAATACTTCCACACACCAACAGGTGGACACCTAACTAGACAAGAAAAGGCAGCACTTGACACTCTATGTAAAGACACCAGCATATTGATTTGTGAAGCAGACAAAGGCGGTAACATTGTGGTACTCAACATGAAAGATTATGTCACTATGGGATATAACCATCTTCAGATCCCTGAGTGCTATCTTAAATTGCAGGGCAACCCAACGATTAAGATTACGAGTAATCTACAGATTCTGATTGATCAATGGCACAATAGAGGTAACATCACCGATGATGAACGATTATTTCTAACGATTACTAATCCGACAATGCCTGTCATGTACTTTCTACCCAAGGTCCACAAATTCTTTCTTGAACTTCCAGATGTGAGACCCATTATGAGTGGGATCGGATGGGTCACAGAGGCTGTGTCCACTTACATAGACAACATACTCAAGGATTAGGTGATTGTTATGCCTACATACCTAAGAGACAGTACCCATGTTTTACAGATCCTATCCACTATAGAATGGGAAGGAGGATTACTGCTGGCTACCATGGATGTGACGGCACTATATACGTCTATCAGCCATGACTTGGCTCTACAAACTATTGATTATGTTTTCAAAAATCATTCTGCCTCCTTTCTGCTTCACATCAACATGCTGAAGGAATTTTTGAAATTCACTCTAGACAACGTGTTTCTTTTAGATGAATATTATTACTCCCAGATATAAGGGGTTGCCATGAAGGCTAAATATGCGCCTTCACTGGCAAACCTCTTTATGTCAAATTATGAGGAACAGCATATTTTGAACAACAACATATTTCTTGGCAATTTGGTGCTCTGGAAGCGTTACATAGATGACATGCTTATCATTTGGAGAGGCACCTCAGACAATTTCATTGCTTTTAAGGATCATCTGGATACTAACAAATTTGGTACCAACCTGTCTGGAGAGAGTGATAAGAAAGCTGCCATTGTAAATCCACTATCATGAATATTCCTGTTGGCAAATTTTTCCGAGCACGTCGAAATTGCAGCACAGATATTGCTTTCACACAGGAGATGGAACTCCTGAACAAAAGATTTGAGGAGAGGGGTTACCCAGAGACTGCCCTGATTAAGTCACGCAGTAAAATAAATAAAAAACCACGAAGCGAGATGTTAAAACCCAAAAATTGTACTAACTCAAATAAAACTCCTAGAAAACATGTGGACATCATTACCCAATATTCTGCTGATACACACAAAATGCACAGTATTATTTGCAGACATTGGGACCTACTTAAGCTTGACAAAGACCTCCCCATTTGTCAGAGAAAAACAATAATTTGTTTATGCTAGAGCTCGAACCTTAAAAAATAGACTATGTCCCTCGTTTATCACCAATCCCAGGTCTAAAGGTTCGGATTGGATTGTGAAGGGCTTCCACAAATGTGGTACATGTACTCTATGCAAATATGCTCATCCTGATTGCAAAGAATTTACCAATAACTTAGGGATCAAAACTACCATAACAGATTGTATTCATTGTAGAACCAAGTTTGTGGTTTACGCCATTGTGTGCGTCTGCAAGATGATTTATGTGGGCAGTACCATCCGAGAGCTCCGTACACATATACGTGAGCATCTCATAGCCTTAAGAAATAGGACCATCTGTTACCTTTAGCCTCTCACTGGCAAAAATGCCACCAGTTTGATAGCGTAGAGGACATCAGATTTATTGGATTCAAGAAAGCCACACCCGACAAAAGAGGAGGGGATCTGAAACTGAGGCTCAGGCAAATGGAGGCCAAAACAATTTGTAATCTACGCTGTGTTCAGCATGGATTGAACACAGATCATGAGATGTATGTGTTCTTATAGAATCTTAGTTTTGCATGTGATAAATTGAACAGACCTTCTTTGAATTGTCGTTATACATTTCAAATTGAGATATATGCTATGCTTTGGTGATTTCCCAATGACTAGGGGTAGCTGGGAGTTATCCATGCCAATTTGACTATAATTCTGTTTCAGTCAACATGGATATAAACTCATGTGGCCATTGCATTGTGCCATCACATGTACTCCCACATGTGCATGCCCGTTTGACCTTATTTATACCATTTCTCATTAGTCAAGATATCCTTGTTCTAACTCCAAGCACCTTATGGCTTATTATGTATAACAGCATAGGTCCCCATTAACTGGTCTCATGCCTAACAGGGATTCCATCCTCCATGATTGCACCATTTTTGCTTTGATGGTTAATCCCCATTTTAGATTCAGTTTAATCCCTATACTTCTTTTTTTTAAAAACTTTTTTTATTATTCAGCTTGGCAGGAAAACACAGGCGAACATAACACAAGGCAAGTACACGGTAGGTACAGTTGAAACAATACAGGCATACAGTTACTGCATCCAATATGAACATTTTCCATCAAGATCCCGTATGGGGCAAATGCTAGGGAAGGGACCCCTTAACTCAGGATGGAGTACCTGTGTGAATAGGTGTATAAGTTGGGGAAGATGCATCCGGTGTCGCATTTAAATATGACATATAAGAGCGGAATTTGAGCCAGACATCCCTGGGCCTCGAGTGAGCTGGTTGTAGGCAGGACCAGGTTTCCTCAGTGTCTGAGGCCCACGTAAGTGCCCTGAGCCATTGAGCATGAGTGGGAGGTGCAGGGCGTAGCCAACAGAGCAGAATGGCTCGTACCGCAAGGAGCATGCAAAGGCCGGCCAGTTTCTTGGAATCTGGGGTAGTCCGGGGAAGTCATGGAATAGGCACTTCATTGGGGAGGGGTCGATGGGTTGGTCAAGTATAGCGGATACGGTTGAGAACACCATCCCCCAAAATTGGGAGAGGCAGGGGCAAGACCAAATCATGTGTATATAGTCGGCAACATCCTGGCCACACCTGGGGCATCTTGGGGAGTGATCACTAAGCATACGATGCAACCTGCTCTGGGTATAATGAAACCTATGCAACACCTTTAGCTGGATTCATTTGAAGCGGGAGTTGAAGGACACTCGATGTATACGAGCAGACATGTGAGCCCAGCGTTTGTCTGTCACCTCCACCCCGAGGTCTTCCTCCCACGCCCACCTCAGCCCGGTGAATTTCAGAGTGGATCTGGATTGTATCATAGTGTATAGCCTAGATATTTTCCCTCTGGTAGGTATGGGGGAGGTCAGTTCTTCAATAGCGGGATCGTCCGGCGGTATTGCTGGAAACATGGGGTATTTTCGTTGAAGGGTTTTATGTAGGGACGAATACTGGAGCCATGCACTCGGACCACCCCTCAAGGGCAACGGTAGGTCAGGCCACTCAACAAAGCTACCCTGCTCAAATACATCACGAAGCAGCTCGTACCCCACATCAGCCATAGCGGGAGATTGCCATGGAATGGATGGGGAGAGTCCAGCAGTTTCCACGTTTTCGTTAACAACCAGAGAAGTACAAGCCACCCGGTCCAGTGTATCCCGTGCCGAGGGGATGGGTTGCATCACCAGGGAGCGGATGTCCCGGTCACTAACTGCTAGTTTTTTCGAGTCTAACATGTGGAGGAGTGTCAGGATTAGTCAGGCGAGTACAAAGGCAGCGAATATGGCAAGGGAAATGTGCACACAGGAACAACGACTCATGTATGCTAGAACCCAGGAGTGCAAATAGAGTGTGACATCAAAACCAATATATGAAAAGGGATGTGGGGTAAGCACCTGACCGCGAGGAAAGTCGGCAAGCGCCTTACCCCCAATTGCTGCTACAGGTACTGACAGCGCTAAACCCACGTGGAGGGCAAGCAATGACAGGATCTGTGAAGTAACACTCTTGATGGTATTAAATAAGGGAACTAAAGAACTGTACTCACGAGGACGAGATAAACCTCTTGAATGTCAGCTAGCCCACGAATCCTGTTGATGAAACTGGGACCCCGAAAGGCTAGAACAGCAATGGGAGGAAAACTAAATACCTAAGTTGGAATAGTGATTACAAATTAGTGAGGAAAACATAAGCATTCACACAGGAGCTAGCTACAACCGCAACCCACACCTAATAATCAAATGGGAAATAAATGCAGAAGTGCAATGGAAAACATGGAATGGATCCCAATAGAAAGTAAGGATCAGGAGCAGGGAAAAACGAAATAACCAATGCAAACTTCTCCCTACCCCTCCAAGGAAAAGACAGGAAGCTAATCTAAGAGGGAGGCTAAGGCATACAGGTTTACAGCAGCAAAGGACAGAGTCAAAGAAATATAGAACACAGACAAACTGGGCTGCATCTAAAAGGGGAAAGCACTGAGAAATGCTGCCTGCAAACAGAGGAAGACAAAAAGGGAATCAAGGGAGCAGAAATCAATTAGCGCATGAATCCGAGATTCAGGGCGGAGGAACAAGAAAACAGGAACTAGGAACTAGGTACAAAGGCAAGGAACAAGGAACAAGGGACTAGTCACAACAGGAACACTGCAAACGATGACCAGCGCTGGACTGAAGTAAGACTGAGGCTTTTAAAGCTGCTTAACGAGCACACGCCTCAGGTGTGCTGATTGCTGCACCTGCAGCCACAGCTGTTGCCTATCCTCCACCCAACCTTGTCCTGCAAGGGTGGAGGTGGAGCAGTGGGCCAGGCATTCTGGGAAGCATAGTCATTTGGTTAAAGAAGCATGCTGGCTGCCAAAAACCTGGAATGGATCCGGAAGGGAAGTAGCTTGGAAAATAGGTATTTAGCGCTCCCAATTCATCACAGCACTGTAGCATAAGGTTTGGAGGAAAGGTCCAGTAGGGAATAAACCCCAAATCATGCCCCCAAGTGGTGGGAACGGGAGCGAAGGGAGCGAGTCGTGACAAGGAGGGTCCGCTGTATTAAACCAGTGGGATGTGTATTGGATTTGAGAAAACAACCAGTATTTAAGAAAATCAGGGGCCCCAAAGCCGCCATCAGCCATAGGGGTAGATAAGGTACCAAGCTTAAGCCTGACGGCACCCGAATGCCACAGGAGGAGTTGATAGTGCGAGTCAATACTTGGAAAAAGCTCTCGCCCGGCCATAGGGGGATGTTGGTGAACCTGTAGAGTAATTGGGGCAGCACTATCATTTTCAATATCCCTATTCTACCTGCAAGGGAGATCTGCAATTTGCTCCATGCTAGAGTCCTGGCCGCCAAGTGCGCAAGGTAGTTTTGATAATTCTCTGCGAAGGTCGACTCAAACTGACGTGTTATTTCTATTCCCAGATAAGTGAATTTCGTCTGCACCCATGTGAACCCCAGGGTATCAGGAGGGGGGAGGGTACATTCCATGAGCGGGAAAAGCGTGGATTTTGCGCAGTTCACCTTGAGGCCTGAGATGCGCCCAAAGTGGATAACGTCTTCCAGTATCGGGGGTAAATTAGTGGCGGGAGACCGCACGAAAAGGAGTGCATCATCAGCATGCAGGGACACTATATCGGCTTGACACGCCGAGCGGAGCCCTCTATGTGAGTAGAGTTGTTGAAGCATGTCAGCAAAAGGTTCTATCGCTCTAGCGAAAATCAAGGGAGAGAACAGACAACCCTGTCTCGTCCCCCTAGCAATTTTAAAGAGCGGGGAGCATCGATCTTCCGTGCGGACACTGGCCACAGGGCCCGAGTAGCGTACCTTGACCCAGGAGTGAAAAACAGGCCCAAATTTACATTGCTCGAGCACCCGCCAGAGGTATCTCCAGGAGACTGAATCGAACGCTTTCTGCATGTCGAGAGTTGCAGCTACCGCTTGCACATTGGGACTTATCCTGCTAATTATATTGAAAAGCCGTCTCAGGTTCAAAGAGGTGGAGCGTCCTGGGATGAATCCCGCCTGGTCCGGGTGTATAATAAATGGCATACAGGGGGCAAGTCTGGTCGCTAACATTTTGGCAAATATTTTGGCATCACAGTTTATGAGCGAGAGTGGGCGATACGAACCGCACTGCGTGGGAGATTTACCAGGTTTGAGCAATACAGTGATTGTGGCTTTGCGAAGTGATGGAGGGAGTATGCCCGCCTCCACCGATTCCTCCCAGAGAGCTATTAAATGAGGGAGTAGGAGAGATTTATAGCGTTTATAAAATTCAACCGGGATGCCATCAGAGCCGTGGGTCTTCCCCGAGGAGACTGAATCTATGGCCTCTGAGAACTCCTCCGGGGTGAGCGGGGAATCGAGGGACCCAACGGTCTCGGGAGAGAGGGCCGTTAAGGGGAGGGCATCAAGATAGGAGTCCACCTCCGCCTCTGTGGCCTCGTCCGAGTTGGAGTATAGAGCTTCATAGAAAGCAAAGAATTCCGAATTGATGGCCTGTGATGTGATAGCCAAGGAACCATCGGGTCTAACAATATTTGGAGCACCCAGCTCACAGCGGATGAGTCTAGCAAGGAAGCGACCAGGGTGCTCGCCCATCCGTATCTCCTCGCCAGGCCGGGGCTATCTAGGAATTTTTGTTCTCGATCCACAAGAGATCGAAATACGTCCAGCTCCACTCCTATAGCTGCAAGGGTCCCAGGGGCTGAGGACAACGAACATTGGGCCTCCAGGTTCGATAGTTTGGATTCACAGACAGCAATATCCCTTCGAATTGTTCTAAGAATGCCACTTTCCTTGGATAGCGCTATGCCCCTAATATACGCCTTGAAGGATTCCCATAGGGTAGCCTGCGAGGACACTGAGTCCATATTTATTTCAAAGAACTCCTCAATGGCCACCTCGAGCTCAGAGCTGGACAAGGGATCGAGGAGAGAATGGGGTTTCATCCTCCAGCGTCTAGTACGGTCGCAGTCCAGTCCGCAACCCATGGTGATGGTCACTGGCGAGTGGTCAGATAGGGTCCTAGGCGGGATCGTCAACTGTATCACATTTTTAATCAGTACATCAGAAATTACAAATCTATCAATTCGGGATTAGGAGTCATGCACCGAAGAGTAAAAGGAGTAGACACGGGAGTCAGGGTAGAGGAGTCTCCATGTGTCCACCATAGCAAGGCGGGGAAGGGACGACAGTGTAGCATAAGCTGCCCTGGTGAGTTGGCGGGGCCTGGACCCAGGTCTGTCAAGGTCTATATAAAAAATGGTGTTGAAGTCCCCTCCCCAGAGAATAGGAACCAGAGGGAAGCCATCTAGAAGGGATGTGAGATGTGTAAAAAAACTCCAGGTCATCTATGTTAGGACCATAGATGTTCAGCAAAATCACCTCCCTGTTCTGGAGTGTGGCATGGAGTAGAACATATCTACCCTGGGGATCTATTTGTGAAGATATAAGTGTAAATTTAAGACTCTTATGAATAATAGTCATAACCCCACGACTTTTGGTAGAGAAGTTGGTGAAGTATCTCTGGGGGCCCCATGTTTTGGCAAATCTCATACATTGTTCAGAACAGGCATGTGTCTCCTGTAGGAAAAGGATCCTGGACCCATGCCTTTCGGCTTGCAGCTGTAGTTGTCTCATTTTCTTAAAATTGCCCAGCCCCCTCACATTCCAGCTCATGAAAGTCAGATTATTCTCCGTCAAAGGAGCGGTAGCGTTCGTATCGCCGGGATGTTGTTATCCAATGGGCCGGTGTAGCAGCCTTGCAGCCCCAGTAACACAACATTGCCCTGTGGTCCGCCCTCGCTGCCAGAGCCAAACTTTTTATAACATAACACCCATCATAACCCACCCCCACCCGCGTCCCTCCCCCAACTAGAGGAATGACAATCACAAAACCCCTTAACCAAATCCAAACCAGTGGCATCAACGCCTGGGGGCCTGTGTGTGCTGGACTGATGGCGCCGCTCCTCAGCAATGGCAGATCCGGTGAAAACATAGTGCCTACAATGAAGCTTCGTACGTAACTTGACAAAGGTTTTTGCATAAATTAATATGGCACAATCATGTAGAAATAATCCAACTAACGCTTGTTGAGGAGTACAGGTGTGGTGTATTCCTGGTGTAGGGAGATAGCCGGTGTCAGCGACTCCCCGACAGGTTAGCTGAGCAGCTGTAGACGTATAACTGGGGAGGAGGGTCAACCTGGCAAATGTTCGTCAATGAATCTGGAGGCCTCATCTGGGATCGTGAAAAAAGACACCTGATTGTTGTGCTCGACTCGCAGTTTGGCGGGGTACAACATGAAGTATTTGACTCCATGGTCTCTAAGCCTCCTCTTTACCGCCAGGAAAGTTTTGCGCTCCCGCTGAACAGCCACCGAGAAATCAGGGTATAGATGTATCCTTGCTCCACCCAGCAGAAGCTCACCCTTAAGTCTTGTGGCACTGAGGAGGGCATCACGGTCTCGAAAGTTCTGGACCCAAGCTATAATGGGTCATGGAGGTGCACCCGGCTTGGGTTTAGGAGTCAGGCCCCGGTGCTCCTGCTCTACAGCAAACTGTGGAGAGAGCTTTGGTGAATCAAGAAGCGACAGTAGTGTATGTTCGACAAAGTCTTCCATCAGCTCAACGATGCCACTCTCGGGGACCCCAATGATGCGGAGGTTGTTACGCCTCGAGCGGGATTCCAAGTCCTCATTTTTCTTCTCCACCTCAAGGACGCGGTTGGACAGAGCTGTGACCTCCGAACGCATAGCCCCCAGACCGTC
Organism: Ambystoma mexicanum; assembly: GCF_040938575.1. Classification (NCBI taxonomy): domain Eukaryota; kingdom Metazoa; phylum Chordata; class Amphibia; order Caudata; family Ambystomatidae; genus Ambystoma; species Ambystoma mexicanum. The sequence continues at coordinate 134,528,793 of NC_090941.1, read as the reverse complement.
CTCGGCAGAGCTCACCCTGGTTTCGACCTCCGATACTCGACTGTCAGTCCTCTCAATATGAGCCTTGATGGAGGATATGGTGCCATTCATGTCATCTAACTTCGAGTGAAGTGTGGTAAAGCCCTCACAGATGAAATCCATCATGTTCTGGGATTCTGAGGTAGCAAGGGATGAAGAGGTGGCAGGGGCCTGCTCAGAGACCTCCTCAGACGACCTCACCGGAGTCTTTGTGAACATGTTTATGGAGCTCTGTTTTTCCCAGCCCCTTTAGTCATTGTGACGGTGATGAGGGGCAGGAGAGGTGAGGGAGAGCTGATGGCACCCCGGGCCGCGTCGGAGAGGGACTAGTGGAATATACCCTCCTAGGGATTCAAGCAGCCCGTCTCCGCCGCAGGCGGCGGCTCGGGCCGGCGGTAGGGTATTGTATACATCCCTTGGAGATGAAAGAGGCCTCCCAGAATGTGCAGTTGGTTGAGGTGGTGGGTCACCCCACTTGCCCGCTGCTCCCCAGGGGGGGAGGACCCAGATTAACAACTAGGAGGACAGGGGGTCCAGGGTACGTGTTCCCATCCAAGGAATAGGGAGACCGCGGCCACCTCTGCAGCCAATGGGCCCCCGGCCCGCAGAGTGCCCGGCCCGCAGCAGGGTAGCCTGGGGCGGAATCCAAATCCCTCTGTGCGCAGATAGGGGTCTCCACTGTAGTTCACCAAGAGAGTATATGTTGCGCCCTTCACTCTGCCCTCGTGGAAAACAGGAGTTCATGTGCAAGTTACTTGTTATATTTGCCGAGTGGGCGAGGATGCCAGCCCTCCACCCCGTGGTATCAGTTACAAAAAGGTTTAGGGTGAAAGAGAGATAGGGGGCCACAGTGATAACTCCAGGGCCCAGGGCCCCCCAGTCTCAATTGGAAAGGCTGGTGCGGTACGATCCATGCGACGCTGGGGGAAGCAAAGTCAGGCGTCCTGAAAGGAGGAGAAGCGGAGCCAGGGCAGGGCCCCGAGTAGCGTAGAGTGACCGGCACGAGGCAACGGAGCCCAGTGCCACTGACCCACCATGAGGCCCAGGGCTACTGGCAGGCTGTCTGTGGGGCCCAGCAGGGCGTGGAGCCGCGGTGTCCCTCCAAGGGGGTGCGCTTAGGGCCCCCCACCTCCATGTACCTTCAGGCCACAATGATCCGGCTTGCAAATGTACATTGTCGGGGGAGCGCGGCACCTGGTGCTAGCTGGTGTGCCGCTGTTTCACCCCGTGTGTTGCTCGCTGACGGCGGGAGGGCCCATACCGGATCGCTCCCCTGATGTAATGCTGTCTCTGGAGGGGAGGCCGGGCAGGGCCAGTGTAGGGGGAGCCGCCCCCCTGTATCCGCGCTGGTCCAGCTCCCGAGAGCCGGGACACCTCCAGTTGCACCGTTCCAGCGGGCGCGTCTCCCCGTGGCCGCGGCGCCCAGCCTCAGCGCGTGTTCAGTCAGCTCCTGATCCCTGCTTCCGTACAGTGTCACGGAGGCGCGTCCTCCCTCGGCAGCCTCAGCAAGGACGGTGTGGGGTCCCGGGCGTCTCGCGTGGTTCTTCCGCCCCTCCTCCGGCCCAGGGTTTTTGGCGTGTATGTGCACGCTGAAGGTGGGGGATGGAGCAGCGGTGCCCGATTGCAGGGTCCCCATCACTGTTTCTCATCAGGATTTGGCCCAAGTGGTCCCTGGGTTGGCAGCTCAGGAATCGTGGACACTGGGAACCAGGCTATGATCGCAGATGTGCCGTAAAAGGATCTTGTGATCTGCTGGACACGGAGCTCGAGTCTCAAGCGGCCATCTTGTTCAGGCTCAACAGCGCCCCCTTATCCCTATACTTTGTTTTTAACTCACCGTCTTATGACAATAAATGGCAGAATATGAGTGACACATATACGCGAATTGCCGCGTGACGTCAGATATGGCTTGCGCATGTGCATGACATCATACACGTAATACGCATGCGCGTGACATCATACGTGTGCATGTGACCGTACGCACGGCGCCTCTGCACTACAACATCTTCCACACGAAGAAGACCTCTGCATCCGAGGTTATCTCCTGGATCCACCACAAGGGATACATCCCCATTATTTGAAAGGGTAAGCCACCCTGTCGCTTACCGCTACCTGCCTCATTCTATCCTCTGACTATATGTTTACAAACGGACACGATACTTACCGTCCGTTCATCTTTCCTTTTGTTTGTTGGCATAGGTATTTATACCAGATTTAACAGGATCGGTGACTAAATTCTGCTTATATGCCAGTAACAACTCAGCGCCAACACAGCCTGTTCTTGTTCTTATACTATCAGGTTTTGCCAAGCCGGAGTCAGAGAAAATCGACGTGTAGCCGTAGAATTCTCCCTGCCAATGTCTCCCTTTGTATTCCAAAAGAAAACTACAAAGGTAGCAATTAGCCGAAAGACAGGATCAGTGCAGCAGCCGATGAGGAGGAGCCGGAAGATGGTTCCTTGAGATCCAGGAGGGCAAACGATGAAGACAACCCAGATGGTGGACACAGGAGTCAGGATTCGGGTGAAACTTTACAAGAATAAGAATAAGATACAATAAACACAAGGAATTTATCTTACAAGGAGAAAAAGATGGCAATACACCAAGGTATTACTAACACCAACTGAATGGCAAATATTAAACAATCTCACCTTGACAGACAGAAGAGTCCAATCTGGAAGAGCCAAATGCAGCAGTGAAAGCTCTCCTGGAACTGTCCTGCCCTCTCCGACCCGGAATGAGGTTAACCAAGAGAAAGGACAGGGCCGCCAGGGAAACCCTCTGGGGAAGAAAACCCTGGTAGAATCCAGGAATCTGGTGACTCAGAGTGGTTGCGAGGTGTCTCCGGTTCTTGGCAATGGATGGCAGACGGGAAGGCTTCTTCTGAATGCAAAAATGATAACAGGAGATGAGAGAGGATCTTCAATGTTAGGAGGAAGTCAGAATAGTGTAAAGATATGAGGAAGGGAATTTCTCTCACCAGCGACGGCTGTAGTAAGTACTTAGAGGACCGTACTGATGGAACGGAAGCAAGACGGATGGAGTACAAGGTCGCTAAAACAAATAGAAGGGTAAGTATAGAACACCGAAAGGATGAAAAGATTCTTAAAGAGGATGCACTTACTCCTAGAGATTGCCACAGATATGACAAAGATGGGGCGGCGATCTTGGGTTGGTAAAGGAGGGAAGTGCTAGAATGGCGGATCGAGAGGCTCGAAAAAGTAGAGCCGACGGGAGACCCTGCTGATGCGATCTAGGAGGAGAGGAGAAAACAAGGTTAGTAATGTAGAGAAAGTCTTATCTTGGAAGGATAGCAAGGTAATAGAAACCTAGTGGCGAACTCACGTAGCGTCTGTAACAACAGAAGCAACGCGAAGAGTTCTCGGCTTCAGTTCCGGATAAAGGATCACGTGAGCGATTGTTTGCATCTTGGGAGAACGTGCAGAGACTGGACCGCTGCACTCCGCCCAGAGATTATAATGAGGAACCATCTTGGAAGTACTATTCCGAAGCATACCGCAGAAGAGGTTACGAGCCCAGAGAGACCAATGACCGAAATGTGTAACAGTATGCCCCCTTCTTCTGGGGCGAGACCCCGGTTTACCCGGGTGAAGTTAAAAAAATCTCCGGATCAACCAGCGTGCGTGAACCCCAGAAGCAGGTTCCCAGGTTCTTTCTGCAGGGGAATAGCCCTTCCAATCAATCAAAAATTGTAACCGACCCCTTCTGTATCGAGAGTGACAAATGTTGGCCACTTCGAATTCAGGACCAGTATCAGTGAGGATAGGAGGTGGTGGAGTCAAAGTAATCCGATGAAAACCGTCCTTCACGGCCACTTTAATCTGTGTCACGCTGATCACCTTCCGCCCCCTGCTCCTCACCTGAAAATCCTGGGACACTGGATGACTTCTTCAGTAGTACCTTGGGACGTTCCTTAGATGGTTTCTCCTTTGACTTCCTGTCATGCAAGTAAGGCCTGGCTCCCTCGGAGGCCACCTCGACAGGGAATGGGACCTGTCTTGAGGGGGGCCCCAAAAAGACAGGGAAAAAGCCGATGGATGGCACAAAAAACCCTGCAGACTGTTCCAGGAAGGATACTCGAGTCGAGTATAGTTGCAAGAGGCAGACCGGTAAAGCTCTGGGGTGACTTTAACTTCTCAGGATCTCATAGGAAGCAAACTGGCAGGAATAATATACCATATGCAAGATGTCACAGAAGGATCCGTAACAGATTCAGAAGAGAGCGATGCAAGCAGAACGAAAAGAAAGAGAGGGAGAGACTAGAAGCTATGGATAGTCCCAAACCCAAAGGATAGACAGAACCCCGAAGCTAATAGAGGAGAACGCGAGGAGGCGCGAGAGTGGCGGAGGAGACCGCGAGTCGGAACGGCGAGGCGCCGAAGGTAAGTAATCAGAGTGGAATGAAGAGCGGCAGACGCCGCAGAAAGAAGGAAGCAAGGTAAATCGTAGGCTGGGCAAGTAGTGTGAAGCGCAGGTAGAAAACGGAAGGAGGCTGGGGGGGGGCTACTCGGAGGAGTAGCCGAGCGAGCGTATCGATGGAAATCACAGATACAAGGCGCAGGTAAGTGGGCGGGGCTGGTTTAAGTAGCAATGGCGGCCATATTGGTTGAGGGCTAGGCCGTTACTGTCAGGTTCTTCGTGGCAGTGCTTTCCAATCGTGCCATAGCTTCCAGGGGCGGATCATGACAGTATGGCCTCTCTCTCCCCGGAAACCCCCTGGTTTTCCTGGATACCTCCGATGAAACCTTTTTACGAGTCTGGGTGCGTGAAGATGGTATCTGGGTTCCCACACGTCCTTTCATCTTCGGAATATCCCTTTCAATGGACCAGATATTGGAGTCTCCCTCGGTGGTAACGTGAATCCACTAAGTAATCCACCTCGTATTCTTGGGATTCCTTTACCTTCGGAGTCTTAGTCTTCTGAGTCTTGCGGTGAAAAGGATCCTCCTTGTATTCCTTGAGCAATGAGGTGTGGAAGACTGGATGTACTCTTTGAAGACCCTTAGGTAAGCGTAGTTCATAAGCTACGGGGTTGATCTGTCTGATGATGGGATAAGGACCCAGGTATCGAGGTGCGAATTTGCCTGTGTGTATCCATCTAGGAAGATGTTTGGTAGATAACCAGACTCTCTGTCCTGGCTTCCATTCTGGGTTGGATCGGCGACTTCTATCCGCCCATCTTTTCTGTGTGAGCTGACTGCCTTCCAGTGCTTCTCTAGCCATTTTATGAACCTCCTTGAGTTCCGACAACCTGTCGTCTATGGCAGGAGATTGGGTAGGTTGCATTCCGGTCCAGGGTAGTTGTTGTGGATGATACCCGTAAGTGCAGTAGAATGGACTCATGAGAATGGACGTGTGGTAATTATTATTGTAGGCGAATTCGGCCTGAGGGAGAAAGGCTGACCATCTTTCTTGTTTGTGACTACAGAAACACCTTAAATATTGTTCCAACCCAGCATTGAGTCTCTCGGTTTGTCCGTTAGTTTGGGGGTGAAAACCAGAGGAAAGTGCTCGGCTGATACCCAATTGGTGACATAGTAATGTCCAGAATTTGGAGGTGAATTGGGTTCCGCGGTCCGAAATGATGGTCCGAGGCAATCCATGGAGACGAATAACATCTCTGAGAAAGATCGAAGCCGTCTCTGGAGCTGACGGAAGACCTGAAAGAGCAGAAAAATTAGCCATCTTGCTGCAGGTGTCTACAGTGACCATAGTTGCTGTCTTATTTTCGGATTCCGGCAGGTCAACAATAAAATCCATGGAAATCAGTTCCCAGGGTCTAGTGGGTAGGATAGGCTGTTGCAACTGGCCCAAAGGTTTGCCTGTTTGGTACTTGTTGGCGGCGCATACGGGACAGGTGGTTACATATCTTTTTACATCCTTGGGTAGTTCTGCCCACCAGAATCTGCGGCTTATGAGTTCCTGTGTTTTCTTGATACCTGGGTGTCCCGCTAGGGGGGTATCGTGGCACCACGAAAGTATCTGTTCTTGAAGCTCTCTGGAAGGGAGAAACAGTTTAGTACCATGGTAGAATAGACCGTCATTGGCCTGAGTGACGGATGCGGGTATGGCCGGTAGATGACTGTATTGGGTTACCAGATCTTGTAGAAGTGGCACGACCCTAGCCATAATCTTCAGATTTGGGAATAAGAGGTCATGCTCTTGTGGTAGGTTGTCTTCCTCTCCTTGGCATCTGGAGAGTGCGTCTGCCATCTTGTTTTCAGTACCCGGTACATATGAAATGGTGAACTCAAATTAGGAAAAGTAATAGGCCCATCTGGCATGTCGAGCATTGGCGCAATCCATCTGCTGCAATACCCGGAGGTTGCGATGATCTGTAAGTATTTGGAACGGGTAAGCTGCTCCCAAGAGTAGGTGCCTCCACTCTTGACAGGCTGATATTATGGCAAGTAATTCTCTTTGCAGAACTGAGTAATTACGTTTGCTTTTCGTCAGAGTCCTTGAGTAATAAGCGACTGGGTGTTTGAGGCCATCATCCGTTCTTTGTAGAAGTACGGCTCCCAGTGCTCCTCCAGACGCGTCTGTTTCCACGATAAAGGGTCTTGTTTGATCAGGTTGTACAAGTATGGGAGCCGAAGTAAATAACTCCTTAAGGTGAAAAAATGACCTCTTCTGTTCTGGACCAAAAACGTACTTAACTCCTTTCTTGAGAAGACTGGTAATAGGTAACATCAGGTTGGAAAAATTAGGGATGAACTGGCGATAGAAATTGGCTAAACCCAAGAATATTTGAACCTCCTTTATACCTCTAGGTTCTTTCCATTCGATGATGGCTCTAATCTTCTCGGGTTCCATCTGGATTCCTTCCTTGGATAGGATATAACCTAGATAAGAAACAGATGTTACTTCGAACTGGCATTTCTCGGGTTTAACCAGAAGACGGTTAGACAGGAGTCGGTGTAACACCTGTCTCACATGGTCTTGGTGTTCTTGAAGGCTTTCAGAGTAGATAAGGATGTCATCCAGATAAATGACAACTGACACAAACAACATGTCAGAAAAGATCTTAACTATAAATCTTTGGAAAACAGCTGGGGCATTCACGAGACCAAAGGGCATGACACGGTATTCGTATAACCCGAATGGGGTTCGAAATGCGGTCTTCCATTCGTCGCCTGTCCTTATCCTGAGAAGATGATAGGCTCCCCTGAGGTCTAGTTTCGTGAAATAAGAGGCCCCTCTGACCGCTTCCAGAATATTAAAGGCATAGGATAGCGGTCACGCACAGTGATTTGGTTGAGTCCCCTGTAATCAATACAAGGCCGTAATTCGGTGTTGTCTTTTTTGGGGATGAAGAATAACGATGCTCCCCCGGACGATCGGGATTGCTGAATGAGTCCGTTCTGAAGGTTATCGTCCAAGTAGATCCGTAAGGCTAGTTTTTCGGAAGGAGACAAAGTATACATTCTACCAAAGGGAACCACGGACCCTGGAAGGAGATCTAAGGCACAGTCTTCTGGTCGATTGGGAGGTAAGAGCTTGGGTACAGAGTCCTGAAACACCTCCGCATATTCCTGGTATCGTAGAGGAATGGCAGCTACCACCTTATGCTGGGGTGCTTGGTGCTCCCTGTTCTCTCCCTGGGTAGGGGGATTGATGGTACAGTGGTCCTTACAATAAGTAGAGTCAAAACGCACAACATTGGTGGTCCAATTAATCTGAGGGTTGTGACGTCTGAGCCATGGAATACCTATCACCAAAGGAAAATGTGCTGCTCGAATCAGGTCAAATATCATAGATTCATGGTGTTCTCCTAAGACCAAATGCAAGGGTAAAGTCTCGGAATCTATGGGGCCTGAGGACAAGGGCTCACCGTCTACCCCTTCTACAGGGATAGGTTTCTTCTTGCGTTTAATGGCGATTCGTTGTGCCTTAGCCCATTCGATATCCATAAAGTTTCCTGCGGCTCCGCAGTCCAGCATGGCTAGAACTTCTATGGGGGAGGATTCTGTAGTCCATAGTTGAACCCGAAAGATCATTAGACTGTTGTCTTCTCTTAGTTCCGAGGGTCGGGTAAGGTTGCAAGGGCTGCTTCTTGTTCCCCCGAGACCTCCCCTTGAAGAGATCCACAAACTGGTCATAGTTGGACAGAGCGGGATCGTTTCTGGTCACCAAAGGGGTGGCCCAGGCCAAGGCATTCCCTGTTAGGTTGGTGATAAGGAAACCGACCCTAGCTCTCGCAGTTTCAAAGGCATAAGGTCGAAAGGCAAAGTGAATTTGGCAGGCGTCTAAGAATTCCTTTAGACTGCCGGGATAACCATCATACTTTCCAAATGTAAGAGGCATAGGCGGCAAATCCCCTTGGTCATCTCTACGGAAGACCACTTGTTGGCGTAAAGCGGCGTTCTCAGTCTTCAGGGCTTGTACTTCTAGGGTTAAACTCTGTAAGGCGGCAACCAACTCCTGGTACTGTTCCAGAGAAGCCATGGCTACGTTCGGGCGTTGTATTCTGTCACGCTGATCACCTTCCGCCCCCTGCTCCTCACCTGAAGATCCTGGGACACTGGATGACTTCTTCCGTAGTACCTTGGGACGTTCCTTAGATGGTTTCTCCTTTGACTTCCTGTCATGCAAGTAAGGCCTGGCTCCCTCGGAGGCCACCTCGACAGGGAATGGGACCTGTCTTGAGGGGGGCCCCGAGGAGCCAAGCCCCAAAAAGACAGGGAAAAAGCCGATGGATGGCACAAAAAACCCTGCAGACTGTTCCAGGAAGGATACTCGAGTCGAGTATAGTTGCAAGAGGCAGACCGGTAAAGTTCTGGGGTGACTTTAACTTCTCAGGATTTCATAGGAAGCAAACTGGCAGGAATAATATACCATATGCGAGATGTCACAGAAGGATCCGTAACAGATTCAGAAGAGAGCGATGCAAGCAGAACGAAAAGAAAGAGAGGGAGAGACTAGAAGCTATGGATAGTCCCAAACCCAAAGGATAGACAGAACCCCGAAGCTAATAGAGGAGAACGCGAGGAGGCGCGAGAGTGGCGGAGGAGACCGCGAGTCGGAACGGCGAGGCGCCGAAGGTAAGTAATCAGAGTGGAATGAAGAGCGGCAGACGCCGCAGAAAGAAGGAAGCAAGGTAAATCGTAGGCTGGGCAAGTAGTGTGAAGCGCAGGTAGAAAACGGAAGGAGGCTGGGGGGGGCTACGCGGAGGAGTAGCCGAGCGAGCGTATCGATGGAAATCACAGATACAACGCGCAGGTAAGTGGGCGGGGCTGGTTTAAGTAGCGATGGCGGCCATATTGGTTGAGGGCTAGGCCGTTACTGTCAGGTTCTTCGTGGCAGTGCTTTCCAATCGTGCCATAGCTTCCAGGGGCGGATCATGACAATCTGTTACAGATGAAAAACCGGATGTATCCGTGACCAAGAAGCAGGTAACGCTAGTTTGACCGCAGCTGAACCCACCAATGATAACACCTTAAAGGGACCGAAGTATCTGGAAGACAGCTTCGACGGGACTAGATGACGAGGTCGGAATCGGGATGCTAGCCAAACAGAATCTCCTGTGGTAAGTATCAGGGCTTCTCGACGATGTCGATCTGCATTCTTTTTAGCTCGGTCTTGTGCCATTTGTAGAGATAGTTTGGCTATCCTCTGACCTTCGTGAATGTCTGAGATAAGGCTATCCACCCCAGGACAGCTGGAAGAAGGAGTAGTCACTGTAGGTACAAATGAGGGGTGATAACCATATGAACAATGAAAGGGACTGGTGTGGAGGGCTGAGTGTTTGGCATTATTGTAGGCAAATTCCGCAAATGGAAGCAATTCAACCCAATTGTCCTGGGCAGCCGACACAAAGCATCGTAGGTATCCTTCCAAAGTTTGGTTTAAGCGTTCCGTTTGCCAATTGGTTTGGGGATGGTACCCTGAGCTAAGAGCTTGTTTAATTCCCAGAATGTGACAAATCTTTTGCCAGAAAAGCGAAGTATATTGGGGACCTCGATCTGATACTACAGTCTCCGGGAGACCGTGTTGAGAAAATATTTCTGAGAGGAAGATTTTAGCCATCAGTTCTGCTCCAGGCAGTTTGCATAAAGGGGTAAAATGTGCTAGTTTGGTGAAATAGTCAATGGTGACCGTAATGGTGGTTTTATTTTCTGAAGGAGGTAGATCCATTACAAAATCGGTTGATATGATCTGCCATGGTCTGTCCGGGATAGGCATTCTAGTTAGCAGCCCTAAGGGCGGCAATCGTGGAGTCTTGGCTTGAGAGCAGATATTACATGCTGCTACATAATCCCGGACATCAGATCTCATTTCTGGCAATAAGAAATGTCGTTGAATGAATTCTAATGTGGATTGGAACCCACGATGACCCGCAGCTCGCAAGTCATGACACATCCGTAAAACTTCCTGTTGTAATGATGGAATTGGAATCAGGACTTGAATCCTGTGGCAAAAATAGTCCTTTTCTTCAGTGAGATGATGAGTGGAAGCGATGGTTTCACATAAGGATTTGTTTCGAATGGTAGCTGCTCTTACTTCTTGGAGGAAATCAGTAAGGTCCGCGATAAATCTAGAATTGGGGAACATCCTTTCTGAGCAAAATTTGGATGTAGAGGAGTCCTTATGGGAAAGAGCACCCGCCCTTTAATTGTGTTTGCCAGGAAGAAAAGTGAAGTCTATCCGGAAAGGAAGAAAGAAATATGCCCAGTGTGCCTGTCTACTGTTGTTAGTATATGCATTTTGGAGAACTCTGAGATTTTGATGATCAGTGCGGACCTTGACCGGGAAGGAGGATACCAACAGTAAATGTCTCCATTCTTCGAAGGTCTTTTTGATCGCTAATAGTTCCTTCTCAAGGACAGAATAATTCTGTTCTGAAGAATTGAACTTTTTTGAAAGATACGCCACTGTTCTCTCTTCCCCTTGATCCGAGAGTTGTAAAAGCACTGCCCCTAATGCATATCGGAACGCATCTGTCTCAACGATTAATTGTTTGTTATGATCGGGGGTGGTCAAAATAGAGGCAGAAGTGAACATCGTCTTTAACGTCTGGAAGGCGTTTTGAGCAGATTCGTCCCAGGAGAATGGAATACCCTTTTTTAGAAGGCGTGTTATGGGTAGAATGATCTCGGAAAAACAGGGTATAAATTTCCTGTAGAAGTTCACGAACGCTAAGAATCGCTGGATGTCCTTAATACTGGCAGGTCTTGGCCACTCTAAGACTGCTGATACTTTCTTGGGATCCATAGCTATGCCCTAAGACGATAGAACAAATCCTAAGTAAGTTACTTGCTCCTGATGAAATTCGCATTTTGCAGCTTTACAGTACATATGATTGGACTGAAGGCGTTCCAGAACGATGTTGACATATTTAATATGGTCTTCTAGATTGGTGGAATATACTAAGATGTCATCCAGGTATATAATAACAAAATGGAATAAGATGTCCGCAAACAGATGATCCATAAACCGTTGGACAACCGCTGGTGCATTGACTAATCCAAACGGCATAACGTGATATTCATAGGCCCTCATTACAACCCAAGCGTTAAGGGGTTAACGGCGCTGTAAAAGGTGGCGACGCCGTTAAACCCTTAACGCCTGATTACGAGGTCCCTTTGCGGGTGGCACTTTAACGCCTGCTTTTAGCAGGCGTTAAAAAACCAACCCGCAAAGGGACCTTGGTGCTAAGTACGGTGCCGCAATTTGCGGCACCGTACTTAGCGCCTTCCCCATTCCCATTGAGCCCTATGGGGCAAAAATGGGAATGGGGAAGGGCCATGGCAGCATGGGGAATTACCGCCCCGCCAACCTCGGAATGGGGCGGTAATTCCCCATTCCGCCGTGGCGGAGTCGGTAAGTTACCGGCATGGACCATGGTGCTATTAGTACCATGGTCCAACGCCTGGGTCGTAATGAGGGCCAAAGTGTCCAAAAGGTGTTCAGAAGGCGGTTTTCCACTTGTCCCCTGGAGCTATTCGAATGAGATGATATGCCCCTCTGAGATCAAGTTTTGTATAAAGAGAGGCCCCCCGGACCGCCTCGATGATATCAGGAATCAAAGGCATGGGGAACTTATCAGCTACGGTAATTTTATTAAGACCCCGGTAATCAATACATGGTCGAAGTTCTTTCAAATCCTTTTTGGGAATAAAAAAAAGAGAAGCCCCTGCTGGTGACACCGATTCAGTAATCAGTCTGTTACGTAAGTTGGATTGAAGGTATTCCTTTAGTACAGTTTAGTACAATTTTTCTCGTTGAGAGAGAACATACATGCGTCTGAAAGGAATAGGTTGCTCGGGAAGCAAATCTATGTGACAATCGTCTAGTCTATGTGGAGGTAAGGTAGGAAATTCTGGACTTACAAATACTGACTTAAACCTCTGATGACATTCAGGGATTACCTCTAGTTGGTTGATGGTGGATACAGATGGGAGGTGTGAAACTTCAGTAGGGATATGAAGGCCCACCGACTCATGTGAAAGGCAATGGTGAACACAATATTCAGACCCAAGGAAGAGTGTCCCAGCTGACCAGCTGATAAATGGATTATGGAGCCTTAACCAAGGGAGCCCTAAAATAATAGGAAAATGTGCTGCTTTAATCAGGTTAAACACCAAAGTCTCTTTATGAGTTGCAATCATGCAAGTGATTGGGTCCGTCTGTTCTCTAATAGGGCCTGAACTTAAAGGATTTCCGTCCACTCCTTGAATGGGAGTTATGACAGTCTTGGATATATGGGCTATCCCATGTTCTGTAGCCCATTTATAATCCAAAAAGTTTCCTGCAGCTCCGCAATCAATTAATGCGGGAATACCTCATATGACTTGTTCAGAAAGAATCATGGTTAAGGGCACTACCACCATGGTCTGGTTAGTTGAAGAAGTTTCCAGAGTCGAACTCATTCTATATGGGGAAATTGGATTTTGAACCCCTACCGGTCTTCCCCTTGCGGTAGGGTTTTGGAGTTTCCTGGCTTTGAACTGGGAGTACGTTGTGGGGGAATGATATGACAATCCCTCAAGACGTGAGAGGAGGAACCACAATACATGCACAATCTAAGTGTCTTTCTTCTCTCTCTCAGTAGCAGACAGTGGTTCTCTTATGGCCCCTATCTGCATAGGCTCTTCGATTAAGGCGTGTGATTTACTGCTTACAGAAGAATATTCAATATGTGGTTGAGTCCCTTTGTTCTTCCTTTTTTCATAGGAACGCTCTTGCAAGCAGTAGTCTATTTGCATAGATAGAGTTATCATATCGGCCAGATTAGCCGGGCGAGGAACTTTAGACACCTCATCCTTGAGTTCATGCAATAAACCTCTGCGAAAAAGGGTGAGAAGGCCATCGTCTGGCCATCCTGTTTCGGATGTCAATTGTTTGAATTGTGTAATGTATCCCAAAAGATCCTTACTGTCCTGTTTCAAGTCGAGAAGCCTCTCTTGTGTAGCTACAGTGATTTCTTTTCTGCTAAACATTGTCTTTAAACTATTAGTGAAGGCTGGGTATGAATCTAGAATGACATTGTTTGAAGTCACTAAAGGAGTAGCCCATGCTAACGTTGGACCCGTTAGATGGGATATTATAAACCCCACCTTATCCTTGTCAGTAGTAAAAAAGCGAGATTTAAAGGTAAATTGGACGGTACAACTGTCAAGAAATTCTTTGAGTTTATACGGATCACCATCATACATGACTGTGTGTAAACTAGATGGGGGGTATCCGAAAAGGCTCTGGCGACTTGCTGTCGCAATTGTGCATTGTCCTGCTTTAGTGACTGCATCTCTAAGGACATTGCCTGCATTGCCGCCATTAATTGTTGCATTTGTTGTTCCATGGGGCTTCTGTCTGTCAATATTGGGCGTCGCTTACTATTACCAACACCAACTGAATGTCAAATATTAAACAATCTCACCTTGACAGACAGAAGAGTCCAATCTGGAAGAGCCAAATGCAGCGGTGAAAGCTCTCCTGGAACAGTCCTGCCCTCTCCGACCCAGAATGAGGTTAACCAGGAGAAAGGACAGGGCCGCCAGGGAAACCCTCTGGGGAAGAAAACCCTGGTCGAATCCGGGAATCTGGTGACTCAGAGTGGTTGCGAGGTGTCTCCGGTTCTTGGCAATGGATGGCAGACGGGAAGGCTTCTTCTGAATGCAAAAATGATGACAGGAGATGAGAGAGGATCTTCATTATTAGGAGGAAGTCAGAATAGTGTAAAGATATGAGGAAGGGAATTTCTCTCACCAACGACGGCTGTAGTAAGTACTTAGAGGACCGTACTGATGAACAGAAGCAAGACAGATGGAGTAAAACAAATAGAAGGGTAAGTATAGAACACCGAAAGGATGAAAAGATTCTTAAAGAGGATGCACTTACTCCTAGAGATTGCCACAGATATGACAAAGCCTGGGACGGCGATCTTGGGTTGGTAAAGGAGGGAAGTGCTAGAATGGCGGATCGAGAGGCTCGAGAAAGTAGAGCCGACGGGAGACCATGCTGATACGATCTAGGAGGAGAGGAGAGGAGAAAACAAGGTTAATAATGTAGAGAAAGTCTTATCTTGGAAGGATAGCAAGGTAATAGAAACCTAGTGGCGAACTCACAGAGCGTCTGTAACAACAGAAGTGACGCAAAGAATTCTCGGCTTCAGTTCCGGATAAAGGATCATGTGAGCGATTGTTTGCGTCTCGGGAGAACGTGCAGAGACTGGACCGCTGCACTCCGCCCAGAGATTATAATGAGGGACCATCTTTGAATTACTATTCTGAAGCATACCGCAGAAGCGGTTACAAGCCCAGAGAGACCACCGACCGAAATGTGTAACACAAAGGACAATAATGGATGATTTTGGAGACTTACCAACACCTTCCAAACAGTATTTACCGAGGAGCTCTGTACCACCCAGTCTACCCTATACCCGACGGCACGAGGACGCCTTATCGGTTCAGCAGGCAGTCTCTAGTCCGTTTCTATCCCTCCGGAACGAGGACGCCTATCGGCCTAAAGCGCCAAGTGGAAGTCTCTAGTTTGGGCGCAATGTACTGGGCTATGCAGGCTCTCTCCAGGTATCGGATAGGAAGGTTCTTCGAACCACAGAGAAGTTGCAGGATGTTCAGGATCAGCGGGTAATGCAACGTAGAAGACCACGGATGCAAGCAGGTAATGAAGTCCGGGTCGGCAATGTGCGAGCACTGAGGTAACCAATTCGACAGGCAGAGCAGGTTAAGTAACGTTCCGAGTTGGCAATGTGCGAGCAGCAATGTAACCAATCCAGCAGGCAGAGCAGGTCAGGTAGAGTTCCGAATCGGCAATGTGCGAGCAGCTATGTAACCAATCCAGCAGGCAGAGCAGGTCAGGTAGCGTTCCGAGTCGGCAATGTGCAGAAGTGTTCAAAGGAGTTTCAAGGAGACAGGACGGGTCAGAATACAAGCCGTGGTCAAGAAGGAGGGGACAAAGTTACAGGAGCAAAGGGATACTAGGAACAAGAGCGGAAGCAAAACCACTGAGAGCAATGATTGAAACAATCAGAAGCAGCAAGTGCGGTCACCCGGAAGTGTTTTAACGGGTGGCCGTAACCCCACGTGACTCCTCCCCGTAAAGCGCGATAGCGTTGTTTGTGGAGCGGCCGCCATAGTCGCCATGGTAACATGGTTGCCGAAGTTCCGCTGTAATATTGGCGTTGTGGGATCTTCATGTATTACATTTAGAATACTTGAGAGAGAGCAAGCTTTGAATCAGAGCCTTCCTCGGGGTATTCTTGACAGTTCCCCACCTCAAAGAAGGCTTCCGCCTCCCAGCCTAGAAATCGGCAACAAACAGAGGGGCATGGACGTTTTTTACCGGCTCCCAGGTCCTGTCCTCCGGACCGTATCCTTTCCAATCAACCAGGTATAAGCAGTTCCCATTCTGAACCTTAGTGTCCACAATGCAGGACACTTCATACTCCTCCGAACCCTGCACGTTGACAGGTAAAGGGCGTAAGGCAACCTGGTGGTAGAAAGGCACGGTTTTAGCAAGGAGACATGAAAAACCGGATGAATGCGCCAATCCGTAGGCAATTCCAAGCGTACGATTACAGGATTAATGATGGCGGTAACCCGGTAAGGACCAACAAAGCGTGGTAAAAGAAATAAGCGGCCCGGTATGTGTAGATTCCGAGTTGTTAACCAAACCTTGGAACCTATTTTGTACACGGGTGCTGGGGATCTGTGAAGGTCTGCGTGGATCTTATGCTGTAACTTGGCTTTCTGGAGTTGTGCAGACACCCCATCCCGGACCTTGGTCAGGTCTCTTACACAAGCAGTAACAGCAGTGTTGGATTACGAGGACAGTGGTTGTAAGGGGTGCCGTCCGTACATGGAATAGAAAGGCGAGGTCCCAGTTGATATATGGATTGAGTTGCTAGAAGCAAACTCTGCCATGTCTAAGAGAGAGAACCAGGATTCCTGATATTGTACCGTAAGGCATCGTAGATATTGCTCCAATGTGGCGTTTAGCCTCTCCGTTTGACTGTCCATCTGGGGATGGTAAGCGGTAGAAAAACGGTCTTGTATACCCAGGGAGGCGGTCAAAGCACACCAAAAGCGGGACGTGAATTGCGATCCACGATCCGAAAAGATAATATGAGGTAGACCGTAATGCCTGAACACATGGTTTAGAAAGAGTTTATCTAGTGCGGGAGCCGTAGGAAGTCATTTACATAGGATAAAAAGAGCTAGTTTGGAGCAGTAGTCCACCACCACCCATATAGTATCATAACCATGGATGCAAGGTAATTCGACTATGAAATCCATCGATATCATTAACCAAGGTTCACTGGGTAATGGTAAGGGTTGCAGAAGGCCAACAGGTTTGGTTGAGGGAACCTTACACTGAGCACAAACAGCACAAGAGGCTACATATTCCAGGACATCTTTGGACGTTTGTGGCCACCATGACCATCGTCGTAAGAGGTCTAATGTTTTCCTATCGCCTGGGTGAGCTGCAAACTTGGTGTCATGACACCAGTGCATGGCTCTAGTGCGGGTCCATGAGTCAGGTAGGTACACCAACCCGTTGTGGTATGGAATGCGTTGTGACAAGGTCAGATCCAGGTCATGAACAGTAGAGACATTATCTTTAGCCCATTTCATTAGGGCGGAACATAGAGGGTTTTGTATTCCGCAAGCACAAACCACCTGCAAAGGAAGCAGAACGGCACGTTCGTCCACAGCGGGCGGAGAACCATTATGCATCCTGGAAAGGGCATCGGCTTTGGAGTGCCGGAAACCCGGTCAGTATGAGACCTGAAAGTGGAACATAGAGAAAATTTGTGCCAAAGGCTTGTCTGGCGGTGGTGCACTTCACCGATTGCAAGGCTAATAGGTTTCGATGATCAGTGTAAACACGGAACCGGTATTGCAGATGATCAAAGGCTGCCTGGGCCGTCAGAGTCCAAGAAAACCAAGACTTTGAGCTGGTAAGTGAGGTAAGAGGAGCAACAATGCTGGAAAAGGATTGAATGAATCTCCTGTAGTAGTTGGCGAAACCCAAGAAAGACTGCAATTGTTTCAAATTTGAGGGTGTTGGCCATTCCAAGACTGCCTTGACTTTTGTGTTGTTCATTTGTATTCCTTTGTCCGTAATGTTGTATCCCAAGAATTCAACGGATGTCACATGGAACACACACTTTTCTAATTTAGCGTACAAATGATTGTCCCTAAGTCGTTGAAGAACAGAAGACACATGTTCAATGTGGGTCTTGTAGGATGGGGAATATATGAGGATATTGTCCAAGTAGACCACCACATATGTGTCCAAGACATCCCGAAACACATTGTTGATAAAATGCTGAAAGGTAGCAGGGGCATTACAGAGGCCGAACGGCATGACACAATACTCATAGAGACCGAATTTTGATTTGAAAGCAGTCTTCCATTCATCCCCTGTGCGCATCCCAACGAGATTATAGGCACCCCTTAGATCCAGTTTCGTGAAAATTTTTGCCGTGCCTAACTGATCCAACATCACAGAGATCAAATGTATAGGGTATTGGTTTCGTATGGTGACTGCGTTCAACTCCCGATAGTCTATACATGGACGAAGGTCCCCTTCCTTTTTTGGAACAAAGAACATGGGAGAGGCCGCCGGGGACCGGGACGGGCGAATGAAACCCGTATGAAGGGCCTTGTCAATGTATTCCTTCAAAATGGTATCTTCTTTAGTTGTTAAAGAATACACCCTGCCATTAGGTATTTTGGCACCCGGAATCAGGTCTATCGGGCAGTCATATGGACGATGAGGAGGCAATACCTCGGCACTCTTGGCATTGAAAACATCCTGGTATGAGATGTATTCTGGAGGCAATGTCATGGCCACCACAGCCCTCACCGCAGGTGCGACCCTAAGGAGAGCTTGACAAGGATTCTCCACACATGGGTGGGTGGACTGGCATTGCTTTGTACAGTACTCAGAGGAAAACAACATAGTACTCTTGGTCCAGTCGATACTCAGATTATGTCTTTTAAGCCATGGTAAGCCCAGAATGAGCTTAAACTGGGGTGCCGCAATGACATCAAAAACAATGACTAGTAGCTGTCTTCATGGAGAGCGGTTCGGTTTGTTCCGTAACCAACCCTAATAAAAGCGATGAGCCGTCCACTGCACTAACCATCTTGGGGGAACTCTTGACATTGAACATGACCCTTTCTCACGAGCTTAAGTAAGGTCGATGTAGTTTCCGGTGGCTCTGGAATCCAGAATGAGTTCCCCAACCCAAGCAGTGCCTGATACAGGTTGAAAGACAGCCGTGACCGTGATTGGAGCAATGCCTAAGGGTTCTAGAATTGCTGGACTCAGTAGAGGAACCCCAACTACTACCGAGTCAGGGCGTTTCCCGACTTCTTGGGTTTCTTCGGGCACGCCTTGAGAAGATGGTCCGGAGACCCACAATAGAAACAGAGGTTGTGCAGACGTCTCCTCTCTCTTTCACTAGGCGTTAAGGGGCCCTTAATGGCTCCAATCTGCATGGGTTCCGGTGCATTAGACGAGACAACAGAAGGAGTAACCAACACAGGCAATGTTTCTCTCTTTTCACCCTTCCTCTCTGCCCGTCGGGCATCGATTTGAAGAACCAAATCCAATAGTTCTTGGAAGGCTGTTGGTACCACCGGTACCGTGGCCAGGGTATCCTTCAAATTTTCCGACAACCCCCTGTAAAACAGAGAGGCCTTCTTATCCTCTGGCCAGGCCGTTTCAGCAATCAATTGGTTAAACTTAGCTATATAGGCCAAAAGAGACGAATCACCTTGTTTTATCGCCAGGAGTTCCAACTCGGTAGCTTGGGTTCGATAGCGGGTATCAAAAACACGCCCCATTGCTTCCAACAAGGCATCGCAGTCAAATAGCAGAGGACTACCGGCTTCCAGTAAAGGAATCGCCCATGTGGCGGCGGTTCCGGCTAAATGGGACAGGACAAAGGCTGCCTTAGTGGCCTAATCAGGAAAAGCGTGCAGACGGCACTGATTCAAGAAGGTGTGATAGAGTTTCGGATCCCTGTGGAACCTCTCAGGGGGTGCCGGAGGATGAGGCGAGGCCATTACCAATGATGGCTGAGCCGGTCCTGGGGACACAACTGCGGCTGAACCAGAAGCCACTGCAGGAGGAGGTGTGGCTGCACTGGATGAAGTCCGAGCCTGTAACTCATCAATCCTGGCTTGGGTAGCAGTATGTGCAGCCGTTATATCGGTCTGCAATTCTGCCATGAGCTGCATAAGGTTGACCAATGTGTCATTGACATCCATCTTTCGGTTTATGAGCTGCTTCTAATTCTATCAGGTTTCGCCAAGCCGGAGCCGGAGAACACTCGATGTGTAGCCGTAGGATTCTCCCTGCCAATGTCTCCCTTTGTATTCCAAAAGAAAACTACAAAGGTAGCAATTAGCAGAAAGACAGGATCAGTGCAGCAGCCGATGAGGAGGAGCCGGAAGATGGTTCTTTGAGATCCAGGAGGGCAAACGATGAAGACAACCCGGATGGTGGACACAGGAGACAGGATTCGGGTGAAACTTCACAAGAATAAGAATAAGATACAATAAACACAGGGACTAGATTTACAAGGAGAAAAAGATGGCAATACACCAAGGGACAACAACGGATGATTTTGGAGACTTACCAACAGCTTCCAAATAGTATTTACCGAGGAGCTCTGCACCACCCAGTCTACCCTATACCTGACGGCACGAGCACGCCTTATCGGTTCAGCAGGCAGTCTCTAGTCCGTTTCTATCCCGCCGGAACGAGGACGCCTATCGGCCTAAAGCGCCAAGGGGAAGTCTCTAGTTCGTGCGCAATATACTGGGCAATGCAGGCTCTCTCCAGGTACCGGATAGGAAGGTTCTGAGAACCGCAGAGAAGTTGCAGGATGTTCAGGATCCGCGGGTGTTGCAACGTAGAAGACCAAGAATGCAAGCAGGTAAGTGATGTCCGGGTCAGTAATGTGCGAGCACTGAGGTAACCAATTCGACAGGCAGAGCAGGTTAAGTAACGTTCCGAGTCAGCAATGTGCGAGCAGCAATGTAACCAATCCAGCAGGCAGAGCAGGTCAGGTAGTGTTCCGAGTCGGCAATGTGCGAGCAGCGATGTAACCAATCCAGCAGGCAGAGCAGGTCAGGTAGCGTTCCGAGTCGGCAATGTGCAGAAGTGTTTAAAGGAGTTTCAAGGAGACAGGACGGGTCAGGATACAAGCCGTGGTCAAGAAGGAGGGGACAAAGTAACGAGAGCAAAAGGAAACTAGGAACAAGAATGGAAGCAAAACCACCGAGAGCTATGATTGAAACAATCAGAAGCAGCGAGTGCGGTCACCCGGAAGTGTTTTAACAGGTGGCCGTAACCCCGCGGGACTCCTCCCCGTAAAGCGCGATAGCGTTGTTTGTGGAGTGGCCGCCATAGTCGCCATGGTAACATGGTTGCCGAAGTTCCGCAGTAATATTGGCGTTGTGGGATCTTCATGGTATTACATTTAGAATACTTGAGAGAGAGCAAGCTTTGAATTGGAGCCTTCCTCTGTGTATTCTTGACATATACACATTTGGTAAGATTTCCACCTGTCACTTCTCCTTATCTTTGTTATAGAAAATAGTGCCTTGTGACCATATAATAGATCATTAGTGTTGCTGACAATTGTTTTCTCCATTATTTCATGATATTCCAGACTTCTTTGGTCATTTGTGGTCCACTTATTGACCTCAATTTGAGGATTAATGACCAATGGTATCATTCCCTTTAATCAGTTGGTGAGTCCAGCCTGATTATCAATAATCCATGATTCCCACTACCCCGGCTCCATGCCGGCCCTCTGCTCATTTTTTTCACAATGATATCACCTTTATTGGGTTTCCCTTTTCATCCACAGTAATTGTGAATTCACCAATGCATCTCCTTGTTTATTATATTCATCAATGTGCACCCTTGAACACTCTGAAGTGTGCATGATGCACAGAGCTCTCATCACCAGGGCTGCACAGATTTACCTGTGTACTATATATTAAAAAAAGAATTTGTAATGATACAGTGCTCATCTCACCCTCTCTGTTTCCCCTACTCCATGTCTGCCCCCCTTTGGATCATCTGGAACCCTCTATGAATATGGGTATGTACACCCTTGTTGCAAAATGTATGTATATTTGATATTCCAATTTTGAATGGCTCTTTATATTATTATATCATTTTTCTTCTTGCCAATGACTTATTGCCCTATCCGGGGTGTTTTTAAATTGACTGCAATTCTCTCTGTATCGATTTCTTCTCTGTTGTCGGTACCACTTTCATCATTGTAATGCTTTTGGTTACAATTTTGTACTTAATGTTTTATATCATTTAAAAACTTTCTGTACTTAATCGCACTCACAACAGCCTTGAGGATGACCTTGTAGTTCGAAACACGTGTCAGCTATGACTGAATAAACTTCTTTTGCACATCTTTGGAATCCGGTTTTTCATGAAATTGAACTCAGATCTAAGCCATTAAGGATTTAACCGCTGAATAACTGAGTCTTTTGCGCAGTCTATCTGCACAAACATTATTTCATTCTGACACAAACATATGCTGAAGGTTTCCAGATCTTCTTCGGGTTCTTTTCTCCCTTTAAACAGCCTATTTCCATAGGTTCTTCTTTTACATTTTTTGGACAGTGTCTGGCCAAATGACCAGGATTTCTACATGAAAAGCTGATGGGGGGTGGTCTACTTCCTTTAGGTTCCTCCCTTTTACTTTCTTCTTTACTTCTAGGGTCAGGTCTTTTAAAATCCATTATTTCCTTCAGTATCCATTCCTGGATTTTATATGACCCTTCTTGTTTGTCTACTACTGGGGATTGGGGTCGGTGAGTAGGTTTGTAATCTTTCTGTTCCTCACCTCGATGTACCGAGTGGAAGTGTTTGACTGCATCCTAGTGGTTTTTGGCAGTCTCAATGGCCATGGCTAGGGTAGGTCAATTTAATTGTAACAGTGCCTTTTGCAAAAAAGGGGGTAAATAATTGGTGAATTGTTCTAAAGTCATCATTTCTACCAATTCTTGCATTGTTTTATTATTAATCCAAAGAGCAATGGTATTTTGAATACGTTCACCCATTTCAAGGGGTGTTTCTCCAGGATTTAATCTAACGGCCCTCACTTTTTGCTGATAGAAGTTACAGGGTTGGCCTACTCTTTTCAATAGCCCTTCTTTTATGGATATAAAGGTTGCTCCCTGGGCAAGAGTAACTGGTTGGTAGGCTGTGTGTAGTTCACCTTTCAACATGGCCCCTAAATAACATCTTTTTAGATTTTCTTCGTTCCTAACGGTTTGGCTAATCGGTCCAAATTCAGAAACAAGTTCCCTAGATCTTTGCCTTCTAGGTATGGTTGAAGTGTCCCCTGTGGTAGTAGGGGCCGGGATTGAAACTCAACCAATTTTGTCAAGTTTTCTTGAAGCCTAGCTTCAGCCTGAATTTGATTGGCAGCCAACTGGGCCATGACAGCCAGTAGGTCGGCCATTTCTTCTGGTGGGGTAAGGGTTCTGTCAGTGTTTTTTTCTGAATTGGAAACAAAACAGGTCTCGACTCCTTCGGATAAGGTTTCGAAGTCGTCTGACCCTTCTGAGTCTGACTCCGCCAAAGGGAATGACTTAGATAGATTGGTTTCTAACCCTGATGGACCCGTTACGGTGGTAACTTGGTACTGTAAGGAACTCATGGTGGCAACAGTGAACACAGACACAAGTGATTCAAGGGTGTTTATTAAACTGTATAAATGGGTGAGAAAAACTCCTACCCTAAACCTAAATCTAAAATGAGATATCTGAACTGCCATCCAAATTCCATATTTTACTGGAATCTGCTCTGGTATTCTTCTACACGCAGCATTTTGGGTTGTACTGGCAATATTTAAGTTTAGGAATGTATTGTTCATTTACACAAGGGCATTGGAACTTCCTTTTACACCTTTGTATCCAAAGAAGGATTTTGGTTTTGTTTTCTTCCGGACATTGTTATATTGGATACCCACAGTGCACAGAACATTTGGGACGCCATCCAGGGGTGCACCAACCCGGCACTAGCGCGACCCTCGTGCCATTCGGGATTAGCTTCCACACTAACCTACCCATTCCTAGACGTTGTTTTTTTCCAATTGGACTATCTGGTGTTCTACGTGGAAGGCTTTTGGTCCTACGCCAACAGGTTAGTGTGAGTCCAGAAAGGGTATCTTAGATTAATTTGTCCCAGAACGCAAACGTATAGTTCTCTTTATTTTCTACAGATTGGTGGTTGTTCGTGTTCCTCGCTCTTTCCATTGATCACTCACTCTATCTGTTAATTCATTGTCAGACAGAGTTTTATCAATTGGAAGGTCTAATATTGATCTACTATCCTTTCCCTGTGGTACATCAGCGGTCGGACACGGGATACAACAGGCTGGATTTATCTCACCACGTATCCTTTATTAAGATCTGACCTGACCTCTGGTATCCTTTTGCAAGTACAGGTGTGGGTTTACCTATCCAGGACTCTGTTCATGACAGCGATCTACCCTGGAGGCCACCTTGGCCTGATAGGAAATCCAAGCCAAGGGGAACCCCGAGGAGCTACCCCTACAACAGGGAAAAAGCCTCTTGGCACAAAAAGCCCTGTAAGTTCTAAGTCTCTGAATCTCTTGAAGATCAGGAGTCCTGGGGATGAGAAGGTTCTTCAGTGGAAGGTTTTTCCGAAGGATAGAGAGCAGGAAACTGTGAGAATCAGTGCCTTAGGATGTACCCGTACAGGTACACAGGCAGAGGATAACAGAAAAGTCTGTACCATCCAGGAACAGTGCTCCTTAATGAGATTCTTAAAAGAGCTTGAGAGCGGGTCAACTGTTCTGCAGATTCCACTCGATGATAAGGAAATGGGAAGATGATTCTGCAGAGGATAACTGGCCAGGATTCGGCGGAAAAGTCAGGAAACAGCCACCCGGGGTAGATGACAGCGCGAGACTGCAAGAAATGAGAAAGCCCAGTGAGGTAGCGGCAAAAGCAACAGATTAGAATGAAAGCCGCACGAGACGTGGGTTAATGCAAGTTGGCGAAGAAACCTGCAGAGAGAGCGTGTACAGATAAAGGAAAGAGAGAAACCCGATGAAAATGGCGGTGTTACCAAACCAAATCCGCTTGGGGCGTTGATTGGACGTCTTGAGGAAGAGTGAGTGGAACAGCAAGTAGAACGTCACCAAAACTGACAAGTAGCCTGTAATCTCAAGAATCCAGGAACCTGGCCTCCTCAACTAGAGGGAACTCTTCTTTACGATACACCACTCTGCTGTTCTGATAATAGACAGACAGAGGTGTTGATCATATAAAAGAGCGGGGAACACGCGCGCTGCCGAACCAATGCTGCAAGGAAAAATCACAGATCAGTAACAACTATGGGCCAAACGGCATATACCTGTAAACAGTGAAAACAATAGTACCTGTTAAGGAGGTCTTGCAATGGCCTAGGGGGTCTGAACCTATGTGGAGAACCGAAACAGGAAATCTAAAGAGTGTCTTCTTATAAATCGTAAGAAAGGTGCTTACCGGAAATGTCAGTGATAATTAAAATTTCAGGAGTTCCAAACAGAAAACAACGGAGGGATAAAATAATAAAGAGGAAGGTTAGTGTAGGGAAGTTCACCTGGGCGGCACAAGGGAAGCAATAGGAATGGGTTGATGCACTGGGCAGCAAAGCGTTCGGAAGTGCACTTGTTGTTGGTAACCTCAGAAACGTGTCCATTCTGGATCCAGTAGAGAATGAGGTAAGTAATAAGGATTCAGGTTCAGAACGGTGCAAGAAGGTATTCCAAATGAAAATGGCATTGTAAGTTAGCAGGTACAGAATAAAGGGAATTTTGCAAAGTGTAGTAAAGAAGTACTCGCAAGCAGGAAGGCTGCAATAACGCTGGGGAGAAAGCACTTACTTGAATCAGTTCAAGGTACAAAGCAGTTCAAGGCGGTCCGTGTTTGTTTACCAGGAGAGCGGAACCAAAGACAGAATCAGCAGGCAAAGCAGTCGGGAAACTCAGAGAAAGACCAGCCGAAGCCGAGAGAAAGGGAAAGTTCAGCGGGGACGCGGAAAAGAAGATAGGGTAAATTACAGCCTGAAGGAAAAACTCAGGAGTCCTAGCCTAAGGAAGCTGAGCAAAGGCAGAGACTACGAGAGACAGGAAAGACTCGGGCAGAGAACCGGAGTGAAAGAGTAAAGGAGGACAAGTAAGCTGAGAACGCTAAGATACTAGCAAGGCTACGAACAGCTGAGTATTACCAAGAGATGGATACAATGCACCGTACCTCAGTTCCCACACTTAGATATGATGGCAGCAGCTATCTTGGTTATAGACTAGACCACTCACCACAGTAGCTTGATTCTACGTGAAGCCACCATAATGGAACCTCCAACACTGCCAGCATTTCCGCATGACACAACGCCAAGTGCCTGCCTGGGGTGAGGATGGACTATGCTATGTTGAGGGCCCTGCATGGGGGATGAGGAGAATGACGCCCAAGGGGCATACCTGCAGAATGGGCAGCGGGTGCCCCTGCATATCTTTGATGTAGTGGGAGCACCTGTCAGTTTGAGACCTCATTGGATGGCGTGGGTGGAGAACCTTGAGCTGTACTTTGAGAGGGTGGAGATAAAGGAAATGGCAAAACAGCCAACCCTCCTGTATTCGGCCGGTCCAGCTGTCCAGAGGCTGTTCAAGACTTGGCGGCCTAGAGACCAAGCATATGACGCTGCCATTGCCTCACTGAATGAGTATTTTATGCCCATGATCAATCAAGACTATGAATGGTTCAGGTGCATGAGGCAAGAGGAAGGGGAGAGCCTGAATGCGTTTCATGGCAAGCTTCGCAACATCGCACTCTCCAGTGAGAGCCCAGATAATATATGGTTATAGCTCTACCAAGCTGCGCAAACAGGTTCTTAGGGAGCCAGGGCTAAGTCTGGACAGAATCCTAGAACTGGGCCATGCCCAGGATCTGGCGGAAGGGTGTGCGTCAGCCATGGACAGCTCTAGGCAGTACCTCAAGCTGGAAGAACCCTTACAACGCGTGAAGTTGGAGGATGTATGTGCCGTGGGCAAATGGCAAGGAAGTAAACCAGCCAGAAGAGGGGAGTGGCCACAGAAAGAGACGGGCACCATGTGTCATCAGTGCGGATGGGACGCACGCAAATGAGTGCCCAGCCAAAGGACACACGTGCGGGAGCTGCGTAAAAGAGAGTAATTTTGCTAGGGTATGCCTAGCCCTGCTCCAGCCAGCACAGTGAGGCCAGCATTCAAGGAGGAAGGGAGACAAACTACGGGGAGGAAACCGCCCAGAGCCGCAGTGGTCCAGGTGGCAGAAAATCAGCAGCAGCAGTATGAGCATGTGGAGGATGATAAGGGAGAGGATGTATTCCTCCTGCCCTGTGGCAGTATAAGTGGCCAGGGATGGCCCCGGGGAAGGATGGATGACCGGAACGCAGCTTCCCAGGCTGGACAGTTTGACCCAGAAATATAGAAAACGTCCGCCAGGCCTCGAGCGGCCACTCAGCTTGGGACGTATTCATGTTTGCTATGCCAGAAGCTTGTTTTGGGTTGCCGTGGTTTAGTACGGGTGCATGGAGTGGAATGCACCAAAGCTACAGGCGCGGTCATAGGGCCATTGTTAATGAAGTTTACCCCTGCTAACTGCGCAGGGAGTATTAATTCTATTAATGACTAGGAGGCAAGCATTATGCTTCAACTTCTATTTATTACTACTCCTCAGTTTCAACAAAACATATAAAACTCTGAAAAGTGCCCATAAATAACCTTTCTTTCCAAAAAACTACAAATCACAAAGTCTCTGTAGTCCATTCCAGTACAGCCCAGCTATGACACACATCCTGTCTCTGGGCTTCTCCTCTCTTTTACGTGCTCTGAACTGTCTCTTGAACTTTATGACCATGTACCGCCAACAGAAGACTCCTCAAACTAGTCAACTGAAGCACCGCTGCTCGCTCGGTTTCCTGTTCCTCAACTCGAGCCTCGGTGGCCACCGCCTCCGCTCTCAATTATTCTTCTGCTCTTCCCCTAGGGAACATACAATGAAGAAATTTAGGGTGGTGTCCATGTACTGTTATATTCCATACATATCACAATTTCAAACACTACATGATCGGGTGGGAATTTAATGCTCGCCTCCTAGTCTTTAATAGAATTAATACTCCCTGCACAGTTAGTTATCTTCTGGAGGCGAGCATTATGCTTGTTCAAAGCTTCCCCAACACTGTAACAGCTAGACTCTCAGTTGGCTCGAAGTAAAACTCCTTAAGTGTACGATCACTATCCCAATCAGCTGCTAACATAATTTCTTGCAATGATACCCCTGTATTAAAGGCTCTGGAAGCCATTGCACCTCTTACCGAATATGCTCTGTACATTCCGAAATCAATATCTGCTGCTTGCGTTACCTCTTTAACCCACCTCGCAATGGTGGCTGTTGTAACCGTGTGAAAAGGTTTTCTACGTGCTATTAGTAATTGGGTGGTACCAGCTGCCCTGCAGTCTGCTGTCCTATTCTCATATTCTTTAATGCATCCAGCTACACACCATTTAGAATTGCTTGGGAAATAAGGATAATGAACCGTAGTAGTACCCGTCTTAGTCCTCTTGACTATTGAAACGGTCACCCCTTCTGGACCAAAAGATCTCTTATTAATCTCCAGCGCCTTGACATCTGACACGCGCTTGCATGATATTAGGCATAACGGCATCGCCAGCTTGCCTCAGGGACAGATATCTATTTGTTAGCCTAATAAACACAGTACTACCGTCACCTCCCATACTGTATTATACCTAGGTGCTGGGGGCACCTTATACCTGGCTCCTCTGATGAGCCTCACTACTGCTGGCTGTTCTCCCGCTGGAACTCCCTCAATCAGCAGGTGTCCTGTGGAAATCGCAGATCTGTACACACCTATGTTACGAAATGATCTCATGTCTTGCAACAATTGTGCTAAGAAATTCAATATGGCCACTAGAGGGGCTGAAATGGTATGAAGACTTTGCCCTTTACAACAATTTGTCCACTTGGCCCAAGCAGCGTCGTAGCTCTTCCTAGTGGATTCCGCGATAAGCTGTGCAGCCTGTACCGAAATGCCTGGCAGCGCCCAGCGTCTCCTGATATCCTGCACGTAACGAGCGGGAGAGTCCCTCTCACTTTCAGAGGACGACACGACCCAGCTGGGTCCGTGAGCAGTCGGTCTCCTTCGGGAAGCACCCTCTGCAAATCTGCTGCTAGTTCCATCAATGTCGGGAACCACACTTGTGGCTTCCACAGTGGTGCAACTAAAATTAACTACGCTCTCTCCCTCCGACACTTCGTTAGAACTCTGCTCAGCATCACGAAGGGGGGAAATGCATAGTGCAGGCCTCCCGACCATTACTGTAGGAATGCATCTGTCCCTTGAGCCAGAACCGGCCTTACGGGGGGCCAGCTGGGCGACTGCCTGGGGCACCACGCCTCCCAGGGCACCATTAGCCCCTGCCAGGCCAGCTTGGGGAGTCTTTCAAGGGCTCCCCCGAGCTGGTGTAGTGGGAGAAGGTGTGGCAGGCAGGCTTTTGCTGTTAAATGCGACAGCGGTGGCGGGTGCATTTAAAATGCACCCCTTCGCCGCGGGTGCCTTTAATGACAAAAGGTGCCATTAGCCCCCCACCACGCCAGCTCGGGGGAGACTTTCAAAGGCTCTCCTGAGCTGGCGCATGGCAGAAGGCGTGGCAGGCGCCTCATTGTCATTGAGGCTCATTTAATGACAATGGGCTGCTAACGTGCCCTATTAATATCATTACCTCCTCGCCTCAGCGAGGAGGGTAAAAAATAAAAAAATTAAAATAAAATGGCCCATCCTGGCACCACCCCCCTTCCACCCGCCCCCTGTTAACCAGGGCACTGCTGCCCTTACGGCCGGCCCTGCCTTGAGCCTCCGGGTCAAGCCTCCAGCTAAAGTAATTGTCCGTCTGGTCATTGAGACAGGACGCAAAGAGGTCCATGTGCACCAGACCCCACCTCATATTCAGAATCTGAAACACTGCTGGATCCAGTCTCCAGTCGCTGGAGTCTGTTAGGTATCTTGAGATCCAGTCAGCCACTACATTCAGTGCCCCGGGCAGGTATTCTGCTGTCACTGATGTTCCTGACTGTAGGCAGAAGTGCCAAAAATCCTTCGCTAGCTCCGCTAGCAACTTGGTCTTTGTTCCTCCTAGATGATTTATGTAGCGGACTGCTGAAAAGTTGTCCATCTTCAGCAGGACGCACAACTTCACCTTCCCTCTCGTGAATGATTTGATCGCAAATGATCCTGACAAAAGTTCCAGGCAGTTTATGTGTAGACGAAATTCCTCTTCGCTCCATTTCCCACCTGTTTCCAGATCTCTGCATCGGGCTCCCCAGCCTATGCGGCTGGCGTCTGATTCTATTATCAGGTCTGGTCGGTCTATGAAGATGGCATGCCCATTCCAAGCGTCCATATTCTTCAACCACCATTCCAGCTCTGTGATGGACTCTTGATCCAACGGCACTTGCTGATGATATCTCAAACCTTGCTGCAAGTGTTTCATTTTTAGCCTCTGTAGGGCTCGATAGTGCAAAGGACCTGGAAATATGGCCTAAATGTAGGCTGATAATAACCCCACAATTCTTGCTAGAACTTTGAGCGAGATAAACTGCTTGCTTAAGCAGGCTCTGATTTCCCTCTTGATGTCCCTTATCTTCCGGGCTGGCAGCTCTAATGTATCTTTCCTGGTGTCTAGGATGAATCCTAGGAAATCTAGTCTCTTTGCTGGCATGGTGCCTGACTTCTCCACGTTCACGAGGAAACTCAGAGACGATAGTAGATCCTGCATCCATCTTGTCTGATAAGCTAGTGTGTCTCGGTCCTCCGCTAGGAGTAAGAGATCGTCCAGCTATATAATCAACCTGATCCCTTTCTCTCAAATCGCTGCTGCTAATGGCTTCATCAATTTGGTGAAAGCCCAGGGCGCAGACACAAGACCGAAGGGCATTGTCTTGAATTGCCAGAGCTGCCCATTCCAGCGAAAAGCTAGGAATGTCTTGTAATCCTCCTGCACTGGTACCGTCAGGTAGGCATCCTTCATGTCCAGTCTCGTCAGACAGTCTCCTTCTCTCAGGGAGTCTCTGAGCTGATGGATACCCTCCATCTTAAAATGGCGGTACACAATCCACCCGTTCAATTCTTTTAGATTTATAACTGGTCAGACCTTCTCCTTTCTGTGGACTAGAAAGATATTGCTTACAAATCTGGGATGCGCAGTGCACTTCTCTATGGAGTCTTTCTGCGCTAGCTGGGATAATTCACAATCTAGGCATTTTTGCTCCACTCGTGCTAAGCGCTGCTGGTGTGGCCAGTCTGACTGCAGACATCTGACGGTTTGCAATATCCAAGCATCGCTGGAAAGCTCGTGCCAATTTTCCCAAAACATACGTGTCATCCCCCCTAACGGAGGATAATCTATTACTCTGACCTGGTGTAAAACCTTGACCACGCCTGGTTCCTCTTCCTCTGCGTCCTCTAGTGAAATGTCCCTGGCCGTAAAGAAAGTATCTTGCTGTTTGTTTTCCCAGTATTGGGCTCTGGGATTGGGGGGTCTTCTTCCTGCCTGATTCCGACCAGCCACACGACCTCTGAAGCAGCCGGTCCTGGCTAAATCTATGTTTCGAAATATCTTCTCTATGGAGGCTTGCGCTTTTTCCAGGGAAGTGTAGGTGCCGACGAACCGGCCCATTTCCTTCCCAAAAGTCTCTCCGAAGAGCAGGCCCTATACCGCTTCTCCGGCTTCATATGATGCGAGGTTGCTCAGTTTTGGGTCAATCTTGAGCAGCAATTCCCTCCTTCTCTCTGAGGTGATGGCGCAATTGGCGTTGCCTAGAAGGCACACTGCTCTTTGTGCCCAGCCTGCTAATGCGTCAGGGTCCACTTCTTCCCCTGTATCTTTGGCCCTCTCCGCCAGATCCATTATCTTCGTGAGAGGTCCTGTTAAATCTAACACCTTCTCTTGACAGCTCCTCCACGATCTGTCAATTCCCTTGCGAGGATATTTAGTGGTCTTGGACACAAATGTCAACATTTTAGGATCTAGTTCGGGGGTCTCCGCTACCTTCTCCGGGAGGTCTGGTCGTGGGCATTCTGCATGCAGGCGTTGCCTTACTTCTTTGTCGAGGGCCTTTCGCAATCTCATTGTCATGTACTAAGAAACTCTGGGGGATGGCTGGCAGTCTGAGGATCTTGGGTTCCGGATGCTGTCCGGAAACATGTCTTCCTGATCCTCCTCGAGATGTTTCTCTTTGCGGGCTCTCTTTCCCCCGCTGGCTTTTGTCCATTCCCCCTCTGCTACATCCGCTCCCTCTTGCGAGGAGAGGTCTCTCTCCGCTGGCTCCTCTTCCGAGCCTGGGTCATCCTCTCCTGGATTGTCTTCCCCTGGAGTGGGGGTCGTGAGGTCTGGCACTGCCTGACATTGCAAGTAAGCTTCCTTAAGCTTAGCAAAAGCGTTGGCTACCTCTGGGGTCTTTTCTCTCACCCTGTCTGATGGGCCCTGGGGGTCGCAAGCGGATTTTCTCTTTTGGGCCTGGTTACTTCTCTTTGACCCTGCTTCCGAGGGTCCTGTGGGCGTGCGCTCATTCTCCTTGGTGCTCTCTTTGGGCTGGGTAAGCATTGCCTCTAGGGTCTCCAGCCTCTCCTGCAGGAGTCTCACCGCCTGCGCCACTGCATCGACTAGTGAGCTCCCCAGCACTTCTTTGAAGCTGGCAGCAAGGTCCAGAGGCTGTTCCTCTTCGCTCCATTCAAATTCTAACATTTTGGAAGTGTGCTGTGTGCCTGATACCTGGAGCAGGTGTCTTGGCACGCCGACGGCTCTTGGTCTGATGCTTTCTTTCTGTATATATATATATTATTATTTTTTTTTATTAATTATGAGTCTCTTTCTTTCCCCTTTGTGGCTTGCACCAGACTGTTTACGTTTGCTTTTTTTTTTTTACCTTTTTTTAATTTGTATTAATTTCAACAAACAAAACCAACCCAAAAAGAACCAGACAGTGAACAACAATTATACATTTTAAATCTCCTGTACAGTTTCCATGCCGCGTCCACCAACTCCCCGTTACCCCATCCCCTATCCTGAGCCTACCCCACATCACCACCTTCTACCACTCTATCTGAAAACTCCCCTCCCTCCTCTCCCCCCGAGGAACCATCGTCTTCTAGGCCAGTCTGGGCAGACCCAGACAGTGTAGCTACTAAGTGCCTCCAGGCTATCAATGTCTTCGCTTCATCCTCTCCCCCTCTATTAACTGCTTTGCTCCACACCACCATTTCCACATCTGCCCATTTGCGAAGGTCGTGCCACCACCATACTTCTACTTTTGATCTATTGCTTGCTTTCCAGCTCATGGCGATTCTGCGCTTAGCAAGTATATAAGGCAAGTCTTTGAGTTTACTCACATGGTTCAATTTACGCGGTACTGTTTACATTCTCTTATGCTTCTGCCATAGGCTATTTGTGTGTAATAACCTCACTGCGAGGCTACAAAGTCTTCAGCAGGTTAAGGTGCCTGCAGTGGAGAAGCTTTGCTGAAAATGTTGGAGGGGACATGACCTCTGAAGAAAAGGTGCCCCATTCAAATGAATGGGGACAAAATAGTGTGCCATGAAAGTTGGGGGGGACAAACACCCCCGTCCCCTCCTAAAATTACGCCCATGTGTGCCTGCTCTCGTGGGAAGGGTGTCCTTCTCCCTTCTGCGGGCTGTAGACGCTGCACAGCTGATTCCTGCTGTGTCAAATCGCTGCTAGTGCAGCTCCAAATAAGGACTCTAATCCTTTGATTTCAGTTTATGAACTCTTTAATACTTCACCGCCGGGCCCAGCGTTCGTACTTTTTATCCGTCGCAGTCTAAATGCGACACTTGGATGAGCACGAACGCTCCGGCTCCTCCTCCACGTGGGTGGGGGCCGGCACGCTCCGAGCACCTCCGCTCCGCCTCCGCAAAGGTGATGGCGAGAGGCTACGGTTGTGCGCTACGAGAGGACGAGCTAAGCCCCCCGTGTGCCGGGAATACGGCACGGGCCACTCGCCTCGCGAATTCTAATGCAGCCTCACTTACCTGATACTCGTTGCCTTATCAACCGTCGCGGCCGTTCCCTGCCTGATACACTTCAGGTATGACTGTGATTAACGCGTGTGCGCGTGTTGCCATGTATACCTAATATAAACATTTCCTTTCGCAATCGCTTGCCGTTCATGCTATATTCTTGATGTTATGCTCCCTACATAACATTCTCATACTCAGTCCCTCTCCTAAGTATACATATATCTCTAAACTAAGGCAGTATACATACTTGCCAACCCTACTGATTTGGGCGGTAGGTTACTGCTTTTTATGCAGTCCTACCACCTACAGATTTTGTCATGAAAACCTACCGATGTCCAGGCCTGGCTGCCTCAGACCCAGCTAGCCCTGTCCAGCGTGAGCAATGAGAGCAGCTTCCGGTATTCATGGGACATTAATGTGATGGATGCATTGCTGCCTGGCCACGGATGCATAGCTCTCAACCATTTGTGTCACAAAGGCGGCTGAAAACACCCGATTTTATTTTTGGCGGGTGAGAGGCCCATTGAAATGAATGGGCATGCAGGAGGCTTGGCGGGTGAGTCAGCTGTTTAGAAGGCGGGTGACACCCGCCAAAAGCGTGTGAGTTGAGAGCTATGCGGATGACGTGAAAAAGACACCCTGCACAGGGCCTGGGCACTGTGAGATCTGGGCAAGTGTCAGAGCATCACAGCACGACACAGCACGACACCACACCGGTGTTTATTTAGCAAATGTGTAGGTGTCATCTGAAGATCTGTATTTAACTCAATTTGGAGGTTTGTGAGAACATGGGGGGCTCCTGTTCATACTGTGCACCTCTTACAACCTCCGGAGCGAGAGCAGAGGGAGAGCAGTCACCTGCAGTCTCTCTACACTGTCTATCCTGTCTATCCTGTGAGAGTCCATTAATACTGCTATTCCCCGCGGAGCGGAGAGCGGAGCGAGAGCAGAGGGAGAGCAGTCACCTGCAGTCTCTCTACACTGTCTATCCTGTCTATCCTGTGAGAGTCCATTAATACTGCTATTCCCCGCGGAGCGGAGAGCGGAGCGAGAGCAGAGGGAGAGCAGTCACCTGCAGTCCGCTGCAGACAACGCAGACAACGCGGACAATGGCTTCAACAGAGATGTCAACAGAGGTACGAAATTTAAGTATAGCGCCTGATACACATCTCTTGTACTCTGTGAACACCACAATAACGGACCTTACTCCAGAACTATCCCCCCGAATTCTACGTAGTTCACTGAAGCCGAACGAAGATCCGAAGCCAAAACCCAAATCCATGTTTCCCACCCAAAAACAGAAAGAACAGAAAAATCAGCGGCCACCATCGAAAACAACGAAACCAACGATAATCACTCCACTGTGTAGCAAAACCTCAATAAACACGGCGAAAAACTTTTTCTTCCCGAACCAACCACCAGAGGCTATAGGAAATTTACAACAGGGGCACGAATGCTTTCACCAGATCGAGACAGGATCTCAGTGTGTCTCGAAGTCCACCCCTGGGTCAGTAAACACGTCAACAAGCCTGTTACCGGACAAAACTCCAATTAGGAGGAATAGTACAAACACCCATCAAGAAGAGGAAACAATAGATTCATCCGGCAAAATGATTGAAAATAAACACACTTTTCCACCCCTACCTGTGTCCCCCGCCCCCGCAGCGTCCCGAACTCAGGGATCGCGACCCATGGATCCGGCGACTTCTGAAGGAGTATGGCCGTCTCCCTCCATACCGTGCGGCATCCTCTCCCCTCCCCGGCTGGGTCTGCCTGTCCCTCTCGGAAACGAGACGAGTGGTGCTCGGGACTTTCCTGTCGAAGGACGGACGGCCCGTGCACCTGGGCATCCGGCTAGAGGTAAGGGGTGTGTGGCCCCGGGAGGAGGGAGGATAGAGGAGAGTGAAACCAGGGCGATCCAGAGAGAGCGGACAGACACAGAGAAAAAGTGGACCCCAAACAGGGAGAAAATTTCGTCCGCAAAGCCCGCCCACTGCAGCTT
Organism: Ambystoma mexicanum; assembly: GCF_040938575.1. Lineage (NCBI taxonomy): Eukaryota > Metazoa > Chordata > Amphibia > Caudata > Ambystomatidae > Ambystoma > Ambystoma mexicanum. The sequence continues at coordinate 134,493,135 of NC_090941.1, read as the reverse complement.
GAACTCGCAGCCGGATATACGGGGCCTCGTAGGTGGAGCCTCGACGGGCGAAGACCGCGGTGTGGTTTCAACGACCAAACTGGTAGAAGTGCAATACCACGCCTCACAAATGTCGCCAGAAAAAAATCTTTATGTTCGCTCTGTCTCCCTAGCAGTAGGCGGAGAGGACCTAACTGCACCTGGAACGGACGAGGTAGGGGCAAATGAGACTTGTGATAACTCAATGGACATGTCAACTGAACAAAGGAGCCCATGTATACTTACATTCCCGGACTCCACTTTAGAACCCGAGACAGTTACCAAAGGGGCAACCTCAAGCAAACTCCCCCAGGGTGTCTTCAAACAAAGCCAAAAACGAAAGAAACTGTCCTCGGCAAATGCAAAAACAAAAGCATCGAGAGCCAAGAAGACTTGCAAATCAACCCTTCCGACGCCCCTTCTGTCGAGTGCCCTGAAAGATTTCATAAACAAACAATTTAAAACAAAATTGGCTCACCCAAAAGAATTGTCAGATGAAGAAATCCTAGAGGCCATCCAGGATTTACAAACAGTGAGCAAATCACGGAAAATAACTTTGGGGACGTCTGGCCTACGAAACCAGGTTTTGACATCAATACCTGAAAGAATAAATCCAAGTGTAGACAAAGAAATTTTGGAAACTATGGAAAACAAAAACCAAGCTGAGAGAGGAGAACGAAACAAAGATCATATATGTGTCCCAGTGATGCAAAGCGAGAAAAATCCAGTAAGCAGGAATATAGAGGGAGAATCTCGAGCTCCCACGGAAAAATCATACAACCAGGAGGCAATCCAACAAGAAGTGCACAAAGTGTGGAGTCCCAAAACCCGTGGACAAGACTTACAAATTTCATCGACGCCCAAAAAAGCGCAACCAAGAAAATCTAGTTTAACCGCAATGCCATCGGACATATGCCCCCTTCTAGAACTTCGGAATCCGGATGTGGAGACCCCAATTCTGGAAGAGCTTAGTCTGGCTGCAATCCAACCACCTCTACAAACATCCCACTTTAGATCCCCTCCAAAGAATCGAAGACTAAGTGAAATTGCAGCCCCAGGAAACAAAGAATCTCCATAAAAAAAAACCGACCTCTCAGTCATCATGTCAGCTATTACCATCGCTTTAGCCCCGTTTGGAAAGCTTTATGAAGCAATTAACGATTCAATCAAAGATAGTACGGTTTTGACTGCAATGATGCACAGTAAATTGATCTTCGTGGAAGGCTTTATCACAGCTATGGATCAAAAAAACAAAGAATGCAGTGACATTTGGGACAAAAAGTTGAGTAGGCTAGAGGACCTAATGTCCCGTCTAAATCAAGCCTCTCCAGCCCAATAGAAAGAGAATCTCAGACCGAAGGGTCTTTTGTGTCTCGAGATTTAGCACCGATCTTCAAAAAGACAACAGAAAAATATTCTCAAACGATCGGAAAAATGTCCGACCAACAACAAACGAATGAAGCATCGGAAATGAGTACATCCGCAACAAAAAGCAAATCAGTATTGGAAATTTCAAGAACTAGTGATCTGAACGAAAATGGAAAACAAATGGAGTCGGCTCTGGACCGCCTGATGATAAAGAGAAATAAACAAAAGGAATCAAAAAAACCAACTAAGAGCTCATCTGTGCAAAATGAGAATTTAAACAACTCAGTAATTTGTACGTCCTCCTCCCCGAGATCGGTCGACGAGTTCATAGCGCAAAGCTCATTAATGGATCTTAGTGAGCATCTAGAGACACCCAAAGAAGGCAAAATGAACACTACGAACATGAATGTCCTACATATTCAACCTACAAATTCCACCAGAGTACACGACACTCGGGGCACAGGAAAAAAAAAAAAATCATCACCAGAAAGAATTGACTCAAGCCAGACGATAGGCTTAACTCCCTGTGACCCTCATAGACAATTGGATGAACCGACTGAGAAGTCCCACTGTGGAAACAGCCCCCTGAGAAGGGGGAGGGACGAACAGATGAGACAGAGGGATCTCTTTGTATCGAAGACACGCCTCTTTAAGATCGAACAAACATCTTCAGTTGACCAGTACATGATACTAAACCGGAATACGGTGCTGAAAATTCTTAAAAAGTCCAAAACTTTGCGAAATTTAAAATCGGACGATTTTACACTAATCGAGCCATATCATAGAAAACAACTAGCAAAGGCCTATCTGCATATTAAACGGAATGCCCTGAAGGAACTCTCGTGTGATGTCTACGCGGAACTAGCTAGTATGGGATTTAATATAGTTGAGATGTCAACCACAAAACCTAAAGATGATACTAGACACATCTACAATACCTCCCCAAAAAAGAACTCTAGGTATAAATCTAGAACTGAAGACCTATACAGAACTGGCAAAAGAGGGCAAAGCCCAGTGAAAATACCCTACTGGCCTCCAAAGTCAAGAAGGGACGAAAGCTCTGAATACAGACAAGAGAGGAGACAAAATTATAAATCTCTTCGAGATAAAAAAACAGATACATTCCTGCCCTGCCGTCATCAAGAACGCGGAGCTCCATTGAGGGAGATTCTGTCACCTGGAAAACAAACTAATACAACTAACGGTGAAACAGAAAAAGCATCAAAGAAAGATAAATGGACTTGGTTTCGCAGCATCTTATTACCAGGGCGTGGAAAATAGCAATCATTGGGGGTGGAATACCCAAGGAAATCCCCAACTGACGTGTCAACGACATGCTTAGAAAATGACATCCTAAGTATAGCATCTTGGAACACCAGAGGTTATGTACATCTCACTAATTCTGAGAGTCAGGATCTCAGTCGATATGATATCATATGCCTCCAAGAGACTTGGCTATGTGAAAAACCAGCGCTCGACGGCTACTGCATTGAATTATCCCCGGCCCACAAAGGACCATTTGGCCGCCCTTCATCAGGCCTACTTACAGCAATCCGGATGGGCTCGGGGGTCGAAATTCTAACGGTGATAAAGAGGACATACGAAATTTTAGCAATTTTGACCATATGGGATTCCAGAAAACCAAAGCAAAACCCTGGAACACAAGATGCGGTAGCTATAATAAACGTATATTGGAACCCCCAAAAGACCTCAACGGAAAAAATGTGTAAAGAAATAACAAACACAATTGACGAAATTGCCATGAACTACAAATCCTTCGATATTATCATCTGTGGTGATCTTAATGCCAACTGTGCAGCGCACAGTACGAACCAGATAAACCCATCTACTATCTCGAATGTGTCAAATAGGGGTGCGACATGGAACGGAATCATGAAATCTCGTAACATGTATAATTCGGCCTCAGTGACGAACTCCGAAACTTTGCTTCCAACCTGGGAACGAGGAGTATCTGCGGCAACCCTGGACTATATTTTCGTCTCTGAATTTTTTCATTGCAACATTGTTTCTTTCAGTGTGACTAAAACTAAGCAGAGCGATCATAACCTGCTACATCTAAAACTTAAAAATAAGGCGATTGCATCGCAATTTTACATCCCAGAAATCGAAACAAATTCACAAAATACTCGTCTACGAATGACCGCTTCAGATGTCTCGAAACTGAAAGTTCAGTTCACAACCCTTATCTTAGATCGGACAGTGCAAGATGACGTGGCCAGATCAAGCTACATTCCTCTCCTTGTGGCCTTTAAGAAACCAAGAAAACTACTGAATCTACACTCGACCCAGCACACTCATGAATATAATGCAATGCTGGTCTCAAAACGCAGAGCTTTACGGAAAAAAAGAAGAGAAGCTAAATCCCTAAATCTTCCATCACTGTGGGACACCCTAAAAGCGGAAACCAGAAATTACAAGCAATGGCTGAAACACTCAAGAAACCTGCGATATCAAGCTGACGCAGAGGAGATGCTAAGGACATTAGCTAACAAAAAGTCTCGTGACTTCTGGTCATTGATAAATAAATCAAATAAGACAGCAAATTCTCACATAATAAATCCAGTTCCAGAAGAAACTTGGAATGCACACTTCTCGAAGCTTTTCCAAAAACCGGAAGAAAACGAGGTTGAGTTTATTAGAATGGCGGACTCACCATGGGTGGATTTATCTGACGTGAGTGATATCAAACTCACGATAATGAAATTAAACTCATCTAGAGCTGCGGGACCGGATGGCCTGGCAAATTGTAACCTTAAGGAACATCCAGATGAGTGGTCTAACCTCATCGGCGCAATCTTTAGTCTATGCAGGAAAAAAAGAACAGTTCCGGATTCATGGTCTAAAGCCTTGATCGTTCCTATTTTTAAAAAAGGCTCACGTGCGGATCCGGCGAATTACAGGCCAATAGCTCTCTTGGACGTCATTGGGAAGATCTTTGCCTACATGCTTTTGTCTTACTTTCGAAAATGGGCGCTCTCAGCGACTTGTTTTGATCCTCTACAGACTGGTTTCCAGAAGAATGCAAGCACCAGCGCAAACATAATGTGTTTGACGCTACTCAAAGAAAAAGTTTTGACTGGTGGTCCCCGAATTTTTCTTGCATTTGTTGACCTATCTCAGGCCTTTGATCGAGTGGATCGACAGAAGCTCTGGATAAAATTGAAATCCTGGGCCTGTCCAAACGAAATCTTGGAACCCATAATTAGCCTCCATACAGACACACATATAAGAGTTCGCCTAAACAACGTAGGCCTCCTATCTAAATCCATCTCAACAGGTCGTGGAGTCAAGCAGGGCTGCCCTTTGGCCCCGGCGTTATTTATAACATACCTGGGAGACCTTAAGGAGAGTCAAAGTAACATCAGATCATTTCCGCCTAAGATAGGTGGGACATCAATTCCAAGATTGCTGTATGCTGACGACCTGATTCTACTCGATCACACCCAAGTGGGTCTCCAGCGCCAACTGGATAATCTGTCAACATACATTCAAGATAACAATCTGGAGATCAACAAAGCAAAAACTAAGATTTTGATTCTACAAAAAACTGCCACCAAAAAAAAAGTAGAGGTTCCACTGGCACCTCAGGGGAACACATATTGAAGTTGTAGACTCGTTTAAATATCTGGGTGTCCATTTAGATACCTCGAAGGAATCGGGAACTATCCAAGCTAGCTTATGGGCGAAAACTAAAAATCTTACAGCATAGTTAAGAATGGTCGATCGGAAATATGGAAAGTTTTCACTCCAACCGGCTATAAATTATTATAAAGCTAAGATTGTTCCATCTCTGACCTACGGCATGGATGCCATACCCTCTTTTCCGCCTTCAACATGGCAAAAACTGGAAGGCCATATATGGAGAGCCGTCTTGGGTCTCCCAAATTCAACACCGATAGCTCCAATCAGGCGAGAGCTGGGTTTACTCTCTTTGAAGGCCGTAGTGGATCACAGTTCTTTGCAATTATATAGGAAAATCATTCACCCGGAGAGTCTCACAATCTACCAAATAATGGCAGTAGAACTGGAAAACGGCTCAAATCAATCTATGAATCAATGGGCCGCGGAGCAAAAACAAAAACTACGGCAAAAAGCATGTACTGAGACAGAACTTAAAGAAAATCCAACGAGGATAAAAAAGAAATTTGAATGTTCGGACTGGATCAATACGGCTGATTCAGTTTCAGCGTGCAAACTCCTAGCTCATCTTCCCTCGAACCCCAACAAACTAAAAGAACCGATGGTGTACTGTAAAAAATATCCAGATAAGCGACTGATGAGAACCCTTTTAAGAGCCCGTCTAAATGTCTTACCGACCGGAGAAATTTTAGCGATAAGAGCGGGTTTGGAGAAACCACCCTGCAGATTATGTGCAGATCCAGATGACTTTGAATCTATAAAACATCTATTGATGAGATGTCCAGCTCTTCACCAGGCCAGGTGCACCTACTTCACCCCCCTGACGGCTACATCATTTGTAGGAAATGAAGATATTTGGTGGAACCGCCTAATCACAGGCGAAAAGCCTCGATGGCATACGGCGACTGCTAAACTCCTAAACCTGGCTTTGGAAAGAATAAATCGCACTCCGGAAGCTAGGTGTTAGATGCATGGACAAGGAACTAAACCGTAAGGTTCGAACCATTCACTAGGCAACATTAGAAAGGTTTGCATCCATTCCAGAAAGCGCTCTTGTAAAAATCTTTTAAAGATTAAATACAAGTAAAAAAAAAAAAAACAAATGTATGGGCTCTGCTACTCCAAGCATTGGCTCGCTAGAAGATTAAGGTTTTAATCACAGGTATACGACTTTACGTTCCGTTCGCTGTCGAAACACAGCAGTAGGCGTTACAGGGAGGAAATGCGTTGCCTGACCACAAGTGGCCGTTGCTGCGTGATTAACATGGAGTGCATATAGTATTTCTTTTGTGGAAATTGAGTGTTGTTGGAAACATAGACCAAGCCACTGTATACTGGAATGGCCATAGTCTAAAAGGAGGTCTTTTTTAAGCAAGCACACATGATCCGTGCTTGGACACTGGCGATCCGATAACTGTGTACCGCTCCGGTGACCTGGGAGCGGGACATTGCATACATGCCAACCCTCCCGATTACATTGCAATTTGAAAAGTAGCTGCTGCTTTCCAGCAACACCAACACGGTTGGAAAAAATGGCAAATATGAGCCTTATAAAGTATTTCACAAACTAATTTGTACAGTGTGAGCCTACCACTGCGTTTATTTACACGCTTTTTGCAATAGAGCATGTTTATAACAGTTTTCATCAAAACAGGAGGCTACCACTGCAGCGTATTAATACGCTTTTATTACAAGAGCAGGCAGTTGTGAGAGGGAGCCGTTAATTACTATAACTTGTCATTTAAATGCAGACTGCCAGTTAGGAAGCCATACATTATCTATTATCGTAACAGGCGCAGCTCGGAACTCTACTACTTTGGTCTGTAAAGCACGGAAGATGGGGGTCAATCTCACGGGGGCGGGGCTGAGGCCAGCGTCCAATCAGCGATGGCCCACAAGACTTGGGCGGGGGATGCCGGAACGGTATGGGCTATTACATAACTGCGGCCAACAGTGCAAAGTCACCAAAGATAAAACCCGGAGTTCTTCGACACGTAGTCAGTTGCCAATGCCAAGTCAGGCGTGGATAAACAGTGATCCTTGTACTGCGAGGGGAACACGCGTGTATTTTCCGTGTGTCTAGATTGAACTGGGGGAGATGCTTACGGCTAGCAACATTACGTGCTGCTCCGTGTGATAATCGCGTGTGCTTGTCTAGTGTGGGATTGTCGATTCGCCAGATCCGAACAAGAGAAAGTTTGACCTGTTTAAAAAAAACAGAGCTGCGGAACGTGGAGGTTGCAGGGCCCGGTTAGTTTACCCGTGTTTGGCCTGCAGTACGGCGGTGTGTTTTTCTGAGCTGGGAGATTCTGGTCGCCGCCCCGGATGTTGTCAGCTGTATGTGTGGGGAGCACCGCTCAGGCTGTGGAGGTGATGTGGGTGTTATGGCGGCTCCTGGGGGGTTCGCCCCTAACAGAGGTTTCTTCAAGCGAGTGTTGGTGACCGGGGGCGCAGGATTTATGTAGGTAGCTGAGGGTGTGTGTCTTGCAAGGGATGGATTGGGGGTTTTAAAATTGCTTGGACCCGCTGGCGCTTTGGTCCCACCTGGAGGCACATCCGTATTCGTGACCACTGCTCATAGTTGGTCCCTGCTGTGCGCGGATAACTGCTCTGATAGTTAAATCCTCGTTTCTCAAGCATTGCCTCCTTTTGAAGTGTCGCTTCTGTCCCTGTGCTCTGATTTGGAATGCCGAGGGGACGCTCGCATCTACAGTGCAGATCCGAGAGAAAGATAAGGGTTCAAACGCAGCGAATAAGCAGGAACACCGAGCGTTCAAAGCATTAAACCCGTTGGTAACTGCACAGATAGACTCTAGTTTACATCCACTGCTCTGAATCTACCTCTCCCACGAACACCCACATCATCTACTACCTCATCCAGACCAGCTCATACCTATCCCTATCCCTTGCCCCTGCATTCTGCACTCTGCACGCTTTTTCAATCAGCCACTCCTGCCATCAAGTTGTTCTTTGAAGTACGTTAAAGCACACAGACCTTCCCTAGAAACGTGATACACATACAAAACATCTCGTTAGTTAATAAGCATAGTTTCAAGTACATTCGATGTGCTTCACCTACGTGTGGTGCTAGTACTGCTAGTCTGTTGCTGGGAGCGTGTTGCAGTTTTGTGAAGGGTGTGTGAGCAAGGAACTACCAAGAAGCAAAATCCAAACACTTTAGCCCCGTTTGTGGCCCTTTAAATAAAAACAAGGTTATTCTCGCATTTAGCATCACCTTTTATAAAGTCTCACAATGTAGCCATTGTGGAAGGGTAACCTTTTCTTATACAGGCTGGCTTAGAGGGAGTAAGGTGTTAACTTTACATTCTTTCCCAAGTGCACACCACTGTTGGGGCCAGAAATATAGGGAGCAGAGAAATTGGAGAACACTTGTAAATGGTATTCAGTGTTGCATACATTTTCATCTGACGAGCTTGAAGTTCTGTTGCAGAGGAGAGGCGGGAAAGCTATGTCCAGTAGAATGGGGAATGTTTACTGTAAGGTACTTTACTTTCACAACATAGTTTATTACACTATTCGGATGAAGTGTATTATAACGGAGTAGTCGATCTGAACATTTTGAGTTGCAAGCCTTCTTAAGGCTTCGTTGGAGCATGACAAAATGGAAAGCTGTGAGTGCTTCTTCCTGGCAAAAAAAAAACATCTGCTTAGATTGCTGCCTTATGGACAGAAGAAAATAGTTTAATTAGTGAAACCAACTATCTGACATTGATGAAGTTCCAAAGAACTTATTGATTTATCATTGGGCACCACATGGAGGCGTGCCCTCTGTTACAAGGGAAACTTAACAGCATGATGACAGTGTGCGAAAAGTAAAGTGGGGGAGTGGGAAAAGAAAGGGTCTATATCCAATGGCAAGTGTCACACATCTAGGGTATTCACCCTTTCTCCCCAAGGGAGAGCCAGCCCACTTTGGGACTAGGGAGGTGAGCCGGCTACGCTTAGCATCCACTAGAGGACAGGGTAAGCAGGAACCCAATGGGGGTGACATCCCCCAAACCTCAGGGATAGTTTTCCTGAAGGAATATCAGTAATCCTCCCGCCCTTTTCCCAAGATCCCAGTATGTATGTCTTAAAACTTCCTGTAAGATTGGCTGGTATGGTTTGTGACTCTCTATCCACAGGACTCACATAGAACAATGACCTGCTAGAAAGGCCCACCCCTAATACTGGGAGAGATATAGAGCCAATCCACGTTCATGTATAGGAGAAGAGAAACCTGCAGAGCCAGAGAAGAGTGCCAGGAAGAGGAATATCATATGCCAGGTGTGGTGAAGGGAACTATGGTCGAACCCCTGCAATGCTCCATGCTCACAACCCTTCTGTGCCAGAAGCGCCCAGCCAGAAGAGCATCATGTAGCACCTGCCACCAGAGAAGCAGAGAAGTGGTATACAGAACAGCTGGTACAATGATCCTGCAGGAAGCCCGGCGAAAGGGCAATCTTCCTGAATGAAACAGAAGAGGTGGTGCCACGGGGGCTGTACGCCTAGTTTCTCCCCCGAGGAGCACTGCCCAAAAAACAGGTATGCAGTGGCTTGAAGGAACTGGGAGAGGGAAAGCGAGCCCCAAAGAAACCCAGAGGTGGAATGAGAGACGGAAAACAAACAAAACCCAAAGGAGGGGTGAATAGAAAAGAAAGTGAGGTAGGATGAAGTACAAGGACTGCATAGTTGGAGAGAAAGGCAGGCTCTTTCTTTGAAGAAAGTCTACCAGGAGAACAGTCGGAGGGGTGAAACACGGGCCAGACCTCCCCACCCGAGAACAGGCAAGACAGATTCATTGGACTGAACTGAACAGTGGTCAACAGAGGAAAATCCAGTCATGTTATTTACTTCTGTAAACGTGCACCAAAAAGTAATAAAGGTGCATGTGTGTAACCCTGCCCTTAATACAGATGTCTCTGATTTTCACTTGGCACAATAGGACTGTACTCCCAATCATGAGATATTCCTTATGTTGATTGCACAAATAGATACTTGCTACTGCAGAACTTCGATTTTGGCAATCCAGTCTACCCCTGCACAGGGTCAAATGTTAATAGGCATGGGGAAGGTTTAATAAGCCCGGGCACATGCCAATAAACAAATCGCAACAGATTACAGAGGTTGGAGATGCAACTTGCTGTTGAAATATCTCAATGCCTGATGTGTGCCTATTGGTGGATAACGAGTGCAGTGAACAGGTTGTAGAGCGCTCCAAAAGCAGAATGTGCTACAGTGTTAAAAAGGGTCATTTTTGAGAACCTGGACCATAGGAATGATGCTTGGAAAGCAATCGTGACAGTATCGCTGGAGGCAAAGTAAGGATTAAGGAGCAGTGGTGTTCCCTATACTGTTCACATCTAGTCTGTCCAATAAAGGCCATAGACTAGGAAATGTTTAAAGATAACAAATGATGCATACGTCGTTTGGAGCAAAGTAATTCACACTCCCCAATATCCTCATTTATGGCCGATCGTACCATGAGCCACCCACCACCTTTGAGTATCCTGTCAAAAACTGTGGTAGACAATAAGGTCTATAGGCACAAGCTAGGTCGGCCACTTGAACGAAGAAAATCTATGTGGGGCCTCTATCTCAGATAGCCCAGTGTGTGATGCAAAATAAATATACTGTATATATGTCTGGGGTATCAACATTAAAACCTAAGAACATGGAAAAAGAGACTCGCTTATTAATAAATCAATCCATTGGTTAAGACATGTCAAGGCTTGTCTCTTAATGATCCACAAAGACATTTGGATCCCTGCCTCTGTAATGACCATGAAAATAAAACTGCACATGTCATCTCATCAGGCTACTCGTGGGCTATCGCAAAATGGTTTAGTGTTAACTAAACTTAGAGCTCCACCTTTGAATTTCATCTTGCATTTACTAGAAACATTGCACAAGATACTGCTGCAATCACTACTAAGGATGTGATATGGCAGAACACTGGGTGATATATTGCCCACCAACCTCGACTGAAACTGTGATTGACATGGTGAAGTCTCCTGGTCAATGTGAAAATCCTGGGATTAAGATTATATTGTGGAATGTGGCTGAGGTGTCTGCCGAGGCCTCTAATCTGAACTCTAACTCATTCATATATCAAGTCAACATTGTTTATAGGAGAACTTGGCCCAGTCTCCCTTTTGAAAGTTATGACATGCTACCCTTCTTATACCAGCTATCAAAGCAGATGGAGGCCAACCAAGTGGAGCTCCTAACATTGATCAATGTACTAGATGCAGAAGATTTATTATCAAGTCTGGAACATCGGCCCGTCAGAACCTGAAAATGTCTGTGCAGGAAATGAAGAGAATCACCTTTATAGGTTTTGTGTAAAGTGTACATTCGGTCTTCTGCTCCCAATGTATCTGTTAGCATGATCTCTAGACTAGAGAAGTTGATGGTTAATCTGGTAGAGAAACACGGCCAAGAAAATATTGTTTTCTGAACTTTGCTGGACAACTTCATTCTGCAATTTGAAACGTTATTACATTTTGTGGGTACTTTGGAATGCATCTTTAATTGGTGTGTTTGGGATTCCTTGGAATGGAGGCCATTAAACGCAGACCCTATGGGACTCTACCTTAGGGCAGCAAGTAGAAGTAGTCGGATTGACTTTATTGTTGGATGCCCCAGAGTGGTTTATTGTTAAAGACACATTGCTGGGCACCAGAGTTGAAAGTGACCATAATTGACTAACACTTCTTACAGCCATTCCATCTACTGTTAAATTGTTTTGTGATCATATGAAAATTGTTGTGGCACATGCAGTGACAAGTAATTGTAGGAGAGTCAAATGGGTTATCTTGGAAGATGAGGAAATGGTCCTTAATATACATCCTGTGCTATTCCCGTTACAGTACACATGTTTGGTACATAATTAAAACCACCTATATACTCTAGGAAAAGTTTGGATTGTTCAGTACATATGGCACTTCTTTGAAATGCATTCTTGATCCAGTGTTCACACGCATACCAAAAGGGTTAAAAACTTGGTGCGAAGAAAATTCCAGAAGAGCCAGGTTAGAAGTGCTGAAGATGTTAAAAAGGCCAAAGGGAACAGACAAGGTGGGTTTAAGTGATCCGACGAATGAGTATAAAGATCTTTTAGCCAAAAAGGCTGAAAGTAATAAGAACTGGGAGACACTGAGACATGCTGTTGACTCAGGGAGCAAGCAGACTTTTTGGATAATGATCTGTAAGGGATCATTGGACATGGACTAAGGTATTAACATTCCAAAATCGCAGTGATTGATCCTGTTTAGTAAGTTGTACCAGGCAAATGGATCCACAATGGTTGGTTATAAAACTTTATTTTAGAGTAACACCAATGATCATGGTGTTTTTGCTGGGCAAAGACTATCCCCAGTGTCTCCAAAAATTGGTAAAGCCAGATAGATTACCGTTGGAACTCTATACAAATGTTTTTCAGCAATCTTGATCCCTGTTTTAGGTAAGATCTTTAATGTAATGACAGAACACCACCATATTCTTGTATCTCGGCTACGGTATTTAACAAATTAATTGACATTGAGACCTTTTTCACCGAAAATGTTTTAATGAATCCCCTTTTCATCAAATAAACTATGAATTTTTATATATCGATAATGTACTGTTTTAAACATGAAATATAATAATGTAACATTAAAAATATTTACTGTATTTTCGAGTGGGGTAAAGGGTTACATTTGTTTGGGGGGGTTTTAAGGGCGGAAAACAGGGGTTTGGGGGACCCCCCAAAAATGAATTTGGTATACAGGTTTACACTGCTTTGCGGGGGCAACTTGTTCTGATTTATAGTCTAGAAATTATGTTTGTATTACAATAACAGTATTATTTTGTGATGAACAATTTAAAATGTATGTGAATACTATAGTAAATATTACCTTGTAATTTCTGACCCAATATATAAAAAAATGTTTAACTTACAATTTGAAAACTTGAGAAATTGATTGTGTATGCAATAACGTGAGGGTGTGCAGGGGATGGGAGAGTTCCACAAAGTTGTGGATATCTGTTGTTCTTACATTGGGGGGGAAACCCCCAATTAAAAAAATAAAATATAAAAAAATGAATTTGATATACAGGTTTTCCATATAAAACTTTCGATAGACAAACACTTTATGTGAAAAAGTTTTAGGTGAAAGAATTACGTTGAAAATGACTAGGTGTAAATAAAAACTACAGTGAAAAGACATGTAACCCCGGGCAACATGCTGAACCCAGTTCTATATTTAAGGAGGGAAAATCTAGCTAACTGTCGTCATCCCTGATCAACTTACTAAGTAAAGTCTATGACAAGGACCTTCTTCCTCTACTAAACGACTAGTGCACAGAAAACCATTTATTGTCACATCTCCAAGCAAGCTTTCTCCAGGGGAATAGGGATGCTAGACCAGGTGTCCCGTCTTTACCTTATCTGACAAAAGTTTATTGTGATGAAGAAAAGAAGCACTATGTTTTTTTTTTCTTCATAGATCGGTAGACCACGTTTTATGGTGTCCGATGCCATTTACTATGGGAAATGTAGCCCTCCTTGAAAGTACTTGAGTCCATTTTGGCAGTAAACAAGGACCTGTACAGTTGCAAAGCAGTCAGCTGTAGGATAGAAGGGTGCAAAAACTCTTCTATTCCTGGCAGAGAACAGTGTACAGCAGCACTGTGTATAAACCCAGTTTTTTTTTTCCTTTCTATGAAAAGCGCAGACTTAGAAATTACGTCCCTGAATGCAGATGCATGTAGACTGAATGGTGCCCGTATATATGTAATATTGTTTACTAACAATTGTATCCCAGTGTCAAAAACCTCAGGGGAGCTTAAATTCAGTTGAATACATTTTAGAGCAATTTGTAAGAAGCCAGGCTTTGACAGTCAATTTGTAAAGGACCCAGGCTGTGTACGGCCCGTTACCCACACAAGACGCCTAAATTCCACGGGTCAGGAGGAGGGATGATTCAAACAGTAGAGTGGTTAGATTACCGGAACACAATATCCTGGAGGCCCCAGGTAATACGACGGACCTAATGCTAAGTAGACAGAATTGGGGCTTTGGAGCTCTCAATTCTTCCTAGGTACTTTGGAGGACGGGTCACTACACCTACCCTAGAGATGTAGAGAATGCAAGTTAAACCAGCAGCCCTGTGTGAGGCAGCAATATTGGGGAATACCAGTTTATATCAAGGATGACTAAAAACATCCACCTTAAACAAATTGCTAGCCCTGCCCAAATGCGCCCCAAACCTGATCCTGGTTCTGGAAGGAGGATATTTTATTTTAACATGTTTTTATTGCCATTTATATAAGAACAACCATGCATTTCAATTTTCCATATCCAATTCACATCATGCACTTACATCAATGTATTTAGTAATAACGGTTAACAACAAACAACTTCCTACACGTGTCTTACTGTGTGCCAGTATTATCAGTTAGAGCGAGCCCGTCATGGACTGGGGCTCAGGTTTTTCTTCCCACCTTGGATTTTCAGGAAGGCCATTTGTTTGGTTGGGCGCCTTAGGTTGACCGCCCGGTCAAAAGTGAGCGTCCCGTGCCTTGACTGATAGGTTCAGGGGGGGTTTGTCGTCGGTTGGGTGGAACATGTCCCAAACCAGCGCCTTCTAGGCCGCACACTTATCATTACTGTCAGGCTCCGATCTGCTAGCCCTTCCATCCACACCTTGGTCTCTGCCTTAGCCCAACGTTCAAACTCCCTGTGTCGTTTTACATATTGCATCCCCCCAGCAGATTTCCAGGCCATGGCGATAGTTCTCTTGGCCAATATGCAGTTCTTTCGGGTGACCACTCATATCTTGCTATCCCTGCCTCCCTGCAGGCCTGTTCTATGCGTACCCAAAACCCACTCACACAACCCCAGAACATGTGTATTAGATCTGCTTCCCCGCCCCGAACCATGGGCATTGTAGACTCACATCTTTATTGAACTTAGCTATCCTGTGCGGGGTCATATATGTGCAGTATAGAAAGTTGTTGTATTAGCTTGAAACCATGGTTTCTCGATACTTCTTTGTGGTACCCCAGTATCCTCTCCCATTCCTTCTCCGTTATATCCGTGCCCAAGTCTTTTTCCCATTGCTCTTTCAGTGCTGTACCCTTGGGGTTGGGTGTATCTATTAGCATGCTATACAGCCTGGATACCGGCCGCCAGCCATCGCTCAAGTTATACATCAGGGTCAACAATGGGTCCACTGGTGCTTCCTCCGGCAACCCTCCCACTTTTCTCTGGCCGTCTTTCGGACTCTTTGGTACCAAAGGAACTGCCCGCCTGGCGCCTCCTCTTTTTCCTGCATTGAGTCAAACTCCCTGAAGACCCCGTCTTCATATACATCGCCCCATGTGTATATTCCCCACCTCTCCCATCTTCGCACTACCGCCAGGTCAGTGCTACCTTTGCACGTGTCCGCCGCTATCGGCACCTCCGGTGAGTAGGGGTTTACAAATTTCATCAAGGCTAGTGCTCTCCTCCATATCTTCCTTCCCAGTACCATCACTGATGGGGTGTGTTCCAGGCCGCCTTGCGTTACCCACAGCACTTCTTTTAGTTTAATAGGAGCCACCAGTTGTTGTAGCAGTTTCTGAGGTGTGTTCGTCCACCAGCCATTTAATCACGTGGCTGAGTTGGGCTGCTAGGTAATACTTTCAAGGTTTGGCAATTTCACCCGTCCCTTATCGTACGGCAGATATAGTGTTGTGAGCGAAAGTCTGTGGCGGGCCGTTCCCCACAAAATTTCTCGGAGCAGCGCTTCCAGTGAGCGGAAGAAGAACGCCTTAACATAGCAGTGCACATTGTTGAAGTAATACAGAAATCTCGGCAGGATAATCATTTTGGTGATGGCTACCCTGCCCAACAGCGATAGCGGGCAGTTTAGACCAGAATTTCATGGATTTCCTTAAACCGTCACCACCATTGCTGTGTTATGTTCATGTGTCTGTTGTATGCTTATGTTTACCCCTAGGTACTTGAATGAGTCCAGCTCCCAACTAAGTCCCACCACGGTAGTTCTCCAACACTCCTCCCCCTCGGCCCCGCTATCGGGAATATGCAGGATTTGGTTCTGCTGAAGCCGATTCCCGACATTCTTGCACAATTATCCAATATGTCTAAGATCACAGGGACATTTAGATATGGATCTCTCATGTACAGTAACACGTTGTCTGCGTAGAGCGATAACAAGTGTCCCACTCCTACAACCCATATGCCAGCATCCAGGTATTGCTTCCTGAGGTATATTGCTATAGGTTCCAGACCCAGCATATTTAGCATTGGGCACAGCGGGCAGCTCTATCTAGTCCCCCTCTTTATGTCCCAGATCGATGACACCATCCTCCCACTTTTTACCCTAGCTACTGGGTCTGTATACAGTATTTGTACCCATTTAATGCATTTTTCCCCAAAGCCAAATTCTTTTAGTGTCGCCACCAACCACTCCTAGCATATTGAATCAAACGCTTTTGTTGCGTCCAGGGAAAGTATAGCATATTTTGCCTGTCATCCAGCTGTCTTTGCAAGGATGTGTTACAGTCTGCATAGGTTCAACGCGGTGCTGCGCACTGGTATAAGCATTTTGGTCGCTGTGGATTAGGCCCCCCCATTATTCTGCTCAGGCGCTTAGCTAATATTGTGGTCAGGATCTTAACATCGTAATTCAGCATTGCCAGTGGGCGGTAAGAATCGCATTCATCCATTGGTTTCCCCGGTTTGGGTATTGGTATGACCAGGGTTTCTCTCATGGACTCGGGTAACACCCCTTTGGTATATGCCTCTTTGAACACCTCGAGCAGTACTGGAGACAGAACTGCCTTGTATGTCTTTATAGAACTTGATCTTATCGCCTCTGATATATCTTCCCCTGTTATATCTGCCTGCAGTGCCTCCCGCTGTGATAACCCTATTTTTTGGAAGACCCATTTCCTCTAATGTTTCTAGTATGTCTGCCTGAGGCACCTGCTGGTCATGACTATAAAGACGGAAATAAAAATCCCGAAATGTATCGTTAATCTCCTGTTGTGATTTGTGCACTGTGCCTATTGCCTTTTTGAGTTCTGTGGTTGGATGTCGTGGATGTTCCCTTCTGCACAGCCACGCTAGTAGCCTGCCTGGCCTGTCACCCTCTGCGTGCACTTTGGCGGTTTTAACGGAGTAATCGAACTTGGAGAGCCTTCCCCATGACTCCTGGCAGTTCCCCCTCAGCTGTGCCAATTCTAGCTCCTCCTACCATGTCCCTTGTATGCGGGACTCTCTGCGTTTTATTTCATCTTCTAGCTTCTCTAGTTCAGATCTTAGTGTTTTCCAGATGCCTCCCACGCCTGCAATAGCCTCCCTCCCTCACACCACCTTCATTGCCTCCCAGACTGCGCCCCATCTTTCAACACTACCCACGTTTCTCTCTACGTATTTCTTTAGTTTGCCTCGCAGTTCTTCCTTGAAAGCCTGGTCTGTTAGGGCATCGGGTGCCATGCACCACAATGGTATGGGTGGTCTAGGGCCCCGTATTTTCCAAATCATCAGTAGTGGCGAGTGGTCTGACACAGACCTACCCAGATATTGTGCCGATTCTATTTGTGGCAGATGATCTCTAGCCACAAACAAGTAATCAATTCTGGTGTGTAAGTTGTGTGGTGAGGAAAAATAAGAATAACCCCCATCTGTTGGATGCAGTTCCCTCCACACATCCGACAGAGTGTCTATCGGCGCATCGCTGCCTCCTTTCTTCCTTTCTAGCTGCTGTTGGTTTAGACCTGTCCAGCTCCCAATCTCACACAATTAAGATCACCTCCCCAAATAAAAAACGTACTTGGCACTGTGCTAGCTTGGCCCCCAGTACGCATGGGTGTTTTCGGGATCCCATGATTGGGGAAGTACGAGTTTATTATACACACTTCCACCTGTTCAACACATCCCTTTAGTATCAGGTACCGGCCCTCTGGATCATCCTCAGAGCTCAGCAATTTAAAGGAAACCGCCGGATGTATCCAAGTGAGAACTCGCCCCCACCCCCTCCTGCCCCCCTCCCCCAAGTGTATTTTGAGTAGGGAGCACCATAGCACTGTCAATCCCATTGTTCCGCAACTACAGCCATAGATTGTTGTATCAGGTGGGTCTCCTGCAACAGTGCAGTAGCCACCCTTTTCCTGTTGAGGTAGGATTTCACCCGATTCCTACGCAAGTACGTGCCCAGTCCCCGAACATTCCATGTCAATACCTTAACTTCATTGGCCATACCAGCATTTGAACCCCCCCAACCCCTGCCACCCATCCCTTCACTCCCAGTTTTAGCTTAAGCTTGCCCAATTTCTCCACACCCCAGACAGCCCCCGCTCCCTTCCATTCACAAAATAACTTGTGCACGCATTCTTTGGCACATACCTTGTCACGTGTAGGATTCTAAACACTACAAACTAGACCAAAACACTGTGCTCAGCAGCCACGTTCCAACTGCAGCACTCAAGCGCCCCGCATCTACTTGACCCATCCGGGCCATGGCGTGCGGGCTATGCGTTGTCAGTAACTGGCCAACGCCAAACAATTCGTAGGGTGTGTCTGTTCGCCCTGATCGAGGTTCCGGCCTTGCTCATGCCGTATAGTAGAACAAAGTTCTCCGCTGCTTCATCACTGCTCACCCGCATGCCCTTCCATTGGTGTGTTAATTCCTCTCCCCACCGCCTCTTTAGGGCGGCCACTTCTCATGTCACTGCCTCTTCACCTTCATCCAGATTGTTGTGTTCCATCCACATTGTGGCCGCCGCTGGCCTTTCTAAGAAAACAGACTGTCCTTTATAGATTACTTCAAGCCCGGACAGAAACATCAACATATACTCGAGGTTCAGTGTCCCGAGCTTTGTCTTGATTGACACAAATGAGTTCTTTGCTCTTTGCACTGCGTGTAGTCCGGGTATATGGCTATGTTGGCGTTATCTCGTCGGATCACCCCCTCCCCACTTCTTTGGAGAATTTCAAAATCTTTGCTATAATGGGGCAAGGGTGTGAGCCTGGCGGCGGTCTTTTTTGCAAGGATCTGTGGGCCATCTCCACTACCAACCCCTGTAATAGAACTCCTGCCCCAACTTCCTGCAATATCAGGTTCTCGACAAACTCCATTGGGGTAGATCCTTCCATTCCTTCCGGAATTCCCAGCAGGCATACATAGTTGCGCCGGGCGAGCCCCTCTGCATCTTCCGCCTGGGCTCCGCCTGGGCCTCGAGTGCCGCATTTCTCCTCTCCAGCTCTGTCAGCCGCTTTTCCAGGTCTTTAGTAGTTGCCATAGTTTCTTTCAGCTCTGTTTCTGCCAACGTGACTCTCTCCGTGAGGTTGCGGACATCTTGCTGCATCAATTGCACATCGGATTTGACCTCAATTTTTGTGTCTATGAAGGATCTTGGGGCTGCAATTGCATCTAGCACCTGATTCCCTTTAGTGACAGCCTCTTTATCTGATTGCTTGATTTGTCTCTCTAAGCCATCCTTTGGCTGCCCTTTAGACTTGACAGCGTTGAAAGAGTCCATGATTGTAGGGTCCTTCTTGTTTTTAGTCGAAGGCATGTTCGCTATAGCACTGGAGGGGTTACTCGGTGGGTGCTGTCTGTTAGGTGGCCGCATTACTGGTTTTATGTTGTTATCCATCTCGTGGGTGGTGGTCCCTCAGATCAGTCCAGCGACTTGCCACCAGGCTTCTGGTTTGTGTGTACTTGGGCCTGTGTCTCGCTTCATCAGCTGTGTTCCGTGGGGGCTTAGCACTTCTATATGGAACCAGGGCGTCCCACTGATGGTGCTATTTATGCTAACCCCATCCCCATGCCAGGGTTGTGTTGTAGTTACTTCAGTGCGATGGGTCGTGATTTCCCTCACCTAGGCTGGGGTAGCGTCCCTTCTGTGCCCAACTCGCCACCTATTCGGACAATGCCCTCGGGGTGGTGTCTCAGAAGTAGCGTATGATGGCCGCTCGCCTCCACTATCTGTGTTTCTTGTCGTGCTACCCCTGTTCCCCGCTTGTTGTTGGGCCTGACCCGCTATTTGTTTCCTTCATGCAGGTCCACCAGTAGCAGGATTATCGTTTTCGATATTGCCTCCCCCTTCTGTTGTATCCTGGTCTCACACCCCGGGTCCTCTTCCGTGCAGCCTGGAGGGAGCCACCGCTGCAGCCCTTTAGCTAGTCCCATCTCCAATCGGCACCTCCTCCGGGCGCCCGCTGTCTGAGCTGGTGCTTCGCTATCTCTGCCTTTTTGCCTGCGTGGGCTTCTGACTCTTTGGGGCTGCCCTCCAACGTGTGCCGTTGCTCCCACCTTCCGATTGGCTGACCGCCCAGTGTGCAACTCCGGATCAGCACATCCACCCTCTTACCTCACTGCCGTTGTTTCGCCTCTCACGCTGAATCCGTCCCAGTGTCTGTGGCACCCAGGCGGCCACAGCATGGGGTGAGGTTTGCCGGGCTTGACCTTCACCTCGATCCGTCCTGCATGCAGATCCGTGCCACCGGCTGCAGTCAGTCTGCCGTGTGGAGGCGGCTTGGTTAGATCTCCCTTCCTCGCCGTCACCAGTCGCTCCTCCTCTTCACTGCTGAGACGCGGCTGCATCCGCCATCTTGGTTGCACTGGGTCCCCACTTCGACGTTTC
Source organism: Ambystoma mexicanum (assembly GCF_040938575.1). Lineage (NCBI taxonomy): Eukaryota > Metazoa > Chordata > Amphibia > Caudata > Ambystomatidae > Ambystoma > Ambystoma mexicanum. Next base: position 134,472,450 of record NC_090941.1, on the reverse strand, counting down.
ACACAGCAGTCTTTCTCCGATTTTCGACTGTCGCGCCCCAAGGTCAGGGAATCGGTTGTGGCGCACACAGGTGAGCTTAACATCCGCTCAAATCGTCATTTTTAGCTGTTTTTTTAGGATCTTAAAAGGATCTCAGCAGGAGCTCTGGTGAAACGCAGCCTCGCACCATGAGTTCAGGCCATGCCCCCTGGAACTAGTATAACTAGTTGCCTTACATTGCTTTTAGACCAACTGTGTTAGTCAGCTATATTTTGCATATGGCCTAATTGTGCAAGGTAGCCATACTTTGCATTTAGCCTAATTGTATAAGGTAGTCATACCTTGCTTTTAGCCCAACTGTGTTAGTCAGCCATATTTTGCATTTAGCCTATTTGTATTAGATTGCCGTATTCTTGCACAGCTAACCCAGTTTCTCCCCTCGCTCACTGCACATTTGTAACTTAGAGGAAGGCACACGCTAACTCCACACACCTGCACTCACCTATAGCACAAACACGATTGCACAACACATCTGCCAATAGAATGAAGCTACCTATAACAACAAAAGTGTGAACTGTAGCTTCTCACATAACTCTCTATCTCTATTTCCTCAAACACAATCCACCCAGGTATTGTCCATAGTTTATCTCTGCTGTGCCCATCCACATGCCCTTCAGACATGTGTGACTAGCAGGGTCTTAGCCACCCAACATAACTTTAATGGCTGAAATGCACACACGCATGATGGTACCTCCCAACTTCTCCCAAATTCAGAGTTTGGTCCCTCTGAGGGCATTCAACTAATAGTGCGTTGGAACCATAATTATGGTGAAAGGCACTATACAAATAACAAAATGAATGAATAAAGGAATAACTGGGAATCATGTTCGAAGCAACTTTAAAACCATGACATTTTTGGATTAGGTTGTGAAGCTCCTCATGGCTGAATCTTACGTATGTTATGTTGGTTTATAAAGCGCACCGCTACCATGCAGGGGCAGTTTCCAGGCGCTCTGCATGATCATGGAGCTGTGTTTATAAGAGGTTATGGGCACACCTAGGGCTTCATACTGGTTGTCAGTTAGCAGCATTCAGCAATTCAGCAGGGATTTAGTTTTGGATTTTCTGTGGGAGAACCCATTCAAGATAAGTCCTGAGTGTAAAGCGATGGTCAGAACAACCTTTATGGAATGTGTCCAACACGACCTGTTAATAGCATAATGATGCGGGGGGGGGGTTTGGGGGGGCATTGATGCAGGCTTACCTTGTTTGCAAATTGGCTTTTGGATTGGAGAGAGATCTTGGATATCATTGAACCTTTCTGTTAATTGAAATTTCAGGAAAGAGTTTTTCTTAAGTACCCTACTTGTAGCAATGACTAAAGAAAAATGCAACAGTTCCTCAGACAACTGCCGCTACATGAGAGCACATGTTACATAGCATCTTCTTATTTCCCCCCTATATATTTGAATGATCAAGGGTTCTCTTAAACCAGTATTAAGAAAAAAGAAAGGCAACCCTGATGTGTAGAGCAACGGATCAGAAAGTTTTTGCAGTGTCTGAATAATTTTAAACAAAAGGCTAAGGTTTTTCCTAGTGAATGAATAACTTTAGCCAGTTATTTCAATCTATAGCTGATTTTTAAACTGCAATAAATGATTGTGCGACAATTTGGCGCTCAAATTTGTTTGACGCCATTTACAAGTTCATGGCAATTCAGTAAATATTATTTTCTTTCTCAGGGGTTTATTAAATAACATCAAGATTACATTATTGTGATCTATGTGAAAAGTTTGTTAAAGGGTGATTTTAAATAGGTGTTATCGATATATGGATTTTACGCGTAATTTATTTTTATTTGCATGCAAATGTATATTGTGATTGGTTTAAAACCTGAAAATAACATTTTTGAGGATGACATTCTTATGACACGTTTGGTATGCATTATGATGCCAGAGTGAATTGCAGAGTTGGATTCAATCGGTATTAGGTCAAGGCCTTTTTAAAAAGGAAAAAAGATAGAAAGAGCACTTTGTGACCGCAGAGGGGGACTTTCAAAATTGAACTGTCACACCCCTGCCACACATGAGTGCACGCAGGGGCTGACAGGTGCGGCAGTGTCAGTAAGTGGATGTGGGACTGTGTGTGTGTTTCTGTGCGCGCGCGTGTGTGTAGTCAGCGTGTGTTGTGCAGGGAAGGGTATGGTGGGTGGGGAAAAGGAGGCATTTTGTGAATTATTAGGAACTTGAGGTTTCACCCTAAGTTAACCAGTGTAATCCAGATGTGGACCCCATGCTCACTGTGCTCAGAGAGGCACAGCTTCACCTCACTGATGAGGCCTGACTAGGCTGAAACACGTGTCTGGGGTTACTGTTGGTACCCTTGTCAGAGGAGAATTGCCTAGCATTTCGGTACTTGTCTCCTTTCGGTGCTGCACTGCTTAAGAGGGTGGGACCAGATTGATATGCAAATTAATATTTCTTCTCTGTTAAAGGTACAGTGAGCTAAAGGTAGACTCTCCTGAGTGGGCACCTGCCCATAGAACAGGTTATTTGGCCATGTTCATCTTGGTGGAGGGGCTCCCACACTGTTTTGTGAATTTATGAATTTATAAAAATGTTATTAGTCTTTGTGTATATTTGTTAAAAAACGAGTCTGCAAATGAAGTGATACAACTTATTTTGTAATCAGCTGACCCTCTTGACTCGTTAAAGCGGTAGAGGCACACTCAGACATATCGTTTATAGACAAGGTGAACACTGCATCCTTACCTTTATGGTTTACCTTGCTTCCTTCTTCTACCAATTGTAGCCACAAGACCTGGGGTACTACTGATGCAACTCTCCTACTCTACAGGTGAGTGCCTTTATTGCCCTCATTACCCTTGAGTTGAGTATTCCGAGATCTGAATTGGAGGGCTGCATTATGGGCTCCAAAGACAAGTGCAGTGCCCTCTAATCTAAAAGTGAAAAACAACTGCCCCCTTACAACTATGGACAGGTCCCTGAACTACACTCCTTTCATATCCTACATTTATTCCATCTCTTACTATTCACCTGTTCAGCATAATCTCTTCCCAGTCTTGCAATACATTAGGGTTAGGAATAAACCAGTAATGCGTTCATGTCCTTTTCTTGTGTTACTCAATATCACATAATCATTGGTTCTCATTACAAGTGTGGTGGTCTGGAAACAACGTGCCAGTAATTTCCGATTACCACAACAATAGTGCCGGTAACAGCGTACACTGTGCTACTGTTGCCGGTTGTACAGGTAACTGAAACTGCGGGACCCTCGTGAATCAGTGCCGGAAACACCAGCACCACAGAAAGAAGGCTGCATTACAACAGTGGATTTCCTGGAAACACTGGCACAAAAATGCCAGTGCCACTGGGAAAGCTGTGCTGGAAACACTGGCAATGCGGAGCAGGCGGTAAGATGTGGAGGAACAGGCCACAGTTGCACCCAATTTACACAGCTGCACACCATGGGCACAGCGACTGCTGAAAAGCACCACACCCACACACCTTCCAACACAACCATGCTGCCACTCGTAGCATCAGTCTTGGACATGCAGTTGCTGCACGTAGGAGTGCAGCACTATGAGCAGGAGGTGCAACAATGGCAACAGGCCGACATGCAGTGGAGGAGAACGAGAATGCAGAGAAACAATGAGCAGTAAGTTATGCCCCGGAGGAGTGCAACTATACCCTGCACAAGGGCCACACCCTGGACCATGACTGACGAACAGATCCACACACTTTACCGCCTGAACAGGGATACTATCCTTGCAATAGTGGACATCATCCAGGACGACATCCAGAGTGTCATTGGCATCCGTACTGTCCTGTTGAAGGTGGTGTCTGTGCTGCATTTTCTTGCCACAGTCATATTCCAGCACAGAGTCTGGGAGCTTCATAGAATTTCCCAACCAGCATTTTCGATCTCCCGCATCATGTGTCCCAACACATGACCATACCAACGACACAAGCACAGGTGAACGGCACCAAGGTCCGCTTCCATGCACTTGTGGGCATGCCTAATGTATTTGGAGCAGTGGAGTGCAAAGCTAGTGGCTGCCCATGCCACATAGGAGGTGTATTGGAACAGAAAGCTGTACCACTCTATGAATGTGAAGGTTGTCTGTGCGGACCTGACTATCACACTCTGATGTGTACGCGTCATGGGATAAACACATGACTCCATGGTCCTGTGCAATAGCACGCTGCCTGGGTACATGGTGTGTTATGGTGGACAGCGGACCTGGCTATTGGGTGACTCAAAGGATCAACACACACACATCATTACATGTGTACCAGGGCAAGCAGAGTTGTTCACTGTCACCAGTGTATGGCGCACAGGCACCATGCAAATGCAGTGACACATTCTGCAGGCAAGAGTGGGTGGCCACGACTGGCATGTACTGGTGGGCGTAGACCTCCTGCTTTGGCTCGGGTGTCTCTGCCCATGAACTTGGCTGTTGCATTCCCCCAACAGGCACCTCAGGCAATCCCCCCGCCTGCAACCCTCCCGTGGTTCCCCTTAGCACTTGCACCCCGCTCCCTTCTTTCTCTTTCAGAACTTGCACGTTCCGAATGTCACAAGGCCTAGAAGGATCGATGTTTGTTTCTTTCTTATTTATTCATTTTCATTTCTATTGTTCATTTGTTCCCCTGCTCCCTTCCCCTTTGTCTTGTGGTGCTTCGAAACACTTTCTTGTTGTATATGCGCTTTATAAATAACCAATGAAAAATAAATAAAATAAATGTACCACATGAGTCAACAGAAGAACACATCAGCACAACCTGAGCACGGATGGACAGCCACATGTAATGCACCACAGGTACCAGAATAGATCACTCTCATGTCACAAATCGCAGCATATCCTCACTATACACCACCAACCCATCCTTGGGAGTCAGATCCTACACATGTCCTGCCCAGCATTACCTGTCACAGGGTGCAGCAAGGAGACTGACGGCCCGTAAGCACACAGACCCAGATGCATCCGCAGCACATCCACATGCCAACATGCATGCACTGCCCAGTCACCTCAACAATATGGCCCTCACTGTGTCCATTTCCATGCAGGTAACTCTGGATGCCCCTTACTGCCATGGCAGATGACGCCTGTGTTACATCCACAGAGCCGCCAGGGAACTGCGTTCAGTCGTGCTTGCATCAGAACAAGGGCGACAATAGAACAGACCTTTTGGACTGTTGAAGGCACAGTTTCATTGCCTTCATGCTCCGGCAGGGCACTGATGTACAGGCCAGTGAAAGTGGGGAAGATGGTCCTGGCCTGTGCCACAATATGTGCATCCAGCGGAACATTCTCCTGCCCCCGGACATGGACATGCCTCCAGTGGATGATGATGACAGTGACGAATGCAGCTGCAGACATGCGCTTACACCATCACAGGGATGACTGGGATGGGCATGCAGCCTGCCAGGAACTCATACAGAACTACTTCTGAGCACGCAGCACCTGCACAGCTACTCTCCTCATCGGCACACCTGCACCCTCCTTTCCTGTCACTCTCTGGCCGGCCTCCCTTGGCCCCTCTTCCTGCTGCCACATGTGAGGCTAAGAACCTCGGGGTCCTCTTCGACTCCACACGCCTCACATCTCTGACGTCTCTAAGAAGTGAAACTACCAAGTGCACCTCCTCTGAGGTATTTTTCCTTTCCTCTCCTTCTACCAGAAGCTCACTGTCTCTAGAGCTCTGGTTCTCTCTAGGGTGGACTACTGCTTCTACTTTCTGCCTTCTGGAACTCATCCAGAACAGGACTGCGAGACTTGTCCTTGGCCTCAAGGCCAGGGATTGTATCCCTCCAGCACTGAAATCTCTGCATTGGCTCCCAGTGGCTGCAAGGATTAAGTTCAAGACCCTCTGCATTGTCCACAAGGCCTTCTGGGGCCTGGGTCCTCAATACCTCCAACTCTCTCTTTGTAAATACCTTTGTACTCGAGCTCTTCGCTCCTCCATCTCCAACTCCTTCAGGTCAGTCGCTTCTCCAAGCAACAAGGTGGTGGTAGATCGCTTTTTTCGGCTGGGGCCTCCCTCTGGAACAGCCTCTCTGAAACTTGAGGAGAACCATCTCCAGTTGTTCCAGAAGAAATTCAAGACCTTCCTCTTTGCTTCTGCCTTCTCTCTTCCTCTTCCCTGCTGATTTCCTGTCTGATACTGCACTAGTCACCTGGCTACCCTCTATTTTTGGGCCCAGGTCACTGCCCGCCCAGTTGCACACCCGCACTGCCTCCCGGAAACCCTGCACTTGGGTCTGTATCTGTAACCCTACAGTCCCCCTTCCTGCACTTTTGGACACCTGCTGTCTGCACTTAACCTTGCACCTGCTGGCTGCACTTCTTGTTATTGTTTGATCCCATGTACAGCACTGCTCCCTCCCCTTTCCCCTGTCACTTTTCCCCTCCCCTCTCTCCTTGCGCGATCTCAATGTCACTTGGCCTAGTAAGATTGTTGTCTCTGTCCTCCCTCTGTTCCCCCTTCCTTGCATCATCGCGTCTTGAAAGACTTGTGTATAGGCGCGTTACAAATGCCATATCGTATCATATCACATCAACCATGGTACAAACTACATGTGATGTAGTGCAAAAATGAAGCACAAGTACACAAATTGAATGTCTGGACGTGAATTCATATGCATAACCATGTGTATTGCTGCATGAACCAACGACAAGAAACGTGTGGCTGACTACCCCCTCCCCAACTAGCCTGCCCAACCACCCCCCTCATCAACCCATCCTAACTTACCCATCCCAAATAATCCTCCCTGACTAAGCCACCGAAACACACCGTTCCGAAAACACCCCCTCGGAGGCATCAGTGTCTCTTGATGTCTGGAACTGGCTCACATCCGTGGCTTCTTAACACCCGACCTGTGGTGAGCCTGATAGGTGCAGGAATCGGCACTTCAGGCTGCGCTGTTGTGAGCTGGCAGGCATTGTGATGGTTGAGGGTGGGTCCAGTGCTGCCTGCAGGGAAAGGGTGAGATACTCAGCAAGTGGTGAGATTGCCTCATTCCCCTTCCGGACCCTCTGTGTGAGCAGGACCGTTGTGCATGATGAGCGGCCCACGGCACGTGCAGAGCACCGGGCAGTGGCCTGCATACACTCCCTCAACAACCCAATCTCCTGCATCAACCTGGTCTCCTTCAGTTGCTGGCACACGATCTTGCTATCTGCTCATGCTGTCCCTTGATGCGCAGTAAGCATGCATCCATGTCTCGAATGCTGGGGATGGTTGGCGGAAGTGGGCTGTGGATGTCGGAGGGGCTGAATGAGGGACAGTGGTAGGGGTTGTGTTGTCTGTGGCCTCCTCTCCTGCCTGACATCATCGTCTGTAGATGCGCCCATGTAAATGGGAGGCTGGTGTGGGGAGGTGGGGTGGCCGTCCTGTTGGCCCACACTGTTGTGCGTCAGGGGCTGCTGGCTGTGCATCCGTTGGGGCAGCAGGTGTGGTTGCAGTGGCTGCTGGCTGTGCCTCCGTTGGGGCAGCAGGTGTTTCTGAAAGGGCAGGCGGCATACTCACTGGGCCTGTGCCTTGTGTGGCCAGCGCTGGTGTTGCCTTTGCAGTGGTTTTGTGTGGCGTGGCTCTCCTCGTCTGTGTGCGGGTCCTAGAGATGCTTGGTCCACCTTGGTCGCTGTCAGATAATGTGCCTGTGGGGGTGAGATGGGCACGCCGTTATCCTATGACCTTGCAACATGCAGTTCAAACAGCGTGTGGCATGATGCTTGTGCATGTTGTTTACAGTTCATGGATTGCCAATTTGTATGGCGCATACGCACAAGTGTTTGCAAGCGCCACCAGCAAGATGGTGGTAGACAAATTAGGAGATTCGGCCGTACTGGGCCTTTTGTCATTGTTTCTGTGCAAGTGCATGGAACAATGTGATGCAGGGGAGGGAGGAGTGAGGGAACCAGACTGGGAGGGGTGTAGTGCAGGGGGAGGGGGCCACAATGGGCTGAGCACGTGTTAATGGGGGCCACAGGGGCAGGTGTAACAAGTGAAAGGGCAGGGGAGTTCCAGATTCGGGCTAGTCTTGGGAAGGGTGTCCATGGCCCAGTGTTTTGTTAAGGGATGCTGGGGGTGAATGGACGAGGATATGCTGGCACCAGTGTGCTCACGGGGGACCAGCCCACCGACAGCCATGTGTATGAGGCAGATTGTCTTGCAATCATTCCTTGGGTTCACAGGGAGCCATTGGAGTGATTCCAGGGCTGGAGGGAAGCGGTCTCAGGGCTTGAGGCCTAGGTTGATTCATGCAGCACTATTATGGATTTGTTTGAGGGGCGTAAGAGGTGGATTGAGGGAGAGGCTGTTGCTGTTGTCAAGCCTAGTGGGAACTTAAGCTCTGGAGACATTGGGCTTCTGGAGGTAGGTGAGGTAAGGGAGGTTGCCTCTGAGGTGGTGGTGCTGTAAATTGGGTCTCTTGCCATGCTCTGTGATGTGCGGGGGCGAGGTGTGGGATGAGTGATAGGTGACACCAAGGTCTGTAGCCTCGCGGGCAGGGGGGAGTAGAGGGGGGCCCATGGATGGTGGCCAGGGAGTGGGTGTGTAATGGCACAGGCGTCACGATGAGGGGCTTTTCAGTCTCGCTGGTATTCAGGCAGGGATCGTCAGCAGAGCATGTAGCATGATTAGCAGTCAGGCACTCCTGTATGAGGGAGGATGGAAAGGAAGTAGAGGATGGCAGATTGAAGTTGAGCAGTGTGCCATCAGCATAACAGTGTGAGTCGGGTGCAATGGTGGTGATCTAATGAGCCAGAGGGGCAAGGTAGCTGTTGAATGGTGCCCTGAGGGACACTACATTTGGGTATTGAGGTGGAGGTGAGGGAACTTGGGGGTGTCGGTCTGACAGGTATGCGGTCAACCATGCCCGGGCCAGGTCCGTCAGGCGCATTTGATGCATGTATGCATGTGAGTGTGTCCCTGGGGCAGATGGCTCGTGGTGCATGCATGCTGACTTGGAGGGTGTGTGCCTCGTGTTTCTGTTGCTTCCTATGTCAATGTCTGCACATGACCAGTACTCATGTGGGCAAATGTGTGTTTGGATGTTTGGGGTGGCAATGTTTGTGAAACCTTGCCCAACAGCCATGGTTTGTTGGATACTGTATGGGTTGGATGTGGTCTGGTGTCATGCAGTTGGGCATGTCTCAGTGTGTTGTGCTCTGCATGTCCGCTGTGATAGTTTTGGTGTGGCACGTTGTACTCGCCTCCCTCTCCAGGTGTCCCTGCACCAGCCTCTGCCGCTCCCACTCACGCGATCCCTTCAAGGTGCAGCACACTGCTGCATTTTTTCTCCCATGGCATTTGTTTAATTGGTGAGGTAGTCCCACCACCAGTGGCCAGGCATTCCTTTACAGTGGGCCGACAGCAAGTTGCAGACCCTCAGGCGAAGGTCACGCCACTGCTTAAGGCAGTTGCCTACTGTGCAGTGTACGGGTCCCACGGGTGACACCTTCTGTGCCACCTCCCTGCAGATGGCATTTTTTTTGGAGTTGGATACTGCGCCGATGGCCCGTTGCAAACAGCTCACCGGCATGTTCTACAATGCGGTCTGTCAGGATGGTTAGTTCCCGCTCAGAAAAGCGTGTCTTTCACTGCTGCCTTTCAGTGATCTGAGGTGCCAGTGTCTGCGTGTCCGGATGGCAACAGGAAAAGTGCGATTTTTTCAATGGATTGTGTTTTCCAAAATGGCCACCGTAGAACTTCCAGTTCCGGTGGTGATATTTCGGTGCCAGTATTTCCAGTGCCGGTGTTTCTGTGAGTGACATGCTGTAAACGATGCCACCAGCATTGTTGCTGGCGATGCCACTGATTTCAACACGAGTGCTTCAGGTATGAAGGGGCCCCTAGGGGACCTTCGCGTAGTGGAAACAAAGCAAATCACCACACACAAACTGATACGCCAGACACATGGTTGTATTCCCAAAAGCTAGGGTTTATTGCAAAGCAAATAGTCTCAGTTGGCCAACTGGGTCTCACGCCCGCGACGTGTGTCTCCAGACCTCGAGGGATGCAAGAGAGCAAATAACATACATCAGTTACATATATACATAACGGACATCCTGCAATCCATCATGACCTGTTCATTATGCCCATTGTACAGTTTCTTTGAACTGGGTCTGATGATTGACAATTTCGACGAATATGACACCTTTGAACAGTTTGGAGACATATTTCTTTGTTGAACAGAACACAGCGATTCTGTTCTTGCGAGCAAGCTGCTTACGGGGGAACAGTCGCATTCCAGGCCTTGCTATCTCCTATTTGCTATTCTTGTCCTGGGAGTCAGCACACTCTGCTGGGTTTAGGAAAGGGGGGCCGTAAGAAAAGCATAATTCAAGCCTTTAGCTGTTTCTTTCTGGCATTTCTACCATATTAACGAGACTAGCTGGCATCAGTGAAATGATTAAATGCTGTGGTGCTCTTCTAAGGCTACATGCGGGAGGGGATTGGGCATTCCTCTCTGGGGCTGCCTACGTTATGTTTCAACCAATAACTCCCAGCCTCGCGGCTTTGCTCTTTCGCTTTGAACAACAAAGTAATCAGTGAAGCAGAATAAGCAGAATAAGCTTTCGGCTAAGCAGTTTTGAACAAAAAGCAATGAGCAAACGTTAGAGAACAAAATGGCGATTCTAGTTACATCAAAAATGGCCGCACATTGGTCAAACTTATGAGTCTGTATTTCTGACATTCAGTACATGAGACGGTTGGTCTTCGGCCAGTATGATACATTGCCATTAATCGTGTGGTATCTGTTTTCCTAGACTGACAAACCCTCCTTTTGGCCGATTGCCAAAAGCCTCATCCATCCATTGCACCCTCCTCTGATGAAGTGTCTGATATATTTGAATTTGAACCTGAATCTTGCATACTACTATATGCATCTTCATTCCCACCAATATTTATGGCCATGAATTTTTTTATCGTTTTCATTTCATGCATATCTTTATCATTCTGGCCATACGTTTGTTTTTGGGTTACCATATGCATACACTCTTCACTTATCTCAGTGCAAACTAGGGGCAGACAGTGTATGCAACAACAGCAAGTCATAAACATTCCAAGCACTATTACTAGTATTGCAACTAACTTCCATCCCCAAGCACGTAATATCCCCCAGAACCAGGACCATGCCTCCCAATTCCCATTTATGGTATGGAGATCGGAGCTTAGGACGCGTAACTTTTTTATCGCTTCAAAAAATGTAGGGGAAGAGTCATTTATGAATACACAGCACGCTGATCCCACGATTTTGCAAACTCCCCCATGATCAACCAGGATTACACCAAGTGCCATTCTATTTTGCAGCGTCATTAATCTTATTCCTTTCTCTTCCAGCGTCAAGTTGTATAGTATATCAGTTGTTATGTTTATTGTACTCTCTAACACTCAGGATAGTTTCCTTATGTTATAGGAATTTATGGCTTGGGCCAAATATGGTACAAATGATTTTGCTAAGTCTTCTGTTCTTAAAGCATCTTCTGTGCTTCTTTGTAGCCTGGATCTGGAGCCTGGCTACATCTGCTGTCTCTAAGAGGAACACTCCCGGGAACAGTAGACCCAAATAACATGTGCCTCCCCAGTTTCTGGGTAACCAGGGATACGTTTTTTCTCCGCATATAAAATAAACAGGATCACCTACATACACTGGTTCTACTTCTCTTTTGAGAACCGCTGTATTCATACATTTAGTGAACGCTCCTACTGAATAGGACCCCTTCTTCTTTAGGCAAAAAGGGACAGTTCGTGGGCTATAATTCACTGTATAGGAAGGGGGCATGGCATCTTTATTTTCTTCTGTTCTTACACGGAACTTGATTCTTACACGGAACATGATTACTGATGTTTTGGATGGTGGAGACAATCTATCTCGTTGTGCAGGTTTTGGGTAGGGCTTTGGATTATCATTCGTGCTTTATGGAATATTGAACAACCTACGGGTCTCATAATTATTTCCTCAAATTCATTTGTTTGTTTTATCTAGTTGACCTGTATCACTCTTATTCCATTTCCCATAAAATAGTGCACTTAGTGATGCACTGCATGCAGAACCTAATGGTAATGGCTGCACATACCAACCTATTCCCTTCCCAGCGTGCTGCGGTATATGGGCGCATACCCAGCAATTTTTTTTCTTTAAAATTGCATGTGTCATGTTCATTATCAGCAATAAGGTATTATTCCCATATCCTTCTCTGTGCCTCTCTTCCATTGGGGACAAGGTGTAAGTAATTATATGAACCAGGCTTTCAGTAGTGGAGATGTTAATTACTGTCAAGAGCATATTTAATGGGTGCCTTCCTTCTACGTACCACAGTATCAATGCTGTTATTATTGGCGCTAACATACTCATGACACATATTACTATCGTTAGAATCAGCATACAGTTTTTTCGACAATGTGTTTTTTCTAACTTTTCAGTCTTTATACCTAATTTGTAATCAGCAGCGGTGCAGGAGGAGGCTAAAGCTGGTTCTGGCATTCTCTCTCTCACAGTCCTTCTTCTTCCGCAGTGGTCATCGTGAATATCTCTCCTTGTGGCACTCGTCCGAATGTCAATGAATTTGATAAATGTCAACAGTTCATTCTGCCAGTTCTTAGAAGCCTGGATTGCTTACTCGTTAGGCAAGATCATTATGCATTTGCATGTTTGCTCAAAAGGACTTCAGAGCAGTTATCAATTGCCTTTGTACCATGTGCGCCCCGCTTGTTCGTTCGGGTTCCGGACACATGGATTTTTATGATCGCACGGAGGAGCCGCGAGTCTTGAGTTTGCCGACTTGCACAACTCTCACGCTTCTCACCTCTAGACCTCCAGTTCCTTCTCCTTCCGTGATGGGAACCAGAGGCAATGATGAAAAAAACCAATGAAATGCAGCTTCGAACACTCCTTCTCCCGAAGCCGTAGATTGCATTGTTTACCTCCTGGTACAGTATGGTCAATGAATAGTGCTGGTGCACTCCCAGACTCAAACTCGGAGTCCTGCGGCGCAGTGACAGGTGGCTGTGAACGCCGTAGTGGTGATGCAAATTTTGTTTCAGGCTGTGGCACAATGGCAGATGCTGGTTGGCGCCAAAGTGGTACACGCTTTGTGTCGGCCCACAGTGATGCAGATTCAGCTGGCCAACGTTGGGGCACTCTTTGCCCTTTCTCCTTTACAGCAATCTTTACAGGCTTCGCTTCAAACTTTACTTCAGGTTTAGGCAGATCCTGTAGTAAGGGACTGGCAACAGTTTCTTTCGATTCTGGAGCTGCTGTTTCTTTCTGGTCGTCTCGGTCAGGCAAGTCTTTGAGCAGCGGTGGGATCTTTTTAGCATGCGTGGCATGAATCCACGCCTTCCTCCCATCCACTTGAATCGTCGTTTGTGTTGCCAGCAGTACTTGATAGGGGCCACACCATCTGGGTGCTAACGATGATTTTCGTTAAAGATTCTTAAATAGCACCCAGTCTCCTGGCTCAGCGCGTGCCCCGGCCAGTATATCTCACGGGTAAAGCCTCCTGCACCTGCTGATAAATCAAATGCAGTTTTTGTATTAAAAGGCCGCAATAAGTACTAAGCACAGGATGCTCAACTTCGCAAAGTCGCTTAGGCTGAGGTGCGCACCAAACATTTGCCGGCCTCCCCATGACCATTTCATACGGGGAGAGCCCAGTTCTTGCCTGTACTGACGTGCGCATGCACAATAGCGCTAATGGTAATGCGTCCACCCAACTCAACTTGCTTCCTGCACATATCTTACTGATCTTAGACTTTAAGATTCCGTTGTGACGTTCAATAAGACCGGCCGACATCGGATGTCTGGAACAATGGAATCGCTTATTGATCTGGAGACCTGGGCAAATCTGTAATATTACTGCGCCCACAAAGTGTGGACCGTTATCTGACCATATGACACGGGGCAGGCCAAAACGGGAAAGGTATTCCTTTAACATTACTTTTGCCTTGCTCATTGCAGTGCAGTCTTTTAAGGGATATGCTTCCACCCATTTGCTGAATGCACATATTACCACTAGGACATATTTCAAGATTTGGCATCTCTCCATCTCTATGAAATCAAAATGGATTACCTCAAAAGGCATAGAGGGAGGGCCAAAACTTCCGGTTGGAGTCACTGTTCCCTTTCCTACATTGTGTTGTAAGCATGTGATGCAGTTCTGGACCAACATTTCTGCATTCTTTTTTATGTTTACATTCTATCATACTGTAGCTAGGTGCTGGATTATTTTCTTGGCACAAATGTGGGTAGGGCTGTGAGCCATTGTGACCATTGCAATTACATAGGAATTTGGCAACATCCAGTTTTTAGTTCCTTTGTCCACCCAACAACCCTCCAAATCTAATTCAGCAGAGCCCTCAGCCCACCCTTGTATCTCGTCAGCAGTAGCTTCGACCTGCATTCCTTTGACAGTGGCAATCCCATCTTCTATCATGCAAGGCACTTCCTCAGACTGTACTGTTATCATTTTGGTATTTAAATCAGTGGTAGTTTGTTTCACAATCCTGTCTGCAAATGCGTTTCCCTCTTCCACTTTACATGTCACTTTTTTATGCGCCTCGCATTTCACTATTGCTAGGTGCTTTGGAAACGTGAGTGCAGACAGCAATCGTACAAACAAAGGGCCATGTTGAATTCTGGCCCCATGTGATGTCAAGAAACCCCTCTCAGACCAGAGTCGGCCAAAGTTATGAACCACGCCAAAGGCATACTGGCTATCAGTATATATGTTCATGTTCAAATTCTCAGAAATCTCACACGCTCTGGTCAAGGCTATTATTTCTGCGGCTTGCGCTGAGTTGTAGGGGACTCTTTTGCTTTCTACAATGCTCTCTCGAGTAGTGATAGTGTAGGCGGCAGTTGATGTGCCATCAGGTAATTTAAAACGAGAGCCGTCACAAAATAACTCTCCATCTGGTTCTTTCTGTGGGTTGTCACTTAAATCAACTCTTCCCTTTGTTTCTTCCTCCGTAACCATTAAGGGTTGTAACGGTATTACGGTATACCGTTAAAGATACCGTGAACCACATAATTGAACAATAATAACCGTCACATTGTTTATACCGGTATACCGTTCATACCGTTAAGTGTGCTTTTCAATCTGATTTGGAAAGGCTGCAGTAAGCAAGTTCTGCGCAGTCTTGGTCTTGCACTGTTGGATGTGCCGTCTGCCAAGTAGTTTCAGTTTGAGCAGTTTTTAATGCCATTCCATAAACCACACGTGCCTGACACAAAATGAACATGTTAGCAATAGGAAAAATAAATACAGTGCCAAGAAGGAAAGGGGTTTACTTTTTTTTATTTACATTTTTTTTTTTAAAGCGCTCACACAGCCCCAGGGCATCGAGGCGCTGTTAAAGAAATTGGTTTTGTTTATTTTGTTGCGTAATTGTTTTTGTCTTAGTTGCGTATTTATAACGTACTTAAACACCCAGAGGTTTCTAAGCGCTTGCTTTGTGTCGTCTTGCTTCCAAGGCACGCACGTTGCCGCTGAGCTATCCTCCCAGGACTTTGGGTTGGCGGCTTTGGGGTTTATATATTTATAATGGATAATGTTTTCTAAACATATGACAATGGCGGATTTCCCTGGTTCTATCATTGAATTTACATATAATAAGTCACACTGCGAAATTTAATCATCTCTATGGGTATTCCCTGCTGCCATACCAAAGGGTAACATGTCCGTGATTACTGAACACCTTTTGGCCCAGAAGTAAATTAAAGGCTGTAACGTCAAGAGAGAGTGCGTGTGCGTGTGTATGCGCACAAGCGTATACTACCATCAGACTCCATTGATCTGTGGCATGCAGATTATCAATATGGCAACATGTTCATCCTCACCAGTAGCCAGTGGGGGAGCTAAAAGCCTAAATGACCACTTAAGAAAAGCTATTCAGTTTGCTTTGCCAGTCGCAGCAGGGCCCCACCTCCCCCTCCTCTCCACACGTGCGTTTGTGTTTGGTACAAGCAAGGGGTGGCATTTCAGTGGAAAGTATGTTGAAAAGCCCAATTCCGGCCCTGGGTGCATGGTTTTGTTTGTGATGATAAATCTGACAATTTATGACCTTTTTAGAAAATATTTGTTAAGATTAGTTAACTCCACCTGCTATACCGCGATAACCATGATATACCGTCATTTGGCAAGAAGGTTATTGTACTGTCATAAAACTAATACCGTGACACCCCTATAACCATTAAACAATCATGGGGAGGTGATTCGTTGTCACCAAGTTCTTCCGTGGGTAGTGGCATTAATTCTGCAGGATTCAAGGCGCTACACCTCATAATTTGGATATGGGGCGCGAATAGGATGATTTCATATATAGTCAGTCTAGCAGAGGTGAGGTGTTGCGTCTGTGTTCTATTTAATAGAACGTCTATGGCATGTGGCTCCATCAAAATTAAAGTGTGCCCCAGTACCATCCTTTCCATTTGTTTCACTGATGCAGCAGCCGCTGCAACAGCTCGCAAACATCGTGGCAGTGCGCGCGCTACAGGGTCCAGCGCAGAAGAAAAATAGCTGCATGGCATATTTCTTCCATTTTGTTCCTGTGTCAAAACAGCCAATGCATATCCTTCACTTTCGCATACAAACAGTCTAAAAATCTTCTCATAATTTGGTGTGCCCAAAACTGGAGAAGAACATAATGCAGTTTTCAACAACTCAAATGCTCTCTGACATTCTTCATTCCACTGCAAAGGCATCACCGCATCCTTTTTCGTCAATGCCACCATTGGTTTCACAATTAACGCAAAGTTTCCAATCCACTGCCGTCAATAAGAAGCCATGCCTATTATGGCTCTGACTCCTTTCTGTGTTTTTGGAATAGGCATACCAGAAATGCTCTCTATTCGCTCTGGCGTTAGTCTTCTCCCTTCTTCCGAAAGTAAGTAACCCAAATAAGCCACTTCCTTTCGACAATACTGAAATTATTTCAAGATGGCTTTGTGGCCATGCGCTGCTAAGTGTGTTAATAGTAAAATGGTACTTTCTTTACAAATCTCCTCCGTGTCTGCAGCAACCAACAGATCGTCTATATATTGTAGCAATAGACAACCTGTTGTTAGCTCTAGCATATCTAGTTGTACCTTTAATGCCCTACTGTAAATACAGTATCCATGTATCCCTGTGGAATGCGCGTGAATGTGAATGACCGTCCTCCTAAAGTGAACGCGAACAAGTATCTACTGTCCTTGTTCATTGGAATGCTAAAGAAAGCATTCTTTAAGTCAATCACGCTGAAGTATTCTGCCGATGCAGGTATCATTGTCAAAATCGTAGTGACGTCTGGCACTAAGGGAAATTGATGGTCAACTACCTTGTTTAACGTGCGCAGATCAATTGAGAAACGATAGGGTACCTCATTATCTCCTTTCTTATATACCGGAAGAATGGGGCTGTTACATGTACTACCTGTAATTTCCTCAATTACTCCCAGTCTTACCAAATCTGAAACAATACTTTTCAATCCTTTCTCTCCGTCAACTGAAATTTCATACTGTGGAATATGCGGCAACGTGACCCCTTCTTTCAAAATTATTTTTACTGGCTCTATCTTTAAACATCCCACATCATTGTCATTCATTGCCCATATACAGGTTGGCACCTTACTCAACTCTCCTGGCAAGGGTTTAGACAAGAATTCAGATACCGGTGCATTCTGTGGCCAAATTGTCAAATAACCACCATCGGGAGTGCAATGAATAACTGCACCTAGTTTTTTCAATAAATACAATCCCATGAGATTTTCCCTGCAATTTTCTGTTAAGAGAAACGGACAATGCTCAGTGAATGGACCTATCGTTACTGGGATTGATTGGGACACTGGATTAATTACTGGTGTACCTGCGAACCCTACAGAAATATTCTTTTGCCCTGACACTGGTATATCTGGAACCAAGTGATGGTCTATTGAACACTTTTGCGCTCCTGTATCTGCAAGAAAATGGTGCTCTTTATCCCCGACTCTCATCTCTACATAGGGTCCTTTCTGATTCACGGGAATAGACACTGGTTCCGACCCGTCTTGGGCTGTCCTATTGAGGGAATAACACATCGTCCGATGTGCAATCACTGCTATTACTGTAATACACATTTTGTTGCGTATCAAAAATGTTCCCATCCCTTTCTCTAGCTCCCCCATTCTGGGTACTCCCATGTTGTTGGTTACCCTGGCCCTGATTCTGGTTGGTAGTGTTCTGATGGTAAGCTTGATTCTGATCTCCTTGGTTACTTTGGTGTTGCTGCATAATATTCCTATACGGCCCATTTGCTCCTGGGTGCCCCCGGTGCTGTCTTCTCTGACCACCCCCATTTCTATTTTGCAAATGTGGGCATTGCGCTCACCAGTGTCCTTCCTCTTTGCAAATGCACACTGATTCTGCCCCAATGGCCCTCCATGCATATTTGAATTACTCCTTCCTTGTGCGTTGCCTCTCCCTCTATTGGGTCCCGCTACTTGCTGAAGTAGCACTCTTGTCTTCAATAAGCATGCTCTCAAATCCTCCCCCACCTGTTTTAACAATAATAATTCATCAACGATCGCCTTTTGCGTCTTTCCTTTCCCAACCTCCTTGCTTTTATACCCCGGTGTGGTAAACATTTCAGCATATTCATTATCAAGTTCATTTTTAAGCGCAAAAAGTCCATATACATGTTCCCTTATTTCTTCATCTCTTTCTCTACAGCGTGCTAATGCATTTAAATCTAACAATCGTTGTGGCGGTAATTTCCCAATTAACTGTTTCCATCTTCCTACTAAATATTCACCCATGCAGTCCAACACTACCTGTCTTTCATTGCTTCTTCAGAAATCATACATCGAGTCCAATGCTGCCGTCCCATCGTTCCCTTCTATATACATCTCTGCTTGTACTTGCAACTCCCGCTTTCTCTCCTTGCTGATCGCACTACGGGTCACTCTTGTGCATCCACTTTGTGCAGTCCCATCTCTCGCCCCCGTAGTTTCGAGTTCAATCACAGGTGGGACAGACGGGACTGTGTCTGTTTCTAGGGCGGGAGGTGCGGATGGGATAACAGGAACGGGAAGTGTCTGTTGCGATTCTGGCTGGCTAATAGGAGGTGCTAAGTGTGCAGTTTGTGGCTGTGCTAGCATTTGAACAATTGGGAGGGGCGCGGGGGTTTGAGCAACAGGAGGGGGCTAGACAGTGGTTCCTGACGCGCTTGTTTTACTTTCTGGTCTTGGACCCCGCTTTGTATCGGTCAACATTTTTTGTATTAAATCATCTGCTATATGCAATTCTCGTTGTAGGTATATTCTGTCTATGTTCAACTGTTCGCGTCTACCTGTCCTTCTCAGACTCTGTCCACTCCTCCTCCTCCTTTTCTTCCGCTATTTTAGCTTTTGATTTATGCCTGCGCGCATGTTTCTCTCTACTTCTCCAACGAAGCATAGCTTCCCTTCTCCAGTCCCTAAGGATATCAAATGCTGCGGGACGTGCTTTCTTTCTAATCAATACCTTTTCCAAGTTATCTATTCTCTCAATCTCAAAACTCCCATTGATCGGCCACTGAAAATCTTCTTGGTTTCTGGTGTGCTTATGCCAAATCTCACAGAACATTATCGCACCCACACCATACTTCACATACATCTCATACGCCGGCGTTCCCCCAGGTGGTGCATCTTGGCCAATTTCCAAAGATTGTCTACCACAGCGGAAAAACCCCGCTAGGGTGGACAATACCCCAGGCATGTTTTAACCTTACCGTCGGCTAATCAACTTTACACTGGGCGTTTGATTTTGCAAAGTCAACTCCCAACCAATATCAGGGCTATTTTGAATCGGGGTACGACTCACCTGATAAGTCAAATTGTCTTCCAAGACACAATTTGTCAGTATACTGACGCAACCAATGATGTTGTGTCTGCGTATAGTGGCTCTGCCTCGTTTCGGGACCCTCGCCTCCTTGTTCTCTGGCCGGGCAGGTTGATCAGGGTTCAGATGTGTGCAGATCTGCAAAGGAGTCTCATCACTTATACAGGGTGCCCCGGACACCTTTTGATCCCGGCTCAATCGTCCCGTCCTCGGCTGTCTCTCCGTCTTTCTTATTTTACAACGTACACGATGGATCAAGCGGGGGGAGTGTCCCTATTCGGGGGCCATCTTGAAGGGGGACCCTCGCGTAGTGGAAACAAGGCAAATCACCACAAACACGAACTGATACGCCAGACACAAGGTTGTATTCCCAAAAGCTAGGGTTTATTGCAAAGCAAATAGACTCATTTGGCCAACTCGGTCTCCCGCCCCGCAACATGTGTCTCCAGACCTCGAGGGACGTAAGAGCGCAAATAACGTACATCAGTTACATATATACAAATGGACATCCTGCAATCAGTCATGACATGTTCATTACGCCCATTGTACAGTTTCTTTGAACTGGGTCTGATGATTGACAATTTCGACGAATATGACACCTTTGAACATCTATTTTTTCAACAATATACAACATTGCAAGTCTGGAGACATATTTCTTTGTTGAACAGAACACAGCGCTTCTGTTCTTGCGAGCAAGCTGCTTACTGGGGAAGAGTCGCATTCCAGGCCTTGCTATCTCCTATTTGCTATTCGTGTCCTGGGAGTCCGCACGCTCTGCTGGGCTTAGGAAAGGGGGGTCGTAAGAAAAGCATAATTCAAGCCTTTAGCTGTTTCTTTCTAGCATTTCTACCATATTAACAAGACTAGCTGGCATCAGTGAAATGATTAAATGCTGTGGTGCTCTTCCAAGGCTACATGCGGGAGGGGATTGGGCATTCCTCTCGGGGGATGCCTATGTTATGTTTCAACTAATAACTCCCGGCCTCGCAGCCTTGCTCTTTCGCTTTGAACAACAAACTAATCAGTGAAGCAGAATAAGTAGGATAAGCTTTTGGCTAAGCAGTTTTGAACAAAAAGCAATGAGCAAACGTTAGAGAACAAAATGACGATTCTAGTTACATCAAAAATGGCCGCACATTGGTCAAACTTATGAGTCTGTATTTCTGACATTCAGTACATGAGACGGTTGGTCTTCGGACAATATGATACATTGCCATTAATCGTGTGGTATCTATTTTCCTAGACTGACAGGTATGCCGGTTGCACTGTTTCTGGCATGCTGGAATGCATGCTCCCGCGATGCTGTGATGTGCCAGTGATTCCGTGGTTATGGTTGCCTGAAACGGTGCCACCGGATCCACGTAATCCCCAGCAAAATTCTGTCTCGCTTGTAATGAGGGCCATTGACTACGATTTCCACATTATTAGCCCTCTTTGTGTTGTCATAGTGCCTCTGCTACTTTTCCCGATTCCTTCTCTAATGCTGCAATAAAGTCAAGAGCATTTATGATAGTTTTGCTCATCCATGAAGGACAATATTCAGAAAACAATCCCTTGGTAAAAAAAAAATGTTGGTTGCACCAGAAGCTACATGTGTGCATACTAGTAAACACTGATAAAGTCTAAAAGTTTTTTTCAATCTAAACAACTGTCCATTCCCATCCATGAGGTGCCTTTTGACAATCCTATTCGCTGCCTTCTCCTCCTCCAAGCCATTGCATTTCAAATGTTATAACAATACTCCTAGTTTCAGTATCTCTACTACCCAAAACTTCTGTCTTATCGGGCAACTTGAGTTGCACATAATTATCAGTGACCAAAATCTTTGGATTCCTGTTGCCTCCTCCTCCCCCACTGTCTCCCAAGATTAAACATTTTATTACATGTCTCATAATATCCTTCTGTATAAAATACAGGTCAAACTATGAACTGCAATCACTATAGCAAATCTATCTTCTATTGTATTATATATGCTCAGAGTGTCTAATGCTTTTGTCTCCCATACCATCCCAGACAATTCTATTTGGTTGCAATAATGTTGACGTCTGTTTTTTAACTTAATCACTGTCTATGCAAGGCACATATATATTTACAACTCTGCACTTCTAAATGTGTTCTGCCAGCTTGTCAAAATCTTTTTCTCAAACTATAGTTTAAATGACCTCCATAAGCCAAATTTATAGTCCCAGTTTGCAAACTCTTTTGCAGATAAACTACTCTCCCTTTGCTAAACATTGCCGGCACATGTCTAATTTGACTTTCACCAATTCAAAGCATTTCTTTCACCACCATATCATCCAGCTACCATTCACCCATGCTTCTTTGTTGTGGTAACTTCTGGTCTGTTTCCACTTGAATTAGCTAATATTCCCCCTCAACCTTTCTTGCTTTCTCTTGCACAGTTGGTGCCCACACATCTGGTCATCCTCCATTGGTTCATTCTCTTACTCAATTGCCAATAGAAGCATCAGCAATCGGAGAACTAAATCTAAAATGGTGGGCAGATGCTGTATCATGTCGGCGATGCAGACGGCCAACCAATTACCAACACCTTGAGTCTGTATTCCAGAAGAGTAGCACCCAATCGCTTAGCATGGTCACACACTCCTCACAACTTAGCATCATTGAATAGTTAACCACTCCAGGAAAGGGATACATGGTGATTGCGGCTGACTAGTGCTTCGCAACCCAGGAGTTCAGATAGTGAGGTGGGGAGGAGTACTTAGTGGTGTAACAAAGTAGAAAGGAGAAGAGACTTTGAAGCGGAGGTGGGAGACTGAAGAGCAAAGTTGAGCAATGGAGAGTCCAGAGTGGAGGAGGGAGCGGCAGAAAAGAATGGAGGAGAAGGAGGGAAAACAAAGGGCAGAGTAGACAAAGTGCGAAAGAAAGGGAAAGGATCCGAGTAGGAGGCTAGAGAATGGCAGAATGTAAAATGGGGGTGCAAGAGCATGAATGAAGAGGTATGAATGAATTGACCAGAAAAGGAGAAAGGGGAAAGCCAAGAAAGAAGTGTGTGATATCTTAAACCCCAAACTCTGTGAATGGCTGTTTCCCCACAGAGAGGACAGAGTTGTTCAGGGGAGAGAGGGAAGGTGGATGATCATGGTCCTAAAGAAGCGTAACAGTGCTATGTTTGCTTCAAGAATCCCACTGTGGCCTCAATTAAACGTAATGCCTTATTTTATGTTTATCCTAATAATATTTTGACCTTAACCTAGCTTTGAGTTTGTTGTTGCACTCTAAGCCATGGGGATGTCTAGTTACCCCTCTCAGATGGGCACCAGTTCTGTATTCTGTCTTTGAAGCCACTGTGTGAATCCTACCTTTGCACTTAACCGACCCTGACATGAACATTTATTTCTGGCAATGGTAAAATAAGACTGACCAGCATTTCAGTGGATAAATTACCCGTATTGTGGCTTTCAAAACCTGACATTATGTGTCAGTCTAAAAATGAGAGGAAGTATTCCATGCAGGCAAGAGTAATAACACAGAGTAATGAAAGTGCACTGTGATGAATCCGATGGTGTCATCACTCCTTTCCCAGCGGTGAACTCTCACCATGTGGCCAGGGGACGGCAGCCGCTATCTGCTGGCCCTGGGGGTGGCTATATGAGGGAGGATCACATCTGGGCAGGCAACCCTCAGGCAAGAATATAAAGAAGAGTGACTGGTTACCCCTACCTCATCTACAATTCTATTTCACAGCAAACTCTATTTGTATACTATAGTGAGAAATGGCATATAATAGTCCAAACCAAAAAATGTTAGTGATCTAAAAACACCATTTTATCCATACAAATTACAATACATTCATCTCACAATACCAGACATGCCAATATTCTGACTCACCTGGGTGGGAGATGTAATCCGAGAAATCGGGAGTCACACATTTTCCCATAGGGATGCATTGGAGCTAGAAGTATTTTAGGTGTGAGAACGTGAAAAATAGCAATATTTTTTCACGAAAAGTCGGGAGTCTCCTGCCTAAATTGAGGGTTGGCATGTATACAATACTATAACATTCAATATAAAGATTACATTAAAAACAATTGCATGGTGCTTTTCAACATTTTTCTCACTATAATACTGCTCTTGCTTTTTCCTTTTGATCCAAAAAAAACAATATGCAAAATAATACAAAGGTGGAGAGGGGGGCTTCTACGTATTTGTTGAGACACCTAGATGGAGATAAAAGGGGAGAGAAGTGATTGACAACTTTTCGTTCAGGCCGTCATGTTGTCTACACGTGTTTCAGCCCATGCGTCCTATTACGTTGATCCAAACGTTATTGACAGATGACTAGTCAACTAGACTATAGAAAATAAAAATGTTTACTTAAAAAAAAATAACTTTGTCATGGGTGGACTCCACATTTAGATCAATTATGTGGATTTTTCGAGTGTGGAGCACTTATCTTAGTTTGAGAAGAGAGCAGATGGGCACTTTTAGTTATTTTTCTCAAGATGAAAGTTCACTTGATCAAGTTTCTGTTTGGAAAATACAGATAGCTGTGTGTTAATGTTATTACAAAACCCCCAACTTTACATCAATAAAATGTAAAATAGGGCGATGTTGAAAACACTAAACCTAGAAAGCCTTGAACAAATCATGTGGTCATCTGAGTATGCTTTGAAGTACTGATGATCTTGTTTTTCAGAATGTGGCATTTCAAGACGCTTATTTCAGTTGCCTGTAGACACCAAAGTAACAGATTCCTATGTTACCTGATGTTCTGACATTTTGTTTTTGGAAAGCACGGACAGAGTTTGTTATTGTTGCTGTATTAATGTGCACAGACGTGCTGTTTGAAAAACGCATCCAGTTTGTGACTACTCAACGTTACAGCACAAGTCCCCTATTTACAGAATGGATAGGTCTACTGAACGTTAGAGAAGTCTTTTTCATCTAATTGTATCACGATGAAAAACCTCAGCATTTTAATAAACACGATTATCGTTGTAAATGTACCACAGAAATTGTTTACCTTCTTGCTTGCCTCGCCCCTGCCTTGTCCGCTCTCTCGCGATGCAACAAAGCCGGCATCTATTTAAACGCTTATGGTTAACTAGAGCGCTCAATACGATTCTTTCCATCTTTTTGCGATGCCATGTTGTTGTACCTGACGAACTGACAAATGCTGTCCATTAAGTGGAAAAACAATCTTTGTTAGTAATTTTAAGACTATTTCAGAACTTGGATGTGCAAGCAAAAAGGATGGTAATCAACTTATTTTATGCAAGTGTCTTATGCTTCGTTATTCCCGGAGCGTATCGAAGTCATAGAGGACTAATAGCCAAACATATCCAGTACAAATGGACCTTTCCATTCGGCCAGCTGTTTACCTGGGAAAGCAAGCAACATAGGGTTTTGTCCTGTGAGGAATAATTGTCTGTACTGAATATACAGGAGGGCAGGCGACGTAGTGGACAGATGCAGGATTCCCCACTGCAGGAAGGTGTTCGCCCTCGGTCTTGGTTTGCAGCACCAGGCAGGTGAGGCAACAGAATTGCAACATTGAGAGGACCACCAAGCAAGATGGGTGATTCCGAGCCGTCAGGCCCCATTTGAGAAGTTGTTTTAATTCTGTATATCGTGTTGCTCATTAGCATGTTATTGAGCAGACAGATGCTAAGAATGGGGGGAAAGGGGTGATGTGGTGATATGAGAACTTATTTGTGTATGCATCGCTCTTTCGGAGGGAGGGGAGAGATGACATCATTATGAAATCTCTTGCAGGGTGTAGTTCGTCCTCAACAGGGGTGATCCCAGGGCTGTTTCAGAATCAGAGCCCCAGGGAGATATCTAGGGGTTTTCATAGGAACTATGGTTCAGACCGGGAAAGGGTAGGGGGAGGAAAGTTGGATGGAGGGGAGGGGGGTTACGGTAGGGACCGGGCTTGGTTTTGGGTTATTAAAGTTTGGGGGTGTGAAGACTGGAGGGGGGGGTCTGTACTTCTGCTCTCTCTATATGGTAGAGCAGAGGTACAGAGGACCCCAGCCAAGATTCTCTATTACGGTAGCAATGGACGAGCAATCCAGGCCTAGCTTCTCAGGAGGTGATGTGGGCTGGTTCTTAAGTACAGTGTAGTCCCCAAGTACCCACAAAGGAATGTCCGCACACAGTATTAGTTAAAACAGTCTTTATATAATTAATATTCAAGGTTATGTACAATATCACGATAACTCACTTTGTGCTCTGTTATCTATAATGGCAAATATACAGTTCTACGTGGTACCACAATTACCATTAGATCTCTTTAAAGTGCATCGACTGTATGGTTAAATGTCACACAAATCAGTTTGTAAAGGAAACCAACAATAGATATTTTTTTTTTTTTTTTTTTTTTTTTTTTTATTTCATAGTTGCTTTGGTCTTGATCGCAATCTAGACCTTTCAACTTTCCAAAACAATAGAAAAATTAAAAATCTTGTATACAATTTTAAAACAAGAGTACACTTTTAACAAGTATTCTAGATATCAAAAAATAAATAACAGAACAAAATTAATTAGATCTTTTGTAGATAGAATAGATCAACAATGTTTTCCGTGGTGTTTCATTAATACATTTTACACCTAGACCTGCTCATAGCTCAATTTCTTAACCGAGCATACATCGGAATTTTGAGCTGCTGTAAATAGTTGACTATGGCATATCTCACTGTTTTTCTATTGGTATGAAATAATATGGTCCATAGCTGTTCTGAGGTCAAAATCTCTTGGTCCACAAACAGCGGTTCGAAATGGGTGCCGCGCAATGGAAATAAGCTGGCACATTCTGTACATAGGTGTCGAAGAGTTTCTGGTTGTTGGTTACAGAAGCGGCAGAGCATTTGGTTATCACCATTGCTCCGCTGATTTACTACCGCGTTGGTCAACCACAGATTTAATCTGAACCTCATGAATCCATTCCGGTGGTGTGGGTTAGGGGATCTTACCATATAGTCAGCCACCTTGTTATAGCTTTTTAATTCAAATGGACAGGCTTCAAAATGTTTGTAGTTTGTACAAGCTAAACGTGTTCGAATCCAGTCATCTTCCCAGATTTTTGATCTTGCTTTATTTGGATTTGCTAACAATAAAGTTGGATGTATCTGGGCTTTCTTTATAATAGACTGGATTTTTTGTCGCCATGTTTTTGGGAAAATATCCATAGAATTTAATAGATACTGGGATATAGTGTTGATTATTCCTGTTGTTGTTTGATTTAGAAGACATTTGCGATATAAGGTGCATAGGTGCCATTTGTAAATTGCATATAGGGAGATTAGCCCCAGCTCATGTCTTACAAGTGGTAGGGGCTGCGAGGTTGGTAATTGTAAGATTTGCCGCCAAAATCGCCCTTCTCTAATGGCCCAATAGGTATACGACATGATACGTTGTGTTTCAGCGCCATACAGGATGACAGGTACGAGTTTTTGTTTGTAATATGTAATAATAGGTAAAAGAGAACATTTACAAAATCTCGCTTTAATGATCTTCGCTTGAGAGATGCATGTTTGAAGTTTGCAAAGCCCTCGTTTGGTGTACTGGTCATGGGCACACAGATTAGAGATAAGGAGGCCTAAATATACATAGGTATTGGTGACGGTGATTCTACTTGTCTGAAGAGGCCATTGGTGTTGAGCTAGGCTCTGCTTCTTGGTGCCAAATTGAACGACATTTGTCTTGGCAATGTTGATTGTTATGCCGTTTGTTCTTACGTATGAATCAAGGGCACCAAGTAGCAGGCGTAGTCCTTTGGGGGTGTGTGACATCAAGACCATATCATCCGCATATAATAGACACTGAATCTGAGTTCCCATCAGTCTTGGGGAATCCGAAGTCAATTTATTAAAGCTATGCTGGATGTCCGAGATAAAGAAAGTAAATAGGGCTGAAGCTAGCAAGCAGCCCTGCTTCAGCCCTCGAGCAGTTGGAATAGGCGGAGTTAGTAAGCCATCATTAGTAAGTCTTACTTGGATTGTAGTATTAGTATATAATTGTATAATCCATTTTAGTATATGCCACGGACAGTCCGCATCTACCAGTTTCTTATACAATAATTCTCGTGGCACCGCATCAAATGCCATCTGAAAATCAATGAAGGCAAGGTATAGGGTTTGTTTTTTTTGGTATGCACGGTGGATCAAACTTGTCAGAGTGATGATATTTATGCCAGTACCCACGCCTTGTAAAAAGCCTGTTTGATGTGGATCTCGTAGACGGGTCTTCTGCAGCCATAGATTGAATTCTTTCAAAAGAAGTCTGGCGAATAACTTGCCAGGGCAATCCAATAATGCTATGGGCCTATACGACCTGGGGTTTCCATGATTACCTTTCTTGAATATTGGCAGAATGATAGATTTTTTCCAAGATTCCGGGATGAAACCGGATGTCAGGATTTGATTGAAAATACGCTGCAGAATGCCTGTCCATTCGTCAATATGCATTTTTAACATGGCATTGTGCAGCCCGTCAGGTCCCACTGCCCGAGATGAGCTCAATTTCAAGATGCATGACCTAATATCATCACTGTCAAACGTAAGTTCCTTTGAAACGGTTGATGGATTGAATATGATATGCATGTTAAGATAAGGGGAAAGGTATAGCTTCTGATAATACAACTGCCATGTTTCAGATGAGATCGAGTTAATTTGGGCTACATGTTGGGGAGTATCAGCCATATGATTGAGGAGTGCCCATATACCAGCTGTCGATTTTGTAACTAGCTGTTTGAGCATAGCTGTCCCCTCCGCTTCATATTTCTTTGCTCTTTTGACTCTAAGCCATTTTCTATAGTTTTGCTTGGCTATTCTGATGTCTCTAGCCATATCAGAGCTTTGTGCTAATCTGAGACATCGAATTTCATATCTTAGATCACATTTGCGATGTGCAATTTCTGAGTCATAGGTATGTATATGTCGCTGTCTGATATTCCCCGTGTTAGAACTGACTCGAGAAAACATCTTTATGGCAGTTGTATAGTCTTTGGCCATGTTATTCGGTTGGAACATCATTTGAAGTTTATGATCTAAGGTCCTCAGTTTTCCTTTGTTCCATGACAATCTATTTCTCCCGTTATTCACAACAATGCCTGTTACATTCATGTTATGCCATTGCATCATTTGAGTGTTCCTAATCCGTAATGACAACTTAAGTTTACAATGATCGCTTAGGTCAGTGTTGATCACTCGGAGCTCTTGGATTGAGTTGAAATTTCTATCATCGATATAGATGTAATCGATTATTGCATTCTGAACACCTCTCCGCCAGGTTGGCTGAGCCGGGCAATCACCTCTTACATTGCCATTTAACATGACAAAATTACGGTCCTCCATAATTGAGGACCATTTCGTTTCAAATTCTGAGAGAAGAGTTGTCTCCTTAGATAGAAGGTGTAAATTAAGGTCACCTAATATCAAGGTGAGCGTCAAGGTGGAATCAATGGTGAGACTATCTAGTATTTCTTCCAGCTGTTGGAAGAATTCTTCTGGCCCTATCGAGTTACGACTCCAGTAGATGTTGACAATCGCTATTTTTTGCTGAGAATCGACTAACTTTACCACTTGAAAGGAACGAGAGAAGGTCTTATACTCGGAAGTCATCAGACCACTAGTCTTTTTTACTGCTAAAATCAAACCACCTTTGGGTCTGCCTTGTATACCTTTTTCTGCAGGGGTGCATATTATAGTGTGTGAGTCCCAGACTGGGGGTGAAACTAGCCATGTTTCTTGGAGTGCAACAATGTCAATATCGACCAAATGCCCATTTCTCAGAGAGTTAAGATGGCTATGGCCTCGTGTATTCCAAGAGATTATAGTCAGGATCTTGGTATTCTGGCATAGTTATGCTTGTCTGGTCTGATCTATCAAATTTTGATGTAAAAAATTGTTTGAGGTGAATATACGCGACATATGGCCCTGCAATGTTGTAGTTTTAGGCATTGGTTCTTGAGAGAGGACAAAACCTATCTCAAATAAGGCCATTCTAGCATGCCATAAGATGTCAGCTACCACAGAGGATCGGATATATAGGCGAGCAACAGACAGGTCAGAATGATCTATAAACTCAATTTGATTGATGTCTAAAGATGAAATGGTCGACAAAGCAGGAATTTCTGCACAGATGTTGAGAATGCTGGATCGATTCAAGTCATAAGATTTGAATGGGGTTTCTTTGCATTTTATTATAAAGCGATGATGTTCTAGCTCTTGTTTGGCTTTAACTTGTAGAGGTCGATCTCTTGTCACTATTGTGGGCCTTTTCTCAGAGTGGATACGATTGTCTTGCTGGTGAGGAATAGCTGTTAGGGGTCCCTGTATTAAGGGCTTGAGTGAGGGAAACTCTTCTCCTGGCATCTTGGTTAAGTGACGCTCGTTTGATTGATGGAAAAAAGCTTCAATAGAGGTTTTGATCTCTTCACGTAAATCTTGTCGGGAGACTACAGCCTGATCAAAGGGAAGGGGGTGTACAGGAGTCCAGAGTGAGGGTAAGGTATTTGCTTCGGGGTTAAAATTGGCAGTTCGTGTGAAATAAGCCTCCATGGAGGCTTTGATTTGATCCTCCACTGCTTTTGAAGAACAGGGATCTTTTGATGGAATTAACTGTGTCACTGGGATCTGGTTTAAATGGCTAGCTGACTGCAAATATTGTCTCGATTCAGAAGGTATGGAGTGAGTTTTAATTTGGTCATCCATAGGGATTGAGGGCACTGCATTAGGGTGTTCTTGTCTTAGTATGTGTGCAGAATTATTTGGAATCAATTTCAGAAAGGGTTCAATGGATTTCTGTATCTGAGTCTGAATAGCCAATAACATAGGGGCATTCTGAGCTCCAGCTAGGGAAATAGGGG
This sequence comes from Ambystoma mexicanum, assembly GCF_040938575.1. Classification (NCBI taxonomy): domain Eukaryota; kingdom Metazoa; phylum Chordata; class Amphibia; order Caudata; family Ambystomatidae; genus Ambystoma; species Ambystoma mexicanum. Next base: position 134,441,771 of record NC_090941.1, on the reverse strand, counting down.
GCTCTACTGTTGCTGTTGTACTGATAACTGAAGAAATAAGGGGTATTTCTTTGTGGGTTTGTGGCTGAGTTCTTTGTTGTTTATCATTGCATTCAACCATCTGGATTAGGTCATCTAGGGGCTTATGCGGAACAATGGATACGGTCAAGTCAGTTGCCTCGGGTTTCTGCGGACAGGTGTCAGCTTTTGCTCCAATTGCCTGATCTTCTAGTGGGTCCATGGCATTTTTCCGTTTCTTACCTGCCATTGGTTTGCTGACTGAATTTTTGAAATTAGCAGGTTGAAGTTTTCTTCGTTTGGTAGGCCTTGATGTTATGGGTTTAGTAGAGGCTAAATTAAAAACCTCAAACATATTCTTTGGTATTGGGATATTAGGGGATTGACTTATTTGTAAATTGATAGTGGGTGCAAGGGCAGTTGTCTTGCCATTTGAATGTTCTATGGCAGTAGGCACATGGGCAAGGACTTCGTTAGTCTTGATTGATACTGATGCAGCGAGGCAATCCGATGCCTTATTAATATGATCAACGGCAGGATTGCCTCCAATTGTACTAGAGGATTGACCAAGGGATAAGTGGATGAGCGGGTTAGATTGAGTTGCTTCCGTTTCTGTATGAGGGAGGCAATCGCTTGCTAAGGTTTGGGTGGAGACTGTATGTATGGATTCCAGATTTCTCGATTTGGGATTCCGTTCAAACTGGTTAGGTTGTGATATTCTTTTGGAATGAAATGAGAGCAAATGGTCAAGACTAATGGACTGTTTTGAGATTTTTGCATTCAATCCTTCATATAATTTTGCCACAGCTAGGAGAGCTGTATTCATCGCAGCTAAGGTGTTGTTTAAGGCAGCGGCCTCTGGAAATGAGTGTCTCTCCCTGTGGCTGGGATGAACGAAAAAGTCAGAGACGCGCGTGCCCTGCTCAAAACAGGGTTGTCTCGGGGTAGGGGCTATAAAGGAGTCAGCTTCTTCACTTGGTTCGATGGCAGGGACCGGATGTGTGATGGGTGAAGCCATTTGTTCTACTATTGTTGTATTATTTTGGGGTAATACTGGTGATAATGTTTCACTGATCAAGCCAAAAAGGTTATCGGGATCTTGTTCCAATTGAATTAGATCACCGGTGTTGGAACACACGTATAATACCTCCTCTGAACGTTCCTCGGTACGATTTGAGAGGTTCATATATTCGAGATCTTCTTCTTCTATTTCACCAATCATTGTTAGATGAGTATGAGCCTGTCTCAACCTGTGTTGTGCTAGGACTGAACATTGGATTGGTTGCGGCACGGTATCTCCCGGAAAGAGAGTTATTACAGGTTGTAAGTCACCTGCAATGCAAGCTGCAATTAATGTATTGTCAGTCGGAGCACCCTGTATATTAGGTTCTTCTGCTGTTGTTTCACGGGACACGGTAGTGCTGGAAATAGAAGCTGTCGAACCAGACTGATGGATTAAATCGGTTTGACATAATTGAAAGTCATCGGGAAGTGATTGAGTACGATATGTTGTGGTACGCTCTATAACTGGTAAGGGGGGGATTACCCGGGGCCTAAATATAGTTTTCCTCCTAATGTCTTCATGGCTTGCCTCCTTCAACTTCATGTGGGTCTCTAAAATGGGAGGCATGCTGGTGGTGAGTGTGTAAGGGATCATGCGGAGTACTTCTAATTTATAAAATAACTAAGCGGGATACACAAAATACAAAGGTGTAAAAGTTAAACTAACCCACAAATATTTGGAACCTGGATCTGGACCGCGCGACCCGCGAACAGCCAACAGTACTTGCCGTACTTGTCGAGTGCGCGCGCGGGTGCGCTATGACGCTGGTATATGTAGGGCTGGGCCAAGCAGGCCGGCCTGTGAAGGGGGCGTGAACAAAGTTTGGTGGCTCCTTTTGAACAAACACAAGAAAAAAAGAAAAAAAAAAGGAAATTAAAATTAATTAAAATGAATACTATCAGTCTTCCGTAGGGCAAGTAGTTACACAATAATACAAAATGTTCATCTTAGTTGTTAACAATGATATACACACAACAAGCTCAACGTTGTTTCTGGTTGTAATAATAGATGGAGAAAGCTCAACGTTGTTACTAACAAAGGTGCACAGCCAGCGGGAAAGCTCAACGTTGTTACTAACAAAGGTGCACAACCAGCGTGCGCAATTGGGTTACTAGTTAGACGTGCACAAGTCACGTATGCGCTGTATATAGTCACCTTTGTTGGTTTCTATCAGTCCAGGCAATCCAGGTGCTACAGAAAAAGACGTCCTCCTGATAGAAATACGAGGATCGTGCAGCAGCAGAATGCTGTAAGGTCCAAACAGCGAACAGTAGAAAACGGTCCGGAGGCAAGTCCTGGTAAGCGCAGAAAATCCAATCAGCCAACAGTACTTGCCGTACTTGTCGAGTGCACAATAGATATAAGAGGAAAGCAGTGGTTAGAACAATTGGCAGAATACTGACCCGATACCTAGACACAGTTCTGTGTGGAGATGCCCCCCCACCTGTGCAACCTGTAGAATAGAGATATATCACAAGCCCAGTCCATAGATTGTTCACAAGAGACTTTATAGTTTTGTAACCCCAAAGTACCTGGCGTTGTAGCGTTCCTCGTCGGGGAATTGACGGCCCTTCTTGAGTGCCCTCCTTTTAAGGCAGGAGTCATGGATCGTCGAACGTCCGATGGAGAACAGGGTGAACTGCGGCGGTGAAGTGGCAGCTTCTTTCCTAGTGGTGCTCGTCGACGGGAAAGCGTAAATGCCCTGCAAGGAAGAGGCGTGCGGGGCACCTCGATGTCGATAGTTCTGGACCGCAAAGAGTTTGAAGAACTGTGGCCCAGCAAGGGCGTCGAGTCGTCGGCGTGTCTGTGGTCTTTGGGTGGCGGGAAACCCACCGGCGAATACTCCTCGGCGCGTCGACGGCCTGGCCTTCGCCAGTGGGATAAAACGGGCGATGATGCAGACGAGAGCGTCCTTGGATCAAAAGTTCTTAGGCAACGGGAACACTCTGGTTCTGGTCGGCGACGGCGTTCGTCGACAGTGGCGACAACAGTCCGGGTGCTTCTCTTTGGTATTCCGCGGCAGTCCCCATCTCCGGTCGGCAGCCTGTCGTAGGTCTGTCTACCAGGGAGCTTTGGCAAAGATCAGCTGGTGCGCGATGGTCCCTCGTAGCTCGGGAAGAGGGCGCCTTACCAGGTCCTCTCTGGGTCAGTCCTTGGAGACACAGCAGCGTTCAGATTGATGAAGGAGAGCAACAGCAATTCTTCTCTTCCAGCAGGGTTTCAAAGTCAAGCTTCAGTTTCACTCCAGTTACTCTTCGTAGTTTGGACTTCAGCTCTGAACACTTCTAAACACGATTCCTAGCAGTGAGAGGTCCCCAGATATTCTGTTGATCTCCCATTCATTCCGCTGGGTCACACTCCAGCATCCAATCACTATGAAGGGCATTCAGCAGGCGCACGGTGCATTCAAGCCATTCTTCTCCATCCAGACACTCTCAACACAGAATGTGGATTTGGTCAAGTACCACGCCATTCAACACTACACACTGCATTCATACCAGTTTCAGGCAGGGCTGTCTCAGTCATTGTGTCAAACGCCAGAAACTAGACATCCACAACAAGAAGTGCATATTCGTCCCACACTCCATTCACCCAGGTCCCACCCACAGGGCGTACCCACAACATACAGTCGTTGGGAAGGCTCCAGCCAGTCTGGCCTGGACTTCACAACACCATATATGGAACTTCCACCCAACAGCCAGTCAGGAGGAAGGGACAAAGTCAGGGCTTCCCAGGACTTTGGGAAAACAAGGTAACAGGCGATGGAAGGCAAGAGGCCACGGGGGCCATCTTGTTTCCATCAGGAATCTGATTCCAATGACAGGGCCTGGTCATTCCAAAATGGAGGATGCTCAGGGCACCTGTCAATTTAGCACAGAGCTGCCACCAGCCCATACCCTGCTCTGTGGGCCACCCACAGGTGCCCAAAAACATACACTAGGGCCACAGGGTTGTACCCCCACCCATAGGTGCCATAAGGGTATCCCATGGGTCTGTTCACCAAAACCAAAAGAGAGAGCTGCACCGCCAGGAGTCCCACATGAACTCCTGCGTGGAAAACACGACGGAGCACACAATAAAAAGCAGTAAAGGACAAGGATACGGAGGCCCTGTCCCTCCGATGCATTTCCAGCATCACAGGGGGGGTCGATGGTGGTGGGGAGGAGAGGCGGGCAGGGGTGTGGTGGGGAAGACTTGACCGATAATCTAGAAATCAGGAGGACTTACAAGTGGATACAGCGTTTAATAAAAGGTAATTTGTTGGTGACATAGCATAGCAATTTACTTGCATAATGTAAGGGGAATTAATTCCCCAGTGAAACGCAAGAAAGTTGAAGCGCAAATTAGGCGGTTCCATGCAGACATAATGCTGCAGGAGGCCCACTTAAAAAAAGTGAATAGGGAAATACCTCGCTTTTAACAATATATGCAAGTTTACCAATCTAACGCCCCAGGGAAGACTGCAGAGGTGCTGGTAAGTCTTAAAGAAGCCCTTCAAGCAAAAGTCGAGCGAATAGAGGTTGACGAGCATGGCAGATATTTGTTCATGCTTGTTCATTTGGGACATGCCAGGATGACCCTAGGTACGATCTACGCACCCAATTTGGGACAGGAGTCATTCTTCAGGACAACGCTATCAAAACTAGAAAGATTTGCAGAGGGGGAAAATAGTGCTTACGGGAGATTTCAATATCGTTTGGAATCCAAATTTGGACAGTAGCGCGAGCAACAGACATAGTACCCTTTCAAAGTCCCTAAAGGAGAAATGTGCATATGTAGATGTTTGGCGATCAAAGAAGGGAAATGAGAGTGGTTATACTTTTTTTTTCCTACGTATATCGATCATTCGCTAGATTAGATTATGTGTGGAAGTGAATAAGGTGAATTTAGGGGCTATATCTATTTCAGATCACGCCCTGATGATCATTGAATTGAAAGGGATGAGACCACACGAACGGCTATGGGCATGGACATGCCCCCGAGACGTACTATTAAAACCAGTCTCTGTGGCATCGGTGGGTAGTAATATAGATGATTTTGTACAAACGAAAGCGAGGGGATGAAGATAGATGATCATTTTCTGCACAACGAGGGGATGACTGCAGAAGGGGCCTGGGAAGCATTTGAAGCAGTCATTATAAGAGAGATTATAGTGCTCTAAGCGCAAAAAGAAAAGTAAGGCCGGCATTGGAAATGGAATTAGAGACCCAATTGACAGAGGTTCAACAAGAGTTGGCGAAGGAAAAGAATAAAGAAGTGTCTAAGAAATGGAAAGGATTAAAAACACTGTTAGAAATGCTGTGGACGCAACAAGCGGAAAGGGCCATGCTGAATATTAGACAGTGATACTAGGTTGTTGGCCAGACAGATGATAAAGGCCTCTGCTAAACGTGTAATTAGGGGCATCAACTAGTGGATTCTGAATCTATATTGTATGCATTGGAAGTGTTTTACGGGGCCCTCTATAGGGTTGATGAACCGGACCCGGGGGCAGTGGACCAATATTTCAGTAGCCTCTCATTGCAGAAAATAACGGAACAGTAAAGGGATAGACTTGAGGAAGACATTACAGTGGAGGAAGTAGAGGCTACAATTAAAAGATTACCCACAAATAAAGCCCCGGGCCTGATGGATTCACTGCAAGTTTTTACCAGAAATGTTGTAAACGGCAGAGTCCTAAACCTGCACGTCTTTTTATTTCTGTCGGGAGGAACGGGCAAGTGACCCCTACTGTGGCTGAGGCGAACGTGGTTGTATTTGTGAAACCAAATAAAGATCCAACTGCGTGTGGGTCATACCGACCCATAGCTCTTTTGAATCTAGATGCTAAGATCTACACAGGTATTTTGGCTGCGAGGGTCACCCCTATTCTTCCGGACATAATTCCCACAGATCAATTTGGCTTTATTCAAGGAAGTCAAACGGGAGATAATACCAGGATACTGGTACATTTGATAGAGAAAACTAGCATCCACGAGATCCCTGCACTATTGATTTCGTTTGACGCAGAGAAAACCTTCGACGGGGTCGAGTGGCGGTTTCTATTTCTCGCTTTGGAGCGTATGTGTTTTGGCTCCAGCTTTATACGAATGATCCAGGTCAACTATGTGAATACTTCGATCCGGCTATCTAATCCCACGTATCAGAACACATCCGAATTACAAGAGAAGCGCGGCAGGGATGTCGTTATCCCCACTTTTATATGCCATATATTTTGAACTCTATTAGCAACAATTGGATACAATCAAAAGATAAGGTGCATACGGTTCGGGCGGAAGAATATAAAATAAGGGCATTCGCCGATGATATGATGATGTCCCTGACCGACCCGGAGAAATCTATTAAGGCTTTGATATAGGAATTAGCCAAGATGGAGAAAATAGCTGCGCCGAGAATAAATGTCCAAATCAGTAAGTAATGGGGATAGGGATGACGGAAGTCCAGAGACCGGATCTGGCCGGGTTTCACCTTTTAGGAGGGCGGGGGAATCCATAGGCTATTTGGGGATACGGATCACCGACTCCATAGCAACGCTATACGTAGCAAATGATCCATTATTAATAAGTAGAATAAAAGCAGATTTTGATAAGTAGGCCCCTTTGCTCATTTCATGGTTGGGAAAGATAGCAACACTAATAATGGTTACGCTACCCAGGCTTCTATATTACTTCCAAGTGCTCCCGGCATGGTTACCACAATCATTTTCTAGGACTGTCAATAGATAATATCACACTTTATTTGGCAAAATATACATCCGAGGGTTGCCCTGGAAACAATGATGGCATCCAAACAGAGAGGAGGATTGGGAATCCCTAATATTTCCAAATACTACAAAGCCTCTCAACTGCAGGTAATCAGGGATTGGTTGCCGGGAGAAATGTTGAAGTCCTGGGTAAAAATGGATAGGGCGGTAGCAGGGATTCCGCTGGAGGGAATGCTGTGGCTAGACAAACAGGATAGACCCCGAAGTGCTCTCTGAGCAGGGTACTATCAGTAACATGTGAAGTATGGGATCGTTTACTGAGGCAAGGACATCTTTGTACGTGCCCGTCCCTACTTACTGTGCTATTTATACATTTTCAGTTTTACCCAGGGATGGTACTGGGTTCATTTAAGAAATGGGAGGAAAAGGAATGCAGCAAAGCAGGTGATATGATCATAGAAGGGGAGGTAAGACCTTTTGAAGATTGTAAATTGTGTATAGGGCTGACGGAAAGGTACAGATATGAATACTACCAATTTCACCATTGGCTGAAGCAGCCTGATCTAAAGAAGCCTCCCAGAGGTCATCAACACCATATGAACCTTTTATCACCACTCATAAAGGAGATAAACAAATGGTGTCTAAACTGTATTCTATCTTAGTAGACTTGCAGCCGGCAATTAAGTGGCCTTATATTCAAAGATGGGGAAGAACCTTGGAGGAGAAGATTCGAGAATCATTTTGGGTGAATCATTGGGTTAATATACCAACGTTGAAGAGGTCCATCCAATTAAGGAAAGCTTGGTATAGAATAATGGTGCAATGGCACTACACTCACCATTTGTTTGCCAATACAGCACAGGAATGCTGGAAAGGATGTATGGGGAGGATGGATTGGAGTCACATTTGGAGGGACTGCCCTGAGTTGAAGGTATTTTGGGATGAAATCGTAAACCAGGTACAGTTGATGTTGCTGGGCTTTATAGGGTGTACTCCAAAGGCATGAATGTGTGGAATGTTTGATCCGGAAAAACAGTTCCCTTTGAACACTCAACGTAAAGCGGTATGGTATTGATAATAGCAGCTTGGCTAGTAATAGCAAAAATTTGGAAGCGTAAATCACCACCATCTATTATAGAATGGTTGCATAACGTGTGGGGAATTTTGGCGATGAGTGGGTTACTTATATATTGCAAGGGGGGGGTCAACAATTTTAGATCGGATTGGGGGCTGTTAATTGAATACTTGAGGGGTGATTTTATGTTACAATGGTGTCCTCAGAAAAATATTGGACATTCTGTAGAGGACGGGATGTTACTCAGTTATATGGACATGATCACAAGGAGGTACGATAAATCGGCAAGTCAAGGGGGAGGGGTCTGTGGGTTACAGTTTTTTCTGTGTTATCACCGGTTTGAGAAGTAACTGTAAAAGCCAATAAAGAAATAAGGAAATCCAACAAAAAGAGTTTACTTATAAACTGAGATTTTTTTATGAAAGAAGTGTGCCTGTTTTTTTGAATTATTATTATTTGAAACAGGTTGTGCAAGCTTGTCCAACATAAGCAATGTGCATGTGTTTATTCATATAGGTAGAACCCTCATTGTTATAAGTTGATAATATATTTGTAACAACAATAGACTACTAAAGCTAAAGTGCATATATGATCTTATAAATATTCTCGACCCTGATCGTATATAGTCCCTATTAGCACATAAATAGCCCCACTCATGTTTGTGTTTAGGCCATTTCTTACTGTATCAAGTCTGTGAATCCATTTTTGTTCTGTTTTCCTCAAGATCAAATCTCGATCGCCCCCTCTTGTGGGTGCTTCGATGGTTTGGATGATGAACCAGAACAGATCTGATGGTTTATGATTGAGTTTCGTAAAGTGTGACACTAAAGGTTTGTCTTCTACTTTATTCTTTACACAAGACCGCTGTTCACAGATGCGTTATCTTATTTTTCTTTTTGTCTTTCCAATATTAAATTATAGGGTCATTTTATAGCATAAAATAGCCCACTGGGTCTTGCAATTTGTGAAAGAGTTGAGGTGCAATGTACGTCTACAGTTTTTATGTATTTTGTTAGGGAACATACTGAGCATCCACCACATCTACAGGGGGCAGATCCCACAGTGTATTTTGTCTGGTTCCAGATTTCGTTGGCTTTTGAAGGTAAATCTTGGTTTTGCAGGTTGAAAATCGGTTTTGTGTGAGGGGTTTGTATGAGCTGCCAAATTTTTGAAATAAGTCTATTCAAATAATTGCTTACTGGGATTAAAGTTGTGACACACGTAAGTTTGTCTAGTTTTGTTCTGGCATATGGAGTCAGATGCTGTTGGTGTGGTGTGTGTCGAGCTCTTTTAAGTGCAGTCTCCACTATCCGGGAAAGACAACCGCGATCTTTCAAGCGTTTGGACAGATCTTTCCATGTTTTTTAAATACTGATGACTGGTACAATTCCTACGTATCCTAAACTGTCCCACTTGTAGATTATTTTTAAGACTTGCAGTGTGAAAGCTGTCATATTACAACAAAGCATTTTTGTCGGTCGATTTCCTAAATAATGTGGTGGTCAGGGTTTCCTCTATTCATTTATTCCCCCTCCCGGCTACGACAGAGGTTTCTGTGATGAGTTTTCTGGGCTGGCCGCCACACTTCTCCAGAAACATTCCAACTTGATTGTTATGGGTGATTTTAACCTTCCAATAAATGAAACTGGTAGCGTATTGGCCAAGCATTTCTCGCTTTCTATGTCTCATTAGGGTCTTCCTCAGCAGATCAACTATCCTACACATTGGCTTGGGAATACTCTCGACTTTATTTTTGCTCCCTCCGCAACTCTGACAGTTGCTCCAGCGATGCCCATTATCTGGTTTGACCATTTAGTGGTCCCTTTTTTCTATGCCTACTTAGTCTCGTCCGACTTTTGGTCCTCAACAGTTTGCTTTTAAACGAGGCTGGCATAGGTCTCTCTTCCAAATTTGACATCTTTGATTCTTGAGGACCTCAATAGGGCTAGTAGCTGCACTCTGGCCACTATCTCCCAGACTTTTACTTCTGTTGCTGGTAGCCTGGCCCGCACAAACGTTGCCCTTTAAGGACCTGTTGGTCGGAGCTGTGGTTTACCACTGAGATGAAAACTCTTAAACTTCGCCGGAGACGGGCAGAGAGGATATGGAGGCATGCCTACCTGCCTGAGCACCGTCTTTATTTATCGGTGTGCCACCCTTGAATATCAAAAAGCTATTGGGTGGCAAATTCAATTCTCCTTTACTGGTAGAATTGAACACGCTATAAATCAGCCCAGAGCTCTTTTTGAGGTTGTTCAATCACTTGCCGTGCAGGCTAAGCCCCTGCCTGGTATTTCTACTTTCCAGGAATTGTGTGACTCTCTTTCTCTCTTCTGTGATGAGAAGATAGCTAAGATTCGAGAAGACATTGTTTCCTCTCGGCCTTCTGTTTTTTCAAGCTGTCTTGTACCCCCCACCACTACCGCCAATCTGGTCTCCCACTGGTCCTTATTCCCAGTGTCCTCCAAGGAGGAAGTGTTAGCCACACTTAATGGCCTCAAATCGGCCTCCCCTCAGGACTCTGTTCTGCTATCTGTGCTAAAATAAATTTCTGGAGACATTGCGGTTCGACTCACTGAGGCTGTCCATGACTCCTTTGCCACAGGGATTATTCCAGACAACCTGAAACAGGCTCTTGTTATTCCCCTGCTGAAAAAACCTGGCCTAGATTTGGCAGTGCTGTCCAATTTCCGCCCCATTTCTTTACACCTGTGCATGAAGAAGCTGCTGGAATCCCTGGTATCTCCTCCGCTCAGCACATTTTTGGAATCTTCAATTTATTTTTGAGTCTTTTCAAACTGGGTTCCGTCCTGGTAGGAGCACAGAGTCGGTCCTGGTCTCTGTTGTGGAGGACATCACATGTCTGGTTGACCAGGGTGGGGTAGGCGCTCTGATTCTGCTTGACTTGTCAACAGCGTTTGACACTAAGGACCACCCCACCCTAATCTCCTAGTTTTCCCACGCTGCCCTCTCGGGGCAAGTATTGGCTTGGTTCTCCTCTTTTCTCACAGGACGTTCTCAGTCTGCCTCACTTTCACCATTCCACTCAGATGATTTCTCTCCTATGTGGTGTTCCTCAGGGTTCTTCCTTGTCCCCCTCTTCATTCAATCTATACATTCGACCTCTTCTGGCCATTATCCATGCTTTTGGCCTGCTATGCTATTCCTACGCTGATGACACCCAAATCATCGTGCGGTTGGATTTGACTTAATGTGAGTCGACGGGTCATTTGAAAGTGTTGGGTAGCCATTGGTGAGTGGATGGCGAGAAATTGGCTTAAACTTAATGCTGAAAAAACAGAGGTGTTGGTGGTGGGTACAGCTACCCCTTCTCTGTTTTGGACCCCAGAGTTTTGGCCGGAGCGTTTTGGCCCTTTTCCCCCGCCGGTCCCCTCAGTAAAAGATCTAGGTGTTAAAATTACGGCCTCTCTCTCTGGCTGACCAGATCTCTCTGGGCTGCCAAAGGGCCCACTTTAAGTTACAAACTCTCCGGAAATTCCTTCCTTGCATTCCTGCTAAGTTCCATGCCCCTGTTGTCTCCTCCTTAGTCATTAGAATATTGACTATTGTAATGCCCTCTACTTGGCCCTCCCTAAACATCTTCTGCGGCGTCTCCAGCGGCTGCAAAATGCAGCTGCTAGGGCTGTTCTTTGCCCCCCATGGGGTGCTCTGTGACCCCACTATTGCAGCATCTTAACTGGCTACCTGTGGAGCAACGTATTGGGTTCAAGGCCCTAAGCATAGTGCACAAGTCCTTTTATGCACGAGGGGCCGAATTCCTTCAGAGTAAATGTGGTTTGTATATACCATCTCGTCCTCTTTGTTCCCAAGATCTGAAGACCATACAGCCTCAGATGTTTAGGCTTGCCCGTATGGGGCGGCGTGCATTCTCCATGGCGGGTGCAAAGGCCTAGAACCAGCTCCCTTTCTCCCTGCCCAATATTGAATCCCATTCATTGTTTTGCTGAAAACTTAAAACCTTCTTGTTTTAGTTTTCATGCGGTTCAGACAATTCTCTCTCAGCCAAGTGCCAAGATGCCTCTGGGCTTATGCTGCGCTTTACAAGTTTCCTTAAGATAAGAGCATGATCTTTCAATCAGCAGATCTAAGAAAGGCACCTTGTTTAAATTGAAAGACATAGTGAAGTTAGTATAAGGGTCTTGTCCATTTAACCACAATAGGAAACTTTCTAGTTGGATTTTGCTACCCTTCCAAACCAAAAACATTGTCGATATTACGCCACAAATTGCAAATCGATGTGCTAAAAGGATTTTGTGTGCTATAAATTGACTTTTGTTCTAAGTAGTCCATATAGAGATTGGCTATGTCGGGGGGGAAAAAGGACCTTGTCTATTCCTGCCTCGTCTCCGAAAAGGGTTTGACTGTTGATTTGAGGGTACTATAGTTATTAGTGCAGGTGCACCATTATTTGTATCTGAATCGCTTCCAGTTGAACTGTTGAAAGTATTTGAGTTGTCCATGCAAGTCCGTTTGCACTTGTTTTTTCTTTTTTTTGTGTCAGCAAGTCTAAGTCGTTGGTCTGAAGGTTTATAATAGCACTGCTAGTGGAGGGAACCAAAAGAGATGGGAGGCTCAAAAGTCTTTGGAAATGTTCTTCGGAGAACGAAACAGTACTTCCATTTTAGCACAAAAAGCTACTTCAACAGATTTTAGCCAATGTTAATATAATGGAACCCTCCAACTCACTCAGGGGAGTGAAATGTCATAGTTGGATAAGACATGGTATCCCCTTTTTTCTTTTGTGGATACCCCATCAATTCCCCATGCCTTTATGGCATATTCTTCATTTCAGGATAACTATGACCCTGCGCTAACCAAAATAAATGTATTGAAGAATAAGCAATAACTTCAAATAAGTTGAAAAATCTTTATATAGTTCAACAATTTGTCAAACCTTGACATTCATATCGTCCCTAATGCAAACATATGTGATTTAAGATAGATTCAACACTCTTTGTCCAATAATTACAGATAACCTATTCATATACAATATATGTTTCAATCAACACACCTTATGTCCACCTATCATTAATTGCAACTCATTATTGCTTGGTCACAATATATATAAATAAGATACAAGAGATTTATATGTCAGCTGACACGTGTTTCGACTGAAGGTCTTTCTCAAGGCTGAGATATATCCTAATTGAGTTAAATTAATCAAAATTCAAAGGTGATTTCCTTATTACTTGGTCATCCATTATACAATTTCAACATATGATATCAGTCTTTTGAATTAAATCATATAGTAAAAGAAAAACAAGAGAGATGAAAACAGAGAGAGACAAAAGGCAAAGAAAAAACGTTTTGTTATGAGTGTTAACTGGTAAATCAATCCATATCGTCAGTTGACATAACGTCTTGCACCTAATAGTGTACATGCAAATTCTTGTGTCAGGCCTATTAGCAGACTTCATGAAACAACCACAATTCAATTCCACAACCCATATTAGTGTAAAAACTGCTCCAATTGGCCTTTCGATCATGCACATGTTATTGCTCTTTTGGCCTCTATTCAGTGCACATGCACTTTGTGCTATGTAATTTAATCATGGCTGTAATGTACCTTGTGCCAAGAATGTCATTCCATTAAGTACATTGTGATATATGCCTATTCACCAATGAGGGCTATTTTATTTAGTGGTGACACTTACCAATAGTGTCACTAAAGTCGCCCTAATGTTTTTGGCCTCAGTTTCGTCCACAGTAGACCATTCTTCTGCAATATATACATGGTTGCAAATTCATTAATGAACTATATGGTTCAAAATTACTAAAGGGAAAGGAATTTCATTGTCCAGATGCATGCTGATGCCTTTATCCTAAAACAAATTAGTTGTATGCCTTCATCGCACTTAAACAAGTTACTATTTTCATGTACTCATGGTACTTTAACTAAAATGCAAATAATAATAATGGGACCTGTTATATTCCTGTTGTGATACTTCCTCTAATCTTCAAGTCTATATTTCCATAATGGTACTTGTACATTAATATTTAAATATTATATAATTGTTCTCAATGATATTGACAATTATGTGTGATATAGTCATGATTAGCATTCATTTGTCTTACCAATCTTTCATTTTAAAGATCAATCCTGAAGTAGCCCAACCAGTTGGGCTTGCCGCATGTGTTTCATTGTGGGCGCCAATTTGTTTTTGTCTGTATTTATATGGCACGGTGATGTCACGCATTCTATGCGTGTGACGTCACTTCCTTAGTTAATATCAACAAAGGTGCCACGAACGTGATCCTGTGAGACTGTTATCCCCTAATCTTTTAAAAAATACCTATTTATGTGGAGAAAATTGATATTGCATTGGTTTATCCTAATTATTTTGATATGTGGTGAGTTGCAGTCAAAAGAGAATGTTATAAATAGGCTCCATTATTATCTTCATGAAATGGGGTTTGGCAGGAATCTAGGTTGTTACATTCCGCCTGCTATTACATATGCAGGGCTGATCGCCATTCCAAAACACATAGAATAATAATAATACATGAATCCTGATATAAAAGTCACATTCTTGTGCTGATTGCAAATTGAGATTATATCAATAAACGTTATCCTGTTGGCATCAGCTGTTCTCTCTGCAGATTCAATGATTTGATTATCACACAAGATACACTTTTCACCATGTTTCTGAGCCTTAACTCTTCCTTGACAATGGTCTTACATTTCTTTATTACTAGTACCTGCTGAACCATGTATCTATACATAATACAGTTGGCCTTACATTGTTAGGTAAGTTTCATTTGGCAAGTTTACAGGAACAGAATACACAGTAAATATAAGTCTATCAATGATCTAATAATTGTTAATGTTGCCATGAGAAAACTGTTCTTGCTTGGCAGAAGATCTACTTGTTCCAATAGATGTAAACATTTTTGATTATTTCCCTCTATTCATCTCTAGTACATGCTTGATGTCTGAAAGGTCGTCTTGAAATATCAAACCGATTTACCATTGCTCCCCGTTGCATTTGTTATCAGTATGCACATATCTTAGATGTTAAAGTAAATCATTGCTACCTTTACTCGTTAATGTGTCCACCATTGACCCGGATGCATATTTAATATCATAAATAGCATGTCAGTAGTACTATCCAAATTCTTCACAAGAAGACCTTCATCTCATGTTCAGTAATCCGACCCGTGGAACTACTATATAATCTGCAAATGCATCTAGCTTCCATTTGCCCGAGCATTAGTCTCTGATACCCTACTTGTTTATCACATTTGGCTCTTTGTAAACCTATACATCTTAAATCACCTTTGTTATCCATCTGATGGTACTCCTGCCAATGATTGGCCAATGGTGGTTTAGGGTCAGGGTTGGTAAGGCTTGATGAATGCTCTTTGATCCGTATTCTTAGTTGTCGTACCATGCTCCCAATATAGATTTTCTGACCAACATGTTATTGCGTATACGACATATTTAGTTTTGCAATTGATGAAGTCTTTGATGCATGATTCGATACCTGTTTTGCTCACAAATCGCACACTGTTGGGATGCGCATACCGACACATGCTATAGGTACCACATTTGTGGAATCCTTCAATTGTTCTTAAGCAATCACTGCAGCTAGGCCTTGGTTCTCTGGTCGTATTAAAGAATGATGGACTCTGTCTTGTCTTAATAGTTGGCGCTCTGGTATAAATGAACTTCAGTTTGTTGTCAATGTGTTTTTTCAAATTATTATCCATCTGCAGAAGATGCCAGTGCTTTTGTACTATTTTATGTAAGATTTACCTATCTCTGGAGTACATCGTTATGATATTCATAAGAGCGTCCAAGATGAGAAACCACTCGCACTCCACGCTTGGCCAATATAATTAGCAACAATTGTCCATGTATACAGTATCCCAAAGTCTTCAACCGATTGGTACTCCAGCTTGTCTGGTATGAGGTAAGCAAAAACAGCCAACACGTGTTTCGACTCTAAAGGATTTCTCAAGGCAATTGGTTATTTCTATAAGTTGCCAGATAAGTGGATTACATCGTTCTTTTGAAAATAGGAATTTGATGTTGTTGTAAGCAGTCGTCGCCTCATTGAGTCAGGCAAGTGGATTAGAGTGTTCTTTTGAAATGTGGTAGATAGTGTTACAGCAATTATCTCGCTTGTTGGAGTCAAAGGTTTTGAGTGAAGTGTCCTGTAAGGAATCGCTTCATGGATGCTCCTCGTGTCTGTAGTGGCATCAGGGTTACCACATACTACTCACCATGCAGCTGGCACACAACACCTTTTGCCCCCAGTGCAATTGGACACAGTTAATCCCTGTTCTAGTTATTCTGCCCATGTTCTTAGTTCCGTTATAAGCACGCTGTATGCATGTGGGTGAATGCCACCTTGCTCTGAATCTCTGCGTTAATAATTAGCATTCCTGCAAAAAAATCTGATCTTCGGTACAGTTCCTCCTTGCTCTATAAAATTTCCCTATAGGGATGTTGTCTATGGTTGAATATCTATGACAACTGCTAGCAAATAAAGTGGAATTAACTTCCGTCTCCTTATGGAAGGTTCTGGTTTCAAACTATATATGCAAATCTAAAAAATCAATAAATATCGGATCTGTATGGTCAGTCATTTCATAGCCAAATAAGTTGTTATTAAGAAATGTAACATATTCTTCAAACAATTGTTGTGTTCCATTCCAGACAATAATAAGGTCATCTATATATCTTCTCCATATGATGACCTTATTACTGTAATCGTTGTTACAGAGTGCATACACCCTTTCAAAGTGCCCCATAAAGAGGTTGGCAAGGGATGGGGCATATTTAGCCACCATTGCCAACCCTTTGGTCTGCTGATAGTACACATCATTAAAAAGAAAAACATTATGGTTCAAAGTGAAACTCAAATTCCTTAATCTGCTCAATATGTAAAGCATGAGAGGCCGAAAATTCCCTGTAAATGTAATCGATAGCTTTCATTGCATGTAAATGTTCCATGTATGTGTAAAGGGCCTTCACATCAGGTGTAGTTAATAGATAACCCGGCCGCCACTTTGTCATTGAGAAACTGGAACACTTGTGTGCTATCCTTAATGTATGAAGGTAGTTCCAGAACTTGTTGTTTGAATGCATTGTCAATATATTTAGACAGACCCTCAGTCGCCCAACCGATGCTGCTTACAATTGCGAATACACCTGGAAGTGTATGTTATATGAGGGAGGATCACATGGGGGCAGGCAACCCTCAGGGGAGTGACATATCATTGGACAAGACATGGAATCCTCTGTTTTCTTTTGAAGATACCCCATACATTCCCCATGACTTTATAGCATATTGTCATACCCTCTGCCACCTAGGAAGACTCCTGAAAACACCTTCCCATACTCTGCATACAACTGACTTGCCTTTCAATATCCCTGAGAACACTGTCCCATACTTTGCATACAAGTTATTAAGAACTGACTTGTATTTCCTTAAATGTAAAAGTTCTGTGATATAGGATGAGCCAAGTAATGAAGATCAATGCAGGCCAAGAGCACAAGCCGCGCTCTAGTTGTTGCAGGACGTTTCCTGATGCTAGGAGATTTAAACCAGTGAAAATGCTGACAAGCAGATGCTAGCTGGAGAACTTGCATCCGCTCAGTATCGACCGAGGGAATGCAGCGCTGCTACGAGGTGTCTGGAGCTAACCGGCTCACTGAAGAGGCAGAGGAGAGCTGGCAGAAGGGTATGGTATGCTGCGAGGATGCCAGAAGCAGGGAAAAGGCTCCAGAGCATTCACAGGTACCATGAGGCAGCCTCCACACCGCCAGAGCCTGGAGGGACACCGAACGGACAAGCAGGAACTGCGAGAGACACAGAAGCTACACCAGACTACTCTATAGAGGTGATATTAGCCCTGATGGTACTCCTAGCTCTCAGATAATGGTACCCAAAATCCTTAAAAGAATGATATTTGAAATTACTCGCTCCCATTTAACAGGTTTTCACTTGGAACAGCCAAGACGCAGGCACGAATATTAAGCTGTTTCTTATGGCTGGGAATCTATATTGCCAAAAGACAAGTTCTCAAATGCTCCCCTCCAGCTCCATTGCAACCTTTACCTATCATTAATGTATGCTTTTCCTGTATAGGCAGAGACCTTGTTGGGCCCCTTGAACCATCGAAATTGGGGAACCGATATATATTGGTAATTGTGGATTATGCAACTCAAAACACAGAAGCGTTCCCATTATGCAGTCATACGACCCAACAAATTCTCAAAAACCTGATCATATTTTTCTATGAGTTGGGTTCCTGAAGGAGATCCTAACGGACCAGGGAACTACATTCATGATTCGGTTAACGGCAGAAGTGAAGGAAATCCTGACCATTTAATCAACCTCAAACTGATGGATTAGTGGAATGATTCAATAAAACCATGAAGCATGTCCTAAAGGAATTAGTTGATTCAGATGGCAAAAACTGGGTAATCGCGACACCTTTGGCTATTTTTACCATCAGAAAATAGCACAATCCTCAACAGGATTTTCTCTGTTAGAATTATATGATATGATATGATTGGTTATTTATAACGCGCTTAACAGCCAGAGGTCTCTAAGCGCGGACCCGGGGATCGAACATGTGTTGCTGTGTGTCGTCTTGCTTCCAAGGCGAGCACGTTGCCCCTGAGCTATCCTCCCGAGACAATGGTAGAGAACCCACGAGATGTCCTTGACATGTTAAGGGAGACTTGGGAAGAACGGGAGAAAGCCATCCTGCCCATTTCCCAAAGAGTCCTGCGGTTAAAAGAATGTATGGCTGCTGTCAGAACAATGATTCAAACCCGCATGGTTAAGGCTCAAGATAACCAAAAGAGCTATCATAAGAAGAAAGCTTTACTCTGGTCCTTTTCTATTGGAAAAAAAGTTCTCGATCTTCTATCATCTGTGAATAAGATGTTGTCCAAGTGGCCCAGTGCTTATGAAGTGATAGAGCAGACAGGGACCTATTTATGATTATCAAATCTCCCAACCTGATAGAAGAATTAAGACCCATATCTATTACACAAATCTCCTCAAGGAGTGGAGAGAGACTCCCGTTGAGAACACTACAGTAGTATTAACAAGTCTACTAACCGAAGAATCGGAGAAAAACACCTTGATTTCTTCCCACCTATTCCAAAATCAGAAAGATCTGTTATAGTTGCTAGAACAGTTTTCTGATGCCTTTTATATCTGAGCGAGGAAGAGTAAAAGGGGTTTTTCAATACATCCGTGCACCCCCAGGGAAGGTGGTCCATTTAAAACCATTCTGAATCTCAGAGGCCAGTAAAGGAATAGTCATAGAGGAGGTGGAGAATATGCTAAGATCTAATATCGTTGAAACAACTGAGTCCTTGGTCCTCTCTGATAATACTTGTTGCCAAGCCAGATCAATCATGGAGGTTCTGTATTGACTTCCGAAAGGTGAACGCGTTATCCCAATTCGACAGTTATCCAATGTCCAGGATAGATGATCTAATTGATCGATTGGGGTCTGCTGCTTTCCTCTCCACGATTGATCTGACGAAAAGGTACTAGCAAGTACCCGTTAATCCAAAGGACAAGGAAAAAACAGCTTTCTCCACCCCTATTGGACTATTCCAGTTCAAAGTATTACCTTTTGGACTAAACAGGGCCCTTGCCACGTTTCAATGGTTAATGGACCAAATCCTCTGCCCTTACTCCTCTTTCTGTGGGGCTTATTTCGATGATATAATCATTCATAGTAAGACAAGGGAAGAACATCTACACCATCTATACTTAGTTACCAGAGCCTTGAGAAAATCCGGGCTCACAGCAAACCTCCAAAAATGCCACTTGGCACGATCTGCAGTCAGGTTTCTTGGATTATATGTTGTAATGGGCTGGTTCAACCCCAAAATGAGAAGGTGAAATCTGTCCAGGAAACTCCAATGCCCAGAACCAAGAAAGATCTAAGATCCTTTTTGGGTCTAGTGGGGTATTATAGACGATTCATCCCCAGTTATTCTTCCATCACGTCTTGCCTTACTGATAAACTTAAGAATGCAGAACCACAAAGGATAAAGTAGAGATGAAGACCAACTGTGCTTGGACAAGCTCAAGAAAAGTATGTGCAGTGAACCAGTCTTAAAGGTGGCAGATTTTGACAAAGAGTTCATTTTACAGACAGACGCTTCACATGTCGGGTTAGGGGCTGTCCTTTCACAAGATCACAATGGCATTGAAGACCCGATCATTTATATCAGTAGAAAACTATACCCCAGAGAAAGAATGATGCCACCATTGAGCTGGAGGCCTTAGCTATCAGGTGGGCATTGTCATACCTCAAATACCTCCTCACTGGCAGAACATTTATATTAATCACAGATCACTCTCCATTAACATGGGTGAGCCTCCACATGGACACCAATGCACGGGTCATGCGCTGCATCTCAGACCTGCAGCCCTATTGTTTGATGGTAGAACACTGAAAAGAAAGAACACGGAAATGTAGACTTCCTTTCCTGTTTCCCAATAGGTTCTGAGAGAACGAGCAGTATTAGGGGAAGGGTTTGTGATGAATCAATGGTGTTGTCACTCCCTTCCTAGCTGTAACCTCTGCCCATGTGGCCAGTGGACTGCAGCTGCTACTTGATCCCGGCCCTGGGGGTGGCTATATGAGGGAGGATCACATGGGCAGATGAAACCCTCAGGGGATTGACATGACATCATTGGATGAGACATGGTATCCCCCTTTTTCTTTTGAGGATGCGTCATCATTCCACATGCCTTTATGAGATATTTTCATACTACTGTGCATACAAGTCATCAAGAACTGACTTGCCTTTCAAGATCACTGAGAACACTGTCCCAGACTCTGCATACAAGTTATCAAGAACTGACTTTTATTTCCCTAAATGGGAAAATACTGTGATGAGGAAGATGAGCCGAGTAATGAAGATCAATGGAGGCTAAGAGCACAAACTCTGCTCTGTTTGTTGCAGGAAGATGCCTGATGCAGGAGATTTAAACCGGCAAACCAGCTGTCAAGCAGATGCTGGCTGTAGAACTCTGGTCTTCTCGGTATGGACCGAAGGACTGCAGCACTGGTATGCGGTCTGTGGAGCCAACCGGCTCACCGAAGAGGCAGAGGAGAGCTGGCAGAAGGGTACGATGTGCTGCGAGGATTCCTGAAGCAGGAAAAAGGCTCCAGAGCATTTGCATGTACCATGAGGCAGCCGCCACACCGCCCGAGCCTGGATGGATGCCGAACAGAGAGCCCGAGAGACATAGAAGCTACAGCACAGAGGTGGCGGAAGGGAATTGAATCCCGAAGAGTCGGCACAGGCATAACGCAGGAGAACCTGCATGTGCCATAAAGAGCCGGTGAGTCCACCCAAGGGAGGCAGGGACACCAGGGTGTATTGGCAACCCTGCCGAAAGCAAATAATGGTGAAGGCGATATATAAGAAAGAACAAGCTAGTGAAGGGCACTTAAAGAGACAGAGCGAAGTAAATGCAAGTCTGTCAAATTTGTAAGTGTATGCCATATATATATTATATGACAAAAGCCCTGGCCAAAGAATATACCTGGCATATTTCCATTGCAAGAGAAAAGCACTGGCAGGAGAGTATACCAGGCAGTTGCTGGTGTGTTCATGTGAAAAAGCCCTGGCAGTGAGCATACTAGGCAAGGACAAGTTGAACAGTGTGTATGAAAAACATCAATTCAGGAAGTCCTGAGAAGGATACATCGGGACTAGCAAAATGCTGTGTTAAAACATATTGAAAAGAAGTGGAAACCTGTCAGGAGTACACCATGTATCCTACGAAGATACAGACTAACAGCCAAGTTGTTTTGTGTATGAGTTGTGTAGGTGATCAAGAGAAACTTAAGGAACTCTTATTCTTGGAAATCTAAAACCTAGTGAAGAGAAATCCAGGGGAAGGGAACCACCCTCTGGAACAAAGAACTCTATTCTTGTGGAACTTTTGTGTTGGCATTACCCATTTCCTTTTTGAACATGTGTATACTACTCGAGTCCTAAGATGTTTTCCCTTTCACCTTTTGAGTTGATTTTTAGAATGTGAGGGCCAGAATAGTACTTTGGACACAGGGCGTTTGGCTTTGGACTGTCTGACATCCGACAGACCCTCAGTTTTGTTTGAGGTAGGGAAATGCCTCTTAGTCTAGGGACAGAGAGGCATATCTCAACCCTTTTTCTTTTGTCAATTAAGGTTTATGGCCAAAACCATTAACCTCCTTTGTCCATGTCTCATTCATGGCTCCTCACAGCACCTAGGAGACCCATTTAAAACCCATAATCCTTGCAGCGTTGCAGTGAATGGAACCAGTAACAGAGCATGGGAGAGGGTTGGGGGTGGTGCCACCCAACCCCTAAATCCTTCTAGATCCCTATACAACCTGCTTGCCACCCAGAAAGTAGTAACGTGTTATGTTGAAAACTTACAGAACTAACAAATAAAGATCCTGAAGTATTATTTTTTTTTAAAAACAAAAAATAGCATCCCTTTTATTAGTTTGGGTTATTAGGTGGCACTGAAAGAGCTACCTATAAAGCCAAAACTATTTTCATTAAAATAAGAGCTTTAACATGAGAGCTTGAAACAGGGGCTTTGGATGCAGGTTTGTTGTAATGCTTTTCAACGCAGGTTGGCATATGAGGATGGATATGTGTTGTTTGGCCTATGTGTCCCACCCATTTACGCCCATCTCCAAATTAAATTTCCTCCCATGTTCACCCATCTGTGGGAAAAACACACCCCTTTTTGCACTCTTTGACTGATTTTCTACTTTGTGGTGAAGTTGTCAGCCATGTTTACTTCCAACATGGAGGCCGCCATGTGTTCATGTTACAAAAATGTTATTTGACTAGATTGATGCTTTAAAAAATATTTACTACAGATTTAAATGTATGTTACACATTTTAACGTATTTTGTTTTTAAAATAAACAAGCTACTCTAATAGTTACGCTTTGTTTGAAAATGTCCACTACTTGCTTGTGGGTGTCTAGAGATTTCTGCTGTTCGTAACTGATTGGATGTGCTGTATGTTTATATGATTTTTATTTTTTTTCCGGCACAGTAGACATTTTTTCGCCCGCATTGAGAGTCTGGTTTAGCGCTTGTGTCCGGTGTCCTTGGTACTAGTGTAAGCATTTGTAATCCCCAGCGATCCCTGTGCTGTCGAGCTTGCGTTTTAAATAGTTAAGCTATTTAAAACAAAGCACAAGCTCCTGCCTTGGGGGCGGGCAGCGCCACTGTTTCTGCCTGGACTAGAGTGTACGAGGCTCACGCTCGTCCCCCAACATGCAGATTGCATGGTAGGAGCGTGTGTGATCCCAACATGGGGTACACTTGGGTCTGGACTGTCCCAGACGTAAAGCTGCAGACCATGTATACTCCGTGAGTCTGACATAGACATAGACTACGACTGCTGCTTGTTTCCTCTGCCAGACCTCGTTTTTATTTATTGATTATTCGGCGTTACCCAGGCTAAGTGCCACTGACCTGCTGGGAAGCTCTTCCAGGGAAATCGGCTTTCACTGCGGGCTGCCAAGTTCAAATGAGCTTGGGGAAAGCACCTATGCATCAAGCAATTCTTCCACTTTCCTGCCTAAAAACAAAATAGGTCTTGCCCTTTCGCCACCAGCAACCTTTTCCAGGCAGCATGAACACATATTTGCGGCAGCGGAAGAGCTTTTTATTTTTGACTCCGTAGGAGATGTCGCTCACACTTTGTTTTGCACTGTCAGATCTGCAGCCGCATTCCAGCATCTAATTCAAAGTGTGGCTGCCCCTTCATCAGCTCATAGCCCCAGGAAGCTGGGTTGCTAAAGTACTTGGAGCTACTATGCACCATTGAAATATCTGGTTTAGACCCCCGCCCCCACCACTGTAGCTATGCGAACAGTGCCCTTCGTTCTGCTGCCCATATAGGAGTGTTACTCGTGCAAATTGTCCCGTCACTTCAAAGCAAATACAGCCCGTCATCACGACGTAACCCAAGCAACGTGCAGTGAATGGAGGGTTGGAAGCAGAAGGGTCCGAATTCCCCGATCTACAGGAAAGCTGGCCAAGTGAAGGAGTCTAGCTGGTCACCTGAGATTTGGAGGGGGCCAAACGTAGCTATAGTCCTGCCTCTGATGCATGAGTCTGTAGGTGGTGGTAAGTCTGTCCTTGACAACGTTTTGAGAGAAAGGGAGGTCAACATCACAGGTTGCAGTGGCACCGTTTACTTGCCATGTCAGCTTCAGACTAATTGGTGCCTGACAAATTCATGGATTTCTGAGTTTTCTATGTCTCAAAGCGATATTGACAGTAGAGGGATATAGCCCTGCGTGACATGTCGGTATGTGTAATGTATAATAAAGACACCATTAAGCCATATATCGCTCGGCAGCATATCAACGTTTTGTAATTTAGGCGCTCATGCAATATATATCGTGTTACACGTTACAAAGGGCATCACCATACATGAAGCAGAGGTTTGTTTCGGTAATGTAACGAATTCTGCTTCTAGAAAGAGCTTATTCAACTGCACCATGTTCCGTATTTTACGGTATTTTGATTTGACGAGCATCGCTTGTGGGGGGCAAGGAAGTGCGGAATAGGGATATGGCCAGCACACCTAATTCTAGGTAATGTTATAGTTAGAGCAATAACTAGTATTTTTCAAGAGGGAGGAAATTCAATCAATTTAGGGTGCACGGGAGAAATAAGTGACTCTGACATAACAAGTCACACTCAAAAGTAACATATATAGGTGTCCAAAACCTGTGGACACTCCCGTCCCATGCACACTTCAGTCAGAACTGTTAAGGAAACTTTTATAGGATTCTAGGATACATAGAAATGAAAACAATACAAATGATAATATATAAAGCTCAATGTTCATTTTTTAAATATATTTTAATTTGTATTTTTTTCATTGTTTTTCTGATGGTGTTTTAAGAATGATATGATGCACGTATGAATGAAAAATGTGATTACCTTTTTATATGATTTGTAAATCAAATACTGACAGGATTCAGTATCTTTATAAAAGGTTGTTCACGAACTATGTATGCTAGAATCCTGTAACTGTTTCTTTGACAGTTCTGACTGAAGTTTACTTCAGTATAATAGGTGTGCACGGCCGGGCATGGAAGTGCTCACATGGAATGCGTTTGCAAAATGTCATTTGCATCTGAGCTTAGACCCGTGGGGTTCTAGGAGGGCATAGCGAGGGGGATCGTGTGCATGCGCTTAGGTAGCCTGTGTGCGGTTAGGCCTGGTTGGAATTGAGCGAATCTTGCCTGGGTAAGTTCTTTGAAGTCCTCATTCTGGGGATGGTAAACACGGGACGCATATGCAGGTAGACACGTTCAGCAGCTCCGGGCTCTCCCAGCCCAAACCGCTTCTCCCCATCCTGGTGTCTGGCGTATCTGCGTCCCTCTTTAACTCCTTTCACCTTTTTATCTTCCCACATGTCTTCATTTTGTAGATTGTTTCGTCCCTTCCCTCTCCTCTCCTAGTCAAGTGATGTATCCTGAGCCAGTGATGACAGGGAGCAGGAACCAGGCTGACTCAAGTTAGTGTAAAAGGAAACAGGCTTTATTCTTCTTGGTAACATAGCATAGTCATTAAAGGTAGGAGAGTAGGTAATACGCCTCTGCCCTGGTTCCTAGTCCATCTCCCAGTCCCAACTGTCACTCTCTCTCTAGAATCCCCAGGCCCCCCACACTCCAAGCTCCACTTAAACATTCTAGGAGGCCATTGCACATACTCAGCCATTCAATACAGTCATACCAGCCATTCATCACAGTCATACCAGGATACCACATCAAGCTTTTTCTGCTGCCTCTCTTCAAATCTTTTAACTTCTCTGTTTTCCTCCGTCCTCTTTTACCCCCTCGTTTTTTCACACTTTTAACCTTCCCTAATTCGTTCTAACTTTCCTCCTCCCTGCGGCACTTGCACATGCCCTTCACTGCAGCCTGGGTCAGCTGCTCTGCTTCACTCCGCTGTGCACCCTCTGCATGGGCTACAGCTCAAGAAATACGTATTTCCAGAGCGGTTCACATCTGGGGGCAAGAGGCCTGTGATAGGCCATCTGCATAAGTTGCTCTGCCAGCAGCAGTGCCTGACCACACCTTCCTCTTTCCAGAATCTCTCCTTCTCTCTGGCTGGGGTATGCAGTAACAGGTCATGGACTGGTGGACCAGCCTGGGAAACAGTATCTTAAGCAACAGTGAAATCTGCCAACTTTTGGGGACTAGCGAAGGAACGTTTAGGGGAGAAGAGAAGCACTTTAAAATTGAGTTGTTGTCTCTTGCTATGTATTATCATTAAAAAAAAAATAAGCCTGTCTCTTCTGTTTTAAAATGAATGTTCTCTGTTTCCCATGTTGACTTTTGGAAGACCCATTTTATCCCAATGCATTTCAAGGGCAAGCAATGTCTAGCCTCTAGAGGTTCGCCCCAGATCTCTCACAAAGATATTTTAACACACTGGTCTACAATCCACATATTAAGCGACTTGTACATTAACTACATATACTACTTTGTTATAAAATAGCAGCAGTCTTTTTGTTGCACTATTTCTAAAGGAATAACACGGTTTGAGTCTTCTTATAAGTTATGAGCAGTTATCTAACGCTATCTGAAAAGCGTACGTAGGGTATTGGTTATGATCATAGCTTGCAGTGCAATGGTGCAGTAGTGTGGCGGGAAAGTGGCAGTAACTGAATGACCTCCCCTTCTCGGCCATTTTACCTCCACCACCGTTTTCGTATTGAGACCCTAAAGTTTTTAAGCCCCTCTCTTGTCCATGGGCAGGACCTTTCATCTACTGCTTAGCAAGAAGCAGTTTGTTGCTAGGTCTGGAAAAGGGACTGTCGGCACTCAGGGCTAGCTAACCTTTTTCGTTGTAGCGCCTGAGCTTCTATACGGAGCTACAGCAAAAAGACCCGGGCTATAGCCCCATAAGCCCCCCCTAGCAACGCCTCTGAGTTTTGCTATTAAGCATGCCGTTCCAACGAAGCAGCTCACCCGTTTACCCAAAGAACAAGGACACCCAAGCATATTAGTGGGGATTTGGAATCGGAGTGGCACTGATTAAAACAAGCATGGCCAAGCCAACAGTTTTGGCTTCTGTACAGGTACTGCTCGCCTATGCCCAGGAAATTGTAACATTTTCCAGAATTTGCCATCTTATTGCCAGGTAGTAAGATTATGTTAGTGCCTTCCAAATGCCTATCCAATGCCTACACACAAAAGCCCAAACTGTTGGCTTTGCCGATGCTTGTTTTTAATAAGAATTTCAATCCTATAGAACAACGAGTCATTTAAAGAGATAGCGAAAGTCATTGGGCCTAACATAATAATGAAAAGGTCCAAGCAAAATAACCAACCTGAATGAATAGTGCATCATCCATCCGCAATAAAACAGATACCACATCCATCACCCATTCAATTACCAACTTTCACCTATATGCACATATTACAACACAGCATAAAGACAAAATAAGCGTAAGCTGTCCACTGAGGGAAGAATAGCTTCAGTTTTTCATATTTCCATCTTCCAGCCAAACACCACATACACACCAAGAACCCAACCGGTTTCGACGTATGTATCTCATTTGTCACGTCTTCATCAGGTGACCACAACTCATGGAAGCCAGATTGACTATGTCAACAGCGAATTATGGGGCCTTACTACGGGGGCTATGATTACCCTATAACACTCTCAACATTCATTTTAAACACCCCTTACTCCCGAAATCAAGGAGTCAGTAAAACAATTCCACCACGTTTACACGTGTACATTTTCTTACCTTGCGAGAGCCAACCAGCCACATCATGCCCACCACAGACGTCATTGGTTCAAGCGCGCATGCGTTATGAACACACTGTTTCTATGTCCACCAACATCAACACTGCAGACGGGTCCGAATTGGGAAGTTCAAAGAACAGATTTCTGTGGTGCGGGTAATTTCTGTGGAGTATCCACAGTATCGGGGGATTTGGAATGCTAATGCCGCTTCCCAGTGAGCCGTGACTTCACAGAGAAGCGAGCATTGGCATTCTGCATCTCACGCACTGGTGTATGCCCCCAGCCCAGTAAAAAAAGATGAGGCTTGAAAGGAATAGACTTGGAGAATAGCCAGCGGCGGCCTAGGATGCCCCGTATTATTGACTTTACTTACCATTATGCCAAAGCCCCTGATAAGTGCGAGCCTGCAGCAAACAAAAAACACAGTTGTTAGGTTTTCACGGAGCCATTAAAACGGGTCGGTCTAGTGGAAAACCAGTCCGGTGGCAATCCTGGGCCCCGGGGCCCGTTGCCCTGAAAGTGCAAGCAGGAACAGGTCACGCCTATGGGTTTAAGTGAGGGAAGCTGGGGCAGCTCGCGCATTCATGTTGACGAGCAGGCGGTGATGGCGACTCCCACGAACAGCGGCTTCTCCAAGCGGGTGCTGGTCACAGGCGGCGCTGGGTTCATGTAGGTAACTCGGCCAGTGTGTGTGTGGTGGGGAGGGGCGGTGGTCTACTCCAAATTGGACATGGCGGAGTTCTAATATGTTCTATCTCTCTGTCTAAACTCTAAAGTGCCACTTTCTGAGACCCCCGCACCTCCAGAAAAGGCTCCACTTGCAATTTCCAACATTAACACCTGGGTCTCTTCCATTCTTCTGTGTTGCTGTTCATTCCTTCTAAAATGACCTCTTCCAGGTTAGTCCCAGAGGCGCACATCATTTATCTAAAGCAGCCCCACTGGCACCCCTGGGCTTATGGGGCTGCAGCAAGGGGAGCCTACTTATGAATTTCCGGGGGGGGGGGGGGGCAAATACAGGAAGTGACATCACTGACAGTTATATGACTGCAAATTTGCATGTAGTCGCCAACTTGGTGCAACGGCGCGCGCGGGGAGGCTGGTGTTGGCACGCGCAGCGCAGAACAGTGGAAACATTGGCTAGCATGCACTGCATTTAGAAAGTCAAGAAAGAAGGAGATTTAAGCCTTCGAGTTGCATTCCAGTAAGACATCACTGCCCCTACTCCACCGCTCTATAATTGTCCAGCAACACAACTAGGATGGGAGAATTAAATGCTTGTTAAACAGAAGGTACAGCTGCAAGGTGGAGTACCACCACCACCACCCAAAAAAAATTCCCAATTCAAGGGAAACGAGAAGTAAAGACGTTTCCCGATTAAAAACTACCAAGCAAGACGTGTGTGGTGCCATAGTTCAGTAAAACATCAACAATTCAAACTTAAAATAGTGCTGCTGTAGATTGGCCAGCCACAAGTGACATTTGCTAAGATGTTACCTCTGGGTAACCAAATAGAGTTAGGGATGTAGCTTAATCTTAAACCTTTCGGTGGACACATCAGATGTGCTGCTGAAGTATAATGCAATCCTGGCTGAAGTATAACGCAATCAAGTGTGGTTTCAGACTTGGGGGGGAAGAGTGTTAACTGCTTTTAACATTGTAGTTTACCAGAAATTCTGGTAAAGTAGTGTACAATGTTAAAAAGCAGTTACCCAGGCTCACCCTGCACCCAGGTGATGTTTGGGACTGATGGAAGCACTCGAGTCTAAATGTTGTAGCCATGGTTGTCTCCACGTTTTAAAAACTCCCACTTTCCGGGTTTTCAACATTCATTTGAAACACCCCTTATTCAAAAAATGAAGGAGTCAGTAAAAAAGCCAATGCTGAAAAGCCTATTTTGCACAAGTAGTAAGACCCAAAGGGTAAGAGCGACTGTATAGCAGACCGTGCCAATGTAGGATACTCCAGGATTACGTTCAGTCAAAATTCACCCACTGCAATGTTCCTAAATTCAGATTGCAGAGTAGTGTCCGACTGAACCTCAATCTGCTCTTCCTGGGCATCAAATGGATGATGCACCACCTCCTCTGCCAGAAAAGTCTGCATCACCCAGTCATTAATGCCAGCATTTACTTCAGGGAAGTATTCATCAAAGCTGGACCTTAATGTTGCTAGGTGGCTTGGCCAGCTCCAACTGTTCTTTTGCAAATGTCTAGCTTCTTCTTGAAGGCAAATACTTTTTTATTCATTCTTTCCTCTGTGTTCCCATGTCCACAGGAATGCCCCCAAAGGTGGGATTGGGAGTTTCTGGGGTGGTGAGTTCTAGTGGTCTTAGCTTCCTTTATAAAATACACAAATCACATAGTATGTCAACCAGACAATGTATCATTGTGTACAGCTTAAAGGGGGCCACCTGACCCAAAGTAGCACACTAGGAGATGTATTTTGGAACAATCAGCATTGTAATCACGCCTCTAGTTTAGATTGTAAAGAGTGCTTGTGCTGCAATTACAAGCACCCAGTTAATAAAGTCCAGACTTAAAACACTTGATCAGCATTCAGTGAGTAAAATAATCTTACAAAAATAAAATGCAGCTTTGCATAAACTTAGAGAATTTTGGGATTATCAGGCACTGGCAAGCGGGCTCTGCTGTTGGTGTGGGAGAAGTGAGACTTGCAATGGCGACAAATGTAAGGTTAATAGCTGCGGTTTATCACAAGATGGCAGGCCAGCATAGATCTTAACCACTGAATGCCCACCGAACAGCTATAAACCCTTCTATGTCATCAAGAGGCTGATGTAGAGGAACCAGTGATAGAAAGCAATGAGATAATTATACTGTACCATATCCCATGGGAGGTGATGCCCCCCTAAGACTCAGTGAAGGCCCCTCCTGTCAAAAGGTTGAAAAGTCCTGCCGTCTCAGTCCCCACAGTCCTAACTTCTCCCCCGCTTAGTGTGGAAGCAGTCTGCGGCACACAGCTTGTAATGCAAATTGCACATTTTAAGCGTCAGGACAAAAAACAGAGAACTGAATACATTGCTGTGGTAAATGAGTTCTGACTGGCAACACTGGTAATACCGTATAGAGCCACATTATCGCACCGCCCAACTATGAGTTTGAGGGCAAAGTTGGAGGAAAATCCTCCAGCAAGAAGCTGGATGTATTTCCTCCACCATACCGCCCAAAATAGAACAATTTGAGATATTACCACCAGCAAAATTACTACCAGCAGAAATCCACCATGGATTCCTATGGACTCCAATTAATGGGGACTAACACTGCCTACCACCACTTGTAATCCGGCAGTAATACCGCCAGACCAAGTGGCAGTAATGGTAGTACAGTTTGGTGGTATCTCGGCAGATTTACAGGCCACACAGAGACATCACCTCTCTCCATGTTGTCTTTTATTGTAAAGTGGATTACCAGGTTTCAGACCTGTAAGATGCCCCTGTCTCCTCAGGTGACTCAGACCCCCACCATTCCATCCTACATAAACTTGATGCCCCCAGGCTGTTCTTCTAGTGTACTTTTATTCTACCCATGTAGATCCAGGAACGTCGTACTCCTGTTACTTTCATGGATTATTTTACTTCCTGTTCCTTAAAGCCAGGGGTCTTAAACATGTGGCTCTCCAGATGTTTTGGACTACGACTCCTATGATCCATCGCCATTGACTATGCTGGCTGGGGCTGATGAGCATTGTAGTCCAACACATCTGCAGAGCTAAAGGTTGAAGAACCCGGCGTCCAAGCAGAGGCCTGGAACTCCATACTGCCACAAGCACCTTATCATTTGACTCTGGCTCTGAAATAGAGACATTATGCCGGCCCTTTACTCACAAACACTGGTTGTTAATATTATACCTTGGAGCTGCACGCGTTAATAGCAGTAGTGCAAGAAACGTTCAGGACGGGCGGTAAAAATACTTCTGTGGGTCTTATGTGGCCTATGAGTTCACAGGGTTTGGTTGACCAGGGAATAGCACACGAGGCATGGAGTTTGGACAGGATGGCAGGTTAGCTGCTGGCAACCTTTTAGGTGGCAACCATAAACCCATGAAGAGGGAGCGGAGATGTGCAGTGCTTCTTTGCCCCCCTGATTCTCTGATTTGTCAGAGCTACATTTTCAAAGCCTCTCTCTGAATGGAGCATGAGTGCATTCATCTCTCAGTTTACTCACACAGTTATTGTTCTGTCTGCGTCTTTCATTTGTTATAAAACAGCACCCAAGGTTGGTGGCTCTGAGGGGGTAGGGAGCCTGGGAACGCTCCAAGGACAATGAACTGGCAGCCAGGGGGTTTTAGCAATGCGCTACTTTTGTAAACCAAAATGAACCCCCAAAAAATCTTTTTTGTGACTGCACCAGTAAATCATCAAGAATCGATGACTGGGAGAGGGGCTGCAGGAGAGCGATTTCCCCCTTATTTGTATGGTACAGTAGCACAGATAGGAGAAAGAGGTTGGTTGGCTCTCTACTTACATCTACCTGTTCAGTAGCACACCTGGGAGTGGGTAGTTGAACTGGCTTTGGGGTCCCCGTTTCTCTGTGATAGCATACTCTTGAGGGCATACTTTTTTTTTAAATGAACATTTAATTGCAAGTGCATGTGTATACCAAGTGCTTAATTTGTAAAACAGTAGGTGCCTGTGCCCAAATATGTTCTAGCACTTCTGTGACACTTGGGCAGTTCCACACCACTGCTGCCACCCAGGGTCAGACTGGGACAAGAAATGGGCCCGGTCACCCAAAAAAAAGTGGCCCACCCCTCGCCTCAAAAAAGTGGCCCACCCCTCGCCTCATGACACTTGACCTCTGATGATATCACCGGAAGTGATGTAATTTGACCCCACACCAAAGTGACATCCCGGGAAGCGATGAAACGCAACCTTTCACCCCTTGACAAAATAGGAAGTGGTATCAAATAGCATTGTTCCTAAGTAAACTCCACTATGAAAAATATGGTTATGATTTTACTGAGGTGATATACATTTCATACAAGAATGGATCACCATACGTATCATTAATATCTGTTTGTACAGATCCATATTGTCAAATTACTGTGACTCCAAGCAGACGTCCAAGGCCACATGATAATATGGCATTATATAGCACTTACCCTTAAGCTCTTTTTTATAGAACAAATATGCATACAATATCACCCAACCTGTGTTGGTACTCCTATCGACCCAAGAAGGATGAAAGGTTTTTGAAGAAAAAAAAATGAAAAATTAATTTGAAAACAATTTTTCCCAATTTCTTTTTTCAAACCTCCACAAGCATGGCCTGAAACCGTCCTTTACTCCCCAGGGACGATTTCGGCCCGGCCAGGGGCCAATCCGACCCTGCTGCCACCACCCATAGTGCGACAGAGGCCGGGCCTTTGTGGGGCCTCAGGCTCCATTAGGAGCCTATTCATGAAGACAAAAAAAAGCACACACCTTCTTTTGCCGCGATGACCATCATCACGGCAAAAGAAGGTGTGTGCTTTTTCTTTTGTCTTCATAAATAGGCTCCTAATGGAGCCTGAGACCTCACAAAGGCCCGGCCCCTGTCGCACTAAGCATGTGTGGCAGGGGCCGTGTATCGGGCTGCTGCTTGTTGATGAAGCAACAGCCCGATCCTTTCGTCAATTATCCTCTTTTTTAATTTTTTTCAAACTGTGGATGCACGCCCCCCTGGGCATGAGGCTGCGGCCCACCAGAGGGGCGCGCCCCACAGTTTGAATACTGCTGCGCCTAAGCCCTCCCCTCCAGGACCATACACCAATAGGAGTCCTAGAGGGGAGGGCTTAATCGCACATATTCGCGATTATACCCGAGCCGGAGAGAAGTGATGCAGTATCGATGGAAAGGGCCATCGATGCTGCATCACTTCTCTCCGGCCGAGGGTGGGGGGCGCTCGGGCCCCGGAGCCCCCCGTACTCGGCGCCCCTGGCTGCAGCCTTGTGATCTTGGGCAGACACTAACAATTCTGTGCTTTTGTGGTCTGTAAAAAGGCTTTGCTTTATCAAACGCATTGTGGATATTTAGCAATCTAGAAAGCCTGCTGTTCTTATAATTGACCACATGGCAAACCATTGCCATCCCTGCCGCAGTCGCTGTTCCACACGACATGGGTCGTTTTGGGCTGCGCACCCCTGGCATCCTCACATTTCTAAACGCCCACCTTTCACATCCCACAAACCAGTCCCTGGCATTTGCCATTCACCGTTTGAAGCCATCTAACGCTAATCTGTTCCGATTTTTTTAAAAAAAAAAAATGCTCAGTGTAAAAAAAAAAAACACTTTGTGCCCATTTCTTTCTTTGTACTTGAAATGCAAGCAAAAAACAGAAACGGGATAATGCGTGGAAGTATGCAGGCAAGTGTTGTTGGAGGCCCATCCCTCCCACCAATGCTCTCGAATTCCTCTTTAAAGCATCACCACGGGAAAACAGGTAAGGTGGAAAAGATTAGGCCGTAAGCTTTATTACAGAAACCATAACCATGATACATAACAAAAACGGAAAGAAAAATGTTTTAGGGGACCAGGTGAGTGGGGGCCCTGCTCCAACGTAGGGCCAACTTGGGGCTGATCCCTTTCGCCCTTTCAGCAGCTTAGGACGAACCATGCCCAGCGTTCCTGCTGTGCTCTTCCTATTTATTGTGCCCAGCATTGCTGCTGTACTCTTCCTATTTATTGTGCCCAGCGTTCCTGCTGTGCTCTTCCTATTTATTGTGCCCAACGTTCCTGCTGTTCTCTTCCTATTTATTGTGCCCAGCGTTCCTGCTGTGCTCTTCCATTTTATTGTGCCCAGCATTCCTGCTGCGCTCTTCCTATTTATTGTGCCCAGCGTTTCTGCTGTGCTCTTCCTATTTATTATGCCCAGCATTCCTGCTGCGCTCTTCCTATTTATTGTGCCCAGCGTTTCTGCTGTGCTCTTCCATTTTATTGTGCCCAGCGTTACTTCTGTGCTCTTATTTGCTGTGCCCAGCATCCCTGCTGTTCTATTTTTTGGTATTAATATACCTTTTATTTTTAGGTCAAATGCCCTTGCCAGTGTCACTGCTGTGCTCTTCTTTCGTTGTGCCAGGCCCAGCGTTCCTGCTGTGCTCTTTATATTTGCCAAGCGTATTGGCCTTGTTTTATCATTTTCCCCTCCCTGTAGCTTTGCTTGTGTAGTTTGCCCTTGTTGGTTGACTTTTATGTCATTTATCCGGTTGGGACGGCGGGTTTCTTTCGTGAGCAGTGTGTGTGCCTTGTGCTACGGTGCTACGGAGGAGGGAACTGTGGGGAGGCTCCTAAATCATTCTCTTCTTATGGGCCACACCGGCCCTGGGGGCACATTCGTGCCTCCTGTGCATTTCCTGATATGCCCCGGCCCCCAATTGGCCCCCAGGGTTGGCAGGCCTTTGGTCTTGCCGCCCAGACATTGGCAAACACTTTTCAAGTATTTGGTACCTGCACAAAGCCGGCCAAGGCCCCCATGAGTCTGTGGCTCTATTGTCATGAGCCACGTCATCTCCCTGCACACCACTGTGTGAAGGGAAGATGGGCCTTTTG
This sequence comes from Ambystoma mexicanum, assembly GCF_040938575.1. Lineage (NCBI taxonomy): Eukaryota > Metazoa > Chordata > Amphibia > Caudata > Ambystomatidae > Ambystoma > Ambystoma mexicanum. Next base: position 134,406,577 of record NC_090941.1, on the reverse strand, counting down.
CTGCCTGCAGCTCTTCCTTTCACCCCTTTTGTCCGGGGGGGGGGAGGAAACGGTTCCTGTACACATGGCCACCTCCCAGCTTATGTTCTTGGGACTTCCACGCCTGGGACCCAGGGTAATAAGCCTGGAAGTGGCATAGTGCAGGGATGTATACAAAATATAAGGGTACCTGTACAGCTACTGGTCCTTCAGCTAAGAATCGGAAACAAAAAACAATAATGGAACGTAGCAAAGAGGTTGAAAGAAAGCTAAAAGCACAACTATTTCACAAATAAATTGAATTTATTACAAAATAATGTTTTAAAATGCAACAGGCCTATTTCCAGTTGAAAAAAACCAACTGACATCCAATAATTCATTCCACCATTCATTCATATACTCAGAATCTCACATAGCACCCATATGTAGCCTAATTGCAAAGGTAATTAGCTCTATAAAAACCATATGACATGTACAATAAACTATTCTACAACACCCTTCCTGGTTACAAATGTGTCTCTATGTTAGAAAGCACAACCCGCTTGTCGACACGTGTTTAGGTTGGTTCAATGTGCTTCTGATGTCGCCCTCTATTAATCCGACCTTCTTCAGGACTATAGTTGGGGCTCAAGTGGTGCCTCACCCGTAACACAATTGCGTGGATGATGTCATCTACAACATTATAAAACAAACAATATAGCCTCATTAGAAAAGTCACTCCAACCTCTTAATACAGATCAGCACTTCTTAATTATGCGTATACTTCTTTCGTGCATATACAATATTTTGCTTACCTCCAGGATTAAATCATGGGTTTAATGTGAAACCATGGAATTGATCTTCAGTTCTCCAGTCATTAGACCAGTTCTCAGAAGAGCCTATTAGAACAAAGGCAGAGGGTGAACACAACTACCTCTCCTATACATACTTGGAATTCAATTCTGATTAACATATAATGTTAACTCCCCAAACAGCGGTAAAACAGTCTGTACTTACTAGTACACTTCCGACACGGATAGTCTGTTATCCCTGTAGCTGCCATTTTTCAAAAAGTCATGCACCGCAGGTCGTAATTGCATATCCCCTCTGTCCTCACAGGGATAGTCGGCGTGTTGCTGTGTTGCTATACATCCCATCTTCTAAACAGCATGATGGTAGAAAAAAAAACAGAATAGACAGGGAATGTGTCACTCAATGGGCACTCCATCCTCCATATTGTGACTCGCATCACCCTCTAGTGTGTGTCCCCATGCGAACTAACACACTTGGTGACAATATTATAGTGGCCGCCTCACCTATTATTATTCCGTTTAAAACCCATGTTAGGTATTCTGTCTAAATCATTTTGTATGATATTATATAAAGAAAGTCTACACTTACTTTCTTACAAAATTAGATGTATATTTCCATAAAAGCATGGCGTTCTCAATCCGTGGCTTCATACACCATTCTGTATGATCAAATATCACCTCTCCCTACCGGTTGCTGTACGCGATGCCCTCCTGCTTGCATTCACGTCATCTCGACTGTAAAGGAAAATGGGGGGAGTAGGTCAACTTGCGAGGATCCCTTCATAGTGCATATAACAAGTGAATGCACCTTCGTATATTGTACACCCACGGATTTCCAACGGGGCGACCCTCTGACTCCAAAACCAACCTATATTGTATGTGACGTGTGCTCACACACTTGCGCCTGAATATACAGAGACTGTTCCCCATATGTTGCGCTTCTCAATCAAAGTTTGGCTCATGCCATTAGCTCACAAAGGACCGTGTTGTAATAGAGACCAGTGATACACACATCTCTCCTGCACATATCCATCAAAAGTTGTAATTGTACAACAGACCAGAGCGGTGAAGAATACTTTCTTCCAATTAAATGCTGCGTTCCGCTTCCTTACCTGGCGTCTCCTGATGTAAACGTCTCATTCACGGAATTCCATTGAATGGGCGTCACGTATTCCGCCCTTACTTATCACACACCGACTGTTCATAGGCATAGAAACAGGACTAATCTCATCCTGCCCTCACACCACATGTGGATGTAACCCCATATGTCTTCCGTGGCCTTACAAATGACAGACCGAGGCACACATGTCTTGCATGAATATATAAACACTATTCCTTATCGGTCATCTTGTAGGTGCATGCAGCACCTAGGTACCAAGGTTCCTAGCGGCCATCTCGCACACAGGTGCTGTCTTGGAATTGTAGTTTCCAATCCCGATCTCTCATCAGTACCAGGCTACCTCAAAAATGACTCCGCCCACATCCTCTCATGCTGGTGGGTCATTGCATTCATAGTTGATGTGCACAGTGCTCAGGCAGTTGATTGTGGTCCATCATAGGAGATGATGGCAGGCTCTCTTGAATCATGTGGGGTCCTGAGGCAATCATCCAGGGTGGTAAAAGCCAGGTTATCGCGCACATATCAGCTTGTTCCACTTCACTGACCCGTTTAGACCTTGGCGTACTGTATCCAAGGCATAAATCAATTTTTGTTCCAGCCTATACAGCATGGTGGCTATGTCACCCCCCACGTGTTTGTGCTTTTATGGTTTGTAAAACAAAACACTTTACATCACGATCTGTGTGTCCAGCCCTTTCGTAGTGATCCACTAGAGGTTTATCTGGCACCTTACTCCGAATGCAAGATTGGTGCTCAGATATTTGTTGGTGGACTTGTCTTGCGGTTTTCCCCGCATATATCAAATTAGATGGGCAAGCAATGCCATCGACCACATTCTTTGTCAAGCAGTTCGTATGTTGTTTCAATTGCCTTCTCACCGCACCATGATCCAACTGGTGCCTAGTTTCGTGAATGGACATGCTGCACAATTGCCACATTTATAGTGTCCAGTTATCGGGGTAGACCCCACTGGTTCAATACTGTTTGATTTCTTTCAGTGTCCCTATATGTGTGGACTAGTTTCTGCCGGAGGTTGATGTTTCTGCTTAAATTCAAACATTGGCTTCTTGGCTAGATTCCCAGGATGTTTGACCAAATGCCAGTTTTTACTTATGCTTTTTTTGCTCATGTTACTTGTAGGATGAAAAGTGGTCACGCAGATAAGTCTATCATTCTTGGGCTTAACCCTAGGTGTAAGGCACACATGTAGGGTGTAGGGTGTTTGCTGCCCTTTTATAATTTTCTTTGACCATCTTTTTGGGGTAACCCCTTTCCATCAATCTTTCTTACAATTGAGTTGCATGAACTGCAAAATCTTCTTTTTTGGTGCAGTTCTGCGAATCCTTAAAAACTGTCCATATGGCAAATTCAATTTTAGACCCGCAGGATGGAAACTTGAATAGTGTAACAGAGAATTTTTATCGGTCGGTTTATTTAGAGTGTTGTATCTAGGCACCCTTCCTATTTGCGGATTGATAAATCCAAGAAATTAACTTGGTCCATGCTCCGTTCCATCGTGAATTTGATATGAGGGTCACATGTATTGACCCATTTCGAAAAAGTCCATCAAAGATGTCGCTGTCCCTCTCCATACTAAAACGCATCATCGATGTATCATTTCCATACAACCAGATGATCTTTTTAAAGCATTATCGATGCCCAGTATAAACCTATCTTCGAATGTGGCCATATAAAGATTTGCCACGTCTGGGGCAAATGTTGCACCCATACTGACCCCCTTCAGTTCTTTAAACAACTGTTGTTTAAAAAAGAAAAGGTTTTCGGTCATCGCCAGTCATGCACATTCTACAATGAAACTAGTCGGTGGAATGTGTTTTAAATCTCGCCGGTCTAAACAATTTGAACATCTAACCATTCCATTTGTGGAATGGATGTGTACAGCGACTCGACGGCCATAGTCACCAGTATGTCGCTTTGTTCAATTCTCATATCCTTGCTGATGCATATCATGTCATTCGTGTGCTGGCATTTCCAACACAAACTGTTTTAGAAAAAATTCTGTATACACAGACAAGGGCTGCAACAAGGAATCTATTGCCGAAACTATAGATCTCTCAGGCGGATTTTCTATGTTCTTGTGCCCTTTGGGCAAAATATAAAATGCTGCTTTTTTTGGATGGATTTTGCACAAGAATCCCCTTCCTCTTTACTCAACCATTTATCTTTGATTGCATGAATAATGAGGCTGGTAATTTCCTCCTCTAGTCTAGATGTTGGATCATAGTCTAATTTTTTATAGGATGATTCATCCGCCAGAAGCCATAGACATTCTTGATCATATTTGGTAGTTTCCATCACGACTATACTGCCTCCTTTGCCTGCCGGCTTAATTGTTATTTCATGTTTATCAACCACATTTTTAAGGCTCGATCTTTCTGCCTTAATCAGATTGTCTTGTTGATAGTTACTTTTCTTGATAGCCTCTTGCATTTGCTTTGTAACAATATTCTCAAATGTTAAAATAAAAATTGTAATACCCCCATCGGGAATGACAATGACCATTTTACTTGCAAAAAACAATTGTACACTAACTCCAAAAATGGGGAGCAAAATGCTTCCACTTCAAAATCTTATCTGGGCTGTTCAGGCTCTGTGTTATGACCTTGGGCCTCATGGGCGAGCACACCTCTGCATGCCTCAAGGGGGCCTGCTGATTCTGGTGTGTTCTCGAAATCCATTACAGTTAGTGGTTTCTGAGGATGCATCGGGGTGCTGTACACAGATGCTCTGCTCAATGACGACGTTATTTCACTTACTGTCTCTTTTATGGTTACTGCATTGCGTTGACAGAAACCGGTTTATAGTGACATTTTCGAATGCCATATTTTCGAAATGCCATTTTGTCGACACAAAATTGGTGGGAAAAAAATGTCACATGTTTTTTTTTATTTAGTAAATGGGGGGGGGTTCCCTCCCCCAACCCCCTGTTTTTTTTGGACACTTTTTTGTTAACGAAACTCAAATAAAACAAAATAAAAAAGAATACATTAGGAATTTCTTTTTTTTCAGAATGTTTTTTCAACAAAATGGAATTTCGAAAATGTTTTAAAAAATGTTACTGGATACCACGGAAACCAGTAGCCCGACCACCACTTTCTTTGATCCAAGCAAGCTGAGGCTACCTGACAGTTGGTTGCACCCAAGCCTCTTATCAGGGCCATCTAACCTACATGGGTGTCAAGAGGCAGGTGGCACTGGTAACCTGGGGACAAGGCTGGATGCATCAACCGCCTGCCTGGAACTCATAAAGTTCAACAAGCTGGGCCAGCGGTCGGCCTGAGCACAGGAGGTGACTGGCACCGGAGCTCTCAACCTGGCTGGTAAATGACTGCCTGTCAGGAGGCGGACCTGTGCTCAAGGCCGTAAAGGCTGGGTGGTGTAAGGAACTCATGGTGGCAACAGTAAAGACAGACGCAAGTGATCACAGTTCAAGGGTGTTTATTAAACTGTATAGGTAGATTGGAAAAACACCTAGTCTAAACCTAAATCTAAGATGGGAGCAAGCTTCACCCAACAAACAATAATATTACAGTCCTAGTGGTGTTTTATTCAATAAAAGGGCCTATACTAAGAAAATCTATTGCCAATCCTTCTGCTAATAACAAAAGAAATGTGGGATAATGTTAATAAGAAAGAAGGAAGTAGTCATAAATAGTATGCGGTAGTCAGGGTCCCCCTTCCCCGCGTTTAAAACACAGGATAACGTAGGATTCTGGAGCACAGCACACGCTTGCGCTTTCCCAGCACGAGCCAACAGTTCCGCTGTCAGCAATCAGGGCCTTTGGTGGGTAAGTCTCTTTTCTACAAAAAGTCTTTTGCCTCCGAGGACCTGATGTATTTAAAAAATAATAAACAAAAGTTATTTTCTGTATGCACAGCGGGTGACGACCTTTCACCCCTGGATCCTTCTCCTCCGGGCTCAGATCCACAAACATCAGGACCTTCGGTAGTTATGTTTTCTCGTTTCCGAGGGCCTGATAGGTTCAACGTACCACAACAAAATTTCAACAGTAATTTTCTGGTTGCATTTTGGGTGATGCTTCCTCACCCTGGGATTCCCCTCTTCCGGGGTCATACCCCTTCTCGAATGTCAGCCTACCTACGTCAGGTTTTATTATGGCTGGATACTGATTTTCCACCCCTGATTCCCCCTCTTCTGCGCTCAGACCCTTCTTGCTATTTAGCCTCCCTCAGCCGGGTTCACTACGGCTTCTCAAAACAATCTCTTCTGTGACATTCACAAATCTTAATGTCTTTTTAAACAGTTCACTGTGGATATCCCTCTGCCGGGTTCACCCTTGTCAACACACTATATATCGGGATTTTAGACTTCGCCCCTTGTTTATCGGCATCCCTCCTTTGGTTCACGCTTGCCAATTTTGTCAATCGCACATTTTCTCAATCAGTTCTTACGACACAGGATTCACTTCCCTTAGCTTCAAAATCATCTGTTGGTCAAAGACTTTTGACTGCACAGAGGATTTTCCTAGACCCCTCTATGACCACTTTGACCCCTTTTCTGCCTTTCCCAAGGCCTTCTGCTAATGGTAGTTTCAACAATCGGGTAATAGCCCAGAGTTTCCTGAGTGAGCACCCACTCCTCTGTTGCTGGTTTTCCCCCATTTGGTATCAACAGTTCTTTGTACTTTCACAGTTCAATTAGCCGTTTGCTACTTTCGTTCAACACAGTTCTGTTTCTTATCAGCTCTACCCTCAGCTCACCGGCTGTGATGAACCGCCTGGCTTTTCTTCTCTCTGGAGTCAAGGTTGGTACCACAGCTACAGGCGTCTCTCCCCGGCTTGGTTATCAGCGGAGGAGGGCCCTGTGTACCGTTGACATCTGCTGCAAGACACGCTGGCTATTGTTCGCGGTCTTACAATTGCTTCCGTTGCGGTTTCATCGCCCATGGTAGGAAAGGACAAGGTTGCCTCGCTCCTTGTCACCCTCTCGGTTAGCACTGTCTTTCTCTTCCTCTTGAACTGCTGTGCTGAGTTAGCATCTCGTTGTGTGGTCTGCCTTGCTTGTATTGTGCTCTTGTTCTCCACCTTTTATCCCTTTGGGGAGGGGAAAGGGGCATCAGGTGTGTGTGGTTCTGGTCAATTGTCTGACTTTGCCTGAGCCTTTTGTTGGGACATGTCAGGTAAATGGCTTGGGCGTTAGTCCGTCCTTCATGTTATGCGTAAGTGTTTGTGTCATAAAAGGGTAGAGTGCTTGAGTATCCTACATAGTAGGTTGGGACAAAGGTGTTATAAGAAGGGGGATACCGCGTCTCACCCGTCAGTGTCCCACCTCCACTCCCCGAGGACCCCCCATCCAGGTGATCCTCCCTCAGTCGTCCACCCGCAGGAACTGGATCCGATAGCGATGGCTGTGTCCTGGCCACCTGGATGGCAGAGCCCAGGGGACTAGCAAGTGAGACACCTTCAGGTTTCTCACAGTGGGCAGCCCAAGCCCAAAGAAGCAGTTGATAATGAGGCTGAGAGGTGGCACCATACTCCTCTGAGCTGCCAAGGGTTGGAGTCACCGTCAGCCATGAGATTAACAAGATATGTCTGGCTTGAGGAGGGGCTGGCAAGCTGTGGGAAGACGACGCACAGTACGGCGTGTACTAGCAAAAGACGACAATGTTGCCCCTTTCATCTGGACTATGCAAGCCATTGGTGGGTACACTGCTTGTGTAAGGAAGACGGGGAACGGTGAGCACAGCATAACTGGAATTGCATGTGAGCTAACCCTGGGACTGTATTGAATGTTGGCTTGAGTATTTTTTAACTGAAGACTACCAATAAATAGTTGCTCTACCTGGTTAGTGTGCAGTTGGGGGTTATGGGTGCTAAACCATCTCGGCCTTCTCAAGGGGAATAAAGATTGCTCAGCATGTAGAGTCTAGATCCCCCTAGTTCTTGGCCACTCCTGACAAGCCCGCCATCCCATCGAAGGATCTATTTTTAAGTTCTTTGTTGCATCAGGAACCAAACATTTCTTTAACGAAACAAGTTTTCTACTCTGATGTGTGATCTGGGAACAGAAGCTGTCTGCAATGTTAAAAAATTGCCGGAATTCGAGCCTGCTTCAGAAGGTGCCGAGGTTGCAGGGGATGAACTGTATGCCAAGGTGATGCAGGAACTTAAAACTCACTTCGGAAAACAGATGAACATTTTGTTAGAAAGGTACAAGTTCTTTGCTAGCTCATGACTAGCTCATGAACCTGAGGGTATTCTCCCTCCTAGACCCCTTGCATCCTCTGTGAAGGTGGCCAGGGAAAGGCCATGTCTATTGGATCCTGACCTTGAGGTGGAGAAGCGAGGGAGGATCACCTGTGTGGAGGGTCCTTGGGACCTAGGAGTGGGGTGCCCTTGGGCGTGACCTGGTATCCCCCTTTCTCTAGTGATGACCAACCCAGTCCTTTCCCAACCTTTATGGGCTTTTGTGAGCCAGCTCCCCTCCTTTCTCCACAACTGACACTTGACAGTACTGGGACGAAGAAGAGGCAATCAAGAGTAATGAAGACTACACCCTTTTTTGCATACACTCGTTCACCACTCTGCTCATAGCGGGCATCTTCCTTGACCCAGTGCCAATGAAGGTCGGGCATGCATCCTTCAGCGCCGCCGCGTGTGCATCCAAGAGCTCAAAAGCCGGTGTGTTTCAGGGACACAGGATTTACCAAGCAGCTCTGCAGGGGAGCGCAATGCCTTAAAGCAACTGTATCCGTAAACGCATTGTCCGTTTCGGTAAACTGCAAACGTGAGTTGATACAAACTGGCAAGCCATTGTTAAAGAGAATAGAAGGCTTAAGAAGATAAATAATATCCACAAACAAACTTTCCCATTGTGATTCAATTAAGGCTTTACACAAAAAGTGTTATGAACCTGAAAGGAAAGAAACGTTGTTCCAGCAACAGAAATGGTTTGAGCGTTTGCTAAATGAACTAAAGAAATGTTGGGAAACCTCTTAAGAGAAATATAAATGATTTCCCCAATGAACGCACGTTGTGAAGATTTGTTGAATTCAAGTTGCATAACAACTTAACTCAAATCTTTAACTCAAATATATTGTGGACTGAAGAGAGCCAAAAAGTTGTGTGTGTGTGGTGTACTGGGGCTCTGGTTGCGTGACCTGTAATGTGTGGACCATGCGGTCTAACAACTGCACCTAGACCAGAGAGTCCTGCATGGGGACGTAGAAGGACACTAAGCCACAACCTAATAAAACTGCTGCAGACGAGTGAAGGCTGGGGAAGAGGGAACCCTGAGATTGAAAAGGACCATATCTGTTGTCTTGAGATCAGAGTCTCATGACCCCTATTGTTTTGAACTATGTTACTTGAATCTTGAGGAAGAGAACCCAAAGAAGTGATTTTTTTTTTAACCATAAAATCCTGAACTTAAGAAAGGTGATCCAAAGACTTTTTCATGGAACTTTCTCGTGCTTTGGGAAGGGGAGCTGAAAATAAGCTGTGAGCCAGAAGAGCCAGAAGAGTTGTTGACTCTTGATATGTTGAACACTATTTCCTTGGATGTTGACATCCCTACACATTTGTTAATTGTAGTTTAGGGCAAGGATATTGGACACAAACGGACTTTTAAGTTGAGCTCTTTGACTCAGACTTTCCTTAGTTTCATTCAGGTAGGGAAACCCCACCTTAGCATAGGGCAAGTTAGGCCCTCAACCATCCTGACATTTCAGTTGATAAATATCTTTTGTTTAAACTTTCTGTGTCCTTCTTCATGGTGCCTTCACAGAGGCCAAACATCACTTCCTCAAAGAAGGATTAACTATTACAAGGTTCATGGAATTTCCACCTAAACATTTTTAAACAAATAAATGCTACAGAACAGAGGAGAGTTTTGTGACAAGGCATAAGAAGCAGGAGTCACACGGTTGGCATGTTTCAAGAAAGTGATTTATTAACACAAAATAAAGGCCTAACTCTCCCCAACATGTTTGGGATTCTACTACCTAAGAAACCATAACCTCAGGTGAACGTCATAGGAATGTCTGTATAATTAATATGCCTGTCCTCTGTACAAAACGTCTGGTATGACACTATCACTAGTAAATAGAAAATAATAAAATAGCACCCTTAGAAGGATGACTCCCTCCTCCTAGTAACAAAAGATTCTCTGCATGATGATAACAGTTCAAGTGTAAGGCGACCAATAGAATACCTCCCTTCTTCTGGTTAACACATCTCTTCTCAACAAGTTCAACCAGCACTTTTCATCAGAAGTTGCAACTCTTGCCACAATTCCTCCCAGGGTTATTGAGATTCCTTTCTTGCCCCCCTCTGACAAGTCAACCACTTTATAAACGTCACTAGGATGAGAGAGATTACTTCTGATGCACACTTCAATGATGCCTCCTTATGAGTACTGGGACGAGGGAGATTACTCCTGATGCACTCCTTATGAGTAACGGGACGAGCGAGATTACTCCTGATGCAACCTTCTGCACCAATCCCCCTACTGGGTCTCAGAGGGCCCCTGTTACCTTCTCACGGGGGCAGCCTTTTTTCGGTTCTTCCTGGGCTGTTGGTAGCGGTTGTTGCCTTCCTTTGCTCTTTGCCACTCTGCCCTGCTTCCATGGGGCAGCATTGTTGTGGGACCAGACTGAGGTCCCGCCACTGCCACGCTCCCTCCGGCTACTTCTTCAGTCGGCTTTTCCACCTTCTTTGCTCTGCTCCATAGACTGCTTCTCATGGATCTGCAGCTGTGACTTCTCTTGCCAGGTTCGAACTTCCCAAGGTTTTCCAGCTTCCTTGCAAGACTCTCCCTGATCCAAGTCATTTGTCAGTTTGTATAAGTGTTTGCTGGTTCCCCCCATCAGACTGTCAATGTCTGTCTTGTTTCCATGGAGTGATCTTTGTCTTCTCTGGGCATCTTCATCTCTGTATTTTGATGAGAGGCTATGGTAATGTTTCTCACTCTGCAGGACCTCCACCTCTCTGTACTCAGGGAGGTGCTAGTGCAACCATATAGTACCTTGGTGTAATAGGTAGTACTGTGAGGATGTGGCGAGGAGCATTGGGTGTAAGAGGAAAGGAGGTCGGGTAGGCCTTCTGGGGCCTGGGACCAAAATATCTCCAGTTTTCTCTTCTGAAGTATCTCCCTACTCGAGCTCTTCGGTCTTCCACCTCCAACTCGTTGAGGGTCAATCTTTTTTCCAAGCAAAGTGTTGGAGGCTGATCTCTCACGTCGGCCGGCGCCTCTCTCTGGAACAGCCTCCCTGCCTCTCTGAAACTTGAGCAGAACCATCTCCGGTTCCAGAAGCTGCTCAAGACTTTCCTCTTTGCTTCTGCCTACTCTCTTCCTCTCCCCTGCTGATCTCTCATCCAACACTGCACTGGATACCTGGCTACCCTATGAACGTCGGGCCCAGGTCCCTGCCCTCCCAGTTGCACACCTGCACTGGCGCTTGGCAACCCTGAACTTGGGGCTGTATCTGCAACCCCACAGTCCCCTTATCGGCACTTCCTAATCACCTGCTGTCTGCACTTAACCCTTGAACTGCCACCTGCTGGCCGCACTTCCTTTTCTTGTTTTGTTTGTGTTTTTTATTGATCCTATGTCCTGCACTTGCTCCCCCTCTCCTTGGCACCTCTCCCTCTTTCCTCTCCCTGGACTTATGCGATCTCAATCTCACTGGGCCTAGTAAGATTGTTGTTTTGTTCCCCCTTGTTCCCTTACCATGCCTTGTCGTGCTTTGAAACACTTGTGTATAGGCACGCTAAAAATAAAGTATCATATCATTTCATTCCTCTATCGCCTCATGCCATGGTTTGCCATCAGAGTCAACATTTATCCAGTGGTTGATGAAGCATTTGTTTAAGGGGATGGACAGGGTGTGCTGTTTCCAGGATGACACATTGATTTCGCAGATTGTGAGGGAGATCATGATGCCCTTGTGTACGAAGTACTTAAAATATTAGAGGGGGTGGGCTTCACAGTCAGAAGAGATCAGTGCAAGATTATGGTGTGACAGGTTTCCTATTTGGGTCATACATTAACCAGAGATGGCCTCCTTACATGTTCAGAGCTAGTTGACTCTATCCTTAAAGTTGAGCCCCCAACTTGTAAAGACTTTGTGCGCTCCATCCTTGCTCTTCTAGAATATTACTGAATTCTTTAAAGATTTTGCAAGCAAGGTGTGGGTTCTTCGTGAGATACAAACAAGATGTCAACATTTACTCGCACAAGGAGGCGGACATCTCCTTTCGATCCCTGAAAGTAGAGATTGCAACAAAAAAAAACACGTTGTGTGGGCTCAACCCGGTAGCCAAAACCTTTCTGATGGTTGATGTGTATTCTCCGGGCCATGACGCTGTTTTGAGTTAAATGTTAGAAGGAACGGAGGTCCCAATTGTATTTGCTACTGGGGCACTGGGTGCGAGTGAACGGAAATCCTCAATGATGGAGAAGGAGGTGTTGGTGTACTATTGGGCATCAAAACATTTTAGAACCTATATTTGTAGCATTCTGTACATTTTATAAGGATGGATCACAAGCCATTACAACATCTTCTGTTTACGAAGGGGTCAGGCTTAGCCACTCCTCGCATTGCAAGGTGCTTCTCTTCCATGCAGGAATACAACGTTTTGGTCCTGTATGTGCCAGGAAAAGCAAATCCTGTGGCTGATTGCTTGTGTAGGTCTCCCGACATAGAGGCGGAATTCACAGAGGAAGGCATGGAAGAGTGGTTAGCAAGTGTTTGTGATATTGTCCACATTTGTGGAAAAGTATTTATTGATGGAATCTGTGCAGAGGGATAGCAAATTGGTGGAGGTCATGACTTGCATGGTTCAGGGATGGCAAAGGAGTCATCCAGGTTGTCTTCATTCTTCTAGGTCAAAGATGAATTGAGAAAGTGCGAGTTTGGTCTGTTCCGTGGAGAACGTTTAGTACTGCCCCAAGAGTTGTGGATTTGGTGCACAAAGGACATTTAGGCCAAGCGCAGGTTGAGATCTTTTGGTGGCCTAGGATAGAAGGGATGGTGTAAGAATGCACATGTTTGTATCAGGCATGTGCCCTCAATGATAACTTGCTCAAAACAGGTGACCAGAGGATACCTCCAGTGGAGGTCCCGGATCGAGTGTGGGAGAAATTAGCAATATACTTAGTCGCTCTGCCAGCCAAAATCTATATTTCAGCAAGTTGGCCAAGTGCTTGTGAATTATGCCACAGAGTGGTTTGAAATCTGGCTTGTGGACAGTATTACAACAGAAAAGGTCATCCAATGTTTTGCAAGGGAACCCTATGCTAAGTTTATATTGTCAGACAGTGGTGAGCAACATGTGTCCAGGCAGATGCCGAGTTACCTGAAGGAAAATGGGATTACGATTGACAGGGCGACCTTGCATTGACAGGACGACCTTGCATAACACAATAGCATACAAGTTTGCAGAGTAGGTCCGCTATCTAAGTAAGGAAAACCTAGGTAGCCAGTTAGTTGCAATTAAAGAAAGTGCTGCAGCATAGGATGGTGGCATACTGCGATAAACCATACATAGCAACTGTAGGTTCTCTGTTTGTTAGGATGAGATTGATGTGATCCTGTTCCGAAATATTTCCTCATTGGATGCCGGAGGTGAATCGGGGCAAGGTTTAGTCTTCTGGTTTAGGAACGAGTGAAACGCCACATGGTCATATGCAAAATAACTCTCACAAAGCCCTCCACAGGGTGTCCGGAAATGTGTGCGCTGTGAGTGTTGGTGATCTGAGTAGATTGGGGAAACATTGAGGGTGCCGAAGGGTTGTTCTGTACTCCTCAGACCCATCAAAGTGCTTGGGGTGGGGAGACCTTACTGAGGGTAGGAAGAAGCAGAGAAAGAGCCAGATGGTGGTTGTACGGGGCCTGGGCTGCCCAGAGAACAGGCGCGAGTGTGCATTGTTCCATGGCCATCAAAAGTTGTTGGCTGAGGAGGAATGGTGGAAAAGGGGTCAGGGCATGCAAGATGGACAGAATGAGGTAACTTGGTTGGGGAAGGTAACCATTGTTGGTGAGGAAGGGGGTGGGCCCTTGCGTGAGAGTGAATATGGAGGCACAGCTTCGCATGTAACAGTGCTTCGATGGGACTTGACCTGTACGACCAAAATGGCGGCTCGCTTTGATGACTGTTTCGTAATTAACATCATCCAGTGGTATCTTTTATGTACGTTCGGATGTTGCAGATGATTACATTTACAATTTATGTGCGCATATTTGTTTCCCCCAGTTATTTCCTCCAATTGTCACCCTTTCTTTCATATGTCACCTGGCGAGAGAGGGGCATATGTGTTGTGACTATGCGACTCGTGGGTCTGCATGCCTCACAAGAGCTCCGTTAGGGTGATTTCTGAGGCCGTGCCAGAGTGCTGTGCAGTAACGCTCTGCTTATTAAAGACATAACTTCGTTTAACGTTTCTTTTCTGGCTACTTCACTCCATTGCTGTTTGAATGTTTTCTCAATCCATGAATACAAACATTTATTGATATTGATTTTCACCCTCTTCAGTATATATTGAGGTTCTCACGTCACACCCAATTTGAGTATCTGCCAGAACAATGGTTAGAACAGTCACATCTGTAACCCTGCTGTCAGTGGTAAACCCCTCCCCCCATATGATCAGCTTTTTCTTGCAGTCGCATGTTGCAGATCACTGTCAAATGGAACTTCTTTTATTATTATTATTTTTTTTTTTTAAGCACTGTGGGTTTCTCGTCTGCCAAAATGAAATGTGTTTAGATTTCCAAAATGAGACTTATTCAACCCATTGTTGCCTACAGCTGACTCCTGCCCATAGGCAAAAAATCAAGCAACTCGGGCTTCTGCTATTGCACTAATCTCCGTGTGCTTTTTATGTGAATGAAAAATCAATATTGTATTACAAACTACCTGTATATTTTAGTGCATACATGGCATCATTTCCCCACATGCACATGGAATTTCTATGTCCTTCGGTCACATTAAAGCCCTCTGCCTTTTTATGCCTGTGGGGCAATGATGACTTCACCCCCCCCCCAGCAAAAATATCCCATATTCACCTAGAAGTTCACATTCCTTATTACCTGTTTGCTTAACATTGGTGCTCATTATGCCACAGTTCCTTAGCTCTGCAACCCATCCACCTTGTTGTGTGTGCTGTTGCCTCTTGGGCTGCTTAAGTCTCTAAGGAAGCCTGCAGGACATCTTCTGAGAGGTCATTCTACAAGCTCAATATCAAAGGTGTTTTGTATAGTGCACAGCTGCCATTTGTATAGTTTTACAGAACTGGATCTTGGTCCGACAAGCTATTTTCTACACAGCTCAGTTGGCTGATCGACCAGAGTCTGATATCTGAATGCATAATGCCCTGGATGCTGATTGCCTTTATGTGGTGACTTTCAGTTGGATGGCGAAAGTTGACAGATGTGAACTTGAAATCTTTGAGATCGGGAGGTTGATGGGACCCGCCCAAACATGATAATCAAATGATATTCGTGCAACATAGCACTGGATGCCCATCAAGTCCATTTTTGCCTAAGATGGGTCCACAGCATTTGAATCTTTTGATCATTTAAAAATTGTCGATGTTTTTTCTCCATCATCTTGTCTGATGAAGAGTGTTTAACCAAAACCTTGTGGAATATTTGCGGACGCAATTGGTATGACTGAAAATCAACGTTACGTGATCTGTACATCTGATAAGTGTCGAAAAGACTATGGCCTTTAAGCATACGAAATTAAAAGAATTAATTCAAACTATGTGCGTCAGAACCAAGAATTAAAACTTTTGTTAACGAGTGGATTGTCATTGTGCTTACGAACTTATATATGAGGATGTGACATTTTTTGTGAAACTTTGTAAGAGTAATAATATGCGCCTTGATAATGAGAAAACCAAGTTGTTGATCTTTGGCAAAGCATGCGAGCGTGTTTTGGTATGACAGTCAATAAAAATATACTCGTACACAGACCATATTGAAGCATTAGATCACGCACCAGAAGGCATATAATGTGGACTTCTGCCGTGGTTAGAGCCTGGATTCCCAATTTTCTGATTGTCTGAAGAGAATAAAACATACTCTAATAAAACATTTGAGCTCGCACCAGACGGCTCTCGTGTGCATTAGGGGAGTGTTGCCCATGGTGGTGGTCGCGAACTGAAGCAAAGGGCTACTAACGAGGGCAAAGATCACCTAGCACATAGTAGAGCCTGATGGTAAGGGCTTTCACTTTATAAGAACTTGCACACAGGAAAAAAAGAGCTGCCTTACCTTGGATTTTAGACCTCTGTAAAGTGACACAT
This sequence comes from Ambystoma mexicanum, assembly GCF_040938575.1. Classification (NCBI taxonomy): domain Eukaryota; kingdom Metazoa; phylum Chordata; class Amphibia; order Caudata; family Ambystomatidae; genus Ambystoma; species Ambystoma mexicanum. Next base: position 134,390,397 of record NC_090941.1, on the reverse strand, counting down.
TCCTTGCCATTTGACATCACATGGGGCACATTCAACGTATTGAAGAGTGAATTTTGTCCTGATGAAGGCCATGCATATGGAATAGAGGGCCGTGACTGGGTGGACGTATCCTCCAACTAGGCCGAGACAGAAAGTATCAACAGTACGGCATAGCTTGACCTTTCAGTGCCAAATGTTATCACAGAGAAGGTGACCTTAATACATGTCACAGTCGACATCCCTCGAGCTGATGTTAGGATTCGAGAAGGAAAATAAAAAAATCGCAATTGTTGTGACTAAGAAAAGTGGGGTACTGACCCATTGCATATTATTTTCCAAATTGAAAGATACAAATGTGTTTAATTTCAGATATTGATGATCATTGTGGATCTTATATTTGATTGCACTAGAGCACTTTACTAACCCATTAAGTGCACAATGGTTCGTTGTTTTAACAAAGTTTTGAATGTTTTCTAAGGAATAAATGTTTTTTATTGACAGTCATGACCCCGGACGTTTAGTTATGTCTTGAGAAGAATGAGCTAAAATGTTCCTCATGGCTGCTTTTTGAGATACGCCGACATGTTTTTACTTTGGTGCCCACACGTTCGTACATCATTATATTCATGCATATGTAATGGAACATAATTGCCGGCACCATGAAAACACAGAAAAAAATAGGCTCAAAAACATGGACGGGGTCGCCCCCGGTACTAAAATAAAAACGTTGATATTTGCACTATTACAAAAAATGTCAACAGCCTACCAACTGATGAAAAGAAATGGACCCTATGGTATAATAGATTGATCGATATTCTGTTTAAAAAAACACCCATCATTTTACACCATTCACATTTCTGTCTCATCTGAGTCTTTTTAGTCTAATCAGCATAGGTCGCGTTCAGTGGACTGCTCGCAACACATTTTCAATGAGAATATATATTTGAGATGTGCTTCCAAATGTGATCAACTGGAGGACCTTTAATGTCGTTGCATGTGAATAAACGCACTAGATCTTTTTCCATAGCGTGGTTGTTTATCATTTATTTTTTATTTTTTTTGCAGAGCTTCACACGTGGTCATCGCTTTTGTAAAGAAATATCCTGATTATCTTGTTATAAATCTTGATAAGGTAGGTTTTTATGGAGCAAGCAATGTTTACCTACTTTAATTCATAATCGTACGAGTATCTGCATGTTGACATTCAGAATGCTAACATGTTCTGCATGTTGCCAGTGCGTAAATTAATCAAACGTTTCTCACGTTACACTGTCATCTATTATTCCACATGATTATCCACTTATATAGCATTTGATGTTTGTTTGTTTATTGTTTTTATATGGCGCACCAAACCCGAGGGTAACTGGGCGCAAGCAGTACAAGGAGACTTTAGGCTTGATGAGTTACAGTCATAGAATTACAGTCATAGAATTACAGGTCACAGGTTACCGGCAAGCAGTTAAGGATATATACAATACATTACAATATATACATTTACATTACGGAAAGCAATATGAGGTGAAGTTTCAGTTGCCAACTTATATGGTGGCAGATACCGGCTTAATCTGTTGTTTGACACTAAATTGTTGGGTGTCATTGGTTCTAATCCATTTCTGTATGTTTCGTCTGAAACTCGGGTAGGTTTGATCAGCCCGGAGTGAGTAGGGGAGTGAGTTCCATGTTTGGGCTGCCATGAATGGGAAGCTTCTGCGGCCAGATTTGGCCAGGTTGAAACGCGGTACACTAAGTTAGCAAGAATTGGAGGATCTAGTCAGGCGATTAGTAGTTTTCTTGGCTATCCGGTCGGAGAGGTACTGTGGTGCGGCATTGTTGAGGCGTGTGTGGGTCAGGGAAGTTGTTTTTAGCATAATTCTGTCTTTAATTAGCTCTTCATTAGCTGTAATTAATCCATACCAAACTTTGTAAAGAAGAAACTTTACTAAACATTTAATTGTTGCAATGCCAACGTTTGGGGACATTAGTACAAGTGTTCAAATCTTAATGGGGACTAATTAATTAAACGTTTATAACTTGTTTAATACTAGAGACCAGTCTCCAAGCGCAGGACTGGGATTCAAACCTGTGTTGTCCTGCGTTGCCTTGCTTTCAAGCCAAGCTCGTTGCCCCTGAGCTATCCTCCTGGCACTATGCGAGGCTAGGCTAACATATTGCTTTTTGAAAGTTGCCATCTACTGGGGGACTTTGGTTATGAGTTAAAAACAAATGCCAAATTGTACAAGATTGTATAGGCAATCAGAGATCACTAGCAACTAATAACGGTTTGTGATCTGGTGGAAATTGATATAGTCATTATGTAGAATAGCACCAAAAAGTGTTTTGGAATGGAAGCAGTACATATGTGTAAATCAAACCGAGGAGCAAAGAGGAGCTTCAAAGTTCAAGCATGCTGCAGACCTCAATTAAAGGGAGAAATTGATAATTGGAAAGTATGATGGAAGAACGTTCTAAACAAATCTATGTGATCACTTCGCCGATGAAAATGTCGATGCCAATTGCGGCGCAGTAATCGAATACATCACTTTACCCACCTCCCTCACCCCGCATACCCCTACCCGACCCTCTACCCCCACCCCACTTACCTTCAAAGTCGCAGTGACTGCGGGGGTGCACAAATGAGGTCGACATAATAGTACATTTCCTTCTAAACCTGCACAGTTGTCCGAATTGGCCAGTAACTCAAATTGAATCCTGAAGGGGAACTTTGGATTCCTTTTTTTTATGTGTGGCCCAGAATGTTTTTAGAGGCTTGCAGGGGTTAATAGCTATCCCTCATTTTGGAGTGTGACCTTTGAAATTAAAATAGTGGCTAAAACATGTTTTCATTTTTAAATCCCTTACAAGTGACATTGAAGTCAATATGTGTAAGGCTTAAACCTTTAAATAACACAAATCTATTTTTCAAAGTAAACACACATTATTTGCCTAATTCACAAACATTTGCCTTGGAGCAAATGAGATTCCAGAGAGCATCTCATTTTTGCACCTGCCATCTTGTATCTGATTCACAAAGCATAAAACTGGAGAATCCCCAGAGATGCCTGGGACAATTCTGAGTTCCTCACAAGCAAGTCTTTGTGAATCCCATTTGTAAAGCTTAAACTCAAAGATGTTTAAGACTTCTCCAGATTTACTCCAGTTTTAGACTTTGTGATTTTGGTATGCGGTAGTAGGTGTCATTCTCTGATGCTTCTGTGCATCCCCTAATTTGCTCCAGTTCAAACGTTTGAGTCCGGCCCTTTATGAGAAAAAAATGAAATTTCAATAGATTGCCTTGCCTTATTAATTCAGAAGTTAAGATCCATGACGTGTTTAGATTCAGACATTGCAAACGTGAGTGATACCTTTCTCTAGAAATTGATACAAATAAAACAAACCTGCACTTCAGTGGTAAATTGCACATCTGTTTTTGGGATCAATCTGTCAGTAAAATAAAATTGCTCCAAAATCACTGTTATTCCTATACACATAGTATTTCAACGCACTTCAGACCAGGGGGCCGTTGTCTTTTTTTTCAATTTTTTTTAAATCCCTTTATTATTTCAGAACAAATCAAGCAAAAGAAAGGTAACATCAACATATCCATTACATCAGGGATTTGCACTCAAATTGTAAAATACATATGTTTGCTAAGCAATCAAACATAACCGTTTTAAGATTCATACAATTAAGACCTTAATAAACTACTACAAACCTCTATTCCACAGTAAAATTTCAAATATCCAACTACAATAGACAATACAACATCAACAAACACAACACCATATAAAAATTACAATAATCACCCAACTATTTCATACAGAAAGTAATGCATGTGGTTAATGAGCATCAGCGGTATAATTCATTAAAAGAACCCCCAATTCGAAGATAATGCTCCTCTCGTTTCTGTTTCATTAGCATTACTTTCTCATAGTTACATAAGGTGCGGACATCTAACAGCCAATCATCTACATTCGGCTTTTTCCTTGATTTCCAGACTTTTAATATTTGTTTAGTTGCCATTACCAAAACCCTATTGATCCAATCTGTTCTCCCTTTGATCTGGTCTCCTCTACCTCTGTTTGATAACAAAATCATCGAGTAAGATGTATGTGGGAGTGAGCCCCCCATTATAATGTCTAATCTATTCAAGACTTCACTTCAAAAGGTGGATACCCTTGAGCATGTCCATAGCATATGGATTAAGGTGCCCCCATTAAGACCACAACCCCAACAGGCATTATTATCCAACAGTCCTAGCTTGGCCATTCGAGCAGTGGTCCAATGCAATCTACAAAGAATTCTTTGTCTAATATACCTTAGTGCTAGATCCATTTTTGACTGTAGACCTATACGAAGCAGACCTTCCCATTCCTCACTAGGAATGTCCATACCTAGTTTCTCCACCCAAGCCTGGCAACATTTTTCTCATGCTTCCACATGTGAATTGTCTATCGGCATTAGTTTCATGTACGTTGACACTGTACATGGGAGAGAACAGATAACCTCACAGACCGTGGGTCTCTCTCTCATGGGATCCCCTAGCATTACCTGCCGTTCTGTCAAAAGAAACTTTAGGTCCCTATAACGTGCACGTTCCCTACCCCCATCCCGAAAGATTCTCTAACTCGTTCCAAGGAGATCATATGATCGCCTTCTCAGACATTGCGTATCCTAAATATGCCTTTTTTGATCCAGCTTTGCCAGCATAAAGTCTTGTTCGCTATTTTTAGTCCTGCATTATGCCATAAAGATGCATCGTAGAGTATCCAGATGTTTTCCCCTCTGGCTGCCAAAACATTTTGTAAGGCCCTTCTAGTAGTATTCATGGTAGGTAAACTTACCGTAGAGTTTGGCATCTTAGACATCGAGTACATGTCACGTAGTGCATAAGGCGAGAATTGTTCACTCTCAATGCTCTTGCCAGTAGGGGACATATTAGCCAACTTCAGAAAAATAGAACGTTGATTTCTTTTTTTAGAACACACCCAGTGCAATAATTCGTTAGATTAGGGTGCCCAAATCCCCCTTCCTTCACAGAGCGTGTTAAAATCTGCTTAGGCATCTTAGGTCTATTACCTTCCCCCCCAAAGGAACTCTTGAAAGACCTTATCAATACTACCAATGACCTTCTTGGTGAATTTCAAGGGGATAGATTGGACAATGTAGAGCACTTTCGGTAAAAGAACCATTTTAACGGCATTCATTTTTGCCCATAGTCTCAGCTTTAAGCAACCCCATTTTAATATCTCTCTCTGGATTTTCACTAATATTTTGGAAATATTATATTCTGCCATCTTTTTGAGGTTACGAACCAAGTAAATTCCTAAATACTTCATTGTTCCCGTCTCTCACTGACAATTCCAAGAACCCATATCACTCCTTGGTTGTCTAACATCTACAGGAAAAACCACGGTCTTTTCCCAGTTTATCTTATGCCCAGATAATACTCCCACCGACTTGACCATGCATTGTAGCTTTTCGCTCCCTTCCAGCGGGTTTGTCAAGATGATAGTCATGTCGTCCGCATAACACAAGATTTTAATTTCACTATCTCCAAATTTGAGCCCCTGAAGGCTATGCTCTTGTTTTATATATGCAATCAATGGTTCTATTGGTAAGTTAAACAGGTATGGTGAAAACAGACAGCCTTGTCTGGTACCTTTTGACAGGAGAAATGGAGAAGACATAACAGAATTGACCCAAACTCTAGCACTAATAGATGAGTTCAGCATTTTAATAACTTGTATAAAAGCGTCCCCAAAACCCATTTTCCTACGTGTGTGATCCAAGAAAGCCCAATTGACCCGATCAAAGGCCTTTTCCGCATCCATAAAAATTAGAAGTGTATTCTGAACCTTTTCCTTCGGGAGTCCCATTATATCTATTAGTGTCCATACATGGTCATACCCATATCTGCCCCGCATGAAGCCAGCGTGGGAACGACTGATCAGATCACCAATGCACTTATCAAGGCGTTTAGTCATTATTCTAGTGAATAATGTAAGATCAACATTTAATAACGATATCGGTCGATAGTTCTCAAATTTTTTATGGTCTTTGCCTGGTTTCGGGATCACCACAGCGCAAGCCTCTTTCATCATAGGACATACAACCCCATCGGACATGAAACCGTTGTATCGCGTACTTAAAAACGGCATCAATACATGACCCAGCGCCCGGTAGAACTCAACCGGAAGACCGTCAAAGCCTGGTGATTTACCTGTATTAAGCTATTCTATGGCAATCAGTATTTCTTCCTCCGTAATGGGTCAATCAACAGTTGTAGCTTGGTCATCAGACAACCTTGGCAGAGTACTTTTATCAAAAAACCTATCCATATCCTCAGATGCCGGGAATTGATCTTCCCTATATAGTGATTTGTAAAATTTCCTGAAACTTTCACATATCTCATCTTTCTTAAATTTATATTTCACCCTCTATTTTCTGGACAAAGGAGTTCTCAATGAAACCACGCAGCCTATTTGCTAATAGCCTACCATTCTTATCCCCTTGTTCCCAGAATTTCTGTCTCATAAAAATGCCTTTCTCATATCGGGTGAATCCAAGACTTTTGAAATATTGTATTCTTACAATGTTCCTGTCAGTTAAGCAACCAGGAAGCTCCCTAGAACTAGTTTTGAGATCTTAGCTTTTTTAATATTCTTGTGTGCCAAAATGTATGAATTTCAGGCTCACTGTAAGTTCCAAGTAAAAAGGATATTTGCAAGTCACTTTGGAGTTCACATAACCCCTCTGTGACTTGCAATATCCTTATAACGTACAGTAGTGGTACTTTATCCCATATATAATAGGGCCACCAGGCACTGAGGTGTTGCTGATTATAAAGTGCACATGCGTGCCTCGTTTTAAAATACAAAATGAGTCTATATGGAGTGGAAACCCTCACACATTTAATACATATTTCTAACAAGGTTGAGCAACCTGTAGGATCAAGTGCGGAATTGCAAGGGAGTTTTTTGGTGGTATCAGCTTCCTAAACTGATGAAATATCAGTTTGCTCCCGCCCCGATCATTGTGCCCACAGGAACATTTGTATTTTTTTAAAGCTGCATTCTTGCTAAGGTAAGGTCAAAGCTGCAACAGTGTGTACAAACCATATGCATTTGGCTGTAGGTTTTTTCCTTTGTTAGCTCATCAGCCAAATAATGTCCAGTTCTTGCTGGATTTTCTTTTCCCCCTGTACACGCACATGTTTTGTTGATTTGTTTCCTGGTGAAACCTTGATATCCCCTTTCTTCTTTGTTATTTCATAGTTTGTTTTCCAGCTGGGAGGAAAGTAATAACAAGTATTGATCGTTAGCTTCCTGAGACACTTCCTGCAGCTTTAAGAGCTTCTTTCTTCACACCAAACATTTTGGCACACTTATTGTGATTGATTTCCAAACTGGATTTTTGAATTGGTAATGAGTACCCTATCCTAGAGAAAAATGTCCCCTATTGTTCTTTTTCAGTTGTTTTGTTGTTGTCATTACGTGTTTGATTTGGTGCACTTAGCTCTTAGCTTTAAGGATTAACATAGTTACAGTTGAAGTGGTTTCTAAAACATGCGGCAATGCACTTGGGACAATATGTTGTGCGGGAATTGATTAATACTGCATTACAATTAATTTGTAAAAACGTTTAAAATTTCAGTTTTTTTAAACCATACAAAAAAATTAATAAAATATGACAATTTGTTTAAAAAACGAAATACATTGAGTTAATAACCCAATCGAACAAAATTCACTTCTATGGGAATCTATGAATTAAAATACAAACCTTTTCAGCAAGTTTGGATCGTGTGCCCGCTATCTCACGCTAAACGCCACCCGACCGTACCCTAAAATGAGATGAACACTCCATATTTGCTTGAAAATGCATGTTTCTTTTGATAACTGGGGACCCCTAAACCAAGAAACCCTCCATCCTGTTCTGTGGAACACTTTGACGCTAAAGTGTCAGCCATAAACTATGATTAAGGTTAGAGCCACCTGGGGGGCGTGGCTTACCAGCCATGGAGTAGGATGTGCGGGCTCGAGCTGCTCCCATGATCCGACACTGATCCTTGAGAAAATGCACGTAATACCGGCCAAAACTGTCACCAGAATGGATGTGCGTGCGTGGGAACGCATACGCTACTAGACCCAAGAAGATTTCAGCTTGCTGGGCAATTATCGGCGAGATTGAGGAACCCGAGGAGTCTGGCTGAATGGATACATTGTATCCAAAATGGCGGCGAACAAAGGATGAGCGGCCGTAACTGCAGTACGGATAAAAGCGCACCGCGTATTGCTGCCCTGCCACTGAGAAGACGGGCCGATCCCCTGCCAGCGACCTGGCGAGAGAATTACACGCGAAGCGGACTATAAATGAGAGCGGAGACGAGGTAGCTTTCCTCGGCCACCAGCTGACTCGATGCGCGGCTATTGCTGCCTGCAGGAAACAAAAGCATCGGGGGCCTCAAATGGAAATGCGCGAGAAATGATGGACAAGATGGATACAATGTAGCAGCAGAGGACGTGAGGAGCACACTCAGACACTCAGACCAGTAGCTGGCGTGTTATGCTAGGAAGCCGGATGCACGGTGAGGCTCTGCGGCTCCGCCGAACAAACAGAACAGCTGCTGTGACACTGAGCTGGAAGTGGATGCGGCGGGCTCAGAGGAGGACTGAAGGCCCTGCAACCAGCATTGTGGATGCTGGCATAACACGGGGAGACCAGCGAACGGCAGCTTAAACAGGGGGCCCGTGAAGGACTAGCATACAGCTGGAAAGGAAAACCTTTGTTCTGGAAGCGTGGGGCTCCCCGCAGGCCATAACTGGTACTTTGCACAGAACGAACGTGCGTCGCGCTACAGCGAGTGGGACTCATGGACCTAGAGCTCTTGGCCCCTGACGGAGCGCTAAATTGAGCATAATTAACAGGTCTGCGCGGAAGGGTGAAAGCGCAGTGATATGCCACATGGACTTTGGGATAGTGGCTCACAGGGTGTCTGATGTGAGGACCCCACCTACGATAAGACCGAGAAGGTGAGCCAGCGAGAATATATGCGAGGGGCCGGGGGGGCATGGTGCACAGAACTGCTATGCTGGTAGGTGCTGCCCAGAGGTACACTGTGGGATGTGACAGTGCCTAAACGCAGCCGGCACCACGGTATATGGTGGTGCGCGGGGAAGACGGCTGAAGATATACCCAGCGGTGCACGTTCCAGCGGAGCACATTGCGCAGAGAGCCCAAAAGTCGGGGGCCAGCGATTTAAGGGGTTGCCCCTGCGATCAACAAAAGGAGCCAATACGTGGGAGAACACAACCCACTCCAGGAATAGCCCGGCGAACGTAAGCTGGTGCGGAGGCTCTCCTGGTCAACTTTCTTGGCCCTGGGTGTGCGTCGAAACAGAAGTGCGGAGCGGACACGCCGGAGACTAAGCGCCCACAGGCAAGATGGCGGGAAGAGAGACCATAACCAAGAGTAAGAATAAACAGTCCACTATGGAAACATTTGCCAAGACGCAGTTGTCTCCAGCGACCACGGCACTCAAGGGAGCGTCAGGACCGATGGAGAGCGCCATAACGATCGAAAACCACCAGATTTTGGCGGCTATCACGGAACTAAAAGATTCATGGGGGTTAGCGATGGCTGACCTGCGCATGTCCCTGGAGGCCAAGATAGATGCAGTGGGCATTGATGTCACCTTGCTGAGGCAAGATGTCAGGGCGTTGGCAGAGAGAACGAGCTGCTTGGAAAGTGCGGTGAAGACCAACGCGGACACCAGTAGCAGCAATGCAAAGGAGGTCCACGTGCTAAAGCAACAGGTAGCTAACCTGGAGACTCGGGCGGAGGAAGCGGAAGGTAGAGCAAGGAGAAACAACATTCGCGTCGTCGGACTCCCAGAGGGAGAGGAAGGCCAAGACCCCACAGACTACATCGAAAATTTACTCCTGCAAGAAATCGGGGCCGAAAAACTCTCGCAAGGCTTTACTGTGGAGCGGGCGCATAGGGCCCTTATGAGGAGGCCACAACTGGGGGCTCCCCCCGGCCTATCATAGCGAAAATACTGAACTATAAGGATCGCGAGAAGATTTTGGAATACTTCCGCAAGGGTGGAACCATCGAGAGAGCGTCGTGCACCGTCACAGCGTATCCAGATTACACAATGCTGGTCCAAAGGCAGCGGTACAGCTACGTGGCGATCAAAAGAAGGCTACGTGCAATGGGGATCAAATATATGCTGCTGTATCCCGCGAAGCTAAAAGTGATACATAAGAGCAAGATGTTTTTTTTCCACACGCCCGAAGAAGCGACGACCTGGCTAGACCTTCAGGGGTGCCCGGAACAGGAGGTGGATCAAGCGCAGAAGTAATACGATAAGTGGCTGGGATATTACGCATGGCGGGGCATGATGTACATTGGGTATCCATTAGAATTATGAGCGAAGACTATGGCTGAGGGGTAGTAATGGGTACGGGTGGCACCTGAAGCAGATCCCATGGACTTGGGCGAACACAAGGACTTGAATATAGCAAAGAAGATAGACATATGTGGTAATTGTACAGTTAAGTGTGTTGAATTCTTAGCAAATAGGAGTGGCGGAACGCGAGCACCCTACCCCCCCCCATATTAGTCTTAGTAGGCTAGCCAGTAGGGCGGCCTTACCCCGCGGAGCATTGAGTACAGGCGAAGCCAGAAAAGTGCTAGATGCGGGCAAGCCTGAGATCCAGGGATGGAGCTGGGCAACAGTTGGGGAGGGGGCTGGGGGGGTTGGGAGGGAAAATGGGGGGTGGGAGGTGTGGGGAGTTGGGTGTGGTTGGGAGGGATAAGGGGAAGGGAGGAGTGTTAGGGGTGTGTGTAGTTGAGGGGAGTTTGAACTGGGATACGAGCCTAAACAGACAAAAACGGGTACAAACAGTCGATTGCGTGGCAGAGGTGGGGGCGGAAAACATAACAAGCCATGGGGGACCTTAAAATGATTACGTGGAATGTTATGGGTCTAAACAGTTATTTGAAGAGAAACAAGGTTATGCTATACTTGCGAAGACAAAAAATAGACATTGCGTTATTACAAGAGACACATCTGACAAGTGAGAGACTGGAAATGATCAAAAAGAAATGGAAAGGAGTGGTGGTGGGCTCAACATACTCGGCTTATGCTAGAGGGGTCCTTATCTGGGTGGCCCCACATGTCCCCTTTCATGTGTTACAGGAAACTGCTGGAGCGGACGGGAGAATGGTAATACTCAGGGGCCTGGTAGAGAACAGAGAGATGTGTAATCAATACATATGCTCCCAATCAGAATACAGCGAGGTACTTTAGAACCCTGAGCGCTACCCTGGGAATGTGCATGGGAAGTGCGGTACTATGGGGTGGGGATTTTAACTGCGTACTAGACCCAAGGGTGGACAGATCAGACCAGAAGATGGAAAGACCCGCCCCGGCGCCACGGGTGTTACAAGCGCTGCTCAATGATTTTGACCTGACTGACGTATGGAGAGCAAAGCACCCCCAAGAAAGACAGTACTCGCATTACTCGGCCCCACAACAGTTGTCCACCAGATTAGACTATGTCTTTGCTACGTCAGGCCTAATAACGGAAGTGGTGCGGGTGGAATATAAAGCGAGAGTCCTGTCGGACCACTCGCCCTTGATTGTTACCTGGCAGTACTGCCCTCCAAGAGCAAGGATCCCAACGTGGAGGCTCCGAGCGGAAGCGCTTACGGATCCTGTGTTCAAGGAAGAGTTAAGGGAAGAGATCATAACCTACTTTGATGAGAACACGGGTAGTGTAGATTCAGCGTGCACATTGTGGGAGGCCTTTAAAGTAGTGTTGAGGGGCGTGGCCATAGCGAAGTCCCACAGGCAGCAAGGCGGTATCCTGGCTGATTTACGGGAGGCTGAGAGGGATTTGGAAAAAACACAAAGAGAGGAGGGCGATACTGGTCCGAATGCGGAGCGGATACTTCAACTTCAACAAACGTGTGGAGAGCACTGGGACAGGTTGTGTAAACTGAATTATAGGAAATACATAGAGAGGCAGCATGCGGGTGGTGACAAAACAGGACGGCTTTTAGCGTGGTTATATAAGAGCGAAACCCCTAGACCCACCATCAGGGCGATAACAAGGGAGGACAGTAGTGTAGTGGACACCCAGGAGGAAGTTAATCAGGAATTTGCCAAATATTACAGAGAACTATATGAGGATGTTGAAGAGGATAATCAAGAGAGGATAAAAGAAACACTCGAGGACATAGGCCTACCTAGGATAAGTGCTGAAGAGAGAGAAGAGCTGGATGCACCAATCACTTTAGAAGAATTAGAGGCGGTGGTGAGACAATTGCCTACTAGTAAAACCCCAGGGGCGGACGGGTTTCCGAGTGAGTTTTATAAAGCATACATGGTAGAGGTGCTCCCTCCCATGCTGAATATGCTAAATGAGGCATTTGAGGCGGGACAGCTGCCGGAGTCGCTAAGGGAAGCAATTATAATTCCGCTCCCTAAACCAAATAAGCCTGGGCACAGTTGCGGCTCCTACAGACCACTATCAATGCTGAATCAAGACAGCAAGATATTAACAGCCGTGTTGGCGAGCAGACTGCGAAGAGTCATAGATAAACTCATACACCCGGACCAGACAGGCTATGTTCCAAACAGAAACATAACTCATAATCATAGACGACTCCACCGAGTCCTTGAATGGGCGGGGCGGAATGAAGGTGATATGGCAGTAGTGTCCTTGGATGCGGTAAAGGCTTTCGATTCTGTTAGGTGGCCATGGTTGCTGTCGACGTTAGAGGAATATGGGATGGGGCCAGGATATGTCAGATGGGCAAAGATGTTATACAGTGCGCCGCTCGCTAGAGTTAAGACGGGTGCAGTTATTTCAGAGAGATGGCGGTTAAGCAGAGGTACTAGACAAGGATGCCCATGGTCCCCTATGTTATACATATTGGCACTGGAACCGTTGGCTATATACCTCAGACAGCAGTATGACACCATAGGCATTGAAGTGGGTGGGGAGCGACACTTAATCTCTTTATATGCAGATGATATGTTATTGTATCTGAAGCATCCCGAGGAGAACCTCCAGTATATTTTAGAGGTTATGGATCGGTACGCAGAGCTTTCTGGAATAGCTGTGAACCCTCAGAAGTCCGTAATTTTCCCGTTGGGTAACTATAGGGGACTCCTTGCAGAGCAGTTGCCGGTATTGCAAGCCCCTTGGGCGGTTGACACCTTTCGATACCTTGGGATAGACGTGTATCATACGGTTGAACAAGAACATAAGCACAATACGGAGGTAGCTGTGGGGAAGATAGAGCACAGTATGAAGTTTTGGGGAAAGCTGCCGCTAGCTATGATGGGGCGTAGTGCAATGCTTAAGATGGTGGTCCTGCCCAGACTCTTGCATTATTCTGGGAACATTCCATACCTCATACCTGGGAAGTTTTTTGCCAAACTGAATAGCATATGCAGGGACTTTTTGTGGCAGGGAACTAGATGCAGGATGGCATTGTGGAAACTGCAAAACTCTTATGAAAAAGGGGGGATATGGCTCCCCAACTATGAGGCCTACTACGTGGCGGGCCAACTGCAGTATGTTGCTAAATGGCTCTCGGATGAAAGTACCCCCGAAACCGGATTGTTTAGAGCAGACTGTGTCCCATTTTATTTAAAGGAAGTGATCTGGTTGTCCGAAACGGATATGCGAGGGCGCCCCAATATGTTGATGCTAGGGTGGGGGATCTGGCGCCGTGCGTGCAGGATGATGGAAACCTCAGCTCCGCGCTCCCTGCAGATGCCGCTGGTGGCACTGGCCACTGGAGATGAGCAACTGCGGAAGAGGATCAGAAGCCACTGGGAGCCAGTGGGTTTGGTAACGATTGGAGATGTATGGCGGGAGGGATCCATCATGAGTTTCGAGGAGTTGGGCGAGGAAACAGGTTTACACACAGGCCAATATATTACATATCATAGACGGGCACGCGAAATTAAAATGATTTGGCCCGAAACTGTCCTCGAAGCAGAGCCGGATGGTATTGTAGACGCTATATATGACATAACAGAGGGAGGACATGAGATCTCAAGGTTGTATGATATGCTGATGCTTAGGATAGGTAAAGAACCAATGCAACTTCGATTAGATTGGGAAACTGAGGTGGGAGCCCCAATGGAGGATGGGATGTGGGAGCGGGATTTGTGGTATCATCAGAAGGTGTCGAGAAATGCTAGGTTGAAACAGATACAATTATATATTACGCATAGAGCGTACATGACACCCCTGAGGATATCGAGGTTTAAAAATGCAGGTAGACAAGCATGTCCCAAGTGTGATGAAGAACAGGCTGACATGACACACATGTTTTGGTCCTGCCCTTGGGCGCTTCTGGAGCGAGATAGCGGCGAGACTGGCAGATAAAGGAGTTGCACTGGTTGTAGAGTCAGCTTGGGCCTGCTTATTGGGGGGGTTCCCTAGATCGCAGAAACTGAAGCATGTGAACAAATTGAAAGACTTGGCATATGTGCTAGCTAAGAGAAGGATTGCCATGGGGTGGAAAGCATGTCATAAACCGCAGGTGGAGATATGGTGGAAGGAATTGCAAAAGTGGGCGGAGGCAGAGACAATGGTATGGCAGGAGTTCAGTATAAGGGGAGGGGAAGAAGAGATGGGAACCCTGCGGGCTTGGAAATCACTGATAGCGGAATTGTTTGGAACGATGCCAGACCTGGCGCGTTCCAGTGGAGAACGGACCCCACCGCGCAGCGTGAACACAGAGTGAACAGACTTGACGGGCTCGTAGGGGGGGGTGGGTATTGGGGAGCGGAGGTCAAATTGTATAATGAACACATTCGAACTGTATTACGCATCTTGTATTATATATTTGGTCTGTATTGTTTTGTTGGTTGAAATATAATAAAAAAACGTTTAAAAAAAAAAAAAAGGTTAGAGCCACCTACTTCAAGCCTGTGGTGGCCTTCCCCTGTTGCAGGCAGTCTCCATATTCCTTGCTTGCTTGGAAATGTACCTTTTTTTTGTCCTGAGATCAGCACGTAGAAAGGTGACGCCACAAATTCAGGGTTGAAATGCTATTGGATTGCCTACACAACATCTTTGCGCCCACTCCAGCCCCAGCTGCCTTCACACCAGGTGTGGGAGGAGAGTGGGAGCCCGAGGAAGATTGCTCTATGGCGTGTGTCTGTGTATTCTGTGTGAGAGAACTTGTGAAGCCCTTTGGAGACATTGGGGCAGACGTCTGCGAGAAACAATCGGGGATTCTGGCCTTGCCCCTGATGAACACCTCATAAATGTCACTTTCTGCTGAAAGGGTATTGCCCTGATGAACAAAAGGTTCCAGCAGGCTCCAGCAAGGATATCACTTGAGCAAGACCAAGTGAGGTATGAGTGACTCGGCATGCCATCCTACATACTAAGGAATGTGAAATGAGCGCCTTAGGTTTTCATATCTTGAGCAGCTCTTTCTCCAAACCAAAATGTTAATGTCTCCCAAAACCCTTAGCACTTCGATTTGCATAATGGGAAGAGTCCCCACTCAGCCTCCTCCCTTCATTTGATAATTTCCTGATCCTTCTCGCCAATAGTGTTCAATGTATGAGCGAGCGAGAATGAGAGCGAGAGATTTTCGATAGTGGCAAAGTGAGAGTAATCTGCATGGCCCAGCAAATTTAGTGCCTATATGGGTCTTATCGTAACATTCTGTGCCATGCTTATGCAGCGAACATATAATCCAGCCTTGTGTGCAAGTTATGTGAGGCCGCATAATGTGAATACTGCCTGTCTGCTGGGTGTAGCTGCCTAGACAACACGGAGGAGAGCAGCTGCCCCCTTCACAGGTACTTTTTACCTGCTGTGCAGCTCGGTGATCTGAGTAACCCTGATTCACCGTTCTTATTCCAGCAAGCATGCTGGTTTTGAGGAGACACCAGCATCTTCCTTCCTGTTCAGCACTTCACTGAACACTTGGCAAACTCGTTTGTATTCTAAATCACGGTCCTGAAGAAGATGGCCTGAATCTCCTACGCCATTGAAACCGGTCGGCCCCTTTCGGTCATGAGGGCTCTCATGACCCACGTTTGATCTCTTATACACTTATCAAAGAGACGCAATCCTCTAAAAACGACCTACTGTAGCACACTCATTATTACTGAGTGAGCCACACATTCTTATAAGAGCCTTTTCTAGCCCTCCAGCCCCCCGGCTGGTCATTTTATTTACCCGCCAGTGGTCACTCCACCAGTACTCTTACATACCCAAACCAAAGTGACCTACGGGTACCATTAAAGTTGCACACTCTGGACGGAACGTAAGCAGTTGACCTGATTCACAGGTTGGATCCACGTTCAAGATCAAGCAGCCTCAAGACCTAATTCATTGCCTTGTTGTATGCTGCTTAACCCTCTGGAGTCTACCACTGTTTTAAACGTTTTTGTTGGACGACCCGTGTCTGTTTCCAGACACTGCCATTAGTATAGAAGGTTGAGGGATAGTACTCTCCTCTATATCTTTTTAGTAGGCGATACACCACATGCCACCGAGGGACAGGCACCCCCGCCAGGTTCAGGGTGTTCTTCCTTAGGGTCAGGTAAGCCGAGTCGGGTGGTCCTCCCCCCTTTTCATGTGTGTTGAGTGCGAGCACTCTAATTGATTCATTTGCTTTGCAATCCTCTGATGCACCCTGAATACCTACCTTCCCACAAAACCGTTTTTTGTTGTGTTACCTGTAGCTGCCTCCAAACATCTTTGAGTGCAAAATCTCTCAGCAGGGCCTGTAACACCTTTGTGGCCGGGGTGGGTTTGTCTAGTTTACCACCTGATCTGTCCATTTTAGGATTTAATGTACAATTAAAGTCCCCTCCCCATAGGATCGCGACACCCAGTAGGGTGCTAATTTCGCCATATAAAGACCTAAAATAAGCCGCTGTATCTTGTTTAGGGGCATATAAGTTTATAATGCTCACTTCCCGGTTTTCCAGCATCCCCCGCACTACTATCATTCTGCCTTCCGGGTCCATTGTAGACTGAAGCAGCTGAAATGGTACATGCGGTGCCACCCATGTAATCACTCCCCTCGTGTAAACTGAGTATGTAGCTCCATCTGGTACTCTCTTACCACTTTCTCTGGACTACCTCCAGTTTCTCCCTAGTAAGGTGGGTTTCCTGTAATAATGCTATGTCAATCCTCATCCTTCTTAGATACATCATAACCTTGTTACGCTTCAAATAGCTATTGAGGCCCCTCACATTCCAGGTCACCACTCTAAGGCTACCCGACGCAATATATTGGATATCCCGCCTCCCCTCCCAGTTTCCCCCTCCTGCCTGATGTTTCACCAGATAACACATGATTGGGCTCGTTCCTTTCCCATTACCAACAAAAACTCCCCAACTAACCCCCCCCCTCCTTGCCCAACTACCAACACTGCACACAACCCCTCCCCCCCTACCCAACGCCAACCAGTGCCCAGCTCCATCCCTGGATCTCAGGCTCACCGCGTGCAGTCCTGCCTCGGATTGGCGAGGACAGGAACTCGGCAGGGTGTCACCGGACTACCGTGACCGAACTAATTAGTTATGGGGGAATGAGGGTTGATTCTGTAAGGCTCCTTACTGTTATCCAAGCTTCTAGTGCTTCTGGATCATGCAAATATATATAGCCCTGATTGCGCTCTCCCGAAGGCTATGACATGTACTATAATCAAGTCCCAATGTCTTGGGCTGTGCCATCCCTGGAACCGCAGTTACACGTTACTTATCTGCTCCTTCTCCTGTCTGGATACCCGATTCCTGGGGGCAGCACTGCACGTCCAGCCACCCCATGGCGTCCTCCGGGGTTTCAGAAAACAATGTTCTGCTCTTGTGGAACACTTTCGGTTTTGCAGGGTAGATCAACATATACTTGTGGCCTACTTCCCGCAATCTTCTTTTCACGGCCCCAAAGTTCATGCGTCGGCGTTGCACCTGCAGGGTGTAATCCGGGTACGCGGTTATGTTTGCTGACGCTCTTTGTATCGTACCACCCTTCCGAAAATGTTCGAGGATTTTCTCCTGGTCGCGATAGTTCAGGATTTTAGCTATCACCGGCCTGGGCGGGGGGTTCCCGTGGGCGGCCTCCTCACCAGGGCCCTATGCGCCCTTTCCACAGCAAAGCCCTGAGAGAACACTCCTCCGGTTATCTCCTGCAGCAACATAGATTCGATGTACTCCGTAGGGTTGGGTTCCTTGGCTCCTTCAGGCAATCCAACGATCCATATGTTATTCCTGCACGCACGTCCTTCCGCCTCCTCCACTCTACTTTCTAGGTTGCCCACCCCTTGCACCAGGACATGAAGTTTGGATTTATGGGCTGCACTCGCCGCTGTATTCGGGGCCACCTCCTTTTCCAGGTCACCTGTGCGTTCTGCCAGCGACCTGATATCTTGCTGGAGAAAGTTCACATCCTCCTGTACTGCCCCAACTTTGAGCTCTAATGCTGCCTTCAGCTCATTCATGGCCAATCCTCGTTTGGTTTCCCAGGCCACTTTCAGGTCAGCGATCGCAGCAAGGATCTCCTGGTCTTTGCTCATAGTGTCCGTGCCCCCAGCGAGGGTTTTATCTTTGTTTCTTGCCCCTTCCGCCATTGGCGATGCCCTGGTATATTCTTCAAGTGTGGGCTGCTTGCCCTTTGTTCTGGGGAGTTTGGTAGACATCATAGTGTGCCAGGGCTGTGTGTTAAGGCACCACTACGTATGGCCTCTGATCTTTGGTAAGTTAAAATTGCTGCTTGTGTAAGGGCCTGGGCAGGCCACGTCCAGAGCACCTTCCTGCTACTGGTTCTGCTCCTGGAGTGGACTGTGTCCTCCCACGTGATTGTTATTAAGGTGTGCGATCCTTTCAAGATTCGGGCACCAGCCCTTGTGGGTCTGGGTCCGTGAGTGCACACCCCAAAGCTTATGGGGCTCCCAGGGTGCACACAACAGCCCAGCGCGCGTCCACCATGAACCACACCAGGCTGTCGTCTCTCACTCCACAGAAGTGGTGGTTATTGTGGAGCTTCCCCCATACACGCTTCTCTGAGCGCCTTTGTTCGTTTCCTGCACAGGCTGGGGGTGTCACTACCAGCTCGTCCAGGATAGTAATGTTCGTGCTTTTGACTCCAGGAGGCCCAATGCTGTGTTCACACTGCCTTCTGTGGACTTCCCTTATTTGCAGGCGCCATACTTGTTTCCACAGTCCATGGTGCCAAGCCCGGTTTCATGGCTGATCTCTTCGCGCCCTTAGTCGCCGCTCCTGATTCCCGCCGGGTTATTCCTCGGTGGGCACCCTCATCTGTTGTGCCCGCCGCAGCTCCTGTTCTTAACAGAGTGCTCCTGCAGCCTCCGTGTCGTCGCTCACTTTAGCGATCTGTGTACCAATTGCTCGGGGCTCCCAGGAGTCCCGGGCGCTGCTGCTCACACTTTCCGCCCGTACTCCCTGCCCTGGATGCGTCTGCACGGGACACCGACGGGTCTCCTACGGTTCGCGCTGCCAGTCCCGCACCTACGTCAGCACCAGGGTACCGCCGTGCCTCTGTACCTCGATCTGCGAGGGCATTGCGCGCCAGGAGTCGGCGCGGCCGCATCTGCTTCTAACCCACCGGAGCGGCACATCAATGTCCCAACGGGTGCAGGGGGGCTCAGATGCGCTGTACCTTGTTTTCTTCATCAGACGCCTGGATGCAGATGCCTTCACCGCTCCGCCAGCTGGCTCCTTTGCCTGCTCCTCATGTCTGCCATTTTGGGGTCTCAGCCCCAGAGTGCGTGGTACCGTCGGTCGCTCAGGCTCCAGGCTTGCAGGATACCCATGCGCCCCCTTCATACACGGGCGCACGAGCAAAAAGTATTAACTTGATGATTTTAAAAGTGTTGTATGCAACAAGATAATGATTGAAAGGGAATGTTAAATGTATAATTGATTGCATCACACGATTAAGTGTGGTATTTTGGAACGTACAGTGTATAAGGTTTAATTTTAAAAACACTCTTAATAAAAAATTTAAAAAAGAATAAAGATAACTGCTTGGCTCTCATCAGTCAAGTTACCTAGTCGGTCTCCTGTGGAACACTCCCCAAATCTTGTAGACAGCAGCTCTGCGCATTCATGAGAGATTTGAAAAATACAAGTAAAGTGGGGATGAGTTTCTGTTCTGGGAAACCACGTCTCTGATTAAGTGTGTGTGCATAGGGTGGCGTGAAGCCAACCTGTGTTCAGGAATTCAGGGCTTTTAGATAAGCAGGTTCTGTGCCAAAAAATGCAACATCCCACCCCAACCCCTTTGCTTTATGGCCCTCATACGTCCGGCAACAGCTCACCCCTAGATAGTGCTGGTGTGATTGCAGCCCAGATAAAGCAGTGACCATGGCTTTGTAAGCACCACTGCACTCAAAGCTGTTAGTTATCTTGATTCTTTTACTCTGCGGTGCTCTGACCTCCAATTTCTGATAACACGCCAACTTCTCTCTCCCTAGTAATCTGTTTTTTTTAGCAAGATCACAGATGTGTATCTGGTGTACCCATACCGCCCAACCTTTTCAGTCACCAGGGCGGGTGACATTCCATTGAAGCCTACGGACGGGTAAAGGAAATGCCATAAGAGGTCATATCCGCGTCGGGAGCCACCTGCCAAAAGTGTTTGTCGATAGGTATGCATGGTGTAAAGCCTAAACATCTTCAGAAGGGACTACCATGCAGGTGGGCAGTTTAGCAATGGATTGGAAAAAGGGGTGGGGCTGAGCACAGCGTGTGAGGTTTACTGCCTGCAAACTGCATGAAACCTATATATAGCCGTGTAAAAGTCTTAAAGTCCGGTCTTGCGCTGATCGTCCGATGAAATGCTTAAAGAAATAAAGTATTGTAAAATCTTATTTTGATTAAACAATAAATAAAAAAAATATATATATATCTGAGCTTGTGATTGGTACATACACTCCATCCACACTACACGCATCAGCCCTTTGCTCGTAGGACTTTTCATAATTTCTTTTCCTTCATTTTTCTTGGGAATAATGGGTTAAGAGGGGAGTCAAATAGGGAGTATGGGGGACCGCATCCCCATAAAAATGCTGCAAAAATGTGTGAAATATCCAGGTGGGTGGAATGTCACAGATTTTGAGAATAAACATTGTGCATAGCGCACGTCCATAGTACGCCAGCGCTTGTGTAGAGACCCTGGTCAGAAACGCACTTGTTGCAACTGCTTTCTACAGATGAGGATGACATTTACCCTGATATGACAATGCGGGGCTCGGCCGTTCACATCCTAGTGCTTTACACACCGCTTCATCACACACTCAAGAGGTGGGGGAACCGGGTGAAACAAAGGAGCTGGAAGGGGTGTGGATGGTTTTGGCGGGTGAGTTGAGAGCTATGTTTACCAGTCTCTTTAGGTCGGGGGTCTGTAACGTTTGGCTCTTCAGATGTTTTGGACTAAGACATCCATGGTCCTTCACCATTGACTATACTGGCTAGGGCTGATGGGAGTTGTAGTTCAATGCATCTGGAGAGCCAAATGTTGTAGACGCCTGATCTAGGGATTGTCAGTTGGTCTCGGCCTATCCCACGTGATTGCAGCATCAACGTTTTCTGTAATGTTCTCTGGTCTGTGACGGTCTGGTTCTTTGCTACTGGAACCACCTAGGTTGTGTATGGCTTTATTATTATTTATTTTATTTATCGCAGTTCTAAGGGGCAAACCAAGTTCACAAGAGGTCCTCTGCTGCTGCCATGTTGAAAACATTAGCATGCAGTGGTCAGAGTACGGCCATTTCACTATCAATTTAAGCAAGATTTTCTGACCTCACTATAAGCGCTCCTTAGTATACCGCAAAAAACGAGTCTTGAACACTTGGAAAACCCAAAAATGTTGTGCTGTGGCACAGTGATTCTGGAGAGGAATACCAGAGCACTGAAGCATTAAGAGAAATCCCAGGTTTTGGGATTTTCTCCTTTTTCACTTCAGGAATTTCAAACCTCAGTGCAACATAGTATAAAGGTCAACAAAGGCAAGACCGTTTGGCGAATCCAGCTAAAGGAGGCATCGGGTGCAAGGAATCTCCAGAGCGAGAGATTTGAATCCTGTCCAGGAGCCGCCGCGTAACGGAGGGTGCAGGCGGTGTCCCGCAAGACTTCCTGGACAGTTTTGCAGGAGT
Source organism: Ambystoma mexicanum (assembly GCF_040938575.1). Classification (NCBI taxonomy): domain Eukaryota; kingdom Metazoa; phylum Chordata; class Amphibia; order Caudata; family Ambystomatidae; genus Ambystoma; species Ambystoma mexicanum. The sequence continues at coordinate 134,368,244 of NC_090941.1, read as the reverse complement.
GGAGCCACATCACCTGCTCAGACGAAGGGAAGCTGAGCAGCCCAAGAAAAGGAGACCCTGGAAAATCACTGATGCTGCCGGCGAGAGCCCAGTGAAGCAGAAAAGCAGAGTCCAGCCCAGGAAGCCCCAGCAAGGTAGTTTTCCAAACCAAGGTAACCGGCAGTATGGGAAAGCCAGAGAGGGCATAGGGACAGTCACTAGGTGGACAGAAGCAGTACCCTCGCGACCTAGTAGCAAGCAGGTGGCTACAGGCTCGCCGTATGGGCAGAAAGGTGCTAAGGTTGTACGTGAAGCATATAACTGGGATAGGGAAAACCTCAAGAAACGGAGAAGGGTCTGGGCCTCTAACCATTACACAGAGGCAGGTCATCTTACTTGTGGCAGTACTTAGCAGGAGAGTGAACCAAGTCTGCCAAATTACAAGGACAGAGAAATACGAGTGTGCAACCTTCTAGTTTAGTTATAAGTGTAAGAATTTGAGATTTTGACACAGGACAGTGGACTTTTTAGTTTAAAAAGGACATTCTGACGGGCCACTTTAGTATTTTAGCTGAGGCAGGGAAAACCCTCATAAAAGTAGGGAAAGTTAGGGATTCTCTTTATTTTCATGCTGAATAAAAGTGCATAGCAATCACTATGCCATCTGTGTCGGTCTCCTCCTTATGTACCCTTACAAGCCACTCAACCATCCAGTCATTCACCTTTTATTATTCCCACACACATGCTTCCATGAATGTGCCCATCCATCCACCCATGACCACAAGTATCATCCTGTCACCCAGCTATCCACCCACTAGCTCTGCAATCCATCCACCCATGATCACAAGTATCACCCTCCCCCAGCTATCCTCCCACTAGCTCAGCGATCCATCCACCCATGATCACAGGTATCATCCTGTCACCCAGCTAAATCCACCCACTAGCTCGGTGAACCACCCACCCATGATCACAAGTATCACCCTCTCACCCAGCTATCCTCCCACTAGCTCGGCGATCCATCCACCCATGATCACAAGTATCACCCTCTCACCCAGCTATCCTCCCACTAGCTCGGCGAACCATCCACCCATGATCACAGGTATCATCCTGTCACCCAGCTATCCTCCCACTAGCTCGGCGAACCATCCACCCATGATCACAGGTATCATCCTGTCACCCAGCTATCCACCCACTAGCTCGGCGAACCACCCACCCATGATCACAGGTATCATCCTGTCACCCAGCTATCCACCCACTAGCTCGGTGAACCACCCACCCATGATCACAAGTATCACCCTCTCACCCAGCTATCCACCCACTAGCTCAGCGAACCATCCACCCATGATCACAGGTATCATCCTGTCACCCAGCTATCCACCCACTAGCTAAGCGATCCATCCACCCATGATCACAGGTATCATCCTGTCACCCAGCTATCCTCCCACTAGCTAAGCGATCCATCCACCCATGATCACAGGTATCATCCTGTCACCCAGCTATCCACCCACTAGCTCGGTGAACCACCCACCCATGATCACAAGTATCACCCTCTCACCCAGCTATCCACCCACTAGCTCGGCGAACCACCCACCCATGATCACAGGTATCATCCTGTCACCCAGCTATCCACCCACTAGCTCAGCGAACCATCCACCCATGATCACAGGTATCATCCTGTCACCCAGCTATCCACCCACTAGCTAAGCGATCCATCCACCCATGATCACAGGTATCATCCTGTCACCCAGCTATCCTCCCACTAGCTAAGCGATCCATCCACCCATGATCACAGGTATCATCCTGTCACCCAGCTATCCTCCCACTAGCTAAGCGAACCATCCACCCATGATGACTAGTATCACCCTCTAGCCAACGTATTCTCCTATCCCTGCATAGACTCAGTCACTCTTTCATCTACCCCTCAACCGATTATCCATCCTTCCAGTATCCCGTACATTCATCATTCCAACTGTTCATTCACCCGCACAATACACGCATTTGCACACATATGCACCACTCAATAGATACAACTGCTCCCTCTCACAAACTCGCCCATCAATAGACAAATGCTTTCACTTTCACAGAAAGCCAGACGTATTTGCTTTGCCAGTGCTGGTTTCTTATCAAGCCACCCTATGCGGAAGTAATCGGTTATTCAGACGTAGTAGAAGTGACGCGTTTGGGTATTCCCAGGCTGCATTGCCATTGGTGGCAAGTTTGGGCCGCAGCCGCGCTGCTTGGACTTGTCTGTCGCTGGCCAGGGTTCTGAAAGAGCAGCACACACGGCCAGTTCGACCGTTAGGCTCCCAGCGCTCTTACTGGTAATATCTGCAGGTTTTTAATTTAGGATCTCCTACTGGGCTGTTAATCTGTCAGTAAAAGCGTCCATTCTTGTCATCTAAAGGGGAATATCGCTAGAGGGAAGTTGACGAGATGAGGATTTGGGGTTCAGTGCTAGACTTTGGGACGGATTTCCGGATCTGGTATCTGACAAAAACGTCGCCTCGGATCCAGAAAATTCCTAGTGGTGCATTATATGTCATTGTAGTGTGATTAGAATTGAAACTATGCCGAAATCGGGATTCGATCACAGGTCGCTAGGGTCAGGGGAGAGACACATAAATACAAAACCACTTGATCAGTACATGGAAGCGACGGTTCCATGTATGTTTGGCTTACATATACTGTCCACCATAGCACTGAATATATCAGTGCTTTGGGTGAATATATTTAACAGTAACATCCCGGTGCGAATAGGCGCTGGGATATTGTCCCGGTAGGATAGCTTAGCGGCAACGTGCTCGCCTTGGAAGCAAAACGACACAAAGCAACACAGGTTCGATCCCGACCGCTGTTAGAAACCTCTGGGTATTTGTGTGTTATAAATACGCAACTAAGACTAAATAAATTATGCAACTAAAAAACAAACAATTCCTGTAACAGTGCCTGGATGCCCGCGGGCTGTGTGAGCGCTTTAAAAATGCAAAATAATGATATCCTGGTGCTTACATCTCCCTGCGCCCTGGCGGTCGCGCGCCTAAACGGGAGCTGTGGCAAAGGCTCTGCGCCAAAACGGTTGGAATGTCGTGATTTCCCAGATGTGGAATTTGGCATATCATTTATTTCCGGATCTCGGATCTGGGGAAAAACCCAGTGTAGAATTACATTGAATCGGTTCGATCTCAGGTCCTTAGGGTCAGGGGTGAAAAAGCTACAAGACACTCGGTTTTTGTGTCACGGTCCCTGTGAAATCACCTGTTAGGGTTGACCTGTGCAGGAACTGCAGTTTATTAAGTATAAAAGGTGTGCCCCTTTTATGTTTCACCTGCAAGATTAAAGCAAGCACTGTTTTCACTGTCCAGCTTATAGCAATTCTGTAGCTCGTCGCGCGGATGCACACACACAGGATTCTGTACTGTAAGATCAAGTGTACAAATTGACCCGCCAGTTGTTTTACTTCATCTTTTAGTGTCTACACTGAATTAGTGTTCGCAGTAAATGTCTGCTTTTATTTACATCGACACAGTACGAAATGTGGGCAGAATTTACGGCGGGTTGCCATTGCGTGTTCTCTGCTAATATTCACCTAAACACCTACTGCCATTTTGAACGAAGATGTGTATGTGCGAACACCTACTTTATTTCGCTGACTACATTTCAGTGGCTTCCAGGCAAATTACATTTTTGTAGGAAATGTCAGTAAAAATAATTCATTATAATTCAAGAAACATAAGCGCCAATATCCAATTCAAAACAAATAGTGAAGCTCATTTAAAACAAATGCTACGATGGTATGAATAAAAATGGCTATCCTAATAAATCAAGGGGAGCCCTCCCTTAACCCTTAAAACTCTTCAAGTTTGCTTTAATTGCAGTGCTAAAAGCCCATTCTTGGAATGATTGCTATGCTGTGCGTCATTAATTACAGCAGCATTTCCCCCCCAAAATTAATGTGCATTTAAGAATCGCCGTTTCAAATTTCAGGCAAATTGCACTATTTGGTACTTTGATTACATAATTAGATTTGTATTTTTTTCTTAATTTTCACTGGAGTTATCGGGAGTTGTTATCAAAAAGGTTTTTACTTATTAATCTCCACATTGCATTCTTATTACTGTGACCTAAACATAGTATACCTCGTTCAACCCAATAATGATTTTCTTTCCGATGACATAACTAAACTTTCTTTTTTGCTGTGCTGGGTTCTCCCATTGCATTTGAATAAAAGCGTACTTTCAATATTGGAGACAACGGGTTCCATTATGTGTTTACTTTGACCTTTAAAATATAGTTTACATCCACAAATACTTCCAGAGCTTTTGCCATTATTTTGTAGTCTTGTTTATTTAATAGAACATTGAAGATTATAAGCAACTTTGAGTCTGCACTGCCCTCTTGAGGTATACTTGGGGGAATGCAAGATAGATGCATACATTGCAGTCGATATTTTAATCACCTTAAAAATGGTAACGCTCAAAGTTAGGCGACTAATACCTTGCCAACGTTTTTTATTGCTGCCTCGCCGCCCTCTCTTTTAAGGGGGAGACCCTCATACCCTCCCCTCGCCTTTTCCTGACCTGACCCAACCACATCCTTTTTTGCCCAGATTCCATCAATATAGGACTGCTGGTTGGCTGTTTCTTACTAACGGTCCTGTGTTTATAAAAAATAAAATAACAAAAGGAGAAAAACTCCCTTACAGCTAAAAAGTGCAAACAATCTGAATGCCCCCAACCCATATAATGGTGTCTGAGGTGAGGGTTATGGGGAGGACAAAGACAGGTGTGGGGGGATAAAATGAGCAAGGGTAGAGGTGGTGGTGAGTTAAATAGAGGAACAAAAAAGACTCAAGGTCGAAAAAGGAGTTGTTACAAATAATTTGATTCCAAAGAACTGCAGAGACAAGCAAAAGTAATAGCAGTTTGCTAATGCATATTGCTATTCACGTTTTCCCCACCATATGAGGTTGTTTTAATATCATTAAAACAATTCTTATTTCTCTAATTTTGTTTTAACATTTATGTGATTCTGTTTCAAAATCTCGGTTGTCATCAAATTGTCCATTAGCGTGACAGTTTCGGGCCGATTACTAATGGCAGCGCAACATGATATGCATCATGTTGCATCCTAGCCGCCGGGCACTCTGGGTAGGAGTTATAAGGGACGTGCAGATTCCCAGCTCTGTCATCAGACCTACCCTGACCTACTCCTCCGCAGCATGGATGACCTGCCATGAACGACACCGGAGGAATCTTCAGATAGTCCAGAACAAGGTCCTGCGGATAGGGTCTGGAGCGCCACTCTTCACAAGGATAGCTGACCTTCACTGAGAACTGGACATGCTGATGTTGGATGTACATCTAGTGAAGCGAAGCCAGAACCTCTGCCAAGGACTGGATCAGAACCGAACCCTCTGATCAGAAGACTCACTGCCACCACAGCAAACCCTTTCGACCATAACCCGCGGCCCATCATGGCAAAGACCCTGTGAAACCAGCCCAACTGTGAAAAGTCCAAACAGACCATGGCACCAAGGGCAATGGTGTAGATGGTTTTGGCCACTTTAGACAGTGTATCCGTCATGCCGGTGCCACTGTTTCCGGCATGCCAGAATGCGCGCGCCTGATAACACGTGATCGTCCGTGGTTGCCCGAAACAGTGGGACCGGCATCACAGAAACTACGATTTCTTACCGCTAAACTTGTAATGAGGGCCAATATGTTTTTCACCAATTTGTTTTTTCATAAGTGGGGGATCCCCCTCTCGATCACTGAACAGTAATCTCTTGTAAGCCTAAACTAGTAAATACATTTATTCAACCAAAAATCCTAATTTTCTTTCATGCCCTTTGAAAGTCTCATTACATTCACCATAAAATCGATATAGTTACTGATTTGCCTAGGGACCTGTGTAATCATGTGTCTAGAGTGTCCGGGTGTCTTTCCTATACTTTTATTCACACGGATACTTGGACAGTGGTGTTGTGTATCTCTATGGCTACTGATCGGAGGTACGTAAAAACAACGTAAGATGAAAAGATCGAATTGCAAAATGCTGAGGCCCACTGTGCCGCGTTTTGCAATTCGATCTTGCTGTTTGTTTAAAATGTCCCACGCTTTCAATTTCATGTATGTGGGGACACCCCTGCAGCCCCCGAATCCGAAAATACCGAAGTAGGAGTGCAGGGTATACCCCCGCAACCCCCAGACACATACCTCTGTATTTTCAGATTCGTGATTTTATATAAATGGCAAATGCAGGAAAACCATGTGTATGGTCTTTTGGATGCGACCTTTTGGGTCGATACCCTACTGATCAGCGTACGAGTTTGCAATCACTCAGCTAGCTTCTTTGTCGGGGCAGATTCTTGGCTGTATATGATTCAATCGTTTTTGTAATCTTATCAGGCAAAGACACACTTCTTAGTATTCCTTACCATCATATCTTTATAATTCGCTTCCAGAAACTTTCTTTTACAAGAAACAGATGTAAGTGTATTAATATGCCTAGTAGTGAGAGGTTCATCACCTGCTCCACCAAGTTGCCTCTCTTTTGGGGGGGGGGGGTTCAATGCCTCCTTTTAGGAGTTTATCTTTGTGCATCAGGCTAACAATTTCCCTTAAACTTACCATCTCTTGGAATAACTTTGCGGAACACACCTGCATGGAATTACCGCTGCTGGGTCTGGGTACTTCACTACAGGGTTAACAAGAGTTACAGTGCCCAGTGCAAGGCTTGGTGTACTCTTATTTAAATTAATTTGTATTTTATTTATTTTTTACGTCTGCATAATCTTTATCACAGGATACCAAATGTCCAGGTAGTATATCAACCTTTCTGTGGGCTCACAAGTGGAATAACTGAGGTAGGCTGTGAGGTGTGTGTCTCATCAACTACAGTTAAAACTTCATATCTAGTGAAACAGGGATATTGGGATAAACCTTGAGGATAGCTCAGGGCAATGCTTTCGTCTTGGAAGCAAGACAATGCCGAGCAGCATGGGTTCAATACCCAGTCCTGTGCTTAGAGGTTGAACTCTGGCATAATGCACGATAAAAAAAAAACAATTAAAATTTGTTTAGGCTATATTCTCTCACATGTCACCTTCAATGATATTAATTTCAAGGTAAGTCAGTGGATCAACAAGCATAATAAGCATATTGTAGCCATAGGCCATAGTCCGATGTCTATATTGTGCCTGGAGGGCAATTTTACTTCCAGAGGATCCATATTATGCCATATGTATTAAACCTTACCGTTCAAATGTAGTTTGTAATAGCCCACTGATGAGCCTATTAAAAAATGCACATAAAGCATAGTGCAATGGAAGAAAATTAGTAAACAGTGAAAACGTGTCTTTGCACTAAATATATGCCTGCTCCTGTGCCCTTAACTCTTAAAAGACCATAAGAAAAAACAGAGTAGAAATGTCTTAAGCATACACATCTAGGTGGGTGCCTTTGTTTCTGCCTATTAAAATATAACAAACAGTGTGAACTTAAGTAACCTCCGATTTACAGTAGGTGGCACAATGGTGTTCAAGCAGAGCACTCATTTTGGAAATGTCGATTTGTTTCGTGCTTGTCAATATCAAAAACAATGAAAAGACATTCCAATACTATTGGCTGCTTCTAGGCGAAGAACGATGGTCTGGAGGGTTGCCCCGAGCAATGCCAGTGGTTAAGATTCAGTCTAAACCTTCCAGCCATCACCTCTTTGTTTTTGCTTTGTCACCCCGAGTGGGACGGGTATGCCCAGACGTGGGTCCCGTGCCTGCTGGGCCTAGAGACCCAAGCTACTCCTCACTGATGATCCCCAACAAGGGTGAAACATGTTTGGGGATGCTTGTGGTCTCGTGCAGAAGGGATGTGACCTAGCAGTTCGGGCTGGACTTCCCCTTTTGGGGTGGGGCCAAGCCTGATTTGCATATGGTCTTTCCCCTTCTGTAATGGCTTGGCAGGCGAAGAACGATGGTCTGGAGGGTTGCCCCGAGCAATGCCAGTGGTTAAGATTCAGTCTAAACCTTCCAGCCATCACCTCTTTGTTTTTGCTTTGTCACCCCGAGTGGGACGGGTATGCCCAGACGTGGGTCCCGTGCCTGCTGGGCCTAGAGACCCAAGCTACTCCTCACTGATGATCCCCAACAAGGGTGAAACATGTTTGGGGATGCTTGTGGTCTCGTGCAGAAGGGATGTGACCTAGCAGTTCGGGCTGGACTTCCCCTTTTGGGGTGGGGCCAAGCCTGATTTGCATATGGTCTTTCCCCTTCTGTAATGGCTTGGCAGGCGAAGAACGATGGTCTGGAGGGTTGCCCCGAGCAATGCCAGTGGTTAAGATTCAGTCTAAACCTTCCAGCCATCACCTCTTTGTTTTTGCTTTGTCACCCCGAGTGGGACGGGTATGCCCAGACGTGGGTCCCGTGCCTGCTGGGCCTAGAGACCCAAGCTACTCCTCACTGATGATCCCCAACAAGGGTGAAACATGTTTGGGGATGCTTGTGGTCTCGTGCAGAACGGATGTGACCTAGCAGTTCGGGCTGGACTTCCCCTTTTGGGGTGGGGCCAAGCCTGATTTGCATATGGTCTTTCCCCTTCTGTAATGGCTTGGCAGGCGAAGAACGATGGTCTGGAGGGTTGCCCCGAGCAATGCCAGTGGTTAAGATTCAGTCTAAACCTTCCAGCCATCACCTCTTTGTTTTTGCTTCTAGGCGTGCCATCCCTCTAGGGTCAGCGACATTCAACAGTGAGTAAAAGTTCACTCTGTTTAGCAGGTTCAACAGGGGCAGCACAGTAATAAACGGATTCTACTGCCCTGCCCTTTGGTGTTGTCATGTGTACAAAGTAGTTTTACAGTGAACATGTAGGCAAATGGAAGGGAGAGCCTGGAAATCCAGTCAATGTCGGAAAATATGGACTGATTTTTGTCAGAACAAGCCACTGGTTGATGTGATCAATCAATTTCGGCTCCTCCCTGTGGCTTCCCGTTTGCAGTGAGTTTCACCATAGATAATGAATGTGAGCTGTAGAATCTCCTAATGTGGAATTCAGAGGTGTCTAGTCAAAGGATCGAATCTAAAGGATCGACAAGTCAAAGGATCGACACCAAAGGGTCGACAGGTCAAAGATCGAATATTTTTTTAATTATATATATATTTTTAGGTTTTCGTTTAGGGAAAAAAGTGTTTTTTATCAAAAAAAGGAGGTTGGGGGGGACCCCCGCCCCCCCCCAAAAAAATGTGAAAACAAATTAAATAATTTGATCCTTTGACCCTTTGACCTGTCGACCCTTTGGTGTCGATCCTTTGACCTGTCGACCCTTTAGATTCGATCCTTTGACTGGCAACCGAATTCAGACACAAAACAATGACACTGGTCTGAAAGGAGGACTTGGTGGATATCCTTTAAATGTGATGCTTTTGGAGGAGCAAAAATGGTTGGAAATGCTCATTTCATAAACGTTGTGCTTTTGGAAAGTATTCAATGTTTGTGATTTATCTTAACTGTTGTTTTTTTTTTGTTTTGGTAGCTTGACTATTGTGCCAGCTTGAAAAACCTGGAAGCCATTTCAGAGGAGCCAAATTACAAATTTATTCAGGTAGGACACCTTTCTGAGTCGCTAATCTTGTAATAATATTACAGGATACTTTTACAAAGAGGCCTGATTAGAAGGAATGGAATGGTTGCTTAAGTTTTGCAGACATTACACCTGTTTAAGAACCCAAACTTCCTTCAATAAAACTACTCCCAAAGAGCACTTGGTTACTTTAAAATATTGAATAGTCAGACTGCACAAGGTCATGACGCACTGGGACATGGATGCGTGCGATAACGGAAATGAGGGACTGAGAGAAGGATGCACCTGTGAAATAAGGGACATGGTTTTGAATTGGCATGGTAATGCAGGCCCTTGAGGATGGATGTGATGTGGCAAGCCAGAAGCTAGACGGGAATTGCGCAATTTAACCGTATGGCCTAGTTGACCGAATGTAGGCTATACAAAATGATCGTACAGCCAACAATTGTCAACTAGGCCATACGGTTCTATTATAGCGAACAAGGGGAACAGAGGTTGCTGGGGTGTCCCCCGCTCACCTTGCTCGCTATAATAGGAACGGGGGTTTCAGGGATGTCCCCCCGCTTCTGGGACATTGGAAGCGGGAGATTTATTTTAAAAAAGAGAAAAAAACAGAGAAAGGGACCATGCAGCGTCAATTCTGACCCGCGTTGCAGGGACGGAACTGACGCCGCAGGGTCACAATGAAGACAGACGCTGAAAGGTAAGCAGGGGGGTGGTGGGGATGTATTGGGAGGGTGGGAGGGGGCTGGAGGGAAACATGGATTAGGTGATTTTTGGCCACAGCAAAATTGGGTTTGCAGCGAAATTGACTATGGGCACACCTGTGATTTGGGTGTCCCTCTTCCCAAATGTTTTTTCTTGCTTTCACCAGATTATTCCTGTTGGGATAAGCCTGCCCAGAATAAGTCTGTATCAGATCTTAGATACCTAGAATAAGTCATTCAGTAAACTGTAACATTGGGTTTTGCTTTCCCTGTGCTGTTTTAGACCCACAAAAAAAGAGTCTTAGGTCCATACCTCCCCCATGTTGCTGATAGATCCTTGAAAAAGTATCTGGGTTTTACTTACCTTGAGTTAGCTATGTGTTATCCCAAAAGTAGTTGTAGGTTTTTACTGTACCTAGAATAAGTGTTAGACTATTCACAATACGTATATTGTCCAGTTGACTGATTATGTGATTTGTACTGAGTGTCAAGGTACAACTGGTAGGGTCTACTACCCCTGAATTACTCCATTGTAATTTGAAAGTAACCATTGGTTTTTACTCCCCAAGAATAAGTGTGACCTATACTGAATGTGTATAAAAAGGTTTGACTTCCCTAGAACTACTGTTAGGTGTTCCAAATAAGGTTTATGCTTTGGTCTGTGTACCTTCAAGCATAGTGATGTGTTTTTATAATTGTGATTACATATAATGTGTGATAGTACTTATTTACCCCTAGAAGTATCTGGGCCTACTTGTATAAATCATGTATTTTTACATGCGTAATGTTTCAGTGTTTCTTTGGACCATTTGTGTTACAATTTCATGTGTACTAATTCTACAGCCCTCTCTCCCTCCTAAAATAAGCCTGGGTGCTCTGTCTATGCTACCCTGAACTCAGGTGGTACAGCCTTGTACCAAAAGTGGAGTCTTGTACTGCCGCAGTTGAATGTTTTTATGAAGCCCTTAGTTGGACTTCAGAAAAACTGTCGTAACAGTGCATAATGAGTTCCTCATGGGAATGGGTGTTCTTGTCCCCTGGAGGGGAGTCACTCCCAGTGAGGGAGGGTTTTGCTTAGCAGGCTTGCTTCCCTAGCCTCAAAAGGGGTGGCTCCCCTTAGGGGCGAAGGCTCGAATGCCCTGTATTTGTCACAGTGGTAATGAAAGATTGAGGCGAGGATAGGCAGGGTATGAGGTAACTGGGTGAAGATCCTTAGCGTTATGAGGGAGCAGGATGCATGCACTAATGATAATGAGAGACTGGGAGGACCAGAACAAACCAGGGGAAGTAGCTGGCCTCATGGTACCCTGACGCAGCCTATTCAGGTTGAAGTTTCAACGAACCTTGCAACTCAGGTGGCCAGATCTGGGCTCCACAGGTCAGATACATTTCCAGATCTGTCCCGGTCGCATCAGAGCCACAAATCCAATATGGCAGTTTTGGTCAAATATTCAGGGTAACATCGGTCAATCAACATTTTCACATTTTGACGCACAAGGTCATCTATAACGGTGGATCCTCACCGAGCCAATCGCATTGCTTGGTTTTCTGACCAATCAAACCACGGTTTTTACGTTTAAAAAAAAAAAAGCAGGTCCTCAAATGTACCTGAGAAAAATGTACATAAATTTAAAATGCTGAAACAGCAAATAAATACAAACTAGCCAATCACCTGCCTCCCTTCTTTAAGAAGCTGGACACGGTGCAAACATATCTCAAATTGTTTTGAAGCAGGTCGGCACGAACCTATTTCCTGAAAATTCGCCTGAACCTACTAGAAACAACGTTTTGGCTACTAGAGGCTTAACCCTAACAAACTGCTGTCGTATTTGCAAATCAACTACAGAAAAAGAAACAATTCGCCATCTCCTTCTCAATTGTCCAGCGACGCGAGACATCCGCCTCACCTACTTGAAAAATACCATTTCTAACTTTAGTCTAAAAGACTAGGAAAACTGTTGGTACAAACTGATAGGAGGTGACAAATCGAAATGGTTGTTGGCTACAGTGAACATCATGCAACACAACTTTAAAGTGTTGCTTCCTCCAGAGGACTCGAAAATTGTACCAACTATACCGGAGACCTAATATCTCTTTTTTTTCTACTCTTCTTTCCTTCTAGAATACCTTTTTTTCGTCCATCTTTCGGCTGGAATTCCTTCTATTTTGTTAAAAAAATCTGAAGTGATTAAAAAAATAATAATAATAATAAAAAAAATGCTGTACATTTTTGCATTTAAAAAAAATGGACGGAATGCTTGTCACCTACTTTAAAAAGACACACTTTTGGTGCCAGACAGCTGCTCCTCACGAAGGTTTCGTGCACATCTATAAAAAAAAAATGTCCATAGGTGACAGCAAATATTGCCTTTGGAAAAAAATTCACCGGGAAATGCAATTTATGGGACCACCTTACAATGTTAGCTGCTTCTCTATAGCTGAGGTTGCAGGAGACTTTGCCTAGGAACATGAAAAACCGTTTTCCTTTATAAGTTGTGTTTACAGCCATGAACGTTCGCCAAGTTGAGCAGATAATTGATTTGGACAGATCCAAACACTGATGCCAAACTGGGCAATGTTTCATCAATGTTTTCGTGGCAAAAAAAAATTGGAGGGAAAAAAAAAAAAGTTTGCATGTAGGTTTTCATAGACCCTGAAAAATAAACTTTTGGGGCGAATATCTCAAAATTGTTCACTACGATTTTGAAAACATGGCTCTTATCCTGGACTGTTCGTGCTCGATGCAGCCAAAACTTAGGATATTCACTTTAAAAAAAGGGCTTCATATTCCTTTATGCGCTATAGTCCGGGAGGCACCAAAGGAATTCAGAAATATACCACAAAACCGTCTGCAGCCACTGATAAGCGCACACACAGACACACAAACACACGCACGCAGTAACACAACAAATGCTCTGCAAAACACAAACGAAAATCCACCACCCTCCACACACAACCCAAAGTACACTCCACAGAGTACACCACACACACACATACCCTACACAAAAATATGCACAATGGCACTTCATCATAACATGCACACAGTGAATAATGACACCGAAATGCATACGCCATGGAAGCATAACGCATTCTGCGAAGTCAACTTCATACTGCACTATGCACAAGATCATTCACGCCTGCAATGAACACGCCTGCAAAAAATCAATCTCTCTCTCTTTCTCTCTCTCTCCTCTCTCTCTCCCTCCTCTCTTCTCTCTCCCTCCTCTCTCTTCTCTCTCTCCTCTCTCTCTCCTCTCTTCTCTCTCCCTCCTCTCTCTCTCCCCTCTCTCTCTCTCCCCCCTCTTCTCTCTCTCTTCTCTCGCTCGCTTCTCTTTCTCCCCTCTCTCTTTCTCCCCCCTCTCTCTCTCTCTCCCCTCTCTCTCTCTCCCCTCTCTCTCCCCCCTCTCTCTCTCCCCTCTCTCCCACATGCATATAATGCAGGGAGGGACAACAGACAAAGTATATACTGTGGAACGCACATCACCCGGAACCACTAGCACGCACGCTAAATTGGCGTGAGTGTTCAGGCTATGCCAGAACAATTGCCTGCCATATTTGGTCAACTTTCAAGGGTAGAGGTCAAAGGTTACAGTGAAAAACGTTCTCTCAATTTTTTCATGAAGAGTCCAGTAACCTTAATGTAGAGTGGAAAGTGCAAATACAAGGTTCTCCTGTTTCCCTCTGCAAATCCTGTTATCTGAGGTCAAAATTGAACAATCAAATATGTGAAGGTTTGTTCCGCATCGACCGTGTTATTTATTTGGCTGATTATCGGATTTTCACCAACCAATACCTAAATAGAGCTATCCGTGTGGACAGAGTACTCGAAGTGTAAGGTAAAAGAAAACATGTATATCAGTTCCAGAAACCTCATGCAATAACCTGCTTCTTATTTTATATACAACCCCACACCCACTACATGTTTCTCAACTTCCCTATTACCACTTTAAAAAAATTCCACATTCCTCAAAAAAGCCCTAGGGCTTAAGAGCATGTGCCTCGCTTCATGAAAGGGTTAACAAAGTCATGAGACACGGATTTTCGCCAGGGACCGCTGGCTTTAGAGTTTCCCATGTGACCTGGTTAATTCTTCAGAAATGTGCACCATGAAATCGCTGTGTTCTTTCTCATCAAAGCAAGAATGGAATTATGAGCCAAGCCCTCAGTTTACCCAGGCGGTGTTAGATTAAACAGAAATACCATCCTGGATGTAATGATGATCCACTTTACGGAGTTAGTGGTTTTATTTTTAGCAATATTTGCAAACTAAAAAAAAAAAAGCTCAGTAGTAAATGAAGTATCTATCACAAGCCGGGATCAATATTTTTGGGTGGCTGGGTGTATATATATGAATCGCATAAGTAAATGTGAATTGAGTCCCCCAAAAGGTGACCGAACCTGTATAGTATTTCACGTGGCTTGTAATTTCAAATTCAGTAAATGTCTGCATAGGTTTACTGAATAGTATTTTTCATGTGTGTTTCTCTGGGGCTTTGTGTTTGTTGTGCCTGAATGTAAATATAAAAGGACATATGTAACGAATGACCAATCATGTTAGATGATGGTTATATGTCATTCTATCGCCCGTTTTTTGTCCCCAGAGATTTTTGCTGCAGTTTTTTTCAACACAAAAACGATCTTATTTATTTTTTTAGTTTTATTTTGTTTTGGGGCCGTGGGGGTGTTCCGCCCAAACTTTGGAGCAATTTACATCCTATTCCCCACAACCCCTACCTCTTATATCCCTTTACCCCACCACCCCCTCACCCCTAAAACCCTCCAATATTTGTTGGTGAGATCTTGCGGCAAAAGAATGACGGGGAAAAAACTGCGGAGAAAAAAAAACAGGCTATAAATGAACATAGTCGCTCCCAATTCCATGTTCAATAAATGTCGGCATGTGTGATTGCAATAATAATGTTCATTGTGTTTTTGTAGGCTCATTTTTTAAAAATGTTTAATTTTTTTTTTTGGGCCTCGGACATGTCATCATGTGTCGATTCTGTGGGTTTCTCTACTTTAAAAAATGTCTTTTTTGTTGCCCTTGGTGTTTCGGCTCTGTCCTGTGATCGACTCGATTTGGTCATATGAGCACCTGTGTTTTTGTTGGTTCACCCCACTTCTTATGCGCTATTTGTCTAGGGTATAGTTTGAAACGGGGGGGCGCTGAGGGGCATAATACTGCAGTACATCTGTTTGCATGAGGGGACTACTTATATGATGAACATTGACTGATGGATATACATGTAGTAAACATTTAGTATACATTAAAAGACAGAGGGATGTAGAGAGACTAGTGAAGAGCCATCGGTGACCCAGAAAACCCTGCAGAAGTTGGAGTTTCCCTTGTGTGATTCATTGGCTCATATGCAGTGAGAGTAAGATGGGCAATGCAGACTCCAAAAGATGCCTTTAGGGGTGCGAACCACAGGCCACAGAATTGCTTACTCTGGTTCATATTGCTTTTTCCATTGCCCTTGTGTACTGAGGCCGGGGAATCTCTAATGGGAGCCAAGCTCACAGCATTGGAGTGAAAAGCTAGAGGGAACACGCCCAATGAGAACCCCTACCCATCCCAGGCCCATTCATAGTCACTCGCAGCTCGGTTCGAGTTGCGTGGAAGGAATGTTGGCCCTCTAACGCTGCCATCTTCGTATTGTGAGAAAGGTGCACTGTGGGCCAGTTCATTCCCAGATGCAGGCTCAGGTGAGAGGCCCCTCCTATGGGTCAATTTCCACATTTAGGCAGTCGGCTCTTCCTCTGCTTGGCTTTCAGGATGCATTATATTTGGTGTTGCAACCACCCATCCCAACACAATAGTGGTAATTGTATGGTCTCAGTCTGAGGGAAGCGAATGTATGCAACAATGGTCTTCTTGTATGTGAACATCAGACTCTCTTTTAATCCTAAACTTCTGGAACTTCTGCAGTCCTGTGACAGTACGATAATCTGTCCCTAATTGGGGGCCAATAAAGCCAATCTTCCTGCATAAAGTATTTTTGGCTCAGCTCCAATATGCTCCCCAAATATCTTGCATGATAGTTATTTCATCTATACTGGTGTCAAGAACTGTGGTTGCAACGACGACATGGAACACCTCCGTCCCCAACTACCAGCCAGCCAGAGAGAATCACTCACTGGCCAGTCATTGAGGCCACAGGTTAACTGGAACAGCAACAACAAGGCCCTGGGTGGCTGAAGGGAGAAAATGTAAAAGTTAGGCAATGTGCAGGTAAGTAAGTCAAAATAAAGGGACCAAACAAAACTTTGTACACCTACCTAAGAGGGGTCTGCAGGGGCAGTATGAGCAAGGAGTGATACCGGTCTCCAGGAGGCCCGCAAGTGCTTTCTCGCCCAAAAGTGCTGTTGGAAGAATAGAGTTCCAGAGAACTGAGAGAGTCCAAAGGAAGTAGAGCCCAGAAGGCGGGGCCATCATATACAAAACAGATGTGGCCAAAAGAGGGTTCAAAAGCGTCCCGCAAACACCGGGTTCCAGAAGTAGTGTACTTAGATGAGCAGGCATTAGAAGTCCAATAAGCAGTCCGGTTCAGAAGAGAAAGGTCCAAAATACTGTGATCAAGGAGAAATCCAATCGGTAGTCCAGGAGAACAGAGCCGAAGTTCAGGGTAGCCAGGATATCTAAAAAAGGTCCAAAAATGCCAAAACAGGAGGAAGATCCAAAAACCAGTCCGGAGTAATACGGGCCAGAGGTCAAGATAACGAAGTGTTCCACGGACACAAACAAGGACACGGTAACACGCTGCACAGACTGCCAAACAAACAGCTGAGAAGCAAAGCGCTACGTC
This sequence comes from Ambystoma mexicanum, assembly GCF_040938575.1. NCBI lineage: Eukaryota > Metazoa > Chordata > Amphibia > Caudata > Ambystomatidae > Ambystoma > Ambystoma mexicanum. The sequence continues at coordinate 134,351,179 of NC_090941.1, read as the reverse complement.
CTTGAATGGTTTTTATGGCCGTTGCCGTGGGAACGTGTCATGTGACTCAGGACGTTGATGGCGAGTGGCTACAGGCACCTTTCTAGCGTCCCGTAGTCGCCATGGCAACCACCAACGCGTAAGTAGCCGGGAACGCAGGAGAAGCAACCTCCTTACTGCCACCATATTCCAGCTACTGGCAATTTATGGACAGGTAGTACCCTCATCGCAGTGCCTGGCAAATGCCTATCCTATGCAAAAACCCAAACTACTGGCTTTGTCAATGCTGTCTTGTTGGATACTGCCATTAAAGGCAAGTGTAAGAATAATGTCACTTATATAGTTACACTTATTTGTGCTCTTTGGGAGTCTTTCAGTTGTGATGAATCTGACAATGTCATCACTCCTTTCACGGAGGTAGCCTCTTCTCATGTGGCCAGGGGATGGCGGCCACTACTTTATCCTGATCCTGGAGGTAGCTATAGGATGACATGGGGGGGGGGTCTGACCCACAGAGGGGTGACACAGCATCGTCCGATAGGAATACATATCCCCCTTTCCCCTTTCGGGATATTCCTTCCAAATCGCAAGCCTATATAGCTTACTGTGATGGTTCCCTTTCAATACCCACAACATCTACTAAGTATCATGTGAGTAAAACAGAAAAAACTCCCTGTCCTTCCTATATGTATGGAAACACTGGGATGAGAAGGCTGAATGGAGCATGGAAGATCCATCAATGTGAAAACCACAAGATGCACTCTAGTCGTATGAGCATTTAATAGGGGCTGGGACATCTTGAACCCCCATCCAGAATGGCTGGGAGAGACGCTGCCTGGAGAAGTCCTGTGAAACTGAAAACGCAGAGAGGGAAGGAAAGCGAGAGCAAGATCCACGGAGGAGGGACCTCCTGGACACGCTGCCCAAAGCAACCTTCCAGCCAACCATCCGGCTTATCTGTGGCCAGGGAACGATATCCCGACTGAGGAAAGCGACAGCCGGTTCCGATAACCCAGATGCAGGAGAGCCGAGCCAGAAGCAAGCGGCAGAGACAGCCGGAACCGAGAACCCAGGCGCTAGTGGAAAGTCGAGCGAGAAGCAAGTGCCAGAAACAGCCGCGTCTGAGAACCCAGATGTGAGTGGAGGGCTGAGCAAGAAGCAAGCGGTAGAGAAGCCACAGAGTGCAGAAGGCACCCAAATGCCACAAACCGGACAGGAGGAAGCACCTCTCCCCAGAAACGGGTACACAGGCGAAGAAATGAGTGGTGAAGGTCTGGGAGGTCAGGGGAAGCCATAAGTGAACGAGAGTAATAACAGATCGAGGGATCACAGGGGAGAAGCCAGGCCAAATAAAGCACACCCAGGCTTGGCAAATAGGGGAGCCAAATTGTAACGGAAATAGGCAAACGTTAAGTTTTAAACCTGCCACTAGGTATTTTTTGTGAACGTTGTATGGAGAAGTCCTGGCAGGGGGGTATACCAGGCAAAGTCCAGTTTGTGAATTAAGTGCATAAAGTGAACGATACAAGAAAAGCCCTGGCAAGAGAGTACGCCAGGACAAGCCTTTGAATTAATAATGAGTTGGAGGCATACCTGATTGAGAAGAGCCTAGTCATGCTTTTTCCTACAGTACAGACCAACTACTCCCTAGAAATGTTTGAGTTCTAAGAGTTTTGTGCAAGGTGTAGGTCATTTTACACTTTGTGTGTCTAATCACCTTTGCATGTTACCTCCTCCTTCAGATTTGCTACATCAAGTTCCATTTGGGTGCTCCTACTTTGAACAAGTTTGACTGCGCTTCTCTTTTTTTCCCTGCATTGATGCATAGGAACAAAACAGTTGGATTTCTCACAGGGCCCCTTTCTCTCCAAACACTTTGATACCGAAACCAATCTGCCCAGTCCTAATATGGTTTTCCCTATGTTGGAATCGTGGTGGATTTTCAGAACTTCTCCTTAACTCCTCTCACCTTCAAGGTTCACAAACATTTATGAGTAATTGGGGGTGGGGTTTGGTAGGGGTCCCCACCTATACCACGCTTGATTGTTTGCGATAGTTGTAATGAGGCTAGTTTTGCAACTGCCTACCTGAAGCTCCTGTGAACCCTAGTAACGAGGAAAGTAACTTTGTCCTGTGATCCTCTGTGTGGGCATGTCATGCCACCTGGCATTGATGGTCCCCAAAGCAATTTCCTACGAGCAGCCACTCTGCTGCAAAGGGGGAAATAAAAGGTTTTGAGATTCACTCTGAAATCTATCCCTTGATTAGCTGGACTTGCACAGAAAGTCAAAGAATGAAGTCTGCTGACTCAAGAATCTCTACACGTGCCAGCTTTTTCGGAAATTCCTCTGTACTGAGAAGAGCAGGAGGTTCAGGTTTCCTTGTTCCTGCTCTTTTTTTCTAAGCAGTAAGATCCCAAGCAGGAAATAAAGTTAAGAACTGGCGAATGGAAGTTTAGTATTTAAGACTTCGAGCAGAAGCATAATATAGGGTTCATTAAAGTCATTGCAGTGTTAATGTTAATGTACAGTGGAACAATATAGACTTCCCAAATAGACTGACTTGAATTGTATCATTCTTCATTGGGACTGTTAGGAAAGATTAATCTTTCGGCAACTTTCCCTCCATAGTTTCTATGGAACCCCAATATTTTTGCTTTTGTTTTTGAACCTGTCCTGACTTTTTACAGGGAAGTGAAGACTCCAGCTTCACTTTTCTTGCCTTTTGCCCATTTGTGAAACTATCAGTACTGTAAAACAATGTTCCCTTTTATTTTTTAAATGTTTGTAACATTTTAACATTGCATCTTACCATGCAGTGCTTTTCACACTTGGGATTTTTGGTTACTTTTATATGTGCCTAAAGACAAGCTGGTGGCAGCAGATATATTTTTACCTTTTTTGTGTTATTTTTAGTGTTCACATTCGCGTTTACCGCATATGGCTTACTAAATGTGGCTGGTGTCTTAAAAAGTCCGTGCCACGAGATTTTCGCTTGTTCTTAGGCTGATTGTAGTTTGGTCTTCTTCCTGCCTTGCCAGGTCAGGAAATCCCATATAGGTTCATGCACTTGCCCGGGAAAGCTGCTGCCTTTGCAGGCTAGTGCTGCCTTTGTGTGTGTGTGTGTGTGTGGCCCAGAAAGGGGGTGGGACTGACTGAACACACTCCACATCCATGGTGCCAGTGAGCATAGGTGTGTGGGGTATGAGTGAAACCAATAGTTGTCCATAATTGGACATCTACTGGCTATTTGAATGGTGCAGATCCTTACCATTGGTGTGCTTGGGCTTGCTTCCACGCTGGATTTTGGTTAAAAAGAGAACTCCTGTAGCCATTTCTTCAGATCAGAGTTGGAGCCAAAAATCCATCGTAGATGAACAACTGACTGAAGATCCAAAGAAGAGCCCTGACATCCCTTCCTGCGTCTGTCCCGTTGAAGCCCCGTTGCACTACCTGATCTCTGAAGACCCTGAACGGTGCTTCATCCCTGCAACCAGTTGGACCAACTTCTCTCAATGCCTCCTTGAGGATCCAGCGTTCCTGAATCTTCGGAAGTGTCCCTGGACTACCCGATGGACAGGCCAGCTCTATTGCGGGCTTCCTCGTCAGAAGCGTTGCCGTTCCATGGTTGCACCCAGAAATATGATAGTTGCAGCTTGTGGTACAAGTCACCTTCCCTCTGAATTTCAGCATCCCAGCCTCAAAAGATCCTGTTCTAGAGCTTCTCTTTAACTGCGACTGGAATGATGCCTGCTTTCATCTGTGTGTGTGGTGGATGTTGCTGGAACTCGCCTTCTCCCGTCCTGTGAAGTGTCTTGAAGAGGCCTGCATCAGTGAATCTTGCATTTCTTCCTCCCCAAGGGTTGCATCTTGCATCTGAACCTGACCAGAAGAATGTTTGCACTTGCAGCTCCTGGGCACTTCTCACTGGAACCAACGTAGGGGAAATCCAGCTGCCCCCAGTAAACCCATGCAGTAATCTGGGAAAACCAGTCCCTTTGTATCCTAACATTCTATTTCACTGCCATTTTGTCGTTGGACCAGGCTAATATTTTCTGAAAGATATTAACACAATTTACTTATCTAGTAACCTTGTTGAATATCTTTTTTGAACTACCACCAACACAAGTAAAATTAGAACTTAACTAGAGACTACGTTCATTGTGACACCTGCGACTTTTGGGCCCAAGGCCCATTCTTCTTAGGGATTGGACTGCTGAAGTTAGGGAAATTCCCTTGTGACTTGGTTCCATCTTTACTTCATTAATTTACTTACCTCATGTGTTGATTGTCATTTGCATGAATTTTAAGAACCTATGGTGAAATATATTACACAGCCAGGGTAGTGGCTGTGTTGTTATGGTTAAGTTGCTAATCCCATAGGAAGAGCACTTTTTGGGCGGCTTATAACTTCACTCCCCCTGGACAAATCCTCACCAAACTTTGCGAAAACAGTATATGGCCCACTCCGAATTTATATGCAAAGTTTGGTGAGGTTTGGTCCAGGGGGGGGGCAAAGTTATAGGGGGGTCCCAAAATATATCTTTTTCCCATAGAGTGAATGGGGAAAAAAACTTTGCACACGCCTACAGCCCAAACCACTGGATGGATTTTCACCAAATTTACAGCAGGAGCAGCGGCTTGGTCCCGAAAGCGTGCTTTTGTAAATTTGGTGAAAATCTGTCCAGTAGTTTTTTTTAAAACGATCAAAAAGTAGGTCTAAAAAAATTAGTACTATGTCCGCTCCGCGGACACACTTCCCTGTTCACTCCATGGGCAGGACACTGATTGGCTAATTGGTTTGTGTCATGTCTGCGGACACGCAACGTGTCCGCCGATTGGCTGGAGTGAGATGTGATGTGCGTCAGATTGTTCCGATGCGCCCGCCATCTTGGATCCGTCGACAGCGCGGTGGCGAACAGTTTGGGGAAGTGTTTTGGTGTGCAAGAGTGCTTGGGGAGGTTTGGGGAGTAAGAGATGGGTCAAATACTGTATGTGTTTAGGTGGCAGGTGCTACTGGTGTATTCAGCATACCTGCGCTGTCTGGGATGTTCGTAATTAGTGCAAATTAGGGGTGTCCTAAGGATAGTATTCCCGTCCATGCTGTCAGCAGGCAAGTTGAAACTGTTCTAAGAACATGCACGGTGTCAGCGGACATAAAAATTGACCATATGCCGCAGTTAAAATGTTTGATTCTATGGGTGTGATATGCTGCGGTGGTTTTGGCCAGGGCCTATAGTCTTGGGTGCATGGCCAAAGGCCATGCACCCAAGACCGAAGTTGTAAGCACCAAAGTTATAAGTCACCATGGGTGTGATGTGCTGCGGTGGTTGTGGGTATGATATGCTGCAGTGGTTGTGGCCAGGGCCTAGAGTCTCGGGTGCATGACCAAAGGCCATGCATCCAAGACTGATGTTATATGCACTGAAGTTATAAGACACCATGGGTGGCTTATAACTTCGCTCTCCCTGGATGAATTCTCACCAAAGTTTGCAGAAAGTGTGATATGGGTGGGCCCACATAGACAGTTAAAATGTTCGATTCTATGGGTGTGATCTATTGGTGTGATAAGCTGCAGTGGTTGTGGCCAGGGCCTAGAGTCTTGGGTGCATGGCCGCAGGCTGTAGGCAATACACCCAAGACTCTAGGCCCTGTCCACAACCACCGCAGCATATCACACCCATAGATCACACCCATAGAATTGAATATCTATCAAATGTTTGCAAATCTACAGTTTGTGTACTGTTTTATTTGTATAGCTTGTATGTGAAGTTTTGGCTACGTCATGTCATTAAGATTGTAGAGTTTGGTAACAAGCACTGTAGTATAACATATCGATGGAAGTTAATATTTTGTATTGTGGTGTATGGTTAGATGTTTGCTTCAATGGTTCTGTTATACAGAAGTATTTATGCGTTCTATTAGAATATACTTACTGTTTGATTTTTTGAGATTGGATATATTTTTTGAATGAGTTGGGTAACTGGAGCACATATTCTTTTTCAATTTCTGTGATAAAAGAAAAGAGCATATTAGTGTATGTATTTTATAAATACTTATTACATTGCATAATAGACATTTCAGCTTTTTTTCGACCCTCATATTTAGTAGTTTACAAACCAGTGTACTGTGCAATTTGCTCAGTTTCTGTGTTTGTTTTTCAAATCATTGGGTCTGTTGGAAAAAAAAATCCATGTCAGATTAAAAAAAACCTTTTTTGTTATGCTACAGTCTATTTGTTTGTTTGTTTTCAGTGTTCACTTGTTGTTTCTGGCTAATGTTCTATCTGTTGGCTTGTTGCAGATTTTTGGAGCAGTTGGATACCTGTTGGCGTATTCTAACTGTTTATTTCTTGTTATAATTTAGTGGTATTCATTTATCTGTTTGGTTGTTATAGAATCTTGGGGAATCTTGTTATAGAATCTTGATACCTGTTGGTGTATTCTAACAGTTTATAGTTTTTTTATTGAAGTTTTGTTAATGTTTAAGTACAGATTAGGTATTAAATTCTGGTTTTAAGAAGATTAAATAAGAGTTTGTAAGATTTGCTGTTAATCTCTGCTTTAGGGTAATGGTACTATCATTACATTCGAACCATCCACATTTCTTTTTTATATATGCAGTGTAGTGACCTGCAATGGTTGTGGCTCCTGCGTGGTAGATTATACCTATTGTTGTGAAGGTTTTCTTACCAAGTGATACTTGACCATGTGTGAATCCAGTCAGCTTGCAGTTGTTTTTTGTACCATCTGCATTGTAACGTAGAAGCATTAGTATTAAGTATTTACTATGTGCTTGTATTAGTATGGTGGAGCGATTATCCGAATTGCAGGTAGTACATAATTACCATGGTTTGCATTTTGTACAAGTTGCTGAAATGGAACGGATTCACAATTAGGTACGGATATATACACGAAGCGCTCATTAGGGATTTGTTCCCGTGTCGCATGGTTGCAGAGAGTGCATGTATGTTTCCACATGTATGAAATCTGGAAGATTTCATTTGTAGGTATGTTTTTGTTTTGCAGTACTTTAGTAAGTACATTAGAAATTCTTGTGGATCTTCTTGTGAGTTTATAGTGAATTTCACCATTCCAGCACAGTAGTACAATTCTTATCTTATTCCATGAACACTATACGTGTTGTCAGGATTGTTTGTTGCGTTTCTATGAAGTACTAACATTTGCAAACACAATTGGTCTGTACTGTGTAAGTAAATGTTGTCAACAATTGGTGGCAATTGAAATAGAATATTCATTGCTACATTTACGTAGCAACTTACACGAGTTATATTTGAATATTTGAATGGACCAGATAGTTCTGTGTCCAAGTCATTTTTTCAGTGTGTGTGTTGCTTCTTTGACGAAGTACCTGAGTTACTTTGAGTAATAGGTTCATCTTTGGTTGTGGTAATTGATGAAGTATTAGCTTCTTTTACTCTCTTTGGAGGATTTGCAGTCAGATCCTGTTGCATTTCTGTTTGAATTAGTTTTCTTTTACAACGTTTTCCTTTGTGTGGAATAGGATATGTTTTTAGATGGGTGGGTGTATAGTGAACGTAGTCTATTGTATTGTAAAATGTGAGGAATATCAGCGTTTACTTTACTTGCATCAAAGTTGATTAGAAATAGACCGTCAAGTGTACTTAAGCATGATAGTGCTACGTAGCTCATGCCTTCTTTAAAGACTGTTACCAATATCTATCAATGCTTTGTCTAGGGTAAGACCTTGTGATTTATGAATGGTGACTGTGTATGCTAATGTTAGAGAAAATTGTTCTCTGCTTACATACATGTCTTTGAAGATAAGGAATCGAGCTGTTGAGCGCCCTATCCTTTTTACTTCTGAAAGTTTGTCAAAGAGAATATTGACAAACTGAATGTTGTTGTCACGTGGGTATGTTTGAAAGCCAACAACTGTACCCAGTGCTCCATTAACTAGTCCTTGCTCCACGTCAAGGTTACGTTTAAGCATTACTCTACAATTTAAGGATAATTCTAATATTTTCTCCAAGCCAGCTGTGTTGGAGATAGAATTTTCTAAGGTATTTAGTCTCGTAGTGGCTTGTTGACACATGGGTAGTGGCATACCATGTACGTACGTCCAGTTTGTCAATTATTGGTTGCATTTCTTTTTTCAACATTGTTTCATTGAATTTGGAACAGCTTGCAAGAGTTGGCATTAAGGACATGCAATTGACATCTTTGTGCGCTAATTGTTCCATAACATCAGTAGCACATGAGTTATGGCCATAAAGTGCATGGATGTGCCGGGTTTTTAATATTGCTTGTGCTTCTTGAGATAGTACACCAACTCTAATTTAAAAAATGCTGGCATAAGTGAGGTCTGCAGATTGGCGCATGTTTTCTGTTAATTCTCTGTATTGGAAATGTTGCCAAAGGTTGACATTTCCTATGCTGCCAACAGTTTTACGGCAGAGTTTGTGTCCTAAGGTTTTAAAAATAGGTTCACCTTTCACTGGTGTCAGTTGAAGAAGATCTCCGAAAACAATGTGTTTTCCTCCAAAGAGCTCTTCGTAGTTTGTTTTAAGGACTTCTTGCAATCTGAGGTGAATCAAAGCCAACATTAGGTTGGAGACCATGCTCACTTCATCTATTAGTAGCATTTTCATTTGTTTTAACACTCTGCGTAGTTCCATTGCAGCTTCTGTAGAAAGTTTGTAATATTCTAATTTGTTTTGATGTTCTACTGGAAGAGTAGTAATCAATGTAAAGTGACACCGCCTATGTTGTAGGCAGCTAAACTTGTGGGGGCAGTTAGAACAGCTGACAGCTTGTTGTTTGTGAATTGTTGAAGGAACTTGCTGATGATTTTGATTAAGAATGTTTTGCCTGAACCAGCTTCACCACTGACATATAGTAGTATAGGTTTGTAATTTTGTCATGTATATTCTTTATTTTCACGTTGTACACATGTGCAATTTCTTTTGTTACTTCTTGAAAAATGGTGCGCTGCTCTTTGTTCAGTTTTGATTGTAGTACAGTTAAGTCTTCTGTATCTTCTTCATAGTGACACATGGTGTTCTCTATTACAGCTACTTCTGCCATAGCTACTTCTGCCTCATTTGCTATTAGTGGCTGTCCCAGTGGTTCTTGACTTCCTGTTACAGAAGGTTGACTACTGTCGGGAGTGTCCTTATCTAGTTGGGCCTGGAGTAGTTCTTTGTGTTGCTGTTCATTGTGCAACATTGTTTTGTACTGCGTAAAGTTTATCGGTGATAGTGCCTTCATTTGCTTTGAAAGCGTCTTCATAGGAGTCATAGTTTTCTAGTATCTCTTCTTCTTTTCTCCATGGTTTAAAAAGTTGTAGCAGGGACATGTAATCTAGTTATTTCTGTTGAGGAGTTTTTAATGTCAATTTGTTATGATTAATTAAGCTTTGTTTGGTAAGTTTCACTAAGCTTACTTCACAATCTGTCACTCTATATCTACCTTTTTTTCATCAGGTTTTATATTATTTTTGTATGTGAAGTTTTAGGCTATGTGGTATAGACACATGGTTTCCAAAGTGGTACTCCTGTTCGGGTAGTATATGTCTAGTAAATTGTTTTTCAAAATGTCTTGGCTGTTGGGATCATTTTTGGCTATTGTTTCTATGTCCTCATATGATTTGAGAACTCTTTTTCTAGATTTAGCAGGACCAAGAACTTAGCCATACTATATTTTCCATACAAAGCAGTACCAGTTAAACGATCTGCAGCTTCATAGGAGCCACATTCTCTATGAGAGAGCATTTTTATGCCTAAGCTGTACAATTTCTGAGATAGTGTTTTGTCTGATGATTGGTCATTCCAGAGGTCTTGAAGCTCTGTTTTTTCTGCTTTTTTTAAGTAGGCTGTAACATATTGTGCAACTGCATTGGAACTATCTGCAATGTACTGCACATCTATGTTTGCATTCCATAAGAGGGCAATGATTAAATTGTAATCATAGATATATTTTGATTCTTCTGTTCTTTTTATGTAATACTTGTTCTTAGGTGATTTACCCCTAACACTATGTCTAACTGAAGACATGAAGTTGTTCACTTCACCTGTTTCTGTAACTGGTCTAGGGAAACCAGAGCGGCATTTGGTGTACTATTTCCCTTTGTTTTTGTATTTGCAATGAAAATATTTGCCACATTTGTGTCTTTGGAATTGTACAATTTATGCATGAAGATCACTATTTGTTGCTTTCGATGGAATTTCACAAGTGACATATTTTTCGATAAACTGTAAAACAGTGGAATCACTGTCTTGACCAAATTTAGGAGCATATTTAATCCATAAAAGCATGTGGATATGTGGTGCTCCTCTGGCTTGGTATTCTTTTTTCCCAAAAAAGTGTTGCACTTCTCCGAGGGGAGGAACAGTTGTATTACAAATAAAGTGTAGCATAGCAATGAAACGATGATGGAAATATCTTGAAACATTAACAGGATATAGAAGTTCTTCAGGTGTTAGTATATTTGTTTGTTTTGTTTTTGTTTGATATGCGTAGGAAATCATGTAAATCGTCCCATGCATATTCTGCATAACTTAATGTAACAAACCAAGTGGGTGGGCCAAGGATTCTTATCATACAACGTACATCTCCATGACGTCGGAACCAGTACTCTTTCATACCACGCATGTTTGCTAACAGATTTCTAATGCTTGATTGTAAAACCTCATCTTTTTTTATTAATTGCGTAGCTGACATATTTTGATAGTGGGTTCCTGATTTCAATATGTGTGCAACTCCGTAACATAGATTTGCTTGTTCACTTTCAAAGAGTAGGTGGAATATGTATTCCCCATTTTGTCTAAATCTGGGATCTTCAGAATACATTTGTAACGAGCGGTATTCTGATGCTGTTATCTGACTGGGTCTATCATCGTACCTTCCTCCTTTGCCAGTAGGAAAGAGTAGAGGAAAAGCATGTGCTTCTATACTTTTTTCCCATATGCTGATTGGTGATCCTTTTGGTTTGTCGCATTTGGTACGTTTCTAGTGCATCATCTATGGTGTCATTAGTGTGTAATGGATGTATTGTATAATGGTCTAAAATATTGGATACTGTAGCAGGATTTAGAAGTTCAAATTGACCAGTTTCTGGTGACTCTTGAATTATTTCAGTTGTTTCCCTTAAGTTTTGTTCAATATTTATTTCTTTGTAGTATTCATTATTGTCTTTTAGATATTGCAAGGCTTGTCTAACTTTATGTAAGTCTACGAGTTGTTGCCAATTTATTTTGTCTTTTGTTGGTACACCATTTACTAAGACAACTAAAGATTGCTCTATTGGACGTTGCACTCCCAGAGTGTGCACATTTTCTTTCAGATCTAATGGTAAATAAACTACTTTGCCACGAATGCCTTTCACCAATTCAGAGGTAGGTAATTTTGCTGTTTTTGGTTGAAGGCGTATTATTGTTTGAAATGGGTGCACTGTTTGAATTATGATGCTCTAATATAAATTGAGTTGTTGCAGGGGTTTTGGTAGTGGGAATAATTCCAAGCTATTTGTGATAGCACGTGAAGGAGTTTGGTTGTTGTCAAGTTTTGTAGTGCAGTAACTGCAAAGTATTAGGGGGTCAGTTATTGCATATTTGTTTTCTGCTATAAGGTAGAGAGCTTATTCAAACCATTTGGAATCTTCATTATCTTCTATTTTGTATGTTACATCTATAGTTTTCGTTACTTTTATAAAAGTTATGCGGCAACAAACACACACGGTTTGGTACTTCAGCGGATGTACTTTTCAATCTTAGTATTTCTTTTTTGTATGTGTGTACTAGAAGGTTGCCATGTGCAGAATTGTTGCTAGTCTGTTGTAAATCTATTGCATTTTGTAAGTGGCTTTCACTTCCAAAATATTTTCTCTGGATATGGTCGATTTCTTCGAGTAGGCCTTTGGGTGTACCATGTAGAAGAGTGTTATTTAAATTGGCTACTGCTAAAGCAGGACTTTTATCATAGTACAGTTTATAGACTAGATTTCTTATAGTTGAATGATGTGTTGATATCATTTTGATATGATGGAAGGTGCTTTTGCAAATAGGTCTTGAAATGCAGGCTAATGAATGTCCTTGTAGTCCTGTGTATTTGGCGCACTGGACGGGTATCCATATTTTGCAGCACTTTCATTTTGATTTTGTCTCTGCCTTTCACATACTGATTGAGGAACTGGCGTAAAGATTTGAAAGATTTTTTGGGAATGTTACACATTGACGTGCATGGCCATTTGTATACTGGACGTTCTGGTTCAGTCGAATGGAGAGGTAATTCTGAGTTTTCTGGGGATATTTTTGTAAGCAGTATTTCTTGTTCCATTATGGTATTAATTTTTTCATAACCCCGTCCACTGCTATGGATGGCAATTGTGTTTGTTTGGTTTTGTTTGTATGCTTCTTCATTAAAATATGGTTCTGTGCTCGTGGTGGGACTCAATTCACCTCCACAAATATTTGAGAAGTTATTTTTGTTGACATTCCTTTTATTGAGAAGTGTTTTGTTGTAATTTAGTAGTTCGTTTTGTTAATGCTTTCATTCTGTTTAACACTAAAATGAATAACTTTCTTTTGAGAGTTGGGGGCGTGGCTAGGACGGCCATGTAACAGGACGTGCTTTTGAGGGGGCTCCCTTGATCCGTAGATGATCCTGCGAGAGAGCGCGCGTGTAGATCCCTGTCGGCGCTGGAATTAAACTCACAGGCTTGTGAGCGTGTCAAGCGCACTCGCTGTACTTCTGGGGCACGAGAAAAGCGAGGATGTAAAGTTACACCCATTGTAAGTTTCCGAGTCCCGGAGAGGAAAACGAAACCAAGATGGCGGCGGCGAGAAACAAAGGACGGCCTGTGATGAACCAGGAAGCCGCGACGAGGATGCAGCGGGAGCTCGGCGAGGCCCCGTTATGACTGCCTGCGGAGGCTGGTGAGCAAAGGAGCGGACAGAGTGGACGGGCTACCCGAGCTGTCTGGCAGCCTCCCAGGCAGGTGAAAGAAGACGGCGTATGCCCCCAGCCCGCGCATGAAAGGCGGGTACCCAATTAGTGCCCGCCGTGCGCGAGCAAACAGCTAGTGGACGTTGGATCGGCGCTGGAGCGCGATCGTATGCTGGAGGACCACAGAGTGCTACATTGTAGCGACGGGACCGTCGAGAACATCGCTGGGCGCTGCGTAGAGGCGCACAAGGAACAATGTTGCGCTGGAGGCAAAGCACGGGTAGCTGACACGCTCGCACTCGGCGAACCACCCGGTGAACGAGATCAGAGTCAAAGACCCCCATTCGAGCAAGGCACAGACCAGCGGGATGGCACCATAGCACACGCAAATGCCACACGGACAGGCGGAGGGAGGTTGCAGCGTTGGGGAGGGGGGGAGATTGAGCTGGCAGACGCAGACCCTGGTCCCTGGGGGCACGAATTATAACTGTTGAGGATACGGATGCGGGTCAGCACACCCACGATAGCCAATCCCATGCAAATGGACCTGCTGGGCAAGCAGCACAAAATACAGAGTAACAGACACCCAACCCAAGCGACCTACATGGAAAAGGCGTACAACCGGCAAGCCCAAAGTGCACGCACACAGAGACCATATCGCTGTGGCGCGAGCAGCCGTGTGATGGCCTTGAGGTGACACCCTGAGACGCTTAGGGCTAGCGGCGCTAAGGAAAGCACAAGCCCCCGTTGGGGAGATCCGGGGCAGGGGCATGCCCGTGAAGCAGTGTTGTGCTCGGCAAAGGACACCGAAAGAGGAGCGGGAGAGCAGCCTCTGTTGTGAAATAGGAGCAGCGGAAGACGTGGGAGGACATAACCCACTCGTGACTGGTCCCCTGGTGCCCACGTTAGCCCCCCTAGGCCTGGCTGAGGGAGTTCCACATCTGAGATTGTCTTGAGCCCCGTATGGCCTTGTGACTACGGCTGAGGGAACACTAGGAGGGTGCAGAAGAAGGGTGCGCGCACCTGAGCACTGGCCACGGACAGGGCACGGCAAAGATCGGCGTCGGGACACCTAGGGAGCACAGGCACGTGGGAGGACACGGCCCACACTGGGGGTGAGCTTAACGCACATCTGGATCGCTGAGGGTGGTTTGTGACCATGCGGACATTCGTGTCGGAGGGGGGGGGGGCACGACATCCTTCCGGCTAGTCGACACAGCAGGATGTCTTCCAAAGCGGTTAGACCCAGGATCAAGCAGCCCACGATGGAGGCCTATGCCAAGTCGCCCCCGGGCGCGGAAGGTGGCAAAAGTAAGGAGGCCCCCGCGGCTGTAGCGGAAACACTGGGCACGATCCAAGAGGTGTTGGCAGCAATTGCTGATCTGAAAGTGGCCTGGGAGACGAAGCTGGGCCTGGCTATGAGACAGCTGCAGGAGGGCCTAGACCTCAAGATTGGGGCCGTTCAGGAAGAGGTGAACCTCATGAGGCAGGATATGCGTACAATTGCGGAGCGCACTGGGGCCTTGGAGAAGGAGTTGGCCCCGACGACAGAGGCGTGCGCCGCGCATGACAAGGAGCTCCATGCCCTCCTGCAAAGGGTGGGCAATCTGGAGGACAGAGTGGAGCAAGCAGAGGGGCGCGCCAGGCGCAACAACATCCGCATAGTGGGCCTACCGGAAGGAATGGAAGGACCTAACCCCACAGAATACGTGGAAACATTACTCCTACAGGAGATAACTGGCAGGGCGCTGACCCAGGGGTTCGCAGTTGAAAGAGCGCACAGGGCCCTGACTAGGAGACCGGCCCCGGGCGCCCCCCCGCGGCCGCTGATCGCCAAGATCCTGAATTATCAAGATCGAGAGAAGATCCTAGAATTTTTCCGGAAGGGAGGAACGATTGAGAGTGGGGCAGCAAAGATCACGGCGTACCCAGACTATATGATGCTTGTACAGCGAAGCAGGATGAACTTCGGGTCGGTGAAAAGACGGCTAAGAGAAGCGGGCCATCGCTACATGTTGATCTACCCAGCCAAGTTGAAGGTGTTTTACAAGAACAGATCCCTCTTCTTTGATACGCCGTCTGAAGCGGTGGACTGGCTGGACATGCAGGGCCGACCCCAGGAATCGGATGTCCAGATGGAAGCCGCGGCAGATAAGTAGCGTGTAGCTGTGGCACCTGTGGTGACATAGCCAAGACATTGGGACTTGATTATAGAGTTATATCATGCTTGTGGGATGGGAGTGGTGATATCAGCCGGCTGGACCCGCTGGACGCACTGTTATCAATAGATAATAGGGAGCTCTGGGGAGGCACCCCTTGACCCCACTAATTGTTTACTTAGTTCGGTCACTGTTAGATTGGTGACGCCCCGCGGGGCCCTAGTTCTCAAACACGAGACAGGACCAGACACGTGTGGGCCTGAGATCCAGGGATGGAGCTGGGCATTTGTTGGGGTAGGGTAGGCGGGGGGAGGGGTTGGGGTGTGTGCTGTGGTGTGTAGTTGGGGATCAGGGAGGGGGGGAACTGTTGAAGGAGGGAAAGGGAAGAGTCAGAAAACAAACCTTTAAAGGGAGCATTGCCGGGAGTAGAGGACTGAGAAACGAGAAGAGTGCCATCAAGGGGAGTATAAAAGAGAGAGGTGGGGGGGGAAGCGGACCGAATAGATGGCATCGGGTAATCTCCGGATAGTGACCTGGAATGTACGGGGCCTCAATAGCTATCTGAAACGTAATAAAGTGATGCTGTACTTAAAGAGGATGCGCATTGACATAGCCCTGCTGCAGGAGACCCATCTTACTAGGGAGAAGCTGGAGGTGGTCAGGAGAAAATGGAGAGGTACTGTGGTGGGAGCTACATACTCAGCGTATGCCAGAGGGGTAATCACTTGGGTGGCGCCGCATGTGCCGCTCCAGGTGCTTGGTACAGCGTCAGACCCGGAAGGCAGAATGGTGACAGTAACAGGGCTCCTGGAAAACAGGGAAGTGCATATCATAAATCTGTATGCCCCCAACCACGACACTGCGGCCTATTTCAGGTCCCTTTATGGCAAACTTGGCCCCCTGGCTGTGGGCGCGGTCGTTTGGGGAGGGGACTTTAACTGCACCCTGAACCCCAAAATGAATAGGTCAGCTGACAAGGTGGGGAAAATGTTGCCGGCTGCCAAAGCGCTTGGGACGTTGCTGGTAGACCTGGGCTTGGAGGATGTCTGGAGAAGGCTGCATCCAATGGATAGGCAATATTCGCACTATGCAGCGCCACATGACTTGTACACGAGGCTAGATTACGTGTTTGTAGTGGCGGAGATAGCGGGAGAAATGGTAGGTGTGGAATATAAGGCCCGGGTATTGTCTGACCACTTGCCCTTGGTGGTAGAATGGCGACAACAGCCCCCCAGACCGCGAATCCCGACATGGAGACTTAGGACAGAGGCACTGCAAGATGAGGGGTTCCGGGAGGATCTGAGGGATGCCATTGAGGAATATTTTGACATAAACACGGGTAGCGTACGCTCTGTGGGAACTCTATGGGAGGCCTTTAAGGTGGTGGTGCGTGGGGTAGCCATTTCCAAGTCTAAAGGGCTCCTGGGATGTATTGAAAGGGAACTTCAAGAAACGGAAAGGGAGCTGGAGGACCTCACGCGACATGTGGATGCTGCCCGTGATAACAGAACTAAGATAAAGGATCTACAGTCGACCTGCAGTACTCTCTGGGATAGGCTGTGTAGATTAAATTATAAGAAATATACAGCGAGGCTCCACGCAGGGGGCGACAAGCCGGGCAGATTGCTGGCCCGGCTGTACAAGAGGGAGACCCCCTGTTCAGTGATCAGGGAGATTCGAGATGAGGGTGGTCGCATCTGCAACACCCAAGAGGGGGTAAACGGGGAGTTCCTCAAATATTATAGGCACTTGTACGAGGACACTGGGGAGGATATGTGCCAAGACATACGGGACACATTAGAGGACATAGAGCTGCCCACCATGGATGACCTAGAACGCGACGAGTTAGACGCTCCTGTTACCTCGGATGAGCTGGAGGTGGTGATTCAGAATCTGCCCACGTGCAAGGCGCCTGGGTCGGATGGGTTGCCTAGTGAGTTCTACAAGACATACAAGCATGAGCTGCTTCAGCCACTGCTTGCCATGTTCAACGAGTCCTATGAGCAGGGGGAACTTCCACTGTCCCTCCGCGAGGCCATGGTCATCCCACTCCTGAAACCAGATAAGCCTGTCGAGGAGTGTGGGTCTTATAGACCTTTGTCCATGCTCAACCAGGACAGTAAAATACTTACGGCAGTGCTGGCTCATAGGTTGAAGAGGGTGATCGGCAAGTTGATACACCCAGATCAGACGGGCTATGTCCCAGGCAGGAATATCACTGATAACCATAGGAGACTACACCACATTATCGACCAAACTGAAGAAGATACGGGCGAGCTGGCTATCGTGTCATTAGACGCGGTCAAAGCCTTTGATTCAGTGCGGTGGCCTTGGTTGAAAGCGGCCCTGAGGGGATATGGAATTGGACCTGGATACATCAGGTGGGTCCAATTGTTGTACAGCACCCCGATGGCGAGAGTCAAAACAGGATGCACGGTCTCAGATATCTGGCAACTCAGCAGGGGAACCAGACAGGGATGTCCCTGGTCACCCATGTTATATATACTAGCGCTTGGGCCGTTGGCAATATACCTGCGACAACAATATGGGGAGGTGGGCATTAGTACAGTAAGTGGGAGACACCTGGTATCACTGTATGCGGATGACATGCTCCTTTATCTGCGTTATCTGGAAGAGAACCTGCAGTATGTGCTGGAGGTGATGGACCGCTATGCCACCCTCTCGGGCATATCTGTGAACCCTAGAAAGTCTAGTTTGTTTCCCTTGGGCAGATACAGAAATGTCCCGTTGCAGAGGCTGCCTGTCCTGCCAATTCCATGGCAGACTGAGACATTTAGGAATCTGGGAATAAATATTTACCACAAGATCGAGGCGAAGCATAAACATAATACAGAGAAGGCAATAGAGGGGGTCCAGAACAGCATGGTATTTTGGTCCAGATTGCCCCTGACCATGATGGGGAGGGCGGCCTTGCTCAAGATGGTGGTTCTGCCCAGACTCTTGCATTTTTTTGTGAATGTCCCGTTTTTGATTCCCTGGAGCCTATTTGCGAGACTTCATAGTGTGTGCAGGGGTTTCTTGTTGGGGAACTCCAGAAACACGGTAGCCCTGTGGAAACTCCAGAACCCGTGTGATAAGGGGGGCATAGGCCTGCCAAACTTTGAACTATATTATTTGGCGTGGCAACTGCTGTATGTGGCCAGGTGGCTGTCGGATTAGGATTCGACGGAAGCCAGGCTATTGCGGGAAGACCTAGCCCCATATTTTCTGAGGGAAGTGGTCTGGTTGAGCAGGGATAAACTGAAGGGAAGGGGGCGGCTATTGAGGCTGGGTTGGGAGGTTTGGCACATAACATGGAGAATGATGGGTGATCCGGAACTGCTCTCCCAACAGGCCCCACTGGTGGCGCTGTGTGGGAACGACTCCCAATTATTTGAGTCGGTCTGTAAATACTGGGAACCGGTAGGCCTGGCCACCCTTGGGGACATATGGCAGGAAGGGGAGGCATTGGGCTTTCAGAGGCTGCAAGAAGAGACAGGGGTACATAGAGGCCAATATATAACCCATGCTAGGCTCATGAAACTGGTTAGAGAGAGGTGGCCCGAGACGGCGCTGGCCGAGGACCCTGATGCCTCCCTGGAAACTATGTATGATGTCTCGGAGGGTGGGCACGAAATATCGAGGATATACGGGCTCCTGAGAGCGAAGGCTGGGAAGGAATTGCTCCAACTGAGACAGGATTGGGAAGAAGAGGTGGGGGGTACCATGACAGACGGGCAATGGGAGAGAGCCCAGAGGTACCATAAAAAGTTGTCCCGGAACGCGAGACTCCAGCAACTTCAACTGTATGTCACCCTAGGGCTTATTTGACTCCCTGTAAAATAGCAAGGTTTGGAGGCTCGGTTACGCAGAAATGCCCCAGGTGCGGGGAGATAGAGGCCGGGCTACTACACATGTTTTGGGCTTGCCCCGAGGTGCACGGATTCTGGGAGGAGGTCCGAAAGAAACTGGCGGGAGGGGGAGTGGTGCTGGATGTGGGATCAGCCTGGTCATGCATGCTCGGGTTTTTTCCCAGACCCCGGGACTCAAAGCATATAAGCAAGATGAGAGATTTAGCTTATGTCCTGGCCAAGCGCAGGATTGCCATGAGCTGGAAAGCGGCCCAAAGACCTAGGGTGGAACTATCGTGGGCAGACCTCTTAAAATGGGCGGAAGCGGAATCCGTAGTTTGGTTTGAAGTGGTCACTAAGGGGGGTGAAGAGGAAGTAGGACCCCTGCTGGCCTGGCGGCAATTGGTGGCCTCTATGACAAACCCTCACCAGGGTGACGACGAATCGGAGGATTCGGATGATGAGTGCATAAGCACTGCGCTACCCGATAATGCTCCTGCCGATAATATGGATGAGCCGGCTCTAGTTTGAGGAGGGGAGGGGCAGGGCGGGGGGAATATATGGCGAAATGTGATGGTTTGACGATGTCTTTACATACTGAAACAGTTATATTGTGTGTTGTTTTGTTTAGCTTTGAAAATAAAAAAAAATAAAAAAATGGTTGTGTGTGGGGTCTGCTGGTTAGGGTCTTTGCTTCAAGCTTCAGTTTGTGCAGTGATGCAACAAAAAGGTATCCTACCACAAGACCAGTTTGTGACAATACATTATTTATAGTATGTCCATTCTATTTTTTGAAAGTCAAAATAGCTTTGAAAGGTTTGCTAAATGCACCCAAACTAAACACTATTTCTGGTTGGTAGAGTCAATCTATACAAGCATCATCAAAAAAATGTTTACTTATCACACAGCTTTATTAAGTTCGCTGTTAGCTTGTCTATTATTTAGACCACTTGCATTTAGTAATATCAATACATGGTTAATGACAAAGCAATACAAACACAGTACATAAAAACAGGAAATGTACAAATACAAAAAGGAACAAGCAACATTGCAAAGTAAAGCAAACGACAAATTCAAAGAAAAAGGGGCAATAGAAGTTTGCAGCATATTTGGCATTTGCATATAAATACAAGCATGAGCTCAATTTCTGGAATTTAGGACTAAGATAGCATGAAACACTGTAAATAAGTCAGTGCCTTAATCCTAACAACAAAGTGTAAATAGAACTAAAAGTGCAAAAGTGACCATTCTATGGGTCAAGCTTAGCAACTAATGGGAGAACGAGATGACCTTTTTAAAAAAGGTTTTTCTTTTCTCCTTTTCTTTCTTCTTTTGTGTTTTGTATGCAATCACAGGGTCTTGAACTAACATGCCCTGGTGAAGGCGGATCTAGGTGCACGCTGAAAAGACTGCCGAAACGTGAACTGCTTGAGAAGCTTGCCAAGCATCACGTTGGCAAAGAATTCTTTTACTACATAGAGACCCGTTGATAGGGAAAATTGAAGCCCTGAACTTAGATCAGGACAAAAGGAACTGTCTCAAAGGGAAAGAA
This sequence comes from Ambystoma mexicanum, assembly GCF_040938575.1. Taxonomy (NCBI): domain Eukaryota; kingdom Metazoa; phylum Chordata; class Amphibia; order Caudata; family Ambystomatidae; genus Ambystoma; species Ambystoma mexicanum. The sequence goes on along the minus strand of NC_090941.1, from coordinate 134,330,713 downwards.
CTTGATAAAAAGAGAAGTATTTCCCTCACACCTAGGGGCAACAACTTTTTTAGTTTCCTCTTTCCTCCTGAAAAAAGTTTTCCTTTATCATATGTAAAAGAACTTTTGTTGATATTTGAATTTCAGTTTGTCATGTTGTTGAATATGTTTTTAAAAATGTCTACAATTTTCCCACTTACTTTCCTGTAGCCAAAGAACCATCAAGTTGAATGACTGTGTCTGTTTCTGAACCTATGTAATGCACAGAAATGTTCTTATGCACTTTGTAATTATTAATACAACTTTGTAGAAAATGCAAAAAAAAAAAAAACCTTTCTTTTGAGAAGGATTGCACTGTCTATTAAAGCTTCTAAGATACATTTTCTACGGTAGGTTTGAAGGGTTGTGCATGATTTGTCTCCTGTTTTTATAAGATTCTGAAGGACTCTGTGGCGGAACATTTTTGCTAAAATACTTTTTTTGGTATGGTTACTTGCTAGTATATCGAGATTTATAGGAGCAGTTTTAGCAGTAGTGGTAGCTGAATTCTTGTTAAGCATTTTTTGTTTCGTTTTACATTTTGATAGAAGAGGCAAAGTTTCTGTACTGGAAGCTTGTTTTGTTTCGCTAAATGACTGTATTAGCTGTTTTGTTTGAACGTTTTGTACAAACTCTGGTAGCGATGGATGCTCATTTTGGACACTTTTATTTTCATTTGCTCTATTTCTGCGTTGCTTTCTATGGACTTGCTTTTTGGTCGGCATTCTTTGAGGTCTGTTGGGAAAAAAAAGAAGGTATGGGTTGGGGCGTTCGACAATGTATGTGTGCTGTGTGCATGAGTGTCTGAGTATGATGGGAAAGATGTATGTGGTGGTGTGTGATTGTGCATTGGGCAGTTACAATTAGTTGGGAAGGCTATTCTTCTATTTGTGTGTTACTAAACTGAGGCTCATATGAGAGTAGAAAGTAAGCTAGTGGTGAGGAGAAGAATTAATAGTAAATCTAATGGTATAAAATTAAAACAGTTCTTTTTTTTGTAGTACTAACATTCTAAGGGTTGAGTATGTTATTTGTGTTCCAAAAAAACGGGGATTTGTGTGCCATTCTGCCTGCTAATCTCTGTTTAATAAATGGGGATTTGTGGGTAGAATGGTTCAGAAATCGCTGTTTTTTTTTGGTGCGCAAATTACATGAATGAACAACACAGTGTGTTTGAGGAACAGTAAGAATAGTAAGGTAGTATTGTACTTACTCTTTTTTTGTGGAATGAGCAGGTTTCTTCGCATATGTTTGTAGTTCAGATGCTGCTGATTTTCAGGAGAGTGGTCTTCACTGCAATTGTAAAAGAAAGAAGTTAGTAATTTTGGGTGTTTATAGCACTGATGTTAACGTAGACATTGATTTTTATGTTTTTGTGGCAGTAATCTTGTTTGATATCTGAACATAGTCTATGCATGCATTTCATTTGACTATGTGCAGCCTTTATATTTTATTTACAATATGTTAGTTCAGCATGCTTTGCAAATGAGTAGAATTTTAAGTGCATGACATTCACTTGGTTTTTTTAAAGGTGTGCTGTAGATAGCAGAAAGGTTTGGAAGTGACAGTTGATTATAGTAGATGGGAAAAATTTAAATAAGTTAATGTTATTGGTAGACATGCCAACAATCAGGAGCCCCTGAGAGGGAGATTTCACCACAGCAATCGGGAACATTTATTTTTCCCATAGGATTGCATTGGGATTAGCATTAATTTAGGCGGGAGACAGTAAAAAATAGTGTGATTTTTCAATGAAAAATCGGGAGTCTCGCGCCTAAATCGGGAGGGTTGGCATATATGTATAGGTTATGCAGGAGACAGTAAAAAATAGTGCAATTTTTCAATGAAAAATCCAGAGTCTCGCACTTAAATCTGGAGGGTTGGCATGTATGTATAGGCTATGCAGGTTTAGTAGCAATACTCTGTTTATATGGATTCATAACAGTTGTACATGTGCTGTGAATAAAATATGCACACCTGTAGTTTGTATTCATGCATGTGGATATGAATGCAGCTGTAAGTAGAAATCTTGGAGACTTGTAGAGTAGTTTTTGTAGTAGGTGCTTTCCAATGATATGAGACTTGTACTCAGAGTGATCAACAGTACATTTGAAGTGCGGCACTCTGATGATGAAGTTAGATGTAGAGGACTTGGATGTGATTGGTGTATGGTTGTGTGACTGCTTAGCTGTATCCAATGAGGGAATGGCACCGAGAGTGATGTGGAGGCTAAGAGTTACGTGCCGCACAGACACTGCAGCTGTCCGCGTATAGGGCGTGCCATATCCAGGGTTTTCCATCAAATCCAGTATGGAAAGGGGACTGTAGGGATTAGCCAAACAGATGTTGACATTGTGGATTTGTGTAGAAAGAGTGTGTGTAGTGAAGGTGGCGGAGGTGGAGAAAGTCAGGGTGTTGGTGCTCGGAGATATGTTTGTCCATGGTTTACAGCAGTATGCTCAATGCAGGCATGTGGCAAACAATTTTGATTTTAAAGGAGTGGAGGTGGTGTGGAGCGCTGTGCCTGATTGCAATGTAGAGGGAATTCTACAAGTTTGTGAAGATATGCGCAGGATGAACAGTCCCCATCTGGTAGTTTTGCACTATGGTGCTTTCCATTTGGGCTATGTCAGTGCCCCTACTTTGTTGGCAGATTTGGAACAGTTGGTTCAAGCAGTAATGAACATCCTTCCAAATGCCAAAGTAATTTTTTCTGGATTACTACCTAGGGAAATATGGGACAATAGTTCTGTTTTTTGTCCTCAACAAAACATTGCTAGATGTGCAATCAATCGAGGCATGTGGGCTTTCATGCTTAGAGCTGGTATGTTTTTCTGTAATAATGAGAACATTGATTCGAGTAATGCTGTTTATTTTGAAGAAGATGGCATTTCTTTATCTTTTTTGGGAAATGCCATGCTGGTTTGGCATGTGAGGGTTGCTTTGGAGAAGGTTATGTGAAGATTTTAGTAGTAAAGTAAGAAGAAACCCCCCCCAAAAAATACAAAATAACAGATATCTGTCAGGAATCTGCAAAAAAACAAAAAACGGCTCTTTTCAGAGCCCACATCAAAGGGGAAATGGGGCACACTATTTAAATTTACATTCACCACGCTCAGATTTTCGATATGTCCGCGGACATGGCGGTAGTCTCCGGACAGTGCGTATTACATACAGGGATTCTGGGGTGGAGAGGCATGCAAATGAGAATGAGCGGAGCTAGGGATTGGTCAGTAAAGTTTACTGGGTGTGTTGTGTAAGGAGAGATTGTATCAGAACGTCTTTTTCCTGAGAGAAGAACGGATAGCTATGGCTGTGTTTCCGAAAACAGATTATCTGGATTTTGGGAGACTCATGTATACATTTGTTGGAGGTGCATGCAGAACGGTGTGGAGTAGCTGCAGATCTTGGATTCCCTCATGTGGAAGTGCACTGGCACGGAGTGCGTGGAATGAAGTGGCTGGACTTGGTACCTCTCCGTGCTACTTTAGAGACAGAGCATCATCCAGACATAATTATAATTCATTGTGGAGCGAACAGTTTAGGACATGTGTCTGGAATTTCTTTGCAATTTGCAATGAAAGAAGGACTTGAGAAGGTCATGCACATGTTTCCAAATTCCCAAGTAATTTGTTCTCGTATTGCGCAAAGACAGATGTGGCTGCGTTCTTCTTTATTTGGCCCACAAATGGAGAAAGTGAGGCGCAATGTCAATAAGGCTGTTTGTGCCTTTCTAAGAGATGTTGGCATGTCCTCTTTTCACAATGAAAATATTATGTTTCGTAGCACATATATTTTTCGCAGAGATGGAGTCCATCTTACTTATGCTGGCAATCAGATTTTTCTGAGAAATGTACAAAATGCATTGCGACCTTTTTTGGAATTAGAGTCCTCTATTTTGCAGTAGATTTTGACGATTTCAAGTTTTTCAAACGCACAAAAACACCACCAAAAGGCTCTTTTTAGAGCCACCACTGCCTCCCAGAGAAAAGTGCATTGGTTTTGCTAGGGCAGCACCCTAAAATTTTATGTCCTAGGACTGTCTGCAGACTTCCAAAAAATGCACAGGGCCCTGCACTGTTTATTTGCCACTTCTATTTTTAAACTATGAAAGGCGGCTCTGAAAAGAGCCTTATTTTGGGGGGATTTTTGTTTTATATATTTTTTGGTTTTTTACATACAGCACACTAGGAAAGGAGGGGAAAGGAGGTTAAGGAAGGGACATCAACCATGGGGATAAGAAAGGGCAGGTGGAGAGAGGAAGATGTAGGGTGGGCCTTACTTAGGTAGGTAGCAGGTCTTCTGGTGCTCCTTCTTCGTAGTCTTGAAAGCACTTCAAAGACTCTCTCCCCTGCAGAGTACTGCATCACAGTACATAGACAATATTGTGACCCTCGAAAGGTAAGGGTCAACAGCATTGTGAATGGCCTGTGAAGCAGCTGGAGGGATGCGCTCTCCCACAGGAGTGTCTTTTGTGGTGAGAGGAGCGGAAATGGAGGATGCTGTAGAGGAACTCGACCTACTACGTTTATCACAAGGTACAACCCTGTGAATGTCCGCACTGTGGAACGATATTAGGTGTCGCTTCATGGATGTCGTACCAAAGCTGTACGAACCACGTCTCACACGAATCAGCACCATTTTGCACTGGTTGCAGGTGACCTTGTTCGCACGTGCTTTTGGTATGTTACCATGAATGGTAAACACCCGCCACACCCAAGACTCCCGGCAAGTGCTGGTAGTAGGGAGTTCCTCGACCTCATTCTCTTCATCCTCACGCCTGTTCCCCTCTGCAGGCCCTTGGGAGGTGGTGGAGGGTTTGGGGGTGGTGCTGAGACAGATGTAGCAACAGCAGCCATGGATTCCATCAGGGTGATGAGATAATCTCAGCAAGAGCAGCAAAGGCAGCAAAAGTCAATCTGCAATAGCCAGAAGTACAATGAAGATCAGCTCTGGGGTTTGGCCTTTTATAGGGGTGGAGGGGTGCGCTTCGCGAACAGATCGAACACCCAAAAAGGTTCAAAAAGTATGTGGAAAGCCAGGGTCATTGTCTGGGACATGTGCAATGGTGAATTTTTACTGTAAAGTAATTCAGATTGTATGAATAAGTTATTTTAAAATGTTGGGGAACCGGACAGTGTCCGCAAATTAGGACACATGCTCAGCATGGGTGCGGTCACAGGATGATGTCGGGAACACGCCCGCGAAGGCAACGGGTGTCCGCCCGACAGCTGTTAGACGATCCCCTGCACACCAGAACACTGCTAACATCTCCACAACACCTTCCCCGGGTTCCCACACGACTCCCTCCAGGGTTCGAGACTCACGTGATTTGGTTACCCCAAAGGACCGAAAGTTCCGTACCAGGTACAATTTACGTGCCCGGTTGCAACATTTCCTGCATTGGCAGTTGCCATGGAGAACATACAGCAGAAGGGGCGGCGGAACACCTCTGCATCGATCATTCATTTGCTCACGTGATTCAGAACAGTGTTTCCCACGTGACCTTGGTGGACGTCACATGACCCAGAAGCACACAGTATATAAAGCCTGATGCACGGAGCACTCATCGCTTCTCAGCTGTCCTTCGGCTCTGTTTGGCGCTACGTTTGATACTCTCTGTTGGTTACCTTGATCTTGGACCTTTCTCCTGGACTCCTTCGGATTACCCTTTTGTACTGTTGCTTGGAACTGTTTACCCATTGCTGAACCTCGACCCGTCCCTCACCTGTCTTTGGATCATCCCTTGGTACTTTGTTGGACTTCTACGCCATTGCCCTTTGGGAACTCTAGCTACATCTTCAGCTCTACAGGTGGGCTATCCTGTGTCCACGCTTGACTCTGTTCCCTGTTGGTCTGGGGACCACCTTTCATCTGAGTCTCGAACCTCCTTCACTAGGTTTCCCGGGTTTTCCAATCACCGGATAGGTAAGATTATTCAGATTATCTGATTTGTGTGTTATATTGTACTTGCCTGGTACCTAACCTCGTTCTTTTTGCAGCAGCATCAGTGTTCCAGAGGTTCCGTGGATCCGGGAAGTAACATCTCCCACCTGTGGCTCCAAAGGTCGCACAGCGGGGTTCTTTTGGTTCCCCTGTGCGTCACTTGGGGACGGAGGTCTCAACGGTCTACACGACACAAGTCAGAACAGACTGAGAAGCCGTATAGTCTTGTTGGACAATGCAGGGGTCCACCGAAGAACCCATAGCTGCTTTAGTTCAGGCAATTACAGTATTAAGGGCAGATATGGCCGCCGCAAACACGGTGATTCACCAAAGGCTAGATTCCATACAGTGTGTTCAGCATTCCCTCCCTGCAGACTCTGAATTCGGGGATGCTGCCGCTCCAGCCACACCTCCTCCATTGGCAAGTACCCCAGCTCCAACCCTGGTGGTCCTTCCAGCCCCTTCTCCCTTGGCCGCTCCTGAACGTTATCAAGGCGACCCCAAGAAGTTCAGGACCTTTATCAATCAGTGCAAGTTACACTTCCTGTGTAGACCTCTGGCCTTTCCTAATTCCACTGCTAAAGCGGCCTTTACCCTTTCCCATCTAGCCGGAACGGCTGCTGCTTGGGCTAATCCTTTACTGGAGAACAATAGCCCGGTTCTCTATGATTTTGATTTGTTAGTTACCGAGATGTCCCGAGTCTTCGACACCCGACACAAGGCACAATCTAGGGATCTGGAATTGTTAGAATTAACCCAGGGTAGAGGGACCTTGATAGACTACATCACCCGCTTCAACCAATTGGTCGCCGAGACATCATGGCCAGAAAGCAAACGGGCGGTCATATTCTATAGAGGGTTGAATAATCCAATGAAAGATGCCTTAGCCGTGATCCCTTCCGTGCCCACTCAGTATCAGGAACTAGTGGATCTTGCCCTACAGGTTGATGCACGTCGCTCAGAACGCAGGGCTGAGTTGGGTTTTCCTCATCCTACAGCTGTCAGTACTCCCGCCTCCAGCACTGAGGAACCTATGCAAGTGGGAGGTTTACGTAGTCCTATCACGACATCCGAGAGAGAACGTAGGATGGTGGATAATGCATGCTTTTATTGTGGCACCACGGGACATTATGTTAAGGAATGCCCTCGACGTCCCAAGAAGTCCCAGGTTTTTCGGACAGCTCGAACTTAGATCCGGAGACCAGGTCGAGCTTCCAGTCCTCATCTCCGGGTGCCACTCCTGCTTTCGCTCATTTCCAGCCCATCTTTGTACAGGCCACTCTTTGTCCTTCTGCGGGTATCTCTCATGCAGTCACGATCATCATTGACTCTGGTGTCACGGGGAACTACATAGACATTGCTTTGGCCCATTCTCTCAATCTACCTTTAGTGGTGAAAACCCAACCTGAACCGGTTCAAGCTGTAGATGGCACTGCCCTAGTCTCTGGTCCCGTTAGACATCAAACTGCCCCTCTATTATTGACTATACAAGACATTCACACAGAGACGCTAAGTTTTGACTTGATCACCACACCCCAGTTCGGTATCATATTAGGAATACCATGGTTGCGTGAACACAATCCTCTGATTAATTGGCAAACAGGCACGGTTCTCTTTGAGTCGGATATCTGCCAGAACTTTTGTCTCCCAACCCATCTAGAGACAGACACTCCGTCACGGGGGTTGGGAGCTCTCGCTCAGCTCACATTGAATGATGGTGGATCAGCGGTTGTGAATTCCCATACCGTCGGAGGGGTAGTTACCGGGATTCCCTCTGAGTACAAAGCATTCGAGTCAGTTTTCGATCGCGGTTCTTCCGAGGTGCTTCCTCCACACAGATCATATGACTGCCCGATTTAACTAATCCCGAACTCTACCGTTCCTTCGGGCAGGATCTATTCTCTGTCCCCCTCGGAAGAACAAGCTCTGAAACAGTATGTCCAGAACGCCCTACAACTAGGACACATCCGCCCCTCTACTTCACCAGCTGCAAGCCCTATTTTCTTTATACCCAAGAAAGAGGGGGATTTACGTCCTTGTGTGGATTACCGACGCCTTAACGCCATCACGAAAAAGGATAGGTATCCAATCCCTTTGATCACCCCTCTTCTGGACCGCTTATCTCATGCCTCCGTTTTTACCAAGCTGGATCTTCGCGGCACATACAATCTAGTGCACGTCCGCGAAGGCGATGAGTGGAAAACTGCCTTTTGCACACGTTACGGCTTGTATGAATATCTAGTCATGCCTTTTGGTTTATGCAACGCCCCGGCAACATTCCAGCATTTTATGAATGACATATTCAGGGACATTCTGGACGTTTACATGGTGGTTTACCTGGACGACATCTTGATCTTTTCACGGAATCTTGAAGACCATGTAAAGCATGTTCGGGAGGTCTTATCCCGTCTGAGGGAACATTCGCTATTTGCCAAACCCGAGAAATGTCAATTCCATAAAACGTCTGTTGAGTTTCTGGACTTCCACATTACCCCTGGGGCACTATCCATGAACGAATCCAATGTTAAGGCAGTCCTAGATTGGCCAGTTCCTCAGACACTCAAGGCCTTGCAGGCCTTTTTGGGCTTCGCCAACTTTTATAGGCTCTTTATTTGATCCTTTTCAACAATTGTGGCCCCACTTACGGCTCTGACCAGCCCTCAAGTACCCTATCAGTGGCAAAAGGAACATCAGGAATCCTTTGAGGCTTTGAAAACCGCTTTCACCACCGCACCGATTCTTCAGCACCCCAATCCCGAACTTCCATTCATAGTCGAGGCGGATGCCTCTTCTTTTGCCCTCGGTGCGGTGTTGTCTCAGACATGTCCTACGACAGGCAAGTTACACCCGGTGGCATACCATTCCCGCAAGTTTTCCAATACTGAGACCCATTATACTGTAACGGAGAAGGAACTTCTGGCTGTCATGGACGCCTTTCGTGTCTGGCGCCATCATCTCTTGGGGGCTAAGCATCCAATCACTGTCTACTCCGATCATCGGAATCTACAGGATCTGGCCTCCTTAAAGTGCATCAACAGCAGACAGGTCCGGTGGCATCTCTTCTTTTCCGCCTTTGATTTTCACATTACTCATCTTCCTGGAATCACTCATGGAAAAGCGGACGCCTTGTCACGCACTCCGGGTGGAGTTTCGTTGCCAACCTTCCCCGATACTGTTCTAGGTAAGAGTCATGTGATTTGTCTCTGCACTCGCTCTCTGTCACTGTTGGATTCTGTGCGACTATGGACGAGCAATCATTCTGACCAATTGCGGGATTGGGATCCCGTATATTGTGATGGTTTACCTTTTGTGCACGATCTCCTGTTCCTCTCCACGCCTGACAAACATAACCTGGCCCTTGAGTGGTCTCATGATGCCCCCATTAATGCCCATCCCGGCCAGGAGCGTACCATGGATCTCCTAAAGCGCTGGTGCTGGTGGCCTTCTATGAAGCGCGACATGGAATGCTATGTCAACTCTTGCTCTGTTTGTGCTCAGGCCAAACATCGAAGAGGTCGTCCAATCGGCCTGCTACTTCCGCTTCCCCCAAGACCTTGGCATACTCTGACTATGGATTTCGTGACCGATCTCCCCAAGGTACAGGGTTTTGATACCATCTGGGTGGTGGTGGACACCTTCACAAAAATGGCTCGTTTTGTTCCCTGTAAGGGGATCCCTTCGGCCCCGACCCTGGCTGAGTTGTTTTTTGAGTCTGTGTTCATGTTGTTTGGGCTTCCTTCTGTCATTATTTCCGATCGTGGGTCGCAGTTCACATCTCGTTTTTGGAGATCTTTGACTAAGCTACTTGGCATCGATACCAGGTATTCCTCGGCCTAGCACCCTGAGACTGATGGGCAGACTGAAAGGACGAATCAATCTATGGAGCAGTATCTTGGTTGTCTTATCCTGCAGCAGCAGTCCTCCTGGTTGAGTGCTTTACGGCTTGCCGAGTTCGCATACAATAACGCGACTCACTCTGCTACAGGTTTTTTCTCCTTTCTACGCCCTCTATGGCCAACACCCCAAGGTCTTACCTGTCCCTGATGCCTCTGTCTCTTTGAATCCTGCGGCCACAGCCTGTCTTAGGGATCTGTCTGCTGTTCATGCTCGTACTTTGGTCCATCTTACTGAAGCAAAGGCCTCTATGAAGTCCCGTGTTGACAGCAAGCGCTTGGCTGCTCCTCCCCTTGTGGTGGGTTCCAGGGTGTGGTTGTCTTCCTGTCACCTTCGCCTGGTTGGTTGTCGGAAACTTCTGCCTCGCTTTGTTGGCCCGTATGTGATCACTCAGGTTGTGAATCCGGTGGCTTTCGTCTGGTTCTCCCAAACTCTTGGCGTATCCATCCTGTTTTTCATGTATCCCTCCTCAAGCCATGCCCTGATTCCTCCCGCCTTCGGGCCCCAGCAGCCCCGGTGTCCCTGGCCTCCCCTGATGTTTTTGAAGTGTCAGCTATTTTGGGTTCCCGTTGGTTTAGGGGTGGGCCCCAGTATTTGGTGGATTGGAAGGGTTATGGCCCGGAGGAGCATTCTTGGGTTTCCGCTTTGGATGTTAACGCTCCTCGGTTGGTAGCCCAGTTCCATAGGGATCACCCATCCTGCCCACGAGGTCGTGGGCCGTTTGGGGGGGGCTATGTTAGACGATCCTCTGCACACCAGAACACTGCTAACATCTCCACAACACCTTCCCCGGGTTCCCACACGACTCCCTCCAGGGTTCGAGACTCACGTGATTTGGTTACCCCAAAGGACCGAAAGTTACGTACCAGGTACAATTTACGTGCCGGTTGCAGCCCTTCCTGCATTGGCAGTTGCCATGGAGAACATACAGCAGAAGGGGCGGTGGAACACCTCCGCATCGATCATTCATTTGCTCACGTGATTCAGAACGGCGTTTCCCACGTGACCTTGGTGGACGTCACATGACCCAGAAGCACACAGTATATAAAGCCTGATGCACGGAGCACTCATCGCTTCTCAGCTGTCCTTCGGCTCTGTTTGGCGCTACGTTTGATACTCTCTGTTGGTTACCATGATCTTGGACCTTTCTCCTGGACTCCTTCGGATTACCCTTTTGTACTGTTGCTTGGAACTGTTTACCCATTGCTGAACCTCGACCCGTCCCTCACCTGTCTTTGGATCATCCCTTGGTACTTTGTTGGACTTCTACGCCATTGCCCTTTGGGAACTCTAGCTACGTCTTCAGCTCTACAGGTGGGCTATCCTGTGTCCACGCTTGACTCTGTTCCCTGTTGGTCTGGGGACCACCTTTCATCTGAGTCTCGAACCTCCTTCACTAGGTTTCCCGGGTTTTCCAATCACCGGATAGGTAAGATTATTCAGATTATCTGATTTTTGTGTTATATTGTACTTGCCTGGTACTTAACCTCGTTCTTTTTACAGCAGCATCGGTGTTCCAGAGGTTCTGTGGATCCGGGAAGTAACATCTCCCACCTGTGGCTCCAAAGGTCGCACAGCGGGGTTCTTTTGGTTCCCCTGTGCGTCACTTGGGGACGAAGGTCTCAACGGTCTACACGACACTCAAGTCAGAACAACAAATGCACGGGAACGATCGTGCGCATGCGCGCCGGTGTTCTACAGACAGTGTTCGGGTCCTCAAACAAATTAAAAGTGCGACACAAGTGAGACAGACAGTTATGGACAGGCACAATGTTCGCAGGACTTACGGGTGTGGTGCGCATATGCGTAGAAGTTTTGCAGACTGTACGGACAGGTATAGTGTCCTTAGGATACCCCCATTTTGTTAATTTACGGACATCCCGGACACCGGGTGTGTTCTAAGAACAGTTCCATCTTTGCTGCAAATGGTACGGACAGGTATAGTGTCCTTAGGACATACCCATTTTGTTAATTACGGACATTCCGGACAGATGCACTGTCCGCGGACATTTTAACTGCTTTTAAAAAAAAATAAGACACAAAGAATTTCATTTAAAGAAACATTATATTTTTTTTAATGATATACATATACACAATTTATGAAAGAGAGGGGGAAGCAGAAACTGATACAAATACAGGGGAATTAGGGGTTTGGAGAGGATGGAAGTCTCATCAAAACGTTTTTCTTGGTGTTGAGGGTTTGGGGATAGTTTACTGGGACATGGAGAGGAGGAACAGGTACACGTGGGACACTGGTATTTAATTTTTTCCTTTATGTGGTCCTCCACAAACTGTTTCAAAACATTTAAATTTTTCTTGTTGTTGTTTCTGTTCCATGCATTGCAGAGTCTTTTCCAATTTTTGGTGTATTATTTTCAATGTTTGTATGGTCTGTTAAAAATAAATATATATATATGTTAAGTACACATAAAGTAATGATTATTAATTTGCTTATATAGAGAAGTGTCTACCATTATTATCACGGTCTTCAGACATTTCCTCACATGGAAAATGTTCCTCAAGCCACTCCAAAGTACTGCACATTTCTGTGTGAAAAACAAAAATATATTAATTGTAGTGTACCTAATACAAAACGTTTTGAAATATATAAGAAAAATTAAGTTTACTTACTAGTTTCTGGTAAATTGTATTTGTAGTGTTGTGTAGGTCTACTGTTGCTTCTAGCTCTGCAGTTTCTGTGAGGTAATTATGTTAGAGGCATATCTGTTTTGTTTTGGTATATTCCATTTTACTAAATATGGTATTTAAATGGATGGTTGATGTGTTAGATATGTAGGTTCCACTGCTTATTTATTATTACATATAATGTGTTCATGTGCTGCTTTTTGAACTTGTGCAGTGTTTAAATGGTATGATAGAACAATTTAAGATACCCCTGAGTGTTTGGGTAGTGTTGATGTCGTCCGCGGCCGTTTGCGGACATACGCACAGTCCGCGGACATCAAAATCATTAGCGGGGGTTCAGTATGTACTATGAAAATGTATATTCAGTAAAAAAAACTTTGTTAAAGGCACGTTATGGTTAGTTGCGCTACTAAAAACCTAGAAATTCAGTAAAAAAACTTTGTTAAAGGGACGTTATGGTTCCAAGTAAAACCGGAAAACCCCTAAAATTCGCCAGTTATGGTAAGCTAAGCAACCATAACTCGTGCCACCACCGTGCACTGCTAAAACTAACACCCAGGACATCAAAGATGACATCACAAATGTCATTGATGACATCACTGATGACATCACATGCGCATTTAGTTTTCATGCACAGCCTCCACAAGGGATTATCATTATAATATTGGCAGAAAAGTATCAAAGATCATTGAAGAACTATCATATGCCAAATAGGTAATTAAGCAATGCATTGCTATAAATTCCATTGCATTACTGAGTTCTTTCAGTACATGAACAAACTCATGAAGAAACATAGGCATTGTCTGCAGCATGTGCCATAGAGGTACAATATTCGAAATCTTCCCATGTTGGTTAGTAAAATGATAAATGCTTCCATTACAGAATTTTGCATACTGTGAAACATAAGTACCTATGAATGCTTCCCTTACTGCATAATTGTACTATTACACACAAAACATAAAGAGACCACAATGCATACAAATAGAAGCATATACAGGGAACGTAAAGTAAGCAAAAAAAAACTGTAGTATTATCAGAAAGTGTTCATAACCAAACTAACTTCATGCACAGAAAATATTCTTGTGTTTCAGGATTCCTTCTTCTCGTATGTATATGTATCATATGATGTAACTGTACCCCAAGGAAAGTATTGTAAGAACATATGAGAAGGGTAAGGTCTAAAAATATAGTACTTTTTACTTTTTTAATTCCTGACTGACAGTGAAGAAAGCCACCTGGCTTAGATATGTCAGTGAACAAAAAAAGAGGGAGCTAGACATGTGATATCATCAGTGATGTCATCAATGACATTTGTGATGTCATCTTTGATGTCCTGGGTGTTAGTCTTAGCAGTGCATGGTGGTGGCGCGAGTTATGGTTGCTTAGTTTACCATAACTGGCGAATTTCAGGGGGTTTTCGGTTTTACTTGGAACCCTAACGTCCCCTTAATGTTTTTTACTGAAATAAATATATATAGATGTATTGACCAACTCCGATGTGCCATGCGGCATCACCCTGCTAGTTATTGTGAAAGAAACGGCAACAATGGCGGCAAAACTCTGGTGCGCGCCAAAAAACCTACAAAAACCACATTCCGCAACAGACAAAAAGATGGATGCACAACCTGCCACCCAGGGTGTCTGTGTGGTGGAATAGAGCACACACTGCAGAAAACGTGCCGGTGGGCTCCATGACCAGCAAACGGAGGGCAGAGAAAGAAGCAGCGCTTTGCAATTGAAACTCAAAATGTGCCTATAAATGACATTTGCTTTGTTGCTAAAAACTAATTGCCTATAACACAACACTTCTCAACATTCAAAATCTTGCTTGCCGCTAAAATTCATGTAATCTAATGAAGCATTGCGAACATACAAAGTCCTAATGTGAAGAGCAAAACGTCCATCAGACAAACTGGATTGTCTGTAAACTGACGGCCCCTGTCAAAATCTGGGTGCAGTACCTTTGGTTACCTGAATGACAGCTGTCAGATGAGTTACTGATGAAACTTCAAAGTGATCTAAACTAAAAAGTCTGCCGGATTAGCAAAAATAAAACTGATTGTGTCTAAAAAGAATACAGATCTCAGCTGCTTTTTATCCCACAGAGTTAAAGCAAAGAAAGTAATGTATTTATGTTTGAGGTGACAAGTTTGGTTTTTCCTTGATCTTTAATTAAGAATAAATTAGCTTGGCTGAGCTCCAACCCTTTGGGAGTGGACAAACAGGTTTCTTCCAGGGGGGGGGGGAAATTCTGTCAGCTGAAACTCACTGGGAGATAATTGTAGGTTAACCCAGACTTTTGTCTACAGAAAGAGAATGAACAATAGCAGACCCTTCAGCCCAGGAAACGGAAATGGGAGAGGGTCGTAAATTGCTCCTGGAAGGAACTTCCCTAAATAGGGGGATGCTCCTGGACTCTCAGGAGAGACAAAGGGGTGGAGCCAAGTGACCATGTGCTGTTAAGAATGAACAATGGACAATTTTCTGAGACTCATAACTTGTGATGCGGGAGAACCCGGTCAAGCCAGCCCATGCTCCAGAGTGTCTGTTGCGGCAGGAAGCAAGGGGGGAGACCAAACCTCTGCAGCGCTTTGTCTTCCAGCCTTCCTGCAAGAATACAGTTCACAATGGGAGGCTGGTTGTTCTGAAAGGACTGCCAACCCCTCGAAGTTTGAATGTTGCACATCTGATTGGCTGGGTTCCTGCATAAGTCTGATCCTGGAAGCTGAAGAGATAGTTGAGCACTGGGCCTGAAACCGAAGAGGAAGATGAAGAAAAGATGGCTGTAGTGATTTCCAGTGACTAGAGAGCCTGCTGTGTAATTGACCTGGGGATACCGAATAGGACGATCCTGACCCAGAGCCACTAGTCTCAAGAAGACCTGCATTTTAAGCCATCCCACGTTGTACTGCAACCTTGCAGGGCTGCAAACCTAAATACCCTGGGACCTCGAGCCATTGTGCGGTGCATGGTCTTCCGAATGGAGCAGAAACTTTGGTGGCATCATGCTGGATCTCCAGAGACATGATTCCAGTCCTGGAAGTCCCCTCACCAGAGTGCTAGGTCAGATTAGCGACACAACTCCAATCAGCGATATTCAGTCTTCTCCTGGCTCCTGAAAAGGGCCCCAAAACCACAGAGCCGCATCCAGCCTTGAAGAAACTCTTGCATGGAACATTCCCAGTTGATCCTTTCTGCAAAATCCCTTCCAAAGTCCTGTCTTCATGATAAAGGAATCCATCAACCAGGTTTTTGGCTGCAGATCCTGAAGTCTTCCCTGCAGCAACTCTTCTTACGTGCTGAGGTACTGTGTTGGCTGTGGTATTTACCTACCTTAAGCCTTTGTGATTCCTGTGTCGCTTTGGGATGTTTCTTGTGATTAGGAGTCCTCTAATCCAGTTCACCCACCAGGCCCACTGCTGGAATCCTCCTAAGGTTTCTTCTCAGAAGTCCCTGGACCCTTAGAACCTCTCTAAGTGCAATACTTACCTGTTTGAACAGTCTTCCTTAGGAACTCTGACTTTTGCTACTTTTCTGCCTTCCGGAATTGTCTGTTGGACACTAGAGACCTAGTGTCCCCCCCCCTTCCGCCACTGAGAACACTCCTGCTCCAAGAATAAGGGAAATACTTTCTAAGGATTGGGCCTGTTGCTTAGAAAAGAGAACACATGTTTAAAAGTTGACTTACTTGTAAATGAGTTGGTTGGTAACTGTAACTCTGAGAGTGAGTAGTTACAAAAGTTCTTACTAACCTTGAATGTGTGTTTTGCCATTCTGAAAAGTATGTGTAAGGTTATTTTACTCACCTGTGAATTGGTTGTGCCTCTTCCCAAAAGTAATGCTGTGTGCTTCACTTAACTATTTCTTCCAGAATACCAGTGTGTAAGTTCACCAACTGGGTCTTGCTTCCCCTGACCTGCTGTATAGCCTATCTAGAATAAGTCTGCCTTGGGTTTTACTCACCTGGAATAACATTGAGTCATTCTTAAAGTCTTACATTCGGTTCTGCTTTCCCTGGTCTGTTCTATACAGATGCTAAAACAGTATTAGGTTTACACCTACTTTTAAGTTGCTGATAGTTCATTTAAAAAGTATATGGGTTTTGCTTGCCTTGGTCTGCCCTAGGCAATCCTAAAATAAGTTAGAAAGTTATTGCTTACCTTAGTCTGTGTCACAATGAGCTGAAAAGCAGCTGTAATAGTATATTACCATGGTAGGTTTTACCTGCCTAGAATATCTGTGTGCCATTCTTAAAAAAGGTTTCTGTATGTGTAGCTGACCTTGGTCTGGCTGGTGCAATCCTAAATTAGTTTAAAGAGTTGTTGCTTACCTTAGTCTGTGTTCCACTGAGCTGAAAAACAATTGTAATTGTATATTACACCAAAAAGTGTTACTCGCATAGTATAACTTTGTGTCCTGAATATGGTTATAGGTTTCTACTGTCCCTTGAATGAGTGTTCCACTATTCAGAAAAGTATACTTGCAGGTTGGTCTACTAAGGGATTCCTTATGTGAGTGTCACTGCACGACTGCTAAGGTCTACTACCCTTGTATTACTGAAAGTAATCGGAAACTTATGGTTTTACTCCCCATGAATAGGTGTGTCCTATACTAAATATGTTTGATAAGGTCTGAGTTGCCTAGAAATACTGTTCGTTTTCTAAACAATGTTTATGTGTTGGTCTGTCTACCTTCAAGCATTGTGTTGTGTTTTTATAATGTGTTTGACTCTATGACAAAGTACTTACACCAAGTAACTGTATTTATTGTATGTGTTTCTTTTATACTACAAGTTCTTGGTACCTTCCTACAGCCCTCTCTCCCTCCTAAGATAAGCCTGGCTGCTCTGTCTATGCTACCATATACTCGGGTGGTACAGCCTTATACTAGCGGAGTCTTCAACCGTCTCAGTTGAATGGATTTGCTAAGCCCTTAGTTGGACTTCAGAAAAACTGTCCTAAGAATGCCCTCACTGAAAGGTTATTATATTGTGAATGTATGGGATTTTTATGGTGCACACCTAGGTAGCAAGCAGGAGTCCTGGACACAAAAACAATACAGATAAACAAGGGACCGGCATAGCCGGGGGACACATGGGCAAGTGGCTTGATCTGGGTTTCCAAGGGCACTTGGGTGTATCTTGAAGAGGATCTTCAGCCAGAAACTCAAGTGCAGGAGAGTTGGGGCCCAGTCTGGCCAGTGTGTTATTCCAGTGACTGTGGTTGTTGCAGAAGAAGCCTTGGTTTCTAATTCTTCCCTTCTTACATTCTAGTCGGGTGATTTTGTGGCACATGGCAAAGACTCCAGAGATACTTGTTTTTTAGCCGGATAAGAGTTAACTTTGTCATCGCCATGCATGTGGCGCAGGGCAGTGTCATGGTATTGCGGGCTTGGAGATTATCCTCTCCAAAACCGCTGCTTCCATAAGGCGAGTCCCAAGATGACTCCTACTCAGTGCTTCATAACAGACTCAGGGATTCTAAGAGCTGAAAAGTATGTCCTTCACAGAGAATCTGTCGGCTCAGTTGAGTGCAGTCTTCTCTCCCATATGACGCTGGACAAGATAGAATTCAAGGCATCACCGCCCACTTCCTTGTTGGGGCCTGTGTTCAAGCAGGCCTAGAAACTAGAAACAAGATGCGGCAAAGCTGCCTAGTGCTGAAGTAGGCCAGTGAATGTGTTCCCGGAGACGAGCTTGTTTTATTATGGAATCTTCTCCGCAACCCTAGCAAGCGTTTTGGCAATAGTTCTCTTTCCAGAATGTAAGTGACTTGGATCCCAGAAGTGCTTAAAGTTTCAATCTGTTATTTGAACCTTTTAACATTCCCAAAATGGATGGAGTGTGAGAATCAAAATGGATTCTACTCGCTAGGCGGAGTGTGTGATCAAAATATTTTTTCATAAAATGTTGCCACACAATGGTACCTAGAATCCCCAAAAATTTTATCCAGCCCTTGGTCGCTGGTTACATTTATTTATTTAATGAAGCTTTTTTGATAGTATTGTCAGCTTCTATGCGCTTCAGTTAGCCAAAAGGGAGGTTGTGTTGGTTTTGTCCCCTCGCATATAACCAACCTAAGGAAATTCCTCTGCAAAAGACGGGAGCCCTTGCTTTTAAGTATGAAGCACATATCAGCATCTATGGAATGTGCAATCCCTGTCTAATGCACAGCATGTGAATGGCCACTTTCTAGTGACACATATAATTGCAGGCGACACAGGGGAACCATTTTGTGTGCTGTTTTAAAGCTGTTAAGGGGAGCAGCATTACTTTTGAATAACTAGCCTCTGCAGAAATACTAAGAAATATAGTTGCTTGGGAGACTGTATCTTGATGCATCCAGCCCTCGTCGATAATCTCTGGAAGATTAGCCCTCTTGCTGGAGAGACAAAAAGGCTACGCACCCCACAATAATGTTGCCTTGCAATCTCTTTAATATTAGACAGGACACACAATTCACAATACATGCGTGGATCAAGATAATGATATTTGCAGCTTGTGCTTCTGACAGAATGGTAGTTTATCACTTGCCCTTTGCACCAAAGGTATTTTTCGTAATGCCGCAAGTCATTAGCAGAAACGGTATTTTAAATGCTACAGAAAATAACTGGCCTTAGACCTTTGCTACAGGTGATAAAGATCCACTCTCCATTTTCACACACAGGCAATGCCGCTTTAAGGTGTAGTTACGGGTTCAAAGCCATAGCGTGCCTTTAATTCCGGAAATGTAAAAGACTCTGTTTTGGGAAACATGAGAGATGCTTTGCTTTCCAGCAAAATGCTATTGTGAATGGAGGCTTTTGTTGTATAGAATGATATTATGTGATAAGTCATTTGTAACACGCTTGTACACCAAGTGTTTCTAGGCGCAACAAGACAAGGAAGGGAAGACAAAAAGAGGACAACACAATGATCTTACTAGGCCTTGTGTCAGATCGAGGGAGTTGGGGTTGGGGGAGAAGAGTGCATAGGAATTCCTAAGTGCTGCCAGGGAGGTGGCTCATAAGTGCAGATAGTCAGGAGACTGTAGGGTTGCAGATACAGTCCCTAAGGAGGCAGTGCAAGGGCAACTGGTCGCGCAGGAGCCTGATCCCATAGGTTCGGAGGGTGGCCAGGTAACCAGAATGCACAGCAGACAGGGACATCAGCAAGGGAGAGGGAGAGAGAAAGCAGAAGCGAAAAGGAAGGTCTTGAGTTGCTTCCTGAATCTTAGGTGGTCCTGTTCAAGTTTGAGGGAGGCAGGGAGGCTGTTCCAGAGAGAGGATCCAGCCGAGGATAGAGATTTACCTCCCACTCTCTGCCTGGAGAAGTGTCTGACCCTCATAGAGTTGGAGGTGGATGAGCGCAGGGATCAAGAAGGAAGTTGCTTAGGAAGAGAAAGTTGGATTAGTGTGTTCCCTCGGCCCCAGAAAGCCTTGTGGACAATGCAGAGGGTCTTCAACTTGATCCTGGCAGCCACAGGGAGCCAGTGGAGAGATTTCATGGCTGGAGAGATACGATCCCTGGGCTTGAGGCCAAGGACAAGTCTTGCAGTCCTGTTCTAGATTAGTAGTAGAGGGCAAATAATAGAGGCAGGCAGACTTAGAAAGAGGCTGTTGCAGTAGTCCAGCCTAGAGAGGACCAGGCCTCTGGAGACAGTGAGCTTCTGGGGGAAAGTGAGAAAAGGAAGAATACCTCTTAGGAGGTGCAGCTGATAGTGTGACTTCTTAGAGACGTCAGAGATGTGAGGAGAGAAGGAGAGGGTGGAGTTGAAGATAACACCAAGGTTCTTAGCCTCATAGGAAGGTGCAGGCAGAGGGCCCAGGGTGAGCGGTCAGAATGAGAGAGGGAAGACGAGAGCAGGTGTCCCAATGAGGAGGATCTAAGTTTTACTGGCATTAAGGCAGAGATGGTTGTAAACGCACCATTCCTGAATTGCGGACAGAGTAGGGCATGAGAGAAGGAGCAGAGGAGGCTGAGGGGAGCCTGAAGGAGAGCTGGGTGTCATCCACATAACTGTCATGCCTCAGCGACGGTGGCGGATTTGGAACCGCTGGCACTATGATCCGCCATAGCCCGTTCCGTCACGTTTGTTCTTTGGGTTAGTTACTGGTCTAGTCGTTGCGCGCGTGTACGTGGCCGGAGGTATTTCTACAACCACTTCCGGGTTACGATTGCGTTGCAATGCATCCTGGTTACTTACCTGTTTGTTGCCGAACGCCCCCCCCCCTGCGTCCTTTCCCGTTGTTGCGGACCTGCGTCCGTTCCTCTCTTCTCCCTCCAGCTATCCTGTAGCCTTTTGTTCCGCCCTTGCTTCGTTGCTCTCTTGTTTATTGTTTCCTCTTGCTCCCTCACCCGCCTTCTTCGTTATTTTTTCCCGTGTTCCGTTGGCCTTAGATCCCCTCTCGTTCTTGCTACTCTGTTTCCTGTGTTTTCTCTCCCTCCTCTGCTGTTTTCTCTTCCCTTGTTATCCTGTACTCTCCTGCTCGCTTGTGTACCAGACCTCTGTCTGCCGTTGGATTGCCTCTGCCTCACGTTTTGCACTCTCCAGTCCGCCTGTGTACCAGACCTCAGCCCGCCTTTGGATTGCCTCTGCCTCACATTGTGCACTCTCCAGCCCGCCTGTGTACCAGACCTCAGCCCGCCTTTTTGGATTGACCTGCCTCACTTTGGGTACTCTTCTACCCACCAGGTACTCAGACCACTGCCTACCTTTTGGATTGTCTTGCCGCCTTGACTCCGCTATCTGCTTTGCATACCATCTCGTCTACCAGCCCGCTCCAGTCAACTATAGACGTGTCTTTCAGGGGTTTTTTGTGCCGTTGGCTTTTTCCCCTTTACTCAACGTTCCCGGAGGATTGTCCTTTGTCACCCTTGTAGGTGGCAAGGTGGCATCCTTCGGTGGACGTCCCTATCTCCACAAAAAAAAAGGAGAGACCCAGAAGAAAAGAAAAGAGGGGTACCAAGAAGGACGAAGGTGAGGAGCTTGGGGAGGGTGGTGATTCGGAATCTTCTTTTGAAAATGAGGATATTACTGACCCCAGTGACAGTTTGCAACACCTAAGAGAAATCGAGATGGCAACACCACAACAAGTTCAGGAGCTTGTAGCTGCAGTTCAGAACTTGAACTTGGAAGTACAAAATCTCAAGGCAGCTAATACCGCTTTGCAGCAACGCATGGCAGAGAGAGAACGGCCCTCTGCGGATCTACCTTCGCTCCCTTTGGTGTCGGGCTAGTTTGATGGCTCTCCAAAGAAAGTCAAAGAAGTTTTGGATGCCTGTAACCTTCACTTCTCATTACGTCCCCAAACCTTTGCCTCAGATCACGCCAAATTGGGGTTTATGATTACCCATATGACGGGTAACGCCCTGGCATGGGCCACCCCTCCAGTAAATCAGCCTGATCCTGTTCTGCAACATTATAGCGCATTTAAAACCCTCATGCAACAGACTTTTTTGCGTACAGAAAGTACATTTCTGGCATCTGATCCGTCAAGGGAACTCCAACCTACTAACGTACATAACTGCCTTTAAACAAGTAGCAGCAGAAGCAGGTTGGCAGGAGCAGGCACAGTATGCCATCTTCCGGCGTGGGTTAAGAGAAGGCCTCAAGGATGAGCTGGCCCGTATTGCTCGACCTACAACTTTTGCCGATCTCCTCACTGCTACCCTCCGAATAGACTTCAGATTGACAGAACAACGCATGGAAAAAAAGACGACCAAGTTCTATGGGCCCCCTCCCTTGGAAGCTCACTCATCTACATCGGTGCCTTCCTCACGCCAAAGCAAAGAAGAACCTATGCAAATCGGCACAACTCGAGCTCCGCTCACCCGGAGGAACGTAAGAGACGTAGGGATGGCTGTTTATGTATGTATGTATTGTGGGGCATCCACACATCTGTTGAGGGATTGTCCTGAAGTTCCCCCCAGACGATCGGGAAACGATCGCCCTCGGTGAGTGTTAGGACTCACTTCCGAGGGGCCATTCCAAGTCCTTACGCAACCCTTTCGGTATCCTCATCAGAGACACCCAAAGACTCTCGCCTCATGGTTCTTACAGTAACCCTCAAACTAGGGGACACCGAGGTATCTTCCCTGGCTTTACTCGATTGTGGGGCAGCCGGTAACTTTATTGATACCCATTGGGCCGAACAGAAGAGTATCAACCGGGTCGCCAAACAAGAAGACCAGAAGGTGGAAGGTGGAAGGTGTTGATGGTGAACCGTTGAGTTCTGGCATGATTACCCACACCACTGAAGAACTCACCCTGTCCATACAACAGCATTCAGAAAATATTCTTTGACATTATCCGTGCAGCCCACTTTCCCCTTATCTTGGGGATATGCTAGTTACGAAAGCACAACCCCAACATTGATTGGACTAAGAATTTACTGAGCTTTCATTCAACGTTCTGTAAGACGGAATGCTTGCCGGAACCCAAATTTGAAACGGTCAAGACTGCAAGCAGCTGCAAGACCAGAGCTGTTCCTTGCCTGCCACACCATCTAAAGGAATTCACTGAGGTCGTTACCGAGAAGATTCCCATCGAACTACCTCCACACCGACCGGAAGATTGTTGCATAGACCTCACTCCTGGTGCCCTGGTGCCCTTCTGTAGGATGTTACCTCTATCTCTGGAGGAAAGACACTTTCTCAGAGAGTATCTGGACAACAACCTAGCTAATGGACTTATCAGGCCTTTGAAGTCCCCAGCCGGGGCCTACTTGTTCTCTATCCCAATAAAAAGTTGCAGGAATTGAGACCATGCATCGACTATCGGGGCTTGAACAAAGTGACCATAAAGGACCGATACCCGATGCCCTTGATAACGGAGATTATTCAAGCGGTCCATGGAGCCACCGTATTCACCAAACTCGATCTAAGGAATGCGTACCATCTGCCCCGAATACAGACAGGAGACAAGTGGAAAACAGCCTTCAGGACTCCGTTTGGGCTCTTCGAGTATCAGGTGATGCCCTTTGGGTTAGTCAATGCCCCATCCATCTTCCAACGCTTTATGGACCGCCTATTTTCAGATCTACTGTGCCATACTAGCGTAGTATATCTCGATGACATTCTGGTATTTTCCAACAACTTAGAAGAACATGAAAGTCACGTCAAGGAAGTCTTCCGAAGACTAAGAGACAACCACCTCTCAGTCAAACTCAACAAATACGTATTCTCAGCCACGTCCATTCCGTATTTAGGATTTATCCTTTCTAGTCAAGGTATTGCCCTGGAACCCCGCAAGGTGGCTTCAATCCTGGAGTGGCCCTCACCTAATTCCGTCAAGGAGATCCAAAGATTTATGGGTCTGGCGAACTTTTATCGAAAGTTCATATCAATTTTTCCCAGATGATCGTACCCATTACGACCCTACTTAAGTCGTCTTCGGTCCCGTTCAGATGGACTACTGAAGCAGAAGACAGTTTTCGCAGTCTTAAAGAAGCCTTTTGTACGGCTCCCATTCTTCTTCAGCCGGATCAAAGAATACCCTTTATCTTAGAGACAGATGCGTCGGCTGCCGCCATTGGAGCAGTCTTATTACAGGAACATCAAGGCATGGAGCACCCCATTTCAGATTTTTCTAAGAGCCTCAATGCCAGCCAGAGGAATTATTCTGTAATAGAACGCAAATTGTTGGCCATGAAATCAGCTTGTCTGGAGTGGCGCCATTTCCTTCAGGGAGGCAAGCACCCGTTTACCATCCGGACCGATCACAAGAACCTTCAGGTCCTGAGGCAATTTGAATGCTACAATACACGTCAAGCCCGATGGGCTCACTTCTTCACCCAATTTGACTTTGTCATTACATACATACCAGGTAATCAGAATGTGGTGGCAGATTCCCTTTCTCGCCGATGTGACTATCTGCCAGAAGCAGAAACCTCTCGAGAACGGATGTTTCCTCTACCAAGCGGATCGGAGTGCTTTCCACATTCTTGAGGCAAGTGAAAGATGCTTCTGGAGGACAATTCGACATGGATAAACACCCTAAGAACATCGTATATGACATCAGAACCGGTTTCTATCTTGTAAAAGGTAAACTTTATTTACCCACACCAACTTTTCGGAAGACGGCATTGACTTGGTGTCATGACTCCAAGATAGCTGGTCATAGAGGCGGCAGAGGCACCTTAGCGTACCTACAAAGACATTTTTACTGGCCAGGGATGAGAGAAGATGTCGATCAATATGTACGGTCCTGTGCAGTCTGTCTTCGTAACAAAGCCTCACATCAAAAGCCCGTAGGGTTGTTAGAATCCTGTGCTGTACCTGTCGGGCCTTGGAGTTCCATCTCGACCGATTTCATCGTTGAGTTGCCCCAGTCTCAAGGATGTACGTGTATAATGGTGGTGGTAGATTCCTTTACCAAACTGGCTCATTTTCCCCCCTTGCCTGGTGTTCCATCCGCAGCCGAAATGGCAGAGGTGTTCCTTAAAGACATCTTCCGTCTCCATGGTATACCCACTTAAAAAATCTCTGATCGGGGGAGTCAATATACTTCCCGGTTTTGGAGAGCCTTCTGTGATAGGCTGGGAGTGGAGAGAGCATTGACATCTGGATTCCACCCACAATCAAACGGACAGACTGAATGCCTAAATGGTACACTCGAACAATACCTGCGATGTTTTGTAAATCTCCAACAGCACAATTGGTATTCACTATTACCCCTAGCTGAGTTTTCTTATAATAACTCTGTACACTCTGCTCTTGGTATCAGTCCTTTTTTCTGCACTTATGGCTATCACCCCTGTTCTATCATACCACTTTCTGACCTACCTACCAACATTCCCTCTCAAGATTCTTCACTTTCCTTTCTCAGAGAAATCCATAAGAAAACTAAGGAAAGCCTCAGTGAAGCACAGGAGCGTTACAAGACACAAGCCGACAAGCACCGCCGACCTGTCCCTGGGTGGGAAGTAGGATCTCGGGTTATGCTGTCCCCAAGATATTTACCTCAATGGACTCATCCATCCAAGCTGTCCCCTAAGTTCTTAGGACCATACATGATCACACAGAAAATCAATCCTGTGGCCTTTCGGTTAAAGCTTCCCCTAGGCCTTCGTAGGGTACACCCTGTCTTTCATGCTTCGCAATTGAAACCTTTCCAGGAGGATACCTGGTCTCGCCAACCCAAGAGGACTACTTTACCCCCAGATTCTACCCAGGACGAGTATGAAGTTGCCCAAATCTGCGAGATATCGCAGAGGTAGATTGGAGTATCTTGTATGGTGGAAAGGTTATCCCTGGTCTGAAAATTCATGGGAACCTACCTCTCATATTACAGCCCCTTTTCTGGTACGCAAGTTTCATTACTTTCATCCGGGTAAGCCCGGGGGTGGACGCCTTAGGAGGGGGCATACTGTCATGCCTCGGTGACGGTGGCGGATTTGGAACCGTTGGCACTATGGTCCGCCATAGCCCGTTCCGTCACGTTTGTTCTTTGGGTTAGTTACTGGTCTAGTCGTTGCGCGCGTACGTGGCCGGAGGTATTTCTACAACCACTTCTGGGTTACAGACGGCGCAATGAATCCTGGTTACTTATCTGTTTGTTGCCAAACGCTCCCCCTGTGTCCTTTCCCGTTGTTGCAGACCTGCGTCCGTTCCTCTCTTCTCCCTCCAGCTATCCTTTATCCTTTTGTTCCGCCCTTGCTTCGTTGCTCTTTTGTTTGTTTCCTCTTGCTCCCTCACTCGTTCTTCCTTATTTTTTCCCGTGTTCCGTTGGCCTTAGATCCCCTCTCGTTCTTGCTACTCTGTTTCCTGTGTTTTTTCTCCCTCCTCCGCTGTTTTCTCTTCCCTTGTTATCCTGTACTCTCCTGCTTGCTTGTGTACCAGACCTCAGCCCGCCTTTGGATTGCCTCTGCCTCACGTTGTGCACTCTCCAGCCCGCCTGTGTACCAGACCTCAGCCCGCCTTTTTGGATTGCTCTGTCTCACTTTGGGTGCTCTTCTACCCGCTAGGTACTCAGACCACCGCCTACCTTTTGGATTGTCTTGCCGCCTTGACTCCGCTATCTGCTTTGCATACCATCTCGTCTACTAGCCCACTCCAGTCAACTATAGAGGTCTCTCAGGGTTTTTTTTGTGCCGTTGGCTTTTTCCCCTTACTCGACGTTCCCGGAGGATTGTCCTTTGTCACCCTTGTAGGTGGTACGGTTGCATCCTTCTGTGGACGTATCTATGTCCACAAAAAAATGGAGAGACCCAGAAGAAAAGAAAAGAGGGGTACCAAGAAGAAGGATGAAGGTGAGGAGCTTGGGGAGGGTGGTGATTCGGAATCTTCTTTTGAAAACGAGGATATTACTGACCCCAGTGACAATAACACTGAAAGTTAGAACTGAAGGTATAGATGCGGTGGGCCAGAGGTGCCAGGTTGTGGGTAAAGGGCCAGGGAGATAGGTTAGACCCCTGGGAGACACCACATTTAGAGAGAGATCGAAGAGAGGCAAGATCCAATTTGGACCTGGGAGGGTCGATCTGAGAGAAAGTAGGTCAACCTGGCTATGGCCTGACAAGAGATGCCCAGGTTGTCACAGAGACTATTGAGCAGGATGGTATGGTTGACCATGTCGAAGTCAGAGGAAAGCTCAAGGAGAATGAGGACAGGAGGAAGGTTGGAGTCTAGATTAGAGAGCAAGTCTTCACTGGTGTTCAGGAGAACAGTTTCTGTGCTTCTGGCTACTCTGAAGCCAGACTGGTGGTCATGGAGACAAGCAACAGATTCCGTATGTAGATTACACTGGGAGATGGCTAGCTTTTCCAGGAGTATGCCCAGGAAAGGAGTGATGGAGATCGGGCGGTAGTTTGCTGGAGAGGAAGGACAGGGCTTCTTAAGGAGAGCGTGCCCAAGGGAATGCGTAAGGGGGAGGGGAAGGTTCCAGTGGCAAAAGTGTGGTTGCAGAAATCGGCCAAGGCTGGGGCAAGGGTGTCAATGTGATCCTTGATGGTTCTGGAGGAGCAGGGGAGCACCTTCTTTTTGACAAGACTTTCATAGATTGGACTTGTCTAGAAACTTCACCAGGAGTGAACAGGGAGAAGGAGGAGAAAGTAGAGGAGATACGGCCAGAGAGGGGCCTGGAATGGTAGAGGGAGAGGAGGTGGAGCAAGAGGAGAGAGTGGACAGTATGTCCTGGGTTTTAGTGGTGAAATGAGATGCCAGTGCTGTGCAAAGTGCCTGGGAGGGGGAACAGGAGAGGTGGAAACGGCAGGTGGATTGGCCAGCTCTTTGCAGATTTCAGCCGAGTTGTTAGAGGCCGCTGAGACGCAGGCTTGGATGTATACTCTCTACTTAGAAAGGACAGAGAGTCCGTATTGATTGCAATATGGCTTTACCTGTGTTGTTTCCTAGGTTGCATTGTTAAGGATTTCAATCGGGCAATACACCCGTGTCTCGCCTAGCATGTAATGCACAAATTAAATACTTATTTATTGTGTCTATGGGTTCAATATTCTGAGTGATATTCCACTTACATCACACCCTTCTCAAAATACCCCCCAGGTCACACTGGACCAGGAATCAGTCTCGTTGGTAAAAGTAATTTTTTTTTTTTTAAATCAAACACAAGATTTATATAGATATGGGGCAGCAATCACCAATGTGGTGACAAAACAATTCAGAAAGTAAGTTAGGCAATTGAATTCACTTATAGCAATACAGAATAGAAAACACAGGGAAAAGAACAGTTTTGGCTTGTTGAAAAGATAGCGCTTAGGTTAAGATTTCCCCCTGCAAAGTTCTTAATTCACACATGAGCAATTCTACACAGAGGTAAGTAAGCAGCGGGTATTCAGGAATGTAGAACAGTGTATAGGGTTTGACTATAATCTTCCCTCCCCAAACAAGAGAGAGAAACATTTTGGGAAATTTTCCACTTTTTAAATTGACAGTTGAAAATTGCTTGTGGATGTAGCTACAGGTCTTAGGTTTATCAGAGTTGAAATTAAGTCTCTAGCTATACAATTGAAGAAGGTATGCAAGTTTGAATGAGAAGTGTTTTTGAAAATAAAGGCATGAAAATGAAAACAGAATCGGTTTTTACAATGACAATTATGCTCTAAACTAGGGTATTCAGCCTGATTACCAGTTTGAAACACAGTAAGCTCCAGAGTGGTCCGCAGAAACCAACCCCAGCACCTCTGTCCACCTTGGAGGACTCAGTCGGATTACCCGTGGGATGATTTTAAGGGTTTGGGATTTTCACAAGACAACAGGATTTTAAAGAAATTATCACTATTACAAGTTCTTAAATTAAAGAGAGGATGGGTAGAGATTGGGGTAGGACAAAGCAAATATACTATGGGTTACTATGATTCCTGTTTATGCTTAGTCCACTGTTATTTAAGATTGGGCAGTCAGGTTCTGGTCATCGCGGATCGGGTCTACAGGCAGCAGGGCACTTCTGGCAGGATGGTCAGCTGGGCGGTTCTGGTCAATTGGACTGCACCTCAGATTGGATTGGGTTGGCCCTTCTGGTCAATGGACACTGTAGATTAGCTGGATGGTGAGTTTCAGCAGGCAAGCATGAATGGCAGCAAGCCAGACTGGATCAGAATGATTTCCCTTAAGTTTGGGATGGTTCAGGATTTTGGCCTTGCTGAAAAGAGTTCAGCAAATGCTCAGGCCTTGGTTTTGCAAAGAAGCCTGGAACAGGACAAGATGAAGAATTCTGGAACAGGGCGTCACGTGGAAATCCGGATGGAGTCAGGAATCGGTGTCTCTTGAGTGTTGTGAGGTTCCCTTATTTATCATGCCAAGTGACATCACTAAGTTTATGGTAGGGGCAGACTTACAATCCACACCCATAATGCTGTGACAGGTAAAAGGCATTTGCTTTTTACTGGTTGGAAGACAGATAGGGGTGTCATATTTATGATGTGCCTTGGGCACGCCCACAGTGATTTGGACCAAAATGTAACTTTCCCACAAATACACATTTCTATACTTATGCTAATAGAATCAGACACATGCATTACATATTTTATGGGTTACATTTACCTCCAACTCCTATGTCAGTGAGAGCTGGCTTTGTCTTTGTGGAATTCAATTTTAGTCATAAAGATTTGGCCTAACAATTCCTAATTCAGTACATATCTGTGCAATGACGCCCAGAACACGGGTATACAATATTAGATTTTGTTAGGATTATGGGATGGAGGAGGTGGAAGAAGGGCCAGGGACTCAGGAGACGGTATATCAGAAAATGAACTACATTGCCCAGCAGTCCTTGGGACATTTGGTAGTTCTTGCCATGTGCGCTTGTGGCCAGCTGACACTCATTAGTACAGCTTATCAAGGGCCAATGGCGCATGGCAGGTGTGGCTTATTTTGTGCACGGGGGCAAAGCCATGCCAGAGAGTTGGGAGACCATCAGCGCCGGTATTCATCTTTCCTTTCCCCGGGATCCTAAAGCGGCAGACGAAGGATACGTGGGGCTTCCATGTCGGGAACTCGGTCCTGGTGAGCGAACACATTCCGCTTGCAGCGTTGGAGGGAGGACTTGTGCTGCTGCTACAGGCTACAAAAGATTACGTCCGGGAAGGCTTGCGAGCTTCCCGGACGAAAGATAAGTGTTGAATTCCATGTTATGTAAACGCTGGTGCTTCGTTCATTGTATTTTCTTTAATTTGCACAGAGGCAATGATTTTGACTGACTTTTCATGCGGACTCTGGATCATAGGTTATGCGCACACTGATTAGAAAGGGGAAAGTATCTTGATACTTAGGTTTTCTGGAGTGTAGGTGCTTCGGCACGTGAGGCGCTCACTGGGCGCATTGCCTTACTCAAGTCACAGTGAAGTGAACTGGGGTATGCAGAGTAAGGCAAACGACGACAGTCCAGGGGCTGTGTCTGCTCCATGTCTAAACACGTTCATGTTGCATGTTTTGTAAGTGTGCAAACGCTTGCCCAGTGGGCCATGTGTGATGTTTTTTCATGTTGGGACCACCTCCCATATATATATTTCATCCTGCTCGCTTATATGTAATCCATTCCATTGTATGTTCATTGGTGCCTGTATAAAGGGGTACTAGAAAATAAGTGGTCAGGAAAAAAACAGTGCATCAAGGTCTGTACCAAGAGAATTGTTGTGCTGGAAGTGGAGTTTATGATCTATGTTAGGTTGTCAAGGTATTAGACATTGTAGGGTTTTCTCCCGTTACTTCCCCAGTCCTATCCACATTAGGCATTTCCCTAACACTCTCTCCGGTGTTCCTATCTTCCCCTCCCTGTCCACAACCTCTCCCTAACCCTCTCCCCCCCCACTGGCTGCCACGTGGTATCCTGTTGTTGTATATCAGTTACCTGTGGCATCCACGGGTGGAGGGTCAACTTCATTCGGCTTCTGTGGTTTGGGGGAGAGTGTCGACACCTCTCACCCCATTATTGTGTACAGGACCTTGACAGATTTGCAGCATTAATAGTCTTGTCGCAATTAGTGTTTCTTTATTACTATTGTCCCTTATGCAGTAGCAGGTTCAATCACGTTTTCAAAGAAGGAGCATAACATTAGATTTACAACCACACATTTTTAGATTTATCCTCCTTCATGTGGCAAAGTTAAAGGTTTTCAAAGTTTAATTACAAATAGGCATTTAACCACCAACATTTCTTAGCAGTTTTTTTACTTTTCTTTCACCTGGCAACAGCTGTCAAATTCCTTTGATCACGGTGGGGGTCCTCCTGCATGAGAGGGAAGTTTCCTGCCCCTCCCTTGTGGGGATGAGTGTTCAAGCCTGCCATCGTCTTTTCTTGAGCCACAGACGAAAGTCTAATGAGGTCCTTTGTCCTGAGTATAGAAAACCTCCCTGCAGCAATTAGTTCTTCCTGCCAGCAGTGAGGTGTCACCCTTTCCAAGGCTGAGGCTGTCAAGCAGAATTGTAATTAACCCTAAACTGGGTTACTTTAAGTTTTACCTACATCTTTCATTAAAACATATAAACTGCACACAGTTTCTCAGTGCAGTTTGACATTAGCAATCCTTTGACATTTCTTCAAGAATTAAGCCTTTCAATCAAAGCATGCTTTTAAACAGGTGATTTTGCACTTTCTTCATGGAAAAACACATTAAACTGAGCTCTTTTAAATCCAATTTTCTTATGCAGTACATACACATTTGATTCAGCATTATTTCTGTCCTTGAGTGCTGGGATTTGTTTGCAGTCTGTATGTATGTATCCTGCCTTTGTTTGGAGTTCTCTCTGCACAGTTGAAATTGTTACATGTTGTAATTTTTAGTAGAATTTTTCCTGTGGAACTGAAAACAAATTTTGCTGGGATGGTTTTTCATGAGATACATTTCTCAGCTGCTGTCAGTCAATGAGGCCCGGCTCCTTTGAGCCACCTGGATGATCTATAATCAGACCCTCCAGCTTATAGCGATTTTGCGATCCCGCAAAATGCCGCAAAAACAGCCGTTTTGTGCAAAATGCTGCAAAAACGGCCATTTTGTGCAAAAACAGCATCTTTAAAAAAAAAATTCGATTATTTTACATTTTATTTAAAGTAATCTGCAAAAATTACTGTTTTGAAAAAAATAATACTCAGGGTGCCAGGTTCTCCATTTTTTTTTTTACACAAGAAATGCGCTAACACATCTAATCACTTGAGCCCCAAAAAAGTGCTGCCCAATCCACAAGGGACACATGAATGGGAACATTTTATATGCGCACCCATTCAGATGGCTTTTTCACCTCCTTGATCAAATAAAGTGGCGTTTCTGTCAATTTAAAAGTGCATGCCTCATTTCCAAGCAAGATGCACTTTTAAATGTGCAGAAATTGTAGGCAACCCTACGCGCACCGGATGTGGGGCTGCCACTGCATGACAGGGTCTTTCCTGACCCTGTCATGCATATCTTTTAAGGTAAGAACCGTTGCTGTGTCGCTTGCATTTCTGTTCCTCAAACAGGATAAAAATGCATTTTTTTGGGTTGCATTTTACAGCGGCAGGCACCTGGAGGGCCTGTCCCTGTGAAAGGCGCTGGGAGCTTGCAGAACACTGTCGGGAGAGCGATTCTATTCAAAGTACTGCCCATTTTGATGACAAAAATCTAACGAATGTTACAATTTGACCTATTTCGTCCAGTACTATTCGATCGATTTTTATAAATACTGAACATGTGTTGCGGGGGTGTCACCCGCTCCCCATGTTCAGTATTTTTGGTCTAGGGTGGTTGCAGAAGTGTTTTCCCCTTTTTCCTCAAAATTGGAGGCAGGGACAGAAAAAAAGAAAATAACGAAAAAGGGACCCTGCAGAGTCGGATCTGACCCGCATTAGAGGTATGGATCTGGCACCGCAGGGTTGGAGGGGAAGCGGCAGCGACCAAGCAAGTATGGGGAGGGGGTTGGGTGGTGGTGAAAGGTACATTTTGGGTTGTTTGGCTGAAGTGCAAATTAATTTGCAGCAATTCTGCTGCAAATAATTACACTTCGGTCAACCAACCCAGAACTCCATTCAAGGCAGCTGGCCAGCGCACAATTTGCGCTACAGCTCAAGCCTGTGGAAATGCGCCGGTCACCTTTGAGAATAAGGTGACCTACTCCTTTCCAAAAATGGGTTGTCTAAAAATAGCATATCCTCCATTCTTTTTTTAAATGCCCCGTTATTTGAGGAACTGGGTCAAAATCTACATTTAATTTTTTTTTTTTAAATGGTTACACTATGAGAGAGAGGGAGAGTGATGGGTGAGATGTGCAGTGATAGGCAAGAAAGCAAAGGGAGAGCAGTGGGTCAGAGGAGGAAGTGCTGCACAAGAGAGCAGAGGAAGCAGTGATGCGGTGGGCCAGAAATCTGAGAGCGAGCAGAGGTACAGAAAATAGAGGGAGCGTGTGGTCAGTGAGCCAGAAAGCAGAGAGGAAGCGGTTGGCCAGAAAGAGGCAGTGACATGCAGATTGGGAAAAAGGATGAGGGAAGAGTGCGATAGAATGGGAGAAAGGATGTGAGATGCAGAAGCAGCACAAAAGAATGAAGGACTGTATATTGCGGGAGGAATTGTAGAGTGTAAAGGTTTGAGTTGGGAGTATGATTTGGAGTGTGGCAGGGGCTGGGCAGTGCAAATTGTGACTTGACAGTGTGACATAGCATGTGAGTATTTGTATGACAGAGTGAGAGGTTAAGGAATGTAAGCTGTGATGGAGAGTTGGTGAAATGTGTGTTGGTGAGAGAGGTGTGGGGGATTGGAGAACATAGAAGGGGAATATTTTCAGCATTACAATTGATAATTATCAATTTAGTTAATACTATTAAATAGGCATGAACATGAAACCAGAAATGTAGCCAAATCAAACACTGTTCTGCCAAGCCAGAGACATCTGGGACTCTTCCTATTAAATTAATAAAAAAGATACATAATAATGATACCCTGGCTCTCTTGTAGCCTTGCACTCTGCCTATTTCCTGCAAGGTGGCAATTTTACACCCTCCAGTTAATACAAAATGTCCCTCAAAAATGCCGCAATAAATAAAGGTTTGTGCCGCAAAATTTGCCATTTCATGCCGCAAAATTTGCCATTTCATGCCACAAAATCCTGGAAGGTCTGTATAATTTCAGTACCTTTTTAATTTCAATGATTCACTGGAAGATAAAATGGATCTAGTGCCAAAACAGCACTTTGAAGGTTGCAAAGCTACATTTTAAAAGGCATTTTCGGTTTTTAGCACCTCTCTGCTGTTTCACTTTTGTTGAATGTGGCAAGGCCCACTGGCATGCTCCTGCAGTGAGGATTCTGGTTTCACCCCCCCCCCTTTGACTGTGTGTAGCAGGGGTGCATCCTTTCCTTGGTTGTGACCCAAACACAGTTTTGCAGATTTTGGCACGCATAGGGGTCAGCACATCCATTTTGGCCAGTTTCTTTCACCATTTGTGAAGTAATGCAGTGGGGCATATTGGAATGGGTTAAAATATCCCACAAAGCCCCCCCTCCACGACTTCGGCTAGACTTCCAGTCGTGGGGAAGTCGGGCACGTGGGATTGTTCTTTCTGTCCATATGAAGAACCCAGGTTTCCTCAGGTGTCCATTCTTCTCCCATCAGCGAATGATGCGACACACTCTCCTCGCCGGCTCTCAATGGAATAGGAACGATACCCCAGTCTTCTCTCATGCTTTATTTTCCAGTGTGGAGCGACACTCCGGATCGCTTTGGTTTTTCCTCCTAGTCCCCGAGGAGGTCCTCCTTGGTGATTAAGTACACTTAGTGCCAATACTAGAAAACAGAACATAACCCAGTTATGGAAATGTTCCCACTACTGCCCACCAATAGGGATGACAGCCTTGGGATATACATATGCACTCAGTGACAATTTACAATATTGCACGCATGTATTTAATGACAATTTCAAATTTTCCTAGGTTTCATCATTCTCTCCCTCTGGGTTTTCTGCAGGTTCTTCTATTTGCCACAAAGTATGCCTGGGATCGCAACTCTTTAGCTGGTTTATGTGGACCCACTTTTTCTTTCAGCAAGTCATATCTGGGGATGCGGATTCTGTAGGTGAGGCCTGTGATGGTGACCTCTCCTTCATTTCTGAACTTCCATTTCCTACCATAGCGCTAGGCTGACTGGAAGGCTTTCTTTAGAATTGCCAGGACCCTGAGATTTACTCTCCAGTTGGGACCGGGCTTGGCAATAACTGGGGTCCAAATTAATCTTGAGTTGGTTGAGGAGGTGACTGCCCATATAAAAGGCAGAAAGAACACCTTGCATGACCCAACAACTATGTACTATGCTTTTCTTATCTCTCGAAATTTTGATCATACAACTGCTAAGCAGAGGATGTTTGGAACAGGGAGTTTCCAGGCCCCATACCCATGGACCAATTGACTCAACAGCTGCCAGGGTCTGGTATTTTGGGAGTTTCTTGAATAATACTTTGCTGATGAAGCTTTCTTCGCTATTCAAGTCAACTCGGGCCAGAACAGACACCTTCTCATCATTTAACTGAATCGGGAGGAAGAGCTGTTCGCCCTTCTTCAGAATGCCTGTTATCAATCCTCTATTTAAATTAGTTCCCAAGTTAAATGGTTTCACTGTCACTATTCCAGAGCTCAGAATAACAACAAAAAAAACACTAACCTGTTGGATTTCTTAATTGAAGATTATAAGGCTCACCTGTCCTCTCCATGCGCCTGAGAAACTGGCACAAAGAGAAGAAGGCAGGGAACCCCTCGTGGGGAATAAAACCCTGTTGTGCCGGGAAGTCGGGATCAGTGGTGTGGATGCTTCGGTCCCAGATGAGTAGTCTGATGGCAGTGACTTTGGGAGTTAACCTCTTGCTATCTCGGACTATCCTAAACAAGGAAAACAGATTGATTAGACGGGCTTGAGAGTTATAGAGGGCTGTCTCCTAAACTGCAATATACCTTTAAATCTGCAGGTCTGCAGTCGGGGTGGAAATTAATTCTGCGGATTCCAACGGTATCTGCGAGTCGGGAGGAAAGGCACAGTATGGTTAATATGGAAAAAGAAGCGTTTGAAATATTTGTGTGAGAGGACTGAATATAAACCCACCAGAGTTGTATCGCACGATGTTTGTAGTCCGTTGAGTTTGTACGGTGTATGGGAAAAAGTAATTCCAAGAATATGCAGGAGAAACTAAGAGAGAATGGAAAGGTTAGTATGGTAGTGGAGGAGGAAAGGGTATGTGTGAAAGACGAAAATGAGGAGCTGTACGTACTGAACTTTGTGGAGCTAGTGATTCATGTGGACGAGTGTAGAGAGATGACACTGCTAATGTTCAGGGAAGGAGAAGAATATCGCTACGGAAAGGGGAAAAGTGTAAAAGAGGTTTGACAAGAAAGCTTTTCCGAAATTGAAAAAAGAGCAAGTCTAGGTTCACAGACTTAATTTGCATGGCCTCTGAGAGCAGTAGCAACGCGCTGCTTTAAAGAAGCTGCCAAAGAAATTCCATTCTCCGAGGCTGGGGGCGGAGTCACCTGGAACTTCCTGTTTCGGAAAACTGGAGCGCTGCTCTTCCTTGCGACCTCCATGTTAGAGGCACTAGGAGCAATATGAGAATTGTGTCTCCACTTGTGCCATAAGGACCACGTCCGTGGACCCCTACTGGGAGCAGACGTGACAATGCCAGCTACACTTAGCGCTGGTTTGATATCAATTTTGGCTATGGAATTGTGATTTTCTGATTGTGAATTAGTATAGAATTTTAGATTATTTCCTTCCAGTGTGGAAAGCCACTTGAGAAAGGAGGGAAAGTTGATTTAGAGAAATAGAGAGGAGTTCCCATCACCAGTTTGCTGTCCCACAGCTATGATGGTAATGTCAGGGATTTCGTTATTTTGAAGATGAAACTTAATTTGGTCTGGTTTTTGTTCAACCATATGGCATGTGCCATATAGACTAACATGGTTGACACTCTGTTTTAATTTGATTGGCCTGTGAGTCTGGGTCCAGAGTACCTTATTCACACAGTCTATTAGGGGAGACAACCTTCGCAGGATGTCAT
This sequence comes from Ambystoma mexicanum, assembly GCF_040938575.1. Taxonomy (NCBI): domain Eukaryota; kingdom Metazoa; phylum Chordata; class Amphibia; order Caudata; family Ambystomatidae; genus Ambystoma; species Ambystoma mexicanum. The sequence goes on along the minus strand of NC_090941.1, from coordinate 134,293,768 downwards.
TCCCTAATAGACAGGGGGTTCCCTCTGGCGCCACGACTATGACCCGGTGCTTCACCTTGTGTCACCCAATTTTTATTTCTAAATCCGCAGTCCCCTCAACAGGAATTTCATTCCCATCGAAGTTTTGAAGTTGTCCAGGAAGAGGGGTGAGAGGGATCTGGTATCTCTCCCCCCTTCCTGAATTCAGCTGATCAAAGGCTCTCTTTGACAGAAGAGTTGCTTGGGATCCAGTGTCCACCAGTGCCAAAAATGTACATTGCCCTTGTACTTGGACCGGGGCATAAAATCTTCCCTCCCTCTCCTCAAGGGGGCAAAGATAATGTGCATTTTGCGCCAGTTGGTGGGTTAGTTTCCTGACTCTTGATTCTGACACAGGGGTAGTTTGGGCAGGATTCTCTGTGGGAGCTTGGGAATCTGTAAATATATAAATATGGCAGTTGGATATTGGGGGAGTTTTGGGCTCCCCTGGTTCTGATTCGGGCTGCCCCCCTCTCCCTTTTGGAGACAGTTACCAGAATAAGTCTGGGCAATGTGGATTTTTGGATTATCATTCTGGGGTTCAATGATGGGCGATCCTAACTCAGTCCCCACATTCACCCAGTCTTTATTAGGATCTCTCGGGACACATTTTTCTTTGGGAGGAGTTCCCCCTTCCCTGAAGGAGAAGATCTTTTTCCCAGAGTCCTCTGAGGACCCTTCTACTGCAAATTGGAGGACACTAACCTCCTCCACAAAATGTGTCTTTTTAGGTCCTTTATTTCTCCTGCCCGCCCTCTGTTCCTTAGGTTGCAGACTTTCGGGGGCAGGAGATTTGTTTCCGGTTCCTGGGTTTCCAGGAGCTTTTTACAAGTGGGGAAGGAAGCTTCCTCTAAGGATTTACACCCTCCCTTCCCCCCTGTGCCTCCTTCTTTGGAACCAGTGAATTGTCGGGGTTCTCTCCCCGTCATTGTTCTGGAGTACCAGACCCTTGGTTTGTGGAGTTCTGAGCCGCCATGTTCATCTGAGGGTTCTGCTGAGCCCTCAACATGCGACCCAGATCCTGGGACAAGTTCTGGACCTGGCGCTCCAGTTGGGACACCCGCTGTTGCTGGTACGGGGGTCTATGTTCCATCCTAGGTGGATCACTGGATAGTTTCGGTAACCCTCCACCCTTGGCCTCCCCTCTCCTGGATTGAGCTGTCTGGGCTCAGGAAAGTGGGGAAAGAAAGGAGGGTTGTTTTGTGGGTTGAAGTTTTGAGAATACCGGGGAAAGAAGCTCAACCCAGCATTTGGGGGATTACTGCCCTCCAGGGGAAAGTTAGGGGGGGGGACATTTCCTGGGTTGGTACCTACTTGGTTGGATCCCCCCCTTGGGCTAGGGGAGTCCACACATACCCCAGGATGGATTTGTTGCCCTTGTATCAGGGGCTGATGTAGTCTGGGGAGTTAGGGGTCCCATTTGTGGGATTACCTCCCTGACTACCTGTCTGGGATTGGCCCGAGGGCCTTCTGGTTCTTTGGCTAGAAGGATTCTGTACCGGTATATTTTTAGGCCCCTCCATCTCCAGATCTAAAATGGGGGCAACCTTCACCTCCGCCACCTTAGCAGCAGCATGGGTGTTGGCTGGTTTGGGGGTTTTATTGGTATTTTTGTTCTCTACAGGTTTCTGCACCTCATAAATACAGGTCGCCTGTTCTATGACCCAGCCCAGTGATCTCTTCTCATGAAAGTCCCACACCAGCTGGGTCATGATGTATTTGGGGAGTGCATGGAAAAAGGTGTTAATGAACTCCCTAGTGTCTGTGCGCATCCTCCTGGTGGTCTGCGCAAAGGCGCATTTAAGTTCTTGCACAAATTCATGTGGGGCCTGGTCTTCCCCAGACTGCAGATTGGAGGCCGCCTTGCGGGCCTCTTGGGGATTTCTATGGACAGAGAAGTGTTTTAAGATGGCCGCCCTGTAGGTGGTCCATCTTGAGTGGTTTTGATCCTCCAGACCCGCAAAGCAGCTGGAGTACTCGGGAGAATGTCCATTTTACATATTGGATGCAACTCTGACTATCTTCCAGATGAAAAGTATCCATCATCTGTTCATATAATTCAAGGTGTTCCCAGACTGAATACTTAGCATTTTTGTGATATGGAGTTATAACAGTACTAATGGCCTTGATCTGCTTCAGGGGCTCTTTTTGTATAACCTTCTTGATTTTGTTGGCCTTTTTGGTCTTAGTCACCCGTGTCCACTCATCCTCTGACTCAGAGGCACTCCTGCTGGAGGTAGCTATCTGATCCTCTAGGCATTCCCTGGTTCTGCGAGCTTGAGAAGGGCTGGTAGAATGTGGGGGCCTAGTTTCCTGATGCCTGTGGTGCTCAGAGGAGTCTTCTGACTCTCCCCTGCTCCCAGGATTGGTGGAGTACCCCCCCCCCCCACTGCCCTACCTGGGAAGAGGTCTTTAGGATACTCTCTTTTTGGGCTTCATTTCCTGGAGTTCCCCTCCAAATTTAACCAACTGATCTTTTGGCAGGCAGTATTTTTGAAGATCCAATTCCCTGACTCTCCCCTCATCTGAGTCTTCCTGATCTGAGATGTTAGTCCTAACCTTTGGGGATCTGTACAGGGACGCCCGTCTGTCCATTTCTGGGAGGCGCTGATCTGTCAGTCCCATTTTACCCATTTTGTTGAAGTCTACCATCCCCATGGCACCTGGTTCATAGAGTCAGTGGACATGAAGGTGGCAGAGTTCATTGCATTGAAGGGGTTAGAGTCCCTGAATACAGGGGTCCTGATATTCTGCTCAGGGGTTTCTCTGTCCCTCTTCTCTTTCAGCCCCTATTCCCTGGTGATATGCCAAAATCTGAATCTTGTGTTCCTCTATTAAGGTCTTACTGGTCTCAATAATTCGCTCTTGCATGGCTATCTGTTTGTGGAGCACATCATTCTTTTCACAGAGAGCCTCATTGTCTCTCTGCGCTTCCTGCCTGGTTTGGAAATACTGGCCCAATTTCTGCTGCAGGAGATGTACCTCCTGAGTTTTAGTATCATTGGTCTGGTTGTTCTTTTCCAGAGCATCCTCCACCCGCCTGGTATGCTCTAGTAGCTTCTTATATTCTGTTTTTATGTCCTTGAGCTCCTGGGGGGCCAGCTTTCTTTCGTCTAGCTTGGTTTTTAATTGGCTCACTTCCTGGCCTAAGGTGTCCCCCTCCTGACTTAGGGTGCCCCTCTGTGCAGCCAGTGTCCCTCTCCTGACTTAGGGTGCACCTCTGTGCAGCCAGGTCATCCCTTTTGTTTTTTAAATGCGTTGGACTTCTGGCACTCCCCATCAAATTCCTCTTGAGATTCTAGATCTTTAATAATTAATTTATTGTTTTCCTCTTTTAATTTGTCTATCTGGTCCTGTAGGGTAACTATTTGCTCTGCGCAGGCTCTATTAAACTGTAATTGTTGCGCCAACTTATGCTGACTCTGTTGTAAAGATTCAACCCTTTCCTGACACTCATCTTTCAGTGCCTGAACTTGGGCATCTTGCTTTGCCTTCTCTTGCTGTAGGAGAGCCAGGTCGTCTTTTAATTTTATGACGTACTGTCTCTAATTCTTGGCTCTTCAGTATCCTTTGCTCTGCAGAGTCCAGATCAGTCTGGATTATTTTTAGTGTTTCCACTTGATTCCTTGCCAGAACTATGTTCTCGGCATGCTTTTCCTCCATTACTCCTATGTTGAGATACAGGTAGGCCGCTATTTTGGCAATTTTACTCTGCTCCTCTTTTGCTTTTGGGGCCATGTACAGTTCACTAAGAGCTTGGTGTAATGGGACCTTGTCCTGCCATGTATCCAGGTCCATGGCAGTGAACTGTTCTTTGATTTCCTGCAGCCATACCTGCTCATTCTGTTCGGGCCACTCACCCCTGACCAACAGTTTGTGCAGGAGGTGTTCTCTAGCCATATTAATTTCTACTGGGATCGCCATTTTTGATCTATCAATTTCCTTATGACATATTTTAGGGTTAATTTACTTTTACTAACAGGCCTGATTTTGGAGTATTTATTTTGGAAGGTGCTTGTACAGTGTAGCGCAGTACACCAACCCAACAAGGTGTCTGTACCCTGCAGGCTAGTATGCTGTGTTAGACTCTCACGAGTAGTAACTCGAACTCAGAATCACGGCACAAGCCCCCACATCTGATAAGGATTTCAATCAGGCAATACACCCGGGTCTCGCCTAGCATGTAATGCACAAATTAAATACTTATTTATTGTGTCTATAGGTTCAATATTCTGAGTGATATACCACTCATATCACACCCTTCTCAAAATAACCCCCAGGTCACACTGGACCAGGAGTATTGTTGGTAAAAGTAAATATTTATTTATTTAAAATCAAACACAAGTTTTATATACATATGGGGCAGCAATCACCAATGTGGTGACAAAACAATTCAGAAAGTAAGTAAGGCAATTGAATTCACTTGTAGCAATACAGAATAGAAAACACACGGAAAAGAATAGTTTTGGCTTGTTGAAAAGATAGGTTAAGATTTCCCCCTGCAAAGTTCTTAATTCACACATGAGCAATTCTACACAGATGTAAGTAAGCAGTGGGTATTCAGGAATGTAGAACAGTGTATAGGGTTTGAATATAATCTTCCTTCCCCAAAAAAGAGAGAAAAACGTTTTGGGAAATGTTACACTTTTTAAATTGACAGTTGAAAATGGCTTAGAAAAACAATGAAAAGTGTGCAAAAATCCTTAAATTGATATAGATTCCTATGGGAGCAATACTCAAAGATCCTAACAAACATAAGCCATCATATGAGTAACAATACACACTTAGAACCAGAATGGAAGTTTGGAAAGACTTTGAATTTGACTTTACCTGTGTAAAACATTTGCAAAAATGTGAATTCCCGCCTAAATTTCAGTATGCAATTTTTTTAAATGAAATAATATGCTTTTCATGATGCGGTTTTTAGTTGTGGATGTAGCTACATGTCTTAGGTTTAACTCAGAGTTGAAATTAAGTCTCTAGCTATAAAATTGAAGAAGTTACGCAAGTTTGAATGAGAGGTGTTTCTGAAAATAAAGGCGCGAAAATGAAAAGAGAAATCAGTTTTTACAATGACAATTATGCTCTAAACTCGGGTATTCAGGCTGGTTACCAGTTTGAAACACAGTAAGCTCCAGAGTGGTACACGGAAACCAACCCCAGCACCTCTGTGTCCGTCTTGGAGGACTCAGTTGGATTACCTGTGGGATGATTTTAAGGGTTTGGGATTTTCACAAGACAACAGGATTTAAAAGAAATGATCACTATTACAAGTTCTTAAGTTAAAGAGAGGATGGGTAGAGATTGTGGTAGGACAAGGCAAATATACTATGGGTTACTATGATTCCTGTTCATACTTACAGTCCACTGTAATTTAAGATTAGACCGTCGGATTCTGGTCATCACGAATGGGGTTTACAGGCAGCAGGGCACTAATGGCGGGGATGGTTAGCTGGGCGGTTCTGTTCAATTGGACTGCACCTCAGATTGGATTGGCCCTTCTGGTCACTGTAGATTAGCGTGATGGCGATTTTCAGCAGGCAGGCATGCATGGTAGCATGTCAGAAAGGAGCAGAATTATTTCCCTTACGTTTGGGATAGTTCAGGATTTGGGCCTATTTGCTGAGAAGAGTTCAGCAAATGCTAAGGCCTTGGTTTTGCAAAGTAGCCTGGAACAGGACAAGATGAAGAATTCTGGAACAGGGCGTCACACGGAAATCGGGATGGAGTCCGGAATCTGTGTCTCTGAGTGCTGTGAGGTTCCCTTATTTATTAAGCCACGTGGCATCACTAAGTTTATGGTAGTGGCAGACTTACAATCCACACCCACAATGCTGTGATAGGTCAAAGGCACTTGCTTCTGGTTGGAAGACAGAAAGGGCTGTCATATTTATGATGCGCCTTGGGAAACACCCACAGTGATGTGGACCAAAATGTAACTTTCCCACAAATACACATTTCTATTCTTATGCCCTCTAATAAAATCGGACACATGCATTACCTATTTTATGGGTTACATTTACTCCTACGTCAATGAGAGCTGGCTTTGTCTTTCTGTAGAATTTTGTCAATTTTAGTCATAAAGATTCAGCCTAAAAATTCCTAATTTGGTACATATCTTTGTAATGACCCCCAGAACACGGGTGTACAATATTAGATTTGCAGCATTAATAGTCTTGGCGCAATTAGTGTTTCTTTATAACTTTTGTCCCTTATGCAATACCAGGTTCAATCGCATCTTCAAAGAAAGAGCATAACATTAGATTTACAACCACCAATTGTAGATTTATCCTCCTTCATGTGGCAAAGTTAAAGGTTTTTAAAGCTTAATTACAAATAGGCATTTAACCACCAAAGGTTCTTGGCAGTTTTTTTTACTTTTCTGGCAACAGCTGTCAAATTCCTTTGATCAGGGTGGGGGTCCTCCTCCTTGAGAGGGATATTTCCTGCTCCTCCCCTGTGGGGATGATTGTTCAAGCCTGCCATCGTCTTTTCTTGAGCCACAAACGAAAGTCTGATGAGGTCCTTTGTTCTGAGTATACAAAACCTCCCTGCAGCAATTAGTCCTTCCTGCCATCAGTGAGGCGTCACCCTTTCCCAGGCTGGGGCTGTCAAGCAGAATTGTAATTAACCCCAAACTGGGTTACTTTAAGTTTTACCTACATATTTCATTAAAACATATACACTGCACACAGTTTCTGTGTATTTTGACATTAGCAATCCTTTGATATTTCTTCAAGAATTAAGCCTTTCAATCAAAACATGTTTTTAAACAGGCGATTTTGCACTTTCTTCATGGAAAACACATTAAACCGAGCTCTTTTAAATCCAATTTTCTTATGCAGTACATACACATTTAATTCAGCATTATTTCTGTTCTTGAGTGCTGGAATTTGTTTGCAGTCTGTATGTATGTATGTATCCAGCCTTTGCTTGGAGTTCTCGCTGCACAGCTGAAATTGTTACATGTTGCAATTTTTAGTCGCATTTTTCCAGTGGAACTGAAAACAAATATTGCTGGGCTGGTTTTTCATGAGATACATTTCTTAGCTGCTGTCAGTCAATGAGGCCCGGCTCCGCTGAGCCACCTGGGTGATCTATAATTTCAGTACACTTTTAATTTCACTGATTCACTTGCTAGGCCATAAAGACCGCATATGGAAACTAAGGCACAATAACAATATACACTAGTGAGACGACAGACTTGAGGTTCGATTTCCAAACAAGTCTGGTTTATTTTCTAAGTATCTCAGTCGGCCGACTGGGTCTCTACATCTCGCAATGTGTGTTCCCAGACCTCATGAGACGCAAGAGAGCGAGCAACTCTCAAGCAACAATATATATACATAACATGCAATCTTTTGAAGGCAATTCAATCCGCCCATAAATGTATCATTCAGGCTAGGGTTTGGTGATTGACAATTATGACACGTTATGACAAATCTCTATTCAGTCTAAATATAGTTATTCTAGCAATAGTAGCAGAGACAGCTTTCTGTTATGGGGAACATAGAGCTCTTAGTTCGGCAAGGATCTCATGTTCGTAGGAGAAAAACATTCCTTAGCACATTATCTATGTGTTTCGATTCCTGAACTAAGGGTCAGACAGTTCTGAAGCAGAAAACACCAGTCTCCGCAAAGGAGTACCACTAAAAGAATATAATTCATGCTTTAACTGCCTTTTACTACAGCTTTTGCAAGACAGGCCGGCACCTGGTCTGCTGTTTAGATGCGGCTTCTGCTCGCCTTGAAGGACTTCATGAGGGAGGAAAACAATGTATTTCTGTATCGTTCAACATTCCTGTCTGTGTTAGTCTTTCAGCATTCAGGTCGTGGCCTTGCACCGTGTGTGAGTTCGAAGCATAGAATACATTTTGCAAAGCGTTTTGACAGAAAGGAAAAAAGCAAATGGCTGACGTTTCACAAAATGGACGCCCTCTGGTTACTTTGACGATTCTGTGGTTGCGATGTTTGTCACATGATGCGATTGGTTTCTGGCCAACATACTATACATACTATAGGGTCGTTTCTGGTCTAACACACTGGATCTAGTGCCAAAACAGCAATTTGAAGGTTGCAAAGCTACATTTTAAAAGGCATGTTCAGTTTTTAGCACCTCTCTGCTGTTTCGCTTTTGTTGAATGTGGCAAGGCCCACTGGCATACTCCTGCAGTGAGGATACTGATTTTACCCCCACTTTGACTGTGTGTGGCAGGGATGCAGCCTTTCCTTGATTGTGGCCCAAATGCAGTTTTGCAGATTTTGGCACGCATAGAGGTCAGCGCATCCATTTTGGGCGGTTTCTTTCACCATTTGTGAAGTAATTCAGTGGGGCACATTAGAATGGGTTAAAATATCCCGCAGCATGGGTAGGTTGATCCACCTTTACATGCACCACCACGTTATCACGTTCTCTAAAAATCATTTTAAACACTGCTTGGCCTTGTTCATCTAAAAGTAGGCTCAAGCTGTGCGACTTGTGTTCAAAAATAAGGTATTGCACTTTTCTGGGAAAAGTAGGTGTCTCTCACAGGAGAGGCTACCATTGGGATTAAAGATCTTAACCCACACGCATTTGTGAAGTCCTGTTTCCATTTGGAAGTGCAGAAAAGTTGTTCAGTGATTATTTTTCTTTATTTAGTCAACAGATTGGGCTGCGGTATCTGGCGGAGTGCAATTGAAAGCCAATCCCCTCACAATGTATTTAAATGAGAAGACATGCTTTATTTTCACTAATGGAGAGTGTGTGACAGTGACATTAGGTGAGGCTGTTGGAGAGGAAAGAGAGACTCTGACCCTGAGAGGAAGATCTCCTCAACACGTTGCAATGCCTGGTGGTGGTAGATAAGTTATCTCCCCACTGCCTAACCACATCCCCATGTGTATTTAGCAGCAAAGCAGTCCCAACCCAGTAAGCCCCCTTAAGGATGGTTCTCTTCTACTGACCAGTCATTGTGGGCATTACATGGGAAATGATCACATGTCCCTTCTTGCTTGGGTTACTTCTCCAGTATGGGAGTGAGAAACAGTCTCAGTTAACTAGGCAGCCTGCAAACCACAGCACTGTTTCCAGTGCACACTAGTGGGCAGCTCGCAAGATGCTCTTTGATATTTGAATGAATAAAAACACACCGACTGGGTTTATGGACTGTGCATCAAATCTTTTACATCGAATGCATTTCTATCTAATTTTTTAGCATTGAAAAGGTATGCATTGAAGGCTTTTTGTTTTGTTTTGTTTTTTTGGGGGGGCACCTCAACCCACCGCTTTTAACCCTTTGTAACCCACCACAATAAAAAATAACACTTTACCCCCCAAAAACATGCATTCGATGCATATTTATCTGATGAAAATGCCTCGATGCAAATGCATTTGATGGAAAGGTATTAGATGCAAAGTCCAGATACCCACTGACTGTGATGCTGAAAATGCATTGGGGGTACAGGGCCTCCGTGTCCTTGTCCTGAACTGCCTTAGCATGTGTGTTCTGTGTTTTTTTTTCTGCACAGGAGTCCAGTTGGGATCCCTGGCAGTGCAGCTCTTGCTTTTGTCTGGTTGTTGTAAACAGAGACCCTTGGGATACTTTTATGGCCCCCATGGGCAGGGGTATAGGGTTGTACCCCTAGTGTATGTTTCTGGGCACCTGTGTGTTGCTCACATAGTGGAGCTTGGGCTGGTGGCAGCTCCATGCTGAATGTGACAGGAGCTCTGAGTATCCTCCATTTTGGGATACCAAGGCCTTGCCATCTTGCCAGTTGATCCCTGATAGAAGGCAAGATGGCCCCTGGGGCCTCTTGCTTTCTATTGCCCATTACCTTGTGTTCCCACAGTCCTCAGAAGCCCTGACTATGTCCCTTCCCCTGACTGGCTGTTCAGTGGAAGAACCATATTTGGTAGTGTGGGGGAAGTCCAGGCCAGACTGGCTGGAGCGTTCCCAGTGACTGAATGTTGGGGGTACACCCTTGGGGTGGGACCTCTGTGAATAGAGTGTGTGACCAATATGCATTCTATGTTATGGGTGTCTGGATGGAAGTGAATGGCCTGAATTCCTGTGAGCCTGATTGGCTGCCTGCCTGCATGAATGCCCTTCTGTCTGATTGGCTGACTGAGCCTGGCTCAGCCAGAGTGAATGAGGGATAGATGTGTATATCTGGGGACCTCTCACTTACCAATTTGTTCAGAAGCTGAAGTTGAACCCTGAAGCTCATCTTTGAAGCCCAGCTGGAAGAAGATTGCTGCTACATTTCCTTCGACGAAATCTAAAAGCTGTTGAGTCTGTCAAGGACTGCTCCAAGGGAGGACCTGGCTAGGAGACCTCTCCCCGAGCTATGATGAACCATCATGCAAAAACTGCTCTTCTTCATCAAGACACCCTGGAAGCCAGTTCTGTGAGTCTGACGTCTGGAGAAGGGGTCAACTGAGAATCCTGAAGGTAGTGCCGGGACATTGAGGCCATCGAAGTCCATCACTGTTGACCGGGGTTCGGAAGATTTCCATGACCACTGGAAACCAGTCGTATGGTGTTGCCCAGAACCGGGACACCTTGATGCCTTGCTGCTTGATGCCCGGAGCCGCGAAAGCTCCACCTTTGCCTAAGAACCTTTGACAGAGGGCTCCCTTGCCATCACTGTTGACCACTTTGTTTCTCTGGAGAAAATTGAGGTCGTTGGATACCAAGGACATTTCGCCAGTGGGTTTCCCACCACCAGAAGCTGACAAAGATGTCCCGAGGACACTGTCGCAGTGAAGATCCGAGGTCCAGCCTGTGGCCTAGTCCCAATTGCCGAAGCTATCCCGAGGTACATGCTGCAGCACCGACAGGTCAGAGGACCGGCGGACACGGCTCCTGACACCCAATGCCCACTGCTGGGCCTGCATCCATCACTGAGTCTTATTTGCGGCACAAAACACTTTGCATCGATATTTACTGCACGCCTCATCTTCCTAGGACTTCCACTATCGATCGTAGAAGAGCACTGCGAAGGTCGAAGCTGCAGTACCACTGCAAGTGTTCCACTTTTCTCAACGCCTGTGGCTCCTGCTTTAAAGGGAGTCCACCCTCGAGGGACGCCGTCGACGAACCGTCGAAGAAACTCTTGCATCTCGGGTACATTGGGGTGGTTGAACATTTTGAACAGGAAGCAAGACTTATTAAGCATTTATGGACTGGGCTTATTAATGCTTTTGTTAGTTTGCCCAGGTGAGGGGGACTCTCACTCAGAATTGTACCTCTACAACTTAAGAAAGCATTCTGCCATTGCTTAACCTCAACGTAGCTTCTTCCCTTATTATCTATGTTGATACACCTTGCTGCATGATTTGTATGCTCCGTTATAACTGCCAGCAGTTGAAGGAATCTAAAGCCCAAGTGTGGTACCACATAGACATTGTATATATTTGTCATTTTAGAATGATCAAAGTACAAAGTGTGTTATTGAATTGTGTATATATCTCTGAACATTATTTTTATTTATTTATTTATTTTTAAATGTTTTTATTGGCATTTATAGGTATACAAAAAGAACTGTTAGCACATAACATAGTGTCAGGACATTGCTTTGTGGGGGCTTGGGGACTCACTGTACTTAAGAACCAGACTGCATCACCTCCTAAGAGCTTAAGCCTTACTTGCTCGTCCACAGCTACCATATAGAGAACCATGGCTGGGGTGCTATGTGACTGTACTCTGCCATATAGAGGCAGAAGTACAGATAACCCCCTCTAATCTTTACACTGACCATAGAAGCAGATGACTACAAACCCTCATTCATTATGAGAGCAAGGAGAGGAGTTCCTGAGAAGAGGCAGCGCACAGAGCCGCGCAATACTGGGATAATGTCCTCCTGACCCCAAGATGGCGGACCAGAATTCTGAACTCTCGGTCTGTGTTCAGGGAAATAATTGGGTAATTAAGGAGGGCCGGCGGGTGGAAATGGTCCACATCATATTACTAAATAGAAACACCAACACCGGGTAAAGGGAAAGTAATGAAGAATCCCTTCAGATCACCCAGCTCTGTCATAATCAGGAGATTGTGTGACCAATCACCCGCATCAATGGGCACTTTAAGGGTTGAGTAAGAGTATATAAAAGGGTAGAGGAAAACAGACCTTGAAGGAGTTAGGATGGTGTTTCTGAAAGGTGTAGCAGAAGATGCAAGAGCAGAGGAGAGAGCAAGTAGCAGTGCTTCAGATTGAAGTATTTTTGAAAGTTGGGAGTAAAATGATTTTTAGCGAGTAAATACATGAATCCCATTTCCCAATGGTAGCATTTTATAAACTTTTAAACATATGTTCAATTGTAAAACATAAATGTTTTTCTGAGAAATACTTTTTGCACCAAGTTATTCATGTATATTAAGATACATTTGCCCACTTCCATATTTATAGTCGTTTCTTCCTGTGGTAGTACATGAAGTACTCGTCCAAACACATCCATGGAACTGTTTGGGTGAAATCAGGGCACAAGCTCCTATGTGTCAATTTCCAATTTTTTGTTGGGAGTATTTATGCTCCCTATTTTTATTTTTTCTGAGCATTTGCCTATTTTTAAGAAGATGTGTTGCTAACCTGCAGGGGGCTATGGCCCTAACCGTGGCATAAGCCTCTGACTGCCAGAAGAGTAGAGTTGCTAGCCAGGTGGGACTATAACCCAGACCCTAGCAGGCGCTAGTGATCTGTAGAGAGGGACAGTCGGAACCAACCGTGGGCTCAAGGCTAGGAGGTTCTTTTTGGCTGGTGGCTTAGAATAACATTTGTCTCACAAGTACCCAGGCAGGGAGAAACTCCTGCTTGCAAGATATCCCTTAAGGAAAAGGGGAGCAATTTGTACTTGCTAACATCTGTATAGTACAGACTGCCAAGAGCCCAGGAATGTGACCAATGGTCAGTGTGTGACAATATTTGACACTAGGAGCAACCCGGCAGAGACTCAAGAATAGAACCTAATTCTCTACATCAGGACAGTGTAAGATTAGGGAAAGTTAGATTTGGGCTTTAGGTCCTGTTAGAAGACTTTGAACATGGACATTAGGTCCTCCTTAGAACAAACCCTGTTTCACCTTTTTTTATTTTTTACTTTACACTATACACACCAAACCATCTCCTTTTTAAAGTTGTTTATCTCGCCCATTCCTTCACAGAAGCTATATCCAGAGTGTACTCATTGGATTTCCCACAGCGAGAAAGGGCTGACGTCCTATTGGTCCATCTTGACTTTCAGAGCGCCTCCATGACCCCTGGTGCGGTAGCTTAGATCATATTCATAGGGTAAGGCGTCAGGCTCTTTACCATTAGTTGTTCCCCGGAGAAAACGGGATTCTCTCTCACCTTTCGGTGGTGCAGGCCTGATTTGGCTGCTTTCTTGGCAGGCTTCCTTTTGCCCGTAGACGCTGCCACTCTAGGACTAAGCTCAGTATCAAGACTCTAGGAACTTCCCCTCATGCCCTTCTTAGCATTACCCTTTTCGTCATCCTGCTGGTTTCATTCTACATCGTTCTCTTCTGCACCCTGTTCAGGCCTTCCTCCCCCTTCTCTGATCTACTAGCTGCTTCACCATGTAGAAAATCCTCCACCGCCCCTCTCTCATCCTCTTCTTCCTTTCTGTCACATCCATTCTCCTGCTTCTCTCACAACTTCTCCTTCCCCCCTCCTGCTGTCTTTTCTCTCTCCCTCTCTCCCTCTCTCCTCTGAATATGTCTCTTGCTCCTGTACTCCAAACTCCCACACTGTCTGTCAAGCAGAGACAGCCTCCTTTCTCTCAGGGCCCTGGATCTGTGTTTGTCAAGAGCACATGTGTGGCTAGCTCTGTATGGTGTGTGGGGAACATGTGTAATTGGCCAACATTATTGCAAATTGCAGGAACAGTGCCTGCGACTACCTGGACATTGACCCACTAGGCAAATGTTTCAAATAGGTTGTGCGCCATCGTTGTTTCACAGTCTAAGCAGGAAATCGTTTTGATTATCTTGCTATGCTTCCATGCTGATGCAAGCGGCTCATGCACTGTGCAAGCGTGGGTGTTGGTGCCGGACCTCGGGGTGAGCAGCACCTCTGACTTGCTGTCTCTAGTCAAGCAGACACTGCTTTTACATATTTTACGGATGCCCCTGCTGGCAGCTCTGCAAACTATCGGATTTTGTAGTCTTTTCAGTCATTTTGCTAGGGTGATATATAATATATAAGAGGCTATGGATGCAATAGGCACCTGGGGAATCTTCCATGTACCTCCCTCAGGGGCCTGCACCACTAAGAATAAGGCAGTCTCCGGCGCCCAGAGTCATCCCAGTCCCCCCACTAACCTCAGAGATGAGACTTTATCACACTAGGCGTGCTTGTTTCAACCATCGTGTGTGCACTGTGCTTACAGCAAGCTGGTAGATAACCCTTTTGTGCTATTCAATCTCCAACCCCCTTAGGCATTCCTTCATCCCCTCCTTGTTATGCTATGAAAGCGCTGAACCTGAAACTGCGTCTAGTGTTTTGTTAATCCCACATTGTCACAATAGATGAAGGACCTCGTGGCGCATCATTAATGAGGTTGCTTACTACTAGACATTGAAGGGATAAAATAAGGGAGCCTTGGAAATGTGTTCCTTTTGAATCAGAGGAGTTCTGTCTTTAACACTAGTTCAGAGAGCAAAGCATTTACATTAGAGTCGCAGATAGCTTTTTTGAGTCTCATCTGGAACCTGCAAGACTACACCAACTAACCACTAGAGACCGTTTTTGGTCTTGTAATCGCCACCACTCCCCGTTTGCCCACGTGGCCCTGCTTAGTTTTGCTCACTTCTAGGCAATTCACTTGGTGCAGGAGTCAAGCCGCTAAAGGAAATAATTACCAGGCCAGATTCCTCTGTAAGAATGGCACGTATGGGCCACATACCTTGAATTCTCTCAGGGTAGCATGTCCCTTTTGCCAGCTAAGTTATAGTAACTTAGTAACTTATAAAACAGGGCATGCATATTTCCTGATTTGGACACTACAAATAATGTGACTGACTCCTCCCCTGCAGTAATAATGGGTCCCAAGTCATTTGGGCTTTTTGGGAGACATATTATAGTGCTCCATGTTGTTTACCTCGACGCTGTGCTAGAAATATAGGCTAAAACCACTGGCACCAACCATTTTATTGGATTTAGCTTTTCCATGGATGATGTCACCAAATACAATGTAACCAAGAGCTGCTCGAGAAGCCCACCCGACCATACCTTAGACTTCCGAAGCCTCCCATTCAGTAGCACCCTCCACCCCAGAATACACTGGCTAATCGGAACAGCTGTGTCTTGTAGGAGATAATTATGGGGCAACAATTAATGCATGGAGTTAGTTCCCCACCCCCCCAATCAAAAGTGCCGCACCAATATCTAAATATTATTGGGTTCTTCACTAACACTGTTTTAAACAAATATAATGCCCTTATTGTCCCTCACCCCTTTTCCAATAGGCAAACCAAGGATCAGGCCAGTGTTACGAAAGAATATATATGTATTATTTAGTAGCCACAATTCCTATCACACAATAAGTATCAAAATGCATGCCACCTTACTCTGTGGCTCACAACCTTTCCTTCCAACAACTTCAATACAAACAAGTTAGACACAATTCACTTTTGGGAGTAAAATTTGCAGAACATCTACAACGCAACAACATGTGCATTTTTCATCTTTACTTTCTATTCCCCCTTGTTAAATAAAAACGCAGGTCAATAAAATACTTAATTACTTCATATATTTGGGTCACTCACAAAATACTCTTAACACGAAATTAATTTAGGTAGCGCTCAAGAACATGACAGTTTTGCTTTACCATATAGATTGTAAATGGTCTGACCTTAAATTAAATGTAATGCAACAGAATGAACATGTACAGCACTCTTTATTTAAGTCCTCAGTGCGCCCTTTTCAGTTCTAGCAAGATTCTGGCACAACAATATTAATCAACAACCTCTTTTCTCAATATCTAATGAACCATTTTCATTTACCATGAGGCATTGAATAGTCTCTCATTCAATTTGGAGTCACTCTCATTAGAGAGTGTGCTTTTAAATCAGTTGTTTCACTTTGTTTAACCTAGTAAACACTTTCCTGAACAGCACAGACTCAGTTGTTGGTATTTGGCACCCTGTCTTCTTTAATGCAAGGTGCAAGGAGTGTTCAACAGTTTGAATTTTTGTTTTACATCCCCCTTCCCTTAAGGGAAATTTTGAGGCTTGCAACAGGCATACAGTGGTCATAAGTTACATTATAGGTCTATACCGTTATTCACACTGGCAGAGAGGTTTGAGATTTTGAACTTCTCCAAGATCACTCGTGCCATTTGGCTAAGTGGGAATTTATACAATTATTACTAAATCACAATGGCTAGGGATGTAATCCTGGATGCCCACCCCATGAATCTCTATATGGGGAAAAATAGCAATTTAACAAGACCCCCACCAATGGTTTGTTCTGCTCGAATTGGGTACTTATAGTACTTATATTGAATATCTCTATGGATGTATGCTCAGGAAAGTCATCAAGCTCCAGGGTCATCTCATGGGAAGCATAGGAATATGGTAAGGCAGCCCTTCCAGACTCAGTTATAGATAGCCTCCAGCATCAATCACTCTGCCCTGGTTCCCTCAGGACGTTTAGTCTTTCTCCTGGTTTCATCCACCTTCTGTCTACCTTCCAATAGTTTTATAGAGCTCCATTCAGCTTAGAGAGCTCAGATCATTTCAGAGAGCTCTCCTCTTTTTAGTCAGCTCATCATTCTGGAAAGACAATCCTCATTTAGGCAAGAAGACATGTCCCATCATGTGTCTGCTTTTGAACCCTTAATCACACCCCAAAATATCTAAATTATGAGGTGCCAATTTATTAGCTCATGATTCGGATTGGTCATCTGCGTCCCACCCCTTAAACAAGACCTGGCCCATTTTCTCTGATTGGTTCCTTTTCATTACTAGGCTCAATTTCTGGGAGTTATGGTTCCACCCATTTGGAATGGCATTTCTAAACACTTCAAATGGACTTAAAATTTTCAACATGATTCTTCTTCCATTTATAAATAAGCATCACAAACTATTAATTTCTGAAATGGTCTGATCATGCCGGTTGCAACACACTGTCTCATGTCGGCATGCAGTAGACAGGTATCTAATTTAATAAGCTACCATCTTCCCGACTCTTCGCTCTCTAACTTTTCCTGAGAAGCAATAATCACATTTTAGCTTATAGCACTGAATCCCATAATCGAATTATGAGGAAATTTGTATTATCAGATGGGACTTCTCATAAGCTTTCCAAGCACATTTGAACCATTTGTGTGAGTGTCCCAGTTCTTAAGTTAATGTGATTCTATATATAAACCTATGGCAGATTGCTTAATGACATACATACTTTTCACCTTACTTAATCAAACATTTGTTCTTCCCAAGACCCTGATGTAGTCCTGGGCACCCAGTTTTAATTCAGCCTGCAATAAAACAATTTGCTGCTTTCAAAGTTATTGGCCGGGTCCTGGTCTCCTTATCTCCTTCGATTGCAGGGATCCACACCTTGTCTCATGTGACATTTTTTGGTGCAAGTCAATTGTCATTTGTAAGGTCTTCACCACAAAATTGGATTTGATTTTGACTATTATTCAGAGTTCACATCCATTAGCTGCGTTTTTTTTAACTCGTTGGCCATCGGTTCACCCCAATCATGTGTTTAATCAATCACGAGCTGCTGGCAGATAGATTGGTCGGGATTGGAAAATGTTCAAACATAGCTGGCAAGTCGTTAAAATCTATTCTTGGTCCAAGGCTGGCAAGAGTGGTTACGGACAAGACTCAATCACCACAGGTTCCTCTCAACTGTAGGGTACCACAGGGTTTGTGCCTTTCATCGCTATTGCTTGTTTACTCCATACCACTATGCGATCTCTTGGATGGTCTGGGTGTGCAATTTGCCAATTTTGCAGATGACGCCGAGATCATCCTGGAGTTGTCTGGGTCATATACCAAAGATCTGGCTAGGGTAAATGAGATATTTAGGGCCATTCAATCATGGAGGGCGATGAACTCACTTGCCCTAAATGATAAAAAAACAGATTCTTATTCTTGGAACAAGCGTTAAATTGAAAACACTGGATCCCCAATATAGTTGTTTCTCGATTGCAGGTAACAATATCATGTTTCCGAGTTTGTAAAAACAGTTGGAGTGTTTTTCGACTCCCAGTTTACTTTTAAGAAACATGTATCTCATTTAAGTATCTCCTGTTCCTACGTGACACATTTGATGGGGCAAATTCGCCCTTACCTTTCTGAAAAAAACAGGGCTCTGATTGCAGCAGGTACCATAAATATAAAATTGGATTATTGTAATAGCCTTTTAGTTGGTACCATCCAGGTAAATATAAAAAGACTACAAGTCATCCAAAATGGAGCAGTTTTCTGTTTGTGTTGTGGCTCGACTGGCTCATGTATCTATGGCTCGTCAGAAGCTGCACTGGCTCCCGGTCAATCCGAGAATACAATTCAAGGCATCCAGCATAGTAAACAAATGTCTGGCTGGTGACGCTCTCCTATATGTTTACTCCTGAATCAAGAGAGCTCCTATTAGATGCACTCTGCGTTCAAACAAAGATGCTTT
The DNA here is from genome assembly GCF_040938575.1 of Ambystoma mexicanum. Classification (NCBI taxonomy): domain Eukaryota; kingdom Metazoa; phylum Chordata; class Amphibia; order Caudata; family Ambystomatidae; genus Ambystoma; species Ambystoma mexicanum. The sequence continues at coordinate 134,275,132 of NC_090941.1, read as the reverse complement.
TATTGGCTCAACATTGCATATACCTTAAGAAAATTGGAGGTTCCAGCTTTGATTCATGGGCCTACTATTTGGAATGCTCTCCCTCTCTTGCCTCAGATCTATTCCATCAGTGGCACAATTCAAGAAGATTTTAAAAACATTTCTCTTTGATAGAGGAGCTGACTGATGCTTTGTGATACCCACTTGATGTTTCTTACTTTATGTTCCTTGTGGTTTGTCTTTCTGTGAGTGCCCTGAGGCCATTGGGCGTGTTAGCGCAATATAAAGATTCTATAGAATAGAATAGAATAGAACAATAAACCTTGGTCCAAGGAAAAAGCTCTACCCACTTTCTGGCTCTGCAGAAGTTTCAAAGAGATATTGCCCATCTGTGTCTGGTACATGTATGGGGAAGGTCACTGCTTGACCTTTGAATCCGATGTGGGGGAAGGCCACTTTGGATTTAACCACAGTTTTTAAAGTCTGCTCTTACAAAGAAATGAGTGCTTTAAATGTTTCAATTTCTTTCCTTATTCATGAGTTCTACATCCATATATTATAGCATTCAATCTTCGTTTTTCTCCTGTACAATGCCATCAATGTTGATCTTCATGTCCTCATATGTATTCAAATTACTCTGGCAATGGAGATTCGTTTTCCCTGTGTTCATTGTTCTAGGCTGCAAACAGCACACATTTCCATGGTAGCTCTCTGTGCTAGCAAAGCTGCACTTTGGGCCTCAGTCACATGTATTGGACAGTGGGCCTCCGGTTTTGGGCTTCGTCATTCGGACACAGGCCCATTTATTCTGAAACTAACATTCAGTTACATGATGGTTCAGAATGTGTCCAGTAGATGGATATATTTATTTTCGTCCTGACTGCTCCAATATACACTCTTGATTATTTAGAGTTCAAGCCGTACTGCATTGTTGCTAATTGTTTTAATGCGCAATGTTACATTTTTGGCACTTCACTCGTTTCCTGAATGATCTAGCATCTCTTGTAGGGCTTTCTTGAAGCTGAGCCAAGCTAACTGGAGAAGAGCGAGGAAAACCTAGAGATTCCTTTGCCTTCCACAGATTTTTGCATAACGATTCTGTGGAAGCTCAACACTAGTACATTGAGCCTAGCCTTCTCTTCCACCTCTACCAGGCCAGCGATTTCTTCACACAGGCGAAACTCTGCATATGTCACTCGTTTCTCTTAAAAACATGCATTTCTGACTTGTATTTTGTAAATAACTAGTTGGACTTCAAAACTCTCCTCTTATCATTGATTCTATTTAGCACCGCAGACGCTTGTATAAATTGTTGTGCCTGGATACTGGAAAATCATTGTCAGTAGTTCTACAGAACTACATTTACCAGATCCTCTTGTAGCCCTTAAGCTCTGTTGGTGGCATGTCAGCGCTGGCACGTGAGCAAGGCCGGTTTTTGCCAGTTCTCGCTCGGGCTGGTCGGGTGGAATCCCCGGGTAAGACCTCTGTTCACGTAGTCTTTTGCTTCTGGCGTTTTCCTGATGCGATTAATGTCCTGAAATGAACAGTGATTCTTCAAAAATGTCTTGACCTCGCCCTGATCCCAAGACGTACTGTTACAGAGAATTCCACCATTACATCACAACATATTGAGCTACCGATTTCCAACCCACATGCTGCGGCTACCGTTAATGGAACGGTTACACCCTGTCATTCTCAGGACAGTCCACAGGCCGCTCGCCGTGAGTTAGCGCCTAAGGCAAGATCAGTAGGGGCACTGGTGGTGCGGGAGGGCATTGAAGTTCCCCTTGCAAATGCATCTTTTGCGCAGGAGGGCCCTGAAGCTCCCCTTGCAAATGGGCCTGTCGCGATGGAGAGCACTGAAGTTCCCCCTAAAAAGCTAGCAAAATTTACAATGACTGCAGAGTATGTGGATGGCAAATGTATGAGTGCCAGTCAATGCTCTTATCAGATTTCTCTTCCCGCAATTAATACCCCATTAAAACCCACAGACACTATACCATCTCTAAGGAATCAGACGAGCCATATCCACTAAAAATCCTTAAAAAGATTTGGATTAAATAAGGCTGTACCCCCACCATCCACAGATACTAACATCGGCATGATCCATAACTTGAAGGCAGGACAAGACTCGCTCATCCATTCTGAGTACACTCTTCCGGGGAGGAGTCCTTGCCCCACTAAGGAAAGAGACTGAAAACCTTTATGCTGCCTGTTGCTAAATACCAGGTCACTGATCAAACATTCAGCAGAGGTAGCAGACCTCATTTTAGAACATGATATTGACATCTGTGTTATCACAGAGTCCTGGTTGCATGCTGCAGCTGGTCCAGCATTTATGCCATACCCCAGGGTTACAATATCATCAGAGCAGACTGCCTTTCCATCAAGGGAGTGGGTGTGGCTCAGATTCTTTGCACTCCAAGATTGATATCCGTCAAGTTAATCTTGTTGCTGTTCCTGACTGGGACACCACACTCGATATGTTTGTGTTGGTTGTATCGCCCACCAAACAATAGGCCTGAGTTTGTGACATGCTTCCTTCTTCCCTCAAACAACAATCCAAAATCATTTTCCTAGAGAGTATGAATTTAAGGTTCAATGACCCCTTGGACTCTATGGCTAAATCCGCTCAATCTTCCTTAGAGGGCCTTGGTTTTCTTCTGCGCATCAAGAAAGCCATTCACGCTGGAGGCAGGACCCTTGACTAGGTGGCCTCACGTGGGTTATTGTTGGATAGTGTTGAGATGAATCCATGCCCTTGGTCGGATAGTTTTTTCATACAATTTCAGCTACCCCGAATTCCATCATCCAAGAAAGCAACAGGTCCTCCAGTTAAGTTGTATTGCCATAGTTTGAACAAACTTACTCTGTCTGCCATGTCTCCCTCTTTGCCCCTGTAGTGAATAATCTTTCTAGCTATGACCCAGCCACCAAGCTGGCACCTGCCTATGATGAGATGATGGCTTGTGCTGTTAACAGTCTTCCACCACTGAAACAAAGACTGGTGAGGACACAACCATCTAAAATTTGGTACACCCTGGAAATTCAAAATCTTAAATGCCAGAAAAATCAAGCATTTAGGAGATGGAGGAAGTCGCTATCCATGGATGATAAAAATCACCTATACATCTGCAATCAAGGCACATAAAAAATGCCATCTGCTCTGCCAACAAACTCGAATACGAAAGCATAATTAAAGGGGCAGCATCTAACACTAACAAACTCTTCAAGATCCTTAGAGAGTTAGAAGAAACTTGTCCTCCCATTTCCACAATCATCAAAGACCTTAATTGGTGCAATAACATTGCATAACCCAGCCCTCCCTCCTAGCACAACGCCCCAAATCTAGGATGTTCACCGCACCTTCGGCAGTGCCCCCATTCAGTTGCCCTCCTCTGCTACAAGTGAACCACCAAGTCCTTACCAACTCAACGGCTAGCTAGCCACACAACCCAGCCCTCTTTCTATATCATCAACCAAAGGACCCCGAAGAAAAACGCACAAAAAACCCACATCAGAGACAGAAAGGAAATACATGCAAACAACCGAACCGCAAGGGTTTAACAGCCCTGGTTCAACAACCACACCCAAAAGAAGCTCAAAATAAACACCAAAAACCAAGCCGGAAACCAGAAGGAAATGGCAGTAAACAACCAAATCGCAAGGATCTACAACCTCTGGTTCAACAACTACAACCTCACCCCCAAAATACCCTGAATCAAGGGATACTCTATGGAAAGGATAAGGACACCTAAGGCGCTCAACCAGGAAGCACCATTACCCTGCCTCTAAATCTCCCCTCCCCAAATCTACTAGCTATCAGACCATAAGAGCCCCTCCCCCCAAATCAAACCCCCTTATCCATAACCACAGGCCACAAAGAAGCAGAAGGAACACTACAACCCAAACAAAACTCAGGAAAGAAAGTGTTGTCAGTGGGCAAGGGCCCCTGGGACTGAAACACAATAACTCAAACTCATTAAACTAGTAGATTCCAAAGGACCGCAATATGCCACGACACAGAAGGGGTCGATGTGAGAGAGAACTAGGAGAAGAATATATCAAATGGAACTACACCATGGCAACTCGCCAATAAGCATAGACATGACAATGGAACACACACCAATAAGCATCACCGAAAATAGAACAAACTCCAAGAGGAGTGAAACATCTTTATACCTAACACCATACCTCGCAATGCACTACTAACCAGAACAATTCACATCCACCAATGATACTAGACGCTCCATTAAGATACCAGGACTGCACAAGAAAAGACCAGAAACATCCAGAAGGAACAAGAGGGAAAAACACGCTCACTCCATATATCATCAAAACTCTAGGGCATCTACAGCAACTGCAACGAGATACAGAAGAGGAACCGGAAGAAGTCCGGAGCCCAATATGAAACCTAGCAGCTCTATTCAATGACGAAACAGACCCTATTGAGCACACCTTCCATCCTGAGAGCAATAAGGAAACCCACCCACATGGCCACCATAACATGAAACCAAGAACAAAACGAAGCACTGTTGAGAAAATACACTGCAATCTAATCAATGCAAGATCAATACCCAAACATGCTACAATGGTGGAATAGACCTCTTATACGTCACAGAAACCTGGTTTGGTGACAACTACAAAGTCACACTACACAGCTGTCTACCTGACAACTTCATATGCACACAGGTAAACTGAAAAGGAAAAAGAGGACGACATGCAATAGCCTACAAAGAACACCTGAAACTAAAAAAGACGACACACTGAAAATCAAACTGAATCATTCACCTGATGGCTAACTCAAAAAACAAACCTCACATTCATACTCATTGATAGACCACCGACCTACGAAGCAACCTTCGTAGGCACCTTCATAAAAGCTGTCACAAATGTAGCCATCAAACACGACCACCTGATAATCCTCGGGGACTTCAACATATGGTTTGAAGAAGAGAACACCACTCTCAAAAATCACTAATAGAGCAACTTGAAACAATGAAACTATGCCAGCTGGTAAAAGGAGCGACTCACATAGCAGAACACACTCTTGACGCAATCTTCGCCAACAAAAATCTTATCTCTACTGCACCACCAATACAAATACTATGGAGCAACCACCTCATCATACCATTTGTGATACAACTACCAGCTAAAGCACCCAAACAGCCCCAAAAACTCCCGCCAATCTGGAAAAGAAACTGGAATACCATTAAAACTAGTAACTTAAAAGAACATCTGGAATCCTTGAAACCATCAACCGCAAGCCTGGACGGAACCAATGTAGACGAAAAAGCAGACCTATTCCAGAAATAGATCTCCAAAACAATAGACAGCATCTCCCCAGAAAAACCCTTCATTCCTTCACAAAAGAAAGCAGTGGCAAGATGTTTCACACCCCACCTCAGTACAGTGAAAAAAACAAAACAGAAACGTGAACTAGAATGGAGGAAAAACTACGGTGACCAGGCAAAAAGAACTATAAAAAGGAAATTCTCTAAGCCAAAAAGAAATAAGACAGCCGAATCACAATAACCACCAACACTCAAAAAGAACTATTCAACATCATAAATGAGATGCGAAACCCACCTGGATGCAACAACACACTGGTACCTTCACAAAAACTATGCAATGACGTGGCAGACCAAAATAAAACCACCCACATGCATCGAATCCTACAAATCAGACCAATCAACCAGTCTATGCCCCACCGGTCCTGGAACCACAGAACAACCTGCAAAGCTTCACACAAATATCAGTAGAGAGATTGATCAAGCTGGTGAAACTTGGCAATAAAGCAGCCTCCCCAATGGACCCCAGGCCACTAGACATCTTTAAAACAATCCTTACACAAGGCACGCCATTGGAATGCCATGGGAACCTCTTCAACCAATCGCTCTCAATGGGTAGAGTACTACAGTCTTTCAAATCTGCTTACATCAAACCACTACTCAAGGATATTACGGGCAATGTGGAAGACCTCTCTAACTACAGACTGATATCAAACATTCCCTATCCAGCAAAACTGCTGGAAACCTATGTCTATGAACAAACACTTGCCAACTGAGAAATACACCAACAGGCACAAGTCTGCTTCAGACCTATGAGAGGGCCAGAAACAACGGCACTTCTCTCTGTCTGAGATGACATAACGATAACAAACAACTCAGATTCCAACACAAACTCTGCACTGATACTACTTGACCTCTCGGCACCGTTCGACAAAAATAGCCACAACATCCTATTCAAGAGACTGGAAGAAATAGGGATCACCGTCACAACGCTGCTCGGGATTAAAACATTCCTATCTGAAAGAACAGAAACAGTATGGATAAAGCCATTCAAATCCGGGCCCCGGGACACCACATGTGGAGTACCGCAAGGATCCTCCATATCCCCACTCCTCTTCAACATCTCCTTGAAATCCACTAATCAACCTCATAAAAGGCACGGCCTCTCCTGCTACAACTACGCAGATGACACCCAAATAATCTACAAAATCGAAGATGTACAAGAGGAGAACACAACGCTAGCAGACTGTCTAAAAGAACTCTACGAATGGATGAACACAAACCGCCTCAAACTCAACCCGGGCAAGTCAGAAATCATGATTATATCCAAAAACCAGGAAATCAACAATACATCCCATGGCCCACAGAACTAGGAATTGCACCCACGCCATCAAAAATAGTTTTAAAAAAACCTGCAATCCTAATGGACAATGATATAACCCTAGAACCACAAGTAAACACAAAAATCAAGAAATGCTTCTTCCACCTCCACACAATCAAAAAGATCCTACCATTCCTGTCTTTTACACACAAAACCCTAGCCATCATCTCCCTCATCATGTCCAGGATAGACTACTCCAACAGCCTATACCTCGGAATCCCGAATTACCTACCAAAGAAACCGCAACGTATACAGAACGCAGTGGCCAGACTTCTCCTCAAACTCTCACAAAGGGACCACATCACTCCTGTGCTAAAGATGCTACATTGGATGCCAGTCAAAACACGAATCTCATTCAAAACAATGTGCATAACGCACAGAGCAATCCACGGTCAATTCCTACAAAAGAAAATCACTGTTTACCAACCGACCAGAAAACTCAGATCCAACAATGACATCCGCCTGGAACCTAAACCATACACAAGGAAAAAAAATTGGTGGATTAGCATTCTCTTGCCTACCCACAAAAATGTGTAACTCCCTCCCGAGAGAAATATTAAACATGAATGACAATCTAAAATTCAGAGCACTTCTAAAAACCTGGCTCTTCAACTCAAAACTAGATGAAAATGAATGAGCAACACCCAAACCCCTCAGAATGAACACACATTGCGCAAGGCGGAGGTCTAGCCCGTACCACGACAAGTGCAGGGAGTTGGAGAGACTTCAGAGTCGGAGGGAGACCAGGATTCCCATGGAGGGCCTTACCGGAGGCTACCGGGAGCGGCCTAGGTTGAACTACAGACAGAGGGCATAAGACTTGAAGGGGAAAGAATGGTGACCAAATAGATATACCACGGGCCCAGGTAGTTCAAGGGCACAGGGAAGAGGTCCCCCACTCCTCAAGGGGCAGAGGGGGGCAATGGCGGATGCACACCAGGATATTGCATGGGCCAAAGCTGTGTAGACATTAATTAGTCTGAACACAGGGGGGTGGGGGTGGAGGAGGCATCACCACTAAATATCCTGGAAGACAACCCACAACCCTGCACAGAATATAAGAGGGATACCCCCACCCACCCCCAGCACACCCCAATTCGTGACACTGGCATGGGTGCGTACCACAGGTGGCCAAAGTGGAGGCAGTACAATGGCGCGCCACTGCTAGCCAACCCACTAAAAAACTCATCCCTCTGTTTACACCTCTCAAACTCTAAGCAAAACACAACCATACCTATTGCACAACAAACCACACGCACTTCACCACACCGTAACAACAAAACCAAACAAACCAAACATAGCCTCACACAACAGCACATGACAACTACCGACTGAAAAATCACGCCTATGCTCAGCGAACAGTCTAAACGGAACTGAAGCTGCCAACATCACATCACAGCTCTTGCACTTTTTCCCAATCCGCTCCGCCGAAAGATAGCCTTTAGGTTCTCGGAGGTAGCTGAAGCTGATATTCTCATCATCTTGATGAAGATCAAGCCAATGATCTGTGAGGGCAATATCTGCCCTGCGGCCATTGTGAAGTCTTATGCAGTATCACTCGCTCTGCTGATTACAAAATGTATCAACCTTTCGTTTAATAAAATCTTGTTCCAACAGTCATCAAACGGGCATGGGGCACGCCTCTTTTCTTTTTTTTTTATTTTTTTAAACACTTTCTTTATTAGCACACTTGGTAACACATGTCAAAATACAACAAGATACATTACTGGTAGAGAAGTTGGGACAGTTGGGTTTTGGTTTGGGTAATATCAAACGCTGAACGAGGAAGCAAGGGTGGACATTAAGGCAGATCTCATAGTTCATGTCCAGGGATTCCAATAACAGGCAGGTATAGCTCACATGGACTGTGTGGTCGAGATCTCGCGAGATGTTGACATTGTACGTAGAAGGCATGTGTTAAGGTGGGTCCATATATCGCTTGGACGAGACTTGGGTGGTTGCATATGTGCCCATTGATCTTCCATATCGTTAGCCCACGCCACATCCTTTAGCCAATGGTCTTTGTTGGGGGCGTACGCACACATCCAGTGCAGTAGAAGACAGTGTTTGGCCAAGAGGAGGCACAGTCGTATAAATGTACTTGTGCTACTCGAGGACGGGCCAGAGATGTGGAACAAGCAAAGTAGTGGTAGGGGATCAACAATTTGAAAGTCATTTCAGATAATGTTGCACATACATCACTCCAAAAGGGCGCAAGTTGGGGGGTGTCCCATATCATATGAAAGTAATTGGCATTAGGAAACATACAGCGTGGGCATGCCCCGGTCCCCTCATTAGAGACGAAAATGTAGCCAACCTGAGGTATAGCGATACTGGTGCAACACTTTTAGTTGTATTAGTCTGAATCAGGAATTGTACGACACCTTGCATGTTTGAGCACGCATATCAGACTAGAGTTTGTCATTGACATCTAGTTGTAGGTCCCCAGCCCACTTAGCCTGTGCATTGTGATGTGGTATGTCCGAGTGGGCTAGAATCACAACACGCGGCTACGATTGTCACATGCAGCCAGAACAAACCCCAGCAGAGCATTGTTCTTGGGTTCAAACAGTAAGCAACTCCACAGTTCTTTACATGCCTTACGTAGGCCAGCTTACTACCAACACTGTGAGGTCATGCTACGGACCAGTCCAGGTATGTCAGTGGTCTGGATGAAGTTACCTCCCAAGTACAGCAATCCCAATGTGTGGAACCTGTGTCGCATCCAAACCTAGCGGGAGCTTGTATCTACCTGCGGTAAGGAGGGAACAGAATTCCAAAGGGGGATGTTTTCATGATATGGAGCAGGAAAGCTTATCTCTCTCCAGATTTTCTGCGAGGCCAGTCCCGTGACACTAGCAGGGTCAAATCTACAGTCATCTGTAAATCTGGCAGGGGGAATCTGAGATTGCAGACCCCTGTTGCCTGCTGACAGTCTCTCGAGCTGCACGTGAGAGGTGGGGGGGGATGAGTTGTCCTCAAACCAGGAGATCACAAAGTGTGCCTGTGCAGCCATCCAGTATAGCCGGAAATTAGGGGCTGCAAACCCACCTCTATTGTATGGCTGTGTTAATGTATCCCATTTCAATCGTACTGCCCTAGGGTGCCAGATGAATTTACAAATTTCACTTTCCAGTTCCTGAAAGAATAATCTCCCAAGCCACAACGGTACATTGAGGAACAGATACAGAAGCTTAGGGAGTACTATCATTTTCAGAAGTGCTATTTTACCAGCGATTGTGATGGGTAGGTGGGACCAGTTTATGAGTTTAGCTCACAGTTGATTTATACTGTGTAGTTGCGGTCATGTAGGGTAGGACTGTGCTGTGTGACTGTCACCCCAGTAACTTATATGGTCTGTGGTGCCAACTTGAAACCCTGTAGATCTTGAGGTGGGGCGGTTGCGTCCGTGAGGGGAAAGAGCTCTGACTTATTTCAATTTACTCGGAGGCCCGAAACCTCTCCGAAGTCCACCATATCTTGCATAATGGGCATTAAGTGTTCTCGGGGGTTACGACTATATAACAGCACATTGTCTGCATAGAGGTCAATTATCTGTGGTTCTCCCGCCATTCTGACCCCTCGGTGTCTGTTTGAATCGTATTACGTCTGCCAGCGGTTCAATAACAATAGCAAATATCGGGGGAGACAAGGGGCATCCCTGACGAATGCCTCTGCCTATCACAAACTTTAAGGAGAGTTACCCATTTGTACTGACCCTGGCCATCAGTGATGTATAAAGGAGGCATAAGGCTTTGGGGAACCCTTGGCCAAACCCGTATTTTGACAGCACTCCATACATGAATTGCCAAGATAAAGAATCAAATGTTTTTTTAATGTCTAATGTAGCAGCTACTGCCTGGACCCCGGGTCTATCTATGTCAGTATGTTAGAGGCACCGCAGATTCAGGGTCATGGATCTTCCTAGTATGAACCCGGACTGGTCCGGGTGGATGACATATGGCATGAACGGCATCAGTTGAGTGGCCAGTATTTTTGTGGACACCTTCACGCCTATATTGATTAGGGAGAGGGGGAGAGTGGGCGATGCAAGCCACATTGGTCTGAAGGTTTCTCTGGTTTCAATAGAACCATGATTACTTCCACACACATGCTGCCAGGACGCGACTGGGGCACAAGGGATTCCTGTCACACCTGCAGAAGGTAGGGGGCGAGAACCTAGTGGTCAATTGCATGGATGATGTCGGAAAGAGAGATCGGGAGGTCTAGTACAGCCCTGGTATCTTGTGAGAGCTGATTGAGCGGCAGAGTGTCCAGAAACATATTAATTGCTTCTAACGTGCGTGTGTCTTTGTTGGTATAGAGATTCATATAGAAGTTTGTGAACACCATATTGATGGCTATGGGTGTGTGTGGTAAGCTACCAGAGTTGTCAAGTATAAATGGAATGCACCCGCTGCCGTTTTCACCACGCGCCATGCAGGCAAGCGGTTTACCAGGCTTGTCGCCTTCCCCATACTTTCTAGCCGACATCGGGGTGTCACAAATCTAACTTCTTGCTCGGCATGCATCCTAAAGGTGCCAAAGGTGACCCGGATCTGTGTCAACGTGGCCATCGGGGTGGGGGGGTGGCGATCAGCAGCTAGCCCATGTTCCAGTTCCTTGAGTTTGCTCTCACATTGCACTATACTGTGTCAGATTGCTTTGAGGACACTGAACTCTGAAGACATTGCGATTCCTCTAATGTAGACCTTGAAGGTTTCCCAGAGTGTGCCGGGCGAGGGTACAGAAACTACTTAAAAAAAAAAAAAAAAAAAGAAATATACATGATCATCAATAGTGGATGCAAACACAGCATCTTGTAATGCTAACGGATTAAACTGCCACTTATTATATGGCCTGGAGAATGTAGGTAATGTCAAGGAGATACTAACTGGAGAATGATCGTAGTAGGTGTGAGGAAGCATGTGTGTTTCTTTAACCTCTCCAGTAAGTGTATTGGAGATGAGCCACATCTCTATGTGGGAGAAGGAATTAGAACTGACTAATACAAGGAGTAGGATCAGTCATTCGCATGTAGTGTTCTCAAAGCGTCTACCAGCCCTGGTGAGTGCATTCCTCCTTTGATAGTGGAGGCTGCTCGTGTGAGAGCCCGCTGAGCTTGGGTGGATCTGTCTAGTTTCAGGTCTGGAATAGTATTGAAATCCCCTCTCCATAGTACACGGATCAGTGGGTAACGGGCCAGTTCCTCCATTACGTCAGTGTAAAACTGGGGGTCGTCCACCATAGGGCCTTAGATATTCATCAGGACCAACTCCCTCCCCACAAGAGATCCATACACCAGGACATAACTACCTAACAGGTCTACTTTCGCATGTTTGCACCGGAATGGAAGGGACTTAAGTACCAAGGTCATGACTCCCGTAGATTTCGATAAGTAAGAAGTATAGAAGCGATTCCCATCCCAGTGCTTAGCGAACCCCTTTCATGTCACTGAGAGGGCATGGGTTTCTTGCAAATACAGGATTTTAACCTTGTGCATATCACCATATAGGTGTATCTTGTGACATTTGATTGGTTTACTCAGGCCACGTATGTTCCAACTAAGGCAGGCTATGTCACCCATTCTGATACAGATAGTTCAGTATTATCACATCTAACATTTTGGTTTAACCATCCCAATACATTGAAGTGCTATATGTGCCCATTCCTCTCTTAACCATATGTATGGTGCATTCCAAGTGCTTTTTTAACAACCCCAACACCCCCCACATAACTGCTCCAGCATCTCCCACAAAAATGGGGTGATGATACCCCATAGATAACACCCCCACCCATGAACGCAACATTGAATAGGGAAGCCGAAGCACGGGCTCACCCGGGCCATTACTGAACTTAGATACAGAAAAAACAGGATGAGTATTGACATACTTCTTATACAATTGTACCCCAGGGGGGTAGCATGTTTGTCATATTTGGCAGTGTTGTGGAGAAGGAGGCCCTCCCCTAAGGATCTTGGTTGATAGCAAAGCAGCAGATGGGGCACACAAAACTGACAGCATAAAGAGATCAACTGAATGTGCAAGGTCTGAAAAGAGTAGTCCACCTGCAAGAGTTCAGCAATTGAGCTTTGTAATCAAGGGCTCAGGTTGTCTGTAAGGTTTCGTACAAGAACTTCATGGCTTCGCCTGGTATAATGAAGAACGTTTTGTTGTTCCATTTGACTCATAGTTTGGCGGGGTATAACATTGCATATTTCAAGTTGTTCCAGTCTTTTCTTAACTGCCAGGAAGGATTTCCTCTCTTGCTGAACAGCCACTAAGAAGTCAGGATAGATGTTTATCCTGTTTAAATAGGCCGCGGAGGGGCTCTGGGTTTCGGTTTAGGAACCATGGACCTATGGGCCCGTTCAACAGCAAACTGCAGCGATAATGTTGGGTTCCCTAGAAGTGGTAGCAGGGAACACTCTAGCCATTGTTCCAGTGAGGATTCATTGTTGCACTTGGGAACTACTATGATGCGAATATTGTTGTGGCGGGACCTTGATTCTAAATCGTTTTTCTTTTCTACCTGGAGTACTTGCCTGGAAAGTATAGCCAGTTCGACCCTCTTGGTGGACATAGTCTTCCACTGTGCCCACCCTTGTCTCCACCTCCGATAGACGTTGGTCTGTCTTGTCGATACGTGTCTTAATGGAGTCAATGGTGCTGGTCATATCGTCGAGCTTGCTATGCACCTTAGCCCACAGGGACCGGTGAGAGATGTGCCCCCGGCTCCTAATGCAATCCACAGCCGCAGCCAGGCCTCGCAGGGTAATGGGCGAAACAGGTCATCCCTCGCCTGCCGTCACCTTCCAGCACAACGAATCCTGCTGCTCGTCTCTCACCTTCCAAGTCTGGTAGCGGGGCCGGGAGGAGATCACTGAACAGCTGAGATCATCAGGGATCCACTGGTCGCCCTCTGTTGTCCTGTAATCTGCTAGAGAAATATATTGCCGTCCTTAGACCGAGCCGGGTGTGGGAGCTCTAGGTGAGAGCCGCCATCTTGGTCGCTGTGCAAAAGCACCCCTGTGTTCCCTCCTTTTTTAATTTTTTTACTTGCTGTATCCAAATATGGCATGCAATTATCGTTCCATAACAAACTCCCCCTTCCTACTGAAGATTTTGGACAAGGTGGCTCACCTTCAAATTCAAAACTTTCTAAGTCTTCATAACATCCTAGGACATAAACAATCTGGCTTTAGAAGCAACCATAGTACTGAGTCCACCCTTTTGGACCTTAAAACAACCATCGTGCAGCACCTCGGCAAGGATGAAACCGCCCTTTTGATGCTCTTTGATCTTATGGGAGCGTTTGTTCTTGTGGACCATACCATCCTAGCCGCTAGTCTGCAAAACTCTGCCTTCATCTCCTGATTCTAGTTGGGTTCTCTCATTTGTCAATCCGATAGGCCAGAGTGTACCATGAAGATATCATGGCTGAGTGCTCTGAGTTAGCATGTGGGGTACCACAGGGTTCTTGTGTCCCCCCGATGGTGTTCAACAAGTTCCCTCTTCCCCTCTTCGAACTATTGGACTCAGAGGGCAGCATGTACGAAAACTATGCGGATGACACCCAGTGTTACAATGTTCATGGGTATATTTCTATTTACCCTCAATTCGCAGGCATCCCTCTGTCGGGTTCACATTTGCCACAGTTCACAAAAAATCTTAGGTTCTTCTCTTTACTTAAGCTCAGGTCTCAGCCCCCAGTCAGGCTTTCAGGTTTCACACAGTTCTATTAATATCTGGCTGTCGGGTGTGTCCCTGGTCACCCTGATTTGTAGGCATTCCTTAGTCGGGTTCACATTTGCCAGTTTCACAGTTCAATCAGTGTTCACTTGTGTCAAAGACTTTCGAGTGTACGAGGGCTTTTGCTCGACCCTTGTAGGACCACTTTGACACTTTACACTAGCCTCTCCTATAGCCTCTTGGTCTTTGTGGTTTCAGCAAAACAACACAACCCCAAAAAGTCTTCAGCCAGAGTTCTTCGAATGAGCGCCCCTCGCAATGCCTGACCACTGTGCTCCTGAATCTTTCACTAGGGTTTCTTTAAATTTTAAATCACACAGGTTCTTTGTTGAACAAGTTTGCAAACTGCAACCCTGGGTCCAGCACAGTTTGTTTTCACTATCTGTCTTCTCCGACTCACCGGCTGCGCTGAACTGTTGGAGGTTCCTTTCCCGCGAGTCGAGGACTGCACCACGGCAGCAAGCGCTTCACCCCGCTTTGGCGATGAGGGCGAGATGGCCCTTTGTGCCGTTGACACCTGTCACACCACACGACAGCTGGACTTCCCGGTCTTATGATTTCCCTTTCTGAGGCTTTGCTGGTCTGAGTTGAAAACCGCAAGGGCAATTCCTCCTCGTCCCTCCAGGTCTCTTCGCCTTTCTCCTCTGTTTGAACTGCTGGTCCGGAATAGCTGCTTCCTCGTCCATTCGGCCTTGCTCGAAGTGTGCGTTCGTGCTCTGCCTTTTATCCCTGTGCAGGATTATGACTTTCATTTTTTGGCCACAGGGCAAGAGTGGTAAGATTCTCGCCCCTTTGTTCTGTCTTGGGCTCTAATTTGTGACTAGATCATGAGGTACCTGGACCTGAAGGTCTAAGGAGAGTATTATCTTCTCCCTCCCAGGGATCTGGCAGTCATAAAGACTTAGTAGTTCGTAAGTATTTCCCCCAACATTCCTCCTTACCGGATGTGGGGTTTGGGAAGTTAGACAAGTTAAGTACTAACCCATTACCGCCCCCACAGTGGGAATCAACAGTTTCTAATCCCGGGTTTTGGGAAGTGGGGTCCACCCACTACTGGAGAGAGCTAACTTCATTGGTTCTTTTGGGATAACGGACGGGTTGAAGGTTTTAGTTTGGAGATAGTGGTGAGGGTTACAGCTGCTTAAGGAGGGACTAGACCTGCTTCCTTCTAGTGTACACAATCCGCTAGCAGTGAAAAGGCCTTGAGTCAATCCTTTCTCAAAGTTGGACATAGTGGGGCTAGAAAAGGTTTTGGCTAGGTTCAGGGTCCCCCAGTCTGTCAACCAGGCAGCATCCCACACCTGACACCATATGTAAGGGTGCAGAAGTAAGGCTCGGACACAATGTTCTCCCCCTCGCACTGTATTAATATTTGTATGTATTTTGATTGTTTTTACATCCCCTTGTACGCCCCATGTTGCCCTGTGGGCGCTTTGAAACAGTATTTACTTCCTGTATAAGTGCCTAACAAGCAAACAATAAATACAATAAATAAATAAATGCTGGTATGTTTTTGGGTATAAACTTTTATTAAGAAAAGGGTTGGAAAAATGCCTCTCTCTCCCTAAAGCTAAGGGAGGTTTCCCTACCACAAAGAAAACAAGTGAAAATGTCAGGAAGTCTGAAACTAAAGTGTCTTTCACTGTCATGTCTCAAACCCCACATCTGTCCCTAACACTAATAATCTAAAGTAACTGTGCAATGATGATCTCTTAAAGTCAAAAGTGTTCTTGTGTCTTCAACCAACAGAAAAGTTCCCAGTCTCTCTGGTAATAAAGTGATGCGAAACAATGTTCCAAAATACAAAATTCCTATGCTAGAGTGGTGCTCTTTCCCCTAGATTTTCTCTTATCTTAAGCCTATTCCTTTAAGGGTCTGAGCCCCTTTTCTCTTAGATAACATGTCACTGGGCAATTCACAAGGTAATGCGTCTTGTGGTCTTGGTCCTTTATCCTATCAACTTAAAACAGTTCTCTAGCAAGTGTAGGATTCCTTTTATCAGTTCCAGGGTTCTTTACCCTCTTGTTTTCAACCTCTCATGTGGGTGTGAGTCCCAGACTCGCAACGGCTTGGTGCACTCCCCTGCCAAATATACAACTCTTGCTTGTTTGTTCCAGCGTCCCATCCTCTCTGTTTCAGGCTTCTACGTTCACTGAGTTGCTTACCTGGTACTCGGCCACCTCCCAGGCAACCCCCGTACTGGTTTCCTTCCTTCTTACAGGTACCGGTGGTTGCTGGGCAGCTGCATCCCTTTCTGAGGCTCTGGTAGCGTTCGGGTCTCCAGCGGGGACTGCAGCGGCTCTGCAGTCTTCTAGCGCTTCACGGTGGCGCATTACTTCTCTTTCGTGCTACACCGGGGGCACTTAGAGGATTCACTTGGCAACAGTCTGAGTTGTCCTTGCCTTGTGGACCACATTTGTGGTCTTGCATTCCTCCAATTACGGTTTTCCCTCTGCCTTGATTGTCAGCTGTTCCTGTGCACGGCTCCCACTGTCCCTCCTCAGAAGACAGCTCTCTTTGTCAGGTCCTTTAGAGAGGGATTCTGCTGGGCTTCCCCCAGTCCTTAGCACTTAGCTTGCGTGCAAATGTTCCCCCTCTCTCTGGCAGAGCTTCTGGTCCACAGCCCCTTCTCCTGCAGCACAACGCTCCTCCATTGGAGGGCTTGCCAAAACTTCTTGGTTTCCCTCCTTTATTTTTACTACTGCTGGACCAATAGGAAGTCGGTAACCACTAGACTGTTCAACTTGGTTCTCATAGGTAATCTTCATGCTTCTGCACTTCTCCCTCGTCACAATACTGATTGAATGGCTTCCTTGTGAATCACTCAGGTTCTTCTTCGTCACAGTGCTGGGAACAGAATCTTCACTTCATTAACTCCTATTCTCCCTCGTCCCAGTACTTTTTAGGGGAACGGTAGGTTGGTAACTCATGAGCCTATTATGGAAGGGGTTGTTCTTAGGGTTGTAGGAAGGGGTCTAGGGTCAAGTGATTGGTGGGGATACCGTGTTCTCTGGCAGGGTCATCCCTAATACCATAAGGGGCTTCCTCTCCCATGCGATCCTCCCCCCGGTGCACCCCCCAACCCCTATGTCCTGCTATTGGGGGTGGGGGGGGCTGCAGCATATAGTTTACAAGTTTCTTTTAGCCGACATAGATTTTTTTCTTACAAGAGCAAGATTTAACAATTTGCCTGTGAACGCTGTCACCTGTTAGAGGGCGAAGCATCCTCTTGCTGCTCTTAATAATTGTTTATGTGGGGACGTTGAGAACCATATCTGGTATCAGGTAATAATGTCCCCATACATAATGTCACCGGGAAAAGCCATTGGCAACATTATATATGGTGACATTTTGTATGGGGACGGGTAGCGGGGATGTCCCCTGCTCCCCTTGTAAAAAAAACAAATATATATATATCAGGGGTTGCAGCGGTATCCCTCGCATGTTCAATGTAATAATGTCTCCGCAAAAAACTGCAACTTTTTTGTCAGGAGACTTCATTACATGGAAGCGAGAATCTTACACATCTTGTCCTATTTTGCCCTTTGTATAATGATTTTAGGCAATTGTGTCTTGTGGGCATACTTGGGGACACTGGGCTGAGACAACACTATCCGGCTATGTTTTAATTAATATCATCTAATTGGTCAGTCAATTTCACTCTAGCTAGCTTCCTGGAGAAAGTATGGGCAAGAAGATGTAAAGTATTGACGGCTAAAGGTTGAGCCACATTATTTTCCTGTGGGGGGTATATGCTCAGGCATTCACTGCTCTTATCTGCCTGTTTTATGAAGGCATGGCATGTTTTAAATCATTGCAAATAGCTATCACTGTTTTTAGTGTGTTTTATGGATTCCAATCTGAAATACACTTTAAAGTTGAAATCTCTGACTCTCAACTTGTTATAGAGGAAAAGTCAAGAGCTGCAAGGAAGAATGGGCATAACAAGTGTAAAGTAATGCACTAAATTTCATTTTTGTTTGTACAATTATATTATTTAACTTAGTGTAAAGCAAGAGTGTGTTGTGTGCATGCGTGTTTGTGTGTGTGTGTGGACATATTTCGGCTAGCTAAAATTGCTTCAGAGCTTTCCTCGGGACATGATCTGTTTGTCTTCTCAATTTACTATTAGGAATGTTTTGATGACTTATAGAATACAATATTTAGATTTTGTTCACATAGTTGCCATTATTTTCATGGCAATCTGGACCAATGATTTTTTTAAACCAGTTGTAGGATTGGTTTGCTATTTCTGTTTGTTTGCCTAAATCTGAGATACTACCGTCTATCCTTGCCAGTCTTCTTCTGTGCTGCACCATTCATTAATCTGATTCTAGTGCGGCTGCTTGGGATTGGGAGCTTGCTTTCTATGCTCTCAAATTGAGTGGGACACCTCTTAATAGCAGTTTTGTTATTTATTGCCTGGCTCCTAACAAAGAAGATGAAAGGGTTATAAAATCAAGACATCACAAAATAAATCACCCAGCCAGGACACAAACAAAATCTTTACTAAGTGAACAACAAAAACAAGTGCAAAAAAGATGCATAGACAATTCCCCACTAACGTTTGCATGGATTTATTGTTTGGATGGAGTTTTCCCATTATTGTGGACTATTTATTTTGGAGAATTAATCCAAGCTTACATTTGCAAACTGTCTGATCATGAGATACTCACCGTCATCAACCCCAATGTTAAAACTCCTGTATTCATTTTGAAATAGAAAAGTTCTGAAAGAGACCAACCCACATTTGATGTAAGGTGTGAACGGGATATGATCACCCTTTGTGGTATCCCGGGCTTCAGACGCATCTTAAGCACTTTTGGGGACCTGGGCACGGACATCTATGGGGCCCCCCTCCACCAAACCAAATGAATTATGTGATCAAGAATATCTGCCCACCCCCCACCACAATCACAACCCATAAATTGATATGCTGCCTCATAGCATTAAAAATAAGTATGTTTAATCCCTTTAAGTCCCCTTACCCTCTTCATTCTTGCTCTAATCAGACTGATAAACAAGTACCATTTGAAGGCCAACATTATCAGTCTACAAAGAGGTTACTTCTGTTCTAGCATAGATACAGGAGACTTTTTATCAATAGAATCCAGGAAGGTATGCAGCCTGTAGTTTTAATGCAGGACTGTATGTTAAAGGTACATGTAACGCAGAATAGACAGAGAGCTGACATTTGCTGCCTCACAGAATGCAAACGCGCTCAAACATGGATAGAGCAGACCAATTGGTAGGAAGGGAGAAAGATACACATACCATAGCAAGGATAGTGGATGCAGATTAGAAGCTACCAGGATGGTGTCTTTATGCAGACCGAGATTATAAGTGGGACATGGTTTTCAGATAGTGTTGCCATTAGAGATCAAAAGAATAAAGTGCCTGTGGTGTGCAATATATCAATGCTCACTATTATAGTGGAAGCAAAACTATGGCCAGTGAAACCATGAGTGTGGCCGTTTTGAAGCTCATACCCTGAGAAGGAAATCTCTCTGAAGGGCTGACAATTTTGAAAGGTTAAGGGACTGGCAATTTCGAGAGGTTAGGCAATACAAGATTAGATGAGATGCCCAGCATTATACAAACTGGTTAAGGGGTGAATCTGGGATTTGTGCCAACTCTGCAATCTCTGCATTTGAACACTTTCATTACGAGTTCTTACCATGAACTAAAATAATCTTATTTTATAAAGCGGACTTGGAAAGTGCACCAATCACATTACCAAACATGACCATTTTTAAAAACAAAATATTATAGAAGGGTGCAACACAGAATTACTCTAGCTTCATTCTTTCCATCATCAAGAGACGTATACAAGTACCAGCATACCAATCAGTTTGATTTAACAGATTTAATCCGGGTTGGTCCTTTGTATTTTAAGCTTTACATACTTCCAAAACACTGGCTTGTCAAATTGTCATTTATAAACATGCAGAAAAACCTTTGACTTTTACAAAAATGCAAAGCGTTTCTTTGTGTCAAACGAGCAGACTTTAAAATATGCTTGCCCGAGTCCTCCACCATCTGGATTGCTCCCGCCTGTCTTCCACCCCTTCCACTCGAATTGCATACATAAGAATAAAGATGAAGTAATGGGCTAAACGATGCCACCACATTCGAGGAGGCAAACGTCACAGAGGACAGTACAATAATATATGAGATATAAGATGATTGATCAGGATCACTGTATTGTCTGCTGGTAAAGCCAGGATACAAGCATGAATGCTTTGGTTCCAAATGCTGATACTTATTCATCTTTTGGACTAACAGTTTATGCTCATCGTTGGAGGTGATTGCCTAGGTTTTACAACACCCCATCTGAACAAACCAATTTCTAGATCTTCACCATAAGGATGACATGTTCGTTTTTATAGCAACCCCTATCTGGTGCAGGTATATTGCTGATAATAGCACCTGTTGTGCTGCAAGACCAACTACATATGGAGGCAGGTTTATAAACTTCAGACATGGGAATGGCTCAGCAAGCCTTACAGGAATGTGCTATTCTAATCTTGCATAGAAACGCACATCACTGCAATGAGTGCTTTACACACTGAGCTAACTTCTGAACCATTGTGGCACTCAATTTACCAGTATGCATTTCAAATTTGGCTATTGCACATGATCAACATAATTCTCACAGGAAGGAAAGAATGCTACATGAGTTGTGCCGCAACAAACACACAAACTATATATACCACAGTGAACACAGGAAGCATTACATGATGAATTGATCGAGGCAGAATGTAGTTGCCAAAAACAGACAGGCAATAGGTTTAGAGCCTCAGCACTATGCAATACAATATCCTGATGTGTGCTATTTAAGTCTGGTGAACAAAGGAATCTGATCAGGCAGCCTCGTGGGGTGCCCTCCAAGGTGGGGGCCCTGAGCAAGTGTCCCTTTTGCCCACCCATAAAACGTCTCTGCCTGGCTTGGAATCAAAATGATACCAAATCGTCTTTGAAGAAAATTAGGCAAATCACTCTTTGTTCAGAGCTAATTAAAACAGAAGTATCTCTTCTAGAGCAGGCAGTAACCAGAAAGGCACCCCTGGAACGGTCAGCAAAAGAGTGCTTCATTCACAATACTGTTTTATGAGAAATTCCTATCTAAGAGTCACCTGCTTCTCTTAGGCAGTGTTTTCTACGGAAAAATCTCTTTTGGGGTGGCATGTTCAAGATGGTGTCTCTCCCCGACCCACTCGGACCACCGGCCTGGCCTGCAGCTCTCACAGCGACATCGGCACATGGAGCAGCGGGGGAAAGATTGGATAAACAGCCAGAGGCAGAGGTGATACTGGGCGGGCGAGGATACGGCAACGGCAGGGGCAGTTGGTTCTGGTAGAGGATGGACGTTGCGACCCGACACCCAAGATGTTGGAAACACGACAGAGAGCCGTTGGCAGTGGGAACCCCTGCTTCTGAGAGGCAGTGTTGTGGATGGGCAGGCTAAGCAGCAGGAGCGAGTGGCGGACTGAGGCAGCCATCTGGAGGCAGACGCAATCTTGATCCAGGAAGGGGAAAAGCTTCAGTGGTGGAGGAGGTGGCAGTGACGGGACCAGGAGTGGGAGCCTACGCTCCCACGGCAGGCAAGAGGCAGGCCCATGCATTGGCTGGGAGAGCTGGGTTTATGTTTCAGCAGCGAGGTGAGGAGCCACGAGCCAGCCCCCGGCGCCATCTACAGCCCGCTACAGAGATAACGAGGCGGCAGTGGGAGGAGGAAAGGTAGTGCTCCCTGGTGCTCCGGAACTGGATGGGCGAAATAACCCAGCAGACGGCACTAGTGAAGGGAACCATTGGGACGCCCTTAAGGCGGTTGCTAGAGGAAACATCATACCAAGCGCAGCACCCTTGAAACGGACTGAAGGGTTGGTCAAAAAGGAGCTGATAGAGGAGGTTAAGGCGGCAGACAATGCCCATGAAGCAGATCCGACCCGCCATCATTTTAAACTGTTGAGCGCATCCAAATGGCAGCTAAAAAACCTGAGGGTGCAGAGAATGGAACGGGTATTGCTGGGGCAGAGGCATAGGTATTTCAAACAGGGAAACATAACGGGCAAGTTGCTGGCAAGCCTCCTTAGGCAGCAAGACAGCCGCTCTTTCATCCATACAGTGAGGGACAAGGAAGGGTGGGAATGGGGGGAGGAGGATAAGAAAAGGCAAATGTTCAGAAACTTTTATGACTCTCCCTTCACGACTACCTCTCCCTCAGTGGAGGTCCAGTCATCCTATCTATATGGGGTGGAACTGAATTGCATGCCACAAAGGGATAGGAAGCTTATGGAGGCCCCAATAGAAATCCAGGAAGTCCTCAGAGCCATTCAAAACGCTCAAGCTTAATAAAGCCCCAGGCCCGGATGGCGTGATGGCTACATTCTACAAATCTCTTAACCAGATCCTGGCAAAGTCCCTCTGTGACCTGTTCAGCTCTATAAGGGAGGGAAGAGAGTTGCCACAGCCATTGAGGGAGGCCCAGGTGATATTGATATTAAAGCCGGGGAAGGATCCCTCTCTGTTCTCTGCATATAGGCCAATTGCTCTTTTGAACCTGGATGCCAAAATATTTACTAAGATCTTGGCAACTAGACTCGAGAAGCTCCTACCCACCCTTATAGACCCGATCAATCAGGATTTGTGTGGGGGAGGGACACTGTAGATAATATTAGAAGGGTCCTCCATCTGGTGGGTAAATCTGGTCGCAGCAAGGCACACTCTCTCCTGCAGGCATTAGATGCTGAATAAGCCTTGGATCGGGTTGATTGGGGTTTCTTGCGGGACGTCCTCCATAAATTTAATTTCGGGCCCCGGATGTGCCACATGTCAAACTATCGCCATCGGCCCGAATAATGGTTAATGGGGCACTGGCTGATCCCATATATTTAAGTAGGGGTACAAGACAGGGGTGTCCCTTGTCACCGCTATTATTTGCACCGGCAATGGAACCCTTCACAAAACAGGAATTTGGGCAAATGATCACATATCGGGCATCAAATTCAGCAAAGTCGAACATAAAATAAATCTCTTTGCGGATGATATTATCCTATCCATCACAGATCCCATGTCTTTGCCACAACGGATAGTGGAGAAAATCCATACATATGGACTGGTGTCCGGGTTCAAGATTAACACCTCTAAATCCAAAATGTTGGGTCTCGGTATTCCCCCACTAATGAAGTCTGAATTGGATCAAACCCCGCCCCCCTCTCTCCACTAGTGAAGTCCTAATTGGAGCAGGTCTACTCGTATACATGGGTTTCTAAGTTGGTGAAATATCTGGGAGTTAATATCCCAGCCAAGACAGGGGAGCTCTTTGGGGTCAACTATCCTGCACTAATTAGGGACATAAGGAGGGACCTGGACCGATGGAGTGGCCTGCGCTTATCCTGGTTTGGTAAGATTGTGGTCATAAAGATGAATGTCTTACCCCGGCTGTAGCCAAGCTCTACCCGTTCCCAGCCCTAAGCAGATGCTGAAGACATGGGATTCTATTCTAGTACAGTTTTTGTGGAAGGTTGAGTCCCCTAGGGTCAACAAAGAAACGATATACGCCAATCTTGGACTGGGTTCAGAGAGACACACATAAGCATTGGGTTAGCATGGAACAGGCAGTAGATGCCCACCACATATGAACCTCAACTCTGGGTACTCGCCTGGCCTGAGCGCAGAGCCTGTATGTAAACCCAGTTACACGAGGCTCCTTAGAGGCATGGAACAGCGTATGTAGATTGAAGGAGTCTGTCACCTTTCCCTCACCGTTCACCCCCGATTCGCAATGAATATTTTACAACGGGGCAACCGGACAGAAGTTTCACACAGTGGATGGAATGGGGAAGGTTGGAGACGACATTGCTAACGGAAATATCCACTATGTAGAGGAATTTAATGCTTCCCTGGGGCTCGAAGAAACTGATAGGTTTAAATAGTTCCAGGCCAGACATTGGGTCTTACCCAACTCTAGGCAGACTCTAAGGGGCTTATCTCTCTATTATATACGTGTATTAACTCACAATCTACCCCTGACTGTAGATCATACTGCAAGGGTTGGGTAAGGGAGTTAGGACACCTGCTAACCACTGAGGGATGGGAGATCATTTATAAGGGAGCAGTGTCTTTGACGGGCCCTAGATTAGCCGAAACCCATGTTAAGGTATTGACGAGATGGTATAAGATCCCCTCCCAATTGCAGCACTGCCACCCAGGTAATTCCAAACTCTGGGGGCAAGGTTGTAAGGGGGAAGGTACGCTGTTACATGTGCCGTGGGGGTGTCCAATGCTCCAAGATTACTGGCTGGAGGTGAGGTTGAAATTGAAGGACATCCTTAAGCTTAAGGCTGACATATCAAATGATCCAGTATTTTGTGTCCTGGGCCTTCTTCTCCCCCTGCCGCCAACCTGTACATTTGTTGAGACTAAACTGCTAACCCACCTTCTGTTGGCAGCAAAACTAGCAATCCTCCAACTGTGGCGATCACCACAGGTTCCCTCATTGCACTTTTGGATGGACAAGGTGTGGACGATACCAGGAATGGCGAAACTCACGGCGAATGGTAGGAACTCCCAGACTTCCTTTATGACGATGTGGTCCCCTTTTCTGGACTACATGGGAAAAGATGTTAATGCCATATCATGTCCAGGAAGACTTAGAGCCCTGAATCTCATAGAAGCGACCTGAAATATAACTGCAGGATTAAGTTGATTGACTACCTGCAGTACCGTTCATGTTTTGTATTTTTGTTCATGATTTACTCCTGGAGGTCGGGGGAAAGTGGGATACAGGGTTAAATTGGACTTCATGTGATGATGAAAAATTGGTTATGATTTCCTGGCGGTTAGCAGTTTGTTATAGTTGTTCAACAAAACGATAAAATGACCTTTTAAAAAAATCCCTTTTCACTTCATCACCTATTTCATTCAATCCTTTTCTTATTTGTTTTAGGGAGATATCTGCGATGCACATTTTATAAAGCTACTCTTTGAGACAGAGAATATTAATATCGTACTACATTATGCAGCACAGACACATGTGGGTGAGTAGATGCATGATAGCGATGTTCAAAATATATTTGTTAAAGTAAAAACTAATGTCCCAGGCAAACTCGGCCCAAGGGATATTGAGCTCTGAATTGCCTTACAAATGATTTCCTAAGAAACAACCTTTAGTTTGGAGAGGAAGCTGGATGAATCCACTTGTAGTAGGCCACTTGCCTGTAATACCAAGTCCGTTAAGATATGTGTAGTGCTCCAAAAAAAGGAATAATCAATAAAGTATGTATCCCATGTTTTTCCCACATCTATCTCCATCAGAGTTCAACTACAACTACTACAGCTTGAGCTGCTACACATTCTAAATTTGTTAACCTAGAACACCCAAGTTCTTAAATTTCAGCTGCTCCCTTACAATAACACTATGGTGCTTCTCTTCCCATCTTTGAGCAATACAAATGTAGATTATAAGCACAAGAACAACTAACATCTAAATAACGAGCTGAGGAGAAGTCATGTGTAGGATTACCTCATTCACAGCGGACTATTGTTTATTTTGTTTTATTTTTTTAATAAACGTTTTATTTTATTCAACAAACAAACAAGGAAACACCAACAGTCTTTGCTGTGATAATATGATCTTCTGAATATACTTAAGCATGGACATTGCATATTATCATCGCTCCTGGTTCAGTAGAGTAACATTCCCTCAACACAATATGTATAAATGCGCCCCGCCACCGTCAGTTATGATGGCATGCCTCCCGTTGCTTCCAGTGGGCTATAGCTGTGTGTCTCTTCTAAATCCCGTTCAGGTGTTCACGGTATCCATAGTATAAAACATCCTCTGTGTTAATGCATTGCAGGCTTCTATTTGCTCACTCCCCCTGTGCATTCCTTTCTGCAGCGCCCTATGCCACACTACAGTCTCCGCCAATGACCAGTGTCGTAGATCTGCCCACCATGCCGCTATCCTGGGACCCTCGGTTGTTTTCCAGGCCATCGCTATCCTACGTTTTGCCAGGATACAAACCAAGTCTTTTATTTTTGAGAGGTGAGCAGTCTGTTTCCCTGCTCTCAGGAACAGTGCCAGCAGGCAGAATTCTGGGGGCCATGCTTGTATCTGGACCCCCCACCTTCTACCTTTCCTGCAACGCTCTGCCAAAATCTAGCTATCGCCGAACATGTCAAACATGTGCATCATATCCGCGCTCTCCAGGGTGCATCGCGGACAGGCCTGATTGCTGTTCTGGTACATTCTTGACATCCTATGTGGGGTTAGGTATGCCCTCTGTGTCACATATATTTACGGGAGTCTAAATCTGGCATTCCTAGAGACTCTCTTAGCATACAGCAGTACTTCCTGCCATTCGTTGTGTCTGAAAGCCCTCTCCAAATCCTCTTCCCACTTCCTCCGCACCGCCAGTTCCCCTGAGTCCAACCCATCTAGTAATAGGTTGTATATTTTAGAAACTACATGACCCCGCTCTGATACATCATACTTTGTGTCTAGTGTAGCGTTGGGCTCCTTCTCTTCCCTTATACCCGGCCATCTTCTGACCACCCTACCGACCATGCCCAGGTGTGTCAAAAATTGTCCCTCATGTATCCTGTATTCACTAGCAAGGGTCGTAAATTCGAAAATCCTATTGTCTGCCAAGAGGTCACCCACCATAGCAATCCCTTGCTCTACAAGTGATTCCTGATCTGTGTCACTATGCCTTGTTGTGACCCTAGGATCCCCACTAAGGGAATGTGCTTGGAATATGGGTCCGGGGTCCCCAAGAGTTTCCAGGCTCTTTTCCACAGGTCCCTGCCAAGTTTCAGTAGCCCAGAGGGTCTTGGTAGCCTCATGGCACCCACCCATGGCACCTCTTTCAAGATACTGTTTCAGCATTGGCTGCAGCAGCTGGGTGTCTAGTGTGGTGTCATCCCTGAGCCATTTTGCTACAAACTTCATCTGCCCGACCAGGTAGTACAATTCATAGTTGGGTACTCTCATCCCCACGCTGCCACAATTCCTCTGTAAAGTGCAGAGCGCAATTCTGTTCCTCCCTGCCGCCCTACAGGAATTTCCTAGTCAACCCATCTAGTCCCTGAAGAAATATCTATGTATATTATAAGGTTTATTTGATAAAATGGTATAGGAGACACGGGAGTGCAGCCATTTTTAGCAATGCTGCCCTGCCCGGTACCCCAAGAGGCAGTCACATCCAGAGTCTCATAGAGTTCTCTACAACATCCAAGGCCTTCTGCATGTTATCTATATGAGTAGATGCGGGGTCATGCCATATGTTTACACCCAGGTATCTAAAGGTCCTCTCCATCCACGTAGTCCCAGATTTGTTCCTTAGCCAGTCCCCCCAATGGAAAGAGGCTGGACATTTCCCTATTCACTATAATGCCTGAAAGCCTAGAAAACTGGTCTACAATGTCTAATAAATGAGGCAGGTTATCCTCTGGGTGGTTGACGTACACTAGCATGTCGTCAGCCTATAGGGACACCAGGTGTGCCACCCTGTCTATCTCTATACCTGCTTATGCATACTCTGTTCTGAGGAAGGCCGTCGGGGGTTCCAGTGCCAGCATGAACAGCATCAGCGACAACGGGAATCCATGTTTGGCGCCCTTCTGAACTTCCCATGCCTCAGAAATCTGTTTCCCTGTTTTTATTCTCGCCCTAGGTGCTGTGTACAACAATCTCACCTATCTCACAAAGGCATATCTAATCCCGAACCGCTCCAAAGCCCACCAAGAGCCAGTCCCAGTGGACCGAATCAAAGGCTTTAACTGTGTCTAGGGAGGCCACTGCACAGTTTGCCTCTAGGTGGTTTGTACTGTCTATCACGCGATATAATCTCCTAAGGTTCCAGGAGGTACAGCACCCCGGGACGTACCCTGTTTGGTCTATGTGAATCAGACTTCCTATCACTTTTCTGAGTTTGTTCACCAGTACCGCCACCAATATTTTACTGTCTTGGTTCATCATAGAGAGTGGCCTGTATGAACCACAGTCTTGTGGGGGTTTACCTGGTTTAAGTATGGGAACAATAATGGAGTCCCTCAGACTGCTGGGCAGTATTCCAGCTTCATGTGCGTCTGTGAAAAACTCAAGGAGCCTGGGCACCAGTACTTCTGTGTATGCTTTATAAAATTCCCCAGGGAGGCTGTCTGGTCCCGGTGTTTTAGTGGTCAGGAAGTCAGCTATCACTGCACTTATTTCGTCCAGCGTCAGGGGCGCGCCCAGTGTGGCTGCCTGCTCGCACTCCAGTCGTGGTAAGTCTATTTGGCCTAATGCTTAATTAATATCCGTGTAATTTCCCATATTGTCCCTTGTGTACAGGGATTGGTAGCATTTTGAGAATGTATTATTGATCACCACTTGTGTCCTGACCACCGTCCCATCTTTGCCTAAGATACTGTTGATCATATTCCTAGGTTCCTCGCATTTACATAACCACGCCAGCAGTCTCCCCGGTTTGTCCCCTTACTCATTAATTTCTGGGTATATTTCATGCAGTCTAGTTTCCCCAGCCTTTCCTATTCCGCAATACATTTTTGGCGCAGATCCAGCAGTCTTGCCTCTCCTCCATTACCTCGTGAAATTGTGTTTTTCTCCCGTTCTATATCGGTTTCCATCCTATCCAGGGTTCTCTGTATATCTGCTCTCAGGCCACCCATTTTCCATATCACTGCTCCTCTTATGATGATCCTTGAAGGCTTCCCAAAGTGTCTCCGTTTTCCCCACACTACCCGTGTTGGTGTTGAAATACTTTTTGTCGCCCAGATGATGCTTAAAAGCATTATCAAGCAGGGCCTCGGCTCTTAATCTCCAGGTAGGTATTGGCCTCTCAGGGTGGCCACCTGCCAGCTTGCAATTAATCGGGCATAATTGGATAGCAACCTGGCCTTCTATTCTAGGTCTCCAAACTCTCCCAAAGTTTCCACTCCAGTGATGATATAGTCTACTCGGGTGTGTGGGCCGGAAAATGTGAGAATGCCAGCTTCTCCTTGTGCTTCTCTCTCCAGACGTCTGCTAGTTGTAAATCGCTCAAGAGGGCCCTTAATATTTTAGCCGGTGGCACAGGTTTCCTATTCTTTTCATCATACCTATCCAGCCTGGGATTAAGGGTGCAATTAAAGTCGCCTCCCCACACCCATGCTGCCCTCCTGTATACAGCCAACATGGGGTACAGTAACCTGAAGAACGCAGTTTCATGGTGCTTCGGGGCATACTTGTTTATCAGTCTTATTTCCTTGTTTTCTAGCAAGCCGTGTATCAGAACCATCCTACCTTTGTCATCCCTCTTGAATTCCAGTAGCTGGAAGGGGACTGAGGTGGTTATCCACGCCAAGACCCCCTTGCATATGCCGAGAATGGTGAACCAATCAACTTCCCTCCCCATTTCCCGGCTACCACGGCCTGTTTGTCCGCTCTGAGGTGCGCTTCTTGCAATAACTCTACTGTATTCCCCTTCTTTTCAGGTACGCATGCACGCACGCACGCACGCATTCACGTGTAATCTCTTAATATAATTGTTTAGTCCTTTGACATTCCAGTTAACTACTCTCAGGCCCTTAGTTCCCATCTTGTGTGACCTTCCAGGGTTGTGTCATTTCCATCACCCTGTCATCCTGTTTCATCCGTTCTCCTAAGTAACACAAGGGGGGAGCCTGATATCCAAGTAAACAGGGTTTGCCCTAACGATCGAGTTTTAACACAAAAGAAGGCAAAACACATCTGTGCAGTGGTATTAAGCAACAGGCTCTCATTCAAACAGTGGTCATGAGGGAAATTGGACTAGAGATACATCCACTAGTAGAGACACAACGATATGATGATTTTCTAGCTAATACTACCTATTTGGTGACCTAATTCTAGATTGCACTGGTGTGTCGCTTATCTAAAAGTGGATAGAAAAAGAAGAGAAGAACAGTATACTGTCTACTATGTACTTCCAGGCTCACTATCTAGTGAGTTTTTGTCAAATTACTCTTGGACCACTCTCTTTCATTCCTAATTAAAAAGAGAACAACTATGGCTTAGTTCAGCTGCCTTTGTACAAATCAATGTATTAACCTGTAGATGTACTGAAAGTTTTCCCTAGGGTCTCTAAGGTTAAAATAGTGTTCACTGTGACAATAGTCTTGGTTTGCTATAATGAAGACACAATTAATCCTGGTGACTTATGAAGGTCTGTGAGGAGATCAGAGTGAGAGCTACTTGATTGGGTGTGAATACTAGCACCCCTATTGCAGCCTCTGCTGTTTACCGGTTTCAGTGGTGTGGGTTTATTAAAACCACTTTCTTTAGGACAGTCTTCAAAAATGCAGTGTTATACTCAATGGTATCTCAAAAAAAGTGGACAAGTGTTGGATACATTACCACACCGTCCTCTGTTGCCATATGTTAGGAGAGTCAAAACGAAACCCTGATTCACGTGCGTGTGCCAAGCCAGTTAGTTTGGAATTGGAGACAATTTTCAGCAGAACCTGGGCGCTGATCCTCTCTTCCACAGCTTTGACGGTTATACTTGTTTTTAAAGACTTTGTGGGTCATTACAGTTTCCCCAGTCCGGAACAAAATGCTGGTTATTACAGCACCATCATTTTTACAAGACCGGGCAAACACAATTTTGCCGGTGAGGGGCACAGATCTACCTCGAGGCCTGACATGCCAGTAGATCAGGCCCCCACCAACAAGAAAATGCTGTAATTACCAGCACTGGTGCGGGTAATTACAGCAATCCCTGCCATGAAGTCCAAGGGCCTCTATGGAATGGGGAGTTACTGGCATTTCCACCGCCCGGTAATAACAGGATATGCTATTTCTGTTTTGGTGGCATCCCACCGGAATACCACCAAACTTGGAATGTGGGCCTTTATTTTGAAAGTCTGCAGTTTGGTCATGCACTTTTAGTCGACCTGCATTCAACCATTTGTTTTTGTCATGGAGAGGGGTTGTTATAGAGGGTGTGGTGGTGAACCCTATTCCCTCCACTCTTTACTACACCTCCTACACCGACATACACATACACATATACATGTACACATACATATGATTGATGGAATCGACCAAAAGTGCACAGCCAAACTTTAGAGTGGCAAAAGCAAGTCTTTTAAAGTATGGGATACAAGGTTGGACTTTCCCTCTTTTTGCTTCATGAGACATCATACCCGAAATGTGATCTTGTAACTACAGCTCCTTGATTTACTCTCCTCATTAGTTTTGCTCACATTCACTTACAAATCTCCTTATGCTCCTGCATATTACAAGTCTCTTTCCTACCCCATTCCCCTTTCTCTTCTCTAGTGCTTTTATTCAGTACACTCTTTTTTAAGCCGTCTGCCATATGGTCAGTATTTGAGCATTGTTTACTACTTTATCTAGTTTGGTATTCTAGGCCGATAAGTGTTCTTGAACTTTAATGTTCTTTGTATCCATCATAAATGAGGCTGTATATTACACAACTCTGCATGATTTAGCCAAACTACTTCATGCCACTATATAACCAATCTTTCACAGGCTTTCTGCCTGCGACCAAGTAAAAAAAGTGTGTCTTTCTAATAGTACACTAGTCTTTAGACCAAAGCGCTGTTTTAGTTTCTTCACTATCCCTTTGTAAATGAGACATGTCTCATCTTCGTGCCCAGGCCGTTTGCATGAAGTGTTGAAACTTCTTCATCTTTCCACCCTTAAGTTGTGACCTGCTTATGGAATAAAGAAAACCCTCTGGCCCAATGTCCACCAGAAAGGTCTGTAAGGAAGGCATGGTATTAGTAGTAAGACAGACACACACAAGTGATCACAGTTAAAGGGTGTTTATTGAACTTCAATTGAGTTTGAAAAATACCTATCTTTTCCTAAATTTAAAGATGGGAGCAAGCTACGACCATCAAATAATAGTAAATGAGTCCTAGTGGTGTCTTATCAAAATAAGAAGGCCTATACTAATAAACCTATTGCCAATCCTTACCTCTAAATACAAATATTGTGGGAAACAACGTTATGCAAAAGAAAAGTTCCCATGTTTTCAGCACGGGATGTGGAGGCACGCTCGAGCTCAGCACATTCTCTGGCTTCTCTAGCAAGAGGCTGCAGTTCAAAACGTTGACATCATGGCCTTCTGTGCCAAAGTCTCTGTGCCGTTCAAAGTCTCTTCATTCAGAGGACGTGATGTAACAAACAAATAATACAGTTCCTTTCAGGACTCTCCTATACACGCTTTTCTCAGGTGATTTACTGTTCACCTGGGATCCTTCTCTGCTTGACTCAGATCCACTTTAACAAAAAGTTCGTATTTTCACATATACGCAATTTACTTAGGATTACCACGTATCCAATTTATCAGGTGATTGACGGTTCACACCGGATGCCCCTCTGCCGGGCTAAGATCCGTTCTAACACAAAATCTTCAATCAGTCTCCCTTTGCGGGGCCCGGACCAATTTATATATTCTAACACATACTTGCTCTAACCCAAAGCTTTCAATTGATCTCCCTCTGCTGGGCTTGGACCAACTATATCTACTTTGCCATCAACTTTCTTTACTGTATCAACATCGAAAACTTTTGTGCACAGGATTTGGTTTGACCTGTTGCAGGGCCACTTCGATTCACATTCCTTTGTCACTCTTTCACTTTAGTCAACTCTCAGCTGGACACCTTACAGAGACCATTGATTGAGCACCCACGCGGTGTCAGACCACTCTGGCAAAGCTATCGTAGATCTTGGTTTCAAAGTTCAATCACTCCTCTGCAGTTCAATTTTACTGGCGTTGGTTATCACACGCGTTTCATACGTCTGTTGCATCGCTTGCTATACAATGTTGCCGCTTGCAACCTTGGCTTCAACGCAGAACAGTCTTGTATCGTTTCCACAACTCACCGTCTATGTTGATTTCACTGATGCTGCTTTGTTTTTGGAGCCAAGGACAGTACAGCGGCAGCTGGCGATTCTCCCCACCTCGATTATCTGTCACGATTCCTGCCCCTCATGTCCCCAGCCCTCCAAGATGTCAGGCTGGAGCCAGGCCACGATCACCTACATGCCCTCAAGGGCCTCTCCATGCCTCCAAAGACCCACTTGGACTCAGACCTGGCGCTTGTGGCACCAGACTCACTCACTCCCATAGGATAACATTGGGGATTGGACTTGTAGTGCATTGATGGGGACAAGATGGATGCCCCCACATATTTCGGTTCCCAGAACTGCATGTGCGGTCTAGTCTTTTGGGTGTGGTTCAGCCCAGAGACACCTGGGATACCCAGAGACTATTTAAGCCACACCCAGGCTGAGAAACCTGCTTTGCGTTTTCTGCACCTGCAGCGTGACACTCGCCGTGTTCGGATCGGTCTCCAGGAGGCCCGCATCTTTCTTCTGCGCTCAGCTCCTGCAAGAACACAGTTAGGAACAGCCTTACCTTGCGGCGCTTCTGCCCATCATTCATTGCTCCTTCTGTTCTGCGGGCATCTTTGGCAGTGTCATTCCCATCCCGGCACGCCGCTTCCTAAGGAAAAGGGAAAACAGAAAAAAGGCATTAGTAAGCATTCTGCAAATCTTCGCTTATTTTTAAATACTGTATGAGCTTCAAACGCTTACCTGAATCCCAGCCGCTCTGGGGGAACTCTGTCTCCGGAACTTCTCATCCATCTGCAACAGGGAAAAGACACTCGAGGTTAGCGTGGAAACATCTAGAGGCGCCGCATACCGCGCTTACCCACCACATTTGTTCTTCATAACCGGCATCCACGCTGAAAACGTCGGGGCACCTAAAAGACACAGAAAAAGAACTCAGTTCAATGCAAATAGGAAAGGGGTGCATTGCGCATCGTGCTCTCACTCACCTTCAGTGCTACTCATCTCAGCAGCATGCCGCCATCCCGGACGCCGGCCATCATCTAAGGAAGGAAAGGAACGCAGTTAGAGAACTGTTCAAAAGACTCATTATACTTACCTGTCGGACTCTTGCCAGTGAAGTAACTAGGCAGCAACGAGCCCGCATCAATCAACGCGCTCCTGCGCTGAAAGCAGGATGGAGAGCACACTATCCAAGAAAACAAGGTGAACTGTGGATCAAAGGGAAGGGCTGGACCCTGGGGAAGCAGGGGTTCAAGCACACAGAGACAATAGGGAGTTAAACTCTACCAATCCTGTGTTTCAGGCCCAGTCTCCGGTCGAATAGCCTGCAGGGAAGGGTTTGAGGTCATAAGAGGTCAGAACAGGATGAGTGATGTCCCCGTGGATACCAGGTGAGCGTTAAATTATTGTCACGGGAGGGCCCTGGATACGTCCGACACACAAAGTAGGATTCCTCAGCCTGGTTTCCTGCTCTCACGCTTTCTATTCTCAAGGCTTCATTAAAGTAGCGGTTCCTTGTCGAAAAGGTCAATGGAACTTCCCTCCTTGTGATCACCATCGGTTTCGCCGTCTTTCTCCTTGTGTTAAACTGCCATCTTGGAACTGCTGTTTCATCGTGTGCTTTGTCTCGCTCGGAGTGTACTCTTATGCTCTGCTTTTTATCCATGTGGGGATGTGTAATGGAAGGTGTGTGTGATGGTCAGTAATTGCCTGACCATTGTATTGGGACACGTCAGGTATACGGCTTGGGTGTTTGTCCATTTTCTCTCATAGCGGGCTGTCCGTGAGAAAGTGTTTGTGTTGTGAGAAAGTGTTTGTGTTGTGAAAGTGGGGGAGGGGGGCCTGAGTTCCTAAGTATCCTGGTAGGATGGGGTAAAGGCGTTATAAAGAAGGGGATACAGCGTCTTGCCATCCGGTGTCCCACTCCCTTAAGACCCCTCACCCAGTTGATCCTCCCACACTGATCCACCCCCAGCAACTGCATCCAAAAGCGATGGCCGTCTCCTGGCCACCCGGATGACAGATCCCTGGAGACTAGTGGATGAAACACCTTTTGGTTTCTCCATTAAATGTTCAGTTGCCCAGACCAAGGGTGGTGGTCCCATACTGGTAGTTGCCATTGTCAAAACCTCTTCATAACAACACCTCAAAAAAGTCAATTAAGGCTCTTTAAAATATTGTGAAAAAAGCACAGCCTCCAACCTCACAAACTAGAGTTTTAAAGCAGAGAGATGCTGGTGCTAGATGGAGCTTGTTTCCCAGAAAATGATGCGTAGACAAGTCCAAAACATAACCTTGACGTAAAACATTCATGCACCCATAGAGGCTTTAGCTCTTTTGCATCCCTCATAATAATTCCTGTATCTGGGATAACCCACGTACCGTAAAGACAAGGTTTATTCCAGACGCTGTCACCGGCGCAACATGCACTCTAGCTCTATTTGCATTTTGTTGCAATTCTCGGCACTTGTGTGACGGCCTCGCTAGAGTATGCGTGTAAGGTCCCCTGTGTGTCACTACATCCATCTCAAGCACAGTCAGGGCCTGAGCTGGAGCAGTCTTGATTTAGAAATCTGTGCACAAAAGTTTCCTAAATTATAGTTTGTCCCTAGTCTTAACATTATAACAATTGTATCTTAACCTGTAACAGCATAACCCTGAGACAGTTGAAGATGTGGTGTTAGGCAAGATGGTATGCAGTACCCTTTGGGTGCACTACAACAACCCTGACCTCCTGGCAATAGAAACCCAACCTTGGTATAAGTCTGTACTACACAGGTTGGTAGCGTGTTGAGCAGCCAGGCTTATCTTGAGAGCAGTCAATGTGAGCTGTAGGGGAGTTACACAGAGATTCACAGTGACTAGTATTCAAATAAACTTACACACAAGGTTTCTTGATTAAACAATTATTAATGTATCTAACAGTCAGAATAAGCCTTCTTCAGAAAAGGCAATATAACAGTAATACTCAAATACACGTCAAAAATACACACTCTTAAGATTTCTAAATCACTAGATAGCCATTTGGGATGGCCCACAGACAACTACCTACACCCTCAGGTGGCTTCAATAGTTAGGTTGCTGGGGACATTAATAGATCACTGTTGCATTTAGAATCAGTTTTAGGAATATGTTAAAGGAAAAAGAATATTAGAACAAAACAAAAGATCACACAAATATTCTGAAGCAGGTAAGTACTTTTGGTAATCCCCAATGCAAAATGTGTTAATCCCTTCCTGGAAGGAAGACACTGCACCTAAGTAGAGAAGAGTAATTCAGGGAGCCCGGCCAGCCAGTGTTAAGTTAGCAAAAGTCAAGGTGAACTGAGGCACTTCTTGCAGGTAAGTGAAAGTCTTGCACAATGTTTTAGAAGTCTTTGTAGAATAAGAAGAAATTCAAAGTAGGGCCACAAGCTGATTAGGCTTGTCAGGTAAAGAAGCTGTTGGCAACTCTACAGGGGCAACCGAGACAAGTCTCCAACGAGGTCAAGCAAGGTGGCACAACAAGAGGTACGTTCTCTCAGACTTTACAGTGCCTTTAGTTTGAAGAAAAGTGCTGCAGATGACTTCTGTTCCTGTGCAGCTCTGCATATCCTGGTGTTCCTGGGCCTCAGTCATGCGGACAAGAGGGAGGACTTCTGGGGACTCCTGCACCACAATGGGACGCTCACCGCTCGCAACTGGCAATCTTCAAACAAGTGGCACTTCGGTGTTTCAGCTCCTCGTGTCTACCGCAAATAGCAACACTGTGGTCCCTGGCGGTCGAGATAGGCTTTCCTTGCATCTGTGGGTCCCGCACTCTGTTGAGGGGGCTCAGGCTCAGTCAGTCTTGCTTCCTGGTAGTCCGGAGGATCTTCCTGGAGCTCTTGGCCAGATTAAAAGCAACTCACATGATCTGGTGTTCCTCTCCCTGGTTATTCGGTTCCAGCAGCGACTGCAGTGGAATGTCAACCAGCTCTGAGAGGATGTCCAGGTGGCTTACTTTGGAGTTGATTGGTCCCACCAACTCAAAGGGAGAAGTCATCCTTGCAGGGGCTTCTCTATCGATACGAATTTGGAGTTTTAGCATAGCAGCAGGGCTTTACCGGGCAAACCAACGGTCCAGGAGTTGCAGCAGGCATCCTCGTAAAGTTCTTCTTCGCCTTCCTTCGTCCAGTGGTCGACTCTGCTTTCCAAGCCAAAAATCCTCGCCTTTTTATGCTGGTTTCTCCCATTCATTCCAGCCTAGCTGTCAGTCACCCAGCAGGGTGGCTGTCCTTGCCATACAGCCAGCCGGCCAATCACCAAAGAGTGCATTCCTGTCTCCTAGGAGATTAAGCACAGGGAGTTTCGGGCACCTTCCTCGCTTCCTGCCCCCGCCAGACACCCTGAAGCCAAATCCCATCAAAGGCAAAATGAACAAAGGGACCATATCTGTTTTGGCGCGCAGAGTAAATCTCAAGAAGGACCTTTCCACAAAGAAATGGTTAAAAAAGAAGACTGGACCATTTTGATAAACATGGCACCCTTGGGTGCTTTACTGCAGCTGCGAACGGAGCCTGCGGTAAATGCACACCACAGTAGTTAAAAGTAAAGCACTGCCACCAGCCATTCAGTGAGGAAAGGGTAATATAAAATTGTTACATGAGAAGCTAGACAAAGGGGATACTAAGTAACCCCTCCAGCACCCTATTGTAAGATGGTGTGTGCTGGGTCTAGAAAGTTACAAGTGTAAGCAAAGTCAATTTCACTTCACTGCTCTTGGAAACCGCAGTCTATCCAAGAGAAGGTATTTAAACCTTGGAGAAATCTGAAAGACTTCCCTGAGCCACTGCAGTGAAGGTGCTGTGTGACACAGTGTAAAAGATGATGCCTATGGAGGTTGTCGGACACCACAACCAAAAGAAACACAGAGTTAAAAATCACATTTAAAATACATGAGAGAGTGGGGAAAAATGGTCACGCACTCAGCAGGTTAAAAATTCAAGTCCTCAAAATCCAGCAAAGTTGCTGGGGCTCTCTAAGGTAGAGAGGAATTAGCAAATTTCTGAGAATTCTCCCTAACATGTGGTTATCAATAGCATTCCTTTAAATTAGAATGATGATAATAGTAATAATAATGACTACATTTGCATGGTGCACTCTAGAATCGTAGCACTGTTAACTGGTCAAGTAAAACAAACCCGGAATATGTAATGCTTTATTTGTGTATCCAGTGAACACTCTTTATGGTGTTAGTGTATGGGAAGTGGAATCCACGAGGTTGGGGGATCATGCGCTTAAAATCAAAAATAAAATTATATTGTTTAGACTATTTTATTTTTTTATACTGAAATGCTGATTGCAGTTGTAAAGCCGTTGTTCTTTACTGTATGTATTTGAGGTATGATTACGCCATGATTTACTCAGCATTTGCTGTGAAGAACGCTCTCGTTATGTTACTGAGCATGTGTACATGCTAAATTAAATCCCAACTGTGTTCCAGGCTCGCAAAGAGCTCTGGCATTCTCGTGTGTTAGTCACGCCGCTGTAGCACAATTGATCGATCATTTTCAATGAAGTCACATTTGTCTGTATTTTTTCTGTGCATCAGCTCTCTGACGTCATTCCACTTGATAAGCGTTTCTGGGTTACCCTCTACACAGGCATGGACGCTCGCCCAAAGCTGATTGGCCATGAAATGCAATGGACCGTGGTCAATTTGAGTAGTTACACCCAGAAGAACACCCAGAAGATGAAATGACAGTGAATATCACTCTGTGTGGCCATGTTTAAAGCTGTCTATCTTATTTGCTCGTGATGAAGCATGTTAGTGTACATCAACCAAAGGCGTTTGTCGTCCCACTTTCTAAAAGCCATAGATAACCGACTTCTCCTCGGCTATCAATCCCCTCAGTGTCGTTTTTTACTCTTTCTCTGGGCCGCCCTCCATGCGATTTGTGGATGACTCGGTGCGTTTGTTTCTCTGTGGCTGTCTAGGCGTGGTTTTTTGGTATCCCTCATCTGGACAAAGCCATCTGAGACAGTGGAACATCCTAAAAGCTTTCCTCGTGGTTGGATTTAGGGAAAGTGAGGGAGGAGACATTGGATGGTAGAATAGTGTTTGAAAGGACAAGGGGAGGGATGGGGGAGGACACGCTGCAGTAAAATGTATGTGTCTGGGTCTTCATGCAAATAGTTTTGTGGCTGTGTTCCAGACGGTGGCTTTTTATGCATGTGTCTCTCTTTTGGAGGCCGATTTTAAACAAGCATTAGCAATGGCAAAATTTTTGGGTTTTGTTTAGGCATGGGACAGCCACTGCCATAGTGGTCTTAACTTGCCATTGATGGTAGCAGCTAAACAATGGTGCGAGAGCATGGACATATAATAGCAGTGCCTGGCAAATGCCTAATACTTGTACACAAGTCAAAACTGTTGCCTTTGCCAATGTTTTTTTTTATTTTTTAAACAGGACTTCAGTGAAGGACACGCATAGTGCTTATAAAATGGAGTGTCTTAAAGGCATGGTCTAGTAAAACATTTTATTTAAAAAATAGATAGGCAACATAAAAAAAAAATACTAGCATTCTCTTTTTTAAAACTTCCTATGTAAAATTTTGAGCTATTCAAGCTCAAAATTCTCAAAAGCAAGCACAGGGGCGCATCCATTTTGTGAAATGGATGCCCTCCTGTGCTGGCTTTTGCTTTTGCGGCACTAACGAAGGAAAAGCCAGCCAGCTGTAGTAAACAAAAGCTACCGCTGGGTGGCTTTCCCTTCATTAGTGCTGTACGCGGAGGACAGGGACCGGAGACCAGAGCAGGAAAGCTGCAGCTGAATCTCGGTAAGTGCTATTTATTTTTTTTTTAAAATAAGCACTAGCTGGGTTTTTTTTCTATGTTTTCCGGGCTGGAGGAGCCCAGAAAACTTAGAAATAAAACCGCAGCTTTAAAAACGTTTTTATGTTTGCGGTCGCTTTTGAAGCGACCGCAAACATAAATACAACGTTATTGTGTTGGAAAACGCTGTGGCTTTTCTTTCCAAGTTTCTCAGGCTCCTCCGGCTCGGAGGAGCCTGAGAAACTCGGAAAGAAAAACCGCAGCGTTTTCCAACACAACCGCGTTGTTTCTGCCTGAATCTGCTTTCCCATTTGGGGCTCTCGGGGAGCCCGAGAGCCCCAAATGGGAAAGCAGATTCAGGCAGAAACAACGCAGCATTGCGGAAAACAACCGCGTTGTTTCTGCCTGAATCTGCTTTCCCATTTGGGGCTCTCGGGCTCCCCACGGGGAGCCCGAGAGCCCCAAATGGGAAAGCAGATTCAGGCAGAAACAACACAGCATTTAGCATTTCCCATTTGGGGCTCTCCGAGAAAAAATGGGAAATCAGCTGTAGGCAGAAACACTACGCGGCATGTAAACACAACCGCGTTGTGTTTCTTCCTGCTGTGGCTTTCACTTTGGAT
This sequence comes from Ambystoma mexicanum, assembly GCF_040938575.1. Taxonomy (NCBI): domain Eukaryota; kingdom Metazoa; phylum Chordata; class Amphibia; order Caudata; family Ambystomatidae; genus Ambystoma; species Ambystoma mexicanum. Next base: position 134,234,453 of record NC_090941.1, on the reverse strand, counting down.
CTCCGGTGCTCCCCTGGGACCCAAAGTGATAGTCACAGCAGGCAGAAACACAACGCGGTTGTGTTTGAAAATGCTGCGGTTTTTCTTTCCGAGTTTATCGGGCTCCTCCGAGCCAGAGAAGCCTGAGAAACTTGGAAAGAAAAACTGCAGCGTTTTCCAACACAATAACGTTGTATTTATGTTTGCGGTCGCTTCAAAAGCGACCGCAAACATAAATACAACGTTTTTAAAGCTGCGGTTTTATTTCTAAGTTTTCCGGGCTCCTCCAGCCCGGAAAACTTAGAAAAAAAAAACGCAGCTAGTGCTTATTTTTTGTAAAAAATAAATAGCACTTACCGAGATTCAGCTGCAGCTTTCCTGCTCTGGTCTCCGGTCCCCGTCCTCCGCGTACAGCACTAATGAAGGGAAAGCCAACCAGAGGTAGCTTTTGTTTACTACAGCTGGCTGGCTTTTCCTTCATTAGTGCCGCAAAAGCAAAAGCCAGCACAGAAGGGCATCCATTTCACAAAATGGATGCGCCCATGTGCTTGCTTTTGCGAATTTTGAGCTTGAATAGCTCAAAATTTTACATAGGAAGTTTTAAAAAAGAGAATGCTAGTATTTTTTTTATGTTGCCTATCTATTTTTTAAATAACATTTTTTACTAGACCATGCCTTTAAGGCAACCTGGTTAAGACGTTTTTATTACAGGAGTAGCTCGTTTACAGCTGCAATTCAGTCACTAACTCCCAGCCAGTTCATTGCTTTGAAAAACACTGGCAGGCTCTGCGAGCACAAAGTTAGATGGTAAGGCTTGATAAAGTTTTCTCAAAGAGATCACCGGAGGATGTGTTTTGGGCAGGGAGGGGCGGGAAGTGGGTGGGAATGGCCATAGTGATTAGCTTCGCCATGGGCAGCCAATGGGTGGGTAAATAACCAAACAATACCTAAAAGCTTTGTTTTCCTCCATATTTGCCATTTCCCCCTACCTATACTCTAATGCAATCGTTTTGGTGTATCACGCCATGTAACCGCTAAAATAAAAAATAGTTTTACAGGACACTCTAGACATAGAGGATCATCCAAAGTAGTTTATGGTGTGCATGTTTTGGTACAGCATCATTCATGCCCCTTATTTCCAAGGATTTCATTTCACTGAACTGCCAGGGGTAGCGGAAGTGACACCACACGACCCATGACCTCTAATGACATCACAGGAAGTGATGTCTTTGATCCCACCCCAAAGTGACATCACAGGAATCGATGGAACACGATCTTTCACCCATTGTCAAACAGGAAGTGGCATCACATAACATTGTTCCTAAGTATACTACGAAAAATATGGTTACAATATCACTATAATGTGATATACGTTTCATACAAGAATGTATCACCATATGTATCATTAATATCAGTGTGTATAGGCCCATATTACCAAATTACTGTGAATGCAAGCAGAAATCCAAGGCCAAATGATAATGTGTTATTATGTAGCACTTACACACTTTATATAGAACAAATAGACATACAATATCAGCCAAGCTGTGTTGGCTCTCATTTATCAACCTCAGAAGGATGATTGGCTGACTGACCTTGTCAGGATTCGAACCTGCAACCTGCCGATAACACATCCATTGCCTCAGCAAGCGCTCAACCCACTGAGCTATTTTATCGACTATAGCTATTTTACCAGCTATAGTAAAATTTGCAATTGCATGTCTGAATGTTCTCGAAGCCAGACAGCCGATTGCACTCCGTAGTGGATACCATTAAACTGGTAACTGATTTAACAGGCCAGTTCATCTGCAGGCCTGGTGTAAAGTTGGCCACATGTCAAGCTTGCGTGGATCTACTTTTCAGGCTTCAGCGGTTAGCCTCACACGGCATCACATACACTGGGCACTCGTTACCTCATACATGCAAACAAGCATCCTGAACAGCATGCGATGGAGAGGGGAAAGAAAGGCACATTACAACAAGGCTTTCATTGTGGCACAATGAAATCAAGGGCCAATTTATGTGCTATGGTCAAACAAGGACACCGAGATGGGATGGCTTGTGATGATCATAACGGAGACAACAGCAGAAAAAAACATGCTATAACTGCAACTTGCAAAAAGCAAAATACATGGTCCAAAATGGATGCTTATTCTACGCTAAATGCTTTTTGTAAATTTTTGTCTGCATTGTGAATTTGAGGTCTTTAATAACAGAGTAAATCAGTGACTCGCCCCTGAAGTGTGCCTGACATAAACCTTTGAGTCTACCAAATATTGTATAGATTCCCAGAAAGACAAATTATTTGTTATTCCTATTCTTTCTTATTTGGGGTCACGGCTCAAAATGGTACACTTGTGGAACTCCCTGTTTTTTTAAGAGGCCTGGACAAGGAAGCCCGCCACTCCGGAAACACAGAGCCACATAGCGCTGGCCCCAGTCCAGGAGTTTCCATAAAAAGAAAAAAAAGGTTTACAAAAAGAATAGGTAGCAAGGGAGACCACAGGGGTAGCATGGGAGGCCTCAGGGGTCGCAGTTGCAACCCCTGGTGACCCCTAAATCACGTCCCTGCTTGTTTTTTCATGGTGGCTAGCAGGGATTCGGCCGAGCCCATTAATGGCCATTATGCACACACGCATACTAGCACCTCCTAACTTTCCCAGACTTGGCTCCGCCTGAGGGCATTCAACCTTCAGCGCTTTGCGACCACACCCATGGTAGAAGGCACTATACAAATGACAAAATTAAATTAAATATACAGGCCACTGACCTGTTAGATTTTTCTTCTGGGCCTGTCGTGGCATTTCCAAGGACCAGTGCAGCAAAAGCCATGGGGTCCCCATAATTGGCATTACAAAACATAACATTACAAGGCATTTCATCAAACTTTGATGATCAAGCACATCACTGGTAGTGAAATTAAAAGAAGATCTTATGTGTAAACCAAGCCAAGCGCCAACTCCATCCCAAAATAATGGAGTACATCTAATGCAGGGCTACAATGCAGAAAATGACTTCCCTCACAACCTAGGTGCAACATCGCCCTACAGGCCTCACTGCTACCTAGTAGCCCTGAAAGAACCTCCTCACCAGAGCAATTCGCTGACCCTTGAGGCCCACGTCGGTGGAACCTTCCATGCTGCCTTCAAACGCTGATGGGCCCTGCATCCTTGAGATGCCTCAAGGGACACGAAGGCATGGCAGAACAGTCAACCCGTGAGAGGCGGGGCAGATCCCAGTCCGTGCATGCAACATGTTACAAAAGATGTAGCACAGAAAACGGTGATGGCCTGGCTTTGTGAAAATAGACCAGGTTGCAGGACCTTACACTTTTAGGCTTATGCAAGGATTGGGTGCTGTGGTAGGAAACCCAGCCTTCGTTGGGTTTCAGCCTAGAAAAGAAGTCCTGCCTTTTGGGCTGTCTACAAAGGACTGCAAACTTGGGAAAAGTGCTCGGCTGTTGGTATTCTTTCGGCTTCAGCGATGGGTGAGTTTCACGGACTGGGAGGCTGGAAGTTGGTAAAACTATACGATTTAAGGATACTCACAGAGGGGTTGATGACTCGTTTCTTTATGGAGAAGAACATTATCCCTAAACTATATTTCGCAAGATCTGGGTTATCCATTTCTCCATGTCTCCATCTCTCGTATTCTACAGCAAGAATGCTGCTTACATACTGCAGAGAGCTGAACACTGCACACATTATTATCAAAACCATAAGAGAATGGCATACGAAATAATGGCACGCTACTTCCATTAATAGGAACTTGCGTAACAAAGAAATTGCAGCTCCAGATCTCACAACTTATGTCTTTGGCATTTTTTTTGTTTTAACACTGCCAGTGGGTGGTATAGCCTGCACATGCGCGTGGCTTTTATTGCACCCTTTATTGCACCCCTCTTGTGCCTAGCTAGTAAAGACTTTCTCCCTTATCATGCATTTCTTTCTTTTTTGAAAGGCTCCTCGAGGACTTGCTCCTTCCCATCCTGCTTTGTTATTTTGAGGAAGGTAAATGGAGCCAACGGAAGGAAATCAATTCATCCCAAGGCAACCCATTCTTACATGAATTCGGAGCTGAAGGTGGAGCCAATGCAGATGGCAGAACTCTGGGACAATTTTACCAATCCTCCTGGGCTTGGCCTGATGGAGTGCTAAAGACCCCTTCAGAGGTGCAAGGGTGGATTTTGGCAATCCAGCTCAGATGCTGTTATCTGGATCCACCCTTAACAGTAGCTGGGCGTGAACCACTCTCATTTACTTACATGTTTCCAAGCAACACGTATCCTATCGACCATCTCCAGGAGGTCATGCCCCTGTGTCATAATGTATGGTGTCGACATTGGGTGCATGTCTCCTCAATGGACAGAAATGTTGTTACGATGGAAGGTTTCAAAAGTTATCTTGGTCTCCTACGTTTCAGTTTGTAGTTTTCTATATATGTCTCATTGACACACATTTCTAAGAAAAGATGGTTCAGTTTTCACTGCTTCTGCCATGTAAAGCAGTGTACCTTTCAGTGACCGTTGGACATTCCAGATAGCATGATTCTCACACTGCGATGATGGAGACCAGCATGAACCCAGAGATCATTTATGTACTTCGGTTTTCTATGGTGATATTCGGCCATAGAGAAAGTTTCTGTGAACAGTGCTTATAGCCTCGCTAGCCTAATTGTAGCATTGTGAAAAAAGGGAATTGAACAAAGGGAGGGTGGGGGCCACCATCACTGATTAAAGCCCTGCGTCATGGGTTGAAGCCCTATGCGTGACATGATCTGAGTTTTCTGTCGCATAGTGTTGATGTTGAATAATGTAACCTTTGGACTTCAGTGAATGGATAACCTTAGTATTGTATCTCTTCTAAGCCCTGAAATGTCCACATACCTGTGGGCTATTGTACATTTCTGTGGACTATTAGAAATGGAATGAACTTTTTAATGTTTTGATTCTGAATGACCAATATATGGTGACAGAGGTTGACCTACAAAATGGGCCTCATTACGACCCTTCCGGTCCGGAAAGAACGGTGGTGGTAAAACCGCTGCCACCGTTCTTTCCAGACCGGCTGATTCAGAGTCCTGCAGGCGGGAGGTGTCACTCCCACCAGGTCTGACCTGGCGGGATTAACACCACCCGCCTGCAGGCACAAATGGAAACACCGGCTCTGTCATAGACGGAACCAGTGTTTCCATTGTCCCCATCCCCATGGAGTCCTACGGGAACATGGGAATGGGGACTTACAGAATTCCGCCTCCGGAATCCGCGGGTCACCAGGGTCGTAATGCCCCGGTGATTCCGGGAATCACAGAGGTGGAATGTTAACACGGGTCCAGCGGTAGCCTGCCGGTTTTTCCGGCACGGTTACCGCCGGACTCTTAATGAGGCCCAATGTCTTTTATATTTATTTGCAAGGGCATGTTAACTATGTGACTTGTTAAGATTCCAGGTTATGCAAATGTGTTGTTATATCAAAATCAGTTCATAAAGTGTTATTCCTGGAGGATACCTTCAAACACAACAGGACACAGATAGATAGCAACTTTCTTTACCTAAACGAACGGATTTATAACATAATTTCAGGTAGACTATCTAGAACCCACTAAAAACACAAACAATTGAAATTATTTCAGCACATTTAAAATGCAGAGCTTCCGGTCTGAAGAATAGTACACAAATTACTCTTGCTTGCCGTCTATGGCCGTTCTGGTTAGTGTCATTCTTAATGCCTCTCCGATGAATTTGCCTGTAGGAGAGCACCCATACTTCTATGCAACACGTTTAGCGAGTAGAACAATTCAGGGCTGCAGTGCCAATTGCCTCAAACAATAAGCCAGGGTAAAATATTGTTTTCACGGTGTGCAAAAAAGGCTAAAATAATGTTTGAATTGTTGCACCATCACATGCACATACAGTCCATCTCCTTATTTGGACTTTGTCCCCTATTGGTGTCCAGGGAAAGACTTCCCTATGTGTGTGGAGATATATAATGTGTATATATACACACACACAAACAGGTACTGGCAATATGCTATGGGTAGGGGGGGGTGCAGGATGCCGGCTATGTGTTCTGTGTTTTGGGGAGAGGGGAGGGAGTAGGCTAGCAAGGGAGGGAAGGTGCAGTGCTCAAGCCAAGCTAAGAAAGCCATTTAAAGAGGGAGACTGAGGGAAGGGAAAAGCTAAACCAGTGGAGCCAAAGCTGCACAGTATCTACGGCTAGAATTCAGCCCTGCTGGAGACTCATCCAGAGCTCAAATACTGCTATCTAAGAAACAGTTGCAGTACTGAAGTAAGCACTAATAAGTCAAGCATAGTTAAACAAAAGAAAATGCTCTGAGAGCTAGAGTCCAGAGTCTGGTGGAAATTACAAAGCCAGCAGCCTTAATACAATGGAAGGCTTGCTGAAGAATAGATCTAAGTAGAGGACTAGCACATTCTATCCAGACCTAATTTGTAGGGGGCAGGGTTACCTATTTCCTTTGCTGAACATTATCACCATATTTGCAAGCTCATACAAGGTTTTGCCCAGGGAAGTGCATAAGGACCTCAGGACAAAGACATCTTCACTTGATGGTATTGGCTCTAGGTATTCGATCTAGGGCAAGCAAAGACCACAATCACAGCCTGGACAATGATCAAGCCTTGACTACATGTCAGGAATTGTATTGTGAAAGAATTGTGCAGTGGTAACCCACTTGCTTTGACTAGGAGTTTGGCTGAACACTGTAGTGGGCAGATGCCCAGCATCCTTTTCTTTTGGTAGCATATAGATGGACTTTGAACCTCCTACCCTTTAAGAATAGAGTGTGGGCATATTGAAGGACTGTGGCTCTTCAGTCATTTACACCTGCTACTCTAGCACAGACTTTGCGTTTCTCCCGATACCTTCCACTGTTTTGCTCAGAAAATCTCGTCCTGGATTACTCACAGCCTGTAGGCCATCCTCCAACTCATTCTTGTTCACAAACTACAATAGTAGATGTGGCAATCCACATCTTATTATGTTTGTGGTCACTACTCATGACAGATCACATGAACAATGGTACAAACAGAACCCGACCTAGGGCTCACCCTGATAAGACCACCTACTGCACCCATTAAGGTGGTCCACCTATCTCTGGAAATCACATTTTCAAATCAGAATATCTCTGGGACAGAAGGGATTGACCTCCATAACACTGTGTACATTGTGATCTCAGCAGAGAGTTGTACCCTAGTACAGGCCAACTTGTTTATGCTGATACTTAGATGCATACAGGGGAATAGGCCCCATGTCAGGGTTATCAACCTATCTATTCTATAAGTATATGTGCCAAGGAATTGTCAGGGATTGCACGGGTGAAATTATGGTCCTGACAGTTAACAATTGTCCCAGGTTCTTACCCTGTAAAGAAGGGAGGCTCGGCTGCTCAAATACTAAGTGAATTAATCTACATGCCAGATGTCCTGGAGGTTCCAGAGTTGCCAACCACAGGCTGTTGAAAGCAGGGATTTAGACCATTCCTCTTTAAAAGCCATCATCTCTATTTGAGACTGAACTGCCCATGCATCTGCCATTGCCAAAGCTCAGGGGAATGACCACAGAATTAGAGAAATTCAAACAGGTCAGAGAAAAGTCAGAATAAATGGGATCATTACTATTTCGAGCATGGGATGGAGGGCTCTCCTGAATAAAGGGGAGAATAACGCAAAAGTACAGGGAGAGACTAATTTCCACTTGCTAATACCTCAACCGTCCTGGTTGACTGTTAGCGGTATGGCTCATTCCCATTTTGCAGCAAGTCACCCCAGAGTGGCTGTGAAGCAGAACCATGCATTTTTAAAGGTTCACTTGCCTGGGAAATACTGCCATCTAAAGCAATATTGCCTGAATGCCCCATTTGCCAAAAAACCTCATGGGTGAAGTTCCCTGGGCTCCATTTCAATCTTTACCAATCATGTATGTACCCGTTTCCTACAAAGGAATGGACATTACAGAACTCCTGGATCCTTGAGAAGTATACAATTGTTACATCTTAGTTGATTATGCAACAAGGCATCCAGAAGACTAACATTTACAAGGTAAAACATCCCACAGGTTAGGACTTGTAGCATATTTCACTTTGGTAACTTGAGCTAAAGAAATCCTTACAGATCAAGGGACCAGCTTCACGTTTTGGTAAATTAAAGATGTGTTGCACATTAAAACTCTAGAAACATCAGTATATCCATCCTAAAGGTCTATGCAGGAAATCGGTATCCAAAGACTAAGAACAATTGGGATAAACTCTAGGCTGTGTTTGCTGTTTGGCAAACACCTCACAAGATTTTTCGAACTGTTGTGCTGCGGGCAGCAGCGTAGGGTAAAATATATCCACTGAATGCCAGAAATAAAGAGGCCAGAGTGATTTTAAGGAAACTGGCTAAGGTGGAGTCCCATTGAAGTTTAAAGCCAGAAATGGTGATTTCAGACACGAGGCCTATTGAACTAAAGATAGGCCTACATCTCAAATGAAGGAGACATATGCTGGGAAGTTCAGAAGTGCAAAGACATGCACAATGCATTTCAGCAAGGAAATAGAAATACGTGTGGCTGAAAATGATGTTTTTATTAAATCCATGGAAAGCTACACTTTTTACTTAGAGACAGATAGCAGCGTGTACATTATCTTAAATGTGATACCAGATTGTTATCCAGAAATCTCAAGTGAAACCAAGCTGATTGCAATTATAAGAAATAAAAGAACTTCCTTTTCCCCAACCCAATGACAGTATGCAAAGAGAAGTGGCCACTTGGTTTCAAGGTGAACATGGTGTTCTCATATAACGGCACTGTGTATGGACAATCCAGAAGTGATACTCATGTCTTTGGCAACTATGAGATTAAAGGAAAGATATTACACATGTGTATTAGGCCCAGATGCCTTATAAAATGCTTCATGTAAAATGTATTATGTGTGAGTTTAAAAGCCATTTCTTGACGAATTGTACATAGAGCTGGGCATTTCAACTGCAATGACACTTTAACCTCAGAAACCTTTCCTCTGCTTGTCCTGGAGAGGGAGGTCTGGTTGTCAAAAATCAATCAGGTACATTGCTTAAAAATACAAAGAAATACACTGCCAGGAAATACACTGCCATTGATGGAAACCACGATGGAAATAGATAAAGCCCAGCCTCTTTTTCAGCAGAGGCGACCTTGAGATCACAACTCCCATAAAATGTGCATTAAAGCTAGAGCCAGGACCATTGGGAGGCCAAGGAGGGATAGGGTAAGATGAACATGAGCCAGCATCTGGCTGGTCACATGTTTAAGGATAAATGAAACTTAGAGGAACAAAGGTGGGGGCTAGAGTGAGCTAGACCTGGGAAGCTGGGGTTTGATTAATAGAAAAATATATTGTATTGCATAAAAAGGGCAGCGTATATGCCACAACGCTCATTCCAGACTTTTATTAAAGGTGACAGTAATCCCCTTTGAATCATGCCAAAACGATTTTTGTGTGCTACACATAATAGAAGGTATTAAGCAAAATTTGATTTGGGCCTTACCATGATTCCCAGATATTTGAAAGTTGATGTGATGGTGAAAAATAAAATTAACATGGCAACTATAAAGCGTCATATTTTTCACTGATGCGGCTCCTGAATATATGAAGAAAAACTGCATCTCTGCACAGGAATGGCGTGCCGACTTCAGATTAGCATCATCCGATTTCCCTTAAAATGTAGTTCTTAAAAATATATCCATACATGTAAAGATTTGAAAAATTAGGCTACTTGCCATGTTGAGAGATTTTCAGAGTTTGAACATGCCAAACCCACATGTCGGTTTTGGATGACAAAGCTTGCTCCTCCCTCAGCTTTCCTAACTAGCACCCCTCAACTCCTAGTTCTATTAGCACACAGGTGCGAGGTGGGTGGAGAAAACCAACCAATCCCTTCAGTTTGTGATATCACTTGCCATATAAGTGGACCAGTTTGCATCAGAACTGGGCTTGTTCTTCACTTTATTCCGGGAGGTAACCTGCTGCTGAACTCTTGCGAGAAACACCCAAGCAGAGGCCCCAAATGTTGCATTGGAGACAGGGACAAGGAGACATAGAAGCTGACTGTGACCCCTTGGAGGGGCCAGGGAGGACTATCCTTGACTGACACCCTTGCTGTTCCAGAGGTGCCCTGATGCCCATTACAAGGCTTCTCCTGTAGGTAAAACTATCCCAAAGCCATGGACTGTGTAGGCCCTGCATTTTTCACAAGTATTGTTCTAGTTATTGCCCCATAGCAAAATACCCTGTTTGTCTGTGTAGATCCTTCACATATTTAATTAAAGTACATCAATTAATTCCCCTATAGATATTGCAGGATATGTTTTGTTAGCATTCGAAACTAACAAGCCCCTCCCAGTGTGTTTCGAGCCGGTATAGACACAAAGATTTGATTGATTATTTGTAAGAAAACCCCTGACCTTGGTACAGAAAGGAGGGTCTTGAATCCAAAAGAATGAATCCCCTGTTTCCAAGTGAGTGTGCAGGGTGCAAAATGAAACTCCCCATTGATCCCCTGCATTGTAAATCAGAAATGTGAAGCCTTGTATTTCCTTTGCATGTGTGGTGGAAAAAACGAAATGGCCGCTTTGTTCCCATTGTTCTCTGACCCAAACCTCAAAGCCCTGCCTCTTCTTTTTAGGTGTGACCAAACATATTTTCCCATTGTTTTTCTGTCCCTCATATTGCCTCTGTAGCAATAAGTGAAAAACGATTTTTCCCCTTGAATCTCTGTTCCAAAGAGTGCATTTTTCTATCAGAACCCAAAGCGATTTTCCCATTGTGTTCCCACTCTCTGCAGCTTGCTTTCAATTCAGAGGGGTCAAGTATAATTGATGTTTGGAGGGTTGGAGTTGCTGGGAGAAAAAGTATTATAACCAAATCAGCATTCACTGTGTGCCTTGAATTGTTCTTTTTCTGTATTGGTGGGTGATTTGGAAAAGAAAGATGCAGGAAATTGTGACTGCATACCTTAATATTATCTCTGTGTTGTTGCCCTTACGGAAACCATTTTTGTTTTTGTGTTGCCACAGCATTAGTGATTGATGTTAGTCTGTTTGTCAAATTTTGTTTAAATAAATTAATAAATATATATTCTTACTACACACCGGCTTGGTTCCTAGTCCATTGTGGCACCGGGTATTTGTTGGGATTGGGTGCGAGACGGGTTGGAGGCCTAACCAAACAGAACCTTAACAAAAAAATAGTGCTTTGCTGTGCGCCACCTTGATTGGGGGGAAAGGAACTCCCTGAGTTGAGTGGGACCGCATGATAAACCATGACAGCAGAGGACAGTCTTAAGTATGTAAAGGGAAGACCATAAACAATATGGGGACCAAAGAACCAACATCGCCTTTTTTGTCCAAAGGACCAAAGATAAAATGGTGTTAGTTCGGGATCTGGTAGATTAGCGCTTACAAAAAGTACAAGAAAAACAGATACTTCTGTAGGATACCAAGACAAGACTGAAGTAGTCTTAAGTAGATGACCAAGTCATGATAGTATTGCTTACCACCAACAACAGCAAAACATTCTAGCTCAGTGGCATATGTGGGGAGATCCTAACTACAGGGTTACCAGCCAGATGGTTCGAAATAAGATCATATCTACTATGTCAACTGGCTGAAAGCTTGGACAGGCAATAGTTGTCCAAACGAAAGGCATCCACCAAAGTGACCCTGCTGGCTACAAAACCTCCAAACCTTCTTGTCCCCTTGATAACTGAGCCCAAGGCCAACAGCAAGACTTCCATGATTACCCCCATAATTTTTCCAACATAGTTTTATAACGACAGAGGGTTCAAGATTATCCTATCCATGTTAATACCCCTCCCAAGCAAGACGTTTGTCAGGTTCAGACACTATAGACCTCCTGAGCCCTGCGACAGACTGCTAGGAAAGAGTCATAGAGCAGTCCCATAGACCGTGCTCCCATAGTCCTTGTGGGAAAACCTGATGTTAATTGTCAGTTTTGTATGAACATTTGTGAAGTTAATGACCTGCAGCAATTTAATGCACACCCCATGCCCAAAGTAGATCAATTTACTGAGAAACCTGGTTCTACATCGGGACTGACCAGGCTCAAGTTAGAAAGTAACCGCCATTCAGAAGTTATGCCTATCCAAACACCAGAACTTTCCTAGGTTTGGACAGCTATTTCTGCTGATTTATTCCAAACATTTCCACCATAGCGATAACCCTTACTGATGATAAATTGAAAGCCAGCCACCAAAGCATTCATGGCTTTCCCCAGTATTACCAGCATTCCAGATGCTCTCAAATGCACCCTATAATCACCCACTACTTTCCATGCCTTATCTTTAGCAACTCCTTATGGTTTCTAATGAATCTTGTTGTAGCATATAATTTTTAAGACATTGGGCCTCGTTATGAATATGCCACTGTTGTTACCGGACGGCATACTCCGAATACTGCATGCGGGTGCCTTTCCACCAGACTTTGTCGGAGGCACCGGCACTGTTGCACACAGTGCCGGTGCATCCGTCGTCCCCATTCCCATTTGAGTCCTACAGGACTCAAATGGGAATGGGGAGTAACTTTTTCCGGCGCCTGGCTTCAGGGACCGCCGGGGCTGTAATGCCCCAGTGATTCCCCATTGCCAGTCCCCGGAAAAAAAGCATAACACCCTGTGGCAGCCTGCCGTTTTTACCGGCACGGCTACCGCCGGAGTTATAATTAGGCCATTGACTATATACATATCCTTAAAATCAAGATTTGTTTTTAGGAAAAGTAGAAATCTGTGAACGTTGAGAATGCCAAAGTTATTGTGTTTTGTGTAGAGATTAGGGAGCCAGAGAATTTCTGGGGAGGGTCAAGCCAGGGCCGACCCAAGGGTCCTGGCCTGGCTCTTGGAGGCAGACATGAGCTGAGCTGGCAAAATAATGGCCATGTACATCTTGCAACCATGATCCCATACATCGTACCCTAATTAATCACCTACCCACAACACAAAACCCATAACTAGCCTAGTACTGCCTCCCCTCTCCTCAAAACACAGAACACATAGCTGGCATCCTGCACCCCCACAGCATATAACCAGTACCTGACATGCTCATTTTAGCAATTACAGAACAATTAGATGAAATGATTTGGAAAGTATCACACATTTTAGTTAAGTGGTGCTGGGATTTGAGGGCAGTCTGCTCATTAGACACGTACCCACGTTTTCCCTCAGCTCCAGTGATTAAAAATATCATACATTCCAACATCCCCCATATTGCTTTCAGGAGATGCTAGTCCAGGCCTTTTTTTCTTTGCATTCTGGGACGTGCAGTCCTGGATTTATATATGGGAAAATCCAGGATAAGAAGTCCCAGGCGTAATGTAAAAAAATGAAAACGGGACTAAACTAGCATCTCCCTTATGGAATCGGCCATGTTTTTATGGATGCAAATATGCATTCATTTATGACTTTTAAGAGCTACCATTTATTTTGAATAGAACAATTGCTTAAAAAGTACACACATAATATAATCCAACCTGACTAATATGTAAATCCATATGTTGAACAAAAAGAGCAGACTTGTAGGTTTCCTTCTCCTCATCCTGAATCAACTCTGCAGGTGGCAGCATGCAAAGGGGTGGCAGCCAAACTATTGTAGTTTTCAAACTAGCACACAGCATGAAACACAATGATGCATGAGAAGGCCATGCTCCGAAGAACTTGTGAAGTTTCAAAACAGCAGGCTACAGGAGGGTGGAAGTCTTTCAGGTACAAATGCGGATTAGAGCTGGGGAGGCGGGGGCTTCCATGCACAAATAAATGCACGCTGAAGGGCATTGATTGAGTCCCATGCCTGCTGCCGAAGTGCTTCCCTTATGGGCTGCATCTGGTTTTACAAGGATGTGCTTAAAGATATTTGGGAGGCCATGCAGGGCCCCTTTTCATAGAGGAGACAAGTAAGCACTACATTAAAGGAGCATTTGTGGGGATGGGGCAACGTGATGCCTCTTCAAAGTTGCAGGTTTGAACTCACCTGAAACTTTCCCAGCTGGTGAAACTTTTTCCTCTCACCAAGTCCTCTGCAACATAAATGAGCATGCACAATGACTCCTGCTCGCCGAAGGTATTCTTTTCCCGAGGGGAGCAAGGAGGAGATGGTATGCCTACCGAGCAGGACTCTTTGCTGGAGGTGCGTCTGGATAGGAGGAAGATGCTCCCGGGCAAAGTAAGTTTGTCTTTTCTGTGCACTGTCTATTTTTGCAGTGAGCCGTGTCACTGGTCTCTGCACCTTTAAGGGAGAGACCTGCTCCTGGCGGGAAGCAGGAGTGGGAAAAGGAATGGGAGGAGCTCTGACGAGAAGGGCAGTCCTTTCCTGTATATCAATAAAGTAAGACGTGCATGAGCCCTCCGGTGTCTCGTCCGTCTTTACGGTGCCTAAGGCAAGGATAACATTTGGTGGCGAGGGGATTTACTGCATACCGGAGTCCAGCAGACCAGTGAGGGATCCCACCACACCCGCTTAGTTCCTGAGGTGATCCCACCTCCTCCACTCCGTCCCGCGAGCTGACCAGTGATCCCGCTGGGCCCTGCTTGTCCTGATGAGTTGATCCCGCCTCCTCCATATATTTGCCGGGTGGTGGCGATCCCACGCTCCACCCACTCCTCCAGTGCAATGCCCGATCCCGGGCACCAAGTGCATCCACGTCCAAGGGGCGTTGCAGGAAACGCACAGTGCCGGCGATTCCGCCGAAGTTTACACGGCCCCCACAAAGTTTACACAGCCCCCACTGTCTTTCTGTGTTGCTGCGCGGCAGTCCGCCAGCGGCATGGGCCATGTGACAGCGAGGAGCTGCAACAACTGAAAGTCAGTAAGTGCAGGCAACGCCCCAAGCAGCACACGTGCACATTCAAAAGCAATCCCGCTGCCTTCCAGCCTGCCACCACAGCAGCGGGTGCCCAATCAACCCACAGACAGTGGGTCACACACCCTCAGACTGCATACAACTACTCTCGTAATGCAAAGACTCCAGCTTTAAACCCCCCACATGCAGAACAACCTAGAGTGCATGCAGGGCTGCATGACCGCCATACCCAGCGCTGAGGCCTCTAGGCACCTCAAACAAGGCGCTGCCAAGCAGAACAGCGCCCAACAACCCCGGAGTGACGCCCACACCCACCACTACCCAGAGACCACAGAGGGGTGGCCAACACCATGACTGAGGCAACTGCCATCATGAGCAATGCCGGAATACTGCCTCCTACCCCCACACCCAAGACAACGTTACTACGCATGTCACTCCCATTCACCATGACACCCCAAGCTGACAAAGGCCCGAGGTTTCATCGAGTGGATGGAGGACTTCAACCACTTTGTGAGGGCAGCGGATCAGGAGAAATCGCCTAACTTACACAACATGTTCATAAACCTGGTGGGCAGTGAAATAAAGACGATAGTCAAGACCATTCCTCCGGAAGATCAGCCAGATTTCACTTCACTAATAAACGCACTCAACAAGAATCTAGTCATCTAACCCAATAGAGACAATGAAAGGTACATATTCAACCAGTGGACGCAGAGGACCGAAGAAACCGTTGACAAATTCATTAACCGCCTCTGTGTGAAGAGCGCACATTGTCAGTTCCATGCATTTTCTGCCGATGAAGCAATCCGGCTGCGTGTAATAGAAGGCTGTCTATCACCGGCCCTCATGAAACAGCTACTAAAGAACCCCTATCCATCGATGAGGTGAGCGAGCTGGCGAGGATCTTTGAGAGGGTGGACGCACAAGCAACCTCCATGACAGGAAGCCCAAACCCAAAGCAAGATAAAAATGAGACCATTGTGGCCGTCCAACCAGCACTGCAGTGACCAGGCGAATGAGGGACAATGCCCTTCAGGATGGCTGACCAATTGGACCCTAGGCTACAGAGACAATGCTACAGGTGCGGAATGGCTTTCCCACACTCAGTGACCTGCCCAGCCTTGTCACAAAGGTGCGCAAACTGTGGCAGGGAAGGACATTTCCAGTCTGTCTGCAGGGAAGGGAGGCCGTTCTCCACCCCATGGAGGCCCCCACAGCCACAGAACAGAGCATATGGACGGCCTCCCCAAGCTTTGGCCTACCAATCCAAACCCTACTAGCAAGGGCAACAGCGATACGTGAGGGCTGTGGAGGAAGTCCACCCGTAAGATTACGACCATGCCTATGAACAGTTTGAACAATACCCTTGATTCGGGGATGAGCAGGCTGCTCCTTACCGTGGAAGAGACAATTACAATCAGGACTATAGGGATGAATACGTCAACCTCATTCAAGACGATCACGAGGTAAAGGAAGCACCCAGAATAGCGGTCAACCTAGGAAACAGACTGTTCTGTTTTCTGATCGACTCGGATGCAACAGACAATATCATGGGGGAACAGGAGTTCTTTCAGATGCCTGAAAGACCAGAACTCGAGAAAGCCAATTCGAGGATTTTCCAATGGGAGCAGCTACACCCTTGCATTCATCGGTCACTTCAAGAAACAACTCATACACAATGGGTGAACACTAGACACCGCCATCTTCGTCATCCGAAGTCTGACCAAAGGACGCTGCCTCCTTAGCTACCAAACAGCGAGCCGCCTAGGCCTCATCGATAGCCACTATCAAGAAGGGGAGGTGATCCAGTTGTTTGTTTGTTTGTTTTATTCACTTTTTATGCGCGCCAGACCCAGGGGTAACAGGGCGCAGTGGCAAGGAAATACGAAACTTACAGGTTACATCATGGCAAAATGTACATTAAAATTACATTGGGTTAGACAGATCAGGCATACAGTAATTACAGCAAGTATACAAGTTCAAAGGGGTCAAGATGCTCGTAGGAAGTAGGAGCCCCCGGTCAGCAAAGGTCAGTCGAGGTGAGGAGTTGAATAACTTTTTTCCTGAAGCAACGATAGGGCATGTCTGCTCTCAGGTCTTGTGGTAGAGAATTCCAAGTTTTAGCCGCCTTTACTGGGAAACTGTTTCCTCCGATAGTGTTCAGTCTAAAGTTCGGTATTGTCAAACAGTTGAAGTTACCAGCTCTGGTGGGTCTGGAAGATGTTCTCCTATGGAGTTTGGCAGACAAGTAACTAGGGGCAGAGTTATTGAGGGCTTTGTGGGTCAAGGATAGCATCTTGAGTTTTATTTTGTTCTCTGTAGACAGCCAGTTGTGATGTCGTCTGGTGGACGAGATATGGGACTGTTTGTTAATGCCTAGTGCCGCTCTCAAGGCATTATTTTGTAATGTTTGTAGTCTCTGGGTTATTTTTCAGACGGAAATATCAGTGAACACGTATACATGATCAGTGCCACCCTGAACCAGACTATCCCAGTGACAAAGGAGACTATTCTGACGAAATTCCTGCAGCTATGCAAAGGGCTGGGAAAACTCAGAGGAGCGCCCATCAAACTACATATTGACAAATCCGTCATTCCAATTCCCCAGCACCCCAGGTGGGTGGGATTCCACTTACAAGCAGCCGCCTCGAAAGAACTTGACCAGTTACTGAATGACGGCATTATCGAACCAGCTACAGGCCCCACTGCATGGTTTTCCCCCCTGGTCATCATACCGAAAGAAGGCAGACGCCTACGCTTGTGCGTGGACATGAGGATGGCCAACACAGCCATACAAAGGGAACGACACCTCTGCCCATGCATTGAGGACATGATCGTAATACTCAAATCAATATTATTCTCAAAACTTGATCTACTTCATGGGTACCACCAGCTTGAACTCCACCCAGAGTCCAGGAGTATCACCACCTTTGCTACCCACGAAGGTCTGTTTCGCTACAGACACTTAAACTATGGCATCTCGTCTGCTGCTGAAATTTTCCAGGAAGCCATAAGACAAATAATCAGACTGATTAAGGGCGCGCTCAATTACAGCAACGATATCCTTGTGTTTGGCAAATCCCAAGAAGACCACGACACAGCCCTACTAGCGACATGCGCAGCCCTACACAAGGCCGGCCTAACACTCAACCTGGAAAAGTGCAGGATCAGCAAGACAAAACTGCCATTTTTTGGCCACATTTTCTCAGTCGACGGCAGGACACCTGATCCCGATAAAGTAAGTACCATCACCAATCTACAAGCACCAGCATAAGCAACTTAAGTATGGTCCTTCCTCGGTATGGCCGGCTACTGCGCACGCTACATCCCACACTATGCGTCCCTGACCAAGCCCCTGAGAAGACTGCTACAAAAAGACTTTGTTTGTGTGGTCGAATTGCTGTCAGAGGGCCTTTGACTCCATCAAGATGGTACTAGCTGAAACACGCCACCTGACCTACTTTGACCCCCAACTGGCATACCGAAATCAGTTGGCTCTGGCCGTGTGGGACTTGGGGCCATACTGGCACAGACGAGTGGAGCTGACACTCACCCCCGACACATTGTTGCCTACGCCTGCCGAGCCCTGTCGGCTACTGAATCTGCATATTCACAAGCCAAAAAAGAAAGCTTGACCGCCGTGTGGGCTTGTGAACACTAACATAACTTCATAATTGGGAAGAAATTCACATTGATCACAGACAACCAGGCACTGCTATTGCTTTTTGGCAATCCGCGCACAAAAATGCCACTGAGGATAGAGCGATTGGGTATTCGACTGCAGGAGTACGACTAAACCATCATTCATAGGCCAGGTGGTCACCAAAATCTGGCGGACTACCTCTCCCAGCATTCTGCAGGGGCACCAACCACACGCAGAGGCGACATGGAGTACATCGACTACATGGTTGCAAATTCTTTACCTCTTTCTATATCACTCGAAGCCATCGCCGCTGCATCCACTGCTGACGCGTTCATGGCTCTGGCCATCAGCCTGACCAATAAAAAATGGAAGGACTAAAGGCGCGCAATGTTAAACCACCCGGGGGTGTGCAAAGAAGTAGTAGAGAGACTTGCAAGGGTAGACACAGAGCTGGCAATCAAGGACCACTACATCCTACTGAGGGGATGTCATCTAATTATCCCCGCTACACTCAGAGCTGAGGTCATTAAGGCGGCGCATGAAGGTCACTGTGATGCTGACAACATAAAACAACAGTTGAGATGTCATGTGTGGTTCACCTTCTTGGAGTCACTCGTAGATAATTGGGTCAAGAACTGCCTGCCATGTCAGTGTACGGCAAGGGCGGAAGCCCCCATCCCATTACAGCTGACCCACATACCGGACCAGGCATGGGACAGAGTAGCCGCCGATTTCTACGGTCCGATGGAGTCGGGCGAATACCTGCTACTGTTCATTGACGAATACTCTTGATTCCCCAGTGTCAAGAAGGTGACAACAGCTTACCTTCATGTGGTAGTGATCTTTGATGAAGTACTCAGCGGATGGGGCATCCCACGACCCATTAAATCGGACAATGGCCCCTCCATCAACAGCCACGAATTTGGGGTCTTTGCCTAACATATGGGATTCAGACGTCAAAGGATCACCCCGGATGGCCACAAGCAAATGGAATGGCTGAACGCTTTATGGCCTCCATCAAAAAGACAATCCAAAGAGCTTGCATAGAAGCCACCAACCCACACCAGGCGCTGTGCAGATTACTGCTAGACTACGGAACACGCCCCATGAATCCACTAATAATACGCCTACCGAATTGATAATGCGCTACCAAGTCTGCACCCGAATTGTGAGAAACCCTCACGCACCAGAGGGAACTGCTGAAGACACCATAAGGAGGGACACTGAGAGAAAGGAACAAGCAAAAATAGACTCTGATCTGAGGAGAGGAGCAGTGCACAAAGACTTCCTGGTTGGGGATGAGGTCCTCGTCCAACAAACCATGACAAAGAAGACCGACACAAGGTATTTGCAGAAACCACTGAATGTTGTTGCCATACAGGGGACCATGGGGACCGCTCAAAACTCAAAGTGAGAAGACACAAGGAACAGCTTGCAGTTCAAACACCCCATCAAACGAGAAGGATAGGAGCTTCCCCCACCGGAACCAGGCCCAGAACCGAGTGTGTGGCGGAATGACCCATGGAGCCCACATGAACAGGAGAGACTCCTTTTCCAGGAGACACTCGAGGTACCAGAATCATCAGAACTGAGTGTGAGAAGTTCACAGCCCCAGCGCGTGCCCAGAAGACCTGCCCGGTTGGTGGAAGAATGTTAAGCCTGACATTTGTCCGGGGGTGATGTCACTGGTCTCTGCACCTTTAAGGGAGAGACCAGCTCCTGGCGGGAAGCGGGAGAAGGAAGGGGAGGAGCCCTGACGAAAAGGGCAGTCCTTTCCTGTATATCAATAAAGTAAGACATACATGAAGCCCTCTGGTGTCAAGTCCTTATTTACTGTGCTTTAGGCCGCTGGTCTCGGCTCAGTTCCCAGGGCCCATTCGTTCAAAACTTGAATCCTGCTACTGTCCAGCATGGACCGGCCCGCCCCAATCTGCGCCTTTTGCTCCCACCTCTAGTTTTGTGTGTGCATCTGTATGTTATGCAAGTATTCCCTATTCCGGGTTTGAGGTGTGTGCTTCCATTCCTTGCATGCATCAGGTATGCGGGTATTGTCAGTGTTGCTTCTGTTTGTGATCCATGCTTATGCTCATTCCAAATCTAATGTCTGTGTGTATTGGCCGTGGGTGCTGTCTAGGCCTGTTGGAATAGCTCTTATTTGGCTGATCTGATTTTCAATGTTTCCGAGGCATGTATCAGTTCAAGGTAAGGGCTAGATATGTGCTGAAAAGCTTGAAGAACAAACCAGAGAATTTTGAAATATGCATACCAGTGGATTTGATGCCACTGCTCCCAGAATTTGCTGAGGATACTCTGGCATTTGGGGAGACGTTGATACAATTTGAGATCCAGGCATTGACAAGTGTAAACCATTATATAATCCACTCACATTGACCTCATGCCAGGTGTAAATAGGCATTAAAGATATTTCTTTGGTTGATATCTATCTGGAGAAAAATGCACCCTACAGACCTCGGTTTCATTTTACTCTAGTGCACCAATCCCACACACATATTGACTCCCCTTTTAATAACAAATACACAGCAGACTGGGCTTTGGAGGTCGACATATGCCATACCAGTGTCTCTGATCAATTACATAAAACGTAACTTGCTCACTTACCAGAGTAATGAGTGAGACCTGGAGACTTCCACAGGCGTTACTAAGGCATGCATTTGTAAAGAGGGATGTGGGCATTCTGATTTAGGAATATTTCAAACATAATGGTGATGGCAGGATAGCTTTAAGGGGATCGTAAAGGGACATTTAAAAGATCAATCGGCTTGCTTACATGCCATACGGTTAATAGAAAGGGAAAAGCTTGATGAAAGACAACAATGTCCTTATGTTATAAATACCACACTCATATGCCCCATCCCCATTCCTCCATCTTTGTGGGGCGTCCCCCAACATGGGGACGGTACCGGAACCTCTGGCAGCAAAAAAGTGAGCTAACCATTTAAATTTAGAATAGCGTTAAGAGGCACGGCCCGGCGGTCGGAACACCCCTGAGGCCCTGCCCTCCGGCACCTCACCTCAGTAACTTTTTCCGCACGGACGGTGTCGGATCTGGCAGCTAGGTGCAGCAACTTTTTCAAGGTTCCGCATGCTCCCTGTTCTTTTGTTTTTTTAATATCTTCACCTCCCTTAAGTGCCTTGCCTCCCCCGGTGCATGTCGGCTGTAGGAGGCTTCATTAGATGCACATCCTGCAATCGGTCGTTCCCGGCTTCGGACCCCCATGCGCTCTGCCTTGAGTGCCTGGGACCCGACCACCGCTAGGACGCGTACGTGGCTTGCAGCACTCTTGGTCATCTCCCCTTGAAGAATCATCTTTCCCGCTGGAGAGAGATCTTCCATTCTTCACCACCCGGTCATCTAAAGGACTTTGTCACTAGGCCCTTGCATCAGGAGAAGGTAGGTCCTTTGTTCTTCACGGCCCCCCAGCACAGAGACTCCTTCCCGAGGCTTCCCGCTGGTAAGGGTAGCTTGGACTCTAGTACTGGTGGCAAACCGGAGGCTGTTAAGGCTACCGGCTCCCAAGCTGAGGGGCTCAGAGGCTCTTCCAGGCGGTCCACCGAGGGCTGTTCCAGCTCTTGCTCCTCGGCACCAGCGTAGAAGGGGCTTTCAAGTTCTGGTTCCAGGCGGCAGCCGGAGGCACAGTCCTGTACGACTACCGATGGCGGGATAGCGACTGTGGAGAGGGTGGTATTGTTGGGGCCAGTGGCCCTTGAGGCAGAAGGCCTAGTGGCACCAGATGAGGGCTCACTGCCTACCAGAGCCATCTCTGAGGTCGTGTCACAGGGGGACAACCCAACTACTGGCCCTCTGGCAGAGGGCCCAGGGCCTAGCGGAGTCATCCCCAAGGTCAGTGCTTCTTCTGGCTCAGGGAGCAAACATTCCTCGACTATGTCAAACCCAGCATAGAGCTCTAGGCCTTTGCGCCCTCCCGGCGTGGGGTGCAAGGTCCCAAAATGGTTGACAAGCACATGGCAGAGCCGGTGCGGCCGGCCACCGGCAGGCATCTTATATTCCAATCCCAGGACCCTGGCAGGCACTTTGCCTTTAGATTCAGTGGCACAGGGCAGATCCAATTCTCTTGGGTGGCACAGGGTGGCTCCAGTCCCCTTCCTTCGGGAGCGGAGATGGGCTCCAGGGGGGTGGTTTCCTGAGTGGTACATCTATTCCTCCCAGTCATTTGAATACCCCTCTCAGGTTCCTCAGCACTTCGACCAGGACAGAAGGCCCAGCGCGGTAGAGGGACGTGCACCCTCTCGTGACCCTGCAGCCTGCGAGGATCGCTTTTTCAAAGGTTTCCTCCTCCTCATGCGCTCCTCTCAGATGTCAGGGCTCCTCAAGTGCCTCATCAAGGAGGTGGTCCCGCAGGTCATGCCTCTAAGGCCCCTTCCTCTGGGGCCTCCCCCAGTCCCTCTGGTAGTCTCGGTTCTGCAGCCTGTTCCCTCTCCAGTCCAGGATCCGCTGGTGTCCCTGAGCCTTCTGCCTCAAGGGCTACTGCCCTCAACAACGGCACCCCCTCTGCAGTCGCCTGTCAATGCTCAGCCACCTTCGGGACCTGACCAGGGGGGACCCCTCTGACTCGTCGGATGCAGGATCCGGACCGCCCCTCCATCTGACAAAAAGGGGGGGTGACGACATGCAGGATGAGAAGCCTTCTGCTTCGGTGAAGGCGTTTCATGACTGTCTTCAAGGCCTGGTTGATTTTTTAGGGGTCCCTCTGCTGGAGCAGGCCCCCCAAGAGATAGGGGTGTTGGCGGAGGTCCTGGCCCTGCACACCATGAGATGCTTGGGCATCTCCCTTCAGAAAGACGTCCTTGCAGTGGCTAAGAAAGTTTGGGAGAAGCCTCGGGCCAACACCCAAGTGAGCAAGAAATTGCACAGCCGGTTTCAGCTATTGGACGGGGAACCAGTCCTCTTGGCATCCCACCCTCAGCCACTCTCTTCAGTGGTGGCGGTGACATCATTATATTCCAAGCCCTCTTCTTCTGTGGCTGGGGCCGCCTCCAGCTGGACAAGGCCCTCAAGTCTTTCCACAAGAGATGCTACCTCAATGCCGGGCTGCACTTGCGTCAGGCCGACGCCCTTCTAGCCACGGTGAACCAGAAGCTGTGGCGAGAGATTGGGGACTTCCTAGACCTTCCCCTGGAGAGGCAGGGCTCCTTCAAGGCAGGGCTGGCAGAGGCCCACAGGGTTGTGCAGGATCTTATGGAGTCCTCGGTCTCACATATCGACAGAGCCTGCAGAGGCCTCTTCCTGGGTGTCGAGATGAGGCCGACGATGTGTGTGCATGCCACAAGATTTTCCTCAGATGTGCAGGGGAGGATTGTAGACCTTCCGTTCAAAGGGACGGACCTGTTTCACTCGTCCACTGATAATGAGCTAACAAAAAAGAATACCTTGACGCAGACGGTGATGTCCCTGGCCATCTTGACAAAGCCAGGGCAAAAGTCCTTCCCTCAGACCCAGGGTAGGTCCGAGTTTAAACTCAGTTCCTTCAGAGGCTTCAAGGGGTTCAGGGACATTAGCACACAGTGACCACAGGAGGAAGTAACAGAGGACCTCCGAAGGCTTTTTTCACTCCCCCCTCCTCAACTACTACCTCAGATGCCAAAAAGCAATGACTTCTTGATCAGGGAACACAGCTCGCCTGTGGGCGGCTGGCTCCCTTTGTGGACAGCTTGAAGCCTTTTTTCGGGAGTCCTTGGATTCTTTTACTAGTCTCCACGGGCTTCAGTCTTCCTCCTGCTTTTCCTTTACCCCCTTCTCCTTCTTCTGTTGGAAATGCAGGTGGTGGAGCCTGTGCCTCCGTCAGAGAGGGGCTCCAGGTTCTATTCCAGGATTTTTGCGGTAACCAAGAACAGCCAGGCTGGCCTGAGGGTAGTCCTGGACCTGTCGTTCCTCAACTTGTCTTTTCATCTCAAACACTTCAAGATGATCACCCCAGCACACATAGTGGAGTCGCTGTGTTCGGGGGGCTGGATATGTTCCTTAGACCTCAAAGATGCATACCTGCACATCCCCATCTTCCAACCACACCGGAAATTCCTGTGGTTCACGATTGTCCCACCACTTCCAGTACAGGGTGCTGCCATTCAGCCTCAATTCGGCCCCTCGTGTGTTCACGAAACTTATGAGCGCAGTGGCTGGCCTCCTTCGCTTGGAGGGCCACCACTTATACCCCTATCTGCATGACTGGTTGGTGAGGGCCAGCTCACCCGAGGGGGCGGTGTAATCCTGCCAGCGGCTAGCATATGTTCTTCACAGCTGGGGTTGTCCCTCAACCAGCGGAAGTCGCAGCTGATCCCTTCCAGGGACCTGGTGTTCCTTGGAGTTCGATGGGACTCGGCAGTTCAGAGGATGTTTTCAATTCACGGGCATGGTCCAGGGCAGAGGCCCTCCTTTACATCAGTCTGCTGGAGCTCATAGCGGTAGGCCTAGCTATAGGGCTGCTTCACCGGTCAACCGGGGCAAGGCGATTCTGGTCAGGACCAACAACTCAACAACAATATTCCGCTTGAACAAACGGGGCCGAGACCTGCTTTCCCCTCCTGGGAAGCAGTGTCCATCTGGGCGTGGGCCCTGTCAGAGCGGATATGGATTATTACAAACCATGTTTTTACATATTGGTTCAACACTATTTGGGATTATGCACTAGATGTGGATGTTAAGTGGCATAGACATTGTAAGTAATTCCAGTACCAAGATTGATGTATTGGAAGGTGTTTTTAAGCTACTGATAAGGTAACAGACTCGAAGACCAAATATTATTGTAAACACTGTTTTTACAGATTGGTTCAACACTGTTTGGAATTATCTTGAAAAAGATCTCTACAGGTCGAAAACCATGCTGGCAGAAACCCCTGTAATGTGAAATGTGTATTTAATTTATTTAATTGTTCATTTACAACACGCTTAATACCAGTGAGTGGTTTCTAAGTGCGGGATCGGGATTCAAACCTGTATTGCGCCTCGTTGTCTTGCTTCCAAGACAAATGTATTGCTCCTGAGCTATCCTTCCTCCCCTAGCAATAAAATATTTAATTGTGAGATTTTTTGTGATTAGCAATCCTATCTCTTATTGGGCCCGAACTTTGGTCAGGCCTTTCACTTGTTCAGTATCATCAACTGTGGCGTTTGGGCATAGCAACACCTAGGCTTAGACCAGTGCTGCCCTATAGAAGTATTTAATCATCTCGTTACGTAGTACATTTGGTATACAGAGTTGATCATGCTTGCAGTAGCCCAGTTTCCTTTACTATGAAATAAAATCAGACTTGTAAAGGAACATTACAATTAACAGCTATGTTCAGAGTGTGTGCATGACATTTAGGCCCTCATTACAAGTCAGGTAGGAACTGCAAAAAGAGGTAGTATTTCAAATACTGCCTACTTCGACGATCATGGAACTTTTCTTGGGAATGCCACATTGAGTAAATACACAATATTATGAGGAGGTTGAATCCTCCTATTTTATAGTCACCAAAAAAAGTTAAAATAAAAATGTGATCATAGGCCCCTGACATACTATTTTTGTACCCTTAACTTAGGAGAAGAAAAGTATGTTGGGGACCACCAATGGAGATTAACAAGTGAGTATCTCAGTTGTGTCCACATGTTCACCCTTTTGCAATGAAATGCTCAAAAGAGTCCGTATTGATCTCTGTTCATTTTCACACAAAGCAAGATCCACGTCTGTACGCAATTAATTTCCATCCTCAAAACATGTATTTTTTTTTTAAAAGTGTTAACCTGACATTCAGGTTTTGGGAAAGGAAATCCACATGATTTATGGCCAGGAGGGAGTTAAAGCCATAATCCTGCAGAAACCCTGCGATTTCTGCATGCATTTGCCACAAAGCATTGCTTGTTGTTAGGGTAGTTTTCTGGAGGTCGGCAGGGCCGCACCCGGAGTCCGCGGACCTCCAGCTATGGGAAGCCCTAACTCCTTCCGAGTCACAACGAAGTAGGAGGCCCACACAAGGGCAATAGGTTACTGCTGTTTATTGGACAAAACAGACAGGGACAGGTTCATGGAGCATAGGTTCCACAAAGCTTCTCGATACAAGTGGGCCCCTGTTGTAACTGAGTGACGTAGCAATGTGTGTCATCTGCGAAAGCTTATCCCCAAACCTACCGCAACTCCGGGTTGGCTCCCCAAGTGGTAGGGTCAGTATAGGACAGTATATTGGAAAAGGTTATTGGTGGAGAAGGGTCAGGTGGTACGCTTGGGTTGTCCTTATAAATTGCTACTTGGAAATGGTTACATAAAGAGAGTCAGTGATTGGTTAGCCCCCCATGCCCTGATTGGTCCATCCGCGAGCCCCCAAGCCTGGGACCATTGTCGTTCCCAGCTCACGGTGTACCTGGTGTTGGCAACAATGTGTGACTATGTATCAGTGGCAGACAATGGACAGGTCCTGTTACTTGCCATTAGAGCGCTCCTTTCCCATTACTGCCGGGGTCTGAGTTGTTGCGCTTTTGTTGCAAGCTGGGTCCCCGACGTGGGACCCCAGTGCTGCTTTAGTCGTTGAAGCTTGGCATCGTATCAGGTCGTCCTGGTCACGTGTTGAGAGACCGTGTTTGAGGCAGAATTACGGGGATTTGATTTGTGTTTCTGCTTCTGGTAGCTGCAGCAGTGGCAGGTGTAACCTTGGCTGAGGGGGCGCGGAATGTGGATTGCAACGTTGTGACCTTGGTGGCGGTGGCTCCAGTTTAGGGCTGTTTTGTGTGCTCAGCATCTCTTTGGCTTCGTGAGAGCTGATCCGGGTCTACCGACCCTGGTTTTGAGGCCTACCTTTGCTTTGCTAAATGTAGCCGTATAAGGTCCATAAGGCAAGGGGTGCAGGAGTGCGGTGCAGTTCTCTGTGCATTGGTCCATATTGTCTTGTCTTCAGTGTCAGTTGCATGAAGCGTCTGCAAGCATGTACACAAACTCTTCTGGCGTCTTGTGTTTCTGCGGTTGCTGACCTATATGAAAAATAATAACGATGCATGTCTGAGTGTGCATGGTCCCCTAAGTCGTAGCACTGGGCGTGTTCTTCGTGTGGTTTTGGTGTGTGTCTGAACCTGGTGCACGGCGGCAGATGTGTTTCGCTCGGTTGGGGCTATGTCGTCATGTCATCTCTAATGATGGCTTGTGTAGGTGTGTGAGGTTTAGTCAAGCTGGCCCATGTGATCGGTTTCAGCTCCATTGTGGTTCCCTCCTGGTGTTCCGGCTGGGAAGAGGCCAGGATTTGCAAGTGGAGCAGGGTAACGGTGAATGTGGACATCCGGGGCAGTGGACAGATGTGCAAACTCTCCCCGCCGTGGGTGCTTGGGTCGTGACATCAGCGGCCATAGTTTGTACGTTGGTCGGGGGAAGGGACCGTCCCATTTTCCCTCTTCAGTGTGGAAATTCAAGGCAAAACACAGAGGGACTCCCAACGAGTCCCTTATTTCCACTTGCTTTTGTCATTCCCGGAGACGCCTATCCAGTAAAGGTGTTTGCCTCTTCCCCCGTTTAGTTATTACAATGGACATATCTATCATAGCTGTTTCCTTGTTTAATGGAAAATTCAAATGTTTCTTAATCATGTGATAATGCCCAATAAATCCCCCTTGCCAGAATTATATAAGCATTAACCAAATTGGGGGGAAAGAACATTTCTAAACTAAAATCAATATGGGATGGCTTTGCTCTTAAAGGTTTGGGGCCTCATTACCACCCTGGCGGTAGGGGGTTAACGGTGCCGGTAGAGCTGCCGGCGCCGGTAACCCCCTACTGCCTCATTACGAGGTCTGCTCGCGGGACCCGCTAAGGACGTCCTTAGCGGGTCCCGCGAGCAGACAAGGATGCCACCAACGGGCCCGTCAATAACGTGCCCGTTGTTAGCATCCTCCCCATTGAGCCCTATAGGGACTCAAATGGGAATGGGGATGTACCAGGTCTGGGTTTCTTGAATGGGGCAATACCGGGCCCTCCAAGGTTGGAATGGCCCGGTATTTCCCCATTCAGGGAACTCGGACCCGAGTTTGGAGGCAGCCATGCCCTTATTAAGGGCATGGCTGCCTCCAAACGAGGCCCTTGGTCTTCATTTTTGCTTTACTACACCCATGCATTCAAATAGGCCTTCAAGCTCCATCTTTTACAATTCCAAGGGGCAACTTCCCTATTCTGGTGCATTCTCACCTTCCCCCTAAATATGTATTTCTGTCCTTTAGTGTGCACTGACGTGTAAATGCTCCTCACTGTTTCCTTTCCTGTCTGCTCTAGACAACAGTTAGTTCCTCCGTTCACCTATCATCTCCTGGCTCATAGTCAATTGTTAATTTACTTCTATTAAAAGGAATTAGTCATTTCCCCTATTGCAAGGCATCTGCTCGCAGAATTGCCCTAACAGGCTGTGTAAGTGCTTCTCTTCAAGACACCATGTGCTAAAAAAATAAATTCAAAAGTATGATTTGTTCAAGGTTCCGGCTGGGGGTTTACAGTGCAAAATGAACCCTGTAAAGTGAATCATTGGAACACTTGGCTGTAGTTCACTGTTCAGTCGTTTTTTCTAACCTACTGTACTGTCGTGGAGCTTTCAAACATACAAACAATTCTGTCTTTTAATTTTCACGTAGATATTTCATTCAGCCATTCCTCTGAATTTTCGAACACAAATATCTACGGTACAAGTGTCCTTGTGGACGCTGCGTATGAAGCCAATGTCGAGAAGTTTATTTACATCAGTACGGATGAAGTGTATGGTGGCAGCCTTGACGAGGTGAGTTTGAAAAAGGACATTTTTCCTTTTGGAACTAGACATGTTAAAAGCAATGTTACTTTCTTTGTCTAATTGAGTCAATAATGCAATATAAGTTATACAGAGTCTGTTTAAACACTAGAACAGTTTGGTACATCTATGCTTCTTTGTGTCTATTAAGTTAAAGCTTACTTGTATTATGAATATTTGTTCATTTTTGTATCCCCTATTGAGTTTTATGTATTTTGTTATGTTAGATGGGATTTATAAGGGCAGCATTTACTCATAGTTGAGGGGCATCTGTTACAATAACCTAGTTTGTGGGATTTTGAATGAAGGGAAGGTATGCCTACTGGGGCTGCATTGATAATGAAGCGTACAATCATGTACTACCAGGTGTTTTGTCTGAATTTGTGGCAGAGAGCCTGTGTGACGTTATTAATGCAAGATGGCTGCCGTTGGATACTAATTTCATGTTTGAGCTATAACTGCTTTTAGGATGGTTCTATGAAAAAAATTGCTAAATAGGTTTTTTGTTAAACATGATCAAAGGAATAGAAAAGTGCATATAAGGAATTTTTTTACATCTGTTACTGTTTCCGAGATATAGCCTTGTAAATTATTGTAAACCGACTGCATGCTCACTAAATTAGAAAGTTTGAAATAATTTGCAACTTTCTCGTTGAAATGTACTACTATAATAGCTATTTACATTTGAAGAGAGATATTAAGTTTTACAGGTCATCTTCTGAGTCTGAGTTCATTTTCATCATCTACAAAATCATCGTTATCATAGAGCTCTTTGTCGCCACCACAATTACACAGTTCTGTGCACCTTAGTGACTGAGCTCGGCATTTGCAATGCATAGCACACTGTCCTTTGATGCATGCACACAGTACCAGCTGTATGATTGTTTGTGGTGTACATGGAGAGGTATTAGCATAATTGACCTAAAACCATTTAATCAATTTCTTTTTACCTTTTTATTTCGGTCAAATTGAATTAAATATATATATGGGGGTGGGTAAGGATATAGATTAGGTTGTGGGGAAGTGAGGGCGGGGGTTGTGGGAGTCTCCCCCACATTTTAGACCAGAAAAAAGTCAAATAAATTAGATCAAATGTTTTAGGTCAAATAGACCCAAACCCATGGAAGCGTACACATAGTAGGAGAATATTGATTTTCTGCCTTCTCCCCCCAAATTGTGATGGCTCTGGGAGATTCAGGGGGTGTTGATCAGTACGTCGCCATTCCATCACCTGGTAATGAGTTCCTAAGATTTATGGTATTAGAGAGGATCTTGTTGTTGGCAAATTTTCACTTTGCATCTTTCTTTTTTTTGTGAACATCCACTAATGCAGTTGACAAATGTCTGAAATCTTTGTTTCTAGTGAGTAGACTTGACAAATAAATGGCTATATCAATCCTTCATCTACCTTCTTAAATTCTTCCAGACATCCAAGTCTTCCCAAAGCTTCAAGGATTTATTTTTCTGAAGTCTTGAAAACCTTTCAGAAAGATAGTTTTCCTTTCTCCGTAAAGCACCCAGTTACATCTCACCCTGAAAGAGCATGAAGGCCTAGTAATGCCTGCACTTTTGTAGGCCCTTAGCAGAAGCACATACATTTGAGATCTATAAATCTTCTATCAGTTCTAACTCCTGTGGCAAACATGCTGTCAGATGGTAAAAACAGTGACCACCACAGTGAAAGAACAAAAATGTTGGCATCAGGTGAGAAAATGTGGAAGGTAATAGCATGACAGCGTGATACATAACGGGAGAGCAGAATTATGCTTGTGTCTGCCTCCTCATGTGTGCTTTCAATATCTCCAACATCATTTCCATCTGATGACTTGGTTTCATTTCTCCACCTGGCTACCAGGCTTCTTTTTATCCTCTGTGCATGCAGAATTGCTTTATTTGAGAGGTAAGCTGTTAACTCATCCTTAGTTTTAGAATGCAGTAGAAGGGTTCTCATGGAAATGTTTTAAATATTTGTAGAATCCGTGATTGTGTACTTAACAGGTGTTCCTTTTCCTGCTCTTTTCCTTCGCATGGAGTAGATTTTCTAGGTAGGTATTGAATACTAAATGTATATCATCATAATTGAGCAGATCAGGTTCTTTCTCTTTCGTCCTGGTTCTCCCTCCTTCCCAACTGGTTGGGAATGCCTGCATTCGCAGGCGGGCTGGAAAAGCTGGCTGCAAAAGATAGCTGGCACTTTAAGAACGTTTGATGGGGTAGGGCCTACGTCACGCGTGCGTCTCTCTGCGCGCGTGGCCCACACCTTACCCCTACGTCACCAACGTTCCACACCCAGTTCCTGTTTATCCAACTACTGGGCGGGTCGGAATTTTGATGCGCTGCGACTCCTTCCTTTTTGGGGCGTTACTTTTTGCTGTCCATCCCTTTTTTCTAGCAATTGGTTCTTCACTTTTATTTTTTTCAATTCACGGTGCCTCCCTGAATTTTTTGCCGGAAGCATTTCTCAGCAGCCGAATCCCATCATGTCTGCTTTTTGGCTATACATCACCCAGTGAGTAGCTGTGTCTTTTGCTGTGGGATTCACCCGAGGTCTCTGCTGACTCGTCTTCTCTCCATGCCACCGCTGGGACCAGTACCGAAGATGACTGAAGACTTTGTTCGGAACAGGAGGGAGACCGCCATCGATAAGAGGGAGACTGTACCTTAAGAGGGAGGTACGAGTTTCGGCAACGGCCTTCCATACCCAAAGAAAGACTGCCTCCTCAGTTTCCATAGACTTTGCGGGACCGTTCAGGGGTAAACCCTTGGCGTGTTGACCTGAAAGTACCTCTGGGTGGGAAAGCACTAGTACCTGAAAATGGTCTGACAAGATCCACCCGGTACCGGAACAGTTATTTACACCAGACAAAATAACCATACCGGGGAAACCCTCTAAAGCATCAGTAATCCGAACAGGCAAGGGTTCATGCAAAGAGGCCCTCGCCTCTGGGGTTGACTCGGTCCATTCAGATTCCCCTGTACCTGATAAAGCCAAGTCGTCTTCTGCATGTAAAGCATTTGGTACTTCGGTACCAAAAGGCAAAGTTCTTTCCTCTACCACCGCATTTGAGCCCTTGAGCTCCTCGGTACCGATAAAATACCATAGGTCCTCTCACAAGAGGCATAAACACTTTCACTTGAAATCCAGTCTGTTACCGACTGCTCCAAAAAAGCACAAGTGGAAGAAATCTCCTGTGGCATCTGTCTCGGACACGGTACCGGGGAGTCAGAATGATAATTCTACTCTAATTTATGACTTGGAAGACTTTGATCCTTCAAAGTTTTTTTACAGTTCCACCGTAACAATTATTCAGCACTCCTGTGAGAGTTAATTCTCCTTAAATTTTGCCACACTTTTCTCCTCAGTCTGAAGCTAATTTGGGTCAACCTACTCGGGTACCACCACCTTCGGGTCCACAGCTGGTTTTAACCAATGTCCAGGTGCCTAGATCATTGGTTTTCAACATATACAATCCAAAACGGCCACCTAACGCGGCTGACTCCTCTACTTCCCCTTTCAGACTTGAGGAGCCTCAACCTAGCCTTTCTACAATGGCTATGACATCACCAATACAGTGCTGGAAACCATGCTTTCTGAGCCCTTCCTAGAAGTTCTGGCTCAATGCAGTAAAGACAAAATGTCTCCTACTTTACCACAGGGATCAATGCCTACCGATCCTACCCCGGAGCCAACCACAGTGTCAATGGACAGCAAGGACTCTGCTCCTCCGCCCAAGAAACAAAAAGATTCTGACTCTGATTCGGATGATGACACCACTCAGTCACCAGCTAAAATGTTTCATGACATTGTGACAAAAGCCATGCAGGAACTAGAAATCCTCCCTAAGAATAAGCCTGAAACGGCGGGTGTTTTTGGGACTCTGCCATCTCAGCAGTCAAAAGTGCCACTTCCCATTGAATTGTCTGTTCTAGAGCAAGCTCTAGCTCGTTGGGTAAGCCTCATTCTGATCCACATGTCTCCAAAGCTCCAGACAACAAATACAAGGTGCCTAAAGAGGAACCCTTGAATACTCATGGGCAATCTTCCTGCACAATCAGCCGTAGTCTCTGCTGCTCTAGGCACAAAGGGTAAAGGCCCTGCTCCATCTCCAGTTCAGGATAAAAATGACAGAGCATGGGAAATTCAAAGAAAAAAAACAACTCTACCTTACAGCTCAGGCAGGTTAACACTGCTACAGTTTTGGTAGGATTTAATATCCTTAATTGAGAAAATCGTGAGCGTTTTACCGACATGCTCCCTCAGGAGGCCGCAGACGAGTTTTCCTTCTGGATTTCAGAGGGTAGAGAGGCGGCTATCCAGCAGCTTCAAGTGGTTCAAGACCTCACTGACGCAACTGCAAGGGTAGTCACTAGTGCAGTCTGCATGCCTAGACATGCATATTTGTCAGCCTCTTCCCTTCACCAAGATATCCAGGAGAATGTGCTTGATCTTCCATTTGACAGCAAGAGACTGTTTGATCCATCCACAGATGAGGTCCTCCAAAAACGTAAGGCCAGCGCCACGGGCGCTAAAACACTTAGCTCAATTACGGTGAAACAACCCTATCACCAAAACTTTAAATCATTCAAACCACGTCCTCAAGGAAATAGTGGTCCAGCCACTCCCACAAAGTCTTAATACTCTTCTAAAAAGAGAAGATATACACCCAAATCCAAGTCAGGACCTTCACCTTCCTCAAATTCTGCTCAAGAGCAAATGAAGTCTATTTGACTTCCTTCTGGGCTTGTACATACCTTCCAGTCCTACTATCATCAAGGAGCATACATCCCCTGAAGCAGGAAGGCTGTCCAACTTCCTTTCTCTTTGGAAAACCATTACTCAAGAGAAATGGGTCCTGAATATTATTCAACATGGTTACCGCCTTGCCCTTCCGGCTACCCCACCAGCCTCTCCTCCGAAGCTCCAAAAAGTCTCCCTGGAGCTCCTGGAAGAGATCCAAAAACTCCTTTTCTTAGGAGCAATAGAGTTGGTTCCTCAAGAGAAATTAGGTCAGGGATTTTATTCCTGTTACTTTCTGATCCCAAACAAATCAGGCGGGATTCGCCCAATTCTGGACCTTTCAGACGTCAACCTATTTCTGTCAATCGAAACCTTCCACATGGTGACCATTCCTCAGATCCTAGCATCTCTTCATTCAAACGATTGGATGGCTTCTATAGATCTGCAGGATGCTTATTTCACATCCCCATCTGCAAAGATCACAGCGGTTCCTGAGGTTCACCATAGGATGGTCTCATTATGAGTTCACATGTCTTCCATTCGGACTACATTCTGCTCCCAGGGTTTTCACAAAGGTTCTGGGGTCAGTGGCAGACTACCTTCGGTTAACGACGGTACATCTATATGCTTACCTAGACGGCCGGCTTCTCAAAGCCCAGTCTCTGGAGGAATTGCTTCAAAACATGCAACTAACATGCCACACTCTTTTCAACCTGGCGTTTTCCATAAATGTGGCAAAATCCAAGCTCATTCCTTCGCAAAGGATCCAATTCCTAGGAGTAGTTATAGATACTACTCTACACAGAGCCTTTCCATCGCTCGAAAGGGTGGAAGCTTTTCAGCAAACCATTGTAAAGTTCAATAGTCACATATAAGAGCTTCAGCAATACATGACTTGCCATTGGAAGTCTACAGTGATCTTGAACACATGGGATTCCATCGGAAAGAATTACAGTGGTTATCGTCAGAGATTGATAAGTCAAACAGAGACTGTGACAGGGTGTCAAAAAAATCCCGATTTACGCAGCGTGCGGACGATTTCTATAAAGATAAGAGATGGGGGGAATAGATCCAGTCCCCCGGAAAGAAACTGACATAGACCAAACCGGTTGCAGTCGGACAGGTCCCACTACTCCGAGCGAGACCTGAATCTCCGGTACGAACACATGAGAAGTGAGAGACACAAAGTGGACAGCACCGTCGACCGCAAAAAATCTACAAGTTTCCAGCTGAACTTGCCCCGGACCAATTCTTCAGCGGCATCAAAAAGTACCACCTTGTCTGACTCTTTGAAACCAGTCCAAAAAAAAACAACTCGAGACACTCTGGATGAAAAGTCACTGGGGCCCTGTGGAATTGGTTCCAAACAGCCCTAAAGAACAAGTCAGTGAGATAGCAATGACCACCTGTCGACAAACCAGCGTTTGACCAGCAGCAACTGGACGATGACACCTTCAGAAATAAAACCTTAAACATGGGTTCATGGAACACCAGAGGCCACAGTCATCTGACCAAACCGGAATGCCAGGACTTGGGAGCCTATGACATCTTGTGCCTCCAAGAAACCTGACTGATGGAGAAGCCCTTCCTTGACGGTTTCTCCATCATGATTTCTCCAGCTGTGAAAGGACTGCTGGGCTGCCCGTCTTCTGGCTTTCTACTGGCGGTCCGCTCTGGCTCAGGGATCACCGTCACAAAAAAACAGTGTGTTACGGGCTATTGGTGGTTCTTACATCATGGTACCACTTCGAGCCGGTTTCAAACTCATGGATTACCACACACTTAGCAATTCTCAATGTGTATTGGAATCCGCAGAGAACCACGACGACAACATATTGTATATCCGTGGCAGAGGCCATTGATGAAATCTATGCAGAGTTTGAGACTACCCACATAATCATCTGTGGTGATTTGAACGCCAAATGCGCGGGTCATAACACAAACTCTAACAAACATCTCCCTAGGTCTTCAACCGAGGAAAGAGGCCGGGCATGGCTAAAGTTAATGAATTCCCGGAACTTCTATAATGCAGCCTCTCTGCAAGGCACTCAGCTTCTTTTATCCACGTGGGAACGTGACAACTCGGAAGCAACTCTTGATTATATCTTTGTCACCCACGCACTCCTTCCATATATAGCGTAGTTTGTAGTAATAAGAACCAAAGAAAGCGACCACAACCTGCTAACAATGACCTTGTCTACCAGATGTCCACAGAAAGAATCTTACAAACCTAGTATCGAAGCAAATAATCAACAAACACGTCTTTGCCTTACAGCAGCGGACATAGTAGACATAACAGAGAACTATAAAACCCTAATGTCTGAGGACTCCATTCTAAAAGCAGCAGCGGACTGGAGCAAAGAAAGTAACATCAAGCAATGGATACACATACAACAAGATCCTGGTACTGAAAAGAAGAACTCTGAGAAAATTGAGAAGAACTATAACATTAAACACCAAGGAGTCCTGGACCGCTTTTGGCAGAGAGTCCAAGAGATACGCACCCTGGCTTAAACATTATAGGATTACTTTTTACCAGGACGATGCAGAGGAAATGTTGAGGACCTTCAGTAGAAAGAAGTTGCGAGATTTCTGGGCACTTATCAGAAAAATAGATCGCCAGACTGACGAGCAGCTTACAAATTCAGTATCTGAAGCCAGCTGGGTGAGCCACTTTTCGTCCCTGTTCGAACTTCCCTCAATTCGACTTCAACCACAAGACCCTAAAGCAGAATCCACATAGGTCGATTTAGCAGACGCAGACGACATCGAAAGTGTGATACTCAAACTTAAATCCTCGAGAGCCCCCGGGCCTGACGGCCTAACAAACATCGACCTAAAGCAGCACCCGGAAGAGTGGGCAACGTTTATTAGCAAGATATTTTCCCTATGTGGGAATGTAAAGCTAATACCGGACTCCTGGACTTGCGCAGTAATCGTTCCGATCTTTAAAAAGGGCAATAGGTGAGATTGCGCTAACTACCATCCAATCGCCCTCCTGGACATCATCGGAAAGATCTTCGCCTCCTTACTTTTAGTATGTTTGCAGAAATGGGCTAGAGCCGCACCCAGCATGGAGCCGTTTCAAACGGGCTTCCAGAGAAATGCAAGTACGGCGGTCAACATCTTACTTTTGAGTATAATAAAAGGAAACAACATGACGGGTGCCCAACGAGTTTTCCTAGCCTTCGTCGATCTGTCACAGGCTTTAGACAAAGTGGATAGACAAAGATTATGGTCAAAACTCAAAACAAGGAATTGCCCTCTTTCAATTTTGGAGCTGGTGATCGCACTGCACACGAACACTAGCTTACGCCTAAATCAAGGCCTATTGTCCGAAAAAATCTCTTCGGAATGGGGAGTCAAGCAAGGATGTCCTTTGGCACAAGCTCTCTTTATTGCCCCCTAAGGTAGGCAAAAGCGCAGTCTCCCGCATTCTATATGCCGACAATCTGATTTTACTGGACCAATCGCAGATCGGACTTCAGCGCCAGTTAAACAACCTTGCGGAATACATTGAGGAAAACAACCTTAAAATCAACAATCAAAGACTAAAATGCTGATCCTGGAAAAGCATCCCAAAAAACAAAACCAGAAGCTTTACTGGGCGCTGGACAACATCAAAATAGAAATTGTCTCACACTTCAAATACTTGGGAGTGTTGATCGACAGCTCTGTGAAAGAGGCTAACATGCAACAGGCCCTTTGGGATAAAATAAGAAACCTAACATCCCAAAGCAGAGTAATCGATAAAAAGTATGGAAGATTCTCACTACTCCCAGCAATACAATTCTACAAGGCCAAAGTGGTCCTCTCCAGGGGTGGACTGGCCTACAGGGAACTCTGGAGATTTCCCGGTGGGCCTTTGCACCCTGGGCCTCTCTTGTGTGGTATTTCCAAATTTTCTCTTAGGAAAAGCATTGAGCTTGCTGAAAATGTGTCATATGGGGCCACTTTGGACATTATTTCCAGGGACTCTTTTGGTCCCCAGTCATTATTTCCAGGGCCTCTCTTAGTTCCCAGTCCACCCCTGGTCCTCTCTCTGGTATACGGCATGGACGCCACACCAACCATACCAGCAGAATTATGGCCAAAACTGGAAGGTTACCTATGGAAATGTGTCCTTAGTCTACCACAATCCACCTCGATTGCAGCAATTAGGCGAGGACTTGGCCTACTTTCCTTGGCTGCAACAGTTGAGCTGAACACCATGCAGCTGTTCAGAAAAACCTTGATGCCGAAAGCTTACCTATGTATCAGTTGATCGCAGAAGAAGCTCAAAGCGGTCACTGCAACCTGTTAAATGTGTGGGTCGCAACACAAAAAAACAAACTGAAGGACATTGCCTGCACCGAAGACGATCTGATCTCCAATCTGTAAAGAGTGAAGGCAAAAATGGAAAACCAGGACTGGATCATAACAAATGAGAAAGCAGTATCCAATAAACTTCTAAAGCACCTTCCCATGATAGTCAACAAACTGAAAGTGCTGCATCAAATTTCCCAAAAATCCCTGAGGAATACCTTTATGAGAGCACGTCTAAACCTACTGCCGACCCAGGAAATCTTGGCCATCAGGACGATCAGCTCCTTGAACAACTGCAGACTCTGCAAGGGCCCAAACAAACCTGAAACCCTAAGGCACCTACTGATGGGGTGTCCGCAATTGAGACCGGAAAGAGCTGCTTACCTGCTGCCACTTATCGCGGGCTCGACACTCGTCGAAGAAGACACATGGTGGAATCGTCTTATTTCAGGCGAGCAAACAAAATGGTCCTTAGCGACGGCAAAGCTTTTGGAAATTGCCTTGAACAAGACTAAGCTCTGCCAGATTTTGGCACAGCATCCTCCTCCTTCTTCTTGTCTTTCGTGAAACCCCAAATGCTAGGACATGACCCGACGACTTGAATTTGACTTGATTTGATTTGATCTCCTGGTTCTATTGATGTCCCTCTTCTTTCTTTCTTTCCTCTGTCTCCCTCTGCTTCTCGGCTTTTCTGTTTGTCTTCAGAACCTTTTTCTCGGATCTTGTAAAAATCTTATTGATTAAACACAAGTAATAAAACATTAAATTAAAAAAAAATAGTCACCAGATTCTGACAGCTTGGTGGTTTCAGAGGCTCCTGGGGGTAATGGCCTCTTGTATAAACCTAGTTTCCTTTGTAAGGCTTCGTATGAGAACGGCCCAGTGGCATCTGGCTTGCAACTGGAACAAGCTGTTGCATTCACAGGAAATGAAAATCCAAATTCTAAAACAAGTTCAGGACTCACTCCTCTGGTGGAACTCTCCAGAGAGCCTGTTAATCGGGTCTCCCTCTCAGCCTCCTCTGCACCAAATAGTTATAACAAAGGACTTGTCAGCATACGGTTGGGGAGCCTATTGTATAAGCTTAACAGCTCACAGTCTTTGGTCCTCTCAGGAAAAGAAGGACCACATAAATGTCCTGGAACTAAGAGACATATTTCTTCTCTCTCTTCAAGGAAAGGTGTTAGGGAGAATTTTCAGTTTAGTGCTAAATTCTTCCCACCTTAGAGACCACTAGCTCCTTTGCTGAACTTTGGGACTTTGTACTTTTAATTCTATGTGTTTTCTGTGTTCCTTTTGACTTTGGAGTCTGACAAACTCCATAGGCATCATCTTTACATTGACACCCAGCACCTTCAGTGCAGTGGCAAAGAGAAGCCTCTTAGATTTCCCAAAGGTTTAAATACCTTCTCTTGGTCAAACTACTGTTTCCAAGAGCAGTGAAGTGAAATTGACTTTACTTGCATTGTGTAACTTTCTTGACCCAGCACACACTATCTTACCATAGGGTGCTGGAGGGGTTACTTAGTATCCCCTTTGTATAGTTTCTCATGTAACATTTTTATATTACCCTTTCTACAATTAATAGCTGGTGGCAGTGGTTTACTTTTTACTACCATTGTGTGTTTTTACCGCGGGCTGCGTTCGCAGCCACAGTAAGGCACGCATGGGTGCCTATTTCATCAAAATGGCCCTGGTCTTCTTTTTTCGCCATTTCCTGTTGGAAAAGTCCTTCTTGAGATTTACTCTGCATGCCAAACCAGGTTTGGTCCCTTGTTTGTTTTGTCTTTGGCAGGATTTACGAGTGAAGCACGCCTCTGGCTCCAGAATGTCTGGCAGGGGCAGGAAGTGAGGGAGGTGCCCAAACTCCCAGTGCTTAATCCCCTTTGTTACAGGAATGCACCCACAGGTGATTGGCCGGCTGGCTGTCCGGCAAGGACAGCTACCCTGCTGTGTGATTGACAGCTAGGCTGGAATGAATTGGAGAAACCTGCATCAAAGGTGAAAAAAGTAAATAAAAAATAAAAATAAAATACAAGTTGAGGTGTTTTGGCTTGGAAGGCAGAGTCGACCACTGGACGAAGGAATCCGAAGAAGAACTTGAAAGAGACGCCTGCTGAAACTCCTGGACGGTTGGTTTGCCTGGTGAAGCCCTGCTGCTGTGCTGAAACTTTGAATTCGCCTCGACTAGAGAAGCCCTGCAAGGACGACTTCTCCCTTTTGAGTTGGTGGGACCAATCAACTCCAAAGTAAGCCCATCTGGACATCCTCTCGGAGTTGGCTGTACTTCTGCTGCTGCTGTTGGAACCGAAGTTCCATGGATAGGAACACCAGATTGTGTGTGTTACGTTTAAGTCTGACCCGAGCGCCAGGAAGATCCTCCGGACTTCCCTGAAGCTAGACTGACAAAGCCTGAGCCAACCACAACCGAGTGCTATCCGAGAACCGCAGTGTTGCTATTTGCTGTCAGACGTGAGGAGCTGAAACACAGAAGAACCACTGAATCGAAGTTTGCCCATTGCTGCCGCTGACCTTCCTTTTGCGGAGCAGGAGTCCCCAGACGTCCTCCCTCTTGTCCCCACGACTGAGGCTCAGAAACAGGATCTGCAGAGCTGTACAGGAACAGAAGCCAGATTGAACCACTTCTTCTAACCAGTGATGCTGTAAAGTCTAAGAGAACTTACCCCTTGTTGTGTAGCCTTACTTGCTCTTAGTTGAGACCTGTCTTGGTTACCTTGCAGATTTGCTAAAGCTTTGCCCCTCACAAGCCTCCCAGCTTGTGGCCCTTCAAGTGTTCTATTTTCAACAAACATTTCTAAAAACATTGTGCAAGACTTTTTACCTACCTACAAAGAAGATCTTCAGCTCCCCTAGACATTGTTTAATTAACATTGGCTGTCCTGGCTCACTGAGTGACTCCTCTTTACCTCTGACTTTGTGCTTTGGCCTTTCCTCCAGGAAACGGTTAATTTTACTCTGCATTGGAAGGTTTAAGAAGTACTTATCTGTTTGTGAATTATTTGTTAACCTTTGTTTTATTCCTCTCTTTTATCTTTTACACCAAACTCACTATTGCTCTAAAGTGTACCAGTAATAAATCAATGTCTACCGTGTCCTAGATATTTAAGTCACCTGAGGGTTTAGGAAGTGTCTGTGTGCCATCCCCAATGGGTATCATCTGATTTAGTGAAACTAAGAGTGTGCTTTGAAGTGTATTTTAATTGTTACATATATTGCTCCCTTCTGAAGAAGGCTTATACAACTGATTGTGAAATAAATTAATAATTGTTTTATCAAGCAACCTTGAGTATGATTGTTTATTTGAATAACTGCTACTGTGAAACTCTCTGTCACAACATTACTGCTCACATTGACCCCTCTTGAGATAAACCTGGTTGCTCAGCCACACTACCAAACTGTGTAGTTCAGACTTGTACCAAAGGTTGGGTCCTATTGCCAGGAGGCTGAGATTATTGTAGTGCTCCCTTAAGAGAACTACCCCAAATCTGTACCTAACAGATCTCAACGTGGTCTTGTCATCCCTAATGTGAAAACCATTTGAGCCTATGGCCTCATGTGAATTAGAATTTCAAACTTGGAAAACGGCAATCTTAGTAGCCATTACTTCGGCTAGAAGAATTGGAGAGCTCCAAGCTCTCTCCTTAAAGGAACCTTATTTAGTGTTCCGTAAGGATAAAGTAGTCCTCTGTACGGTGCCCTCCTTTCTACCTAAGGTGGTTTCCGAATTTTATTTAAATCAGGAAATATGTTTTCCTGTCTTGCTTCCTAGACCACATGCTTCTGTGGCCAAAGACATTGCATAACCTAGATGTTGTAAGAACTTTAACATTTTATGGAGAAAGGACCAAACCATTTAGAAAAGCAGACCAGCTCTTTGTTACTTACGGTGGTCCTTCTCCTGGCCATAAGGCATCTAATGCTTCCATCGTCAGATGGGTTTTCTCCAGTATCTCCAAGGCTTATGAGATGAAAGGGCTCACAACTCTGCAGAGACTTCGGGGTCATTCCAGTAGAGCCAAAGCAGAATCTGTAGCCTTCACCATCATGTTCCCATTGTAGACATCTGTAAAGCGGCTACCTTGGCTACCTTGCTTGCCTTTTGCAAGCACTATGCTATGGATATATCTTCTAGAAATTATGCAAAATTCAGCCAAGAGATGCTCCGCAACTTGTTTGCCTGAATTCCGTACATACGGTCTCCTCCACCCTTACTTGTCCAAGGCTTTTTAGTCTAGTCCCAACCAGTTGGGAAGGAGGGTGAGCCAGGACGAAAGAGAAATTAAAAATTACCTCCATGGTGATGCAGGTTCTCAGTCCAGGCTCTCCCTCCTTCACAACACCCACCCAGCCATCCCCTACAGTAAATATATACTTAAATTCTACCGCCATCGGTGGAACCACAGGAACTGGGTGTGGAATGTTGGTGACGTAGGGGTAAGGTGTGGGCCCGGCGCGTGGTGGGACACACATGCATGACGTAGGCCCTACCCCATCAAAAGTTCTTAAAGTGCCAGCTATCTTTTGCAGCCAGCTTTTGGGGCCCGCCTGTGGATGCAGGTGTTCCCAACCCGTTGTGAAGGAGGGAGAGTCTGGACTAAGAGAACCTGAATCACCATGAAGGTAATTTTTCATATTTTCTTGTTGAATTCAATTGCAACATCATGGCATGCCTTCGCAAATGACAGTTTCTGCAGTGCTTGCAATTATGCCATTCCATCAAGGACGACTGCTGCATATGTTTGCTCTGGTACAGATAATCTGTACTCGGTAACAAATGAAGAGACCTCTATAAACCTCTTGAACAATTCAATGTTTAATTCAATTTGGTCTTCTTTAAAACTGTTATACATTTGGCAATCTTTTTCTGTCATTCTTGATGTGTCCTTCTGAATATTTTATTCCATCAAAAACTGCCTTTGTTGAGATGTTGATGAGTTCTTTTCCATCATAATTCAAAGGATTAGTCGATGCCATGTTTGCGTTGTAGATCTGTTGAATATCCTCCTTTTGGCATGTTGCTTTGGATGCTGTTAGGTGGTGGTGTTTTGACCATTCGTAATCTGTGATTCCTATAATTTCTTTTGATTCTGTAAACGGCCTTGACCGCTCATAAGAGGCTAAAATGAAACCTGCTAGAGCCTGTTTCTTTTGTGTAATATTAACCACACCACCAAGTA
Source organism: Ambystoma mexicanum (assembly GCF_040938575.1). Lineage (NCBI taxonomy): Eukaryota > Metazoa > Chordata > Amphibia > Caudata > Ambystomatidae > Ambystoma > Ambystoma mexicanum. The sequence continues at coordinate 134,190,974 of NC_090941.1, read as the reverse complement.
CTTTCATTGCCTTGTTTTGATGTTCGAGAGCTTCATCTGAACTTAAAGGACAAAAGGGTACTTTTGTCATGCTTACTACCCAATTGCCTTTCTGAAACACACTCAACAAGTCTGGGTGTTTGCTTTGAAGCCGTCTCATTTCTGCTAAGTACCGTGCTATCATACTTGCGTAGTTTATTAAATTGAGAACAAAACATTACTTAACACAGTGATGCAAGGTGTAAATCCCATTTTGCAGTTTTGACGGATCTGATAAATAAAAGCATTGTGTCCACCGTATGAATGTACTGAAGAGCAACTCTGAAGGTTGATTTTTCTTTAGATTCTTTTGCCTCAAATGCTTCCATTTAGGCCATCACAGTCAAATTTGCCAGAATTGTCACAAAGTAATTCTGGACTGATATTGTTCCTTGGGGAATCATCCACTTGTAAACTTTTAAGTAACTTAAGCTCAGGTTCCATCTCTTCCTTGATTTGATCATGCTCTTTATAGAATTCATCGGGGATGCATTTGAAAAGTGCAAGCCTTAGTGACGTGTGTGCTTCAACTGCTCTCCTTACGCACTTCCCCGATAGAATCTTTGGCGCAACATTCACATCATAAAGTACAGTTAAGGTGGTATGATGAATCTGATGGTATCATCACTCCTTTCCCATCGGTGACCTCCTCCAATGTGACATGGGGATGGCAGCCGCTACCTGATCCTGACCCTGGGGGCGGCTATATGATAGTGGATCACGTGGGGGGGAGAACCTCCAGGAGGGGGTGATGATATCAGTAGCTGAGACATGGTATCCCCCTTTCCCCTTGCAGGATGAACCTCCCATTTGCAACCCTCTAATGGCCTATTGTAATATCTCCCCTTCTCCCTCCATGGAGAGTATTGAATCCCTTTTGTCGTAATCTATCGTCCAACCCTCAAACATGGACTTGCCTTGTAAATTTGCTAAAACCATCTGTCATAACCCCACATACCAATCCTCCCTAACTGACTTGCCAGGAAAACCCATTATTAACATTCATCCATCGTTTTCCTACAAGTTGCCAAAAAGGGACTACTGTTTCCATAAACACCAAGACACTGCGATGAGGAAGAGGAGTGGAGGAATGCAGAGCAAGAGGAGCCATGAGCACAGGCAGTGCTCTAATCACTGGGAACACACACCTGTGCCCCAGACATTTAAATCGGAACCACAAGAAACTCAGACTGCTGGTGGGAGTGGGCTGCTCCTCTCTGTGTGATCGATGGGCTGGAAGACGGTTGGTAGAGCCAGCTGGGTCAGAAGCGGAAGGGTGCACAGATAAGCTAACACGCGGCGGGAACGACAGAAGTCAGCGCAGGACTCATGAGCATTCGCCGGTGTCGGAAAGCAGCAGTTCCCCTACTGGAGACCTGTGCGAGGCAGACCAGCCCATCTGGTGCCACGGGAATCGGGGACGTGGAAAGCGAATGGCTGCGAGGAACAAAGCACCCGAAGACTGTAAGACCGGCAGACTGCGAGAGGAATAAGGTACGCTGTGAAGAGCCGGTGAGTCCACACTGGGACAGAGGGAGCACTGGGGCGTATTGGCGGCCATGCCAAATTCGAATAATTCAACATAACAGATCTGAGAGAGAAAGTGAGCCACTTACAAAATCAGAGAAAGTAAAAGTACATCTTCTAAAGTAGGGAGACTTTGAAGTTTACAAGTATGTGCCACGTATGCATGTAAGAAATGCTAACTACAGGTATGTGCTGCATGTACATATAAGAAATGCTAAACTGGAGATATACGATGGACAGAGTGTATTAGCCAATAAGGAAAACGTGTTGAACTATCAAGATTGGAAGTGTGAGCAAAAGCCAACAAGTAGAAAGCGCCGGTAAGGGAAGTATAACAAGCAATTGCAACAGTGTAATTCCAGTGTGCCTGCTAGGAGAATATAACAGGCAGGTACAAATGTACAAAGAAAGACAGCCATGGTAGGGAAACATGCCAGGAAAGGACAGATTGAGGAGCATATAAGAACAACCAAAACGGTAGTGCTGGTCCCAGAGACTAAGGAGCAAAAACCTGGCAGGAAAGTATAGCAGGTATCCTGACAAGACAAAGGGGCGAAACTATTTTTGCGTAGGACTTTGTCGATCAAGAGGAAACACAACTGTTAAGAAAACGTGAAGAAGGCATTATTGGTCCAGGGGACTAAGGAGCAAAAACTCAAAAAGGAGAGTACGTCAGCCATCCTGACAAAACAAACACCAAACAAATTTGTGTAGGATTTTGTTATTGAATTGATAAAAAGATAAACCCAAAGAAAACCTGGCGGGGGAGTATACCAGGAATCTCAAATACAATAAAGATAAAAAGCAAAAATCTGTTTAACTATTTTGGGGTAAATTAAAGAAAACGAAAGAAGAGTCCTGAGAAGGAAATATCAGGGCTACCCAAAGACCACAGAATTCAGAGGAGAAGGGAACAAGAGCCTTGGGAATGACAAGGAACCTACCTCTGTGGCAGAGGTTTAAAGCCTTTTTGTATGGAAGCTTAAATGTAAGAAAGCATGAAGTTTGAAGCTGACACCAATATCCAAAAAGGGAGAGAGGAACGAAAAGAAGAGAATCACCCTCCAGAATAAAGATACTTAAGGAGCTTCTGTATTGGAATAGCTGTGTTATAGATCAAGAGGAACCCGAAAATTGCAATTTTTCTTGAATTGAAAGGAGAGTGAAGCTGAATCCAGGGGAAGGGAAGCACGCTCTAGAGTAATGAGCCATATCCTTGAGAGGCTTTTGTTGGAGTTACCTATTTCTTTACCCGTTTGAACATTTCTAGAACACTGTAGGCCAAAGACAGTACCCTTTTCACCTTAGAGCTCATTTCTTTAGAATGTCAGGGTGAGAATAGTACTTTGGACACAGGGCAGTTTTGTTTTGGATATTCTGACACTGACAGATCCTTAATTTTGAGTTTAGGTAGGGAAAACACTTCTAGTGGAGGAACAGTGAGGCATTTTCCCAACCCCCTTTTATCCATCTATATGAATAAAAGTGAAAATGTGTTTGTGGTGGGATTTGTGGGAAGCGTTGTTCCTTATACAATTCCTCACCGTTTCACCAATCTGCACCAAAGTTTGCATAGTTACCTGTTAGGACCCTATGGACATTACTGGCTACATGACATTTAGACTCCCCACCCTGTTCTCTGGATTTCAGCAAAATTCAAAATGTTTGTGGCTTGGAGAAGCATTGATCCTTATACAATTCCACAGCGTTTCACCAATCTGCACAGTTACCTGTTAGGACCCTGTGGACATTACTGGCTGCATGACATTTGGGCACCCCACCCCTTTCCCTGGATTTCAGCACCTGCACACATCAGACGGTTGCCTGAAATCGGCAAAAACATCAATATGTTCATAGAAGGACCGGTCCCGACACATGAAACAAAACTCAAGGTCCAGGCTCTGCAATCAGATTCAGGATATGCTTCCGGGCACAGTTACTGAGTACAACTAAATCGATAACGTGGTGGATGCTGACAAATCCGTGAACTAGCCAACAGTATTCTTCAAGTCGCTTGACCCCCCAGGAATGCCACTGCATCACCTTTGACTGAAAGCTGGGTCACCTATCATGCTGCTTCGCAATCTCGACCCACCTAGGCTGTGCAATGGCACAAGGCTGTGTGTTAAATTGCTACCAAACGTAATTGAAGTGACAGTGTGCACAGAGGGAAATAAAATGTTTATAAACAAGCCTTACAATTAACATGTACTTTAGTAATATTGAACTTTAAGTCCATAGCTGTTGGCATCGATGGCATCATGTCACCCATCATGCTGCTTAGAAATCTCCATATTGTTCTCATGTACAGTTATACGTTTCAGAATGACTTATTAAGAAGAACAATACATTGTGCTGTGTAGTCCTTATGAGAACACATTTTTAAAATTAGAAATAAGTGAAAAATGTAGCTTGTTTTCTTTGCACCTTTCTCATGGGGCCTTTCTGAAAAGCGCAAACCTCTCCCTTAAGGTATTTCTAACAAATAGTACCTATAAGACAATGAAATCCCAGGCCACGTGGGTATATCAGCTAATTTATCAATAAAAGTCTTTAGCCAAAACCACATCTAACTTGAGTTTCATTCCTGAACCTTCACAGTGGCCTTAATGCCTGTACCATCCAAGAAAGAACCAATAGCTCAAAGCATTGCCATTATTATATGAAGCTCACCTGGTCTAAGCATCCATTTCTTTGACAAATCTTATTTAGCCATAGCTAATTTTAAAACAGGCTTGTAAAGACCAAGATCCAATGTTACAACTGTTTTTGACTTTCGTGGGTGACAACAGATGTTATTTTCTCCAACTTCTTCATGAATGTGAGCTGTGTTTGTGTGCGGTCTCACATTCAACAGTCTTTGTTTCTTCCGTGAGATTACAATGTGTATCCAGCAACTCTTAAACAAAACATTCTTGAAAATCATTCAATGCCAACACTTCCTCCATCATTCAAGTAGTTCCAGAGGTCTGTTGGAATCTAAAATAACTGTATTCCTCCCTTTATAATCAGTGATTTGACTGCTTCCAAGATTCTGTCGTCTACATCCTTTGGGAATGTTGCAAGACATGACCTCAGACAGGGACTGAGGAATCTTCTGCAGTGATCGAGGTGATGATGGTCCTGATATTTCAATTGGGCTAAGAACATCTGGCTCCTCCTTCTCCTGATAGGAGACCATAACTGTACCATGCAAAGTTCCTTTACCATACAGAGTATCCTCAAGGAAGTCAATGTTGTCAGCAGTACAATAGCCAAATCTTCCTCTGAACTACTCTGAGGGAATGCAAGATCCTCCACACTCAGCCAAGCGTTTCATTACCCCCATGGCTATCTGGGTCTCAAACCAAAGGACTCTGGTGTAATCTATAGAAGCTCCAATGCTATGCAGAAATTGAATGATGAATTTGCTGCGGGTAGCTGTGTGCATTGTGAGCCCAACTGCCACTTGCAAGAGCATTTCGCTGGTATGCCATGTGGTAGGAAGCTTGTCGTTGTTATAGTATTTCGGAACTGTGCGAAAGGACCGAAAAAAAAGGTCATACTTTACCAAAAGTCTGAAAATGCATACCACCAAAGGTTCGAACCTTTGGTGGCATGCATTCTAGGTAGGTAAAAAAATAAATAAAAGACTGCGGGGGTTGCGGGTGTCCCCCGCAACACCCCGCTCACCATACTATACAGTATAGTGAGCGGGGTTTGCAGGGGAAACCCCTGCAGCTGCCCGTTAAAAAAAAAGAAAAAGAAAAGGACCCTGAGGCGCCAGTTCCCGATCACGGAAGTGAAAGGGAACTGGCGCCGCAGGGACACAGTGTGAAGAAAACGTAAGTAGGGTTTGGTTATGCTGAGGATGTGGGTGGGGGTGTGTTGAGGGTGTGGGTGGGGGTGTGTCGTGGGTGCGTTGTGGGTGGGAGTCGGGGGGGGGGGGGTATGTTTTGGTTTGCAGCGTATGTTCGCATGGGAATTGTACGAACCTTTTGAGGTGCATACATTTCTCATGCAAACCTTTCCGTCACAGACTTTTCCGTGACGGAAAAATCACGCAGATCCAGTATTTCATATATAAACCTCTGTTGCAATTTGAGCCATGTTCGTTACTGTGGTATCCTCCTTTTCTGAATTACTTATAATATCCATTTGTCCTTGACAGCACCTCTTGTGAACAATATCTACCACATGAACTTTTTTTTCGAAATTTCTAGTGAATTTCCATTTTTCACAAGTTAGTACGGCTCTCCATAAAATTGTAGCTGCTTCAAGAAGGGTTCTCCTTTTTTTGCTCAATATTCTCAAATTCGTCTGCATGATATAGTACAACATCTGTTATTACTTTCAGTGAGACTTGTGGTTCATTTACCCTTACTAAAAATAATGCCAATACGATGAAGCTCTTCTCTATGAAACTTTTGATTTGTTTTTATCTGTCCTTATAAACAATTGCTAGCTGAAAATTTCGTATGAAGATTTAAAATTTTCCCCCGTTGTTGTTACCTTTGCCATAGAGCAGAAAATCACTGATTGAAGATACAAATTCAACATTTGTTGCTTTCGTAAAACAGTGAATTTGGCTGCATCATTCCGCTTAGTGTAGGCTTGCATCGTAAGACATTAACTACATGTGTGTTCCAATATAGCTTGTGATATGCAATTGCCAATGCATGAGGGTCTCCAGGATTTGTAAAATCGCAAAGACTAATCTTCAATGTGTCATTGTTAAACAGTCAACTGCTCTCTTCAAACGGATGCCTTCTGAATCAGTTGCTATCAAATATAATTGATTTCTTCTTTTTCCTTCTTTATTGCAAATGAAGTATTTATTTTGGTCGTACATAGGTATTTTTAATCTTGTATTGTAGCTTCATTCTACTTCTTTCCCTTCTTCATGAATGGAGATAGACCGCTTTGGCTCACATAACTGCTCTCTATGCAATCTTTTGCTTCGATCCATATTTGCCTTATGAGTACATTGCTTGTAGCATTCCGAATGCCATGATGCGTTTTCATTTTTCAATTCTTCAGTTGCCTAATCATAGACTTATATTCAAATATTCGTTATTGTTCCACTCAGCTCTCTTCTTAATACACTCTAAAACCTTTTCATAACAATTTGGATTAACCAGAGGAGATTTCTTTCTTTGTTGACATAAAATACACAAGGAAAAGTCTGTTATTGGTTTTCTTTTTTTTTGGCTGATGGTGAAAGTTCTACTTGTAAATGACTTTCGATATCTGGAGGTATAGACATTTTGAAGAAATTGATTTTTCTGAAAGATAGAATAAACTGTCATGATTCAACTGCTCTTAAAGATTTTTCAAATGTTCTTGCCAATTACCAGAATCTGTAACAAAATAGAAGGAAAAATGTGTTAGAAAACATGAAAAGCAAACTGAAACTTCTAAACAATAAGAGATGTTAAATTATTTTAAGGACCTTCTTTATTCAGTTTTTATGGTGAACAAAAAAGGTCCTTAGAACATATTTGATAGGATCACTTTCAAAATAGTTAAAGATCAAGTTATGATTCATAAATTGTAGCGGTGGCCCTCTTGGATTAACTACATGACACAGGCCCTCTGCCACAAATTCACATACACAATTAGATGTTTCATTTGCAATGCATCCACGGTATTCATAACTTCCCTTCATTCAAAATCCCACAGAATTACATATGCCCCTCAACTATCAACCAGTGTCGTCTTGTGTGATTGCTGAATTGCAGTACTGTGGTGGCCAATCACAGTAAGGGCCGGAACATCTTAAGGTATTTTGGGGCCCGGGGCACAGACATGTTTGCCACCCCCTTCCTCGAACCAAAGTAATGAAGGGATCCATAATCTCAGGCCATGCCCTCCCCCCACCTTCCCTTTATCGCAAGCCTAACCCATATCTTGATATGTTGCTTTGCAGCAATTGGAATACCCATGTGTACTCCCTTCCAGCAGGGGCTTAGGAGACCCATAAAATCTGGGGGGGGACAGGGGACACCTTGGGACTTTTCTTTTTTTAATGTATTGTTTTTTAGTCAAAGAACTCGACTTTTCGCAAAATTAAAATAGCAGTATGTATTAAATCACATATATCATCAATGTATAAAACAAGAGAAAACACAGCATAAGTCCACCAATCTCGCTCTAGCAAAGCATCAAGCACATCTCTCGATACAAATACATCAGGTATCCTTGACACAAAACACTTAGAAATATACTAGAGCCTGCATGCATCAATACAGCATCAAAGCAATCTTGCACTGTTTCATGCTGTGAGTACTAACGAAAGCCAACCATGTTCCCTTACATATCCCAGAACATCAACAGATCATGCAAATAGCAGCAGTGCTCCTAATAAATCCAATAACATAGCCTAACTCACACTTCCATGTGTGCTCACTCACCTATGCTTGCACTCACAACTCCACACAGACCATGAGGTGAACACAGTTCTGTTAGCAGTGCTGCACTCATGCACCAGCAACACACTTCTGCTGGCACGCACCATGCCACACATGTTCCATGAAATTGTGTGCATGCAGGTGTTTTTGAAAGTCTAGGGGTGTGCATGCATACTGGGGCCGTTCAGTAGTGGAGTGGCAGTGTTATGTCAGTCCATCCAGGTTGTTTCGTTTGTTGAAAGGCAGGATCAAAATGTATTCAGTTTCAACGGGAGTAAAAAACAGTTTGTGTTGAGAGATTCAACGAGGAAAACCTAGCTCCGAAACAAACATAAATGCTCAAAATGCTTTTAAAATGTCATCATTCAAGATCCAGCCTTTAAACACAAGGCAGGATCAAAATGTATTGAAAGATTTACTGGGGGGAAAACACAGCTCCAAAGCAAGACCTATTGCTCAAAATGCATTCAAAGAGTCATCAGTGAAAAACTAGCCTTTAGACGCATAGGAGGAGAGAGGGACAAACTAGCTCCGAAAAACACATACACTCGACGCTCAAAATGTATTGAAAATGTCATCATTCAAAATCCAGCCTGAAAACCACAAGGGAGTATGCACGTGTGTTGAGTGGATCAACAGATGGTAAATACAAGCTCCAAAACACTCAGAAAAGCTTATAATGCATTGAAGATTCATCAGTGAAAAAGCCTGTAAACGGCAGTATATTTTGATCCTGCCTTGTTTGGGAGAAGAGAGTTGTTAAATAGATCAGGATTCGAAGTAACAAAGCATGGAAACCCAATACAAAATGGGAATACACCAGAATTCGCATTTACCAAAATGCTAGGGAAGGGTGTGCTTTGAAGCTGCTTTTGTTGGTCGTTGATACGTTTCAATACGTTTTGTTCCTCACTAGTAGTTTACAGGGTGTATTTTGAATAATGGATTTTTCAATGCATTTTGAGCACTTATGCGTCTGTTGGAGCTCATTTTTTCATCTCTTGGCCTATCAAGAGGTGGTAATCCTTCCTTCTAGTTCAGAGGCTGGATTTGGACTTTTGAATGCATTTTGAGCATTTCGGCGTGTTTTGTACCAGTTTTTTTTCCTTCCGTTTCAATACATTTTGATCCTTCCTTGTGTGTTTGTAACAACAGGAAGTGTTAGAAATAGATCATGATTCGAATTTCCAAAAAGCACAGAAACTAAATGCATAATGTGGCTGTAGAGTTGTTAGAAACCTTCCAGAATTATTTACCAAAACGCGATGACATGAAGGAAGAAGGCATCGGGAAGAGAGAAGGCAGGTGAGAGGAAGGAAAAGGAAAGGACACAGGATCACTGGTGTCTAAACCAGAGAGCAGGGAAGCGAGTGGTTGCAACACAAGGCAGTCACAGTAGAGTTGTTAGAAACCTTCCAGAATTATTTATCAAAACGCGATGACGTGAAGGAAGAAGGCAACGGGAAGAGAGAAGGCAGGTGAGATGAAGAAGGCAGGTGAGAGGAAGGGAAAGGACACGGGATCACTGGCGTCTAAACCAGAGAGCAGGGAAGAGAGTGGTTCAAGCTGCAGTAGTCGTTAGAAACATTCCAGAATTATTTACCAAAACGTGACGACATGAAGGAAGAAGGCAGCAGGAAGAGAGAAGGCAGGTGAAAGGGAAATGAAAGGACACAGGATCACTGGTGTCTAAACTAGAGAGCAGGGAAGCGAGTGGTTGCGACAAGAGGCAGCCGCAGTAGTCGCTGTTAGAAACCTTCCAGAATTATTTACCAAAACGCGATTGACATGAAGGAAGAAGGCAGCAGGAAGAGAGAAGGCAGGTGAGAGGAAGGGAAAGGACACATGATCACTGGTGTCTAAACCAGAGAGCAGGTAAGCGAGTGGTTGCAACAAGAGGCAGCCGCAGTAGTCGCTGTTAGAAACCTTCCACAATTATTTACCAAAAGGCGATTGACATGCAGGAAGAAGGCAGCAGGAAGAGAGAAGGCAGGTGAGAGGAAGGGAAAGGACACAGGATCACTGGTGTCTAAACCAGAGTGCAGGGAAGCGAGTAGTTGCAACACGAGGTGGTTCAGTGAGCAGGGACAGAAAGGAAGAATACCTGAGAACCGTGGAGATCTCTGTCACCGTCGAGTCAGGCTCACACACGCGTCGCTGCCTGCTGTAGTGGCTTCTGATGAGAAGAGGCTGGCAAGCTGCGCAGCAGTGCACTGCGCACTCCCAGGCAGGGCTGGGCTGACAGTGGCACGTGCTGTATTCCCGGGGGTGGGGGAGGAGGGGAATGCACGAGTAAGAGTTGTCAACAACTCTTGCTCGTGGTCCTGCGTCATTCTCCTCCCCCTCCCCCACTGTTGTTGTGGTCGCCGCGGATTCGTATACAATCCATGGCCAACGCCTGCTGTGTGCAAACTCTAGAGTTTGAAGTTTGCATACATCAGTCAGGGCAGCAGGACACACAAACTGGGGGGGGATAAATTACATTGTATCCCCCCCCACTTAAGATTGTGGGGAGGGGTTTTGACCCTTTACAGAAGCATGTTATGCAAAAGGAGAATGATTCTAGACTAGGCAAGTATTCAAGTACCAAAATATTAATTGATGGGAGCTTTAGAGATCACATCAGTGTTTTCCTGTTGTTTTTTAAAGCTTTAAATACACCCAACACACATGCCTGCCAACTAATTATGGTGTGCAGACATACCTTTAAAATTGTATAAAAAAGCAAACCTTTTTTTGTGTCAAATAAGCGGACCTTAAAATATGCTTGCTTGCCACGGGCCTGTGACAAGTGTTTGGCTTTCTTCTCTCTATGTCCTCTTCCACTCAAATGGCCTACTTAAAAAGAAAGATCAGGTAATGGGCTAACCAATGCCACTATTATGTGAGAAGGTAACACTTTTCAAAGAAGACAGCACAGTACTATAATGTGACATAGATTTGTCCAGGATCACTGTTTCATCCGCTGGTAAAATGAGCCTCAGCACTTTGATTCCACACACTGAAATTTGACTATCTGATCACCTATCCGGGCTAAATCTTTATGCTCTTCATTGGGGCAATTGTCCGTTTTTAAAACCATTGTTTGGAAGAACCAAGCTCTAAGCCAGCACAATACTGTTGGTATGTTACTTTTTATAGCTGACGCTATCTGGTGTAGATATGTTGTTTTGTAGCACAGTAGGTGTTACTATCACAGAAGTATGTATACACGCTCAAGTTTATCAACCTCAGACATAAGAAAAGGCTGAGTCCACCATTCTTGAATTTGGTACTGTAATCTGGCATATGAACACACATCTTTGTAATGAGTGCTTGATACACATAACTACCTTGTGAGCAATTGGGCACTCACATTTACCAATGTGCATTTCTGCATTTCAACTTTCTGTATTTGATGTGATCATTATATTCCTCACAGAAGGGTGAGTGTGCTATAGTGAACGGACAAGCTGTGTGTGCAATAGTGAACAATGAAAGCTTCTAAGGATTAAACTGATCAAAGCAGAATGTACTTAACCACTAGGCAGAAGGTTTACAGTCTCAGGAGCACACCATAAAACATCATGGCATGTGTTATTTATGTTTTATAAAAATGGGCACTGACTTCCTTGAGTCAGTCAACCATGTGAGGGCCCGCGAAGATGAGTACCCAGAGCCCCTCCCGCCCTCCCATAAAGATGTCTATGATCATAGTGTTTATTTTTGGTGGGTCCCAGCATGGCTCAGAAGCCTTTGGGTGTTCTCCAGCACCTTCCATATGGGTTTGTGAAGAGGTGGCTTTGGCAAGGGGGGCAGATCTAATGGCCATTTCATTGCTTTTCAGTCCGAGTTCAATATGGTGATATGTGCATGTCTGTGGCTAGAGTATTCCTGTAAGTAGTCTGTATATATGGTGCTGGAGCAAATTTGTTGAACAATAAGTGGCATAAAGTCACATTTATCAATCCATTTGGAGACTCTTGGAGGCACAGAATATTGCCCGCTCCACGATGCAACCCTTGGAGGTGGTGCACCAAGGATCTCCCAGGATTCTTAGCCCCTTTCCAAACTCCTATGTAACCATTATTATTATTATGTAAAGTATTACCAGTGGAGGCTAATCAGCGCTGGCTACAGACCTGTGATTTGGACACTTTGAGGGTGTTGAATATCTGACCAGCATTGAGCAGACCACATTATCAAGACAGCCTGGAAAGCATTAGGGAAGCCATGCTTACCACAGGCATTTGGCAGCAATGGACCAGAGGAACCCACAATCCACATCCATAGATGGAAGCAGAAAGGGTCTGTTAACCGGAAGCAAGGGAAGTTGACCTGCAACGCATGCTGTGGCTGCCATGCTCGTCTCAACTGATTTCAATAAGATGTGGACATTTTAGTGCTCAGTCAGCGACGTCGCTGGCAATAAAGTAATTGCTCAGCAGGGAGAGGACAGAGACCCACAACATATGAGAATGATGGTGGCGGAAGCTGAAACAAAAGGTGAAGAGGTGGGACAAGCGAACCAGAACCAGTCCTGAGATCTGCAGTTAATTGAAAAATGGCCAAGGCAATCTGGATCATTATTGTGTTGCTCAAGACCGGTTAAGCAGTATAAAAGGAGTTCAAGGATACCTGAATTTTAGTGAATTGCGACAGCAATTCAGAAAGGCAATGCAGTAATAGATGGAGCAAAGGAGAAAAGAAGGATCTGCAGCTTACTGAGAGGTATAACTTAATGCTTAACGCAAGTCAGACAGTAAAGAGAGAAATCTGCTAAAAACATGATGCGCATTATGGTCAGGATCCTGGCCAAGGCCAGAAATTGGCAAGGAAAGAAGAGCTGTTGCTAGCCTTCTGTAGGGACCACTATAACCCAAATCTGGCAGGAACCATTGACCGTCATAATAAAGGAGAAGTGTTAGTGTTGCGGAAAATAACCATGGACTCATCCAATGGATTGGTGAACGACCTTTAATGGCAATCAGCAAAGCAGCATACAGAGGACAAAAAACAATCCAACGACGGAAAATAACCATGGACTCGTCCAATGTATTGGTGAACGACCTTTAATGGCAATCAGCAAATCGGCATACACCGGACAAAAAACAATCCAACGACAAACGAGACTCGGGGTTAACAACCCCCATTTCCTCCACTCACTGGGATTTATAGCCCAGGCTACCCATGCCTTTCAATGCAGAGGGAGGTGTCAGACATAGTAAGACATGGGGAAAAAAACATGTATCGGGTGCAAGGACAGTGTCTCGACATACAAGTCTTAGGCAAAGGCTGCGTTCTCATGCTCAGGAAGACATGATCAGAATGGAAGACAAACAGTGATACATATTGGGTGTAGCTGTGAAAGCTATTTCTGCAGTTCACACACTGCTCGGGCCAGCAAGCCCGCTTACTATATGACCACTTCATCTGCTAAAGCCACGTTGCCTAGGAAAGCAGCAGTCTAAAACACGCGTCTATATGTCAAAAGGGAAACGCGTCCAAGGCGAGAACTGTTGAAGTGAGCTCTGCTTGGTAATAGGCAGTACATCTTTCGAGGTTGGATATGGGTATCTGAACATAGAGCTCACACAGCAATGGCAATGAGGCATGTGTTAAACATGGCAGTTAGCATCTGCTGAGACTTACTAGAACAATGCACAGTGTCGAAAGGTTATTCAAATTTTCAAATTCTTCGTTTCCCCCCACAATTCCCTCCTATGAGACCTTTATTCCTGCTCATCCACTACATCTCTGGGGGAAGAAATATCAAATTCTGTCAGATTGTAACACTTTACTACTTCAGTAGTATGACAGTAAAAAACACATGAGTGGTATGGAGAACTTCTGAGCAATGGGCACATGCATGATAAAGACATTTGCAATATGTCACTAGACAGGAAAAGTTCAGGATTAGTACCAAAACAATGAGTATGATTTGGTCAATGGATGCCCCGAGAGGTCCTAGCATGCTCCATACCCAGGATCCAAAGTACCATGTGGACTCAGGGCTGATGCGCAACTGACATACAGTGCTATGGAGGTGAAAGACAATTTCAGAGATTTTACTGGCCTAACTAGGTACAAAGGTACAGCATTTACTCTTCAAAATTGTGCAAACCCCTCCCTGTGAGCCTAAGAGGATGTCCAGGGCCATACGGTCCTGGAGGACCATGGTCCGGATGGTTATCTGTTCCCGGGACAGTAGGGTCAGGGAGGATGCCGTGTTTGTTAGGTAAGATTTTGTAAAGTCCAACTGGTGTGGGATTTCCCAAGACTTATCTCTTGGTAGTAGGGACCCAACTCTTAATATAGGCCTCTGCTACAGAAGTCGGTAGAGTGGCTGAACAGCTAGGCTTATCTTAGAAGAGGTAATGTGAGCTGTAGAGTGGCACAATGAAATCGGTAAACGCAAGGCTCCAAGTAAATACTTAAACACTTAGTTATATTAAATTATTTATTTCTATATACACAAGGCAAACTAATCACACTAAAAAGCAGCAACTGCTAATAACATTTAATTTCAGAAACAATAATGCAGGTGAGTAATTTCCTTCTATGCTATACAGTTCCAGCACACAGACTGACATCAATAAAGGTCAGTAATAGCATATATATATATATATATACATCACCTTTACACATTGAGTTTGGCAGCGAACGTTTCAGAGTTAGATAGAACACACTTTAGCAACGGTTTCAATACGTAGTTTATCCCAGAGGGATGTAGGCAGTCTTTAAAACCCAGCAATAATAGTGTCAACAATTAAAACCTGTAAGGGAACACACACTGCCAAAGCCAGTAGGGTTCAGAAGGAGAGCTTTTAGGAAACCAGGACAGCCAAAGTCAATGGGACAGTTCCAGTTTTGATGCAGTTTTTCTTAGAAAATTGTAATCAAACACAGAGTTTTTTGAAAAATCACAGGAGTTCGAGAGGAGCCTACCTGATGGAGTACAAGCTGGAAGGCGGCCTGCAAAGGTGTGTTGAGGTCAACTCTAGATGAGAGAAAAACGTACTTCCCAAGCCAGGAAGCACTACACATGGCAAAAGGTAGTTATACCGCAAGCCCCACAGTACCTTAGAATTGAAGATGTTCCAGCTGGATTCCTTCCTTATACAGTGATGCAGACTATTGTTCATGCTCCTTGGTCATGGTGACAAAAGGGGGGGGGTGTCTTGGGGGCTCATGTGGCAGCACTCTGGAGAAGGACTTGGCAGCAATGGATTCCACTTGATTCAGTGGCTCTTTGTGGTTTTAGCACCTTTTTCACAGCGCCAAGAAGCAACAAATACCTCTGGTTGGATTTTCCTCGTACCAGAATGATGACGGGGACTCTGGATAAAGAATAGCTGCTTCTGGCTGAAGGTCCACAACGATGCCCACAAAGTTTTGGCCGGATTCGTTCTTCGGAAGACGATGCGCTCGATGATGGTCAAAGGTCCCTGGGCATTGGGATTCTGCAGCGTAGAAAAGTCACAGCAAGTCAGGGGATGAGCCAAAAGGAAGCTGGCCTCGAGGCTAGTTGGTGCCACCAGCCTAAGGGAGGAAGTCGTCCTGCACAGATCTTCCCTGTCAAAACGAAAATGGGGACAGCTCAGCTGCAAGGCTTCACCAGTGCTTCTGCATTCCTGGAAAGTGCTGCTGGAGTCTCTGCTTGTCTTCTTCATCGGAGATCTTGTTCCAGTGCTCGCCTTTTATGCAAACCCCATTCATTCACAGCACTAGGCATGTCAATCTCCTGGGTGCTGGCCGTCCTCCAGGACAGACAGACAGACAGACAGCCAGCCAGCCGGCTAGTCAGAACTGGTTTCAGTCAGGCACATCTACAGACAAAGGACAGCAAAATTTTGGGACCCTCCCTCACGTCCTGTCTTTCCAGACACACTGGAGCCTGGGCATACTTCAGGGCGGAAGCCCGACAAAGGCAAAACATACAAAGAACTCAACCCTAGTTTAAACAACAGAGTAAAAGCCCAGAAGGAACTGAAAAACAAGAAAGGGTGAATGAAGACAGGTGCCATTGTGGAAAAATTGTCGCCCAAGGGTGCTGTACTGCAGCTGAGAAATCAGCCTGCTAGTAGCCTGCACAAAAGGTAGTAAAAAGAAACCACTGCCACCAGCCATTCAAGTTAGTCAGGGTAACAAAAGATTACATGAGAAGTGGGTTAAGGAGTTACTGTGTAACCCCCTAGCACTCCACATAGGGTGGTGTGTGCTGGACCCACAAAAGAAAAGGTAAGTAAGATAAAACGTAATTTCACTACTCTTGGGAACTGTGGTTCACACAAGAGAATGTTTTTAAACATTAGGAGAAGTCCAAGGGACTGCTCAGTGGCACTGCACAGAGGGTGTTGGTGTTACTATGCAAAAAGCAGATGCTTATGGAGTTTACCAGACTCCATTAAACACTAAGAATTCAAAATCCCAATCAGAGAAAAATACACGAGTGAGTGGCAAAAAAGGGCCACTCACTTAGGAAGTAAAAATCAAAAAGTCCAGAGTTCATCAAAAGTGCTAGGGGTCTCTAAGATTAAAGGGAATTAGCACAGAAACTGAACATTCTCCCTAACAGCATTTGCAATATCTTCAATGAGACGTGACAATCGGGTTATGCGGTCCTGGTTTACCTTCACCCCCAGGGCTGGTATGAGGTAACCCATCCCAGCAATGAACCCTTCCCAGGCTGTGCTTCTTTTCAGCGGGGCAGCACAGGTAAGGTGCGGGTATGCTGAATGGCAGGTAGGACATATCCCATGTAGCAAATCCCTCCACAATTGATGGACAGCCACACGCAAGCTGTATCCCCACATATTGAATAGGACCCAGAATAAGTGGCGTACCTGGATTGGCAGAACCTGAAATCGGTTTTGAATTCAAAGGTAACATTGTTAGTTGCTTGTGATGAATCTGGCGATCGATGTCCTCACTTCTTTACCTGAGGGGGCCTTGCCCTATATGGCCAGAGGATGGCAGCCACTATCTGATCCTAACCCTGGGGGCGGCTATATGAGGGGGAAGACCATCTGAGGGGCGGGGGGGGGGGTTACGCCTTTGGGAGAGTAACAGGGCATTGTTGGAGGAAACCACATACCACCCTTTTCCTTTCAGGGATGTTTCCTCTGTCTCGCTTGCCTTAATGGCATATTGCCACACTCCTACCCAATCTCCGGATAGATCTTCTGTTATTGCTCCCTAAACTCCCATTATTAGTACATGGACAACTGGGACGAGGAAGTGGCAGGAAGTAGTGACAATATGGTCCCATAGTTCTCAATGAAGTTCCTGTAATAATCCGTACGCCCTAAAAAGGCTCTTGAGTAGTTGGACTGATCCCGTCTTGTACAGCTTGTACTTTTCTGGGTAATGGCTTGATTTTCCCTCCTCCTACCTTATGACCAAGGTAAACCACTTTACTCTGACCAACCTGGCACTTACTTGCTTTGATGGTCAGATTGGCCTGTTGAAGGGCCTGCAACACATGCCCCCGGTGGTCAGGATGTTCTTCCCAGGTAGGGCTGAACACTGCTATGCCATCCAACTATTCCATGCATAAGTTCTCTAACACATTCAGAACATTCTCTGGAATTTGGCAAGTGCATTCTTTAAACCAAAGGGCATGACCTTAAACTGGCACAAGCTTTCTGGGGCTGAGAATGCTGTCTTCTCCTTTGACTGGTCAGTCCAATAACCACTTGTCAGGTCAAAAGTGCTGAGGAATTTTGCTGAGCCCAGTTTATCCACCAGTTCAGTTTCTCTATTTCTAGAACCCGCTCACCTGACATGTTAGATACAGGTGGGGTTGAGGTTACAGGATAGGGAGGTGGATCAGTAGTTCCATTTACTTCCATCTCATCATCTACCTCCTTTCCTGGAAGTTGAGGGCTAAAAGTTACACTTTGACCATCATTATCTTCTAGATCAATTCTGGAAGGTAGGGATTACAGGCGTACTTGCGGTTTGGTAATCCAACAAGCTTTTGTACTCAGACATTTATCTTTACACATTTCTTTCAGTTTTCCAACAGAAAGAGATATAAGAGCTTCTGCCTTATCGGTTTCCATACTTGACATAATTTTTGTACTTTATAGTTGTTAGGCGATCCTCTGCACACCAGTCCACTACACACCAGTCCACTACACACCAGAACACTGCTCACATTTCCCCAACATCTCCCTCCACGGTTCAAGGCTCAACTGATTCGGTGAACCCAAAGGACCGAAAACTCTGTACCAGCTATGGTGTACGGGCTCGATTGCAACCCTTTCTGCATTGGCAATTGCCTTGGAGAGCATACAGCAGAAGGGGCGGTGTTACGTCTCCACGTCGATCACGTGATCCAGAGTGGCGTTCCTCACGTGACCTTGGTGGACGTCACATGACCCAGAGACGTCACATGACCCGGAGACGCACAGTATAAAGGTCTGAGAGACAGAACACTCATTGCTTCTCAGCTGTCTTCAGACTCTGTTTGGCGTTACGTATTGCTCCACTGTTACCCTTTGATCACGGAACTCTACCTCGGACTCCTTTGGATACCCCTTTGTACCTTTGCTTGGAACTGTTTACCTGTTGCCGGATTTTGGACTACATCCTGACCTGTCTTTGGATCATCCCTTGGTACCTCACTGAACTCTTACGCCATTTCCCTTCTGGGAATTCAAGTCACGCCTTCTCTCCTACAGGTGGCTGATCCTACATCCACGCTAACCTACGGTTCTACTATTCAGGGACCGCCGCATCATCTGAGTCTCGAACCTCTACTAGGTTTCCTGGGTTTTCCTAACACCCGATAGGTAAGACCTTTTAGATCCTTTGGTTTACTTAATATGTATTGTGATTGCCTGGTACTTAACCTCGTTCCTCTTTGACAGCAGCATCGGTGTTCCAGAGGTTCCGTGGATCTGGGAAGTCATCTCCCACCTGTGGCCTCAAAGGTCGCACAGCGGGTTTATTTTTAGTTCCCCTGTGCGTCACTTGGGGACGGAGGTCTCATCGGTCTACACGACACTCAAGTCAGAACAGACTGAGAAGCCGTATAGTCGTGTTAGACAATGCAGGGATCCACGGAAGAACCCATAGCTGCTTTAGTCCAGGCGATTACAGTATTAAGGACAGACCTGGCCGCCGCTAATACGGTGATCCACCAAAGGTTAGACTCCATACAGAGTGTTCAGCATTCCCTTCCTGCAGACCATGAGTTCGGAGATGCTAGCTCCTCAACCACACCTCCTCCCTTGGTTTATACTACAGTCCCAACTCCAGTGATCCTCCCAACCCCTTCCCCCCTGGCCGCTCCTGAACGTTATCAAGGTGACCCCAAGAAATTCAGGACCTTCATTAATCAGTGCAAGTTACATTTCTTGTGCAGACCTTTGGCCTTTCCTACTTCCACTGCTAAAGCCGCCTTTGCCCTTTCCCACTTAGCCGGGACAGCTGCCGCTTGGGCTAATCCTCTGTTGGAGAATAATAACCCAGTCCTTTATGACTTTGATCTGTTGGTTCTAGAAATGTCTCGAGTATTTGATACCCGACACAAGGCACAGTCTAGGGATTTGGAGTTGTTAGAACTAACTCAGGGTAGAAGGACTTTGATAGAATACAACACCCGGTTCAATGAATTAGTTGCTGAAACATCATGGCCAGAAAGCAAGCGGGCAGTTGTCTTTTATAGAGGGTTGAGTAACATAATGAAAGATGCTTTAGCAGTGATCCCTTCTATGCCCACTCAGTATCAGGAACTAGTTGATCTTGCCCTGCAAGTAGATGCACGGCGATCGGAGCGTAGAGCCGAGTTGGGGGTTTCTTCCCATCCTACACTTGCCAGTACTCCTGCTTCCAGTACGGAAGAACCTATGCAAGTGGGAGGTTTATGTAGCCCTATTACTACATCTGAAAGGGAACGTAGAAGGGTGGTTGATGCATGCTTTTATTGTGGCACCACGGGACATTATGTGAAAGAGTGTCCTCGACTTCCCAAGAAGAGCCAGGTTTTTCGGACAGCTCGACCTTAGATCCGGAGAGCAGGTCGAGTGTTCCGTCTCCATCTCCGGGTACCCCTCTTGCCTTTGCTCGTGTTCAACCCGTTTCTGTAAACGCTACTCTGTGTCCCTCTACAGGCCTTCTTCATGCAGTCACAATCATCATTGATTCAGGTGCTACTGGAAATTACATAGACATTGCTTTAGCCCATTCCCTCAATCTACCTTTAGTGGTGAAATCCCGACCTGAACCAGTTCAAGCCGTAGATGGCTCTGCGTTAGTTTCTGGTCCTGTTAGACACCAAACTGCACCTCTCTTGTTGACCATACAAGATATTCACACAGAGACATTAAGTTTTGACTTAATCACCACACCTCAATTCGGTATCATATTAGGGATACCATGGTTACGTGAACACAATCCGCTGATTAATTGGCAATCAGGCACTGTGCTCTTCGAATCTGAGATCTGTCAGAATTATTGTCTCCCGACCCATCAAACGACTGATACCCCTTCTCGGGCCTTGGGAACCTTAGCTCAACTCACGCTGAGTGTTGATGGATCTGAGCTTGTGAATCCTCATACCGTTGGGGGGTTGGTGTCTGGGATTCCATCTGAGTACAAAGCATTCGAATCAGTTTTTGATTGTGGCTCTTCCGAGGTACTTCCTCCACATAGACCATACGACTGCCCAATCAAATTAATCCCTGATTCCACCATTCCTTCGGGCAGGATTTATTCTTTATCTCCTTCGGAGGAACAAGCATTGAAAGAGTATGTACAGAACGCCCTTCGTTTAGGACATATCCGCCCCTCTACTTCACCAGCTGCAAGCCTTATATTTTTTGTACCTAAGAAAGAGGGGGATTTACGTCCTTGTGTGGATTATCGGCGTCTTAGTGCCATCACAAAAAAAAGATAGATATCCAATTCCGTTAATCACACCCCTTCTGGACCACTTATCACATGCTTCTGTTTTCACCAAGCTTGATCTGCGCGGCGCATACAATTTAGTGCACGTTCGCGAAGGGGATGAGTGGAAAACTGCTTTCTGTACTCGTTACGGCTTGTATGAATACCTAGTCATGCCCTTCGGTCTGTGTAATGCCCCGGCCACATTCCAACGCTTTATGAATGACATATTCAGGGATATTCTGGATGTATACATGGTTGTGTACTTGGACGACATCTTGATCTTTTCCCGTAATCTTGATGACCATGTAAAACATGTCCGAGAAGTACTATCCCGTCTCAGAGAACATTCCTTATTTGCTAAACCTGAGAAATGCCAGTTTCACAAAACGTCTGTTGAGTTTCTGGGATTTCACATTACTCCGGGAGCGTTATCCATGAACGAATCCAAGGTCAAAGCAGTCTTAGAGTGGCCAGTACCTCAAACACTCAAGTCCTTGCAGGCCTTTTTGGGCTTCGCCAACTTTTATAGGCGCTTCATTTCCTCCTTTTCCACAATCGTTGCCCCACTCACGGCCCTGACCAGCCCTCAGGTACCCTATCGTTGGCAAAGGGAACATCAGGAGGCTTTTGAGGCTTTGAAAACCGCTTTCACTACCGCACCGGTGCTCCAGCACCCCAATCCTTAGCTCCCGTTCATAGTTGAGGCGGATGCCTCTTCTTTTGCTCTCGGTGCGGTATTGTCTCAATCATGTCCTACAACAGGCAAATTACACCCAGTGGCATACCATTCCCGTAAGTTCTCCAGTACTGAAACTCACTACACCGTTACGGAGAAGGAACTCCTGGCTGTCATGGACGCCTTTCGTGTTTGGCGCCATCATCTTCTGGGGGCTAAACATCCGATCACTGTATACTCAGATCATCGAAATTTACAGGATCTGGCTTCATTGAAGTGCATTAATAGCAGACAGGTTCGGTGGCATCTCTTCTTTCCTTCATTTGATTTTCATATTATGCATCGTCCTGGAACATCACATGGTAAAGCAGACGCCTTGTCACGTTTCCCGGGTGGGATCGAGTTGCCAACCTTCCCTGACACTGTTCTCGGAAAGAGTCATGTAATTTGTCTCTGTACGCCCTCATTGTCATTATTAGACTCGGTCCGATCCTGGACTAGCATTCATTCCGAACAGTTGCGAGAATGGGACCCCGTGTATTCTGATGGTTTGCCTTTCGTGCATGAACGCCTGTTTCTTCCCACACCTGACACTCGTAATCTGGCCCTTGAGTGGTCTCATGATGCTCCTTTTAATGCCCATCGCGGTCAGGAGCGCACTTTAGATCTTCTCAAGCGCTGGTGTTGGTGGCCCTCTATGAAGCGCGATGTGGAGTGTTATGTCAATTCGTGCGCAGTGTGTGCTCAGGCTAAACATCGGAGAGGCCGACCGGTGGGGTTACTACTTCCGCTTCCGGTACCTCCCAGACCTTGGCATACACTGTCTATGGATTTCGTTACCGATCTCCCCAAGTCACAAGGTTTTGACTCCATCTGGGTAGTGGTGGACACGTTCACAAAAATGGCTCGTTTTGTTCCTTGTAAAGGTATTCCTTCGGCTCCGGTCTTGGCGGACTTGTTTTTTGAACAAGTATTCATGTTATTTGGACTCCCTTCGGTCATTATATCCGATCGGGGATCACAGTTCACCTCTCGTTTTTGGAGGTCGTTGACTAAATTGTTGGGCATTGATACCAGGTATTCTTCGGCCTATCATCCTGAGACTGATGGGCAGACTGAAAGGACGAATCAATCCATGGAGCAGTATCTTCGCTGCCTTATTTTGCAACACCAGACCTCCTGGTTGGCCGCTTTAAGGCTTGCGGAGTTCGCATACAATAACGCGGCTCATTCAGCTACGGGTTATTCGCCTTTCTACGCCCTCTACGGCCAACATCCCAAGGTCTTGCCGGTCCCTGATGCTTCTATTTCTTCGAATCCTGCGGCCACGACATGTCTTGGGGATCTGTCTGCTGTACATGCTAGTACTGTGGTCCATCTCACTGAAGCAAAGGCTTCTATGAAGGCCCGTGTGGATGGCAAACGTCTGGCTGCTCCTCCTTTGGTGGTGGGTTCTAGGGTCTGGTTGTCTTCACGTCATCTTCGCCTAGTGGGTTGCCGGAAATTGCTGCCTCGCTTTGTCGGCCCGTATGTGATCTCTCAGGTTGTGAACCCGGTGGCTTTTCGTCTAGTGCTTCCTAGTTCTTGGCGTATCCATCCTGTATTCCATGTCTCCCTCCTCAAGCCTTGTCCCGATTCTGTCCATCTCCGAGCCCCTGTTGCGCCAGTGTCCCTGGCCTCTCCTGATGTCTTTGAGGTGTCGGCATTTTGGGGTCCCGATGGTTTAGGGGTAGGCTCCAGTATCTAGTGGATTGGAAGGGTTATGGCCCGGAGGAGCGTTCTTGGGTTTCCGCCTTGGATCTAGACGCCCCTCGGTTGGTGGCCCGCTTCCATAAGGATCATCCGTCCTGCCCACGGGGTCGTGGGCCGTTGGGGGGGGGGCTATGTTAGGCGATCCTCTGCACACCAGTCCACTACACACCAGTCCACTACACACCAGAACACTGCTCACATTTCCCCAACATCTCCCTCCACGGTTCGAGGCTCAACTGATTTGGTGAACCCAAAGGACCGAAAACTCTGTACCAGCTATGGTGTACGGGCTCGATTGCAACCCTTTCTGCATTGGCAATTGCCTTGGAGAGCATACAGCAGAAGGGGCGGTGTTACGTCTCCACGTCGATCACGTGATCCAGAGTGGCGTTCCTCACGTGACCTTGGTGGACGTCACATGACCCAGAGACGTCACATGACCCAGAGACGCACAGTATAAAGGTCTGAGAGACAGAACACTCATTGCTTCTCAGCTGTCTTCAGACTCTGTTTGGCGTTACGTATTGCTCCACTGTTACCCTTTGATCACAGAACTCTACCTCGGACTCCTTCGGATACCCCTTTGTACCTTTGCTTGGAACTGTTTACCTGTTGCCGGATTTTGGACTACATCCTGACCTGTCTTTGGATCATCCCTTGGTACCTCACTGAACTCTTACGCCATTTCCCTTCTGGGAATTCAAGTCACGCCTTCTCTCCTACAGGTGGCTGATCCTACATCCACGCTAACCTACGGTTCTACTATTCAGGGACCGCCGCATCATCTGAGTCTCGAACCTCTACTAGGTTTCCTGGGTTTTCCTAACACCCGATAGGTAAGACCTTTTAGATCCTTTGGAATATGTATTGTGATTGCCTGGTACTTAACCTCGTTCCTCTTTGACAGCAGCATCGGTGTTCCAGAGGTTCCGTGGATCTGGGAAGTCATCTCCCACCTGTGGCCTCAAAGGTCGCACAGCGGGTTTCATTTTAGTTCCCCTGTGCGTCACTTGGGGACGGAGGTCTCATCGGTCTACACGACACTCAAGTCAGAACAATAGTATAGTGACCTTGAGGATGGATTATTTGAGTCCAATAAAACCAGGAATCTTTGTAATCCAAGCTACACAAATCCCACCAGCTTTCACACCAGTGCAAGAGGAGTTTTCCTAAAGTCCTACTGGTAGTAAGACTTTAGTAAGCTATCCCAGTGGTTTGTAGATCTCCAACAGTATCAGTCTGTACTAACCCAGGACCTTGGTAGGGTGGCAGAGCAATCTGGCTTATTTTAATAGGAAGATGTGTGCTGTAGGTAAGTACACTGAACCTTAGTTAGACATACACACCAAAGAAACTCTTACACTTATCTAATGTATATAAAATTATATATACACCAGAAAAACTTTAAATACTTTAGACGTTTACACTAGAACACTTCGGAATACTTGAGAATACACTTCAAAGGACACTTTCGTGTTTGTTCGCAGTGTGAGGCAGGCATGGTATCACAAGGAGGACGGAGACACAAAAGATACAAATCACCAGTTTTATTTACTTCAAAGGGGGGGTTGGAATAACTCCTGTCTTGCCCTAACACTAAAGATTGGAGCACACTCTACCATCTAAATAAAAAGAAAAACCATCCTAGTCCGTCATAGGTCCAAAACAATAACCATTGAGCTAGAAAATCTATTGTCTGCCCTCACTCTAATACCATACAAGTGAAATAGGGGGATGTAATGCAAACCGGAAATCAGTAGGAAACAAAAGGATGTCAGAATGGCGTATGAAGATTCTTGCCCACGTTCTATAGCATGTGGGTGGAGCACTTGACGTATGGACATATTCTGCTATGCGAGTTCACCTGGGGTAACTGGCTCGGCCCTCCAGAGCCTGCTTGGCATTCATGTGCTCCATCTTAAAGTTCAGGGTATTGATCTCTTGAGTCTCCCTTTCCCCCATGTCTAGATCAATCCCATGCGTTTTACAACACCAACACAAAAGTTCCAAGCTTTTCAGCATAAACACAAAGGTTCCAAAGAAAAGTGTATATATAAGTCTCTATAAGCACGCTCAACCGGGCCCCAGCCTCTCACTTTCAACTTCTTTTTTGGGTCTCCTCTCTCGGGCTCAAACTGTTTCAAATTACTTTCCCGGTGTTCCTTATGGTACTTGTATGCTTTTCATACAGTTCCAAATATTTCATCAGATTAAACATTTCGCTCAATCTTTTCATGCTCTCAATACTTTATCTACAGTTTCTGTACCCTTCTTCACACCCGACCCCTCAGGTTTTCGTTACCCAAGTCGGGGCCTCGCAGAGATTGCAAAGTCTCTCAATTTCTGTCAGAATCAAACACAGTTTTCATATAACTTCTTCAAATAGAATTCTCATGTAGGCTTCCCTCTGTTGGGCTCGAGTCAGTTTGGTTCGCATAAGATTATCGCAGTTAAGTTCCATTAGGCTTCCCTCATTCGGGCTCAAGCCTAAACACAGTGAACAGAATCTTTCGAATCGGCGTACCTTAGTTTTCCAGCAGACCACTCTGTTACTTTATGCTACAGTTCAATTTCACTTCATTTCAAAAAGAACTTCAAGTCCCATAATGAATTTCATGGGCCTCTTTGTTTCCTGCTTTCTTTCTCAAATTCAATGCTCAGGTTCCCGCTCCAGCCCCACACATGTTCACTGGGATTTCCTCTCTCAGGACATGAGACTCACCGGGTTAGCATGGCTCTGGCGAGTAACTTTTCTGGAGCCTTCTGGGTCGAGGTCAGAGTCTTCCCACCTGCCCCTCAGGTACCCGGGCTTCCCTGCATATGCCCAGGGTAAACAAGTGCTTCTGTGGACAGTCATCAGGATATGATCTTCCCTCTCTGGCTCTTGGAAGGCACAACTCCTCAGCCCTGCTGTAGCCCTTCAACACAGAATCAGCGCCTTGCCCTCAGTTCCCTTCCAGACGCTCTGGGGTTCTTTAAGCACTCTCCTCAGCTCTGCAGCTCCTCTGGTCCACACTGCATCCCCAGCTTGCTCAAAGTGTGTCTCAGTGCTCCACCTTTTATACTGACACAGAGTGTTAATTGGAGTCAAGTGTGGGTGGTTGAAAAGGGAGGCCTGACTCTGCCTGCCCTCGTTAATGGGACAAGATGGAGACCACCCATAGGAATCCATGGTACATTGTTTGCTATGGGCAATCTTCATAGCTCTGTTCCTCTTCTTTGTCCCATTGGTTTTGCCAGAAGGCAATGGGGAGGAAGTATGGGAGTTGTAGTTTTCCCTAATGAAGGAGGGAAACTTCTGAAAATGTTTGTCAGGGTGAAGGGGGCAGATGTGTGGTTGTAGGTGAATGGGTTTTAGATAATGTCCCATAGTGACTGTGGGGGTGTCGGATAGGGATCTATTTCTTCTCCTGCACCTCCCTTTAATGTTAGTGCCTGTTAGAATTGGGGAGGGGGCAACGGGACAGGATTCATTTGAACTTGTAAAGGTGGAGGAAGTGTCGGGTAGGGGTTTATCAGAAACGGGGGGAATACTGCGTCTCTCCTGAGGGCATTCCACCAACTGTCCGCAAAGACCCCCTGCTCAGGTGATCCTCCCACACTGTTCCACCCTCAGGGTCTGATTCCAAAGGCGATAGCCGTGCCCTGGCCACCTGAACAAAAAATCCCCACGGTCAATAAGTGAGAAAGCCCTCCGGTTTCTTACAGCGGTTACATTTGTAGCAATGTTAAAAAGGGAAAAAACAATGTTATCATATTATCAGTTATTACGCACACCTGCGGTTTGTAACAGTTTATACAGTAATACATTTACTCTGCAAACATATATAGTAAAGTTACTTTAAGGGAGGAAATTGTTAGTTTGTGTAACATAAGCTTGGTTCAAGCTTCTAGTGAGGGTTTCTTTGCACAGCATGTCTTTTAAGTCCAAAAATGCAACCCTAGTTACAGGCAGTTCAGAGAGGACTCAGTCTTGACAAGCAACAGAATACGAAGAGCTCCAGAGGATTTCTTCCAGTCTCTAGTGTTATAGAAGCAGCAAGTTAACAACTAACAAGGTAAACCTGGAAAGGGGCGGAGGTAAGAGGGGGTGACACTGGACACCTGTGGGTGCACTCCAACGCTCTGGAGCGACTTGATAAGCAATACGTTTTTCCCCACAGTATCTTAGGATTGAAGAAAATGTTCATGCTGGATGCTCCGCCATGTTGCAGCTCTGGACTCGACCTCTAGATTCCTTGGTCTGATGACTGAAGGCAGGACAATGGATGGGATCTCTCAGCATCAGTCTCGAGGGAGGACTTCTTGGTTCACTCTGTGATTTTGGTGCCTTTTCTGCAGCACCAACAAAGGACGTGGATCGTCCGGTCAATCTTCTGTGCTTCCTGCATTCCCGCACTCTGGTGAGGGGGTCTGGGCAAGTTGGATTGGAAGTCTCTGGAGTATCCTTACATGCTCAGCAAAGAGTTGGACAGTTTCAGCCTTTCCTTGATGAGGCACTTGAAATGGGCAGCAGGTCTCCTGGTATTGGGGTTCCGCAGATGTGGAAACGCATTGGACCTCGGGAGATGGCTCAATTCAAAGTTAGTCTTGGGACTGGTTGTTCCCACCAGCCAAAAAGTAGTAATTCTCTTCGGAGCTCCTCCGTCGCATAGAAAACGGGGTCAGAACAGCCGCGGTCACTTCTGAGTGTTGCAAAGGGTATGTAGGCAACTCTGATTGTCTTCTTCGGTTACTTCAGCTTCCACTGGTCGACTTGCTTTTCACTCCTGAAGCCTCAAACTTTATACAGTTCCAGCACACACTCCTCTGCAATCTCTCTCTGCATTTTACAGAAAGGGGCGTTTGGCTGTCCAATCAGGACAGCCAGACTCAGCTGGTCCTATTCAGGCACTCTGGCAGACAAGGGACAGGGGGGCGGAAGACACCTCCCCCACATCCTGCCTACCCAGACACTCTGGGCCTAGGTGGAGATACTCAAGAGGTCCTGCCTAAGGCAAAACACACACACTGACCTCCCCCTCCATGGATTGCAGATGAAGAGCTAACAAAGGACAACCACGCAAGTAATGGTGAAAAAAGAAGGGAGGCCCCAAGTTGGTACTTGGGTGCCCCTTTTGTGCACTACCGAGGCTATGGACATAGCCTGCGGTATACAAATTACACAATAGTTGGTACAACACGTCCACTACCACAAGCCATAACTAGGCGATTGTCCATGTGACTAAAGTCACAGGAGTAGAGCGAAGGTGGTTACCAGGTATCCCTTTGGCACTCCACTTAAGATGGTATGTGCCAATCTCTCTGACTACTAAGTATATCTCTATCCTTAAGAACTATAGTTACTTGAGGATATAGAAAAATAATCTTAAAGGAGGAACCGAAGTGTCCCCAGCAACACTGCCCATAAAGAGCTGTGTGCTGCAGTAGTAAAAACACAGATGCCTTTAAGAGCTATGGAGCAGACATACTCCATATTACAGGTGACTACAAAGAAATAGAGTTCCAAAATGCAGAGCCCACAAGAATGAATGAGTGGAAAAATGCTCCACTCATTCAGGATTTAAAGAAAAAGGTCCAGAAGTCCAGCAACAAGTGCTGGGGTATCACTAGGAGAGGAGATGAAGCATAACAATGATAAAATCTCCCTAACACAGGTTATTAAACCCCAAACCCTAAATAAAGAGTAATGTGTGTAATAAAGTCCTGACAGGGAACTATACGAGGTGAAGGTAAATATATGTGGGATAAAGTCCTGGCAGGAAGGTGTACCAGGTGAAGCGAAGTGTTTGTGTAAAAAGTCTTGGAAGGGGAGTACAACAGGTGAAGACAAATATAAAGATAACAATTGTAAAGAACTTCAAGGAACGGCATGCCCTTGAAATCATGAACTGTTGAGAACAAGCCCAGAAGAAAGGAGAGTCCTTGAGAAGAGACATTCTCTTAGGATTCGCTAATATTAAAGAGGAAGAGAAAACCTGGTGAAGGGAATGGATGACCCAAGAAAAGTGAGTACCCCAGGAAGAGAAAGTAATCAACTTGGAACTTGATTATTCTTTTTGAACTGGTGAGACTAATACAAGGAATCAGGGGAAGGAAGCTGTTCGCCGCAATTGTAGACAGCGTTTATTGGAACTCGTTTTGATCAAGTGGAGAGAGAGTAATCCTCTTGGAACTTAATTATTCCTTTTGAATTGGCAAGACTGATAGGGGGGAAACTAATCCTCTTAGAACTTGATTGTTATGTTTGAATTTGTAAGAATGACAAAAGGAAGGTGGGAAGGGAAGCTGTTCCCTGGAACTGTGAACATTGGACATTGTTACCCTTTTTGTTGGCTTTGCACTTTTGTGTTGAACCTGAACATTTGAGCACTTGTGAATAACAAGAGACAGCATCCTTTGCACTGTGGAGTTTATTCAGAGTGTGAGGGCCAGAAGAGGATTGCGGACACAAGACATACTTTTGTTTGGACAGACCCATTAAATGGTTTTGGTTGAGGTAGGGAAATTCCTCTTAGAATGGAGATAGTGAGCTATTTTCCACCCCCTCCTTTCTTTGAAATAAATGTTTGTAACCACAAACATGTCTCCTCGGTGTCTGCGTCTCATTCCTGGCTCCACTCACATATGGTGTGGGTAGGACCCCGTTTTTACAAACTGGTGGACCATTAAACGTGGAAAAGAGCAACCAGAAATTCTCTTTGCCACTAGTATGTTATATACTCAATACACTGAGACTGACCAACCCCACGACCACTTAGGCTACAGGATAGGGGTCACCTTCCATCTATTGACCTCACAGGCCACTGTGGAGGGAAGCATTTATCACATTTTAGTCCCAAAGATGATATGGTACAGGGGAGAGACAAGCCAATAGTCTCTTTAGACTTACAGATAAACCTCTCCACTGACTTGCCATTTATGTTATGTCCAGTAGAGAAAGAGAGTTAAAGATACTACCCCACCTCTCTTGTGGAAGCAAACCTGAGATTTGCTCTTACATTTTTCTTCAACCCCAATTTAAATCAGAAGGGGTGTTGGTGGGAAGTCTAGTGTATAAAACCTTAAGGGAACCTCAATCCCATGAGACCCTTAGGGATGGTAAAGGAGGTTACCCTGAGAGTCCATCTGGTAAGAAAGAAATCTCATAAAATTGTATCTATCCCTTATAAGGGAGGTGAATTCTAAGCAAACTAAAGATGAGTCCTTATGGGAAAAGACCAAACCTCCCAATGCCCTAATATCTTTTAAATGTTTCTCCCCCGAGAAATAGAACCTGGAACCAACGGGAATACCACTCTCCACTCTGAGCACAGTAGAACACCTGAGCAACCGGCATTGGTATCTCACCTAGACCTCCAACACACCCGAGTCCTAATTGGGGCTCCTCTTAGGGGTGATACGAGTCTTCCCAATTTTCCACCCTTTTGGGAATTCTCTTCTCCCTCCGAGACAACTGCAAAGCTTACCAGCATCAAAATATTCTGTTCTCCGCTTTGGACAACAATCCCATTACATCTGGCAAAGAATGGGAAGATAGGTTTTCCCTTGAGGAAGATAAACTATCAGTTATCCACTGCCCCTGACAAACAAGAGACCCTCAAAGTAGGCGGAGAGGATGAAGAGATACCATCCCCTAAACCACCCTCTCCTATAAGAGATGAGCCAGATCACTCATGGGAAGAATGTGGATTCCCTCCAGGGTATTGCCCTTTAGACCAAGAAGAGCAAAAGCCATACATCTAAAGGGACACCAATGGTTCACAGGAATCGGACAAACCCGATAAACCGAAAGGAAGTCGGCCAGGTTTTGATATTATGATAGGGGATGAAAATAGAGGTATACCATATATTATACCCCCATCTCCTAAGAATCCAGAGAAATATCTACCGAAAGGGAGGAAAAATAAGAATATGAGAAGATCCAATACTTTTCTCTCTGCACAGAGGAAACCCTCCTACATAGTCTCTCTCAGTCTAGAGGGGAAGCTCCCCTGGGCCCAACTGGAGAGTGGAAGGAAGGGGCGTGCCATACTGCAGAATTACTTCCCCTGGGGTGGAAAAGAATGAGAGAAGTAAGAGTAGGCTGTATCCATGGCCATGTGGAAAACTATCCACAGACCATCTTGGGAAAATAAGTACATTTGACAGTGGTAGTGTTAGGGAGAAGTTTCAGTTTAGTGCTAAATTCCTCCCATCTCAGAGACCCCCAGCTCTTTGCTGAACTTTGGGACTTTGTACTTTTAATTCAATGTGTTTTCTGTGTTTCTTTTGACTTTGGAGTTTGACAAACTCCATAAGCATCATCTTCACATTGTGACGCACAGCACCTTCAGTGCAGTGCACAGGGAAGTCTCTTAGATTTCCCAAAGGTTTAAATACCTTCTCTTGGTGAAACTACTGTTTCCAAGATCAGTGAAGTGAAATTGACTTTACTTACATTGTGTAACTTTCTAGACCCAGCACACACTATCCTACAATCGGTTGCTGAAGGAGTTACTTAGTATCCCCTTTGTCTGGTTTCTCATTTAACATTTTTATGATGCCCTTTCTACAGTTAATGGCTGGTGGCAGTGGTTTACTTTTTCCTACCATTGTGTTGTTTCCACCACGTGCTGCAATTGGAGCTGCAGTAAAGCACCCATGGGTGCTCATTTTGTCAAAATGGCCACAGTCGTCTTTTTTGCAATTTCTTGTTGGAAAGGTCCTTTTTGAGATTTACACTGTGTGCCAAACCAAGTTTGGTCCCTTTGTTCATTGTGTCTTTGGTGGGATTCAGTAGTGACGCCTGCCTTTGGCTCCTGCGTGTCTGGCAGGGCAGGAAGCGAGGGAGAAGCCCAAAACTCCCTATGCTTAGTCTCCTTGGTTACAGGAATGCACCCAAAGGTGATTGGCTGGAGGGCTGTCCTTGGAGGACAGCCACCCTGCTATGTGATTGCAGCTAAGCTGCTACTGAATGGGAGAAACCTGCATAAAAGGTGAGGCTTTTTGCTTGGAGGGCAAAGTCGACCACTGGACGAAGGAATCCGAAGAAGAACTTGGAAGAGATGCCTGCTGCAACTCCTGGACTGTTGGTTTGCACGGCAAAGCCCTGCTGCAGTGCTTAAGCTCTGAATTCGCCTCGTCTAAAGAAGACCTGCAAAGGACGACTTCTCCCCTTGGGTTGGTGGGACCAATCGACCCAAAGACGAGCTCATCTGGAAATTCTCTCGGAGCTGGCTGTACCTCCATTGCTGCTGCAGGAACCGATCGCCAGGGAAAGGAACACCAGAATCGTTTGAGTGTCTTTAAGTCAGACCCGAGCTCCAGGAAGATCCTCCGGACTCCCATGAAGCAGGACTGACCAACCCTGAGCCACCTCAACAGATTGCTGGACCCCAGATGCGAGGAAAGTTCATAGTGGTATCCGAGAACCGCAATGGTGCTATTTGCGAGAGTCACGAGGAGCTGAAACCGCGAAGTGCTGCTGATGTGAAGTTTGCCCGTTGCTGCTGCTGACCTTCTATTCGTAGTGCAGGAGTCCCCAGACGTCCTCCCTCTTGTCCCCACGACTGAAGCTCAGGAACAACATGATCTGCAGACCTACACAGGAACAGAAGCCAGCTGGAAGCAGTTTTTCGTCTAACCAAAGGTACTGTAAAACTAAGAGGACTTGCCTCTTGTTTTGTAGCTGTGCTAGTTCTCAATTGAGACTTGCCTTGGTTGCATTTGCACAGTGGCTTACAGCTTTGCCCCTCACAAGCCTCCCAGCATGTGGCCCTACAGTGATTTCATTTTAGACAAAAACCTTTGTGCAAGTCTTTTTACCTACTTGCAAGAAGTGCTTCAGCTCACCTAAACTTTTGCTCAACTAACATTGTCTGTCCTGGCCCCCCGAAAGACACTTCATACCTCTGACTTTGTGCTTTGCCTTTTCCCCCACGAAAGGGTTAATTTACTTTGCATTGGGGGGGGGGTTCAAAAAGTTCAAGTTCTTACCTGCTTAAGAATATTTGTTAACCATTGTTTTATTTCCTTATCTTCACCTTATTTAACACAACCTCAGTATTGCTCTAAAAGTACCAGTGATATATTAATGTCTACAGTGTCCTAGTTATTTAAGTCACCTCAGGGTGTACGAAAAATCTGTGTGCCATCCCAAATGGGTATTTGCTGATTTAAAGAAACTGAGAGAGTGTAATTTTGAAGTGTATTTTTGTGTTACTTCTATATTGCTTCGTTCTAAAGAAGGCTTATTCAACTGACAGTTAAATAAATTATTTTTTTTTAAACAAGAAACCTTGAGTGTAAGTGTTTATTTGAATACTTGTCACTGTAAATCTCTGCGTAATAACCTTACTGCTCACATTGACCCCTCTTGAGATAAGCCTGGCTGCTCAGTCATTCTACCAACTTGTGTAGTACATACTTATACCAAAGGTTGGGTTAACTATTGCCAAGAGGTCAAGGCTGGTGCCGTCTCCCACAGGGTACTGCATACAATCTTGCCTAACAGGCAGTAATCTCCAACTTGCCAGCCCAAATCGTTATAGGGAGTATCGTACCCCAGTTAGACCAGTGGGTCTCGCAGGTGGCACAAATAAAAATATGAACCCACATGGGTGGACCTCCATGTTCAAAGGGACCATCTAACCCGCAGGTGGGAGAACCCCTACCTTGTTTCTTTGAGAAAAGGGGCCTCCTATGGACTGTCAACAATTCTCCCGGTTTGTATTCCCCTATAGATTCCTGGGAAGAAAGGTTTGTACCAGAGAGTCCTAGTTGGAAATGGGACACAACATTGGAAGGAGAGACCGGTCTTTCAGGGGGATGCCTGAGTCAGTCTAGTTGAAGACCCTTGGGCAGGAAGCCAGGGCATTAGGTGATGGGTATGTGATGAATCTGGCGAGGCCCCCACTACGTTCCCCGAGGATGCATCGCCCCTGTATGGCCAGGGGACGGATCCTAACCCTGGGGGCACTTATATGAGGGAGGACCATCTGGGGGAGGTACACCTCGTGAGAGTAACAGGGTATTGTTGGAGGAAACTAAGCAAATCGCAAAAATTCTTATTAATATTGTTGTGCTGGTTGATTTTCACAGAGTAATTCAATATCTTCCTAGGAATTTGATGAATTGTCTCCCAAGCGACCCACAAATCCTTATGCTGCATCTAAAGCAGCAGCTGAATGCTGCGTGCTGTCATATTGGGAAAAATATAAGGTAAGAATGTTCTAATTTCAAAAACGATACTTACCAGCAAATATATGTTAATTCTTTCTAACATTCAGTGCCCATATTAATGCCATAAACAGGAACGCCTTTGTCCTGCTCACTAGTATGAATCTTTCAGTTTTCTTTTTTTAAAAGGCAGGATATGTTTAGTAAACCCTTCTAACTGGAGGGAGCCTGCAAAGCCTTGCCTTGGCAACATAGCAATTCCACATAGGAATCTGAGCACCCAAAGCCCCCTACATGTTAAAAACTGTTGGCACTTTGCTCAGAAATCCATGAGCGGTTAGCTCTTAAAATGGTCCCAGGCCCATCAACATTTTCGGTTCCCCTAGCGGCTGTGCTTTGCTTTACCCTTGTATATTTGAATGTGCCAAGTTGTTCTTTTCAACGGTGCTTGAAGTGGAATACTACCATCCATTCTGTGCTCTGTTCCTTTGTTTCTCACATTGTCTTGGTCATTGGTACATGTCATTCATGGCCATAATCTATGCATATGTGGACGTCCCCAGGGCAGCCCCTGCTATTGCAAGTATTTCTAGGCATTCACAGATAAATACTTGGAAACGCATGTAGATGAAGGGTCCTTTGCTCGAAAAGTCAGTAGATTTGGCAGCCTATTCAAAAAGACGTTACTGGGACTAATTCTGATTTAGGGAAGAGTAAGTCAGGAGTAAGTCTAGGTAACTTCTTTGTTAATCCAATAGTCTCTCTCCAGGCGTAAATCCAAGTTGCTACTAGTAACTTCTTTGTGAACCAACTCCCTAATTGCAAAGCTCTAGAGAGCTCTGCTAGGTAAGTGGAAGCAAATGTTGCCTATGTTTCCGGTAGGTGAGTTTCGGTAGCTTTTAAGTTTGACAGCTTTTTCCTTTAAACAAACACTACGCTCACTGCTCTGCCTTCCATTTTGTTCTCAGAATTTTAAGAAAGGAAGATCCTGCCTGGTGCCTCCTTCAAAAGTAATATTACTAAAACTTCCAAAAAAAAGAAACTTCCAACAGATGTATGAGCTAGTTCTTTAGGACGTCACAGCCTTAAAAGGTAGCTGAAGCACTTGGTACGAGGTCAGCACTGGGTGTGGTGTGTTGGTATGTAGTGATTAGTCTTTAATCTATGTCTGTTATCGAGGCTGCTGATTTGATTAATGCTGTGTCATATTCTCTTGGATATCCACTGTGCTAGTCAATGACTTCGGGGGAAGTGCTGTTCACGTGTAACCCCTGCTTTCTGAATTCTGAATTCGGAATGCATTCTTTATTCTCTACTGTTTTGAGGGGCCCACAGTAGTGGGAAGCTCTGGAGCCCAAGCAGCATCAATCAGTCCTGATATTAAACCTACCTAGGACGGGGCCATAAAAGGTCAACACTCACCCGAAACAAACCAAAAGAATTTGGAGAAAATTTAGCTCAACCCTTCAACCACCGACACGTCATTGCTTTCCTTTTGGTTTCTTGAACTTTCTCTATGGTCTCTGATGCCACGTGGACCGGGTGCTGCCCTTGTCATCCTTGTTCTTGTCACTGAAACGGATACTGAACCCAAATCTTACTGGAGGATTTCATTTTGTGATCATCACGAACAAAGGTTTACATTCACACTAGAGGGAGGTTTCTTCCTTCACATTCTTTTCAGTAAATGGTACATTATAATCGAAAGCAGTTGGGAATGCATCGATATCCTATTATTATAAAATTCTGTTATCAGTCTCTCCCACAACAGCAAAACAAACCACACATAGTCCAGCACAACAACACATGGAAGCCTACCGATCCGTAAATCGCACCGAAGCTCACCAAACGATGTGAACCACACGAAGCTGTCAACAGGATATCACAAATCTCACTCTTCCTTTTCCTGCTACGCCCTACTAGCCAATCCCTTCGAACTCTCTTGCCTTTCAGATCCCCCTAAGAGCACCAGGGGCCCATTCTGGTGATGTTAGTGTGTGGTATAAATGACCTTTAACATTAGCACAAAGTCCTATCCCCAGCACTCTTTTTCCACCATCCTCTGTTGACTCCCAGAGCTGACCTCCTCTGGGGACCTGTGATATGGAACTCGTTTGCAACAGCTCGAGGACCAGGAAAGAGGATATTCCTTTTCATTTAAGGTTTGCCTCGAGAGGTTTCTCTTTGTGAAGGTGACACTGCCGAGTGATTAACTTAAGGCATCAGCGTTTTAGGGTGCACTGTACCTTTTGGGGTGCGACTCATTTTATTTATTTGTATGGCGCCAACTGCGAGTAAGTCGTAACTTAAAGTACTGACACGCGGCCCCTCCTCAAGAATATTTGTATTACCTTCAGGGAATTGTGTTATCTTTCAAACCACGCCTTGTCTTGGAATCAACACTTCTTATTTTACGTTTCTTTTAGGATTAGGTAAAAGATGCGCTTCTCAGATTGTGCTTGCATTCTTGACCCGCAAATAGAAATCTCCATACGATTATTCTGCTGTTGAATTTTGCTTTGTGATACAGCGTTAGCACACACTCTTCCAGAATCTTCTTCCAACCTCTGCTTTTCTACCTTGCCTCTGGGGCGTGGAGGATGAGCAGCCTTCAGTGAGTCTATTCAGTTAAAGAATGTACGCATTTGGAGAAAAAAAAAAGATAAGAGTACGACTGCAGTTATTGGAAAATTATGTATGCACAGTAGTTTACTGGTTACATGTGGTGCTCAATGCCAACTGTTCGTTTTACAGGAAATGTCGTTTTGTTGTCATACTCCTTGATGAGAGAAGCAGGTTTGGGTTGTACCCAGTCTAGCTGAGCCCGGAAGAATTATATAACACATAGAGACTGCTGCTTGGGTGCGTGTAAACAGGCTGTCCCAGCCTGTGATAAAGTAATAGGTGTATTGTAGATTTCTAATATTCCTTGAGGAGCACCATCTTTAGTGACTTTTAACAAAGAACCTGCTACACACATACTCCCTGCAGTTGGGACAAGACCAACAAGAACAATCATGTGCAAAGCCAATAGGTTTGCCCTTTTGAGAAAGCCATGAAAAGATGGTCTGTGAAGAGCAAGGAAGAGGGGTGCTCAGGAGTGAGCGAAATATGGGGTGGAAGCTCTTTTTTTCAGTAAATGTATCTGTGCCACAGACCTTTGTTACAAACCTGGAGGTTGCAGGCTCCATGCTTAATATCCTAGATCAGGGGTTTCAGCACCGGTTGTAGCTGTGTATACCGTGTAAAACAGTAAATGAAACGTAGCTGATCGGGTTAATGCAAATTCTGCACAGATCTACGTGCACAAGGACCTTTGTTCACCACTCGGCATACCTTTGTTGTGATGAAGCTAAATTAAATAACAAAATGCATATTCAGAGGTTTTCCACACATAACCCATGTAAATACACACTCGCAGCATCACCTCGGATGTTTGACAGGGGAGTGAGTTGGAAAAGCAATTGTTGGAGCCAGTGGCATCCATTGCAATCCGGTTGTGTAGCTTGGCTACTTGTGAACTGAGGGGACCTTGCAGGAAAGGGAGCATTGCGACACTAGCATAGTCAGGTGCCGTATATGTGTCCATACATTATGTTTTTGTTCAAAATGAAATCACCCCAGAGTTTGTGATGCCAATGGCGGACATGTCAAAACAACATGTGCGAGCAACTGTAAGCAGTTGAAATGGAAATGGTCAACTGGAATGTATAGCAGTTCCTTCAGGTGAGAAACATGAAACATCCGTGGCTGATTAGCGCAAGGATGGTATATCTCATCTTCATCTGCCCGATACAGTTGTGGCATTTAGCAAACAATGAAAACTGAATTGATGCAGTACGTGCCACCGGAACACATTGTAATTCAGGGAATATACTAAAACGACCCATATATCATGTCACATATCAGATGCTAGTGACACCAGAATAACTTTTTTTTAAGCAAAGTAAAAAGACTATTGCATGGACTTTGTTTTCATGGTGGCTGTAACAAAGGTTCTTGGGAAACGTAGTCCTTGAAAGCAGTATTATATGTATATGAAGGGCAACAAAAAGAAAGCTGTACAGCCTTGATCTTAGCCTTTTTGCTTCTTCTGGGGACCACAGTGCCTCTCTGCCTCTCTCTGGATTTAGGGATTCCTCCCTTTGTCAAGTGTCCCAAAAGTCCACCCCCCACCCCCTTCCAATGGGCTCTCCTTATCTCTGTAATGTATTCCCTACTCCCAGAACCCACTCTGCTACACATCCCCCCTTCCGGAGATCAGTGTCTCTCTCTTCACTGTAGCACATCCCACTTCTGTGCTGATGGCTCTCCTCTGCCTCAGAGGAGCGCACCCCTCTGGCGTTAAAGGGGCTCTCCTATTCTGCTACACATCCCCTCTTCCAGGGCCAAGAACCTCTCCTCTCTCATTACATATTCCCTCTTCCAGGGATCAAAGTTACTCTCTCTCTTACTACTTTTCAGTCCCCCTCGTTTTGCCGGAATTCTCTTTCTTCCTGTTTCAAGGAGCTCTCCTCCTCCTCTTCCTCACTGGAGCATATCCCTCTATTGATGTCTCAAGGCCTCATTTCTCTACAGGAGCACACCCCTCTTCTGGGGTTTGGATGTTCTTCTCCCCCTAATTGGAGCACACACCCTATTCTGGAGTTCAAGGAGCTATTCTGCACCTCATTGGAGCACACTTCACTTCTGGGGTAAAACGGCTATTCTCCCATCTCAATGGATACACCCCTCTTCTAGGGCTAAAGCCCCCCCTCACTGGAACACACTCCTGGGCAATGCTGCAGGGCCTCCCAAAGCGAGGCAGGGTAACTGCTGTTACTATCAGCAGCTCGGGAGAGGGGCAGCCCAACCCTTTCCGTGTTTCTGCTCCTCTCCTCCCCCCAGCTGCAGAGACACGCAGTCTCTGCAAAACAAAGTCAAGGAAGGGTGAGGTGTGAACAGTCACCTCACCCTTCCTCCAAACAGCAAGGTGCTAAGCACCTAAGGAAACCAACAGTCAGACAGGGCCCAGGTTCAAAGAGCTGCCCCCTCCAGGGGGGCAGACAGTCAGCTATCCGGCCAGGGGCTGTGACAACAGCAGCCCCCATTACTATACATAACAAAGACTCCGGGCTCCCCTGGGTCTTATAAATAAGAGCAGCATGCTCTGAGTAAACACAATCTGTTTGTGGACCCTGAACGGTGACCCAAACAAACAGGAGGTTCACTGTTTACTCAGTGTCTTCCAACCTTTTTGCTTCTTTACCACAGAACCCTCCCACTCTACAAAAGAAGGGAGAAGAACAAAGGAAAAGAGGTACAAGGCACTGTACAGTGCCCACAAGTTGTGGGACATGAGAAGACGGGCACGGGCCAGAGGGCGTAACCTCGGGACCCGGTGCCCAAAAGTATGATACTATTATGATATGTGATTATTGTTATCTCCATAACCATATCTGTACAATAAAATCCTACGGCCTTTTATTGCCAACACTTGACAAAGTTGTGAGCCATTTATTACGGGTGTGGTTTAGGGGTCGGCCAATACTATTGCATGCATATGGGTTCAGCAGTTATCGTCTGGATTCTACCCCACATGGGAGCCTGCCATCCTTCTGTGCTCTAGGGGATCCCGTTCTCTGGTGCTCGCCAGCCTTTCCAACAACCCCATATCCTCAGCTCTGTGGATCTAAGCTGCAGTTTTAAAGCCCTAATTAATGCCCTGATAATGTGTTCTTAGAGCTGCAGTAAATTAAATGCAAGCCCATTAACTGCAGCTCTTCTATCATGTCAATTTTTTACATGTTCATTATTTATGGATTTAATATATATCTTAAAGTTCCTAATACATTATTTTTCTTTTATATAAGTTTCCAGTTATTGTCACTAGAAGCTGCAATATTTATGGACCACACCAGTTTCCAGGGAAAGTAAGTCAATTGTCCTGTTTTTATTTGTTATTCTACTTGTTTTATTACTTGTTAAGTTTCTAGAATTTATTTTGTACACTAATCACATTATGTCCAAGTCCTGATATGTGCATATGATGACGTGGCTGATATATATACATATATATATGTATATATATATGTATATATATATATATGTATATATGTATTATAGGTTGGTGGTCGGCACCAAACCTGTGAGCCATGGGTAATTCGAAAATTCTATTGCTAATAACTCTTGACTTGGTGGACAGATTTGATGACACGGTTTGTCAAGCGCCCCACCGCCACTCCCCCGCCGCTCAGTCTGGACATTTTGGGAATGATTTGTTAAAAATTTGAGAAGTTATTAAAAAAGCAACAAAATGCTTTTTGCGGACTGCTTCCATTCGTTTTCGCATACAAGAAAAAGCCCAATATTTGGTCAGCCGAAGTGCAAAAACCGCGGGCAGATTTGAACCAAATAAGAAACAACTTGGGCATGAAGCATTGACTCGATTTTCAGGTCCGGTTTGGTTTAAATCCATCCAGGAGTTTTAAAAAATATTAAATGGGATGGGGGCGTAACCTTTTTTTTTTTGCTTTCTTAGTAACTTTCATTTTTTAAAGATTTTTCCCAAAATGTCCAGACTGGGGCAGGGGGGGCCTTTGGCCATGTCCACTTTACATGATCCCCCCCCCCCCCAATTTGTTTCTTTTGGACCCACTAAGTGGCCGAGGCCTTTGGCAGTTGCCACTATATATGTCTTTTGTGCCCACTCGCCAGGGCCTTCTGCCCAGACCAGTTAGCACGGCCTTCGGCCTTGCCCACTGTATAGTTTAAAACACTACCATGGCCTTTGGTCGTGTCCTCTGTACATGTTCCCCTAATATCTTTATTTTGTACCCACTGGATGGTCACAGCCTTTGGCCGTGGCCACTATACATGTCTTTTGGGCCCACTAGCCAGGGCCTTCGGCCTGTCCAGTGAGCATGGACTTGGTGCTCACTGGCCATGGCCATATTGCACCCCTTGACATGTTGCCCTGATAGGTTACCACACATCTGTGTCAATCTCATTATTTTAACTTAAAAAAAAAAAATACACTTTTTTTCCCCATAACAGCAGTTATATTAGCAATGTACTACATATAACCCAGAATATCCGCAGATGGCTGCAAATATCCTCAGATACCTGTGTAACACACTTTTTTATTTCCGATCCCATTTTCTACTATATCCTGAATAAGGTAAAATAGCCCTGAATATGTAAAAACATTGAGCTAGGAACTTGGTCCCCAGACCCCCCGCCCCAGTGCCTCAATTTTACTAGGTGTCCTCTTTTCCCTCCCCACCTCTAGCCTGATTTCCCATTCATCGTTTTCAATCTTCCAAAATGAATTTTTCCACTTTTAGTTTTCGTCTAACCCCATTATATTCGCACTTCTCTTGCATTGAGGAAAAAAAAGGCAACTTTTTAATTTCTGAAAAGCCTCTCTCCTGCAAAGTACCATGGGAGATACAGATATAATTTTGGGAGAAGGGGGCACCCCCTTCTCTGTGAAATATTTGAACAACTACTGCGTGGGATAACCCCAAACCGTTCCTGAAGTTGTTTCGTACCTTGTCCAATTCCGTCCAGTGGTTTTTTCTGTGTGTTGCACAGAAATGTGGACTTTTTCTCTATGTAGAATTGAATGGGAGTATAACTTCCCAAAATATCCTGTCTGTGGAAGCCTATGAATAACTTTTTATTTGCTAAATATCAGCCAAATTCATCATGCAAGACAAAAGTTATTAGCAATTCAATGTTCAGGTTTCCTGTGTATCTCGATCTTAACTTAACTCAACTTAACTATAGTGCAGAGACTGCTGCAATATAATGTGTGTGTGTGTATATATATATTTATTTTATTTGTAAATGCACATAAATTACTATTATACATGAATAGTGCTCCGGACCACCCTTATTAATGAGTGTGTTTAGATCGGCTAGAATTATTATCTATAGGGGAACTACTAGTGGGACAAGACGATCAGAGTTCGTCTTTGGTCTTGGTGCTAAACCTTTTTTGGGTTACATAAGAATCAACTTTGTCTCTTTTATTTAACAACATTGGTTCCAGTAGCCTTCGGATCCATGTGATTAATACCTGATTAAACTGGCTGGTGACACTAAATATAACATATGTTATGACCCAAGGTAATCTGCTATGGACCATGCCACACTCCAGTTTGGTGTAATAGTTCTTTATTTTAAGGTATGATTAGGCTTTCCTGTTCTCAGTGAAATCCGATAAACACCGGAAAAACACCCCCGGAAGAAAAGTGCCTCCTAGGTTTAAACTGAAAAACACTGTTTCCCCCATCACAGTGGTGCCTTAGTGTGAGCACGAATGAGATGAAGTTGGGTGGTGAAGGGGTGGCTGGAGAGGGGGGCTTGGCAGACAATAGGAAAAGAGCCCTACTCCCCTGCATTTATGATTTGTTTGCTTTCTCCTATTGATTCTCCTCCTGTCCCCTGACCGTATTCAAAAACACTGCACATTCAATGTTACATTGTTTTCTTTGTAAAACAAAATATTTGTATTAGTCTGTGGTCTGAGCTATTTTGAGGAATTTTAGACAAATGTGAGCCATTTTTGCAGTTGCCGATTCATGTCTTAAACTTGGCTAAAATTCCTAGAAATACCACTGACAAATATCTGTATTTACAAAAAATGGTTTAACATGGATTTTTCAGTGTCTCTTTGTGGCCACAGATCCTTTCCTTTCAGCTGCCTAGCTTCTTTAAAAGGAAAGCTATGTGAGGCTTCCATGTATGGGGCTCGCATGAGGCCATAGTGTCAGAGTCACCTCCCAGCCTCCTGTGACTCTGTAGAGCACCCACACACAGTGGCACATCAGAAGCTGCAGAGCCCATAATTTCTGCGTAACTCTTTCTTTCTTCAAAGAGAGTTTTTAAATTAGGAGTGATTTATAAATGATGGCTCTTTTAAGGGATCATTGTTTTGGACAAGATGTTCTTCACCTTTCTGTGTGAAGAAATGCAAATGGAAATTTCATTCTGAAGGCACAGAGAAAGCACAATTTAGTTGCCTAAATCTATGCCTTCCATCAGGCCAATATCACACAGAACAGTTTTAAACTAACTACATTTTTTTCAGATGTTTATATCCAACACCAAAATGTCTTTATTTTTGGTAGAATGTAATATTTTCATCACATCATAGATGAACCCTGAATTTGTCAAACACAAACAGGTAGCCCTTTCACACTTTACATTTTGTTATACGCCTTTCAAAACCCAAAGGCCATTTTTGGCCTTTTGCTGAGTTGCAATCCTGGAGACGTGAGGGCGGACCCAATGCATTGGGTTTTTTGAGGTTGGCAAGCTTGCTCAAGTATTTGGCTGCCAGGATTTTACCCATGTTGTCATGTTCCCAGTGCAGACACACACCCACAAGAAAATAAGCACTTGTCATATATGGGATTTTTTTTCCCAGGGATATTTCACTACAGATCGTTGGGTTTAAAAAGTGAGCACCTTTTATACTTTGCCAACATATTTATTGGAACATTTGCTTTTTCAGGTTATTTTTCTGGTGTTCATTATTATTTTTTTTAAAGTTCAATGCTCTTTTGTCTTGCACACCTTCCTCTAAGGAGAAGGTCAATTGAACCATATTTGCATAATTCACTTTCAGATATGTTCACTTACTGTGCGTATAGTCGTGGGTGCCAGCTTCCGATTTTCGCTATGGGGACAAAGCTTGCCAAACAGAGTGAAGCGAGAGAGCCGTGCTCATCCCCAGTCAAAACAACACATTTTACAGAACATGTTGAGCAGGAATAGGAAAAAAGCCATATGAACTACAGGAAGATATAAACATATAACATCTCAGCAACAATCACCTAACCTGATGAGTTTCCTTTGCAACATTCTGCTATAGGATCCCCTGATATCCCACACCAGGCAAACAGTTGAGGCCTGCTCCCCCCCCCAACTCCTCCGTAAACGAGCCTCAGGGGGTACATTAATG
This sequence comes from Ambystoma mexicanum, assembly GCF_040938575.1. Classification (NCBI taxonomy): domain Eukaryota; kingdom Metazoa; phylum Chordata; class Amphibia; order Caudata; family Ambystomatidae; genus Ambystoma; species Ambystoma mexicanum. Next base: position 134,146,621 of record NC_090941.1, on the reverse strand, counting down.
AGACTCCCTTCTCATTTTGTAGTGAGCAGCATGATAAACAGTTTTTATAGGCTTGAAGTTTATTTCGTTTGACAGTCAAAATTATCCTTATCCCCACCAAAGGGAGTGCTCTCGGGCAAATCCTTTTATCACGCTATGCTGCCTTATCTGCTAAAATTAGAAGTCTCTACAATGTGGAAAGGTTGTTTTCACAAATGAAAGTCTTCATGGGAAGAAAAAAAAAGGGCAAAAATGGGCAAAGAGTCCTGAAAAAGAATTTCATGATTTACTGCAATAACTTTGACGTGTAGAAATGTTATATATTGCTGGATTAACACATTCGTCTTTATTCTCCTGAAAGTGTTCATAATATCGTGTTCTGAGAGACATTGGACCTCATTATGAGTCCGGCGGTAGCCGTGCCGGTAAAAACGCCCATTGCTGGTTTTCGGACATTATTACTCCCCATTCCCATTTGAGTCCCATTGGACACAATGGGAATGGGGATGTCGGATGCACCGGCAGCATTCATGAATGGTGCCAGTGCATCCGACAATGTCTGTGAGCGAGTGCCGTTCCGCCCGCCAGGTCAGACCTGCCAGGCGGAAAGGCACCCGTTCGCAGACCTCGTAGTTTGCTGGTCTGGTAGCTTAGCGGCACCGTTGTTACTGGACCGGCAAACTTGTAATGAGGCCCATTATTTATCTTATACACGCAATGAAACTATAAAAGAATATTTCTATATTTACACTGGAAAAAACTATTATCCCGAATTTTCTGAAGGGACAAACGAGAAAACACTGATAAACACAGATTCCGAAGTCTTATGAAAACACTGGAAAAACTCCCCTGGAAGTAAAATAAAATAAACCCCTAAAACAGGAAACCCTAGGTATGATATATGGTGTTGCCATTATTGTACCACATAAGAAATTAATATACTAAACAACCTTTAATCATTTAATACTTAACTTATAAGTTGTAAACAAAGACTATAATTGAGTCTCTCAGCTTTCTAGGATGCCTGGTTTATCTGTCACCAATAACAAATCCACTACTCATGCATCTCAGATCACCACTGCAAGTAAATTTAGACTCAAATAATAATGATCGCATATGTATGTAGCGCCGTTAAGTAAGATTTTCATAAATATGAATAATCTTCCTGACCTGTGTCAACCCCTTGAACTTTTTTCTTGGACTAGGTAATTATTTTCCCTTGTCCCTGGGTGAGTGGGAATCTTTTTCCCCTTACCTAGTCTTTTACTCTAGGCATGGGGAACCCGTTTGTCTCTCTAGTGTGTGATTGGAGTTATAGTTTCCAATAACTTTGGACTGTAAAGTACTATGGCAGCACACAGCATTTTAAATGCAGTGACTTCCTTTTAATTCTCTTATTATTTCTTGGATGAACAACTATTCCCAAGAAGCAAAGTGGGATTCTCATCCCCTTTACATTGATGTTAGTTAGCTGGCACACCGCAACTTATGTGGAGTGCTGGGGGGATGCAATGTATCACCTTTCTTACTTATGTGGTAACATTTTTGTTACAATTGCAAGTTTACTTGAATGGCTTCTGGCAGGGAAACTACTTTAATGACTTAGTCAAAAATCAGCCTCAGTAATGCACAGGAGAAATACCATTCTGCTAGAATGGTGGGCTCCTTCTTTTTTTGCCATTTCTCGTTTGCTTGTTGTTTCCTGGGTCGTCTGCCATTCTAGGCGGGAAAGACCTCGGTTGCAGTTTAGTCTTCGCCGGGAATCCTTTGTATTCTCTGCAGGGGTTGCAGAGTGTCCGAAGTCAGGAAGAGAGGGAGGAGTCCAAAACTCTGCAGCCCTTTGTCTTTCACATTGCCTGAAAGTAACCAGTTCCCAATGGGGGGCTGGGTGTCCTGATTGGAAAGTCAGACTGCCCCTTTCTGTAAACTGCAGGGAGAGTTTGCAGAGGTTTTGCTGGTAGTCCCTGATACATACTCTAATTCTGGAAGAGAGAGAAGAAAAGACGCCTGTAGCAATTTCCATTTACCGGAGAGCCTGCTGTATAACCAGAGCCTGAGGCCACCCTTCCTTCCAATTGACCTGGAGGTCCCGAATGCAATGACTCCTACCCAGAGGCTGGTGAGAGCCGCTTATCTCAAGATGACCTGCAGAATGAGCCATCCCTCGACATGCTGTGACCTTCCTGGGCTGCAAACTGCCAGTACCAGGGGACCTTGAGTCTGAGTTGAGTGCATTGTGAAGAATCCTATGGAGCCCTCACTGAAACCCTGCCTAGAGTCTCCTCCTTGGTGGCCAGCGACGGGCAGGCACTTCCTGACCTTGGGGGTGAATTATTGCTGGAGGATCACCTGGAAGGAGACAGGGTCCAGGGTGGTGAGGAGATCCTGTGGGATATGAGACAGTATTTGTCCTCTGAAAGAAAGTGCTTTTCTGGATTCCCAAAGCGGGTAATGGCATATTGCCATTATAATGTTCCTGACCCACATATAAAATCTGTGACGCGGGGAACAAGTTCTGTTAAATCTGAGCAGACCTTATTAACAGAAAGATCTTTCAAGGTATCTCAGGATAAACACCCTCTTTACTCCCAAATGTACAATATATATGGATCTAGAGGAAGTGCCTTAAAGCCAATACCTACGTCCATCACAGCCCATTGTAACAGTCCTTCTTTTAATGAGTTCAAAGGAAAATAAATCTACCCTGAAAATTAACTCCATTATTAAAAGAGTTAACTTTGCTGAAGGGGACTAAAAGTCCTATAACCACAGGAGTACTGGGACAAGGAAGAGAGCTGAAGAAGCATGCAGTTTCAGTAGTCAGGCAATTAAGCCCAACAACCCACACCTGAAGGAAACCTGGGAGGCATAAAAGGCCCCCTCAGGTGCAGGCAATTGGAAGGAGCTGGAACTGTGACTGGAATGCAAGCTGTAGCAGTAGTAGCAGGAGGAAGAACGCATGAGGATGGCAGACAGAGCAGAAGTGGGAGAACAAGAGAGATACAGGAACTTGAAGTAAAACAATTTCACCTGCTTGATCTGAGAGATTCCTGAGAGGGTCCTGTTCCTCCAAACTCTGAAGTTCAGAGGCTGTGCAGCAGAAGGCGTGCAAGCGAGCTGTCTTTCCCCAGGTAAGCCTGATTGTCATGGTTGCCACGCAGTGAACATGCTGGAGACCGAGGCGGGGAGAAGTTGTCAAGCTGTGGGTCTCGGGAGCGAGAGGACCAGAGACACCTTCACAAAAGAAGGGTGTGGTTCCCTAAGAAGCCAGAAGCAGTACAAGTTGTGGCTGAAGTCTTAGAAGCAGTGCGACCCGCAGAGCAAGTGTTAAAGAAGCCGGTGACCGAAGCACAGCGCTCTAATACCTTGCACAAGCATTGCCGGCAACAGTAACCAGTTCCCTATTCTCTTGCGTATGGCTTAAAGCGAGTAGAAGTTGTTAATTGAAAGTGTAATACCTGAACAATGGAAATGAAGCCCTCGCGTATAATATGAAAATCATTTTAAGTGTGTGAAAAGCAAACTCTTCTTATACCCATTGTTCAACCCTTAAAAGACTGTTACTGCCTGAAGGAGTGGCCGCGTTTCACTAATTTGGAAGAATGAACATTGTAAAGACCATTAATGAAAACATCACCTTGATAACACAATTGTGTAAACCTTTAGCTTGTAAAAACTACATCAAGGAGTGGTCGCGTGTGCCTAATTGTGATTCTTAAAGAGAGACCGAATTCTATTCTTTATTTTAACGTGGCATACCTTTCATATATAAGAAGTGAAAGTGTATAAATTATTGGAGAAAACAAGCTTTGCCCAAGCCAAGCGTCTCCCCATATTAACAGTGAAACCAGCCTTTCTCAGAGTTAAACAGCAATCTCAATGTTACTGTGGAGTTAATATCAGTTCAGTGGGCCTAAGATACAAGTGTGCAAGCATTACCTGAAGCTAAGAAAGTGGCACCAAGGCTTCTGGGTAATTACTTGGGCTGATAGCTGGCAGAAAGGTGCAGCTAAATTTGGGGAAGGGAAACTGGCTGCTTGTAAAAACTATTTTTGAAGTGAACACAACCTGTAGTTCCAGAGACTGTGGAAGACCGAGGAGTGAGTCTTAAAGGCAAACTGTAAGGAACTCATGGTGGCAACAAGTAAAACGGACACAAGTGTTCACAGTTTAAGGGTGTTTATTGAAAAATGAATGCTATATGCAGGTTGTAAAAATGCCTAATCTAAACCTCAATCCAAGATGGGAGCAAGTGTCGACCATCAAATGAAAATAAGTCAGTCCTAGTGGCATTGTGTCAAATAAAAAGGGCGTGTACTGAAGTACCTATTGCCAAACCTTACAACGAATACAAAAAGGGTGTGGGAGGGTTTTCAAGAAAAGAAAGAAGTGTTCTAAAATAATATGTCAGGAAGCGGTAGCGTGGGGTCTCCCTTCCTCAAGTTTTGAGCACAGGGTAAGGTGGGATCTTGGAGCACAGCACAGTTCCGAGTTTTTCCAGCATGCAACGACAGTTCCAGTTATCAGGGCCATCGATGGCCAAGTCTCATTTCACTTGGAAAGTCTCTTGCTTCAAGGACCTGACATACTCAAATAACAAAACAATGTCACTTTAACAAAATAAAAGTTTGTTTCCACAGTTCATATTGGTTGATGGTTTCACCCCTGGGTTCCTCCTCTTCCAGGCGCTGACCACTAAACAGTCCTTATAAATATCAAGGCCTTCAGTAGTTGAGTCTCTTGTTTCCGAGGGCCTGATGGATTCACAAAACCACTAACTAACACAAACTGCTGTCACATGTTTTCTTGGGCGATGGCTTCACCCCGGTGCCCCCCTCTTCTGGGCGCTGACCCTTCATGTATCGTATTCTTAAATGTTCCTATTTGATCTTTTCTCGGGTTCCGTATTGGCTTCGGAACAGTGATGGCTCTCTTGGAGCTGAAATCTAAGCTACTGGCTCGCATGGATCAGAACGAAGCTTCCCTACTTACGTTGCTTGATCTTTCCGCAGCATTTGACCTGGTGGATCATACCATCATATCCACCAGGCTGAATGAGGTCGCTTATTTTTCCCCATTGGCTATCCAATGGGTCTCCTTGTTCCTTCGCAATCGCGACAGTAGGGTGTTTTGTGGAGAGGATGAATCCGTGCCCATCACTATTATTATGTGTGGCGTGCCTCATTGGGTTTGCACCTCTCTGTGCTTCTATAATAGCTTCACTACTCCTCTATTTGCCATGCTGGATCACGAGGATGTAACATTTTCCAACTACGCAGATGACACGCAATGTGTCATCCCGCTGTCTGGCTCGCATGACATGGATGAAGCAGCTATTAACAAAGTCTTTGCTATCATTGAAACCTGGATGGTTTATAATAAACTAGTGCTCAATAAATCTAAAACGGAGCTCTTTAGTTATTGGATCACCCCATATGCTGCAAAAACTTGGCCCTAATTATGGAAGCTTTCATCTAGGAGGCAAAAAAATTACTCCCTTGAAGAAAGTGAAAACGGTAGGTGTGACACTTTAATCAGCGCTTCTCTATGAAGCATCATGTAAGCAGCTTAGTCTCATCTTGTGCATATCATATAAAATTGTTAGCACATTTAAGACCTTTTATTTCACAAGACAATGCCGAAACTGTTGCCAGAGCAATCATAGGAGCAAACACCGCTCCAGCCTGCTAATTGGTGTGGATAAAGCTGATCGAAACCAACTCCAAGTTTGTCAAAGTGGAGCCATAAGAGTGGTTATGAGGCATAAACTCAGAGATCATGTCACGGCAGCTAGACACACTCTTCATTGGCTACCTGTGGAATCCAGAATTGTATTTTGAAACCTGACCATAATACAGAAATGCAGACAAGGTCATATGCCCACCTACCTACAACATCTACTGCCTGTAAGAACATGTAGCAGAGCCTTAAGATCGAACAATCAACACCTCCTACTCATTTCAAAATGTAGAACTGTGAAGGTTTCTAATACAGCTTTTTTTTCCATTGGACACAAAGACTGGAATGCTCTCTCCCCGGAGCTGAGAGGGATTGAATCTCTTGAGACTTTTAAAAAGAAACTGAAGACCCATCTCTTTAATTCGGTTACTGATACTCTTTTATCTTTCTGGAATGTTTTAACTGGATTGTGATATTGGCCCCCATTTGTTGATTGTTGTTTATGTCTTGTGGCGCCCTCATGCCCCAGGGTCCATGGCCGCGCTTTATAAATAATATAAAGAAAAGTAAAGAACTTTGGATGCTTCACCCCTGGATCTCCCTCAGTTGGGCTCGGACCCCTCTTGACTGCCAGTACTTGAGTACTTGGGTGATGGCTTCACCCCTGGATCTCCCTCAAGCCGTCTTGGACCCCTCTCAAATCTCTTTAGCAGGATTTCTTTTCCTTATTTTCTCAATGTCTTTTCAAACAGTTATTAGTGGACATCACTCGGCCAGGTTCACATCTCTGAACATAATGTTTCTCATGGCTTTAGACTTTGCCCCTCTCGTCAGCATCCCTCCGTTGGGCTCACTCTTGACAACTTCACATTCACGTTAGTTTCAAGTGTTGCGGGATTCACTTACCTTGCTTTCACGCAGTTTGTGGATCAAAGTTTTTCGATTGTACAGAGATTTTACTAGAGCTCCTGTATGACCACTGTGACCTCTTTTGGTGGCTCTCCTACAGCCTTCTGTTACCTGTAGTTTCAATCAGATAGGGAACGATCAGAGTCTCTCGAGTTAGCACCCACATGGTGTCAGTTTCCCTCAGCAGCTGGTCTCCCCTTAATACTTTTCACAGTTCATTGAACTTGGTTCAAACTTGCCACTTTGTGATTCTCATTCAACACAGCCCGTTTCTTATCGACTCTCCCCTCGACTCACCGGCTGAGATGAACCGCTTGGCTTTCGGCTTCACTGGAGTCAAGGCCAGAACCACAGGAGCGGGAGCTACCTTGGTTCTTGCTTATTGGCATAGGCTTGCGCCATGTATCGTTGACCTCTACTGCAAGACACTTGTGCTATTGTCTTATGTCCTCTTCCACAGAGGTTCTGTGCGCCTGGGACAAAAAGGGCAAGGTTGCTTCTCTCCTCGCCACCCTCTCGACTCCCGCCACCTTTCTCGTGAACTGTCATGGCTGGTTAGCTGTGCCTTCGTGCTGTCTGTCCCTGTGGGGAAACGGAAGGGCCGTGGGGTGTGTGTGAATTAAGTCAATTCCCTGACTTTGCCTGACCCTCGTGTCGGGACATGTCGGGTAAACAGTCTTATTACAAGGTTGTTGTTTTATACATCGGGGAAAAATGTTGGTGTTGGAAAAGTGGAGCAGTAGAGTTTATACATGTTCTGCATGGTAGGATGGGGATAAAGTGTTATCGGGAATTATAGTCTTTGTATTGGAAAGGAGAGGGTTTGGAGTGTCAGAGTATCCTACGGGACAGGATAGGGAAGGTTTGTGAAATGGACAAGAATGACCGGGATGGAGAACAGAACATAGGGGATTGTGGGAATAGTAGTGTTCTGCCCTAGTAGATTGGGTGTTCGGGACAAAATTACTAGAGGAATATGGAAAGGAATGTCCGGGGTTGTTTGGATGAGATGCAAGCTGCTTAGAGATCTTAGAGGATGGGTTTTGTATGGAGGGTTTATTGGATCTGGGTAGGAGAGATTTAATGGGGGGGAGGCAGATGTATTGTAACCTACAAAGGCCTTAGGGATCTCGTCCTCTTTTTCCTCTTGGTACAGAACCGCACCTCACCTTGGATATCCTCCTAAGCATAACCCTGGTCTCCCCTACCCAGGTGATCCTCCCACACTGGTCCACCCCCATGGACTGGATTTAACAGCGATGGCGGTGTCCTGGCCACCTGGATAAGGGATTGCTGGCCTCCTCCTGGGTGAATACCTTCAGGTTTCTCACAAAACCCAGGTTGTTACTGTGGCAGACAGACAAGAGATACAAAGAGGAGCTCCCCTTAACTTTGGATAGTCAGGGACATCCTCAGCAGAGTAGGGATAGTGAGGCATATTTGATCATATTTCATTTGAGAATAAAATGGCATGTTCAGTAAACAGTTGTCGGCCTCGCATTACTGACCCCTCACAGCATTGTTTTCCGAAGTCCAAACCTTGCTGAAGCTTTGGTGGAATACTGCTGGACCACGAGAGAGACAATTTGAAACCCTGAAGTCCCCTCACCAGAGTGCAGGATCGAGAGAGTGAAGAGAATCCGACCGGCAATATTCGTTCTTCATCTGGCTCCTGTAAAAAGGTGCCTAATCCACAGAGCCATGTGAATAATCTGTTGCTGGAAGCCTCCTCTGGCGACTGCTGTTGCAAGTTACCATCCAGTATCCGTTTCTTTTGTCTCCAGACCAAGAATCCAAGAATCCAGGGACCAGGTCCTGTGCTGCTGCATACACCCAGAAGCTCCTCTTTTCTCCTAAGGTACTGTGTTGCCGCCTTGGGTAATACTGACCTTAAGCCTTGTGTGAAACATGTGAGGCTGAGTGGCTGATTTGTGTGGTTGGGAGTTTTCCCACACCATTCACCCAGGCCTAATGCTGGAACGCATATAGGGAGCTTTCTGTGAAGTCCCTGAACACTTCTAACTAACCCTGAAGCTAATACTTACTTGTTAAAGAAGATATCCTCTGGAACTCTGATTTTCCTGTACCTGCACCTTATTCTGACCTGCCTACAGCTGGCTCGTTGACCACTAGTTTCCCTTTGCTGCCTGTGTAATCACTCATGCTTAGAAGAGGGAAGGATAAGGCTTCTGTCTTGATGAGTGTAAAAGTACTTACTTGTAAATTAGTTAGTGTTGTAACAGAAGTTATTACTTTAAGTTGCTGGTTGCTCCTTCATAAAGTATATAATTGAACTATCATTGGACTGTGTTCATTGCCGGTGCAAGCCACTACTATTTAAGCAGTGGAGCTGTCATTACTGTAATTTTACTGTGTTCAGTGCGGGACACGAGCCACTACTAGTCAAGCAGTTGAACTGTCAATGAACTGTGCTCATTGCTGGCGCAAGCCATTACTACTAAAGTGACTCCCTTTGAACTGTGTTCTTAAAAGTAACGTTGGTATGTAACTGTATCCATTCGTCAAAGAAGAAAGTTACACATGTTGCAAGATAAACTTGTAACATGTGTTGGTCTAATTAGGTGATTCTGTAACTGAATAATACTGTATATTCTGATCAATAGGGCCTGCTGCCTTCAAATTACTCAAGATATTCTAAAAGTCTAGCTTCTGTGGTTTTACTCCCCAAGAATAGCTAAATACCATTCTAAATGTGTTCTAGGTTTGACTCACCTTGACTGCTGATTGTATTCTAAATAAGGTTATACTTGGGTTGTATCCCATAAGTATTGAGTTGGTTTTTATAATTGTGTTTATATAATATCTCATGGTACTTACTTCCCCATGATGTATCTTGTCCTACTTGTATTTAAATAAATCATTTATTTTTTACAATACATAGTGTTTCAGTGTTTCTTTGGGCCATATGTATGCTACCATTTTTTTTGTACCAAGCTACAGCGCTCTCTCCCTCCTAAGATAAGCCTAGCTGCTTTGTCTTTGCTACCAAATGTTCTCAGGTGGTGCAGCCTTATACTAAGAGCAGTGTTTTGTACTGCCTCAGATATGGTTTTATGAAGCCGTTAGGTGGACTTTAGAAAAACTGTCCTAACAAGAGCTTAATGCATATTTCACCCACTATGATGCACTGCATTATTACCCCACACAATGGTATTTGAGTTGTTGATCCTGGAAGGATGTAGGGCTTGGTCACCCTGAAGGCATCTCCATCTTTGAATGTAGGTAGGACACAAATCTCTGGTGCAAGTGCTTAATTTACGAAACTTGTTTACCGGCTAATACATACCTAATATTGTCATCATTAGAGTCATGTCGCCTCTGACCTTTATGGAATCTAATGTGAGTTGACACGAGGCCTTTTATAGGCTTTCAAACAAAAACCAAGAAGACGAGAAGGACGGATGGCTATGCCCGGGACCATACCATCAGGTCAGTGGTGATGGCTGTTACAGAACCATAGGCACCATTGACCCTGGTGCTGGTGGCATTGAGGGACTTAGTCCTTCTGGTGGGAGATGATGTCTACGTTCACTGAAATGTGCACAGCTGATGGCCACTATCACAGTGCCTGTTACTCAGCATGGATCGGTAGACCCAGTTCTGTATGACTATAGTTCTGATCGTGCTATATTTGTGGACCTGTTTGATGGGGACTTCTCCAACGATTTCATGGAGTCAAGAGTAGCGCCTCTGAAGTACAGTATGGTGCCGGTACTATGCCCACTCCAGCACCACAGGTTAGCTGGAAGTTGGTTGGCTTCAGATTGGAGGATGCAGCAAGGGAGTCACTTTGGACGTTCTGTTTGCCAGGGGTGATGATTTTTATATTGGCTATTTAGAGGAACACTATTGCATAGCCACAGATGGCTGTGAGGAGAGGTCAGTGAGGTGGGTGAAATCCTAAAAGACCTCCAGGATGCTATTGGCTTGAACACATTACCTGAGTTGTCCTCAGTAAAAAGGGCCCTATTGGTTCTCAATGCAAAGTTTGTTTCCTAAATGGCCTTTATAAGAAGGGTGGTAAAAGCCCTGGATATCCAGATACTGGACTCTGCAGACCATGGAGAAAAGATATACACCCTAATCTGACGAGGAAAGGGCCAAAAGCGGACAAGCCATTTCTGTTTTTGGGGACTGTTTTATAGAGCACATCAGTGATCATTTGTGAGAAACTAATGCCTGTCCCAGCCCTGAACATGAACACACTAGGAAAGTGCAGGCTAGTCACAGGGGACTCCTCTTATCTCTTCAACAACCTGTCGGCATACTCAGTAGTGGTTCATACGGCCGATTCCACGGGGTGCCCCAATGCATTACCAACCTTAACACTAGTTGGGGAGTCCAAGAGAATGGATGCTATGGCCAAGAAAGTGTTCACCTTAGGGTCTTAGCCCCTGCGTTATACTAATGCTATCACCAGTCTTGACCAAGTCCAGTTATCTTTGTGACATATGGTGGAGAAAGCGATCGACCAGCTGCCAGTGGCAAGCAGGGAGGCGATGAGGGAGGTGGTTGCATATAGTTGTGAGGTCCCTACGCACATCATACAGGCAGACTCTGTAATTCAGTGGTCAAGGGAATGGCAATGCCAGCAAGATTCGGGTGCCACCAATGGCTGTTCTTGACCAATATCCAAGCAAAGATCATGGATGTGTCCTTTCAAGGGAATAAGCTATTTAGGGACAAGGTGGAACACGTGCTGGAGATGTTTAAGGAGTCTAGACAGATGTCTTGATCCTAAGGTCTGTCGGCCACTCCAAAGAGGATCTTTAGAGCCCAGCAGTGTCATGGCAGTTGCGTGGAAGAGGGTGATGATCTGACACTACCACAATGCATTATGCAGCAGAGTGGACTCTCTCAGCAGGGCATCTCTGGCTTTTGGCTCATGGTTGGTTGCCAGGAATATCTGGGTCCAGGGCTTCCATCTGGATGAGGAGAGCAAGGGGAGCCTGAATGCTCTCAGCAGGCAGCAATGAGTGAGTGACACACAAGTGGTTTCTCGATCAGTGGAGGAAACCCTAGTGAGCAGCACATTCTGCATCTGCTGAAATGTATTAACGGCTTCAGCTGGTAGACCAAAGTAACGGGAGTTGCAGTAATCAAAACAAGAATTGACTAAAGCCCCAACCACATTGGATCACTCCACTGAAGGAAGGAAAGTAAGAAAGAGGTTTTCTATTTATTTGGAAAAAATAAGTTTGACTTGCTCTATTTTTTAGGGGGGTATGGTCTTTTCTGAATCAAGACAGGAACCAAGATGATCTGGCAAAGTAACAGGGGGAACGTAATGAAGCTATTCACAAATTGGCAAACAAAAAGGGAGAGAGGTATCAAGTAAGTAGGGCGAGCCCCAATAATAGGATTTTTGTTTCATCTTGGTCATGTTGCAGCTAGCTAGACAGTTCACAGTTGGTTATGGAGGATCTGTTCTTTATAGTCATTCATGTGAAAGTAAAGTGAGCATCTTCAGCCTAGGAATGATGTAATATTCAAATTCTTGGAAAGTCACTGCGGTGCCATGCGGTTGCTGAAGCCCTCTTTTACGTTTATCTAAAGGAGCATATGGGATTGCAAAATCTTCCCCATTTTTAGCCAACTGCAGCAGAATAATAATAGGTTTGCAGCTATCGGGTACAGGTTAGTTGTGTGAGAAACCAGAAGGTGTCTCACCCACTAGTCCATGAGGATCTCTCATCCAGGTGACCAGGGCACTGCCATCCCTTTTGGATCCAGTTCCTGGGGGTGAACCAGTTCAGGAGGATCACCTGAGTGAGGGGTCTTTGGGGAGTGGAATGTCGGATGGTGAGACGTGGTATCCCCTTCCCTATAGCACCTTTACCCCATCCTACCAAGTAGGATATTTAGGAACTCTGCCCCTTCCCCCCACCCTCCTTACAACACAAACTTTCTCACGGACAGCCCGCTATGAGAGAAAACAGACTAACACCCGAGCAGTATACTTGACGTGTCCCAATACAAGGGTCAGGCAATTACTGACCATCACACACACCTGACTTCCATTAATCTTCCCCACACGGATAAAAGCCATAACACAAGCGTACACTTTGAGTGAGGTAAAGCACACGAGGAAACAGAAGTTTCAGGACGGCAGCTGAACAAGAGCGGAAAGACGGCAAAACAAAAGGGGATCGCAAGGAGGGAGGTTCTCTTGACCTTTTCGACAACGAACCGTTACTTTCCCGAAAACTCGAGAATAGAAAGCGTAAGGCCAGGAAACCAGGCTGAAAAACCCTACATTGTGTGTTAGAGATAACCAGGAGCCTCCCATGTCAAATATCAAGACTGAGAGAAGGGCCTGCCGCTGTGGTACTGTTCTTGGCTCCAAGAACAAAGCAGCGTCACTGAAATCAACACAGCCGGTGAGTTGGGGAGACCGATACAAGGCTGGTCTGTTTTGAAGCCAAGGTTGCAAGCAGCAACATTGTATGGCGAGCACTGGAACGAACATTGTAAATACTCGTTTGATAAGAGACGCAAGTAAAGTTCAGCTGCTGAGTGATTGAACTTTAAAAGCAAGATACCATACCTTTGATAGTGGTCCGGCACTGCGTGGGTGCTCAGTCGAAAGTCTCTGTAAGGTATCCAGCTGAGAATTGGCAAAGTGAAAGTAAGAACAGGTTATATCAAGAAGAGAACGAGTAATTGTGAATCAAAGTGGTCCTGAGATGGGTCAAGCAAAATCCTGCGCTTAGTCGATAGTCTTCGATTTTGATAAAGTAGATACATTTAGTCCAAGCCCGGCAGAGAGAGACTAGTTGAAGATTTTGTGTCAAAGTGGGTCTGAGCCTGGCGGAGCGGAACCCGGGGTGAACAGTAAATCACCAGAGAAGTTGTATATGTGAAATCTTTGGTCCGAGTCCGGCGGAGGGAGACCAATTGAAGATTTTGTTTCAAAGTGGGTCTGAGCCCGGGAGAGGAGCACCCAGGGTGAACAGTAAATCACTCGAGGTTGTATGTGTGAAATCCTAAGAAGAAAGGAACTTTAATGTTTGTCGTGTTGCATCAGGCCCTCTGAAATAAGAGGCTTTGAATGGCAAAGAGACTTTGACGCAGAAGGCCCTGATGTGGAGGTTTTGTAACTGCATCCTCGTGCTCGAGAAGCCAGCGAGTGTGCTAAGCAGGAGTGTGCCACCTTGTCCCATGCTGAAAACGTGGGGAAGGGCAGCCCACTGCTTGAATATCCTGACATATTTGTTGAACATTTTTCTTTGGCATAACGTTGTTTCCCACACTATTTGTATTTAGAAGTAAGGATTGACAATAGGTTTATTAGTATATGCCCTTTTTATTTTGACAGACTCCACTAGGACTGCGTTATTATTTGATGGTCGTGGCTTGCCCCCATCTTTAGATTTAGAATTAGATAGGCGTTTTTCAAACCCAATTGACGTTCAATAAACACCCTTGAACTGTGATCACTTGTGTCTGTCTTACTGTTTGATACCATGCCTTCCTTACAATTGCCTGAATATTTCCCAGACAAGATGGGCAAAAAGATCTGGAACAGATTTTATGACTGGATGTGGGGGCAGGACCAATGACTCATGCAGTATGTTAAATCAAGGATGTATGAGAATTTAGAAGAAAGTGATGGCATAAGAAATGAAAAATAAAACCGATCTTTTATCAGATTTGTCAAATAACAAGTGGTTTCAAGCAGCAACATAGGGGTAGGAGCTGGTAACCTTTGCTACCTGAACTGGCCACAAAAGCCTCCTTGCAGCCTTGTGCCCAGAGTTTCTCCACAGAATAAAGATTTTCCATAATAACTTACTAGAAATTCTTGATTCTATGAAAGACACAGAGGCGAGCATTATCCTGCCCAGAAAGAGAAATAACAGCGCTAGCCACCTTTGGGTAATAATTGTGCGACTTGTTTGGGAATGTTACTGCTTATTGGACTGACTTATGTATGTCAAGTTGGTCTGCCTGAGGGAAGTATTGAGCTGCCATAACAAAATATAAATGCACTTTTTTTTAATAAATGTTCTTGTGGGCAACAGACAGCCTTCTCTCAGCCCACTTAGTTTAGCAAAGGAAGGTGTGGAGCACGAACCTTGCTGTCTTGGAAAAAGAAAGTATCTCCCTTCTGTGAAGGCTTCCTTAGTTCACTTTCCGTTTTCCTTTTCTCTTTTTTTTTTTTTTAAATTTTTTTTATGTAAACTTGAAGTAGATGAAAGGGACTCGTAGCTGCAGCTGGCGCTCGCCTTCAAAATCCATTGTAAAAGCAACGGAAATGACAAGCGAGTGCCAGCTGTAGAAAAAAGGACTCAGAGAGCAGAGGCTTCCTCTGGCGGTCGCGGGAGGTAACCGCGAGAGAAAATGCTCTCCGTGCGTGGCTTCCCAGGGCTCTGTGGAAGCGAAGAGGCGAGCCGGGGGGCAGCGCACGAAGAGCAGTGAATAATTGAGACAGGCCGCTCGCGAATGCAAGGGCTCCTGTCAGTTGGGGCCGGGGCCTGAATAACAGTGAGGCGGGCCGCTCCCGAACGCGAGGGCTCTGTCAGTTGGGAGAGATCCTCCGACGGCAGCCAAGCAGCTGAAGCAGAGGATCTCTGAAACTGACAGTAAAACAAGGAAATGCGCTACACGCGTAAGACAACAAACGAAAGTTATTGAAAAAAGGCAAAGCACTATAATGCTACATGCGGAACGTAGATTCCGATAATACAGTAATTATATGTAAATACATATTCACAATTATTAAAATATTATTTAAATATAAAATCCGCTTTTTTTTTTTTTTTTTAAAACAAAGAGATAGAAAGGTACTTATCTTTTGCTGTGAGCAGCAAGAAAGAGGAAGTGACATAATTTGCATGACTGTTTATATGGACAGCCAGTTATTCATTGGTGGACTAAGTCACATGTTAGTGACCCTTTGCTGGACCTTTTCCTGAAGCATCTTGGGAAATTGAGTTTTTCTTGGACTTACACTGTTTTTGTTCATATTTTCTAAGTTCTTTGTGTTTTTTTTTCATGCACCTTTTGTCTGCCACGCACTCCTGCGCTTTCAGTAAGGTGCATTAACACTTGCTGCTGAGCTTTCTATTTATATATTAATAAATGAAAGAGAAGCATAATGGGAGCCTCCGGTCTTGACCTAGAATCAAACCACAGCCAGCAATACATGCGGGGCTCCTACTTTATTTTTGGCCTATCACAAAGAGCAGATCGGAAAATGCTGCAATCTGACCCACTTCTACTGTAAGCAGCTCACTTATTCTCAGAGAACAGTATTAAGGCACGCAGTTGAATATCGCCCAAGTCTTGAAATGTTATTAGCAGATATCAGTCGGCGTATACTCTGTAATGTGCAGTAGAACATTTGTTTCTGGATGAGGAAGTGCTACAAAATGACAAAGGGTTGGGGTGGAAAGGTGACGAGTAAAGTTGAGATTTAGCACATAATATACTGGATACGTTTTTGAACACTCATTTTCATGCTATGTTTTCAAAATGTACTATAGCCATCATCAATAGTCATTCATTTCGAGGCATTTGGGCGTCTTAAAATATATCTGCCTTCTATTATATCTTTTGGTTTGGGCTTTTGCCTTAAATGTTCGGCACTAAACCGTTGTACTGCTGCTTGCGTCTAGACTTTGGTTGGACGCTTTTTGATAATGGCTTCAATGTTGGTGTAACTATGAATGTTCATGGGTTCACTTGTTTCCCTGTCTGCTTAATTTCTGTAAATCCACACCAGCAATATCACAGTGGTGAGCCCCAAGCATGGCGAAATAGCTTTGGGGCTGTTATGTACAGGTCGGTCTTTGTCTGTTAGCCATGTTTAAAATGACACTCTTTACAGATTATCATTTTGTTTGCTTTTACTTGGAATCTCTGAAGAAAAATCGATTGCATCCTATTTATAATTTAAGTGCTTGCAGTCATTTCTGACATATATCACAGTAATTGTGTCTCCTTATTTTCTTTATACACGAAAATATTATGATGCGCGATATTTTCTCTTGAAATGTTAAATTCATGAAGGAATGAAGTCAGATAGTCAAGTAGATCATTTTAAATGGTGTAGAGTATGACACTAACCTACTACAGACTCCCTTGGTAGAAACCGAACAAGAGATATTCTTTGCACTTCGTAAAGCTCTGCACTGGTGTGGAATTTCTGTATCCAATGCAGGTTGTGTGTAATTTGCTACCTGCACTCAGTGCTCCTAAGCTGTCATTCTTACATAACACATTACATCCCAGGTTACCAGACATTTGGTCGAAAAAAATTGGTCGACTGGACAAATGGTCGAACCAATTTGGTCGAAAACCAAATGGTCGAATTTTTTTTGTTTTTTATATTCACCCCTTTTTTTGGGGGGGGGTCCCCCCGAACCCTCTTTTTTTTCTAAAAAACCCTTTTTTTTAAAAACGAAAACCCGAAAAATATATATACAACTACAAAAAAAAATTCGACCATTTGGTTTTCGACCAAATTGCGTCGACCAAATGTCTTTCGACCAGTTTTCAGTCGACCAAATGTCTGGACACCTACATCCCATTTGGTCCGCTCTTGAATGTACCATACCATGTGACAAGGAATGAACTTACATTCTGGGTTAGGCATTGCTACTGTTGAAAGTTCCTCACAGTATTGGCACCACAGCTCTCAGCATCATATCTCGCTGTTCCATCACGTGTGTGCCACTGCTCTACAGAGGAACACTCACTTTGCACAATCTTTCTCAATGCTTTAGTGAGGTGCACAACATCTATGTTGTCTCTACCTCTGGAGCGCACCCTGGTCCAATGAAAAACAATGGCATGTCTCAAGGTGGTCCTAACAGATAGAAAGTCGAGTTGCACCATGATGTACATCCACATGTGCACCCCAAAACATCTGTGGCTCAACTGCCTCTCACCATTCTTTATAGCAATCCCTCTAAGAGGGTCTTTGGAGCGTCTTGCCTTTTCCTAATTTCAGCGTTCACTCCTCGGTCTT
Source organism: Ambystoma mexicanum (assembly GCF_040938575.1). NCBI lineage: Eukaryota > Metazoa > Chordata > Amphibia > Caudata > Ambystomatidae > Ambystoma > Ambystoma mexicanum. The sequence goes on along the minus strand of NC_090941.1, from coordinate 134,129,058 downwards.
GCTAGGACAACCACACCCCTCCCCAAACATCTCTGCTACATCATTGAATGTTTACAAATTGGAGGAATTGATTACTTATCAAATAGGAGCATCGGGGCTTATTTACAGTCGGTTGGTTGAGCAATCGGCCCTCTTTTCGTCTAACTAATCTGCTAGCAGAAAACAAATTATCAATTATGTGGGAGCCACTATATCATTTTATAATGCACGAAGATGCACCAACATAATAACAAAATACATGTCTGTATTTAGACTTTGATCTTGGCCGTGCTTGTGGTGTAATAAAGACAAGGAGTGTAAATGCTGGAGTCAGTGCTTCCTAACCCTGGTCATTTCTCTTGGTTGGATTCCATGTAGTCATTTTAGCTTGTCCAATAGCATTACAGAAGAGGACCAACAGATTTCAAATCAATCCTCACCATGCCCTCAAGAGGAGCACTACTTTTTATAGTCAGACAGCCAATCCTAGACCACGACGATATAGTTCAGCCCTTGTGGGCTTCATGAGTGAGGTAAAGCCTTTCCAGGGGCATTGAGTAATAGGCACATATTTGGTAATAACACCTACCACTTGAAAGATTACCATCCATCCTTCTGCACAGCAAATAAGCGGCCCACCTCTGGGCAGAAAACCTATCGCTTCAACACTTTCTATCCATGTGCTTATAGCCTATTCAACACATCCCAATGTGGCAGCTTTATGCCAGACAAAGGTCCCAGCGTTCCTGTTCTTAAAGTCTACTGCTGCACTCCATGATGCCGAAACTTGTGGAGTTGCTTGTGTTTCAATGCAATAATATGACCTAGGTTTTCAGACCAGACTGCCTTTTATGGTTGCGATCACTGCTGATTTTCCCATATTTACCCCACCTCGCCCCTACCTGTGTAATCACACAGAGTGGCTAAGATATGATGAGATGGAAAGCTGACTTATGAGTTTTAACGATTCCTAGGATTGATAATAACTTTCCAAAGCTTTCCATTGATACTGGCCAGCTTGGTAAGCTAATGGCAATGGGCCTCATTACAGGTTCGGCTGTGCACTAGGCAAGTGGAAGTAATTTGGTCCCCATCACTTTTTTTGCTTGTAATGGAAGGAAGTAGAGTCCACTTCAACCCCAAGAATTGGCAGATTTACTGTGGCGGATTTACCGTTCCCCTTATCGGAGAGCTTGGGCTTGCCTACACAGTGTATGTATTATGTTCCACCCCAAAAATATTTTCAGGCACACTTTTGGTTACCAGTTCACTCCTGCTTCTTTGCTGGAAATGCATCCTATGCCAATTAAGCCAAATCGATCAGTACATAACCTGGCAATATTGATATCTTACTCTGCTCTAGAAGTCATTTTAGATACATTGACATTGATTCCACTGCAACATATACAATGTGTAACTCTTTCATTTTCCGAAATTTTCACCCATGTGCTCTGTGTCGTGTTAGGTGAGATTTTCATACCAATGATACATCTTCCTGACCTGTGTCAACCCCAGAACTTTTTTGCTTTACTGGTGGATTGTTTTCCCTTATACCTCAGTGAGTGGGAACCTTTTTCCACACTCACAGAATCTTTTACTCTTTTTATGGGTGTCAGAATCTTATAAAAGTTATCCTCTTCGACAACGTTTTGGCAATAAGTGCCTGTTGTTGCTGGGTTGCCCTAGGGGCTCCCCTTTTAACTTTCTCTGGCTAACCTTTGCTGTTCCCAAAGGTAGAAAGGATCTTTGGATCCCTTTTACATTTTATAAGGTGAGACCAGCACCCCCCCACCTTATGTGGATTGCTGGGCATAGACGTATTTACAACAATGCCGCCTAGGGCGGCAGATTGCCAGAGGAGCGGCATTGTATTGCAGTTTATTTTCAATTTACTGGTTGTCATTTTTTAAATATAAAGCCAATTTTGTTTCTTGAGTCTGGCTGATCCACAACACTGAGTCATTTTGAATTGTTTGCAGTCATTCCACTCATACAGTTTTTGATGACCAAACTTGGATATATGCTTGATATTTGTGAGGGTGACTTTCGTTTATATATATTCATATATATTTTTTAAAAAAAGGAAATATGTACCAAACCCTGCGAGCTTTAGGTGTTTAGTGATAGTCATACAGCTCTCAAACATATATGACAGATATAAAGCTCTTTGGTCATTCTAATCTTCCGAAAATGCTCTTTAATATGCAAAACCTCATTGGTTTTATTGGTGCCACTTCACATTATCTTTGGAGTTCTTTCTAATCAATACACACACACACACTGTGTTAAGCGATCACTTTTATATTCAAATACATGACGTGCATTTTTTAAACCGTTGCAAAAATTAGGGGTTTCCCTTCAGAAAATTAAAGGTTAAAAATGATGCATCATTTTACAATATTAAACACATGCCTATGCTTAAGTCAAGCACAGAGTTTCCACAGTTCGCACTAAAGTGATGTTCAGAAGCAATCCCTGATTTCCCTCCTCAGCCCCACATTTCAGAGGTCTGTGGCCGCCCAAAAGGTTAAAATGTGAAGAGTAAATCTGTGTGCGCAAGTGCATCAAGAAGGCTGTGAAAGGATACCCGAAGCCATAGAAGGGTGCGAGAACAAAAACTGTGTGCCAAAGGTACACACTGTTTCACAGCTGTAAAGGTGTCCCCTAAAGATATCCATTCAGCCATCTTTACAGTGCTAAGCAGGCAAATGGTCCCTGCTGGGGTTATCATGCGTCTTTGATGACAGTCTGTTTCATGCTCAATACTACCAGGAAAACTAACTGCAAAGTATGTCACACAATGCATAACTGTGATGGTTGTAAGTAATCTTTACATTAATTACATCTTAAATACAAGGTAGGACTTTTACTGTGAAACAGTGCTTCAAACGACAGCAGGACATCTATATCTATACCCACACATTTCAAAATGTTGCTATGTATTATACAGTCCAACCGACTCTACGGAGTTAACAAACATTTTAAATTACCTTAAAAGCAACCTGGCAAAACCCAAAGCCTAAATCACACCCACAAACGTAACATTGTGCTGTAACGCCCGATCCATTGCTCAATATCACTCTAAGAGTGTTGGGCATTTTGAACAATTGCGGAAACAGCAATGATGTAAAGTTTGTCTACCACTTCATTTGTTATAAAAGGTGCCTGCATTGTGCAGTTACAAGGAATGCTGTTGCTTCCCACACATGAATGTTCATGGCCGTCCTTATCCATTACTCCACTGTGAGAATGCACAGCCACAGATTCCAAGAACCTTCTCCAACTGTCTTTGCAGAGTTTACAAACATCACGTGTGATTTTACCATATTTTAATAATGTTGCAGCCCAAGGGATTAGAGGTACATCGGCTGCAGCAGGTAACTTGCATTATTTCCATTTTGCCCGCTGCTAATACCAGAGCTGTAACCATGAGAAGAGGGTTGATTTCATTTTATTCAAAATTTTAAAAGATGTGCCTGTACCACTTGCATATATTTCATATGTAACCTTTTCCATTTGACAAGACCAGAAGTAGAAATGTAGTACTGTTGCATCAATATTACAGACCAGTCTAGGTGCTTCTCAGAGTGACAGCGGGCAATTTGTGAGAGAAACCAGATCTTAACATTGAAACCAAAATTCCTTGTTCCAACCTTCTCTCAATAGTGTCCAGTTTGCAGACAGCTTATTTTCTTACCATTTCATCTAAAAGATTGTTTTTGGACCTAACCCAAAGTAGACAATTGGCCATAACAATTACCTCTAGTGCACTCAACTGTAGAACACATTGCTTTCTCCAAATCTTGGGCAGCAGAGAACTGAAAACACTCTTTAAACTAACATAACATAGAAGGCTTGAATTAAGAAGCAATGTCTTTATAATCCTTACAATCTTGAAAACGTCCTTGTAATGGAGGACAAAATAGGGGCAAAGGGGCGTAGTTTGGACAACAAGGACTGAGTTTGTTGAAGTCGCGGAATCTGGTGATACTGCAGCATCTGGCAGAGGTAAATTTGGGGGGGGGCATGCACTTATTTGGGCCTAGGGCAGCAGAAAGCCTAAGTACACCACTGTTGCTGGGGAGATGAGTATCCCTTTTCTCATTTTAAATGTAACATTTATGTTACAAGGACAAACTTACCTTTAATGGCTGGTGGCAGCAAACCTTTTTTTCAATTCGGTGCACCTTTACCGCAGGCTTTTTGCACAGCCCCGGTTAAGGCACCCATGGATGTTTATTTTACCAAAATGGCCCCTTCTTCTTTTTTTCGCCATTTTAGTGTTTTGTCCTTTCTTGTTTCTTCCCCTGACCTCCATAGTGGGAAATTCCTTTGTGTAATTTTTATCTTTGGCGGGAATCCTGTGGATTCCCCGCCCAGGCTCCATAGTGTCTGTGAAGGCAGGAAGCGAGGGAGGAGTCCAAAACTCTGCAGCCCTTTTTCTTCCAGCCTGCCTGTGAGAATCCAGTCCAAATTGGCCAAAAGGACTGCCAACCCCCCCGGTTCGAAAGTTGCATGGCTGTTTGATTGGCTGGGTTCCTGCATAAAAGTCTGAAGCTGAAGAGATAGTCGACCACTGGATCCAAATCCGAAGAGGAAGATGAAGAAACCACAGCTGAGATGATTACCAACGACCGGAGAGCCTGCTGTGTAACTGGAGCTTGCTGAATTGACCTGGGGACTCTGAAAACGACGAACTGACCCAGAGCTTGGTGAGACACACTAGACCCAAGAAGACCTGCATTTTGGAACTATCCCACGTCATGCTCCGATCTTGCGTGGCAGCAATACCCCAATACCCTCGGACCTCAAGTCATTGTGCGCTGCGTGGTCTTCCGAAATTCAGAATCTCACTTTAACTTTGTGGGCATCCTGCTGGACCTCCAGAGACATGAATCAAGTCCGAAAAGTCCCCTCACCAGAGTGCTGGACTTTACAAACGACAAGAATCTGACATGCAATATTCTGTCTTCTTTGCTCCTGAAAAAGGAGCCAAATCCATAGAGCTGCATCCAGCCACAAGGGAAACCTTGCCTAGAGCCTTCTCTAGTGATCCCTGCTGCAAAAGTCCTTGCACTGCTCTGTCTTCTTGATGACGAAATTCAACAACCTGGTTTTTGGCTGCAGATCCTGATGTCCTCCTGCTGCAAAATCTTCTTTTGTGCTGAGGTACTGTGCTGGCTTGGGTATTTACTTACCTTAAGTCTCTTGTGATTTCTGTGATTGCGAGGGCTCACGTCCAGTTCCCCCAGGACCGCTGCTAGAACCCTCCTGGGGTGTCTTCTCTGATGTCCCTGGCCCTTCAACTATCTCTAAAGTACTTACTTGTTTGAACAGTCTTGCTCTGGAACTCTGAACTTTTCCTGCAACTGAGCCCCATCTCACCCTACCCACTGGCTCCTAGGCCACTACGTTCGCTTGTCTGCCTCTGAGAGAACTCATGTTCTAGAATTGGGAGGGCTGAATACTTTAAGGGGTTATTACTTACCTTCGATATGTTTTGCCATTCTGAAAAGTGCATATATGATTTACTTACCTTGAATAAGCTTTGTGCCTACTTAAATAAGTATTCTCGAAGTCTTACTTTCCTTAGAAACTGTCTCGCCATTCTAACAGAAAGTAGATAGAAGGTTAACTTAGTCACCTATGAATTGTGTTCCCCTTTATTATTCCTGTTAGGATAATTGTATGAGTGTCCCCAATTGGGTCTTGCGTCCCCTGACTTGCTTTTAGCCTGTCCAGAATAAGTCTGCCTAGGCCATACTTACCCTTTAGGTTACTGGTAGCTCCTTACAAAAGTATATTGAGGTTTTACTTACCTTGCATAGCTGTGCCATCCAAAAATAAGTTAACATGTTATTGCTTCCCTTAGTCTGTGAACTGAAAAGCAACTGTAATTGAATATTACACCCTAAGGTCCAACTTCCCTAGAATAACTGTTATCCTGAATCAGAGTTATAGGTATTTTACTGTGCCTAGAACAAGTGTTCCACTATTCTGAAAAGTATATTGTCCAGTTGACTTACTATGTGATTTCCTGATGAGCGTCACGGTACAACTGTTAGGGTCTGTTTACCTTGTATTACTGTAAGTAATCCAAACATTACTATTGGTTTTGACTTCCCTAGAACTACTGTTAGGTGTTCCAAATAATGTTATATGCTTTGGTCTGAGCACCTTCAAGCACAGTGTTGTGTTTTTATTAATGTGGTTATATATAATGTAATAGTACTTATTCTGCCCAGTATTTATTTGGGCCTACTTGTATTTAAATGAACCATTTATTTTTCAAAATACATAGTTGTCAGTGTTTCTTTGGACCATATGTGTATTACAATTTCTTTGTACTGATTCTACAGCCGTCTCCCCCTCCTAAAATAAGACTGACTGCTCTGTCTACGCTACCATGGACTCAGGTGGTATAGCCTTATACTAAAAGTGGAGTCTTGTACTGTCTCCGTTAAATGTTTTTACTAAGCCCTTTGTTGGACTTCAGAAAACTGTCCTAACATGTTTTGATACCTTTTATCCTATATATGATTTTAGCACACATGCTTTTATGTAAAACAACAGTATTGTATGTAACCGTAACCTAATGAGTTATATAGTTGTGCATTATACTTTTTTTTTATAGGTAATTCCAAAGTTTATATCTTTATTACAACGCAACAAAAAATGGTGAGTAATTTAGGTATTTTGAAAATCATTTTGTTTGTACTAATTGGCACCAGAAAGCACACTCAATATTGTTACGCATGTTTCACCTCCTGAGAATTAAGGTTACTTTCTCAAGGGTGGGGAAGATTTTTTGGCTGGCAAAACAGGTAAAGTAGAATTAACCTATAGATCCAGTTTCAGCCTATAGATCCACTTTAGGAGGGCAGGGCTTCCAGAAGTTGACATACTTCCCTATCCTGCCAGAATGTATTGCTATTTAAAATGAGCTTCCTGAGACTGCCTACAACAGTCTGGATATCGATCCTAAAACATATGGAAAAATCTTAAGAAGGATTTGGGGAACCTGTAATTGTGTGGGTCATCTAGAATCACGATGAGTAACCATTGAAGTTTAAGCAGGAATTTCAGTCTAGTCTACTCATGGCATTTTATACACTGGAACATTACAATCTTGAAACTCCATTACTTACAATGCATTGGCCCCAGGCTAATAGTTACTGTCCTAAAAGTCAATTGACCTCCGTCTTACCTGTTTTAAAACAGAAAATGTTGTCTTCAATGGTAGAATGTTTAAAAAGTATTATAATTACTTTCCCTTTACTCAATACAGGCTTATATTTGCATTGCCCATCAGTTGGGATGTTTACACTTTAGGGTACAATTGTATTTAGCAAGCTAAGGGACACATTACGGGTTCAGCTGGGATGTTGAAAAAAGGGCTGCAATTCCGTTGCCACCACTTTTTTGGCTTTAATGGAATTACCGCTGAATTCCAAGTTTGTTCTTGAAGTGGAGGATTTACATTGAAGTGGGCGGAGCCTACAGTTATTCCTTATGGGAATTTAGGACAAACATCGAAGCCCTGAGTGGCTCATGGCTATAGTTCTATTGTTGGAGGTCCCACCCTTGAAACCTAAGAATGTGGACCCTATGGTGAACAGGCCGTAATATGTATAGGATTGTTGTTTTACCACAATGATCTCAGAAAGGAAACTCAAGTACAAACCAAAGTTTTAAAGATATTTTAATATCCCTTTATGTACAATGCTGAAGTAGAGCATGTCATGGTAGTGATAACACTAAACAAAGTGCCAGGATGCGTGTTTCCCTTGGTGTGGAAGTGTTAAGTGAAAGGAAGGAACCAGACTTGCAACAGAACAGGGTCCTCCCCTCTTACTCCAAAGGGTTCCAGCAAAGTAATATAGACAGTGTTGTCAAATTCCCCAAAAAACTATTCAAATAATGCAAGCCAATTGATGGGTGCAAAGCAAATTGTTCTAAAAATCAAGATAAAGGTATTCCTCGTGAAGGATGCCTTTGCATTTTCTGAAGGGTTGGACTAGCTGGGGTTTTACTGTCTGCTGAGAAGAGGAGAGTTTTAAGGGTCCGGACAGTACACAATGTTTATGGTTCCAAACAATCATAGCCCTGCACATACGATGCCAGACCATGTCTAACAGCATGACATATACATATGAAGTTAATGTATGCCTAAACCTATGCAGGCAATGTGCAGTGCACCAAGAGGCAGGTACACAATTATTTAGTGTAGTTAAAGAAGACATATATTATGTACTCAACAGTATTTGTCGGGTTTACAACCACACGTGGGAGTGATATTCATACAAAGTTCTTTATAAAACAACTTTGGTTTTGGGCAACATGCTCCTATGAAAGAGGATTCTTGGGCACAGCACTGATAATTCTAGACATATGATGTTGAATTTGATGCCATCAAGATGCACCCACCCTTCCTCACCCAATCATTCCACATTAGCCACACGCCAGTTTGTTCCTAAAACATACAATCAATACATGTTATATTTAGTAAGATCTTTAGAACAACACATGTTTCTTAACCCCTGCTTAATCATGGAGAGGTGGGGACTTTGCAGTATTCCTTTATGCCAAGTTAGTGGTTCCCATTTCATTAAATTTATCAGAAGAGTATGGGATTTAGCTGTGATCTCTAAGACACTAAGCAATTCAAAGACAGTTAGGGGAGCAGATAGATTAGTAAAGAATACAGTTAGAACAATGTGTTTGATTTTACGGACTCCTCTCTTACAGAGCAATTCGATGTCAAATAGGCAAATTGTTGTTTTTTGAAAAACAGTGGTTTCCAAATCTAGATCAGGTTAAAAATATGGTAAGACCTACGATAACATGTACGTGTTTTATTCTCACTTCTTCCCTTAGCTCCATCCATGGTTCGGGAATTCAAATTCGCAATTTTCTTTACGCCACAGATGTGGTGGAAGCCTTCTTCACAGTGCTGAAAAATGGAAAGCCTGGGGAAATCTACAACATTGGAACTGATTTTGAGATCTCAGTTCAACAACTTGCGAAAGAGCTTATCCGGCTGGTAAGGCAACAAACACTTATTAATTCTTTTCACACAAAGGACTGTTGGGCTTTTCTGCTAATTTTTTTTATATCTTTTTCAATTAAAAGGGACATGTCCCCCCACAGATATCACACACATGAGGAGGGAACACTAACTGAAAGTGGGTGCCAAAGGTGAAATGACAGTAGGGCTTAATGGGTTTTATGTATATCAAACCCACAATAAATCTTTTTAAAGCACTAGGTCTAGTCTAGATAAGTGCTTTTTTTTAAATCTATTTTTCTTTTTTTGTGTGTAATGTTTTAGGACAATACAGATATTTCTTATCACAGAACAGTATAAGGATAGATCATACAATAATTGTTGCATATAAAACTGGTAAAAAATCTTGCAACTATTTGATGTAAATAGTTTCTCTAATTTTGCCATCAGAATTTAAATAATTTGTGTGAAATGGCTTAACCAACTAGTTATATTGAGGAATTATATTCATAAGCCATAGTATATCAATATAAAAAACAAGTGTAATATTTAAATTGAAGGACACTATTTAATTGTTTCTACATGTAAAATCCAAATCTAAAAACAAATACACCAATAATCATACAAAAGCTGGAAATAACCCTGTAATTTACAGAGCGGGGCAAATTAATCTAAATTGGTTAACTGGCTACACAAAGTAGAGTCCTATCCCACAGTTCTCATATCTACAACTAATATGACATGGGTCTGGAGTATTTTAGCGTAAAGCAAACATAGAGGAACATGCATGTATTACATTTTTTTCAGTTTAAAAAATAGAGGATGGAGAGCGATTTGTTACCCAACTTTCAGAATGAGAAAGCTTTTAGAGGGGTGTTTACGTCCCTGCAATGCTGTGTCATATTATGTATCCCTTAAGTGATAAGGGATGTGCTGCCATTTTTTGAAGGCCCTGCCAGTTTTGGTTTATACAAAGTTTTGATGGGATATCCACATCCTGCATTCTTGGGACCCAACTGTTGTATGATTCCTTTGACCTGCTTGAGTTTAGCTGGATACTGTGGACTAGTATTTCATTTTTCTGTGGTCTTCTATAGTCCTCCCAATTATGTTATAAGATGATAAATAACTAAGAGGATTGAGTTTGAATTTGAGTTTTATTATTTATTTATTTGTATATGGTTCAAAGAACCTTTATAAACAATACAATATAAAATATTACTAAAATACATGATATATTTCAATTTGTTAATCAGCATCTTTCAAGTTACACAAAATTGACATACAATTCACCATGATATTGAGCATAAAATAGCTATAAAAGAGGTTTATAAAATACAGTAAACAATGTTAACCACAAATACTATAAATTGGAACTACAACTTAGTACAGTTAAAATTGCTATACTCTTTCACACAACGAAGCCATACAAGTTAATGAGTGCAAGTCTGGATATACTAAATGTCATACCAAGTTAAACAGCTGGTTACATACTTCTCTATATAACATTAAAACCATGAGTCCTAAGGCTTAATAAATAATTAAAATTATAGACAACCTTATCATTAGTGGTATAATCTATGCCTGCCTTGCCATGTCTTCCACCATGTCTTTCTGAGTTGGAATTCATGCAATAATTCCAAAAGTCCTGTTTTATTGATTCATTATCATGGACCAACCAGCCCAATAATGTCATATAGACAATACCTAGCTTTATACATTGGGTAAGGACATGTCTAGGTGTTTCTAGTTCGCCAATTACATTACATACCCTACATGTCCTTTCGCCTTCGGGAATGTTATTTCTGACTCCCAAAAAAATGTGTAGTGGGAGTTGAGTTTTGAGTTTTATTTAATCACTTTCGGTTATTAAGCCTTCCTTGTCATAACAAATCATAAAAGCAATGGAATGGCAAATAACATATTATGCAAAAATGAATACATGAATGTGAAATGTCCATAAAGAGGAAGAAATTGATAAATTTCTGTAGCAACAGTAAGAGAATTGCAGCCTAAAAAAGGCACTCTGCTTTATCAGAGCTCAGCAAGTTGGCAACTTGGAGATGGGTTGCACAATAACTTATACTTGGGATTCTATTGTCTCATTTTTATCAAAGACAGTTTTGATTGACAGGATTCTTTGTGAATTATACAATCCCAAAGTATTGGATCCTTTGGTGTTGATTTAGTTTTGTAAGCACCTCTGCCCATTTCAGCTGTACTTTGAATGTTGCTATGGTTCACGTGGCTTCCATGTCAGGGGTGCTTTCTGGCCCGTATTCGTTGATGCACCATTACCCCCTTGGTATGTGATTTGTTCAGTCTGAATAGCAAGTGCCATTAAGATCCTCATGTTTGCTGGATTGCTTCTGCTGACCTATGGAAGAGCGACCCTTCACTATTTTTGTGGGATTGTGTCAGCATTTTCTAGCATGCCCAACAATACTTGTAATGTATGAAAATGTGCCATAGTTGTTCACACTACTACCCATGTCATACCCCGCTGTCACCATTAGCCCTGCACCCTCTCATAACTCTATAAGACTCATCTGCGTATTTCTGAGTTGCTGTACAATCGAAGGCTTTACTGTTTCCAGTTTTCCTCCTGAAGGTGACCTTATGTGGAGGTGAGTGCTCCGCTATATGGGGATATGTGGGAACTGAGTATGACCTAAATGTGAGGGGGAAAAAATTGCATCCTCGTTTATCATGGGGGTAAGGACGCTTTAGGTTTTGGATTTTCTCTTTGCCTTTGTGCTCTTCCTCTGCATCAGACCAGTCCATCACTTCATAGCTGTAGTGATGTTTTTCTGCGTTTTATTTGGGGCCATCTTTTGGGAAAGCTTTCTTGCTATAGTTCCAAGTAGCTGAGAGATGTGCTGATGTATAAGGTTTGGAAATCCCAAACTGTTGTGTTTCTAACAAAAATATGTGTCATTCTATGTGGTTAGCCTGCTTGTGTGCTCAGGCTCTATGCTTTAATTACTAGCATTAAGATGATCCATCACATTTAATTGGCATACGCCTATTTCCGAAGAGAGTATGATCCACACTGAAATGTGTAGCCAGTTGAATTTCCTCAGCGGTCTCAATGATATTGGGTGGGCTCTTCGAATTACTTGCTAAATTCCCTGGAACTGCTTGGGTCCTGGAATTATTCAAAGGTATAATAAGAGCGGGAAGGGAATAAGAGCGGGAAGGGAAAAGGAGGAAGACGAACCTAGAATGCCTTGTGAGTATTCAGAACGTGCAAGTGCAGCAAGGAAAAGGGCAAAGGGAGTAAGTGCTGCAGAGTCCGGGCTCATGGGTGAGCCACAGATGAAGTGCTTGGGTAGTTGAGTGCTTCATGGCCAAGGGCCACGTTAGGAGTAAGTGCGAGGGTGTGCCAAGGCAAGTGCTGTGGGAAGGCAGGAGCTGGACCGATTGGGTGTGAGAGGTCAGGGGCCCGAGGATGCATAAGAGCCCCGGACACCAATCACAGCAACTGTGGGATTAGCAGAGAAGAGAAGAAGGGAAGGAGGAGGTGAAGAAGAATGTCTTGAGGAGTTTCCGGAATTTAAGAAAGTCCTGCACAAGGCGCATGGGGAGGCTGTTCCATAGGAGGGAGCAAACTGAGGAAAGCGAACGACCACCTACCCTCTGTTTAGCAGAATGATTTACACACAAAGGGTTGGTGCCAGAGGAACAAAGTGGTCTTGAGTGAGAGTATTTAATGAGATAAAGTTGAAGCTGGTGTGGACCCTGGGCCCAGACAGCCTTGTGGATGATGCAGAAGGATTTTTCTTTAATCCGTGCAGCAACCGGGAGCCAATGAAGACTTTTTAGGGCAGGAGAGATGCGGTCCCTGGGCATAAGGCCAAGGATAAGACTTGCTGCCCTATTCTGGATTAGCTGGAGGGGTCGCAACGTGGAAGAAGGTAGATTGAGGAGGTGGCTATTACAATCGTCTAGCCTAGAGAGAACCAGGGCTTGGGTAACATTGAGCCTCTGGGGAAAAGTGAGAAAAGGGAGAATTCCTTTGAGAAGGAAGAGCTGAAAGTGGAACTTCTTGCCAATTTCCAGAGTGTGAGGAAGGAAGGAGAGAGAGGAGTCGAAGATGACTTCAAGGTTTATGGCTTCAGAAGGAGCACAGGGAGAGCCTAAGGAGGAAGGCCAGAGTGAAGGGAAGGAGGAGGGAGCAGGGGTCCCGATGGGCAGGATCTCTGTTTTACAGGCATTGAGGCAGAGATCGTTGGAGGTGCACCAGGAATGGATGGCAGATATGCTGTCAGGGATGATGGAGGGTGGAAGAGGGTCAGCAGGAAGTTTAAAAAAGAGATGTCATCTGCGTAACACTGGAAGTTGGAGAAGGAGGAAATGAGGCATGCAGGCAGAACAAGGTAGATGTTAAAGAGCCAAGGGGAGAGGTTGGAACCCTGGGGGACACTACAGGTGGATAAGGAAGTAGGAGAGGAGAAGGTCCCTGTTAGGGAGAATTCTCATTTCTGTGCTAATTCTCTTCAACCTTAGAGACCTTCAGCTCTTTTGCTAGACTTAAGAACTTTTTAATTTTCACCCCGAAGAGTGAGCCCTTTTCTCACTCTCATGTATTTTGATCTGATTTGGATTATCTGTTTCTGAAGTCTGACAAACTCCATAGGCATCTACTTTGTGTATGGTGCACCCTCAGAGCAGTGTAACATAGAAATTCTTTAGATTGCTCATAAGGTTTAAATACCTTTTATTGTGAGAACTACTGTTCCCAAGAATAGTAATGTGAAATTGACTTTACTTACCTTTTTTCTTTGTAGGTCAAGCACACCCAATCTCATGTGGAGTGTGGAGGGGTTACTTAGAAGCCCCTTTTCCTACTTACTAATGTAACATTTTTATGTTACCCTCACTACTTTAAATGGCTGGTGGCAGTGGTTTAATGTTCCTACCATTGTGCTTTTCTACCGCAGGCTGAATCCTCAGCTGCAGTATAGCACCCATGGGTGACTATTGTTTCAAAATGTCCCTGGTCTTCTTTTTTTGCCATTTCTTGTTTGGGAGGTCTTTCTTGGGTTTCTCTGCGTGCCAAATCAGTTTTTAAGCCCTTTGTTCGTTTTGCCTTTGGCGGACTTCAGTACTGAAACCCACCTCTAGCAGCATTGTGCCTGGCAGGGCAGGATGTAAGGAGGTCCCCGAGACTCCCCTGTCCTTAGTCTCCTCGGTTACCTGAATGCACCCAGTCCTGGCTGGCCTGCTGGCTGTCCCTGCAGTACAGCCACCTGTAACGCTCACCTGACTCGCACGGAGGCGCTGGTCTAGTCTGGGTTGCTGTGGCCTCTTCGAGCGTGATGCGCAGAACTCGGAACACCAACTGAACAGGACCCTCAAATCTTGCTTGTCTGGCCCATAGGAATATCATTCTGCAGATGAGAAAGGGGATTAACAGTCTGCAGAATAGTGTGCTTGCTCCCCACTTCCCCCTTCGTTCTTCTCTAACTTCCTCCGAAATCCCCGGTTGAAGCTCACCTTATGGTTTGAAAGGATGAACTCTCCATCCTGCTTCTGGTGCAGGGGCGCTTGTTAGTCCAGTTACTTCACTGGTTTTCAGAATGGCGCTGGCAAAATCCACTTGACTTTTCCGAGCGGAACGCCGTAAGTATGAAGATTACAAAAGTTCAAGTGTTGAGCCTCCTTTTCTGTTGCCTTCCTAACCTGTGATCTGTCCTTTATTTCAGGTGCAGAATGAAGGCGATGCGTTGAGGGATTGAATTGCCGATGGGAAACTCAGGTGAGTTAGCGATGGAGGCGATCCCTCTTAATGTCTTTATATTCCTCCAGTAATGTCTTTTGTCCTTTCCCCATAGGGGCCGGGGTGCGGTACCTGCCAACGAAGCGGCGCCGACCCGAAATGAGGAATGGTCCACCAACAGAAGACCGGTAAGTGTAATGGCGGGAAATTAGGCTTTCCTCATATGTTCCTTCTGCTCACCTTTTGTCTCTTCTTCTCTCCCCTAGGCGCAGAGATGTGGCGACCGGTGCAGACAGTCGCGGTGGAGCCAGAAGAACTCCTGAGGACAGGTGAGTGAAGCGCGGCGCTGCAGCGAGCAACACAGTGCTTTTAAATGAAAGTCTTTTCTCAGGAACAGGAACGCTGGTGTGAAGGTTCCGGATGCAGGTAAGAAGTTTGATAAAATTCTTAGTTTTCACCTTTCTCTTCTCTTCTTTCCTTACAGGTGTTCCAGGATCGAGGCGGGCATGGCTGGAGACCAGATGCAGGAGCAGACAAGGTGAGCGTTCAGCTGCTTGGATGCAGAACAACGCGAAGCGTGAGCTACTGTCTGGGCGTGGCTTAAATAGCCCCCAAAGTAGTTCCAGGTAAGTATCCTTCCCTGGCCACGCCCGAGTGACAAAATAGTCCCAATGAAAAAAATAGTCCCTTTCAGGTCTCAGGGAGGCCTGAATCTTGCAGCATGGTCTGCATCAGGTAAGTGCACAAAACACCTTCCTTTATGAGCCTGGCGCCATTGGCGCCAGGACTGATGTTCAACATGAGCCTGGCGCCAACGGCGCCAGGACAGAGTTCAAAGAGCCCCTATAAGGGGCCGCTGGGCTTTTACCCGGGGGCATGATGCCTGCTCCCGGGGGTGCTGGGCCTGGCCTGGTGCTCCGGGGGTAGGCATCATGACACCACCCTGCTGTGTGAGTGTCAGCTAGGCTGTGCATGAATGGGAGAAACCTGCTTAAAAGGCGAGGATTCTTGGATTGAACACAGTCGACCACTGGATGAAACATCTGACAAAGGAATCATGAAGAGAAGCTTGCCACATCCTCCTGGACCATTCAACTCCCCGGTGAAGCCCTACTGCTGTGCTGAAACTCCTTTTCTGAATCGACAAGATAACCTCCGGAAAGGACAACTTCTTCCCTTGAGTTAGTTGGACCAACTAACCCCGAGATGAACTTTGCTGGAAGACCTTCCCCAACAGGCTGTACTTCCTTGCTGCTGCTGGAACCGTGTGCCAGGGGTCGAGAAATCCGTAGTAGAGTGCAACGTCTATAAGCCGACCAAAAGCTCCAGGAGTCTCCTGAAGACCCTTCTGAAGCAGGACAACCCAAGCTCGAGTCACCTCACCAGAGGACTCAAGGAGTGAAGGAAGCCCAACCAGTGTCCAAGAACCGTGGTGGTGCTGTTTACCATGCGCTGAAACTGCGAAGTGCTGCTGAATTTAAAAAAGAGCCGGTAGCTGCAGCTGACCTACGAACTGCTGTGCAGGAGTCCTCCAGACGTCCTCCCTCTTGTTCCCACGAATGAGGCTCAGGAAAACAGGATCTGCAACCAAGACAGAAGCCAGCTAGATCCTCTTCTTCTAACCAAAGGTACTGTGCTGACGACTAAGGGGTACTTATCTCTTTGTCTGTAGCTTGCTTTTCTCAGTTGAGATTGGCAGGAACTGCTTTGTTAGTTGATCTCAGCTCTAAACTTTCACAAGTCTAACAGCTTGTGACCCAACAGTGATTTTCTACAACTAACTCTCTAACTTTGTGCAAGACATTTTGCTATCTAAGAAGTGCCTCAGCTCCATAGACTTTGCTCCAATTGACTTTAGCTGTCCTGGCTACCTGCAGACTCTTCTAGTCCATTGACTTTGATTCTAACTGTCCCTCATAGGTGATACATTGGTTTTTAACTAATATTGCTGGGAAAGGTTTTATCTAGACTTCATTGGGAGATTTAAAAAGTGCTCACATGCTCTGAGAACCTGGTAACCTTTTTCCTTCCTTTAACCTTTCTTTTTTGACCAACTTCAGAAGTTACAAAGTGCAAAAGTGATATATAAATGCCATTACTGTCCTAGTTAGTGATGTCACCTCAGGGTGTAGGACGTGTGTGTGAAGCATCTCTAAACAGTGTCTACTTGCTTTGCCTTGATTCTGAGAAAGTATTTTGAAGTGTATTTTTATTGTTGCACATTGCCCTTTTTAAAGAATGCTTATTTAAAACTGACTGTTAAATAAATAAATATTTTACTAGAAAACCTTGAGTGTTAGTGTTATTTGGATACTTGTATTTGTGGTTTTCGATACTACAGCTCACATCTACCCCTCTTGAGATAAGTCTGGCTGCTCAGTCACACTACCAACTTGTGTAGTACAGACCTATACCAATAAGTGGGTTACCTAATACCAAGAGTACAAGGGTTGTGTAGTCTCCCACAGGATTACTTCTCAAATTCTTGCCTAACAGTGCCCAAGGCAACTTGTATTTATTTATAGCGCTCACCACCAGGCCCAGGGGCATCAGGGCGTGAAGACTTGAAATTATTTACATACATAGTTGCATACATATATTTACAGCAGCAGTTAGAATGATGTCATAGTGGCAGAAACATGTATATACAAGCTAAGATCACTGGGATCAAAGTATAGCAGAGTGAGAATGAAACGGTAATCATGGTATTAACAAAGGTTAGGCAGGTATAATATGCCATAAATTAGAAAGTCAGGGGCAAAACAGGCGCCTGAGAAACTATGATGCATAAAGCAATCAAGGACGGCGTCAGTTCTGATCAAAGAGCCATGTTTTCGTTTTCAACTTAAAGTTGTTAAATGAGTCCTCAGATCTGATGGTGGCAGGGAGAGAGTTCCACAACTTAGAAGCTAGGACAGGGAAGCTCGTGCCCCCAGCTTTTTGAAGTTTGAACCTGGGTATCGATAGGCTGAGGGTCTGTGCAATTCTTTGAGGTCGGGTGGAGGTGTGGCGGGAAAGACGGTTAGAGAGGTAAGGGGGGGCCCTTGTTTGCTAGGCATTTGTAGGTGAGGGCAAGTGTTTTCAATGAGATTCTCTGCTTGACAGGTAGCCAGTGTAGGTTAGTTCTGAATTCAGAAATGTGTTGGTTTCTGGGAATGTTTAGTGCTGCCCTGATGGCATTGTTCTGGGTGATTTGTAGTTTATTCAAGTTCCCTTGGCTAATCCCTAAGTAGAGGGAACGTCAATAGTCAATTTTTGACAATGTAAGAGTTCTGGTTAGGGTGATGCTATTTGGTGTAGTCAGAAAGGGTCTGCACGCTGCAATAAGTTTACAGGTGTAGGCAGAGGCTGATCTAACTTCATTTGTTTGTTGTGCCAAAGACAAAGTGGCGTCGAGGTAAAAACCTAATGTTTTTGTGTCTTTAGAGACCTTGATGATGTTACCATCTAAGATGAATGACTGATAGGAATGATCTAGTTTGTTGAGACGTTGCGAGGAGTCCAGGATGAGGAGCTCCGTCTTGTCGTTGTTAAGGCACAGTTCATGTTGGGCCATCCAAGCCTGGATGACCAGATAAACGTCGTTCAAGGCCTTAGTGTCAACTATGTAGTCACCAGTGATGGGAATGGGTATCTGGGTGTCGTCAGCATAGTTAGTGTAGGAGACACCCAGATAATCAAGTACATCAAAGAGCGGTTTAGTGAAGACGTTGTAGAGTGTAGGTGACACAAGATCCTTGAGGGACGCCGCAGTGAATCGGAGCGGGGTCAGCAGCTGCAGAGGGGGAGAAGACCCTCATGGATCTGTTACTCAGAAAGGATTTGATCCACGCCATGGCTGAGTCAGAGAAGTGGGCAGCAGAATGGAGGTGCTGGCATAGGAATTGGTGATTGACCAGATCAAAGGCAGCGTAAAGGTCTAGGAATAGTAGCAAGCCTAGTTTCCAATTGTCTTTCAAGACCTCGATTTGGGTTTTCAAATCTATCAGAGCCGTTTCGGTCCCATGTCTGGGACGGAAGCCGGATTGTCGTAGACCCTGGAGATTGTTGGATTCCAAATAGTCTTGGATCTGCAGGTATAAAGCACGATCTAATATTTTGAGCAAGAACGGGACAGTGGTTATGGGTCTGAGGTTGGTGGGTATACTTGGGTCTAAAGATGTTTTTTTAAGCAGTGGGATCACCCATGCGTCCTTAAGGTTGTCGGGGACAATACCTGTTTTAAAAGAGGAGTTAATGAAGGCCGTGATGAATGGGGCCAGGTCGTGGGCAGAATCCTTAATGATGGGAGCAGGGCAAGGATCGCCTTGATAATTAGACGGTTTGATTCTATTGATGATGTCTTCCACCTCAGCAATAGCGAGGGGGGAGAAGGCAAAAGGTTTAATGTTAGGAGAAGCTAGAGGGGCAACCCTTAAAGGGGAGGATGGACGGTTATCCAGTTTCAGACTGTCTTGTTTGTCTTTGATTTTGGATTGCAAGGTAGAGATTTTGTTCAGTAGAGCAGCCTGAATGTTAGCACACCAATTACTGTCTTCAGTCCATGTGTCAGGGGGGGTGTCCGGACATTTCATCGAAAAAAATTCGTCGACAGGACATTTGGTCGACGTAATTTCGTCGAAAACCAAATGGTCGAATTTTTTTATTTATTTATATATATATTTTTAAGGTTGTAGTTTAGGGAAAAAAAGGGGTACAAATAAAAATTCGACCCTTTGGTTTTCGACCAAATTGGTTCGACCATTTGTCCAGTCGACCAATGTTTTTCGATCAAATGTCTGGTAACCGTCAGGGGGGTGGCCGGAGAATCAAGTTCTTTTAAGATCTTGAAAAGTTCTTTAGTTTTTGAGTCTGCTTGCATGATACGGTTATTGAGAGACTCCTTTTCTGCAAGGATGAGGCCGTCCTTATGCGCACCAGGCAGGTGAGTTTTACACCGATTATCAGAGCAGCGTTTAGCTTTGCGGAGCACTCTTAGCTGAGGTGTAAACCAAGAGTTGAGATGTGCATGAGGTTTAGGCTTCCTAAGTTTGATAGGGGCGATTTAATTTATAGCTGTGAGCATGGTGCGATTGTCGGTGTCTGCTAAGGTTGTAGGGTCAGTGCAGGAGTATGTGGCTGTATTGACAGAAGGGAGTAACAGTGGGAGTAGTTTCTCTTTGGTTATGTCCCTTTTATTTCTAGTGGGGAGGGCTGGTGCTATCATAGGAGGAGAGCGTGGGGCTGCTTCAATATTAAAGGTAATGATATGGTGGTCAGACCATAAGCAGGGAGTGTTAGAGAGAACACTAATATTGTAGTTGGTGCCGGCTATCCAGTCAAGGGTCCTCCCTTTGGTATGGGTGGGTTCTTGAATGTGAAGGGTGAAGCCAACGTCTGTTAGTACATTCTCCAGGTCAGTGGCAGTAGAGTCTCGGGGGACACCAAGTCCTAGGTTAAGGTCACCTAAGAGGATGATTTGCAAGTTGGTTTTAGTTTTATCAAGAAGTAAGGTGGACATTTCGAAAACAAAGGAAGGTGCAGGACCAGGAGGTCTGTAGATGAGGTGAAGGGTGGCAGTTTGGTTGGGTGTTAGAGGTAGTTTGACTGAAAGTAGTTCAGCAGACTCAAGTTTGGAATTTGTAGCCACTCTTAGACCAAGTGAGTTTTTATGAATGAAGGCAACTCCGCCCCCTCTAGTTTGGGCAGTGTTGCGATCGCATCGAATGATACCGTAATTTGGCAGTAAGGGCAAGGACAGTGATGTCCGGATACGGCATGCAGCTATGTTTCGGATATAGCAATAAAGTCAAGTTCTTGGGTCAAGAGCAGGGTCATTAAGGTACTGGTTGGTATGGTTGCTGCTGTGGTTGTGCTCAATGGCAGTAGTCACAGGGTAACCCATTGTGGGCTCGAGTGGGAGCAGTAGCTGGCAGTAGGGGATGGGTGCGGTAACACTATCAAGAGGCCGAAGGAGCGGTAAGGGGGGGAAGTTTGGAAAGAGCGCACACGTGGGGTGTGTAGGTGATGCCACAATAAGTAGCTGGGCAGTGATGGCGAAAGGTAAGGCCATGTATTGATAATGGGTCAGGAAGGTCCTCACAAGCATGATGGTGGTGTTAAAGCAGCTGGATTTTCAAAAGGAGAGCGCCAAACAAGCAGCAGGTGAGGAAGTTTCCTATGAATCAATTCTGAAGGTATACAGGGAGCACACTGGCGCAACACGTTAATTAGTCAGGGACGTGGGCGAGTTTAACTAATAAGGCACAGAACACAACTAACGCTTAGTACAGCGCTAATGAGGCACAGAACACAACTAACGCTTAGTACAGTGCTAAATGCAGCATAGCTTAAATAGTGTAAATAGGTGCAAAGCAATAGTGGTAGCATGACTTATACGGCACAGGAGTATTCTAAGAATAAACAGCGGTGCACAGTAGGTCAGCATCATAGGTTAGTGCCGTGCGGTGGCACTTATCTAAGCGAACATAATAGTGAACAAATTGTAGCAAAAACATACAAGCTTCCTGCTATATATATGTGGGCAAGGAGCTGCATTAACAGTGAATAGGTGAGCCGGGTGTAGCTTACCATGCAGTATCGTAAAATGCAGCCTTGGCTGTGATTGCAGAAGTGTCAAAGACGCGATGTAGAGAGTTCCAGGCCTTGGCCTCTGTAGTCTCTGGACAGACTTGGGACAGGCAGGATGGAAGCCTTTGTGTTGGTGTGCCTTTGTGTTGTGGGCTGGCTCAAAATCGCCTGCCGGCTCATGATAGCTGCAGAAAAGCACCAGGCAACCAATCGGGGGCACAGAGCAAATTTAGCACAAGAAAGGGAAGAGGGTGCACCTCACATCATGCGGGCGGCCATCTTGGAATTGCCAAAGCTTTTGGTGAGTAATGATGGCTGAGGCACATATGCAGATCAAAACGAAGGTAAACTTAGCAGATAAGGGCATGGAAGGTTAATGCTGAATGCAGTTGAAATGTACTGCAATGTTACCGCGTTCCGCCGCGACACGGGAGAAAAGCTTCTGAAGTTGCACTCATGTGGGAAGAAGTTGCTTCTGAAGTTGCAGTCAACTTGGGAAGAGTGGTCAGTAAGGAAGGATGTCAGCCAGTCAAGTGCCCATTCCGAGATACCAAGGGTGTCGCGGGGCCTTTGTATGAGGATGTAATGGTTGACTGTGTCAAAGGCAGAGGAGATATCCAGAAGGATGAGGACAGCAGGGGAGTTGGAGTCCAGAAATGCGAGCAGTTCTTCACTGGTGTTCAGAAAAGCAGTTACTGTGCCTCTGGATGCTTGGAAGCCAGATTGATGGTCGTGGAGACCATAAACATGTTCGGTGTGTGTTGAATTGGGGCAATGCCAACTTCTCCATCAGCTTCCCCAAGAAGGGGGTGATGGAAATAGGGTAGTAGTTGGAAGGGCAGGTAGGGTCTACTGAAGGTTTTTTCAAGAGTGGGCGCACAAGGAAGTGCTTAAGGAAGGGGGGAAAGATGCAGTGTCAAAAGAGTGATTGCAGAAATAGGCGTGCTCAGGTACAAGGGAGCCAAGGTTATCCTCGATGGTTCTGGATGAGCAAGGGTAAACCTGTTTAGAAGAGACCATCATGGAGCGGACAACTTTGGTAACTTCTGGTGTGACAGAGGAGAAGGAGGGCGAGGGGCCAAGGGAGGAAAGGGGGTGAGGGATGGATTGGGAGGGTGGCTAGCAAGGGTGATCAGCCTTTCAACTCCTTTCAGATGCATGCACACAATAGCATTTTGCATGCTCACATGAAAGCCTATCATATTTAAGGTCATTGCGGCCTGAGTGGAATATAGAGCTCACCACAGCTGGGCAGCGAAGAGAGGGGAAGACGATTCATTTAGGAAGCCAGATGTGTGAGAAAGAAATAGATGAAAGAAGAGCCTCTCAGAAGAGATGAGGGGAGATGGGCAAGAGAGGTGGTTATAGGGTCTGGTAATACATGAGAGAAAAGTGAACAAACAAAAGGTGTTGACTATCAATAAAGCCACCGAAAGTGAGCAAAAATTATGAAATATACAAATGCTGGGGCAACATAAGTGGAAGAAAGGACAGATCATAGAGAAGGGCTAACTCATTTAGAAGAATCCGGACTCCCTCCCAATATTTACAGTGGAAGACAGACAAGCTCCCACACAGCCACCCTTATCTGCAGTTTCCACCAGCCGAGGTGCTATTAGAAGTAAACATTGGGGTCCGTCTGCAGCCTGGAACTCTGTTTTCCTTTGCATAGGCCCTGTACTGTCCTGGAGCTTGGTGCAAAGAATAATAAACATGGTCATCTTCTCTGAAACTACATTTCAGTTAGTGTGACATGATTTATAAAATGAAAACCAATTAATCATTATTGTCTAGTGAATTGCGATGCAATAACGGTTATTTTATGCCCTGTAATGACATTGAATGCGCTGGGTTCTGAGAGAGACTTTCAAAGGGAGGCTTAAACTAATGTAGAGGAGCAGATGACATCATTTCTAGTGCCCACCCCCTCACCTCCATCATACTGGAAGCAAAGTAGGAAGACTGTGTGCATGGCACCAGGTATCATCCCAATTCCGCACCAAAGATATGAGCGACGTTATGCACTCAGGCAACTGTATCAAATGTACCCTCGCACTGATGTGGTGGATGGATGTAGGCATACGCCATTGGACATAGGAGGCATTTGTGCCAATGGAAGCAGGTGTTTGCACCAAGATCAGGCCTTTTTGCTGTACATCCATACCTGCCCATGATGGAGAAAATGGAACCGTGACAGAGGCAATACGACATTGTCAAATCTACATACGAAGATGGAAGTAGTACTAGATGAGACTGATGGAGATGACTGGTTCTTGTCCTTGTTTTTGTGGATTCCGACGTGGATGGTAAATGCCTTCAAGCTACTAGGAGCAATACCAGCGTTGGTGATGTTGGGATTCTGCATTGTGAGAATGATTATTGACAATGTCAAAAGACACCAAAGAAAGCTATTGGAATGAAAATAATCAATGTAAATGCTGAAACTGGTGAACACATGCAAAACGAGAGCATAACCTGTGAACACATACAAGGAGGTCCTCTGGAACCCCCAGATCCTAAGGATCATAAGAAATATATAGGACATAGGGTATTCGGTCAACCATCCGGGGAGTGCTGCCATATGGCTTGCAGTGTGAGTGAACACATAAAGAAAGCAGGCCACCTGAGGGGGTGACGAAGATTTGGATCCCAAAAAAGCCGTATGAAGAGAAGGTAAAGAAGATTGAGAAGGTGGTTGAGAACCCAACCAGAGGGGGGAATGTAGAGGAGCACATGATGTCATCCCTAGTGCCCGCCCCACACCTCCTTCATACTGGAAGCAAAGCAGGAAGTGTCTGTGCATGGCACCAGGTATCATCCCAAAACTGCACTGAAGATATGAGACACGTTATGTGCTCAGACAACAGTATCGAATGAACCCTCGCACTGATGTGGTAGAAGGATGTTAGCATACACCATTGGACATAGAAGATTGTCAATAAAGTCAGACCAGAGTAAAGTGACGTCTCGAAGAGAAGATGCTAAAACGTACTGAAATGATATGCAAATACTTAAAGAATGATCATGTAACTGAAGTAACAAGAGAAACATGTATGCAGAGACAAGGAAACCATATAGACCAAGAAGATAAGTAACCAAACGAGTAGTGAATGTATAAATGCAGAACCACAAGGTAGATGAGATAAATAGAAGCTTGCTGCAGTAAAAACTATAACATGAGGAAAGCGGCCATGAAGGAAAGATGGATGTCGGATCGTGTCAAAATTACCTCAGAGACCAACCAGGGCTGCAAATCAGAAACACTGCATAAAAAAGCTTAATGCATGAAACAAAGAGTATCTGTTTTGCTGAGACCAAGGATGTCACAGAAAGACATAATTGGAAAGTACAAAGGGAGTTAACCAGGATAAGCTATGAACGAAGCGCACATTTCTCTTAGATTAAGCAGAAGCGAAAACATCTGCAAGTGCCAAGTAATGGACAATCAAGGGTGAAGAAAGTACATGTAAGACGGACCAACCAAGTCTCCAGAGGCCAACAGCAGTAATAGCACCCAGCATAATAAAAACAAATTACAGTAAATAACAGGCTGAAATTGACACATTTGTGCTCTGATATGTGTGGCAAGACTCGAAAACAAGGTCTATACATTCAGCCTCAGACGAAGATAGTGGTTTACCCCGACTCCCTTAAAAATCCTAGA
Organism: Ambystoma mexicanum; assembly: GCF_040938575.1. NCBI lineage: Eukaryota > Metazoa > Chordata > Amphibia > Caudata > Ambystomatidae > Ambystoma > Ambystoma mexicanum. The sequence goes on along the minus strand of NC_090941.1, from coordinate 134,104,116 downwards.
GAAGAAAACTGTCAGTAAGGTCAACTACAAAGGAGAAGCCTTGGCTAATGTTCTGACTGATGAGAGATGGCAGGCTAAACCAAAGTGGGCAGTGGTCTGACATTTGTTAGGGAGAATTCTCAAAAGTGTTAAATCCCCTCTACCTTAGAGACCCCAGCTCTTTTGCTGGACTTTAGGACTTTTATTTTTTATCCTGGAGAGAGCGAGATCTTTTTCCCACTCTCTCATGTATTTTTCTTTGATTTGAACACTGTTTCTTTTGGTTTTGTAATCTTTCAAACTCCATAGGCATCATCGTTTTATATTGTGACACATCACCTTCAGTGCAGTGGCACAGGGAAGTCTTTCAGATTTCCCAAAGGTTTAAATACCTTCTCTTGGTTAAACTACTGTTCGGAAGAGCAGTAAAGTGAAATTGACTTTACTTACTTTTTGTAACTTTGTAGACTCAGCCCACACTATCTTACATAGTGTTGTAGGGGTTACTTAGTATCCCCTTTGTCTACTTTCTCATGTAACATTTTTATGTTACCCTTTCTACAATTAATGGCTGGTGGCAGTGGTTTACTTTTTCCTACCATTGTGTGTTTTTACCACAGGCTGTAAAAGCAGCTGCAGTAAAGCACCCCTGGGTGCCCATTTTGTCAAAATGGCCTGATCTTATTTTTTCACCATTTCTTGTTGGACCGGTCCTTCTTGAGATTTACTCTGCACAGCAAACCAGGTTTGGTCCCTTTGTTCATTTTGTCTTTGGCGGGGTTCACTGGTGAAGCTCGCCGCTGGCCCCAGAGTGTCTGGCAGGGCAGGAAGTGAGGGAGGTTCCCGAAACACCCTGTGCTTAGTCTCCTTGGTTACAGGAATGCACCCAAAGGTGATTGGCCTGCTGGCTGTCCTTAAAGGACTGCCACCCTGCTGTGCAAGTGACAGCTAGCCTGCAAATGAACGGGAGAAACCTGCATAAAAGGCAAGGTCATTTAGACAGAAACCAGAGTGGACCACTGGACGAAAGAATCCGAAGAAGAACCTGGAAGAGATGCTTGCTGCAACTCCTGGACTGTTGGGATGCCCGGTGAAGCCCTGCTGCAGTGCTGCAGCTCCAAATTCCCCTTGACTAAAGAAGCCCTGCAAAGGACGACTTCTCACCTTGGGTTGATGGTACCAATAGACCACAAGACAAACTCATCTGGAAATCCTCTCGTTGCTGTCTTTACTTCCATTTGCTGTTGCAAGAACTGAGTGCAGGGAGAGGAACACCAGAAACGAGTGCATCGTTTTTAAGTCGGACTGGAGCTCCAGGAAGATCCTCCGGACTCCCTCAAAGCAGGACTAACCAAGCCTGAGTCAGAGTGCTGGACCCCAGAAGCAAGGAAAGCACACAAGAGGCCTCATTACGACCCAGGCGATAAGGGTTTAACAGCGCTGTAAAAGGTGGCGGCGCCGTTAACCCCTTACCGCCTAATTACGAGGTCTCTTTGCGGGTCCCTACCTTAATGGCCGGTTTCTACCAGCTGTAAGGATTGGACCCGCAAAGGGACCTTGGAGGTATTTATGGTACCGCAATTTGCGGTACCGTAACTACCACCTTACCAATTTCCATTGAGCCCTATGGGGGCAAAAATGGGAATGGGGAAGGGCCAATGGTGAATGGGGAATTACCGCCCCACCAACCTTGGAATGGGGCGGTAATTCCGCCATTCACCTTGGCGGAATCTGTAAAATACCGGCGGCAACCATGGCGCTAATAGCGCCATGGTTACCGCCTGGGTCGTAATGAGGCCCAAGGTATCTGAGAACTGAGGTGGTCTATTCACGAGAAGCTGAAACCTACGGTTGGAAGGTCGGCGGCAGCAATGGGCAAAGTTCAGATCAGTGGACATTATTAGCTCCAGAGATCTTTTGTTGAAGAATCCTCAGTTCCATGGGATACAATATTCCTATAGGGTTGGCACTCTTACAAACGGGTGAAGTAATAATTATAATTGCGCTACTTGATGGTGGGCAATGTCGGATAGTGTCATGGGGATTTCTCTCATTATGACCTAGTCTTTTGCAACCCATGATGTCCTCTCTGATTAGGGAACAACAACCATAAACTGTTCTGAGACAATGAATGCATTTGTTTGTGAGGTAATCTCTGGTTTCTGGCTGGTCACTATGGCATTTGGGAAGTCTAAGCATATATACCACCCCCCCTCTTCTTAATTTCCCACTGTGGACCGTGCCCGACACCATCCCCTGGGTCGATTTGCAACTTCGGGAGCCATGGGGCGACGGCTCTTGGGCCATTCTACAGTCTGCTACTTCATCCCCACAAGCCAACTTGCAACCCTGGTGGTATCGCTGTCCCCCGCGGTTGCCCTCCCCACGGCCACTCAATCGGGATATTTGTGCTGACTTATACTGCAATATGTGCTGCACTTTATTGGCTATGGGGGAGTACTACAATCGGGTTGGTTCTGGGGCCATTTGTTCGCTGACATTCTGGGGGTAGTTCAGAAGGAGCAGGGGAGGCCGTTTAGAGTGAACTGAATTGCAGCCTTCTGTGGGAGATTGCAGCCCTGTTCAGGCTGCCCCAAATTAGCCCTAATGCTTAGATTATGCTCCTCCAGAGTTCCTTCTCCAATACGACTACAGGTTTCCAAAATCCTTATTAAGAGATTCTTCATGGCATGCAGTTCAGTAAGGACAAGGGGGCATTGGCAGCCGAATACCAGTTCCTTGGAGATGGCAGCAGAAGCAAAAGTGAAGGCTGTACTTAGTGATGGACCAGATAGAATCCCAGCAGTGGGGGAGTTTGCATGCAGGGGAGGCCCTTTCCCATTTGCTAAACCCCCTGAATTAGCTCTGAGCTGAGCAGCGTCTTTTAACCTAATTGGCAGGCTTTTTTCCAAACAGCGAGACCCCCCTCCACTGTAATTCTCTCTTGGTGGGGGAGAGGGGGATGCCGAGTATCTCATTAGCGGAGACAACAACCTTTGAATCCTCAGGGTTTGTTTTCAGAAAAGATGTGGGTGTCGTAAAGGTTAGCTTGTTTATCCAATTCACCTGAGGTTGAGGCTGATTCTCATGGTCCGCTTTTAAAAGACACAGGAAAAGATGCAGGGGGAGGGTCAATTACAGAAAAGGAGGTGGTGTTCATAAATTCAGCCACCCCGGAGGGATCACTATCAGAGTCTGGTACCCCACAGCTCAAAAGATCTGCTAAGAGCATGCCGCTTGTGCAGGGAATCGCAGCGAAATGGGATGGGCAGCTCTTCCCAACTTCGGCATTTGCTGTTCAAAGTCTTTCCTTCCATCACACTTAGCAGATATTCCTTCTGTTCCAATCTCAGTTGTGTTGCTCCCCTTAGTTGTCAAAGTACTTCCCAAAATCTGGTTTATTCCCTTGAGTAGTTTATAGGCATCACCGGTGATCATGCTGCAGACCACCGCCTTTGTGTTGCCTTGATCGGCTGCTAAGGAGAGGTGGATCCTGCCTCCTTTTTACATGTATACAATTTCCTCTTAATTATGCAAGGCGCAGGGAGGGATGCCTGATGGAGGGTAGGTGGGGGCTACGACCTCCATAGCGGGATGGTAGAGCAGGTGACGGATAAGAGAAATGTACCGAGGGCGGCTGCCAAAGGCAGTAATGTCAGTAATAGCAGTAACAGTAGTTTGAACAAGCCCCCTTGCCACACTCCTCACCTTATAACAACAATCAACAGTCAGCAGCCACAGAGGAATACGGCAGCAAGACGACCCCCTTGGTCGCTTAACACCCTTTGCGGGAGCTGAACACCCCACGCCCTTGACCCGTGGGCTCACCATGTAGGGAGTTATGGGTCCTTTTGTGTCCGTTAGACACCCAGGGAGCGTAGCAAAAGAGTAGGTGGCTCAATGAACAGCAGGCAGGAGAATAACCAGAGCTCCGGAGCTCAACACCCTACACCCTTCACCCGCTGGCCTTTTTATGATGGTGCCATGTGCAGGTTTTAGGAAAAAATGCGAGAGATCATTTTTGTTCATTTACAATTCAAGACGCTTCAGTGTATGGGCCTTTCAAAGAATGCCATTTATAAAACCTTAGTCTGTAACTACTGTCTTCCACAGGACCATAAGGAAAGCAGATACAAAACACTTGTACAAGTTTTAAGACAAAGATACTAAAATACTAAAAGCATGTAAGGAGAGACCCTGGTCAAATTATGCCATGGTAGCTTAATTGCACAGATCGAGAAGGTGGAGGGGCTAGAGGCTTAGATGGCATTTGAGCCGGAAGCCCACTCCAGAGACATAGTTGGTTAAGACTACCAAAAAAGGAGGTGGGGGCGCTAGAAATCCCGAGCAAGATGGCTGTGGGCTGACGGCGCTCCTGCCAGCAATGGCGCAGAATACGAATGAAAAAGCTTCAAATATGAGTTAAAACGCCTAGATAAGGAGGTGTAAGCAGCTTGCAACAAGCAGGATCACTAGAATATGACATGACTAGACCCGCACAAAGGTACCGTAGATGAGAGCTGATGGCCTCCTCAGAGCCCCAGCGAGGAGCAGAACGAAGCCCACCAAAATCGCTGACAACAGAGGGCGGCCGGCAAGACCCGTGCTCCAAGATCTCGGCACCGTACACTCGCCCCTGGCAGGGTGAGTGTATCTAACGCCCGATCCCAGTAATGCTATGCTGATGTGACGGCCTGCGGCCAAGCCGCCATTGCCTTTGACTGTGCACCGAGTCATGGCAAAAGTGGAAAAGAAACGCCAGCACTCCAAATGACACCTCTCTGCGGACGCTACACCGGCAGCAAGCGCCCGTCACTGAGGCACCCATCTGCATTAGCCACCCAGGCATCACGAGACAAGGGGTGACGGAGACCCATAGGACCAGGTGCCCAGCTGAGTGATGGTGAGGAGCGCACCCACACGGGGCACCGACTGGAGACCGTGACCGCCACGGAGGAAACGCCCCTCGCTCTGCAGAAGCCCAGGCTAAGGGACGGGCCGGGCAGGGCGGAGTCACACTATATCAAGTAAGTGCGGAGCGGAAGGGGGAGACCAATGACCCGGCAGAGGGGTGGGGGGCAGCAGCATCGGGAGAAAAAAAGACAAATAGGGAGAGACTGCCAACGGTGCGCCAGGGATCCCCAGCACGCAAACTCACTGCAAGCCCCGTGATGGACCTTACTTCACCCCCCCCCCCCGACCAGCGACCAAGGGCATCAAGCCAAGCACCAAGCTGGGGTGGATGATCCAGAGATCATAGGCACGCCCTGCACAGCCTAGAATCATCCTACAGCGACTCCGCACCCAGTGAGGAGATACACAGCCCCCGGCACAGGAAGGGATTAACCAGGATGACAGTGGGCCTTGGGGGGACCTGCAATCCACGGAGAAAGAGCGCAAACTCTCAGACGCAACACCCCGGAACAGAGGGGCTGCCCCTTGCTCACCACAAGCATCCCAGCCAGACATCCCCCCTCCCATAAGGAGGACCACACAGGGCACACGACCCGCCCCGCAAGGTACCCAAGGGTGCCCCACATCCAAGAAGACGCTGCACCCCCTAATGGCTGTAAAGAAGAGCCATTACTCTATCCCCCTCACCCCCAGAAAACCTGAGGAGCAGCGCTGTGTGGCCAACAGGCAGGTGGTACAGTCTGTAAGTCAAAGCTCCCGCCTGAAAGCACTCTGCAGCACCCAAACACTCAGCGAGTGCCACGAGCAGGGACTAGCTCCAGCAGACAGGGGGCCGCAGAGGCACCCACGGAAGAGCGTGCATTTTCAGGCACACCATCTTGGACCGTTAGGGCTGCCCCATATCAGTCACCGCACCACATACAGTCAGCACCACAGGAGGAAAACCAAACCGGGCATATGACTAACACCACATAACGCCCAAGGGGCCATGCACCCAGCAAGGTGCTGCAACCCCATAATACAGTACAGAAGAGCCACCACTCAAACTATCTAATCCCCAGGAAACCCGGGGAACATTACTGGGTGAACAACATGCAGACACAGACCTGATGGGCATAGAGCACCACCGGATGACCCACAACCCATAAGATCTGAAGGCACACTCGGGTGCAAACAAACTCCAAATCCGAAACAGCCTGCACACAGTGCACCCCCTACCTGGAGTGTGAGGGTGCCACCATCTACGGGCACAGGAGCCCAAGTCGCAGGGGAACCCCAGGGAGAAACCAGACCTGTTCAAGGAAACCCGGCTCGACCAAGCACAAAAGACGAGAGAAGCACGCGTTAAGGCAGAGTCTCAGCACTAAGAATCCCCTCAATTCCACCGGGAAGGGTGCTTCAAGAACTGCACAGGAGAGACGGCTGGAAGGGCATGCAACAGGGAGACCAGACCCCAGATGTGGAGGACCCACCCAAAGCTGTACAATACAGCCTACCAAAGAGATCCAATCGCAACAAAACTGAGATGGACGTCCAATCACAGCTCCAGACCATACTAGCAGAAATGAGGATAATAGGGCAGCGGACCCAAGAGACAAACCCTACCGTGCTGGACATTAAGCGAGAGCTACATGACGTGCAGACCCGCCTGACTGCCCAGGCAGAGAGAATTACGGACAATGAACAGCGAATCAGCGCAATTGAAGATAACCAGACGAGTATGGCGACAGACTTGGGTGGGGCCATCCGGGAGGTGCAAAGACTGGGGGGAAAAAATAGACTATCGAGAAAATCGATCCAGATGAAACACTCTGCGGGTGGTCGGTCTCCCTGAGAACGCTGAGGGGACCGAACCTAGAAGCATATAACTACGACTTCCTCCACGACACTCTGCACATTGAAAATGCGTGAGATCTCACCATTGAGATGGTGCACCGGGTACCGATACCGAAGTCACCACCAAATGAGCGCCTGAGGATCATAACCATGTGCTTCCTCAATTTCCAGCACAAGATGGTCATCCTAAAAGCTTTCAGTACAGTGTGCCCCACCACAGTTGAAGAGGCAGACGTAAGGATCTACAATGATTATTCAACAGAAGTCTCCAGATGATGCAAGAGCTTCAGTGCGCACTTCAAAGCACTAAAATGCTCAAACCACAGACATTACCTAAAATTCCCAGCAACTTGGTGTAACCAGCTAGATGAACAATGGCACACATTCGACAAACCAGAAATGGTATGGCGCTATCTCCAGCAATGCGACATAGTCACCGCCGACTACGTAAAGCTACCACTGGAGTCCCAGCGACCGGACTACCACCCCTCGACCAGCCAAGAGAGACAAGAAGCAAGCAGAAAGTGGTACAAAGGGGTCAAAATCAAACCACAGATAATAGCAATCTAATGCTACTAAACCGTGCAGTATCATCCACTTGCACAGACACTCCTCCGTGATTATAACTAAAAGAATTGCACAGAAACCCTGGATCCATGCAATTGACGCAAGGAACTTACCTCCACACAGCCAGCACTCGAGCGAAGACTGGACTTACTAGCAGCAGCTCCAGGGCATCCGAGGCAGCCCAGCGCCTCGACGGGAGCATATGGCTGTGAGAAGCGCCCGAGCGGGGTGTAACAAGAGGGGATAGGGGCCAACCCATGCACTGGCACCCCTACACCTCTTGTTTGGGCATTTGTGCCTCGTGTTGGGTACAGGCGGTTTAATAGGCCAACCCAATGTTTAAGTTGTGGTTATGTTTCAAGGTTTAAAAGGGGCTCATGTTCGAGCCCATGTGTGAATTATGCTCCCAAGACTAGACAAACATTGTGCTCCCCCGCTACTTGCCCCTCCACAGGAACCCTACGGCGTGCCAACACTGGATACGGCGCCAGACCATCCCAATAAAAACACATAATGACCCAGATCACCTTAGTTACACTCAACATCCAGGGGCTGGGACACCCCATCAAATGATGGAGGATGCTTAACAATATGCGGGATCTCCAAGGAGATATTGTGTTTCGTTAGGAAACCCATCTGGGGATAATGGAGTCAGAAAAACTGCAGCGGGGGTGGGTAGGAACAGCAATACACTCGCCGCACCATGGGAAGTGGGAGGTATCTATCCTCATCAACAGACAGATCCCTTTCCAGCTTTGACATGTCTATTCAGACAAGGAGGTCAGATACATACTTGCCCAGGGCCTATTCCACCAACACCCCATTACACTACTCAACATATACGTCCCCACCTCTGACACCCCAACCTTCTTCACACGCACATTCGCAGCATGTGCCCAATACATGGTGAATATCACACTAATAAGGGGAGACCTCAACATAGCCCTTGAACCAAACCTGGACCGACTGGGCACAGCCGCGGGGAACCCCACTAATTTAAAGAAGTGGGCAGCACCCCAAACACTGATGACAGACCTCTGCCTAATAGATATCTGGAGAAGCACCAAGGGGCAGAGCCAAGACTACACCTTTTACTCATACCGGCACGATAGCTACACCCGACTTGACTACTGGTTAACTCCAGCCAACACACTCCACCAAATCTCAGAATGCATGATTCTCCCTCCCACCCTCTCTCCAATACTCAGATCTTATAGAGCAACTTGCAGACAACATTGACTGGTTCTGGGAACTTAACTTGGTTCAGAACTACGCAGCATATGCGTGCTGGGACGCCTTTAAAGCCTTCATACGGGCATAATGCATCTTGCGCTGGGCGCACAAACGAAAAATGTGGGTGGATGCAGAAGCCCAGTTGACAGCTGAACTCAAAAGGGTAAAAATATGCCACAAAGAAACTAGTAATAAGCAGCTAAGGCCGAGTGGAACAAATTGAGGGCAAAAAGTCAGACAATTGACCGCAGAAAGGGCCCAGAAGTCGTATACCAGCTGTTCACAAGCATATTATTTAGAGAGCGACAAGCCGTTGAGGCTGATGGCCCTGGCTCTGAAGCAGAGACAAGCCGCGCAAATGATCGCCTCTATCAAGGATACCGCATGCAACCTAGTGGTCGTCAAATCAATGCCCAATTCGCTGAATTTTATCAAGCCCTATATATAGCATCAGACGCATGCACAGCTCTGGACATTGAGTAATTTTTGGACTCCATAGTGATCTCAACGATTCCACCAGACCATGGGGCTGCACTAGACGCACGTATCCCGAAGGCAGAGATTACAAGCACAATGGGCTGCAATGTCAGCCAGGAAAGCATCCAGCCCTGATGGGGCATCCTTATAGAGCTCTATAAAAGCATGGGAGAGGAGCTGGCACCCAGACTGCAGGAGGTATTCAACGGGGCAGTATCCCAGGGCCGGCTCCCGCATTCAATGCTCACTGCAAACATTATAATGTTCCAAAAGGGTGGGAGGGACCCTGAACTATGAGGCTCCTACAGGCCTGTGTCTGGCTCAGTGCATCGAAAATAGTCTCCCATTCATAATACAGAAAGACCAAACAGGATTCATCTGCAATACACACTCGACCAACATCATCAGGAGGCTATTGCATTTGATCGCTGGAGATAGAGATCCAGGGGATATTATACTCTCAGTGGACGTAGAAAACGCATTTGACAAGGTGCAGTGGGAATTTAGATTCTGGGTCCTGCCGCGGTATGGCTTTCCCCCTCACCTTGTCCAACTGATTAAACTGCTATACACGGGCCTGACCGCCTCAGTAGTCACCAACGGCATTACCTCCCCTGCTTTTGATCCACACGCCAGAGGTGCCCACTGTCGCCCTTGCTCTATGCCCTCTCCATAGAGCCAATAGCGATTAAACTCCGAGCGGACGATGGCTGAACGGGCATACACGAGGGCGGGGAGGAGCACTGCGTGTCCCTCTGTGTAGGCGACATGCTGATTTACATAAGCAACGGACCCACTCCCCTTCCGCCCATTCAAGCGATATTACAAGACGTTAGCCCGATGGCCAGGTACAAGATTAATTAGAGTAAATCCGAGGTCATGCCCCTACGACAAGACATACCCTGGGACCCCGGGGGCAGGGAGGGGTGGCCCCATTCACACTCCAAATGCATCATATTAAATACCTAGGTATAAATGTAAGTGCCTCAATCGACAACCTGTGGGACCTAAATTACCCACAGACCATTAAGAACATCTGCCAAGATCTAAGCAGATGTGATGCTCTAGCACTCTCCCTGACAGGGAGGATAAACACACTGAAAATGAACTTGTTCCCCAAATTAATCTATATAGCTATGATGATCCCAGTCAGCCTGACCCCCAAGTCAATGAGGGACCTAGACAAAGCAATTGCTATGTTTATTTGGAAGGAGCAGAAGGTGCGAATCCGCCTCCCAGCACTACAGGTGGGCAAGACTAACGGCGGACTAGCGGTACCATCACTCAGAGCGTATTAAGCGGCCCAGGTCTGCTGGATGAAACGCTGGCTAGACACAACAGACGACTCCAGCTGGATGGCAATGGCAATCGGAATTATGGCCATACCCCCAAATAAGCTCCCGGCAACCAATAAAAGACACTTGATTACAGGGCCAACAATTTCCTAATGGCACAAACTGCGGGCCTCACAGGGGGTACCAATCCAGAGCACACCAATATGGTCTAGCCTACGGGCGATACTATCGTACAGGCTTGCACAGAAAGCACACCGCAAACAAAAACAGGACTGGGCAAATGTATCACTGATGTACATTAGCGAGGAGGGGACACTATTGCAATTCGAAGCTGCACGCACGATACTAGGACTCAACCAAGGGGACTGGCTTACATACCAAACTATACAAGCCATGATACATGCACATACGACGCAGAACTCCTGTCTTCTAACCCCAGCCCCATGTGAGAAGGAGATGGAATTCTTTCCCGCACCTTTGTACCTTTGACCTGATGGCGATCCCCAGTAATTTAGGCAGAAACCATACACTAGCGATGACATGGTCCGAGGACCTAGGGGTCCAAATAGGCATACCAGGCATACTTGAATACTTCACTGCTATACCACGAATCTCAAGAACAGAGAAATTCAATATAAAATCCTGCAAAGACTGTACTACACCCCGGCCAAACTACAAGATTGCCCACTGCAGAATGCTGGTGGGGCTGTGGTGCAATGGGTACAATGGGACACCTTATGTGGCAATGCCCTGCCATAACCTGCTTCTGGCGCGGCGTACACAAGCAAATAACAGACATTGTGGGGGCGGATGTCACCTTCACACCCGAGGGAATGCTACTGGGGGCTGACTCTGACGAATGGCATGCAGACACATTAGTCCGCAAACTCATCAGCCTCATTTTGTTCACGGCACAGAAACTCCTGGTAATCTAAAGCTAAACCTCCACCCTCAGCTACCGAGCGGACCACACTCCCCTCAAAAATATTCCAATTAGAAAGAGCGGCATTTCTGAGGGAATCGACGCACAATTCAACCAGAGCGATAAAATTCCAGGAAATAGTTGACCTGTATATATATATTTATATATATATATATCGGCCTACGTGAAAAAGCGGTCGGAGTACCGCGAAACGTGTTGTTTTGTTACTTCAGGTTTTTCCCTTTTAATGCACTGTTTACTAATAAAGAACATTTTGTGCTGCCTGGATTTTGCTGTCAAGCCTTTCTTTTTGCTGAGACTGGACTCTCTTCTCTCTGCTGCTTTCGGGAGTGCAACCTGTTGGATTTGCCCTGATTTGGGGCACAATTTTCGTTTGAAAAAAAAAAATATATATATATAATGAAAAAACTATGAAATTCAGTAAAAAACAATTGTTAAAAGGACGTTATGAGTAAAAGTAAAATCGAAAACCCCCCGAAATTCGCCAGTTATGGTAAGCTAAGCAACCATAACTCGTGCCACCACCGTGCACTGCTAAGACTAACACCCAGGACATCAAAGATGACATCACAGATATCATTGATGACATCACTGATGACATCATGTCTAGCCCCTTCTTTTTTGTTCACTGCCATATCTATGCCAGGTGGTTTTATTTACTGACATTCGGAAACTTAACATTCAAACGGTATTACATTTATAGATGTTGCTATTCTCAAATGTTCTTACACTACTTTCCTTAGAATTTAATCGCATATTATGATGTACATATATAGGGGAAGAAGCAGGCCTGAAACACAGCAATCATTTTTGGGCGTGAATACAATCATGTAGATTATGCACAGTTGCTAATGATACTGCCTCTTGTTTGCTTACATTACTCTCCATACATAAGCCCCATATTTGTATGCATTGTAGTCTATTTATGTTTGTGTGTATAAGTAGAAATATGTAGTAAGTGATGCATTATTAGCTGCTTAGTACATGTTTCACAGTACGGAAAAGTCTGATACAGAAACATTCACCGTTTTATTATATAGCTTTGGAAAATTACAACTATTGCACCGCTATGGTGTATGCTGCAGCCAATACCTACATTTCTGTATGAGTAGGTTCCTGTACTAGAAAGAACACTGAAATGGAATGTTCTTTAGAACACTACATTGCGTAATGAAGTATGTAGTTTATTACACATCTCCTGATAATCCCTGATACTTTTGTTTCCAACATTACATTCACAAACACTTGTATGAAAAGTAAATGCACATGTGATGTCATCTTTGATGTCCTGGGTGTTAGCCTTAGCAGTGCACGGTGGTGGCGCGAGTTATGGTTGCTTAGCTTACCATAACTGGCGAATTTCAGGGGTTTTTCGATTTTACTTGTAACCATAACGTCCTTTTAACAATGTTTTTTTACTGAATTTCATAGGTTTTTAGTAGCGCAACTTAACCATAATGTCCCTTTAACAAAGTTTTTTCATTGAATTTCATGCTCTTTTACCAGTGCATGCTATTTTCCTACAACTTACTAATATCATACTTACCCAATATAGCAGTATTTGTGTCCAATTTACAGTGTTACCTTAAAACTCTGCCATTTCCCAACTTCTAATATAATTTTTAACACTTCTATACACTTTTTGCAACTATTTCAGCTAGTTTTGCATCCGTGGATGTCTATGAACATCTGACTTCATAGTGGACCTTCCGGACAGTGCCACATGACCATACGCTGGCGCGCGGCATGATGACGTGTCCGAGAACCCGTCTGCACTTCACAATAAGATCTCTGCTTTGCGGACAGTTCAGAACTGCATTTTCTATCTAGGAACTTTCAACTGCAAAATTTCCCTTGCACAGCTCCAACACCTATTCATACTCATTATCCATTAAAAATCTAGTACACAGTACATACTTTTAGCAAAACCGCTATTTATCTTAAAATGGCATCAGCTAATACCATCCCTCCTCCCCAAGAGCCACCACCACTGCTGTAATCAAGGAGCATGAGAAACACTGCCCCCTACCTTAGAAATAACACACGCGCAACATTTTCCTTTGTCCACCTACCTCTCCATATTAGTGTTTGGTTCCTCTTCCCTCATTTCCCTCCATAACTTTCGTTCTCAGATCTCCTGCCAAAAAAAATACATCCATAAACAACAAAAGACATATTCCTTTAGGAACCACCTTTCACAGTTAAAAAATAGAACTGAAAAAACATGTATAGACTCCATCTACTTTATACTTCTCAGTAAAGTACATAGACTCAATAGGATTTTCCAACATTTCCATTTGCATTTTGTGTTATGCTAACGGGAATATTGTGGCGTTCATCCTCCGTTCCAGGGACTGGAACGGTGGATACTGGCCCAGCAGCCCAAGCGAAGTGAGGGTGGATAACAAGGTCTATGGACCATTATCCCCCCATTCCAGCCCCTGAAATGGGGGATGAAGGCCATTAGCACCCTAGGTTCCCAAAGCGGGAACCCGAGGTGCTAAAAAAGATTTTTCTTCCTACACCGGGACGCCTATGGAAGGAAAATTATTTTCCAAGATGGCCACCTTGGAAAGGGAAGGTGGGGGTTCCATACAGGGCCCCTCTTCGCGAAAAAGAGAACCCTATAACCATATTACCACGAGCACATTTTTCTTCCCTTTCAAAACTATCCTAATTTTGAATAACTTTACCACAAAGCCAGTCCCAGGTGGACATGACCACTTTAATCCTATGTTTTGTCCCTTGTGGTCATGCCCAGTAGCCAGATTGTCCGGATCAGGACCTTATTTCATGACCTGGACAATCTGGCCACTGTCCATGGCCACAGGCTACAGCTCAGTCACTAAAGGTATACCGCTATTTTTTTGTAGCTACATTATGACACTTGTCAAATAATAAAACACTGGCACATTTGCAAAACAATGCTTGTAGGTCCTTGCCAATGCTCCTTACGCAAGTTTGCTGGAAATCCACCCATGTTTTATTTTTTCAAAAGTGTCAAATGTATGCACATACAATCGTCATATAACCTAGCCCCCACTTGACAAAATTCATTCAGACTTTACTAAAACATCTAAATCTAGATCTATAATCTTTTTTCAAACCTTTGTGTAGATTTGTCAAATGGCACCACGTTTATAACCCTTTACAATATTTTGGAACCCCCCTTCTAATTTTGCTCCCTCTTGACAGAATCCCACCAAACGTTGCATAAACATGTATATCTTGATCTATTATCAGTTTGCCAAACGAATTGTAGATTAGTCAAATGGAACCTCATGTATATGCCTTTACATTATTTTGGGACCCCCCCTCTAATTTTGTCCCCGCATGACAGAATCCCACCAAACATTGCATACTCACTCAAAATCAGCTCAGAAATATCCATGCAAAATTGAATGCAGTTCCATTAAGTGGCGCCAAAGTTATAAGCCATCCAAGAACTTCATTTCACCAACCCTGTAATGCCGAGGTGTTCGCAAACTTCTCAGGACTGTTCGCGAACATCCAAAGTGTTTGCAGACTTTCGCTGCAAAAAACACCAGTTTTTTTGCTTCTTGCAGCCATATCCCATCCCATCCTCATCATCCCTCACCTCCCCAGAGATTATTTGATAAGTTTGACAAGTGCAATGTTGTGTTTTTTTACATGTTTTTACCGCGATGTTCGTGGGCACCGGCAAATGTCTGCGAATCCAAGATGGCGGGCGTTTACAAAAATCTGACGCACGTCACACTCTTCACCATCCAATCAGCGAACACGCTCCATGTCCGCGGACATGACGCAAGCCGATTAGCCAATCAGGACACTGTCCGCGCAGCGAACAGGGAAGTGTGTCCGCGGAGCGAACATAGATATCACTAATTTTTTGTGAGCTACTTTTTGGTAATTTTTTAAAAAACTAGTGGATGGGTTTTCACCAAATTTACAAAAGCACGCTTTCGGGACCAAGCCGCTGCTCCTGCTGCGGAAAATTTGGTGAAAATCCGTCCAGCGGTTTGGGCTGTAGGCGTGAGCAAAGTTTTTTCCCCCATTCAGTCTATGGGGAAAAAAAGACATTTGGGACCCCCCCCTATAACTTTGTCCCCCCTCGACCAAACCTCACCAAACTTTGCAAAAAAGTGGGCCATATACTTTTTTTGCAAAGTTTGGTGTGGATTCGTCCAGGGGGAGCGAAGTTATAAGCCACCCAAAAAGTGCTCTTCCTATGGGATTAGCAACTTAACCATAACTACACGGCCACTACCGTATACCGTATATATGTGAATGGGGGTTTAGGGTGGGGCGGACAGTCCATCCAAGGGGAATGGGGGAATGTCTCACTACTAACCAAGGAGTCAAGCAAGGACCACTAATAGAGACACTAAGCATACCACGCACCAACCTTAGAGACTTTTATTAGAGGAGCACACACACAGTTAAGGGTAGAGGGATAGTCAAACCTAATGTTAGGGAGGGGGGAATGTTGGGACGGGTGAAATATGATTTCAGTATGGCCTTAACAGTTCTACTAAGTGCACAAGCCGTACGCAAAGGTTTCTAAACGCCTGTATTATGTTATAAAACTAATAAAAAGATGTTTAAAAAATAAAAGACTACCAAAATAGGGAAGAGCCTTATTGGCACCCAGATGGTGAATCACCCGAATTCCAATAACAAACTCTCCACAACCCATCCTGTTAAATCACACCACAGTACTACTGAGGCCCATGCAAAGGCCACCGAAAAGACGCATGGCATGCAAAAGCTTAAGATGCAGTTGAGAGAATGTACACGTTTCGAAAACTCCTCACGTGAGGTAGTCGCAACTAAACATGGCATTGAAAAATGTGACCCTGAAATAGAAATACCAAAAAGGCATGAGGAGGTTACTGAAGAAGAGCCTATACTAAGAAAACCTATTGCCAATCCTTGCTATAAATGCAAAAAGAAGTGTTGGGTAATGTTCTTAATAAAAAAAAAAGTGTTCACAAATAATACATCAGGATGTGATTGCCAGGGGTCTTACTTTCCCACGTTTTCAGCACGGCACAAGGTGGACCTTGGAGCACATGCGCAAGCTTTCTCAGCATGAGCCAACGCTTCAGTTCCAGCTATCAGGTTCTTCAATGGTTAAGTCTCTTTTCAATAAAGGTCTTTATCTTTTGAGGGCCTGATGCATTCAACACACAAACAAAAAGTTGTTATATGGCATTTGTTGATCTCTCTTCAGCGTTTGACTGTCAGTAGAGAAATTTTGTGGGCCAAGATGCACGAAGTTCAAATACCTGTTCATATATCCGCAATGATTGCCATGCTTCACACTAACACCAATTACAGGGTAAGAATTGATCGTACTGGTCGGCTGACTGTTCCAATATGCACTTATATTGGGGTAAAACAAGGGTGTAACCTAGCGGCCACACTTTTCAACTTGTACTTATCTGACATAGATAAGCTATGGAACCACGCCGATTCTTTTCCTGTAAAATTAGGGGACCTGTGTATAAATTGGTTGGCATTAGCTGACAACGTAATCCTATTAGATCGTACATCCTTTGGATTACAAAATAAACTACACCTGTTCTCCAATTTTTGTGAAAAACACAATCTCTTAGTTAACCCCTCGAAATCAAATATAATGATTTTTTCTAACAAGAGGAAAACAGTGCCATTCAAATGGTTAATAAATGGAAATGTGATACTGCGCTCTCTTGGGATTCTCTAACTGGGATACAATCTCACCAATTTCGACTCTGAGACAAAATGGCAAGTAGCAATTTCAATCAAAGCGTTGCCATTGATTTCCCAGATGAAGATCATCCATCGTAAGCTCTGTGGATTTTCTCTCATTCCTCTTATTGAGTTCTATTTACTTAAGGTAGAATCAATCATCTTATATGGGCTCGATCTATGCACACTACCGATTGGCCATATCTTAAATTCTCTTCAGGGGAAAATATGGAAAAAAGTATTACACTTGCCAAACTGCATGCCGAATCCTATAATTATCCACGAACTAGGATTGTCATCCCTGGCATCAAAATTGTTATGGCGCAGATTGGCAAATTTTGCAAACATTTTACAGCCTATTGAAAACTCTCTGTATGAGGATCTAGCACTAATGGTGATGAAAGGTAAACCTAATTCCTTGCAGATGGTACACAAAGAGATAGAACATGCCTTGGTTATGATTGCGCAGAGTACAACAGATCTGGTTACCCTACCGCAAATTGTAAAAAAGAAACTATAAATTTATGATTGGGCAAACAGAGCCGATTTGATTGGGCAATATAAAAGTTATAAAGAATACTCGAAATTTCGGCACGAGCAGAGACCGATACTCTCGTATATCAGGCAGGTAGCTAATAACCTGGTGAGAGCAATGCATATGCGATTCAAATTTAACTTTTTAACAACCAAAGACCGTATGAAATTCTGGAAAACTAACAATAATGAATTGTTTGACATGAAGTGTAGATTCTGTGTGACCGGCGCAAATGAAACCCTGAAACATCTAGTATTATATTGTGTGTCTTATGAAATAGACAGACAGTGGTTTCTGGGAAAGTATGTATCTTGCATGAATGGTGTTACCTTAGAAAGTCTTTGGGTTCAATGTATGTTGGGGAGTCAGGATATCCCTGGTAATTGCATTGGTTCAGTTTCTGAAAATCATTGATAAAAAACTCGATTTAGTAAAAGAACAGCTGTAATGAATAAAGGTGAAGTTTTGCTTTTGATATGGATGCCTTTGTAATGAATCAAGTCAACACACAAAATATAGAGTTCTTTCGTCGTAAGCATATGCATAAGCTTGGAAGAGTTGATCCTTGAACTCATAAGCGTGGACGAGTATGAAGTTTTATTGTTTTTAATAGTGAACAAACAAAAAAAGGGATATTGTTGTTTTATTATTGCTTTTGTTAAAATGAAAAAGTATTCTGTAAAGTTTTGTAATGTGCTGAAAGGCTTTGTTTGATTATTTTGTATGTTGTAAAGATGTTTCATCAAACACAACAATACAAAATAAAAAATAAAATATAGAAAGTAAAAAAAATAAAATGAAAAAAAAAAGTTATTTTCCATTCATATACTTTGGGTGATGGCTTCACCTCTGGGTCCCCCTCTTCCGGGTGATGACCCCTTGTTAGGCAGAAACCTGTGCAGTTCCCTCTGGGACCACTGCAAAAGATTTAAGACTACAGGTGTTTGGCAGTAAACCCACTTGGTAGCAGTCTGTACCACACAGATTCACTTGGTTGTTGTGGCTGAGCAGTCAGACTTCCCTCAGGAAGAGTTAGGCAGTATACAGAGTATTCACAATAGGTCAAAAGAACACAGTGGAACAAGTAAACACTGACCAGGGCTTGGTGTAAAAGAGATATAATTTATTTATTTAAAACCACATCTAGAAAAACACACAGGCACTAACAGTAAGCAATTCAAAAACACGGTCACTAAAAGATATACACTCCCTTAGTAGAATATTAGACAAGTCTTAAGTAAAGCCCCACTTATTTTCAGACAGCGGTGAGCGCTTAACGTAGATGGCACTCTAATAATTCATTTTTAAAAGGGAGAGAAAAGCAGAGAATAAATTGAAACAGATCCCAACACTTTTTCACAAACACAACAAGAGAGGAAGGCAAAGTAGCACTGTGAGTTTAGAGTCAGTAGGCTGGATCCACTTTAAGAGGATCAAAACAAAATGTGTCCAAGGTCACACGGTTGCAGTGCACAAAAGTCTTGTAACGGTTCAAAAAGGAGTTGGACCAAAGAAAGGGACCAGTTAGAAGGTCAAGGCGGCCAGCCCAGTCCAGAAGGTTAAGGGATTATTATTACCTTGTAACAATCTTTAGAAAGGGAGGCCTGGCGGACACGGTACCTTAAAGTGGTGAGAATACTCCAGCGGGGGCAGTTGTTCCTGGCAGCGGATGCAAGTCGGTGCTTCGTCCGGGGGAAGAGAGGATCTCGTCGGGGAGGAAGACAGGAGTCCATTGCACTGCCAGGGAAGAAACCAGCCGCGGAGTTCTCAGTTAAAATGAACGGTCCTTCAGTTCGCAGTCCAGTGGTAAGTGGCTATCCGGTTGCCGGGGTGCTTGGCACAGCAATTCGACCACAAGCCGGTCTGGGGTGCGAAGAGAAGAAGGTAAACTGGTTGTGCCCACCAGTCAGGGGAAGAAGCCTCTCCAGCCGGGAGATCTTCTCTGTCGTCGGGAAGTGGTTCCGCAGGGCTCCACCGGTGGTGTCGTCGTGGTAGGTCGGCTCAGCTTCTCCCTCATTGGATTCTCCGGTCCTGTGGCGACTTCTGAAGTTCCAGTCCCCAAAGCCCTGCTTTTATGCAGCACACCCCCATTCACTCAGCCTAGCTGTCAATCAAACATGCTAAGTGGTGAGCCGGCCGGCTCACCACTTGGCCCAATCACACAAGAGTGCGACTTGAGTTACCAAGATAACTCAGTCCAGGGTGCCTAAACCCCCTCCCACACCCCCTGTGGTACCCTGACAGAGTGGCACCACTTTTGGAGGCTTCTGTGGAGAAGCCTGCCAAAAAGTGGAACAAAGGGCTCGACTTGGGTTACAGTCACAGAAGAGAACACAAACGCCATTTTAGAATCGAGTCCTGGCAAAAAATACCAACCGGCGAATTAATATTAAATAAATAAACTGGCAGTATGTTCGAGGCTATGAGAATTAAATAATTTAAGTTGGTAGCCTCGAACAATGGGAAAATTCCATGGGGATATATTCGCGGTCGAATATAAAAAGTAGTATCCACCGCCACCAGCCAAAACTCGATCAGGAGGGACGGAGACGTGCCCCCTCGACTAACAGACCCCGGGGCAATCGAATTGCCCCGACCAGTACGTCCACAATATGATGGTTTGTACTGGTTTCTGTTAATAATTTGGGACTAGTAAAGCCAATGGTGACTTTACATGCCCTGGGAGACAGTAGTCAGTCCCAGGGTATGGAGTCTATAGTGGGGTGTCACTATGACACCCCTGTGTTACTGCACGGAGGGTGCTGTGTAACACACATAGTAAAAATACATGAGACCCTATGGAGTAAAGGACCCCATAGCCCATAAAACACATTAACAGTCAAAGGAACACCATAAATCATGACCAAGAATGGGAGAAAAAGAGTCTCGCTCTTGGCAGGAGAAAAAAACAAACTCCAGAAATCCAGCAAAGCTGCTGGGGGACTCACTAGGTTAGGAAATTGAGCCTGAAGAGAGAATTCTCCCTAACACCCCTCACAAATCATATTCAACAAAACAAATAAACAGTTCTTTTCTCAATGAACCTTGGGTGATAACTTTTCACCCCTGGATCTCCCTTGGCCAGGCTCGGATTTGACTGACAATGGGGTAACTTCCCCTGGTCTTCCAATATTTCCTGCATTCATAAACTTAATGTCTTTTTAAACAGTTCTTTGGGCTTCACCTCTGATTGTTGGCTTCCCTCTGCTGGGTTCACTCTTGCCAACTTTTACAACACACAGTTCATATACTGACTTCACCATGCAGGATTAATTTTCCTTAGCTTCACAATCATCTGTTGGTCAAAGACTTTCAATGATAAAGAGGATTTTACAAGACTCCCGTATGACCACTTTGACCTCTCTTCGCCTCTTCCCAAGGCCTTCTGGTTACGGTAGTCTCTACCATCGAGTAATCGTCCAGAGTTTCTTGCATGACCACCCACGTGGTGCCAGATGCCTCTGTTGCTGGTTTTCCCCCTCTTTTCTCAATAGTTCCTTTAAACCTTTCAAAGTTCAAATTAGCTGCTTGCTACTTTTCATTCAACACCGTTCGGTTTCTTATCGATTCTCCCCTTGACTCACAGGCGGTGATGAGCCGCTTGACTTTCTTCTCCTTAGAGTCAAGGTTGGTACCTCTGAGGCAAGCGTCTCTCCTTGACTTGGTAATCAGCGGGTGAGCGTCTTGTGTAACGCTGACATCTTTTGCAATACACGCTGGCTATACACCACGTCTCTGAGGCCTGAAGAAGTTTACACTGACTACCGATGGAAGCCAGAATTACTTTTCGCCTCCTTCGAATTACTCATAAGTGTTTGAAAAGCCTGGCGCCACTGTATCTAAGGGAAGTGCTAGAACTAAAATCTAATACACATAACCTCAGATCGAATAATACTACTCAATTAAGAATTGCAGCTTGTAGAGTGTCCCAAGTAAATAAAGGGGCATTCTTTGCAGCAGCCCCCACTGCCTGGAACACAATCCGCTTAAGACGTTCTTGTTTAGATAGGCTTTTCACTCTAATCCTGCAATAGGTCCTCTTTCTGCTATAATAGATTCTGTTGGTCCCTGTCTGCTCTGTTCCTTTCTGTGTCATTATGTTTTTTTGGTTTGGTTGGCGCACTTAAGCCTCTGGGTCAGTGGTGCGCGGTGCAAATCTAGTAAAGTAAAGCTATTGTTCTCAGACTTCGGTTTCCATCTGTGGAGTTTCACGGGCCTTGATCGGAGAGGCCAAGGTCGCTTCTCACCTTGTCACCCCCTTGGTATGCACTGTCTTTCCTCTTCCTTTGAACTGCCATGCTGAGTTAGCGCTCCCATTGTGCGGTCTGCCTTAATCGTCATGTGCTCTTATGCTCCACCTTTTATCCCTGTGGGGAAGGGAAAGGGCCATCAAGTGTGTGTGATTCTGGTCAATTGCCTGACCCTGGTATTGGGACATTTCAGGTAAACGGCTCTGGTGTTAGGCTGTTGTCTTTCGTGTTGTGCGAAAGTGTTTGTGTCAGAAAAGGGGGTGGGGGCAGTGTTTTGGAATATCCTACGTGGTAGGATGGGGAAAAGGTGTTGAAAGAAGGGGGGATACGATGTCTCACCCGTCGGTGTCCCACTCCCGAAGGACCCCCATCCAGGGGATACTCACTCACTGGTCCACCCCCAGGAACTGGATCCAATAGCGATGCAATGTCCTGGCCACCTGGATGAAATCAATGTCCTGGCCACCTGGATGAAAGATCCCGCGGGACTAGCTAGGGAGACACCTTCAGGTTTCTTACAGTAATCAACAGGAGGATCTCATGAGGAGGGGCCCCTCTTACGGGACTAGGGATGACTATCCAAGGAGAACGCAGTATACTAGTTCACCAATTCTCCAGCAATAGCATGCATCAGAGCACTTATGTGCCTGAGACCTGTGTGCATTGTAGACAAGGCATGCATGTGTAGAGGCTTAGTGAGCGCTGGTGAATGACCAGAAGATGTATCATGGCAAAAAAGAAAGACCACATCCCTGCAGGTATATCTGCCACAAGTTAGGGAGATTTTGGTGTTGGTGTCAAAATAGTACCAATAAGTTTCACCCCCTCCATTCTCAACTGGTCTCTCTTAATGTTTGGGTCCTTGACCCTTCTTTCAGATTTACAATTTCTTTTAACTAGGCATGGTTCACTATCCTGCCAGGCCTCTTTCAGGCTCTTTGGGGTGCTCTTTCACCACCTCCATTCTCAACTTGTGTTTCTCTTCGGTCCCACTGGTATGAGGAAGGTGGCTCTGCACTTCCTCCCAACCACAGCCTGTGGGGTATCCCTGTGCCTTCCTGGTTCCCTGCTGCGTACCTTTGTGCTTGTTCTGCGAGGGTTCCGGTCCTCTGCAACACCGGACAGCTTCTGCGCTTCCCCTTGGCTCTCGCGGTCATGGTTCGGTGGCTGTACCATGCTGATTTCTCTCTGTGGAACGGGTCTCACCTGGACCACTCAAGCAGCTTTGCTTCTGCCACCGAATGCCGGATCCTTAAGCAAGTAAGTTGTGCTTCCCTGCCTTGCCGTTCTCTGCCTCTCTGTTCCAGGCGGTTGGATCTGCCGCGGCACCTCTGCTCGGTTTACGCAACCCGGCAGGAAGCTGCTTTGGGGCAGGACAAGCTCGGAAGGAGTCCCTTGTCAGTTTTTCTGTCCTGACTGCTTTCTAGGTTACAATAGCTAGCATGTTTGTTTCGGCTCTGCGTAGGGCTCTGCATCGTCCTGCTCTTCCTTGTGACCTTACTTTTGACATTATCCATAATGCATGCATTGTAATAAGGTTATCAGAGGTCGCACCGCAAGTTAGGTCACTTAAGATTATTAATAGAAGAAAAGAGTGGTTTGTGGAGCTGTTTTACTAGCAGAAAGATATTAATCCAAGCCCTCACATAAATAGTACCTATCGGCTATAAACGCACAGGGCCATGGCATCTGGGGAGATAGTTATGGAGAAATTGTGCAGTGGAAGAAGAGCAGCATCATGACAGCCGGGCGACTGTAAGAAGCAGGCAGGGGGTGGGTATTGCCAATACAACGAAGTGCAAACCAACATACAAATACATATTGTATAAATGCACACAGTAATCAATTTATGTGTACTGTTGAAACAGTGCCACAAAATTAAAGCAAAAAATCATTTTGTATTTAGGGTGTGAACCCTGGGCATTTCAACTATTTCAACAGGTGGAAAGTCTACCACCAACCACCTTCACCAGTTCCCCTTAGATCATTTGTGGCATAAACGGAATAGAGCTAGGTAAATGTACACATTTAGACTGATAACCTTCCACTGCTTTAACCATTTCCCATCAACAACCAAAGCACGGCACATGTCTGCGAGTCAGGTTTATGAACCTTCTGCATAGTATTTTAGTCATTGTTTGTGCTTGGAAACATAGCATTGAACATACAGGGCTTCACCGTAATGAATCCCTTATATATACACTTAAATGACTAACTGGAATTGTAAAATGTTAAAGTAGAGTATCAGTGATGATACCCACACCCAACACTCATGGCTGCTCCCATCCACCAGTCTAAACCCTAGTTCACCAATTCTCCAGCAATCGCATGCACCGGAGCACTTATGTGCCTGAGTCCTGTGTGCATTGTAGACAAGGCATGCATGTGTAGAGGCTTAGTGAGCGCTGGTGAATGACAAGAAGATGCATCATGGCAAAAAAGAAAGACCACATCCCTGCAGGTATATCAGCCACAAGTTAGGGAGATTTTGGTGTTGGTGCCAAAATAGTACCAATAAGTGTCAGTAAAATGGCCATTTTATGTGAGAAAAAAAGAGCAATATGTTAAAGTGTCACCCTCGGTCTTAAACACCAGAAGCAAAATACAGGTTTTTGATGCCACTTTGTAATAATAGTGTCTGAATGGCCCTGTCTGGCTTTCATAATACTCTTGTTTTGACAGATAAAAAAGACCAAGTCTGACTCTGAGACAGAAGAGTGGTTGGATTTTGTCAGTGACCGGTAAGAAACACATCTTTCGGATTTCTTTTAATTGTATTTACTAATGTGTTGTTTGCTCTATGCAACTAAGGCAGTTCTCTTCATAATGCTCTAAGCAATTGTTGAACATGGCATGAAGCGCAATTGCTATTGCACGTTGTGGCAAAATAAACTTCACCCCCTTCTGTCTTTGTCTGATTATGCATAATGCTTCAAACGGGGATCATCAGCATAAAGTGCAACACTTTGGGAGACCTGAACCAAGTTTCCACGATTAGAGCATTGCGAGTACGATACTATCTGCCTTCCCCAAAGAACACGCGAGAGATCACTATTAACATTTTAAACCAACCAATTTTCATTTGCAAACCTGTTCTGGGAGATTATAGATGAGTTGATCATAAACACTGGAGCCCTGTGGCTTGCTCCTGAAGCCATTCATGAGTTGGAGCAGCTCCTCAATCTTTTGAGTGAGGGATGGAACTCTACTTTAGGGGTCCAGCCTCTGCCTGAGGTTCCCCTGTAATGATGCTGCATAATAGCCAGCCCCCATAAGCAGTGTGACAGATCCAGGGAATGTGTCCATTCTGCCCAAGGGGGAGCCACCTCCTTTGGGACTAGGGCAATGAGCCCACTAAGTTTAACGCCCCTAGGAGACAGGGCAAGTGGTATGCCACCGGGAGGGAGCCTCCCTTAGGGGATAAGGCATCCCCAAGCAGGGATTTTAATCAACCTCCCTTTTACACAAAGTTCCCACTGTTTGTTGGCTATTTGGGCGTTACAAATGTGGACCCTGTGTGAGACCCTTTTATAATGGTAGATGGTTCATCCTTATTTCAGAGGGTAATATAAAGGACTAGCGATGTTGACATGGCAGCAGATCCTGTAGAGTAAGCTGCCGGAGTGGAAGCCCTTTTAAGGGGCAGTGCCAGGAGGCAGAAGCATGCAGCCCAAGTGCAGGGCCGGATACACCAAAAAGCCCACTGTTAGGCAGAAACCTGTGCAGTTCCCTTAGGGACCACTGCAAAAAGTTTAGGACTACAGGAGTTAGCAGTAAACCCAATTGGTAGCAGTCCGCACCACCCAGATTTACCTGGTAACTGTGGCTGAGCAGTCAGACTTCTCTCAAGAAGAGTTAGGCAGTATACAGGGCATACACAATAGGGCAGGTAAACACAGTAGACCAAGCAAACACTGACCGGAGCTTTGGTGTAAAAGATATATAATTATTTATTTAAAAACACATCTATGAAAACACACTGGCACTAATCTCAAGCAAGTTCAAAAACACAGTCACTAAAGTATATACACTCCCTTAAAAGAATATTAGACAAGTCTTAAGTAAAGCACCACTTATTTTCAGACGGCGGTGAGCGCTTAACGCAGATGGCACTATAATAATTCGGTTTAAAAGGGAGGGAAAGGCAGAGCATAAATTGAAACAGATCCCAACACTTTCAAAAGAACACAACGAGAGAGGAAGGCAGGATCGAACCGTGAAGTTTAGGGTTCAGAAAGCCGGATCCACTTTAAGGGGATCAGAACAAAATGGATCCAAAGTCACACGATCGAAAGGTGCACAAAAGTCTCGAAAAGGTTCAGAAAGAAGTTTGACCAAAAGAAAGGGACCAGTTAGATGGTCAAGACGTCAGCCACAGCTACCAGGTAAATCTGGGTGGTGCGGACTGCTACCAATTGGGTTTACTGCTAACTCCTGTAGTCCTAAACTTTTTGCAGTGGTCCCTAAGGGAACTGCACAGGTTTCTGCCTAACACCATTGCCCGTGATGGGCAGATGCTGAATAGTGCAGCGGCTACCTCGAAGCACTTCCACAACAACCGAGAAGACTGCCTTACCTGAGAAACACAGCATCAACTAATCAGTAACGCTGTGGTTAATGGGAGAGGGGAGGAGGGCGGAGAGACGCAGCCAATCCCCAAGCATGACCAAGAACCTCTGTAAGGAATCCTTGAGACATGTGAAGAGTAACCCAAACTGGAGTAAAAGAAACCGATACCCAAGTCAGTGTGAAACTCGAGAAACCCCAAACTGGGGGAAAGGAACAAATACCTCAGCCAGGGTTAAATGAAAACCAGCTATCCAAGTCAGTGTGAAATACCAAATTGGGGGGGAAAGAAACTAACACTCGATCCAGGGTGAAAAGAGAACCAAACACCAGAGTCATTGTGAAACTCGAGAAACCCTAAACGAGGGAGCAGAAAAACACACACCTGCTCCATGGTGAAAACAAAACCACACGTCCGTGTGGAACTCAAGAGAGCCGAAGCCAGGGCGAAAGAACCAGATACCTGAGTCAATGTGGGGCTCAAGCAACCCCATACTCGGGAGAATAAAAATACACCCGAACCAGGGTGAAAAGAGAAACCGATACCCAGGTCAGTGTGCAACTAGAGAAATTCCATGCCAGGGAGCGAGAAGCAGACACCAGAACTAGGGTGACAGCAAAGCCACCCCAAGCTGGGCAAGAGAAACAGATACCTGAACCAGGGGAAAAGTCTGAAAGCCCAAGCAAGAGCACGATAGACTGATATCTCAGTCAAGGTGAAAGCCAAGAAACAAAATGGAGGGAGAGGGAAATGGATAGCCAAGTCAGGGTGAAGACCAAACCACCCAGAGCAGGGGTGAGAGAAACGAAAATCTGAACCATGGTCAAAATTCATGATACCCCACGAACCGGAAAAACCTACGAACAGTGTAAAAGCCAAATAATCCACGCCAGGCTGAAAACCAGAAGACACCACAAAGGAGTGAGAAACCGAACATCCCAGAAGGGGCAGAGAGACTAAATAGCAGAAACAGGATTGGAACCCAAGATACCCCAAGTTGGGGTGAAAGACATTACCAGTCAGGGAGAAAGCCTACAAACGGCAGGAAAGCCAAATAGGTAAAGCTGGGCTGAAAACCAAAAGACCCCACAAAGGGGGTGAAAAACCTATTAGCCCCTGAGGGGCTGAGAGATTGAATAGCAGAAACCAGATTCAATCTGAAAGAGATATACGTGGTGCAAATTTCAACTAGGCCGAGAATTTCACCAGCAACCCAGACTCCTGTAGAAAGTGGATGTCCGTGCACAATTAGTGCTATCGTGTACTTCAGCATGTATGTGTGGCTTAGTGCTGATGTGAGACAGTGTTGTGAATTCATACAAACCAAATAAAGAGTGGTTTGGTTTTAGCAAACCGAAGAAAGGGTAGCTTAAATTAGTTACATAGCATTACATATCATAAGCATAGTGTATCATAGGACCACATTGTAGTGTAGGAACTAATTTTAACACTAACTCCTAACATACTAATAATTAACACCTAACCTCTAACACACTAATATCCTAGTGAGTAGAAAGGGTGCAAACTGGGATGTAGAGCTGGACTGCAAACACAGATGCTGCAGTGCTGCTTAAAAAATAAAATGTAAGAATTAAAACAGCTTTTGCGATGGGGAGCTGCACAAGGAATTTGCAGAAAGCATTCAGTTTAAAACGGGCCTTTGTGTTTGAGTTGCTTGGCCAGGAAGCTGGAAGGTAAATGTTTCAATTATTGATTCCAGATCATTGGGCTAAACCCTGTATAAAGGTGACAGGATTGGAACACATTTTAGCTTCTGGAAAATTACAGAGAGTTGACAAAGTTTGATTGATGTATGACGTCATTGACAGGGGCTGGAAGATCATATACCTTCTGTAGGAAGATATAGCTTGAATGGGCTGGTGGAGACAGGACTCAAAAAGGTGGAGAGAGAGAGAGAGAGAGAGAGAGAGGTTTTTTTTGGCTGCCGAGAGTGGAAGAAGGAGAGAAAAGGAAGGACTCTGGGGCCTAGTTGGGATGGTGTGCTGAGAGCTGCAGTATTGATAGCTGAGCCAGAGAGAGTGAAGGAGAGAGAGAGGGAGAGAGAGAGGGAGAGAGGGAGGGAGGGAGAGAGGGAGAGAGACACACACTGTGACTGCTGAAGTGGGCACAGCAACTCACATGCAAGCTGACTTCCCTTTAGGTGAGCATGATGTTTCAGTAATGATAATAATGTACAAAGTGACTTATTAGAAGGACTTCAGGCCTGGCTTGGGAAAGTGCAGAAGTATAATAAATAGACAATACAAACATAATTAGCTATTTTTGATATGTTTTCTTCCATGTGCAAGGGGCTTGTTTCATATGTAAACTAAAATCTTTCAACCGTGCCAAAATAGCTGATACTTTTCAAGGCTACAGATATCAGTGTATTTCCAATCAAACGGTAAGTATTTTTGCTACGAGAGAAGGGACTTTATCACGGGGAGGGTAGTGGTCATGAAGTGTACTCGCAACCCTTTTGTCTGGAAAATAGAGAATGCTTTCACTCCACTGAAAAATGCGAGATTACAATTTGTGGTTTTCATTTTTATATCATTGCAAATTTCATGCTCAGTTTGTTATTGTGCGTTTATTTTCATCACGAACACTGTGTGCTGTGAGGAAGGCATGGTATCACAAGAAGGACGAGGAAACAAAAGATACAAATCACAAGTTTTATTTACTTCAAAAGGGGGTTGGAAGAACTCTGGTCTTGCCCTAACACTAAAGATGAGAGCACACTCTACCATCTAAATTAAAAGAAAACAGTCCTAGTCCGTCGTAAGCCCAGAATACTAACAATTAAACTAGAAAACCTATTGCCTGCCCTCACTCTAATACCATACACGTGAATGAGGGAAATGTAATGCAAACAGAAAGTCAGTGGGAAACAAAATGATGACAGAATGGCATCAAAAGATTCTTGCCAATGTTCTATAACACGTAGGTGGGGTGGAGCACTTGACGTATGGGCACTCTCTGCTACGGGATAGCTGGCTTGGCCCTCCAGAGCCTGCTTAGCATTCACATACTCTGTCTCAAAGTTAGGGGTTTTGACCTCTCTGTCTCCCTCCCCCCCCCATCCCCCCTAAGTCCAGGTCAATCCCCTGCATTTTGCAGTATCAACAAAAAAGTTCCAAGCTCTTCAACATAAACACAAGTTTCAAGCTTTTCAGCACAAACACAAGTTCAAAGGAAAATGTTTTTTTAAGTCTCTATAGGCCCCCTCAATCGGGCCCAAGCCTCTCACTTTAAATTTCTTTCCTGGGTTCCCCTCTTTCGGGCCCAAAACCGTTTCACTTTACTTTCTCAGGGTTCCCTTCCCCTTGCGTTATTCTTTAGCGTTTGCTATGCCTTATGGTACTCGTAGGCTTTTACAAAGTTCACATATTTGCCAAGATTCAACAGTTGGCACAATCTTCTCAGGCTCCCTTCAGCCTTGCCTTTAACAAAAGAATGTCTCTCTCTAAACATAATTTCTGGGTCGCCCTCATTCGGCTCTGACCCCTTACAAACACAATTTCTGGGTCTCCCTCATTTGGGCTCGGACCCTTTACAATAACAATTTATGGGCCTCCCTCGTGCGGGCTCGGACAAATTTCACAGGTGCACAGAGTCCTTAGAATGGGCGTACTTTCGTTTTCCGCCGGACCACTCTGTTCCAGTTCAATTTAACTTCACTTCAAAAAGAACTTCAAGTCCCATAATGCCTTTCATGGCCCTTTTTATTTCCTCTTTTCTTTCTCAAATTCCATGCTCAGGTTCCTGCTCCAGCCACACACACGCTCACCGGGATTTTCTCTCTTGCCAAGAGACTCACCCAGTTAGCGCGTCTCTGGCGAGAAACTTCTTTGGAGCTCTCTGGGTCGAGGTCAGGGTCTTCCCACCAGCCCTTCAGGTACCTGGGCTTCCCTTCATATGCCCAGGGGAAACGCATACTTATGTGGACAGAGTCAGCAGGATATGATCTGCCCTCTATGGCTCTTGGAAGGCAAAGCTCCTCAGCCCTGCTGCAGTCCTTCAACAACACAGGATCAGCGTCTTGGCCCTCAGCTCCCTTTCAGACTCTCCAGGGTTCTTTCAGCACTCTCCTCTTCTCCACATTGCATCCCTAGCTCGCTCAAAATGTGTCTCAGTGCTCCACCTTTTATACTAATAGTGAGTGTTACTTGGAGTCAGGTGTGGGTGGTTGAAAAGGGAGGCCTGACCCTGTCTGTCCACGTTAATGGAACAAGTTGAAGACTGCCCATAGGAATCCATGATACATTGGTTTCTATGGGCAATCTTCATAGCTCTATTCCTCTTCTTTTTCGCCCCAGTGGTTTTGAAAGAAGGCAATGGGGAAGAAGTATGGGAGTTGTAGTTTTTCATAATGATGGAGGTACACTTCTGTAAGTGTTTGTCAGGGTGAAGGGGGCAGATGTGTGGTTGTAGGTGAATGGGTTTTAGATGATAATGTCCCATAGTGACTGTGGGGATGTCGGATAGGGATATAGTTATTCTCCTACGCCTCCCTTTAATGTCAGTACCTGTTGGAATTGGGGAGGGGCCAAGGGGACATGATTCATAACAATCTATAAAGGTGGAAGAAGTATCGGGTAGGGGTTTGTCATAAAGGGGGGCATACCACGTCTCTCCAGAGGGTATTCCTCCAACTGTCCTAAGTATCCCTGCCCAGGTGATCCTCCCGCACTGGTCCACCCCAAGGTCTGGTTACAAAGGCGATGGCCATGCCCTGGCCACCTGAACAAAGATTCCCTGGGGTCCAAAAGTGAGAAAGCCTTCAGGTTTCTTACATGCTGAGCTGAGAATCTCAACTGCATATAAAGTACATGAAAGAATTACCTCAGTGCTGGTCTATTCCTGTGTGCTCTGTTTATTTGGGGTAATTCATTGACAAATACAAAACTAGGGAGCATTTAATACCGCCTATGGTAAACGTAATATGCACCACAACACGAAGCCCGGTGCTGTCCCTTAGTCAGTGCCCCGAATAAAATATACATTTTTGCAGTGAGCTAATCTCTATGATATAACTCAGAAATACATAAGACTGCGCATGAGACTGTAGAGGCCTGGAGGTAAGAAATATCAAACGAATCCCAAGATACCACAAGTTGTGGTGAAAGACATTACCAGTCCTGGAAATATAGAAAACCTGAGACAGGGAGAACCTGTTAACTTATAAGGGAAAGCGGAAAAAACAGACACATTGGATAACCCCGATATGTGAACTGCACAGCCAGGCAAACTGTCTGGGAAAAGAGTTGAGAAAATGTTTTGGGGTGGGGGATGTGTTCAGAAACAGCTTGCCATTTCCTCAACTTAAGGCAGAGCTGATTTTCAGGCTGTTTGTTTTTGTAATAGTGGTAGGGATAAACTATAGGTAGATGGGTAGATTAGGTTTTGGACAGAGAACTCAATTGATTGTAAAACCTACTGACGGGTGCATGTTTTTATTTTTTTAATTTCTTTTGTAGAATGGGGAACGCTAACTCCATAGAAATAGGGCAAGAACAGGCCTCATTTCCTTTTAATAAAACTACCTAGTTGCAAATATGACTGTCCATTACGGTGAAGAACAGTTTTCCAAGAAGGTGGTGATGATGCAGGAATTGGTGTGTGCAGCTGATCCACTGAATAAGACTGTTTACCTACTCGCACTAGCATGAATTGGGAAAAGGGCGAACCGCAGGGAACAAGCTGCTCACTTGCCTTGTGTTTGGATGGAAAGTCACACTCGCTTGTCTGTAGTCTTTAGGCAATGCCAGAATGCATCATTGCCGCAATGCTGCACTTTGCCATTTCCAAGGTGGCGCAGACAGCATTCATTGTCTAAAAGAGTTTTGCGCAATGCACTAGGTCTAAGAGAGAAGGAAATGTAATGGTAAGCCAATCACAGGAAATACATAATAATCATTTAAAAGATGAAATTAAGAAACCAAGCAGGCCTGACCAGTTAATGTATGAAGCATGTTAATTAAGGAACCAAGCAATTCCACAAGAGAGAAAGTCTTATCACTCATGTGTATCAGAGGGGCTGCGAAAAGTCATTTGGTTTCTAAAACCCTGAAGAAGGAGATGTACTCTTAGGATCTTCCTGGATGGACAAGAAGGCCATTACCTGGAAAAAGGTGATGGGCGTCTGGAGACCCTATGGAAAGAGACTGGGCAGAGTGTGGAATAAACACTTGGCCCCATTGTGAAGTGGACCGCTTCGAGTGAGATTGTCTGCTTGCACTCACCCCAACTAACTACAGACCCTATGTAGAGAATTGGGGAGCTTGAAACTTGGGGCTTAACATCAGCTCCAGGGAGAACAAGAGAACAAAGCCAGGCCTGGGGTAGGAGGTTGCAATTGGCTGCTTTACAAGCGCCCTGAGGTGTAGGAGGAGAAAATAACCATCTACCCACGAATCCCATCGTTAGCAGGGAGATAGCCCAACTTTACTGACTTGACAGTAGAAGAGGCCATCCTTGGTAGCAAGGCTTTGGGTCCTTTTTTCTGAGACTGGAGTAGAGTTTGTTAAAAATATGTGGCCCATTGAGAAGTCAACTGGTAAAGGTCAGATCGGTTGTTGGACTCGCGCCAATAAATGACAGACTCAGTGAAGGGGGACTAGAGAGCCTGAAGCCTAACCCTAAGGAGAGAAGTACAGAACACGGCAGGACCTGTGGTACAAGGGTGAAAACGACCACCTGAACAATACCCTTAAGAAAGGGGGAGGGGAGAGAACATTAATGTATCCATAAATCTTGTAGTTGGGCGAGGAAATAGACCCACAATTAAGGGAAAGAAATATCCCTGCGTTAGAATGTAGGAGCACCATGACGATTATTTTGGGTGGGTACATATCCCAACTTTACATTGCCCATGGTGGGAGGGGAGAGTGAATACTCTGAGCTATTCAGTGGAGAACACAACCTTCTTTTCGAGTGGAGTACCTGGAAAGCTAAAGCCAAGAGAACCCTGTGTACTAGCTGAATTGCCAGAGGCATTTTGTACTAGAAGTACTGTTTGACATTTTTTATAACTTGAGGCTGAACGTTTTATAAAATAGATTTTGAGACTATTGGGCTGGCCAAAGGACGGTGGGCTTTGTGTTTTAGAATAAAAAAAAAGATGCTAAGATACTTGATAAGATTAGTTTGGGCATTTTTCTTAGATTAGGACAACCCAAGGGCAAGAAGACTTGTTAAGAATAGCTGTTGGCAATGGTGTTATGACCATGGTCAACGTCCGGTGTAAGGACAACACTAAACCAAATCCCACTTTTAGGTTATCCTTGCCTTTGCACTTTGTCCCTTATTATTTTTATAAATCATTTTTAAATCCCTAAATAAATCTGATCAGACTCTTGTGTATCACTACTCTGCTTCCACAGATGTTAGCTTTTACCGTTCCCAGGGCTTGTTGATAGAACACAGTGTGCCAGAACCCACAGACAGCTAAACCTAGACCCTCCTTTGCTTTTACATTTGAGGAGCAGCATTCTGTATTACAGAAATTTTATTCGGAGAACTTGCTGCGGTACACTTTCCTAGCTCATGCCTTTACTGAGAGAGCTGTACACTTTCCCAACTCATGCCTTTACTGCCATGTTTAGAGTCATGATGAAGTGAAAATCCTTCAAAAGGTTCCTATATTTCTTTCTGCCAGAAGGAGGTGGAAAAACTAGCATTAATACATACCTGATGTAAATCCTATGCAAACCTGATGTGCTAAGCCTACATTTGCCAGTGGTGGAACACAGGACTTGGAATATTCACCTCTGCCCCCACAGAAGACTGCAGAAGATAGGGAATGCGCACCTACAAATAGTCTACAGAAATGTGGTGAGATATACAGGGGTGTAAAAGATTTAAAATGGAAGGAATAAATGGGTTCAACCTAACTGGTAACAGGTGAGACGCTATTGGGATTTATAAGGAACTACTCTGTGTCGGTGAGGGTGGCGAGTACCAAATGGTAATTGTAAAGAAGTTTAAAAGCGCCATCACCAGGGATGGGAGGACTAACTTCAGGAACCCTCTGAATAATGATAATGTATTATTTGTAACAGAATTATCAACCGTAATACAAGTGTGACATAATACAATATGTATTTAGAAATAGAAGAGAAATTACCACACACGTTTATGACGTTTGAGCCCTTAAAGGATGTATATAATTGAATACAGAATTTATCAGGGATAAACCAGGTGCCTATAAAGGTGGGGACACCGATCGAATGTGCACATGAAACCTGTTTTTGTTAAAAGCATTAATACTTTTCTCACAGGCAGAAAGACTCATCATTTATCCAACTATGGACCTTGATAGCAATTATTAATTTATTTATATACAGGAAGGAACAGTGTTAGCTCTTTTGATCACATAAGAGCATACACTAGATAAGAAATCAGATTTGACAGGAAGCAGTGAGCTTCTTGCAATGGGATGAATTTGAGTGATATTCTGACCAGGTTGTTGTGGAGGGGAGTACATGGAACTGTGGTGGTGGGGCCAGCTGTGTTAGGCATGTGACCATGATTGGCGAAGTGCTAAACTGGAAGCAGAGAAAGTGAGGGACAGAGGTAGGCACGAGGCAGAGGAAAAATATTGGCTAGAAGGCAGATGCGAACTAGGGACAGAGGGTAACTCAGGCAAGGAGGTAGGCTTTTAGTTCGGTTTTATTCAAGTCGGTGTGGGCTGTTTCTCGGATGGGTTGCCCACCACAACTGTTCCATTAAGGTCATGGACATCTCCCCTAGCCCATGGTCTGATCATCACTCCTTTCATTTTGAACTTAACACCTTTAAGAACCCTGATAAGCAACAAACCCCCCCCCTCCCCATGGCACTGACCAGAAGCTCCTGGCATCTCACTAAGGAAAAGCTCACACCCTACCTCCTAGTGCCGGCCGTTCAGGCCCCCTTCTCTAGTGACCCAGAAGTCCTTGACAAGGCTTTAAAATCAGTCATCACTCATGCAGTTGATGCCATCGCCCCACTCGCCCTAAGAAAAGCCAAGCGTTCTAAGCATACTAATCCTTGGTTTTCCCAGGAACTTCTCGAACTACGGGCTAAGAAAAGGACAGGGCTCTCCCACTGGAAAGCAAACCTAACGACTCTTCCAAGTTAGTCTTTAAAACTATCTCCAAAGAATATAAAAATGCTATTATCAAAGCAAAAGCATCCTTGTTTAACTGAAGGATAGCAAATGCTAAATCAGGGACTAAGGACATTTTTGCCATCTTCAGGGAGTTGGATACCCCTACCATCCCCCGTCAACACTCCACAAAGATGGAGACTGGTGTAACTCCATCCAATCTGCTATGCTTGACAAACTAAACACGCTCCAGAATAAAATCATAGCCCATCAACAGGTACTCGGCCACCAAATATTTCAAATACAAAATTGCACTAGCGGCGATAACCCCCTCCCCTCCTTTCGCCTTCAAGGAAGCAATCTCCCTCCTGAAATCAATCAAACCATCCTTCTTTAAAGGGGGTGTATGCCCAGCTCAACTGATTAAAGACGGTGCCCTTCCCCTTGCCATGTTCCTTACAGCATTTATCAATGAATCATTCCAGTCAGGCCACATCCCTACTGGTCTCAAGGAAGCATGGGTGCGTCCACTCCTCAAAAGGCCCATACTTGACCCAACTATCCCAGGGAACTACCGACCCATTACGACGGTCTCATTCCTTTTAAAAATCCATGACAAGGCAGCTTATCTGCAAATCCAAAATTCCCTTGAGCAAACAACCTGCTCGGCCTTCAGCTGTCGGGATTCCGTCTGGGGCACGGCACTGTAACTGCACTCCTAGACCTAAAAAATCAAATGGACGATTTCATAGATGCAGGCAAACCCGCCCTCCTACTGCTCCTTGGTTTGTCTGCAGCATTTGACTTGGTGGATCATAACACCCTTTGCCACCATCTCTGCTCCACTGCCAATTTCTCCCCTATGGCCATTGCTTGGATCACCTTGTTTCTCCAAGAAAGGGTTATGAAAGTCTTCTCTGACTCAGCCTGTGCCCACACAAGCATCATTAAATGCTGCGTCCCACAGGGGTCATGCATTTCACCTACCCTGTATAACCTGTTTACCAAGTAAAACAAAAAGTGTTGCCAGGGTGACCAGAAAAACTAGTGAGAGAGAGACCAAGGGTAGTAAGTATTAAATCCTTATTTTTATTTCATTCTGTTTTAGGTATAAAAATAGAAATCATTGAACATTTTAATAAAATCCATAGAAAACATCCTAACACATGCATCCATACATTCATTCAAGCTAAATTCATATCTTAAAACAATTCATAATTGTAAGAGCTTGGACATATTCAAATTCACTTTGACTGTATCTCTAACAGTTGTTCACTCCAAAAAGTATCGACTATAGGTGCCCCAAATTATAGATCTTCATTAACACAAGGGCTTCCAGGTTAGCAAATAGTTTCGACTCGACAGATTGTGCGTGTCTTCTTAAGGATAGGTGAACATTTGCAAATTCTAAAAACAAACATATAAAATATCAATTAAAATACAAGCTCGTATCTTTTCTCACTAATTTTAGCAAGCAATTTCTAGGTCAGAATTCGGGGAGCAACCTACATGGTCTACCTCTTACCCAAAGCAATTCTGCCATCTCTAAGTACTACTTTTACATTCAGTCTAAATATATTCAGCCTACATTTGTGTAACGAAAACACCATATGTATAAATGTGGCCTGAATGGTCCCTCCTAACCCCTTCATAACTTAGGGTCGGCAGACACATCAAAACAGTGTATGTCAAGGAATTAGTCTTCTAAACAATACATCTTGTTTTATTAAAAACATTAAACAGGCATTATATGCAATATCGCCCTTCTAGCCACCCACCTTCGCCATAGCATAGTTCAGGTTTAATGTCTCCTAGTCTCTAACATGGCCCATCATACCTGCAAGATGTGATCAGAGCTCCAAATAACTTCTGCTCCAATAGTCCCTAGTATTCGTCTGTAACAATTTTTTACAGGAAACTATTGTAGAAAAGACAACAAGTCCAGGTAAGGAACTGGGATGGATGGATTAAACGTAATTACTAAGCCAAGAGCGGTAAAAAGTACCTTTAATCAAAAGGTTGCTCCATATAGTAAGATCGTGTACCTTCACTCAGACCGACAGCCTGATCCATATATTCAAAATGGAAAATCTCTACAGGATGACAAAAGAATACAGACTTAAGTGTCTAGAGAGTAGAGGAAGCCGTTGGTGTAAAAAAATGTTGCTCACCTAACGTTTTTTCTTTTACAAGTGTAAGGACCGCCTCCCAACGAAGTGGAGAGAAAGATTTCTCTCAGCACTGAATATAGTCAGCGCTTTTTCCCTTTTCAGGACCTGCATAAATGCCGACAAATGGAAAAAGTGAAAATGTAAACAAAACTCAATTTGTTTGTATGCAAGACCCGAAGTATTTTGGGCGCAGGGAAGACTAGCTCCCGCTTACCTTCTATTCTAATAGCGTTATCTCATAAGACCGAAGAGAATACTGCAGGACGCTGCCATCCATGATGTGGAAGGGGAAGCTCAAAGGCGCCGAGGTCTGTCCTTTATTTCAGTCAGTCCAGGTGACTTGAAACAAAGGAGGGACCACTAGAGCCTCGGCGGAAGTATATCTATGCCGAACTCTCCGCAATACATGACGTGGAGGCTGATGAACACTAAAAAAGGACTAAAAGCAAATATCTAACTCAAGCAAAATGAAAGGAAGCACCAACCTTATACATGACGTGAAGAAAATAGTGTCGAAATGTAATGAACACTAAAAATGGACTAAGGAGAAAGGAAAGGGAAAATAATCTAACTCAGTCGAAGCGTATGAGAGCACCAACAATGTAGGTTGGTTACTGACCAGGTTTCACTCAGCATGACATGCTGCAAGACTGCTGAAAAAATGAATAAAATTACAGAAAGCCTCCCAAAGAAGGGCCAATGGCATCCAACCATAATAGGCATCCATATAATACACTGAGAAGTACTAGTTTGGTCAAAAGACGCAAAACTGCATCATGCCTTAAAAAGGCTAAGTGAAAAGGTATATGATATACCAGAAACCATGAAGAGAACCATACCACATAGAACAAGGATCTCCCACTGTATTTAACCGGGATAAAGTTCCTAGTGGTTTTGCGGGGGAGGAAACACATGTAGAAATGTAGTGTTAGTTCCATTCTTCTTGCTGATTAAGGCCCTTGGCGAAACTTTGTGTATGGTACAACCACCACTGTTCTTTATGTGACAAACATGCCGCAGCATTAGCAGCGTCTGTGCCAGAGACTTTTTCCAAAGCACACCATTTAAGGTCCTTTTGGCTATGATTCAATTCCACAAAATGAGACACCAATGGGGCATTCAATTGTTTGGTTCTAATCTTGGATTTATGCTCGCCTATATGCAATTTAAGTACCCGAAGGGTCTTCCCAATGTAAGCCTTTTTACACGAGCATATTATTACATATATTACATTGGAACTAAGGCAGGTGGTGTGATGCCTCAGCGTCCAGTTTCTTCCATGAATGTTAATAATTGAAGTGGGCGAAGTACTAGCACAATGACAGCAATTGCCACACGGATAATGTCCTAACACTGGTGGCATGCCCCAGGTAGATGTAATAGTAGATTGTTTTTCTTGTATGTGATTTCTGTCGGCTTTAGAAACCCAGTTTTTAATATTCATACCTTTTTTTAAACCATAAATCGGTTTGGGTAAGGTCGACATATTCAGCTGCAGTAAATGCCAGTGATTGGATATAATTTTCTTAATTCTGTGGTGTTGAGTATTCTAAGTAAGAGCACATACCAATTGGTCCTCACCCAATTTTCTTTCTTTATTGTCCTTTCTCAAAAGAACCTCCCTGTGTTGTTGTCTGGCTCTCTTTTTGGAGAGTTTTAGCAATTTATTAGGATAGCCTCTAACTTTTGGTCTTTCTTCAATAATAGTAGCTTGTTTTTTGAAATCTTCAACCCTGGTGCAGTTTCTTCGAGCCCTTAAGAACTGCCCATAGGGAATATTAGACTTTAACGATTGTGAATGAAAACTTTGATGGTGCAATATGGTATTTCTATCAGACTCCTTTCTGAAGAGATCAACCACAAGTTTGTTCTCATCTACTTTAATCAAGAGGTCTAAAAATGAGATCTCCTTATTGCTAGTTTGTATAGTGAATTTCAAGTTGGGGTTCAAGTTGTTAATCCAATGGAAAAGAACTTTGTGGTCTCCCATAAAGCTATCCCAAATAATGAGTATATCATCAATATACCTTTTGTATAGTTTAAGTGCAGATTTTAAGGGGTTGGATTCTACCAGTATATTAGATCTTTCAAAATCCCACATATACAAAGTGGCATAGTTGGGGGCAAAGGCTTCCCCCATTGCCGTTCCCTTTATATGCATATAGTATGTGTTCTTAAATCTAAAGAAATTCCTGGTCAGTGCAATTTCCAATAATTCTACCAAGAATTCACTGGGGACCAAGCTGGTTTTGGTTCTTGTTTGGAAAAATCTTTTCATAATACCCAATGAATCTGCCTGGGGAATATTGGAATATAACGACTCCACATCTAAGGTGATTAAGATGTCCTTGTCTGTGTTAAAAGGAAGAGATTCCACTATTCGAATGACATCAGTGGAGTCAGACAAGTAGGTGGGAGTATTTTTAGCCAAAGGTTTGAGAAAAAAATCTAAATATTGCCCAATCGCTTCTAAGACTGAGCCACTCAGAGACACAATGGGTCGGCCTGGAGGTTCACTCATGTTTTTATGTATTTTGGGCATCATGTAGATTAAGGGTGTCCTAGTATTGCTGGGGGTGAGGAAACTTAATTCTTTTTGAGTAATGATCGCCCTATCCAAAGCAAATTTACCCAGCCTTTCGATTTCCTTTCAAATGATGTGTTGGATCTCCTTGTAATTTAACATACACTTCCTTGTTATTAAGCTGTCTCATAACGTCAAGGTCATATTTGACTGCATTAAAAATGACTACTCCACCTCCTTTATTTGCTTTTTTAATCACAACCGATCTGTCTGCTTTCAAATTTTTTAAACATGCCCAATCTTCTTTTGAGAAGTTGAAACATTGTTTTAAGGGTTTTGCCTTGTCTTTCCCTTCAAAGATGGAGTTGAAATCACAGAGAACTGCCTTTTCAAATATGACCGTCTCCTTGGAGATCCTACTGGACGAGGGAGTAAACTTAGATGGGGGTTTGGAAGGTGCATTTGGTATAGCTCCAGAAGGGGTCTTCTGCTCAGTGCCAAAAAAGTCCTTTAGCCTAATTTTCCGAAAGAAACTCCGCAATTCAATTTCAACATCCATTTTACTGGGATCCTTCATGGGGATAAACGAAAACCCCTTTTCCAAAATAGTGGTCTCTTTGGGAGTGAGTATCTTATCTGAAAGACTATAAACAGCTGAAGGGAAATGTATCTTCGGTACACCCTCCTTCTTGTCTCGAACAGATTTCCTAATGGAGGGGGCCCTATTTGTTGAGGAGGAAATGGGAGTTCATGGGGTGGATAAGGCTGCATCTGCCCAGGTGGAGCAAAGCCTTGTTGGTAGAAGTAAGGTGGATCGTGGAAGAAGGTATTCTATCTTCCTCTCCTACCTCCTCTCTGATAACCTCTATTCCTTTGCCTGTAATTTTGCTGATAGCCTCTCCTCCCTCTTTGGTTACCATCGCCCTCATCGGAAGATGTATATGAAAAAGTAACCTTTTTGCGAGTGGGTGTCCCTGGTATATTATTATCCGGGTCTCTCCAATATGTGGGTCCCTGATAATCAGCATTCAGATAGGGATATGCCGTTTCTTTAGAAAAGTTTTTAACATCTTTAATGAGTTTTTCCATTTTTTTTTGCAGTTGTAGTTTTAATAAATTCCATAACTTGGTTTTCAATAATTTCCACTTTCTCTTTGATATTGGTAATAGTAGTATCTGTTTTGAAAGCCAATTCGGCTTTTTGGATCTCTTCCTCAACAGCCATGCTTTTTTTAAGGCTTTGTTTATTGTGAGGAGCATCCAGTCTCTGCTACATTTCGTTCCTATACCAGAGAAAGCATTTTTATATTCTACATCGTCCACGAATAAGCAAGGCTCATTGCGGACGAGTAACCCTGTCGGAATAATATTTTTCTTTAGGTACTCTGTCAAAAGGTGGCTGTGCATTTCCGTTCTAAACTTCTTCTTTTTAAGGCGCAGTATACTGTCACTCGTGATGTTAACATAGTCTCCAGTGACATTGTCCAACTGGAGTTTATCGAAAAAAGAAGGAATCTTAAGGATTTCTGCTAACTGTTCTTCGCTAAAAGAAACTGAATCAGAAGCCGACATGACAAACAGTGGGAACCGAAAAAAAGGAGGCAAAAAAGAAAGCTTCTGTCGAATGAGACCGAGCTAAGAAGGAAAGAAAGGTCTTCAACGAGACCCAAAAGAGTGCCCAACGGGACCTAACTGATAAGTAACTCTTGCCCACACAGAAAAGTGCTGTACAATAATCAACAAACCCAAAGGAGTGGGAACCTCATCTATCACTGGCACCTTGAGG
Source organism: Ambystoma mexicanum (assembly GCF_040938575.1). Taxonomy (NCBI): domain Eukaryota; kingdom Metazoa; phylum Chordata; class Amphibia; order Caudata; family Ambystomatidae; genus Ambystoma; species Ambystoma mexicanum. Next base: position 134,062,233 of record NC_090941.1, on the reverse strand, counting down.
TAGAACAATATAGTAGAACAAAAAGTGGTGCCAGGGTGACCAGAAAAACTAGTCAGAGCAAGACCGAGGGTAGTAAGTATTAGATCATTATTTTTATTTAATTCTGATTTAAGTATAAAAATAGAAATCATTGAACATTTTAATATAATCCATAGTAAACATCCTAACAGCATGCATCCATACATTCATTCAAGCTAAATTCATATCTTAAAACAATTCATAATTGTAAGAGCTTGGACATATTCAAATTCACTTTGACTGTTAACAGAAAAAGTATCGACTATAGGTACCCCAAATTATGGATCTTCATTAACACAAGGGCTTCCAGGTTAGCAAATAGTTTTGACTCGACAGATTGTGCGTGTCTTCTTCAGGATAGGTGAACATTTGCAAATTCTAAAAACAAACATATAAAATATCAATTAAAATACAAGCTCGTATCTCTTCTCACTAATTTTAGCAAGCAATTTCTAGGTCAGAATTCGGGGAGCAACCTACATGGTCTACCTCTTACCCAAAGCAATTCTGCCATCTCTAAGTACTACTTTTACATTCAGTCCAAATATATTCAGCCTACATTTGCGTAACGAAAACACCATATGTATAAATGTGGCCTGAATGGTCCCTCCTAACCCCTTCATAACTGAGGGTCGGCAGACACATCAAAACAGTGTATGTCAAGGAATTAGTCTTCTAAACAATACATCTTGTTTTATTAAAAACATTAAACAGGCATTATATGCAATATCGCCCTTCTAGCCACCCACCTTCGCCATAGCATAGTTCAGTTTTAATGTCTCCTAGTCTCTAACATGGCCCATCATACCTGCAAGATCTGAACAGAGCTCCAAATAACTTCTGGTCCAATAGTCCCTAGTATTCGTCTATCAATTTTCACAGGAAACTATTGTAGAAAAGACAATAAGTCCAGGTAAGGAACTGGGATGGAGGGATTAAACATAATTACTAAGCCAAGAGAGGTAAAAAGTACCTTTAATCAAAAGGTTGCTCCATATAGTAAGATCGTGTACCTTCACTCAGAACGACAGCCTGATCCATATATTCAAAATGGAAAATCTCTATAAGATGACAAAAGAATACAGACTTAAGTGTCTAGAGACTAGAGGAAGCCGTTGGTGTAAAATAAATGTTGCTCACCTAATGTTATTTCTTTTACAAATGTAAGGACTGCCTCCCAGCTAAATGGAGAGAAGCCATTGTTCTACATCCTGGATGCCTTGGGCATCACATACACCAACTAAGCTGATGACACACAGGTCCTCATCGCCCATACGGGCGATTATGAAGCCAACATGGCCACCCATAGGTCCATTTATTCCACCATTCAAACCTGGATGGCAGAAAACTGGTTATGCTTTAACGGCGATAAAACCAAACTTCTGCTAATTGGATTTCCTGCCACTATCAGGAAACTGGAAAAACAATACAGCTTGTTCACAATTGACAACATGCCAATTCTGGTATCACAAGTTTTAAAGACCCTTGAAGTCTACCTGGACTCTGACCTTTCCATGAACAAGCAGGTCAATGCCATTGCCTCGACCTCAGCCTACCACTCTAAATTGATTAACGCAGCCAGCTCCTTTCTGTCAGAACAGAACTGTATTACTATTGCCAGAGCAATAATAGGATTGTGGCTGGACTCTGCAATGCCCTCTTCCTGGGGACCTCTGCTAAAAACCTCACCAAACTCCAGGCGGTCCAGAACAATGCCCTGAGAGCTGCCACTGGCATCTCCAAAAGGGAACATATCTCTGAAACCAGGAAACAGGTTCATTGGCTACCCATCAAAGAGAGGATAGTCTTTAAAGCTCTCGCCTTAACCCATAAATGTGTCCACAATCTGGCACCACTATACCTGGCTCAAAGAGTTGTCAAGGCCGTCTCAACCAGACCCACAAGAATTGCCTATAGTAACAGGATATCTGTTCCTAAGACCTTGAGAATGCGTGTAGGAGGAACGAGTTTCCCAGTCTTGGCAGTGACACATTAGAACTCCTTACCCCATTATGTTAGAAGTGCTGAGTCGCATTTAGCATAGCAATTAAAACCATGCTGTTTGTATAATGAAGTATTGTTGGCACCACTGTCCTATGTGGACTGCCTACCCCAGTCTTACTGTTCCAGTAAGCCTTCATTGTAACTGTAATGCTAACCAAATGTAATCACCTGTATAATCATGATCCAGTACTACTGCAAGGACTACATGCTCACTGTAACCAAAAGCCAAGTATCCCTATGTAACTAAGAAAACCTCATGTAACTAAGACAATGTCATGCAACAGCGCCTCAATGCCTTTGGGCTGCTGGTGCGCTTTACAAATCCAAATAAATAAATGGTTGGGGGAAGAGAATTCCACATAAGAGCGAAACAGCAGAAGCAAGTGGAAGCACAGGGAGGGCGAGGGGCCACAACAGGAGACGAGGCAGAGCAGAGATTACAAGAACGCTTTAGAGGAGTATAGATAATTTGGTGCCCTTACCATGGATTGATTTGTGAACCAGGAGAAGACATTTAAATCTGGCCCTGTTTTGCATTGTCGGCCATTCAGCTTGGTGACTGTCAGGACTGCTAAAGATCTTGACTGGCGCAGAGGCAGCACAAACTCCTGCCTCCCCGTAATGTCTTGGCACCTGGGACTGGTATGAACCACAGGCAATGGCGATCCGTCGGGGAAAGAGGGTTAGGGTCCATCTGTTGGATGCGTAGAGGGTTGCAGGGTAACTGGAAAGAGGGTTAGGAAGAGGTTGTGGATGGGTTGGGGAAGTTAGGGTAACATGCTCCTCAGCTTCTGCCGCTGGTTGATTTGCTGTAGTTGTGCTCTCTGCCCTTTCAAACCACCCACTTCGGACATTCCCAGCTATATAGGAATCCTTTGTACAGCCTCTAAGCACACTTGTTGAGCTTTTTGCCTGGAGCTCTAGCCAATGCTTTCAACTGTGCCTTCACCTAGGCATAAAATGAGTATGCTACTGCACTGCTTCCTGCATTACTCTCATGCAGATAAGAAACAACGTGTTCACACTGTAATCTCTTAACACATTACACTATGCATGCTTACAGAGACTTCAAGTAGCGACAAAAACAAAGAAAATGCACTTTGCTGCGGATCGTAGCTCTAGGTCCTTCTGTGCGTTCCGGGAAGTCCTGAATGTCCTGTGATGAAGCTCCACTGGAAAATACGAAAAATAACAATGAGTGGGAACTGAGCTAACTTCTGCGTTAATAGCAACTTTGCTTTTTGCCCAGTGTAATGAGCGATCATAAGCGAGGTGAGCGCACGGCCCGGGGTTGCTTTCACCCGAAGCTCAGCACACGTGTTTTCTACGGTTCTCCATTAGAGACTTCGGAGACCGTACGTTTCAGGTTGCCGTCACTCAGAACGTGGTAAACGTAGTAGAACATTCATTAAGCACAGTCACTCCAGGGAATGCATTCAGCTTGCGGATTAGTGTCTGCCATGAGCTGCAGTCTTTACGGCGTAATCGTAACAAACATGTCCCCAAATGGATTAGTTTTGTTCCTCACACGAAGTTCAAGTAAGCCACTTGTCTGTATATGAGCGCGGGGCCTGTGGAGTGATCAGGGGGGATGATGCCCCGCGAAGGCGTGGCATGAGCAGAGCGCTGAAATACACGTCCGTTCCATCTGGTAGCCCGATTAGCAAGCAGGATCACAAAGGCGCAGCCTGCGCATGCGCAGTTTCTAGGGTGTGGCTTTTCCCTTGCCGGTAGGCTCGTGGACGACACGGCCCGCTGGGAAATGTAGTTTCCTGGTGTTTCTCTGTCTCTGGGCATTCTGCCTGCAATAAGGATGGAATAGCCTCCTTATATAACATGTAGAGGGTTTGTGCAGGGGGTTAGCAGCACTAAGGTGTTCATGGAGGGTCTGCACTAGACCCATAATACAATTAACATGCCCAGCCCCGACAGTGACGGTACGAGGAAGTAGGTGTGACGTGAGGGAGTTCAAAGAGAGTTCCGACAGCAAAGTTAATGATCTTGTCGAGAGGACATGAAGCATAGTTGGGGAGACCAAAAGATGATGCTTTCACAGCAGTCCAGTTTAGAGCAGACAATAGTGGTTAAGGGATGCTTGAAAGTGTTGAAAGGAAAGAGGTGCCTGACTTTCCTAATATTTAGGAGGTTGAGACAAGCTGCTGTAGCAGTTTTGGAGATGAAAGTAGAGAAGGTGTGGGAAGGGTAATTGTTGATTCTGAGGTTTCTAGCTGAAGATGAGCAGGGGAGGGTGTCAGGTGGGAACTGGATAGGAAGGGGGAGAGATGATCGAGAGTATTTGGCAGGGAAGTAGCACACCTCTGTTTTAGTAGAGTTTAACATCAGAGAGTGCAAAGCCATCAATATTTAATTTCAGATAGACATTTGGAAATGTTGATAGAGAGATCAGAGAACAGCTCAGGAAAAGAGATGATTTGGGCGTTATCCGTGAAGTGTTGGTACAAGAACCCAAAGGAGCAAATGAGTGCCCCAAGAGCAGAGCTGTAGAGTATAAAGAGAAAGGGGGGCAAGACACAGCCTTGCAGAACACCAACAGTTAGAGGAGGGAGTTGAGGTATTATTCCAGAAGACAGAGATTTGGTGAGGTACCAGGTAGGATTCAATCCAGGCAAGGGCTTGATCGCAAATCCCAAGAAAAGAGAGTATTAAGGAGCGCATAGTGATCGACGCTGTCAAAGGCAGCTGACAGGTCAAGGAGAATTAGCATAGAGGATTGAAGTTCTAAGCAGAGGAAATTAAGTTGGAGCGAGTGTGAGGAAAGTCAGGAGAGAGTCTCTAATTTTGGAAATGTTTGCAGCAAAGTATTCAGCTAGGTCATTAGCTGTAAGAGTGGAGTTGATAGTCATAGGTTTAGGAGGAGTGAGTTTAGGGTGCCCTGTCGCCAGCGCGGATGATTGGAGTGAGAGTCAATGAGAGTGAGGTAGAAATCAGTGTTTGCGCTATCAAGAGAGGACATGAGAGAGTTCAGGGCAGAGGTAGAGTTCCAGGTCCGCATGCAGTTGAGTACGCTCCATTTGCACAGAAGCTGATGCATGTCTGTGCACAGACTGCATATGAATGGGGTAACCCATGTTTGAGGATGCTGGCACTTAGGGTGAGTTGCAGTGGGATGCGAATGAGTCATATAGTAGGGTTTGGAAGCTGGAGAAGGCAGTGTTTGTAGAAGAGGCATCAGGTGTGAAGGATACTGAGAACTGTAGGTTCGAGAGAATAGGAGGACTAACAGAATGTATACATTTCCTTTTAGCAATAGGTGAGGCAAGTGGTAAGGAGAGGTCTGAGGGTGAAAAGCAGGTGGTGGTGGAAACGATGAGTGATCATGGGTGTGACAGTAGTATTAGTGGCTGAGAGCGCAGTTTAGATGAATAAGAGATCCAAAGAGTTACCACCGGTGTGGGTAGGTAGGTTATGGATAGACTGGTCACTAAGAAAAGACTGAAGTTCAGATTTCTGAGAAGTGGTTGGAGAGGGAACCTAAGAGAATGAGGTGACATTTACTGGAAAGAGAATCAAGTAGTTGCTCAAGTTCATCAAACAATAGTCCAGTGGGATCATGAGGGCGATAGATGAAGATGATGTGAATCGAGAGGTTGAGCAATAGTATTAGTTCAAACAGTTGTATGTTGGGACCACACCCACTCTCATTCACCATTAATACAGCACCACAGGGGCATCCATCGCAGGGAGTGGTCTTACAGGGCTACAGAAGAACAACAAAGGGCAAAAACCTCTAATACAAGGATACTTCAGGCATGGGGAAAACCTGAAGTCTTGATTCGCTTAGATCGAATCTTTGCCAATATGTTAATTTGGTTCATGCTATGTTACTTCCCCTTCATAAAAGTGCAGGTCTCAGAAATATAGTCTTGTTCTGATTACTGCCGCCATGACATGAGGTACTATAAACAGAATATGTATGTTGCAAGTTCAGCACCACTTCATTTTTTAAGCATCTGAGTGTTTCGAAAAAGCTACACACAACCCAAGCATCTACAGTGTACCACAGGCAAAAACACATTCATAGAGTCCAAGTGGTATGAAGACCGTTTTACTTATGTCTCTGCAGTGATTTGTTAAGTGTAGTTCCTTTGCTATATTTTCTCTTTGCCGGCTCCAGAATAACCTGCAAGTCGTCACCTTTGGGGGCAGAGATGTGAGTGGTTCTTTTATGCGTCACTCCACAAGACTTTATTTTGCAGCTTTGTGAGCCTCTCTCTTCCATAAGCACTGCTGGATGAGATCCCATGTAGACGTTTGCCAGCTGAGCAGTTACCTGTGTTCTGGTTCAAGCCTCTCCACAGCAGTGGGGTACATGGTAAACAAGTTCCCTCCAACGGAAGCTAGCATCTGGTGTATAAGGGGACATTTTTTGGAGTTGAACGAAAAGTCCTTGTGCTGTAATATCAATACTATATTCCTCTGGGAGAGATGGGGCAATGGCAGAGGCCTAGGGGGCTCTCATCTACCACAAGCCGGGCAGAGGAACCATGAGCCATAGATGACCATGGCTAAAGGACTTGATTTCCCTCAGAAGTGAGACAAAAACCTTAGAGCTTCTAGTCACTGGTGGTATCTCTCTCTTGAACGCCACATTTTTCCATCACGTTCCCATCACAAGCCTAGTACTGGACCAAATTGATAGGAGCAATCTATTAAACTCCAAAACCAGCACACTCAAAAATATACATAACACGAACAATAGAAATTCATTTGTATGCATATTTGGGAATTCTCATATAGTTTTAAACTTTCTTCCTCCAAAAAGCAGACATTGCTAAGTACTAACAAGCAGTGTGTTATGTGACGAATCAGAGGATGTCGTCCCTTCTCCCCTACAGCGAGACCTCTCCCATGGGGTCAAGGTGGTGTGGCCACAATTCAATAGTCCCACTGGGGTTGGTACACAGGTAGAGGATCACATGGGAGAGGAAGCCCCTTATGGTATTAGGGATGACACTTCCCAGAGAACACAGTATAATCCTACTTTATCTCAAATCCCCTCTTCACTCTTCTTTCCTATCTTCAGATAGGGCCAACATCCTTTGTTGTACAGCTAGTCTACTTAATACCTTATATCTGACTAGAATACCAGAGGACACTATTGGTTTTCCATGTCAGGATTACACAAGTAATGTGAAGAGGAAGATGCCCAGGAGGCTGCAGAACACTCCAGAAAACTGGAGTGAACGATCTAGACTTCAAAAATATTTGATTCAGAACAACCCAACAGGGAAGTGTGGAGCTGAGGCACTGAGCAAGAGCTACCCTCCGAGGAGGAGAGTCACAAGCAGCTGGCAGTTGACCAGCAGCTACGAGAACTGCACCAGCAAGCTTGGAAGCGAAGGGGGAGGAGCCGCGCACGGAAGACTGAGGTACGTTGCTCGTAGTCCAGGTAGAAGGGAAGGTGCAAGCAAGTTCCTGAATCAACTTCTGGGCGTCTCCTGAACTGGAGAGCTGCTGCACAGAGCAGAGCCGCCCGAGAAGGACGCAGAAGGCAGCAAAGCGACTAACAGCTAAGCCAGTCTCAACGTGCTGATGGAGCCTCGCAGGCGGTTACCATTCCTCGGGAGAGGCAAACCAAGAGAAAAGGTACCTGGGTTTACCGAGAAGGACTGGAGGTCAGCGGAAGCCGGGGAAGAAGCGTGGAAAGCATTTGCGAAGGTTTGTGGACCCTGAAAATAAAGGCCTGAGGATAAACCGTGGTATAAAGAAGGCTATGGGCTGCATATGGTGAAAAAGACCAAGTAGGAAAATAATGTTATGGTTTTGGGAAGACAACATAGAACTAATAGTGCTTAATTTGTAAGCAAAATAAGTGCCAGGGCCCAAATGTTTTATATCTCCTGTGACACTGCGGGTGGGCAGCTCCCCATCACTCATAGCTGCTCCCCACAGAGTTGCCATTTTTGGGGTTACACTACAGCTTTCACCTGCTCATTGTGGTTGATGGATGCACTGGCTATCACTACTTCATATTAAAGTGAGTCTGAGACAATGTGTCGGGGCTGAAAAATACGTGACAGAACTGAGTCTTGGCAAACACCCTCACAAATTGAGCACTGTTAATGCATTATTTTGAATTCATGGAACTAAGATTAATGCGAGACGCACATGGATTAATAAAAAATGATCCTCTTTTTACCTATATCCACCCCTATAGCTCCTCTTGATCTGGAATTAGGCTGGGTAGTTATTGATCACTCAGCTGGATTAAAAACTCTGTTGTACTGGGTCTGTTTATGTGCAAGCTCACTTGTTGACCTTTTAAAATGTGAAGGCGCCCATTCATTGAAAAGTGTCACACATCTCAAGAATATGGCTGCCGATCTAGAGTTAGACACGTTGTGGACATCTCCTGAGCTGATTACTGAAAGTACCAGACAAGTTGTGAAAGAACAAGCTCTTTAATTATACAACTATCAAACCAAGTCCGACAGGTGGACTAGTTACATTATATTGTATGCCCACACACACACAAAAGGGACCTACTTTAAGTTCTTAGAAGCAGCTCAGGCAAGACATGTGTATATTAAGTTTAGGCTAGGTATTCTCCCAGTTGCAAGACTTATCTTCTGGTGGTGTAATCTAGACAATGATCACTGTTTTTATTGTAAGAGCTACAAAGAAACATTGAAGCACTTATTATTCCTGTGTATGTACACAAATATAAGAAAATACAACCTCACAACTTGTTTTAAAGAGGTATGGGGTGAAAACAATCCCTGAAGCTGCTCTGTTCTGAAACAGTAGATCATTAATTGATGTCATTTATGCATTATCCCATGTTCTGTGGTGAGCATGGTGCCTTAGATAAAACATGACGAATCTATTTGAATATGAAAAACCTGAAGCCGACTGATGTGATGAGAAGAATAGAAAGATAGACAGTTGCTTTATATTTTGTTTCGTTTATACAACTGTTGTAACATATTGCCATTTATGCCAAATCCTGCACATTTTTAGAAGGTCATTTGTGCAATATACACTGCTTGATGATGTTTTAAAGAATGGACTTTTAAAAAACACCTACGATGATGAGATTCAATGTTGATTATCAATTAGCAGAGTTTCATATTTCAAATTTGGATGAATTCATTTTATCCTTAAATATTTTTTGTATTCATGTTTATACTGCAGTAGTATGTAAAGTTTTGCTTTAATGGAGTCAAATCTGATATAAAGCTTAAGTAAGAAAATATTTTCTTGAAAGAATATTTGAATGTATGCATTTACTTTTCCTTGTTTTCGTGGTACCTTTACATTTGAAAATAGAAAATATTAATTGAACAGAGCATTTATCAAGATTCTGTGTTTCTTTCATTGCTAGCCCTTTTCTTGAACCAAAATATCCAATGAAGTTAGAAAAAATACACACTTTAGGGTGGAGACCAAAGGTTACGTGGGATGAGGGATTAAAGAAAACAAGTAAGTTACCTTTTTGGTACACATTTTTACATATGAAAAGTGAAATGTAATGTTTTAATGCATTTATTTATGTCCTATATATACTGCACTAAGCCACTTTATTACCACAAATATGAACTGCACAGTATAGGGTTGATGGGCGATAACCCATTCCGCCCTTCATGACCCTGCCTACACCTTTACTCCCTCTGCCCCATTCACAGGGTTGGTGGTGTAGGACTGTTTTCACCCTCCCAAACTTCCTCTGTCTCCTACTCTCCTATCTCCTGCTAATTCTCTGTCATTCGAATACACTGTCTCCACAATCATTGGCCCCCTACAGCATACATATTATCTCTCTACTGGTCACCTCCTCCGGTAGGTCAATTCTTCGACCACGTCTCCCAACTGACTGCCTCCCTCCCGATCACCACTTCATTGTCATTGGTGACTTCAACCTCCCATCTCTCTCGCCTGCTCTATCCACTGACTTTTAACTCTCTTCTACTTACCCACTCACTCTCTTCTAGCCACTCTCTGCCCACCCATTCCAATGAAAATTCCTTTAACCTTTATTCCTATCTCCTTTCAACACTCTGCCTCTAATATTTCCACTGCACCTTCTCCCGCTGATCACTCTATAGTCTTTGCCTTTATCTCCTACTACAACTATTAATAAGCTCCACTTTCGAAGGGATTGTGTCCTCCGACGTATTCCTTATCTTAGATAGAAATCCTTCAGCTTTGCTGGCCTCGGAAAATTTTTTCGCCAGAGGGCGCTGCGCGTCGATGATCGCCGAGTCGATGACCCTCGACGGCCTCCGTGCCGACGTCGACGTCATCCTGCCTATAAAGGCCGCGCGCAGCGTCCGTTGCTCAGTTCCGTTTTTCCGCGCTTCGTTGTGCCTCGGAACACCGTTGCTCAGTTCTCGATATAATATCTAACCTCGATATCGATGGCATCCTCCTCCGACCCGACGACCCCTCGGTCCGGTTTCAAAAAGTGCCGAGACTGCGGGAAGAAAATGTCGTTGACGGACCCTCACAGGGTCTGTTTGTGGTGTCTGGGAATCACGCACCAGAGTTCGGAGTGTGAGGAATGCCTTTCCATGACGGCGAAAGCCTTGAAGGAGCGTAGGGGGAAGCTCGAGAGAGGTAGGTCAACTTTAACTTCCTCGAAAGCTTCTTCGGTAGAGTCGAGACGTTCGTCTCCTCACCATAAAAAACACTCTCGTTCTAGATCACGAAGTGGCTCCCACCACTCGTCGACATCGAGACACTCGAAGAAGAGACGTAGGAGATCCCCTTCGTCATCTTCGTCGAGTTCTCCTGAGAGAGTTCATTGCCCCACAAAACGCAGCTCGCAAGCTGAGTGGGAGGAATTCAGGAAAAAGATGCTAAGCGTCTTCGAGAAAGCGGCCTCGTCCCCCTCGAAGACAGCTGAGGGTGATACCCCGGGTAAAAAACCCAAAAAATCTAAACGCCGCGAGTCGCAGTACCCGGCGGAAAAGTCAACCCGAAAGCGCCTCGAGCCATCGGGAGATAAAGCATCATCGACGCCATCGTCGAAAACTCCTTCGAAACAGAGGTCGGCGCCATCGACGCCGTTGTCGAAGGATTCATCGGCGCATCAGTCGATCGAGTCGACGCCGACGTCGACGCCGATATCGACGCCGGTGAAGGAAAGAACCACGGCTACTCCACAGCCAACGGTTAGACAAAAGACCTCCGACTCGACGCCGAGAACGTCGACGTCGTTCTCGAGCAGGACTCCGATCCTTTCGAGTTCCTCGAGGCCTAGTACACATTTCTCGACGCTTTTCACGGCGCCTTCGAGTACTTTCACGTCGGTGTCGACGACATCGACGTTTTCAAGGCCTGTGATGATGGCTCCTTCTGCATTGGAAATGGGGTTTATACCATTCCAAAAACCAAAGTATCCCCCTTTAACCTCGATTTTTGAGGAAAGGGAGGATTCAGACCAAGATATTGATTTACAGAGGACCACATCACCAGAGCCAGAGACTTTCGCCTCTGAGGAAAGAGGATTAAAAAATCTTCAGGATGCACTTCAGGAAGCTAGTGGCTTGGACACTTCTCCTGAAGCAGAATTTATCAAACCAGACCCAGGAGAACATGCGGAGACTCCATATAGAGCTCTGATGTCTAGAATCATAGAATTTATGGGTTGGTCTGCACCTTCTCCTGCCTTTCAGCAGGGTGACCTCACTGACATACTGGACAAGGGCCCACAGGAGGATCCTGTGGTTCCATTTCACTCTGCTCTACAGAGAAGGATTTTGACAAACTGGGAAACGCCGGAAATTATCCCGGCAGTAAATAAAAAACTGTCAACAAAATACAGGGTGGCTAGTTCTGACCCTGAATATTTGTCAAAACACCCTACTCCTGAGAGCTTAGTTGTACAGGCTGCAACCTCATCAGGCAGCACATCTGCATACCCCACTGCTCCGCAGGATAGGGATGACAAAAAGTATGATGCCATGGCTAAGAAGGTTTTTTCTGCCTGTAGCATGGCGTTAAAGTCTATTAACGCGACCTGTACGCTCGCTAGGTTCAGCCACACCCTTTGGGAGTGCGCTTCATCAGCGGCTGACTGCCTCCAAGAAGGAGAGGAAAGGGACGCATTTTTAAACATCATCAGGGATGGTAAAGATGCGATGTGCGAGACCCTACAAACTGGCCTAGATTCTGCTGACAGTATCAGCAGGGCCATGGCGGCAAGTACCACAATCCGCAGGCATGCGTGGTTGAGGAAGTCTGGTTTTGCCTCTGACGTGCAGACCAGGCTTTTGAATATGCCCTTTGACGGTTCTACCCTCTTTGGAAAGAAGGCGGATGACAGTTTGGAGAAACTGCAAACGTCCAAGGCAGCAGCCAAGTCATTGGGAGCTGCTATCCGTCAGAATACCTTTCGTCCTTCGGGATCATCGTGGAGAGGACGGTCCTTTCGTTACTATTCCTCATATGGAAAGGGCAGAGGACGACCGGCTCAAAGAGGCCAAGGAAGATTTACCCGTGGTGGACGGGGTAGGGGAAAGAAAGCCGCACCCGCAGGAGCAGGAGCCACTTTACCTTCGGCAACTGCATCAGCCGCTTCAAAACCACTCTGAGGTCTCCCCTCACAGAACACCAGTAGGGGGCAGGTTAACTCACCATCTGACGGAATGGCAGGCTATTACGTCAGATGCTTGGGCTCTGGAGACAGTGGCCCAAGGTTACTGCCTGCCCTTCCTACATATCCCTCAGAGTCATCCACCGGGGAACAACCCTTTGAAGCTTCCAGATCCGCTCCTCTTGCAGGAGGTTTTAGACCTGCTAGAGAAAGGTGCCATAGAACTGGTACCTGTAGCGGAAAGGAACAAGGGTTGGTACTCCCCCTACTTCATAATACCGAAGAAGGACGGAGGACTGAGACCCATCTTAGACTTACGGGAATTGAACAAATTCCTCCGAAAGGACAAGTTCAAGATGGTGACTCTCTCTCAGATCCTTCAGGCCCTCCAGCTTCAGGACTGGTTGGTATCTCTAGACCTCCAGGACGCTTATTTCCATGTGCCGATCCATCCCAGGCACAGGAGATACCTGAGGTTCGCAATTGGCAGCTCTCATTATCAATTTCGAGTTCTGCCATTTGGGCTAACCTCCGCCCCGAGGGTCTTTACCAAGCTAATGTCGGTTGTGGCTGCAAGTCTAAGGAGGGAAGGGATTCATGTCTACCCTTACCTAGACGATTGGTTGATCAGAGCTGTATCTTCGGAACAGGTTCAGAGACAACTAGATTATGTTTGCCACTTCCTTCACAAGCTGGGCTTCTCCCTCAATTTAAAGAAGTCACAGATGATACCATCACAGAGACTCCAATTCATTGGAGCAGTCCTGGACACTTCCCTGGGAAGAGCCTTGCCACCAGAGGTGAGGGCTCGAGATATTCTGCAGATGGTCATCAGATTTCAGAATGCCCAATATCTCCCAGCCTACGACTTTCTGAGGTTGCTAGGCCTCATGGCATCCTGCATATTCCTCGTGCCGGAGGCTCGCCTGAGAATGAGATCCCTCCAGTGGGCACTGAGAACTCAGTGGTCACAGTTCTCAGGAAGGATGACAGATCTCCTTCGGATCCCGGTCAAAGTAGCCCGAGACCTTCAGTGGTGGGCCTGTCGGGAGAACATCCTGAAAGGAGAAATGTTTTGGCAACCATGGCCGGAGATAACAGTAGTCACGGATGCCTCACTCACGGGGTGGGGAGCTCACGCCAACGACTTGACCATCAGCGGTCGTTGGTCTCCATCGGAGTCCAGACTACATATCAACCTGTTGGAGCTGAGAGCCATCAGACTAGCGCTGAAGGCTTTTCTGCCGTCTGTACGGGGAAGAAACGTCCTAATAATGACGGACAATACAGTGGCCATGCACTACCTCAACAAAAGAGGAGGCGTAGGCTCACTACCACTGTGCAGAGAGGCGATGCAGCTCTGGTTTTGGGCAATTCAGGAAGGAATCTCTCTATCGGCAATTCACCTAGCCGGAGAGAAGAACTTGACAGCGGACGCTCTGAGCAGGCAGAGCACAGTCTCTCACGAGTGGGAGATAGCTCAGGAAGTCCTTCAAGAGATCTTCGCCCTTTGGGGAACCCCTCAAGTGGATCTGTTCGCCACCAGTATCAACAGGAAGTGCGACAGATTTTGCTCAAGGGAATTTCCCCCGAGAGGAGCTCTAGGAGATGCGTTCGTAGTGGACTGGGAGTTCCCACTTCTGTACGCGTTCCCTCCGGTCCCTGTCATTCCTCAAATGATCAGGAGGTTGAGAAGGTTTCGGAAGACCATGATCCTAATTGCCCCGGATTGGGCCAGGAGAACGTGGTACCCGGACCTTCTAGACATGTCCATCTGCCCTCCAATTCGACTGCCATACAGAGAGGATCTTCTCTCGCAGAAGGAAGGTCAGGTTCTCCATCCAGCCATCAAGACCCTCAACCTTCACGCTTGGTGTCTGAAAGGTTGAGGTACAAGGATTGGGACCTTCCGGATGATGTTATGGAGGTGTTGCTTTCGGCCAGAAGGCCGGCAACTAAAACTCTATACCGCTGCCGTTGGAACAAATTTTGCAGCTGGTGCAGAGAAAAGAATATTGAACCCTTTTCTTGTGGTACACCTATGGTGTTGTCATTCTTACTTTACCTGGCTAATTCAGGCCTACAGGTTGGCACAATTAAGGGCTATCTCGCAGCGCTATCAATCTTTAAGCGCACTGCAGAGGAGCCTTCATACTTCAAAATTCCATTGGTAATACAATACCTAAAAGGATTAACTAATGTTTATCCCCCGAAACCTTTTCAAGTTCCCTTATGGGATTTAAACCTAATTTTAAACTTCCTAAAGGGTGCCCCTTTTGAACCACTACACTCTTGTTCATTGAAGCTTCTCACCCTCAAAACTGTTTTGCTAATAGCATTGACATCTGCTAGAAGGGTTAGCGAGTTGCAAGCCTTATCGTGTAAACCTCCACATACAATCTTTTACAAGGACAAAGTTGTTCTTCAGGTGAAGCCTAACTTCCTCCCGAAGGTAGTCTCGGAGTTTCACATCACTCAGAAGATTATATTACCTTCTTTCTACCCTCCTCCTCATCCGGGGAAGGAGGAAGAGAGACTGCACAGGCTGGACCCTAAGCGAGCCTTGAGCTTTTATATCAGCAGATTGGCTAAGATCAGACAAGCAGACCAACTCTTTGTAGGTTATGCAGGACATAAGTTGGGCCTTCCAATAACAAAACAAACCATCTCCAGATGGATTATTTTAGCCATTCTGGAGTGCTACAAATTGGCAGGAAAGGAGCCTCCTCAAAATCTAAGGGCTCATTCTACCAGGGGTATCTCAACATCCTCAGCCCTTCAAAGAGGGGTGCCAATTCGAGATATATGTGCGGCTGCCACATGGTCGTCCGCACATACATTTACCAAATTCTATAGCCTGGATTCCTCCTCTAGTCAAGAAACTAGATTCGGCAAGGCTGTGTTACACTCTGTCCATTCTGGAAGGGTAACATAACTTTTATTACTCCCGCCTCCAGTCACAATACCACTGCTATGGGAGTCTATCTAAGATAAGGAATACGTCGGAGGACACAATCCCTTCGAAGAACTAGTTACTCTTACCTTGTAACGTTCTTTCGATGGGATGTTCCTCCGACGTATTCCTTATCGACCCTCCCATCCATCCCCGCAGTATGACTTCCTGTGGGTTTGCAGCCTATGCTCCTTCAAGGTGATTAGTCTAATCCAAAAACATTACTGGGGACTACAAAACGGAACTGAGCAACGGACGCTGCGCGCGGCCTTTATAGGCAGGATGACGTCGACGTCGGCACGGAGGCCGTCGAGGGTCATCGACTCGGCGATCATCGACGCGCAGCGCCCTCTGGCGAAAAAATTTTCCGAGGCCAGCAAAGCTGAAGGATTTCTATCTAAGATAAGGAATACGTCGGAGGAACAGCCCATCGAAAGAACGTTACAAGGTAAGAGTAACTAGTTCTTCCCTCCTCCAAACTCCCTGACCTACACCGCTCTCCCTCCTCCTATGCTGAACTCACCTTTCCATCACTGAAGAAGCGTTCACTAACTTTACCACTGCTCTTTATGCTTCCTTTTCCTCTCACTACCCTCTTATTACATTCATTCCTAAATCCTCCCCTCCACATCCCTGTATTACACCGCTCATCTGCACCCTGAAAACAACAATGCAGATAAAGCTTTGCATTTGGCAAATGTCAAGAAGTTCTCTGATCTCCAACTCTATCTCAATGCTCTTTAAAAATATTCCTCTACTCTTCACTCTGCCAAACGGGACTTCTATCTCTCTCACATTTCGTCTCAATCCTCCCGATCAAGGTGCCTCCAAAAATCTCAACTAATTTCACAGACCTCCTAAACCCACCTCCATCTCCTCTTCTCTTTCTACAAATGATCTTGCTCTCTACTTTGCATCTAAAATTTCTACCATTCACAATACCCTTGCTAATTACCTTCTCTACCCTCCTCCTGCTCACTTTTCTCTACCACTCCTACCCTCCTCTCCCGCCATCAATTCCTTGACCTCCACCAACCCAGATGTGATTATTGCCCTACTCCTCAAGGCTACCCCTTCCTGTGCCCTGTGAGAAAACATATGTGCCTCACCCGCTAGTCCCCAGGGATCTGTCATTCAGGTGGCTAGGACATGGCCATCGCTTTGGATCCAGTTCCTGGGCGTGGACCAGTGTGGGAGGATCACCTGGATGAGGGGTCCTCAGGGAGTGGGAGTGGGGCACTGGATGGTCAGATGCGGTATCCCTCTCTTCCCTGTAACACCTTTACCCCATCATACCCGATGGGATATTTAGAAACTCAAACCCCCCACCTCCCCTTCCCTGCACAAACACTTTTACACGGACAGCCCACTCTGGGAGAAAACCGACTCGCACCCGAGCCGTGTACCTGACAGGTCCCAATACTATGGTCAGACAATTATCAACAACAACTCACACCGGACTTCCATTAAGCTTCTCCACACGGATAAAAGGCAGAACACGAGAGCCCACCCTGAGCGAGGTAAAACACACAAAGGTACAGCAGTTTCGAGTCAGCAGTTGAACGAAGGGATAAAGACGACCAGGCACAAGAGGTTCGTGAGAGGGGCAACACCCTTTACCTTTTTGGCAGTGTGTCAGAGATACCGAGGGTCCTCCTGCGTAACTGACAAAGGTGGGGAGGAGGAGCAGACGCTGTGGTATCAACCTTGGTTTCAAGAACAGAGAACAACACAGCCAGTGAGTTGGGGAGACTGATGCCAGACCGGTCTGTGTTGAAGTCAAGGTTGCAAGCAGCAACGTTGTGAAAACCAACATTGTTAAATGCGTGTGATGAAAGACGCAAGTGAAGCTAAATTGCTGGTGAATATTTGAACATTAAAAGGAAAGATACTATACCGTTGACGGAATGGTCCGGAACTGTGAATGTGCTCAGTCAAAAGTCTCTGTTCGGTGTCCTGACAAGAGAAACGAAAGTAGAAGATTGATGTAAAGTGTAAATTGTGTGAAGTGAATCGAAGTGTTCCTGCGAAGGTTTAAGCAAAACCCATCGCACATTCGAAAGTCTTCAATTTTGGTATGAAAAGAAGATCAGAGCCCGGATGAGGGGCCTCCATGGTCTAAGCCCGAAAGAGGGAGACCAAATTGTGAACATTATAGAAAAGCGGTCTGAGCCCGGACGAGGGAGACCAATCTTGAACTTGAGATTGAAAACCCTGACCAAGAAAAATAACTTTTTTTCTTTGTTACATCAAGCCCTCTGAAATAAGAGACTGTCATTACGAGAGAGACATTGGCAGAAGGCCCTGATGCCTACGTGTTGAACTGTTACCTCGTGGCCAAGAAGCCAGAGTGTGTGTGAAGGCCGAACGTACCGCCTTGCCCCGTGCTGAAAACGCGGGGAAGGGAAGCCAACTGCTCAACTATCCTGACATATCATTTCTTCAACACTTTTCTTTTGCATTCATTGTTATCCCACGCCTTTTTGTATTTAGAAGTAATTTCTAAAGTAATTTATAAAAGGCCCTTTTATTTCGACAGACTCCACTAGGACTGCGTTATTTGATGGTCGTAGCTTGCTCCCATCTTTACATTTAGGTTTAGATAGGCGTTCTACCAACCCATTGAAGTTCAATAAACACCCTTGAACTGTGATCACTTGTGTTTGTCTTCACTGTTTGATACCGTGCCTTCGTTACAGCCCCCACTGACGATACACATTGTGAAGGGACATATAGCTCCCAGTGTTGTTCAGCATTTTATTTCCCTCTTGGTATGGTATATAAAGTGCCTATAGACAGGCAAGTGTTTCAAAGCGCTCAAGGAGAGTGGGAACATGGGGAAAAACATCAGTCGCTCAGAGCCCTTGAATTTCTGACACAATAAAAGTCTGTACAGGCAGAGTAAGTGCATAAAATACATTTAACAGTATGGGATACAGCAAATAGGCTTTACGGCGATTCTGCAGTTTTGAATGTGCAATTAAGGGGTGAAGACAAGGGAAGAACAGGCAGACGGTCTTCAGGCACGGTGCGTACGGATCTTCAACTCCTCTCATGACAATGGCACTTTACCCTCATCCTGTAAAACGGCTATGGTCATCCCTCTGTAAGAAACCTGGAATAGATGCTAACTGTCCTGACAACATTCACCCTGTCTCTCTTGAGCGAGCGGTACTCAATGGACTCACTGTGTTAAGAAAGTTGGGCACTGTGGATGGTGTACTTATGATTCTTTTATACCTGTCAATGAACATATAGGTTTTTCACCTTTTATCTCTCACTTGAACTTCCAGGTTCCCCCTTTTCCTGTCTGTTTTATGGTTCCCATTTGATGGTTAATTCCAGTTTTGGTCTTCCCTAATCAGTTGGGTGCTTTAACATTTATATGTTCTTTTTAAAAAAAAACTGTTTATTCAATGGTCATGTTACAAGCAACATAATACAGCCATATATATATATATATATATATATATATATATATAGTGCAACATTTCCTTCCAACACTCGCACATGAAAAGTTTACAGATGTTTGTCAAATTTGGTTCAAGAGCTGTCGCTGTCAGAGTCCAACATACACAAATATATTCTGAACGGGGCCCAACTATCCTTAGGGTCACATGTCAAAGGTACAGACAGAACAAATTGCTCTTTGCATTCGTTAACATACGTTGGCTCTCGAAGCCAGTCATCAAAGTTGGGTGCCTTTTCTTTTTCTTAGCCACAACACATGCAACATTAAATAGCCTTCTCTTAGTCTTAGAGGATTTGCCAATGTCGCCAAACAGATACTTAAGAGGAGTCAGAGAGGATGGAATGTGGACTATGTCTTCTATGGCCTCAGTTACCCTTCCACAGAATAACACAATTGGGGGACATGACCAATTATGGAAAGCATCTGCCAGTGGAGACCCGCATTTTAAACATTCACCAGTACAGGTTGTCATGAATTTAGCCATTCTAGCTGGAGTGTAGTGCAACTGGTTCAATATCTTGAACTGAATCGGGTGCAATCCCGCATTCAAGGTTATGGATTTAGTTATTAAACAGTATTTACACAATTTATCATCCCCAATCAGGGTACCTACACTGGCCTCCCATGTTGTTTTGATGGAGTTTTGCAGGGGAACATGAGATTGTATTAACCCATATAACCTAGACACCCCATTTTGCATTCCATCAGTAGACATAATGGCTCTTATGCATTCATGTGAATCTGGTTCTTTTGGAAATGATGGCTGCTCTCATTCAGTGGTATTGTAGAAATTTCAACTGCCCGCCCCCAATAGTGTTCACAAAATCTGAGTGAGATATACACCCTCAGGGTACATATCGCCTATTTTTAGTTGTTTGGTGTGTCCCAAGTTCTTTGTAACATCTCGTCAAAAGTGGGAGAGATTCCCGGAAAGCACCACAATGGGGCTTCTCGGTCATAGGGTGTCTCCACATCAATTTTCACAAAAATGTTTGACCATGCACTTATAGTGGTAATAACGAGGTCAAATGCACAGGAGTCTCTGTGTTTTATACTAAATATAACTATACTAAGGTTAGTGGGGGATGCAGCATATCTTTCCAATGGTATATGTGTAGCTGTGTCTGCAGGGGTACACCAATATCTTGAAAATTGGGGGTTGTGACACCAAGTAATAGAGTTCAAAGTCGGGTGCTCCTAGTCCGCCACTTGAGTAAGGTTCAGCCAGCTTACGCCAGTTTATCCTTGCTAAACCGGTTGCCCAGACAAATGCAGCAGCAAGCGATTTAAGTTTGACGAAGAAGGGCCTACCAGGTCATAAGGGGATATTAAAAAAGTAATATAACCATTTCGGGAGGACTATCATTTTTTTCATAATCGCCACCCGCCCATAAAGTGAAATTGGGCGTTTTGTCCATAATTGTAACTTTGTAGACAGCTGTTGCAGATAGGTGTCCTAATTATCTGTGTACAATAACTGTCGGTCGCAAGACACCATGATGCCCAAGTACCGGAACCGAATCGGTGCCCACTTAAACCCACCTATGTTGAGTGGCTGCGTGGTGATGGGTGTAATTGGGGACAACTCTGATTTGGAATCGTTTATTTTTAGGCAAGATTGTATGAAGTACCCTGTGGGAGACTGCACCAGCCTTCTCCTCTTGGCAGTAGTTAACCCAACCTTTGGTATAAGCATGTACTACACAAGTTGGTAGGGTGACTGAGCAGCCAGGCATATCTCAAGAGGGGGCAATGTGAGTTGTAGGGTTACAACATGGAGATTCACAGTGACAGGTAACAGTTACACTCAAGGTTTCCTGATTAAACAATTATTAATTTATTTAACAGTCAGTTGAATAAGCCTTCTTTAGATGGGAGCAATCATGTAACACCAAAATCTACTTCAATAAATGCACACTCTCAGTTTCACTAAATCAGTATATACCCATTGGGGATGGTACACAGAACGGGCCACATGATGGAGGCACTGGGGGAAAAAGACCTCCTCTCCAACACCAGTCCTTCCAAACCATCTGGCTCACTAGACCAATATCGGGCCAAGGGGACCTAAGGAAGGGACTACTTTATAATTGTAAAAGCGGGATCACACTACCGCCTGAGTGAGCGGGGAAATATTAGAAAACTGGATCCCAGCAACGGAGGGGGGAGACCTCCTCCCCACCAACCCACAAAAGGCTGACAGGACCAATACTGGGCTGAGGGGGCCCAAGGATTAATGCTCTAGCTGCCAAGACCTCGAACAAGAAATCGAGTGGCTTGAAGAGATAGAGAAGAGGAATTCAGCACCGGAGGAACCCTCCCTCTCAACCTCCTGCCCTGAAGCACTGAATTAGGACGACAGCAACTACCTGAAGGGGAATGACTGAGGAGTGCAGGCTAACAAAAGGCCTGAGGTCTGAAAAATCTAAAACAGAAAGCACGTCAATAAAGGGAGGACACAGGGAGGAATCACTACAGATGCCAGGGGCTAAGGCGAAGGCTGTTCCACCCAAGTCCAAAGGGTCAGGAGACTCGCAAGGGGGACAATTGGAACATTGCTGGTGGCAGCAGCAGGAAGAAGGGCAGGAACCAGCCATAGTAAAAACCATGGCTGGGGGACCCAAAAGAAGCAAAATCGGACACCATGACCCTGAACAAGGATGACTTGCAAGAATGCCTCAGGGGTATGGAGGAAAGAATGATGAGCTCATTCCAGGATCAAATCATGAAAATGAAAGAAGAGCTCAAAAGCTCATTACAGGAAGTTAGGAAGGAAATTACCGACCTTGGAACGAGAGTGGAACATCACTGAAAGGGGCCTGTCGGAAATGACAGAAGAGATTAAACAAAATGGAGACCTGTTGGAACAAGTGGCCAGGGCCACTCTCAACCTTTCAACTGGAGGCGGAAGATTTAGAAAATCGCTCCCGCAGGTCGAATGTTCGGGAGAAGGGTCTGAGCAAAGTGATCCTTGATGTAGACTTGAGAAACAGTCACAATGCTTCGGAAGACGTAAAGATTGACCAGGTGCACAGGGTGGGACCAAAAAAGGAAGGAGTCAGCAACAAGGGCACAAGATGTCCTAGTCACACTATCCTCATACAATATGAAGAAAGAAATACTCAGAGCAGCTAGAGCCCACCTTGGAATAACGATCAACGGATCTCAGATTTTATTCTACCAAGACCTGGTGTTAAGCACTCTACAAAAAAGGAAGGCTATGCAGCCGGTGACAAAAATACTTATAGCTAAAAACATAGCATACAAATGGACATTTCCGTTTGGGCTCCTGTTTACATGAGAAGGGAAGTAACAAAGAGTCATGACCTACGAGGAAGGCTTGTTGCTAATGGGCATGGAAGAAGAAGTTGCCCACCAGTTGCAAATGCCCAGATCAGCTCACCTGGGGGAGGCCAATAAGCCTTGGGAATGGTCTGGGAGAAAGTGAAGGAGGGGAGGCAGGGAAGTAATGCTGAAAGGGCCCCAGCCCAAGTGACCCATTGGGAAGCTACAGGGAACAGTGGATAAGAAAAACTACTCATGGGGAGAAGAAACCATTACGTAACAAGGGACCTGGAGGGAGGGGGAGGTGGGATTCGAACTTGGAATCTGTTATGGGGTGTAGTTCACCCCGCCTAGAATTTCCCAGGGTTGAACCAGCTCCAAGGCCCCAGGCTAGTATCTGGTGTGGTTCTTGGGAACTCAGACACTGACCAGGAATGGGGAGGGGGAAGTGTAGGGGCAAGGAACATGGAGGTGGGAGGGAGGAAGTTGGGACTAGGAAAGTTCTATGGGAGCGGGGTACATTTGTGTAAGGGAAGGGGCAAGGAGAGAGGGGAAGAGAAGAGGGGACTCGAGCCTACAAGTTAACTTCAGAAGGGGATACGACATACTACTGATACAACCAAAAAAGAAGGGCTTGATGCCACTTTGGATTATATCATACAATGTAAGGGGTCTTAATTCACCCGTCAAGGGGATGATCAGACGACACCAGCGGATATCATTATGCTCCAGGAAACCCACATAAAAAAATTAACTAAATAGCTCCCCCGATTCCACATTACCCATATACCTTTCAAGCAAACGCACAAGGGAGAACGGCAGGAGTACTGATTGGCATCAGGGGGCACTCTCCAAGCGCAAGTTCTACACACACTTGAAGCTAAAATGGGGAGGTTCCTATTCCTTCAGGTGC
Source organism: Ambystoma mexicanum (assembly GCF_040938575.1). Taxonomy (NCBI): domain Eukaryota; kingdom Metazoa; phylum Chordata; class Amphibia; order Caudata; family Ambystomatidae; genus Ambystoma; species Ambystoma mexicanum. The sequence continues at coordinate 134,039,030 of NC_090941.1, read as the reverse complement.
AAATCGGGCATAAGAAAATGATCCTAGGGACCATATACGCCCCAAACGAAAATCAGGTCAATTTCCTTAGAGAAGTAATCATGAAGTTGCAAAAATGTGCGCTTGGGGAGATCATCCTCACAGGGGACTTCAATCTGGTGAGGGACCCCATAAGAGATAGAAGTTTAGGGAGTGGACAAGGGAGTAAACCTCCGCCAAAGAGCTTGAGAGATGCCTTTTACAATCTCGCTCTTAAAGATGTGTGGCGACGAGCAGTGAAGGGAGAGGAGAGGGGGCACACCTGTTTCTCTCACGTACACCAGTCAGTGTCTAGAATCGACTACATCTGGGTATCGGTCGGCTCTCCTGGGAGAGATAGATGATGACAATTTGGGAGTAATTTCATTATCTGACCATGTACCACTAACATTTACCAAGCAGAGGTGGGAACCACGCAGAGGACTGTGGGCCTAGACACTCCAGTGAGACATTATGGCAGTTTAAGCGGCGGTAAGATTACTGGGAGATAGGATTGACAAGTTCTTTGTTGAAAATGAAGGGGGAGATGCATCACAGGAAGGGACCTGGGAGGACTTCAAAGTGGTACTTTGGAGAAAAATTATAGCGATACAGTCCAGAAAAAGGAAAATAAGGGAGTCCTTGGGATTCTAGTTCTAATTCCAGATAAGAGTAATTTTACAAACGCTGGCAAAGAAGAAAAGTCAGGCTTCCCACAACAAGCTGAAAGACCTCAGAGCCCAGCTGGAGTTACTACGCTCGCGCAGAGCGGAAGAATCCCTACTGTACGCTAGACAGCTCTATTATATTAGCGCGAAAAGGGCTCATAGACTCCTGGCTAGACAATTGAGATGGGAAGAGGCAAACTGAATCATCACGGCCCTGAAACAACGGGTTGGGGAGAAAACTACTGAGAAAGAGAAGATACTGAGCTCATTCGAGGAATTTTATGGTTCCCTGTACAGATCCGAAAACCCTGACCAGCAGTCAATTACACAATATTTTGGGCAGGCCCCACTGGGCAAACTGGTAGATACTGATAGGGAACATCTGGAGGAAGATATCACCAGTGAGGAAGTTGAGGCTGTGATCAAGGGTCTGCTGCGGAACAAAACCCCTGGGCCAGACGGGTACCCAGCTTGCTTCTACCAAACGTTCTGCACCAAATTGAGCTCAGAACTTGCAAGTCTCTTTAATTAATTCCGCCACAGAGATATAGTGACACCCTCAATGGCAGAGGCCAAAGTAGTAGTACTCCCAAAACCCAACAAGGATCCGAAGCTATGTGGGTCCTACCGTCCCATAGCCCTATTAAACTTGGATGCATAGATATTTACAGGGATCCTAGCGGCCCGGCTAGCCCCTCTCCTACCGGAACTCTCAACAATGGGGTAAAAAGCAGGGCTAAAAATCAACATGGCCAAATCAGAATTGCTGAGTCTTGCGCTAACGGGAAATGCTTTGAAACTCTTATAGAAAATGTCCCCATTTAAAATAGCTACAGAAACAATAACTAATTCCATTTCAAGTATATGCAGGGCCAAATACCCGGAAATCCTCTAAAAAATGAAGGTGGATTTAAACAGATGGAACCCACTACGGATCTCCTGGTTAGTGAGGATAGCATCAATAAAAATGGTGGTGCTCCCTCGGTTACTTTCAGGGTAATTCATAGAATTCAGCGCACAAGTGGCGCACGCGGCTGGCGCACAGTGTGCGCGTGTGACTTTCTGCGCCAGCCGTGTGCGCTAAAATCCATTTCCGCGCACAACGTATTCATGGATTTTAGCCTCTAAAACCAGCCTTGGCGCAGAGTGGCGCAGCGCCCCTACAGCAGCTCCAGTTACAACCCCAGCCCCTCCCCGTGCGCCATGTACAGCGCACAAATCCCGTACATGCCGCACAGGCCCCGAACCACGAAAACACCAGTAAAACTCCCCGCGCACCCCTCCGAATACATGTACACCCTGGCGAGTTTCCCATGCGATTGGCCCTGTGCGAGCGGGGTATGTGTGTTACTGCGATGCGCGGGTACTTTCACACGTGATTGGCCCTCTGCGAGTGGGATACGTGCGTTACTGGGGTGCGCGGGAACTTTCACACGCGATTGGCCCTGTGCGAGCAGGATACGTGTGTTACTGGGGTGCGCAGGAACTTTCACACGCGATTGGCCCTGTGCGAGCGGGGTACGTGTGTTACTGGGGTGCGCGGGTACTTTCACATGCGATTGGCCCTGTGCGAGCGGAGTATGTGTATTACTGGGGTGCGCGGGAACTTTCACAAGCGATTGGTCCTGTGCGAGCGGGGTACGTGTGTAACTGGGGTGCGCGGGAACTTTCACACGCGAATTGCCTGTCAGAGCGGGTTACGTGTATCCAGTGTGGTGCGCGGGGAGTCCTACATGTGAATTGGCAGTGTGGGTCCTCCCAGGTGTCCCCTCTATCCCCTCCACGGCCCCTGCAGGCAGCCCACACCACAGGAAACTACCCTGCACCCCTGGACATGTCTCGCAGGCAGCCCGTCCACCATGGCCATACCCCCCAGCCAGGCCACATATCACGTTGCACTAGTGATCACCAACTCATGTCCCCCTGCACCCCCACCCCCCATCAGTGAGGGGCACCTGCCAGCAGGCCCCCATTCATGTCCCACAGCACCCCTACCCCCCATCAGTGAGGGGCACCTGCCAGCAGGCCCCCATTCATGTCCCACAGCACCCCGACCCCCCATCAGTGAGGGGCACCTGCCAGCAGCCCCCCACTCATGTCCCCCAGAACCCCCACCCCCATCAGTGAGGGGCACCTGCCAGCAGGCCCCCACTCATGTCCCCCAGCACCCCCACCCCCCAGCAGTGAGGGGCACCTGCCAGCAGGCCCCCACTCATGTCCCCCCAGCACCCCCACCCCCCAGCAGTGAGGGGCACCTGCCAGAAGGCCCCACTCATGACCCCCAGCACCCCCACCCTCCAGCAGTGAGGGACACCTGCCAGCAGGCCCCCACTCATGTCCCCCAGCACCCCCACCCCCAGCAGTGCGGGGCACCTGCCAGCAGGCCCCCACTCATGTCCCCCAGCACCCCCACCCCCATCAGTGAGGAGCACCTGCCAGCAGGCCCCCACTAATGTCCCCCAGCACCCCCACCCCCAGCAGTGAGGGGCACCTGCCAGCAGGCCCCCACTCATGTCCCCCAGCACCCCCACCCCCCATCGGCGAGGGGCACCTGCCAGCAGGCCCCCACTCATGTCCCACTCATGTCCCCCAGCACCCCCACCCCCAGCAGTGCGGGGCACCTGCCAGCAGGCCCCCACTCATGTCCCCCAGCACCCCCACCCCCATCAGTGAGGAGCACCTGCCAGCAGGCCCCCACTAATGTCCCCCAGCACCCCCACCCCCAGCAGTGAGGGGCACCTGCCAGCAGGCCCCCACTCATGTCCCCCAGCACCCCCACCCCCCAGCAGTGAGGGGCACCTGCCAACAGGCCCCCACTCATGTCCCCCAGCAGTGCGGGGCACCTGCCAGCAGGCCTCCACTCATATCCCCCAGCACCCCCACACCCCAGCAGTGTGGGGCACCTGCCAGCAGGCCCCCACTCATGTCCCACTCATGTCCCCCAGCACCCCGACCCCCCATCAGTGAGGGGCACCTGCCAGCAGCCCCCCACTCATGTCCCCCAGCACCCCGACCCCCCATCAGTGAGGGGCACCTGCCAGCAGGCCCCCACTCATTTCCCCCCAGCACCCTCACCCCCCAGCAGTGAGGGGAACCTGCCAGAAGGCCCCACTCATGACCCCCAGCACCCCCACCCCCAGCAGTGAGGGACACCTGCCAGCAGGCCCCCACTCATGTCCCCCAGCACCCCCACCCCCCAGCAGTGAGGGGCACCTGCCAACAGGCCCCCACTCATGTCCCCCAGCAGTGCGGGGCACCTGCCAGCAGGCCTCCACCCCAGCAGTGTGGGGCACCTGCCAGCAGGCCCCCACTCATGTCCCACTCATGTCCCCCAGCACCCCCACCCCCCATCAGTGAGGGGCACCTGCCAGCAGGCCCCCACTCATTCCCCCCCCAACATGTAAACATGACCCACAATCATGGCACTCATGGCCACCAAAACCCCACATTACGCCACCCCTGCCCAAATAACCAACCAAGCATAACATACACCCCACATTCAAATGCCCATTACATGAAACAACCCAAAGGGCATGTATGTACATCAACACATGTCCGTCACACACACACACTGGTTGTCATTGATTGTGTAAACCCATATTTTCACATGCATTAACCCAATGAGCGAATCCCACACATGGAACTAAAATATGAAAATGTATTATGTACAAAAATAATGCAATGAAATGAAAGCATAACAAAATAGCAAACATGAAATGAAAAGCATGTGCAAAAGATGAGTAAATGAAAAGTACAACCAATCCAAAGTAATCCTAAAGAAAAATAGTCAAAACTCTCCCTCCACCAACGCAAATCGAAAGGAAACGTAAAAAGAAAAATCCATGGTGAAATCAAAGAAAAAGTTCAAAATAATCCATTATCCAACTATGTACAATCCATTGTCCAAAAGAAAATCCATTAATCCATGTTCAAAATCAAATTAAAAGTTCAAATAAATCCATTGTCCAACTATGTACACTGCATTGTCAAGGGTCCATGAGCCCAACGAAAGAAATGAAACCTACCTAAGAAACTACCTAATAAAAAAAATATATACAAATGTGTGTGGCATAGTCCATTCACCACAAATCATAGGAAAAGCAAAAGGAAACCTAACTCTTAAAACTATTTACAATGGCAGCGGGCTAGTCCGACGGCTCACTTTTCGATGTCCCGGGCCAGGGCATCATCGAACTCCCGCTCGATGTCCCGGAGGCGGTCCTCTTCCATGGCCCTGAGGGTTCGCAGGGACGATGACATGTTCACCTCCAACTCCCTGCGAATTGCCTCGAGGCACTCGGCCCGCCTCAGTGCCCTCCGCATGGAGTTATCCGCCCTGACCATCGTGAGCCATGCCTCTTCCGCCCGCTGCCGCTCCGCATCTATGGCGTGGCCCAACCGCTGCCACATGGAAGACGCTTCCAATCCTGGGTCCTCCTGCCCTCTGGCCTATGCCTGCCCCTCGGATGTTGAAGGCCCTGAGACATCATAGCTCCCACCTTGTTGCTGCTGCTGTGCCTGTGCCCCTGCTCTTGCTGCCTGCACGTCCTCCTCTGGCTGGGGTGCAGTTGTTGAGGTGGCCTCCCCTGCTGGACGTCCGACTCCCGACTGTGGCAGGGATGTGTCTTCCACCAGCCTGGCCGCAGGGTCAGAGGCAGCTCCACAGGCTACCCAGGTGATACATGGGTGGGAAGATGGCATGGAGGACGACTGGCGCATAGGGGGTTCAGGTGATGAGGGGGTTGGAACAAGGTCCAGCAAATGGAGGAATCCGGCCTTGGTGACCCGTCCCAGTAGGTCAACATGGTCAACGAGGCATTCGAGATGACGTGCAGTGTCCTCACGAAAACACTGCAGGTCACCTTGCATGCCCCGTTGAAGCAACGCCATCCCACTCAGGACAGGCTCAACCCGGTCCCGGATAGCCACGTCCGCAGGGAGAGGAAGGCCAGTTGTTGTAAGCGGATCATCTCCCTGAAAACGGGTCTGGACGTAGGCATCCCTGCTGGTGCAGGATGATACAGTCACAGGATCGGGGACAGGATTACACACAGGCACCTCTGCGGCAGCCTGTGCTGCCTCCAGTCCCTGCCCCTGCACTGCACCACAAGCACCAGTGGAATCCCCAGCTCCAGACCCCGTGTCTGTCCCTTCCACGGCCTCCTCCTCCACTAAACCCCCACCAACCTGGATGACTCTGTGCCATCTTCCTCTGTTGGACCCTGTGGGGTCTCAGCTGCCACTTCTGCTGCCGAGGAGTCCAACTCTGACCTCCGCCTCTTGGACCTACCCTCAGCAGCTGCGGCCTGGAACGCGGCACCGGACTCCTTACTCCCTGACGAGATGACAACCTGGGAGGGAAGCCGGGCCTTGCGTCTCCGGCTGGCGGTGCGATCCCTGCCGCCTTGCTCCACAGCACCCTCTCCGCCCTCTTCATCAGTTGAAGCTGCAGACAGGGAGAGATAGGACACAGGCATCAGGGCACTGTACAATGGACTGATACACACATGGCAGTGTCACACTTCAGATACGGCATCACAATCCCCAACACACATGTAATTTCAACTCACACACATGAGCAATTCCACAGCAATATTGCACCAGGCAGCACCCTCCATACACTTACAACAGCATGAGCAGCCAAAGGTGAGCCTTACATCACATGAAACACTGGGAGTGCACAAGACATGCACACACGCCACCACACTTGCATACATGTGTACATCTCCACCAACTGTCGCAGTGATGAGATTGCCATCCATGTCACATCTGGCATTCAGCTTTATACATATCAGTGTCACATGCATCCATGTTGCATCACAGTTGCACACTTGTCAAATACACACACATGCACATGTTACAGTGCAGATACATGCAGCTGGAACCACCATCCATATGTGACACCATAACCATGCCAACGTACATACACAGAAATTCAAACATGTGTGCTCCCACATCTGCATTTGGCCTGCATGCTTACCAACACATATACCATCGATGTGTCTCACACCTGAGAGGACTCACATGTGTCAGCCTCAGGCCCCTGTACATACATGGCCCTACAAAAACACATGTGCAACCTGCACACTACTGGCACACCACGACACGCACAGCGTCCAATCAGTATGCATGTACACTTACCGCTCGAATCCAGACGGGTCTGCCTCTCAAGGACCTGGATGTGGAGCGCTGGGCGTATGCATTTCAGGACCCTCATTTGGTGGTCGAACAGGTGGCCCCGGTGCCCCTGGGCATCCGCTGCCTTCAAGAGGTGCCGGGCCTTGTTGAGGGTCCTAGACCTGAAGTCCTCCCAGCGCTTCTTGACATGTTGTAATTCACGGACTGCCACCCCCTCCGCGTTGATGGCAGTCACGATGTCCATCCAGATCCTGGTCCGTCCTTCATAGTCGGCGCGCAAACTTCCAAAGAGGGCATCGTACTGCTCCAGGACTTGCTCCACCAGGACACCAACTTCCCTGGCAGTGAAGTTGGTTGCCCTCTGCCTCTCTGGCTGGGGGTTGCCAGTGGTGCCAGATGGTGTTGTGCCCGACATGGCAACCCCAGAGGCAGGAGTGGGTGGGCAACTGGGTCCTGGGGCTGGGCTGTGGAGCGATGGTATCCCAGTCGGGAGTCTTCGGTTCCAGCAGGGGTGGTCACAGCAATTGCACCCCTGGCTGACGTGCAGGCAGCAAATAGCAGGGCACGTGGGCAGCAGGCAGTCAGGCAGCAGCAGAAGGCAGGTGGGAGCGTGCTCGGGGCTCTGGGGGGCAGTAATTCGGCCTTCTGGGCAGTAGCGTGGTCTTCCGTGTGTTGTTGCGTGGCCAGCTTGATACGGAGTGATTTGGCACATGAAAAATTTGCACGTCAGCGTGTAATTGGAGGAAAGGCCCTTGGCGTGTAAAAGCGTCAGCACACATACGCGATTTCATTGGACCAAAGGCCCTTAGCGCGTTAGCGCTTCTGTGACGTTACGCGCACGGCCGTTTCCCTCGTGACGTGGGCATAGTGGTTCAGCGCGTGTGAAAAAACTGCACATCCGCGTGTGAATGCGTGTAATCCGAGGAAAGGGCCTACGCGTGTAAGTGACGTGACGCGCGCAGGCGTTTTCATCAACACGGGTGCATGTTCATCGTACACGTCCAAAAACTGCACGTCCGAGTGTCAGCTCGTGTAATTGGAGGAAAGGGCCTTAGCGCGTACACGCGTAAGTGACGCTGTACGTGTGGGCCATTTAAAAGGTATGTGTAGGACCCCATTTCCTTGTATGTGCTTTTCGTGGAGAGCGAGTGGGTGAATTCTGTACTTCTTATCGGTTCACACGCGATTACTTCACAGCGTTTCAAGTTCGTACTCCCTGTTACCTCTGACAGCGTTCATTTTTTTTTTGGGCCGTTTCCTCAAACAGCGTTCACTTCTTCTTTTGTCCTGTCTCCTCAGACAGCTTACAATTCTTCTTTTGGCGGGGGTGTTGCCAACGCGCACATGTGCGTTTTTTTCATGTTCTTTTTCCAGGCAGACGGTGAGTCGCGCACGCATTTACCAACTGTGCTTGCCCCGTGTGTCGCGTACCCCTTCAGAGGTCATTGTAGGCTGTGTGTAACATGCGTACGCTTATTTTTGTGTTTCTGGGTGCCACAGGGTAGTGCAGGTTCATTTTTCCACGCACGTGGTCTACGAGGGGTTGCGTGCACGTTACTCTTTGTTTTCGGGTTGCCTGTGCGTTGTGTGACCCGTCATCTTCCCCCAGGGGTCACAGACAGCCTTGCTAGAGCACTAGGGTACGAATGCCATCTAGTACCCTACCCCTTTCACCCCCAATTGCCCAGGACAATTGTTTACTGCAACTCCCATATGCACAACATCATCAGTGCCATGGTTGGGAGGTGACCAAGCGGTAAGGGAGGCAAAGGTGGCCGACCTCCAAAAGGTGGGCGCGGTAGGGGACATGGCCAGGATTTGCAGGGTGCCCCTAGACCCCCATGTGTGGAGGACCAATCGGGGACACTCATGCTCCCCCACCCCCCATGGTTGAGGAAAACGTGGCTGACACCATCCCAGCTCAGCCCTGGTTGGACCAGCCCATTGTGGCACCTGACCCGGCACAAGATGACTCCCAGGCTGACTTCCAGGTCAGCAAGTCTAAGCCACGTGTGCTGGTGCAAGTTGGTGTCACCAGGCCACGTGGATCTGGGGCAGCGATATCTGCTGCTGCCCCAAGTAGGCAGGGTGGGGAGGCTGCAGGGGCAGCTGCAGCTCTATCCACCCCAGCTCTGAGTCTCCCAGCAGGGACAGTGTCGCTCCTGGTCCATCAAACTGACGTTGCCCCTGCCAACATCACACTTCAGCCAATGCCTGCACCAAGACCTATGGTCATTGTGCCTTCGCACACTCCCAGTACCCAGTCCACCTGCGCTTCTGCCCCTACTGACCAGAGCGGCGCAAGCCACTCAGGTTCTGCTCCACCTTTGAAAAAGAGGAAGAAGGGTGCTCTGGCACTACAGGCTGGGACCCCAGACACAGCTACACAGTCCGGCACGTCAAGAAAGCCTAGCTTTAATGACCCCGAACTTGATGCACTTGTGACCTATGTGTCGGCACCGAAATGGTGGTGACTGCAGGGTGCAAGACCACACCTGGTCAACGTAGGGCACACTGGCAGACCATCGCAGACCACATAAGTGCCCTTGGCTTTGTGAGGCGCACAGCTGATGATTGCTACAAGCAGTGGAATGACCTGAAACGCAGAGCAAAGAACAAGCTGGCCTCAAATCATGCCGCTACTCTGTTGACTGGCGGTGGGTCTCCACCAGAGGACAACAAACTCACTGAACATGAGTCTGTTGCTGGGACCTTCGTCACAGAGGAACAGATCCAAGGCATGGGAGAGCTACCCGAGTACGATGCATTGTCTTGTGAGTGCCCATGCATGTGTGTGTAATCCATGTGTATGTTGTTTGGGTGACGGGTTCTGATTGAGTTCCAGGTGAGGGTGTGTACTCCTGAGTGTTATGGGTCACCCATGTGCTTCCTCCAATACATTCACGTGCCTTTTGATTTGGGTATGACCGTATCCCTTCTGCCCACAGTAGCCAATTAGCCCCACATTACTGCTGTTGCACTTGAACTATCATCTTGCAACAACATTCTGATTTTTTCTGTGTTCATTCAGGCTGATTGTTTAGATTATCGCATTTTTCATATGCTTTTTTCCATCCCTAATGCCACATATGTGACATGCGTCTGTCATTGTTTACACCCCACATTGTGCCACTTTAGTTACCTGGTTATGTGATTGATTAAACCATTCAGGGCGATGGAGTATTGGCCTGCTGAAATTTATTTTTAGGGCCAGTTTGCATGTGGAACATGATAGTTGTTTCCTGTCATGTTGAAGTGACCAACCATTGATGTGTACATCTGCCTACAATCACTGTCTAATTGTACATTGGATGTGTTGGAGTGTGCGGCACATGCATATTTTGAAACATTATTCTGCATTAATCTTCTCATCATGTCCATGTGACATGGATGTGTGACAGCACTCATTCACTGACATATCGCTGTAGTTGTCTAATTTACCATGGCTATGAGACATGACATCTGTGTGCTGGCATGTGTCATGTATGTGTATTGTGTTCTCTGAAAGACACAGGAGACCCCACACTTTGGATGGGAGTATTACTTTGAAATTGGATAACGGAAAAACATCCAAAGGAAACAATTCAAGAAATGTAGTATCAAGGATTTTATTAAACCTGATACTAATTTAATGTATGAAACAAATCATAATTAAATCTGCACTTGTAAAAACAATTTACATAGCAGGAGACAACTTTTATTTAAAAAGAACACATCTATATAGTAAAAATCATCTTATTCAATCATCCAAGCATTCAACCTCATCCATCCATTAGACAAACCACTCATACCAAACACCAATAAATGTATAATATAAAATCTATAAGAAAATTCATCACAATTGATTCATCTGAAAAGTTTATAGAAAGAATATGAAATCAGTTTGACGGCCACAATAGGTAACATCAGTGGCCTAGGCAATTAAGATGGGTCTCAGAGTTTTCTGACCACGACCTCATCTTAGTCCAAACTCAACCGGTTTCGACGTATATACTTTAGTGTAGTGACGTCTTCATCAGGAGTAACAAAAGTATATTCTTCATTCACACAATGGAAGGCTGTACGTTTCTTCCTTTGATTATAAACTGGGTCCACTTGTATGAACTAAATAACAGCGTCCCAGCAGAGGTTCCTGCAAACAACGGAATGCATAAACGCCAAAATTCCTCCCGGGAATGTCCGAACACTCGTTCAACCAGCGGCCGTAAATGTGAAGATAACTCCCCATGTCCAGGGAGGGCTGCGCCTGATATTGTGTGGGCCTAAGCAAAGGAACTCTCAGACTCTCACGGCAGCTAGTCACCCGTACACCAGCTGGGTCCAATTGGAACTAGGTTTACGTTGTTTGCAGGAACCTCTGCTGGGACGCTGTTATTTAGTTCATACAAGTGGACCCAGCTTATAATCAAAGGAAGAAACGTACAGCCTTCCATTGTGTGAATGAAGAATATACTTTTGTTACTCCTGATGAAGACGTCACTACACTAAAGTATATACGTCGAAACCGGTTGAGTTTGGACTAAGATGAGGTCGTGGTCAGAAAACTCTGGGACCCATCTTAATTGCCTAGGCCACTGATGTTACCTATTGTGGCCCGTCAAACTGATTTCATATTCTTTCTATAAACTTTTCAGATGAATCAATTGTGATTAATTTTCTTATAGATTTTATATTGTACATTTATTGGTGTTTGGTATGAGTGGTTTGTCTAATGGATGGATGAGGTTGAATGCTTGGATGATTGAATAAGATGATTTTTACTATATAGATGTGTTCTTTTTAAATAAAAGTTGTCTCCTGCTATGTAAATTGTTTTTACAAGTGCAGATTTAATCATGATTTGTTTCATACATTAAATTAGTATCAGGTTTAATAAAATCCTTGATACTACATTTCTTGAATTGTTTCCTTTGGATGTTTTTCCGTTATCCAATGTATGTGTATTGGACATGCCACTCACAGGCTGATGTGTGATGCCAGTGCTACACGACATGCTGCAAATGTGTTGCTTTTCCATCTTGGTGTCCTCATTGTCTGCCTTTTTGACTCCCCTTCAAAATGATTGACGGTGCATGCATGCCAGGGTTAGTCATGTGGGACATGTGTAAACCATGTACAGGATCTCTGTCTTGTCAGGCCTATGTGTGTGCTATGGTGCTCATGCCTGTTTCCATTTCTTGTATTTCATATTTTTGCAGGTGACGACGCACTTGATGCTGGTGAGGTTCAGGAGATGGTGCAGACCCAGGAGGATTCTCAGCCACGACCAGGCACCAGTGGGGGACGTGGTGTGGTGGTGGGTGAAAACACTTTGGTACTGCAGACCATACTGTCGAGGGGTGCCCCTGGGTGTAGCTCCCCAGACCTCTATTCAGGTGCTGAGTCGAATGATGAGACTTATGTGCTGTCACAGGTCAGTGCTTCTGGCAGGGATTCTGTTCTGTCCAACCCACCTGCACCAGGGGTAGAACCCTCTATGGGGATGTCAGTGTTGGTAGGTCCGCCTTTGGCGGTTACGGATGCAGGGTCACACTCCACAGCATCTGATCCTGGGCCATCAGATCAGAGGGGGAATGCAGTCCTGCAGCCTCAGGCTGTGCCAGCACAGCAAGGTGCCGATCGCCTTGCCCCGAACAAGTGTGGTGCCCGCCGATGGGGTGGCCGTCCGCCACCAGGCAATACTCTATGGGAAAACTCCATGTACGGTATGGCAACCCAACAGGCAGCATCAGTAGAAATGATGGCTCAGGCAATGGAGAGGGTGGCCACTTCCATTATCCCCCCTGAAAGGCAGATGGAGCAACAACAGCAGGCAACAGACTCCATTTGCCAATCACACAGGGAAGACATGTTGGTGTCCAACAGGGACCGATGGGCGGCACTGGAGACTCTGAGCGAATCCATATCAATAGAGTCACAGGGCCACAGAGAAGCCCTGAGGGTGGAACTCCATAACCTCAGACAGAGTCTGCTTGAACTTGAGGCTTCCCGAAATGTTAGGGCAGAACAGCAGCTGGAGCAGCTCACACGTTTGCTCTCAGCTGAGCTGCAGGCAACACCTGAGGAGATCCGGGCATCCCGTGAGGCCATGCGTGCAGAAGTGCAGGCAACCCGGACGTGCTGCATGGGGATCTCCACACTTTAATCCTCCAGAATCAGACCTTCCAGACCCGCTTGCTTGCTGCCATGGTGAACCATACCAGAGCTTTGCGTGGGCTGCCTCCCATAGTGCCACCACCTCCTGATGCAGCAGCAGAGGGTGAAGAGAGCAACAGCAGTTCTCCCACAATGGCATGAGCCCATGGAGGTACTTTTTTTTCCCGCAACATCCACGCAGGTAGTTGTTGGTGTGCACCCTGTCCTCTAACCTCCTGGGTGGCCTCCCCCCTGCCCCACACACGGCCATTTTAGAATTTTTTTATTTTTATTTTTTTTACAGTGTGTGTTGCCTTGTGTGGCTCCCGTGAGCATCCACTGTATTCCGGCTGGGCACATGCAGGCTTGTCCTGAGTTTGGGTTAGATGCTTGGGTTTGTGACACACACACCCCTCCTGCTTCCCGTTTCCATGGGCTTGCAAAGGGTGTGACCAAGTGACAGTGACTTACACAGTGACATTGGGCTCCCATGAGCTGTGTGGGCAGTCTGTAGTCAATACTGTGTGTACATCCCTAGTGGGTATTGTTGTTGTATTGTACACTGCATGATGTATTGATATGTGCTTGTGCATCCATGTCTTCCTCCTAATTTGCAGGTTCCTTCCTCATGTCTTCACAAGGCCGTCTCCTTTGCAGATGGAGTTCATGTTGTATGCAGTACACTGACACATTTGCGTGGCAGCAACACTCTACAGTTGGAAGGGGTCGATGTGCTGGCTTATTCAGGTTGTAAGACTACCACTACTTTGACTTAGTACTGTCATGTTTTTGCAATGTTTCATGGTGTGTTGCTGTATTGTGTTGGTGGTAAGTATTTGTTCATGTGTGCTGTTTGTTATTGATTACTGGGAGCATATTGTCTGTGGGAAGTTTCCATTTGGGACAGTGCACTTTGTGACACTTGTGTCAGGTCTTGTGCATTGCTTTGTTTGCTTTCACATTGCATGACATGCCATGATGTGTTGGGTGGCGGAGCTGGGGAGGGGTTGGGTGACATGGCGCTATTTTCATGTTGTATTTTGCAAGGGGGTAGTCATTCATCCAGCATAAATGTGTGGTTTTTTTGTGACACAGCATTGGTTGTCTTTCGGCAGGTAGGGATGCACACAATGTAACAATTCCAGGTGACCAATCTCAGGCTGGTATGGTTGTGACAGTTGACTGTCCCTTATGTCATCATCATTGATCGTCAGCTGGTATGTGCCAGGGCTGTGTGCACTCCACAGGGGTGTGATTTTAGTTGAAGTAATTAGCCACCAGCTGCGTACAGGCTGCCTCACCACGTGCCCTTTCCCCTCCCATGCGCAGCGGCCGTGCTTGTGGTTGGGGATGTGGGGGCACCACCATGTCTACCGGCAAGCCCCGGCATGTTGCAACGTTGTGCAGGACACATGCTGTCACTATGATCATGCACACTACTGGGGTCGCGTATAGCAGCTGCCCACCAGAGCGGTCAAGGGAGCGAAAGCGTGACTTGAGCACTCCGAATGTGCGCTCCACTGTGCCCCGGGTTGCAATATGGGCTGTGTTGTATCTTACCTCGGGTGGTGTGGTGGGGTTCCGAATTGGCGTCATCATGTGGGTGCTCAGTGGGTAGGCACTGTCCCCTGGGGAGGTGATGATGGGTATCATTAGTGGGGTTGTGACATTACTCAGTATCTGACATGCATGCATGTGCAGGGGCATTTATACTCACCAAGCAGCCATGTCGATACATGGATGTGTTGGAGTGTGCGGCACATGCATATTTTGAAACATTATTCTGCATTAATCTTCTCATCATGTCCATGTGACATGGATGTGTGACAGCACTCATTCACTGACATATCGCTGTAGTTGTCTAATTTACCATGGCTATGAGACATGACATCTGTGTGCTGGCATGTGTCATGTATGTGTATTGTGTTCTCTGAAAGACACAGGAGACCCCACACTTTGGATGGGAGTATTACTTTGAAATTGGATAACGGAAAAACATCCAAAGGAAACAATTCAAGAAATGTAGTATCAAGGATTTTATTAAACCTGATACTAATTTAATGTATGAAACAAATCATAATTCTCATAATGCCGCCCAGCTTCTAGGTCCCGGTTTAGGGTTGACATTCTGTAAATGAAACTGTCATGGGTGGACCCTGGATTGTTGGCATATACTGAGGTGATGATTCCCTTGGCATCAAATACTACCTGCACGTTGATGGAAGGCCAGTGCTTGCGGTTTCTGTAGATGTGCTCAGTTGCCCTGGTAGGATGTAGTGCCACATGGGTGCAGTCAATGGCACCTAGCACCTTTGGGAAGTGTGCCACCCCGTAAAAATCCTGGACGACAGCCTGCCTTTCTGCAGGTGTTCTGGGCAGGTGTATGTGTCTGCGAACTGATGGGCGTGCAGTCATGATGGCCAACACCTCATTCAGGCAGCGTGACTGCGTGGCCTGTGAGACCCCCCCCCACTATGGCAGTTGTCCGCTGAAATGAACCAGTGGCCAAGAAGTGCAGTACATTGAGCACCTTTTCCAAGGGGCTCAGTGCTTGGGAGAACAGGGTGGGTGATGTGAGGTCGTCCACTCACTCACTCATCAGGTCGAGTATTATGTGAGGTGGAAACCTGTACCTCCCATACACCTGGTCATCAGGCATCCCAAAAAAGCTGGTTCTGGGTGTATAAATTCTGGGCCTGACTATTCTCCTCCTCCTCCTGCGGTATCCCACGACCACTGCTGCAAGGAACGGTATATTCATCTTGGCGTCTGAGCTTGTTCGTTGTTTGTTGTTTGTGCGCACTTTTATGCTGTGCGGGTACATGTACGCCGGCTTCCTGCTGGCGTACGTGTTTCAGGATTAGCGCGTCTTTTTTGGCGCACGCGTTAGCCCCGTTCGATTCCATGAATACGTGTTGTAGGCGCGCGTGTGGGCGTTCAGCGCATTTGCCTCCTGTACTTCCCCCGTGACGCCCACATTTTCGTTCCCCATTCCGCGTGTTACGCCTACTTTTGTTGTGTGCGCTTCGCTATGTGCGCTTTCGCTTTGCGCGTGGCGCACGCTGTATGAAGACGTGTGCGCCACGCAGGATTTTAGCGCACATCCATGAATTTACACGCGCACGGACTTCCATGAATGCGCTGCGATTCGCACGCTTTCGCAGGAATTTTCAGCGCACATTAATTCCATGAATCGGCCTCTAAATCTCTTCCAGGCGCTTTTAATGTAGGTACCTCTATCATTCTTTAAATCACTGAATAGGCTTATAACTCAATTTATTTGGCAAAACAAATGCCCCAGAGTAGCATCAGAGACCTTGATGGCCCCTAAGCTGAAGGGGGCTTTGACCTCCCGAACTTTATAAAATACTATGCTGCAGCTCAGCTGAGAGTCCTTCGTGAATGGTTTTCTAACGAACTGTCGAAACCATGGGCTAGAATGGATCAAGTGGTGGCAGGGACTCCCCTAGAAGGGGTGTTGTGTTTGAGTAGACAGGACAGACCTAGGAACATAGGACTGAGACACTTTATCTTGCTGGTATGTGAAATATGGGGCCACCTAATCAAACAGGGGCAACTGTCCAAAATATCATCCCCATTCACCTCAATACTGGGGAACCCCCAGTTTTCCACAGGAATACCCCAGGAATACACCTTTACAAGATGGCAGGCAGTGGGGTGCAAAAAGGCGGGAGATATGACAGAGGGAGGAGAGGTCAGATTCTTTGAGAATTGCAAACAACACCTAGGTTTATTTGAAAAAGACTGGATGGAATACTACCAGTTAAAACACTGGTTGAAACAAGCTGACATAAAGAGGGCAGGGCAAAGAGGCTTGACTTCCTTTGAAAAATTCATATCAACTCACACGGGAGCCAAATGGCTAGTATCAAATTTATACGTGATTCTACATAGTGAAGTCCCCAACCATACATGGCCATAGGTTCTGAAATGGCAAAACACAGTTGGGGAGGAAATACCAGTCAAATGTTGGGAAACGCTCTGGGGCCAAATCCCGAAATTAACTAGATCTATCCAAATCAGGGAGGCATGGTACAAAACTATGATGCAGTGGCACTACACACATGAAAGACTACACACAATTTACCCAGGGATATCGCAGGAATTTTGGACGGGATGCTCGGGGAGAGGGGACTGGAGGCACATATGTTGGGACTGCCCGGTACTGCAAGGGTTTTGGGAAGAGGTTAAAACTCTGATCCATAAATTGGTGCAGGGTCCACCAAACTACTCCCAGAAAGAAAGGATGTGCGGCCTCTTTGATTCGGAATTCCAGATACCGACAAAACGCAAAGCTTTTATAATTCTATTGATAGCAGCCTGGGTAGTAGTATCAAGGAAATGAAAGCAGAAAATATCTTCTACGAATGTTGAATGGCTCTATAAAGTCTGGGACATAGTAGCCATGGAATGGATCATGTACGGAATACAAGGTGACAGAGACAGATTCCGACAGGACTGGGGATTGATACTAGATTACCTTAGGGGAGAATATATGCTGCAATGGTGCCCCCAGAACCTAAGAATATTGGACATAATGTAGACATTAAAACCCATCCAGATGGAAAAAGAGTTGCATCACCTAAAGACGCGTGTGCAGGACTTGGGTCAGGGGGTGGGGCGGGGGTTTATATAAAGGCAAGGGGGGGGAGGGGTTGTTGGTTTGTAATTTTGAAAAATGCTAATAAAAAAAATCAAGAATACATTGTTCAAATGTTTTTGAACTCCAGCAAACATGCATAATACAGTTATTTCCTAATTTTACATGCACTTTGATGAATGTAAAGCGGATGAAGACTTGCATTTCCTGCTCCCTTTTACTTCACCCTTGCTCACGCTATTGTTCCCAACAGGCTTATGTCTGGCTATCCCAGGTGGGGGTACAGTGTGCCCCAGACAAGGATTTAGCACTTTGAAACTACTACAGTTGAGATTCTGTGCAGTACAAAAGCATAAATCGCATATCATAACTAGAGATGGGTAGCTATAAACAATGGGAATCGATTGCACTGAGGGGTTCCGAGTGACAGCTGATACACCAAAGTGATGCTCAATGTGGTCTGATGTTAATCAGATCTCCAAGATGGGATACACCCTAGGGTTGAAATCTACCAATCTGTCCCTTAGGGCCACTACTGCAGTGGGTGTAAAGTGGAGGCATTAGGAGCTTTTATACAACATAAAAAAGAACTTGCCTTACCACACAGCAAACCCTGCGGGCATTGGCAATTTCAACAGTTTTGGCTTTTGTGTAGGCATTATATCTGCGTTTGCCAGCACCACAATAATATGTGTAGGTGCGAGCACCATTTGCAAGCTTTTACCATCTTATGGCCAGGTAGTTCTATTAAGGCCAGGTAGTTTTGTTATGGCCAGGTAGGTCTGTTATGGGCAGGTATACTCGTTTAGCGCCTGGAAAATGTGACTCCACAAAAGCAAAATCTGTTGGCATTGCCAGTGCTTGTTACCTGTGGGGGTAATTGTATCAGTTTCTCCATGCTTTAATCAAAGCCATGCTTCTACATCTACCATAACAGCTGTAATAGGCAACATTGCATTTTTTTCTTCTTCTTTTTTGCTTATTTTTTCTAGCTATACTAACTCAAACGTCGATGGACCTCATTAAGAATTCAGCAGTAAAAAAGTGGCAGTAATTCCATTAGTGTCACTTTTTTGGGTGGTAATGGAAATTGGTAAATCAGTTTGGTGGTAATACAACAGTGAAAATCACATGATTGGAGGGGGCGTGGTCTGGCGCCAAGAAAGATGGCCGCCTAATACACTAGCTCCGTCTCCCTCATAATTATCTAAGACATTATCTACAACTTTCCCTGCATTTTTTCTCTACCTCTGTTCAGTCGGAGCTTCCTTGGAACATCTGGTGCTGTCACCGAAGACCTGACTTTATTCCTCGCTCCACAGGTTTGTGGCACGGTGCGACACCACATGAGCGCCTGTAGTTCAGAATCGCATCCGCCTTGTATGAGGTAACTCCTGGCGTCCTTCCTGACGTGATGCGCACCACCGTCTGCTTTTTGCTCCAGGATGTTCGGGAGGAATTTAATTAATAGTTTAACGTACACCGCCATGCTGCATCAATATTTATAATGATTTAGACAGTGAACTGTTAGATCCTGGAGAAATGCAATGAAAGTAATCATATTTACACATTACTGAGACTCTAAGGAGGGAAAGAAGAAAAGCGTTACAATACTCAGTAATATTACTTTCTGCGGCATATATTTGCTTCCTCTGCTACCAACCACATTATTTTATCTATGCTTGTGTCACTGCTTTCTGGCTCCCCGCTACATAATTTTCTACAATCTGAAACAACTTTATTAAGGGTTATAAGAGCTGCCCTCTTCCTTCTGGCTTGACTGCAATATCATAAAGCTTTCTCATCTGTCTTTACCACAGCACAGAAAGTGTTTTTTTGTTCTGCTCAGTCATTAATTGAGGCAGTCTACACATTAAATCATTTGCTACTTGATCAAACATTCAGTACTGTTCATCTTTAAGCGTAATAGAATTTATACTGCAGGATATAAATCAACAGCTGCAATACGAGGTGTGCTTCTTTGGATCTGAACATCCTTGGCTCTAACCATCTTCAATAAAAACTCTGGGGGCTGCCTCTTCTAACTATTAATACACTGGTTATTATTTGCGCTCTGCTTCACTGATTCTGCCTGTTGTAACTCGAGGATCCCTGGCATTTTAAGCAAATATACTTACCTCACTTTACAGGCTAAATGGCTTTAAACAAACACAACCAAAACACCACACCTGCTACAAAAGATTCCACACCTCCTTCCACGAATCTGAAAAGGCCCAAGCGTAATTTGCCGCCACCGCTCAACATATCTGACCCGGCCTTAGAAGCAATCTTATCAGAAATTCGAGCTTTGCAGCCCTTCATTGAGACCACGAATCAAAATCTACAACAATCGGACGACCAGTGGAAGGGCTTTGAAGAGCGTATGGAGGAGATAGAGAGGCGGGTTGGTATTGCAGAAGACTTATCTCCCGGGGTGGTTATGATGGGAAAATCTACCAAAGACCCCCAAAAGCACAACGAGGACAAGAAATAGACGCAACAACCTTCGAATATTAGGCCTGCCAGAAGGATGTGAGGGATCAGATTCAATCACTTTTCTACAAAATTACTACCTGCCATTTTTCACTTACCCTTGGATACCCCTTTCAACATACAGCAAGCTCATTGCATTGGTCAATGTAGTGCCTACGGTTACCCTCATTCTCCTCCTAGAACACTTATCTTTTACTTACTTGAATTCATGCAGCTTCAACTTATTATGTCATCTATCAAGGAAATAAAAGCCCTATTCTGGCATGGAAGTAAACTATATATTGCTCAAGATGTGGCCAAAAGTACTGCTTTACCTAGGAAGGATTTTTTATCCTATCGTCCTGCTCTGAAGCAACTTAACATCCGGTATAGCTTATACCACCCATGCTCTTTTAAGGTCACACACAATGGTCGCTCTGCCATGTTTGATGATCTGGCTGATTTAAAGGTTTTCATATGTTCCATCAAAACTAATAGCATGGACACGTCCTCTCCGGTGAATCCTTCAACTTCCATTGGAATATGAGTTTTTCTCTTTTTCATTTCTTCTTATCCTTGCTTTGCTTCTATTTAGAGCCTCAAATACCGTTATTAGATATTTTTACTTAACTGGGATGAGACGGTAGCTGATGAGGTGCCCCTTTTTCGCTGCGTGCTGTCTTTCTTTTTGACAGCCCGGCAGGCTTCACCAGCTCCTGATACATTTTTCTTCCTTTTTTTGTCTACCTATTTCCCTGGCCTGTTTCATCCTGTTACTCTGTGCTGTGGTCCCTACTGTATTTGATTCAAAAGTATTTCCTTTTTTGCTCACCTCAGTATGAAACGTTGAATATCAGGCCTTCCTTCCCTTTCCTTGACTCCTATTGTGTTTGCCTCTTGTGTCTCCCCTTTAATTGTTGGACATCTAATTTTTTTTTGATCTTGGTGTGATGGATTAGTTTCATGAAATACCTCCTCCATTGATAAATGTCATTTAAATAGATATTTAAATGTTACTTGGAACATCAAGGGCTGCAATAACCCCATTAAAAGGTGTAAAATGTTACCTTATTTGAATAAATTCAAACCTTCGGTAGCATGTTTGCAGGAAATGCATCCATCCTCTAAGGAGGTTATGAAACTTAAATCCTTGTGGGCTAAGGAGATTATTGCAAGCCCTGCGGTTGCCAAGAAGAATGGTGTTGCTATATTGCTAAGCAAAAAAAAATAAAGATGTGGATACTGAAGGACGCTGGGTATGGATCAAGCTCCTTGTCGACTCTGTACAAATTTCTATTTTGAACATCTATGGACCTACTCAACCAGACATGCAGTTCTGGATATCTGTCAAAAAAATGATTCTTACAAACAATTTTATTAATCTAATTATGTGTGGTGATGTAAATCAGGTCATCGACCCGTTTTTGGACAGGAAAGCCAGCTGTGTGTTTAAAACCTCTAAATCTCACAAATCTTTTCTGGAATGTTTCTGAAACAGGTTTAATTGATTGCTGGAGGCTATCACATCCCACATAGCTCGATTATACATTTCACTCTCTTCCTCATAATACATTATCCCGCCTTGACTACATCTTTACGTCTAAAACTCTCACTGGCACTATTGTTGACTCTACCAATTCCAATATTCTTATTTCTGATCATGCCCCGGTTAGTACATCTTTTATATTTGATGATATCAGTAGGCCATCCTCACGGTGGAAATTTTATAATCACTTATTACAGGATCAGCAATTGATTTCTTCGGTCCAGTCCTTCTTACAACATTTCTATGAAGATAATCATGCTGAAGATACCTGTGTGGTAAACAACTGGGATTGATTTAAGGCTGCTCTTAGGTGTCATATCATGGCATACCCGGGTAGGGAAAAAAAGATGCGAAAAAAACACCTCGACGATCTTTACTCTCAACTTACATCTTCCGAGCATCAATACTATCAAAACCCAAATACTTTAAATCTTCATATTGTGATGACACTTTGCTGCCAAATCAACAAGGACCTTACCAATTTAGCAGCAGTTACCATACTTAAATACAAAAAAAGTATCAAACCTCTAATAAGGCTGGAAAGTCACTAGCTTCATATTTAAAAACTAGGAAAGAAAGGTTTTATGTCTCTCACAAAAGATACCTCTGGCAATGTTCACAATCACCCCAAGGAAATCCTGAACTGCTTTAAAATAAAATGAGAATTTATATACTCCTGATACCCCAATCTCCACTGAGAATATCCAGTCTTTCCTCAATAAAATTAATAGATCATCCTATCCGCAAATTGATAGCTCCCATTTAGATAATGATATTACACTTTCTGACATTATGCAAGCCATTAAAGGTTTAGGTGGAAATAAAGCCCAAGGCCCGGATGGTCTCTGCTGAATTTTTTAACACTCTTCCTCATTCTCTTGCACCTAAACTTAAGTCATTATGCTCTTACTTTGCCTCACACAAATCATCTTCTGGTTCATTTTCTGAAGCTCTGTTTATATTATTCCCCAAACCAGATAAAGACCCCTCTTGCACGAGTAACTATCGTCCTATATCCTTCATCAACGTAGAATGTAAAATCTTTGCTAAATTCTCGCCAATAAAATTCAATCTTCCCTCCCGGGTCAAATCTGATCAAGTGGGATATGTAAAAGGACGCAACATCTCCTCCAATGCTAGACTATTTTTAGATGCTATTCATATTATTTCTAAAGACAAAAAAGATAGACGGGGGTATGTGGCTATTGCTCTGGATGCACTAAAGGCATTTCATCATGTCAGTTGGGACTTCATGTTCCAATCTTTTCATTGGAATGGTTGTGGTGAACAATTAATTTCCTTCGTTAAACTTCTCTATTCTTGCCCCAAATCCTCTATTTGTATCAATGGCCAATTTTCCTCCTATTAAGAGGAACACTACAAGGTTGCTCTCTTTCCCCTATGTTGTATATTCTTTCGCTGAAACCTTTACTTGAGCTAATTAGGTCTAATAGAAACATACCAGGAATCCCAGGAGGTTCTACACATTGTAAAATTGCAGTTTACGCTCATGACGTCCTCATTTTTATTGAAAATCCCAAGCTCCACCTTTCACATCTGCTCGACACGATCCATCAATTCAGTTTTGTTTCAGGATATAAACTTAACAATGAAAAATCTGAAATGCTTCCCCTTAACTCCTATTGTTTTAAACATGATTTGGATTCTTTTGGTTTAAAATGGTGCAATGACTTTATCAAATATCTAGGTATTAGCTTTGCTCCCACGATACATGATTAACTTAATACACGAATATTACCGGACAAACTTAAAGATCTTGCATCTAAATGGTTTCCCCTTTACCTTTCATGGTGGTGTAGGCTTGATACAATCAAAATGATGCTCTCCCCTATTATCTTATATTCTCTTCAGCTCCTTCCGGTTTCACTCCCTTTTTCTTTTTTCAAACCTATCTACTCCATATTACTTGACTTCCTATAGGGTCCCGGCAAATGTAAAATAATTGCAGTAGCCAAATGAAAAGCCTTGTACGATATGGGGGGAGTCAAGTTCCCAGATTACAAACTTTATCCCTCGGCCTTCCTTGTTAAACAATCCTAATGTTGGTTTAACTCTTCCCTTATGTCGGATACCCCGTCTTGGTTAGATTACAGGAAAATATGGTTAATCCATGTGATCCAGTGGATCTCATTTATCGGTTTAACTACACCTCCGTGGCCTTATCTGATCCTATTAAATCTTCTGTTGCTGCTTTAAAGGTCTTCCTTTTCCCCCATAATAAAACTCCAAACAAAGACGTATCTCCCTTGCTTTGGCAAAACAAAAACTTTGTTATTAATAATAGAACTTTGAATCGTAAATCCTGGCTGAAAAAGGCATTAGATTTATCCGACAAATGATCAATGGACCTATTATTTTACCTTTTCAGTGATTGAGACACTTATTTTCTATCCCTAAAACGGAATTTAACTTTTATAACAAATTGGTCAACGCATGTCTTGATACTCTTCATCACTTTTCGAATAATATCCTTTTACCTGATGTCCTTACATTATTGCAGCTAACCACATCACTCAACCTTAGCGCTTTTAAAGTATTTATACCCCTTACCACAAAACTGTGGCACAGCCAGTATGTTTGTTATGGCAAAGGGACTTTGGTCTAGCCCTTGATAAGCAGACATGGTCCATAGTATTCTCCAAAATTAAAAACATCTCAGTATCTGCCAACTTTACGCAACACTTTCTCTTTTTCCTTCATAGGGCGTTTATTACTCCTGTTAAACTTTCCAAATCTAAGAATGGTTCAAATGACAGTTGTGGTACCTGTGGTTAAGCCCCAGCTTCGTACGAACATATGTTTTTTAATTGTTCTTTTGTCTTTACATTTTGGCAAGATGTCTGTAAGTACCTGAAACTAATATTCAAGATTGATGTTCCACTTTCCTTTTTGAATATCGTGTTAGGTAGCCTCGCTATTCAATGTAATGACATGCAAACATCAAAAAAAGAACTATATGATTTATTTATCATTATTGCTTTAAAACTTATAACTGCCAATTGGAAGAATTCACGTTCCTTATGTATTAGAGGTTGGTGGAACAATATTTGTCCCATACAAAGAATGGAACATTGTATGGCTAAATTGCAAGATTCTACTAGAGTATAATGCAAAATCGTAGTTCTTCATTCGTTATCTGGACTGTTTCAATGCTTCTGCACATGGCTCAAACTTATTTGTGTATAATTCTAATATCATAAACTTTTTCAAATTATAACCTATGTATCTTAATATCGTGAACATTATATTGTTGTGAACATTCTTTTTCATGGCTTACTTAAGGTTAATCTTTTATTCTTAACACTGCTGTTATTTGAAGTTAATTTGCTTAATCGGGCTAGTATATTATTTGTCAGTTGAAATGTATGCTTCACATTCATGTAGTTATTACTGTAATAAATATTATTAAACAAAAATCACATGATTACCACAAACCCATAATAAGTCCCTATAGGTGTCATAATTTAGCGATTTAGTCTGTGATTTTACTGTGGAATTACCACCAAACTTGTTTGCCATTACTGCCATTCAGTCCTGTGAATTAACTGCAGCATTACGCAGGATGACAGTGTAGGTAATTCAACTGCGATAAATCAGTTGATTTTACGCCCTTGAAGTGTAGACTTTACCTTCAGCTTGTTGGAGGTAAATCAATTACTTGAAGGCTAAACTTGGAATTCAGCAGTGCAGTAAAGGTGGCAGTAATTCCATTGCTGACAGATGGGGGAGGTTTCAACCCACTAGTCCAGGCCCTGCAACATTACTGTGCATTGCTTGCATCAGGAACATCAGAATGGCCGCTGGAGAGCATTTTGCTAGCTAAAAATCATCCAGAAGGGCGCAGTAAAAATCTGAAAAATAGGCCGCCATCCACTTTTGCCTAGGTCAGTGGTAACACGAGACCACTGCCAAAACCCATCACTTGGCTGCCCACAGAGCAAGGCTGATTGCAAAATAAACACAGAGCTGTGTGAAAATCCATTTTTTTCTT
The DNA here is from genome assembly GCF_040938575.1 of Ambystoma mexicanum. Classification (NCBI taxonomy): domain Eukaryota; kingdom Metazoa; phylum Chordata; class Amphibia; order Caudata; family Ambystomatidae; genus Ambystoma; species Ambystoma mexicanum. The sequence continues at coordinate 134,013,441 of NC_090941.1, read as the reverse complement.
GGTTGTCAAATTTGCAAAAATCATGGCTCACAAACCACCCAAAAGATCCAACCTCTTGTTGGGTGTTGAACATCATTCTACTTCAAGAATCCACAGAAATATAATGTCCGCAGGAGTATATGTTATCAGAACAAAACCCACTTTTGAAGATGGTTGCTGGGAAGAAATCTGTCAAAAATGGGTGTAATACCGTTACTCGTCTCTGTCAGATGCTGGCGATTTCTAAATCTAACAGGAGAAGCTGTGTGTCAAAAAGCTAAATATGCCAAGGAAGGGACTTCCATCAAATGCAATATAGGGTGACACACATTGATTTTCATGTTGAAAAAGACCGGAATTGAATATATGTTTGCTGATTTTAAATTTGTAACTGTAATTTTTTACAAGGAACTATGTCACAATTGATCATAAGATAACCTGAATCAGCTAAAACTTCAAAGAGGCTTTCTTCCCCTGAGAATACCCCACCCTGTTCCTTCCCACCAAAAGGAGAGGATATCGCATTGGGATGCTAATGAGAAGGGGAGGAGACTTCCTCTGCTGTTCTGGGAAAGAGACAATGGAGTACTTGAACTGAATGGAAATGCTAATTCGTGTGTGACTGACATCAACTGCCCTGGCAGGAAGACAAGCCATGTGACTCTGACTCAGCCAAGCTTTGGAGGCGGGCCAGACTGAAAATTTGGATTTGAAATTGGACTTAATATATGTTTAAGGAAAAGACGTATAAAAAAATGTACCGAACTGACAAAAATATGAAACTTGGAGTTTAAAACTAATCTGGAATCTGTGAGACATTCAGAGACTGAACCATGAAAATGTTCATATTCTAGCAATTGTGATTGTTAGGAACATGAAGAATTACAGGAATATGCCCAGATGATGGTATGTGCATGTATGTATAAAAAAATGTTACCGATCCGAAAATGTGTAACCAACCAAAAGTGCAAAAAATTGTCATTTATGAACCAGAAATCGTAGGAAGGTAAGATTTTGACAGAAACGTACCTTAGGCAATCTGTGATGTGTATATGTATTATTTACAAGTTGTGCATATTGAAAATATGTTTTTTTGGGAAAAATAGATTTTCTGGGTAAAAGCAAAGGGGAGGTTCTTCCCTAGGTTGTAAATGGCAGCATCACTCTGACACATGACACCTCATGACACACTGTTCCTTTCTCAAATCAGGGGACAGGGAAGTCTCTGACCTATCAGATCCTTAGAGGGTTGGGCATAGACAATCAGCCTCCCCACCCACTTTAGAAAATGGATAAATAGGGACTGCTGAGGACAGGCAAGACACACACGCTTTCACTCATCAACTGATCCATTGGCGAAGCACCCTGCCGGAAGATCCAGACTCCAGATCCAGACTCCAGAACCAGACTCTAGAACCCTGAAGCAGAGGCCTAATCCAAAAAGCTGAACCCTTTTCAGCAGGCCTTTAAAAACCTTGCAAACCTGATTTAACCCCTAACTTCCACGGGGCCTAACCTAACTCATTCAACAGCCTGGCTGAGCTGTTTGCTGCTTCTGGCCAAGAACCCGTGCTAGAACCCAAGATCCAGACCAGTCCAGCAGAGCTGTAACCCACAACCCGTCAGATCCAGTCCAAGAGGCCGCGCAGACCAGAGTTCCTTGCTGAGAGCAGAGTCCAGGTGCCCTGATCCTGTCCGGTGGCGAGTGAAGTCCAAACCCTTGACCAGATCTTTGACGGGCCCATTCCATTCCAAAACCAGAGTTGTGAGTATTTAGTGTAGAACTGTCCATAGTCATCTCTTAGTTTAAAGTAATCCATCCAACCCATTCCAACATATCCAGACTGCATTGTAGAATCCTTTCTCATCCATCTAATCCTGTGATAATTGTTAGTGTAAGCCAACCTGTTTGCAATTCAAAGCGCAATTTCATTTGAAATCTTGACTCCTTTTGAGAAAAATCTACCTTCACTAAAACCTCTGTAATTTTTGAACCGTATGTGCTAATGTCATTTTGAAGCAAACATCCTCAGCTTTCAAACAAACCCAAAACGACATTTCAATTCCTTATAGATTTTCCGTAATCGGGTTTCCCGCACGCGGAAAAGTTGCAGCAAATTTGCATTTGGCTAAATTTCACCACATGTAAAAACAGCTATTTCTTGAATTCAACTTCTGAATTTCGTTTTCCATCTGCTAACCATTCAACAGTCATTGCTAGTGTTGACCTGAACCAATCCAAAGCAACTCTCACTAGTTCTGAATCTCATCTAGTAAATTAAAATGATTTTTAGCATTTTCCCCATCACTTCATATTACATTTAAAAGCAATTGACCTGTTTTGAAATCATTAATGTTCTCTCTAAGCTTGCTGGGGGGAATCGGGTTTGAACTGCATTGTTGATTGTTATTCCTGAAACCTGTGTGCCCTCATTCCATATCTCTATATTGCATATTAGGGGGGAGTGAGTAGTAACAGGGGTAAAGAGTGATCACATTGTCTTTGATTGAAGTCATATCAAGTTTATTTCTGTGTTGCATTCCTTCCTATCATTACATTTCCTTGAACCCATACAAGTTATTCTCTGCTACATTATTCTTCCTATTCCTACTCCTAATTGATTAAAGAGCATGTTGATATTGTAATATTACCCATTGCTGATCATTGCTCATATTCATAAGTGTGATATTCAGATATTATTCATATTCATAAAAGTGTAATCTATATATTGTTCAATTCTTCAAATAAATCTTATAAATTGCAAAACAAACCTATTTTTTGGTTCAGTGAGACCGGGGGGATTCAAAGAGAGGGGTGTTATATAAGGGTACATCATCCAGAATTAAAAGAACGTTTGACATAAAAATATATAAATAAGGGTTTCCATTAGGCATCCCATACTAGGCATTGACTTAGTTGGAGTGCTGGATTGAAATCACTTACAGATTGGGGGATTGTAGCGGGATTTCTGGATTAGATCTTCCACTTGTGCAGCTACAGTGTGCTAACTGACAGGATACATAAATCCTGTTGGGCTACCACGCTGTGTTACACTGTAAAAAACACCCCTCAAAAGGGAATGCTCTAAGGAAACGGTCTGTTTTGCAAAAAATAAAATAATAAACTTCTGTAAGTCAGGAAGGAATCTAATATTTCTGAAATGGCGACATTGGTAGACAACAAGATAGCTAGAGAACACCTTTTACATACATTATTTGTGAGAGGTGAGTGGACTGAACAGGACCAGGATGTGTGGTTGCAGGCAATCGCACACCAGATCACTGCAACAGGGTTAGTTATCTGGAGAGACCAGGGTCCCTTACATGTGGCCTTGAGTGAACTATATATGGCCCCTAAGGCCAAGGATGAGCAAAATAAGATTGCCAAGCTAGCAGCACATCTATATTTATCTATGGGAGCCATACAGGATAAATATGCTGAAGGCCAAGATGTGGCAAGTAGGCAGCTGATGGCATTAGAAAAGGCCCAATCTGATCTGGACTCTTCTGAGCAGAGGCTACAGAGGAGCCAGTAGTCAGAAAATGAAAGCAGGCAGTACATAGTTAAAATAAAAGAGGTCATGGGTATCCTGCAACAGGAAAAGGCAGAAAAGGAAACCAGAATTCTGGCCTTGCAGAAGGAGTACCAAGAAAGTGGGGACTCCCTACTGCAGAGCCAGAAAAAGCTGGAACAACAACTGGACTTCAACAGGGCATTCGCAGAGCAGGCAGTCACCCTGCAAAACCACCTAGATAGAGAGAAGGCAAAGAGAAACAAATTAATTCTGAAAGACCTGGACACCCAGGCAGAGTTTTATGAAGAGCGCCAGAAAGCTGGTGCCCTTCAAAGACAGAGGGACGACCTGGCGGGACAAAGGCAGGCTCTTGCACAGGAAAGGGACACCTTAGGCCAGGAAGTCTGTCACTTAAAATGGAAACTGGAAGAAAATCACCGGGCCCTCCAGGGACTGGGTGACCTCCAAAAAGAGCATGATAGATTGTTAGAGCACACCAGGAGGGTGGAAGATGCTCTTGCAAGAAAGGGTCCAGCCAGTAGGGATGGGACCCAGGAGGTAACCCTCCTGCAGCAAAGACCGGCCAAGTACTCAAAGACAAACCAGGAAGCACAGAGAGAAAATGAGGCTCTCTGTGAGAAAAATGATAGGCTCCAAAGGCAGGTAGCCATGCAAGAGAGACTGATAGAGACTAGTAAGGCCTTGATTGAGGAACAGAAAGCTCAGGTTCTTGCATGGCAACAGGGAGCAGGGGCTGATAGAGATGAGGTTCGCTGGGAAAGGGAAACACCTGAGCATAACCTCAGGAACCCTAGGACCAGAGGCCTTCATCACTCCCTGTCCCTGGACTCTGCCGCCCCCATGTCCACTGGCGCACATGAGCCCAGGGCCACGGGGATGGCAGATTACTCTCCAGTCAGGTCAGAAGTATTGGACTCATAGACCAGTACCTTCCAGGTATGGATGGGTGGGCATCCGGTTATGGGTACCCAAGTACAGTGAAATTTAGTGGGGAACTCCAGGAGAGTATGCCCACTAAGGGCATCCTGAAAACCTCTGCCCAGCTAGGACAGTTTGGTGGGGGGGTACCCATCAAATCCTGGGAGCAAGGAGGAATCAGAAGACTCCGCTGAGCACCCCAGGGCACAGGAGACTAGGTCCCCACAATCTGCCAGCCATTCCCAGGCTCGCAGAATCCGGGAGAACATAGAAGACCAGACGGGCACCTCTGGGAGCAGTGCCTCTGAGTCAGAGGATGAATGGACCAGGGTTACCCGAACCAATAAGGCAAAACGGGCCTTGCTTAAGGACCCCTTAAAACAGATCAAGGCAATAAGGAGTGTCATAACGCCTTATCATAAGAACGCTAAGTATTCTGTTTGGGAACACTTAAAGCTCTTTGAGCAGATGATGGAAACTTTCCATCTGAAAGACAGCAGTAGCTGCATTCAGTATGTGAAATGGACCTTTTCACCAGAATACTCCAGTTTCATTGCGGGGCTGGAGGACCAAAATCATTCAAGATGGTCCACATATAGGGCGGCCATCTTGAAGCATTTTTCTGTTCATAGAAAACCCCAAGAGGCTCGCAAGGCAGCCTACAACTTGCAATGTGGGGAGGATCAGGCCCCACAAGAATTTGTGCAGGAGTTGAAGCGTGCCTTTGCGCAGACTACCAGAAGGGTGCGCACGGACAGCAAAGAATTTGTTAATACTTTTTTCCATGCTCTACCAAAATATATCATGACCCAGCTAGTGAGAGATTTTCATGAGAAAAGATCACTAGACTGGGTCATTGAACAGGCCCCCCGGATCTATGAGGTGCAAAAGCCCATAGAAAACAAGAATGCTCAGAAAAGCCCCAAACCAACCAACACGCCTGCTGCTGCTACGGTGGCAGAGTTAAAGGTTGCCCCCATTTTGGATTTGGAGATGGGGGGGGCCTAAAAACCCACCTGCACAGCAGAATAATTCCAAGCCCAGAAGGCCCTCGGGCCAGTCACAGAGAGGGAGCCAAGGAGGTAGTCCCACAATGGGATCCCTCACTCCCCTATCTAAGTCCCAGCTACAAGAGGAACAGACCCATCCTGGGTTGTGTGGACTCCTCCAGCCCAAGGGGGGGATCCAACCACGCAGCCCCTAACCCAGGGAACTTCCCTCCTCACTTCCCCCAGGAGGGCAGAAAATCCCCAAATCCTGGGCAGAACTTTTCCCCAGGTATCCACAACATTTTCAACCCCAGAATAATCCATCCTTCTTTCCCCACTTTTCTGAGCCCAGACAACCTAATCCGGGAGGGGAGGCCAAGGGTGGGGGTACCCAAATCTTCCCACCCTGGGGTATTACCAGAGAAGGGATAGCTACCCTTCCCGGGATCAGCCCAGGGGAGAAATGAGAACCCCGTATCAGCCTGAGCGGGTGTCACAGAGTGCCAGGTCCAAAACATGGCACAGGATCTGGGTCGCATGCTGAGGGCTCAGAAGAACCCCCAGATGAGCATGCCGGCGCAGACTGCCCCAAACTCCGGACCTGGTGCTCCAGAACAATGACGGGGCCAGCACCCCGACAACTCACCGGTTCCCAGGAAAGAGGCACAAGGGGAAGGGGGGTGTAAAACCTTGGAGTAAGCTTCCTTCCTCACTTGTAAAAAGCCCCTGGAAACCCAGGAACCGGAACAAAAATCTCCTGCCCCTGAAAGTCTGCCACCCAAGGAGCAGAGGTGGGGTAGGAGAAACAAAGAACCCAAAAAGACACATTTTGAGGAGAAGGTACAGATCTTCCCAATTGAAGGAGAGGGGTCCTCAGAGGATTCTGGGGAAAGGATCTTCTCCTTCAGAGATGGGGTAACTCATCCCAAAGAAAAATGAGTCCCAAGGGATTCAGGTCCAGACTGGGTAGATGTTGGGACTGAGCTAGCGCTGCCCATCATCCAATCACAGAACCAACAGCACAAAAATCCCCAGGTTCAAACCCATCCTGGTGACTGCCTCCAAAAAGGTGGGGGGGGCGGCCCAGAACCAGGGGAACTCAAAACTTCTCCCATCTCTAGTTGCCACCTTTTTTCTTTCAGATTCCCAAGGCTCCCCACATAATTCTGCCCAAATCTCTTCTCTCTCAATGTCCAAAACTAGAAAATGAACCCACCAGTTGTCCAAAAATGTACATTATCTGTGCCCCCTTGTGGTGAAGGAGGGAAGATACTATGCCCCGGTACAAATACAGGGGCAGGGTACAATTTTGGCACTGGTGGACACTGGATCCCAAGCTACCCTTCTGTCCAAAAAGGCCTTTGATGAACTGAATTCAGGAAGGGGGGAGAATTGCCAAATTCCCCTCGCCTCTCTTCCTGGACAACTTCCGAACTTTGACGGGAAGGAAATTCCCATCGAGGGGACTGCGGATTTGGACATTAAAATTGTGTGACACAAGGTGAAGCACCCTGTCATAATGTGAAAACAGAAAAATAATGAGTCCGGGAAGCCCAAAAAGAAACACACCAACACAGGTTACAAAGAAACATACAAGTGCTTTATTTCAAGCTACAACAGTTACCAAGTCAATTGACAAACGGATAGCTATTCGGCTCTCAGTATAACATAACGAACTTCAACGAGGGTTCGATGTGTTAGTGAGAGACCGCATTTTGGAATACCCGGGCCTTTTATACAATTTGTCCAGCCCTTGGCCAACCCTCTTGCGGGTTAACCATTCTGCGAAATATTTAATTCTGGTCTTAGGGTTCCTTGCCAGGTCAGTCCTTTAATATATGCATTTCGATTAGTTTCGCTGATATAAGTAGTACATTTACTTATAGGTCAATGGTAGGACAAGGTCTCTGTTCGCGACCCCGACAAGTGGCCTGCAGGCATATTAATTATTCAGTTGTACGGAGGTCACAAAGGCCAGAATCTTAATCAGAATGTCATTTGGCCTCCATTTTGATGTTTAGGGTGACTTCTACATAACAAGGGAACCTAAAATGCCTGCTCAATCCAAGATGGCGACTTACATTGGTTTCTCTAAGGTTAAGACCTTGCCGTGGAGTTTGTTCGCACATGATGTTTAGACAACTTGGCGTAGGCCAATACACATACAATTGTTACAATAGGAGGCATAATATTGTTTCTATTCCGACAAACCCTCCTTTTGGCCTGTGCCAAGTGCCAATCCCATTTCTAATGTCTTTGTAAATAACTCCATGCATTGCCATCCATACATCCTGAATCGTTATCTGTAATATCTATAGCCATTAGGTCGTTCACCAGAACCACTTGCAACACAAACTCTTTAGATGCTGTATCTGGGGTATATATTTTGTGCCCTATCGTGCTCACTGCCTGAGCGCAACATCCCCCTAGCATTGCACATATACTAGGTAGACATTGGATACAGCAACAAAGGAGTAGCAGGATTCCCAAAATAACCAGTATGACAGAAAGCACCTTCCAACCCCAGCATCGTAGAGAATCCCAGAACCAAGCACTAATACTCCAATCTCCCATAGGAACATGCACTTCTGAACTAAGGACGTGCAAGTTCTGTATTGCTTTGAAATTTGTCGGTGAGGAATCTGGTACGAAAACACAACAAGCGGACCCCACTAATTTACATACTCCACCACGTTCTGCCAGAATGACATCTAATGCCATCCGGTTTGGAGCGCTACCAATCTTATTGCTTTCTGTTCCAGTGTCATATTGTAGAGTATATCCGTGGTCCGGTTGATGGTTCTCTCCAGTACTCTTGCTAGCCCCCTAATATTTTCAGAATTTGCTATCTGTCCCCAAAATGGCACGACTGATTTTGTTATATCTCTCAATATTTGCCCAGGGGTATCTCCATTCTCGTCCCGCCGTGGGCGAGCCTTAGAAACGTCCAATGTACTAGCTATGAATACCCCAGGTAACAGGATTCCTAAATAACAGGTTCCCTGCCAATCCTTGGGCAACCAGGGAAATGCTGTACTACCGCAAACGAAATAGACAGGCCCCCCTACATACAGAGGCCTGTTCTCTCCGGTCAAATTTACACTGTTCACACAACCTTCAAAATCTCCCATTGACCGAGTGCCATTTCTTTGTACACAGAAGGGGACTGAATCGGGGCTATGGTTAATGGAGTAGGAAGGAGGCACAGAGTCCTTATTGCCTATCGGAGCCATTTTAAAGGAAATTAGAGTTTGGAAAGGAAGAGACAGTTTATCAGATGGCCTAATAGAAGCAACATTAGGCTTACTTCTATTTGCAAAAAGCGAGCATCCCAGGGGAGTCAATTCACGTTTCTCAAAATTATTTAAATTAGTTCCATCAAAGTTCCCTGAGATGCTGTCATTCCAACGGCCAAAGAATAGTGCTCTAAGAGAGGCATAGCAAGCAGTCGTTAAAGGTAAAGGGTGAATATACCATCCTAGCCCCTTGTTCCCATGTTGCGGTAAATGGGCGCAGATTCAGCAATTACTCTTATTAAAAATGGCATGCGTTGAATTCATTATTATCATTAAAGTGTTATTATGGTACTTTCGTCTATGCTGGGAGTCCCTAGGTGACAGAGTATGAAGGTGTACAGAGGGAGTCAAAGCAGTAGGTACAATTTCAATTGGCAGAAGAGGCTCTAGAGGATACATTTCTTCAAAATACCAGAGTCCCATGGCAGTAACTATACAAATTCCAATTACTATTATCACAACAAAGCAATACGTTTTCGGGGCCCAGGCACATTGTTCATTGTCCGAGTTGGTCACCCCCTTATTTACAAGTCCAATGCGAGCAGCAGCGGTGGAGGTGGTGGGCATCGTAGTTTCTCAATCGAGGACCCCAATGTTCGTTGCTGGCGACACTACGGTCGCGCGACTTCTTAGTCCTTCCCCAACCCTAGCCAGCAGAATCCCTTTCTTTTCAAAAACTTTCTTTTGCAAGATCAAACTCTCAATGACTCTTTTCTTTTCCAGATGCACAGGCAAAACCCATGCTGCAGTTCTATTTTCTTCGTCGAAGGTCGTACCTGGTGATTCCCGGTACTGTTTGATCCGGAAATAAGGTAACGTCACTTCCTGAGGGAAGCAACGTATCAGAGGTGACGGAAGTCGCAGAACTTGAAACAACGTTTTCCGGAAGTGACCTTTCCAAAGAGTGTGGAGACAAAATGGACTGATCCCCAAGCTCCACGCGCCCAGAGAGATTCTCCGGCACACTCACAGCGCTATTTGCTACTCCAGGATCTGAGATTGTAGCATCAGCGAGGGGTTCTGCTTCTTCTGTAACGTGTGGCGTTGGGTGAGGAAGTTTCTTGACATGCGTCGCGTGGATCCAATGCTTCTTTCCAGCCACACGCACTGCTGTCTGGGTGACCAACAGCACCTGGTAGGGTCCCCGCCAGCGAGGTGCGAGGCAGGAAGACCTTTCGTAGGCCTTCACCAGGACCCAACTTCCAGGCTGAATATTGTGTCCTGGGCCCGTAAACCGTACAGGTAAAGCTGATTGAACCTGATGATAAATGAGAAACAGATTTTTAGCCAACTGGTTACAGTAGTCTACAAGCAATACATTTTCAACCTCCCTCAATGCTTTATGCTTCGGAAGACCCCAAATATTAGCAGGTCTCCCCATCACTACCTCAAATGGAGATAGCCCAGTCTTAGTTTGAGGTGTGGCATGCATGGCTAACAATACAATAGGTAAGCCGTCCGGCCATTTCAGTTTGGTGCCGGCGCATGTTTTAGCAAGCTTATTCTTTAGGATACCGTTATGTCTCTCCACCAACCCAGCACTTTGAGGATGTCTAGCCGAGTGAAATCACTTTTCAATGTGTAACGCTGTGCATATCTGCAGAATTACTGCTGCAACAAAATGGGGACCGTTGTCCGACCAAATTACTCTTGGCAGCCCAAATCGTGGAAAGAATTCCTTTACCATAGTCTTCGCAGTGGTCATGGCAGTAGCATCCTTAACGGGGAAAGCCTCAACCCATTTACTAAAAGCACAAATGATCACAAGGACATATTTTAGATTGTTTCACCGTTCCATCTCAATAAAATCAAAGTGGATGACCTCGAAGGGAACAGAAGGAGGCCCAAAACTACCCCTTGGAGTTACTGTCCCCTTCCCCACATTGTGCTGTAAGCATATCATGCAATTTTGGACGTAGCGCTGCGCGATCTTCAAAATTTTATCATTTACCCAGACTTGTTCTAACATTTTCGTGATCTGCTGAGCGCACACACATGCGTAGGACCGTGTGCCATTGTAACCATCGCCAGCACATATGAATCAGGGAGCAACCATTTCCCTTCAGATGTATCCACCCAACACCCATCTTCATCTAGTTTCCCCATCCCTTCGGCCCACTTTTTAGACTCTTCTATCATGGCATCAGCTTGGATATCTCGTACAGACCCAATACCCTCATCCATTACATAGGCATCTTTTGTTTCTCCTAGAACATACATGTCTGCGCTAAGGTCTGTGGCCATTGGCCTGGCTATCTGGTCAGCAAAAGCAATCCCTTTTCCCACATCATCTATGACCTTACGATGCGCTGCACATTTTATGATCGCTAACTGACTAGGGAGCGCGAGTGCCGAGAGCAATTGCACTATCAGGGGGCCATGCTGAATCTTGGTCCCATGTGAGGTTAGGAACCCTCTTTCCGACCAGAGCCTCCCAAAGGCGTACTGGCTATCAGTATATATGTTTACTGTATGCCCTTCGGAGAGTTCACAAGCTCGGGTCAACGCTATAATCTCTGCGGCCTGCGTGGAGTTATGCGGAATTCTCTTAGTTTCAACAACCGTACTCAATGTAGTGACTGCATAGGCAGCTGTAGATGTACCATCCGGGAGTTTGAAGCAGGAGCCATCACAAAACAGCTCCGCTTCCGCATTGCCCAAAGGAGTATCTATAAGGTCTATCCTGCCCTTCGTTTCCTGTTCAGTAGTACACAGGCAGTCATGTGATTCTTCGTCACCGCAAACAGTATTTTGCGGGAAAGGTAGGAGTTCAGCCGGATTAAGAACACAACACCTCTTAATTTGAATGTGAGGGGCAAACAAAGTTAATTCATACCTCGTCAGCCGTGCAGAGGTGAGGTGCTGTGTTTGGGTTTTATTCAATAGCACATCTACAGAGTGAGGTACCATCAGGGTTAAATCATGGCCTAGGACCATTCCCTCACTCTGTGTTACAGACGCGGCAGCAGCAGCGACAGCTCGCAAACATCTTGGCAAAGCGCATGCGACGGGATCAAGGGTGGAAGAGTAGTAGCCGCACGGTCTATTCTTCCCTCCGTGTTCCTGTGTTAACACAGCCAAAGCACATCCATCACATTCATGCACAAACAACACAAAGGCCTTATTGTAATTTGGAGTACCCAGAACCGGTGCAGATCATAACGCGGTTTTGAGAAGCTCAAATGATCGTTGATGTTCCGACTTCCACGGCAGCGGCGAAGAAATGCCCTTCTTCGTCAAGGCCAACATCGGTTTTATCGCTAGTGAGAAGTTCGGAATCCACAGCCTACAGTAAGAAGCCATACCTATTAAGGCTCTGACTTCCTTCTGTGTATTTGGAACTGACATGCCAGAAATGTGTTTTATTCTTTCAGTTGTCAATCTTCTCCCCTCCTTTGACAGGAGATAGCCTAAATAGGCGACCTCCTGACAACAATATTGAAATTTCTTAAGCGAAGCTTTATGACCATGTTCAGCCAAATGAATAAGCAACAATACAGTGCCTTCTTTACAAGCACTTTCAGAATCTGCAGCTAAAAGCAAGTCATCGACATACTGAAGCACTGTACAAGTAGATGGCAATTCAAGGGTGTCAAGCTGCTCTTTCAAAGCCCTACTATAAATGCTTGGACTTTCAGTATAACCTTGAGGTGCACGAGTAAATGTGAACGAACGTCCCCCCAAGGTGAACGCGAACAAATATCTACTATCCTTGTGTATAGGAATACTGAAGAAAGCATTCTTCAGATCCACAACACTAAAGTGAGTAGCTGTAGCAGGGATCATCGTTAGTATCGTTGTCACATCAGGCACAATTGGAAATTGTGGGGCGACAACTTTTATTAATAGCGCGTAAATCAATTATGAAACGGAATGGGATTGCATTGTCGCCTTTCTTGTACACAAGTAAAATCGGGCTGTTACATAAACTTCCTGCAATCTCTTTGATCACTCCTCGATGCACAAAATCGGAAACAATGCACTTCAAAGCACGCTCGCCCTCAACTGATATTTTATATTGCGGAATGCTTGGTAGTTTAACTCCATGTTTCAAAACTATTTTAACGGGTTCAACCTGTAGTACCCCGACATCATTGTCGTCAACCGCCCACAAACATTCCGGGACAACACTAAACTCAGGAGGCAATGGTCGAGTCAAAAACAGAGAACTGGGAAGTTGCTGTGGTGAAAACGTCAGTCGCACTCCGTCAGAGGAACAATGAATTACTGCATTTAGTTTCTTCAACAGATTTAACCCCAGCAAATTCTCTCCACAGTTTGAAGTCAAGAGGAATGGACAGTGGTCTGTAAAGGGACCCAAAGAAACAGGCACCAGCGAAGAAACCGGACAAGCAACTGGTATGCCAGAAAACCCTACAGAAACATTAGTTTGCCCTGACAGTGGAATGTTTGGAACCTGAGAATGATCAATGGAGCACTTCTGTGTCTATCAAAAACTGATGTTTCCTATTCCCCACTAACAACGGGAATAGGTGAAGGTTCCAAACCCTGCTTCGGGCAATCCTAACGAAATAAAATGTCATCAGAAGGAAGCTCTTCAGAAAGGTTGGCAGCAGAAGGGTGATCAAATATGTTTCTCGTATCCACACTCGAAGTCTGATTATCCCGTGAAAAAGGTTGCTGAGGTTCTTGTGAGAACTGACCTCTATCAGGGCCCCCCACTCCGAGGCGACCTCTAGGTCGTCTACCCATACTCCTAAATGTGTTGTTTGACCTCTGTCGAAGGACTGGGCACTGAGCATGCCAATGACCTTCCTGGCGGCAATAGGCACATTGATTAATATTCACAGGACCCAAGGGGACGTTCCCTTTCGGAACATACTGACCTCTGGCCTGTGAATTACCTCCTCTGGGATTTCTAACAATTTGCTGTAACAATACTTTAGTCTTCAAATCTCCTTTCCTCTGCTCTATTCTCTTTTTCATTATTAACACGGTTCTCATAATACTGAGCCACGTGCAAAGCTTCAGATTGGGATTTCCCCTGCCAAGCGCTCTCAGAGGACATAATCTGTGACTGGATGTCAGGCAGCAATCCACGTACAAATTTGTCCACAAACAACCTTTTTCCAGACTCTGTGCCCAAGTCCTGTCAACTGAAGTCAGAGAATACCTGTTCGAATCGATTAAAGAATTCAGTGGCACCTTCAGATTTTCCTTGAATACAGGCCGTAAGCTTGTCCCAAATAATTCTTTTCTCAGGAATTATGGTTTTCAATTTTGCGACAATTCTATCAGGCAAAGTGAGTATTACCTGAGGTGGTTTCTCACCAGCTGGTCTTTCCCCATCAAACCTAGTTATGTTAGCCCATGTATCTCCCAACCCTGGCACATAGTCTATTGTTCGAACCTGCTTCCATAAATCTACGGGCAGGAGTACAGGGAATAGCAAGTCAATATCACTTAGGGTGAACACAGAGGACTCTAAAACGGACTCTATCTCTTTGTAGAATCCTGTCGTATTTTTCCTAATATCAGGAATTGATTGTCTAATAGTGTTCACTTCCTGTCGCAAAAACGGAACATGAACAAATTGCGATACATAATGTGCAGGGATGTCCACAGCGGGTGCACCTGTCCCAACGTTAGCGGGAATCTCAACCTTTGGGACAAATGTCGGAGGAACCTCTCTCATTGGCAACTGAGATATAGGTAATTCCAATCGCTTACTAAGCAACAGATCCAGGTCGAACGCTAAGGCAGCCGAAGAAGTGTCGGGCGAAAAAGCCCTCTTACAAATACCCAATAAATCTATAGGACAACTAACCTTCTTCCTTACACATTCATCCTGCAGGTACTGTACCATTACCTGAATCACCTTCCTCTGCATTTCTACTGTATACTGACTATACGTGTCATATACTTCATCCGGCAGTATCGATGAATCCGAGATCCATCGAATCGCATCTTTGGTACAAATTCGTACTTCCTCAGATGCCGATTTACGACACAGAAGTAACCGTTTCTGTACATGCATACTGTCGTCTTCACCATCCTCATCCCGTAATCTTTCTAAGTCCCTCCTATACTCAAATAACCTCTCAACATGACCATGTACTTTCTCCTCAGTGTCCCTCGAAAGCGCTAAAGTATTTAGATCCCTCAACCCTTGTGGGAGATCCGTATTATGTAATCTACCCCACATTACACATAAATGAGTCCCCAAACCTTCAATAAAAACATTTTTCTCTGGAAAATTGCCCATATTTGATAATGTGGAGAAAACGTCAGCTTGATAACCTCTCTCCATACAATGCTTAGCCCATGCAAATAATTCCTGTTTCTTTTCTGCAGAGACAGTATTTCGAGTAACAATCTTTGACCCCGCACCCTGATCAACTTCAGTCAGTACAGAACCACTCGGGAGCAGAGGTGTGGGCAAATTCAATGGAGGTGCGACTATCGGCGCACGGGGAAGGGGTGGTAGAGTAAGTGGAGGAACAACAACTAGAGGAATAGGAACAATAGGTTGTACAGGGGGAACAGGACTAACAGCAGGAATAACAGCAGGAATGGGCAGAGCACCAGGGAGAGGATCATACGGAGGTGGCGCAGAGGCACCAGGCCTGCGTTCGTTTAACAATTTATCAATAAATTCTTCGGAAACATGAAAATCTTTAGAGGGATAGATTTTCTGGATACCGAGTGAGAAAGCTCTATCCATATTCTTGACTGACTCTGAAAGTTTTTCCTTATCATATAACAATGCCTTTTCGGCATTCGTTTTATGACGGCGTGCATGTTTATCCCTACTTTTAAGCTGCTGCAACGCTTCTTTTTTCCAATTCTGCAAAACCTCAAATGCTGCAGGTCTGGCCTTCTTCTTTAGCAAGACCGATTCTAGGTATTCAATACGGGGGATCTCGAAACTACCATTGATTGGCCACTGAAATTCGGAGGCATGTCTGGTTTGTCTGTGCCAAATATCATTAAATACTATACTTCCAATGCCATGCTTACAGTACATAGTACACGCCGGCGACCCCTCCTGTGGTGCCGGGTGGCTAAATTCCAAAGATTGTCGATCGCTGCGGAACAGAGCCCTAAAGCAGCTAGACAATTTCCCAGGCATTTCACAAAAAATTAGTGTTACCTGGTCAATAATTGTGTCTGCAGATACAATACGCCAAATTCAAATTGTCAGGGTTAAATTAAGAGTCGGGTCACGACTACACCTGACCAAACCTAAGGAGGACTGTACGGTTTACCAAAGAACTTACCTAACGAATTTTACCTTGTGTTTGGTGGTTTCGACAAATCTGCCCGCCTCAAAAATGGACCTTCGTCAAGATGCCGTGTCAGACCACACGACTATCGTCCAAGGATCGGATCGTGCAGCGCTGCCGAGGTATCGCGTCTCGTTCGGTCGGGCCCGGAGTATCACACCGTTCGATCCCGGTTCGATAGTCTGCGTCAATCCTTCAATGATCCGGCATCAATCTTGAGGGTCCCTATTCGGGCGCCAACTGTGAAAACAGAAAAATAATATGAGGCCGGGAAGCCCAAAAAGAAACACACCAACACAGGTTACAAAGAAACATACAAGTGCTTTATTTCAAGCTACAACAGTTACCAAGTCAATTGACAAACGGATAGCTATTCGGCTCTCAGTATAACATAACAAACTTCAACGAGGGTTCGATGTGTTAGTGAGAGACCGCATATTGGAATACCCGGGCCTTTTATACAATTTGTCCAGCCCTTGGCCAACCCTCTTGCGGGTTAACCATTCTGCGAAATATTTAATTTTGGTCTTAGGGTTCCTTGCCAGGTCAATCCTTTAATATATGCATTTCGATTAGTTTCGCTGATATAAGTAGTACATTTACATATAGGTCAACGGTAGGACAAGGTCTCTGTTCGCGACCCCGACAAGTGGCCTGCAGGCATATTAATTATTCAGTTGTACGGAGGTCACAACGGCCAGAATCTTACTCAGAATGTCATTTGGCCTCCATTTTGATGTTCAGGGTGACTTCTACATAACAAGAGAACCTAAAATGGAGGCTCAATCCAAGATGGCAGCTTACATTGGTTTCTCTAAGGTCAAGACCTTGCCGTGGAGTTTGTTCGCACATGATGTTTAGACAACTTGGCGTAGGCCAATACACATACAATTGTTACAATAGGAGGCCTAATATTGTTTCTATTCCGACAATAGTTGTGACTCCAGAGGGCACCCGTTGTTTACTAGGGAATGACCTCCTGAGAAGGTTGTCACCCCTAATAGATTGCGTAAACAAGGTCCTCTGGACCCAGACTAGCCGACCCATAAAATTAAAACAGAGTGTCAACCATGTTAGTTTAAACGGCACCTGCCACATGGTTGAACAAAAATCTGACCAAGTAGAATTTCACTTCCAGAACAGCCAAATTCCAGATGTGACTGTAATAGCAGTAGGACAAGCAACTGGTGATGGGGGGTCCTCTCTATTTCTGAAAATCAACCTTCCTTCCAGTTTAAGGTGGCATTCCACACTGGATGGAAACACTCTGAAATTCTTTACCAATCCACAATCAGACATTCCCACTCCTATAGTCCAGCAAGATGTGAAATCAGCTCAGAGCCTGGCTGATATTCAACAAATTGGAGAGCAGTTGTTCATCCCTGTAAATGAAGGGAAGGACTCTGTTCTCGCCAGAGTGTGTGTGAACAACGGTAAGAGCTTCATCAGCGAAGCCATGTTCCACCAACTCCCAAAAGATCCAGCCATTCCCACATTCAAACTAGACAAATGATAGACAAATGGGAAATGGATCTGGAAGCACCCAATTCCACACATCTCCTGCCAAGCAGGTGTATGCTCAAAATCTGCATAGGCAACAAGAGCATAGTCCATAATTGTTGGGTCGTGCGAGACGTCACTGCTGCCTTTTGCTTAGGCAGTGACATTCTCAATCGCTTTGCCATTAGTGTGGACCTAATAAACTTCAAAGCTTGGTCCCTATTAGCGGGTAATCCCATGGGCTTTGATGACCAAGAGAAAGCATTTAGGTCAGCTCAACTGCTGCCTTATGCAGTTGAAATTCAGATTGGAGAATAAGTCACCATCCCAGAAAGGACCCGACAATTCTCCCTGGAAGTGAAAGTTAAAAGGACAGAAATTGAAAAACCATGATGCCTATCTTCATCTAAATGCTTCTCTCCAACAGCAAGGGTTGGGGGTAAACCCAACACCACTAGTCAACATAGAACATGACACCATTCCAATAGAGGTGGATAACAGCGACTTAAAGAGTATCACTCTAGCCGCAGGCACCATTATTGGAATGGCAGTTGATGACCGACATTTTTCCATTGATTTAGGAAATGAACTGTTGGGACCAATCCCCAAGGACTGTTTTGACAGTGACAGTGATGACAACACCAGACAGGATTCTTACCCAGCATGGGGGGAACTTCCTGGTGTACACTTCCTGCCCTTATGGTAAGGAAGATGTGACTTGTGACTTCAGGAGGGATGAGGTGATTTTCCAGGTCCATGAGGGCTGCCTTTCCCACCTGAAGCCACCAGTCCAAACCAGCACTCTGACCAGGGACTTCTCCACCCAGCTGGAGGTGGCCGCTGAGATAGCGAAACCAGAAGTCTTTCCAGGCTTCAGGCAGATGGTTGAAGAGAGAGTCAACCTAGCTGATGCCTGTGAGACTCTGGAGCAGAAGCAAAAGTTGAAACAAGTTTTCTTGGATTTTCAAGATCTCTTTGCGGTGGACTCATATGACTGTGGTCGCACCGACCTCCACACAACAATTCCCACGGACACTGGCATGACTCCAGTGGTTGTGAAGCAATATTGCTTGCCTCTCGCATCAATGGAGTCCCTTACGGAAATAATTAAGAACCTTGAGTCCCGTGGGATAATCCGTCCAGTCCACAGCACCTTCAATAATCTGGTGCTGGGAATATTGAAGCCAAACGGCCAGTGGAGACTCTGCGCCGACCTTAGGGAGCTTAACACACAGGTCCATACTTCCCGATGGCCTCTTCCTTACCTTGACCAAGGGCTGGCCCAGATCCAGGGGTCACAGGTATTCACTGCAATAGATCTGTCCAATGGATACTGGACAGTACCTGTCAGTAGGGAGGACCAATACAAGCTGGCCTTTACCTTTGGTGGGCAGCAGTACACATGGACCCGGACTCCCTTCGGATACATCAACTCTGGCAATGAGTTCAACATTTTTCTACATAAGGCCATGCCCGACCTGGGTGAGAGGGGTAACCTGGTTTATGTAGATGATGTCCTCATCAAAAGCTCAACTGTGGAGGAACACATAGCGGAGATCCGTTATGTTCTGACACAGTTGAGGGCTGCCGGAGCAAAACTTTCCTTCCAGAAAGCACAGTGGTGTAGAACCCGTGTAAATTTTTCTTGGGGCATGAGATTACTCCTCAGGGTCTCTGTCCCCAAGAAAAGAAAGTGTAAGCACTCCAGAAATTGAAAGACCCCACAACTCTGCGGGAACTAAGGAGCCTCCTTGGACTGACTAATTACAGTAGAAAGTTCATTGAGGGCTTCGCAGAGATCACAAGACGTCGGATTCATCTTTTGAAGGGGGGGTCAAGTGGGAGTGGGGTCCCCAGAACAAGCCGAGGCAGTAAGACAACTCAAAAGAAGCCTCCCACAAGTGCCTTGCCTAGCTTACCCTGTCAGAAACAAGGAGTTCTTCTTGGAGACGGGGTTCTCTAATACATGCTTGACTGTGGTATTATACCAAAAGCATGACAAGGTCAATAAAGTAATCTCCTATGCGAGTAAAACTTTATCCTCTGTGGAGGAAAAATTCAACGACTGTGAGAAGGCACTCCTGGCAACGGTGTGGGCATTGAAGAATTACCGCTGGTTTTTCCAGGGGGAACACATCATAGTGGAGACTCCACACCAGACTCTGCAATATCTCCAAAGTGACAGAATCCGGGCCGGAAATGTGAGTAATTCCCAAATTACGTCATGGATTCTGTCAATGCAAGGCTTTCCTGTAGAGGTCAGATATGGCCAAAACAAGAAGAGTCCCCTTGCGCAAGGTCTGGCTGACTTGCATGATTGTGCCAGAGAAAACTGTCTCGAGGACGAAAGTCTAAAAAATCAAGGACAACATGGAGGCATACCTCAATTCCCCACACAGTCTTTGGAGAAGACAAGTGTGAGGGAATGCACACTCTCTATGTGGATGGATGCTCTTACTATGTTGACAACAACAGGGAAAAAGAACTTGTGGCCGGCGTAGGGAATGCATGGGTGAATGAGTCCCCAGAACCCTCAGCTGGGTACAAGATTCGTCCCCGAATTAGTCAAGTGGCAGAGTTGATGGCTGTGCATCAAGCCATCCTCACTGCTGTCCAACATCAACTCCACGAACTGGTCATAATCACATTCGGATTATGTACGGAACGGGTTCGTGGAGCGCCTGGTTTATTGGAAAACCAGAGGCATGTTATGTGCTAATAACAAACCCTTGAAACATGGGAAGTTAATTCAAAATATTGATGATCTGGTCACCTCGAATGGGATGACCATCTACTGGAAAAAGATCAAGGGTCATCCCACAATAGAGGGACCAGACAAAATTGGAAATGACTTAGCTGATCAGCTGGCCAAAACCGGGGCCATCCAAGGCCAAATCTAATAGAGATCGAGTCCCTGTTGGGGGAAATCCAGGCCACTGCTATCACTAGGTCCCAGACAAATGCTCACAATGACCTCTCAACTGCACAATGGAGTAAGGAGACCCCAGATGCTGATTTTATTACGGCTCAAAAAGGGGATCCAATAATTGGTAAGTTTTATCAACACATTGAGGACCCTGAGAACTTTCCTCTGACGGATACCGATTACATTGGGAAAGAGGACCTCAGAGTGTTGATGAAATGTCCAAAAATGTTCCGGATCCAAGACTGTTTGTTGGTAAGGAAATCCCTAGCTGGCCATGATCAGTGGGTGGTTCCTACCTCATTCCGAAGCCTGATGTTAAGTCATGCCCATGATGCGGCCACAGCCGGTCATAGGGGGTTTCATACAACACTTTAAATCTTAAGAGAGGTTGCCTACTGGCCACACATGGGGCAGGACCTCGACCAATACTTGAAGGGGTGTCTTGTGTGTGCACAATTTCAACCAACATCCCTCACACACTGTGCGCCTCTCCAAAAGAGGGGGATGACACTGCCATGGTCAGATTTACAAGTCGACTTTATCGGGCCTGTGATTTTCTCCTCTAGGGGAAACAAGTACATGTTGACCGTGACATGCTTGTTTACTAAATGGGTGGAATGTCTCCCGGCCGAAAACTGCAAGGCAGAAACAGCAGTTGCCCTGATGATCAACCACATATTTTTGCGTTTCGGACTATCACAAAGGATCGAGTCAGACAGAGGTAGCCATTTCACCAGCGAAGTAATGACAAAGATGTGGGAGATACTTGGGGTCAAAAGGAAGCTACACATTGCTTACCGGCTAGCCTCTAGTGGTGCAGTGGAGAGATACAACAAAACAATTGTGAGCATATTAAAAAAGTTTGTGGCAGATTCTGGGCCAAGTTGGGATATTCGATTATCCCTTGTCCTAATGGCCATCAGATCTACCCCTTCATCTGCAACCAAAATGTCACAGTTTGAGCTGATGACTGGACGCAAGATAGTGATTCCCCAGCATCTGCTCTACAGAATCCAAGAGCAGACATTTATCAATGCCTCCACAACTCATGAGTATGTTGAAAATCTAAGAAAACACCTTCAACATGCTTTTGCCTATGCTCTGCGAAATCTAGAAATATCAGCCGACAGCATGAAGACCCACTATGACTTGAAGACGACCAGAAAAGAGTACAATGTAGGAGACCGGGTCTACTTATACAATTTCCAAAGGAACCAGGCCAAACAGCGAACTGTTTTGCCTACCTATCCAGTGCAGGCGGCCGGCGCGAGGTGAGGAAGCCCATCTCTGGGGACTCGGATATTCTTTTGGCCTAAACTAGGCCCCCAGGCCCACCAAGAGTCCCTCTCCCACCCCGCACCCTCTTCCTGGTCTGCGCTCCCCTCCCGCCTCCCAACCCGCCCACCCCGCTCTGATTGGGCCTCGAGCCCTGGTTGAAAGGTTCTATCGACCCTCCGCACACCGGCCGCTGCATCCAGTGCAGGCAGCCAGCGCGAGGTGAGGAAGCTCATCTCTGGGCACTCGGATATTCTTTTGGCCTAAACTAGGCCCCGAGGCCCACCAAGCGTCCCTCTCCCACCCCGCACCCTCTTCCTGGTCTGCGCTCCCCTCCCGCATCCCAACCCGCCAACCCCGCTCTGATTGGGCCTCGAGCCCTGGTTGAAAGGGTCTATCGACCCTCCACACACCGGCCGCTGCATCCAGTGCAGGCAGCCGGCGCGAGGTGAGGAAGCCCATCTCTGGGCACTCGAATATTCTTTTGGCCTAAACTAGGCCCCCATGCCCATCAAGCGTCCCTATCCCACTCCGCACCCTCTTCCTGGTCTGCGCTCCCAACCAGCCCAACCCGCTCTGATTGGGCCTCGAGCCCTGGTTGAAAGGGTCTATCGACCATCCACACACCGGCCGCTGCATCCAGTACAGGCGGCCGGCGCGAGGTGAGTTAGCCCATCTCTGGGCACTCGGATATTCTTTTGGCCTAAACTAGGCCCCCAGGCCCACCAAGCTTCCCTCTCCCACCCCGCACCCTCTTTCTGGTCTGCGCTCCCCTCCCACCTCCCAACCCGCCCACCCCGCTCTGATTGGGCCTTGAGCCCTGGTTGAAAGGGTCTATCGACCCTCCACACACCGGCCGCTGCATCCAGTGCAGGCAGCCGGCGCGAGGTGAGGAAGCCCATCTCTGGGCACTCGGATATTCTTTTGACCTAAACTAGGCCCCCAGTCCCACCAAGCGTCCCTCTCCGACCCCGCACCCTCTTCCTGGTCTGCGCTCCCCTCCCGCCTCCCAACCCGCCCACCCCGCTCTGATTGGGCCTCGAGCCCTGGTTGAAAGGGTCTATCGACCCTCCGCACACCGGCCGCTGCATCCAGTGCAGGCGGCCGGCGCGAGGTGAGGAAGCCCATCTCTGGGTACTCGGATATTCTTTTGGCCTAAACTAGGCCCCCAGGCCCACCAAGCGTCCCTCTCCCACCCCGCACCCTCTTCCTGGTCTGCGCTCCCCTCCGCCTCCCAACCCGCCCACCCCGCTCTGATTGGGCCTCGAGCCCTTCATCACTGGTCCTCCCAGGGCAGCCCTCTGCCCGGCAGCCCCCTGCGGCTAAGGGCCCCAAGGCCAAGGGCGGCTCCAACAGAGGCGGCTCCAGGAAGTGTCAGCAGGTGTCCGCAGGGGAAGCCAACCCAGTGGCCAGCCGTCAACCAGCAACTACAAGGACCTGTAAGGTAAGGTGGCTTGGGTTGGGGAGAGGTACAACTCTACCCTAGATACCTGACCACTAGGCGTTGATCAATGTAATTACAGCCCATTGCCCCAAACTGCATTTATAACAGGGCTTCCGTGCCCAAATTGCATTGTGTATTCCCAAACTGCATTATTGTTGGGCCTCTTTCCCACTGCGCGGGTGTCTCGGACTTGGCAGGGCCTCCGCGCCCAAATTGCATTGTGTATTCCCAAACTGCATTGTTAGGCCTCTTTCCTACTGCACAGGTGTCTCAAACTTGGCAGGGCCCCGTGCCCAAATTGCATTGTGTATTCCCAGACTGCATTGTTAGGCCTCTTTCCCACTGCGCAGTTGTCTCAGACTTGGCGGGGCCTCCGTGCCCAAGTTGCATTGTGTGATCCCAAACTGCATTGTTGGGCCTCTTTCCCACTGCACAGGTGTCTCGGACTTGGCGGGGCCTCCGTGCCCAAGTTGCATTGTGTGTTCCCGAGCTGCATTGTTGGGCCTCTTTCCCACTGTGCGGGTGTCTCGGGAGGGCCTCCGCGCCCAAATTGCATTGTGTATTCCCAAACTGCATTGTTAGGCCTCTTTCCCACTGCACAGGTGTCTCAAACTTAGCGGGGCCTCCGGCCCAAATTGCATTGTGTGGTCCCGAGCTGCATTGTTGGGCCTCTTTCCCACTGTACAGGTGTCTCCGACTTGGCAGGGCCTCCGCGCCCGAATTGTATTGTGTGTTCCTAGACTGCATTGTTGGGCCTCTTTCCCGCTGCGCGGGTGTCTCAAGCTTGGCGGGGCCTCCGTGCCCAAATTGCATTGTGTGTTCCCAAACTGCATTGCTGGGCCTCTTTCACACTGCACAGGTGTCTCAAACTTAGCAGGGCCCCCGTGCCCAAATTGCACTGTGTATCCCCAGGCTGCGTTGTTGGGCCTCTATCCCACTGCACGGGTGTCTCAGGCTTGGCAGGCCTCTGTGCCCAAATTGCATTGTGTATTCCCAAACTGCATTATTGTTAGGCCTCTTTCCCACTGTACAGGTGTCTCAAACTTAGCGGGGCCTCCGTGCCCAAATTGCATTGTGTAATCCCAAACTGCATTGATAGCTACGTCTCTCTGCCCAAACTGCATTACATTTGATCCCAAACTGCATTGTTGGGCCTCACTCCCACTGTACAGGTGTCTCAAATTTAGCAGGGCCTCCGTGCCCAAATTGCATTGTGTGATCTCCAAATTGCATTGTTGGGCCTCTCTCCAACTATACAGGTGTCTCAAACTTAGCAGGACCTCCGTGCCCAAATTGCATTGTGTACTCCCAAACTGCACTGATAGCTGGGCCTCTGTGCCCAAATTTGCATTAGGTTTTGATCCCAAACTGCATTGATAGCAGGGCCTCCATGCCCAAATTGCATTAGGTTTGATCCCAAACTGCACCGTTGGGCCTCTCTCCCACTATACAGGTGTCTCAGACTTGGCAGGGCCTCCATGCCTGGGTTGCAATGTGTGATCTTCAGACTGAATTGTTGGGCCTCTCTCCCACCGTCCAGGTGCCTCGGACTTGGCGGGGCCCCGTGCCCAAGGTGCATTATGTGACCCCAAACTGCATTGATAGGCCACCTAGGGAGACGAACAGTTAAAGAGAGCCACCGATAACACCCAGCTTAATAACCCTCCCTACCCCATTCCCCTCCTAGGACAGCGACTGAATGAGCGGTCAACCCCAACCGGAATACCACCCATAGACGGAGCCAAACTAGTAGCGGACACCCCCTCACCAGCCACTACATCACAAGACAACTGGTCCAAAACAGGACCAACTAGACGTAACCAAACAAAGACTAAACAATTCTCATTCCTACAATGCCGCGCAAACAACCAATACCGAGGAAAAGACGAAGAGACGAAAGAACAAACACGCCAGAACAGCAACCTAGAACAACCATAGACTGGATCACCACAGACGGGAACGCAAACCGAAGGAACTCTGAGAGAAGAGAAAAATCCCTCTACCTAACTCCATACCTCGCAGACAACTGGCCACCACGGCAATCCAACCCAACATCAAAAGCAGCAACATCAATCAACCTAACACAAGCAAGTAGAAGAAGGATGACCAAAACAAACAACATACAGACGAGCGACCCAATAACACCCAACCTCACCAAAGCGAGAGGAACCTCCAATCAACAACCACAACCCCCGGAAGACGAACCCGATGAAAACACAAGAAACCCAAGACAAAACCTAGAAGAACTCTTCGAAGATGCAGATATCCCAAACCCTCCAGCCCAACAAGTGGCCGACCAAGAAGGAAACCTCAACACCAGGCGGAAGACGACCCCGACAAAACCCAAACCTAACAACACCTCCAAACTTCACTGCAACCTTATAAACGCAAGATCCATGTCAAAACACTCAACGGAGATCTTCGACCTACTCGACGACAACAGCATTGACATCCTGTTCATCACAGAAACATGGCTGGACGACAACTACACTCCAAAGCTGCCTTCCAACAGACTTCAAATGCCTACAAATAAACAGAAAAAACAAAAAAGGAGGAGGCATCGCTATAGCAGTCAAAGAACACCTGAAAATAAAAACTGACGAACCCCTCAACATCCTCAACTGCTAAACCATGGTAATACACCTAACAGCGAGCACAAAAACCAACATCACATTCATCCTGGTATACAGACCACCAACATATGATGCAACATTCGTCGATAACTTCATAGAAGCCATCTCCAACTTAGCCATCAACCACGAACACCTAATCATCCTGGGAGACTTCAACATCTGGTTTGAAGACAGCCACGTCAACTTCCAAAACTCACTAATTGAACAACTCAGCACCATGAAACTACGACAACTAGTCAAAGGAGCAACGCACTCGGCAGGTCACACCCTAGACGCAATTTTCGCCAAAGAAAAACTCATCACCACGGCACCTCCGATACAAATACTATGGAGCGACCATCTCATCAACCATTCGTGATCACTCTGCCTACCCGAACCTACATCCAACACCCAAAACTCACAACCACCACCAAAAGAAACTGGAAACACGTAAAAAAAAAGCAACCTATTCGAACAATTGGAATTAACGAAAACCCTCAACTACAGAATTGGAGCTAGCTGACCTAGACGGCAAAGCAGAGATACTGCACAAATGGATCGCAGATACGATAGACAAGATCGCCCGGGAAAAACCGTTCACCCCATCAAAAAAAGAGCAATGGCAAAATGGTTCACCCCACTACTAAACGACATGAAAAAGGAAAACAGAAAGATGGAATTGGAATGGAGGAAAGAACACTGTACCAGAAACAAATCCGTGCATACAAGAGTGAAAATCAAAAGGCAAAGAAAATACATTATGATGACAGAATCTACAATGCCACCAACCCACAAAAAGAAATGTTTAGCATCATTGGAGAAATGAGAAACCCACCAGGCTGTGATAACACCCCAAACCCCTCAGAAAAACTATGCAACGACCTGGCAGATCACTTCAACAAAAGAAAATCGACATCCGGCAAACCATACAAAAGCGACCAACCAACCACAACATACAACCCAACGAACCCAACTCGGAATCGCAACACAAACTCTGAAGCTTTCCTGAAATATCAGCAGAGGCATTTGCAATGCTGGTTAAACGAAGCAAGAAAGCGGGATCACCCATGGACCCATGTCCCACAGACATCTACAAATCAATCCTCGCGCAAGGATCGCCAGCAGAACACTACAGAAACCTTCTAAATCTATCACTATCAACAGGGAATGTACCGAAGATCTTCAAATCAGTATACATCAAGCCACTCTTTTAAAAAACACAAGTGGTGACGTAGATGACCTTTCCAACTACAGGCCGATCTCTAACATCCCCTACCCAGCGAAACTTTTAGAAACCTACGTATATAATCTAACCCAAGAACACGTAGAAAAACCCCACCTGCTGGACCAAGCTCAAATTGGTTTCAGACCAGCGAGAGGAACGGAAACAGCACTACTATCCATCTGGGATGACCTCAAAACTAACGCAGACTCAAACACTACTTCAGCCCTTATTCTGCTCGACCTCTCCGCAGCCTTCGACACAGTTAACCACGACACCCTGACCAAAGACTAGAAAACATAGGCATAACAGACACAGCACTACGCTGGACCAAATCATTCCTACCAGACAGGACAGAAACTGTTTGGATCAAACCTTTCAAATCCACTCCACGAGTTAACGATTGTGGAGTACCACAAGGATCCTCACTATCTCCACTATATTTCAACATCTACCAGACTCCGGTCATCAGAATTTTCAAAAAATACAACATTACATGTTACAACTACGCAGATGACACTTGGATCATCTACAAAATCAAAGCCACCGATGCCGACCATTCAACCCTTACCGACTGTCTAAAAGAAGTCTTCGACTGGATGGATGCCAACAACCTGAAAATCAACACAGGAAAGACAGAAATCATGATCGTATCCAAAGACAAAGAGAACAAAACCACCATCCCGTGGCCTACGGAAATGGGAAAAGCACCAACACCATCGAAGGTAGTACAAAATCTGGGCGTCCTAATGGACAACCTAACCCTTGAGCCACAAATAAACGCAACAGTAAAGAAATGCTTTTTCCTCCTCCGAACGGCAAGAAGAATTCTACCTTTCCTCTCCTTCGCGCACAAAACACTCACTATCGCCTCCCTAATCATGTCTAAAGTAGACTATGCAAACAGCCTCTACCTCGGAATACCTGAATACCTCCTGAAGAAACTACAACAGATCCAAAATGCAGCAGCAAGACTACTCCTCAAACTATCCAGAAGAGATCGCATCACTCCAGCCCTAAAAACCCTACACTGGCTCCCAATTAAACATCTCATCACCTTCAAAACTATATGCATAACACACAGGGCAATCAGTGGACAAGGAGCAGAATTCCTACAAAAGAAAATAACAGTCTACAAACCAATGAGACCCCTCAGATCGAGCAACGAAATCCGCCTGGAACTCAAACCATACTTCAAGAAAAAACTTGGAGGCACCTCCTTCTACCACTTAGCCGCACAAACCTGGAACAGCATCCCAAAGGAAATAAGAAACACTGAAGATCACCTAAAATTCAGGAAATCGCTAAAAACCTGGCTCTACAACACCACAGACTAAACCTGGAAAACGAAACTGGTTAAAAGGATAACTAAACCGAAAAGACACAGACACCTCTGACTGGAGAGCAAAGCCCACGGTAGCTGGACGGGTGACATCGGATTGACAGGAACACAGGCAGCACGCACGGAGACTGAGTCAACTAACACAGACAATCCCACCAACACTTTCACCCACCCCTTAATTTAATTACCGCCAGGTACCACACTGGTGTGGGATTACCGAGACACTGGCAATCTCCCCCACTACCTGAGAGGTTGTCTTTGGCAGGCCCACTAGAGTCTAAATGGAGGATAAGGGGAGCTATCAGAGAGCATATTAGAGGGGGGGGGGCTAGAGGAGTATGGAACCTGCATGCCAGTCAGACCCAGATCAGGACAGAGCCGCAACAGGGGAGACTACGCAAGCCTAGAGCTCCAATTCAGGATAGAGACGCAAACTAACCAACCCTACTAACAATTTCCCTTTCTGCATACACCTCTCAAACTCCAAACCAAACACAACCAAAACCTACAGCACAACAAACCGCACAAACTTCACTACATGGCAACAACAAAACAAAAACGCACATAGCCTTGCACAACAGTACACGACGACTACCGGCCGCAAACACCCCAGGCCCAGCCAACGGACCCACCGGGCTGAGGCCGCCAACAGCACATCACTGCTCTCTTGCACTTTTCCTGCTTCCTTCCACTAACTCATCCACCCCTCCTCTTTCAGAGCCACCAGAGCACCAAGGGACCACTACGGTGGTGATAGTGCGCGGTACAAATGCCCTTTAACATTAGCATTACCTACCTGGAGGGGTCCTTTTGAAATTGTAGACAAAATCTCACCAGTCGCCTACAAAATCTGCATCCCCAAAGGCAGTTTGGCGGAAGGGGAAGACAAGTGGGTCCATATTAATCAACTAAAGTGTTGCCATCCTAGGCACACTCTGCAGCAAATGGAGGAGTCTTCTGGAACCCAGAGGGGGTAACCCCAGATCCATAAAATTCCAATTCTAAAATATTCCATTTATAGCCTATAAAATACAATAATAACAATTGTCCTGATTTATCAAAATGTATGTGTCCACCCCACTACATTAATAGTGGTGGGGAAATGTCTACGAATATGTTTTTGCTTTGTCATCCTAGGATTGATAAACCATGGAGACGGAAACCAAGGAGGCCTACCCGGAGACCGGGAGCAAACATCAGAGGGGCCCAGAGTATCGCTCAATACTCACATCAGGACTGGTGAGGAGAACCGATCGATCCACCTTTGACGGAGGAAAAGACGATGATCTTTGCCATTTGTGGAATCAGAAGAGATGAAACTGACATCCCAGTCTTGCGAATTCCCATTGATGGAAGATCAATGCCGATGGCAAGAGGGGGGGCTTGTGGGATGTTTCAACCCACTAGTCCAGGCCCTGCAACATTACTGTGCATTACTTGCATCAGGAACATCATAATGGTTGCCAGAGAGTATTTTGCTCGCTAAAAAATCATCCAGCAGGGCGCAGTAAAAATCTGAAAAATAGGCCGCCATCCACTTTTGCCTAGGTCAGTGGTAACACAGGAGACCACTGCCAAAACCCATCACTTGGCTGCCCACAGAGCAAGGCTAATTGCAAAAGAAACACAGAGCTGTGTGAAAATCTGTTTTTTTCTTGGTTGTCAAATTTGCAAAAATCATGGCTCACAAACCACCCAAAAGATCCAACCTCCTGTTGGGTGTTGAACATCATTCTACTTCAAGAATCCACAGAAATATAATGTCAGCAGGAGTATATGTTATCAGAACAAAACCCACTTTTGAAGATGGTTGCTGGGAAGAAATCTGTCAAAAATGGGTGTAATACCGTTACTCGCCTCTGTCAGACGCTGGCGATTTCTAAATCTGATAGGAGAAGCTGTGTCTCAAAAGCTAAATATGCCAAGGAAGGGACTTCCATCAAATGCAATATAGGGTGCCACACATTGATTTTCATGTTGAAAAAGACTGGAATTGAAGATAGGTTTGCTGATTTTAAATTTGTAACTGGAATTTTTCACAAGGAACTATGTCACAATTGACCATAAAATAACCTGAATCAGCTAAAACTTCAAAGAGGCTTTCTTCCCCTGAGAACACCCCACCCTGTTCCGTCCCACCAAAAGGAGAGGATATCGCATTGGGATGCTAATGAGAAGGGGAGGAGACTTCCTCTGCTGTTCTGGGAAAGAGACAATGGAGTCCTTGAACTGAATGAAAATGCTAATTCGGGTGTGACTGACATCAACTGCCCTGGCAGGAAGACAAGCCATGTGACTCTCTGACTCAGCCAAGCTTTGGAGGTGGGCCAGACTGAAAATGTGGATTTTAAATTGGACTAAATATATGTTTAAGGAAAAGACGTATAAAAAATTGTACCGAACTGACAAAAATATGAAACTTAGAGTTTAAAACTAATATGGAATCTGTGAGACATTCAGAGACTGAACCATGAAATTGTTCATATTCTAGCAATTGTGATTATGTTAGGAACATGAAAAATGACAGGAATATGCCCAGATGGTATGTGCATCTATGTATCAAAAATTGTACCGATCCGAAAATGTGTAACCAACCAAAAGCGTGAAAAATTGTCATTTATGAACCAGAACTCGTAGGAAGATAAGATTTTGACAGAAACGTACCATAGGCAATCTGTGATGTGTATATGTATTATTAACAAGTTGTGTATATTGAAAATATGTTTTTTGGGAAAAATTGATTTTCTGGGTAAAAGCAAAGGGGGGAGGTTCTTCCCTAGGTTGTAAATGGCAGCATTACTCTGACACATGACACACTGTTCCTTTCTCAAATCAGGGGACAGGGAAGTCTCTGACCTATCAGATACTTAGAGGGTTGGGCATAGACAATCGGCCTCCCCACCCACTTTGGAAAATAGATAAATATTGACTGCTGAGGACAGGCAAGAACCACACTCTTTCACTCATCAACTGATCCACTGGTGGAGCACCCTGCAGGAAGATCCAGAACCAGACTCCAGATCCAGACTCCAGAACCAGACTCTAGAACCCTGAAGCAGAGGCCTAATCCAAAAAGCTGAACCCTTTTCAGCAGGCCTTTAAAAACCTTGCAAACCCGATTTAACCCCCAACTTTCACGGGGCCTAACCTAACTCATTCAACAGCCTGGCTGAGCTGTTTGCTGCTTCTGGCCAAGAACCCGTGCTAGAACCCAAGATCCAGACCAGTCCAGCAGAGCTGTAACCCACAACCTGTCAGATCGACTCCAAGAGGCCGCGCAGACCAGAGTGCTTTGCTGAGAGCAGAGTCCAGGTGCCCTGATCCTGTCCGGTGGTGAGAGAAGTCCAAACCCTTGACCAGATCTTTGACAGGCCCATTCCATTCCAAAACCAGAGTTGTGAGTATTTAGTGTAGAACTGTCCATAGTCATTTCTTAGTTTAAAGTAATCCATCCAACCCATTCCAACATATCCAGACTGCATTGTAGAATCTCTTTTGTCATTCTGAATCCTTTCTCATCCATCTAATCCTGTGATAATTGTTAGTGTAAGCCAACCTGTTTGCAATTCAAAGCGCAATTTCATTTGAAATCTTTACTCCTTTTGAGAAAAATATACCTTCACTAAAACCTCTAACTTTTGAACCGTATGTGCTAGGAACTAAATTTAAATGTCATTTTGAAGCTAACATCCTCAGCTTTCCAATTCCTTTTCCTTATAGCTTTTCCGTAATCGCGTTTCCCGCACGTGGAAAAGTTGCCGCAAATTTGCATTTGGCTAAATTTCACCACATGTAAAAACAGCTATTTCTTGAATTCAACTTCTGAATTTCGTTTTCCATCTGCTAACCATTCAACAATCATTGCTAGTGTTGACCTGAACCAACCCAAAGCAACTCTCACTAGTTCTGAATCTCATCTAGTGAAATAAAATCATTTTTAGCATTTTTCCCATCACTTCATATTACATTTAAAAGCAATTGACCTGTTTTGAAATCATTACTGTTCTTTCTAAGCTTGCTGGGGGGAATCGGGATTGAACTGCATTGTTGATTGTTATTCCTGAAACCGGTGTGCCCTCATTCTATATCTCTATATTGCATATTAGGGGGGAGTGAGTCGTAACAGGGGGAAAGAGTGATCACATTGTCTTTGATTGAAGTCATATCAAGTTTATTTCTGTGTTGCATTCCTTCCTATCATTGCATTTCCTTGAACCCATACAAAGTTATTCTCTGCTACATTATTCTTCCTATTCCTACTCCTAATTGATTAAAGAGCTTGTTGATATTGTAATATTACCCATTGCTGATCATTGTTCATATTCATAA
Source organism: Ambystoma mexicanum (assembly GCF_040938575.1). Classification (NCBI taxonomy): domain Eukaryota; kingdom Metazoa; phylum Chordata; class Amphibia; order Caudata; family Ambystomatidae; genus Ambystoma; species Ambystoma mexicanum. The sequence continues at coordinate 133,980,826 of NC_090941.1, read as the reverse complement.
GTGTGATATTCAGATATTATTCATATTCATAAAAGTGTAATCTATATTTATCGTTCAATTCTTCAAATAAATCTTATAAATTGCAAAACAAACCTATTTCTTGGTTCAGTGAGACCGGGGGGATTCAAAGAGAGGGGCGTTATAGAAGGGTACATCATCCAGAATTAAAAGAACTTTTGACATAACAATATATAAATAAGGGTTTCCATTGGGCATCCCATACTAGGCATTGACTTATTTGGGAGTGCTGGATTGAAATCACTTAGATAGAAAAGTAGCAGTAAAGAAATTATCACCACTTTTTAAGCCACACTGCTGAAGGCGATGTGAGGCTCTACTTCCTTCCTCTCGATTTGGTTTGTGTTATTGATTAAAGCGCAAACCTAGCTCAAGAGCAGCGGAGCGCTTTACAACAGGATTGTGCCAGAAGTGGGCTTGGCCTTTTATACCGTAACGCAGTACTGTTGGTGGAAGCAGAGGGGGATTTACTTTGATTGCATTGCTTATGGCGTAATAAAATATGCAGCTGGATGGCGCTTTAACAGACCATTCAGCAGCAAAAGATACATTATTTGTTTCTGTTGATATAGAAGTGCTTCTTCTCATAAACAGCGTATATGTTGACTCGGCTTTAGGGCTTCATTATCTGTTGGGCTGTAAATTGGTGGTAAATCTTCCTATTCACTGCCAAAACATTTACATTACTGCCACTCGGTCCAGTGGCATTACTACAGGATTACGAGTGTTGGTATAGCGGTGTAAATCACTCTTTTTAAAGTACATAGAACTCCATGGAGAACCCAGGAGGGTGTGTTTTGACCGAGAGGGGCAAGTAGTGGGTGGGAATAGCCATAGGGAACAGCATGGCATGGGCCGTCAATGGGTTGATAAAGGACTAAACACCCACAAGCTGTGTATCCCTCCTCGCATGCTTTCTCTCTCTCCTAGTAGTACTCCAATAGTTTGGCTTTTAGCACCACCTAATAGCCAAAAGTAAAAAGAAAAAAGAGGAAACAAATTGTCAGGGAAAACGCTGCATCCCCTGTCATTACAGCAGTTGATAATGAATTCCATAATTCCCTACAAGTGGTCGCAGTAGGAATATACAGTATTCAAAAAGGGAAATATTTGCCTTAACACTTGTGTAAAGGCGCATTATAACTAACTTAATCAATCACAAAAAGCTGTTCTGCCAGACAATAACTGTGCGGCTTTTCATCCATAATGTTGTTTTGGCTTTACGTGTTATGCTGGCCCTGTGTGGTTAACATTGGTTGCAATTTAATGGCGCATCTGCTTTTTCTCTTTCAGTCGAATGGTACCGCGACTATTTTCACAACTGGAGCAACGCCGAGGAGGGCTTGGTGCCGTTTCCGCTTCCGCAATGATCAGCGCCTGGTGATCTACTACGCCATGAAGATACGTTAATCATTCCAATGGGCGTTTCCCTTCCGACCAATTCAAGCAGTAATCGCCACTGAGGCCTCCCTGCATAGGTTGCACGGAACAGAATTCTGCTGAATTGCAAAGAAGCGAACATTCCACAATGCACTGCAAATCTTGGAACTATGTCAGGTCACTGCTTGTTCCATTCATAAGGACTGCTTGAGCATGACCGCCATGCCATGGGCACATTGGCACATGAATAACAGCTGATGGAGCCCTGGGCGTTCGTTCGTTTCCCTGTCTTTTTAGGTCAGCAGTGGATACCCTGCTCTGTCTATGAACATTGAAATATGTTAATTTAACCAGAGTAGCGAAAATGACCAAGCTCCTACCTTTATTTTACTTTCTTCGCACCATGTTTCACTTTCCTTCTTAACATTTGCCGTTTCTTTTCTTATCTCTTTAAATGTCTTTGGTTTCTTGTGGTCTTTTGTCGCATTCTTTCTTGCTTTGCTTTTTTCAGTGGTCATTTTTTAAAAAAGTATTTCTTTAATGTTGGAGTTCCTTTCTGCTTTGTTTTTCTTTTGTTTACTTCAGGCCTTTGCTCTGTTTTCTGTGTCTTCTTTCTTCCTCTTCCTCTTTCTCTTTCTTTCTCCTCTTTTTCATCTTTCTTTTTTTTTTCTCTCCCACTTTCGCATTTTCTTCCTTCAGTAAAGGCTAGAGCTGCCTCTCTAAATGCAAATAGTGCGTGGTTGGTCACAGGGGCACATCCACCAAATTGCATTCTATTGCTTGCCCGTTTTGGACATTTGAATGGGTTGTTTTTATTTTAATCGCAAGTTAGTTTACTATTTAACTTTTAACGGGTCAAGGAGCAGTGAGCTTGACTTATCCAAAATTGTTATGAATGGGTGGCTGCGCTCATTAGATGTTTTTAAAAAGAACCCGTTTTTTTTTTTTTTTTTTAGCATTGCTTGTCCAAACCTAGCTGCTTTGTCAATGCCAGTGTTGCTGGAAGTGACTTTTTTTGATCAGGACTGTCCACCCACATCGAACTCTCGTTCCGAATCCACCTGTACCTGGCCCCGCCTAATGATAGAATGGTAAACGTCTTGTTAAGAAGCTAAAACACTGTGTGGTGCACATCTGGAAAAACATATTAATTCCCGCGCAGGCGAATTTATACCATTCCATCTTTTCCTCAATATGATATTGAGGCAAATCTGCTCTCATTCTGGGCCAGATTCTCAAAGCATTTTTGGCTCAAGTGAGGAGATGTGCTAGCACATCCTCAAATGCGCCCCCAAAAATGACGCATCCTTTCCTCAAAGGGCCTTTTAAACGTGCCCATTCAAATGCCCTTATTCACGCCGTATGCGTATTTGCACGGCATTTCTGCACATTTTTAAGTACATCCCATATTCACAAATGGGACTTGCTTTAAAATGTGCAGAAAACAAGACCGGTTTTGAATAGGCGCAGGAGGATGCACAGAACGAGATAGGGGAGTTCCTAACTCTGTAATGCATTTCTTTTTACGTGGAACAGCAGCAGTTTCCGTAGCAATTTTGTTTCTACCCTTCATACAAGCATAGAAATGCTTTTTTCTTTGTGACACATTTTACAAATACGTGCCCTTTAAGGGCCCGTCACTGCGAAATCCGCTCCCAGCCTGTAGCACAGTCCAACACTGTCTGCAAGGATGCCGTCCACCACATCTTTTGCACTGCCACAAACCGCACAAAATGCACAGGTCACCCACCACCTTTTGAGAATAAAGTGACGGCACATTTTTCAAAATACTGTACTTTTTAAATCTGCTACCGTTTTTGAGAATCTGCCCCCCATGTATCGATCGTCTTTTTCTTCATCTGCTTCATCTGACTTTACAGTTTTGGATTGACTATGCCACTTGGGTCAGGTTTCAGTGCATGTATTCTCTGCTTCCAAAAGCTTTCAGCAGTTCACTCCCGCAAAGTCTGTGCCCTTCTGTTTAGGAAATTCACATTGAGGCCCTTTACTCCCTGTGCCGAGTGTGCTCAAGGTCCATACAAAAATCATCTTTAGACAATGGAACAAAACTATAGATTTGATATCTCAGGAGATTGGGTACATCTCAAAAGGCCAGACCGTCTGTTCCGGGGCTCGCCTTCGGATCTAATCTGGGTTGGAACACCTACAAATCACTATGCATCTCTTGGTACCAAAGCTATGACTGGTGATGCATTTCCTCCTGCTGCAAATGGGCGCAGGGTCTTTGAAATGCTTCAGTTTCTCACAAGCCAATCATTCCTTTTGCAAATCTCCCAAGAGGATCAACTAGACTCTGTTGAAATCCCCTTGCTTCATCATTCATGATCCCTCTCATTACTGGTTAATTTAATCCCTGCTTCTCTTTACATACCAGTTCCCACTCCATATGTGCCCCCCCCCCCCACCCGCCCGCCCCGAGGGTCAATAAACTATGCAGTAAGTTTCTCAAAATGGCTGCTTCCCATGAAACAATGTGTTGTTAAAAAGTCTCAACATAGATGTGTACAGGGTAGTTTGTTTTTTTGTTGGATTCATGTTTCCGTATCAGTTAGTATTAATGAGACAATCTGTCATGCACATTGTGGCTTGGTTTCTCCCGGGTTAGTCTATTCCTTATTAATTCAGTCTCGAGTGGCGTTATCACTCACTCTGTGCTTCATGAGATACATTCAGAATGAGTCGTAGATATCCTTTGGGAGGGATCTCGCAAGCAGAAGATTGCAGTCGTCTCTCTCTATTTTCGTGGATGTACATCATATCCTTCAACCAGTCTTCCAATGGGGGGGGGGGTCTGTGTTGCATCCACCTCTGTGCTATGTATCTTCTAGCCAGACGTATTGCCAGTCTTGTGAATTTTAAATTATGCGGTTGTTTTCTCTATATTGAAGCCCAGCAGGCATCCGGCCATGGATGGCGTGACGCTCTGCCTAGCATCTCTCCTAGCTCCTTTATCACCTGTTCCCAGAATCTGGTAATTTTGGAACATCCCCAGACCATATGTTTAAAGTGAGTAGGGGCAGTGCCATGCTTGGGGCGTTCATCCAACTGATTCAGATCACATGTATTCCTCTAAACTGGTGTACAATGTAATCTACGCATGAACTGGTAATGCACCAGTGCAGGTCTGGTACTTATTGATCTAGTTCTAGTATAAGGCCACAGATCTCATGCCATTAGTCTTCTTAATGGTATTCGTAGTTCCAGACCCCACTTGTTTTAGACTAAGTGTGTGCTGAAAGGTCTTGTCTCTTTCTTTGTATGTCTGTTTATAATCTGGAGATCGCTCTCCTAAGCAGGTGGTTGCACACTATTTTATGGCTTCACCGCAATGCAACAGGAAGTGTTGGGAAGTTAGGCCAGCACTTCCAAAGGGCTGATCTGACTCTATAAGGTATTTGCTGGCATATTGCCCTCCATTTTGAGGAACTATTCTAACATGGCGAATTTCCCTTCGTGCACCATGGTATTATTCCATGTGAGTATCCCAAGGGATCTCTGTACTTTCTCAATGTCTGGATCTTTCATCGGATGTATGCTTGGGGCGTGCCAGCTCCTGAGATCCAATAGCAGCAGTGGTTTTATTTCCAAGATTTCTGCAATGTTTTGCCATGCCCATCTGCTTATTTCTTTCCTTAGGGGGCGAGGTTACAGTGCCAACTAATGTTGCATTAGTAGGAGTTTACCAGTTTAGATATTGTTCGATTCTAGCATGTGGGGAGACTTTCGTGTCTAGGAACCAGGATTACTCTCCACTGGCCTGTGCAGCTGAATAGTAGAATAACTATTAGATACACAGGGTTGTTAAAGCACACAAGATCAAGCTAAAGTCTTCTGTTACACCGGATCACCTCCACAGTAGGGAGCATTTTGGAGGCCTTCTGTATCACAAAGGCTGGTCTCAGTTTAAGATAAACTAATCTAGCAGGTACTGCCAGTATCTTCGTTTTCCAGCATTGGCATTTCCACGCCATCTCCCTGTCAGCCTGCTCCATGGTGTCTCACTGCCTTCCTCGTTCATCCAGCGACGCTGCCCTGTTTGCTTTAATCGGCCTTGATCGTCCATTCAGCGCCGTCTTTGCATGCAGCGATCAGCATGTGACCTCTCTCGTTGCTCTTTCAACCATTCTGCAGCGTTTCCAGCGTATGCTTGCAACCAATTTCCACTTACATATGAAGATGGATTTTGCATTTCGCAGCTCAGTCAGTCTTCACCTTTTCATCATCTGCTCATGCTAGTACTGAGTTTTCTTTGACACATCCTTTGGTTCTTTTAATTTGACATTGGTATCAGAGTTGATCAAGTCAACTTTAGTACCAAGTACCTCAACTAACTGCAATGCCAAACCCACACACAAAGAACCACCCACAGGGAATTCAACCCCTTGTTCCTAGGCTCCCTCTGAACCTTTTTACCATTAGCCCCTCATTGTGATGGGGTATCGACCCAAAAGTTCGTATCCAGAAGACCGTACACAAGGTTTCACCGTATTAGCCATATATATAAAATCATGAATCCGAAACTACTGTGGTAGGTGTGCGCGAGTTGAGGGGGTGTCCCCCACACTCCTACTTTGGTATTTTCAGATTCAGGGGCATCCCTTGCATACATGAAAGTGAATGTGGGGTGCATTTTTTTTTTTAAACGGCTAGATCGAATTGCAAAATGCGGCACAGTGGACCTCTGCAGTTTGCAATTCGATCTTTTTCGTCCTACGTTATTTTAACATGCATCCTTGCGATGGTGCCATCGGAGTTTGGGGATGTTCCTGGTTCCCCCGCTCACATGGTGCACTCTTATACAGGTTTATGTATGGCTGCTTGTTGTAATTATTCTCTTGCAACTTCAATACCCACTTGAGTCTCTGCTTATTGACACCTCAATAAAAACGTTAGCCTATTGATCTTTTTTCACTCATTTGGGTACTCTGTGGAGGCATTGGTCATTCGTGTCTGGGTGTCAAGAACAAATGGTTCATGCTGTATTCAATATCCTAGGGAAATAAACATTCCCTATTTTTCAAGCATTTAATCTGGTAAACCTTTACTCGTATGATATGCTTACCCCATTCAGTAGAGTTATTCCATCCCTATTGTATCGTATTGGACCACCTTCTCGTTATGTTGTGTACATTTTATGCCGGCTTATTCATCTGTGTCTTGTTCTTTCAATAGTCTTCCATTGTGCGTTCTGGACAATATAGCCACAGTCATCTAGATTGTCCATGTGCAAATTACCTTTATCAAAACAATGGCAAAAGTCCATTTCGATGCGGCATGTTGCTCTCGACAAACATATCAAAACGTAAAACAATTGTTTGGATGCATCTTCACATGATTGTGGCTAGAAGGCCCAGAGAAGTCTATTTGTTTAAATAATGCTGCCCTTTGTTTTCTTTCCACCATTACATTTGGGATCCACTTCCCATCATATGAGCTACCTGGAAGTACTGTAAGAGCAAGTCCTATGTTCTTTACGACTTCATCATCTGCCCGGCCCGTTCACTTGAACAACGCGCTAAAACAAACTTTGTGCAAGCACAGCCTTGGTGCAAGAGGAGTCATTGACCAACGCATGTAAGAGTGCACATGTCCTGTATCTTGTGACCACAGACTAAGAAGCATTTTACAGTCTTGTTGCATGCTGGTGCCAGGTACCTAGGAGTTGGAAACAGCAGAACGCCTAGTATGAGGACTACAGGGCTTACAAATCATCTAACCTTATAACTTTTTCTTAGTCTCCAACAGTACAAATGAGTACATTTGGTGGGGAAGTTAAGCGTGAGGGCAGAGCTGAATGCAAAAAAGCATCTCTTTGCTTTCGAAAATACATTCCAAAATGCACTTTTTTAAAGTTCGGATACAGTGTTATTCTTTAAAAGTTAATCGGTGCTATTTGTGTTTCTTGTTTGTATATCACTTCATAACAATCAGGAAATATGGTTTTGCTTCTATCGCAAAAGGTTAATTCCAAATGTGAATGTACTTCTTATGAGACCACAAAAAGTCAACCCACCGAAAGGCCACTTTCCATTTTTTTTAAAAATGTTAATGATCCAAAGGTTGTCTTCTAAGTGTTGACCTTTTCTAAAGTATACCATATTTTGTGTTAATGTTTTTTAATTGGGGTTGAAGCCCCCACATACCAATGTTAAATATTTTAGGTCATAACAAATATAGGTATTCTCTACAGCTACTGCGAGATCTGTTGTTCAGTTGACTTGTGACCAGTACCCATTGGCAGTGTGCCTACTTGCTGATCTTCATTTTTTATGCCCTGAGTATTAAATGGTCATGCTCGTTCCTACAGGTCACCAGGGCAATGAAGCAATGGATGGCCACCAATCTTGTTAAGGGAAAATGACATATCTTAAACTCAATGTAAGCATATGTGGTACAGTCCATATAAACTGTCAATATGGCCACACTTACTGTCTTACACTTGCATTATAATCACGCTATTTTCAGTTCTGGAAACCTTGCTGTTAATAAAAATGTTTTTTTTTTAACATAAAAGAACAAGTTACTTACCCGTGGTAATGTTCTTTCGACTGGATGTTCCTTCCACGTATTCCTCATCTTTGACATTCAAGTCTGCTTGCAGCTTGCTTCGTAAACATTTTTTCATAGGGTCCAGCATCGCGTCTTGGTCCTTAATGGCCTCCGTAGCATCTCTCCTGATGTCGACGCTGGTATATGAAGAACGTGTGCTGACCTACTTCAGTTCTTTGTTTTTTCCCTCTTTTAACTTGCGTGGTGTCATAGGAGGAGACAATCTTGACGTTGCGAGAAAGGAAGGTGTAAGACACGGAAAAGTCTAAGCCGGCAAGAAGGGGTGGATGGTTGGGCGATAAGTAACCTGTTCTTCGAATGGATTGTGTCCACCCACATATTCCTCATCTTTGATAGCCCCCAGAGTAGATTGAGTTAGGCAGTGGGTGGCAAGAATTTTCTTTTTATTAATATTATGGAGGACAGCCTTGCCAAATTTTTCTTCCTCTCCTGAAAAATAATCTACAAAGTCAAATTTACTGAAAGTGTAAAGCGACGACCAGGTTGCCGCTCTACAAATGTCTGACACAGGCACACCTCTTTCCAGAGCTGAAGAAGCAGTCACCCCTTTAGTGGAATGTGCCCTCAAACCTACGGACAAATCTTTGCCTCTTAATGAGTAACACTCAGTTATGCACATTACAATCCATCTACTGATTGTTTGTTGCGTCACTGCAATGCCCAGTCTGTGGCCAGCATAAGCGATGAAAAGCTGATCATCTTGTCGAATACTTGCAGTCCTTGTAATGTAGCTTAGTGCCCTTTACGGGACTAGATGATGTAGTCTCTCCTACTCTTTAGATGGAGGAGGGTAAAAAGATGGCAGTACAATATGTTGTGCTAAATGAAACTCTAACACAACTTTCAGAAGGAAAGCTGACCTAACTCTTAACTTTTCTTTATCGTTGGAAAAGGATTTAAAAGATTGTTTGACAGCCTGTAGCTCAACTACCCTTACGGGCAGGCGTGATAGCTACTTAAAAGGTCGTTTTCATAGTGAGCCTCTTCAGAGGGCATGAATGTATGGGCTCAAGCAATGAGGATTATGGTTCTTACAAAGTTCCTCAACCTCCTGATGACATGAGGAATGAAGGTGACTGTTGGAAACGCGTACAGTAGTGGAAACTCCCACTCCACCACAAACGCGTCTCCTAGAGCTCCTCTTTGGAGAAATTCTGTGGAGCAGAACAGCTCGCACTCTGTTGATACTGGTCGTGAATAGATCCACTTGAGGGGTTCCGCAAAGTGTTAAGATCTCCAGAAGGGCTTCCTGAGCTAGTTCCCACTCGTGGGAGATCATGCTCTGCCTGCTCAGAGCATCTGCTGCTGTGTTCTTTTCTCCAGCTAGATGAATTGCCACAAGAGTGATTCCTTCTCTCAGTGCCCAGAACCAAAGCTGCATTGCCTCTCTGCATGGGGGCAGTAACCCTACACCACCTCTCTTGCTGAGGTAGTGCATGCCCACTGTGTTGTCCGTCATTATCAGGACACTCTTCCCCCATATTGAGGGCAGGAAGGCCTTCAGTGCTAGTCTGATTGCCCTCAGCCCCAAAAGGTTGACATGGAGTCTGGACTCCGACTGAGACCGCTTAGTGAAAGATCTCTCATTTGGGCTCCCCATCCTGTGATGGACACGTCGGTCACAACTGTCGTCTGCGGCCATGTTTGCCAAAAGGGTTCTCATCTCATGGCATTCTCTTGGCTGGCCCATCACAGGAGATCCGGGGCGACCTTTTTCGGGACCTGGAGAAGGTCTGTCATTCTGCTGGAGAATTGAGAGCACTGGGATCGGAGCACCCATTGATGGGATATCAGTCTCAGATGGGCTTCTGGCACCAGAAAAATGCAGGATGCCATGAGGCGGAGCAACCTTAGTAGATCGTAGGCCGAAAGACATTGGGCCCTCTGGAATTTTTGGACCATCTGCAAGAGATGTTGAGCCCTTAACCCGGATGGCAAAGCTTTTCACAAAACCGAATCCAGGATTGCTGCAATGAATTGAAGCTTCTGTGATGGTGTCAAGTGGGACTTCTTGAAGTTCAGGGAGAAGCCCAGCTTGTGGAGGAATTGGCAGGTGTGACCGAGATGATTCAGAGACTGTACCAGAGAAAAAGCCCTGATCAACAAGTCCTCTAGGTAGGGGTAGATGTGTATGCCTACCCTTCTTAGACTTGCTGTCACTACTGCCATAAGGTTGGTGAAGACCCTCATGGTTGAGGTGAGCCCAAATGGCAGAACCTGAAACTGATAATGAAAACCACCAACTGCGAACCTCGGGTACTTTCTGTGCTTCTGATGGATCAGCACATGAAAGTAAGCATCCTGAAGGTCCAATGACACCAACAAATCCAGGAGTCGAAGGATCTGCGAAAGACTTAACATCTTGAACTTGTCCTTGCTGAGGAACTTGTTCAGGCACCTCAAGTCTAAGATGGAACATACTCTTCCGTCTTTCTTGGGTATCAGGAAGTAGGGAGAATACCAACCCTGGTTTCTCTCCAACGCAGGTACCAATTCTATTGCACCTTTCACCAACAGGATGAGAATATCCTGTTGGCGGAGCAGATCTGGAATCAAGGTTGATCTGGATTTTGGGGGGCAATTGGGAGGTCTTTTCAGAAATGGAAGACTGTAACCGTCTGCTTAAGTTTGTAGCACCCATGCGTCTGAAGTTATGCTTCACCAACCCCGGAGATGACATGACAGTCTTCCTCCTACCACAGACTTGTGGGTGAGGGAGTCATTTTGCTGCACCACCTGCAGCTGTGGGTAACTCTGCTGGTGTTGAACAGAGATTTCTTCATCCACAAGGGGCTCTTCTTTGGCCCCTTTATGAGAATGTATCTCTTCCTCTAGAGATGGAGGAATTAAAACGAAAAGGACGTCCTTTGAAGGTTGAGGTTGCTTGATTGCTGCACCTAATAATTTAGCTGCAGCTCAAGATGCTTGCAGCTTTTCCAGGCTAATATCAGCCTTCTCACCAAACAGCAAAGTCCTTTCAAATGGCATGTCAAGTAAACGTGCCTGGACTTTGCAAAAAATCCAGATTTTTATTAGCCAAGACATGCGCCTAAGCACGGTATTGCCAGCCATAGACCTGCTTACTGAATCCACTGTATCCAGGCTGGACTGCAACAACTGCCTCTTGGCATCATTTCCATCCTGTATTATACTTCAGAAACCTTCTCTTTTTCTCCCGCCGGAATGTGTTCTGCTGCAAGAGCAGCTACACCCCAAAGGGTGTGAGCGTACTTCGCTAAGGCACTGGTAGAGTTAGCTGATTTTAAAGCCATGCTCCCTGCACTAAATACTCTTTTTGCTAAAGAGTCAATTCTTCTATCTTCCTTATCTGCCGGAGCAGAAAGATGAGCTGCAGCTTTTGGTGAAACTATTGCTGCTTGAACCACCAGGCTTGCAGGTGTAGGGTGCTTGTTAAAAAAAAGGAGGGACCACAGAAGCAGTTTTGCATTTCTTTGTTAACAAATTATTAACTGGTGGAACAGAATCTGGTTTTAGCCAGTTTTCCAGAACCCTGTCTCTCAAGGCTGCATGGAATGGTAACACAGCCTCCCTAACTGGACCACTGTCTAAAATATCACTGAGGTCATCAGTCTCAATAGCAGCTGTGGGCTTGGACGACCCGAGATACTCAGCCACTTTACAAAATACTGCTCTGTATGAGGGATCAGCCTGACCAACCATCTAATTGTAGACAAACATATTTGAAATTGCGCTGAAGTGAGTAGCTCTGAAGCACGCAGCAATGCAGAAAAAACAGAACTGAAAGAACGGTCAGCGTGCACGCTTCATAGACCAGTGTTGATGTCACAAGGGGCGCTAAGGAGGCCATCGAGGATCAAGACTCGACGCCGCACGACACTCAATCCTATGAAAAGAGATTTCCGAAGCAAGCTGCAAGCAGACTTGAATGTCAAAGATGAGGAATACGTGGGAGGACCCAATCCATCTTAAAGGGGGTTTATCGGGTTGTTTTGGCACATTAACTTTGTTCAGTCAGAGCATCATTCTTACGGTTATGTTAGGATAGGAATAATGTAGTCCCTTGCAAGATACCATTTTGTCAGAAATGTATTACCAATTTATTTAGTGAATCTAACCCATCAGAATGTTACATTAATGCAACAACAATTAAAGGGATAGTGCGCTCAAAAATTTGATTGTCTTGAAAGATGGGCAATAATCAAAAACATATTAAACATCTTTTTAAAGAAAGTTCCTATGTAAAATTTTGAGCAAATAATGTTAAAACCCAATAATTTCAAGCACTAGGAGGCATCCATTTTGTGAAATGGACGAGCCGCCTGTGCTTGTGATAATCTCTGCCATTGCGGCAATAATGAAGCAAAAGCCACCTGCTGGTAGCTTTTATTAAAGCAGTTTTTGCTTCATTATTGCCGGAGACGCGTAGAGCAGAGAATGCAGGCAGGAAAGCTGCCGCCGGTAAGTGCTTTTTATTTAGAAAACCATATTTATGATAGCATGGTTTTCTTTCTAAGTTTCCTGGGCTCCCCCGGCTCGGGAAACTAAAAAAGAAAACCACTGCAATTATAAACACAACCGCATTGTATTTATGACTGCAGCGGCTTTCGCTTTAAATCTCCTGGACTCATCTTGTCCATCTTTTAAGACAATAACATTTTTGAGCACACTATCCCTTTAAGTAAATGCACTACTGATTTGAATTGCTGCGATTTTCTTTTTTTGCATGAATTTCTTTTATAAGTTGAGTAGTATTTTATGCTGGACTTTGTGGGCAAACATCTTTGGCTTTTCAGTATTTCCCAAATATCAAATAGACCACAATGTACGATTAAGAAAGGAAACTTGTAATAAGATAAACCAAAATATACCTCACAGGCATGACTAGTGAGTCATGCAGAACATCTTTATATACCTCAGTTTAATGGTGTATTTTATAGCTAAGAATCAAATACACATATACAAAGTCGCAAAAACAATTAAAAAAATGTTTCGGTAGCATAAAAGACTGAGTCTTCAAAGGTATCATAGGTGAAGGATGCTCTTGTTCAGTATTGAGGGTTGAGGCCCTAAACAAGAAGAACAAAAACATTACTGTTTGATAATTTTGGCTTCCAAATGACATGTGCATGAAATTCTTTGATCTTGAGTCACTCTGACTGTTTTGGGGATTGGAGGCAGGCATTCATTTGCTGTGCATAGTCATTGGATGAATTTCAAGTAGAAGGCTTTAGTTTTAACTTTTCATGTGATCCACTAACTCTCCATCTTTGTCCTCCCAGTCCCCGCAAACCCTTGGTGGAAAAGGGAGATTGGGTGAAGAGTTTGGGGCAGGTGATTGTCGTATATGGGAAAGTATTTTTCTCTACTGCTTATTGCAGTGGATATTTTTTCCATTTCTTTTATTTGGCAGTATAATGGAATTCAAATATAGCATCCACAGATACTGTGGGCGCTCCAGGATCATTACGACGTAGAAGAGGAGGATTTTAATGCATATTACTCAGGTCATGTTTAAACTATATGCAGTGAGTGGTTGAACGTGAAAATATTGCACCCTGTTGTATTACTTTAATGGGAAAAGTCTGCACAGCAAAAATGGACTCAGAGAATCCTTTGTCATCTACAGACAACATGATGTGTACTGTTAGAAGCTGATGTCTTTTTCTGCCCTTTTTCGTGTTCAGTTACCATGATTTCTATGTATCAGATGTGTATTTTTAGTTGCAGTTGTAAGTAGACATTTGCACACATGTTGTTGAAAAACATGGTTAGATTTATTTTAAATGCGGATTGAAGCATTGTAGCAGCCTTCCTTTTGATTAAATGTGATGTGGACAGTCATTATTAGCCAACGATGGAACAATAGGGGTTGTTTCTTTGGTGAAAACAACCAGTATACTGACCAATTCAAATTCTGAAATTACAATATTCTCAGTGAAGGCTGCATATCGAACATCATGCAAGAGATCAAGGATCCTATATCTCGTCTCATGATTTTTGTGTATGTGTTTTGCCTTCCAATATAGGTCATCTATTTTATAAATGTCCAAGTGGTAGAATTACCCCCAATTGTTTATTTGAAACAAGTCAGCCCACTTGCCTCAACGTACTGTGGTATGGCTCTAGTGGGGTTGGAAAAGGCACGACTCATTGGTTACATTTACTTCTTTATTTAATGTCCAAACACATGGAAGTGCTGCATTACAGGTGATCCAAAGATGAAGCCTTTTGTGCGGTAAAGTGTAAAAATATGAAACAAATATTTCAGGTGGCATTCACCAAAAAAGGACTGGAAAAGGAAGATGGTGGATTAGAGTTCATTTATTTGAAAATGAAAAATGTTAGAAAACCATTATGGGACAGAGTTGTGGAAACATTTAAACTAATTCATGTGTGTATTGCAAAGCATCAAAGTAAGACAATGAATATTGTATTGAGAACAATTTCTAAGCATAACACGATTCCCACTAGCCAAATGTCTATAGTGGTATTGGGACGCTACTCCAATTATTTAAATTGATTAATTTCAAAGATTGTCTTTGCAACAATGAATGATGACATGTGAACATGTTTAAAGGGATTATAACCAACAGCTCCAGCTCCAGGTCCTGGTCTGGTATGGTTTTGGTTGTGAAAGAGTCTGGTCTTGTGGCCCATGTATTGGGGACTTTAAAAGACACTGGAATCCATAACGGCTCTAATGAGGAATGTCCTCTTCATTTCTTACGTCAAACAACCAAGATGTTATGTTATAATATCCCACCCACTAGTAAAAAAAAAAGTCCAAGTGAAATTCCCTTTTTTAGAATTAACTTTAACTAAATATGGCATCTGATATGTTAAATGACTGACTGACAGGCAAAATGCAGGTTGTATTAACTTGTTTTAAAAAAAACATTGTTCTAGTTATTTTTTGTAACTTTGGTTTTTTTAAAGTCCACTATGCACTTTTAAGTACTGTACTATACTGAACATATATGTAATGGTGAATGGTGATGTGCAATGTTCACATCTAGTGAATAATCCGCAATATGCCTTTTGGATGTATATGTTTAGTTCTGAGCTTTTGTGGCTGAATATTTCGATAAACATTTTTGTATGTCTAGACTGTTACGATTGGAGGATCTGAACAAAAGGCAAGTCCACATGTAACTATGCTTAAAGTCTGATGTGTCAAACTTCTTTTCAAAGTTTTCCTTGTTGGGCGAGTTACTTAATAATTGTGATCTCTAAGTGATTTCATTTCTGATCTTTGCTGTGTATCCAATATGGTTTTAGAGAACTATATAAAATAAGTGTACCTATGTTTTTCCTTTTTTTCCTTTCATTTATTGTCATCAGATGTGGGATGCGTAGTAGCGCAGTGGTTGTTCACTTGCCTACTTTTCAATATTTTCTGTGCCTTTTTCTTTTTTTCACTGTTTCTTATATGTATTACTGTTTGGCACCTTTCACTGCTCCTTTTCCTGAATGTGCATATTGTAATAAACCCCACACATACCAGCAAATATAAAATAAAAAACGAAATATGTTTCTTAAATGCAAAAAAGTACTGTAAATTTTAATTGTGCAGAGAATTCAACTATTTTTGATATGTGTACAATAAGAAATACAAACAGATTAATGTATGGATCTGCCAAAACACACAGGAAGCCAACATGTGTTCTCATTGGAGTAAGGGAGAAGAGGCACATGTGCTTTCGATTTTTATAAAATGTCTGACTATTCATGCATTCTTTTTACGAAATGTGTTTTATTGATGGAATAAAGGGTGATCAAAGGTATATCATGCAAACTCTTTATAATAAATTACTTTGAAAATATTTCTATTTGTGCTTATTTTATATGTATTAATTGATAATCCTAAATTCAATGCAAATTGGAGTGGCACCGGAAAGAAATGCATTAGGGATTGGATAATTTTATCATAGAGACAGCTCCAGAAGAAGTCTAAAAACAAGGAGAAGCCTTCTGAAAACAAGAAAAGGCGCTCCTAGAAAATATTGCCATTATCAATGCCAAACAAAAAGTAGAGAAGTTAAATGAGACTGGCAAATTTAAACAAATGTGCATGGATAAAAAAACGTTTTCAAATTGAAGAAAGATCTTTAACATTATAAAGAGGAAATTACATATCCTTATTTACGACCAGATTTCTATGAAGCGCTGAATGCAAACTTTCAATCTAACTTTACTAAGGACTCCCGCAATAGACATACAAAATTTGTCACCCTCTCTGAGACTTCTAATTTCTCTATCAGTAGTGGCACTGATGAACCTACATCTGAGACAGGACCATCAACCTCACACCAACCCGCTTTCCAACATTTTCAGAGAGGCAGAAGCCTAAGACAATATGCTCCAACAGATCACAGAATGAACACTTGTCTATGGCTGAATCAGCAACATTCAACCAATGCGAATTGGTAGCACCTATTGTAAATATCTCCAGTCACATATTCAAAGAAGGGGAGGTACCCTTACTCATTAGAGGCTTACGTGTTGTGCCCGTGTGTTGGGCCAATCCATTTAACACAAAACTGGAACTCTTTCATTCAAATATTTCTTGAGGTATATCTGCCAGAGCAAAGAGAGTCAATTGGGCCGACTCATAGAGAGAGAACATTACAGGATTAAAACCACAGTCCATGCCTGTTCCTCCTCCCAATGTGATTCCATCTGAAATGATTACTTTTGACAATAGAGTGATAAATGATATGAAAAAAGCTATTGTATAAAAGAACCATCGACCTGATAACTTACCCTCCACAGAAAGAGAAGCCACCAAAATCTCTTAATGAAAATGAAATATTGACAATAAAACCTGCAGACAAGGGTGGGGGTGGGGATAGTGGTGATGAACACCACACAATATGAGAATGAATGTTTAAGACTGCTTTCGGATGAACAGGTGTACGTCCAATTGACTTATAATCCTACATCAAGACTCAAAAAAGAAAATTCAGAACTCGCTGAACAGCCTATAATCAGGGCTAGATCAGTGACAAAACATTTTCTGATACAGAGACACCAGACACACTGCTGTTTTACATACTCCCCAAAATACATAAGCACTTACATAATCCACCCGGGAGAGACCCATTGTGGCAGCCATAGCGTCGATACTAGAACCACTATCTCCATATGTAGATCACTTAATGAAACCTTAAGAATGGGAAATGACATCATTTATACAAGACTCTAGAGATGTGATCAAGATAATCAAAAGTCTGACATACACAACTACGATGCTAGACATAATCTGTTGTAAGGGTGCAGAAGTAATACTCTGACATGGAGGGGTCATAGTTTTGGCTGTAAACTTGTATTAGAAGATAAAAAGGAAAAGAAAACCCTATCTTGCCCTAACTCTGAGGGGTTTCCCTGGCTGAACTGAAATAACTAGTGTCAGAATGTTCAAAGTAAAAGTCCTAATGTCAAATTCCTAAACCTGTTCCTTACACTCTAAGCTAACTAAATCAAAGTGATGTCGCCTTGGTCCAAAGGGATAATTCCTTTCCCCAGTACAAAATGCAGTAATTAGCTTTGTAGTTTCCCCAGTGTGGTCTTGACTATTCCTCAGCTGTTGGGAGTAATGTCTCCCTTCCCCAGCCCTTTCTCAGGTTTCTGCTTCAACCCCACAATTGGTGGGGGAATGCTGCCCTTTCCCCCAGTCCTTCTCAGGCTTGTTATAGAGATCTCTGGAGTCCCAGAACCTAGTTGGTAGCCTGGTTCCTTCGCACCAGGTACTGCTCTGAAGAAGAATTGCCTGGATGCTTCCCAAGCTATACTGGGTCTCTTACCTTGGTGGGCAGACCTGGTTCCCCTTCACCAGGCACTGCGATGAAGAATGTCCTGGAGTCTTCCCAGGCTCTGGTGGGTCTTTAAGCCTGGTGGGCAGGCTTGGTTCCCGTCTCACCAGGTACTGTGATGAAGTAAATTGGCCTTGAGGATTCCCAGGCTGTGGTGGGTCTTTATGTAGGTGTGCAGAATGGGTTCCGTCTCACCAGGTACTGCAACGAAGATGATTGGCCTGGAGGCTTCCCAGGCTGTGGTGGGTGATACAGGCTTGGTTCACTAACCTTCCAAGCACTGTAAGAATTGTTCAACAAGTCCCCGTTCTCTTGATTTGGGTGTGAGTCTCAGACTCGCAAATCCAACCCCAGTTTGGCTTCCCTAAGGCTTGGTTCACTCTCCTGCCAAGCAGTAGCACAGCACATTGTACTTCTTTGCTTCGCCTTTACTTGCATTAGGGTCCCAGACCCTTATCTCCAAATTGTGAGACTGCTTGCTTGAGCCACCACGGTCTTCCCGACTATCTGCATACCTCTTTCTGCAGGCTGCGTGGTTGTCGGCTCTCTGGCAGTCGGTGGGCTCGTTCGCGGAACACTGCTACTTCCTCGGACCTTACCCCGTACTGCAGCAACTCTGCAATCCTTCGCTGTTCCGGGCTAGCGTGGTTTTGAGGTCCCATGCTTCCTGGACCGCTACAGCGCCCAACGGTCTAGTTCGCTCACAGATTATGCGGTCCTGGCATCCAGGACCACCCTCAGGCTCTCTCCTCTGGAGGTGACTGAGAAGTGGGTTAACTCTGGGAAGGGAGTCCCAAAGGGTGCGTCCCCCTCCCATGAGTTCCTCCAGCTGAGTACCACCCCCTGGGGGACTATCGGTTAGCACCCTCACGTCCGTGGCCTCAAGGGAAGGGGCTTGCCCTTCAGAAGCAGTGATGACATTTCTGGGATTTGTCACACTGTATATCACTGTGATTAAAATTTGACATTACATAGACACTATATTCTTTATTTGGCTTACATCAATCATAAATAATAATTTCCATGGGATTAATAGTAGAGATCCATACTCAAAATGTTCTATGTCCTTTGACAGAACGTGATTAGCGTACTTGGATCTACACATATATGCAAAAGACTGTATGCTAGGTACATGACTATACCGCAAACCTATTGACAAAACAGCCTCCTCCATTATAGCAGCTTCCACCCACGAGGCCTAAGAGACAACCTACCTTAGGGGCAATTTTTACAGATCAGGCATAACTGTACTCTAAAAGACGATTATGAAAAACATGCCCGGACACTTGAAAAATGTTAAGAGGTGAGAGGTTATCCTAAACGATTAAACAAGTCAAACAAGAGCAGGATACACAGACCATAGTACACAACTAACATCACAAGCTAAAACTACACCTCAGAGATTGGTTTGTGTCCTTAACTTTAGTCCAATCAGACATTGCATTCAACATAGTATCCGCAAAAACTGGACTCTGATTAAATATCAGGGCACGTCATAATCAAAACACTTATTTGCATTAAAAAAACAAGCACATTTGAAAAACAAACTGGTGCACACATACCAACAGCCGAGGATCTCTAAGCTGATCACTGCAGCATGGGCTTTACCTCCCATAAAAGGGTACTACAAGTGTGGCCAATATGCGTCATGCAATTTTAGGAACAACATCAAGTCCTTTGGTCATGGGATGACACCTGGCCCTGGGTCCTTACATCAACACATCAGTTGTGATAGTTAAAATGTTATGTCATCAGGTGCCAGTGCAACTTACTGTATATCGGTTAGACGAAGCAACCTCTTAAACAGAGAACATCGGAGCACAGATCATGTATCAGGAACATAGTACCAGGTAAACCCCTAGTGGAACATTATGTGAAAATGAGGCATACTGAAAAGGACTTTGAATGGGTTATAATACAACGGGCCCAAAGTGATATAAGAGGCGGCAATATTGACCACATTCTAAGCAAGATGAAACAACTATGGATCCGTCACTTGCATATTGTGAGATATAATCTTAATTTCAGTACTGAATGGAATACTATATAATTTCAATAACTGTATGAGAACTCCAACACACTGCATGAGGTGATCTACTCTGCGGAATGATCATTAAACCTATGCAGAATATACATATGCAGTTTGATGTTGAAATGTGTAACTAACGTGAGGAATGATGGCATGTGCCATTATGCTTCAGACATTAGTGGCTACGTCTAGTGGGAATTTTCCTGAATTTGTATAATATTACTGTGCCAATTATAAATCACATCTCTTATAAAAATGGTGCATTAACCTTGACTATAAAGGTTGACCTACACGGATGTAGATAGGACAGTATTTGTAGCACTATGTATACGAAGGTTTCCCCTCATGTGACCATTGAAAATCCCACCGCTCAAACATTACATAATTTTACAGACAGCTGAAAGTGTCACTCTCTCATTGGTTGGCACTCTTCATGTTACGATTGATAAAAAAGCTCTGCCCTAATTATACAGCAAGGCCTGACTGCTCGGGCAGTGGCATCCCACTGAGACAGACCAATGGCGTAGTGAGTGAAAATCAGTAAGGTTCAACTTTGTTGCATCCTATGGAGCACTACAATCCCTTCCCCGTGATTGGCCCTTTGGCCTTCCTCCCCTTGCACCTGCAACTCCCATCTCGAGACATACTGGGGGTGACTTTCTAGTTATCTTCTCACAGTCAATAGCTGTGTGAAAAATAATGTGTGTTGCCCTGCTCCTGGAAAGTAATTTCTTCTATTTACCAATGCACTTATATCTCCGGACCAAATGCCCTGCTCTCAGTGTAGGCATTGTCTTCACATTCTAGTTTGTCATTTTGGCCCTGCTGCTGTCTGTGGCTGTGCATGTATCTCACTGTGTCCTTCACAACCATTATGTATTTATTAATTTATCGTCTGGTAAGGCACATGCCGTCTCGAGCCCTAGTTCAGGCCCCTGACAAATAGCTCAGCAAAACAAATTCAACTAAAGCTCAAAATTGCAGCCTAGCACACTAGAATGGCAAAACCTGCAACCTTCAGCAATGGTGTAATTTAACATGGTAGACCTCTTGCTTAATACAACTAACATTTACTAAAATTCAATATACACAATCCAAATAGCTCCAAACTATTTACCTTTATCTAATAATATAAGTGTGGTTAAAAGAATGCAGAGAAATGCTTTGCTGCATGTGTGATTTTCTAATGCAGCATATAGCCTGAAAGCTTTCTGAAGTGTGGCAAAACTACATATATTATAACTACAATGTCATACCATGGAAAGCATGCCCCTGATATTCAATCTAAGTTGTTTGGTATTGTAAGCATTGCCCCTGATATTCAATCTAAGTTGTTTGGTATTGTAAGCATTGCCCCTGATATTCAATCTAAGTTGTTTGGTATTGTAAGGAACTAACAGTGGCAACAGTAAAGATAGACACAAGTGATCACAGTTCAAGGGTGTTTATTGAACTACAAATTCAGGGTGGGAAACCGCCTAACCTAAACCTAAATCTAAGATGGGAGCAAGCTTCGACCATCAAATGAAAACTAAGGCAGTCCTAGTGGCGCTGTGTCAAATAAAATGGCCTATACTAAGAAAAACTTATTGCCAATCCTTACGCTAATTTATAGTGTGGGATGGTGTTTTCAATAAAGGAAGAAGTCTTCGCAAATAATAAGTGAGGATGTGATTGCCAGGGGTCTCCCTTACCCATGTTTTGAGCATGGGGCAATGTCTATGATCTGAGCATAGCACACACTCAAGGTTTCCCAGCACGAGCCGACAATTCCGTACCAGCTATCAGGTTCTTTGATGGGTAAGTCTCTTTCAGCAAAAGTCTCTTGCCTTCGAGGGCCTGATGTATTCAACAAAAATAATAAACAAAGAGTTCCTTTCCATAGGCTTAGCAAGATCAGGACCTTCGGTAGTTATGTATCTTACTTCCGAGGGCCTGATGTGTTATGAATAACAAAACAAAAGTGCCTTCTGGTGATTTTACTTGGGTGATGCCTTTTTACCCTTGGATCTCCATCTTCCGGGTTCAGATCTTCAAAGGATCTTTTTACAATATCAGGATTGATGGTAGTTCTGTATCGTACCTCTGCGGGCCTGATGTGTTCTAAATAACCAAACAAAAGTTCTTTCTTGATTACAGGTTCACCTTTGTCAACACAAAATGTTCCTTGAGGTGTCAGACTTCACCCCTTCTTGTCAGCATCCCTCCTTTGGGTTCACTCTTGCCACTCTTTTCTCTCACCATATGGGATTCGTTACCCTTAACTTTTCAATACTTGTCGGTCAAAGACTTTCGACTGTACAGTGGATTTTGTTACACCTCTGTATGACCCTATTCTCGCAGCCCTCACAGCCTTCCAGAACTGGTAGTTTCAACAAAGATGGGGAACCAAATTGGAGTCTCTCGCCTAACACCGACGTGGTGTCAGACTCCTTTAAGCTGGGTTTCCCCTTTCAACCTTCACAGCTCTTTGAACCTTCTTCAGTTTGCAACATCGCGACTTTCATTCAACCCAGTTCGGTTTCTTTATGGGTTCTCCCCTCTACTCACCGTCTGTGATGAACCGCTTGGCTTTCTTCGTATCGGGAGTCAAGGCCGGTACCACTGTAGCATGCGTCTCCCTCTGTCCTGCTTATCAGCGTAGGCACGCTCCGTCTACCGTTGACATCTGCTGCAACACACTTGGGCTATTGTTCGCATTCTTACGATTCCTTCTGTGTAAGTTTCATGGGCATGGCTTGGAAAGGGCAAGGTCACATCTCTCCTCGTCGCCACTTAGGTTCGCACCATCATTTTCCTCCTCCTGAACTGCCGTGCGGAGTTAGCTTTCTCGTCGTGCGGTCTGCCTTGCTCATCATGTACTCTTGCCCTCCACCTTTCATTCCTGTCGGGAGGAGAAAGGGCCGTCGGGTGTGTGTGATGCTGGTTAATTGCCTAACCATTGTGTCGGGACATGTCAGGTAAACAGTTTTAACATTAGCCCCTTTTCGGTTACCGTGCAAGCAAGTGTTTGTGTCAGAAAAAGAGGGTGGTAGGATTTTTGAGTATTCTACCGGATAGATTGGAGGAAAGGTATTTTCGGTAGGGTGAGAACGGTGGGGTTGTGAAACAAACTAGAATGACCGCAGTTCTTATAGTGACCTTAATAGGGGGAATTGTCGGAATGGTAGTGTGTTTTCAAAGCAGACTGGGAGTTCGGAAAAGGAGAAGAATGATTGGGAGTATTCAGATAGGAAACAGGGATTCTCGGATATATACTTTTTGGGTGCAACCGGGTTTGGGACCTTATAGGATTGGTTATGTATGGAGGGGATGTTGGATCTACTGAGGAGAGTTTTAATAGGAGGAAGCGAGGCAGATGTATTATAACCTATAAAGATCTCGTCCTCTCCTTCTTCCTCTCTGGTGCCATACCGCGTCTCACCTGGGGCATTTCCTTGAGCACACCCCTTGGTTCCCCTACCCAGGTGATTCGCCCTCGCTCGTCAACCCCTAGGGTTGGGATCTGAGAGCGCCAGCCCTTCCCTTGCCACCTGAATAAAGGATTCCCGAGGTCTACTAGGGAAAATTAGTACAAAAACCGTGAGGGCGGGAGGGAGAGTAAACAGGGTATGGCCCTTACTCTAAAATAGTTTTAATATGAACATAGGGCAAAAACCACTGTATGGAAAAATGGGTTATAGCTCATCAGGAAATGCAGAGGCCTATGTGGACCAGGACCAATGCACTAGCACCCAAAGAGAGGGTACATGTACAAACAAGGCTGTGATGGAAGGACAGAAAAGGATAAAATGAATATCTGACTATCCCTGCCTACGTGCAAAGCCTCCTCTAGGTAACCGTGCTGTGCCGCTTACAAACAGTTGGAAAAAAAAATGCTCAAACTACAAGGTAGGCGTGATTTGTGCCTCTTGTAAGTAGCATCCACTGTCGACCGGTTTCTGTGGCATGTATGCGGGTAAAGCCACTATCATCAGGACAATCTTCTGCTCACAGCAATTGGTAAAGTCTGGTATAGGTAATTAAAAGACTGACCATATTGAGGGAGGAATGCAGTGGGCTTAATGGTTGTCACATTCAGTAGATTGGCTACTGCGCCTGAACCCCCAGTCTCTCAGTCTTTGTGTGGCTGCTGAGAGGATGAGGCACAATCACTGGGTACTGAATGACAAAGTCATTGAGGTGTTGCCGTCTGCATTCCAGCTTGTGACAAGGTCCATCTTTGTGCCAGTACAGGATGTATGAAGGTTGGTGTAGGAGCAGGAATGTAGAAGCCTTAATGTGCCTCATTGCCTCATTTTTTAAAATGATTGCTAGTAAGGCGGGGACGGCAGATCGGCACGGTCAAGGGTTACCTTGCTGCCATTTGTATTTTCAAGAAATCTCCAAAACAAGGTTTGTTTTGTTCATTTGGTTACTCAGTTCTTGAGGGGCTTTGCAACTATGTTTCTGCCTGCTAAGTTTGTGGCTCACACTTGACACTCAAGTATTGCTTTTACTTTTTAAATGGGTTTCCTTTTTGATCTCACAAATTCTTGCTTACTCTGACTCTTTATGTTAAAGACTGTTTTCTCTCAGACTATTTGATATATGTTAGTGCCATGCAGGCGCATTCCTGTAAGCCCCTTTATCTTTAATTTCAAAGGAAAAAGTAATTCTGTGTATGAGCCCCTCCTTTTTGCCAAAAGTTGTTTCAGACTTCCAAGTTAAAAAAATAATTTGAAGGAAGAGGAAAGGTTGGAGAGGTTGGACTACATGAGGGCCTTGATTTTGTATGTCGCTATGGCAGCTTTTTTCCAGGGATGAGCAGCAATTTAGAATGGCAGTCTTTTCAATGAGCAAGTCCCATTTAGCGTGGAATAATGTAAGTCCTCTTCATTTGTTTTGATTGAATACTAGCAAAAGTACCTGTTCTCTGAATGGGTTCTGTAGACTGACATGATAACTCATCAAATGTTGAAAATCAATGATCCTGCAGGTCGCTGTTCCGATTATCTTATCACTTGATGTGCTTTGCAATCTGAAATAAACTACACTGAGAATGGGCACCTGTAGCTGGCTGACATACCCCGGAGCAGATGTTGGGGGGAGGCGAGAGTTGGTGTGCTGCTGCATACTGGGACCTTCTGGGTCCTCTCCAAACCTGTCGCCTCACCCTGGCGAGGTGCAGTGTGTTGTGGTTGAAATACCTTGGAAACTGCACCCTAGGGCCCTGAAATGTGGTTTTCAAGGTCCCATAGGGACCTTGAGTTTTGTTCTTCGTGTTGCGGCCGGTCCTTCTATAGCCACATTGATGTTTTGCCGATTTTAGGCAACCGTCTCATGTGTGAAGGTGCTGAAATCCAGGGAAAGAGGTGTGGTGCCCAAATGTCATGTCGCCAGTAATATCCGAAAGATCCTAACAGGTAACTATCCAAAATCTGATGCACATTGGTGAAACTGTGTAGAATTGTATAAGGAACTATGCTTCATCAAGCCACAAACCCTCAAACACATTTTGACGTGCTGAAATCTGGGGAATGGGGTGAGGTGTCCAAATGTCATGCAGCCAATATTATCCACAGGGCCCTAACGGGTCACTGCAAAACTTGCTGCAGATTGGTGAAACAGTGTGGAATTGTATAAGGAATAACGCTTTGCCAAAAATCCTGCATCCCACACATTTCCATTTTTATGAGTATAGATACTATGATTGTTCTATTAATTTGCACTCTTGGCATATAGTAGTCAACTTGCAAATGATAGATCAAGACGAAAATGAATATCACCCACTGATGGCACTCTTGAACTTTGAGGACATTTCTGAAATAATTATTTTAGATCTAGATCCAGTTTGAGTACACCCCTGAGGTATATGTGCCACAAGACAGCGTATACTTTGGAACAATGTCCTTTCAGGCAACATTCATTATGAAATTACCGAATGCACACTACCTGATATAGAAAGAAAGAAATCATGAGCACAACATGTCAAGAGACTGCTATAATGCTGCATCTCCTAAGAAGGGAGCGTCTCGACTGTGCTCGAAAAAGACCCATCGAAATTCCATGTTAAACACTAAACTAACAAAAGGATGGTTTGATAAAGTGAGGAGAAATTCTAAAATGGATCTTCAGGAGGCTCTCCATAGTATATCCATAGAGAGGGTATAGAAAATGAAAGCAGCAAGGAAGTCCTATAAAGATATGGTTAATTTATAAAAGCGACATTTCATAAGAGAAAATGAGAAGTACTTGTGGATGTAGCCACTTCAGATGACCAGAAAGATTCTTAGAGGGCCCATGCTTGTCGGGTGGCATGCAATCACTGGATACTTGGGTTGCTGCTTCCCAATGGTCTCTTTTCCCTCCTGCATGCAGTCTCAACTCTGCCCATATAGCCATGTGATTTATTGCCACGACTTTGATAAGAAGAGATGTGAGCACCTCTAACATCACGCTTCAAGAGACTGTCATGGCAATCCAGGTGCAATGTTGTGTGAAAGGCCTGGACTTAATCCCCCAGACCTAGCCAAGAAAGAGCTACTGTTGTGGGGTGAAATTTTAACCCAAGTATTTAATTACATTAAAGATAACTTAGATGCACCCCCTTTATAGAAATTGGCTCAAAGGATTCACCTGCCTGCTATTGATAAATGTCATTGATTGCTAACAATGGAACATTTTTTGATAGACTTCTCTTTAATAGATTATCGCAGCGGTTTAAGAATAAAAGATCATACGCCCATACCATCTAGGCTTTAAGGAAAAGACAATAGTCATTGACCTGTGCTTAACTCTTAATCTTATAACTACAAGAGCAACGAAATGAAGCAAGAGCAACTTGGTCTTGCATTTTAGCATGGCTTTTGACCTGGTGAATCGGAATAAGGTTTGGAAGATACTGGATGAAATGAAGATTCCCAGGGATCTTTTGGCATGTATTACAGAGCATTATACCGAGAATGAGGAATGGCCCAGGTTTGGGGCAGAAGGCCAGAGAACTAAAACTTTCAACGTCACCACTGGGTGAGGCAGGGATTTCTCCTGGCCCCTTTATAATATATTGTATACATCAATACATTGGACAGAACCCTGCTTAAAGTGACACCTAAAATGTTTCAAGAGTTGATATTTACCCAGCCACATTACTATGCTCATGAAGCTGTCAATAGGGCAAAGATATAGCAAAGACTGAAATGGCGATTACAAAATAATTGCAACTTTTGACATTGTTTGTGCTAATCTAGACTAAAAGATCAACGCATCCAAATCCAAAATAATGCTATTGGGCGGAAAGGCGAGAATCAAAAGGAAATTACTACTGAATGAGAATAGGATCGAAAAAGTGCACACATGATTATCTAGGAGTCTGAAGTAATGTGTGTGTCATTGATCTTTTAGGACAGTCACTACATTATACAATTCAAAATTAATATGATTGAGAAGTTTGGGGACTTGATGGCATTTAGGAACTAAGCAGAGTTGAAAATGTCTTTACCAAGTGGTTAATAGAGATTACCAAAGCAACTAATAATCTATTTTTGCACTCAGAATCAAACATCCTCTATGTCGATGATTTGATTGTGGCGATTCCCCTTAAAAGGTAGGCAAACATCTAGACCACTGAAACGGACTCCATTTTGAATGCCTTGTTTAGTGAGCTCTAGACAAGTTATTTACTCCAAAATATTGCATTGCTTAAATATATGAAACAAGATTGACAAGCTGTGGAGAGAGGAATAGTTCTCATTCCATAACCAAATTGGCATTACAGACAGGTATTATTAGTGTTAAGAACAAATGGTGTCCAATTTATGGACACTATCATCCCCTGCACACCTTAATGCTGATAATACAGCTCATAGAATGTCTTTCCAAACAGTACCCTTAATCTTGTTTTTACAATCCTACTCAGGAACAGAAATGCTAAAAATACAGTTCTTTTGGTTTGAATGAAGCTTCTTTATTATTTGTAGGTCGAAGCAGTTGCTCAACACATTTCGGGGACACTCTCTCCTTCTTCAGGAGCACAACTGTAAATATGAATAAACAGATATATTACAATCAACATTAAATAATTCGACATCTGATTCAATGTGTTAATGACTTCCAAAAAGGCAAGAATTTGGATCACGTTCGTGTCAAATAGAGGCTAAAATTGCCAACGACTTAGTGATCATGAGTTGCGTTAGGTACCTTGAATTTGGTGATGCTCTTTTGAAGATAATGTTTGACTGCTTGCCAGTAATATTAGCAAAGAAAACAGTAAAGTCAGATGTTCAAACAGTGCCTTTATTACCAAATGTGCCCTTTGTGTTGACAGGTGTTTCGACCTATTCCAGGTCCTTTTCAAAACTGGGCCCTATAACTGAGTACATCATAGAAATCAAAAACACATCATATTGTGAATGTTCAGGTCAAAATTGAAATACATCATTGATAACACAAATACATTTCACAGACAATATCAGAAAGATATTGGAAAGGATTGCCAATGCATACGGGTGCAAAATGTATAAGCAAACCCTGATAAGGATGAAATGATTGAGTGATGGAATTTCAAGGGTTTGGTGACGGGGAGGATTGTAGAGAAAAGAAAACAGAGAGAGACGTAATCCATCAGTAATTGTGGTTACAAATAGTAACGGGAACAATGATGTTACTGGGTTGTTTGTATACAACTAACCAAAGAAATGGCTACATAATTGGCATGCGCCTAAAAGAGCAGTAGTCCAAAATATCAATCCTTTTAATAGTGCGCTATTATTAAACCATCTTCCACTAGTTATAAGCATCTGGAGTACATGAAGCATATTTGACAGATTATAGTAGCAAAGGCGCACTCACCTTATCTATTTCTATCATTCAGGGTGAGTATTAGCTGAATGTAATTATGCATGTGTGGGATAGAATCCCTGGGTCCTGATAGAAAAATGTATCCTAATGTTTGTTTGGATAAAGGTAAGCGTGCCACATTAAAATAAAAACCATCTGTCCATTAGGGGTTAGTAGGAGAGTGGTTGATCTGGACATTAATAATTGAGAGAGTGGTCCAAATGCATTCATTATTAGGGATTATCAAGCAACAATAAGGTGCGGAGGTCACACGCTTGTTCGTGAAAGTGGACACGCTTCTCTATGGGTGATGGCAACGATGTCATATGGAGGTCACAAGGGGTCTCAACTGCGACCCTCTGGGAGCCACAGTTGCAACCCATGGGACTCCCTTGCGACCCCAACTTGAAAAAAAGGTGCCTTTTTTTGCCCCAAAAAAAACAGGTGCTCCTGGTGTAGCGGGCCCTCCCGCGGCACAGGAGGACCCGCCACATCAGGTCAGTTGGGTCTGTGGCCCAGCCAGGCACCTCATTTCACCAAAATGCCAGGGGTAGCGGAAGGAACATCACACGACCCTTGACCCCCTGATGAAATCACAGGAAGTGATGACATTTGACCCCATCCCGAAGTGATATCGCGGGAAGCGATGGAACACGACCTTTCACCCGTTGACAAAACAGGAAGTGGCATCACATAGCATTGTACATTATGACAAATATGGTTATGATATCACTATAATGTGATGTACATTTCATACAAGAATGGATCGCCATATGTATTGTTAAGATCCGTGTGTGTATAGGCCCATATTACCAAATGACTGTGAATGCAAGCAGACGACCATGACCAAATGATAATGATGTGTTACCCTTAAGCGCTTTATATAGAAAAAAAATATTCGCCCAATATCATCCAGCCTGTGTTGGTACTCATTTATCAACCTCAGAAGGATGAAAGGCTGAGTTGAGGCGTTTAAGAACAGACTAAATTGGTGACTCACCCCCTGAAGTGTGCCTGAAATAAACTTTTAATGAGTCTAGCAATTATTGTATAAAATTCCAGAAAGACACATTATTTGGTATTCCTATTCTTTCTTATTTAGGGTCAGTGCTGAAAGTGTTAGACTTGTGGCACTCCTGTTCTTACTATTCTTTTTTTTTTTAAGGGGCCTGAACAAGAAAGCCAGCCACTCCAGAAGTAAAGAGCCACATGGTGCTGGCGACAGCCCAGGAGCTCGCATTACAAATATATATATATATATCAGCAAGAAAAAAGAGGAGAGGGGGAACCACACTCTTCGCGGACCAGATAACAAAATCCAATCAAGAAAAAAAGCGCAGCTCATACGAGGAAAATGTCATAAAGTTAATTTAATGGTTAAGACAAAAAATAACACTAATAACACGGCTGGGATAGCAGAAGCAATAACAGAGGCAGGACGCCCGAGGGCATGACCTGCAAACAACGTGTTTCACGCTCAACTGAGCGCTTGGTCACGTAAAGGAAAGAAGGACCAGAGCACAGTTATAAAAACAAAGTGTAGTCCTTTTGCTGTGTCCATGGAACTGGGTGGGTGCATAAAGGTATGGACTATATGGCAGCCATGTTAGAATGGAAAGGCAGCAATTGACGGCAATAGAGGTCTGGAAGGATTCCAGACAAAAACAGACGGGGAGTTTATATTGTGTCTGTTGTCTATATGGTGCAAAGTGCACAAAATAGAGAAAAAAAGTGTATATTATAAATGAACAATAGAACCAGAAAATAAGATATGGAGCACATAGTCCACACCAAATGCACCCTCAATTCCACTGCAAAATCCAGGTAGAATTTAACAAGTCCAACAAGCATAATTGCAATCTGCATAGAGTGGGTTGAATTGAAATTCAACATGCAATGGAAGAATAAAAGGTACATGAGTAACAGTAGATAAGAACTTGAGACCACCATTTCCCAAACCCATGTCAGGATTGAAACAGCTAGTGCATGTATATAAAAACTAGACATCCAGTCAGTATACCATATTAGGACAGAAGATGGATAGAATAAAGTGCAAGTGCAAGCAAAAATGGCAGCATTTACATGTGCAAAGCCAAAATAGCAGCATCTACATGTGCAAAATACATCTCAACCATAAAAGGCATAGCAACATCGACATGTGTAAATTAGCAAAGCCAAAATAGCAGCATCTACATATGCAAAATTGGAAAATACATCTCTAACCATAGAATACATACATAATCACTGGAGATAACAACATTGGTAAACCTGACACAAGCAACGGGAAAATAAAGTACAGCTACAAACAGAAATGGCACCCTCGAGATATGCAAATGTACAAGACAAGGATGGCAGAATGTACATGTGCAATTATGCCGAAAAGAACACTATCAATAAAATTCATCCAAAGAATTACAGCAAAGAAAGAAAATTGAAGTATAAAAAACAAAGGACTACAAAAAAATAGTATGTATTTATATGGAATAAAGCTCTTTCCTACAGAATCATGACTACAGCAGCTAAAAAATTAGACCAAAGACTGTCTAAAGAAAAAAGAACGAACCACCAGCAAAATAGGGTGCAAAAATAATACACACACAGGCCAAGGATACAGTGAGCAAAGATGGATAACAAAGAGAAACACCTACACAAACATTGAAATCAGAAAGCATCAGGAAAAGAAAGAAAACCCATATAAGTATAATGATCAGCCTCAGGTACCCAAAAACGTATACAGCTCCTCATCCAAGTTGTGACCATTAGGAGACTTGGTGTCAAAGTCCAGTATGACTCTCGTCTCCAATTGTCTTAACTTTAGAACACGGTCTCCACCCCTGGGATGGATTGGAATGTGTGCCACTGCAAAGAACTTAAGCAAATTCAGATCATTCTCATGTTCCTGCATGAAGTGCTTAGCCATAGGGTATGCAGGATCTGAGTTTTTAATCGCCCTAAGATGCTGCAGGATCCTTAATTTGAGCTTGCATGTGGTACTCCCGACATACCACTTCATGCAGGGACACGAAAGAACGTAGACAACAAAAGCGGTGTCACCATTTTCATAGAATACTTAATAATCTGGTTACATTTGGTGACCGGATGTAAAAAAGATTTGCAAACAGTGGCATGAGCACAGGCTTTACATTTAGAGCATTTGGTAAAGCCAATAGGGGAGACCACCAGCCAATTGGTAAGAGAAGGACTTTTGTCAATGGGTGGCAAAAAGCTGGACACTAGCTTATCTCTGAGCGAGGGTAGTCTTTTGTACGTAATGGTGGGGCGTTTGGAAAGCAAAGAGCATAAATCTTTGTCCAAAATAAGAACACGCCAATGTCGTTCAATAATCCTACGAACATGATTGGAGGCATTATCAAACGAGACAATGAGTCTAAGTTCATCATCGGTAGTAATCCTATCGGACTTTATGCCTGGGCGCAATGGTGATCGAAGGATGCCAAGTCTGTGCAATTCCTTCGATAACGAATACATTCGCCATAGGGAATACTCTTTTGCATGACATTGGATGGCAACAGGTGGCATGCAGAGGTAGACCGGTATTAGAAGGTTTTTTATGCAATGCGGTGTGAAAACCAGATCTTGCAAGAGTCACAACCAAATCAAGATAAACAATTTCAGTTGTGCTATGGCATTCTGTAAAACGTAAATTAGCCATGTTGGTATTAATACTTTTCACAAACAATTGCCAGTCAATTTCTGTACCCTTCCATATTACGAAAACATTGTCGATATATCGCCACCAGGCGACAATTTGTGTTGGAAAACTGGAAGCAAGTAAGTCACATAAAAAGGTAGCCTCCCACCATCCCATCGTCAGATTGGCATACTACAGGGCAAAGGTACTGCCCATTGCAGTCCCCCTTACTTGCCGATAAAAGGCACCCTCAAATAAGAAGACATTGTTCGTCAAGCAGAAAGACAACATCTCCAAAAGCTGCTATCATAGAGCTATGGCCATAGTGATTGAGTGAGCGAGTATCTAAAAAATATTTGCAGGCTCCCATTCCCACCTGGTGATCAATGGAAGTGTAAAGGGAAACAACATCGAGGGTGGGCAAAAAAAAAAAACATCCTCCCAAGGTGTATTGGTAATATGTTGCAAAAAGTCCTTAATGTCCCGCAAATAAGAGGGCAAGACCGAAACAAAAGGAAACACAGTCTCATCAATGAACTGTGCCAAGTGCTCAAGCAGGGAACCACATAATGTAACAATAGGTCTCCCGGGTGGATGGGTGAGAGATTTATGAGTCTTAGGTAGAAAATAAATGGTCGCTACAGTGTGGCAAGAGGGAATAAGGACTTAAACTTCCTCATCATCATCCTCAATGAATCCAATATCAGCCCACTTGGTACAGAGGCTATTAGGTTCAGACTTTATATATATTTTTTTTAATTTTTATTTTTTAGAGGTCACAGTTGCGACCTCTGGTGACCCCTAAATGACATCTCTGGGTCCAGTCCTCACCCATCAGGGTGAAGGCTCGGCCGGGGAGGCAATGAGTAGGGATTGGAGCTGACGTTCAGCTCCAACACCTCTTCCCTCGGCTTCCTTGCAGCTCAAATACAGGAACCAGGAAGCTCTGGTAGCTTTTTGGTTCCTGTTTGTGAGCAGCACGGAAGGAGCCAAGGGGGCCTGGAAGGAAGGACCAAAGTTGCAAGAAAAAGGTAAGTAGGATTTTTATTTTGTAATATAATGTGTGTTTTGCATGTGTGAAGTGCGTGTCAGATGTATGTATGTATGTGAATGGTGGGTGAATGAGAAGTGATGTGCGTTTTTGAATGTTCTGGGTGGGTGGGTGTGTGCCTGTGTAGAGAATGCAATGAGTGGGTGTAAGAGAAGGTGAGAGTAGCTGGTGGGTGAATGTGAACTGATGTAATGAGTTTTTTAATTTTCTGGGTGGGTGGGTGGATGATTGTGTGCCTGTGTAGAAATGTAATGAGTGGATGCAAGGGAAAGTGTAAGTAACTAGTGGGTGAATGAGAAGTGGTGTGATGTGTGTTTTTCAATGTTCTGAGTGGGTGGGTGTGTTCATGTGTAGAGAATGCAACGAGTGGCTGTAAGAGAAGTTATTAGTGACTGGTGGGTGAATGAGAAGTGATGTGATGTGTGTTTTTGAATGTTCTGGGTGGGTGGGTGGGTGTGTGCCTGTGTAGAGAATGCAATGAGTGGATGTAAGAGAAGGTGCGAGTGACTGATGGTCGAATGAGAAGTGATGTGATGTGTGTTTTTGAATGTTCTGGGTGGGTGGGTTTGTGCCTGTGCGCAGAGAATGTAATGAGAGGATGTAAGAGAAAGTGTGAGTGACTGGTGGTTGAATGAGATGTGATGTATATTTTTGAATGGTCTGGGTGGGTGGGTGTGTGCCTGTTTAGAGAATGCAATGAGTGGATGTCAGAGAATGTGTGCGTGAGTGACTGATGGGTGAATGAGTATGAATGTGATGGTGTGTTTTTGAATGTTCTGGGTGGGTGTGTGCGGTGCCAGTGTAGAACATGCAATTGGTGGAGGTAAGATAAGGTGTATGATTGAGTGACTGGTGGTTGAATGAGTATGAATGTGATGGTGTGTTTTGGAATGTTCTGGGTGGGTGGGTGGCTGCGTGCCTGTGTAGAGAATGCAATGAATGCATGCAAGAGAAGGTGTGAGCGAGTGACTGGTGGGTTAATGAGCATACATGTGGTAGTGTGTGTTTGAATGTTCTGGCTGGGATTTGGTGTGTGCCTGTGTGGTGAATCCAGTGTGAGCGAGTGCGAGTGGAGATGTATGGGTGAGTGACCGGTGGGTGAAAGGGGAGGCATGTATGTGTAAGGCCCTGGGAGAGTGGGGATAACTGGGGCATCTTTGCCACATCCTTTATTGACTTTGCATGTTTTACTGGTATTTTTGGGCAAAGGCAAGTTCATGTGTGCCATTCCCTGGCTAGAGTGGCATTTTGGTGCAGTCAGTCTAGCCATTGCTTACTGTGGCAGGACATTTATTACTCAGCATCTTTAAAGAAGCAAGCATGATAAGAATCGTTACCTCGCTAGACTGATGTTTTGGCGTAGCGGCCTGTATATTCTTCACTGTAGCATGACTTTTTATCAAGCAAGATAAGTGATTTATGGGTCTAGACTGGCTTACATTGGAACCAGTTTGGACAGGTTTTCCTATTGTGACATGTCACATTTAATGGCCAAACCAATGGGAGTATGTACTTACATAGGAGTACTGGAATATATTGGCAGAGCCAGGTTTGTGCCCAGTGCCAGTAATGATACTATGAGAATGCATATATAATACTAAAGGTATTGTCTCGGGAGGATAGATCAGTGGCAACGTACTCACCTTGGAAGCAAGACGACAAGGAGTACCACAGGTTCGATCCCCTAGTTTGCGCTTAGAAACCTCTGGGTATTAAGCGCTTTATAAATAACCTATCATATTATATATGTGGGAATACTAGCATATGTTGGTGGAGCCAGCATGGACATTTATGGGCATATCCAGCATACAAATGTTTTTTATACTGGCATATATCGCAGGGACCAGCATGATAATGCATTTGGAAATGCCCTGTGCACTTTTGGTGACTTGCATCTATTGTACTTTTTGCATGATTTAGCCTAAACCGTACAAAACCGATTGTTGGCCTTTTACCCACATTGTTGGCCGTTTACCCACATTTTTCCAGAAAGCGTGCTTTGTAATGCACCATTTTAACCCATTATTCAAAACATTTACTCTGGGGAGGGAGAAGAGTCCCCCCAGGAGCCTCCTACACCCCCGAACCTATTTTTATTAATTCGGGCTCCCTCGCTATGCTCAATCGCATACTTGTGGCAAATATTTACACCCTCCAACAAAACAACTCACGTGGTGGCTGGTATGTTTGTAGACCAGGCACCGCCCCGTTCTCTCTGTTACGTTAAAGATTTCAGCTTTGATTGAAAAACATATTTACTTCTTTCACTTGTAGTAGTGCATGCCCCTGCAGAGGCATAATCATCATGGACATTCCGCACACGTGGTGGTCCGGACCGGCCTGGGATGTGGTGTGCCATGTGCTTTGTTAAGGAGCTTGAGGGGGCCCTCACACCATGGCTCGCAGGGGAGCTGCCAAAGTTTGTGCTACGCCATTGAGCACCACTGGGTCTGACCAAGGGGTAGTGTGCAGTGCGTGCCTTGAAGTCTGCCAGTGAGTCCCCGGGTGAGAAGCAACTTGTGGGTGTTTTCAATTTTAAATAACTGTGTGGTGCTATGAATTTAGGTGTGCAGTAATGATATTATGTTAAATGGTGTTTTCTTTTGTTAAAGTCCTCTGGCACCCTGTATTACAATTAGATACTAAAAACTATGGGGGGGGGGGGTCTTGGGTATATTGAAAGAAACTTTCCCAGGTATTATACTCTAGCAAAGATAACATTATCAGGCGCACTCCCCTCTGTGCAGGCCCACCAGTCTTATGGGTTTCTTCTATGGAAGTGGTAGCTGAATTATATATACATTTATAACCAGGGAATTATGTTGATACTAAATCCTGGTCAATGGTTTAATTTTCAGGCCTTGCTCGTGCAGCATTTGTCTCCCGGTTAAACAACAGCACACGCCTCGCCAGGTCAGTGATTTTTTGGCTTGTTTCAAACAGCAACACCACAGATAACACGTACTTCTGTGTCCATTGATCTATAAATGTTTCATACACTGGCTCTAGCCTGCGTTACAGATTTCAGTTACCGTGTTAGAAATACTGCATTATGTATGTTTTACATATAGACCCCACATCGAATCTGGAAAAAGGCATTCCCCAAATGTGTAATCTTGGACAAATCATGCATCCCTCTGTGCTTGTTACACTTCGCCCTCAGCCGTACCACGTTCCCCGGGTTCTTCCTCGTTCCTCCCGTGTACACAAGGACAATTGGGGAGTTCCAGGTAATGCCAGAATAAGGGACAGGAAAGTGATCGCCCTTCATAAAGGGTTACGGCGCCGGCATGCGCCCTTCTTATCGCGCTGGCAGCTGCAGTGGAAAATT
This sequence comes from Ambystoma mexicanum, assembly GCF_040938575.1. Classification (NCBI taxonomy): domain Eukaryota; kingdom Metazoa; phylum Chordata; class Amphibia; order Caudata; family Ambystomatidae; genus Ambystoma; species Ambystoma mexicanum. The sequence goes on along the minus strand of NC_090941.1, from coordinate 133,944,163 downwards.
GCTACACAAACTACATTACCCAGAAAACCTGTCAAGGGTTGTAGTTCCCGGCGTTGATACGGGAGCCTCATTTTCAAACGGTACGCCTCCTTGTTGTTACTTATTCCACAGCGGCGTACAGAACGCTGCTTCTGTTTAAAGTTACAACCGGCATACTTTCCGAAGTGCTCTCTCTGTACCTTGATTTTGGAAGTTCCTGTTTTCCCATGTACCGACCCTGCCTGCACACGGACTCCTTCTTCTTAAACCTTATTTTGATTTGTTTGCTGACCGCCCGTGACCCAGACCTCTTGCCTGCTTCCTGGACTCTTGGATAGTGATTACTCTGGTAAGAACAACTCTATAATTGGAAACCCTCTTCATCAGACTGTCATCACGTCTGTGGATTTTGGCTTCATTTCTAAAGTGCATTTTGGAACGCTTTGCTGTGGTGCACCATCCCGAAACCAGTGCGACCCTCGTTCCGCTCGGGGATAGCTGCCTTACTAACCTTCCTTTTTTTTATTTTATACTTTCGTTGTTACCCAGGATTCTTTACACCTATCTTACTTCCACCAGTGGTAAAGTATAGTTTTCTTGGTGTTCAATATTGGAGAGTTACACATTTAGCTATATACTAAAGCCTCTTTGCCTTATAGGTTGTTCCAGTTCTTTTGGCTTAAGGGGAGTTAAACCAGGTACTACTTAAGGGCTATAGTCTTGGGGAAACCAGATTTAGAATTGACATATAGTTTAACTTGTTATCCTTTCCTTTACAGCCTGGGTTCGAGGCGGTGTGTTCTCCCCGCTCTTTTGATCGATCGGTCCCCTTGTCTGTACTGTTCAGCAGGTGGTCATATCGGTTTAAAGAGTTCTTTCCCTCACAGAGAGGAGGCTTGGGTGGAGGCTCCAACCCTTGCTCCTTCAAGCAAACCCCCAGCACTAGAGGTCCAGCCTGTTTTACGTACTCCCCATTCTGGTGAGTAACAGTGCTTTGGTTCTTATATATGGTTTAAATGAGAGCACATGGAAACATGGGTGCTAGATGCATCTAAAAAATCTGAAGGTCGTTTGCCATCACTTCCTGTGATGTCACTTGGGGGTGGGGTCAAATTACATAACTTTTTGTAATGTCATCGGGGGTCAAGGGTCATGTGATGTCACTTCTGCTACCCCTGGCATTTTGGTGAAATTAAGTCCCTGGGTGACGTTATTCCCTTTTCCGACGCCTTGTACTAAAATCAAAAACTAGGCTCCTGTTATTGCTTAAAGAAGCACTCCTAAAAGATGTGCGGGCTGGCACTTACCTGTTTTTCCACGTAGTACATGCATGAGGTGTACCTTAATTGTAAAACATACTGACAATAAACGTGCTTGAGGTATGAAGCTAACCTGTGTGTGCTGAGCACATCTGTGCTCTTTTTTTCCAATGAAGGTACAATTACATTATTTCTGCCAACTGACCGTACACAAACACAGGCTTCGTAAAATGGCTTCCTATGTGTTGTGTGGTAATCTCGAGTCCGTGTTGTTGCCAAGCAACAATAAACATTCTGTGGGTAAACGTACTAGTTAAGGTGCATCAGCGTTTCACAGGGTCTACTGCGAAATTGGTTGATTGCAAATGCTGAGAGACATAGCGCCCTTACCTGTGCAAAGCAATGTGGTCACGGTTACTGTGGGATCACAGAGCCTAATGGCATGCCGCGATCTGGTTAGATTGCGGCTGCCATTGGGTTTGTCCATATTGTAGTAAAGGCAGTGGTGACATCATGCACTGCATGTAGATGTTACAGAAATGCCACATTGGTAGGGGCTGAGCTTGCTACCCCTATAACTTGTTGCTCCAACATGAGACAATGCTATGCATTGATATCATAAAAAATTATGATTAAGCTGAAGGATTGGGGCCACCCGTGCTAATGTATAAAATAACACAATGTATCAAAAGCTGCAGTTACAAATATCACGGCTGCAATTGCAAATATATGGTTAGCTCCTTGGCGATGCTCATTAACTTGAATCCTGAGTTGACCATAAATTGGGGCTTTTATGCATAAGCAAAAAACATAATAGTATGAAGAAGTGCGTTGACAGCAAGGTACAGTGATGTTAATGTGTACTAATATATATATATTTGCAACATATGTATATACATATTCAGTAAAAAAACTTTGTTAAAGTGACGTTATGGTTCCAAGTAAAACCGAAAACCCCTCTTTGATGTCCTGGATGGTAGTCTTAGCAGTGCACGGTGGTGGCGCGAGTTATGGTTGCTTAGCTTACCAATGGCCCTGGCTTTCCACATATTTTTTGTAACTTTTTTAACGCTTTTGAGTGTTCGATATGTTCTCGAGGCGGACCCTTCCACCCCTTTAAAAGGCCACACCCCAGAGCTGATCTTCATTATACTTCTGGCTATTGCAGATTGACTTTTGCTGCCTTTCCTACTCTGGCTGTGATTACCTCATCAACCCTAATGGCATCCATGGCTGATGTTGCTACATCTGCCTCAGCACCACCCCCAAACCCTCCACCACCACCACCTCCCCAAGGGCCTGCAGAGAGGAACACGCATGAGGATGTAGAGAACGAGGATGAAGAGAATGAGGTCGAGGAACTCCCTACTACCAGCACTCGCCGGGAGTCTTGCGTGTGGCGGTTGTTTACCATTTATGGTAACGTACCAAAAGCATGTGCGAACAAGGTCACCTGTAACCAGTGCTGAGTCGTGTGAGACGTGGTTAGTACAGCTTTGGTACGACATCCATGAAGCGACACCTAACTTCGTTCCACGGTGCGGACATTCGCAAGGTTGTACCTTGTGATGAAAGTAGGTCGAGTTCCTCTACATCATCCTCCGTTTCCGCTCCTCTCACCAGAAGAGACACTCCTGTGGGAGAGCGCATCCCTCCAGCTGCTTCGCAGGCCATTCGCGATGCTGTTGACCCTTACCTTTCGAGGGTCACAATATTGTGTATGTACTGCGATGCAGTACTCTGCAGGGGGAAGAGTCTTCGAAGTGCTTCCGAGACTACGGTCAAGGACCACCAGAAGACCTGCTACCTTCCCAAATAAGGCCCACCCTACATCTTCTCTCCACCTGCCCTTTCTTATTCCCGTGGTTGGTGTTCCTTCCTTACCCTCCTTTCCCCTCCTCTTCTAGTATGTCATGTGTAACAAAGGAAAAAAAAATAAAACAACAAAAATCCCCCCCCAAAAAAAGGCTCTTTTCAGAGCCGCCTTTCACAGTTTAAAAATAGAAGTATGAAATAAACAGGGAAGAGCCCTGTGCATTTTTTAAAAGTCTGCGGACAGTCCTAGGACACATAAAAGTTTGGGGTGCTGCCCTAGCAAAAACAATGCACTTTTCTCTGGGAGTAACTGGTGGCTCTGAAAAGAGCCTTTTGGTGGTGTGTTTGTGTGTATGAAAAACTTGGATTCGTCAACATCTAATGCAAAATAGATGACTGTAATTTCAAAAAAGGTCGCAATGCATTTTGTACATTTCTCAGAAAATTCTGATTGCCAACATATGTAAGATGAACTCCATCTCTGGGAAAAATGTATGTGCTACGAAACATAATATTTTCATTGTGAAAAGAGGACATGCCAACATCTCTTAGAAAGGCACAAACAGCCTTATTGACATTGCGCCTCGCTTTCTCCATTTGTGGACCAAATGAAGAAGAACGCAGCCACATTTGTCTTTGCACAATACGAGAAACATGTCCATGACCTTCTCAAGTCCTTCTTTCATTGCAAATTGCAAAGAAATTCCAGACACATGTCCTAAACTGGTCCCGCCACAATGAATTATAATTAATTCTGAATGATGCTCTGTCTGTAAAGTAGCACAGAGAGATACCAAGTCCAGCCACTTCATTCCACGCACTCCATGCCAGTACACTTCCACATGAGCGAATCCAAGATCTGCAGATACAACACAACATTCTGCATGCACCTCCAACCAATGTATCCATGAGTCTCCCAAAATCCAGATAATCTGATTTTGAAAACACACAGCTATAGCTATCTGTTCTTCTTGCAGGAAAAAGGCGTTCTCACAAAATCTCTCCTTACCCAACACACCCACTAAACTTTACTGACCAATCCCTAGCTCTGCTCATTCTCATTTGCATGCCTCTCCACCCCAGAATCCCTGTATGTAATACGTGCTGTCCGCAGACTACTGCCATGTCCGCGTACATATAGAAGATCTGAGCGTGGTGAATGTACATTTAAATAGTGTGCCCCATTTCCCCTTTGAGGTGGGCTCTGAAAAGAGCCTTTTTTTTTTGTTTTTTTTGCAGATGCCTGACAGACACCTGTTATTTTGTATTTTGGGGGGTGGGGGGGTGGGGGTTCTTCTTATTTTACAACTAAAATCTTCACATAACCTTTTCCAAAGCAACCCTTACATTCCAAAACAGCATGGCATTTCCCAAAAAAGATAAAGAAACACCATCTGCCTCAAAATACGCAGAATTACTCGAAACAATATTCTCGTTGTTACAGAAAAACATACCAGCTCTTAGCATGAAAGCATGCATGCCTTGATTGATTCCACACCTAGCAATATTTTGCTTAGGACAAAAAGCAGAACTATTGTCCCATATTGTCCAAGGTAGTAATCCAGAAAAAATTACTTTTGCATTTGGAAGTATGTTGATTACTGCTTGAACCAACTGTTCCAAATCTGCCAACAAAGTAGGGGAACTCACGTGACCCAAATGGAAAGCACCATAGTGCAAAACTACCAGATGGGGACTGTTCATCCTACGCATATCTTCACAAACTTGTTGGAGAATTGCCTCTACATTGCAATCAGGCACAGCGCTCCACACCACCTCCACTCCTCTAACATCGAAATTGTTTGCAACATGCCTGCATTCAGAATACTGCTGTAAACCATTGACAAACATATATCCGACTCCGAGCACCAACACCCTGACTTTCTCCACCTCTGCCATCTTCACTACACACACTCTTTCTACACAAATCCACAAGGTCAACATTTGATTGGCTGATCCCTACAGTCCCCTTTCCATGCTGGATTTGCTGGAAAACCCTGTATGTGGCACGCCCTACCCGCAGACAGCCGCAGTGCCCACGCGGCACGTAACTCTTAGCCAGCCCTTCTACACTTTCCACATCACTCTCTGTTCCATTCCCTCATTGGATACAGCTAAGCAGTCACACAAGCATCCACCAATCACCTCCAAGACCTCTACATCTAACTCATCATCAGCGTTCCGCACTTCAAATGTACTGTTGATCACTCTGAATACAAGTCTTATATCATTGGAAAGCACCTACTACAAAAACTACTGTAGAAGTCTCGAAGATTTCTGCTTACAGCTCCATGCATATCCACATGCATGATTACAAACTACAGGTATGCATATTTTATTCAGAGTACATGTACAACGCTTATGAATCCATATAAACAGAGTAATGCCACTAAATCTGCATAGCCTATGCATACATGCCAATGCTCCCAATTTAAGCGCGAGACTCCCGATTTTTCATTGAAAAATCGCACTATTTTTTACTGTCTCCCGCATAACCTATACATACATGCCAACCCTCTCGATTTGTGCTAGACTCTCGATTTTTCATTGAAAAATGTCACAATTTTTTAGTGTCTCCCGCCTAAATTAATGCTAATCCCAATGCAATTCTATGAGAAAAATTAATTTTCCTGATTGCTGTAGTGAAATCTCCCTCTCAGGTGCTCCCGATTGTTGGCATGTCTAACTATAAGATGAAAATATTCAAATTTTTCCCATCTACTATAATGAACTATCACTTCCAAACCTGTCTGCTATCTACAACACAGCTGTAAAAAAACAAATAAATTGCATGAACTTAAAATTCTACTCATTTTTTTTTTCAAACATGTTTTTATTGGTTTTTAAAACAAGCAAGTTATACATTATGTGCAATTAAGGTGTTTCAGTCCGTTAAGTCTCGCTTGAAAATACCATTCAAAGAAACAAACATAAAACATAAACAATAACAGTAGGTCAGTGAGGAAGGTCTAACTGCATGGGGAGGCCGAAGTTTGGTGGGGGTGAGCCTCTCAGGGCCCCTTGTCGGATTGAGAACTTCTGGAAGTGGAACATTCTTCAGGAACCTGCTGTGGGTGGGGAGAAGGTCTCCCTTAGTTCAAGGCTATCGCTGTTCTGACTATTTTGCTAGCAGGGGCTGACCTCCCCAAATGGGCGTCCCCGGCTGCTCTTCCGTGTTGTATTTCAATCATATTTGTCCATCCAACGTAGAGAGAGCAGCTGTCGGGCCAGGCCTGGGTATGATTGTGCGTAATCCAAGAAGGGAGACCAAGTATGGAAGAATTTGTCTGTTTTTCCCAAACCTGAGGGCGGTGATTTTTTCGGCCGCTAATATGTCCCAACATTTAGTCAACCACATTTGGATCGACGGGCCCTCTGGGTTTTTCCAGAGCCTTGCCACTGAAATCTTGGCCGCAGTCAGCAGGTGAGAGCAGAGTTCTGCTTTGTGGCCTGATCGAGGGAATTGGCCCTCGCCGCTTGCTCTGAGCAGTACGATACCCGGGTCCCATGGGATTGCTAATCCCGTGATCGTATTGATTTGCTCTAACACTGCTTTCCAAAATTGCGTCGCCTTGGGGCATGTCCAGAGCAGATGGAATAGTGTGCCTTTGTCCGGGCAGCCTCTCCAGCACGTTGGTGGGATCGCCGGGTTGCATTTATTGAGAGATTCTGGGGTTCGGTACCACCTGTAGCATACTTTGAATGCCCCCTCCTTATTGGATACACATTTCGAGCTTCTATTTGCTCTAGTCCAGATCTGGTCCCATTCTTCCGGCTCAATGGGTCCCCCAATGTCTCTCTCCCATTTGAGCATGTATGGCTCCTTGTAGGTCGGGTCGGTTCTGTCTAGGATCTTGTAGAGGGTGGAGATCTTGCCCTTAGGGGGAGGCGATGTGAGGGTCTGCTCCAGGGCTGTTAGGTCTCTGCTTCCCAGGTTTTTCTTTCTCCTGTTTGAGAGCCAATGGCTAGGTTGGGTGTATCTGAACCTCTCTTTTTCAGGAACCTTGAATTTTGCCTTACAGGCCTCGAAGTCCAGAGGATTTCCCTCCTTGAAAAAGTCTTGCACTTTCTCTAGTCCTCCCTCCCTCCACCTCAAGAAGTCCTTGGGGTTGGTGCCAGGTGAAAATTCCGGATTCATCCAGTTCGGGGTGAGTGGGCCCGTAGTGCTGCGGACTCTCCATAGCCGCGCCGCCTTCTTCCAGTTCACCACCGTGTTTTCGGTTGCTGAGAGAGGCCCCCCATCCAGACGGTCGATCGAGCGATTCATATGCAGTAGTGAGGTTATAGGGACTGGGCTCCAGGCCTCCTCCAGCTCCAGCAAGTGGGGTTTTGGTGTGGCAGGTAGCCAGGCGAATGCGTGTGAGAGCTGGGCCGCTAGGATATATCTGGCAACGTCGGGTGCTCCCAATCCTCCCACCGCCCAACCCCGTAGCATGAGTTTCCTTGGGATCCGTGGCTGTTGTCCTTCCCAGATGTATCTCATGATGCCCCTTTGTAGTTTCTGTACAGCTTGCTTCAGGATAGCCGTTGGTAGGGCTGAACAGTGGTAAAGCAGTCTTGGAATGAGGTTCATTTTCAGAGCCGATAGTCTTTCCGAACCAGGAAATCTCCTGTTTCTGCCAGCGTAGTAGATCGCTTTTGAATTCTTTGAACAGCTGGGGAAAGTTAGCTTTATATAGTTTGTTGGGTGTGCCTGGTAGTTGGACCCCTAGGTATGAAAGGTGCTTTTTGGTCCAGGGAATGAAATATTCGTTTGCCATGTCCGTGATCAGGGATCGAGGTAGGTTGATGCCCAGCGCCGATGACTTAGAAAGGTTGACCTTGAACCCTGATGCTTCTCTAAATTCTTTCAGTTCCGTCCACAGCATTTTCATGGAATCCCTGGGCTTGGTTAATGTTAAAAGTACATCGTCTGCATATAAGGCGGCTTTGTATACTTGGGCTTTGATCGCCAGGCCTTGGATTGCAGCGTTTTGCCGTACTCTGCTTGCAAACGGCTCCATGGAGAGGGCAAAGATCAGTGGGGAAAGGGGGCATCCTTGCCTTGTGCCTCTCGAAATGTGAATTGTGTCGGATCTGGTTCTGTTAATTCTCAGCCTGGTGGATGGGTGCTGATAGATAGCTAGTGTCCATTTTATGAACTTGGGTCCGAAGCCAAAGTGCCTTAATGTTTTTGTATGTAGCCCCAATCTAGCCTGTCAAAAGCTTTATGAGCATCGAGCGAGAGCACCATCAACTCCTGACCCTTCCTGCTGGCTGATTCGATAACATTTATGGTTCTTCTTATATTATCGTGAGTGCAACGGCCGGGGATGAACCCGGTTTGGTCCGGGTGTATGATGTCCGGGAGTAAGGGCGCCAGCCTGTTCGCCAGAATTTTGGCGTCATAGTTCAGCAGCGTGATGGGTCTATACGAGGCACAGAGGCTCGGATCCCTGCCTGGTTTCAAGAGCAGCACTGTTAGCGACTCTTCCATTGAGGGGGTGGTCATTCCCGACGAAAGGAAGGAGTTGAAGAGGGCCGCCAGCTGGGGGGCGAGTATGTATGAAAACATTTTATAGAATGGAGCTGTGAGCCCGTCCGGCCCAGGCGATGAGTTTTTCAATTTTGCTATAACCTCGCTCACCTCTTCAAAATTCTACTCATTTGCAAAGCATGTTAAACTAACATACTGTAAATAGCATATAAAGGCTGCACATAGTCAAATGAAATGCAGACATACACTATGTTCAGATACCAAACAAGAATACTACCACAAAAACATAAAAATCAACGTGTACATTACCATCAGTGCTATAAACACACAAAATTACTAACTTCTTTCTTTTACAATTGCAGTGAAGACCACTCTCCTGACAATCAGCAGCATCTAAACTACACACAACATATCCGAAGAAACCTGCTCATTCCACAAAAAAAGTAAGTACAATACTACCTTTATATTCTTACTGTTCCTCAAAGACACTGTGTGGTTCATTCATGTAATTTGCGTACCAAACAAACATCGATTTCTGAACCATTCTGCCCACAAATCCCCATTTATTAAACAGATTAGCAGGCAGAATGGCACAGAAATCCCTGTTTTTTTGGAACACAAATAACATACTCAACCCTTAGAATGTTAGTACTACAAAACAAAGAACTGTTTTAATTTTATACCATTACGTTTACTATTAATGCTCCTCCTCACCACTAGCTCACTTTCTACTCTCATCTGAACCGCAGTGTAGTAACACACAAACAGAAGAATAGCCTTCCCAACTGATTGTAACTGCCCAATGCACAATCACACACCGCCACATACATCTTTCCCATCAAACTCATACACTCATGCACACAGCACACATAGATTGCAAAACAGACCAACCCATACCTTCTTTCTTTTTCAACAGACCCCAAAGAATGCCTACCAAAAAGCAAGTCCGTAGAAAGCAACGCAGAAATAGAGCAAATGAAAATAAAAGTGTACAAAATAAGCATCCAGCTCTACTAGAGTTTGTACAAAACGTTCAAACAAAACAGCTAATGTAGTCATTTAGCGAAACAAAACAAGCCTCTAGTACAGAAACTTTGCCTCCTCCATCAAAATGTAAAACTAAACAAAAAATGCTTAACAAGAATTCGGCTATCACTACTGCTAAAACTGCTCCTATAAATCTTCATATATTAGCAAGTAACCGTACCAAAAAAAGTATTTTAGCAAAAATGTTCCGCCACAGAGTCCTTCAGAATCTTATAAAAACCGGAGCTAAACCATGCACAACCCTTAAAACCTACCATAGAATATTTATCCTAAAAGCTCTCGTAGACAGTGGAATCCTTCTCAAAAGGAAGTTATTTATTTTAGTTTTAAACAAGATGAAATAACTACCAAAACTAAGTACTAAACTACAAAAAAACTTCTCAATAAACGGAATGTCAACAAAAATAACTCCTTAAATATCTGTGGAGGTGAATGGAGTCACACCACGACCACAGAACCATATTTTAATGAAGAAGTATACCAACAAAACCAAACAAACCCAATTGCCATCCATAGCAGTGAACGAGATTATGAAAAAATTAATAATACCATAATGGAACAAGAAACACTGCTTACAAAAATATCCCCAGAAAACTCAATTACCTCTCCATTCGACTGAACCAGAACATCCAGTATACAAATGGCCATGCACGTCAATGTGTAACATTCCCAACAAATCTTTCAAATCTTTACGCCAGTTCCTCAATCAATATGTGAACGGTAAAGACAAAATCAAAATAAATGTGCTGCAAAATATGGATACCTGTCCAGTGCGCAAATACACAGGACGACAAGGACATTCATTAGCCTGCATTTCAGGACCTATTTGCAAAAGCACCGTCCATGATATCAAAATGATATCAACACATTATTCAACTATAAGAAATGTAGTCTATAAACTGTACTATGCTAAAAGTCCTGCTTTAGAACTAGCCAATTTAAATAACACTCTTCTACATGGTACACCCAAAGACCTACAAGAAGAAATCGACCGTATCCAGAGAAAGCCACTTACAAAATGCAATAGCTTTACAACAGACTATCAATAATTCTGCACATGGCAATCTTCTACTATAGTAACAAAGTGGTGCGTAAAGCACAGAGAATTGATTACCCCTCACTACTGCGACCTTAGGGATAGTAGAGATTGAGCGATTATCTTCACACACACATTAACACATCCATACTAATGTTACCAAAGTAAACATTACAGTGAGACTTCTTAGTGCAGAAAGGCATATTCAACAACCCAAGTAAGAAAAATTATATATATCACTTTAATAATAAATGTTAAAAACAGAACATATTCATACATCAGTGCATCACAAGAAAAACACAAGAAACATGTGTCTGAACAATAAGACATACAATAAAAAAATGGAAAATTGAAAATTATCTCTAATAGCGTCTAAACACAGTCGTGATATTTGAATGTTTTTCATGTGAAAGGAGGATTCATTAATTTTCCACTTTTTTATTGTATTTTTATTGTTTATTGACAATGAAGATTCCAAATGGTTTGAATTAGCTCTCTACCTTTTAGCAGAAACCAAATCCGAATATGGATACCTGTCCAGTGTGCAAATACACAGGACTACAAGGACATTCATTGGCCTCCGTTACAGGACCTACTTGTAAAACCACCTTCCATGATATCAAAAGAATATCAACACATCATTCAACTATAAATAAACTAGTCTATAAACTGTACTATGCTAAAAGTCCTGCTTTAGCACTAGCAAATTTAAATAACATTCTTCTACATGGTACAGCAAAAGACCTACTTCAAGAAATTGACTATATCCAGAAAAAATATTTTGGAAGTGAAAACTATTTACAGAATGCAATAGCTTTAAACCAAATTAGCAACAATTCTACACATGGAAACCTTTTGCTAAACACATACAAAAAATAAATACATCAGCTGAAGTACCAAACCATGTATGTGTATGTTGCCGCAGAACTTTTTATAAACGTAACACGAAGACTGTAGACCGATCATATAAAATAGAAGACAATGAAGATTCAAAATGGTTTGAATTAGCTCTCTACCTTGTAGCAGAAAACAAATACGAAATAAGTGACCCCTTAATACTTTGCAGTTACTGCACTACAAAACTTGACAACAACCAAACTCCTTTACGTGCTATTACAAATAACTTGGAATTATTCCCACTACCAAAACCCCTGCAACAACTCAATATGTATGAGAGCATCATAATTCAAACAGTACACCCATTTCAAGCAATAATACACCTTGAACCAAAAACAGCAAAATTACCTCCCTCTGAATTGGTGAAAGGCATTTGTGGCAAAGTAGTTTATTTACCATTAGATCTGACAGAAAATGTGCACACTCTCGGAGTGCAACGTCCAATAGAGCAATCTTTAATTGTCTTAGTAAATGGTGTACCAACAAAAGACAAAAAAATAAGGCAACAACTCGTGGACTTACATAAAGTTAGACAAGCCTTGCAATATCTAAAAGACAATAATGAATACTACAAAGAAATAAATATTGAAGAAAACTTAAGGGAAACAACTGAAATAATTCAAGAGTCACCACAAACTGGTCAATTTGAACTTCTAGATCCTGCTGCAGTATCCAATATTTTAGACCATTATACAATTCATCCATTAAACTCCAATGACAGCATAGATAATGCACTAGAAACGTACCAAATGCGACAAACCAAAGGATCACCAATGAGCATATGGGAAAAAAGTATAGAAGCACATGCTTTTCCTCTTCTATTTCCTACTGCTAAAGGAGGAAGATACAATGATAGACCCACTCAGATAACAGCATCAGAATACCGCTTATTACGAATGTATTCTGAAGATCCCAGATTTAGACAAAATGTGGAATACATATTCCACCTACTCTTTGAAAGTGAACTAGCAACTCTGTGTTATGGAGTTGCACACATATTGAAGTCAGGAACCCACTTTCAAAATATGTCAGCTACGCAATTAATACAAAAAGTGCAAGAAAAAGATGAGGTTTTACAATCAAGCATTACAAATCTGTTTGCAATCATGCTTGGCACGAAAGAATACTGGTTCCGACGCCACGGAGATGTACGTTGTATGATCAGAAACCTTGGACCACCCACTTGGTTTGTTACATTAAGTTGTGCAGAATATGCATGGGAAGATTTACATGATTTCCTACGCATATCAAACAAAAACAAAACAAACAGATATACTAACACCTAGAGAACTTTGCTCTCTAGATCCTGTTAATGTTTCAAGATATTTCCACCATCGTTTCATTGCTATGCTACACTTTATTTGTAATGAAACTGTTCCTCCCCTCAGAGAAGTGCAACACTTTTTTGGAGAAAAGAATACCAAGCCAGAGGAGCACAACATATCCACATGCTTTTATGGATTAACGATGCTCCTAAATTTGGTCAGGACAGTGATGCCACTGTTTTGCAGTTCATCCAAAAATATGTCACTTGTGAAATCCCTTCACAAATGAGACATAGGGCCTCATTAAGAGTCTGGCGGTTACACAGCAGTAAAACCGCCTGACTCGCATTACCATTCCGCCTCTGTGACTCCCGGAATTACCAGGGCATTACAGCCCCGGTGTCCCGGGAGTCACAGAGGTGGAATGGTGTTAATCCCCATTCCCATTGAGTGTTATAGGACTCAATGGGAATGGGGAAGTGGAAACACCGGCACCATCTCGTGCTGGTGCTGGTGTTTCCATGTCCGCTTGCAGGCGGGAGGTGTTCAACCCGCCAGGTCAGGCCTGTTGGGAAGATCACCTCCCGCCTGCAGGACTCAGGGATCGGGCAGTCCGGAATTAACAGTGGCAGCGGGTTTACCGCCACTGTTAATTCCGGACCGCCCGACCCGTAATGAGGCCCATAGTGACCTTCATGCACAAATTGTACAATTTCAAAGACACAAATGTGGCAAATATTGTCATCGCAAATACAAAAACAAAGGGAAATACTACACCAAATGCCGCTTTGGTTTCCCTAGACCAGTTACAGAAACAGGTGAAGTGAACAACTTCATGTCTTCAGTTAGACATAGTGTTAAAGGTAAATCACCTAAGAACACATATTACATACAAAGAACAGAAGAATCAAAATATATCAATGATTACAATGCAATCATTGCCCTCTTATGGAATGCAAACATAGATGTGCAGTACATTGCAGACAATTCCACTGCAGTTGCACAATATGTTACAGCCTACTTACAAAAGCAGAAAAAACAGAGCTTCAAGACCTCTGGAATGACCTATTATCAGACAAAACACTATCTCAGAAACTGTACAATTTAGGCATAAAAATGCTCTCTCATAGAGAATGTGGCTCTTATGAAGCTGCAGATCGTTTAACCGGTACTGCTTTGTATGGAAAATCTGAAAATATAGTATGGCAAAGTCTTGGTCCTGCTAAATCTAGAAAAAGAGTTCTCAAATTATATGAGGATATAGAAACAATAGCCAAAAATGATCCCAACAGCCAAGACATTTTGAAAAACAATTTACTTGACACAGAACTGGAGTATCACTTTGGAAACCATGTGTCTATACCACATAGCCCAAAACTTTGCATACAAAAATAATATAAAACCCGATGACAAAAAGGTAGATATAGAGTGACAGATTGTGAAGGCAGTTTAGTGAAACTTACTAAACGAAGCTTAATTAATCATATCAAATTATCATTAAACACTCCTTAACAGAAAGAACTATATTACGTGTCCCTGCTACAACGTTTTAAACCATGGAGAAAAGAAAAAGAGATACTAGATAACTATCACTCCTATGAAGACGCTTTCAAAGCAAATGAAAGCACTATCACTGATGTAAACTTTCCGCAGTACAAAACAATGTTGCACAATGAACAGCAACACGAAGAAGAACTCCAGGCCCAACTAGAAAAGGGTAAATAATTGAGTACTCCCTAATATTTTGTTCACGGGGGGTCAAATCTGTTGAAAGGGAGAATCTGAGAAAGAGATAAGTATGGAACAGATTGACTACCCCTCTCTAGAGGTCCTGTATCTAGCACAGGATAGGGTGGAGATCTCCTACTTATGTAATTGACTGGAGCATCACCTTAGTGGGGGTAATTATTTGAATTGAATACAAATTTACAAAACATAAATCTCTAATAATTTTTCATAAAAACATCTTTTTTTAAAAAAAAACATGACAAACAAACTCTACTAGTCGTCAATCATACCTTTCATAGAATATACATCTTTTTACAAAAACGGGGTTCTACAGTTTGAATTTTCTTCCAGCATAGCAATTATTGTTGGTATGCATACATGACATAGGAAAAAACATTTGGTTTTCCTTTCTTGGTCGACATATGTTTCGTCCCTTGATGGTGTACCACCTTTGTCTGTGGTGGTCAGTGATATAAATGTTGGGCCATCTTCAGGACAATCGTTATTTATAGAAGATCAGTTTCGTTCCCCATTGACTTAGATTGCAAAATCTGTGGTCCATAAGCTGTAATTCGGACATCTGAGCTTGGACTGCTGGGTATAACTTATTATTTGTCATCCAGCGCATGCAGAGCACTTTCACAGATACTGGCTAAGTAACACTTGTCAGATACCAGTGAACCTTTCCATCGTCCTTCCACTTTATACTGAGATTGACATAGAAGACACAACTACTCAGGTGTTGTCTTTGGTTTCAACATTTATATCACCACCCTATCCTGTGCTACATACAGGACCTCTAGAGAGGGGTAGTCAATCTGTTCCGTACTTATCCCAACTAGATAAGGACATTTCCGACAGTAGTCAACCTTCTGTAACAGGAAGCCAAGAACCACTGGGACAGGTACTAATAGCAAATGAGGCAGAATTAGCTATGACAGAAGTAGAAAACACCATGTGTCACTATGAAGAAGGTACAGAAGACTTAACTGTACTACAATCAAAACTTAAAGACCAGTGCACCATTTTTGAAGAAGTAACAAAAGGAATTGCACATGATATACAACATGAAAATAAAGAATGTACCTGCCAAAATTACAAACCTATAATGCTATACGTCAGCAAGTTCCTTCAACAATTGACAAACAACAAACTGTCAGCTGTTGTAACTGCTCTCACAGGTTTAGCTGCCTACAACATAGGCGGTGTTACTTTACACCGATTACTACTCCTTCCAGTAGAACACCAAAACAAATTAGACTATTACAAACTTTCTACAGAAGCTGCAATGGAACTACGCAGAGTATTAAAACAAGTGAAAATGCTACTAATAGATGAAGTGAGTATGGTCTCCAACCTAATGTTGGCATTGATTCATCTCAGATTGCAAGAAGTACTTAAAACAAACTACGAAGAACTCTTTGGAGGAAAACACATTATTGTTTTCGGAGATCTTCTTCGGCCATGCACCCAAGACTCTAGGTCCTGCCACAACGACCGCACCATATCACACCCATGCTGGCTCATTACTTCAGTGCTTATAACTTCGGTCTTGGGTGCATGGCCTTTGGCCATGCCCCCAAGACTCTAGGCCCTGCCCACAACCACCTGATAGATATTCTATTCTGTGGGTGTGATCTATCGGTGTGTGATATGCTGCGGTTGTTGTGGCCAGGGACTAGAGTCTTGGGTCCTGCGGCCATGCACCCAAGACTCTAGGCCCTGGCAACAACCACCACAGCATATCACACCCATGGCGGCTTATAACTCAGTATCACACCAATAGATTCAAAAATTTTAACTGCGGCATATACTCACTTTTAATGTCCACTGACACCACGCGTGTCCTTAGAACAGTTTCAACTTGCCTGCGCACAGCACGGACGGGAATACTATCCTTAGGGCACCTCTCATTTTCAGTAATTACGAACATCCTGGACAGCGCGAGCATGGAGAATACATCAGTAGCACCTGCCACCTAAACAAGTACAGTATTTCACCCATCTGTTTCTCCCTAAACCTCCCCAAGCACTCTTGCACAGCAAAACACTGATCTATGGGTCTAATATGCTGCAGTGGTCGTGGCCAGGGCCTAGAGTCTTGGGTGTATAGCCTACGGCCTACAGCCTTTGCCCATGCACCCAAGACTCTAGGTCCTGCCACCACCACCACAGCATACCACAACCACTACAGCATATCACACCCATGCTGCCTTATAACTTCATTGCTTATAACTTTGGTCTTGGGTACATGGCCTTTGGCCATGCACCCAAGACTCTAGGCCCTGCCCACAACCACCTGATAGATATTCAATTCTATGGGTGTGATCTAGGAGTGTGATATGCTGCTGTGGTTGTGGCCAGGGCCTAGAGTCGTGGGTGTGTGGCCTACAGCCTGCGGCCATGCACCCAAAACTCTAGGCGGGAACAACCACTGCAGCATATCACACCCATGGTGGCTTATAACTCAGTATCACACCCATAGATTGAAAAATGTTAACTGCGGCATATACTCAATTTTAATGTGCGCTGACACCACGCGTATCCTTAGAACAGTTTGAACTTGCCTGCACACAGCACGGACAGGAATACTATCCTTAGGACACCCCTCATTTTCAGTAATTCCGAACATTCCGGACAGCGCGGGCATGGCGAATACATCAGTAGCACCTGCCACCTAAACAAATACAGTATTTCACCCATCTATTACTCCCTAAACCTCCCCAAGCACTCTTGCACACCAAAACACTCCCCGAAACTGCATTTCGCCTCGGTTCGTCGCCACGCTATCGGCAGATTCAAGATGGCAGGCGCATCCGAACAATCTGACGCACATCACGCCTCACTCCAGCCAATCGGCGGACACGTTGAGTGTCCGCGGACATGATGCGAGCCGATTAGCCAATCGGTGTCCTGCCCGCGGAGCGAACAGGGAAGTGTCTCCGCGGAGCGGACATAGATATCACTCATTTTTTTAGACCTACTTTTTGGTCGTTTTAAAGAAAACTACAAATTTACATAAGCACGCTTTCGGGACCAAGCCACTGCTCCTGCTGCAAATTTGGTAAAAATCCGTCCAGCGGTTTGGGCTGTAGGCGTGCGCAAAGTTTTTCCCCCATTCAGTCTATGGGAAAAAAAAGAAGTTTTGGGACCCCCCCTATAACTTTTCCCCCCCTGGACCAAACCTCACCGTAAAAATTCAGAGTGGGCCATATACTTTCTTTGCAAAGTTTGGTGAGGATTCGTCCAGGGGGAGCGAAGCTATAAGCCGCCTAAAAAGTGCTCTTCCTATGGAAACAGCAACTTAACCATAACTACACAGCCACTAGCGTGGCTGTGTAATACTGCTGTGTTACTGGTGACCAATTAGAGAGGTCACAGTCTAGTATAGTTGATAGCCATTGCAAGAGAAAAGATTTTGCTGTACACATATGAAAGTATATATTTACAATACAAAATGTCTCACATCAGTTGGTCCATCCTTACACTTGAAGGCATTCGTCAGAGCTCTTACTCCTCTCTGTAGGTCTGAGAGTAATTTGTGAAATAAATAAAGGTAACAATCAAAAAGAAACACACAAGTATATGGTATTCAGACAACTAGGATGGCTCAGGTTGTGACAAAAAGGAACCCATTTCCTGGTCTGTGTTCAGTCTAGTTAGGGTTGTGCGCATTTGGCATATACTTTCTCTCCTTGTCTCCTCCCTGTTTTCCCAGGGAGATTTTCTTGAGTCCAATGAATCTCTGGTCTTTCTTGTTACCTAATTTATGAGTAGTCTGCCAGTGTATGGCAAGAGAAAATGTAGGGTCTTAGCTCACAATTGTGGATAAGTGTTATAAGATACGGGTTCTTAGCTCCCATATTGTACTTCCGATGTATATTTTATGGCATTCACGATATGATGTGTTTTTTGATTTCTATGATGTTCTCAGTTATAGTGCCCAGTTTTGAAAAAGACCTGGAATAGGTTGAAACATGTGTCAACACAAAGGGCACGTTTGGTAACAAAGGCACTGTTTGAACATCCAACTTTACTGTTTTCTTTGCTAAAATTACTTGCAAACAGTCAAACATTACCTGCAAAGGACTAGCACCACATCCATGGCAACTAACGCAACTCAAGTTTACCACACTAAGGTTTTGGGTATACCTTATCGGTATCTGGGGCAGCTAACGTCTTTAGTTCTGAATTAGCAACTCACACAAATTTTGACCAACGATTAGCACAGCGTGAGCAGATCTACCCAACACTTGAATCTCATACTCAGTGATCATGGTCCCAACCTCAGCTGCACAAAAGTGTTCAGAAATCCCTCCCCCACCGCCACCGGTTTTCTGGTCTATCACACCAACCTAGCATCTCCAAAAAAAGTAAAACTACACACCATATTCTTAAAGAAGACAACACATAAGTACCCCCCGTGTTGCCTAATACAAAGGACCACACACCAGTGAATAACACACATGAAAGAAATGTATAACCAAACCTACCGGACCCCCTTATGTGGAGCTTACTAGCCCTTTTTATGTGGTATTTTTGGGTTTCACCTCCCTGCTGGCTGCTTGCCTTCATTCTGCTGTGAAGAGCCCAATACACCTAAGCAGTTTTAGGGGGTACCTTTTATGTCAATGTTAAATTTGACAGGTGGCCAATCCTGTCTTGCCTCTGCCACTTTTTCTTAGACCTGCCCCAGTGATATAAATGGTATATACATTTTCAGGGTAATTCATAGAATTCAGCGCACAAGTGCCGCACGCTGCTGGCGCACAGTGTACACATGCGAATTTCTGCGCCAGCCGCGTGGGCTAAAATCCATTTCCGCGCACAGTTTATTCATGGATTTTAGCCTCCAAAACCAGCCATGGCGCAGAGTGGCGCAGCGACCCTGCAGCAGGGCCAGTTACACCCCCAAGCCCTCCCCGTGCGCCATGCACAGCGCACAAATCCCGTACATGGCGCACAGGCCCGAACCACGAAAACGCCAGTAAAACTCCCTGCACACCCCTCCAAATACATGTACACCCCGGCGCAGGGAGTTTCCCACGCGATTGGCCCTGTGCGAGTGGGGTACGTGTGCTACTGGGGTGCGCAGGTACTTTCACACGCGATTGGCCCTGTGTGTTGCAGGGTACGTGTGTTACTGGGGTGCACGGGAACTTTCACACGCAATTGGCCCTGTGCGAGCGGGGTACGTGTGTTACTGGGGTGCGTGGGTACTTTCACACGCGATTGGCCCTGTGCGAGCGGGGTACGAGTATTACTGGGGTGTGCAGGAACTTTCACACGCGATTGGCCCTCTGCGAGCGGGGTACGTGTATTACTGGGGTGCGCAGGAACTTTCACATGCAAATTTGCTGTCAGAGCGGGTTAAGTGTATCCAGTGTGGTGCGCGGGGAGTCCTACACGGGAATTGGCAGTGTGGGTCCTCCCAGGTGTCCCCTCTACCCCCTCCACGGCCCATGCAGGCAGCCCACACCACAGGGGACTACCGTGCACCCCTGGACATGTCCCGCAGGCAGCCCGTCCACCATGGCCATGCCCCCCCAGCCAGGCCACATGTCACGTTGCACTAGTGATCACCAACTCATGTCCCCCTGCACCCCCACCTCCCATCAGTGAGGGGCACCTGCCAGCAGGCCCCCACACATGTCCCCCTGCACCCCCATCAGTGAGGGGCACCTGCCAGCAGGCCCCCACTCATGTCCCCCAGCACCCCCACCCCCCAGCAGTGAGGGGCACCTGCCAGCATGCCCCCACTCATGTCCCCCAGCACCCCCACCCCCCAGCAGTGCGGGGCACCTGCCAGCAGGCCCCCACTCATGTCCCACTCATGTCCCCCAGCACCCCCAGCCCCCATCAGTGAGTGGCACCTGCCAGCAGGCCCCCACTCATGTCCCACTCATGTCCCCCAGCACCCCCATCCCCCCATCAGTGAGGGGCACCTGCCAGCATGCCCCCACTCATGTCCCCCAGCACCCCCACTCCCCATCAGTGAGAGGCACCTGCCAGCCGGCCCCCACTCATTCCCCCCCCAACATGACCCACAATCATGGCCCTCAAGGCCACCAAAATCCCATGGCACGCCACCCCTGCCCAAATAACCAACCAAGCATAACATACACCCCACATTCAAATGCCCATTACATGAAACAACCCAAATGGCATGTATGTACATCAACACATGTCCGTCTCACACAAACACACTGGTTGTCATTGATTGTGTAAACCCACATTTTCATATGCATTAACCCAATGAGTGAATCCCACACATGGAACTAAAATATGAAAATGTATTATGTACAAAAATAAAGCAATGAAATGAAAGCATAACAAAATAGCAAACATAAAATGAAAAGCATGTGCAAAAGATGAGTGAATGAAAAGTACAACCAATCCAAAGTAATCCTAAAGAAAAATAGTCAAAACTCTCCCTCCACCTACGCAAATCCAAAGGAAACGTAAAAAGAAAAATCCATTGATCCATGGTGAAATCAAAATAGAAAAGTTCAAATAAATCCATTGTCCAACTATGTACAATCCATTGTCAAGAGTCCATGAGCCCAACGAAAGAAATGAAACCTACCTAAGAAACTACCTAATAAAAAAAATATATACAAATGTGTGTGGCATAGTCCATCCACCACAAATCAAAGGAAAAGGAAACCTAACTCTAAAAACTATTTACAATGGCAGTGGGCTAGTCCGACGGCTCACTTTTCGATGTCGCGGGCAAGGGCATCATCGAACTCCCGCTCGATGTCCCGGAGGCGGTCCTCTTCCATGGCCCCGAGGGTTTGCAGGGACGATGACATGTTCACCTCCAACTCTCTGCGAATTGCCTCGAGGCACTTGGCCCGCCTCAGTGTCCTCCGCATGGAGTTCTCCGCCCTGACCATCGTGAGCCGTGCCTCTTCCGCCCACTGCCGCTGCGCATCTATGGCGTGGCCCAACAGCTGCCACAGGGAAGACACTTCCAATCCTGGGTCCTCCTGCCCTCTGGCTGATGCCTGCCCCTCGAATGTTGAAGGCCCCGAGCCATCATAGCTCCCACCTGGTTGCTGCTGCTGTGCCCTTGCTGCCTGCACGTCCTCCTCTGGCTGGGGTGCAGTTGTTGAGGTGGCCACCCCTGCTGGACGTCCGACTCCCGACTGTGGCAGGGATGTGTCCTCCACCAACCTGGCCGCAGGGTCAGAGGCAGCTCCACAGAGTACCCAGGTGATACATGGGAGGGAAGATGGCATGGAGGACGACTGGCGCATAGGGGGTTCAGGTGAGGAGGGGATCGGAACAAGGTCCAGCAAACAGAGGAATCCAGCCCTGGTGACCCATCCCAGTAGGTCAATGTGGTCAACGAGGCATTCAAGATGACGTGCAGTGTCCTCAGGAAAACACTGCAGGTCACCTCGCATGCCCCGTTGACGCAACGCCATCCCACTCAGGACACGCTCAACCCGGTCCCGGATAGCCACGTCCGCAGGGAGTGGAAGGCCAGTTGTTGTAAGCGGATCCCCTCCCTGAAAACGGGTCTAGACGTAGGCATCCCTGCTGGAGCAGGATGATGCAGTCACAGGATCGGGGATAGGATTACACACAGGCACCTCCACGGCGGCCTGTGCTGCCTCCTGCCCCTGCACTGCACCATTAGCACCAGAGGAATCCCCACCTCCAGACCTCGTGTCTGTCCCTTCCATGGCCTCCTCCTCCACCAAACCCCCCACCAACCTGGATGACTCCGTGCCATCTTCCTCCGTCGGACCCTGTGGGGTCTCAGCTGCCCCTTCTGCTGTCGAGCAGTCCAACTCCGACCTCCGCCTTTTGGACCTACCCTCGGCAGCTGCGGCCTGGGACGCGGCACCGGACTCCTCACTCCCTGATGAGATGACAACCTGGGAGGGGAGCCGGGCCTTGCGTCTCCGGCTGGCGGTGCGATCCCTGCCGCCTTGCTCCACAGCACCCTCTCCACCCTCTTCATCAGTTGACGCTGCAGACAGGGAGAGATAGGACACAGGCATCAGGGCACTGTACAATGGACTGATACACACATGACAGTTGCACATGAGTGGCAGTGTCACACTTCAGATATGGCATCACAATCCCCAACACACATGTCATTTCAACTCACACACATGAGCAATTCCACAGCAATATTGCACCAGGCAGCACCATCCATACACATACAACAGCATGAGCAGCCGAAGGTGAGCCTTACATCACATGAAACACGGGGAGTGCACAAGACATGCACACACGCCACCACACTTACATACATGTGTACATCTCCACCAATCGTCGCAGTGATGAGATCGCCATCCATGTCACATCTGGCATTCAGCCTTCTACATATCAGTGTCACATGCATCCATGTTGCATCACAGTTGCACACTTGTCAAATACACACACATGCACACAGTGCAGATACATACAGCTGGAACCACCATCCATGTGTGACACCAAAACCATGCCAACGTACATACACAGAAATTCAAACATGTGTGCTCCCACATCTGCATTTGACCTGCATGCTTACCAACACATACACCATGGTCTCACACCTGAGAGGACTCACATGTGTCAGCCTCACGCCCCTGTACATACACATCCCTACATGGCCCTACAAAAACACATGTGCAACCTGCACACTACTCGCACACCACGACACGCACAGCGTCCAATCAGTATGCATATACACTTACCGCTCGACTCTAGACAGGTCTGCCTCTCCAGGAGCTGGACGTGGAGCGATGGGCGTATGCGTTCCAGGACCCTCATTTGGTGGTCGGACAGGTGGCCCCGGCGCCCCTTGGCATCCGCTGCCTTCAAGAGGCGCCGGGCCTTGTTGAGGGTCCTGGACCTGAAGTCCTCCCAGCGCTTCTTGACATGTTGTAAGTCGCAGACTGCCATCCCCTCCGCATTGATGGCAGTCACGATGTCCATCCAGATCCTGGTCCGTCCTTCATAGTCAGCACGCAAACTTCCAAAGGGGGCATCATACTGCCCCAGGACTTGCTCCACCAGGACGCCAACTTCCCTGGCAGTGAAGCTGGTGGCCCTCTGCCTCTCTGGCTGGGGGTTGCCCGTGGTGCCAGATGGTGTTGTGCCCAACATGGCAACCCCAGAGGCAGGAGTTGGTGGGCAACTGGGTCCTGGGGCTGGGCTGTGGAGCGATGGTATCCCAGTCGGGAGTCTTCGGTTCCAGCATGGGTGGTCACAGCAACTGCACCCCTGGCTGACGTGCAGGCAGCAAATAGCAGGGCATGTGGGCAGCAGGCAGTCAGGCAGCAGCAGATGGCAGCTGGTAATTCAGCCTTCTGGGCAGGTGCGTGGTCTTCCGTGTGTTGTTGCGCGGCCAGCTTGATGCAGAGTGATTTGGCACGTGAAAGAAATTGCACGTCAGCGTGTAATTGGAGGAAAGGCCCATAGCGCGTAAAAGCATCCGCACACAAACGCGATTTCATTGGAACAAAGGCCCTTAGCGCGTAAGCGCTTTTGTGACATTACACGCGCGGGCGTTTCCCTCATGACGTGGGCATAGTGGTTCAGCGCGCATGAAAAAACTGCACATCCGTGTGTGAATACGTGTAATCCGAGGAAAGGGCCTACGCGCATAAGTGATGTGACGCACGCGGGCGTTTCCATCAACACGGGTGCATGTTCATCGTACACGTCCAAAAGCTGCATGTCCGAGTGTCAGCTCGTGTAATTGGAGGAAAGGGCTTTAGCGCGTAAACGCATAAGTGACGCTGTACATGTGGGCTGCTTTAAAAGGTACGTGTAGGACCCCATTTCCTTGTACATGCTTTTCGTGGAGAGCGAGTGGGTGAATTCTGTACTTCTTGTCGGTTCACACGTGATTACTTCACAGCGTTTCAAGTTCGTACTCCTTGTTACCTCGGACAGCGTTCATTTATTTTTGGGCCTGCTTCCTCAAACAGCGTTCACTGCTTCTTTTGTCCTGTCTCCTCAGACAGCGTACAATTCTTCTTTTGGCGGGGGTGTTGGCAACGTGCACACACGCATTTTTTTAAGTTCTTTTTCCAGGCAGACGGTGAGTCGCGCAATCATTTACCAACTGTGCTTGCCCTGTGTGTCACATACCCCTTCTGAGGTCATTGTAGGCTGCGTGTAACACGCATATGCTTATTTTTGTGTTTGAGTGCCACAGTGTAGTGCAGGTTCATTTTTCCACGCACGTGGTCTACGAGGGGTTGCATGCACGTTACTTTTTGTTTTTGGGGTGCCTGTGCTTTGCGTGACCCGTCATCTTCCCCCAGGGGTCACAGACAGCCTTGCTAGAGCACTAGGGTACGAATGCCATCTAGTTACCTACCCCTTTCACCCCCAATTGCCCAGGACAATTGTTTACTGAAACTCCCATACGCACAACAACATCAGTGCCATGGTTGGGAGGCGACCAAGCGGTAAGGGAGGCAAAGGTGGACAACCTCCAAAAGATGGGCATGGTGGGCGCGCTAGGGGACGTGGCCAGGATTTGCAGGGTGCCCATAGACCCCCATGTGTGGAGGACCAATCAGGGACACCCATGCCCCCCCCCCCATGGTTGAGGAAAACATGTCTGACACCATCCCAGCTCAGCCCTTGTTGGACCAGCCCATTGTGGCACCTGACCCGGCACAGGATGACTCCCAGGCTGACTTCCAGATCAGTAAGTCTAAGCCACGTGTGCCGGTGCAAATTGGTGTCACCAGGCCACGTGGATCTGGGGCAGCGATGTCATCTGCTGCCCCAAGTAGGCAGGGTGGGGAGGCTGCAGGGCAGCTGCAGCTCCATCCACCCCAGCTCTGATTCTCCCAGCCGGGACAGTGTCGGTCCTGGTCCATCAAACTGATGTTGCCCATGCCAACATCACACGTCAGCCAATACCTGCACCAAGACCTATGGTCATTGTGCCTTCGCACACTCCCAGTACCCAGCACACCTGCGCTTCTGCCCCTACTGCCCAGAGCGGTGCAAGCCACTCAGGCTCTGCTCCACCTTTGAAAAAGAGGAAGAAGGGTGCTCTGGCACTACAGGCTGGGACCCCAGGCATGGCTACCCAGTCCGGCATGTCAAGGAAGCCTAGCTTTAATGACCCCGAACTTGATGCACCTGTGACCTATGTGTTGGCACATAGCCGCGAAATGGTGGTGATTGCAGGGTGCAAGACCACATCTGGCCAACGTAGGGCACACTGGCAGACCATCGCGGACCGCATAAGTGCCCTTGGATTTGTGAGGCGCACAGCTGATGATTGCTACAAGCGGTGGAATGACCTGAAACGCAGAGCAAATAACAAGCTGGCCTCAAATCATGCCCCTACTCTGGTGACTGGCGGTGGGTCTCCACCAGAGGACAACAAACTCACTGAACATGAGTCTGTTGCTGGGACCTTCGTCACAGAGGAACAGATCCAAGGCGTGGGAGACCTACCTGATTACGACGCATTGTCCGGTGAGTGCCCATGCATTTGTGTGTAATCCATGTGTATGTTGTTTGGGTGATGGGTTCTGATTGAGTGCCAGGTGAGGGTGTGTACTCCTGAGTGTTATGGGTCACCCATGTGCTTCCTCCAATACATTCACGTGCCTTTGATTTGCGTATGACAGTATCCCTTCTGCCCACAGTAGCCAATTAGCCCCACATTACTGCTGTTGCACTTGAACTATCATCTTGCAACAACATTGTTCTGATTTTTTCTGTGTTCATTCAGGCTGATTGTTTAGATTATCCAATTTGTCATATGCTTATTTCATCCCTAATGCCACATATGTGACACGCTTCTGTCATTGTTTACACCCCACATTGTGCCACTTTAGTTACCTGGTTATGTGAATGATTAAACCATTCTGGGCGAGGGAGTATTGGCCTGCTGAAATTTATTTTTAAGGCCTGTTTGCATGTGGAACATGATAGTTGTTTCCCGTCATGTTGAAGTGACCAACCATTGATGTGTACATCTGCCTACTATCACTGTCTAATTGTACACTGGATGTGTTGCAGTGTGCGGCACATGCATATTTTGCAACACTATTCTGCATTAATCTTCTCATCATGTCCATATGACATGGATGTGTGACAGTACTCATTCACTGACATATCGCTGTAGTTGTCTAATTTACCATGGCTATGCTACATGACATCTGTGTACTGGCATGTGTCATGTATGTGTATTGGACATGCCACTCACAGGCTGATGTGTGATGCCAGTGCTACACGACATGCTGCGAATGTGTTGCTTTTCCATCTTGGTGTCCTCATTGTCTGCCTTTTTGACTCCCCTTCAAAATCATTGACAGTGCATGCATGCCAGGGTTATAGTCATGTGGGACATGTGTAAACCATGTACAGGATCTCTGTCTTTTCAGGCCTATGTGTGTGCTCATGCCTGTTTCCATTTCTTGTATTTCATGTTTTTGCAGGTGACGACGCACTTGATGAGGTGAGGTTCAGGAGATGGCGCAGACCCAGGAGGATTCTCAGCCACGACCAGACACCAGTGGGGGACGTGGTGTGGTGGTGGGTGAAAACACTTTGGTACTGCAGATCATACTGTCGAGTGGTGCCTCTGGGTGCAGCTCCCCAGACCTCTATTCAGGTGCTGAGTCGGATGATGAGACTTATGTGCTGTCACAGGTCAGTGCTTCTGGCAGGGATTCTGTTCTGTCCAACCCACCTGCACCAGGGGTAGAACCCTCTATGGGGATGTCCGTGTCGGTAGGTCCGCCTTTGGCGGTTACGGATGCAGGGTCACACTCCACAGCATCTGATCCTGTTCCTGGGCCAGCAGATCAGAGGGGGAATGCAGTCCTGCAGCCTTAGGCAGTGCCAGCACAGCAAGGTTCAGATCGCCTTCCCCCGAACAGGTGTGGTGCCCGCCAACGCGGTGGCCGTGCACCACCAGGCAATACTGTATGGGAAAACTCCATGTACGGTATGGCAACCCAACAGGCAGCATCAGTAGAAATAATGGCTCAGGCAATGAAGAGGGTGGCCACTTCCATGATCCCCCCTGAAAGGCAGATGGAGCAACAACAGCAGGCAACAGACTCCATTTGCCAATCACACAGGGAAGACATGTTGGTGTCCAAAAGGGACCGACGGGCAGCACTGGAGACACTGCACGAATCCATATCAATAGAGTCACAGGGCCACAGGGAAGCCCTGAGGGTGGAACTCCATAACCTCAGGCAGAGTCTGCTTGAACTTGAGGCTTCCCGAAATGTTAGGGCAGAAAAGCAGCTGGAGCAGCTCACACGTTCGCTTTCAGCTGAACTGCAGGCAACACGTGAGGAGATCCGGGCATCCCACGAGGCCCTGCGTGCAGAAGTGCAGGCAACCCGTGACGTGCTGCATGGGGATCTCCGCACTTTAATCCTCCAGAATCAGACCTTCCAGACCCGCATGCTTGCTGCCATGGAGGACCATACCAGGGCTTTGCGTGGGCTGCCTCCCATAGTGCCACCACCTCCTGATGCAGCAGCAGAGGGTGAAGAGAGCGACAGCAGTTCTCCCACAATGGCATAGCCGTGCAGGCCATGAGCCCATAGAGGTATTTTGTTTTTTGCAACATCCACGCAGGTGGGTGTTGGTGTGCACCCTGTCCTCGAACCTCCTGGGTTGCTTCCCCCCCTGGCCATTATTATTATTTTTTTTAACAGTGTGTTGCCTTGTGTGGCTCCCGTGGGCATCCACTGTATTCTGGCTGGGCACATACAGGCTTGTCCTGAGTTTGGGTTAGATGCTTGGGTTCATGACACACACCCCTCCTGCTTCCCATTTCCATGGGCTTGCAAAGGGTGTGACCAAGTGACAGTGACTTACACAGTGACATTGGGCTCCCATGAGCTGTGCGGGCAGTCTGTAGCCAATACTGTGTGTGCATCCCTAGTGGGTATTGTTGTTGTATTGTACACTGCATGGTGTATTGATATGTGCTTGTGCATCCATGTCTTCCTCCTAATTTGCAGGTACCTTCATGTCTTCACAAGGCCGTCTCCTTTGCAGATGGAGTTCATATTGTATGCAGTACACTGACACATTTGCGTGGCAGCAACATTCTACAGTTGGAAGGGGTCGATGTGCTGGCTTATTCAGGTTG
Source organism: Ambystoma mexicanum (assembly GCF_040938575.1). Lineage (NCBI taxonomy): Eukaryota > Metazoa > Chordata > Amphibia > Caudata > Ambystomatidae > Ambystoma > Ambystoma mexicanum. The sequence continues at coordinate 133,915,564 of NC_090941.1, read as the reverse complement.
TAAGACTACCACTTCTTTGACTTAGTACTGTCATGTTTTTGCAATGTTTCATGGTGTGTTGCTGTATTGTGTTGGTGGTAAGTATTTGTTCATGTGTGCTGTTTGTTATTGATTACTGGGAGCATATTGGCTGTGGGCAGTTTCCATTTGGGACAGTGCACTTTGTGACACTTGTGTTTGGTCTTGTGCATTGGTTTGTTTGCTTTCACATTGCATGACATGCCATGGTGTGTTGGGTGGCGGAGCTGGGGAGGGGTTGGGTGACATGGTGCTATTTTCATGTTGTATTTTGCAAGGGGGTAGTCATTCATGCAGCATAAATGTATGTTTTTTTGTGACACAGCATTGGTTGTCTTTCGGCAGGTAGGGATGCACACAATGTAACAATTCCAGGTGACCAATCTCAGGCTGGTATGGTTGTGACAGTTGACTATCCCTTAGGTCATCATCATTGATTATCAGCTGGTATGTGCCAGGGCTGTGTGCACTCCACAGGGGTGTGATTTTAAGTGAAGTAATTAGCCACCAGCTGCGTACAGGCTGCCTCACCATGTGCCCTTCCCCTCCCATGCGCAGCAGCCGTGCTTGTGGTTGGGGATGTGGGGGCACCACCACGTCCACCGGCAGGCCCCGGCGTGTTGCAACATTGTGCATGACACATGCTGCCACTATGATCCTGCACACTACTGGGGGTGCATGTAGCAGCTGCCCACCAGAGCGCTCAAGGGAACGAAAGCGTGACTTGAGCAGTCCGAATGTGCGCTCCACTATGCCCCGGGTTGCAATATGGGCTGTGTTGTATCTTACCTCGGGTGGTGTGATGGGGTTCCGAATTGGTGTCATCATGTGGGTGCTCAGTGGGTAGGCATTGTCCCCTGGGAAGGTGATGATGGGTATCATTAGTGGGTTGTGACATTACTCAGTATCTGACATGCATGCATGTGCAGGGGCATTTATACTCACCAAGCAGCCATGTATCGCCATGCCGCCCAGCTTCTAGATCCCGGTTTAGGGTTGACATTCTGTAAATGAAACTGTCATGGGTGGACCCTGGATAGTTGGCATATACTGTGGTGATGATTCCCTTGGCATCACATACTACCTGCACGTTGATGGAATGCCAGTGCTTGCGGTTTCTGTAGATGTGCTCAGTTGCCCTGGGAGGACGTAGAGCCACATGGGTGCAGTCAATGGCGCCTAGCACTTTGGGGAAGTGTGCCACCCCGTAAAAATCCCGGATGACAGCCTGCCTTTCTGCAGGTGTTCTGGGCAGGTATATGTGCCTGCAGACTGATGGGCGTGCAGTCATGATGGCCAACACCTGGTGCAGGCAGCGTGACTGTGTGGCCTGTGAGACACCCCCCCACTATTGCAGTTGTCTGCTGAAATGAACCAGTGGACAAGAAGTGCAGTACGTTGAGCACCTTTTCCAAGGGGCTCAGTGCTTGGGAGCACAGGATGGGTGATGTGAGGTCATCCTCTCACTCACTCACCAGGTCGAGTATAATGTGAGGTGGAAACCTGTACCTCCCATACACCTGGTCATCAGGCATCCCAAAAAGGCTGGTTCTGGCTGTAAAAATTCTGGGCATGACGTCTGAGAGTGACTGCGCCCACCTTGGACCGTGGGAAAAACAGGGGCCCATGTGGAACGGATATTGGACGGCCCGTCATCCGGTGGGTATATTTTAAAGTAAATGTGTGTATTTTGTGGGGCGTAAGAACTAGTCATAGTTAAAAACTATGCTGTAGCAGAGAATATCAATATTTACTGTGTTTGCTGTTCAAACCAACTTAAAAACCCTGGGATCGCGCTAATAGCCTATGTAGGGCTGTATTTCGATAATGGAGATTGATAGCATTAAAGACAATGGGCCTCATTCTAAGTCGGCTGGTGCAGTAAAAAAGTGCTGGTATTCATGGATACTGGCACTTTACCGCAGTGCTGACTACGTCTTTACAGGTGGGACACCTGGGTTACCTCTAGATAAATGTTGGAGGTAAGCCAGGCACCCTACTGGCAAAAAAAGCCCTCATTACCGGCACCAGCCTTGCTGGCGCCGGTAATGATGCAAATACCCTAATGGAGTCCTATGGGACTCCATGAATAGGGATTTAAACCGCCACTCCAGCACCCACAATCCGGCACCAATGCCGCTGGACCGGGTGCCGGAAAGGGTAACTAGCTTTGCCGGGATCCAGGTGACTCTGCCGCCAGGATACCGGCAAAGGTAGAATGAGGCTCAATGTCATTATTTATTGTGTTTGCTGTTCAAACCGAATTGAAAACCCGGGGTATCGCGATAACAGCGTGTGTAAGGAATGTATCTTGCTAATGGAGACCGATAGCGTTAAAGATGATACCGACACACCGGCTCTCCCACGTGCTGATATCATCACTATCATGGATTTTAAAGCCATTGTTGCAGACTTTTCCACATGGTGCTACAGGCATAAAATTGAGGATTCCCAACAAAATGCTCATGAATGTTTGGAAATATCTTCCTCAGGTAATTTGCTACACAAAATATGTTACGTGTTGAGCCCTAAATGCTTTGCAGAAATGATGCGGTTGATACAGCCACTAACATGCCTAAGGGTTGGGAAAGGGACTGAGCAATGCGTGTCTAAAACATTGCGGGCTATAGAATTGGCGAATAACCCCCTTTTCAAAATGAAGCCGGTTAGACAGCGGTGGCCGCAGTGTGCTAGAAGCAGCGTTGAAAAAACAGTTTGCGAGTGGGAGGGGATAAAGTATATCTAATTCAGTATAGAGAAAACTGACCTAGGAAGATTGTGAATGTAGATGTTTCCAAATGTAGTTCATACGTATTTACGCTTACTTGCAGGAAATAAAAAATGATTGCTTATTGGAATGTCGACATGTTTCCTTATCGACGCAGTGAAATTAAGTGTGTCAATGAAGGTATTGTGCATACTATGGAATCTCTAGCCTGACTGATCAGCGTACAGTGTAAAGTGAATAATAATCTGAATCAAAATTGCTGTTTTAAATGTGAATAAAAATCTGCTGTTGATAAAACCTAGTTGAGTCTTTATGTTCGGCAGTTATGGGGAGAACATGTCCAGGCGTGAAGCTGCAGAAAATGTATCACGATGCAGGGGGGTGTTAGTAGTTATGGAGGGGTTGAAAGCTTGTATCGTAAACTGCGAACCAATGGTGAGAATGTGTCAAGGGGTGCTGTTGAGGCGTGGCTGGTGGGGCAGAAGGCCTATGTGCTGCGCAACCCGGCCCTAAAACATTTTCAACCGCAAATGACTGTGGTGTCTGACATCGATCAACAATGACAGGCAATATTATGGATATGAGCCAGTTCAAGGGGGACGACGACGGATTTCGCTATATTCAAACCGTTATCAACGTTCTAAATAGGCCTATGGTGAGGCTTTAGAAAACAAGACAGGTCCCGGCGTAGCCATGGCTTTTAAATCCATATTTAACAGTGGGCGAGTACCCGTTAAACTACAGACAGATGCCGGTAAGGAGTTTTTAAATAAACCGGTACACAGTGTTCTAAAACAACACGGGTTACTTCACTTTGTAACATACTCCGAAGTTAAAGCCTCTATTGTAGAAAGTTTTATATGCACCTTTAAAACGCGACTTTGGTGTTTTTTCATGGGTAAAAACACCTGTTGATTTGTGGAGGCATTACCTGCATTTATGAATGGGTATAAAAACACGTATCATAGATCTATGAAAACCACCCCACCTCTGTAACACCCCAGAATTCCTTGGAGGTCTGGAAAAAAGCATACAGTGAAATACATTTAAAAAAGGAGACACAAACGCTCTTTAAAAAGGGGGATCATGTGCGGAACCCGAAACACAAGGAAGCCTTTACAAAGCAGTGTGAGCAGAACAACAGCTACAAGATCTTTATCGTAGACGGAGTGACTCAGCGGGAGGGCCTTTATAAATACAGACTAAATGATTATTCAGGGGAGGCTGTTCAAGATGTTCTTTACAGGGAAGAGATCCAGAAAGACAGTAAAGACCAACAATGAGTTTATATAATAGAAAAAGTCATAAAGAGTAACGGTTGTGGAGCTAGGAAGCAAGTATCTAGTTAAATGGCTGAGGTGGCCTGACAAATTCAACATTTGGGTGGACACTGGATCTTTACAGGCCACAAGTGTATAACAGTAGCAGCATGGAGTCTACATCTTCTTTCATTATTCTCCCCAGCAACACTTCAGCTGAAATATTCCCTGGGAACAAAATATCCAACTTCACTGTGAAGCTGGCCAAACCCGTAAATTTGGAGGGCCAATCAACAGTTCAGTGCGTCCGCTCTTGGGATACTTTAGGCAAAGGTGAAGCCATGTTTATCATAAAACGAACAAACCCTCAAGGGCTCTCACCAGGTCGGTTCACAGAGGGGTATTACCTGCATACACAGGAACTTGTCAGAGTCATCAACAAAGCAGTATCAATCATACCAGACAATGATGAAACGACTTTCCAGCTAGACCCACACAAGCGGAAAGTTTTTCTGCAGGACCCGGATGCGTCTGTCATGTTTTCATCAACATGGCGACTACGTAACATACTGGATACGTGCAACATATTAGAAGTGTAGACAAACCGTGGGACAATACCTGTGCTGATATTAACAGGGTTTTTACAGCCTTCTGCTTTACAGTGACATTGTGGAGTATAAATGGGTGGGGTATAGCTACAACAAACCTGACTACGTTCCTGTGTGTAAAAATAATTTTGACACCAACATACAGATAAGAGACGATCAAGACTAGTTCGTATAATTTACATATGGGAAAATCTGGCTCTCCGGAAAAGACCTCTCCGGCTGAAAGACTAATAAAACAGCGTTATATTGGATGTGATGAAGAACTATGGAGATCACAGGGCCTATATGGAAGGTCTATGGGAATATGTCTGTCTTGTGAACCAGGCAGGGTACAGCGATCAGCCATATTTTAGTGGGAGCCCCATAATATATGGAGCGGGGCTCGTGGTATTTATAAAAGTCTCTTCAGATGTGCAATGCCCTTCCTACGTCGTGGCTTCGAATTAGCTAAACCTCATGTGAAAACGGCAGCCACCAATATTGCAAAAGACGTCATGGGGAGTGTGACGATGGCAGGTGCCGACAGTCTCGCCAAAAATAAAAAGGAGGGCCAGGAGGGATTAATTTATAGAAGACGTAGGAGCGTTAGGAGGAGGAGGTCGGCGTCACATTTCTGCGACCTGCCAAAACTCACCAAGAAAAGCAGATTTAGGGACAAACATCGAAGCTGAGTAAGAAGAAGAAGAAGAACTGAGTCATCCCTAAAAGACACAAGGGCAGTCATATCTTCTAAAGAACAACAGCCTTCTTACATGGAGCCTCAGGGGAGTGTGTGAAATCGAAGCTTGATTTCTTCACCGTACCCCCAAACCAGACTAGCATCGATATGTTTTTTCATGCAGGTCTTATCGCTGGTGGCTCTATCGCCCATAGCCCCCATAGAATTCTTTTTATCGGGGTCGACAGATATGTATCTGGATTTGCATGATACGTTGCTGCATCTAACCTGTAACATAGCAAAGGCAGGTGGGACTGACATAGTGGCTACCACACGTGTAGCCACGATCGCATATTCCATAGCCATCATGTTCAAACAGGTGGGCGTGGCGTTGGGCGATCGAATGATAAAGCAGAGTGATAATACGTACGCCTACAGGGCCTATATAAAGAACCTATTAAATTATGGCCATGATGTTTGTTCCCTCTAATTTTTTAGGGCTGTGTGCACCAAAGAATAGCTGAGTGCGGGCTGTTTTTCAGTCACGTGCACAACTGAGTGATGCGCCGCGGCCGCCGCCAGACCGGTGGTGGTCGGCGCGTCGGCCCAGCGCTCCACCAGTGAGCAAGTGCTTAGTGATCCGATTCCACAGTGTGCAAGTGAGGAATGCAAATTTTCGGCACAAGAACTACTACTCCAAGGGACATTTAGGTGCTCCACTCTCCGCCTAAGACTTTAGCTCATCTCAAATTGTGTCCTTTTACATCTCTAAACATTAGCAGGATCTTTCGTTTTATGATGGGTTGGTACAAGAACAGAGGGGTTCTTCAAGTGGAACACAGATTCTGCCTCACAAATTAAGTAGCACAGGATTAGCTCCTGCATTCTCAGTTCACTAAATGTATGGAATATAAAGGAAATGCTTTATATTGGTTTAATGAAATAAGCAATACATGAAAATGATTAATGACAAAGACAACTTAATAGAAGGGGGGGTATGGATGGACATTGAACACTGAAAGTTAAATAAAAAGCACTGAATCATGTAATCTTAGATTGTCCTGGAAGCAATGGAACTTGTATTCATCATCACACCAGGCCAGGGCAGATGCCATTTATCTATTAGCTCGCATCTTGAAATGTTTACCCAGCCCAGGTAACCACACAACACAACAAGTAGCAAAGGATTATCTAATATGAGCTACAGAACACTTGATGACTAAATGAGCAGCTTACACCTCAGTTGCACTCGACTGACTGCCCCATAGCAATCTGGTCTAGCGACCACTGTGGTATAGAACTGCAGTACCACTGCCTGCTGCACTTAGAAATGTCTAATGTTGGTTGTCCTTAATCTATGTATTTCCACCACCCCATGTAATTTGTCACCGCCGGGAGTGAGTGATTATTCTTACGTGTGCAGGTGTGATGGTGTATTTTACAACAGCTTGTATTGAGAATAGCTGGTGGTACTATGGTGTATGAAAAGGAAAGGGCCTGGGGGCCCACAACTACCACCTTGTGCCAGTCTTCAGTTGTATGATTATTCTCTATAATGTTTTTGTTCTGGGGTTTTACATGTGCACTTTGCGGAGCTCACATTACAAAATTAATTTGATGCAGCCCTTCAGGCCATCACTTGGACTGGCCTATTGGTCAATAGGCCCATGCCACGGCTCAAACAAAAACCCAAAATGCTGGTGTCGAAAGGGGCCCCTAGGGGTCCCACATGATATGGAAACAAGGCAATAACCATACACGAAAAGATGTGCTAGACACGAGGTTCAAATTCCCAATGCTAGGGTTTATTGCAAGCAAAAATAGTCCCAATTAGCCAATTCTGGTCTCACGCCCCGCGACGTGAGTTTCCTAGACCTCGAGGGACGCAAGAGAGCGAATTACGTACATCAGTTACATATATACAAAATGCATATCATAAAATCAGCTATGTCATGTTTAACACCCTCCTTTATTAAGTTTCTTTGAACTCGGGATGACGATGGACATTTCCGACGGGTACGACAATTATGACACTTTCGATGTCTATTCTAGTAACAATGTGCAATTTAGAAAGTGCAGAGGCATCTTTTAGTTGTTGAACAGAACACGGTGGTTCTGTTCTTGGGAGCAAGCTGCACACGGGGGAAGAGCCACATTCCATGCTTTGCTATCTCTGAGGTACTCTTTGTGTCCTGGGAGCCGACACGCTCTAAAGGGTTTTGCGAAGAGGGGCCGTAGGAAGAGCATAATTCAAGCCTTTAGCTGTTTTATTCTAACATATTCTACCATCGTACGAGACTGGCTGGCAGCTGTGAAGTGATTAAATGCCCTGCAGATCTCCCTCAAGGGTACAGAGAGGGAGCGTGGGCATTCCTTTCTGGGCTACTCATGAGGAGTTTTCAACGAACTCCTCAGTCCCGCGAACTTGCCCTTTCATATTCAGACAACAATGTTAACAGTTGAGCAGAGTAAGCAGAAACCGCAAGAATTTCAAGCTGCAAAGCAGTTTTAGACAGAAAGCAATGAGCAATGGTTAACAAGCAAAATGGCGATTCTGCTACGTTTAAAATGGCCGCTTGTTGGTCAAGCATAACAGTCTATATTTCTATAATTCGGTGCATAAGATGGTTGGCCTACGGCCATCAAGTTACGTCTGTCATTCAAATGAAGGGTATTCACTTTTCCAGATTGACAGTGTGGGCCAGTTTTTTTGGTCAAAGTGGGTCACTTTTTTGGCCATTGTGACTGAGTGACTGAGGCAGGTTGATAAGTAACTTCACCATGCAGCTACTAGTTTTGACCAGTGTTGCTGACGGTGAGTATTCTTTAAAATGCACAATTTGCACCACATTTTATCAAAAAAACTCCACCTTGGCCTGGGTAATATTCAAACAGTGTCACAAAAGTAATGAACTGCCATTTGCAACTGGTAGGACACTTTTTAATTGGTCACAGATAATTTTATGGCCCAGTCCAACTCGGACTGTGGCATGTGCCTTAAAATGGTCTTGGGCACCAATGATAAAGTGGCTGACCCTGTGCGCAAGGCGCCTCTCACAAAACCTAAACAGAGTGCTCCTAGCAGCAAATATTTAGTACAGTATATGAAGCACACAGACCTAAGCAACAACAGCTTTGAGTATAGGAAACATCTCCCAATTAAAATAGAAATCCAATCCATAATAATCAAATGCTCAAGATTTAGAAACTCTTAAATCATAATTCATAAAAGTGTATCGTAAGAAAAAGATACAGAAAACGTCTGCATGCATTTATAAAAACTAAAAGATTACCCTTTAAACATAACTAAAAACAATTTTTTAGGAGTTGATAACCCGTGCCCTATACAGCCACTATCGTATTTGGCAATAAAGTAAACTGTGTAAACACCTCTGACGGAGGGGCAGGAACAGAGCAGGTGTTTCAAGGGCTGGCAAAACTGTCCGCTTCTCTACTGTGGCCAGAGATTGCAATGGGCGGCATTCATGCACCCACCCCTACTTGCAGCCATGGCAGCATCGCACACCAAACTGGGGGCGTAAATAATGTCAGTGTGCTTTCAATTGCACCCCCCTTGCGCCCCTTGTAAGTTATTGCCGGCATGTAGGGGCGATGGTATTCCGGCATGTACACCACCGTCCACCACCCCTCCCTTTTGCCGCGGCAGCACCTGGCACCAGACTGAACCCGTAAATAAGGTGACTCCACGCTTGGGAAGGGGCCAAAGGGGTCTGTGAAGATGTGGGAAGTAAAGGAAAGGGGCCAGCGGTCACCGCTGAAACAGTTATGACCCAATTAGGTGCCAGGCACAGGGCAGCCACCCGAATAGCAGGGGTGTGGGGGAGGTGCAGGCTGGTTGGGGGAATCAGAAGGGCCCCCTGACAAAGGTTTTCAAGGTGGCCACAAATTACACATTTTCAGCAGACCCAACCATTTTCCTATGGGAAAGTGGAAAGTTGAACACTAAAGAGGCCCAGGGTGCAGAGGCCTACTGGGAAATTTCCAGAGTTCCCTGAGGGACAGTCCACCCCTGGGGGAGTGGCGAGGGTGCATACGGGTGGCGCATAGCACCGCGGTGGGGGGGGGGTCTCCTCCTTCACACACTGGGGCTTTATTGAGCACTAGGGGACAGTAATAAGGAAAATTTGCATGCTGGTTTTGGGTTTTCTCAGAGGTGGCTTGGGACTTGGTAAGTAGTTTGTTGCTTTCATGACCTAAAGATGTCGTGATTGAGTGGTGCGTGGTCTCCGTACCCCCCCGCCACCCCACAATATTCTCCAACGCTGCCGGATGTCAAAGTTTAAGGGAATGCGAGGAGTCAGACCACAATGGCTTACAACTGCCTGCCCTCCAGCTTCCTAGGGGTGGTGGTTTGCCAGGGCACAAGACCAGGCACGGGTTGCCAGCAGGGGTGGACGGGGAACCAAGGGAGGCCCTGGAAATAACTTGAATATGGACCCAGATTACACGTTTCCAGCAGGCTCAACACCTTTTCTCTGAAAGAATTTGGGAATAACATAGGTTACCACATAAGAGAGGCCTGGCCGCGGAGGCCTACTAAGTAATCTCCAGAGTTCCCTGGCTAACAGTACCATACCAATAATTACTCATTCTGAAACATTCGGGCAGTGCTCCAGAACGGTCCTGGAGCACTGCCCGAGCCCCGGGGAAAGGCCTGTTGTCCGGCCTGGCTGCCGCAGTGCTTTGTTTTTTTAATAAAACATTTTATTGTTTTTTGTTATTGACATACAACAAACAGCCTCACACATTGGGGTAAACACAACTTCCTTTACCCCCCCGCCAATAGTTCCCCGCATGATTCCTGTAAATGAGCCTTCAGACACTTTCTAGACATGCCTCGGCACACCGCTCCTGTCCAGACACACAGTCTGGCACACTAGCAAGTCCTTGGGCTGTGTTACAATTTGCCATTATAGATTATTTTAATGCGCATCTTCCCAGTTCTGCCATATTCTCTGGGCTTTCTCTGGACACCCTCTGGCAGTATAAACCCTTTTCTCCATTGCGATGCAGATGTCGACATCCGTGATCCATTGGTCATAGCTCGGTGGCCTCTCAGAGCCCCATAGTTGCGCTATGTTCCTTTTCAATATTGCGGTGGTGGTGGATAAAAATGCCTTTTCGTACCTTGTTAAGTCTATATCTCCCTCTTTTCCCAGTAGTAGTTGTTTTGGGTTCACAGGTATACTCCTTCCCATTACCCTTGACAGTTCATTCAAACATTGATGCCAGTATTGTTGAATGACAACACATTCCCATAGTATATGGTAGTAGGACCCCTCCTCCCTCTTACATCTCAGACAGTTTGGGCCAGTGGTCTTTCCCCATTTAAACAATGTGACTCTTGGATAATAAATCCTATGTAATATCTTCAATTGAATTAACCTAAGCCTGGATGAGATAGTCGATTCTCTAGGATACATTAATGCGGTCACCCATTCTTCTGGAAGTATGTCGCCTACCTCTCTCTCCCATTTGGCTTTCAGGCCCACCAGTTCTTTTGTGGCGAAGTAGTTTATGGCGCTGTACATGGTGGATGTGACTTTATGTGTAAGCAATTCTGGGAATACATTGCGTTCCAGCGGGGAGTAGTCTGGCGCATCAATCAATTCCGGAAGATGAGCCTGCAGTGCATGTTTGAATTGCATATAGTGGTATTGCTCGTTAGGTGGGAGTGCGAAGGTGTCGACTAGGTCTGTGAATGATCTTATCGCATTCTCTTTTATTACATCTCCGATTTTCGTGATGCCTAGTTGAGTCCATGTTTGCCACTTAGGTAGTTTGTTCACTTCCGGGAGGTGTTTGTTGTTCCACAGAGGTTGTGCTAGGGTTACCTTTTTGTCCCAACCTAAGTATTTATCTATGTCTGTCCAGACCAGGGTTATGTGGGACAACATGGAGGGGAAGGGAGATCGAACTTTTATCCCGTAAAGGAGGGACATGACAGGCCTTTCTTGTGTATCGGGATCCTGTATTCTATTGTGCGGCAGAGAGATGTCCCCATGCATTTTGTCGTTAACAATTGCCATTTGACTGGCCCAATAATAGGTTTGCAGCCGGGGGAATCCAATCCCACCATCCCATATAGATCTTTGTAGGGTAGTAAGTGCCAGACGTGGGTGACCCCCTTTCCACAACAACTTCCTAAGAGTTTGGTCTATCCTATGGAACTCGCTGGACGCAATGGGTAGCGGTGCATTTTGTAATATGTAGAGAAAGCGGGGGAGAGCCATCATTTTGAAGAGTGCAGCGCGTCCCAATAGCGTAAGCGGTAAGGACATCCAGTGGCAGATGTCCTCCTTGAACCTAGTCGTTATCGGGTGGAGGTTTTTTTCCACATAATCTGACAGTTTATGTGTGATTAGTATACCCAGATACCTGAATTGCCCTCTTTCAACCCGATAAGGGCATTCGTCCGGTATGGCATTCTCTATCTCCTTTACTGGAAATAGTATGGATTTTGACCAGTTGACATGAAGTCCGCTGAACCTGCCGTAACTCTCTAATAGACGTGTCACTGCAGGACAGGAAACACGTGGGTTCGCCAGGTATATTAACAGGTCATCTGCATATAGGGACACCCTATCCTCCCAGCCATCCGCCCACCTGAAACTGTTCCATGTTTGTGTGGACCTTAATAGGATCGCTAATGGTTCAATTGCTAACGCAAAGACCAGGGCTGATAGGGGACAGCCTTGTCTCGTGCCCTTACCCAGCTGAAAGGGTTTTGAAACGTACCCATTCACTTTTGTTACTGCTACCGGGTGGTGGTATAGGAGCTTGACCCAGCTCAAGAATTGTTGGCCTATACCCATGCGACGCATAATTTCCCAAATTGCTTCCCAATGTACGGAGTCGAAAGCTTTTTCAAAATCTATGGATGGTAATGCCAGGGAGTTCTGCAATCTAGGTATTTTTCCCATCGCTGTGTGCAGTCTATATATATTCTGCCTGGTGGATCTTTGTGGCATAAACCCACATTGGTCTGGGTGCACAAGTTTGTGCATGACTTGCTGCAGCCATTTAGCCAATATTTTCGCAAGTATTTTGGCCTCACAGTTTATAAGCGAGATGGGTCTATAGGAGCTGCACTGGTCAGGTGGTTTATCTGCCTTTGGTAAAACTATTATTGTGGCTTTCCTGAGATCTGGAGGAAGGCTATCTTGTGAGTGGGAGTGTTGAAACAGGCGCAGTAGATGTGGGGAGATTACGTTTATGCCTATCTTTTTCCATGTTTCAACAGGAAAACCGTTCGGGCCTGGGGTCTTCCCTGAATGGAGTTCTGACATTGCCTGAGACACTTCTTCCTCAGTGATGTCCTGTTCTAGCAAATCTACCTGCTGCCCATCTAGGATGGGGAAGGTGATTTCGTCCAGAATGTCGGTCGGTGGTGGTGAGGATGGTGCATTGTATAATTCAGCATAGTACTTTGCGAAACCCTCCGCTATGTCATGATCTGTTATTAGTGGTTCAGGGCCATCCGCTGTTAGCTTCCTGACCAGGGTGAGGCCTAGGTCCCTACGTTCTAGCCATGCCAGTAGTTTGCCTGCCTTGTCCCCTGTTTCATATACTCTCGCACGCATTGCTGTGTGCGCCTGTTTTGCGTTGTCTAGGGCTATGTGTTGTAATTGTTTTTGTGCCAGTTGCAACGCTCGCTGCGTCTCGGGCTGGTCATAGGCTAGGTGGTCAACCTCTGCATTGCGTACCTTTTCTTCAGCTGCATGTAACGTTTCGAGATGTTTCTTCCTATGAGCTGTGGTCCAGGCTATGATTTCACCTCTTAGTACCGTCTTCAGCGCTTCCCAAAGTGTTGTTGGGCTATCCACAGAGTCTGTGTTTATTTCAAGGTATGTTTCAGTGGCCTTCTGTATGTGCTCCACCATTTCCGGAAATCCTCGGTAGTAACCATTCAATCTCCAGCTGGATTGGGGGATTGTTCTGTCTGTTCTAATCGTTATCATAAGTGGGGAATGATCCGAAATACCTCTAGGGAGTAGTCAGGCTTCACTTACTTCATGTATATTACTGAGCGGTAGGAAAAAGTAGTCTGGCCTGGATAGTGAGGCGTGTGCACCTGAGTGATACGAGTATTCTCTTGTGTTGGGATGTAATGATCTCCATACATCCTGCAATCCCAGTGCATTGGTGAATGTGGCCAGTTTAGTACCTATGTCTGGGTTCCTGGAAAGTATGTGCGTCCTATCCAGGTCTATGTTCATGACTTCATTGAAGTCCCCTCCTAGCAATATGAGAGCTTCAGGGTTGTTGGCAATTAAGGACGTTATGTCATTCAACAGGGGTGTTAGAAGATTAGGTGGCGCATACACGGCAGACATAGATATCGTGCGTTCCCAGAGGGTTCCTGTCGTATGAAAAAACATGCCTCCTTGGTCATGGGTGACCGTATTGGGGCTATAGGGAAGTCTTTTATGTACCAGAATTAATACCCCCTGTGACCCCATGGTGTAACCAGCGTGGGAAGCTTGTCGGTAGTTCGAACGTCTAAACAGTGTGCACCTCGTGCCTGCCTCTGTTAGGAAGCCTATATCAGGGGAGTGGCGGTTCAGTGCTTGTAGGACTAAGCGCCTCTTAATGCTATTTCCGAGCCCATTCACGTTCTATGTCATCACCCGAGTAGTTCTACTTCTAGTTACGTTAGTGACTTGTGCCATGTGGTCTGTGTATATGTGTGATTGGTATGTTGCATTTGCAGAGATATTACATGGTCAAGCAGTCCGGAAAGGGTTTGAACTTGCTGGTACCTTGGTATATTATGTGTTGAAATCTGCTTGTTTTCTTGGTTTACTAGACTCAATTTCAAGAGGCAAATTACTACATACGTATCAGCCTTGGTGCGGTTTTCAACATCTAAACAACGAATAATAACATTATCTCCAACTCCCGCCTCCCCATACTCCACCCCCAACTGAAGCATCTGTCGACCCAACATGAACTTTGAAACAGTCAAACTTTTCCCAAACTTTTCCCAAACTACTATTCCATATACGCCCACTCAGCTGTAGCTGGGATCTGCAGGTCGTGCGAAGCTGAGATGGGCGGCGTAGCACCCCTTTCCGGTGCCCTGGGTTCGTTACCTTGATTGGGGGGCGGCTGCTAGGCCGGCCGCCAGCCTTAATATGACATATGCTTTAGTATACTTTTTGGAGCACGGGCTCCGTTACTCCATTATGCGGTGGTTTGGTCGTTTTCCGTAGCTGTTGCAGGTCTTTATGCGTTTTCTGGGTTCGGGGTCACCATTTGTTGTTGCTGCTGCGGCTCCATGTCCGGTGGGCGTTCAGGATGTGGTCTATTGTGATCCCCTCTCCTCCTCCCTTCTGCGCTCCAGTCGCCATCTATATGCCTCTCAGCCCAGTTCCATGCCTCCTTGGCATCTGTGAAATGCACTGATGTGTCCTTATGATAAATCTTTAGCTGGGCAGGGAAGATTAGCCCATATATGATACCCATTGAGTGCAGGCGTTTCTTGAGTGGATCAAATGACTGGCGCGCCTTTTGTACTTCTCTAGTAAAGTCTGTGAAGAAGGCGATTTTTGACCCGTTATATGTGATTGTCCCTTTTGATCTTGCCAGCTGCAGCACCGTATCCCTGTCCCTATAATTTAGGAATCTTGCAATGATTGCGCGTGGTGGCGCCCCGGGGATGATTTTGCCGGTTGGAATGCGATGGGCCCGTTCAATGGAAAAGTACTTAGAGAATGACTGTGCATCGTATGTGTCCACCAGCTACTCCTCGAGGAATAGCTCCATACAGTCCCCCTCTGCCTTTTCGGGAAGGCCTAGTATGCGAATGTTGTTTCGCCTAGATCTGCCCTCGCCATCATCTACTCTCGCCTCCAGGAGCTTGATGCGTGCCATCATGCTGGACATGTTACGGTTTATCCCTCGTAGATTGTCTTCGGTCTCGGAGATCCGCGCCTCAGCCTCCCCAGTGCGTGAGGTCAACTTTTGCAGGTCGTGCCTCAGCAGGGACACGTCCGCACCGATGCTATCCATCTTCTTCTCCATTGAAGTTCTGGAGCTGGCGATGGCTCTCATTATATCTCTGAGGGAGATATCTTCCTCCATGCAGTCTGATTCAGATGGTAGTGACCGCTCCGGGGAGCGGGTCGATGGCGTTTTAGCATCCTGTTCAATACGACTTTGCGTAGAAGTTTTTCTAGGTTTATCTGTTACGCTCACCCGACTCCCACGGAGGCGCTGGCCTGGTTCGCGCTGCTGTGACCTCTTCTAAGGTGATGCACAGGGTTCGGAAGACGGACTGGACCGGGCCCCCAAATCTGGCTTGTCTGGCTCGCAGAAGTATCCTTCTGTAGGCGAAAATAGGGGATTAACTGTCTGCGGGGTAATGCAATCGGCCTCCCACTTTCCCCTCTCACCCTCCTTGAAACCCTTCTGTGATTTCTCGTAGTGTCCCACCTTAGGGTCTGGAAGGACGAGCTCTCCATCCTGCTTCTGATGCAGGGGCGCATTGGTATCCAGTTACTTCAGTGGATTTTCGGATTGGTCAGAACCAAACTTGCTTGGCTTCCAGGTAAGCTTTTTGATAAGAGGTTCCCCTTGTGTCCATGCATTAATGTACTAATGCTAGTGTCTTTTTCCCCATAGGGGCCGGGGTACGGAATGCTGGGGAACAGGCACCGACCCGAGATGAGAGGTGAAAACCTTGTAGAAATCAGGTAAGTCTTTGATGAGCGTTTTTTGGTAATGTCTTTTCATTCGCTCATTAACGCTGATGTCTCTTTTTCCCCTTAGGGGCCGGGGCCTGGAAATGCCAGGATGCGGCGCGGACCCAAAATGAAGAGGGAATGAATCAACAGGTAAGTCTTAACATGGAGATTTAGCTTTCCATATTCCCTTCTCGCTCTCACCTTTTGTTCTGGTCTTTTTCTCCCTAGGCGCTGGGGCATGACTGCGAATCCGGATGATCGCTGCTGAACATGGAGGCGCCCTGTAAAGATGAGTGGAATGCGGCGCTGCAGCGATCGACGCAATGAGCTTTTAAATTAAAGTCTTCCTTTTCAGAATTGTCGGCGAGATGTCTCCGGGATGCGCATTTAGCAGGTAAGGACTTTTCCTTCTTCTGTTCTCTTCTTCTCTTCCTTTGCAGGTGATCCAGGATGCTGGCAGGCGTGGCAGAAGTCAGGATGCAGGAGCAGACACGGTGAGCGTCCAGCTGCTAGATGCAGAACAACGCGAAGCACGTGTGGCTGTTCGGGTGGGGTTTAAATAGCCTTGGAAGAAGTTCCAGGTATGTATCCTTCCTCCAATCAGGTATGTATCCTTCCCCGACCACGCCCGGATGGTAAATTAGTCCCACAGGTAAAGTAGTTCCTTTCAGGCCTCAAGAAGGCCGGGATCCTGCAGCATGGTCTGCATCAGGTAAGTGCACCCAAGCATTCCCATAATGAGCCTGGCGCCTATGGCGCCAGGACTGATGTCTTTTATGAGCCTGGCACCATAGGCGCCAGGACACTGTCCAAAGCAACCCCTATATGGGGTTGCTGGGTCCTTCCTTGGGGACTGGATGTCCGCTTTCGGGGACGCCGGGCTTGAACCGGCTCCCCGGGAGCAGGCATCATGACATTATCCTTCCCCATTTCCGGAAGTCCGGGGCAATATCAGTGGAGGTTTGTCCCCGGTAAAGAGGGAAAGGACAGCGGTAGAGTGAGAGGGCAGATGGGGATGTTGGGCCAGGGGTGATCCACCAGGTGGGCAACCTCCTAGAACAGCTGTGCCAGAAGCTGCCGCAAGTTGCAGGGTGTTGACTAGATCTGCGCCTGGCGTAGTGTGCACTCCACCTCCCTGCGTGGAGCGCTATGTTTTGTTCTGCAGTTTTGTCGTGTTGGAGAACTTGCTCTACGTATATGAGAGGGATGATGGTGACTGGGGGCAATGTACACTGGTCCTAGAATGACTGGGGCGGGAGTCACGTGGGGCCGTTTAGGATTAGCCTTTGTATTTCGCCTCCACCTTGTGTTGGGAGTGTTCACCCACCTTATAACCTTGTGTGGATGTGTGCTTTCGCACTCTTGGCTTGTTTGCCCCCCCGAGTACTCTGCAGTTCCTCTTGCACCCTCTCCCCCTGATTGTAGATTGGCGCCAGCGGTTGTTGGTTGCCTGTGGTGGCAGGTTTATTAGTGCTCAGGATCTGCACATGGAGTCGTGATCCTGTGTGCACGATGAGTGTGGCGTTCAAAGGTGCGCCCCACTGTGGAGCGTGACAGCTTCGTTTAGCTATGGTGCATTCACACTCCTTGTAGCGGCAGCTCGCTTCCTGATAAAAGACCTACGCCTATATATGTGGTCTCTATTTAGCAGTTGGAATGGATGACCAGCGAGACCTGTCTGGCAATATTGCGGGCCACAGTAAGTGTTCCTTTTGTTGCTGAGTATTTGTAGATATGGGTTGAACACGCTCTTCGTCCCGCGCCACCAATCCAGGGGAGTGGGGGGTGGTGGGCTAGAGTTGGCCACCTCGAGTGGTCTATTTAGAGTGCCGTGTGTCCTGGGGTTCACAGTGTCCACCTATAGTCTCTGATGTATACGGTGGGACCACGGAGATTGCAGTGTTACGGGGGGCTGAGGTTCTCCCACACAGGTTCCACCACCCTGCTCTTCACTACCCCTTACTGTTGTTTTTGCGGATGTGCAGGTCCTGCTCTGTGGGTCGGGCAGGCGCTCTACGCGGAGCGGAGCGCCCGCGATTCCATTACAGGGCACGTTGGGTTGATGGCATTGTAGTCTCGATTCCGGGGCGGGCTGCGGCGGATCCCCACCTCGCGTGCCGTCACAGAAGCAGTGTCAGCAGGACTGCCGCTGCTCCTCGATGTATTAGCTTCTGACCCACTTGGGTCTCATTAATCCCCGCTGCGGTCGCACAACGGGGGGAGAGAGAACACCCGCTCCCGGCTGCTTGCAGAAACGGGAAGCACCCGTAGCGCCGCGCGGACACACGGAGATGGGACAGTCGGCGGCTGCGGCAGATGACTCCCAGCACCACCGCCCACAGCGGAGTCCGCGCCCACGGCCCTCCGCTCGTCGCCTCGCCGATGTCACGATTCCTCTTTCGTCGCAGGATGGGTCTCACACAAGCGCGCGGCGTCCTCCGCTCAACCGCCGTGTGCAGCGGCCATTTTGGTATCTTCGCGTGGTGTGGGGCCTGCTTCTTTCAGGTGTCGTATCTGGGGATTTCGACCCCGATTTCAGTCCGGAGTCGGATGCGCCGGTGCAGCAGCTCTCCCTGCGTCGCAGACGCAGATTTGGCCCACTTCAGATTTATAAATAGCATAGGATATCTGGAGGATCTGGCTGGCGGCACGGGAGCGATGCAAGCTCACCTCTGCATCGTAAGCCTGTTGGCCACGCCCCCCCGCAGTGCTTTGTTGACGTCTTGACGAAATAGATGATTTTTATTCAGTTAAGTAACTTTAAATTAAGTTACTTAACTGAACAAAAACAATCATCCATTAATTTAAACAACGATGCATATACAACGCCGATGCAGCAGGCCCATGGGCCTACTACCCGGCCTCAGCCTGTGCACTGCGGTCCCCCTGGGGCACACTACTGGCCTGTCCCTCAGTACTTACCGTTACCAGCAAACTTATTTGGCCCGCTGTTTGTGGTCACGGGCAGCACAGCGTCGACACAGCCTCGAGCTATCAGCCACACCAAGAGCTCCAACCAAATGCAATTCCTACGCACGAGGTTGGACTGTCGGAGTGGGAGCCACCGTGTGTGATTGGCTGTAGCAGTGCACAGCACGTGCAGCCAGGCGCTGCTACAGCCAATCATATTGCAAGAATGGTGTGCGCTGTGCAGCAGAGCTCCGTGATTGGATGAATTTTCACCAGTTGATGCATACTGATAAATTATAATGAAGGGAGGGCAGGGCAGGAAAATGAACGTGTGTACGGTAAACAAAACGATATGCGCGGCACCATAGTCAAAGGTGCGCGGCCGCACAGCTGTGCACCTTACAGGGAACATTGGCCATGATACCCCAGATAGGCAGCTCTCAGCAGGCCCCATTTACCGCACAACACAGGGCATTTCAACACCATCGCTCTGGATGGCAAAAACACAGGGTTCATGAAGACAGCACGTCATGCCACAACCAGTAGAGTATTTGATTTACTGGGCCATCTACACGCTGCCTTTCTGTTCCAGGATAAACTACTGATCAACGGCGTTGACTTTAAAGTAAAACTATCCAGCAACATAGACACTTTCTGCCTCATGAGCCGGTACGCCTGTGGGATGTTTCAACCCACTGGTCCAGGCCCTGCAACAGTACTGTGCATTGCTGGCAGCAGAAACCTCAGAAATGGCCACTGGAAAGCATGCTGCTCGCTAAAAATATCACCAGAAAGTGCGCAGTAAAAACCTGAAAAATAGGACGCCATCCACTTTTGCCTATGTCAGTGGGAACACAAGAGACCACTGCCAAAACCCATCATTTGGCTGCCCACAGAGCAAAATCATTGCAAAAGAAACACAGAGCTGTTTAAAAAATCCGTTTTTCCCTGAATGTCAAATTTGCAAAAATCATGGCTCACAAACCAGCCAAAAAGATCCAACCTCCTTGTTGGGTGTTCCACATTATTCTACTGCAAGAATCCACACAATTACAATGTCAGCAAGAATCATATATTATCTGAACAAAGTCCACTTTTGAGAATGGTTGAGCTGGAAGAAATCTGTCAAAAATGGGTGTAGTACCGTTACTCACCTCTGTCAGAAGCCAGCGATTTAAAACTTGTCATGTGTAAAGTGTACAATGACTCAAACTATGCCAAAGAAACACTTGCTATCAGAAGCCTAAGAGGTGGATACAGTTCAAAACTATGTTCTAAAAAGACTGGGAGTAAAGATATGTTTGCTTATTTTAAATTTCTAAATGTAATGTTTTCACAAGGAACTATGTTACAATTGACCATAAGGTAACCTGATTTAGCTAAAACTTCCAAAAGGCTTTCTTTCCCTGAGAATCTCACACCTTGATCATTCTCACCGAAAGGAGAGGATTTTGCATTGGCATGTTAATCAGAAGGGGAGGAGATTTCCTCTGCTGCCCTGAGCAAGAAACAATGGGTTCCTTGAACTGAATAGAAAATGCTAATTCGGGTGTGACTGACAACAGCTGCTCTGGTAGGAAGGCAAGCCATGTGACCCACTGACTCAGCATAGCTTGGGAGGCGGGCCAGACTGGAAATGTGGATTGAAGTTTAAGTAAATGTATGTTTTAGAAAAATGCTTATAGCAAAGTGTACTGAACTGACAAAAATATGAAACTTAGAGATTGTTAAAATGAAAAATGTGCTCACAGTTTAAAACTAATTTGGAATCTGTGCGATGTTCTGAGACTGAACCTCGGAAATTATTCATATTGTAGCCATTGTGTTTATGTTAGGAACATGAAAAATTACAGGAATGTGCCCAGATGGGCTGTGTATGCATGTATAGAAATGGGTGCAGAACTAACATTGAGAAACCCACCAAAAGTGCGAAAAAGTTGTCATTTATGAACTAAAGCTCGCAGGAAGATGAGAGTTACACAACAATATACCTTAAGCAATCTGTCATGTAATTATGTATTATCAACAAGTTGTGCACATGGGAAATATGTTTTTTGGGAAAAATAGATTTTCTAAGTAAAAGCAAAGGGGAGGTTCTTCCCTAGGCTGTAAATGGCAGCATCTCTCTGACACATGATGACACACTGTTCCTTTCTCAAATCAGGGGACAGGGAATTCTCTGACCTATCAGATCCTTAGAGGGTTGGGCATAGATAATCAGCCTCCCCACCCACTTTGGAAATGGATAAATAGGGACTGTTGAGGACCCACATACACACACTTTCCACTCATCAACTGATTTCTTGGCGAAGCACCCTGCAGGAAGATCCAGGCTCCAGACTTAGATCCAGAAACCAGACTCTAGAACTTTAAAGCAGAGAGGCCTAACCCAAAAAGCTGAACTCTTCACAGCTGGCCTTCAGAATCTTAAGCAACCTGATTTTAACCCCTAAACTTCCAAGGGGCACCACAAAATCCAACAGCCTGGTTGAGCTGTTTTGCTGTTCTAGTTAAGAACCCCGTGCTAGAACCAAGATCCAGACCCGCAGAGCAAAGCTGTAACTGAGAACCCATCAGATCCAGTCCAAGAGGCCGTGCAGACCAGAGGGCCTTGCTGATAGCAGAACCCAGTGCCTGAGACCTGTCAGGTGACGAGAGAATCCCAGCCAAAACTTTGACCAGATCTTCGACGGGCCCATTCCATTCCAAAGCCATAGGAGTGAGTATTTAGTATAGAACTGTCCATAGTCATCTCTTAGTTTAAAGTAATCCTATTCAATCTATTTTAACCTATCCAGAACTGCATTATAGAATCTTGTGTCCATCCTGAATTCTTCTCATTATATAGTCTGCGATAATTGTAGCAATAATCATCTGTGCGCTGATATTTTCAGAAGAAAGTCAAGTGTCCTGGCGCACAGCAATCAGAGCGTAAGGCGCCCTGGTCTGGTGGTTGTCCCGTCAGGTATCTTGTACTTTCATAGCCCCTTAGTATAAGTCCATCTTGGTTCTAAATCTTTAAAGCGCATCTTTCATTTTTGAAATCTTGACTCTGTTTCTGAAAGATCTACCTTCACACAAACCACTGTAACTTCTGAACCGTACGTCCTAGAAACAAAATTTAAATGTCATTTTGAAGCTAACATCCTCAGCTTTCTAACGAACCCTTATAGATTTGCTGTAATCGCGTTTCTCGCATACGGAAAAGTTGCTGCGATTTGCAATTTGGCTCAATTTCATTCTATGTAAAATAGCTATTTCTTGATTTCAACTTCTGTATTTCGTTTTCCATCTGTTAATCATTCTACAATCATTCCTAGTGTTGACCTGAACCTATCCCAAGCCACTCTCACTAGTTCTGAATCCCATTTGGCAAATTAAATTCATTTTTAGCATTTGTCCCCTTCGATTCAAGCCCATTTAAAAGCAATTGACCTGTTTAAAATCATCCCTCTCTGCTTGCTGGGGGGAATTGGGATTGAACGCAATTGTTGAGTGCTATTCCTGATACCGGTGTGCACTCATTCCATCTCTTCATATTGGATACTGGGGGGAGTGAGTAATAACAGGGGGAAACAGTGATTATATTGTCTTTTGATTTAAGTATTATAAAGTTTTATTTCTGTGTTGCATTCTTTCCTATCATTGCATTTCCTTGAATCCGCACAAAGTATTCTCTGCTACATAATTCTTCCTATTCCTACTCCTAATTGATTAAAAAGATTGTTGATATTGTAATATTACCCATTGCTGATCATTGTTCATATTCATAAGTGTGATATTCAGATATTATTCATATTCATAAAGGTGTAGTCTATATATTGTTTAATTCTTCAAATAAATATTTGAATTTGCAAAACAAACCTATTTCTTTTTTCAGTGAGACCGGGGGAATTCAAAGAGCGGGGCGTTATATAAGGGTACTGTTGGAGTGACTTGTGAGATGTGAGTGAAGAATGTCCTCCATGGTGTTTCTCTTCTGTGTGCTGCAGCCCAAGTATGATGTCATGGAATGTTGATGACAGTGTTCCTTGTTGAGGTATAATAAATGTTCTAATGTTGTCAGTTGGAGAAAGAGCTGAAGGAGAGGAGTCTCTCAATGTTGGGGGTCTTCTTATGCTGTTATATACTAAATAAATCTTAAGTATCACTTACCTGTCTGCGCCAGCCTCTTCATAACAATGGCGACGAGGATGGGATGTCGAGGCCACAGCGGATAGGTGAGAGGAGACCCCCAGCAGCCAGCCACATCTGTTTAGCTCTGGAAGGCCTCTGAGAACCCGCGGAGGAATGGTCTGCACCGCCCCAGAGCCCGGGTGAAGAGGAGCGGCGGCCCCATCCCAGCCAACTGGAGCCGCAGTTCGCCGGGGGGGCTGCTCCGCACCATCCGTGCGTTGAGCGGGCCCCAGCGCGAACGACAGGACAACCGCTGAGGTCCATCGGCGTGAAGAGACTCCCAGCGCGACCTTACCGCCCCAGAACCCCGGTGAAGTGAGGTGGTGGCTTCCCCCCAGTCAGCAGGAGCCGCGAGTTGCCAGGGGCTGCTCCGCATCGCAAGTGCGTTGAGCGGCCCGTCGCGAGTCGCCGTGGGCTGCTCCGCGTCGCTTGCGCGTTGAGCGGCCCTCCACTGTGAAAGACGGGACGGCCGTCTGGAGCCTCTCCAGTCCCACAAGGAACTGATCCATCTCCACTGGGGCAGACGTGGCGATAAAGTGGGGGCGAGCGGGCCCTGACAGGACCAGAGGCGCGAGGGAGGTTGCTCCGCCCCACTCCTGCGTCGAGCGGCCGCCCACCCTCACAGGTGCAGTCTGCCACTGTGCCCCGGGTGTTGAGCGCCCACCGGACACCTGCATCTTTGCCCAAGTAAGTGCAAGTTTTCGTTTCCGCCGCGGATCCTGCACGGGACCCATCCCCATGGTTGTTCGACTTGAACAGAAGGAACCCAAGTCGAGCGAATTTACCGTATTCCCCTGAATAGAGGGTCAAGTTTACCGTAACAGACGTAGAAGGGGGTAAATCAAGACTAATTCAGCATTCCTCTGTGTGAAATGCTACTGCAAGTTCTTTGAGGGGGCGGTAACCCTACTGTTGCAGCAAAGAGGGGTTTACAGTGACAGCAAAGGTGTTCCCAGCATCAGATTACCCCAGCATCAGATAGGAAAATCCTTGTATGTCGACCCAGCAGAGAAGAGTTTTTTTTTAGCTACAGCAAGTACATAAAGTCCTTAAATACAAGTGCAACAAAGAAAAAAAAAACACTACTCTGAACTAGAATTGCAACTGAAAACATGGCAGCTTTACCCGGCATATCTGGACCACCCATATTTATGCCTACGCCAGGGGCGGCAAAAATTGCCTGGCCCCAATGGCGCAAGGGTTTTATGCATTATATGAAGGCGGCTGGGGGAACGGCGTATTCCAGCGAAAGGAAGGTAGCGTTATTGCTTCATTTTTTGGGTTACGAAGGCCAAAGAATTTTTGAGACTCTCCCTCATTTGGCAAGTGATGGAAGCGGGGATGAATTGAATGATTTCGAGTCGGCTCTGATGAGACTAGACAAACATTTCAACCCAAAAAGAAGCACGATTTTAGAACGTTACAATTTCCGCATGCGTGTACAAACCCATGGGGAGTCTGTTGAAGACTATGTGACTGCCCTCCGTCATCTGGCCCTAACGTGTAAGTTTCAGGGAAGTTTTGACGAGCACATCCGTGATCAATTCATGACACATTGTAGGTCAAACAAGATACGCGAGGAACTGTGGTTGAAGGACGAGCCAAACTTGGACGAGGTATTGGACTTAGCCAAACGAGTAGAACATTCGCTGGCATGTGTCGCCAAGTTATCAAAGGCCGAAGGAGGGGACTCCAAAGAAGCCAGGCCAGAAGTATTGAAGGTGAATGAAGGGAAGAATAAGAGGAAGGGAAGAAACAAACAAAAGGAGAGGAATAATGTGGAAGAAAGAAGAACTCAAGAGTCGACGCAAAGAGAAGAAAAGAAAGATGAGAGATTGTGCTATAGATGTGCCAGTGCGACACATTTTGCTTCTTCAGTAGTTTGTCCAGGGCGGAAGGCGATATGCAATAAATGCAAAAGGAGAGGACACTTTGGGACATGCTGCAAGAACTATCAGTTTAGCCAAGTGAATCAAAGGAAAGTCCTATACGTGAATGAAGAGGAGGAAGGGAGGTCATCAGAAGATGACACCGTAATGACTTTGCAAAATGTCATTGTGAACACTGTCAATGTTGTTGGTAGGGATGATGTCCTGGATGATTGTGAGCGCTCTTATACTGTGTTGACCGTGAATGGATGCAAGGTGTCGATGATGGCTGATTCGGGGTCGAAGATCACGCTGATATCCAAATCCGCATTTGAGGATGAATTGAAGGGGGCAGTGTCGGCATTGTCGGTGCCAGACATTTGTCCAGGGGGATACAACCAAGAAAGAAATTGAATTGCTGGGGTATGTCTGGAGTAAGTTTGAATTTAAAGGACGATGCTGTGAAGGGAAGGTGTATGTGACAAAGAAAGGTCAATCCTTGCTAGGATGGAGAGAGCAAAAGAATTTGGGAATCAGATTGGACCCCAACCATCCAGATCAAGTATTACAAGTGTCAGAAGCATGTTCATCACGTAGCAAGTATGTGAGAGAGCATGTGAAGGTATTTGACGAGACATTGAGAAGGGTGAAGGGTTTTCAGCACCAGATATTTTTGAAAAGAGGCAGTGTTCCCACCGTGGCGAAACTCAGGCCAGTCCCTTTTGTGTTAAGGGACAGAGTGAAGAAGGAATTGGAGAAACTTCTTAAATCAGGTGTGATTGAAAGAGCTGGGGGGTCGAGTGGGTTTCCCCGGTCGTCATTGTGAAGAAAAGTTCAGGGGATCTGAGGCTGTGCGTTGATATGCGCGAGTTGAATAAGTGTGTGTTGGTGGATAGACACCCACTACCCAACATGGGTGAATTGTTGACCATGGTGGGTGGAGGGAAGTACTTTTCTAAACTGGATATGACGTCAGCATATCATCAGGTGGAGTTGGAGGAGGGATGTAGGAAAGTTACGGCGTTTGTGACACATGAAGGAGTGTTTCAATTTAGGAGGATGCCCTTCGGGTTAGCCTCTGCTTCCTCAGTGTTCCAGAAAATCATGGATCGCTTGTTGAAGGGGGTGAAGGGTGTGTTCTGTTTTCAGGACGATGTGTTGGTCAGCGGATTGACATTGGAGGAGCATGACAGGAATTTGTGTAAGGTGTTGAAGATATTCGAGGAAAGAGGAATCACTCTTAAGGAAGAAAAATGCAAATTTGCAGTGACTAAAGTGGACTATTTGGGACATGAGGTATCGGGAAATGGTATCAGACCCAAGGAAGAGATGGTGAATGCCATAAAGAGAATAGAAAGACCTATTGATAAGAGTGAACTACGCTCTTTTTTAGGAATGACGGAGTTTTATCAGAAATTTGTGATAAATTATGCTGATAAAGTACATGAGATGAGAAAAATTCTGAGGAAGGGTGCTGAATTTGTGTGGAACAGTCAGTGTGAGGCGGAATTCAATGGTATAAAAGAAGAGATAAACTTAGCCCAGCCTTTGGGGTGTTTTGACACAAGAAAGCCATCCATCATCACTGTGGATGCTAGTGAAAGAGGTTTAGGTGCGGTGTTATCTCAGAGACAAGGCAACGGGTCCGAGGAGGTGATAGCTCATGCCTCGAGGGGCCTCAAGGGAGCGGAAGTGAGGTATTCCGTTCTCGAGAAGGAGGCGTTGGCATGTTTCTGGGCGGTGGAGCGATTCAAAAACTTTGTGTGGGGTGTAGAGTTCGTAGTTCGGACTGATCATAAACCGCTTAAAGCCATATTCGAGAACAAGGGCCTTGATAAGGTTTCCCGCAGGGTGGCAGGATGGGTCACCAGAATGCAAACACATTGTTTCAAGATGGAGGTTATTCCTGGGAAGGAAAATATATTGGCTGACAATTTATCAAGGATGAGAGTAGTTGATTCTGATGTTGTGGAAGATGAAGAGTTGGAATTAGTGTTCGTTAACACAGATGGTATAGTGTCCAAGCAGGAGTGGTTGGAAGGGATGAGGAGCGATGAGAATATAAATAAAATAATTCCGTATGTTGTTTCCGCCGCATGGCCCAACAAAGTGGAAGTGGCAGAGGGCGCGAGGCCGTATTGGGAAGTGAAGGATGAATTGTCGGTCATCAGTGGGGTATTGTTCAGATGGGGAAGGGCTGTGGTTCCAGTTGGACTGAGGAAGAGGGTGATAGAACTGGCACACAGTGGTCACATAGGAGTTACCAAAACCAAAGGGGTGTTGAGGGAAGACTATTGGTGGCCGGGCTTTGACAGAGAAATAGAAAATTGTTTAGAAAATTGTCAATTTTGTGTCAAGAGTGGGAAGGGATCAGTGGCTAAGAAGCAACCTTTTGTGGACGTGGGTCTTCCGTCCAGGATATGGAGTGACCTTGCCATGGATATCCTGGGTCCTGTGGAATTGGGGTATGGGCGTGGAAAGTTCATAGTCTTGGTGGTGGATCTGTTCTCCAGGTGGGTGAATTATAAAATTGTGAGAGATGTCACTGGAGAAACCATGATAAAGACCTTGCAGGAGATATTTTCCAATGAAGGTCTGCCGGAGAGTTTGTTGACGGACAATGGTCCCCAATTTGTAGGGGGGGATTTCACCAACTATTTAAGGAAATGTGGAGTGCGTCACAAAAGAACTTCATTATATCATCCCGAATCGAACGGTGTTGTTGAAAGGATGAATAGATGCGTGATGGAGAGTATTCGCATGGGGGAAGAATGTGGATTGGATAAGTTGGCTGTAATACAGAATAGGATCTGGGCCCTAAGAATGGCGCCTCATTCAACGACAGGGCTGTGCCCGTTTGAGCTTATGAGGGGCAGGAAACCATATTCCATGGCGTGTCCGCCGTGGCTGGGTAGGAGTAGGGAAACTGATTTGGTTATTGATGAGGTAAGAAAGTCGTTGGTGAGGAAGAAGTCTGAATGGGTGGCGCGTGAAAACCTGAAGAGAGGTAAGAAAGAGTTGCGCGTAGAGTGTGGAGATTGGATTAGGATCAAGAAAGGAATTGTAAAAAGGAAAGGAGATTCTCTTTATTCGGATCCAGTCAGAGTGGTGGCGGTCATGAAAGGGGCCGTGCGTGTGACTGGAGGGCAAGTGTGGAATAAAGATAGAATTGCTGCGGTCAAGAGAGGGCATATATAGCATGTGCCAGTACTGGACATATTTAAGTGTGTTATTGAGGTCATCAACATGAGACCCTTAAATTATTTAGTGTTATTTAGTGTTATCAGAATTTGGATTATATAAGTGAAGTTAAAAAAAAAAAGGGGAGATGTGTTGGAGTGACTTGTGAGATGTGAGTGAAGAATGTCCTCCATGGTGTTTCTCTTCTGTGTGCTGCAGCCCAAGTATGATGTCATGGAATGTTGATGACAGTGTTCCTTGTTGAGGTATAATAAATGTTCTAATGTTGTCAGTTGGAGAAAGAGCTGAAGGAGAGGAGTCTCTCAATGTTGGGGGTCTTCTTATGCTGTTATATACTAAATAAATCTTAAGTATCACTTACCTGTCTGCACCAGCCTCTTCATAACAGGTACATCATCCAGAATTAAACAAACTTTGACATAAAAATATAGAAATAAGGGTTTCCATTGGGCATCCCATACTAGGCGTTTGCTTAGTTGGAGTGCCGGATTGAAATCACTTACACGCCAAGCAATACAAGCTAGTCATCATATCAAAAGTTTATTCGTTAAACGTGTAAGCGTCTCTCCTACCATTAGACTGGCGAATGCAGAGCCATTGCAAATATCTAACGTAAAGTATCTGGTGGAGAGGGTCACCTTTAAAGTCTTCAGCGTTCCTATCAGCAGCCATGGCACCAGTCAAGACAACCTGTTCCTGGGGCAGCTTCCAAAATGAGAATTGTTGAAACAGTAACAATCACTGGCGCCTACGATCAAAATCCCTTCGACTTCAAACAATGTAACATGAACTATGCAGCACTGCATAAGGACGGTGTCCTGATCCCTGCAAAAGCATATGCACCTAAATTTGGAGTTCCAAACATAATCAGGGAATACATGGGCCTGGTGGATATCAAGGGGAAGCACATGTGTGATGCACTGGTTTCAATCACACGCAAAGAGCATGCCCCCGGCTATACCCTACTGGCCTTCGATCCAAGACCCAACAACACATTTGTGGTCATTTCAAGCTCTTGAGGTGCGGGATCCTTTGTGCCGAGCTAAAGTTTGAAAGAAACCTAACCGCTACGCACTCACTGTCAATATGGAGCATTTTCAATAGCGTTCTTGAGATCAACTTGCAGAGAAACATACTCTGATATTTAATGGATACTTTACAGAAAAAAAGGATTACTACGTAAGCATAGACATGCTCAGAAAACATTTCCAGGTATGTATGCTAGCGATACATGCACCAAGTGCCTACCTATGAATCAATTGGTTAGCCTGGTGGTGAACACCGATCCACAAGCCTGTGGTGGAACACACTGGGTTACTTTGTGGTTGGAGGGGGACACACCAACGATGTTTTACAGCTTGACAGATTATGTGAAAAGCCTTGCAAAGTATTTATGTTATACAACTGCTCCGGTCCAAGACTCTAAAGCCATTATCTGCGGAAAACACTGTATATTCTTTATCAATGAAATGTCAGAATGGAGATCTCCATCGGCTGTTTTGAAAATGTATACGAACAATCGCAAGAAACATTTTCAAATGGTTGCCAGATTTGTTAACAAGACAGTACCTAAGGTGTATAGATCTCGCAAAATGTTTGCAGTGTGTAAAAAATTTAGCTATGGATAGTCTATCTAGTGGTGCATGTAGTAATAAAATAACTTTTTCAACAAGCATCATGCCTTCTTACACATATCAAATAGGACAATGAAATAAAGAACCAGGCCATAAGAAAAAATATCCAATACAGAAAGGAAAACGGTCATACGTGAACAAGCAGTTCAATACAGGAAGGTGTGAGAAACTCATGGTGGCAACAAGTAAGACAGACACAAGGGATCACAGTTCAAGTATGTTTATTGAACAATGAATGCTGTATGCAGGTTGGGAAACGCCTAATCTAAACCTAAATCTAAGATAGGAGCAAGCGTCAACCATCAAATGAAAAATAAGGCAGTCCTAGGGGTGTTGTGTCAAAACAAAAGGGGCCTATACTAAAGGAACCTATTGCCAAACCTCACAACTAATACAAAAAGGGGTGTGGGATAGTTCAAGAATAGAAAGAAGCGTTCTCCAATAATATGCCAGGATGCGATAGCCTGGGTCTCGCTTCCCCACGTTTTGGACACAGGGTAAGATGGGAGCTTGGAGCACAGTACAGTCTCAGGCTTTTCCAGCACAAGATGACATTTCCAATGGCAGTTCTCAGGACCTTCGATGGACATGTCTCGTTGCCTTAGAAAGTCTCTTGCCTTCGGGGTCTCATATGTTCAAATAAAAAAAGTTCCTTTAACCAAATGAAAGTTTGGTGGGGTAAAAATGATTCACCCCTTGGTCCCCCTCATCTGGGCGCTGACCCTTCTCAATTTTAATCCACAGTTCATGCAGGGTGCTGGTCTCACCCATGGTACCCCTCTTCTGGGCGCTGATCCTTCTCAATTTTCGTTCCACAATTTCTATGACAGTTCTTTTTCAATGTACTTTCGGGCGAAAGCTTCATCCCTGGTTCTCCCTCGGTCGAGCTCGAACCCCTCTTAACTGCCAATATTTGGGTGAGGACTTCACCCCTGGATCTCCCTCCATCAGGCTCGGATCGCTCTTGTCTGCCAGTTTCATTGTACATTTGGGCGATATTTTCACTCCTGGATCTCCCTCTGTCGAGCCTGGTCCCCTCTTAACTGCCAATATTTGGGTGAGGACTTCACCCCTCGATCTCCCTCCGTCAAGCTCAGAAACCTCTTTATTTACAATGTTCTCTCTTTACACAATTCAATATTTTCAGGATTCCCATCCCTTTCTTTCACAAGGCTTGCAGATCAAAGTCTTTCGATTGTATTGGGATTTTACTTGACCCTCTGTATGACCACTTTCACTTATTTCGCTGGCCCGCCTATGGCCTTCTGGTACTTGTAGTTTCCTTCAGATGGGGATCGACCAGAGTCTTTTGAGTTTAGTACCCACATGGTGCCGGTTTCCTTCAGCCGCTGGTCTCCCCTTAACACTTTACAGTTCCTTCATAATGCTTATGTCAGTTCATTAATCTCGGTTCAACATATCCACTTTTGCAATTCTTACTCCACGCAGCCCAGTTCTTATCGGTTCTCCCCTTGACTCACCAGCTGTGATGAACCACTTGGCTTTTCTTTTTCATTGGAGTCAAGGCCGTTACCATGGTCGCGGGAGCTTCCCTCGCTCCCGCGTATTGGCGTAGGCTTACCCCGTGTACCGTGGACATGTGCTGCAAGACACTCATGCAATTGTTTGCGGTCTTAGGTTTGATTCCACGAAGGTTCACAGATCTAGGTTGAAAAGGGCAAAGTCACTTCTCTCCTCGCCACCCTCTCAATTCCTGCCACCTTTCTTCTTCGCTTGAACTGCCGCACCTGCTTAGCCGTCTTGTCGTGCTATCTGCCGTGCTCGCCTTCCTCCTCCTGTGCTCTTTTGCTCCACCTTTTATGGGGAAAGGAAAGGGCCATCAGGTGTGTGTGATTCAGGTTAATTGCCTGACTTTGCCTGATGCCGGGGTTGATACATGTCAAATAGACTGGTTTTACATTAGTCCGTTGTCTTGGATCTGTGAAGGTGTATTTGTCGGAAAACTGGGCCTAGGTTTGGAATATCAGAGTATCCTATGGAATGGGACAGGGAAGGTTTGAGAAATGGACGAGAATGACCGGGAGGAAGAACAGAACATAGGGAATGGTGGGAATTGTAATTGTCAGTCAATGTTGACCAAAAATTCAGAAAGTGGCAATCCAAGGGACGGGATTGGTAGGGTTTGCAGGGTAAATGGGAATAGCCGGAATTATGATATACACAAAGGGGATTGTGGGAATCAGTGTTTTGTCCGGTTAGGTTGGGAATGCAGAAAATAATAAGCAGAGGGACGGGAAGAAGAAGTATGGGGAATATTCAAATGGAGACTGGTGAAACAAGGATTCTGGGAGTTATGCTTTCTGGGAGCAATGGAAGTTGGTATTGTAGGGGATTGTTTAGATATGGGAGGGTTGTTGGCTTTCAGAAGATTAGGTTTATTGGACTTAAGGGAGGTTGATTTGGTACAGCCTATAAAGGCTCCATAGACCTCGTCTTCCTCATCCCTCTTGCCTGTATAGTACAGCGTCTCATCTGGGGTATTCCTCCCAACCCCGAGCATGACCCTGTGTTCCCCTACCCAGATGATCCTCACTTACTGGTCCACCCCCAGGAACTGGATCCAACAGCGATGCCCGTGTCCTGGCCACCTGAATAAGGGATTCTCAAGGTTTTACTGGGAGAATACCCTCCGGTTTCTCACATGCCCTTCCCCTATGCTGGTTGGACAAGGGGTTTTCATGTGGGAATTCCACTATGGAATACCTAGACAGCTGGTCCAAGTCTTCCAGCATAATACTGGGAGTGTTATTATTGGGATTCTCAACCCCTTCCCGGTTGATCACGGTTTGCATGGGAGATGGTCTAAAAAGTAAAGTTCTCTTACTTCCCTTTCTCTCTCTATTCTCCTTTCCCTTTATTGAATGTTATTTAACTCTTCCTCTATCTTTTCAAGGCAGGTTTTTATAGCATGGCCCCTCTCACCACAAAATAGGCATACCTCTAACTGTGAGGTTTCTGACTCAGCCAGAAAGTTTAGAGAGATAGTGGATGTTGATCCTCCCTTGTTCTCATTCAGGGAGCTAAAAAATCATTCGGAGAGGTGTTAGGCATCTCTAATTTTTGTCCCTCGTGGTTAATATAAGTTTCTTCTTGCATCTCCTCACTTGGGTTTGCCTCCTTCTCTTGCCCTTGCTCATCCTCTACTGTCCACCTTGAATAATAAAGATGGGGCTTTGGGACATTATTTTCAGTAGAAGGTGATTGTGGCAATCTTAGTGTTTTGTCTGGTCAGGTTGGGAATGCAGAAAATAATAAGCAGAGGGACGGGAAGAAGGATGGGGAATAATCAAATGGAGACTGGTGAAACAAGGATTCTGGGAGTTATGCTTTTTGGGAACAATGGAAGCTAGTATCGTAGGGGATTGGTTATCTACGGGAGGTTGTTGGCTTTCAGAAGATGAAGTTTATTGGATTTAAGGGAGGTCGATTTGGTACAACCTACAAGGGATCCATAAACCTAGTCTTCCTCATCCCTCTCTCCTGTATAATACTGCGTCTTACCTGGGGTATTCCCCAGAACATAACCCCATGTTCCCCTACCCAGGTGATCCTCCCTCACTGGTCCACCCCAGAAACTGGATCCAACAGCGATGCCCGTGTCCTGGTCACCTGAATAAGGGATTCTTAAGGTTTTACTGGGAGAATACCCTCAGGTTTCTCACAAAGGAAAAAAGCTGTAATTGTAAAAGCAATTAAATTCAGCAAGAAAACATATTGCTGACAGTGGAAAACACGCACTAATCAGCCACCCACCTCTCAGACAACCAAAGAGAAGGGACGCATCTTCGGGCGTCTGTAATGCTGGAAATGCCTTATGGATGGACAGGGCCTCCTAGTCCTGGTCCTGCCAATTCTATGTGTGTGTTTTCCTTATGTTTTCTGCCACTGACTTCCAGCCTGGACTGCTGAAAGTGCAGCATTTCATTCGATCTTTTGGTGAACGACACCCATGGGATACCCTTATGGCACCCATGGGTGGGATGCACCCTTATACCCCTTATGTGTGTTTTTGCGCACCTGTGTGTTGCCCACAGAGCAGGGTATGGGGTGGTGGCAGGTACATACTGACTTGGCAGTGGCTCGGAGTCTCCTCCATTTTTGGGATACCCAGGCCCTGCCTTAGGACTCAATGGATTCCTACACAAAGGCAAGATGGACTCTTGGTTTCTATTACCTTTTACCTTGTTTCCCAAAGTCCTGAGAAGCCCTGTCTCTGTTCCCTTTCTCCTGGGTGGCTGTTGGGTAGAAACACCATATACGTCTCTGCTCCCTTTCCTCCTGACTGGCTGTTGGGTGGAAATACCATATATGTATCTGGGGCTGCCTCCAGTCAGACTGACTGTAACCTTCCCAGGTGCTGTGTGTTGTGGTTACATCCTAGGGGTGGGACCTGTATGAACAGAGTCTGGAGTCAACTCACATTCTCTGTTGTGGGTGTCTGGTTTCTGTGTGTGTGTGACATCCATAATGAATGAGACATCCCGACTGAAACTGACATGAATGCAGTGTACTGTGCTGAAAGGCTGGGTACTTACCACAATCCACATTCTTTGTTATGGATGACTAGGTGGAGTGAATAGGCTGAATACCTGTGAGCCTGATTGGCTGCATGCCTGAATGAATGCCCTTCCGCGTGATTGACTGACTGAGCCTTGCTCAGTGAGAGTGAATGGGGAACAGATCTGTATATCTGGGGCCCTCTCAATTACCAATTTGTTCAGAAGCTGAAGTGGAAGCAAGAAGAAGCTATTCCTTGAAGCCCAGATGGAGGAGAAGTCTGCTGCTGCAATTTCTTCTATGCAAATCCAAAAGCTATTGTGTCTCCCAAGGACTGCTCCAGAGAGGACCTGCAAAGGAAACCTCTCTGCGTGCTTCAAAGGACCATCGTGTAACCTGCTACTCTTCATCGAAGTATCCTGGAAGCAAGTCATGCGTGCCTGCCATCGGGAGAAGGGGTCTTTGTGAGTCCTGAAGAGGAGTGGCCAGACATCTCGAGTCAGAGAAGTCCATTGGTGTCGCCTAGGGTCTAGAGGTGCGTTTCATGACCGCTGAAAACTGTTGCAGTCTACCGTCCAGAACCTGGCATAGTGCTGCTGAAAACCCAGAGCTGTGAAAGTTCCAAACTGCCTGATAACATTTCAAAGGACATCCTTGCCATCATCACTGACCAGAGACGCTGGGTGCAGAGGAAGGTCTGCCGATGTGTTTCCCGCCACCAAAAGCGAACTAAGATGCCCCAAGGGTTCAGACTTGGTGAAAGTCTGAGGTGCAGGGGTCTTGCTCTCATGGGCCAAACCTTTAAGGAGCCCAGAACAAGTTTCATCTTCACAGGACCTCTACAGTCGCTGAAATCATCGACCAAAGAAGAGCACTGCAAATAGTAAAACCGTTGCACTTCAGAAAGACTTTGGTTCAATTTTTCTCGTGGACACTGGGATTCTTCTTCCAAGGGGGGGTCCATCGTCACAGGGAAACGTCGAGCGAAACCAAGAAACTCTGCCTGCCAAGGCACCATAATGTGATGAGGAAGAGCATCTTCTAGTCCCATGAGTCGTCCAGTGGTCTGTGAGAAATCAGAAGGTATCTCACCCACTAGTCCCCAGAGATCTGTCATCCAGGTGGCCAAGACACATCCATCACTTTTGGATCCAGTTCCTGGGGGTGGACCAGTGCAGGAGGATCACCTGGGTGAGGGGTCTTTGGGAAGTGGGACACCGGATGGTGAGACGCAGTATCCCAATCCCTGTAACACCTTTACCCCAGGTAGGATACTTAGGAACTCAACCCCCCCTTTCACAACACAAACAATTTCTTACGGACAGACAGCCATGAGAGAAAATGGACTAACACGCGAGCTGTATGCCTGACGTGTCCCAATACAATGGTCAGGCAGTTTCAGGCAATTACTGACCACCACGCACACCTGACTTCCATTACACTTTCGCACACAGATAAAGGCTGAAAACAAGAGCACACTCTGAGCGAGGCAAAGCACACGAGGAAACAGCAGTTCCAAGATAGCAGTTTAACATGAGGAAAAAAACTGCGAAACCGAAGGGGGTCACAAGGAGGGAAGTTCCCTTGACCTTTTCGACAACAAACCATTACTTTCATGAAGCCTTGAGAATGGAAAGCGTAAGACTAGGAAACCATGCTGAGGAATCCTGCATTGTGTGTCGGAGGTACCCGGGGCCCTCCCGCGTCGATAATCAAGGCGGGGAGAATCACCAGCTGCCATCCTTGGCTCCAACAAGAAATCAGCATCAGTGAAATCAACACAGCCAAGTGTTGGGGAGACCGATACAAGAAAAGTCTGTGTTGAAGCCAAGGCTGCAAGCGGCAACATTGTATGGAGAGCGCTTGAACGAACATTCTATGAAACGCTTGTGATAACCAACGCGTTTTGGGTCTATTTGACCTAAAACATTTGATCTAATCACATTTGATCGAATTAATTTGACCTTTCTTGGTCTAAAATGCAGGGGAGACTCCCTGCAAGCCCCC
This sequence comes from Ambystoma mexicanum, assembly GCF_040938575.1. NCBI lineage: Eukaryota > Metazoa > Chordata > Amphibia > Caudata > Ambystomatidae > Ambystoma > Ambystoma mexicanum. The sequence goes on along the minus strand of NC_090941.1, from coordinate 133,879,270 downwards.
ACCCCACTTCCCCTCAACCTAATCTATACTCTTACCCACCCCCATATATATATAATTATATTTGACCCAAAAAAAGAAAAAATTCAATCAAATGTTTTAGGTCAAATGTTTTTAGGTCAATTATACTAATACCAACCAACGCAAGTAAAGTTGAACTGCAGACGAGTGATTGAACTTTGAAACCAAGATATACAATACCTTTGACAGAGTGGCCCAGCACTGCGTGCATGCTCAATCGAAGGTCTCTATAAGGTGTCCAGCTGAGAGTTGACACAAGTGAAAGAGTGGCCAAGGATTGGGAATCGAAGTGGTCCTGCAACAGGTCAAGCCAAATCCTGTGCACAATCGAAAGTCTTTGATGTTGATACAGTAAAGAAAGTTAATGGCGAAGTAGATAAAGTTGGTCCGAGCCCAACGGAGGGAGAACAATTGAAAGCTTTGTGTTAAAGCAGTTTGTGTTACAATAAATAAATTGGTCTGAATCCGGCAGATGGAGACTGAGTGAAGATTTTGTGTTAGAACAGATCTGAGCCCAGCCGAGGGGGATCCAGGGTTAACCGCGAGTCACCCGAGAAATTGGATAAGTGAAAATCCTAAGAAAATTGTGTATATGTGAAAAACAAACTTTCCGTTAAAGCGGGTATGAGCCCGGCAGAGGAGGATTTAAGATGAAAAGTAAATCACCTGAGAAAAGTGTGCGTAGGAGAATCCTGGAAGCAAAGGATCTTTATTATTTGTTTGTTGCATTATGCCCTCTGAAAGAAGAGACTTTGAATGGCAAAGACACTTTGGCACAGAAGGCCATGATGTTGAAGTTTTGAAATGCACCCTTGTGCTAGAGAAGCCAGAGACTGTGCTAAGCGTGTGTGTGCCGCCTTATCCCATGCTGAAAACATGAGGAAGGGAAACCAATGGCTTGAATATCCTGACATATCAATTCTTGAACACTTTTCTTTTGCATAACATCGTTTCCCACACTATTTGTATTTAGAGTTAAGGATTAGCAATAGGTGTATTAGTATAGGCCTTTTTATTCTGACAAGACACCACAAGGACTGCGTTAATATTATTTGATGATCGTAACTTGCTCCCATCTTGAGATTTAGGATTTGATAGGCATTTTTCAAGCCCAGTTGAAGTTCAATAAACACCCGTGAACTGTGGTCACTTGTGTCTGTCTTACTGTTGTTACTATGCCTTCCTAACATGTCCCAGATTCGTCTTGGATCCTGTTCTCCTGTGGCCTCTCAGGTACTTTGGAGTGGTAAAACCTTTTAAAAGAAAGTAGAAGGTTATTGAACATTATCGGACTGGGATGTAAAATACAAGATAAGTTACTCCCTAACTTTTCCATTACAGGTTGCCCAGGTGGGGGGATCCTCACATACAAGTGTGCATCTAGTCTAAAGAAAGCGTTCTGCCACTGTTCATAACCAACCCGCATTTCATCGCTATTCTATGCTGTTACACCTCACTTAAGAATTCACATGCCTATTTAAAACTGTCTGCAGTTAGTGCATCTATTACTGAAGTTACGTATTGCTGGTAGCACATAGAGTGTATATATTTGCCATTCTTTGAATAAGTATTTCCAAGTACAAAGTGTTATTATTTAAATGTATATATATTACTGAACTTATTTTGTATAAAGAAACTGTGTTATCACCTAACATAGTGTGTGGACATTCCTTTTTGGGGGTTTTGAGAAACACTGTACTTAAGAACCAGCCTGCATCATCTCCTGGAAGCTTAAGTCTGCCTCCTCGTCCATTGCTACCGAATTGAGAGCCTTGGCTGGGGTGTTCTGTGCCTTTACCTTACCATATAGAGGGCAGAAGTATAGATTATAATTATAATTCCTTTTTTATAATTGGTTGTGAGGGGTTGGTAAAGATTCCTCAAACCACAGGGTATTCCACCCTGTTGCGAGGCTGGGCAAATGGGATCCGTTTATAGGGGTGATTGCTCCAGGCTATGATGTTCCGGGGTAGCCAGTCAACCCGTTTTTAGTCGCTCCAGAAGGCGGTGTCGGGCAGCATTACCCACAACGGATGTCCGGATATTTAAATCAGCGACCACTTACACAATCTCGTTCCAGCCACTGGGGCATTTATTTTGGAAGTGGGCTGTTGACTTGTTATACCGTGTATGAAGTTGGGCAGGTTTGAGCCCCTTACAACCTTGTCTCTGCAAATAAACTCCCCCGTCGGTCTACGCAGCCACATCCTTTTCAAGTCCCATTTTATGTAGCAATAGTTCTGCATTAGGTTTATAGCATTGGTTAAGTGTATTCACCACATTTGCCACAACTGGGTCGACCGCAGGCAGAGCCTTCACACCTGTAGATTCGTCGGGCGGCATCAATAAGGTTAGTTTGTTTAGTCTGCATCACCGTGATTTAAGTATTTATGTAGAATATCCGTGTGTAAGGCTGCTTTATCATGCAATGCTAAATCAAGTCTGTTTAAAACATCCTTCATTTCCAAGTCAAGAGGCATGGTGGCAACCTTCCGTATAGGTCAATCCACCGGGGGCGTGGGGGCAGCCAGACTTTCTCACTGGTGCTTGTCCACCAAATACATTTTTAAGAGCGTGCTCCATCACTGACCCCCAAGCAATCTGGTGATTGGTGGTAGGGCTATGTGTTATGCTCACCTGGTCTCTGCGGGGACGTTGGGGCATGGTTGGAGCCCTCCCTGGATTCGGCTCCCCGGGATCAGTTCTCTCTCCCAGTTGCTGCAAAGTACACTGCTCTGGATGCTGGTACTGCCCCTGCGAGAACACGAGAGGCAATGAGAAGGGCGTGGAGGTATCGTGACTCCGCTCGGACCTTTTGTGCCAAAATGAGGTAAGTAAGCGTTTACCCATATAGGCTCACCTGATATATAGTGAGGGCAAACTCTCCATCCTGCTTCTCATCAGCAGGGGTGCTTCAAGATGACTCAGTTGCTTCACTGGTCCATAGATGTGGTGGCCCAGGCCGGCTGTGGCCGAACCACTTCGTAGGTAGGAGTTTTTGTGATGATTATTGTTCATATAATTATTAAAGGCATGGTCTAGTAAAAAATGTTATTGTCCCTACGGGTCGGCCATGTTTTTTTAAGCCTAAGTGGCTCGATTTTAGAAAACTTTCCTATGGACCTTACCCGAGTTTTCGTCCATTAAACGCATGCGAAAACAAGCACCAGGGAGCCGCCATTTTCTGATAATCCTATCTTTTCCCCCATCGCCCTGGCTGACCTGCTTTTGCGGCACTAAATCAATTCCCCCGCCCCTGAGCCTGACATTATCAAAACATTCATATTCCCCGCCTTTCTCCGTGACGTTACTGTGCTCCGTAGGCAAACGCGCCCAGTCGTCTTCTGCGCGACTCCACACAGAACCCAGAAACCAACACAGATCAACTCACAACACAGCGCGCCACAATTCGGAATATGAAACTGTACTTTAAAATGAAACAGCAACACGGTACATTTGGTAAAGTACATTTATTTGACATTAAATGTTTAGAGAATATTCAGCAATTGCCATATGAACTCCGAAAGCCATTTATTTTCTTTTATCTGTATCCGCAATAACTGTTCCGTTTCATCTTGAGTCACGCGCTGTTCCTTTATGGTACACAGGGTGTTCATTTTCGTAAAAAGAATCACTTTGGAAGCACGGTGAACCGCAAGGCTGTTCCATCAACTAGGCACTAGTCCAGCCTAAAGGTTGATATGTTGCTTCTAGCCACTAGTACAGCATAAGGGCATGTGGGCCCTTGGCGATCGTCCCATAATATGGTGATCGTGCTCCAGTGGTTGACACGAAGCTGCAGGTGTCTGATGAAGAATCCATCCGCCGGTGTCTCAAACAGATGGCAGTGGCAGAATGGGATCAAATACCTGTTATGAAAACAAAAAAATTATAATTAGTCTCGCTAGCCGAACTTCATTAATATTACTCATTTTATTTATTACGGCCGATCAGAAACTATTTGCTTGCAAGGATAGTTCAATGGAGTATGTTCATCTCTAAAATCAATGCGAAAAGTAACGAGATAAATCGAGGCCAACACACAATGATAAATGACAGTTAGTCTACATGCGTGAGAAATGATATGATATATGATATGGCATTTGTAACGTGCCTATACTCAAGTGTTTCTAGGCGTGACGAGGCAGGTGGGGAACAATGGCAGACAGACAACGATCCTACTAGGCCAGGTGTCTTTCTGATCGCGCATGGGGAAGGACTGTACATGGTTAGTTGAATACAAATTAAATAATAGGGCCAGCTGGTGGCAAGTGCAAGGTAAATGCCGGGAGAAGGGGCTGAAGGATACAGAGACAGTCCCGTAGTGCAGGTAGGCAGTGCAGGGAAAAGTGGCTGGGCCAAGGACCGAGATCGGTGAGACCAGTGGACCTGCATGCCCATGTGCCCACTACAAACATGTTTTACTTGCTTTTCCTAGCTCTTCATTCATTCATTTATTCATGCATCCATTCATTAAATCTTCATTCCGGTATAAAAGCGTGTAAAGATTTACTTACATTATATTTGAAATTTCCATTGTCTCTCTTCGTAATGCAGTCTGTAAAACGGACCGTGCTCTTGACAATGATTTTTCGTACACTGAACTAAAATGAAACTCGGTCTAGTTTCTGAATTTTCTGCCTTATCGTCTCTTACGTTATTGCGCACTACCTTCAAATGTAGTTCTTTGGGCATGGTCCCTGTCTCAAGGTCAAAAAGCAATAGACCCTTATACTTCCAGTGCGCATTGTGGGCCTCATCTGGGCGCTGTCCTTCGCATTCTTTATTTGCAACACCACGTAGTATAGGCATCTGTGAGAACTTGAAGTTTAGAATCCGTCTATGTAGTGCGCCTCAATGTGCAAATGCGAACTGGCTTCTCTCCCAAATGCCACGCCACGCTTGGCTGGCGCGTTCTAAGTGCCCCAATTTTGTCCCCGTTGTCTGTGAGCTTTGCAGCCCGAATTGAGACGTTTAATTTTTAGCGGAAGGTCAGGGAAAGTATAAAGTACCACAGGAGTTGAGTTAAAAGTGAGATTTATTGTTTGTTTGTTTTATTATTTGCAATACGCAAGCCTCTCCTCCGTTAACAGTGCGCAGCATTTACATTTACATGAGATGAGACATGAGAAAAATATATACATACACATATGTGAGGTGAATAGAGAGAATTCAAAGATGACACCCAGCTTGTTCGCCACCCATGATGGTGAAGGTAGGGGTTAGGTTTACAGGTACACTGTACAATAACATTTATTTACAAAAAGACAATCGTATTGCAATTATTTAAACCGGGATTTGTACTTCACAATCAGCTGTGCTTCGGTGGGCATGGCACAGTCGCAATGTTTGGTGGCAATGGATCACTGCTCTGCACAGAAACGTCCAAAATTCCATATCTGTGCTTCTCTAACACAGCAACAATAAGGCCTTTCACAAAGTCGAACTGCATTTCATCATAGACTGGTTTGATCACCCATTGCTTACTTCGTTTTGAAAACACCTTAGTGTAGCGAGGCATCCGACATTGCTGTTATGGGCCAAGACCGCTAGTAGAGTGCGATGTTTCATGCCCCGAAAGCTAAAATGCAAGCGATTTGGCCTGTACTTTAGGCACATATTGTGGAACACCTACAAATCTCCTGTGTGACAGAATTCTGTCAGTCCTCTCAAATCTCTTGATAGAGTTTTGTCGAAAACAATCTTCTCAATGGCTTTGTGTGTCGGTGAAGATGGAATCAACCACTTCTTCTTCCGTGCCTCCTCTGGGGACAAAGGGCCATGTTCACATTGGTGGAAATGTTCATTTGCTGTCCAGCGGTGAACGTTGGTACAGTGGTGCATCAGTGACCGCCATTTTCAAGTAGTATTTCCACTGACCCCTCACAAGTTTTTGAGCTCCACCAAAGATGGTTGGTGATAGAATGTGACCACTGCAAAATACTTTCAAAACCTTTTTTTTTCCCTGCAGCCGAGATTTTCTTATTGATTGATTTAGCAAGATGCCATACGTCAAATTGGAGTTTAATATGTGGGAACTGCTCTCTCATTGTCTTGGCAATTGAAACATGTCTATCCGTGGCTATGAGGTCGATGTGCATTCCCCTTGATTGTAGATATTCCACTGATTTTATAAATCCTAGTTTCTCCATGGCCACTGACGATGTACATTGTGTTACCTACACGACCACCGAACTCACAATTTTCTTACTATCCATGTCCTGAAAGTGGTAGGTGCAGTACTTGGCAGAAAATCCAGGGCTGTCGCACTGTCCATCGCTGGCTAGCCTGAATCGTTTGCCTTTGAATGTACTTGCTAAAGACAATTGTTCAATTTTCCAAGCATCACTAATGGCCGGAAACAGATAATCACGTTGGTATATGTAGTACAGCGCTTTAGAAATGAAATGGAGTCCCACAAACTGAAAGAAAGCCTCTAACTTTCTAAAACTGGAGCCACTAAAAAGTGATGCAGCTGCACACAGTAGATTGCCTGCTGGCAGTTTCCCCAGCATCGGTTGTGCAGACCATGAGAACCTATGATTTAATCTACAGGCGGCATTTATTTTGACGTTACTGCCTTTTATTTGACGAGTCACATTAATCAATGGCTTCCCACATACTTTCCCTCTAATGGAATGCACACATTTCAGCATACTTATAATTTCCATCAAACAACTGTCGAATACAATGTATTTGCTCTCTTTCATTAGACTGTCATCCTGAGTCAACGTTGTTTCGGCCTGTGACGTTGTGGAGATTTCAACACATTGGAAAGTAATATCGCTGATATCAAGTTCTGATGCGTCTATGGATGCTGCGGCTGGTTCATTCTCTGTCATTTCGACATCTATGACTTCAACATTGATGGGAGAACACAACAATGTCGACAGGTTTTTTGGTGGCAAATTTTTGGCGGGTGTAGATTGTGTAAATTGATCTGCAACTACTTCAGAGCTATCTTCAATACATTCAATAACATCTTCTTGTGGTGGTGCGGTCGCACTGTAGCTATGGTCCAATGCAACTTTGCTGTAATCTCCAAACACAGTTAATTCATGTTCTGGCCATTGGACATGAGCATCTCGAGCCTGAACACGCCTCGCCTCAATTAATAGTTCCTCCATAGTGTACACGGTCTGGCAAGCCACATCTCTTATTCGCTTCACTGTCTGTGTGTGTATAGTTCTGACACCCACGGGTAACTGGAGGAGAGATTGGAAAAGGGATGTTCAGTTTAAACACAAGATGGAGTGTAGTAGAATTGACTGGAAAAAACATAAAATAGTCCCCAGCACAAACATTTTTTTAAAGTTATGAACTGTTTGTAACTAACCTTTTTTGTTTTTTTTCTTTGCAACTTTTTAACTCGACCTTCAACATCTGCACACTGTAGCTCCGATTCATTTCCGCATGTCCTCCATTCCTCTTGCGCTGCAACGACTATATTTTCTGTATCCGCATCGACAGCACGGAATGAGGCTCCATCGTCTCCCTGAAACACAGTACTTTCATTACTATGTATCAAAATATTGTTAGCATAAAACACACGTGAGGACGAACACACAGGTACATCTCAATAGCCAAACACGATTTAAACATTGTGTGCAACAATCAAACGACAAGTATTCGACCAGTGATGATCTATTTCGATGGAACTGTCAGTATCCATACCTCTGGCTCTGCATGGACTGCCATGAATGGTTGTATTGGAGAGGAGGCATCCGCATCTCCCTGAAACACAGTACTTGCATTAGTATGATTTTCAATATTGGAAACACAACACACACTTGGGGTCGACGGCACAGGTACATATAAAGAGATAACCACAAATGATGCATTGTCCAAAAGAATCAAAGAAAATCCGAATATGATCACATTTCATCGACTTATTTCAACGATTCCTTTACATCTGCATCATCTAAATGAGATGTTGCAATTGTGGTGGAAGCTCCGTCGTCTCCCTGAAACACAGTACTTGGATTAGTATGGTTTTCAATATTGGAAACATAACACACACTTGGGGTCGAACGCACAGGTACATATAAAGAGATAACCGCAAATGATGCATTGTCCAAAAGAATCAAGGAAAATCTAAATATGATCACATTTCATCGACTTATTTCTCTGATTTATTTACATCTGCATCATTTAAATTGGATGTTGTGATTGTAGTGGAAGCTTCGTCGTCTCCCTGAAACACAGCACTTGCGTTAATAGGGAAGAAAGTATAGCAAATGGAATCATTTATATGATCACGCATGATGGAGCTGTCATTATCCATACCTCGTGCTGCTGAAGAATATCTGTGGATGTTGCAAATGTAGTGCGCACTTCCGAAAGCTGTTGCGCTGATTCGTATACGCATGGTCCCGCTTCCACTTCCCCTGGAATTACTTGAATGTCAAGCTCTGCATCAAGTGCAGGGGTTGACGCTCCATCAACTGCCTGAAACATAGTGCTTGCATTAGTGAGGATTACAATAGTGAAAACATAACACACACCTGGGGTCGACAGCACAGGTACATATCAATGGCTAACCATGAATGAAACATTTTGTAGAAAAATCAAACGACAAGAATACATGCATTGTAGTGCCTTCAGATTTAGCATGGGTCTTCGAAGGGCAACCGCTAATCGAACAGTCAGGCATTGTTGATAAATCTGAAAAGTAAATATCGACATTATTATACAATCTTCAAGAATAAAGATTTGATACAAAAGTAAATGAATCCTACAATGATCAATGCAAGGTTTGTTTTGGTCGCAGGAACTATACCAGTTCATTATGTGCGGCTTAGTATTTGCATAAGTTACAGAAATGTATAAATGATGTGACTAAAAACTGAACATGTGACTCATCCCTTGGATGTTCTGTATTGCACGAGAAGGAAACATGCTTACATTATAGACTGGACCCCCGAAGAGTGCAAATCGATGACAATAGACACAGATGAAAATAAATAGATCTATTGATAGCATAGCAATGGAAACTCAAGTCAATAGCAATGAGACCAATGAACCTAGCACTATTGTGTACTCAACTCGCAAATAGATAGAAATTTAAAAATCTGCGAAATAGGACTAGGATACATGGCCTTACCTTGACCAACCAACAGTTGGATTCAGCAAGCAGAGCAGTATGTTGCAAGAGAATATGCTGGGGTTGCTCTAAGAGGTCACAGAAGTTCACGGATAGCACGACGACGAGCAGATTAGCGTAGATCTCAGTGGTTGCCAGGTAACACGTTCAGGAGTTGACTTGCAAAGCACAAAGATGTTCTCATGAGACATATCAAGTGGTTTATAAAGTATTAGAAACAGGGGTGTGTTTGTGAATGAATGACGTATGTATGTCGTGGTCTTAGGGGGGCGGCCTGCTTCAAGGGGAGGGCTGGCTGGAGACACAGGGTCTGAGGAGGCCATGTGACCGATGGCCCCTTGGCGTGGGACACCTTTTGAAGTGTACATGTAGTTTGGCACCTTGGCCTTTCGCGCCCCTGACAGCCCCCCATGCCAGCGCGCATCCACTGGCGTGAACCGCCTTTGATAGAGGGAGGTGGGATGGATGGGCCTGGGGCGTGCAGATAAGGCACAGGAAGACTGCTGAATGGAGACACACTTATGTGGATTGCAGGGGGGCGGCCTGCTTCAAGGGGAGGCCTGGCTGGAGACATGGGGTCTGAGGAGGCCATGTGACCGATGGCCCCTTGGCGTGGGATACTTTTTGAAGTGTACATGTAGTTTGGCACCTTGGCCTTTCGTGCCCCTGACAGCCCCCCATGCCAGCGCGCATCCACTGGCGCGAACCGCCTTTATATCAGTATATCGTTGCTTATCAATAACAAATGCCACATACCCGAGATTCTTGTGAGCACAGACCCACACTTCAACCGGTGTATTATAGTGGTCAAGACCCTAAGGCCTGTATAATCCAATGGTAATTGTTAGTATAGACATATGTGTGACTTTTATAGAGACATAACCCACTGAAAGACTTTGAACAAGTGTTAATTAGTGCATGCATTATCGAGAATATGTTATGTTAGCTTAGATAGATAGTGACCACCCTGCTTCACAGCGACCAGACCTTCACCCATTCGGAGCACAGATGTCTGACGTCCATCCTTGAATGGAGACACACTTGATTCATTTAAAAAATCGAAACAACGGTTGTTAAAATATATGTGGTGTTTTATTTTGTATCTTATTTTCATGACACAAAAATACAAGACTTTAAAGATTATACAGGTCAGGTTGCGGCACAGCGAGAGAAAATCCCCTGTACTGACCGCTGTCACTCGGGTACGTTTCTCTAATGGCACGAACGGCACAGGCGGGTATCACTCTTCGAACGCGGTGTCCAAGCCTCCCGTGGAGCCACCATGTAAAGGAACGATAGGCCACCAGACTGTACCACCTGTGAAAAGGTATGAAACAAACTGTTTTTAAATGACCAAGATAAGTTTAATAAACGTTTGTTGTCAATGACAATTCTTGTAACTAATGGCATTCTGCACGGACAAATGCTATCTAGACAATGCACACTATTGAACGACTTACATGCGTTACAATGATATGTAGATGTAATTTTGGATATAGTAGAAGAACATGAACTAGGAGTGGCATGACAAGCAGAGTATACTTACTCGTTACTCGGATTACGAGGACGAACAGTTGCGCGAAGTTCGTGCATAAGCACCATCATTATTCTCAACACGGCCCGTGTGAGGCAGGCTGCCCTGAAGTCTGGCAGCTCGGTGATGCATTGCGGTCGTGGCTCGCCTTCCGAAATGTAGGCCAGGCATCCCGAGTTTTCTTGGCAGCAGCAGTTCTCGTCCTCAGTTGGCATTAGCTCGCACCGATTGCATGTGCACCAGGTGGAGACGCCGTCCATTCGATTAGGCCCAGGCTCTTCATCTGTTGATTCGTCCTGCCAACTGCCGTCCGAATCCCCATCGTTTTCGCATGCTTCCCTTTCCAGTAGTTCCTCCTCGGTATACTCGGGCTCGTACATGTAGGGCATTAATGTAGCCATTGTGTGTTAAACAAACTAAAATAATTTATAGCGGTGGTACTGGTATCTGTTCACACGGGCTACAAGCGGCGAAGGTAGCTGACCAGAGCACTGAAACGAGTCACAGAATACTCAAAGTAACACAGAGAGGAATGGAATCGAAAATCTGCTGCTGTGTGTTGTGAAACGGTCTGTTTATACTTATTGAGGAAAGAGGCATCCTGCCATTTCCATGGCGACACGTCATTAGCTGAAGCGCAGCGAATGTTGACATAAGATGTGCTTTGGCGTTGGGAAATGGGCGGTACAAGTCTGCTGATGACAGGCTCAGGGGCGGGGGAATTGATTTAGTGCTGCAAAAGCAGGTCAGCCAGGGCGATGGGGGAAAAGATAGGATTATCAGAAAATGGCGGCTCCCTGGTGCTTGTTTTCACGTGATGTTTAATGGACGAAAACTCGGGTAAGGTCCATAGGAAAGTTTTCTAAAATCGAGCCACTTAGGCTTAAAAAAACATGGCTGACCCGCAGGGACAATAACATTTTTTACTAGACCATGCCTTTAGTGTCTTGTCACATGATTTAAGTTTGCATCCTTAACAATGTCTCTTTCTCCCTTATAGATGATGGCAGCCCAGCGGAGCCGTTGCGCCGGTGGAGGACTCGAAGTGTTCCCAAGAAGATGGACAGTTGGAATCTTAAGGTGAGCGCTAGATGCAATGGCGCATAACCTTAACAAATGTCCTTATTAGGTTTCTTACCTTGTTTGTTCTTTCCTCCTGCAGATATAGCCTGGCGGTGCTTGGAGAAGAGTTGTGGTGCACTGACCTGTTGGCGGGTGAATGATGCCTGTGACTGCGACGAAGCTGTCCATGTAGAACTCCCGAGTTGGTGTCCGAGCGGAGGGTCGGGTAAGGCGTGCAGCCGGTGGTTGTATTCCACGATCCTGGTAAGTGTGCTCTGGTCGATCGTGGATGTAGTCACTGCGAGCAAGTAAGAGACACGTCAGCAATGGTTCTGATGGACAAAACAGGTAAGTTGCGCCTCCGCGATGATTTTGCTGGTTCTGCAGGGTAGATGCTTCTCTGCAATGGTTTTGCTGGAAGACAGGTAAAATGCTTCTCCGAGATGGTTTCGCTGTTAAGCAGGTAAGATGCTTCTCTGAGATGGTTTTGCTGGGAAACAGGTAAGAGGCTTCTCCGAAATGGTTTCACTGGAAAACAGGTAAGATGCTTCTCAGGTGGCGGTGAGCGTTACGCTGCTTTAAGCAGAATAACGCAAAGTGTTGGCCTGCGGGAGGGGCAGCTTAAATAGCCTGGTCCAAGCCACGCCCCCTTGCTCTGCTAGATGGTTCCACCCTGCCACTCTGAAATGATGCTGCATGTGCAGCTTCATGGATTCCTATGGCCACGCCCAGCCCAGATGCACGTGGATGATTAATATGAGATGGAATAACACGTTCCCAAGGAAGAAAGTGTGCATAGCACACTTTCTTATGAGCCTGGTGCCAAAGGCGCCAGGACTGGGCCCAACTGGACGCTTTAGGGGATGTGAACTGGGGTTCCTGTCCAGTGGCCATGACACTATGCCTATGAGAGATCCTAAGAATCCACCGGCCTGCAAGATCACTTTTCTTTTAGCCTGTAGCGATATCTGCTTATTGACTAGTTTCTTGATGATGCCCTTTTTCAACACACTTACTTGACTGTGTGTTATGGGGATGTGTCCCTTTAAAGTGTTCGGAGTAATCTCCAAAATAGCGGCCACCAGATCGTTGGAGGCTGTGGCTAGAATGGTCTTGCGTTGTTGAGGGGTGACGAATACAAGCATTTTGAGCAGTGCAATGTTCCTCCGTATGCATGTTGACATGGTGAAAGCATGCCCGGCTACTGATGCTGTATTGCAGTTAAGGGTGTTTTTTAGATGTCCTTTTAGGAGTGTGAACAGAAGTTAGCCCTGGCGAGAATATGTTGGTGTGCAATCTATAATCCTCTAGAGCAGCTGTTTTTAAATCCACCAACAGATATCCATAGGGTTTACTGGTTGCATCTTCAAAAGCCTCCATGAAAAAATGTGTTTTAGACAAATACATCTGTTGAGGTATCACAGCTAATTGTTGTTAATAGCAGACATTTTAAATAACACTATATAGCATAACACTATATAGCTAGCGTCTAGTGTTAGAAACCTGTTGCTCTTACCCTTGTTGAACAGGTTCTGTAAAATAAAACAAATGCTTAGGGTGCTGTGATGGTAATACTGAGTAAAGACTTTTTCTAGTTGAGCACTCTGGCCACCCTCGGTCATGTTAATGTTAAAGTTAAAGGACATTTGTACCGTGCACTATCACCACCGAAGTGGTCCTCTGGCGGCTCTGAAAAAGGGGAGGAGAGGGGGTGGGTTAGTAGGAGTAAGCTGGAAAAGTGCAAGAGAGCAGGGATGTGCTGTTGGCAGCCTCAGCCCGGTGGGTCAGTTGGCTGGGCTTGGGGTGTTTTACGGTCCGTAGTCGTCGTGTGCTGTTGTGCAAGTCTATGTGCGGTTTGTTTTGTTGTTGCATTGTTGTGAAGTTTGTGCGGATTGCTGCGTTTTAGGCTTGTGGTTGTGTTTGGTTAGAGTTTGAAAGGTGTATGCAGAGGGATGGAATTGTTAGTTGGTTGGTTAGTTGGCATTGCTGTCCATTGCAATTATGGGATTCCATCTAGGTTCGGTACATGCTGACATTCACATTTCTATCTAGATGCGAAGCAAGCTAAAGTTCAGAATGCTGAGTGTGGCACATGCTAACTATCACATTTCTATCTAGATGCGACGCAAGCTGAAGTTCAGAATGCTGAGTGTGGCACATGCTAACTATCACATTTCTATCTAGATGCGACGCGAGCTAAAGTTCAGAATTCCATACGAGTGTGGCACATGCTAACAGTCACATTTCTATCTAGATGCAACGCAAGCTAAAGTTCAGAATTCCATACAAGTGTGGCACATGCGAACAGTCACATTTCTATCTAGATGCGACGCAAGCTAAAGTTCAGTTCCCTACATGTGTGGCACTAGCATATGCATCACAAGGCAACATTTACAATCCATTTACAGTGGTCACAAGTCTTCCTAAGTATGTATTATTAAAGTCTATGGCAGTCTATGCTATGGAAGGTAAGGTAGAGTGATGGGCTTTCTGGAGTAGAGTAATTGCTCTACATCCCACCCATGCCACACTCACAGTTTTGTTGGTGTCTGCTGCCTTCCTTGGCTTCCCCTGCGGACACCTGCAGACACTTTGTGGAGCTGCCTCTGTTGGAGCCACCCTTGACCTTGGGGCCCTTCGCAGCAGGGGCTGCCAGGCCGAGGGCTGCCCTGGGGAGATGGCTTTAATAGTGTAGAGTGAGCCAATCGAGGTGAGGGGGTGGTCTGGGAGGCGGGAGGAGGGAGGAGGGAGGGGAGGAATGGGAAGCGAAAGGGGAACGGGGAGAAAGAACCACGTGGGCGCTGGTACCAGGAGGTACACCAGACCTCTCAATCTTTAAAAAAAAAAAAATAAGGAACCCAGGAGGGTCTTGTGCAGGGCCTCACTCACCTGTGCAGCACCTGATGGAATGGCATCTGCACGGTGAGTGAGGGCTCTGGGCCGTTGCACACATGGCTTCCAGGCCAATCAAGGGCCGGGGGCGGTCTGGGAGGCAGGAGGAATGGGAAGCGAAAGGGGAACAGGGAGAAAGAATCACGTGGGCGCCGGTACCAGGAGGCACACCGGGCCTCTCAATCTTTAAAAAAAAAAAAAAATAAGGAACCCAGGAGGGTCATCAATTGTCCATGATGATCATATTCACTATGCTCGGCGGTAGCAAACAATCGTCGTTGAGACTGTCCGCCATACCTTCTACAAAATGAAGGTGCTTAAACTGTTGTTGCAAGGTAGTATAAAGAGGCTACTAGCAGCTATACAACTAGACAATATTTTTGGGCATGTGGCTCATCATGGTGTGGGCGTTTTTCAGATGTTTTCTGACAAAACAACTCTTGCTGTAGCTGGCAGGCCCTGCGAGGACACACAGGGGCTCTGCCTTTCAGCCTTCTGGGGCTGCTAAATAAAACATCACTGTGCCAGTGCTTCCTTATTCAGCCATGTCCCCCCCACCCTCAGTGCCAAGGCCTTTTTTGGTGATTTACGGTATGTCGCCATTCAATGCCTTCTAATGTTTTCTCTTTCATTAACCCCTTAAGTGCCAAGGACGAGGTATCTCATCCTTGGCAACAGGGAGGTAATCCCAAGGATGAGATACCTCGTCCTTGGCACTTAAGGGGTTAAGCCCTATGTGGAACCTTACCATTAAAATGCATTGTCTTCTCTATTTTATGTAGACGCAGCAAATAAAAACATGTGACAGCTTTGTATTTTTGCTTCAACAATATGCCTTTAAAGGCTGTAGAAAACCCCCAATCCATTGTACATCACAAACAACATACATTTAAATGCTCTAATGAATTATCCGGCATATGGCAGCCCACATCTTGTAGCACTGGCTGTGAGAGGTCAAAACCAGTATCTTTAGCGTTCCAGAATTGGCAAGTTGATAGTGGTGGTGCCCCCAGATGCATGGCCCCTTGTGATGTCAAAAACAATGGGCTTGATCGCGGTTCCCCTGGCTTCTGCAAATTTGCACCGTCCAAAAGCCCTGTCTATTCCAAAAGTACCAGTGGCCAAGGTCCATTGAAGAACCAGAAAAAACACTCAATTGATGGGGCGTCCCATCCATTTACCCTTGTTGAAGCACCCCAAAAGCCATTCTGAAACTGCAAAAGACCCCCACCTTACTTGGTTCTTGTTGGCACCACAAAGCAGCCGGTGTGTGTTGAATCAGATGCAGTAAACTCCATAAATTCCGCATCTGACGGTTGTCCGGTGGCACATTCCACATCCAGCGTGTCTGCCAGATGCGCAATCCCACTGTTAGAGTACATGGTGTGCCTAAAAACTAGAAGGAGAATACAGAATCAGAATGAATTCTTTTACACAGTGCCAATTACTGCATTGTGATATTCAAATACACCTTTAAAATTTGTTTTATTTTCAAACATTAACAGATATTGTGCTATGTTTTCCATGGACCATTGGTAAACACAGTAAATGCAGTTTTTAAAGAATTGGACATTTAAATTAGTTTGTGTGAAAGTATCCCGGCTACACAGCTTAATCAAAATATGTGATCTTTGACAAATACTCGAATCCCACCATGCATGGCCTGCCAAAATTGTGAGTTCACAAAATCCTGCATCTTTTATACATAGCAACCGCAAGTGTCAAATCAGGTCAGACTCAGTCTGTGATTAATGAGCGTCTTTGAGAGACATCTGCATTAGAATAAGAAAATCAAATTTAAAGGTGATAAATTAACAGGCGTCCATTATACAGAGATTTTGTTTGGAAACACTGATGTGTTTCAACATGCCAGAATGTTTTATACTGAAAAACCCTGCAAAACTCCCGTTGCCTTCCACATTCCTTATTATTATACAATGAAAGTGAGTGATAATAATAAAACCCCTGTGATATCTGCCACTATCGCACGTGTGAAAAAAAAAGTCTCAATTTATATGGATTTTCTAATTTTCTCGAGGGCCACCTCTATAGCCGGTCAATCTATCCAGGGTCAAACAGATTTCTCTTGGTCAGTGTGCTAATGTGCTGTGCTTGCTAATGACCTCAGGAGCGTGTCAGTATTGTGCAAGACACAACAGAAGTTAAAAATGTATTTTAAATCGCAATCACGCAGGATCTCACTTCTAGCTCACAGTTAACAGATATTGCGCAGTGCACCCTCTTCCAAATGTAAAAGAGGAGTCCTAACACTCTGAGCTTCCTTTGCACGCACAAAATAGGCCCAAAAGTGGCATAAGCTTTTTACCGCTTTGCTCATGCAGAACAAATAATGTCAATTGTAATGCATACTTGAAAATACAAAATGAGTCCAACAGACCACATTAGACACTAGCTAAAACATTCCGAGAAGCAACTAGAATGTTCTACACTAGAAATTTGGAAGGCATCAAAATACAGCCGGGTCCAGTAGAAACCTTTTGTAATTGCAACTTAAAAGAAGACAGCTTTGAGGGATTCCAAGATGGCCGCGATCGGGTGAGGATGTCGCGTTCCGGGCTCCCAACCTGCTAACTTCGGCCACACCGCCCGCTTCAGCTATAGCCCTCCCCGGCACCTTAATCAGGCAGAGTGGGGCCATTGGAGCAGGGAGCGACGTCCGGGCCCCAGTGGCGGCCCCCTGGGTGCGGCACTGCTGGCGTCGTAGGGGCTGAGACAGCTTAGCTGCGCGCTGCAGAGGCCTCACCCGGGCGACCCTGGGGATGGGCTTGGGGGGTGCTCCCCGCGATCGGCGCGCAACGGCGAGGATCTTCTGCACCATGAGCACAATCGGCTGGCCCTTGGAGTTCGGAATGCTGTGTTGTGTGCAGGCCCCCTGCGGCCCAAAAAGGAGGGTGCGCGGCCCCGTCCCTGCCCGTCAGCGGATTCAGACCCAGCGGAGGGCGAGAGGAGAAGGTACGGAGGAGGCCCAAGTGGGGAATCGGGGGGAGGCACACCGCACCAGACTTTTTCCCGGCTCGCCCCGAGGAGGAGGGGTCCCTCGAGCCCCGGAATCAGCTTGATGGCTTGGCCTGGGGAGTGCGTGCTGCTCCCGTTTGAGCGGGGGGTGGCCGTCCGCCCCGCAATGGGACTTGGGACAGCCGGGGGTGGCCCTCGATCTACCATTGAGGTCCGGCGACCATCTAGTCAGGGAGGTGGTGCCAGAGGTCGCCTGGCTCTTCGGGGAGCACCATGGGGGCTGGGGAGGAGGAGGTGCCCCGGAGACTGTTGTAAAGTTGATCTTGGCCCACAGCAAATTAGCGGGCCCACAGAACCAAGCGCACCTACGCGAGGGTTGAAATCAGTCCCATGCACTAGAACCATCAGAGCGGGACGTGGCGACTAACAAAATGGTGAGAGAGAGCCTGGGTGCCCAGATTGGTACGTTGCTGATGCCCCTGGTCCCCGGGCCCCCCTCTGCGGGAGTGAGTTTGCTCCCTTTCTTCACTGGTAATCGCCTCACCAGTTAACACGCCGCACTGTAACCCAGCTGGCACCACTCTTATGATTCAATGCAGGGATGTCCAGAAACAAAGGAAAAGATATGCCAGCTCCAGGGAAAGGCTCCAGAAAAGGGAGAGGCGGCTCCCTCAGGGAATTTTGGCCAAAAGACTCTGAGACCCCAGAGGCCCAAGGGATGGGCCAATGCTCCCAGGATAAAGAGGACAGGCCGGTCTCCCAGGCTACGCTAGCGCAGTTCATGAGCAAACTGGTGGAGAGGATCACAGCTGCAGGGCAGAAGCAGATGGACAAGTTGCGAGAAGATCTGGTGAAAGGCATAAGGGAAATCAAAAAAGACATCAACAAAGTGGAAGAGAGAGTGGACATTAATGGGCGCGCCACCCAAGAATTAACTGAGGATGCCAGGAAGGTCGACAATTTGCTGGAAACCCTGGCTGTGGCTACACAAAACCTGGAGTTACAGGCTGAAGACTTGGAGAACAGGTCGAGAAGAGTGAATATTAGAGTCAAATCCTTGCCCGAGGTCATTCCAGATCAGGAGCTGTCCCAAACACTAAAAGCGATATTTACAGATCTACTAAACTCAGAGTCGGACCCAGAGATGCAATTTGACAGAGTCCACAGGGTGGGTCGTGAAGGCCAGAACCAGGATCAAGGCCACGGGATGTGTTGGTGGCCTTCCACAGTTACGCAGTAAGGGAGAAAGTGCAGGAAAAGGCTAGAAGGGCCACGCACATTACCTACAATGGCCACAAAATGTACCTATATCAGGACCTGGCGCAGATAACGCTCATCAAGAGGTGGCGGATGGGCCCAGTACTAACCTTTTTAAGATCCCAGCAAATCTGCTACTGATGGTCCCACCCATTCGGCCTGACCTTTGTCTGGCAGGGCTCCCGCCAGAAGATCACAACCTGCGACCAGGGGATGTTCCTACTGGGTCTGAAGGAGCAGACCTCTGGCCCCCCGGCGGTGCCAGCAGTAGCTCAGCATGCTGGACGCAAACCATGGGAATGGTCCACGATCAGGTCCAAGCGAGTGCGGAAGGGCGTTTTGGGCCCTGCCCCTAGGAAATCTACCAACAATGCAGACGTGGAATGCCAGGTGGAGGTGGGCGGACCCCCCAATGGACCTTGAGGAATTGAGAAGATGCGTGTGGCCCAAAACGGAGCCCAGGGAGGTTGCCAGCCACTGTTGAGGTGTAATTGGTAGCGGGAGGTTCATTAGAGGTTGTTACGGGCAGCAGGGGGGGGGGCTGGGGTCTTGGAATGGGATTGGGAAATCCTACATGGGGTATCTTTGGGTCAGTTATTGAGTCCGGCTCTCATTTAGGTATCACGAGGGGGCCTTGGTGCCAGTTGGATTCACCTGGAAGGGGGGCTTTCGGGGGCTGCGGGGCAAGGGGGGGAAAGGGGAGGGGGGAGGAAAGATCCAAGGTCCAAGACTTGGTGACCCAGCCACCGGGCCACAGATGGAGAGCCCACTGTATGGGGCAGAAGACGTGGGGGCTAGGACATCCTGTTGAGTTAAAAGGACATCTTACAAACTCTTCTTATGGCTAGTATAGAAGCTTTGAAGTTGCTTTCATTAAATGTGAACAGGCTCAATTCGCCGGTAAGAGGAGGAAGGTGGAGAGGTTTCTCAGGAGGGAACAGCCCCATGTGGTAACTCTGCAGGAGACCCATGTGCATACTAGGGACACGCATAGGATAAAATTCCGGGGGTAATCGCGAGTGCTTCAGGCCACACAAGCAAGCAAAAATGGGGGGGGGAGTTTTGGTTGCGCTGAAGGATTGGCTGGACCAGGCCATTAAGGACATGCAGAATGATAACTAGGGAAGGTACCTGGCGGTGATTCTCGAGGGGAAGGCAGAGTCCTTTACGGTAGCTACCCTGTATGCACCCAATCAGGCCCAGGACTCCTTTATACAAAACATTCTCACCCGTCTAGGGAAATTTGGTAAGGCTAATATCCTGCTAATGGGAGACTTTAACTTAGCCTGGGACCCATTGAAGGATAGGAGTTCTACCGCATGTGGTGCGCAGGGGGGACCATCCGGGGATCTGGTGAAGAAGATGCAGGTTTTGGCCTTGGTGGACGCATGGCGGGAACTCCACAGCGATATGGAGGGGTACACCCTCTATTCACACGCACACAGGTCACACTCGCATATCGATTACATCTGGCTTTCAAAACCACAGTGGGAGGAGTCATAGCCTTGGAGGTAGGGGCAATTACCCTTGCAGACCATGCTCCACTTATCGTTTCGATTGCTAGACCAAAGGGACCCCCAGGGGTATGGAACTGGAGATACCCAGCCTCGCTATTCAAAGACCCAACCCTTGTTAACGAGATAGAGGGGGAAATAGTTGAGTGCACTAACCACAACAACTAGGATGCCACACCCCCACAAATCTGGTGGGACACCCTCAAGGCCACAATTAGAGGGAGGATCATAGCGATCAAGGCCAGAAGAGAACGGGAGTTGAGACTAGAGGAGCAACAACTAGAAGCTAGACTCAAAGACATCATGGCTTGTATGGGCAGCAAACTGTCAGCAACCACTAAAAGGGAATACAGGGCAGTGAGAGGCCAGTTGACCCTTATTCAAACAAGGGTGGCTGAGCGTAATCTCCTCTGGCTGCATCAAAGGTATTATATTAAAGCTAATAAAGCGGACCGCCTTCTGGCCAGAAAGCTAAGGAAGGGGGCAGGTGATAAGACAATCTTAAAAATAAAGGGTGACGGAGGGTTTCTCTACACCAAGCATCTGGATATAGAGGGAGAATTTTGCAAGTTTTACGCGGACCTCTATAGGTCAGGCCACCCCGCTCTCGCGGAACAGGAGGCCTATCTAAATGAAACAGTCTCTCAACAGATCTCGCAGGACGAAAGGGAAGCGCTGGAAGTGGAGATAACTATTGACGAAGTTAGAATGGTAATTAACAACCTACCGTCCAGCAAAGCCCCAGGCCCGGATGGGTTTGTATCTGAATTTTACAAGACTCATAAAGAAGTTGTAATCCCCATTCTTACCAAATTGTTTAATTGTATAGGGTCCACTGGGATTCTCCCTAATTCTATGAATGAAGCCAAAGTGATCCTGATGGGCAAAGACACGACAGAGTGTAGGTCCTACCGACCAATAGCTTTAATAAATGTGGATGCAAAATTCTTGCCAATTGCCTTGAAGTAATCCTTCCCAAATTAATACATCACGACCAGTCAGGCTTTATCAGAGGTAGGCAAACAGCGGACAATGTTAGAAGACTGGCCCACCTGGTCGAAAAGACACAGAAAAGGAATATCCCGGCCCTCCTGTTGGCGATCGATGCCGAGAAGGCTTTCGATCGGGTCGAGTGGGGGTAACTATTTACCGCTATGGGCAGGATGGGGTTTGGCCTGGGATTCATCACCCGAGTTAGAGCCAATTACCAAAATCTGGCAATTTGACTAGCAATAAATGGTCAAATTTCAGCCCCTGTTCAGGTAGGAAGAGGCACTAAATAGGGACGTCCAATGTCACCCCTCCTCTATGCTCTTCACCTAGAACCATTCCTGGCGGCAGTAAGAGCTGCCGGAGACATAGAGGGAGTCCCGTTCGGAGGCAATGTCCACAAGGTAGTCGCCTTCGTAGACGACACGATTTTGTCATTGACTTGCGAGCAATGGCTAGGAAATTAGATAGGTTTGGTCAGGTTGCGGTGCTAAAAATCAAGCATGGAGGGAAAGAGAGTTGTGGCTATATGTTGTGTGTGCGCAAACATATTTGTGTGTGTGAGTCCGCAAACGTGTGTTTGTGTGAATGTGTGCGTGTGCGCTATGCAGGATCTTACTTCTTGATTTGGGGAAGTTTTGGACTCCTGCAGAGATTACATTTTTCTCTAAAAATCTAAAGATATGAATCCCTTTAACCAATCGGAGTGCAAAGTTATAGGATTGGAAGGCATGATTTTTGAAAAATAAATTCACACTATTTGAAATAAGAACACCATTTTATTTTTTATACTTATAATCAAAGTGGGGTTAAACTTTTTTTTTAAAATAAATTTGTTTATTGGTTTACAAGACGAACCAAGGTGGACAAATCAAACAACAAACATAAGCAAAACATAGGCAAAACAAGGTCGCATTGCAAGGGTACAGTATATCGCATTTGTGAGACAGTGAAGAGGAGTGAGGAAACAGGTGAGGGAGTGTCCTCAAAGAGGGTGGGGGTCAGTGGGGCCTCGTGTCACCACACATCCATGCCCCATAGGTTCAATAAAATGGGACTTCCCATGTCAGGTGTTCACGCAGTTTCGTTCCATTTACCCCAGACCTTCAAGAACTTCCCAGGGCAACCCCTGGTGTTATATATATATATGCGTTTATCCAGGGACGCACATCGGTCCATTTCATTGGTCCATCGGCTAAGGCTCAGTCCATCGGTGGATCCTCACGTGGAGGCTATGAGCCTCTTTCCTAGTCCCAATGCCACCGAAAAGAATATCTTTTTGTACTTGGTATACTCCACTTCTCCACAGAAATCCAGTATTACCATCTTTGGGTCATGCGGGACAGGAGTCCCCAGGAATCTTGTGGATGCACCTGTGCCAGAAGTCCTCTATAATCTCACAGTCCCATATTATGTGGAAGAAGGTTCCTTCTGACCTTCGGCACCGAAGACAGTCTCCATTATCCACCACCCCCCACCTCATCATCTACTCACGGGAGTGGTAGGCCTGGTGCAGAATTTTATACTGTATTAAGCAGAGTTTAGTGTATATGCCAATCTCACGTGGGAACATTAGTGCCTCAACCCATTCTTCCAACTCCAGCAGGCCCACTACTCTCTCTCTCTCTCTCTCTCTCTCTCTCTCTCATTTCTCACAGAGCCGAGTCAGTTCCTGGACCCCAAAGACGGTAATTAGTGTTGATTTGACCTTCGCCAGGATCCTGGCGTGGAGAATGTTTGCCTCTAGGGGGGAACATTTTGGAATATTGGCCAGTACAGGGAACTGGGTACGGATAGCATGTGTTAGTTATAGATGTCTTTAGTGTTCCCCATTGGGTATTGCAAACCTGTCCTATATGTCCCTAAATGGCAAGAGGTGTCCATCATGTATCACATCAGCTAGGGTCCGTATCCCCTGGTCCTCCCATCTTGTGAAGTGGCCCATTTTCAGGAGTTTGGGGATGAGCATGTTGTTCCATAGGGGCTGGTCCAGCGTCCGTCTCCCGCCCCAGCCAATTTGGTGAAGAGCTTCAGCCCAGACTGCGGATTTGTCATATCATCCCGGGCATGTCGGACGTTTCTTTTTTTCATCCCTTACAACACACAAATGGGTGTAATTGTGCCCATACATCTGATCTCACCCCCTATATGTGGGAACCCTGGATCCCTGTGAAGCCAGTCATTCACCGCTCCCAACTTTGCGGCACAGTAATAAGCTTGGAGGCAGGGTAAACCTATTCCCCCTTCCCCGACAGAGCGCTGTAGTGTTTTAAGGACTATACAGGGCTGTTTCCCTCCCCAGAGCAGTCTCCGGAGGGTAACATCTATGGATGTGAAGGTAGTATGTGGGATATGTAGCGTGGCATTCTGAAGGAAATATGGAAGATCAGGAGGGTGAGCATTTTAAACAGGGGCCGCTCTGCCCATTAGAGTTAGTGGGAGGAATTGCCAGTTGTTTCAAATCTGTCCACAACTGGTTGCAGGTTGAGATGAAGGAAGTTGTCAGAGTTGGGGCCCATTTGTATACCCAAGTAGAGGAAAATCCGGATGGAGACCGAAAAGGAGCAATGCAGTGGGATCGCGTCGACCCCACCCTGGAGGGGGAAGAGTACCCTTTTCTGTTTCTTTACTTTGAGACTGCAGAATTCTTCATATTCCGTGAGGATCTTCGTTACTACTGGACATGAAGTCCTGGGGTTGCTCATGTAGATAAGTCGATCATCTGCATGGAGTGGAACCTGGTCTTTCCTTCCCCACACCCATACAAATCCCGACCACTCCACTGAGGTCCTGAGTCTAATTGCAAGTGGCTTTATGGCCAGTGTGAATAGCAGGGGGGAGAAGGGGCAACCCTGCCTGGTTCCTCGCCCGAGCAAAAAGGCAATGGAATAAGTCCCATTAACCCATACTACTGCTTCAGGGGAGTCATAGAGCATCTTAACCCAGGACATGTAGTTGGCCCCAAATCCCATGCGGTCCATAATATCCCATAAGGCAGCCCATCCCACTGAGTCAAAGGCTTTTTCAAAATCAACCGCTAAGAGTGCGAGTGGGTCCTTTATCTCATCTGCCTGATCAATGGTGAACTGTACCCTGCATAGGTTCATCTGGGTGGACCAGGGAGTGTATAACCCCTAACCGTCTATTGGCTAAGGCGCGCGCAAGAACCTTGGCTTCTCCATTGATGAGTGAGATTGGCCTGTACCAGGATCACACACTTTGGGTACACAGTGCCGCCGGGATTTTAACCCCTATGTAAATTTGACCTCATACTTTCCAAGCTTTAATATCTAACTTTTGGATTTCAAGGCCCACAATAATACTGTCTTTTAGAGCTTACTGACAAAACACCCAAAATTGTATAAAAAATCCACATAACATGTAAAACCTTATAGAAACGTGTTAAGCCAGAAGAACATCACAGTGGTTTTAATTTCCACATCCTGAATGGTAAACCATAACCCCCTGAATGCATGGGCATCCAAACCTGAAATCCCTTTACCCCCAGCTGTACCTTCAATGCTTAAAACAAACATAAAAGAAGTTGAGTAAAACCACAATAGATATGGAGAATCTTTGTTACAACCCTCCATCTCTTTGTATTTCTTGAGGTTGAGAACATTTGATTAGTAACATAAAAAAACTGTCTTTTTTCTGCATGTCAGACTAGCAGCCAGCATGGCTCTCAGCAAATTTATAAAGGGAGGCTTGAAATGATACATTTGTAAACATACAGAACAAAGGTTTTAAATAGCCCCCAAGCCATACATGTTTAGTTTGCAAATAAAAAGCAGCTCACCTTTTTAATCTTTGCTAGCAAGATTTGCAGCTTCCTCATGAAGGCCTCACACAAACAGGTGGATCCCTGCCCCTCAAAAACCATTAAAGACAATATTGACTCCCTCGCCCCCCTACCTTGGCCGATTTCTGCAATCTCTCCTTTTCCACTGGGGTTTTCCCAAATGCCTTTAAGCACTCCCTTGTGCATCCTCTTCTCAAAAAACCCTCTGCCGACCACTCCACTATGGCAAACTACCACCCTATCTCCATCACTCCTTTCCTGGGCAATTTCCTGGAGAAGTTGGCGATCTCTCAGCTTACCCTCCACACTTAATCTATTGGTTGCTTTCATGACCATCAGTCTGGCTTTAAAGCATCCAGAGGCCCAGAAACTGCTCTCCTGAACACCTGCAAAGACTTGCTCTCAAATCTCGACACTAACCATCCCTCTGTCCTCATTCTCTTAAACCTCTCCTCTGCCTTCGACACATTTAACCACAACATCCTGATCGCACGTCTCTTTGACACCCTGAGAATCACAGGTCAGGCTCTGGCGTGGTTAACCTCCTTTCACTCTGACCGGCCATCCCAGGTGGAACTGTCAACTATAGCTCTCTTAACCTGTGGCGTTCCCTGGGGATCTAACCTATCCCCCTGGTTCTTCAACGTCTATATGGCTGCCCTGGCATGTGTAATTTCCACTTTCACCTCTAACTTCCAGTGTTACGCAGATGACACGCAACTTTCCTTCAGGCTACCCTCAGCCTCCTCCTCGCTCATATCTGACTGACTGTCTGCTATTCAGTCCTGGTTGCTACAAACGACCTCTGCCTTAATGCCAGTAAGACAGATTGTTTGCATTGGGACCCCTGCACCCTCTTTCCCACTTTCACTCTGGCCGGCCTCCCTTGGTCCTGTGCCCGCACCCACCTGTGTGGCAAGAAACCTGGGCATCATTTTTGATACCACTCTCTCCTTCGCCTCTCACATTGTTGCAATAGTCGAGCCTAAAGAGAACCATGGCTCTGGAGACAGTGAGCCGCTGGGGGAAGTAAGAAAGGGTATAGTACCTCTGAGGAGGAGTAGCTGATAGTTGGACTTTTTAAAGATGTCCAACATGTGATTCTGCCATGTTTTTCTGCTACAAGAGCAAGTGGAACTACTCCACTGTTTGCTGTGCTGTCAAGGGAATTGAACATTTCTGCTTACAAGCTCAGGACATCTTTGCTTACCTTTGATAGTTCGGAGTGGATTGGTGCATTCCTCGATCAAGGTACACCTTGATGCCATATCGAGGTTTTCGCAGTACCCTGGACAACTTTCTTTATGGTTTCACAGACTCATTAATGAATTCCTCAAGAGGCTGTTGCACTCCTTCCCTCCGATTTGAGCACCTGCTCCTATCAGGGAATTTAATGCAGTCCCCTCCAAGCTTATGTGACCTCCCTTCGAGCCCAGACACAAGTCTAGTCTGACATTTTTGTCTTAGAAGACTGCCTTTTCGGTTGCCGTCACCTCAGTTAGGAGAGTGGGAGAAATCCAAGCTTTTTCGTGCAACCCTCCTTACCTGATTTTTCCTAAATCCAAAGTGATTTTTCGCATGAATCCTACTTTAATTCCCAAGGTTCTGTCTACGTTCCCGCTGTACAAATCTGTGGTTTGCCTGTCTTTTTTGGTTCACCGTCTTCTCTGACTGAATGCTCCTAACATTCCTTGGCTGTGTTATGAGCTTTGAAGTTCTACATCTTTTCGCACCAAGAAATTCCCCAAATCTTCTCAGCTATTTGTGACATTTGGTGCTTCAGCCATGGGCAAAGGTCTTTCCAAGTCCTCCATTTCCTGATGGCTGTTTGCAAGCATTTCATACAGTCATCAGTTAGCCAACAGGCCCCTTCCCGGCAGGCCTAGAGCTCACTCTTTGAGGGCTGTTGCTGCTACTATAGCGTTTCTCTCTAGTGTTCCCCTGTTGGATATCTGCAGGGCTGCCACTTGGAGATCGGTGCATACCTTTACGAGGTTCTACTGTGTCAACAGGGATTTCTTGGAAGGTTCCAAGGTCTACCAAGCAGTGCTGGGCAATCTGTTTGGGTGAGGTGAGTGTTTTCTACAGGTAATCCTTACCTCCACCCTATTATTGTTTCTTGTACGTACTGCTTTGTAATCTATTCAAACAGCACGTGAATCTATGAAAGATCCAATGCTGGAGAATGAATAAGTCCACTTACCTGTAACTCCAGCATTGGTATCTTTCTTAGATTCACATGCGGCCCTCCCGCCTACACCGCTTATTTATTTAATTTATTTTTTTGCATTTTTAAAGTGCTCATACAGCCCGCGGGCATCGAGGCGCTGTTACAGGAATCGTTTTTTTTTGTTGCAGAATTGTTTTTTGTCTTAGTTGCGTATTTATAACGCACTTAAATACCCAGAGGTTTCCAAGTGCGGACCCGAGGATCCAGGCTATAGCTCAGCAACAACGTGCTCGCCTTAGAAGCAAGACGACACGAAGCAACACAGGTTCCGCTTAGAAATGTCTGGGTATTTAAACGCGTTATAAATATGCAACTAAGACAACTAAGACAATAACAACAAAAAATTCTGTAACAGTGCCTCGATGCCCCCGGGCTCCGTGAGTGCTTTAAAAATGCAAATAAATAAATTGCTTATGGCTCTTCTTGGTGTATATTGCCACGTTCATGTGCTCTTGCGAAATCTGAAGATGGCCCCCGGGGATGCAGCTAAAGAGGGACCCATCTATTGGCTATGGGGCAATATAATCCAAAATGACACTAAAAGAGCACTAAAGTGACAGCAGTTTAAAAATGTAAATTCCTTTTAATGTTACTGAGGACTCCAAGCCCAACCATGGGGAATATTCAAACAGTCACAGGTAAGTATTATTTTTACATTAGTGCAAAGCTTAGTAGTCTGGTGCCAGGTGTTCTGCTCCACAAGCACATATGTAATTGTCGCTTGCTGGTTAACATTCTGAATATGCGGCTGGTATGGCTCCCAACCTTTCAAAATTGCAGTGAGAGCAGGCGGGCGTTGAAATGCAAATTCCACTTAGACTTTCAATTCAGAAATGTGTCTGCATGAATAGTTTTGTAAAGTGCAAAGCAGCAAACCCTTAAAAAGGCTTAAAATTCACAATTAAAAGCGCACGAATAGTTAGTGGCAGTGTGTATTGTGCTGAGAGGACAATGCACCCACTGTTCAATTCTACCTTTGCAGTATCCCCAATTCGATGTTTATCTTCCCATTTTTCAAGAGCCCCCAGAAAAGCACGTCTGTTTTTCAGATGAAAGATCAAGAATCTTTATTGAGTCGGTTTTAGGATAGTTGACAAACCATAGGCATCCATGGTCTGACTGTGCTGCCCAAATATAGCCCTGGTTTGTTTTCACTCCAATCAGTGCGGCTTGTCTTTCAAACACGAGCTCACTGGCCTCTCATGTCATCTATTCAAAAGCAGGACATCCAATTTGTCATGGGATCATGTCATGCACTCTTAGGATTATCTACAAATTTACAAATGCCCCATTCTCTAAACAGGACTTGACTACGCACTGAGATAATTGTGCCTTTGTTTCACTGGCGGCTAGTGAATTTCTTTTTATTGGCGTGGCAATTTCCACAAAAACCGCGCGAGCCTGAACTAACCAAAAGGGAAGTGGAGGGGATTCTCCTTCAAGAAGTGTTTTAGAATATTGGGATAAAGTTGTGCATTTTACAGCACCCTCTTTGTGAACAATTGTGTACATAGCCGCACGAGTTACTTTGTTTTGTGGGGTAACGTGAAAAAATCCGAACTGCCGGATCACCAACTGTACACATGAGCATGTTCCAATGCATTTTCGTGATGCTCTCACCTACAATATATGCCAGTATTCTACCAGTGTAAGAATATATTTTCATGCTGGCTATACCCCAACATGCCAGTAATTCCAATGTTTAAGAAAATATATCCATGCTGGTTGAGCCAATATATGCCACTGTTCTCTTATAACACACTCGTTTGCTTTCCTCATAAACCAGTAATGCCATTGTAAGAAAATATGTCCATGCTGGCTGCACCAATATGTACAAGTAGCCCGGAGTAAACAAGACCCCAATGTGCAAATATACCAATAAAGCAATTGTAAGAAAGCCTGTCCACGCTGGCAAGAGCAAAATTTATGTTATTTCCCTTCAACCACATCCTGAACATACTGTTGCTGCTATGGAAAGCCCTCTCTGCAAACCCTCTTGGAAGGAAACAGAAAGATGTGTCAATCAAATAGCTCTTCTCGAGCCCCGGAATCAGCTTGATGGCTTGGCCCGGGGAGTGCGTGCTGCTCCCGTTTGAGCGGGGGGTGGCCGTCCGCCCCGCAATGGGACTTGGGACAGCCGGGGTGGCCCTCGATCTACCATTGAGGTCCGGCGACCATCTAGTCAGGGAGGTGGTGCCAGAGGTCGCCTGGCTCTTCGGGGAGCACCATGGGGGCTGGGGAGGAGGAGGTGCCCCGGAGACTGTTATAAAGTTGATCTTGGCCCACAGCAAATTAGCGGTCCCACAGAACCAAGCGCACCTACGCGAGGGTTGAAATCAGTCCCATGGACTAGAACCATCAGAGCGGGACGTGGCGACTAACAAAATGGTGAGAGAGAGCCTGGGTGCCCAGATTGGTACGCTGCTGATGCCCCTGGTCCCCGGGCCCCCCTCTGCGGGAGTGAGTTTGCTCCCTTTCTTCACTGGTAATCGCCTCACCAGTTAACACGCCGCACTGCAACCCAGCTGGCACCACTCTTATGATTCAATGCAGGGATGTCCAGAAACAAAGGAAAAGATATGCCAGCTCCAGAGAACGGCTCCAGAAAAGGGAGAGGCGGCTCCCTCACAGAATTTTGGCCAAAAGACTCTGAGACCCCAGAGGCCCAAGGGATGGGCCAATGCTCCCAGGATAAAGAGGACAGGCCGGTCTCCCAGGCTACGCTAGCGCAGTTCATGAGCAAACTGGTGGAGAGGATCACAGCTGCAGGGCAGAAGCAGATGGACAAGTTGCGAGAAGATCTGGTGAAAGGCATAAGGGAAATCAAAAAAGACATCAACAAAGTGGAAGAGAGAGTGGACATTAATGAGCGCGCCACCCAAGAATTAACTGAGGATGCCAGGAAGGTCGACAATTTGCTGGAAACACTGGCTGTGGCTACACAAAACCTGGAGTTACAGGCTGAAGACTTGGAGAACAGGTCGAGAAGAGTGAATATTAGAGTTAAATCCTTGCCCGAGGTCATTCCAGATCAGGAGCTGTCCCAAACACTAAAAGCGATATTTACAGATCTACTAAACTCAGAGTCGGACCCAGAGATGCAATTTGACAGAGTCCACAGGGTGGATCGCGAAGGCCAGAACCAGGATCAAGGCCACGGGATGTGTTGGTGGCCTTCCACAGTTACGCAGTAAAGGAGAAAGTGCAGGAAAAGGCTAGAAGGGCCACGCACATTACCTACTATGGCCACAAAATGTACCTATATCAGGGCCTGGCGCAGATAACGCTCATCAAGAGGTGGCGGATGGGCCCAGTACTAACCTTTTTAAGATCCCAGCAAATTTGCTACTGATGGTCCCACCCATTCGGCCTGACCTTTGTCTGGCAGGGCACCCGCCAGAAGATCACAACCTGCGACCAGGGGATGGCCCTACTGGGTCTGAAGGAGCAGACTTCTGGCCCCCCGGCGGTGCCAGCAGTAGCTCAGCATGCTGGACGCAAACCATGGGAATGGTCCACGATCAGGTCCAAGCGAGTGCGGAAGGGCGTTTTGGGCCCTGCCCCTAGGAAATCTACCAACAATGCAGACGTGGAATGCCAGGTGGAGGTGGGCGGACCCCCCAATGGACCTTGAGGAATTGAGAAGATGCGTGTGGCCCAAAACGGAGCCCAGGGAGGTTGCCAGCCACTGTTGAGGTGTAATTGGTAGCGGAAGGTTCATTAGAGGTTGTTACGGGCAGCAGGGAGGGGGGAGGGCTGGGGTCTTGGAATGGGATTGGGAAATCCTACATGGGGTATCTTTGGGTCAGTTATTGAGTCCGGCTCTCGTTTAGGTATCACGAGGGGGCCTTGGTGCCAGCTGGATTCACCTGGAAGGGGGGCTTCCGGGGGCTGCGGGGCAAGGGGGGGAAGGGGAGGGGGGAGGAAAGATCCAAGGTCCAAGACTTGGTGACCCAGCCACCGGCCCACAGATGGAGAGCCCACTGTATGGGGCAGAAGACGTGGGGGCTAGGACATCCTGTTGAGTTAAAAGGACATCTTACAAACTCTTCTTATGGCTAGTATAGAAGCTTTGAAGTTGCTTTCATTAAATGTGAACAGGCTCAATTCGCCGGTAAGAGGAGGAAGGTGGAGAGGTTTCTCAGGAGGGAACAGCCCCATGTGGTAACTTTGCAGGAGACCCATGTGCATACTAGGGACATGCATAGGATAAAATTCCGGGGGTAATCGCGAGTGCTTCAGGCCACACAAGCAAGCAAAAAGGGGGGGGGGGGGGAGTTTTGGTTGCGCTGAAGGATGGGCTCGACCAGGCCATTAAGGACATGCAGAAAGATAACTAGGGAAGGTACCTGGCGGTGATTCTCGAGGGGAAGGCAGAGTCCTTCACGGTAGCTACCCTGTATGCACCCAATCAGGCCCAGGACTCCTTTATACAAAACATTCTCACCCGTCTAGGGAAATTTAGTAAGGCTAATATCCTGCTAATGGGAGACTTTAACTTAGCCTGGGACCCATTGAAGGATAGGAGTTCTACCGCATGTGGTGCGCAGGGGGGACCATCCGGGGATCTGGTGAAGAAGATGCAGGTTTTGGCCTTGGTGGACGCATGGCGGGAACTCCACAGCGATATCGAGGGGTACACCCTCTATTCACACGCACACAGGTCACACTCACATATCGATTACATCTGGCTTTCAAAACCACAGTGGGAGGAGCCATAGCCTTGGAGGTAGGGGCAATTACCCTTGCAGACCATGCTCCACTTATCCTTTCGATTGCTAGACCAAAGGGACCCCCAGGGGTATGGAACTGGAGATACCCAGCCTCGCTATTCAAAGACCCAACCCTGGTTAACGAGATAGAGGGGGAAATAGTTGAGTACACTAACCACAACAACTAGGATGCCACACCCCCACAAATCTGGTGGGACACCCTCAAGGCCACAATTAGAGGGAGGATCATAGCAATCAAGGCCAGAAGAGAACGGGAGTTGAGACTAGAGGAGCAACAACTAGAAGCTAGACTCAAAGACATCATGGCTTGTATGGGCAGCAAACTGTTAGCAACCACTAAAAGGGAATACAGGGCATTGAGAGGCCAGTTGACCCTTATTCAAACAAGGGTGGTTGAGCGTAATCTCCTCTGGCTGCATCAAAGGTATTATATTAAAGCTAATAAAGCGGACCGCCTTCTGGCCAGAAAGCTAAGGAAGGGGGCAGGTGATAAGACAATCTTAAAAATAAAGGGTGACGGAGGGTTTCTCTACACCAAGAATCTGGATATAGAGGGAGAATTTTGCAAGTTTTACGCGGACCTCTATAGGTCAGGCCACCCCGCTCTCGCGGAACAGGAGGCCTATCTAAATGAAACAGTCTCTCAACAGATCTCGCAGGACGAAAGGGAAGCGCTGGAAGTGGAGATAACTATTGACGAAGTTAGAATGGTAATTAACAACCTACCGTCGAGCAAAGCCCCAGGCCCGGATGGGTTTGTATCCGAATTTTACAAGACTCATAAAGAAGTTGTAATCCCCATTCTTACCAAATTGTTTAATTGTATAGGGTCCACTGGGATTCTCCCTAATTCTATGAATGAAGCCAAAGTGATCCTGATGGGCAAAGACACGACAGAGTGTAGGTCCTACCGACCAATAGCTTTAATAAATGTGGATGCAAAATTCTTGCCAATCACCTTGAAGTAATCCTTCCCAAATTAATACATCACGACCAGTTGGGCTTTATCAGAGGTAGGCAAACAGCGGACAATGTTAGAAGACTGGCCCACCTGGTCGAAAAGACACAGAAAAGGAATATCCCGGCCCCCCTGTTGGCGATCGATGCCGAGAAGGCTTTCGATCGGGTCGAGTGGGGGTAACTATTTGCCGCTATGGGCAGGATGGGGTTTGGCCTGGGATTCATCACCCGAGTTAGAGCCAATTACCAAAATCTGGCAATTTGACTAGCAATAAATGGTCAAATTTCAGCCCCTGTTCAGGTAGGAAGAGGCACTACATAGGGACGTCCAATGTCACCCCTCCTCTATGCTCTTCACCTAGAACCATTCCTGGCGGCAGTAAGAGCTGCCGGAGACATAGAGGGAGTCCCGTTCGGAGGCAATGTCCACAAGGTAGTCGCCTTCGTAGACGACATGATTTTGTCATTGACTCAACCGGTCACCTCCTTGCGAGCAATGGCTAGGAAATTAGATAGGTTTGGTCAGGTTGCGGTGCTAAAAATCAATATTCACAAATCAGAAGTGCTCCCTCTTTCCTTGGCTCCCAGTGCCATCCACGTCCTCAGGAGGGCTTATAAGTATAGATGGGTTGACACTTCATTAAAGTATTTGGGGATTCATCTGACCAAGACGGTAGGGGATCTCTACAAGGCAAACTACCCTCCTCTCCTCCAGAAGGTTAAGTCAAAATTGGTGGACTGGGGCCCCCTGGAGATTTTGTGGCTAGGTAGAATTAACACCTTAAAGATGGCGATCCTGCCCCTATATCATTTTTCAGCCCTCCCCGTCCCAGTCCCGGCGTACTTCTTCAGAGCCATCCAGAGAATAACCAATTGCTTTGTTTGGAATCAAAAATGCCCGAGGGTAGCGGCCTCCCTCATGAAAGCTCTCCCAGACCGGGGAGGATTAGGGGAGCCAGACTTTAGGGCTTACTACCTGGCAGCTCAGATTCGAGTCATTAGAGATCGGCAAAGGAATGACAGAGGGAAAGTGTGGAGGGTGATGGATAGGGTAGTGGTGGGAGGGAACCTAGAAGGAGTTCTGTGGTTTGCGAGGCCTGGTAGACCCTCCCAAATGTATTGCAGTGATATAACAGCTACCACAAGCGAGGCTTGGGACCAAGCCGTTAAAAGGGCGCACATTACCTCTTTCCCATCTCCGTACACTCCCATACATGGTAATCCACAATTTACTGCAGCAACTACCAATGCGTTGGCTTTCGACCTTTGGTTCCATCGGGGCTGCCGGATGGTGCGGGATATGTTTGTGGGAGTCGATTTTAAACATTTTGAGCAATGTAAGAAAGACTTTGGCTTAGGGGAGAAGCAAAGGTTTTCCTATTTCCAGATTAGGCATTGGGTTTCCCAGCCGTTGGTTAGGCAGGCGGGATCTCGTTCCCTCACCCCCTTCGAAAAGTATTTAGACACGGATGCGGGGGATAGAGGAGTTGTGGCTGCCAACTATAAATATATTAAACTGGGAGAAACTCTGCAGTCCAGTAAATATATGGACAAATGGGAGCAGGACGTGGGGATGGGCATAGAGGAACCGGCTTGGGGCGAGTCTGTGGTCCCAGATCCCGAAACTTACAAGATCTATCCAGATCTGGGAGATCTGGCTGAAACTGATGCTACGGTGGCACCTAACTCCAGTCAGGATAAATAAAATATACCCCAATGTCTCAGGGTTGTGCTGGAGGGAGTGCAGCGGGGTCTTGGGCCCATATTTGGTGGGAGTGTCCAAAAATTGATTAGTTCTGGTCCCAGGTTCAGAGGGCGGTGGCCCAGGTGTTGGGAGTCAGGGTAGGCCAAAATAGAGGGCTCGACTTACTAGGCCTCAATGGAATTCTGGCAACCCTTGCAACTAAGGCTGACAGGAAGCTTTACGTGATGATGATGTTGTCGGCAGCCCTGGTCCTGTCCAGAAAATGGAAATCGAAGGTCCCCCCACAGGAACATGAATGGGTTGCCAAACTCTGGTCGCTGGTGGCCCTGGAGTGGCTCACTTATTCTATCCAAGGGGACCACTTGCGGTTCGCTTCCGATTGGTCCAACTTACTGGTATACCTAAGAGCGGGTGCCCGTCGAGCCTGGTGCCCCAAGGCCATGGAAATATTGGGCATAATTGCCCCCAGGATTAGTCGGATTTGTGAGAACTATCGCAGCGATTCTATCAACGGACAGGTTGAAGAAACTAGCTCAACGGATTACCCTAGCGGCCTGCCCGGTCATACATTCATTGGGTCGTTATTGCTTTTGTTTTTTTCTCTCTTAGCAAGGGACCTCTAGGATCTGGAGGGATGGGAATTGAGGGGGAATTTGGGGGGGGGGGTTGTCGGGGAAGGGGCATTGTGTGTTTGCTTTTCTGGAAAAGTGTTATAAAAACATACTGAAAAAAAAAGATGACAGCTTTTACACAGTGCCAAGCACCTCTTTGAAATATTCAAATATAATTTTCCATCCACAGCAATACACAAAGTAAGCATCAGCATCTTAAGTCCAATGTAACACCCTAGCACTTGGCGCTGTGATAATGTATTGGGCCCGATTCACAAAGCATTTTTAGTGGTGATAAGTCAGGTCCAATTTGTTCTGCAGAGTTTCT
Organism: Ambystoma mexicanum; assembly: GCF_040938575.1. NCBI lineage: Eukaryota > Metazoa > Chordata > Amphibia > Caudata > Ambystomatidae > Ambystoma > Ambystoma mexicanum. The sequence goes on along the minus strand of NC_090941.1, from coordinate 133,843,555 downwards.
TCACTAAATCTGGCTGCCCAAAAGCAGCTGCCACGATAAAAAGTTTCACACTTAAAATATTGTACAGTAATTAGCAACACAAGAGTTAGAGGAAGCATGGAGGGAAAGAGAGTTGTGGCTATATGTTGTGTGTGCGCAAACATATTTGTGTGTGTGAGTCCGTAAACATGTGTGTTTGTGTGAATGAGTGCGTGTGCGCTATGCAGGATCTTACTTCTTGATTTGGGGAAGTTTTGGACTCCTGCAGAGATTACATTTTTCTCTAAAAATCTAAAGATATGACTCCCTTTAACCAATCGGAGTGCAAAGTTATAGGATTGGAAGGCATGATTTTTGAAAAATAAATTCACACTATTTGAAATAAGAACACCATTTTATTTTTTATACTTATAATCAAAGTGGGGTTAAACTTTTTTTTTAAAATAAATTTGTTTATTGGTTTACAAGACGAACCAAGGTGGACAAATCAAACAACAAACATAAGCAAAACATAGGCAAAACAAGGTCGCATTGCAAGGGTACAGTATATCGCATTTGTGAGACAGTGAAGAGGAGTGAGGAAACAGGTAAGGGAGAGTCCTCAAAGAGGGTGGGGGTCAGTGGGGCCTCGTGTCACCACACATCCATGCCCCATAGGTTCAATAACATGGGACTTCCAATGTCAGGTGTTCACGCAGTTTCGTTCCATTTACCCCAGACCTTCAAGAACTTCCCAGGGCAACCCCTGGTGTTATATATATATATGCGTTTATCCAGGGACGCACATCGGTCCATTTCATTGGTCCATCGGCTAAGGCTCAGTCCATCGGTGGATCCTCACGTGGAGGCTATGAGCCTCTTTCCTAGTCCCAATGCCACCGAAAAGAATATCTTTTTGTACTTGGTATACTCCACTTCTCCACAGAAATCCAGTATTACCATCTTTGGGTCATGCGGGACAGGAGTCCCCAGGAATCTTGTGGATGCACCTGTGCCAGAAGTCCTGTATAATCTCACAGTCCCATATTATGTGGAAGAAGGTTCCTTCTGACCTTCGGCACCGAAGACAGTCTCCATTATCCACCACCCCCCACCTCATCATCTACTCACGGGAGTGGTAGGCCTGATGCTGAATTTTATACTGTATTAAGCAGAGTTTAGTGTATATGCCAATCTCACGTGGGAACATTAGTGCCTCAACCCATTCTTCCAACTCCAGCAGGCCCACTACTCTCTCTCTCTCTCTCTCTCTCTCTCTCTCTCTCTCTCTCTCTCTCTCTCTCTCTCTCTCTCTCTCTCTCTCTCTCTCTCTCTCTCTCTCTCTCTCTCTCTCTCTCTCTCTCTCTCTCATTTCTCACAGAGCCGAGTCAGTTCCTGGACCCCAAAGACGGTAATTAGTGTTGATTTGACCTTCGCCAGGATCCTGGCGTGGAGAATGTTTGCCTCTAGGGGGGAACATTTTGGAATATTGGCCAGTACAGGGAACTGGGTACGGATAGCATGTGTTAGTTATAGATGTCTTTAGTGTTCCCCATTGGGTATTGCAAACCTGTCCTATATGTCCCTAAATGGCAAGAGGTGTCCATCATGTATCACATCAGCTAGGGTCCGTATCCCCTGGTCCTCCCATCTTGTGAAGTGGCCCATTTTCAGGAGTTTGGGGATGAGCATGTTGTTCCATAGGGGCTGGTCCAGCGTCAGTCTCCCGCCCCAGCCAATTTGGTGAAAGCTTCAGCCCAGACTGCGGATTTGTCATATCATCCCGGGCATGTCGGACGTTTCTTTTTTTCATCCCTTACAACACACAAATGGGTGTAATTGTGCCCATACATCTGATCTCACCCCCTATATGTGGGAACCCTGGATCCCTGTGAAGCCAGTCATTCACAGCTCCCAACTTTGCGGCCCAGTAATAAGCTTGGAGGCAGGGTAAACCTATTCCCCCTTCCCCGACAGAGCGCTGTAGTGTTTTAAGGACTATACAGGGCTGTTTCCCTCCCCAGAGCAGTCTCCGGAGGGTAACATCTATGGATGTGAAGGTAGTATGTGGGATATGTAGCGTGGCATTCTGAAGGAAATATGGAAGATCAGGAGGGTGAGCATTTTAAACGGGGCCGCTCTGCCCATTAGAGTTAGTGGGAGGAATTGCCAGTTGTTTCAAATCTGTCCACAACTGGTTGCAGGTTGAGACGAAGGAAGTTGTCAGAGTTGGGGCCCATTTGTATACCCAAGTAGAGGAAAATCCGGATGGAGACCGAAAAGGAGCAATGCAGTGGGATCGCGTCGACCCCACCCTGGAGGGGGAAGAGTACCCTTTTCTGTTTCTTTACTTTGAGACTGCAGAATTCTTGATATTCCGTGAGGATCTTCGTTACTACTGGACATGAAGTCCTGGGGTTGCTCATGTAGATAAGTCGATCATCTGCATGGAGTGGAACCCGGTCTTTCCTTCCCCACACCCATACAAATCCCGACCACTCCACTGAGGTCCTGAGTCTAATTGCAAGTGGCTTTATGGCCAGTGTGAATAGCAGGGGGGAGAAGGGGCAACCCTGCCTGGTTCCTCGCCCGAGCAAAAAGGCAATGGAATAAGTCCCATTAACCCATACTACTGCTTCAGGGGAGTCATAGAGCATCTTAACCCAGGACATGTTGTTGGCCCCAAATCCCATGCGGTCCATAATATCCCATAAGGCAGCCCATCCCACTGAGTCGAAGGCTTTTTCAAAATCAACCGCTAAGAGTGCGAGTGGGTCCTTTATCTCATCTGCCTGATCAATGGTGAACTGTACCCTGCATAGGTTCATCTGGGTGGACCAGGGAGTGTATAACCCCTAACCGTCTATTGGCTAAGGCGCGCGCAAGAACCTTGGCTTCTCCATTGATGAGTGAGATTGGCCTGTACCAGGATCACACACATTGGGTACACAGTGCCGCTGGGATTTTAACCCCTATGTAAATTTGACCTCATACTTTCCAAGCTTTAATATCTAACTTTTGGATTTCAAGGCCCACAATAATACTGTCTTTTAGAGCTTACTGACAAAACACTCAAAATTGTATAAAAAAATCCACATAACATGTAAAACCTTATAGAAACGTGTTAAGCCAGAAGAACATCACGGTGGTTTTAATTTCCACATCCTGAATGGTAAACCATAACCCCCTGAATGCATGGGCATCCAAACCTGAAATCCCTTTACCCCCAGCTGTACCTTCAATGCTTAAAACAAACATAAAAGAAGTTGAGTAAAACCACAATAGATATGGAGAATCTTTGTTACAACCCTCCATCTCTTTGTATTTCTTGAGGTTGAGAACATTTGATTAGTAACATAAAAAAACTGTCTTTTTTCTGCATGTCAGACTAGCAGCCAGCATGGCTCTCAGCAAATGTATAAAGGGAGGCTTGAAATGATACATTTGTAAACATACAGAACAAAGGTTTTAAATAGCCCCCAAGCCATACATGTTTAGTTTGCAAATAAAAAGCAGCTCACCTTTTTAATCTTTGCTAGCAAGATTTGCAGCTTCCTCATGAAGGCCTCACACAAACAGGTGGATCCCTGCCCCTCAAAAACCATTAAAGACAATATTGACTCCCTCGCCCCTACCTTGGCCGATTTCTGCAATCTCTCCTTTTCCACTGGGGTTTTCCCAAATGCCTTTAAGCACTCCCTTGTGCATCCTCTTCTCAAAAAACCCTCTGCCGACCCCTCCACTCTGGCAAACTACCGCCCTATCTCCATCACTCCTTTCCTGGGCAATTTCCTGGAGAAGTTGGCGATCTCTCAGCTGACCCTCCACACTTAAACTATTGGTTGCTTTCATGACCATCAGTCTGGCTTTAAAGCCTCCATAGGCCCGGAAACTGCTCTCCTGAACACCTGCAAAGACTTGCTCTCAAATCTCGACACTAACCATCCCTCTGTCCTCATTCTCTTAAACCTCTCCTCTGCCTTTGACACATTTAACCACAACATCCTGATCGCACGTCTCTGTGACACCCTGAGAATCACAGGTCAGGCTCTGGCGTGGTTAACCTCCTTTCACTCTGACCGGCCATCCCAGGTGGAACTGTCAACTATAGCTCTCTTAACCTGTGGCGTTCCCTAGGGATCTAACCTATCCCCCTGGTTCTTCAACGTCTATATGGCTGCCCTGGCATGTGTAATTTCCACTTTCACCTCTAACTTCCAGTGTTACGCAGATGACACACAACTTTCCTTCAGGCTACCCTCAGCCTCCTCCTCGCTCATATCTGACTGACTGTCTGCTATTCAGTCCTGGTTGCTACAAACGACTTCTGCCTTAATGCCAGTAAGACAGATTGTTTGCATTGGGACCCCTGCACCCTCTTTCCCACTTTCACTCTGGCCAGCCTCCCTTGGTCCTGTGCCCGCACCCACCTGTGTGGCAAGAAACCTGGGCCTCATTTTTGATACCACTCTCTCCTTCGCCTCTCACATTGTTGCAATAGTCGAGCCTAAAGAGAACCATGGCTCTGGAGACAGTGAGCCGCTGGGGGAAGTAAGAAAGGGTATAGTACCTCTGAGGAGGTGTAGCTGATAGTTGGACTTTTTAAAGATGTCCAACATGTGATTCTGCCATGTTTTTCTGCTACAAGAGCAAGTGGAACTACTCCACTGTTTGCTGTGCTGTCAAGGGAATTGACCATTTCTGCTTACAAGCTCAGGACATCTTTACTTACCTTCGATAGTTCGGAGTGGATTGGTGCATTCCTCGATCAAGGTACACCTTGATGCCATATCGAGGTTTTCTCAGTCCCCTGGACAACTTTCTTTATGGTTTCACAGACTCATTAATGAATTCCTCAAGTTGCACTCCTTCCCTCCGATTTGAGCACCTGCTCCTACCAGGGAATTTAATGCAGTCCTCTCCAAGCTTATGTGACCTCCCTTCGAGCCCAGACACAAGTCTAGTCTGACATTTTTGTCTTAGAAGACTGCCTTTTCGGTTGCCGTCACCTCAGTTAGGAGAGTGGGAGAAATCCAAGCTTTTTCGTGCAACCCTCCCTACCTGGTTTTTCCTAAGTCCAAAGTGATTTTTCGCATGAATCCTACTTTAATTCCCAAGGTTCTGTCTACGTTCCCGCTGTACAAATCTGTGGTTTGCCTGTCTTTTTTGGTTCACCGTCTTCTCTGACTGAATGCTCCTAACATTCCTTGGCTGTGGTATGAGCTTTGAAGTTCTACATCTTTTCGCACCAAGAAATTCCCCAAATCTTCTCAGCTATTTGTGACATTTGGTGCTTCAGCCATGGGCAAAGGTCTTTCCAAGTCCTCCATTTCCTGATGGCTGTTTGCAAGCATCCCATACAGTCATCAGTTAGCTAACAGGCCCCTTCCCGGCAGGCCTAGAGCTCACTCTATGAGGGCTGTTGCTGCTACTATAGCGTTTCTCTCTAGTGTTCCCCTGTTGGATATCTGCAGGGCTGCCACTTGGAGATCGGTGCATACCTTTACGAGGTTCTACTATGTCAACAGGGATTTCTTGGAAGGTTCCAAGGTCTACCAAGCAGTGCTGGGCAATCTGTTTGGGTGAGGTGAGTGTTTTCTACAGGTAATCCTTACCTCCACCCCTTTATTGTTTCTTGTACGTACTGCTTTGTAATCTATTCAAACAGCACGTGAATCTATGAAAGATCCAATGCTGGAGAATGAATAAGACCACTTACCTGTAACTCCAGCATTGGTATCTTTCTTAGATTCACATGCGGCCCTCCCGCCTACACCGCTTATTTATTTAATTTAATTTTTTGCATTTTTAAAGTGCTCATACAGCCCGCGGGCATCGAGGCGCTGTTACAGGAATCGTTTTTTTTTTTGTTGCAGAATTGTTTTTTGTCTTAGTTGCGTATTTATAACGCACTTAAATACCCAGAGGTTTCCAAGTGCGGACCCGAGGATCCAGGCTATAGCTCAGCAACAACGTGCTCGCCTTAGAAGCAAGACGACACGAAGCAACACAGGTTCGACCCCGGGGTCCGCGCTTAGAAATGTCTGGGTATTTAAGCGCGTTATAAATATGCAACTAGGACAATAACAACAAAAAATTCTGTAACAGTGCCTCGATGCCCCCGTGCTCCGTGAGTGCTTTAAAAATGCAAATAAATAAATTGCTTATGGATCTTCTTGGTTTATATTGCCACGTTCATGTGCTCTTGCGAAATCTGAAGATGGCCCCCGGGGGTGCAGCTAAAGAGGGACCCATCTATTGGCTATGGGGCAATATAATCCAAAATGACACTAAAAGAGCACTAAAGTGACAGCAGTTTAAAAATGTAAATTCCTTTTAATGTTACTGAGGACTCCAAGCCCAACCATCGGGAATATTCAAACAGTCACAGGTAAGTAACGTATTATTTTTACATTAGTGCAAAGCTTAGTAGTCTGGTGCCAGGTGTTCTGCTCCACAAGCACATATGTAATTGTCGCTTGCTGGTTAACATTCTGAATATGCGGCTGATATGGCTCCCAACCTTTCAAAATTGCAGTGAGAGCAGGCGGGCGTTGAAATGCAAATTCCACTTAGACTTTCAATTCAGAAATGTGTCTGCATGAATAGTTTTGTAAGGGCAAAGCAGCAAACCCTTAAAAAGGCTTAAAATTCACAATTAAAAGCGCACGAATAGTTAGTGGCAGTGTGTATTGTGCTGAGAGGACAATGCACCCACTGTTCAATTCTACCTTTGCAGTATCCCCAATTCGATGTTTATCTTCCCATTTTTCAAGAGCCCCCAGAAAAGCACGTCTGTTTTTCAGATGAAAGATCAAGAATCTTTATTGAGTCGGTTTTAGGATAGTTGACAAACCATAGGCATCCATGGTCTGACTGTGTTGCCCAAATATAGCCCTGGTTTGTTTTCACTCCAATCAGTGCGGCTTGTCTTTCAAACACGAGCTCACTGGCCTCTCATGTCATCTATTCAAAAGCAGGACATCCAATTTGTCATGGGATCATGTCATGCACTCTTAGGATTATCTACAATTTTACAGATGCCCCATTCTCTAAACAGGACTTGACTACGCACTGAGATAATTGTGCCTTTGTTTCACTGGCGGCTAGTGAATTTCTTTTTATTGCCGTGGCAATTTCCACAAAAACCGCGCGAGCCTGAACTAACCAAAAGGGAAGTGGAGGGGATTCTCCTTCAAGAAGTGTTTTAGAATATTGGGATAAAGTTGTGCATTTTACAGCACCCTCTTTGTGAACAATTGTGTACATAGCCGCACGTGTTACTTTGTTTTGTGGGGTAACGTGAAAAAATCTGAACTAGCAGAACACCAACTGTACACATGAGCATGTTCCAATGCATTTTCGTGATGCCCTCACCTACAATATATACCAGTATTCTACCAGTGTAAGAATATATTTTCATGCTGGCTATACCCCAACATGCCAGTAATTCCAATGTTTAAGAAAATATATCCATGCTGGTTGAGCCAATATATGCCACTGTTCTCTTATAACACACTCGTTTGCTTTCCTCATAAACCAGTAATGCCATTGTAAGAAAATATGTCCATGCTGGCTGCACCAATATGTACAAGTAGCCCGGAGTAAACAAGACCCCAATGTGCAAATATACCAATAAAGCAATTGTAAGAAAGCCTGTCCACGCTGGCAAGAGCAAAATTTATGTTATTTCCCTTCAACCACATCCTGAACATACTGTTGCTACTATGGAAAGCCCTCTCTGCAAACCCTCTTGGAAGGAAACAGAAAGATGTGTCAATCAAATAGCTCTTCTCGAGTCCTGGTTCCTGCTAGACCTGAGAAATGGTGTGAACTCACCACTACAGGCCACCCTAACAGATGTGCAAAAGCACTTCCACACATTTTATACGCTGCATTACCCCAGCTAGGATGGCCAATGAGCCATGCAAAGCTGGTGAAGCAAAATGCCTCTGACCTTGCATGGTTCTTCTAGCACGCATATTCTGGGGTACTCCACGCAAGGTGAAACCTTGCTTCCAAAAATAATCAGCTGGGCCAGGATCATGCCCTCTGCTGCAGTGCTGACAAAAGAGCGCCATGGTTTTCACAGAGTTTGCGGCTTGCCCATAATGGTTGGCGGGAGTTTGACCAGTCAACCATTGTCAACAAGCTGCACATGTGTGGTTTGTTTTAAGTTCTAATTTACAGTTCAATTCTTGACAAGCAGATCAGACCTATTTGGAGTTTGAAGTTCCTTCACAGTGTTGCTATTTTTCTATTGCAACTACATTCACAACTACTTGTGTCTGTATGAGGTATCTCTATGAAGCAGACATTGGTCCTGAAGGAATTATTTGGTGCAGGGGAAACTTTTGGAGGGAGCAACTGTAGTTCCATAGTGCTCAAAGCGCACAGGAAACAAACAATCCACTGGTCAGGCACCACCAAGGCTCTCCTACTTTTTCCAGGATATATGGTCAGAAGCTTGGTGATCCTGTCTTTCCAAGTGAGCATGATTGCTGGTGCTGCTTCTCTGTCTCACTAATCTGTCCCTTTGCACCATCCCAGATGTACCCTGGTTTTGGGGTCATTCAGCTTCTGACAGGAGAGCACCCTCTCCTCCACCCTTTTCTTCACATTAAAACTAGATGAATTCAGATGGGCTCTCTCCCTCTTGTTCATCTTCTGGCAGTCTCCATCATCCAGGCCTTCTCTGATTTTAATCTGTTTTTTTTGCCAACTATTTGACCCGTACTATCCCTGTAGCACCTTCATCCCCTGTACTCCACTCCTCCGCCCCTGGCTTACTCCCTACACAAGGGGCAAACAAAAACAGCCCCTGCTCTTCTCTCATTCAGCTCAGCCCTTGACTCTGCCACAGCATGTTATTTCAGCAACCTAATCAAAAATCTATGCTCTTACCCATGCAATCGCTCCTCCATACTTTAAGCCGTGCTGTCTCCCCCTCACCCTATGGCAATCTCTTCCTCCCTTTCCGCTAATGACTTTGAAGCTACTTTTCCTCCAAAACAGAAAACAATCTGACAAACTCTGACCCTCTTCCTTCCCTTTCCACTTCTACTTCTTCCTCCAACTCACACCACCACCTCTTCCCTTCCCTTATTTCACCTCACCCCTCCTACTGAACCTGCCCGCATCCGCAGTACTGCCACTCCCTCATGTGCTCCCTTTGATCCCTTTTCCCCCTTTAAACTCTCAAGGATCTACCACTCCTTACCGGTTTCCATCTCTCCTCGCTTCACCTCTCTTTGTTCTTGGTGGCTGTCATTCTGATCCTCAAAAAGCATTCATCTGACTGACAATCCAGCCAACTAGCAGCAAGCTTCTCTGCTACCCCATTGCTCTAAAGCCCCTGAATGTCTTGTCTTAAGCAGAATCTTCTACCTAAATGCTAACTATTTCAGAGATCCATTTCATTCGGGATGTCTTAGCAGACATTCCACTGAACCAGACCTCACCCAGGTCTAGAACGTCCTGACCTCTGCTCACAAATATCATCTTCAATCCTGATCTTACTTGATGTGACAAATCCAGGGAATTCATCCCCTCTGCCCAAGGAGGAGGCATCCCCTTTGGGACTGGGGAGGTGATCCCGCTAAGCTAAACACCCTCTATAGGGATAGGGCAAGTCGAATCACCCTTGGGGGGACAGGCAATCTCTAGATAGGGGTCTATGTTAGCCTCTCTTGTCCCCAGAAAATAACAGCTTTATTGGTTATATGGGAATTGATCTCTATGAGAACAGGCAACTATGTACAGGAATGGCTGGTGGGGTTTCTGACCCCTTTCAGACACCAATCATGCCAGGAGAGAGACCAGATAAGTGGCACACCCCCATTCAGCGGGGAAGTTAGAACTCTAATCCCCTTGAAGGAAGAGCGCGAGAGCCAGCCGCAGAGCAGCAGAGGCCGGGAGGTGTGGCAACAGAGCAGAAACACCCGCCCAGCCTTCCAACCGACGATGCAGAGAAGCCTGCGGAACACACGACAGCCCTCCCAACTAACAGACCAGAGATGCATGGTCCCAGACCGCTGTGAGCGGGATGCATGCGTTGGAATGAAATGCTGCAACGAAGAGTATACTCCAGAACAACAGTGGGCAGGAAGCCAAGGCTCCAAACCAGGCAGAACCCGAAGTGAAAGTAAGAAAAGAAAAGCTGCTTGGTCTGCTTGGAACGCCTGCCAGGAGGAGCAGTGCTTAGAAACAGAAGGTAAGCAGTCACTCCAGGGAACTGGGTGGTGGGCAGAGAGACCCTAAGGCAGGGTGGAATACTGACCCCAAGGTGGGGTGGAAAACAGACCCCAAGGTGTGGTGAAAGAAACCAGATTCCAAGGTGGGTGGAAAAAACCAGACCCCCCAAGGCAGGTGAAACAAACCAGGCCCCCAAGGCAGGGTGAAGCAAACAGCAAACCAGGCCCCCAAGGCAGGTTGAACAAACCAGGCTCCCATGGCAGGGTGAATCAAACTAGGGCCCCGAGGTGGGGTGAAACAAACTAGGGCCCCCAAGGTGGGGTGAAACAAACCAGGTACCCCAAGGTGGGGTGAAACAAACCAGGCCCAACAACGAGGTGGATCTTTCTTTTGTGAATCTCATTCACTTTGTTTGAATATGCTTCTCTTTTGGCTTTAGGCAATGGTAGTTACAATATTAATTTACTCTTGGGCTAAATATTGTCCACTTTTGGCTTTGACAATGGTGGTTGCAATATTCTTTAACTTGATGATCTCTCTTAAAATAAGAGTTGCGGCGACAGTGTTTGAATTCAATAGTTTGCTATTCAAAAGCTTAGTTGGAAGCCAGCGGTCTGTTTCGGAGCGCCCCAGGGTTACCCGACAATGGCCAACTCACCGGTCTCTCTGTGTGTCTCAGCTGGACCCACTGGTTTGTGTTTCTCCTCTGTCAGTTTTGCATAGGCATCTGATAGCTCCGGTAGTGTTTCCGTTGCTCGCACGTACTGCATTTGGCGCTCTCAGCTCTGCTCGCACTTTGATGAAAGCCACACACCAGAGTTTCATGCAGATTCAGGAAAGATTCTCTCTCCCTCAGGACAGCCAGTTTCCGTACTGCTTCCCGCTGTGGGTTCTCTGCAGGCTATAGGTTTCTTGACCTCTGCCACTTCATTGACACAGCGCCCCGCTTCCAACACAGCAGTGGCTCCATGTCTTACTTCTTCCTCCTGCTTCTGCTGCTTTCACTGCTTCTTCCTCCTACTACTCCTATTGGCCTGCACCTGAAGGGGCCTTAAATGTTCAAAGTTCCCGCTCAGGTGTGAGTCATTATAACGACTAGACTGCACACTACAGTTCTGCAACTCTAAGCCCCTCTTCTTTGTCTCAGTACTAAGAGTTGCAGTTCCTAATGTTCTTATTGATTTTAACATCTTTGAATTCACTCTGTTTTAATGATTTATAAAATGTACCATTAGGGGAACACTTCAAAGGAATGAATGGCAGGTTCTTTGTTTTATAATTAAAACTTTATGTAGAATTATAACCTTCAGAAATAGTCAAATACATTCCTTTACCTTTACATATATCATACCCATGATTACCTGAAGGATGTTCACAACTGACATTTTGGGTAATTTTGTTGAGGGGAGTCTTACTATGACAAACCCGCCATTATGTATTCCTGCATTTGAGAAATGTCATCCTCAGAAGAGGAGGCATCACATACCCTTGGTGGCCTTCCCCTCCCATGTGATCCACCCAGCTAATTCAACCCCTGTGGTTAGGATCAGGTAGCGGCTGCCTTCCCCTTGCCACCTCAGAGGAGACTTTAGGCTGGGGTTCTGTGAAGACCCTGTAGGATATATCTCATTACTGAGAAGGCAGAGCTCCCGGAATTTTAGTAGATAGTAACCTTCCGTCAGTCCTACTCTTTCCAGCAGGTCTCTTTTTGTTTGGGAAAATGGGGTAGTTCCCTGTGGATTAATGGTCTGGTAGGAGACTTGCAGGTCCCCTTTTAACAGTGGGCCAGGTAACACGTTTTAACCCCTTCATCCCAATTAAACTGTGTTGCCAGTCTTTCAAAGTTTATAAAGAAGGCTTGCAAATCCTCTCCTTCTTGGTAGGGTTGTAATACGCCATGGGGGAACATTCAGGTGCTGTGTTACCGTTCTTACTTGGTCCAGTCCATCCTGGAAACGTTAGTCCACCTGTACTACCAACCGATACAGGAGGATCTCTAGGGTGCTCATGTTGGGATTCGGTGCGCCCCCTAATGGCGAACTTTGAGAATTCTCACTTTCAGCCTCCTCCCGCTCGTCTGACCTTTCACTAACACCAAGTTTATCCTCGGGTTCTTCGTCACCGTCTGAATCGGCTCGTAATTGCGAATCCAGGGGAGTATGATTAATCACTGGTTGGTTCTGTCTTTTTGTTAAAGTAGGTTTTAGCAGCCTATCGGTGGAAGGTTGTCAATAGGTGTGGCCATGTATTCCTGGGAAAATGTGGGTGGTCTCTATTTTGGGACTTTACCATCCCACTCCTGATACCATATGTGGTAGGTCAAAATAAAGGATCTGGACTCAGGTCATTCCTCTCACTGGTCTTTTTAGTAAAGAGTTTGATTAAAGCCTTTAGTGACTAATTGTATCCATTCATTAGTGTCTTAGACGTTTGTTTCTTCTTTCTTTCCTCTATGAGGAGTGATCCTTTTCTCCTCCCCTGGTAAACTTATCCAACAAAGTATCTTTTCCTTCTGGACTATTTCATAGTTTCATGCATATTTCATAGTGTTTGATTCCTCTTGGTTCTGTATCTGGATATATATCTACAATCTCCAGCTTGTTCTCAAATTTCTCTTTTATAATTTTACCTTCTATTTGACTTAGACCTTCTTGGTATGAGTTGCTACGAACTGCGCCACTCCCATATTTCCAAGATTTCTCATTCACCTTTCTTTGCACTGACTTCACAATATTTCCCTCCGAGACGAAGATGAGCATTCCAATAATGATTCTCATTTGCTATCGTTTCTTTCTCTTGACTGTGACAAGTATGAGTGTTCCAATAATGGTTGTTATGCACTCGCCCGGGTCTTCCGTTAACCCCATTACCTTTCCTTTAGGGTTAGCATCAATGGGGTTTTCATTCGTTGAGGACGGCCTTCCTCTCCTAATCTAGCGTCTTGTGCTTTCTGCCAACTTCTCTTTCCTCGGTTCGTCTTGGATGGCTTTCCAGTAGCTCATGTACCAGCTTGTCCAGTGTCTGCAGTGGCAGAATGGTTTCCACATGGCTGCGAAGGTCCTTGGTCCACCATGAACCTCCCGTGGTCATGCCACTAGTCTCGGGTTCCTTCTCTTTCTGAGCTTTGGGATGCTACGCATCCAGTTTCACTTCCCCGGCTTCCTAGCTATGGACTGTAGCATGCCGGTCACCTCTCGCTATCTCAAGAATGCAGGCACTGCAAATCTCGCCTATGCTTCTCTCTGAAGTCAGTTTTTTGTGCCCTTTAGAAGGAGGTTTTCTATTTAGTGTTGGCAATAAAACATATTGGTTTTCTCTTCACAGATATCATCCTCAGAAAGGGTAAAATATGTTATTTTGGAAGGCCCTCTAGGAAGTTCCTCCTGGGAACAGGAGGTCCCACTTGCCTCTACCAGTAAGGAGGGTATTGAAGAGCAGGCTCACCTCCTTAGCCTAAGGGGGGGGCGCCCCCTTTGGGAGAAGGGATGAATTCCCGCAATTCGTCACACAGTCCTTTGGGAACTTTCTTCCAGCCATACACCTGGTGACTGTTCTAGAGTGCGCTTCCCAAATCCTTCTTGCCAGAGGTGTTGCTAGGGGGGTCGAGGGAGCTGAGGAGGCTATAGCCCTGGGTCTTTTGGTTGTAGCCCGGATAGAAGCTCAGGGGCTACAACTAAAAGGCTAGCTAGCCCTGAGTCCCCACGGTCCCGACATTAGGGTACCCCCGCACCTCTCCCAAACTTAGCAACACCCCTGCTTCTTGGAGACCATTGCATAAATTCTTCTTTGCATCTTTGTGTTGTTCGTGCTGTAACCTGACCCTTGAATCTCACTTGGATTGTGGTACCCACCATCACCTGTACTGCAGATCATCTGTAGGTTGGTATAGGGCAGGCCTTGCTTGGGTTGGGTGTTATTACGGTAGCACAGTAATTGCAAAGTTGTTCTGCGGACATACCTGATATTCCAATTCCTGACATCAGGAACTGGAAATTTAAAAATCACCAGTTGCAGCGCATTTATTGAAGTATCACCATACCATTGCAGATCTGCAATTTTTAACTTTGGAAATGGCAAAAATCTTTTTAGGGAGGGGGAATATTTTTTTATCTGCTTTCACAATGTGAATGTATTGGGCCCACAAGTTGTCATCATTGGCATCGAAAGGCATGAATAAGACATTTTATCTTGCCTGCTTTCTATGGTATGAAGAACAATTGTTAGCTCGGAAGAACACATGTTTTGGTTGACATTCAAATGTATTAGTTGATAGAAAAACACAACTTTTAAAAAAACGTATAGTTTTATTTGCAGTAATTTTTCATCGTACAATGTCTGACAATTAGGCTGAACTGTAATATATTTTCACAGGAGGTTCGAGCTCATGTTATTTTGAACTGAAAGGCATTAGTAATAATTGGATTTTGTTCATGTTAAATGATATTTGTACCGCGCACTATCACCACCGGAGTGGTCCCCTGGCGCTCTGGCGGCTCTGAAAAAAAGGGAGGGGGCGAGTTAGCAGGAATGAGCTGGAAAAGTGCAAGAGAGCAGTGATGTGCTGTTGGCAGTCTCAACCCGGTAACTCTGTTGGCTGGACTTGGGGTGTTTTCCAGTCGGTAGCCTTACTCGTTGTACTGTTGTGCGAGTCTATGTGTGGTTTGTTTTGTTGTTGCAGTGTATTGAAGTTTGTGCGGATTGTTGTGTTTATAGGCTTGTGGTTGTGTTTGTTTAGATCTTGAGAGGTATATGCAGAGGGGTGAAATTGTTTGTGAGTTGGTTAATTGGCATAGCTAACATTCACATTTCTATCCAAGTGTGGCACATGCAAACATTCACACCTTTATCTAGATCCTACGCCTAATGTCTAAGATTCCATCTAAGCACGGCACACGCTAACATTCACATCTCTATCTAGGTGCGGCACAACATCCGACTTTCTAACCAAGTGTGGGGAACGGCAACACTCACCTTTCCATCTAGATGCGACGCAGCTTAGTGTCTAAGTGTCTAAGATTTCATGCTGATATTCACGATCCTAACTTGGTGCGGCGCAGGCTAATATGTAAGATTCCATCTAGTTGGGACACATGCTAACAATCAAATTTCTATCTAAGCATGGCGCATGCCGACATCCACAGCTCTATCCAGGTGTGGCCTCTGCCACCATCCACAGACCCATTTAGATGAGTCTATGGCCAATGTTCACAATTCCAACCAAGTGTGGCACATGCTGATATTCACGATCCTAACTAGATGCGGTGCAAGCCAATGTCTAAGACTCCATCCAGGTGTGGCACATGCTAAACAATCACATTTCTATCATGGGTATGGGACATGCTAACATTCACATTTCTATCTAGATGAGATGCAGCCTAGTGTCTACGATTCCATCTAGGTGTGACATATGCCTACAATCACATTTCCATCTAAATGTGGTATATGCTAACAATCACATTTCTATCATGGGTGAGGGACATGCTAACATTCACGTTTTCAGGTGTGGGGCACGCTAACATTCACATTTCTATCTAGATGCGACACAGCCTACTGTCTAAGAGTCCATCCAAGTGTGGCACATGCTGACATTCCCAATTCTTACCAGAAGCTACTCTGGCTAATGTACACAATTCCAACTCAGTGTGGCACATGCTATCTTTAACAATGTCAATGCTAAGCACAGCTAGATTTCAGAGTGTGGGAGGTAGGGAGGCAGTGGGAATAATCAGTGTTTTAGATAGATTTGCTTAAGCATTTAGGGTTTGAGGGTAGAGTCATTGTTCTACTCCCAACCCAGGCTGCTCCTACCGTACTGGTCCTAGTAGTTGTAGGTTGACGGCTGGCTTCACTGGCTTCCCCTGCGGACACCTGCAGAGACAACCTGAAGCCACCTCTGTTGGAGACACTCTTTGCCTCGAGTCCTTAGCCGCAGGGCTGCACAGGCAGAGGGCTGACCTGGGGAGGTCGGTTAAGACCGCCCTAGAAGCAAATCGGAGCACAGGGGAGGGATGGGAGGCGGGAGGAGCTGGAAGACGGAAGCTGGGATGAGGGGATGCATAGAAGGGACAGGGGGGGTGACAAAAATTGGGTGCATCTGGTCTGATCATGACCCAGGAGGGTCTGATGCTGCCCACCACTCACCTGCCTCACCGGGGACCAACTTTCTATGTAAGAATGAATATGTGTTGCCAATGTAGATCAGAGGTTATGCTTGATATTCGAATTTTTATCTGAAAGAAAATTACAATAACTTTGATTATATTTCTCTTACTCTCTTTAGAAGGCTTACACATTTAGCTGCAGTAATATACTATCTTAAAATGGCCAAATGATAGGCTAAAAAGCTGCACTCCCTTTTTAGAAGAATTTGGATGGGAAATGGTTGGATGGCGATACGGACCATCTATCCTGCAATAATATGTTTTCTACTTGCTATAGAGTTGCAAATCATCCATAAATAATTTGAACAAATCACCAGGAAAGGCTCTGGAATTGTTAGTTCAGTAAAGAAATGAATGCCTGATCCGGTGTACAGTTGTCTTTGCGAGTTGGAAATGCCACCAAGAGTATAATGCATAGTTTATTAAGTGAAGTGTTCAGGTGTAGTAAATGTGTGTCAGGAGTATGTTCACACCAAAATCTAATAGACAAAGAATAAGCTTGGGTTTGGAAATAATAGTTCATCTGCTGCTTCGGCAATACGATCCACTATGAGGATCTTTGACTCAGGGGCATCTATAAATCAACAAAATATTTAAGAGAATATTAGGAAACAAGGAAACTCTTGTCAAAATGTATTCTGTTCCCGGTATGGTCGGGGCAGTCAACCCAACTAACGATAGTCTCAGTTTATGGATAAATGCCAGACCTTCACCCTGTCTATCTGGTCATGAGTAGGTTTTGATTTTATAATAGGTTGGCAGAATATCGTTATTAGCAGAAAGGGTAGAGCCGGGCAGTCATGTCCTGGTGTATGCAGTTTGAACTGCTTTTCCTGGGCCGCCTCTAAAAAAAGATTGCCAATTAAATGCTGACCTGAGAAGACTGCATTGCAGGAGGAGGGGCGGCCAGTCGGCCCAGAAGAGGGAAGTCGATGGGGGCCAAAAGAACACCAAGTATGTGTTTAGAGGGGCCACTGGGGACTGGGGTGCATGGGCAGCTTGGAGGACGAGGGGGGTGCCATGGTTGCTTCGGGTGGGGCAGATGGGGAGTGAGGGCATGGAAGAAAATTCACAGTCATTTTTTTATATGAAAATATCTTGTGAGTAATTGAGTAATACTGGTGTTCAATTTTAAGGTTAGCTATAGCAGGGTCAGAGACATGACAGTCTGATCAGAAACGTTGTCCCAAGTCTACAATACCTTTATAATCTGCCAATAAACAGACAAAGGCCATGACTGTGGTTCAGGTGCAGACAAACATGCCTTTGGGGCTCCCTTGGTCCACCATTGGTGCGACCTCTGTGTGTTGTGGTGTGAATGTCCCATGCCCAGATCATAAGGGGTCTTCTGGGTGACATGTCTACTGTGGTAATGCAGTGAAAATGAAGAATGGACGCAGACTAACTCAGTGTGCCATAAAGAATTCCTCCAGAGTGTCCCCAGTCAATTCAATAGAGATCAGCAAAGTGTGCTGTCCCTTGGCCACTAAGTCTGGGGCCCTTTAACCCTCAACACTAATTGAAAATTCAAGTCTTACACAAGGTTTAAAGTGGAGTTAAAAGGTAAACTCACACTTAAAAAGATATCCCACCCATTACGTGGACTGCCACTGGCTCAAATACACGGGGGCTTTTTGCCTTGTTCACCCGCTGCATTGTTGACCCCTTGCCCAGATTATAAGGAGTTTTCTGGGAGCATGCCTACTGCTGTAACGTAGTAAAAATAGGCAATGGAATAGCAGACTAACTCGATGTGCCATACAGGCTTTCTCCTGATTGTGCCCAATCATTAGTGATCAATACATTTTGCTGCTCCTCGCCTTAAAGTCTGGGGCATGCTTACCCTCACTAATAATTCAAAATGTAAATTATTAAAATGTCAAGCCTTAAATTAGCTTTACATTCGAGGGAAATGGTGAACTCTGAGATAAAGAAAAAGGCCTGACAAAAAGCACACCATCAAAGTCTCGAGTACATGGCGGCTTCTTGCCTTACTCATCCTTGTGTGCAACAGTTAGGCCTTACTGAGATTCCATGAAGAGGCTTAACAATGAATGGCACATGATTAAGTTACTCCGCCCAGACTCAGCTCATTCTTGAGAATGGATGCATTATTTAAGTCAGTGGTGCACAACATGCGGCCAGTGGGCCAAATGCGGTCTTTTAGGTCATTTTTTCTGGCCCTCCAAGTCATTTAATGAAGTGTTGCCTGGCCTAAAGTTAGCCAGTCACTAAGTCTCTCATTTCAGGTGTGTGAAGCCTCTCTGGTAAAGTTTTTGTCTTTGCATCATGATATGTGCAGTTTTAAAAGGGCTAGGCATGATGTCTCGCAATAAAAAATTTATAAATAAAAATGGCAGCTTTAAGAACATGTTTTTAAATCATATTTGTGAACCGATGCCCCTACCACCCGCACGTTCACTTTGATACTTCGGCCACTGTATGGGGCTTGTGCAGTACATTTGGCCTTCGAGTTAAACAAGTTGTGCACCCATGATTTAAGTCATCGTTGCATTCATCAGGGTTATAAATTAAAGTTTGATAAGCAGGAGCTAAAACTAGCTCCTGTGTGCCTGGCATCACCCAATAGGCAGGAGCTACTACTGAGGAACCAAGGGCGATTACCCAGCACAGAGTGAATCTAACTTCTACACGAGATATACACTAACTTTTTGTCCATTATGTATAATTCCATATGTTTACATCTATTTATTTATTTATATTGCGCCGTAGCCCGCAGGCATCAGGGCGCATGACAAACACAAAGATCCAAGAGACATACAGGCTACGGGAAGACACTTAACATGAATATTCAGGTTGTGGCTAAACTAGCCTAGGTCGGGTTAGTCTTTATCGCAAGAATAGTGTTTTGACCTTCTTTCAAAATAAGCTATAGGAAGTTTCAAGTCTGACGGTCTGTGGAAGATCGCTCCAAATTCTGTCTGCTAACGTATGGAAGGCAGAGCCATGCCCGTTTGCTTTTTTGTGTTTGGTAGTTTCTAGCTGTCCCTGTGAATGGGATCTTAGGGACCGTTTCGGTGCATACAGGGTCAGTTTGGATTTGAGGTAAGCCGGTGCTGAGCCGTAAATACTGCGGTGGTACAGAGTCAGTGCTTTGAATTTTATTCTGTCCTTGATTGTTAACCAATGTAGATTTTTTCTATCCTCCTGATGTGTTCTGATTTCTTTTTGCCTTTTATGATTCTGACTGCATGGTTCTGTATTTTCTGCACTAGATGTGCCCTACTTCTTTAACCTTAAGCATTTGAGAATGCTTAATAATGTCACAAATGCATGCTGTAAGGCACCAATATGCATGGGAAGCCAAACATAGCTCCTGGAGATGTTCAGGATTAATTTTCCTTCAGACCCGACTAGAGAGTTAAAGGTTTTGGTTTGTTCAACTTTCTGGGAGACAGTAAAACATGTAGACATTCCTCTCCTTGGTGTGTCAGTCTGTTTAAGTATAGATGTGACTGTCCTCTGTGGTGAAGCTGATGTGAAGCAGACTAAATGGGTCTATGTCCCAAACTATAAAAATAGAAAGTATGTGGTTATGACCATTGAGAGGGTTGAATACGATTACATCTACGTGCAATTATTTAGAAAAACATAACTTAGCTGAGCGGCATGTGCCTCTGGTGATGTTAAAAGGCAATGCTTTAGAATTTCACAAGTTGGACGGGTCACACCTTTCTGTGGTAGGCTTTGGCGGAAAAGAGATCAAGACACTGGATTTAGAACTGAAGTAGAAAAATTTCACAGTCACAGTTGACATTCTGAAGTGGTTGTACTTGGATTGCAAAATGGAAGACCTTTTTGCAGACAGAAGTTCCAATTCCAGTTATAGATGTGTATGTTTATTGCATTTCTATAGCGTCTTAGGCTATTAGGCAAACAAGCGCATAGATAAGACAAATGACACAAACAGGAAAAAACAATTAACAACATCAAACAAATATCAATAAAAGTTAAAAGGTGCAACAAAAAAGACATGATAAAAAAGTAAGCCAAATAGAGAACCATAATCAAGGTCCAGACTGAAACAATAAAATACAAGATAAAAAGGTAAGTCAGGTAGAACCATGACAGAGACCAGACTAAACAGATTAGGATCAAGTAAAACATTTTTTTAACACTTTCTGAAGACTTGCAAGGATGTTTCAAGTGTCAGTGTATCTGGCAATTTGTTCCATAGAGAAGGGGCTAAAAAACAAAGGAACACCTGCCAGCTCTCACCAAATAAATCAACAGGGCTAGCCCGTAGGCATCAGGGTGCTAACACAAACAAGAACAACAAACAAGTATAACAGAGCATATCAAACATTAAAAATGGAGAAAAGGAAATCATATAAAAGCCAGCACATTGAAAAGTCCAGTCAATATGCCACAGGCAAAAATTACAATATGCATAAGGAACTATCCGTTCCAAATCATATTGAGAGCACTACACAGAATCAGCTGTCAATTTCAGATTAGATGAGCCATACGGAAAGTCTTTATAAATGCTAAGAAAATGTGTGAGGTTGCTGCCACCACATCCCATCAGCACACAATCTGTTTTCCTCAGTGCACCATCTATCTTATTCAATTTGCCGAACAACCTTAAAGTCTGAAGTTCTAATAATCGAAGGCTCCGTTTTGGGTGAAGCCATGCAATCACTTTATTTCTTCACCCTTCCTTGGACTCATTCCCTGCCGACTTCTCCACGTTAGTGATTACAATATTTCTTCTTTCCATAACAAGTTCTCTCAATGTCTTATCCTCAATTTATTTCTTCTGGAACTGTCTAGATGGGGTGGACATAGTGAAGTTTGACTAAACGCTACAACTACCACAGGAGGCATAGAATTAAGGAAATGTGCTATATTGACATAAAAAGAGTCTGAAAAAAGAGAAACTTTTTTTTCTAGAAAAGATAACCTTGGTACAGAAACAGATTTCAGAAATATCTACCAATCAGGGGGTTCAAACTGAAATGACTCAATGTTTCCTATAGAACACACAGCAAATATTGTTACAAAGTCAGTACTCAAGCACCCACAAAGGCCATGGTGACCAAGAAAGATGGCCTACAAGGACCTTAAAACCAGTGCCGCAAGCTACTCAAGGGTCATAATGGGTGGGATCCACAGGGTCTATCCCCCCATATTCCTGGCAGGCCTCATCTGAGTAATTCTAGCCCTCTCCCTCATATGGTGTTGTCTTCCAAGCAGGAGAAGGACCACACTCACTGCTGTGGCATTCTTTCAAAAGTATTTCATAGCAGCAGCAACCCGAACATGGACAGATACAGAGACGTGTATCAGAATCTGGACTACATCCGGACTCCAAAATGGCAGACGGGCCATTTGGAGCCTTGGCGGTACACACTGAATGTATAAGTGAGCCAAATTACCTAATTAAAAAGGCAGGCCAATCAGAGATTGAGCGAGATTTCTAAAGGACAGAACCAATGCAAAGCCTTGTTGGCGAAACAGGACTACCACAAGATGTATAAAAGGCTGAAGCAAAGCACACCTAGTGCAGCACTTAATAGGAACTGGCAGAAAGAGAGCATGAAGGATCCCAGAGAGCAGAGTGAGATGCCATGGCTGAGAGGTCCCAGAGATCTGGTAAAGCTGAGGGATCTGAAAGAGCTGGGAAGGCTGAAAGGCCTAAGATAGTAGAAAACAGAACAAACCTGAGCTGCCCCAGAGAGCTGGGGGTGCAGACAAATCGAGAAGGGCCCAAAAGCTGACAAAGCTGCAAAAGGGGAACGGACTGGGAAAGATTAGAGGCTTGCAAAAGCTGCCTCTAATTGAACAAGTGCTTTGAACAAGCTGCAAATGCTGCAAGACACGAAAGATGAGAGAGACTGTCTGCCTGAGAAAATGGAAGAGCGGATGAGGAGCCCAGGGGACCAGAGAGACCTATGAGATGACACCTGGCCCAGAAGGGTGACCTGACCAGCGGGTGAGAATATCGGATGCTGGAGAAAGCAGGACCAGCAGGACAAGATAACCCAGAGGCATAGTGAGCTGGGGACTATATCCCCAAGATTGTTTGTGGGGTAAGAGAAGAGCTGGAGACTGTTTCTAGATGGTCAAGACCTATGCCGAGCACTATATCCCGGAGAGTATTTGAAAATCATGAATTAGGGTGAGCACTATATCCCTTAGACAATGTATACATTGACAAGAAGCGAGTTGGGCATGATAAACGGGTGACTGAGGTTAGAGTACAAAAACAGAGGGAGCCCAGTACTTCTAATAGACAGGTAAACCCAGGATCATCATAGTTTAGCTTTTATACGCCTTTTTTCTATTTTTATTTATTTATTTGTAGAGCGCACTGCAGCCCACGGGCATCGAGGCGCTATAAGACAAGTTAAGAAGGCTTGATTCAAGGTTACACGAATGCGGCCTCAACAGAGAAAGCTTGGTAGAGAGAGCTTAGTTGCAGTTACAAGTATAAGGTTGCATGGGAGTCAATCATCCTGATGAGAGGGGGGAGGGAGTTCCAGAAGGTGGCTGCCATGCTAGGGAAGCTAGAACCGCCCGCCTGCACTCTGCGTGTGAAGGGGATAGTGATTTTGTTTGTATAGGCAGCTCTGGAGGGTCTGGACGAGGTGTGAAAGGAGATTCTTTGAGCTAAGTAGGGAGGGGCAAGACCGTGCAGGCATTTGTGCGTCAATGCTAGTGACTTGAAGGTAATTCTTAACTTCACGGGGAGCCAATGGACTTTCCTCCTGACCTCAGAGATGTGATCACGTCTAGAGATGCCAGTTGCAGCCCTCAGGGCATTGTTCTGTGCTAATTGCAGTGCGGTCAGATTCTTTTGGGAGGTGCCAGCAAAGAGGGCATTACAGTAGTCAAGCCTTGACCCTATAATTGCCCAGGCAATGGTGAGGCAGTTAGGTTGTGAAAGGAAGGGTCTAGCTGCAGTGAGAAGTTTAGAGTGGTAAACCGAGTTGAAGGCTACTGCGTTAACCTGTCTATTCATGGATAGATTGGGTTCAATGTAATTGCCCAGTGTTTTTATCGTTTTGGAGACAGCGATAGGGATGTTATCGATTGTGAAGGAATGATATTGTTCATCCAGTTTACCCAAGGTAGACTTGGACCCAATTAGCAAAAGTTTGGTCTTCTCACTGTTGAGGCATAACTAGTTTCCTGCCATCCACGATTGGATCATTGATTATATGGAGATGAGGGTCTTAAGGTCAAATACGTAATCACCCGAGAGGGGGATGAGCACCTGAGTTGTCATCAGCATAGTTTGTGCATGCGATGCCCAGTGCATGAAGGATCTTAAACAGGGGCAGTGTAAAGATGTTACAGAACATGGGATATATGCAAAAACCCTGTGGGACCCCACACTTGATGAGACTAGGGTTGGCACAAGAAGATTTTGAGAAAACCTTCATCACTCTTTCCTGTAGGAAGGAAGTTATCCATGCACAGGCCCTCAGGGAGAAATTGGCTGCAGTGGAGAGGTGGTGGCATAGGGTGTTGGTGTCCACCAGATCAAAGGCAGTGGAGAGGACCTAGATTGTCGATAGAGAGAGGGAGAGGGGAAACACTCTTCAGTGTAGAGAAACCTTCAAGATCTATAGGCCTTTTACCATTACCGATTTTTGCAAGAGTAAAGTTGTGCTGAGCGATATCACTTGTTTTTTGTTTTGTTGGACCGTGCACAATACTTAGCTTTTCAGAGCCAGCGACAGTCATACATTGTTCACCTAAATAGGTTTTCTACAGATCAGGTGACTTTTATCATGACCTATGTGGCTGGTGTAAAATAGCACAGATAAGAATGTGATTGTGGCCTGAAAGAGGACTTACAAGACTTTCTTGTAACTGTATGTTCTTAATATGAGTGCAGATTGCATTACGACTAGAAAGGTGTCTACTGGAGTGTAAGACCTTAAGAAAAAGAGAAGAAAATGATGGCGTGTATCCAATGCATGTAGATTGTATTAGTAGGATCCCTGACTGCTGAAGGAGAAAAGTTGTAGGTGTGTTTGTTTTCATTATTGATAAAGTGCGACAGCGCCATATACACAGCTTCAAGGAACTTACACAGATAAAGAAACAACAAAGTAATAAATCCTAAAGCAAATTGACAGCATTAAATACAATAAAATACCATAATAAAATATTTAAAGTTTATAAAACAAATCATCAACATCAAGCATTATAAGCAATTGTGCATTGAGCTCTTCAACTTAAATTGTGGCGAAATGGTTAATTAATTGAAGTTTATCTGAAGATAGAAAATTCATACAGTAAAGTGCTATCTTTAGTGGATTCAAGGGAAACATTACATTATTTTGATACATTTGTGCAAAAAAAGAAGATTCACCAATGGAACAAAAAAAAAACTATTTCAGAACGACCCTTGGCTGTCAGTGGTTCTGAGTCATCGTCCGCTCAAGTGACTTATGCATGGTTATAGGAGATGTGTATTGAAAGGAATAAAATAACTTATTCACCGAGAAGCTTTTATTGCAACTGCCTTTGGATTGATGCTGGGTGCCCCATAGATTTGTAAGCATGATGTAGTGATGTGTTGTCAAAACATGAATGTATACAAATATGTCCCCAAAATACCAAAGACTGGGGCACATTTGATTCAAATGCATACATTTCAGAGAGGGGATCTGTTGCCTTTGCACTTAGGTGCAAACAGGTCCCCTCTGTCCAATTGTACTCATGGGCACTAAGAAGTGCAGAACAAAGGTGTAAAAGCAGGCGTAATCACCTTTACGCCTTTGTTTTTGTACTTCAAAGTCAAACACCACCTGCCATTTACACATGGCAAGCGGCTTTACAGTGAACTCCTCTGGGGGTCTGCCTGCTTTTTGCTGGTGTAAAAAGCAGGTGGATTCCATAGAAATCCAAAGCCTTTGCAGCCACTTGAGAATATCATGCTGATGTAAATGTCTGCGCATTTGTATATAGGAGAGGATGGGGTGGCCAAAAGGGAGATTCCATATGAATTCATTTTTTGTGCATGATTTTTACACATGTTTTTACTCTACTCAACAATTGGCATGACCCCCTTTGTGATTTATTGTTTCTCAAATTACTTAGAAATGACCGTATGGTTAGAATAACAGATGTGGCAATTCCTGAAGCATGTGCACATTATTCAGATGTACACAATTACGGAGAAGTAGTCGATGCTCTATGTTCTCATCTCACAATGACTGTTCAGCTACCAGGAAAAGCATTCCCATAGCAACGTGCATGCGTTATGTGATGGATCAAGGGAATTTGCCCCTTCTCCCCAAGAGGAGTTGCCCCTTTGCGGCTAGGGAGGTGAACCCACTTCACAAGACCCTCTGCATGGGTTTGGGCAAGCAGGTCCTCACTGGGAGAGACTCCACGTTAGTGGACAAGGACTCCTGCTCATTTTAGGAATTCCCTAAGCCATTCCCCATGGTAGCATACATGGGACTAAGTATGAGACCCTGGCCGTGAAGCCAGAGGTGTGGGCTGCACTCTGAGAACCATGGGCTTGTGGTGTCAGTAATGAGTTTTAATAAAGAATTCCAAATGTATTCCTTTAACTCATATTTGAAAACTTCAATTCAGTGTTTGCAGATGCATCATATATATGGCCTGTGCATTTTGGACTGACTTGTCCTGCTTCATGTCCAGTGATTGGTATTACTCATATACCAATATAAAGTCTACCTATCACGTATTAACATACCAACAATGTTTAAAGTAAGTACGATTCAAATTCATCAAATATACGAAATCCAAAGGTTCAGAGTTGTCCACAATATAGTATACATCCATATAATCCCATACAGACCACCCATTAGGAAGTATTGAGTTGAATTGTATATCCAATCGGTAATAGTCATCATATTAATTAGCAAATCAAACCATGCATACATGCATCATCATATATGAAACACAAACAAATTGCACCAATTTTTACATTATGTACATACGTGATTTAATGGTAAAGGGTTGTGGTGTTGAAATATACAGCAAAGGCAATGGAGAGAAAAAAAGAAAAAAGAAAAAACTGGTAAGAGAAATATCTCTGTGTCTTAACATTCTTACCTAACTAGTAAGCATGTTGAGATAACAGACCTGATACCAATGATGCGGATGATATATCTGTGGGGAATAGTACAAGGATACACATCAGTGTTTAGACTAAATGCCTTCTTTGTGAAAGACAAAATATGTTCGGGAATACCATTCTTACCCATTCTAATGTGATGCGTTGCCTCTCATATTAAAGTGCAGTGTTTGTGTATGAAGGGGGCCGTAATGTCTCGCTGTAATAATAGAAATCAGTGTTGAAGCTAGCGCCAATTGTAATATGGTTGAAGAAACCAGATCTTGTAGTGTAAACGCTTACCTTGTTCACACGAAAAATGGAACAGAACCGAACACTGCATGAGCGCATCCGCCTAATTTGCTGTAATTGTATCGGTCGTTTCCATGGTGAGCTGTGGTGATGTGGCACCATCGGAGCGGCTATCTTTGAATGGTCTAAAGTCTACAGACTGAATGAAATTACTTAATGCTGAAAAACAAATTGGAATTACTTCACAGAAATGTGAAAGACTAATCTAGCTAAATATGTATTAAAATAAAATCATTAGCAAAATGTAAAAATCTTATACCACGCTACTGCAAGTCACGTGTCCCTGTATTCAGTATGATCGCTGTCTATGTCCTCAATAAATACGTACTTTATCAAACCATAGGTTCAATCTTATAATACTCATTCTATAGATGGTAGATCACATGAGAGTGTCATTAGTTGCTATAACATGATTGGTATATATAAATCATATTACCTGGGTATCGGAAGCCACATGGAATATGTGGTGTGGGTATCCGAAGTGAGCATTGATTCAGGTGTTACTTTCATAGAATAGAATAGGTTTGGTGTCAGTTTTGTAAGACCTGGGAATATGACAGATAAAGTGATAGTGATTCAGCACTGTGGTAAAGGACAACTTGTTAAGCAATCCAAATTGAAAGAAGCACAGAAAAATACTGCATCTTGGTAAAGCACCCATTTTGATGGTGGAGATTACAATCAAATCATAAAAAGCAGCTCAAGTCGAACTAATTCCGCCCGGTAATAGAGCATCTAATCTCTCTATCCAGAAGTCTTCCTGTTGAGCGCTCTGTTTTTTTATGTCCTTGTTGTGACCTCGGCTTTCTATAACCTCTAGTACTGGAAAGCGTAACTGTGTAATTGGGTGTTCGTTCTCTTTAAAATGTCTGGCCATGGCTGACGCCTGATAGTTATTTCTAATACATGATTTGTGTTCGTTAATACGCACTCTGATTGTTTGTGATGTTTCACCTATGTAGTATTTCCCGTATGGGTATTTAATTGCATAAATCACATTTTCAAAAAGAAATGTTGAATGGTATTTAAGTTTTATTTTTTCTCCTGTCCTTGGATGTGATATGGTCATTCCTTTTATAACATTATTACAATTTCCACAGCTCATGTTTATGTTTAACATTTATATAGCGCACCAGGTACCCGAGGGCTTAAGGGCGCTTCAAAACGAAACACTCACAAAACAAAAGAACGGACAGGAGAGACAAACCCAGTTGGACGCAAAAAGGTTCATAAGCGGGGAGAGTAATCAGGAAGCGAATCCGACCTATGAGAAAAGCGCAGTTTTAAGCCCTTTTTTAAAGATTTCTACTGAGGTGGTATTCCTCAATGTAACAGACAATGAATTCCAATTAAGGGGAGCTGCTGAGAAGAAGGCTGAATCTCTGGATTTTTTGGTTTTCACCCGTGGGATGGCCAACATGTTTGTTTCATCAGAACGAAGGGTACGGATGTTGTTTTTTACTGAAACTAGTTCTTTTAGATATAGTGGCATAACTCCATGTATGCATTTCTGGGTGATAAGAAGCAATCTAAACATAATTCTGGCCTTAACCGGCAACCAGTGGAGGCTGCGCCGGGCCTCCGACACATGGTCTCTTCTTGCTAAGCCTTTCACTACCCTAACTGCTCCATTCTGAATGACTTGCAACCGGTGGATGTCAGATACCGGCAGCCCTATGAGAAGGCTGCAGCAATAGTCGATCTTAGAGCTGATTATGGCCCTTGTCAATGTTTCTGTGTTGGCATCTGATATGAAAGGTCTCAAACATCAAAACAATTTGAGAAAATAGGAAGCGGAAGAGACCAAGTTATTCACTTGTGCGTTCATGCTAAGGTTTTTGTCCAAGTAAATGCTTAAGGTTTTCACCTTGCTCATGACCTCAATGCGGCAGTTATCAATAATGAGCGATTTATAGCTAGGCCCTAGTTTGTCTAATTTGGCCTCTGAGCCGATGATTAGAAGCTCGGTCTTTGCGCTATTCAAGGCTAGGCCATTAAGTACCATCCAGTCCTGAATTTTCTTATAAATATTGTTAATTCTTGCCTCATCTTCAACAAGGGAACCAGATATGGGGATGACACATTGGGTGTCATCTGCATAGTTTGCAAATACAATCCCCTCGTTCTGGAGCATCTGGAAAAAGGGAATCATAAATATATTATAGAAGCAAGGCGACACGCAAACACCTTGAGGGACCCCATACATAAGTATGGTCGGTTCTGCTTCTGCAATGTCGCTGGCCACTCTATTTAGCCTATTCTTCAAAAAAGATATGACCCAATTGACTGCTTCATCAGAGAAATTGCCATTCTGTCTTAGCCTGGTGGACAGAATGTTATGGTCCACCAGGTCAAAGGCAGCCGACAAATCTAATATCATGAGAAGGGAAATATCCATCCATTCTCTGTGAGAGATGAAACTTGAGTGCCAATAGAGCTGTTTCTGTTCCGTGATTCAAACGGAACCCTGATTGAAATTTATGATAAATTTCATTTTGTTCCAGATAGCTAGCGATCTGGTTATAGGCCACCCTATCCAAGATTTTTAGCAGGAACGGGGTGTTAGTAACAGGCCTGTAGTTGGAAGCAGTGAGAGGGCAAAGGTTGGATTTTTTTAGCAATGGAGTAATCCATGCTTTTTTTATGTTATCCAGGACTTTATTAGCTGCGAGGGATGCATTGACGAACTTAGTTAAGGCTGGAATGAGGACCGGAGAACACTCTTTGATTATGATCGAAGAGCAGGGATCCCCTTTACAACTTGTAGATTTTAAATTGGAAATTATCATGGACAAGTCTTGCTCTGAAATAGGTTGGAAACAAAACTCAGCTTGTTCCACTGGTTTACTAATGGGAGTCTGGAGGCTATTCTCTGGTAACTGAGTCGAAAGGCTAAGTTTCTTAACCTCAATACCTTCTCTAATTTTGATCAGTTTATTCGATAGGGCAGATTGTATCTCTGTACACCATGCCTCATCTTTACTGAAGGTGGCTTGAGTAGAACTAGGTGCATGAGCCTGTTCTTTTAGGATTTTAAACAATTCACGGCTATTAGACTTAGCCTCTGCAATCCTGGTGTCAAGGGATTCCTTCTTGGCAGAGTAGATTGCTGTTTTGTATGCCTTGGCAGCTTTTTTATAGGCGACCAGGTCTATGCAGTTTTTATTTTTTCGCCAGATATGTAACGATTTAATTTTCTTTGATTTAAGTAACTGAAGCTCCTTGCTAAACCATGAATTACGTACCTCTGCGGGTACTAATTTGGTTTTCAATGGTGCTAAGGTCTCCGTTATAGAACCCAGCGCTTCAGAGAATGTGAGAGACATTTCGTCTAGATTATCAGTACTGCTAATCTGCTCGTTGAGACAGACAGCCCATTCTGCCATGTGTGTGAGGTTTAGCTTCCTACGGTTGCGTGAAAAGATGGAAATTTTAAGAGGATGAGCTCTCTTTTCGTAATAGTCCATCTGAATTGAAAAATAAATGCAAGAATGATCCGACCAGGGGCATGCAAGCACCTCTTGATCAATAAGGCTGAGATTCAGAGTCGAAACCCAATCCAGGGTGTGTCCCTTGATATGAGTTGGAACTCGAATATTTCGAGACATTTCAAGAGAATCGAGGATAGTTAACATATTCTTGGCTGACACATCTGTAGCGCATCCCAACCACAAATTAAAATCACCCACTAGAAGTAATTTAGTTGCATGGATATGGTCCAGGGTGCTTGTCAGGTGCCCTACACATAGATTTTCCTCATGTATCAACAATCATATTGCAGAGATGGTTACTCTTCTGATATGCAAAGACCCCACTGAAATTGACAAAGCCTTGAATGTAAAGTTGATGAAGTTGAACTTTGATAAGGTGATAGAGAGAAGCATGCTTAAGCCTGAGATAAAGGTCATTAAAACCTGGATACAAATACACTAGGAAGAGGGCACAGTACCCTACATTGGAGGAAGTCTGGAATGGACTTACTGGAAGAGTGATATTCCTCTGATAGAAAAGGAATTGTGATTACCAGTGAAAGAAAGATCATTACGATTCAAACACCAATACCCTGGGGAGAGGGGAAAATGTCCAATACCCTAAGAAGAAGGGAAGAGTAGAACAATACAGGAAAAGAGTATGCAAATGAGAAGAAGAAGAAAGTTACGATTACATTTGAATTAGAGGTCAGTATAATGAGGACACCAGGACCCTGGGAAGAGGGGACATAGTCCGTAATTCATAAAGCATAAAGCCAAACATATCAGAAAGAGAATTCTGTAAAGTAACAGAGAGAGGAAACCATAATAAAAAAGTGATACAAAGCAAATCCCATCAGACAGAGAAAGTAAACCCCTGGGAAAGGGGAAGGAACATTAATAGCCAAGATCACATATCCCACATAAGAAAGTGTATGTTACAGAAACCTCCGAGACATATTAGCCTGAATCAAAGAATAACCCAGAGTGCAAATAGGGTTTCCAGGAGAACAATCCCTAGGGAAAAGGAAAAGCTCAAATTACAAGAACTCACACAGACGGTGACAAGAGACCATTTAAGAATATCCTATTAACAAGAACTCTGAAGCAGAAGGAGGAACATTGTCTGAAGAGACAATCAGGAGAAGGGAGGCATTCTCCTGACCTTAGTTTGTTAGAATAGTGGTATGGTCAGTCAGACTTAGGTTTTGGACAGCTGACGTATTCCTTTGGACATTTCCTTTTGACTGACAAGCACCTTAGTTATGTTATGATATGATAGGTTATTTGTAACGCGCTTAATACCCAGAGGTTTCTGAGAACGGACCCGGGGATTGAACTTGTGGTGCTCTGTGTCGTCTGGCTTCCAAGGCGAGCAGGTTGCCCCTGAGCTATCCTCCCGAGTTATTTACATAGGCTGGGAACACCCACATAGAAGTAGGGAAAGATGGGGCTTTTTCCTATCATTTAATAAAACACTTGTTAGAAATGTCATTACCGTGTAAATTACCTTCTTCTGACCTGTCACAGGTGGCACTAAAGGAACAAAGGGCTCTGAAACAGTATGTTGAAGAGAGTCTCCAGAAAGGACTTATTGAATCATCCATCATGCCTGCTGGGGTCCTTATATTTTCTGTTTAATTGAAATAAGGAGGTCTTGTCCCCTGCAATTATTACAGATGGTTAAGTGCTATGACCGTTAAGAGTTATTCACCGCTCCCTATTTTAGTGGGGTTATTAGATCAGGTTCAAGGAGCCGCAGTCTTTTTAAAACAGTATCCGCGGGGATCAGATAGGTAAGCGCAAGTCAAATATGGTGATGAATGGACTAGGCTGGGATATCCTGAAAGTGAGCAGATGCTGCTTGGTTTAAGTAATGCACACGCCGATTTTAATGATTTGTTAATGACATTTTATGAGAAGATCTAAATATTTTAGTCTGATTTATTTAGATGACCATCAGCAACATGTACGCATGCTATTGCAGTAACTGTGAACACATCAGATCTTTGAATATTAGAATATTTGAATTTCAAGCTTTACATGTGAAACGCCTAGGATAAGTAATTTCCCGTGCAAAAATGATTACCCATTTTAAAGTATACAACGTGCATGATTGTCTCTATTCAATGAAAACAAACTTACCAGGAAGGATGTACCATGGAAATGGGGTTCGATGAAAGAACTAGCACTTCAGAAAATAAAGACCACTTTCATTATGCACCTTAGTTTGACAAACAAATCGTTTTGAGAAATTAGGCAGGGAAACAAAAACTAATATTATGTTAGAGTCACAAGGGTCTCAGTTCCAAGAACATGGCAAGCACTACCCTTTGGCCTACTTTCGTAGGAAACGAAATTAATCAGAATGCAATTATACTATTCTTGAAGAGTAATCAGCAGTTAACAGATGTTTTAATCACGGAGACAATGAGCCCTCATTGTACCACCTCAAGTCAGCAGTCTGTTACCCAACACCAACAACCCATGCTTGCTAACTAGTGAAGCTGGAGCTCGACTGAAGAAGATCCCTGCAATTGGATCAAAAACTGTGGCTGGCCTTTGGTCCATCGAGCAGCCATTTTGGAAACAGCCAGCTTTCTGATTGGCCCTTGCAGCCATGTCATTGCAGGACTGGAGATGCAGTTTTTACCAGCATCGCCCGGTGAAGCAGCGAGTCCTTCCTAGTTCCTCTGAAGGCAGCATCTAAGCACCAACAACTCTGCTTCTTCCTCTGATGCGTGACTGAAGAAGATTCCTGCATTTGCACCATCTTTATGGCTGGCGTTTACCTCATACGAGTGGCCATTTTAGAAACTGTCAGTTGTCAGATTGTCCTTTCCAGCACATGCGGTTGCAGGCCTGCAGATCCAGTTTTCAGCAGCATTGCCGTGTGAAACACTGAGACCCTCATTGTACACCTGAATTCAGCAGGACCATTCGTTCAATAACAGTAACCCATGCTCTCTCCTAGGTGTAGATGGAGCTTGGCTACAGAAGATCCCTGAATTTGTACCACCATTGTGCCTGGCCATTCCCTTTCCAGTCAGCCATTTTGGAAACATCCATTCGATCCCTGTCCAGAGATGTCCCATCGCCTGACGTCCACAGCAAAGAGTTACACAAACATGGGATCTGTCAGACCCTGGTTGCGCCTCAGGCCTCTCCTTTCCCTTCCACTATATTGACCATCACAACAATCACAACACAGCCTCACCAAACTGCATTTCTGATGTACTAAATAATTGGCTCTGGCATGTTTTTGTGTGCAGTTAAGAGTCACATTTCTGATGTGGGGGGCGTGGCCGAGTGGCTAATGGCAAAGATGCCTGAGCTGTGAGCTCCTGCGAGAAGTGGCCGTACAGGGCCCCAAAGTGAAGATTTTTCCTCCCACCAGATGCTTTGAGTCGGGGGAAAATATGTCTGAATTAGCCCCTGGCCCTTGGTGACCAAACTAATGTAGGAGCGAAGCCTGGAGTCCTGTACTGCCAGTGGAGTCTTTATGGCCCGCATGGCCAAGATGGCAGTGCCCTGGGCCGGGGGTTGGCTTCCTGGTGTGTGCTCAGCTTCCTGTGCCGACTTGCTGCTTTCTGTTGGCTCCGGTGGCCTCTGCCAGCTACATCACCATAGGAGGGCCACAGCACCATTAATTGGAACACAGGGCTGACTGACAGCAGTGGCAGGAGTCAAGCTGGATGTGCTCACTCCATGTCCATACAGTCTTCTGGAGGCTTGCTGGTTTTGGTTGCACAATCTATCTTCAGTGGTCTGCTCCGCCGCAGTTTATGGTCCTGCACTACATCTTGAACCAGCTCTGAGGTCAGCCTGATCCACACAGGTATAGGGCTCATATTGTGAGATCTCAGGGCAGGAATAGCACGTAACTCCCAACATGGGTTGGTAGAGCTGGAGGACTGGCCCTGCATCGCATGCCTGGTGGGCCTGGAATCCACCCTTGTGGGAGGTATGTGGCCAGAAGGCTCTGATGGGCTTCTGCTGTGGAAGACTGCACCTGATCAACCATGAACAGTGCCGGGGGCCTGTAATATCTTGCTACACTGGCTCCTGTGGCTGCACAGAGTGTTGAGGTGTGGGAAATCTGGTGCGAATAAGTAGGAGTGCCCCCCTGAACAAACAGCATATTCTTCACTGAACACGGATGTAGCCCCCCCTTAGTTCTGCTGGCAGGGCAGAAGTAGTGAAACCCCCCCTGGGGGTCTTGCCCTGGGGTAATGGCATCAAGTGGGGGCTAATCCAAGGCACCTCCCTCTGGGAACATCAAGCAGATTTTGGCGTCCCAGGAAGCGCCCTCTAAGAAGCCTCTGTTGTAGATTAATGCTCAGGTCCATACTCCAGCGTCTCCCTCTTCGCCAGATGGGGGACCCTTGGTTGTGCCGGCGACAAAGGTGGACATTAAGGCCATGTTGGCAGAACTGGAGCTAGATCTAAAGCAGGACATCCAGGGGAGCATTGATAAGCTGACGGCACAGTGGTGGACCTCCAGTCCTGCGTCTCAGGTGTGGAGACCGGGCTTGTGGAGCTGGAGACTATGACGAAGAGCAGGCCCACGAGCAAGCTGCGCTGTCTGAGAGGATGGAGGCATTTGAGCATCAGCTGGAAGCATTTATGGTCAAGCAGGAGGATGCAGAGAACCACACTAGTCAAAATAATATCCGGATCAGAGGAATCCTGAGGCAGGTCCCGGACCAGGAATGAAGCTCGTATGCAGATCCATTAAGATGGAAACCACGCTTCATTCAGATCATCACCCGGTCATGCTCACTCTGGAGGGACTCGAAGCACAGTGGGCCCAATGGCAGTTCAATAGACTTGGTAATAAGGCAGGAAATGGGTGATGAAGAATGATCAGGGGAATTTAACCTGGGGCTAGTGTGGGACACAGGGAAAGCTGTGTTCTGGAGGGAGCTAATTGGGAGCACTGCAGCCTTGACTTGTTCTACAACCCTCACACGAGAGGCACTGGAGTGCCAGCTCAAGATTACGGTGGGAGAGCATAAGTGCAAGAATATGCTGAGGTTAGCTTAGGGCCCTCCGAATAGCTCAGGCTAGGCTTGAGGTACTACAGGTAGGAGCTGCTGCACAATCCCCCTTACACACCAAGCAGTACTATTATTCTAGAGGGGGAAAAGGCAAATAGAATCTTAGTGACCAAATTAAAGCACACACAGGTGCGCAACCGAATTTGGGCTTTACGGGACCATGAAGGATCCCTTCACCAGGATGAATTAACCAATGCCCAAATTATAGAGAATTATTACACACAATTTCTTGGCGCAGAAAACTCTACCTCAGGCAACCCCGTGGATTATAATGATGTGCCCCGGCTCCCTCAGATATCAGAAGATGAAAAGCTCATACTGGAGAGCCCAATCACTGCACATAAGGTGTACTTGGTCATTAGAAACCTCCTGAGTAATAAGGCCCTGGGATCAGATGGTTTTCCCAATATTTGTTACAAAACGATTTGATCCAAATTGGTGCCCCACTTGGTGAAGGTGTTCAATTTGTTTGGGGTTAGTGGACAGGTCTCTGGAACAACGGGGGAATCTAGGACCTCACTTATACTGACGCTGGGGAAATACCCTGTAGAACATAACTCTTACAGGCCCACAGCATTGCTCAAAAATGATGCAAAGATATTTACAAAGTTATTGGCCAATAGACTTACTGAGATCCACTTTTGACAATGTTAGGCTGTGGGATATATTGACCCACTCAATGGCATTGCCCCACATCACTAAGATGCATTTGCACAGAAACAACCTGGCTGCGCTGGCTCCTGTGCACACCAGGACCTCAAAACTGCATTTTGGCAGCAACAAAAAAATTGCTGCAGCATCCTGCCTAGCACACTTCAGGCAAAATGGAATAAGGGGACACACTGAAAAAGCATGCCAGTGTGTTCTGAAACCTATAAATGGAATCAAGTGAAAAGGAAAGCCTGCCATTGTACCCTTTAAAATATTTTTTGACGCTAATTCCATCTGTTTGTTCTGAAACCACTGTGATTAAAAAGGCCCTGTCATGCCCAGGATGTTTCAATGTGCTTCACCAAAACCAGGCATAATTCCTAAGTGACAGGCCCAGTCAAACCAACTCTGAGAGAAATCAATAAGCAACTTTACTTCACTTGCACGGGAACACGTGTTTATTTCTTTCCAAAAAGTATCCAGGCTCAGCAGTTCAAAGAGACTTTAACTCTCTAAGCTAGGTCAAGTGTCAAATGTTCCTATACTTTAGATAAAATTCCTGCATTCAAGGAAATGACTACAGCTGCAAAGACAGTATCGGCATCTGAGGGAGCTGCCAAAACGAATTTAAAGAAAGAAATGCTAGCAGTTTTTAACACATGTGGAAAAATGGGCTTTGCTGATTGAAGGAAAAATAAATGGTTAATGAAAGCGTGCTTACTTAGCAATGTAAAGGGATTATGGTGGCAGTGATAATACACACATAGGCTATCTTCTTTCACAGGTGTGTTTTAATTCAGGACCCAAAGTAAGAAATTAAAGAGTTTAAAACACATGGGCTGTATTTGCAAGCTCTCAGAAAAACCAGTCATTCCAGTTGCCAGCCATGAAACTTCCCCAAGGAAGGGAGATACACCATAAATCCGGGACACGCAAGTGAAAATTGCCAGCTTGAAAAACTTTGAATGGGCCAGGACAAAGAAAGTTCACACGCTCGTCAGACATTCGTCTGTGCTGCAGGCTGGGAAAATAGGAGTCCTAGGACACTAACCTGTCAAGTGTAAGGGGCAATACAACCTTCAATTAAGATGAGAAAGCCCTTTCTTGCCTGGAAGGAAATGACAGTTGGTTGCAGTTGGAGGAAATAAAAAAAAATGACCTAACAAAGGAATTGCCTTTTGCTGCAAAAGACTATTTTATAAAGGAACGTTAGACACTGTTTATCTCTGCAGCAAGAATTAACAAAAATGTAAAAAGTTTGCAGTTTCAAATCTTATTTTATGGGCTTTCTTTTAAAACTTGGTAGGACTCATTGTCACATGAGGAACAGAAGTTACAAAATATGACAGATACCAGGAAAGTATTAATGTTGCAAACATAAAATGTTATACATACATCCCTGGGGATAATGTGCATATCTGTATAAAGTTACAGAATTTTACACCAAATCTTTCATGTTTAAAATTACCAAAATGTATCAGAAAGGCGAAACAAGCTCCCACAGACCTGCGGATTGGACTGATCTGTGCTGCACATAATATGTAACCTGTGTGTATAATTTGCCAAGAGATTGCAAGTGTATAAATGTATGTTTTTGGCAAAATCGGATTTTAAGTATATTAAATGTGGGAGTTTTTTGGACATTGTAAAACTCACCTCATAAACCTGACATCATTCCCTTGGAAATCCAACCAGCTGAGAGCGAGGCAGAGACTAGCACCCTTGTCCAATCCCTTTGTTAGGGGTGTGTTTAGTGAAGCCTGCCCCAGTCATATACTTAGATGAAGTCACTAAGCATTATAAATAAGGGTCCCTAACAAAACTCTAGGACACACATACTCTTCCTGATTTCCTGTGCTGCGTTCCTCTTCCTGTTTCATCTTCCAGATCCAGAATTCAACTCCAAGACCAATCATTGCTGATCCTACCCCAGGGCCCACTGCAGCACCCAAGCAGTGCTGACCCCATTCCCAGCAAGGCCTACAATATTTTTAAAAACCACCAATCTCCCATTAACAAGGAGAAAACTGTGGTACTTTTGGCATCCTGATCCAGCCTGGCTTGCTGCCACTCACTGCATGCTGCTGCCATCCTGCTACCGTGATGACCTATATTATCCAGTGACCAGAATTGCCAGTCCAGAAGTACTACCTGGTAACCAGTCCCTGCCCAGCTGATCCTGTCCTACTGATTTTGTCCGGCTGTCCTTTGCTATACCAGATCCGTGTGGTGACCAGAACGCCGACTGTCTGGAATCCCAAAACTAAAAAGTGGACTGTATCAATAGGAACCATAGAAAACCATAGTATACCTTGCCTTTCCTTGCCTTAGTTCCCCTCTCTAAGACATCCTATCTTTATCCTGATACCTTGTTCAAACTGTCATAATCATTCTTGCCACCCTGCCATTGATTTCTAGTGCTAGAACCATCTCTTTAGTAATTTGTCTTGTAAGCCCTAAGGTATTAATCCTATTTCGAGTGATCGGACTGGTTCTGCTGGGGCGGACGCTGGGGAGCTAGGGTTGAATTTGTGAATCATCCCTGGAGCTTACTGTGTCCCTCTTTGGTGGTCTAGCCTGAATGCTCTAGTGTAGAGTAAAACTGTTCTTGTCAAAATTGATTTCTTTTCCTTTTTCGTGCCTTCATTTTCTCAAAGTGCACCTTCTTAGATCTTGCATAACTATATCAATTTACCTGCTAGAGACCTAATGTCACTTCCATATTGTACCTATGATCTATAGCTACAGCCCAACACATGCACTCTAAATAAGTGTATTTCAACCGTTTTTATTAAAAACCGTATGGGTAATTTCAGGCGGGAATTGCAAAGTTTGCTAAATTTCCAACGTGTCATTTGCTGCAATCCGTTTTAAACCTGCCACTCAATGTTGACTGTATGCTCTTGGTTATCCATTGCCTGTGATTGTTAGTACTTGTACATTGTTGCTGTAGTGAGGAATAATATGCGTTTCAAGGTTTTTACACACATTTATAATTCATTCATACATACATTTCCAAGTGCCATTTTTAGCATTGCCAGGATTTTAAATCCGTTTTTCTCTCTTGTTTGGGG
This sequence comes from Ambystoma mexicanum, assembly GCF_040938575.1. Classification (NCBI taxonomy): domain Eukaryota; kingdom Metazoa; phylum Chordata; class Amphibia; order Caudata; family Ambystomatidae; genus Ambystoma; species Ambystoma mexicanum. The sequence continues at coordinate 133,804,609 of NC_090941.1, read as the reverse complement.
AGGGAAGGTCAGATTTCAATTCTGTTTTCCATTTGTCATTCCTGATTACCTGCTGCTTTTGTCTATCCACTCAGAATTGTGGGTTGAGGGAATATTGCAGGGGAAAATCTAACTCCAGTGCTATTTTACCTAAACTCAAAAAGTAATTCTATTTCCTGGTGTTTTGTAGATGTGTCAATAAAAGGTTAAACTAAGTGCATTGCTTAAATTCCTATTGTTATTATCACCCCATTGGTGATTGCTGCCCCAAATTAAAAAAATATATGATTTCTTTTGAATTTTAAAATAAATAGATATTACATTTTATCAACCTTTATGGTGCATTGTGACCTGGGGTTTTTGAAAAGGGGGTGTGATATGAGTGGTGTACCATCTCAATATTGAATCTAACATAAAAACATAAGCATTTCATTCGCGTGTTGCATACTAGGCCGAGTCCAAGGTGTGCGTCGCCTGATTGAAATCCTTAACAAGGCGCATGTTGAACCTGATCGAGATGGGGACACGCACAGGACAGACAGCAGTGGCACGGTCTTTAGATACGTACAAGGCTTTTGACAGCCTGGCATGGCCATACTTCAGAGCTTATGGCTTTGGCCCGCTTTTCTGCAGATTGGTGTTTGCTAACTTCTATGCCCCCTCCACACGGGTAAGGATAAGATATGCATGGGGATGATCAAAATCAGGAGGGGAACCAGACAGGGATGCTCCCCCTGTCCTCATTATTATTTGCCCTAACCATGGAGCCCCTGGCCCCATTAATAAGGGAGGACCACCGTATCTCAGGTTTCACCACGAGAGTGGGCATCATATGATTGTACTCTGTGCAGATGATGTAATCTTATTTCTAACCAATCCCACGCTGTCCATCCCTCCATCCATAGAGGTGATTCAGAGGTTTGTCACTTACTCTGGCTTCTCCATTAATTATGGAAAGTCAGTGGGGATGAGTATCGGGGAACCGGAGGAACCTCTGCAGGCCATATTCCCCTCCCTTTGCCTAAAATGTGTTTCAGACAAGCTACGATATTTGGGGGTCGATTTAACACCAGCTGTTGATGCATTGTATAAAGCAAACTTACAAAGCCTTTTCAAAGCATGCAAGGATGATCTCAAAAGGTGGGAGCATCAACAAATCGCCTGGCTAGGGGGGATAGCCACGGTCAAGATGTCCCTACTGCCCAAACCATTGTATGCATTTCACACCCTTCCCGTTAAGATTCCTATGAAGCCCATTACCCAATTGCAGGGGAAAATGCTGAAATTCATTTGGGTGGGGATGGGGGGGGAAGAGGCCCCGAGTGAGCAGGAGCATGCTTATGCTGTCCCAATGGCAGGGGGGGGGCTTGGATGTTCCGTCTCTCAAAAGATACTTAATAGCGACCCAGCTTAGTTCACAATTTGATTAGACAGGGGAAAATAGGAAGAAGTGAGTTGAGCTGTCACCTTAGATAGTATGCAATTTCTAGCTCTTAGTGCTCGGGTGGACAAGGGCAAACTTCTCCACTCTACTAAAGCCTCCCTTGCACACAGGGATATGGGGAGACGTATGTTGAGGATTCCATTGGGTATGGGCCCCTAAACACCAATTCAGGAATGGTTGACCACTCTTTTGCAGCATGGGAGACTTCTGCGAGGCTCCAGTTGAGACACTTGTATGCAGGCTTTGAGCCATTGACCTATGCTGCCTGTAAAACCAAGTTTGCCCTGGATGCAAGAGAAAGGTTTTGGTATTCCCAGCTCCGCCACTGGATCACTAACAGCAAAGTCAGCCACAGGGGGACAAGAGAGCTCTAAGGGATTGAGCTGACACTCGTTGAGGGACTTTCCAAGAATCACACTACTAGCTATCTGATGACTCATATAGTATACCTTATATGTGGAATTGGGAGGCAGACTTGGGGATAGAAATCCAGGCTGATTCTTGGGCGCGCATTTGGGAAAGGACTCATATGTCATCCCATTGTACGAGAGTAAGGGTATAAGATTGTATGCCAATGGTATATGTCGCTGAGTAGGTTGTACAAAATGAATCACAAAATTCCTGTCACATGATGGAGGGGGTATGGGAAGAAGGGCAAGTTAAGGCATCTATGGTGGTCTTGTACACTCTCACAGATATACTGGAATGAGATCCTCTCATATATAAGGGACCTCATGAGGGTCTCCCTCTCTTGTGACCCGAAAGTGATTATATTGGGGGACTCTGATGAGGAGGGTGGTTACCCCAGAGGGGGTCAGAAAGCGAGAGTGGTCACTCAGTTTCTGATGGCCGCCTAACTGACGTTGGTCGCCTCTTGAAAACTACCGGGCAGCCCGATAGTGGCACAATGGTGGTTGAGGGTATGGATTCTGGTGGCCATGGAGAAAATAACCACCATACTTAATAATTCATACCAAGCCTTATTTTCAGTCTCTAAAAATTATACCAAGAAGCTTAGACCATGTCTGGACTACCATAACCTCACCATCAAAGATACATATCCTGTTCTCTCAATAGTAGATATCCTTAAAGCCATTCAAGGGGACAAAATCTTCTCTACATTGGACCTACGGGGTGCCAATCACTGCCTTCGGATTCAGAATGGGGATGAGGGGAAGATCGCCTTTCATACTGCCTATGGACATTTTGAGTAACAGGTGATGCTTTTTGGGCTGATAAACGCCGCAGCAGTGTTCCAACGCTACATCTATCATATGTTTGCTGATCTTCTTTTTCACTCTGTCATAGTTTATCTCAATGACATTCTAATGTTTTCTCATAATTCGGAAGGGAATACCAATCATGAGCTAGAGGTACCCCAGTGACTAAGGAATAACCAACTACTGGTGAAGCGAGAAAAGTGTCTGTTTGATGTGTCAGAGATTCCTTATCTGGGTTTCATCCTTTATGAAAAAGGGGTTAAGATTGACTTTCGGAAATTTACAGCCATTACCGATTGGCCTTCTCCCAAGAAAATCAAGGACATCCAATGTTTTCTTGGCATAGCCTCATTCCAGGATTTTCATGGTTGAGGCTCCCGTTGACAGCATTATTGAAGAAAGGGATCATTTTCCATTGGAATCACAAAGCTCAAGATGCCTACCATGCTCTTAAAGAAGCCTTCTGCTCTTATCTGATATTTCTTCAACCCGATCCAGGCAAACCATTTAATGTGGAAATGGATTCCTCTGAGAGAGCCATTGGTGCCATGATCAAACAAAGAGATACCGAGGAAATCAAACTTCCCATTGCTTACTACTCAAGGACACTCACTGATCGCGAGCGCAACTACTTTGTACTCGAAAAGGAGTTATTAGCGATGAAGCAAGCTTGTTTGGAATGGGGACATCTCTTGTTTGGAGCTATACATACGTTCGAAAACCAAACAGGCCACCAGAACCTATCTGTGCTTCAAAAACATGAATGCAGGAACAGTCGCCATGTCCGATGGGTCTACATTTTCTCCCAATATGATTTCACTCTCACTTACCTCCCAGTAGCTTCAACATAATGGCTCATGCTTTTTCCCGGTGCAATGACACCTTTGCCGAAAGTTGGGACACCTACTGAGACCATATTAAGCGGCAAGACAGTCTTCTACTTCACTTCTTCATTTCTGGATAAAGTAAGGGCAAGCTAGCATTTCCTCCCAGCTAACAATTTCAATCGGTTGAACTGCCAAGACTTTCTATGCATTGGCAGGCTTCAATTTAGAGGTAAACAATTGGTCATCCTCACTGAAGAATTGTAGTCTTGGGATCTTGCATGGTGGCATGATAGTCGACTCCATGGACATCGAGGAGTTCATCCCACGTATTAACTAATCACTTATACTTTCTGGTGGCCCTCTGTTCTCTCAGACATCAATGACTTTGCTTCTTCATGTCTTACCTGTGCACACACCAAGTTCTCAAATTCTCGTCCCTTGGGTACTATGTCAGCAACAAGAATGTTACTTTTGCATTGAATGAGGTGCACCATTATATTCTTTTTCCTGTGGTGGCGGACGTCGTTTCTTACGGCGCTGCATAAACACTTGGGTCTTGGAGCCAGATGCCACAGTGCAAATCCTCTGCTTGAGGTAAGACGCTGTCTGCCCCTTGTTTGCTCCCCCGATTCCCGCCTTCTCCCTTCGGATTGCTTTTCTACATTGTATTCTTTGCTCCCAGATCTCTTCTCCCTGTTCTTCTGCTCCCGTGTCCCCCTCTTTTACCACTGCCTCCCCGTTCTCTCAGCACACGAGGGTTCCTTGTTGCTATCCCATCATCTTACAAGGGTTTTTCTGCATAAGGTTTTCCCTTGATTTGGAGGGAAAGGCGCCCCTTCTGTTACCTCTGTTCATCCGGTGACGACCATAGGGATCACCCCTACCTATTCAACCACTGATTACAAAACCGCCGTAAGGATCCTCCTGCACCAGAGAAGGAGGACCATCTGTCACATCGACCTCACAGACATCCACTAACTCCCAAATCGGTTTTAGCAACACCTATAGGTGAGAGTAGATATGTTCAGGTAACACATACTCTGACCTTAGCTAATTGACTAAGCACTACCAAAACTCAGCACAGGCTAAGAGAACCAAAGTAGCCCATACCCATGCTAAAAGAAAAAAAACCTACCAGTATTCCTCCAACCCTTCCTACTTTCCAATTAGCCATTCATTGGTATGCTCTTAACATGAATAACATGCACCCTAAAATCTGCCAATATTGCAGCTACTTTCCTTTCCCTGCCTCTATCACCTCATAGAAAGGAAGAAAAAAAATGCAGAAAGAATTTCCTTCAGAACAATTCAGATAGCCTGTACACAGACTCTATTGGGGCCAAAAGAATAAGGTAAATTTACAGAAATTATCTTCACCAACCAGCACAGACACAGACATTGGGAGACTACCCTAAAAACTATCTTTGACCCAATGTCTGAAACACCTATAAAAGCTGGTTTATGATCGACACTAAAATTACCCCACATAAAAACGACAAACATAACATTAACGGTGGTCAGTCAAAATCTCGAATTTCTATATATCGAAAAATATAATCTCGAATTTATAATACCGAAAATAAAAAATCTCGAAAGTCAAAATCTCGAAATTTTTCAAGCAATCTCGAATTTATGTCAATTTCAAAGGTAAGTAAAAATCATATTTTTAACAAAGGTAAGTAAAAACCATACTTATTATTCTTTTTATTTTATTAATAACTAACTTTTTTAATATACACTATATGAAAAATATTGTAATATAACATTATTTAATATATTTTTATATATATTTATAAATATAAGCAGATAGTTTATGTCAAACTGAGTAATAATTTCAACATGTAATACATCTTTTTTCCTCTTGATGGTGCTATTGCATCAATAATAACAGTTGTATATATTGTAATTTAGTGTTTGTTTACTTATTTAAATCCACGTTACGTAGTCCTACGTAAAACGTAAGCGCCATTTTTAAAGTTCATATTCAATCGGTTTCTGCTGCGGTCGCGTCTCCTGCAAGCTATTCCTGGATTTTCGTGGATTTTCATTTTTTTTTTAACTTGGATTGCCTTTTTCTCACTGGATTTACTCGGATTACGTGGATTGTGGATTTCTACAGGATTTCCTGGATTCGATGGACTTCGCGTCTCCTGCAAGCTGTTCCTGGATTTTCGTGGATTTTTCTTTTCTTTTTCCTTGGATTGCCTTTTTTTTCATTGGATTTACTCGGATTACATGGACTGTGGATTTCTACAGGATTTCCCGGATTTGTTGAAGTATGGATTTACAGTGGATTTACTTGCAGTCGCAGGATTATGGATTATGGCTACAACGTGGTTTTTTTCTGGATTTGCATCGGCATTTTTGTTTGCATGAGGATTTTTCTTGTTTTTTCTCACAGATTTTCTTGGTTATTTTTTCCTGGATGTGTATTTTGATTTTTTTGATGGTTTTTTTGGGTTTATTTCCAATGGATTGCCGTTCCAGTTCCTGTATTTTGCATCACCAGGATGTTTTATTCGCAATCACTATCGCCATGGCACAATGGACTGCACCTTTATCTAAAACGTGAGTGATATTTTTTAATATTTCAAGTTGAACGCTATAGAGTCTAAGAAGGTTTCTTTATTTTGGGGGTCAAAAGCTTCTATTAATTGTATCAGTTTTCCTTCATAGTCTTTGTATATTTTTCTCGTCTGTGTCTGGTTAGTTAAGGAAACGGTTTGTGCCAATTTAAACTGTTGGTGTTGTTCTTCATCTTGCAAGTCGCGTAAAAAATGCCACAACGTGGGGTTATTGATGTTAAATTGTTTGTTTAACCTGCTGTGCCATCCCTCCAGGGCGTTATTCGTTCTAGGTGTTTTTTCTAGGGTTGCCTGATAACAATTCAAATAATTTAATGGGTATTTTGGCCTTCTTCTTGTGCCACTTCTTGTTAATTGTCCAATCCATGATTTTTCAAAATAGTCTAAAAGATCACTAAATTCTTCCTCATGATTTTTGTAAAAAGTACTGTCAATTAAATGTTCATAAAATTCAGTTACATAATCTATTTGTACAAAAGCTAATGCAAAAAGTTTTTTAATAGTAAACTGGTAGCAACTGTCCTCCGTGTATTTTGTGTTTAGACCTAATTTCTGCATTTTGCGCCATATACTCTGTGTGAAGTGGAAAAAACATCCTTGAATTCGTGTATTTTCGAAAATTGTTTTAAAACCGTTGATTTGTGCTGTCTCGTAATCCATGATTATTGTAGTTGGGTTTGCCTCAGGGATCGTTTGTTTTATTTTATCAAAAATGATTTTGTACGCCTCTTCAGTCTTTTTCGGCATTAATGTATACACAAGTGGAATTGTCTTGCCGTTTATTGTGCCATGAATAGTATAAAACTGGAGGAATGGCTGTGGGCATATTTTAAAAGTTGCGTCACTCTGCCATTTTTCACTGTTAGTCAGATGGTGGAAATGACTTGCAGTGGCGAATATTAATATTTTTTCGCGGTTTAAATCAATTGTTGCTTGGTGAAAAATGTCTCCATTTTTTGTTGTTTTAAATACATCAGGGATTGTAATGTCTTCAAAAAGCCTTGGTACAGGTGGCATATTTTCTTTTTGTTTTCTAGCTCCGTTTACTGTCCGTTGCATTAACCTCTCACCTGGTAACTGTGCAGCAATATGTATTGGTAAATGGTCACATACTTTTGACACAACCGAGCCACTTGGTTCCCCGAGACTTTCTTCAGCCTTTCTTTTCAGCTCTGAGAGGGTTTTTTTTATTATTATATTAGATTGGTCCGGTAGATGATTATGTTCGTTTTTACTGTGCACATTTGTTCCCTCAGTTATAGCGCGAGCCGTGCATTTATTTCTTTTATATTCGGCGCATTTCCAGTATACACGCTCATTCTTCTCATATTCCTTATGGTAAACGTATCCATTTAATGTCAGCTGTTTTCCTCCCTTTTGGTTTGTCACAAATTCCATTTCGTATTCTAAAAAAAACGGAAGAAACGTTTCCTGTCATATATCTCTAAGTAAAATTTTATTTTACTGTTATTCCACTTCAATCTTTTATAAATATTACCTGGTGTTTTGCGAAGTAAACTCAAGCGATTTCCCGCAGTACAGCATCAGATGTCGTTCTGTCAGGTAATGACGGTTTGGCAATATCGTTATCCCAATCTTGGTTCCTGAACAAGGTTCTTTACTCTTGCTTTTCACCTATCATTTTAACCCCTTCTAAACTTTTGATTCTAATACGTATGTTGACAGTACGGTGTGGGGGGGGCGTGTGGGGGTAGCGGGGTGCCGGGTAAGGGGGTGGTCGGCAGGAGGAGGTTAGGGGGGGGAACCCCCCCATCATAAAATGCTAATTTTGTTTTTTCTTTATTTCTATTTATGCATGTTCGTTTTTTTTGTTTTTCGACATATAAGCATTCAAGATATTGACCCTTTTAATGAGATGTATATATTTTCGATATTTTAATTTTCGATATTTTTTTTTAGAGATTTTGGTAGTTCGAGATTATGTTTTCAGTATTTTGACTATAAACCAACATTAACATCTTGTCATGCCGCCGTCTTTTGGTGGCCGCTGGCGGTTATGGAAGGCTTGGCGTTGCCATTAGATGTTCCGTGTGTTTTTTCTTTCACTTCCTGGTTTGGCGGTCTAGTCTTTTCTTCTGTGTGACTTTTCCTTCCACTTCCTGGTTTATCGGTCTAGCCTTTTCTCTTGTTTCCGTATTTAACCACGCCCCTCTCTGGGCTCTGTGCGTTGCAACTTTGTTTCTTTCGCTTTGTTGCCGTGCTACTGTGTTTCCAGTACTTTTCCTGTTGCCTGGTTTACTCAGCAACTAAAGCAGTGTATCTTTCTACTGTTTTTTCCCTTCCTTTTTGCCTGTTTTCTCCGTTCTATCGATTCCCATGCCTTTCGGGACTCCTCTATTCCTTCCTGTTTTCCGGATCTCGTTCCGGTACCTGGCAGTGGTGTGTTTCCTCCATCCCGGTTCTCCGGGCTTCTCATGCTACAAATACTACAGCTTGACTACTTCGGAAAGACTTTCCTGTTTTTCATCTGCATTCCGGATTCACCAGTCAACTCCTCCAGCACTTATTCGTTATCAACAACATCCAGCGAGAGGTTTTTTTAAGCGGCTGCTTTTTTCCTCTCTTCCTGGCATCTTCGGGACAGGGGCCGGCTGTTTCCCTGTTTATCAGGGAATCAGGGTGGCTTCTTCCCGCGGACGACCTTATCTCTTCTCAAAGAAGAAAAAACCAAAAGACAAGTCCTACAGACGAGGATATCTTCTGGAAGAAACAGGTGAGGAGAAAGGGGAGGAGGACATAGACTTATCTGATTTGGAGGAATCTCCGTTATATCCCAGCACTTGTGAAACATCTACTAAAAAGGATTCATTTTATATTTGTATCTATTGTATTTATATAGCAGTTTTGCCCAAATGCTGAACAAATAGAACCAACCGTACAATAAAAGATAATTGGTGAAAAAACACAAATAAGTTAGGAGGCACGTAGGTGAGTTTTGAGAGAAGGGTGAAATAAAGATATAGAAGAGGAAAGACAAACGGGTATATGTAAAGAATTCCAGATTTTGGGTGCTAGTAAAGAGAAGCAATGGAAACGAGATGGAACATAAGGAGATTTAGGAACAGCGAGAGATTGGTAATTCAATGAGTGTGAACAAAAAAGAAACCAGGAAAGAGATATGCAGGGACCAACCAGTGTGTGCTGTGAGAAACCAAAGGGTATCTCACCCGCGTGTTCTCATGGATTTTCATCCAGGTGGCCAGGACACGGCCATCACTTTTGAATCCAGTTCCTGGAGATGGACCAGTGCTGGAGGATCACCTGCATGAGGGGTCTTCAGGGAGTGGGGGTGAGATAGCTGATGGTGAGACACGGTATTCCCTCCTTTTTTTCCATTTACCCCATCCTATTCTTTAGGATTTTCCGAAGTCCGAAATTCCCCCACCCTCTTTTTACACAAACACGAGGAAGAGGATGACTGAGAGTAACTAGACTAACTCTCTCACATTGTACTGGACATGTTCCTTTAATCGGATCAGGCAAAGTCAGGCACTTCACCCTAAGTGCATACACCTTACACCAATTAGCTCTCCTCACATGAATAAAAGGTAACACCTAAAGGCACACTCTGAGAAAGGCGGAACACGAGAACGAGCAGAACTTCTGGGATGAAGGCACACCTGCTGGAACAGAGCAACTGACCAAGGGGCGAGAGCAGCGGACCGATAACCCCCGGTGCTTTCCTACTGTAGGTCGTTGCCTCTGACAGACAGCGAAAGATAAGAGGAGAAGGCCAGATCTCACAAGTGAAGATTGCATTGTGTTTCAAGTACGCCAGTGACCCTCCCGGTTAAGCCTGTGGTACTAACCTTGACTCGAAAATCAGAAACAGCTAAACCAGAAAGAATCACACACAGCCGGTGAGTTAGCAAGCGACCTGAGAGACCGGTGTGTGCTAAAGTGAATGAAGTAGCAACATAATATCACAAGGGAAGGCTTCACACATGTGGCTGAGACGTGAACAAAGGCAGATCTGTGAATGAACTTTAAAGTAAAATATAGGGTACCACCAGGGGGGCGCGGAGCAAGATGGCCATGCAGCGACAGAGCTCTGCCACAGTGGGAACATTTTGTTACCCCCCGGTCCCTGCAGAGATACCCGCAGGAGTGCAGTAGGGCCTGAGGCCACAGTGCAGTCGAGGAAAGGCCTGTGGCAGCTGGCGACATCAAGTGACGAAAGGTCTGAAGACCCGGCCCAGGCGAGGTGGGAATCGTGGTGAGAAGAACCCGACAGAGGAGCCCAGTGGTGCTGCATGGGGCCTGCCGGACCAGAGAGGGAGCAGTGGCTGCTTAGAGAGGAACGATGGCCGGGGCGAGCCCAGAGTGATGACCAGGACTCCGGGACAGAGAGGCCCACCAGGGCTGTTGGAGGCGAGCCGGACCAGAGAGGGAGCAGCTGCTCTTTAGAGCAGAAAAACGGCCCGGGCGAGTCTGAAGTGGAGGGAGGACCCCCGGAACAGAGAAGCCCAGAGGAGCTGTGAAGGACAAGCCGACAACCAAGGAAAGCACAGACGGGACAAGAGACCTGGCTGTAACCCCACAGGAGTGGTGCTGGCCCACAGAGGGGCGGACCATAGTGTGGAAACAAAGTGAGCTGGGGGGGGCCCATAGAGTGCAGGCCCAGAGCAGCTCCCAGGAGGGCGTGCAGACTGGAGTAGCGGGCCCATCTACACCACACGAGAGATCCCCGGCACCCATGGGGGCAGGAATGGAGCCGATGGCGTCACACTAGGAGGGAAAGAGTGCAGTGGACACAGGCGCAGAGGGACTAGGGAGGGAAAAACCCAGGCCCTGCAGGTTTCAAATAGACCTCTGCTGCAGTTGCTTAACAGACCGAGTGAACTTTGAAGCTCTTCCTCATTCCTAATACTCACACCTTCTACCCTGACTAATGCCAGCTATATTTTACAGGCAGAAGAAGGACTGAGAGGGGGGCAAAGGGGACACTAGGAGTTTCGGGTGACTGGACCCAGAGGAGCCTGAAACTTAAACCATCAAGGAGGCACAAGGGCACAGTAGGTCACAAGGAGAAGGGGGGCGAAAAGTGGAAATTGTACAGTGAAGGGGGCACAAGTGCCCAGCAGGACATGTGGAGAAGTGGGCAGAGAAGAGTGTCTTTTTGGTGCCCTGGAAGGGTCTTGGGGTGACGGTGCCTGCGGACACTCATCAACGACAACACTGGAGAAGCCCAAGGGTTTCCCTGAACACAAAGGTAGTGCACTGACGGGGCTAGTATCTCTGCAGCGCTTTAGGAGAAGTTTAGGCAGTGGTCAGAGGGGAGCCCCTAATACGCAAAACAAGATGGTGGCAGGAGGAACTGCGCCAGCCCTGATTAGGGAGGACTTTAAGGACATTTTCCAGGAAATTAATATTAAGGCAATCCAGACAGATATTCAGGCGTCAATTTGTGATCTGAAGGGCCCTGTGGATAAGCCAGAGGATAAAATGGAGGGGATGGAGAATAACCACCTACAGATGGACCTCCTGGATATGAAATACAAAGCACGTCTGATGGACATGGCGGTAAGGGAAGAAGAAACTTTGCTGAAATTGGATGATTTGGAAAACAGGGAGTGCCGGGAAAACCTGTGTATTTTGGGGGTCAGAGAGCAGAAGGGAGAAATGGCGGCAGAGGTGGGAAGGAATGTACAAGGACTGATCAACCAGCCCTTTGCCTTGGAAGGTGGAAAGGAGGTGCAACTGGAGAGGCGGAGGAGGGAGAGGGTCAAGGTCAACAGTAGTACGTTTCCTAAGGTATAGATAAAAAATGGAGGTCCTGGAGAAGGCAAAGTACTTGGGGACCTTCCAATATGAGGGGGACACGGTCAGGGTGTTCCAGGACCTTGCAGGTCTCACACTGTCTCGCCGGAGAGACTGTCACCCCCTTACGCAATGATTGGCAGCGAAGGGTATCAGATACTGATGGTCCTTCCCATTCGCCCTGTCCTTTGAGAGAGGGACTACCAGGTGACCAGTGGACAGGAGGCATAGCAGGCCCTTCAGGTCCTCAAGGGGGAAGACTCGAGTGAAGCCTGGAAGGTGCAGAAGCTGAAGCGGTGGAGCAACGTGGGCTAGAGGGTCCCATGGCTATAAATAAGAAGATGCCGGGTGGCAGGAAATTCAAGAAGCTCAACACTCCTCCACAGAGGAAGCTCAGGATCCCTGAGAGGGGACAGCTGCATGTGGAGTCACAGATGGGTGAAGACATAGTCGCAAAAAGTGTGAAGGGACTGTGGGAGGAAGGGGGGGTAACAGACAGTGGTCAAAGCAAATAGTCACCCATGGTGGCCCATCACAAGGTGGGTGTCCTGAAAGGAGGATGGTTCTCTGTTGTGGGGGAGGGAGGATGCAATGGGAAGGGGGGAAGAGGATAGTGAACAGCTCAGGGGGAGGGGGCAGTGGAGAGTGGAGGGGCCAGGAGATTGGAATGAAGCTCTGAATGGTGGAGGATAACAACAGTGGCAGGGCCAATGCATTAAAGATGGGCACCCCAAACGTGAAAGGGTTAAATTCACCAATGAAACGGTCGTTATTGGGGAGGGAATTTCATAATAGAGGGTTGAATGTGCTGGTAGTCCAGGAGATGAGGCTGCTCAGGGGGGGAATAAAGGTGAATACCATGCTCCCAGACTGGACAGGTCTTCTAGGCATTTAGCGGGGTTAAGAAAGATGGATTGGGCATCCGCCTCAATAAGAGAGTCAGGCTGGGTGAACCACAGGTATGGAAATGGGCGAATGGAAGGGCCATGGTGGTCTTGGGGATCCTGAAGGGAGTGCAGGAGGTTATGGGAGAAATACTGGGCCATGCAGTGGGGTTATTGCTATTGGTGGGGGGGCTTAACATGTGGACGGACCAGAGTATGGATCACAGTGGGGGTGAGGGCAGCAAAGGGAACGGGGAGGATGGTCGGCCTCATTGGACACTATGAGGTGGCAGGACCTGGTAGATGTGTGGAGGGAAGGCCACCCAGCTGACAGAAATTACACCTTTTTCTCCTCATCGACATGGATTGATTACTGGCTCATACAAAGGTCACAGAGACAGAGGGCGGTAATGAACACACATACCCCCATTAGCTGGGCAGACCACGATATGGTTGTGTCAGTGTCAATGGTGGGCCTGAAAATGAGGGAGTCTATCTGGTGCTGTAATGACATGCTGTTGAAGGACGCAATCTTTCTTGAGGAAATAAAGGCTGCCATAGGAGAGTATTTTAGAATCAACGACAGAGGGGAAGTGGATTTGCGGATGGTCTGGGACACGGCCAAAGCCACGTGGTGGGGCCTCCTGATACAGGAGGGCTCATCTAAAAAGAGAATCCAGACACTGCAAGCGGAAAAACTGAGGAGGGAAATCACAACCCTAGAGGGGTAAGACCCAGGAGATGGGGACGAGGGCAGTGAGAACCTGGAAATGGCAAGGGGTAAACGGCAGGAGTTGAGATAAACTGAGGTAGGAAGGGGGTCGCAGGCCTCATAATATCGCTGCCTCAATGATTGGAGAAGGGGGACAACGCTGATACCCTCCTGGCTGCATAGCTCCAGGGACAGAAAGTGGATAGATGGGTCTCAGCTGTTGAGGATGCAGGGGTGACTCTACATACAGGCACAGGGGTAATGGTTAAGGAATTTGCAGGCTTCTATGAGCAGTTATACAGAGAAGAAGGGGGCTGGGGAGAGGAGGAGATGGAGGGGTACTTATGTGAAATTCCTCTCCCTCAATTGAGGCAGTTGGAGGACATGAACCCCCATCACCCAGGAGGAGGTGCTCAAGGCAATCAACCGGTTAATGGTGGGGAAGGCCCCTGGTGAAGACGGGTACACGGCAGGGTTTTATAAGGGGCTCTCAGGTAGTTTGGCGCACTACATGGCAAGACATTTCAACCACATCCTGTCCACGGGGAGGGCGTTCCCCTCGTTTGGTAAGACACTGATAGCAATTATACCCAAGGAAGGGAAAGACCCTAGGCACTTTAAATTGTACCGCCCAACATCGCTCCTGAATGTGGACACCAAAATGTTCACCAGAATACTGGCAACCCGAATGGAAGGAGTCCTGCTGCGCCTGGTCCATTCAGACCAGGTGGGATTCATACAGGGGAGTCAGGGGGCAGATACACTGCACAAACACTGCATTTGATGAAGGAGGCGGTGAAGGGGACGGGTAATCCAGAACTGGTGGCCCTCGATGCTGAGAAGGCGTTTGACCAGGTGAATTAGGGTTTTCTCAATGCGGTACTGCAGAAATATGGATTTGCCGAACGAATGCTGAAGGGTATCAGGGCGTTGTATGCTTCTCCGGTGGCGGCAAATGGTAGGCTATCTAGATCATTAGATTGGGGAGGGGCACATGGCAGGGCTGTTCCCTCTCGGCACGTATCTTCGCTCTGTCAATGGAGCCACATGCAGAACAGCTCCGGCGGGCTCCGCAGGTGGAGGGGATTAGGGCCGGGGAGAGGGAATTTAAGGTGGGCCTATGTGCAGATGATGTCCTGCTCCACCTGGTGAATCTGTCGGGTTCGGTCCCGACGGCCCTAGATATTATCGAAAAATACGGGAGATAATCCAGCTTCAAGGTAAATAAGGGGTAATTGGTTATCTTTCCATTTACAGGTGAGGGCCAAGAAGAGGTGGAGACCCTGTGGGCCCTGGTGTTAGAAGTTGAGACAGAAAAAAATACAGTACCTAGGCGTCAGCATAGTTAACCGGGGAGAAACCTGGGTGAGGCCAACTATCCTCCCCTATTCACCAAACTTTTCAATTAGATGTCAGGCTGGGGAAAGGGGCACATTTCCTGGATGGGTAGGTTGAACGCTATCAAAATGAACCTTCTGCCCACAGTGTGATACCTCTTCCAGATGCTATCGGTGAAGGCCCCGGAGGCCCTCTTGAGGGAAGCCAAGTCTCGGTTGCAGCGGTTCCTATTGCAGGATCGGAATCCAAGGGTGGGATATGATACACTGATTCTACCCGAGAAAATGGAGGGGTGGGATTCCCAGACCTGTGGTTATACTATAGAGCAGTGCAAATGTGGGCAATGGTACCCCACCTGAGAGAAGACGGGGATAAACAATGGGTTTACCTGGAAAATTTCCATCTGCACCCGGCCACGGTAGGGGACTGGCTTTGGGTCCCGAGAGGGAGACTTCCAAGGAGGATTAGAAATCACCCCTACCTGGGCGTATACTGGGAGGTTTGGGGAAGGGGAGCTGGCGGACGAGAGGTCACGACATGGCCCTCGCCGTTGAGTCACATCTGGGCCCCAGTGGTATGGGATGAGATCCCAGAACCAGAGAGATTCCAGGGCTGGTTCAAAGCGGGATTGTCAAGTGTCAGACAGTTGTGGGAGAGGGGAAATTTATAGGGATTCAGGACCTGGATGCTGCCATGGGGATTGGAAGTCTCTAGGTCTTCTTATATTTAAGGGTGACGGGGGCCCTGTGCAGGGTGAAATGGCTGGACCAGATCCAGAAAGACCCGACACTGGTGGAAAAGGTATTAGATGGGCACTTGCCATGTCAGGACCTATATCATGGTTGTACAGAGCACTGGTGGAAACGCTGGGAGGGTCAGTAGAAGGGCTCCGACAGAGGTGGGAGAAGGATCTGGGTAGGGAGTTGGATGCACGTCTGTGGGCATTAATGTGTAGGAGAGCCTGCAAAACATCTATAGTGTGGCAGTATAAACTTCATGGAGAGAAGTTGCTGCCTAGGAGGCAGTATGATCCAGTGAAGCTTTCTAAAACGTTCCAGATGGTGAACCCCCTGTGTTGGCATGGTTGCGGAGACAGAGCGGACTATTGGCATATGTGGTGGGGATGCCACATGGTCAAGATGTATTGTACGGAAGTCCTGGGATTATCAAGATTACGGGGGCTAGGGAAAGGGGACTAGACCCTGTATTGATACTATTTGGGCTGGAAATTGTAGGAGGTCACTGGCAAACCCTGCCCCACATGTTGCACTTATTGTTGTTAGCGGCAAGGGCATGCATAGCAATATACTGGAAAAGGAACTGCCGAGCCCGAAGGAATGGTCGGACACGGCCAAGGATTTATATTTAATGGAAACAGTTACAGCTGCAATTCATGGGTGTGGGGGAGACTTGGAAGGGGCATGGCAGCAGTTTCACACCAGTTTCGGCTGAGAAGGACGGAGGACCACGGAAGGTACTCGGTGGGATTTGATCTGCGAACGGCCAGGAAAAGTGGACAATTATGAGAAACACAAAGACTGGAGTATTCACAGTGGGCCTCTCCACTCAGTCCGGTGAAACAAGGGGCTGACCTTTCACTTTTATAGGTGTAGAAGGAATTGTGGAGGGAGGTGGGAAGCTGGAGGGGGGTTCAGGGTGTGGGATGTTTTTATCCATGCATCCGAGCCCTACCTCAAAACTGTGCATTACTGGCATTGAAAACATCATAATGGCCAGAGCTCCCCAGAAAATGCACAGGAAAATCCCATTTCGCCTATATTGTGAGCTCAGAGAGGCAATGCTGATTGCCAAAAGCAAACCCATAACTGTTGGGAATTCCTTTTTCTTGAATGTCAAATATGGCAAAATCATGGGCACAGAATTACTTTACTGCAGAAACACACCAATGCCATGTCCTGAACATGGACAATATACTCCATGTAATATCACTTGCTGAAATGAATCAATCTAAAAAAAATCCCAAGGAGGGATGCAGTAACCGCAAAATCCTGAGGGTGGCGCTAGCGGTCTAAACTCTGACAGGAGAGCTGTCTTGCAAAACTGTCTAGTGCAAAGAAAGGGGTCTCATTTCATCAAAAGTTCAAAGGGGTTGCCTGTCCTGAGAACTCTTGACACTTCAGAACTCAACACAAGAAGCCAGGAAATCACAGGGTTCTGTTAATTAAATGCAAAGTGGCTCCCTGGCCTCCTGATCTCAGCTTCCCAGAGACCACACAATGGCCCCTCTCCTCTGAAAGGAATATGTTGATTTTTACTGTTTCCTGTCAACAAAGGCCTGCCTGCCCAGAGGATGCATGTGACTGACCCACCCAAGTCTTGGAGGCGGACTCCAACACTCTGAGGACTGAATTGAAAGTAAAATATACATTTTACAAAAACACTGATAACTCTTTGTAATCAAATGACAGAAATGTATAACTTTGAGAGACTTAATTAAAAAAATGTACCTTTAATTCAAGCCCAAACTCCAAATTGTGGGATATTCTGGGACAAAACCCTGCTGTTTATTAATATTACAGACTCCCTGTTTCAGCTAGACAAACTAAAATGCATTGGTATGTGGGTAGATATGTGAGGAACAGTTGTATAAAATTTAATGAAGATCCAATGTTGTTTAGCACATTAAAAAGTGCTAAAAGTTGCCATTTTTGAATGCAAGCTCTTAGAAACAGCAGATTTGGGACAGAGTATACCTCATGTGATATGCGACATGGGTATGTAATTTCAAACAACTGTGTAACTGTGAAATATGTATTTTGATCATATATAGATTTGGGTGCACAGATGACAGGGGAGTTTTTTCAAGAGATCATAAATGGCTGACATCACTCTGACACAACTTAGCTCCCCCAATCAGGGGAGAAATGAAAGCTGGACCAATGACAAGTGAGAGGGGCAAGTTTAGTTATGACCAACACACACACCCACTTGCAGAACATATAAATGGACCACTGAAACTTAGGTAGAGACATTCATTTCCATCTGCAGCGGGACGCTCTGCCGGAAAAATCCAGACTTACCTCCATCAACCTTCAAGGAGCCAACACTTAGACTCCAAGATAAACAGAGACTACAGAACCTTAACCAAAAAGGCCACTGCCAGCAAGAGTATTTGTCAACAGGCCTGAAAATCTTTTTGCAACTGAACTCTTCAGACAGCCGGCTGACGCCGTCTGAATTTTGCCAAGAACTTTTGCAAGAACCCGGTGACAGAAATATCCAAAGAGAAGGCAGGACCCGACCCAGAGAACCAGTGCCTAGCAGAGACCAGGCCATTGTATCCAGAGTGCTGACCCCGATGCTGTGAGCAGTTCCAGAGGCCAGGCGCTGTGAGCGGAACTCAGGAAGACCTGACCAGACTGAAGTCCGTGACCAAGTCGCTTTCCGGTTCAAAATCTCTTGTGAGTACTCAGCAAAACTCAGAACACATCTCTTAGTTAAAATCATATAATTCAATCCATTTTTAATCTAAGTAGAACTGCAGCTTAGCAATTGTGTTATTCTGCCATCATTTTTAAAGCTGAAAAAGTGTTGCGTTTAAAATTTGCAAAACCAAAAACGACCTTCACTAAATCGCTCATATCTCCGTGACCGTTTGTCTTAGAGACTTGCAGTAACTTTCATCTGAAAGCTTAGAATCTTAGCTTTTAATCGCACCAAGAACCACATTCCTACCCCTTATAGTTTTACCGCAATCGCGGAACACGGATTCGCGAATTTTGCCGCGATTTGCAATTTCTTCACGTGTAAAAAGCTGCTGCTGCTTGCCTTCCATTTGCCAGAAATTCGTTTAACCTGCTAGTTACTCCTAGATACTTGCTAAAGTGAGCCTGGACTAATATTAACTTGATTTCACTCACCCTGAACCTCTAGAGGGAATTAAAAGCATTTTAGCATATTTTTATTCTTCATTTCCAGCACATTTAAAAGCATTTGGGCCTGTGTTTTCAACTTCCGTAGTCTAAGTTGCTGGGGTGAACTGAATTACATTTGAATTGCATTTCTGAGAATTGTGTGCCTTCCTTCCACTTCCTTGCATTGCATAAAAGGGGGGGGGGGTGAATTGTCCAAGAAAGTGATTACATTGTCTTTTGCTGAAATCCTATCAAGTTATTTTCTGTACTGCAATTCATTCCACATTGCATCCATTGGAAACCATAAAAGTATTGTTGCTATCTTATCCATTTCATGTCAACTCCTTAGTGATTATCAAGAATTGTGCTAGTGCCAGATTCTCCGTTGTTAATCTTTATCATACCAGATTCAGTGTGATATTCAATTATTAATTTATTATAAAGTGTGATAGATATATATTGCTTTACTTCTCAAATAAACCTTTTAATTTGCAAAACAGAACTACTTCTTGGCTCAGTGGGGTCAGGGGGATTCTGAGAGAGGGGTGTTATATAGGGGTAGTCATCCAGAACGCATGAACTGGACATAAAGATATATCAATAAGGGTTTTCATTCAGTATTCTAGACTAGGCGTTGACTTGGCTGTAGTGCTGAATTGAATCCTCTTACAAATCGGGGGCTCGTAGCCGGGATTCTGGGTTAGAATACCACTTGTGCAGCTTAATACAGTGTGCTAACTGACGGGATACATACATCCAGTCGGATCACCACGCTGCATTACGCTGTGAAGCATTCCTCAAAAGGGACACTCCAAGAAAAGTTCTGTTCTGCAAAAATAAAATACTAACTTCTGTAAGTCAGGACAGAGACCAATCTCTAGAATGACGACCTTGGTAGATATGAAAATAGCCAGAGAGCACTTCTTACATAAACTATTTGTGAGAGGTGAATGGGCTGAGCAGGGCCAGGAGGCCTGGTTGCAGGCCATCACGCGACAGGCCACTGAAACAGGGTCAGACTTATGGAGAGATCAGGGTCCATTACATGTGGCCCTGAGTGAACTATATATGGCTCCTAAGGCCAAAGATGAACACGACAAGATTGTTAGGATAGCGGCATATTTATATTTATATATGGGAGCCATACAGAATAAATGTGCTGAAGGCCATGATCTGGCAAAAAGGCAACAGATGGCGTTAGAGAAGGCCCAATCTGATCTGGACTCTTCTGAGCAAAGGCTGCACAGAAGCCAGGAGTCAGAAAATGAGACCACACAGTACATCACTAAAATAAAGGAGGATATGGATGTGCTGCAAAAGGAAAAGTCAGAACAGGATACCAGATTTCGGGCCTTGCAGAAGGAACACCAAGAAGTTTTGGACTCCCTACTGCAAAGCCAGAAAAAGCTGGAGCAACAACTGGACTTCAACAGGGTATGTGCTGAGCAGGTAGTCACCCTGCAAGGCCACCTAGATAGGGAAAAGGCAGAAAGCAATAAACTGATTCTGAAAGACCTGGATACCCAGGCAGAGTTTGATGAAGAGCGCCGGAAAGCTGGTGCCCTTCAAAGGCAGAGGGACGACCTGGCAGCACAGATGCAAGCTCTCAGTCAGGAAAGAGACACTTTAGGCCAGGAAGTCTGCCACTTAAAAAAGGAAATTGAAGAAAATCACCTGGCCCTCCAGGGGCTGGGTGACCTCCAAAAAGAAAACCAGAACTTGGTAGAGCACACCAGAAGGGTGGAAGATGCTCTGGCAAGAAAGGAGCAGGCCGGTAGGGATGGGACTCAGGAGGTAAACCTCCTGCAGCAAAGACTGGCCCAGTTCTCCAGGACCAACCAGGAAGCACAGAGGGAAAATGAGGCCCTCTGTCAACACAATGATAGGCTCCAACAACAGGTAGCGATGCAGGAGAGACTGATAGAGTCTAGTAAGGCCTTGACTGAGGAACTGAAAGCACAAATGCAGGCTCTTGCATTGCAACAGGGAGCAGGGGCGGATAGAGATGAGGTCCGCTGGGAAAGAGAGACTCCTGACCATAACCTCAGGAGCTCTAACACCAGGGGCCTTCATCTCTCCCAGTCCCTGGACTCTACCACCCCCATGTCCCCTGGCGCACATGAGCACAGGGCCACAGGGATGGCAGATTACTATCCAGCTAAAAGTATGGGGCTCATAGGCCAGTACCACTCAGGAATGGAGGGGTGGGCATCCGGGTATGGGCACCCAAGTACAGTACAGTTCAGTGGGGAACCCCAGGAGAGTAGGCCCATTAAGGGCATCCTGAAAACCTCTGCCCAGTTAGGTCAGTGGAGGGGGTACCCATCAAATCCTGGCAGCAAGGAGGAATCTGAAGACTCCTCTGAACTGCGCAGGACACAGGAGACCAGGTCCCCACATTCTGCCAGCCATTCCCAGGCTCGCAGAATCCGGGAAAACCTGGAAGAGCAGACAGGAACCTCTGGGAGCAGTGCCTCTGAGTCAGAGGATGAATGGACAAGGGTTACCCGAACCAAAAAGGCCAATAAGGCAAAAAGGGCCTTGCTTAAGGACCCCTTAAAGCAGATTAAGGTGATCAGGAGCGTCATCACGCCTTACCATAAGAACGCTAAGTATTCTGTTTGGGAGCACTTAGAGTTGTTTGAGCAAATGATGGAGACTTTCCATTTGAAGGACAGCCAAAGCTGTATTCAATATGTAAAGTGGACCTTCTCCCCGGAATACTCCAGTTTCTTTGCGGGGCTGGAGGACCAAAATCATTTAAGATGGTCCACCTATAAGGCGGCCATCTTGAAACATTTTTCCATTCATAGAAATCCTCAAGAGGCTTGCAAGGCAGCCTACAATTTGCAATGTGGGGAGGATCAGGCCCCACAAGAATTTGTGCAAGAACTGAAACGTGCTTTTGCGCAGACCACCAGAAGGGTGCGCACAGACAGTAGAGAATTCATAAATACATTTTTTCATGCCTTGCCCAAATACATAATGACCCAGCTCGTGAGGGATTTTCACGAGAAAAGATCTTTAGACTGGGTCCTTGAACAGGCTACCCGGATCTATGAGGTGCAGAAACCGGTAGATAGCAAAAATAATGCTCAGAAAAACCCCAAAGCCAACAGCACCCCTGCTGCTGCCAAGGTGGCAGAGGTAAAGGTCACCCCCGTTTTAGAGTTGGAGATGGGGGGGCCTAAAAACCTACCTGCACCTAATAATGCTAGGCCCAGAAGGTCCTCGGGCCAGTCACAGACAGGGAGCCAGGGAGGCAGCCCCACAAATGGGGTCCCTCGCTCTCCTGATTATGTAAGTCCCCGTTACAAGGGAAATCGACCCATCCTGGGTTATGTGTGGACTCCTCCAGCCCAAGGGGGGGATCCAACCAAGCACCTAACCCAGGGAACTTCCCTCCCAACTTCCCACAGGAGGGCAGAAATTCTCCAAATCCTGGGCAGAACTTTTTCCCCAGGTATCCACCCAATTTCCAACCCCAAAATCCTCCACCCTTCTTTCCCCAATTCCCTGAGCCCAGACAACCTAATCCGGGAGAGGAGAGGCCAAGGGTGGAGGGGTACCCAAATCTTCCCAACCAGGGGTATTACCAGAGGAGGGACAGCTACCCTTCCCGGGATCAGCCCAGGGGAGAAAACAGGGCCCCGTATCAGCCTGAGCGGGTTTCCCAGTTAGAGCGCCAGGTTCAAAACATGGCGCGGGATCTGGGTCACATACTGAGGGCTCAGCAGAACCCTCAGATCGGCATGCCGGCGCAGAACGCACCCAACTCTGGACCTGGTGCTCCAGAACAATGACGGGGGCAGCACCCCAATAACTCACCGGTTCCCAGGGAGGAGGCACAAAGGGAAGGGGGGTGTAAAGCCTTGGAGGAAGCTTCCTTCCTCACTTGTAAACAGCCCCTGAAAACCCAGGAACCGGAAACAAAATCTCTTGCCCCTGAAAGTCTGCCTCCTAAGGAGCAGAGGGGGGGGTAGGAGAAACAAAAGACCCAAACAGACTCAGTTTGAGGAGGAGGTACAGGTCTTCCAATTTGAGGGAGAGGGATCCTCAGAGGATCCTGGGAAAAGGATCTTCTCCTTCAGAGAGGGGGGAACTCCTCCCAAAGAAAAATGGGTCCCTAGGGATGCAAATCCAGACTGGGGAGATGTGGAGACTGAGCTACCGCCGCCCACCATCTCATCCCAGAACCAACCGCAAGAAAATCCCCTGGTTCAAACCCATCCTGGTGACTGCCTCCAAAAAGGGGGGGGGCGGCCCAGAACCGGAGCCAGGGGAACCCACAATGGCTCTGATCTCCAGTTGCCAAATTTTTCTTTCAGATTCCCAAGGCTCTCCACAGAATTCTGCCCAAATCTCTTCGCTAGCGATGTCCAAAACCAGAAAATTAGCCCACCAGTTGTCCAAAAATGTACATTATCTGTGCCCCCTTGAGGAGAAGGAGGGAAGATATTATGCCCCGGTACAAGTACAGGGGCAGGGTACAATTTTGGCACTGGTGGACAGTGGATCTCAAGCTACCCTTCTGTCCAGAAGGGCCTTTGACGAACTGAATGCAGGAAGGGGAGAGAATTACCAAATTCCTCTCACCTCTCTTCCTGGGCAACTCCAGAACTTTGACGGGAAGGAAATTCCCGTCGAGGGGACGGCAGATTTGGACATTAAAATTGGGCGACACAAGTTGAAACACCCGGTCATAGTTGTGACCCCAGAGGGCACCCCTTGTTTACTAGGGAATGACCTCCTGAGAAGGTTGTCACCCCTAATAGATTGCGTAAACAGGGTCCTCTGGACCCAGACTAGCCGACCAATAAAATTAAAACAGAGTGTCAACCATGTTAGTTTAAACGGCACCTGCCACATGGTTGAACAAAAATCTGACCAAGTAGAATTTCACTTCCAGAATAGCCAAATTCCAGACGTGACAGTAATAGCAGTAGGACAACAGACTGGTGATGCAGGGTCCTCTCTATTTCTGAAAATCAACCTTCCTTCCAGTCTAAAGTGGTACTCCACGCTGGAAGGAAACACTCTGAGATTCTATACTAATCCACAATCTGAAACTCCCACTCCTATAGTCCTGAAAGATGCGAAATCAGCTCAGAGCCTGGCTGATATTCAGCAAATTGGAGAGCAGTTGTTCATCCCTGTCCAATTAAATGATGGGAAGGACTCTGTTCTCGCTCGAGTGTGTGTGAACAACGGTAAGAGCTTCATCAGCGAAGCCATGTTCCGCCAACTCCCAAAAGATCCAGCCATTCCCACATTCAAACTGATAGACAAATGGGAAATGGACCTGGAAGCACCTAATTCCAAACAGCTCCTGCCAAGCAGGTGTATGCTCAAAATCTCCATTGGCAACAAGAGCATAGTCCACAATTGTTGGGTCATGCGAGACGTCCCTGCCGCCTTTTACTTAGGCAGTGACATTCTCAATCGCTTTGCCATTAGTTTGGACCTAATAAACTTCAAAGCTTGGTCCCGATTAGCGGATAATCCCATGGGCTTTGATGATCCAGAAAAAGCATTTAGGTCAGCTCAATTGCTACCTTATGCAGTTGAAATTCAGGTTAAAGAGGAAGTCACCATCCCAGAAAGGACCCGACAATTCTCCCTGGAAGTGAAAGTTAAAAGGGGACAAGAGTTGAAAAACCCTGATGCTTACATACATCTAAATGCTTCTCTCCAACAGCAAGGGTTAGGGGTAAACCCAACTCCATTAGTCAACATAGAACATGACACCATTCCAATAGAGGTGGATAACAGCGACTTAAAGAGTATTACTCTAGCCGCAGGCACCATTATTGGAATGGCGGTTGATGACCGACATTTCTCCATTGATCTTGGAAACGAACTGTTAGGACCAATCCCCAAGGACTGTTTTGACAGTGACAGTGATGACAATACAACACCAGACAGGATTTTTACCCGGCATGGGGGGAACTTCCTGGTGTACACTTCCTGCCCCTATGGTAAGGAAGATATGACTTGTGACTTCAGGAGGGAGGAGGTGATTTTCCAAGTCCATGAGGGCTGCCTTTTCCACCGGAAGCCTCCAGTCCAAATCAGCACTCTGACCAGGGACTTCTCCACCCAGCTGGAGGAGGCCGCTGAGATAGCCAAACCAGAAGTCTTTCCAGGCTTCAGGCAGATGGTGGAAGAGAGAGTCAACCTAGCTGATGCCTGTGTGACTCTGGAACAAAAGCAAAAGTTGAAACAAGTTTTCTTGGATTTCCAAGATCTCTTTGCGGTAGACTCATATGACTGCGGTCGCACCGACATACACACAACAACAATCCCTACGGACCCTGGCATGACTCCAGTGTTTGTGAAGCAATATCGTTTGCCTCTCGCATCCATGGAGTCACTTACTGAAATAATTAAGAACCTTGAGTCCAGGGGAATAATCCGTCCAGTCCACAGCACCTTCAATAATCCGGTGCTGGGAATATTGAAGCCAAACGGCCAGTGGAGACTCTGCGCCGACCTCAGGGAGCTCAACAAACGGGTCCATACTTCCCGATGGCCTCTTCCCTACATTGACCAAGGGCTGGCCCAGATTCAGGGGTCACAGGTATTCACTGCAATAGACCTGACCAATGGATACTGGACCGTGCCTGTCAGTAGGGAGGACCAATACAAACTGGCTTTTACCTTTGGGGGCCAGCAGTATACATGGACCCGGACTCCCTTCGGATACCTCAACTCCGGCAATGAATTTAACATTTTCCTACATAAGGCCATGCCCGACCTGGGTGCGAGGGGTAACCTGGCTTATGTAGATGATGTCCTCATCAAAAGTTCATCTGTGGAGGAACACATAGCGGAGATCCGTTATGTTCTGACCCAGTTGAGGGCCGCCGGAGCAAAACTTTCCTTTCAGAAAGCACAGTGGTGTAGAACCCGTGTTAATTTCTTGGGGCATGAGATTACTCCTCAGGGTCTCTGTCCCCAGGAAAAGAAAGTGGAAGCACTTCAGAAACTGAAAGACCCCACAACTCTGCGGGAACTAAGGAGCCTCCTTGGACTGACCAATTACAGCAGAAAGTTCATTGAGGGCTACGCAGAGATCACCAGACCCCTGATTCATCTCCTGAAGGGGGGGGGTCAAGTGGGAATGGGGTCCAGAACAAGCCGAGGCAGTAAGACAACTCAAAAGAAGCCTCTCACAAGCGCCTTGCCTAGCTTACCCTGTCAGAAACAAGGAGTTCTTCCTGGAGACCGGGTTCTCTAATACGTGCTTGACGGCAGTATTATACCAAAAGCATGACAAGGTCAATAAAGTAATCTCCTATGCGAGCAAAACTTTATCCTCAGTGGAGGAAAAATTCAACGATTGTGAGAAGGCACTCCTGGCAACGGTGTGGGCATTGAAGAATTACCGCCCGTTTATCCAGGGGGAACAAATCATAGTGGAGACTCCACACCAGCCTCTGCAATATCTCCAAAGTGATAGAATCCGGACCGGAAATGTGAGTAATTCCCGGATTATTTCCTGGATTCTGTCAATGCAAGGCTTTCCTGTGGAGGTCCGATATGGCCAAAACAAGAAGAGTCCCCTCGCGCAAGGTCTGGCTGACTTGCATGATTGTGCCAGAGAAAACTGTCTCGAGGACGAAAGTCTAAAAATAAAGGACAACACGGAGGCATACCTTAATTCCCCACACAAAGTCTTTGAAGAGGACAAGTGTGAGGGAATGCCCACTGTCTATGTGGATGGATGCTCTTACCATGTTGACAACGATGGGGAGAAAGAACTGGTGGCCGGCGTAGGGAATGCATGGGTGAATGAGTCCCCAGAACCGTCCGCTGGATACAAAATTGGTCCCCGAAGTAGTCAGGTGGCAGAATTGATGGCTGTGCATCAGGCCATCCTCACTGCTGTCCAGCATCAACTCCACGAACTGGTCATAATCACAGATTCGGATTATGTACGGAATGGGTTCGTGGAGCACCTGGTTAATTGGAAAACCAGAGGCATGTTATGTGCTAACAACAAACCCTTGAAACATGGGAAGTTGATCCAAAACATTGATGATCTGGTCACCTCGAATGAGATGACCATCTATTGGAAAAAGATCAAGGGTCATTCCAAAGTAGAGGGACCAGACAAAACTGGAAATGA
This sequence comes from Ambystoma mexicanum, assembly GCF_040938575.1. Classification (NCBI taxonomy): domain Eukaryota; kingdom Metazoa; phylum Chordata; class Amphibia; order Caudata; family Ambystomatidae; genus Ambystoma; species Ambystoma mexicanum. The sequence continues at coordinate 133,777,833 of NC_090941.1, read as the reverse complement.
CTTCGCTGATCAGCTGGCCAAAACTGGGGCCATCCAAGGGGATCTAATTGAGATTGAGTCCCTGTTGGGGGAAATCCAGGTCACTGCTATCACTAGGTCCCAGACAAATGCTCACAACGACCTTTCAATTGCACAATGGAGTAAGGAGACCCCTGATGCTGATTTGATTACAGCTCAGAAGGGGGATCCAATTATTGGTAAGTTTTACCAACACCTTGAGGACCCTGAGAACTTTCCCCTGATGGATACCGATTACACTGGGAAAGAGGACCTAAGAGTGTTGATGAAATGTCCAAAAATGTTCCGAATCCAAGACGGTTTGCTGGTAAGGAAATCCAAAGCTGGCCACGATCAGTGGGTGGTTCCTACCTCATTCCGAAGCCTGATGTTAAGTCACGCCCATGATGCGGCCACCGCCGGTCATAGGGGGTTTCACACCACATTGGAAATCTTAAGAGAGGTTGCATACTGGCCACATATGGGGCAGGACCTCGACCAATACTTGAAGGTGTGTCTTGTGTGTGCACAATTTCAGCCATCATCCCTCACGCACCGTGCGCCTCTCCAAAAGAGGGGGATGACCCTGCCATGGTCAGATTTACAAATCGACTTCGTAGGCCCCGTGATTCGCTCGGCTAGGGGGAATAAGTACATGTTGACTGTGACATGCTTGTTTACCAAGTGGGTGGAATGTCTCCCAGCCCCAAATTGCAAGGCAGAAACTGCAGCTGCCTTGATGATTAACCACATCTTTTCCCGTTTTGGTCTACCTCAAAGGATTGAGTCAGACAGAGGTAGCCACTTCACCAGTGAAGTAATGACAAAGATGTGGGAGATACTGGGGGTCAAGAGAAAGCTGCATATTGCTTATAGACCAGCTTCTTCTGGGGCAGTAGAGAGATATAACCGGAAAATTGTGAGCATCTTAAAAAAGTTTGTGGCAGATTCTGGGCCAAGTTGGGATATCCGATTACCTCTGGTCCTAATGGCCATCAGATCTACCCCTTCATCTGCAACCAAAATGTCACCATTTGAGTTGATGACTGGGCGCAAGATGGTGCTTCCGCAGCATTTGCTCTACAGGACCCAAGAGCAGACACTGATAAATGCCTCCACAACTCATGAGTATGTGGAGAATTTAAGGAAACACCTTCAACATGCTTTTGCTTATGCTCAGCGGAATCTAGAAAGATCAGCTGATAGCATGAAGACCCACTATGACCTGAAAACTTCCAGGAAGGAATATCAGGTGGGAGACCGGGTCTATCTATACAACTTCCAAAGGAACCAGGCCAAGCAGCGCAAATTTTTGCCTACATGGAAGGGACCCTTTGAGATCATCGACAAGATCTCCCCTGTGGCCTACAAAATCCACATCCCCAAAGGCGGTTTGGCAGAGGGGGAAGACAAGTGGGTCCACATTAACCAGTTGAAATGTTGCCATCCCAGGCACACTCTGCAACAACTGGAGGAATCCTCGGGAATCCTAGCGGGTACTGTCTCAGACTAATTCAGTTCCAATCATAAAACATACCACATCTAGTCTCTAAAATATTGTGATTTGCATGAAACTGTCTCTTAGTTATACTGTTTTTTTTTTCAAAAAAGAATGTAATGTTTCGTTATGATGAAATGCATATGCTGCCCCACTATCTCAACAGTGGTGGAAAAACGTCTATGAGTAGGTATTGCCGCTCTTCCTTTGTCGTCCTAGGAGAAAGAAAACCTGGAGACGGGCCAAGGAGGATGATCCGGAGACGGGAACGAAGATCCAATGGGCCCGGGGTACCGCCCAATATTCCCATCAGGACCGGCGAGGAGAACCGATCGATCAGTACCGGATGGAGGAAAAGATGCTGAACTGTGCCATCTAGCGGAAGAAGATGAGAACTACATCCCAGATCTTGCGGGTCCCACCAGTGAAGGATCAGATGGCCACCGCAAGAGGGGGGGCTTGTGGGATGTTTTTATCCATGCATCCGAGCCCTTCCTCAAAACTGTGCATTACTGGCATTGAAAACATCATAATGGCCAGAGCTCCCCAGAAAATGCACAGGAAAATCCCATTTCACCTATATTGTGAGCTCAGAGAGGCAATGCTGATTGCCAAAACCAAACCCATAACTGTTGGGAATTCCTTTTTCTTGAATGTCAAATATGGCAAAATCATGGGCACAGAATTACTTTACTGCAGAAACACACCAATGCCATGTCCTGAACATGGACAATATACTCCATGTAATATCACTTGCTGAAATGAATCAATCTAAAAAAAATCCCAAGGAGGGATGCAGTAACCGCAAAATCCTGAGGGTGGCGCTAGCGGTCTAAACTCTGACAGGAGAGCTGTCTTGCAAAACTGTCTAGTGCAAAGAAAGGGGTCTCATTTCATCAAAAGTTCAAAGGGGTTGCCTGTCCTGAGAACTCTTGACACTTCAGAACTCAACACAAGAAGCCAGGAAATCACAGGGTTCTGTTAATTAAATGCAAAGTGGCTCCCTGGCCTCCTGATCTCAGCTTCCCAGAGACCACACAATGGCCCCTCTCCTCTGAAAGGAATATGTTGATTTTTACTGTTTCCTGTCAACAAAGGCCTGCCTGCCCAGAGGATGCATGTGACTGACCCACCCAAGTCTTGGAGGCGGACTCCAACACTCTGAGGACTGAATTGAAAGTAAAATATATATTTTACAAAAACACTGATAACTCTTTGTAATCAAATGACAGAAATGTATAACTTTGAGAGACTTAATTAAAAAAATGTACCTTTAATTCAAGCCCAAACTCCAAATTGTGGGATATTCTGGGACAAAACCCTGCTGTTTATTAATATTACAGACTCCCTGTTTCAGCTAGACAAACGAAAATGCATTGGTATGTGGGTAGATATGTGAGGAACAGTTGAATAAAATTTAATGAAGATCCAATGTTGTTTAGCACATTAAAAAGTGCTAAAAGTTGCCATTTTTGAATGCAAGCTCTTAGAAACAGCAGATTTGGGACAGAGTATACCTCATGTGATATGTGACATGGGTATGTAATTTCAAACAACTGTGTAACTGTGGAATATGTATTTTGATCATATATAGATTTGGGTGCACAGATGACAGAGGAGTTTTTTCAAGAGATCATAAATGGCTGACATCACTCTGACACAACTTAGCTCCCCCAATCAGGGGAGAAATGAAAGCTGGACGAATGACAAGTGAGAGGGGCAAGTTTAGTTATGACCAACACACACACCCACTTGCAGAACATATAAATGGACCACTGAAACTTAGGTAGAGACATTCATTTCCATCTGCAGCGGGACGCTCTGCCGGAAAAATCCAGACTTACCTCCATCAACCTTCAAGGAGCCAACACTTAGACTCCAAGATAAACAGAGACTACAGAACCTTAACCAAAAAGGCCACTGCCAGCAAGAGTATTTGTCAACAGGCCTGAAAATCTTTTTGCAACTGAACTCTTCAGACAGCCGGCTGACGCCGTCTGAATTTTGCCAAGAACTTTTGCAAGAACCCGGTGACAGAAATATCCAAAGAGAAGGCAGGACCCGACCCAGAGAACCGGTGCCTAGCAGAGACCAGGCCATTGTATCCAGAGTGCTGACCCCGATGCTGTGAGCAGTTCCAGAGGCCAGGCGCTGTGAGCGGAACTCGGGAAGACCTGACCAGACTGAAGTCTGTGACCAAGTCGCTTTCCGGTTCAAAATCTCTTGTGAGTACTCAGCAAAACTCAGAACACATCTCTTAGTTAAAATCATATAATTCAATCCATTTTTAATCTAAGTAGAACTGCAGTTTAGCAATTGTGTTATTCTGCCATCATTTTTAAAGCTGAAAAAGTGTTGCGTTTAAAATTTGCAAAACCAAAAACGACCTTCACTAAATCGCTCATATCTCCGCGACCGTTTGTCTTAGAGACTTGCAGTAACTTTCATCTGAAAGCTTAGAATCATAGCTTTTAATCGCACCAAGAATCACATTCCTACCCCTTATAGTTTTACCGCAATCGCGGAAGACGCATGCCCGAATATTTCCCGCGATTTGCAATTTCTTCACGTGTAAAAAGCTGCTGCTGCTTGCCTTCAATTTGCCAGAAATTCGTTTAACCTGCTAGTTACTCCTAGATACTTGCTAAAGTGAGCCTGGACTAATATTAACTTGATTTCACTCACCCTGAACCTCTAGAGGGAATTAAAAGCATTTTAGCATATTTTTTTTCTTCATTTCCAGCACATTTAAAAGCATTTGGGCCTGTGTTTTCAACTTCCGTAGTCTAAGTTGCTGGGGTGAACTGAATTACATTTGAATTGCATTTCTGAGAATTGTGTGCCTTCCTTCCACTTCCTTGCATTGCATAAAAGGGGGGGGGGTGAATTGTCCAAGAAAGTGATTACATTGTCTTTTGCTGAAATCCTATCAAGTTATTTTCTGTACTGCAATTCATTCCACATTGCATCCATTGGAAACCATAAAAGTATTGTTGCTATCTTATCCATTTCATGTCAACTCCTTAGTGATTATCAAGAAGTGTGCTAGTGCCAGATTCTCCGTTGTTAATCTTTATCATACCAGATTCAGTGTGATATTCAATTATTAATTTATTATAAAGTGTGATAGATATATATTGCTTTACTTCTCAAATAAACCTTTTAATTTGCAAAACAGAACTACTTCTTGGCTCAGTGGGGTCAGGGGGATTCTGAGAGAGGGGTGTTATATAGGGGTAGTCATCCAGAACGCATGAACTGGACATAAAGATATATCAATAAGGGTTTTCATTCAGTATTCTAGACTAGGCGTTGACTTGGCTGTAGTGCTGAATTGAATCCTCTTACAAGGGGTACTTGTGGAATAACCGGGGTGTAATATAAGATGTTGGGGGGATTTCGCCCTTCTTTGTTTGTACCCTTTCTTGTTGTTACAAAACCAATCAAATTCAATTGAAAAGAAAAAAAAGTAAACTACAGCTGCAAGATCAGCAATACTTAGTAACAGAGTGTTCAGGTGAAAGGAAGTAGCCCATTCGAAAGTCTCTGTGAAAGGTGCATTGTTTGAAGCTAAAGCTAAAGGGTGAACAAACAGCAAGCGTGAAAGTAAATAGTGAACATTGAGTCGAAGTGGTCCTGCGGTGGACTGTAATGAAAGCCACGTGCATTCGAAAGACTTCCAAAAGTAGTCCTTAAGTATATTCAGCTTGGGGAACGAGTTCCATTGCAATTTTGTGTGAACTGTATTATGAGAGGTCTGAGCCCGGCAGAGGGGGACCTACGAGAACTGTGTGGTGAAAGTTCTAAGCCTGGTAGAGGGGGACCTATGTGAAAGTTTTGGTTGAAACATTATTTTGAAGGTCAGAAAAAAGGAACTTTGAACATGGAAGGTCAGACAGGCCTCAATCCACGGTTTTGAACTGTGTACTGTATTGGAAGCCGAGCCAGAGTGTGGCATTCTGCCTGCAAGGATCGCTTTACCCATGTGGCCTAATGTAGGGAGGAGAGCTGGTTCAGCCACATTATCATTTGAACACTGACTTTTCTTTTTGCAACACTTTTTTAGCATAGGCCATTTTGATTTGACGGACTCCACAAGACTATTTTGTTTGTTGTTTGATGGTCGAGAACACTCCCATGTTAGTTATAAGGCAGAACAGGAGTTTCTGCAATCCCAACATTTTCAATAAATGTTTTTACAAATTGTATCCATTGTGTCAGTGTCAATACACGTGATACATGGCTTCCCTAAAGTGCACATAATAATGCACAAGAAGGGGAAAAGAAGATGCAATATCAAGGCTAGCCACGAAATAGACTGGAGTGCACTGGAGATAGAAGTACATGATGGAAGAAGAAAGAGTGTACGGGTGGAAGAATTGAAAATGGAGGACAGGGGAGCAAGACGGTAAGCAGGTGGCCTGATAAGAAGCGAACAGCAGCATTCCAGTCATGAAAGATTGAGGGTAGAAATGAGTTTAGTGACTTGGAATGAAATAAAGAAGAAGACTTTCAGGATTAGTATTGTGAGAAGAGATAGAAAGTGAAGAATCAAAATGTGACACAGATTTTGAGCAGACTTTGATGTAGAGATAGAAATTATAGGAGAGCGAGAGAGGAAGCAATACAGGAGGAAGGAAAACACAGAATTTCTGTTTCAGAAGGATTGAGATGGAGAAAGTGAGAGTGCATTGTGATGAGGTGGAGTAAGGAGTCAGACAAAAATGGTGGCATGTTTAAACCAATTTTTATTTATAGTATAAAGAAATGGGCCTGCCTCTCCCTATCTCTAAAAGGGTTATTCTTACCTAAATAAATATCCACTTGGGTGCTTGTCGTCAGGATGATTGTCTAAAGTAGAAATATCTGTCCTCTTTCCAAAAACCTACTCTTACCCTACAACTAGTCTACAAAAGGGTTCAGCATCCAAAGGAAAATGACACCAAGAGAATGGCTTCCTTCTCCTGGTGAACTGGTCTAGTCTTTGTCTCTTTACCGGCTATCTTCTGCTTTAGCTACTGATTCAACAACGAAAGCGTGTCAGGAGAATGGCCCCCCTTCTCGTGACCCACCTTTCCCAGCCTTGAGATCTGCCTTGGGATATTCCTTAGCAATAGTCCTCAACAGTCCCTTTACTTTTCCCAAGGGCTTCTGAAGACTTGTCTTAAAGTTCCAGTATTCTTCACAGTCTTATGGCTTTCAGGGGTTTACCTCTAGATAGTTTGTTCTTGTTGTCTACTTTCTTCTTTAATCCTATTTGGATTAACACAGTGGCAAGGGTGACTCCTCCCGAAGGCTCTCTTGGCTCTTAATTCTGTGGTTATTACTACTGTGATGAGGGAGATTACTCCAGAGTTCCTTTTGGCTCTTGGTATCACTACTGTGATGAGATAATTATCTCTGGGTTCCTTTTGACTGTTGAGCTTCCCCAAGCCTCGACCAGGGTCTTCCACTGCTCCTGTTACCTTTATCGTGTTGTGGCTGTGTCACTGGTTCTTTCTGGGGTGCAGGGCCAACTCGCGTCACTTTGGCACCTCCTGTTTTCTTCACTCCACTCCCTGCTTCGCCCTTGCAGCTCAGTAGAGACTTGGGCCTGTGATGGGCCAGAAATGTGAGACGGACAAGTAGATCGAGTTTTCTCACAAATAGCCATTTTATTAAATAATAAGGGTGAGACAAACACCTACCTTTCCCTAACCTAACAACGATTTTCCTACCTGTCAAACTAAGGCTAAAGAAAAATGATCTAATGTCCAAAGATATCTGTTCTTCACACTCTTACATATAACACAATCATACACAGATGATTTGGCTGTTTAAACTCTGCAAAATAACATTTAAATTCAGACAGAAATCATAAACATGAACCCTTGTAACCAGGATTGAATCCCCTTACCCAGGATCAATTCAGGATATTTCAAACCTAAGTCTAAAATCAAGAAGGTAATAGCCAAGTTTCATTCCAAGTACAACACAAAGTTCTTTTCATTCCATAGGTCCTTCACTTGTCAATTTGATGGTCTTATTTTCAGACAGGATTTATCACTTTTCAAGACAATTTAAAGTTTCCACAAACTTCTGTTTGACAAACCAAAAAGACTTTGGGTACATTACGAGTATGGCGGTATGGGGTTAACGGCACCGGTAAGGATGCCCGTGCCGTTAACCCCCATACTGCCACATTCCGAGGTCCCTTAGCAGGTCCCACCATGAACAGCTGGCCTGACCCGCTCTCCTTAGCGGGACCCGTTAAGGGACCATGGAGCTAATAACGGGCCCACTATTTGCGGGCCCGTTATTAGCTCCTTCCCCATTCCCATTGAGCCCCAAGGGGGTTCAAATGGGAATGGGGAATGGTATTCAGAATGGGGACCTAGCGGGTCCTCCAAGGTCAGAATGACCCGGTAAGTCCCCATTCTGTCTGCCCGGACACGGGTTTGGAGGCAGCCATGGTGCTAATAGCACCATGGCTGCCTCCAAACTCGTAATGACCCCCTTTGTCTTCACACACCAAATAAATTCTCTTCTCTGAAGACCAATTACTTTTCGTCATATCACATTACTTCTTCATAATCAACACAGTTTGTTCAGGGTGGTTTTAGAATAGTTCATCATAACACATTAGTGGACTTGCCACTTTCTTTCCACCACAACCTTCTACCACATTGCAGTACTTCAAATTATCTACTTCCTGGTCCACTAGCCTGTCAGGACTAACCATCAATTGTCCCTTTCCTGGTGTACTGTATAAACTCCTACTACTAGTACTCTGTGGTGAGGTTTGATTCAACCTTTTCACACTTAAATCTTCAATGGGGAAAGTTAAATCAAATACTTCTTCTTGGATAAGTCTTGACTTTCAACAACAACATGGTGTTTATAACTTCTTCCACAAGGATACAGTACACATCAACAATGTCTCTCACACCGATTCATTTGCCCCAGGCAATGCAGGTTACATTTCTATGCCTCTTGATGATTTCTTTAAGGAGGGCTTCTATCCTGCAATCTTTGGTTTCCCTCTACACCACAAATTGGCTGCTGGCAATGTAGTCTATAATGTCTCCTTTCCGAGTACCCCTTATTAGGAAAGTTGTATCCCCTTTCATTTGCAATTGCCTTTCTTTGGCTTAGGCAATGCCTGTTATAATCTTCTCTTACAGGCATCTCCCTTCACATTCACTTTGTTTAAATATTGTTCTCTTTTGACTTTGGCAATGTTGGTTACATTATTCTTCTACTCGATCTCTCTTAACATGAGAGTTGCACCCAAATTACTTTCATTCAACACATCAGTACTCAAAAGCTTTATTTTGAGCCAGCAGTCTATTTCGGAGTGCGCCAGGGATACCTAGCGAAGGCCAACTCGCTGGTCTTTCTTTGCGTCTCCGTTGGTCCCACTGCTTCTGTTCCTTGGTTCGTCAGGATTGTCCTGATGCCTGACAGCTCTGGTCACACACCCGCTGTTCGCACCTCTTGAAAATGTAGCTTTCTCTGCTCCGCACATACTCCTGTAAACGCCACCCACATGAGCTTCATGCAGGATCTGGAGATCTTCTCTCTGCTTCGGGACAGCTAGTCTCAGTACTGCTTCCTGATGCATGTTCTCTACATTCTACAGGATTCCCGACTTCTGCCACTCGACGCAGCATCCTGCTTGCAATACAGTGGCGGCTTTGTCTCCTACTTCATCCTCCTGCTTCTACTGCTCCCACTGCTTCTCCTTTATGGCCCACAGCTGAAAGGCCTTTAAATGTTTAAAGGTCCCACTCAGGTGCGAGTCATTAAAACCACTAGTCTGCACACTACCAGTTTTGTAACTCCGGGTCCCTCTTCCTCGTCTCAGTACTAAGAGTAAGAGTATTATGGGACTTGAAGTCCATAATATCCTTATTCATTTTAAGATTATTTGATTCCCTCGGTTTTAGTAATTTATATAATGTACATTTAGAGGAAGCTTTCACAGGAAATGGTTGGTTCTTTTTTATATTCAAACATAATGTAGCAATATAACTATCAGAAGTAGTTGCATTCACTCCCTGACCCTTACATATATCATTTTCATGTGTACAATAAGGGTTTTCACAACTGACATTTTGGGTAATTTTGGGAGGTGAAGTCCTACTATGACAACATGACATTAGGTATGTGACTGGAGAGTGTCAGAAGCGGCCTCAGAGAAGCGGAAGGGGAAGAGGTGCGGCTTGACACGAGTGTGGGTCCTTTCCTCTAGCAAACGAGGCGAGGCGAGTGAGCCGTGGCGAGCGAGCGAGCGAGGAGCGAGGAGGCGAGCGAGCCGTGTGAACCTGCGCTCTGTGGGGCGGTCGGATACGACAGTGGTCCGTGGGTACACCGTGAGACTAGTAAGTACTGTGGGCTGCCTTGGTCCCTGGGCAGTGCGGACACACGAGCCAGCGTACCACAAGGAGGGCTGGGACGGCAGTAGTCCGTGCGGCGCCAGCGAGCACTGGGAACACGGCACCGGGTGCTCAGACGGAGCTCAGACGGAGCGTGTGAGCGACACAGCGCTCGGCAGGGCGAGCCGCGAAAATCGTGGCCCGTGAGCACAGTGATTTGCCCCTGGTGCTGAGACAACCTTCTACCTAGGGTATTGGTGATATCCGGGGGAAGAAAGAGGGCTCCTAGTAAAAAAGCATAAAGAAGCCTCTGCAGTACTCAGCGCACAACACTGGAACTTATACTTCCGGTGAAAGGTGGCGTTGAGCTTAGCAAGGCGTAAGCAATTGAAGTGGCCTTTAGGCTGAGGGGGGAGACGAGGCTACCTAATATGGTTCGCTGGGCATAGTCCGAAGGGATCACTTCCTCAGGAGAGTACATCGAAGGAGCTGCCTCTGGGATAATAACAGAGCAGTACCCTGGACTGGGCAGCTAATATTCTCCGGTCCCCTGGGCGCAGATGTGAGTCCTAATACTTCTTGAACTGCGCTATATCCACTTTCTGTCTGTTATAAACGGAGCAGTTTGGGGCAACAGACAGACCCTGGGACTCTCCCAAAACATTAAAGAGGGCCTGCACATTAGGTATGCAGCGGGGGAAAAGAGCCTTGCACTCAATTTATAATCTAAGGAACAAGGTACAAGCAAAAGTCCAGAAAGAGCCTATGGAGCCGAAAAATAAAGGAGCCCAACGCAGGAAGAACACTAAATATGAGCTCCCAGTAGTGTATGGTGCCATCACAGAGTTTTTCCCGGTGAACCCACCCCCTAAGATAAACTCCACCATAATTGATGAAGAACCTGTGCTGAATGAGGAGCCGGCGCAAGTGTCCAGAGTAAGTCAGTCTAATAACTCTTCAAATTATGACGATATTGACAACAACTCCCTCTTGGACCTGTGCCTCACAATACAGAGGGGAATGCAACCACTTACCCCACAGATCATCTCTAGTGGCTCCCCGACCCTGAATGACAACAGCAGGAACATTACAATGGAGGAGCATAATGCAGCAGGCCACCGTGAATGCCTATCCGCCTCCCCGAATTTGGTAATGGTCTCGATGGAGGACGAGTCAGATGAGGAGACTATGGGGGATAAGGGATTGGCAGCCGGTCCCATTCAACTTGCTGAGCTACAAACGTCGGTGGGGGCCCTCCAATTTGCCCTAAAAATACTGCTGCAGATGACAGGCCGTATCTTGGCAAACTCCGATGCCATTGTATTGGCATTGGAAATGAAGAACTCACCGCAAGAGGATGTGGAAGAAAACCTAGCAGAGGCTCTACAGATTGCCAAGGAGATGGAAGAAAAGACAGACGAGAGAGAGGCGAGTGTGGATATGGAGGAACCGGAGCTTAATATCTTGAATGAAGAAGCCCCCGCTGAGGAAATAGATTGGGAGCAGAATGACAGCCCACAGGTCCCGTTAACTCGGAAACAGCAAAGACTGGCAAAAAAGGCTCGCAAAAATAAGCCTTCCAAAGTAGGCTGGGTGCCTCAAACGGGGAGTAATGGCCCTGTGATCGAAACTCGATCTAAAAAAGCCCGGAAAAGGATGATGAGAGCAGCAGCGAGGACGGCAGGGAAAAAAGGTCCTCTGGAAGATTGGCTGAAACCCAAAGAGAAACAAAATGAGGAGGACCCGGACCTTACTACCGGGGAGATCACTGAAATAGAATGCGAACTAAGCATGATAACTCTGCCTGAGACTCCAGTAAGAGAACCATCAGAGCCTATACCTTCAGAGAAAACGAAGGAGGCCTCGGATAACCACATGAATCGCATCTGCCTTATTGTAGGAATCAAGAGTCACACCCAGTGGTTAGTTGCTGAAACAGTGCTTTATTCTTGAAACTTAATCAAATGAAATTATAGTCAATTGTTTCTGGCTGTTGAGAGTTACTTCACTTCTCTGGCCGCTTCCTGGGAAAATAACCTTCTTTCCTAAGCCTCTTGGGACTCCGGATAGGCCCACCAGTCGTTCCTTCGCTCTTCGCCCTCTCCGTATGACTAGAAAAGGAAACAACAACACGTTGATCAGCTCCTGGTCTTTTATAAGTCGTGAGTGACTTGTCTCCCCACCAATAGGGTCCTTCCCTGTCTATCAGGCTTTCTATTGGTTGTTCCTGCCACGTCCCGCCTCCTTTAAAGGCTGCCGTCTGGGGTTGTGTTTCCTGATACTCCCGCCTGTCAGGGGAGTCCCGTCCACGTTCCCATGTGTGTCCCGAGGCCCCTCCTTTCCCCTGCTTGGGTGTCCCTGCTCGCCCGCCCCCGCCGAGCGAACTGCCTCCGTAGAGTGACCCGCTCCGTCTGGCCCGCCGCCTTTCTCTTCTTGTCTGCTCCGGCGGCGAGAGGAACACGCCGGGGTGCGCGCGTCTCCGCACCGCGGCCGGCCGCAGTTCCGAGCCCCTGACAGCACCCGTGACGTCCACCCCGGCGAACCAAGGTAAGGGCTGGGCAGCTTCGTGGGCCACTGTCAGTACTCCATGCTCCCCCATTTCCCTTCGCCCGACGGGACCCTCTTCACATCTCCCCATCACAAACCCTGGCCGATCGGGCAAGGGAGCATTCCTGGACAGATAGTCGGCCACCAGTTGGAATCCAGCTGGCTTGTGAATGGTAAGGAAATCAAACGGTTGCAGTGACAGGAACCAGCGAAGAACACGCTGGTTGGTATCCTTATGTTTGGCGAGCCATTGTAGGGGAGCGTGGTCAGTATACAACGTAAAGGGGCGGCCCAAGAGATAATATTTGAGAGTTTCCACTGCCCATTTGATGGCCAAACACTCTTTTTCCACCGTTGAATAGGCCTCCTCGTGAGGAACGAGTTTCCTGCTCACGAAACAGACTGGTTGAAGTTCACCATCATGTTCCTGTGAAAGAACCGCACCAAGACCATGGTTCGAAGCGTCTGTTTGCAGAAAAAAATGGTCATGAAAGTTGGGGCACCGGAGTACCGGATTCGAGGTAATCCTTTGTTTCAGGACCTCGATGGCATCCAAAGCCGCAACATTTTTGGACAGATCAGGAGTTCCTTTATTCCTTAAAGCGTCGGTCAAGGGGGCAGCCACCGTGGAGAAATCAGGGATAAACATTCGGTAATAACCGATGAAGCCTAAGAAGGCTCGGATTTGTTTTTTTGTAGTGGGCGTTGGAATCTCATAAATGGCTTTGATTTTTGAAGTTTGGGGTCGTAACATGCCTCCACCAACCAGGTGTCCAAGATACTTAGTTTCGTGCGCACCCATCACCGTCTTCTTGGGATTGATGTGTAAGCCTGCCCTGGCTAACTCAGCCACACCTGTTCCAAGTGGTATAGATGGGCCTCCCAGGTAGTGCTATACACGACAATGTCATCTAAGTAAGCTGCAGCATACTTCTCATGGGGGCGTAGTACGACATCCATCAATCTTTGGAAGGTGGCCGGAGCTCCGTGTAGGCCAAAAGGTAGAACTTTAAATTGATATAGGCCTTGGGGGGTTGCAAAGGCGGTTTTTTCTCGGTCTGTGGTTTTCAAGGGGATTTGCCAATATCCCTTGGTTAGGTCCAGTGTACTCAGGAAGTTTGCGGATCCTAGGCTCTCCAACAATTCGTCCATTCTTGGCATTGGATAGGCTTCGTATCTGGAAATGGTATTCAGCTGTCGATAATCCATACAAAACCTAATTGTACCGTCCGGCTTTGGTACCAGTACTATCGGGGAGGACCAGGAGCTGGTGGATGGTTCAATTATATCCATGCGTAGCATGTCTTTTACCTCGTTTTTGATGATTAGCCTTCTTGCTTCGGGGATCCGATAGGGTCTTAGCCGGACAGTCTGTCCGGGATCGGTTCTGATCTCATGTTCGATTAGATTGGTTCTTCCAGGTAAGGTCGAGAAGGCCCCTGCATAGGGTGACAGGCTGGCTAACAGTTCGGATTTCATGGAAGGTGTTAGTATTTTACCCCATTGAACGTCTTCCAGTTTGCCTTGTTGTCGGGTCACGTTTTGTTCTGAACCATCGTCACCGATCTCCATCGTTGCCGCTAATATGGGTGTGGTCCATGCCTTTAGTAGATTCACATGATATACCTGGTCTGGTTTGGCCCGGTCGGGTTGGTGGATTCGATACGTCACCGTACTAAGGACCTCCTTAACTTCATAAGGACCTCTCCATCTGGCCAGGAGTTTGTTCGTACTGGTAGGTAGGAGGATCAGTACTTGGTCCCCTACCTTGAACGTTCTCATCCGACTTCCTTTGTTGTATGTTTTCTCCTGAGTTACTTGGGCTTGTCCTAGATTCGTTTCGGCCATTGAACGGAGTATTGTCAGATGTTCTTTTAGCTCTTCGGTATACTCTGTTAACGAAATTTCATCTGAAGTCTCCCATTCCTCTTTTACGAGATCCAATATGGTTCGGGGTTGTCTTCCGAAAAGGAGCTCAAAGGGAGAGAAGCCTGTAGATGATTGCGGTGTATCTCTTAATACCATTAAGACCAAGGGTAATACTCGTTCCCAGTTCTTCCCATCGGGTCCTGTTACTCTTCGTATCATCTTCTTGATTGTTTTGTTATACCTTTCGACTAACCCGTCTGTCTGGGGATGATACACTGAGGTACGTAGCTGATGAATCTGTAGTCTCTCGCATACTTGTCGAAGTAGGGTGGACATGAAATTGGTCCCTTGGTCGGTAATGACTTCCGAGGGTAGCCCCACCCTCGCGAAGAAGGGTATGAGTTGGTCACATAATTGTCGGGCTGAGGTTCCCTTCAAGGGGAACGCCTCCGGATATCGCGTAGCATAGTCAACTATGACTAGTAGATACCTGTACCCTCGGGAAGCAGGTTCTATAGGTCCCACGATGTCCATGCCTATTCGCTGGAAGGGTACGTTAATGAGGGGCATTTTCTGTAATGGGGCCTTTGCTGGTAAAACCCCACTGGTGAACTGGCAAGTCGGGCACGCCTTGCAGAACCGGGCTACTTCCCCATATATGCCTGGCCAATAGAACCGTCTCAAGATGTTCTGCTGGGTTTTTAGGGAGGCCATGTGCCCCCCACAGGGGTGGTTATGTGCTAACTGCATTATGACCATCCTATGTGTTTTTGGCAAGACCAGTTGTTCTTTTACGTTCCCATCGTCCGCTTTGTATTTGCGATATAAGAGGCCATGACAAAACAAGAACCCCGGTCCCTTTGTTACATCTGGTTCTATCTCGTTGGCCGCTCTCTCCCGGGCTACCCGAAGGGTTGGATCAGTCAGGGTTTCGCCTCTCAGGGAATCTTCATGATCTTCGGGGTTCCAATTGATTGGACGAGTCATATAACTGGCTTGACACCACTCCAATCTGTTCCGTCTTTTGTGACCGGGAGGGTTTCTAGGGTTCTCTTCTTTCGTGACTTTGTGGTTGACCCTGCTTCCGCCTTCTTCCTCTATGGTCCTTAGTGCTCTATCAAAGTGTGGTAAGTCTGTCCCTATGACTACGGGGGTAGGTAGGGTAGGAAGGACGGCAGCCTTTAACTGAGTGGTTTCGTGGTTCATCTCTATCTGTATCTCCTTCACCGGGTATGATTTTACGTCCCCATGAATACACCTTATTGGTATAGAAATGTTAGACAAGTTAGGTGTAGTACTCACGGTTGGAGATATGGCTGTTTGTCTACTTCCGCTATCTAGCAGCGCCCTCGTTGGTCGACCATCTACCCTTATATCCACAACATAGGGTCCAGGGCTGCGTTCTTCTGGATGAGGTTTCATAAAGCCAATTTCCATGGGCTCTGTCGTCTTCCTTCTGGGGCAAAACCGGGCAATGTGGCCCCATTCACTGCACTCAAAGCATTGGGGCTGTCGAAACCCCTGGGCCATAGGAGACTGCTTCTCCTCATGTCCCAGTTTTCTTTCTTCGTGTTTTTTTGGGGCGTCCTCTGGTTGCCTCCATCGGGTGGGGATCCCTCTTGGTCCCTTTTGTACTGGGTGTTCCAGGCTGGATAAGGTCATCCTTCCTATGGCACCGGTTATGGGGAGACGGCTATACCCGGCCTTTTGATAAGCCGACGCGATGTCGACAGCCTCTGCCAATGTAGGCCGGTGGTGTTGCCGAACCCATCTTTGCATTGGGCCTGGCAAGGCTTCTATAAACTGTTCCAGTATTATTTTGTCCAAGAGCGGTTGGTTAGCTGGGGTAGGTGCCTGGATCCACTTCTCCGTCAGATCTTTGATGCGGTAATATAACTGCCGGGGGCTTTCCCCATTCCTTAGCTTTGTGTCCCTTAACTGGATACGGTAGGCCTCCTCGTCCAGGCCTAAATGGTCCAGTACGGCTGCCTTGATTTCACCGTATGGAGTGTTGCCATTGGGGTTCACCGCCTGATACGCTCCCTGCATCACTCCGGATAACAGGCGAGCCACATATTGTCCCCAACGTTCGGGTGGCCATTGCGCATTTCTCGCTATTCTTTCAAAACTGGTGAAGAAAAAGGCTGGATCTTCCCCTTCCTTATACTTCTGAAGCAGGGTGGACGGCACCATGGGCTGGTTCCTGGAGCTGGCTACTGCGTCCGTGAGCCTAGTAATGGTCTCGTGTTGTTTGTCTTGCGCCGTGGTTTGCAAGGCGCCCTGCAATTGGATGGCTTGCTGGAATGCCTGGCGGTCAGCTGCCGCTTGCTGAGTTTGTAGCTGTAGTAATTGTTGCAACTGTTGTTGGCCGTCCGTCAGCGCCTTAATTAGGGTCTCCATCGCGTTGTCGCTAGATCCCACCTTCGTCGCCAATGTAGGAATCAAGAGTCACACCCAGTGGTTAGTTGCTGAAACAGTGCTTTATTCTTGAAACTTAATCAAATGAAATTATAGTCAATTGTTTCTGGCTGTTGAGAGTTAATTCACTTCTCTGGCCGCTTCCTGGGAAAATAACCTTCTTTCCTAAGCCTCTTGGGACTCCGGATAGGCCCACCAGTCGTTCCTTCGCTCTTCGCCCTCTCCGTATGACTAGAAAAGGAAACAACAACACGTTGATCAGCTCCCGGTCTTTTATAAGTCGTGAGTGACTGGTCTCCCCACCAATAGGGTCCTTCCCTGTCTATCAGGCTTTCTATTGGTTGTTCCTGCCACGTCCCGCCTCCTTTAAAGGCTGCCGTCTGGGGTTGTGTTTCCTGATACTCCCGCCTGTCAGGGGAGTCCCGTCCACGTTCCCATGTGTGTCCCGAGGCCCCTCCTTTCCCCTGCTTGGGTGTCCCTGCTCGCCCGCCCCCGCCGAGCGAACTGCCTCCGTAGAGCGACCCGCTCCGTCTGGCCCGCCGCCTTTCTCTTCTTGTCTGCTCCGGCGGCGAGAGGAACACGCCGGGGTGCGCGCGTCTCTGCACCGCGGCCGGCCGCAGCTCCGAGCCCCTGACAGCACCCGTGACGTCCACCCCGGCGAACCAAGGTAAGGGCTGGGCAGCTTTGTGGGCCACTGTCAGTACTCCATGTTCCCCCATTTCCCTTCGCCCGACGGGACCCTCTTCACACTTATAAAGAACTTATATCCAAGGGACAGCCACTCCTGGCTGGCGCGATCGGAGTTATTGACTAGGTTATACCATATACCCCAACTCCGTGTATTAAAATCAGAGGATTTCTTATTCGTCGAGCCTTTAACGGGCCCGAATCCCAACGTTTCTGCCCTCCACTGTGTGTTCTTGAACACTGCACAACTCTTAAGAAAACATGAGGAAGAGCTGAAAGCAGTAGACATTGCTATAGATGTGGATCTACAAGAGAAAGATCTAACAGCAATTCCTGAAACCCCAATTGAAATAGCGAACGTTGAAAATGTTCCCGGTCAGGTGACAGAGGAGAATCCACTATTAGCTGAAGTACAACAAGCAATCAAGGCTCTATTGGAGTCACTTCCGCAGTTGGTGCATAAGCATTGAAGCCTATCTTTACTATCATGGAATTGTAGAGGCTTCTCCCATCTATTGAGGGCAGAGGGCTCGTCTGATCTTTTGTTCCAACATACCTTCATCTGCCTACAAGAGACCTGGGCTCGGGAACCCCTTCTCTTGGATGGATATGTTGTTTATCAATCACTGGCACAGAGGGGAAGTATAGTACGTCCTTTTGGGGGTCTACTTACGGGAGTTTCTAATACCATGCTGTCACAGAAAATCCGTTGCCGAGCGGAGGACCAATTACTGGCAGTAGAAGTGATGTACCCTCAAGAAGAGGGAAGTGGTAAGCTATTGCTTATTAACCTCTACAATCCTCCTGGTGCAGGTACAAGAGAGTCCTTGCAAGAAGCCATACAGGATCTACTGTCTTCCTGGTTACTAGGATTAAACAACACCGCAGTGATGGTAGTGGGGGACTTTAACTGTCATATGGAAGATAAAACTAGCATATCTACTAATCCTGCCCTGAGCACCAGATGTAAGATGACCCATGGGAAAAGAGAAAAGGAAGGTCTGGGATGGCTGCAATTATTTGAGTCTTGGGACCTGGCTATGATCAACGGCCGCACCATGAGTGATAGGCCGGGGACACACACTTGGGCTAGCGGATCTTCAAGGAGTACTTTGGACTATGTATTCATGTGCCCCCTTATGCAGACTAGAGTGGCTGATATGTGGGTAAAGTCTAACAGCTGGAGCGATCATGCGGCAGTATTGTGCACATTCAGGACTCAGTTTCCTGACACTCCCAAGATAAATATTGGAGGTATTGCAACTAATTGCACAGGAACCAGAATAGTGTGGTCTGAAAAGAATGTCAGAGCGGCCACAGAAACACTAAAGGGCGACTTGGAGGACAGTGGGCGAGACTTTCACAATATGTCCGCCAATGAAATTGAAGAGTGGATATCCAGATTCTCAGGCCTACATGCAGCAACCAAAAAGCAATATGTTATACAAGATGGAAAAGTGCCACTTCCCTATAATAGGAAAATTAGAGATGCTAAAAGAGAAATGAGAAGAAAGATACGTAGACTAAAAGATCAGAATATCACGGTAATTCGACACCAACAGAAATTAAGAGCAATCAAAAACTGTTATAGGTCAGAGGTGAGAGGTATAAAGGCGATAGAGAAGAATAATGGCCATCAACGTTTGGTCAAAACTATCTGCTCCAGAAATTCGAGAAGCATATGGGTGTTATTGAATGAAAATAGAACCAAGGTCAAAGGCGCAACGACTAACCCAATAAATAAGAAAGTCTGGGAAAAATTCCTTCTAGACCGTAATATGGAAGAAGAGGGGTCGGCAAGTAGGACCACGGAAAAACCACCGATGTCTCAATTATTTGATATTTCTTCGGAGGCAATACTCAACAAAATTATGATTCTCAAGTCCTCCAGAGCCCCTGGCCCTAATGGGCTGGCGAACGTGATTGTAAAAAGTAACCCGGCCTTCTGGGCAGAACTATTCTCTGTACTCTTCAATAAGGTATTTGCAGGGGGAGAAATCCCTCGAACCTGGCAAACGGCGATCTTGATCCTGGTGTACAAAAAAGGTAACCGCACTGATCCTAACAACTACAGACTATTATCGATGCTGGATGTGTCGGGCAAACTTTTTGCTTCCCTTTTGCTCAGCGAACTGCATAAATGGGTGGAAGATAAGCAAATACTCAGCAGATTTCAATGTGGCTTTAGACGGGAGTTCTCGACAGCACATAATCTTCTCGTAATGGACATACTACGCACGAGAGCACTCAGCAAAGATCAGCCACCATTGTATGCTCTGTCCATTGATTTCAAGGCCGCTTTTGATTCAATTCCTAGAGCCAGGCTTTGGAATAAACTAGAAGCATTGGGTTGCCCCATAAGTTTGTTATATTATCTCAAACTACTACATCGAGATACTATGGTGAGCGTCCGACTTAATCTGGAGGGGCTTTCAACCCATAAGGTTATTCAAAATAGAGGGGTGAAGCAAGGTTGTGTAACAACCCCCCTCATATATAATCTGTATGTACATGACATTCCTGCTATACTTGCGGAGACAAATAATTGTCCTCCAAAACTTGGTGGGGAAAAGTGTGTGGTCCTGGCATACGCAGACGATCTGGTAGTACTAGACAACACTATTGGCGGTCTCAGACGCTCTGCACACGTCCTCTGGGAATATGCCAAGCTTAATGGTTTGACCATCAACCTGCAGAAGACCAACGTAGTAAGATTCACCAAGAAAAGAACTACTCGTGTGAACCTGATAGTACATGAACAGATAATTATGTATGCCCCTTCTTATCACTATCTCGGAGTGGAGATAGAGCCCCTAGGTGATTATACACTTTGCAAACAGGATCGGAACAGCAGGGCCCTCCAAGTGATCTCGCTTATAGCATCCTTTACCAACAAGCAAGGGGGCTTTACTCTGTGGGGAACTCGCCATCTCTACATGCAAGTCTTCGCACCAATGGTCATTTATGGCCTGGAGTCACTGCTGACGATGAATTTGGGATGGTTACAAGTACTGGAAGGAAAGTTCTGGCGTCGTATGCTGGGACTACCACCGGGGGTGCCTATGGCCTTGATAAGACTGGAGCTGGGTCTTCCTTCACTCAGGGCTATGGTACTAAAAAGAAGAGCTGGCTTCTACCTTAAAATGACAAGTGGTTCCCCTAACGCCCTATTAGGGATACTCCATCAGGAATTAGACAAAAAATCTACCACTGCATCCTTATACAAAGATATGGGTAAATTTCTTAATGAAATTGGCTGGATGCATAGAGAGGCAACTGTCACCAAAGATATGCTAAATGCCCTGAGGAAAAAGGTAGACCTATGGGATTGGTTAGAGAACTTTGCCCACTTGGAATCCCTCAAATCCTATCACTTTGTGACTTACAGAGTATACAAGTTCATGAAACCACAGGACTATCTTCTCCTATGCCCTACTAGAAGACTCCGTCGTTTCATCATCTTATTCAGACTGGAACAACTGCCCACCCTATCCAGAATAGGAGTAAGGGAAAACATACCTGCAGCAGAGCGAACTTGCCGAGTGTGCAAATCTCCTGTATGTCTGGAGACGACAAGACATGTGTTAACGCAATGTAGAGCACTCAAGAAGACTATTGTCCAATATCTGGGAGAATTTGTGCATGATCCGTTATCTATACCCAAACTTATGTTTTGGCGCTATTGCACTAATACATCGAACATGCATCTATTCATAGCCCTGTATAATGTCTGGCAACAGATAGAACATGAAGTGGAAAAATGAGCAAACTCTATCATTGACGTTTGGGTAATGATCTGTAGAGGCTTTTATATTAGACATAGCTGTCCAAATACTAGTTGTGAATAATATGAATTTTGTATCAGCAACTATGTTTATACTGATCCTCTACCCCAATTCCCACCCCTCTTGTTTGGATTTAGATTTGTTTTGTATCTGGTGTTAAATATTAGTAGGACGAGTCTAGATGTATGATTTTATATGTATGATTTTCATTTTTAATGTCTATTGATATATGTGTAAAGTTTGAATTTATTTTTCATACTATATCACATTAAAGAATTTAAATTTAAATTAGGTATTCAGGTATTAGAGAAACTTCACCCTCAGAAGAAAACACTATACAGACATTTATACAATATAATACATTACATCAAAACAACAATACAATTAATCATTTTACACTTTTTTTTACAATTCATCCTACTAAAATATTTTTTTTAAAAGAAGTCATCATACTTTGTATCCTTAATAGAACTTGCATAGGTCAATGTCCATAACTGAAGGACGGCAATAGTTAACAAGTTACATCCTTTTAAGCAGCGTACCCCAAATTTATCTGTTCTAATCAATTCAATTCTATGTACAAACCTGCTATAATAAAGATAATAGTAAATTACCAATTTATCACAGTCTGTCAATTTGTTATGTGAAGTTTCAATCGCACCAGGAGTTAGGCATATATGGCAAATACATTTCTCTCTATGTATGGCTAATCTTGAACTGCCAATCAATGCAGATGATTAAGTCATAACAACATGAACTTGCATCTAAGCTCCAAAGATGGAAACTTCTGGAGATATTTTAGTGGTTTTTCAAGAACACAGCTAACCAGTATTAGCTCCTGGGTATTTCTACCACATTCATTGGTTGAAACAATCTCTTGATACTCCCAGTAAACTGCCCTTTTCATTAATTCCTCCTTTAAAAATTCAAGATAGTCTTCATTTGTCAAGCCGCACACTGGGGCAGCCGATAACATTTTATGGTGATGCACAAGGTCTCTAATCATATGGAAAGCAGAGATTGCCATAATCTCAGAAATAAAAGAATTTAGAGAAAATTCTTTAAGTATCAGCATCTTTAATATAAATAATATGCTTTTGATCTTAGCCATAGAGCTCACTAAAATGATGCTGAATTCCAGCCTTATAGATTGAATGCGGACCCCATTTGTGAGCCCAACACCTTGTGCCAGAAGACCCCTTCTAGTCTATCCAACCATATCAGGTGAGGTATTCGGGTGCTCTCTATGCCATATAACAGCGAGGGGATGAGACTTTGCTTATATATCAACTAGCAGTACCACTCAGCGTTGCCCAGGTCTGTAGCGGATATGTGCCGTGATGCAGAACCTGCTAATGAACACACAGCGACGTAGAACGTAGCACGTTACATTTTGAAATAAAAAACAGTTTTTAAAAGGAAAACATTAAACATTTTAGAATTTGTAAAGTACTTTAATTTCACAATAAACTGTCCGAGACCATCGGACTATTCCCATTTTCAGTGAAATAGTAACTTGGTTTGTTCCGTCGTCATCGAAAATGTTAATCGTGAGCCACACGTTGATCTTTTCGCAAACACAAAGTATTCGCTTTCGATAAAGCAACCGCTTTGGTCGCACAGTGATTTCCAAGACGTCGGCATGAACTTTGGACTACACCACCATAAAAGATGTTATGTTACTCCTAATGGCCACTCCAGCATATGGACAAATGGGGCCGGCCCGGCCATCCCACAATACAGTCACGGTTAGGCAGCCGGTCACGAGTACGTGCATTTGGCGTCCAAAGAACCCATCACTTGGCATCTGGAATCCATGGCAATCACAGTATGGCCGAATGTAGCTGTTCGGAAAACGTAACATAAAATACGTATCAATACCCAACGTATACTAAACAATTGCAAAAAAAAAAAAAGAAGAACGTGGAAACTGATACACAAATCGATGTGGTCATACATGACATTTTAAAGAAATAATAGCGTTGCACATGTGTGAACCTAATGATAGCCTACAATAGATAGCCCGAGGGCCCGACCCCCTGCTCAGACAGAAGGTAGGCATGCACCAACATGTGTTACTCCCTCTGGTCCCCCCGTGATGTTCCCTTGTGCCCCCCCATTCTCGCACACAGGTGTTGCCTGTTTTGCTTGATTCTTCTACCCTGCTCCCCCCTCACCCCACTCAAGCCTACTTCTGCAGGAGTCTGTCCTGATACATTCTGGTTTCACCATCCCCGTCTTGTGGACAATGCTGGATTTGACTTTTATAGACTTCATTTATGGTGCGTCACCCTTTCTCAACTCTCATGCTGAACTTCTTTTGCATCTTGTACTCATGGTGGCCCTGAATCTGTCATGATGCATACCCCCGGGCATCCAGACCACATCCATCAGCCCCGGGAGCAGGCATCATGTCGCCTTGAGAAAACCCAGCAACCCCTGCTAGGGGCTGTCTGGGTTCAGTCCTGGCGCTTATGGCGCCAGGCTCATATGGGACATCAGTCCTGGCGCCATAGGCGCCAGGCTCATAGGTGGTGCACACTTACCTGATGCAGACCATGCTGCAAGAAGATCCAAGCCCATGTGAGGACTGGAAGGGACTACTTTACCTTAGGGACCATTTTGTTACTCGGGTGTGGTTGGTGAGGAATACCTACCTGGGACTACTTTGGAGGCTATTTAAACCACGCCCGAAGAGCAGCACACGCTTCGCGTTATTCTGCATCCAGCAGCGTAGTGCTCACTGTGCCAGCAGCAGCATCCAGCCTTCTGCCATGCCTGCCTCGAACCTGGAGCACCTAGAAAGAAGGAAAGAAGCAAAGGTTAGAACAAGAGAATTACCTGATTTCTTACCTGATTCCGAATTCACCGCATCTTCAAACCAGAGGAAAGACTTTGTTTTAAACGCATCGCATCGCCAGCAGCAGCACCGCGCCATTCTCACCATTCCACGCAGCATCTCTTCGATCCGGCACTGTCAACATCTTTACATCGCCGAATCCCGGCACCTAAGGGGGACAATAAACAACAAGGTGAGCAGATAGAACAGACAGAGACAATCTCTTTAGCCGCGATATGCTTACCTGATTTTACCGCCGGAGGTATAATTCATCAGCACGCCACATCTGCTAATGTCGCACCTGTAAGATAAGGAGAAAGCAGCAAGTTTAACCCTTGGCATTATTTACCGGACAGTTTTGGGTAACACAGACTTTTACCGGAGCGCTTTCAGCTGTCAATCTTCTTATTGGGTCAAAGCTGCAAGATAAAAGAGGAACTGGACAGGAGTGAATTCCAGACATTTTGAACTCTTACAAACTATATACTTTCGGCTCTTCGCCAGGACCTTTTGGAGTCAGGATTCATCTACAACTCTTCCAATATCTTCAGGCCAGTGAAGTAACTGGTCATCAACGCGCCCCTGCGTGCTTCGCAGGATGGAGGGCTCATCCTTCAAGAATATAAGGAGAGATTGCTGAGGGCGCTTCAGAGGTGATTAGTGGGAAGGACAGTGGGGGTGCTATCACTTGAATCCACAAGTGGCTAAATCTATCTCTCCACTTGTAGGAGAATATTTCTACGGGCAAAGCAGACAAGATTAGGAGGGCAGATCCAGTCAGTCATCGCTGCACTACGCATCACGTGGGTGGAGGCCACAGCAGTCCGTGTCCGACCGACGCCCCTGTGGGAGCCAGGTGAGCGTAACAGAACACGAAGCCTATCTACAAATCCCCACCAGGGCGTTATGGAAACCTCAGAAACCGACCAACTGGCACAACTATTGGGAGAACTTAGGGCGGAAGTGCACTCTGCTCGCCAAGAGACTAATGCCCTCAGAAGAGAACTAATTGTATCGAAGGAGCGCACAGATGATCTCACTAGACAACTGCTGCAAACTCAAGCTGGACAAGCACCCCTACCTGGTTCCGGGGGAAACCCAGCTCCTGTGTTATCAAGTAACCCTGTGCAAATAAACCTACCAGGCAATATTCCATTAGCTCCACCCGAACGCTTTGCCGGAGATCCCAAAAGGTTTGCCGTGTTTATGAACCAATGCCGCTTGCACTTTTTATGCAGACCAGGAGCCTTCCCAAACGATCAAGCCGAGGTAGCCTTTGTATTATCATATCTCAGCGGCAGTGCAGCTGATTGGTCAATTCCACTAGTTAATCAGGATGACCCAATTCTTCGGGATTTTCAGGGCTTTCAAATGAGCATGGAAAGACTATTTGCCCGGCACTCCCAAGGAAAGGCCCTGGATAACGAACTTTTGTCCCTACGACAGGGTAACCAGGATCTGCTAACCTATATCGCAACCTTCAATAGATCAATAGTGGAAACTGGATGGCCTGAGGAAAAATGAATTAAATTGTTTCATCGTGGACTTCGGGGAGAACTTAAAGACGTCTTGGCTCAAGTTGTGAACCCACCTCAGGATTGCGCAGAGTTTATAGACTTAGTGGTCCAGCTGGATCATCGACTCCAGAATAGAAAGGCTGATCGAGCTAAGTTCGAAAATCGGGTATTGGTTAAATCCAACGTTGCCCCCAAACGAACAGATGCATCGGAACCTATGCAAATCAGGGGGGTCAAAGGACCCTTAACTCAAAAAGGAAAGGGAAAGAAGAAGACAGATGCAATTGTGTTTGTACTGTGGAACCTCAGGACATTTTCTACGGGATTGCCCTATAAAACCACCCAAGAAGGTGGTAGGAGTTGCTGATAAAAGTCCAAAAGAGCCCGATTCGGAAAACAACCACGCCCGACAAGCATAGAGGTCCGCTTGCCGAGCTTAAAGGACACTCAGACCTTGCATCTGATCATACCAATGGTCCTAACTGATCCTAGACAACCCTCACGTATGCATGCAGTAAGGGCATACATGGATAGCGGGGCCGTAGGGAACTATATGGACCACAAATTGGCTTCCATGATGAGTCTACCTCTCTGCCGAAAAACCACCTCAGATGTCATCACCACAGTCGATGGAACTGAAATAGCCTCTGGACCTGTAACTCATTCCACCGCAGAGATGACACTATTGGGTCAGGATGGGCATCAAGAGACTATTGTGTTTGATCTAATCAAAGCCCCACAGTTCCAAATAAATACTGGGGATACCTTGGTTGGAAACACATAATCCTTGTATTGATTGGCAAGAGAAGAGAATAACCTTCCCGGATTGTGCACAAACCTGTTCCCAAAGAAAAATCAGAACACAGGCCTGGCCACAGTAACCACAGCAGTCATGCAACTACCTCCAGAATACCAAGAATTCCAGGACGTCTTCCAAAAGGAACAGGCAAACACCTTACCTCCTCACAGATCGTATGATTGTCAAATCGATCTCATACTCGGTGCACAACCCCCTTGTAGCAGGATCTATGCCCTTACGGAACCTGAGAACCTTCACCTACGACAATACTTAGACCAGTACCTTGCCAATGGCTTTATTCGCCCTTCCAAGTCTCCTGTATCCTCAGCTTTGTTCTTCGTACCAAAAAAAGGAAGGTGACCTTAGAACGTGCATAGACTACCACGCACTAAATCAGATTACGGTAAAAAACCGGTACCCATTGCCTCTGATCCCGGAATTACTAGACCAAGTAAAGGATGCTTGGATCTACACTAAGTTAGATCTCCGAGGGGCATATCATCTGGTACATGTAAAGAAAGGCGACGAATGGAAGACAGCCTTTCGCACCAAGTACGGTTTATTCGAGTATCAGGTGATGCCCTTCGGGTTGCGCAATGCACCAGCAGCCTTCCAGTATTTAATGAACGATGTCTTTCGTGAACTCATGGACGTCTGTGTTGTCGTATACATAGACGATATCCTTGTGTACTCCTCCTCAGAATCAGACCATGTTAAGCACGTACGTGCAGTCTTCGAGAAACTACGCCAGCACAAGTTATATGCAAAATTGGAAAAATGTGTTTTTCATGTTACGGAAGTTGAATTCCTTGGATTTATCTTGACTCCAAAAGGAGTCCGAATGGACTCACGAAAGGTGGACTCAATTCTCAAGTGGCCATCACCTAGTTCAGTTAAAGGGGTGCAAAGCATGCTCGGATTTGCCAAATTGTACATCCCATCACAGCACTTTTTTGCGAAAGAACAAACATTTCTTGTGGACCGAAGAGGCTGAAAAGGCCTTCCAAGAGCTGAAAGCGAAATTCACGTCTGCGCCTGTCTTAAAGCATCCACGCCCAGAGCTTCCATACATAGTGGAAACTGATGCATCCAGTTTAGCCATGTGAGCTGTCCTGTCCCAGAAGGATCCTGAAACTGGTCAACTTCACCCAGTGGCATTTTGGTCCAGAAAGTTCTCGGCACCCGAGTTAAACTATGCAGTTACCGATAAAGAGTTATTAACCATCAAATCCGCCTTTAAGGCTTGGTGACACCATTTTCTCAGTGTCAGGCATACCATTACTGTAATCACCGATCACCGGAACTTGCAGTATCTAAAAACAGCCAAAGCCCAATCATCGCGCCAACTTCGATGGGCATTATTCTTTGCCGAATTCGATTTTGTGATCACTTATCGACCAGGCTGTAAAAATGGCAAGGCAGATGCCTTATCCCGAATAGGAATGTAAGAAGCATATGCGAACCCGGAGCCGGTGCCTATAATTTCTGAACAAAGAATTCTTGGCATAACTACTTTACAGACACTAGAAGAAATTAATTTAAAAATCCAACAACTCTTCAATCTAGCAGCTCTGTAGGACTGGGTAAAGAAAGGCCCGGATTGCTCAGTCACCAATGACCTACCCTACTATCAAGGACGACTATTTCCACCACACAAGGAATTACAGGAACTTGTCATCTCCAATTATCATGATTCCCTAATGGAAGGTCACCCAGGTATCGCAAAATAACGAAGCCAAAATTAAGAGACAATTCTGGTGGCCCACCTGGCGAAAAGATATAAAGTCATTTGTGATGTCTTGCTGCATTTGCGCCCAAAACAAGAGTCAGAAGAAAAAACCAGCTGGCCTTTTACAACCTTTGGATATTCCACCTACACCATGGCACACCTTATCTTTAGACTTTATTACAGATCTACCTCCATGTAATGTATTTAACACCATTCTAGTTATCGTGGATCTTTTTTCCGAGATGGCCCACTTTATTCCTTTGAAGGGATTACCTTCTGCTTCAGTCCTGGCCAAGGAGTTCCTCGAAAACATCGTTCAAATACACGGGTTTCCTTCTGTATTGGTCTCTGACCGAGGTAGTCAATTCATTTCACATTTTTGGAAGAAATGTTGCCAATTGGCGCAAATCGACGTAAGGTTATCAACCAGTCACCATCCCCAGACCGAGGGTCAGACGGAGAGGACCAACCAGACCCTTGAACAGTACCTTCGTTGCATGCTTCACCAGACTGAAAGTAATTGGAAAGATATTTTATGGATTTCCGAATATGCATACAATAACTCTGTACATTCAGGAACCGGACAAAGCCCCTTTTATACCATGTATGGACACTACCCTTGAACCTCAGAACTCGATTCACCTCAGCACTTAGAAATGCCTGCAGTTAGTCATTTACATTCTACAATTACACAAGCCTTCAAAGAAGCGACAGAACATTTGAAGCAAGCAAAAGAGAAATACAAGAAAAATTCTGATCTACATAGAAGTGAAACTCCACAGTACCAAATTGAAGATCAGGTTTGGCTAGCTACAAAACACATGCCTCTGAAAGGAACTCGGACTTTTAATCCTAGATATTTGGGACCTTACGCCATTAAGGCCATTATCAACCCGGTGGCCGTCAAACTGGAATTACCCTCCAATATGCAAATTCATCCTGTCTTTCATGTTTCACTTTTAAAACCAGTTCAACCAGGAACAAGATTAACCAAACCACCAGATCCTATCTTGATAGATGGAGAACCTGAATTCGAGGTGAAAAACATCCTGGACTCCAAGGTGGTTAAATCAAAACTTTTTTACTTAATCAATTGGAAAGGTTACGGGCCACAGGAAAGGTCATGGGAGCCTAGTGACCACGTTCATGCACCACGATTAGTGAAGAGATTCCATCTGGACTTCCCAGACAAACCAGGACCAAGGGGAAGAACGACTTTAGGAGGGGCCTTGAGGGGGAGTGCTGTCATGATGCATACCCCTGGGCATCCAGACCACGTCCATCAGCCCCGGGAGCAGGCATCATGTCGCCTTGAGAAAACCCAGCAACCCCTGCTAGGGGCTGTCTGGGTTCAGTCCTGGCGCCTATGGCGCCAGACTCATATGGGACATCAGTCCTGGCGCCATAGGCGCCAGGCTCATAGGTGCACACTTACCTGATGCAGACCATGCTGCAAGCAGATCCAAGCCCATGTGAGGCCTGGAAGGGACTACTTTAACTTAGGGACCATTTTGTTACTCGGGTGTGGTCGGGGAGGAATACCTATCTGGGACTACTTTGGAGGCTATTTAAACCACACCCGAATAGCAGCACACGCTTCGCGTTATTCTGCATCCAGCAGCGTAACGCTCACCGTGCCAGCAGCAGCATCCAGCCTTCTGCCACACCCACCTCGAACCTGGAGCACCTAGAAAGAAGGAAAGAAGCAAAGGTTAGAACAAGAGTATTACCTGATTTCTTACCTGATTCCGGATTCATCGCATCTTCAAACCAGAGGAAAGACTTTGTTTTAAACGCGTTGCATCGACAGCAGCAGCGCCGTGTCATACTCACCGTTCCACGCAGCATCTCTTCGATCCGTTGCGGTCTCCATCTTTACATCGCTGAATCCCGGCACCTAAGGGGGACAAGAAACAACAAGGTGAGCAGAGAGAACAGACAGAGACAATCTCTTTAGCCGCCATATGCTTACCTGATTTTACCGCCGGAGGTATATTTCATCAGCACGCCACATCTTCTAATGCCGCACCTGTAAGATAAGGAGAAAGCAGCAAGTTTAACCCTTGGCATTATTAACCGGACAGTTTTGGGTAACACAGACTTTTACCGGAGCGCTTTCAGCTGTCAATCTTCTTATTGGGTCAAAGCTGCAAGATAAAAGAGGAACTGGACAGGAGTGAATTCCAGACATTTTGAACTCTTACAAACTATATACTTTTGGCTCTTCGCCAGGACCTTTTGGAGTCAGGATTCGTCTACAACTCTTCCAATATCTTCCGGCCAGTGAAGTAACTGGTCATCAACGCGCCCCTGCGTGCTTCGCAGGATGGAGGGCTCCTCCTTCAAGAATATAAGGTGAGAGGACAGTGGGGGTGCTATCTATTGAATCCATAGGTGGCTAAATCTGTCTCTCCGCTTGTAGGAGAATATTTCTACGGGCAAAGCAGACAAGAGTAGGAGGGCAGATCCAGTCAGCCATCGCTGCACTACGCATCACGTGGGTGGAGGCCACAGCAGTCCGGGTCCGACCGACGCCCCTGTGGGAGCCAGGTGAGCGTAACAGAATCATGCTGTTCCCATCTTCATCTTGTATCCTGGCTTGTAACATTATGGGTTACTACTGACGTCTGCAATTGTATTCACTCTCCCCTCTTGCTTCTCCACTCTTTTGACTGCTAACTCTCTGTTCTCTCCTCCTTTCCTTCTCCCTTTTCCTATCTCCTCCCTTTACTTTCTTCTATGCACTTACTCCATCAGAATTGTCCCTGGACCTAGTATGATAGCAACCTCGTCTGTCTCCTCCTCCCTCCCCTTACTGGTTTTTTCCTCCTCAAACCCCTCCAGCACTATCTGAAATGTCATCAGGCCTAATATGATAGTCACTTGTTTTGTTCCTCCCCTACCTTTCTGCACCCCTCTCCCTCACCTCTTGTTTTTTTTCCGGCTCTACCAGAAATGTCGTC
The DNA here is from genome assembly GCF_040938575.1 of Ambystoma mexicanum. Lineage (NCBI taxonomy): Eukaryota > Metazoa > Chordata > Amphibia > Caudata > Ambystomatidae > Ambystoma > Ambystoma mexicanum. Next base: position 133,746,828 of record NC_090941.1, on the reverse strand, counting down.
AGGCCTAGTACGGTAGTCGCCTGTCTGTTACCATTTCCTTCCCACTTTCCCCCTCCCTTCCTTATCTATGTTTTAGCTCTTGCACTATCTGAAATGTTGTCAGGCTGAGTACGATAGTTAATTTCACATCCTTACTGTTCATGGCCTGTAAGAATGTCATTGTTTTTTCCCTTGTTCCCTCCCTTGCCTTGAAGCGCTTTGAAACACATTGTGTATAGGCGCTATATAAATAAACTATCATATCATATCATACAAACGGTGAGAATCTGCATTCTCCATAACATTAAAAAAAAATTGACAGCTACACAGAAAGATAGTACCTCAGTTATAATGCCAAAATTACTGTTCTGGTAATAACAAAATAAAACTCGTTCCGGTGTAGAGTCGTCAAAAGTAAATTTACACAAAATTTGCCATCTCCATTGTGTTCGTTATAAATCAGGCAGAGAAGTACTTGCAGCAAAGAATCTTCTTCAACTGATATTAAATGTGTTTTACAAACGTTTTGAATACATAACCTTATCAAATGGTATTTTTCCCAAACTTGCACTCCCTGAATTCTTACTGAATTTTTCCCTTTCTCTCAAGGTCAAAAAACAATTGACCCTTATGGGTACAGTCGGATGCGTGGGCCTACTGAGCTCGCAACCACAAAAGCAAAGCAAGTGACCTTCACTCAGAATGCAAATACATTCTGACTTTTCAACATATCTCAACGCATTCATGAGAAGTGGTACTCCCATACACTTGCAAAGCCGCTCTTTCCATCAAACACTGCAGGTTGCTGCCTCAGATTTCAAACTCTACGACGCTATTTACCGTACGACTTAGATGACAAGAAAGCACCACTTTTTGCCTCCCTGCTCCACATCCCATCCCACCCTCATTAACCCTCACCTTCCGATACAATATTTCATAAGTTTAACAAGTGCATTGTTGTGTTGTTTTATATGTGTCACCGGCGATGTCCGCATACACCAAAACACTAATAGAAATTGGGGGCCGCAGTGACAGAATCTGACGCACTGCACGCCATTCAACACCCAATCAGTGAATGCGCCTCATGTCCGTGAACATGACGCTACGGATTAGCCAATTGGTATCTTGTCCGCGGAGCGAACAGGGAAGTGTGTCCACGGAGCGGACATAGATATCACAAATGTTTTCAGACGTACTTTTTGGTCGTTTTAAAGAAAAGTACTGGACGGATTGGCACCAAATTTACAAAAGTACGCTTTCGGGACCAAGCTCCTGCTGCAATTTTGGTGAAAATCCGTTCAGCCGTTTGGGCTATAGACATGCGCAAACTTTTTCCCCCATTCAGTCTATGGGAAAAAAGACATTTTGGGCCCCCCCGCCCTCAATAACAGAGTGGCCCATATACATTTTTTCCAAAGTTTGGTGAGGATTCGTCCAGGGGGAGCAGAGTTATAAGCCGCCCAAAAAGTGCTCTTCCTATGGAAACAGCAACTTAACCATAACTACACGGCCACTACGGCCACTACGTATATATATCTATATATAGGCCCTTTGCAGCAATCTATTCACTATAAAGCTAGTCTCAAGATTATTTTGTCTGCTTGCATTTCTTTTGCATCTGTATACATGTAACATAGCTTGATATCGTCATCGATTCTGTGGCATAAGCTTCTTCACCTTGATCCAAAGATGTCATTTATCCTTAATACTTTCTTGATACCTTATAGAATTTCTGCATTCTCTGGGCTCTGCATCTCTTCTAGGTACATCAGTTCAGCTCTGTTTGACGTTTACTTGGTGATGATTGGTGACGTCACCATTCTTCCTTACCATTTATTTGCTCTGTTTCTTCAGGAATCTCATTTAAACAACCATCATATTTCCTCATATGCAGGTATGGTTTCCTCAATGGGAATCTTGCCTCTAGGATTACTTTTGGCCTTTGTCGTTTCAGCTGCTCCATGTAACATACTCTGGTTTCCAACATACAGGCAATAGCGGCGGAACTGTTGAGGTGGGGGTACTTGGCTCCTGCTCTACATTCCCCCGCCCCTGGCAATTCATTGGCCACTCTCACATCATCCTTCACATCCAGGCATTCAAGTTTGAAGAAAAGCTTCTTTGGGATCCATATATTTATGACACCCTTCACGCATCCTGCTGTTTTCACAGCAGGATGCATTCACGCATCATCCTTCACGCATCATCCTTGTTTCACATCATGAGCATGGATTGTCCATTTGGACTGCAATAGATCCAGCTTCCTACATACGTCTTATGATTCTTTGGATACAGGAACTTCGTCCCCTCAGGACCATGAATACTGGCCTACACAAAGTCTCTGATTTCTTCATCCGTCAGGTCTTTGACTTTCCATCCTGGATCGACATCGATCATTATCTTCATCCCTTTGGCTTTCTTTGCTGTCTTCTTACATTGTGAGATTATCAACTTGATCACACAGAGTCCAAGTAATATCATTACTATTAGGGCTCCAAGAAACTTGAAAATGTCTGCCATCCATTGTGGAACCCAAGAAAAGAGCGATCCAAACCAGCTGTCATCAGCAGTGTCTTCAACTTCGTCTATCATGACCATGGAGCTTTTGTCAGAATGTCTATGGCCTCTTTCAAGGTTCAATTCTCGTCATCATGAAAAGGTATAAATGTGCAACATGATTCTCCAATTTTTGCACAAACACCTCCATCCATAGCTGTAATTATATCCAAGACATTTTTGTTCTGAAGAGTCAGTCGTATCACTCAACTGTTCTCCGATAGCATTGAATCCCTTTATGGTAGTGCTGATCGTCTGCAGCAATTCCCATCTTGTGGTCTGCAGCCACTTGGAATTTGCTCCAACCTGGATTCTCGGCGTGAACACCGACATGGTCTGGCTGAACAGCATGTGCTCATATGGAATAGCATAAAAAGCTTATATGGATTTTGCAGAAAAATAGTTCCCTCTCTTCATCCTCTTCATCAGCTCCACAGATCTCTTCTTCCTCAGGTGAGCATCTGCTTTTGGAAAACTGTCAAGATTGAGATCACTTTTTGGAATCATCAACGCTCTAACATGGACATTCACTAATGAATATCGCCCTCCCCAATCCTTGGGTAGCTTCATGTATTCCCTGGATCCACAAGCCCAATAAGGAACCATGATTACTGCTGTTCCATGTATCATTCCTGGTACATCAAAGATTCAACCACAGTTCTGATTCTCTCCAACGTTTCTTGTGCCATCATTTCTGAAGCACAGCTTTGAACTTTCCAGAGGCACTATCTGCAAGGGTCCTCCTCTGTCTTCGACCCAAGTCAGTAGCTTAGCAAGTCTTGGCCATAATGGCTTACAGCCATTCTGTACAATGTCAATGGCAGGTTTGTAACAACCAATGACCACAGAGGCTCTGCAAATTACCACTCCTTTTTCCCATCAGTCTGGTGATAACACTGATCCCCAGATCAGCATTTGGCCTCCGTTCTTTCATCTACGAATTTCTTCTGCAGATTCTCCTGGACTCTCCAGTTTTTTGTTTACCTCCCATCTGATTTCAGCTCCTTTCACTCAAGTCTTCTCGTATCTGATCACATGATTCTTAGTATGGGCTCCGTTTCTTCTCTTTGTATCTTGGATGTAGTCATTTTCGTCTGGATCTGTTCATTCAGTTGCCCATTTGAGGTAGGCATCTCGGCCCATGAACTGGCCTCTTGTTTTGCAAAGTGCTATGTGCGGAAGACAATGAGCTGTCTGGACATCTATTTCAATAGCTATAAAGATCTTGGATTTTCCCATACTGTAAGGTAGGAGTGCACATAAAAAGCATTCCTCCTTCAAAGTTCTTCTTCCCACTTCCTTCATATGTTATTTCCCAGGTAAGCTGTACTGTTCAGGTAATCATTTAGCTCAAAGCCATCCTCTTTGGTGCTTCTTTTAGGCCTCATTCTTCTCATGTGACCTTCCATAATCATTTCATGAAGTGTGCTAGCATAACTCCTTCTATTTGGGTTAATCATAGGTACATTTATCAGCGCAATTGGTACATCTACATGTGTTATCTGACTAGGAGAAAGTTCAGAAAGTTTTATCCTCTCAGTATACCTTTTAGGCATGAAAATGTCTTGCAGAATCTCCATGTGTGACTTTCTTTTAGGAATCACCCTTGGGTTATTTATCACAGGACCAGGTGTATTTGCATGCATTACATGTGTAGGTGTTACGCTCTGGCACCCGCACAGGGCTTCTTGTGTGCCCTTGTCACTACACAATAAAGACAGACCTACTAACAGGTCTCTCAGGAGAAGTTTAGCGCTTCACTGTGGTGTAAGGAATGTTGCAGCGCCGTTCTTGTACCACTGGCAGCTGGCCTGGAAAAAGCTGCACCGGCTCCCTTTACGACTTAGATCTCTCATGGTTCCTAGCACCACTTTGTAGTCCATTGTATGCAGTCCGCGTTTTCATCTGGTCATGCGCCTCCCTAATTTAATCAATGGCAGCCGCAGAACGCTGCTTCTGTTTGCATATTGCTAACCGGCGCTCTCCTGACTTGCATGTCAACTCTCTGATTTTTGTCTTCTTGTGTACCGAATCCTTGCTAACGCTTACGGACTGTCTTTGGATCACGATCCTGTACCCGACGACTTTCTTGTGTACCGAACCCTTGCTAACCCCCAAGCATTATCTTGGCTTACTGCTCCACAGCGGCTCTCTCTCATTCTGGAAACACCGCTTATGAGAGATGTGACAATCATCAGTAGCCGCCCGTGTCCTGAGGACAGGTATTCATTTACCTTAAGAGCGGTAAGTCAGATTGCCATTCGCCACGTACCTCATTCTGTTTTGGAACAGTTTTCTTCTGCTGTGACTTTGAGGAGCTGTTTCCTCATCCCTGCCACCCATCTCCCTTCCTGTATTCTGACTGTTTTGATTATACTCCTCCACCTGGACTGCCTTCATTCTAGTGCACGCTGGGGCGCTGTGCTGAACAGTGCACCAACCAGCCTCTAGTGCGCTCCTCGTGTCGGCCGGGCAAAGCTACCTTACTAACCTTCCTATTTTTTATTTTACACTTCCGTTGTTTCCCTTCCTGGATATTCAGTCACCCATGCTTCCAAGCAGTGCTAAGTATACTGCAAAATCTTTCATACTCTAAATCCCTTGGAAGAATAGTGTTTGATAGCCTTCTCTGCTTCTAAGGGGGGTATCCAGTACCTGCTCCTTCAGGATAGAGGGAAAGGCATAAAGGTAACATTTGTTAGTTGTTAGATAAGGAGAAGTGCCTCTCATTCTTCTTAGTTACTCACCTATGTTCCCTTTCTTTTCAGCTGGGTCCGTGGTGGTGCGTTTCTCCCCGCTCTTTTATGCAATCGGTCCCTCTGTCTGTTACATTTACAACAGAGGGTCATATCGCAGAAAAGATCTTCTTCCCTCACAGAGAGGAGGCTTGGTTGGAGGCTCCAACCAGGCTCTTCAAGCAGCTATCTGAATCATCCAGGCCTGCTGTCTCTGGGTACTCTCCGTCCGGTGAGTAAAAGTAAGTTCACCTTCTATCAACCATTTCTCCTGCCTGTCTTGCCAAGCCTGTCTCTTGCGTCCAAAAAGAGTCTCCAAGAAACTTCTTCCATGTGAATGATTGTTAGCAACATTTATCTCAAAGTCAGGCAATTTGTCATTTTTGTTTGGGACAGGAATAACTACATAGGGTCTTGGCTGCCTAGTAGTTGCCACAATTGTACCTTCTTTCTGCTCAGGAAGATTTACAGGAGTCTTAACTCCATGTACGTCAATGTAGTACGATGTACGTACTGTGAGTGAAAGCAGTATAATTATGAACAAAATGCAAGCGTAAATAATACACAGATAGGATATTTTGCAGCATCGACTTTGCGGACAACGTGGATGTCTCTCTGCATCCGGCATAATGATTTTGCCACTAACACTTCCCATCTTTATTGCCTACGGAAGGAAAAAAGTAACTTTAATACAGCAGCATTATGTACTGCTTCTTGAAGTTGCTATCTTAGCTTGGCAACTTACTCTCGATCAGCTGTCTGCTTACTGTATAACAAAAACAAACTCTCTCTGTATCTCTGGAACCAGATTTTGCCACTAACACTTCCCATCTTTATTGCCTAAGGAAGGAAAAAAGTAACTTTAATACAGCAGCATTATGTACTGCTTCTTGAAGTTGCTATCTTAGCTTGGCAACTTACTCTCGATCAGCTGTCTGCTTACTGTATAACAAAAACAAACTCTCTCTGTATCTCTGGAACCAGATTTTACCCAGATGAAATGTGGATGCCTCTCTAGTAAGAAGAAAACCGACTTCAGTAAGTCTAGATAAGTTCAACGACATACACCAGTTGCCAGTCTATTCCTCAAATTTGTCTTAGACCAGATGACATGATGAATTTCTTACAGCATGAAACAAAAGTTCTGTCTGACCAGCAACCACTCGATCTGTCCCTTTAAGGAAAGTTTCACTCTGATCTCAGAGTTCTCTCAGAATAGGTACTCACTTGTGATATGATACCTCTCAAGATTTCATTTAGTGCTGCATTGTTTCTCGGATCCCTTAGAAAGGTATGCCCATCAATGTGTCTTCCAACAAGATGCGGGTATGACCAGTATGTGTGCGTCATCAGTTTATAGGGGCATTTGTCTTTTCCCCACTATACAATGGTAGCTGCAGAACATGTTCGATGATTGCTGTGAGTAACCTCATTACGATTGGAGCATTCTTAGGACTTGCAGAAAAACAAACACTAGTAGTTCTCCCCACAATTGCAGGGTATGTGAGCAATATAAAGAGAAAAACCTCAAATATAATCTGTGAAACGATGTCATTGGGAATCAACATGGGCAAATCCACACAGGAACTCAATGAGAAATGAATCAGGGTACAGTACCCTCTTCCAATTGTTGTTAATGAGCCCATGACTTGGCATAGTTTTATTTTTATCCAGGCTTAAGTATGCCTCAGTCCAAAGTCATCAAACTCCTGTGGCTTTTAGAACAAAAGATCTTCCCTTAACCCTGAAATGACCGCACAGAGTGTTCAAATCAACTTCCCTTAAGTCTTTCATAAGTGGCCAAAAGAGTGCTCCGAACTAAGGCACAGTCCAATGAAATCTTTTCTTTTACTCAACAGCCTCTGCACCCTTCTTCCTCATCATAGACCTTGTCTTCATTTGCTGAGGTTCTTCCCCGAAGCTTGCTTCCGAAAGGGTGCAGGGGTGAAGGGGTCTCTCCAGCATAGATTTTTACGTCACCTAGAAAAGTCCAAGCGCATCTGCCTTGCACTCTGACTGCAGATGGCGTGACGTCTTCCACAATGAAAGGGGCGTTAAATCTGGGCTTGTGCCACTTCCTTGTGAAATTGTGGATTAGGACCACATCTCCAGGGGAAGAGTTATGGAGGCATAGTTCTTGAATGCTACTTGTTGAAGTATCTCCTTCTGTGTTCTGTACTGCCCCACACCCCTTTTGTCGTAGCTGACCTGAAATGACAGAGATACTTGAAGTCGTACACATAAGATAATCACATAGCTAAATTCCTAACAGTTAAGATTTAGACTGAGCATCACTTCTAACTCTGGATGGAGGTTTGAGGGGTGTCCTCATCCGTCTCCCTGTCACTATCTCATGGGGGGTGAGATGGTGGTCAAAACCTGGTTGGTTCCACAATGCATATGTTAGTGGTAGGCAATGCAACCACCCTTTCCTCAAGGTAAGCTTCACATTGGATATCCTTTCTTTAAACAAGCCATTGAGCCATTCACAGATTCCATTTTCTTGTGGATGATAGGCAGAAGAAAACTTGTGCTTTATACAAAATGTTTGATTCACAAAATGTGGGCCATTGTCTGACCTCATTACTTCACATACTCCCCATCTAGGGAACACTTCTCACACTATTTTTCTGCACAGGTAGAGTCTGGGTTTGTACACAGAGCAGCCTCAATCCATCATGAAAAGGGACAAACTACTACAATCATGTATCTATATCCATTACTTACTTGCAGCATGTTGATGTGCAGATGATTAAAGGGGCCAGTGGGTCTCAGAATAACTCCCCTAACTTTGCACAGTGTATGCCCAGCTGTGAAATTTTGACACACGATGCAGTTCAATACATAGAACGCAACATGTTCTAACAAATTTGGTACAAACCAATCCTCTGCAATAGTTACAGCGAGGTTCTCTCTAGTTGTGTGCGCAGGGTAGTGCAGCTGTTTCAGCACCACCCTTAATAAGGGTGCAGGCTTCACCGGTTTAACAGTGCTGTCTTGTCGCCACAATGCTTCAGAGGGGTTTAAAGAGCACCCTCTTTGCGTCCACAAATACTTCTCATCTTGAGGTGCTTCCCCTTGGACTTCTATTAATTGTGTCTTTGACAAATTACTATATCCTTCAGACACGTTCATTACAACCATTTTCTCATTTACATTAGGCATATCAAATGACATAACATTTTCTGAACATGAGCGAGTTTTGCTTCATCGTCTGCTGCTTGGTTTCCGCGTGAGATAAAGTCTGCCCTTTTAGTATGTGCTGCGCATTTAACAACTGCGATGGCTACTGGAAGTTGCAGTGCCTTAATAAGCCTACCCAATAAGATGCATGCTGCACTGGCATGCCATCCTCTCAGAGGTAGCCCCTCCTTTTCCAATGTGCTAACCCTGCGTGCATCGTTGACGTCACATAGGCGGAGTCACTGTACACTGTTACTTTCTGTTCTGCATGATTCTCGAGAGCGACAATCAGCGCCACTAACTCTGCAGCCTGTGCTGAATAATGAGATGGTAGTTAAGCACTTATCTTCTGAAACTCCCCATTGGCTGTGTGCTTTACTACAGCGGCACCTGTGCATCTCTGTCCATCATTCTGATCGAATACTGAAGAACCGTCAATAAAAACAATTTCTCCTCCTACTAAAGCATTTTCTTTTATCCTAAGGATTTCATCATACAACTCTTCATAGTTCGAACAGTCATTCACTTGTTCGTCCTCTGCCAGTGGTTCAGCTACAAATGTGGCAGGATTCACTATTCTGCATCAAACTATTTTGATCAATGGATTCGATATGACTACTTCATAGGCAGAAGCCCTTTGAGAAGTCAACGTGCCTTTTGGTTTCTCTAAAATCGCAGCATCCCATCACTATGCTTGTAGTTTTCTCTATGGCGAGCGCGGTGGCTGCCAAAGATTGTTCACACAGAAAATGACCTGTCATCACTGGGTCTAATATCCCACTGTAATATGCAAGTGGCTTGTAACCCAATGTGGTTCTCTGCCTATGGACTGCTGTCATAACAGTGCCGCCCGTGTGCGAAAACAAAAATAATTCCTCAGCATAATTAGGAATCCCTAAAACTGGAGCTGTAAAAATTGCTTTTTTCAACTCAAACCCTTTTTCAATTTCCTCAGTCCAAACAATTTTCTCTTGAGTTGCCTGTGCTTTCTTTAAAGCCTGTAATAAAGGCCTTATATATGAACTGCAGTCAAAGACCCATGCTCTGACAAAATTACATAGACCCAGAAATCTTTGCATGTGTTTCTTCGTGTGTGGCTTTGTGGTTTTCGAAATAGCCTCAGCTCTCTCAGGAGCAACCTTCTTTTCTTTATGTGAAATCAATTGGCCTATGTACAACACCTCCTGTTGACAAAACTGTAACCTCTATTTGTCAAACTTATATCCTTTGTCAGCAAGTGTAATCATCAGCTGAACAGAATCACGTCTGCACTCTTCCTCTGGTGGGCTGCAAACTAAAATGGCATCTACGTATTGCAACACAACACTTTCTAAATGAATACTGCTTAAGTCCATCTGGAGGATTCTATTTAAAATCGATGGAGACTCGCAATACCCTTGATGTAATCTTGTGCTTTTAACTTAGTCTGTCAGAACGTAATTGACGTCAGATCATGCAAGTATTTGTGCAATGGGGTTGAGAAAAATGCATTTTTCAAATCAATCACAGTGAAATATTGTGCTTTAACGGGTATATTACATAAGATTGTAGCAGGATTAGTAACTAGAGGGAACTCGGCCTCTACAATCTCGTTTATCAGCCTCAAATCTTGAATTAGCCTCCACAACCCCCCTGTCCCCTTTTTCACAGGATAAAATTGCTGTATTACAAGGTGACTCTGATGTCACGAAGATACCCTGATCCATCATGGTGGAAATTGTCTTAATGTCACACTCGCCTGTGTCTCTGCAGGGGTGATGGACAATCCTCCCTTGACCCCGAGTCTTCACTTCCCTTGTTTCACCCGGAGGAATACCTGTCAAACACAAGGTGTAGACTCAGACCTGAATTCACCCGATTCCCCTGGGCCCTTCCCTTCTCTTTAATGTGTGCTGTGATGTGCCCCTGTGGGCTTACCTTGATCTTTAGTAGGGTGTGCACTCCATCCTGCATTTGCTGGGGCGCGATTCACTCATGTGATTGGTGCCAATGTCTGTCGGCTGAGTTCAGATGCCAAACGCTATTTTATGCCTTCACATCAAGGCTGAGAGTTCAAGACGCCAGTTTCTTCACTGGTTAGAAAGTCCTTCCCACAAGTGAATGTTGCACGGAGAATGTTGAGTGTCCAAAATTGTCCGTATTGTCTTTGTTTGCCAGTATTTTTGTGGGTGAGTAGCACTGCGTGTAGAAGCCAGCTGCTGGTAGGTTTGCGCAGCGCCTACAATTCGAGCGTGCCTGGTAATGTCTCTCCCTTGCAGGAGAAATTACGTGGTATTAGCGCCTCGAGTCCGGGTTCAGCGCTACTGGAGACTTGGTGGTTAGGTAAGTTTGCACGGAGGTTTTTGGTAAGTATGCACCGCGTAGAGAGAGAGAGAAAGCACAGGGAAATGTAACGCTCACCTGACTCCCACGGAGGCGCTGGTCTGGTTCGCGCTGCTGTGACCTCTTCTAAGGTGATGCGCAGGGTTCGGAAGACGGACTGGACCGGGCCCCCAAATCTGGCTTGTCTGGCTCGCAGAAGTATCCTTCTGTAGGCTACAATAGGGGATTAACTGTCTGCGGGGTAATGCAATCGGTCTCCCACTTTCCCCTCTCACCCTCCTCGAAACCCTTCTGTGATTCCCCGTAGCGTCTCACCTTAGGGTCTGGAAGGACGAGCTCTCCATCCTGCTTCTGATGCAGGGCGCGTTGGTATCCAGTTACTTCACTGGATTTTCGGATTGGTGAGAACCAAACTTGCTTGGCTTCCAGGTAAGTTTTTTTTGTTAAGAGGTTCCCCTTGTGTCCATGCATTAATGTACTAATGCTAGTGTCTTTTTCCCCATAGGGGCCGGGGTACGGAATGCCGGGGAACAGGCACCGACCCGAGATGAGAGGTGAAATCCTTGTAGAAATCAGGTAAGTCTTTAATGAGCGTTTTTTGGTAATGTCTTTTCATTCGCTCATTAACACTGATGTCCTTTTTTCCCCTTAGGGGCCGGGGTCCGGAAATGCCAGGATGCGGCACAGACCCGAAATGAAGAGGGAATTAATCAACAGGTAAGTCTTAACATGGAGATTTAGCTTTCCTTATTCCCTTCTCTCTCTCACCTTTTGTTCTTGCCTATTTCTCCCTAGGCGCTGGGGCGTGACTGCGAATCTGGATGATCGCTGCTGAACATGGTGGCGCCCTGTAAAGGTGAGTGGAATGCAGCGCTGCAGCGATCGACGCGATGAGCTTTTAAATAAAAGTCTTCCTTTTCAGGATTGTCGGCGAGATGTCTCCGGGATGCGGATTTAGCAGGTAAGGACTTTTCCTTCTTCTGTTCTCTTCTTCTCTTCTTTTGCAGGTGATCCAGGATGCTGGCAGGCGTGGCAGAAGTCAGGATGCAGGAGCAGACACGGTGAGCGTCCAGCTGCTAGATGCAGAACAACGCGAAGCACGTGTGGCTGTTCGGGTGGGGTTTAAATAGCCTTGGAAGAAGTTCCAGGTATGTATCCTTCCTCCAATCAGGTATGCATCCTTCCCAGACCACGCCCGGATGGTAAATTAGTCCCACAGGTAAAGTAGTTCCTTTCAGGCCTCAAGGAGGCCGGGATCCTGCAGCATGGTCTGCATCAGGTAAGTGCACCCAAGCACTCCCAGATGTCTTCTATGAGCCTGGCGCCATAGGCGCCAGGACACTGTCCAAAGGGCCCCTATATGGGGTTGCTGGGTCTTTCCTTGGGGACTGGATGTCCGCTTTTGGGGACGCAGGGCTTGAACCGGCTCCCCAGGAGCGGGCATCATGACAGGAAATAAGTGTCCACATTATTGGATTGAGCGCAATGAATAATGTCTCTTCTTTCTTACAGGGATTTGTGCGCTCGTGCAACTAACCTGGATTCCAGCGTCGCAGTAAGATTTGGTGAGTATGCGCAGTGTTACTCATGTGCGCGTGTTAACACGCTGTTATTCTTACAGGTGCCGGTGTAGAAGTCCCCTCATGACTGGAGATAGCTGCGGCGTGGAGTAAGAACCAGGTAAGCTGAAACTGAATGATCCAGAGCGGGTAAGCAGAAGTAGGATGATCCGCACCAGGTAAGCAGAAGCAGGTAAGCAGAAACAGGATGATCCGGGGCAGGTAAGCAGATGCTGGCTGATCCAGAGCATGGCAAGTGTGTTGCTGATACAGCTCACAGTAAGCAACACGAAGCACTGGAAGAATCTTGGGTGTGGTTTATATAGCCAGCCACACCCAAACACTAGAGAGCTCATGAGTTATCATGCACTTCCTGTTTTGCAACAGGAAGTGGTAACCAGGAAGTTACTACAAACACTACGAAGGAATGAAAGAAGGGATTTGTTATGGGTTATTTTTGTGCCTATGCCAGGCCTGCCAAGCCTCCACCCAGCTTGCCCCAACTACCTGCCTGATACCCAAGACAGTCTTCCCCCTCAAGATCCCTCCCAATGGTGTGTATGAGGGCTTTGGTTTCTCAGGATGGTCCCGACGGAATTTCCACACCAATCGGGGGGCATGCATGTGCGTGCTGGGTTCCCATGATCTTTCCTGGGGTCTGTATCCCTTCCAGTCAATCAAATAATACAGGGTCTTTCGTACTTGTTTGGAATCTAATATGTTCTTTACTTCATGTTCTGGTGCTTCTCCACCCACTTGTATGTGTGCGGGAGGTGTGGAAGTTCAGGTTCCTGGGTGTGCTGGTTTTAATAGTGACACGTGAAATACAGGATGTATACGCATATGAGGATAACGCCAGTCTCATGACTGCTGGATTAATTACTTTTTCTATTGTATACGGGCCGATTCATCTAGGCTGAAATTTCCTGGGACCCTTTAAAGTAATGTGTCTAGTTGCCAGCCGGACCGATTCTCCCACTTGTTGCTGCTGTAGGTTCCTGCTGGCTTCTCTGGCTGCTTTCATGATGCTGGCATGTAGATTCTTTACTGCGGGCATTTCAATCTTTTCTGGCGGATCGTCCACAGACGTTGTGGGGTTTCGACCATATATAGTAAAGACGGGTGTTGCTTGGGTTGATGAATGTGTTGAGTTGTTGTAGGCATACTCTGCCATCCATAGTATTTCTGTCCAGCTTTGGCTTGTTTGGTGCAATAGACAGTGCAAATACTACTGTTCCATGGTCTGGTTTGTGCGCTCGGTTTGGCCGTCCGTTTAAGGGTGGTGACTAGAAGACAGACGGACTTCTACTCTTGCCAGGGCACAACATTTTTTCCAAAAACGAGATACAAATTGGCTGCCTCTGTCAGAAACGATTATGGTAGGGAATCCATGTAACTTGACGATTCGGTCTAGAAAAACCTGCGCCAGGGTCTGAGCTGAGGGAATACCCTTTAGAGCTATGAAATGGGCCATTTTGGAGAAGAGGTCCACTACTACGAGGATGGTATTATAACCTGTGTTAGGAGGTAGATCAGTGACGAAGTCCATTGATACTGTGTGCCATGGCGCTGGCGGAATGGTGATTGGCTGAAGGAGGCTGGCTGGTTTTTGCCTGGATGCTTTGTATTGTGCACACACCTCACAGGTGCCTATTTAAGTGGCAATATATTCTCCGCCAAGTTGGCCACCAATAAGATTTGCTTACTTTCATCATGGTTTTGGCTATACCCGGATGGGCTTCTAACAGCGAGTCGTGGTAGTCTGATATGAGTGCTTTCTGCAGATCCTTAGTTGGAACGTTGAGCCATTTTTGGTAGTATAGTAGTTTGTCTTGAATGGTGAACTGATCTCCCTTCATGTCCCAAGCCAGTAGGTTTTCTTCAGACATATTTTCTTTTATTGTTTCTTGCAGAGTATTTAACGGAGATGGGCCGATGCAGAGGCTGAGAATTTTATGGCTGGGTATGATCTCCACCGGGTTAGGGGCATTGTAGACTTCCTCTGCTGTGCCAGTGCGGGATAGCGCATCCGCTTTCCCGTTCTTAACCCCGGGGCGGTAGGTGATTACTAAGTCGTATTCCATTAAGGATAGGGCCCAACGGAGCTGCCTAGAAGACTGAGCTTTTGCTGAGCGTAAGCATCGCAAGTTCCGATGATCTGTTATTATTGTGATGGTGTTTTGCTCCTAGTAAGTAATGTCGCCATTCACACAGTGCGCTTTTGATTGCTAGGGGTTCTTTCTCAGAAATTGCATAGTTTAATTCTGCTGGGAAAAATTGCCTTGACCAAAAGGCAATGGGGTGAAGGCATCCGGTTTCAGGATTTTGTTGAGACAATACGGCCCCCATGGCAATGCTTGAAGCGTCTGTTTCCATGATGTACGGTAAATTGGGCTGTGGGTGTTGCAGAATTGGGGCTGAGGTGAATTTTTCCTTGAGAGCTCGGAAAGCTTCTTCCGCCGATGGTGTTCATTCGAACTTTCGGTGTTTGCGCAGCAAGGATGTTATTGGATGTACAATATGTGAGAATCCTGGTACGAAGTGTCGCTAAAAGTTTGCAAACCCTAGGCAACTCTGTACTCCCTTTACAGACGTGGATGAGGACCAAGTGAGGATTGCCTCCTCTTTTCTATTGTCCATCTTGATCCCCTGCGGTGTCGGTACATATCCCAGAAACTCCACCTATGTGATGTGGAAGGAGCATTTTTCTAGCTTTGCGTACAGTTGGTTTTCACGCAGTTTGTGGAGTACAGCTTGCACATGGGTTACATGCTCTTGGGAGTGGTGGAGTAGATCAGAATGTCATCTATGTAGACTGCGCAGACATCGAGGAGTTCCCGTAACACATCATGCATAAAATGCTGGAACGCAGCCGGGGCATTGCAAAGCCCAAAGGGCATGACCTGGTATTCGTACAAGCCATAGCGTGTACGGAACGCAGTCTTCCACTCATCCCTTTTCTTCATGCATACCAGGTGATATGAGCCGCGTAAGTCTAGCTTGGTGAAAATCTTTGCTTGTCTCACCTGGTCTATGAGTACTGGTATCAGAGGTAATGGGTACTTATTTTGAATGGTGACTTGATTTAGGGCTCGGTAATCTATACATGTTCTTAAGTCCCCCTCTTTCTTCGGTACGAAGAAAAGTGGGGAGGCGGCTGGTGACTTAGATGGTCTAATGAAGCCATTAGCCAAGTATTGATCCAAGAAGGTCCGTAGATGAGTGTTTTCTTCCTCGGTTAATGCATAAATGCGGCTGCATGGTACTTGTGCCCCTGGTTTCAGGTCGATCTGGCAGTCAAACTCGATGTGGTGGTAGTATATTTGCTCGCTCCTTCGCGAACACATCCTGGAACTCCTGGTATTCCTCTGGTAAAGTGCCCACCAAGCCTAAACCTGCCATCTTTTCCTGTGAAGATAACAATGGGCTTCCTTTGATCCCTTTGATGTCATAACAAGAGGCACATTCCGTGGAAAAGAGTAAGGTTCGAGCTTGCTAATCTATCTTTGGGTTTTGCGTCTCTAGCCACAGTATCCCAAGAATCAGCTGGACTTTGGGTGCAGCAATAAGGTTGAATCTAATACTTTCTCTGTGGCCATCTTGGCAGATTAAGGGGAGAGTGGAAGTACACTGTGTTACTGGTCCCGAAAGGAGTTGTGTGCCATCCACAGCTGTCACGCTTTCTGTGGTGTCCTTATGGTGGAATGCTAATCCCATGGTCTTTGCAGTGTTTATGTCCAGGTAGTTCCCAATAGCCCCACTGTCTATGAAAGCCTTGAGGGCATGCATTCGGGTGGGCTGTGAAGGGTCTACCAAAACCACAGGAATACTGAAATGTGAGATCTGAGTGCTCCGTTCCTGGCTCGACAGATCGACCTCTACATCTGCCGGGCATTGGAGCTTTCCGCTACCACACCTGTGTCTTCCCCTATGTTATCTAGTACCCCCATTGTCTTCTGTGGGGGTTTAATCGTGCAGTTCCAGAGGAAGTGACCAGATTGGCCGCAATATAAGCAAAGTTTTTCCTGATGCCTCCGTTCTTTCTCCGCCTTGGTGAGTGGTCCCCTGAGAACACCCAATTGTATGGACTCCGAGTATATTTCTGAGGCCTGTCGATGGGACTCTTACTTTGGTCGGACATACACTAGTCTATGCTCTGATCTGGTTCGGTCGGCCTTGCGATCCTGTAACCAGTGGTCTAGTTGCATAGTTAAGTCGATGTATTCACTGCAATCATCGGGAGGATTAACTACTTGCGCCAAGACATCTTTTAATTCTCCTCTCAGTCCTCGATAAAATAATGTTATTCATTTCTCCTCTTGCCACCTGATTCGGCTATTAAGCGATTTAATGTGGTGACATATGAGATTACATCCAGACCACCCTGTCGCAGAGAGAGTAGCTCCTCATCCAGGGCCTGACCTCCAGTCCGATGGGCAAATAGTTTTTCCAGTTCACACTGAAAACCTGGGTAATTTCTCAGTAAAGGGTCCTCCCTAAGCACTAACGGGACAGACCAGTCCGCCGCGTGCCCTCCTTAACAGGAGAGGACAAAAGCTACTTTAGCTTGGTCGTTCAGAAAGGTGTCTGGTTTGCATATGAAATGTAGCCGGCATTGATTCATGAACACTCCAAATTTCTTGGGATCCCCAGAGAAGCGTTCTGGGGGTGCTAAAGGCATGTTGCCTGGAAGCAATACCTGAACGGGTCTGGCTACAGGTGCCACGGTAGGCTGCCCCTGTGGAACTCCACCTGGTAGGGGTGCTACACCAGCTTGGGTCTGTAGGAGCTGTCTTGCCAAATCGTCTGTTTTGTCCCTGTTGACTACCAATTCGCGCCTTAAGGCATTTGTCTCTGAGCGGGCTGCATGCACCTCGGCCGTAGTTCACCCAACAATAGGAAAAGCTGGTCTACCTCAGAGGTTTCCATCGCTCGGGCAGAGGTATTGAGGATGGCTTTGTGTTCCGTCACACTCACCTGTGTCTCTGCAGGAGCGATGGACGAGCCACCCTTGATCCAGAGTCTTCACTTCCCCTGTTTCACCCAGAGGAATACCTGTCAAATACAAGGTGTACACTCAGACCTGAATTCACCTGATTCCCCTGGGCCCTTCCCTTCTCTTTACTGTGTGCTGTGATGTCCCCCTGTGGGCTTACCTTGATCTTTAGTAGGGTGTGCACTCCATCCTGCATTTGCAGGGGCGCGATTTACTCGTGTGATTGGTGCCAATGTCTGTCGGCTGAGTTCAGATGCCAAACGCTGTTTTATGCCTCAGCAAGGCCGAGAGTTCAAGGCGCCAGTTTCTTCACTGGCTAAAAAGTCCTTCCTACAAATGAACGTTGCGTGGAGAATGTCGAGTGTCCAAAATTGTCCGTATTGTCGTTCTTTGCCGGTATTTTTGTGGGTGAGTAGCGCTGCTTGTAGAAGCTAGCTGCTGGTAGCTTTGTGCAGCGCCTTCAATTCAGGCACGCCTGGTAATGTCTCTCCCTTTCCCTTGCAGGAGAAATTAAGTGGTATTAGCGCCTCAAGTCCGGGTTCAGCGCTACTGGAGACTTGGTGGTTAGGTAAGTTTGCACGGAGGCTTTTGGTAAGTATGCACCACGTAGAGAGAGAAAGAGCACAGTGAAATAAGTGTCCATGTTATTGGAGCGAGCGCAATTAATAATGTTCTCTTCTTTCTTACAGGAGTTTGTGCGCTCGTGCAACTAACCTGGATTCCAGCGTAGCGTGAAGATTCGGTGAGTATGCGCAGCGTTACTGATGTGCGCATGTTAACACTGTTCTTCTTTGTTCTTACAGGTGCCGGTGTCGAAGTCCCCTCCTGACTGGAGATAGCTGCGGCATGGATTAAGAACCTGGTAAGCTGAAGCTGAATGATCCGGAGCAGGTAAGCAGAAGCAGGATGATACGGAGCAGGTAAGCAGATGCTGGCTGATCCAGAGCATGGCAAGTGTGTTGCTGATACAGCTCACAGTAAGCAACATGAGGCACTGGAAGAATCTTGGGTATGGCTTATATAGCCAGCCACAACCAAACACTAGAGAGCTCATGAGTTATCATGCACTTCCTGTTTGGCAACAGGAAGTAGTAACCAGGAAGTTACTACAAACACTAGGAAGGAATGAAAGCAGGGATTTGTTATGGGTTCTTTGTGTGCCTATGCCAGGCCTGCCAAGCCTCCACCCAGCTTGCCCCAACTACTGCCCGATACCCATGACACTTAAAAACACCTTCATCTGCCTCTCGCGACATAGGATACTGTCGTGCCTGAGGAAAATTGCTCCTGGTTTCAATTCAATCTTGACTTCTCCAACCCTCTTCAACAGGCCTACGTCATAGGGGCCTGTGGTCCACAATGAAACTGGCACCTTTGCCATATCTTCATCAAAATACTCATGATGTTTTTTTGCCAACATCATTTTCTGAGGAACTTCTCGTTTGATTGCTCTCACCCAATATGTAATACTCATATCAAATATTACTTTGTCATCAGATGATGATCTCCAAATAGATCCTCATC
This sequence comes from Ambystoma mexicanum, assembly GCF_040938575.1. Taxonomy (NCBI): domain Eukaryota; kingdom Metazoa; phylum Chordata; class Amphibia; order Caudata; family Ambystomatidae; genus Ambystoma; species Ambystoma mexicanum. Next base: position 133,727,974 of record NC_090941.1, on the reverse strand, counting down.
AGACACGTCAGTCAATCTGTAACCTTCTCAGATGGCAATTATTGCACACCATCGTCTGCCCTCATCATCATTCCCATCAAGCAAAGCCATTTCACCTCACTCTATGGCTGCTTGTAGTTCTAAGGGAAAAACTCGTCCCTCTTCTTCAAGCGTAGGGATTTTTGGTCTAAACAAAAATTAAACAGGTATTCTCATAGTTCTGGTAGCCACGTCAATAGAATGTGTACTCCATAGTGAAAAACATCTGGTTCTAAAGGCATTGCCCGCATGGCCATTTGTCCTGCAAATGCCATAATAAATTTGCTCACGTTTAAATAATACATTCCTGGTGAACATACTATACCTTCATCAGTAAACAAAATTGTCATGTACAACTTGGTCATTAGACCTCGACCCAATATGTTGACATGTGTCTGCCTTGAATATAGCAGTGGCATCGACGTGTCACATTCTTGTATAAAGACTGGTAATTCTTCAGTGACAGGAACTATTCTTGTAGCTCCTGTAAAACCAGACATCGAAAATGTTCCCTCTCATATACATGAGCGCGTTGCACCCATGTCTACTAAAAACGAAAAAGATTTGCCTCCTATACTGACGTCTACCCTTGGTTCCTCATGACGATTTGGCTTCACGGATAGTATTGAACACATCAGGTCTCCCAGTGAGCTGTCCTATTGCGGGTACAGCCTCATTCAGGTACTTGTAAAAGAATTACCTACATCGACAGTGACACCCCCTGCTCTAGGAGTCATTAGCTGTCCTCTGCTACTACTCTGCTGAATCTGCATGGGCGAATGCTGCTACTGCCCTTGTGGCAGATTGACTGCTACCTGCTGTGTTTGCAAGCCTGGCGCTTGTTGCTGCTGCGTTTGATTCGGAGCAAACCTGTCTCCACTCTGCTGTGAATACGCAGGCAGGTTTGAAGTCCCCCCTCTTAAAAATAAGCCGTTTTGCACAAACTCTTGACTTCTACACATACGAGCAAAGTGCTCTGCCATATCACATATCCAACATGTAGGAGGGCTCCTAATCTGCCCATCCTGCATATATCTATGTCATTCTGCATATTTTGAAACCCACCTTCATTATTCTGGAAGCTTCACTGATTATTGTGCCAATTCCCTTGATTATTCTGAAAACCTCTTCCTTGAAATCATCCCCTTCCTCGCGGAGCAAATCCATTATTGCCCTGATCAAACTGCCTTTGGTTATTCACCTGCGCCATATTCGCAGTCTGCTGTGAATTAGATCTGTCTACGCTAGTCAACATTGCTCCTTCAATGGCATATTTGGACAATTTCTTCTGTACTAACTTTGCCTCTTCACCTTTCCTAGCATCATCTTTCTTGCGATTTATTTCCTGCAAGACTCTACAATAATGCGCAATGGTTGGCTGAATCTTCGAACACGGTTTAGTTTCCATACCCACTAACTTCTTCAGCTGCTTCTGTACAGGGTCTGGCGCAGCCCTTGGCACAATATATGATAGAACACAGGTACATATTTTCCCTGAGGTCAGACCTGGCGGGCTGGCAGGCACCCATGAGCACAGCTCGTAGTATGGCGGTCCGGGATCTATGGTACCGGCATGCTTACCGGTAACAGTTTCCGGACCGCCATTTCTTATAATGAGGCCCTGTCTATCTAAAGACACCTTGTGCCTCGTATTGCATGTATTGATTCTTTCTGGGCTTTCATTTCATGGTATACTTTATCGATCGCTTCCCCAATGCTCCTAGAGACCAACTCGTCCTCTACGTTTACTCTAGATGGGCCTGGTAATGACTCATATTCTGGGAAGAATTCCTCTGTTGCCTCCCATGCTACTTCTGGATTAGGATTCCTTACTTCCTTCACCAGGCGATCAAGATTGCATGCTCTTTGCCTTCTTTTACGTTCTATATCATCGTCAAATTCTCTACACGTCCTTGCTTCTTCTCTTACCCTGTCTTCCTCTTTTTCTTCATATCCCTTCTCTCGTTTGACCTGTGTATCTCCTCACCCTTTCATCTCTGTATTCTCTTGTCCCTTAACTTCTGTTCCTCCTCTTCTATTCTTTTTCGTTCTAGCCTTTCCTGCTCATCAATTGCTCTTTGTCTGTTATCACGTTTTCTTTGCTCTTTTGCGCTCTCTTGTTTCCTTGATTGCTCCACTTGATATAACTGCTTTCGTCTTTGTCTATCCTTACTTTTTGGTTCTTTGTCCTTCAGTCTTTACTTATCCTTTTTATCTTGCTCATCTTGATCTTCCCTTTGCCTTACATCCTCGATGGCTGTTAGGCGATCCTCTGCACACCAGTCCACTCCACATCAGAACACTGCGCACATTCCCCCAACATCTCCTCCCACGGTTCGAGGCTCAAGTGATTCGGTGAACCCAAAGGACCGAAAACACCGTACCAGCTTTGGTGTACGGGCTCGACTGCAACCCTTTCTGCATTGGCAATTGCCTTGGAGAACTTATAGCAGAAGGGGCGGCGTTACGTCTTCACGTCGGTCACGTGATCCAGTGTGGCGTTCCTCACGTGACCTTGGTGGACGTCACATGACCCAGAGATGTCACATGACCCAGAGAAACACAGTATAAAGGTCTGAGAGACAGAATGCTCATTGCTTCTCAGCTGTCTTCAGACCCTGTTTGGCATTACGGATTGCTCCTTGCTACTTTGATCACGGAACTCTACCTCTGACTCCTTCGGACACCCCTTTGTACCTTTGCTTGGAACTGTTTACCTGTTGCTGGATTTTTGGACTTCACCTCGACTTGTCTTTGGATCATCCCTTGATACCTTGCTGAGCTTCTACGCCATTTCCCTTCTTGGGATTTAAGTCAAGCCCTCTCTCCTACAGGTGGCTAACCCTACATCCACGCTCACTTGCGGTTCTACTATTCCTGGGACCGCCGCATCATCTGAGTCTCGAACCTCTCTACTAGGTCACCTGGGTTTCCCCAACACCAGATAGGTAAGACTCTTTAGATCTTATTGTTTACCTGATTGTATTGTAATTGCCTGGTACTTAACCTCGTTCCCTTTTGATAGGAGCATCGGTGTTCCAGAGGTTCCGTGGATCTGGGAAGACATCTCTCACCTGTGGCCTCAAAGGTCGCACAGCGGGTTTCTATTAGTTCCCCTGTGCGTCACTTGGGGACGGAGGTCTCATCGGTCTACACGACTCTCAAGTCAGAACAGACTGAGAAGCCGTTTAGTCGTGTTTGACGATGCAGGGATCCACGGAAGAACCCATGGCTGCCTTAGTCCAGGCAATTACAATATTAAGGGCAGATATGGCCGCCGCGAACACGGTGATCCACCAAAGGTTAGATTCCATACAGAGTGTTCAGCATTCTCTTCCCGCAGACCCTGAGTTTGGAGATGCTAACCCCTCAACTACACCACCTCCCTTGGCTACTACTACAGTCCCAACTCCGGTGGTCCTCCCAGCCCCTTCCCCCCTGGCTGCTCCTGAACGCTATCAAGGTGACCCCATGAAATTTAGAACCTTTGTTAATCAGTGCAAGTTACATTTCTTATGCAGACCTTTGGCCTTTCCTACTTCCACTGCTAAAGCCGCTTTCGCCCTTTCCCATTTAGCCGGGACAGCTGCCGCTTGGGCTAATCCCCTGCTGGAGAATAATAGCCGAGTCCTTTATGACTTTGATCTGTTGGTTCTGGAAATGTCTCGAGTATTCGATACCCGACACAAGGCACAGTCTCGGGATTTGGAGTTGTTAGAATTAACTCAGGGTAGAAGGACTTTGATAGACTACATCACCCGGTTCAATCAACTAGTGGCTGAAACATCATGGCCAGAAAACAAGCGGGCGGTGGTCTTTTATAGGGGGTTGAGTAACACCATGAAATATGCTTTAGCAGTAATCCCTTCTGTGCCCACTCAGTATCAGGAATTGGTTGATCTCGCCCTGCAGATAGATGCACGGCGATCAGAGCGTAGAGCCGAATTGGGGGTTTCTTCCCATCCTACTCTTGCTAGTACTCCTGCTCCCAGTACAGAAGAACCTATGCAAGTGGGAGGTTTACGTAGTCCTATTACAACATCTGAGAGGGAACGTAGGAGGGTGGAGAATGCCTGCTTTTATTGTGGCACCACTGGACATTTTGTGAAAGAGTGTCCTCGACGTCCCAAGAAGAGCCAGGTTTTTCGGATAGCTCGACCTTAGATCCGGAGAACAGGTCGAGTGTTCCGTCATCATCTCCGGGTACCCCTCTTGCCTTTGCTCGTGTTCAACCCATCTCTGTAAAGGCTACTTTATGTCCCTCTACAGGCCTTCTTCATGCAGTCAATATCATCATTGATTCAGGTGCTACTGGTAATTACATAGACATTGATTTGGCCCATTCCCTCAACCTACCTCTAGTGGTAAAAACACGACCTGAACATGTCCAAGCCGTAGATGGCTCTGCGTTAGTTTCTGGTCCTGTTAGACACCAAACCGCACCTCTCTTGTTGAACATACAAGAAATTCACACAGAGACCTTAAGTTTTGATTTGATTACCACACCTCAATTCGGTATCATATTAGGGATTCCATGGTTACGTGAACACAATCCGCTGATCGATTGGCAGTCAGGCACGGTGCTCTTCGAGTCCGAGGTCTGTCAGAATTATTGTCTCCCGGTCCATCAAACCACTGACACACCTTCTCGGGCCTTGGGAGCCTTAGCTCAACTCACGCTGACTGTTGACGATTCAGAGATTGTGCATTCTCATACTGTTGGGGGCTTGGTGTCTGGGATTCCACCTGAGTACAAAGCATTCGAATCAGTTTTCGATCGTGGCTCTTCCGAGGTACTTCCTCCACATAGACCATATGACTGCCCAATCAAATTACTCCCTGATTCCACTATTCCTTCGGGCAGGATCTATTCCTTGTCCCCTTCGGAGGAACAAGCTTTGAAAGAGTATGTACAGAACGCCCTTCGTTTAGGACATATCCGCCCCTCTACTTCACCAGCGGCAAGCCCTATATTCTTTGTACCAAAAAAGGAGGGGGATTTACGTCCTTGTGTGGATTATCGGCGTCTTAACGCCATCACAAAAAAGGACAGATATCCAATCCCGTTAATCACACCACTTCTCGATCACTTATCACATGCTTCTATTTTCACCAAGCTTGACCTACGTGGCGCATACAATTTAGTGCGCGTTCGCGAGGGAGACGAGTGGAAAACTGCTTTCTGTACTCGTTATGGCTTGTATGAATTTCTAATCATGCCCTTCGGCCTATGTAATGCCCCGGCCACATTCCAACGATTCATGAATGGCATATTTAGGGATATTCTGGATGTATACATGGTTGTGTACTTGGACGACATCTTAATCTTTTCTCGTAGTCTTGATGACCATGTAAAGCATGTCCGAGAAGTATTATCCCGTCTGAGGGTACATTCCTTATTCGCCAAACCTGAGAAATGTCAGTTCCATAAAACATCTGTTGAGTTTCTGGGTTTCCACATTACCCCTGGGGCGTTATCCATGAACGAATCTAAGGTCAAAGCAGTATTAGATTGGCCAGTACCTCAAACACTCAAGTCCTTGCAGGCCTTTTTGGGATTCGCCAACTTTTATAGACGTTTCATTTCTTCCTTTTCCACAATTGTTGCCCCGCTCACGGCTCTGACCAGTCCTCAGGTACCCTATCGGTGGCAGAGAGAACATCAGGAGGCTTTTGAGGCTTTGAAAACCGCCTTTACTACCGCACCGGTACTCCAGCACCCCAATCCTGATCTTCCGTTCATAGTTGAGGCGGATGCCTCTTCTTTTGCTCTCGGTGCGGTACTGTCTCAAACATGTCCCACAACAGGCAAGTTACACCCAGTGGCATACCATTCCCGTAAGTTTTCCAGTACTGAGACTCATTACACCGTTACGGAGAAGGAACTCTTGGCTGTCATGGATGCCTTTCGTGTTTGGCGACATCATCTTCTGGGGGCCAAACCTCCCATCACTGTATACTCAGATCATCGGAATTTACAGGATCTGGCTTCATTGAAGTGCATTAATAGCAAACAGGTCCGATGGCATCTTTTCTTTTCCTCTTTTGATTTTCATATTATGCATCGTCCCGGCACTTCCCATGGAAAAGCAGATGCCTTGTCACGTTCCCCGGGGGGGTCGAGTTGCCAACCTTCCCCGACACTGTCCTCGGAAAGAGTCATGCGATTTGTCTTTGTACACCCTCATTGTCATTATTAGACTCGGTCCGATCTTGGACTAGCAAACATTCCGGTCAGTTGCGAGAATGGGACCCAGTGTATTCTGATGGATTACCTTTCGTACATGAACGTCTGTTCCTTCCCACACCGGACACTCGTAATCTGGCCCTTGAGTGGTCTCAGGATGCTCCCTTTAATGCCCATCCCGGTCAAGAGCGCACTTTAGATCTTCTCAAGCGTTGGTGTTGGTGGCCCTCTATGAAGCGCGATGTAGACTGTTATGTCAATTCGTGCGCAGTATGTGCTCAGGCTAAACATCGAAGGGGTCGACCGGTTGGGTCGTTACTTCCGCTTCCGGTACCTCCCAGGCCCTGGCATACGTTGACTATGGATTTCGTTACCGATCTCCCCAAGTCGAAAGGCTTCGACTCCATCTGGGTAGTGGTGGACACGTTCACAAAAATGGCTCGTTTTGTTCCTTGTAAAGGCATTCCTTCGGCCCCGGTCTTGGCGGACTTGTTTTTTGAACATGTATTCATGTTGTTCGGCCTTCCTTCGGTCATTATATCCGATCGAGGATCACAGTTCACCTCTCGGTTCTGGAGGTAGTTGACGAAATTACTGGGCATTGATACCAGGTATTCTTCGGCCTATCATCCTGAGACCGATGGGCAGACCGAAAGGACGAATCAATCTATGGAGCAGTAACTTCGCTGCCTTATATTGCAACATTAGACCTCCTGGTTGGCCGTTTTACGGGTTGCTGAGTTCGCGTACAATAATGCGGCTCATTCAGCTACTGGTTATTCTCCCTTTTACGCCCTCTACGGCCAACATCCCAAGGTCTTGCCGGTCCCTAATGCTTCTAGTTCTTCGAATCCTGCGGCCGTGACATGTCTTAGGGATCTGTCTGCTGTACATGCTAGTACTGTGGTTCATCTCACTGAAGCAAAGGCTTCTATGAAGGCCCGTGTGGATGGCAAACGTCGAGCTGCTCCCCCTCTGGGGGTGGGTTCTAGGGTCTGGTTGTCTTCACGTCATCTTCGCCTAGTGGGTTGCCGGAAACTGCTACCTCGTTTTGTCAGCCCGTATGTGATCTCTCAGGTTGTGAATCCGGTGGCTTTTTGTCTAGTGCTTCCTAGTTCTTGGCGTATCCATCCTGTGTTCCATGTCTCCCTCCTCAACCCTTGTCCTGATTCCGTCCGTCTTCGAGCCCCTGTTGCGCCGGTGTCCCTGACCTCTCCTGATGTCTTTGAGGTGTCGGCCATTTTAGGGTCCATATGGTTTAGGGGTAGGCTCCAGTATCTGGTGGATTGGAAGGGTTACGGCCCGGAGGAGCGTTCATGGGTTTCCGCCTTGGATCTGAACGCCCCTCGGTTGGTGGCCCGCTTCCATATGGATCATCCGTCCTGCCCACGGGGTCGTGGGCCGTTGGGGGGGGCTATGTTAGGCGATCCTCTGCACACCAGTCCACTCCACATCAGAACACTGAGCACATTCCCCCAACATCTCCTCCCACGGTTCGAGGCTCAAGTGATTCGGTGAACCCAAAGGACTGAAAACACCGTACCAGCTTTGGTGTACGGGCTCGACTGCAACCCTTTCTGCATTGGCAATTGCCTTGGAGAACTTATAGCAGAAGGGGCGGCGTTACGTCTTCACGTCGGTCACGTGATCCAGTGTGGCATTCCTCACGTGACCTTGGTGGACGTCACATGACCCAGAGACGTCACATGACCCAGAGACACACAGTATAAAGGTCTGAGAGACAGAATGCTCATTGCTTCTCAGCTGTCTTCTGACCCTGTTTGGCGTTATGGATTGCTCCTTGCTACTTTGATCACAGAACTCTACCTCGGACTCCTTCGGACACCCCTTTGTACCTTTGCTTGGAACTGTTTACCTGTTGCTGGATTTTTGGACTTCACCTCGACTTGTCTTTGGATCATCCCTTGATACCTTGCTGAGCTTCTACGCCATTTCCCTTCTTGGGATTTAAGTCAAGCCCTCTCTCCTACAGGTGGCTAACCCTACATCCACGCTCACTTGCGGTTCTACTATTCCTGGGACCGCCGCATCATCTGAGTCTCGAACCTCTCTACTAGGTTACCTGGGTTTCCCCAACACCAGATAGGTAAGACTCTTTAGATCTTATTGTTTACCTGATTGTATTGTAATTGCCTGGTACTTAACCTCGTTCCCTTTTGATAGCAGCATCGGTGTTCCAGAGGTTCTGTGGATCTGGGAAGACATCTCTCACCTGTGGCCTCAAAGGTCGCACAACGGGTTTCTATTAGTTCCCCTGTGCGTCACTTGGGGACGGAGGTCTCATCGGTCTACACGACTCTCAAGTCAGAACAATGGCCACCCCTCCATTCGTTCTGTAGAAGTGCTAACTCATCCGCTTTATCTCTTTCTCCCTTCCATCTCTTTATTTCTCTTCTTATATCTAGAGATGTGCTTGCTCGATCACTTCTCTCTTTATCGCGTCTCTCCTTGTCCCTCAGGACCTTAGAGATTGCATCTCTCTCAGTATTTTTCTCTGGACCCGCATCACTGCTTTTCATAGGCGACTCATATGCCGGGTTACTATACCCTGTCACTGCCTTAAGCTTCCTCAGTGGGTACAACCCATCATCTGTCTTATTTTCATCTTCTATTTCAGCTGGGGGGGGCAGAGGGCTTGTCACCCCCCTCTTTGTATACAATCTACAGGAGGCGGTTCATCTCGTTCCTCCTGGTACATTTTCCAAAGCTCTAAGCTCGCCAGTCGCTTGTCTAGCTTTTATCCTGTATATACTGCATGCAAATATGTCGTCATATGCTGTAGGACTGCCTTCGATAGTGACCCTCCTTGTGGCCACGGTATAAACATTTTGTCTGCAGTTCCTTTAACCCATTCCGTGCTATACTGTCTAAGCTTGGGTGTGCATGTTTCGGCAATTGCTTGCAGAGATGCACAAGTGGAGTAACATCCTCCATCCTCAATTTGTTATTCTTAACCTCTTTAACACTCACTTGCTTTAATCACAAATTTAAAAGGTACGTTTCAGAAAAATAACACAATATGAGCGTGCACCAATCGTGACAGGCTACAATCCTTCTAATCACACTTTTTACTTTCATCTTGCTAAAAAACAACCACCAAGTTCAAGTTAAAACAATCAATTAGTTTTTTCTGCTTCTGACATCATTTCATAATCACATAAAACAGACAGACTGGACTGGTCACATATATTGTTTTCTACAGTCTCCCTTAAGAGCGGTCTTACCCTCTAAGATACCCCATCCAGAGTTTAAATCAACTTCTTTAGATTTGTCTTTAATTTAATCCGTCTTCTACGTCATCCGCTAAGGGACTCTAGGTTAAGATTTCTTATGATAAGTTCGTTAAAATGTAAGCCAGGGTGTATTCTATTATCGTGGCCTCTTTCACAATACCTCTATTGCTTGGCCACACTCAAATCAATATCTAGTCACTCAATACATATAACACTCTTATTCTTGCTTTATGTTCATCACGCCTCCCTCCATTACTCACTTTTTTTCTTCCGTCTTAAGCTTTTCTTCACTCATCACCCATACGTTTTGCCAACTCTCTCAGTTTTTGTCAGGGGCAGACCAAAGAAAAGACAAAAAATGCAGGCAAAACATGCAAACAATGCTAAGAGGGGCAGGTGTGTAGGTTCCGTGCACCATGTTCCATTTGAAAACATTGCAAACTCCTTAAAACTACCAAGAAGGTTGTGCTGCCTTACAGGCGACTGCTTTGTCCTCTCTGTAGGTGAAAAGCACAGCAAGACTACATTGCTCAGCATGCTTTGGGCATGGGCAACCAATCAGGAAGCAGGCCGGGTGTGGCGCGAGTCATCACGCATGCGCGAACTCCAGGGCACGGGGCTTGTGCTCAAGAAGTCAACGGAGGACGTGCGCAGAGCAGCTCTGGCGAAAGATACATGCGAGGGGCCCCGCCCCACCAGATCAAGCATTCAGCCCCTCGCCCACCAAAAGATAAGTTTGGGAGTGCTAAGGAGGGAGCTGGGGAAGCGCAGGGGGCATCTTTCATTCAGCCCATACTACTCGCCCCTGCGCCTACAAACCAAGATAAGTAACCGCATCTGAGGCCACTCATTTACTAGTTTTGCCCCCACCTTGAGGAGGATACTAGTCCCCGGGCTGGTACACATGTTAGGACACGTGTAAAAAAACGCATTCCGTGTGTCACTGGAGGAACGTATCTCCGACACCACGGAACAAAGGGGAAACTCAGAAGCTGCAAGCCACGCTCATGCTAGCATGGTTAGGAAGCTTTACCTTGGGGAAACTTAGTGAGGACAGTCTGTGAGAAACCACGTGCGGAGCCGCACATCACTGGAAGTGTGTGTATGAATGTGTGAATGCGGGATGGAAAGAGAGTGACTATATGAACCTAATACAGGCAAAAACACTATGTTCTTTCTTGTAGCTTAGACCCTGCCTGCAAAACATTCAAGACGCAGCACAAGTCTGACAGCTCCCAACTGGTGACACCAAGGACCATGTTACTGGACCTGGACAACTAAAAAGAGCTAAGTGTGCATGCGTCGATGTTTGCTGTCAGTGAATCAGCAACTGACATACTGTATAATATGCTTTGGTTCTATGTGATTTTAACATAGCAATATGGTTGCTTTGGGGGTAAAGTTGTGAACAGTGTACCAACCTTGAAGCATCATGGAAGCTGCCTTGTTTAGCAGGAGATAAAGGTGTGCAGCAATCAAGCCATTCCCAATCTCCCCAGTCCTATCCATAACCTCTACCTAACCCTTTTTCCGGTTACCCTAACTTCCCATACCCATCCAATCAACGAGACCCTAACCCTCTTTCCCTGCTCTGGTCGCAAATGTCTGTGTAAGCACTGACTTGCAGGTATCAAGACCATTGCGGGGGTGGTTGGTTAATTCCACTCCTGCACCAGGGACCAGTGGGACCTTGACAGTTTTTACTCACCACTCGCATTTTTGTCTTCTGACTCTCAGGATCGTACGCCTCTTTTACTGCCTTTTCAACCTTCTGTTTGATCAGCTTCTTGTAGACGTGGGAGGGGACTCTGTGGAAACCAGGGGCCCCATCACACTGCGATTACAAGCTTTTTCAAATTACACTAACCACTATCCACGGGAGCTTCACGTCCTTTCAGCCGAATGGCAAAGTTAATTCGATATTGCTGGGACTCTAATGTCAATGGACCTGAACCATCCTCTCCGCTACCAAGTGAACTGGATTACCCAACCCTTTAAGATGAGTAGCAATTACCCTTCAGATGGACGGGGATGTAGTTTTTCATTCAAACATCAATAATCAAGATGACTTGGGTAGTTGGCAAAAGGAAAACTGTTTTAATATCAATTATCTAAAACAGGGAGCACAGCTAACACCAATGAATTCGCTCAATCCTCTTACTCAATGCATTCTAGAAAAAACTGAGATTTTATACACAAAACTTGTCATCGGTGACGTTAACCTACGTGTTTACCAACGTCATCCTACATGGCAAACTACAAAAACCTATGAGTATGGGTGATTGGCTCCGAGTGAACATCTAAGTATACGGTCCATACTAATCTAAAAAAGTGTGAATATGTGATTGGTTACTTATCAGGTGGGGCAACTAAGCACTCCCCTGAAAAATGACCACTATGTACGTCACTAAATGCACGATGTCCCACTGGTTTACACAACTATAGGACCCCTAATTACGCAGTCCTCTACAATTAGTTGGCACTCTAACCTCCGTTAGTACTCTTCCACCTACGTCTAGCAGCATGCAGGCTGGCCATCCAGGTGCTGGTGAACTCGCTTTAACCATTGCTTCCCACCAATTAGCATATCAATCCATCATCACCTCAGTGGTCTACTGTCAAGTAGGCTTTTGAAGCTCGGCCTTGAGAGTGTTCTTAGCTCTGAGAAATTCAGGGAGTGAAATCACGCTCTGCCCTCGTGTGTAGGTGTAACCATCTAGTTCGTCCAGCTTCATCCTTCTATGTGACTGGAGACCATGGAAGTGAGCTTCTAGTGCTTTTTAATACTATTTTATAATAGACCTCTGACTTCTTCCTTGTTTTGTTCATGCCTTCTGAACAGGAGTTCTGTTCTTTCACATGATTTGTATCCAATGTCAGTTTACTCGAGTTTGATAAGACCTTGGCTTCTTTGGCTCATCCAGCCTTGTCTGCTGAGATTCACTTTGTAATTCAGTTTACTTTTCAACTGCGACACTCTGGAAATGAGGCTTTCTCAGCCTTCTTGCTAAAGTCCCGCACTGCTATAATGCGTAGTAGAAACATCCATCTTTTACTATAGAGATATATATATATCTATATATATATATATATATTAGTCGGTAAAACAACTTTGTTAAAGGGACGTTATGGTTAAGTTGGCTACTAAAAACCTATGAAATTCAGTAAAAAAATCTTTGTTAAAAGGGACGTTATGGTTCCAAGTAAAATCGAAAAACACTTGAAATTCGCCAGTTATGGTAAGTTTAGAAGCTATAACTCGCGCCACTACAGTGCATTGCTAAGACAACAACCAGGACATCAAAGATGACATCACACATGTCATTGATGACATCACTGATGACATCACATGTGCATTTACTTTTCATGAAAAGTCTGTACAAGGGATTCTTATTATAATGTTGACAAAAAAAGTGTCAAGGATCATTGGAATAGACATCTTGAGCTATGTAGTGCATTAGGCAATGCATTGATAGAAATAGCATTCTATTATGAAGTTCTTTACAGTATACTAAGCTACTCATGTATAAATATAAGCATTGTGTCCAGCATACCTCCCTTTATGAAAGTTTTTTTACTGAATATACATAGTGTGAATTTGGTAGATGTTTACTAGGATTCCCTTACTTTATATACATGTAACATAGAACATGCCAAACCCCCCGCTAGTGATTTTGATGTCTGCGGACTGTGCGTATGTCCGCGGACGGACATGGACAACATCAACACTACCCAAAAACTCATTGGGTATCTTAGATTGTTCTATCATGCCATATAAGCACTGAACAAGTTCAAAAAGCAGCACATAAACACATTATATGTAATAATAAATAAGAAGTGCAACCTATATATGTAACACATCAACCATCCATTTAAATACCATATGTACTAAAATGGAATATACCAAAACAAAAAAGATATGCTTCCAACATAATTACATCACAGAAACTGCACACCTACACAACAGTAAGAACACAATTTACCAGAAACTAGTAAGTAAACTTCATTTTTCTTATATATTTCTAAACTTTCTGTATTTGGTACACTAAAAGTAATATATATATATTTTGTTTTACACAGAAATGTCCAGTACTTTGGAATGGCTAGAGGAAAATTTCCCACGTGAGGAAATGTCTGAAGACAGTGATACTAATGTAGACACTTTACTATTTAAGCAAATTAATAATCATTACTTTATGTGTACTGAACATATATTTTTTTAACAGACCATACAAACATTGAAAATAATACAGCAAAAGAAACATGAGAAAATACTATGCAGCGCATGGAGCAAAAAATGGATATGCTTATGGAAAATTTCAATCTTTTGAAACATTTTGTGGAGGACCACATAAAAGAAACAATTAAATATCATTATCCCACATGCACCTGTTCCCCCTCTCCATTTCCCAGTCAACTATCCCCAAACCCTCACCACCAAGAAAAACATTATGAGACTTCCATCCCTTCATCCCCTCCCATCCCTCCTCTCCAAACCCCTAATTCCCCTGTATTTGTGTCAGTTTCTGCTTCCCCGTCTCTTTCATCAATTTTATATCTGTATATAATAAAAAAAATATATTTTGTGTGTTTTAATTCAGTCCTTTGTGTCTTATTTTTTTTTTAAAAAGGCAGTTGGGGTGTCTGCGGACAGAGCGGGTTTCCGGGATGTCCATAATTAACCAAAATGGGGGTGCCCTAAGGACACTATACCTGTCCGTATTGTCCACAAGCAACATGGAACTGTTCTTAGAACACACTCGGTGATCAAAATAGTAGGTTGAGTTCCTCTACAACATCCTCTGTTTCCGCTCCTCTCACCTCAAGAGACACTCCTGTGGAAGAGCGCATCCCTCCAGCTGCCTCACAGGCCATTCACAATGCTGTTGACCTTTACCTTTTGAGGGTCACAATATTGTGTATGTACTGCGATGCAGTACTCTGCAGGGGGAGAATCTTCGAAGTGCTTTTGAGACTGCGGTCAAGGAGCACCAGAGCAACTGCTACCCACCCAAGTATAGCCCACCCTACATCTTCCTCTCTCCACATGCCCTTTCTTATCCACGTAGTTGGTATCCTTTCCTTACCCTCATTTCCTTGTGTGTCGTGTGTAAAAAAACAAATAAAATATAAAACAACAAAAACCAAAAAAAGGCTCTTTTCAGAGCCACCTTTCACAGTTTAAAAATAGAAGGGGCAAATAAATGGTGCAGGGCCCTGTGCATTTTTTAGAAGTCCGCAGACAGTTCGCAGACATCTACAAATTTGGGGTGTTGCCCTATCAAAACCATTGCACTTTTCTCAGGGAGGAAATGGTGGCTCTCAAAAGAGCCTTTTATTGGTGTTTTTTGTGTTTGAAAAACTTTAATGGTCAACACCTACTGCAAAATGGATGGCTGTAATTCCCAAAAAAGGTTGCAATGCATTTTGAAAATTTCTCAGAAAAAATCTGACTGCATCGGTAAGATGGACTGCATCTCTGCGAAAAATGTATGTGCTACGAAACATAATATTTTCATTGTGAAAAGAGGACATGCCAACATCTCTTAGAAAGGCACAAACAGCCTTATTGACATTGCGCCTCACTTTCTCCATTTGTGGACGAAATGAAGAAGAACGCAGCCACATTTGTCTCTGCGCAATACGAGAAAACATTACTTGGGAATTTGGAAACATATCCATAACCTTCCCAAATCCTTCTTTCATTGCAAATTGCAATGAAACTCCAGACACATGTCCTAAACTGTTCCCTCCACAATGAATTATAATTATACCTAGATGATGCTGTGTCACCAAAGTAGCACAGAGAGGTACCAAGTCCAGCCACTTCATTTCACACTCTCCATGCCAATGCACTTCCACATGAGGGTATCCAAGATCTGCAGCTACTCCAAAGCGTTCTGTATGCACCTCCAACCAATGTATCCCAAAATCCAGATAATCTGTTTTCTGAAACATACAGCAATTGCTATCGGTTCTTCTCTGAGAAATAAGAATTTCTGACAAACTCTCCTTACACAACACACCCAGTAAACTTTATTGACCAATCCCTTGCTCTACTCATTCTCATTTGCATGCCTCTCCACCCCAAAATCCCCGTATGAATTACACACTGTCCGTGGACTACCGCCATGTCCGTGGACATATCGAAAATCTGAGCGTGGAGAATTTAAATTTAAATAGTGTGCCCCATTTCCCTTTTTTGGTTGGCTCTGAAAAGAGCTGTTTTTTTGTTTCTTTTGCAGATGCTTGACAGACACCTGTTATTTTGTATTTTCTTTTCTTTTTTTGATTACTTTACTCCCAAAATCTTCAATAACCTTCTCCAAAGCAACCCTTACATTCCAGAAAAGCATGGCATTTCCTATAAAAGATAAAGAAATGCCATCTTCTTTAAAATAAACAGCATTACTGGAATCAATATTCTCATTATTACAGAAGAACATACCAGCTCTAAGCATGAAAGCACACATGCCTCGGTTGATTGCACACCTAAAAATGTTTTGCTGAGGACAAAAAACAGAACTATTGTCCCATATTGCCCTAGGTACTAATTTAGAAAAAAAAAGTTTGGCATTTGGAAGGATGTTCATTACTGCTTGAACCAAGTGTTCCAAATCTGCCAACAAAGTAGGGGCACTGACATAGCCCAAATGGAAAGCACCACAGTGCACAACTACCACATGGGGACTGTTCATCCTGCCCATATCTTCAGAAACTTGTACAATTCCCAGTACATTGCAATCAGGCACAGTGCTCCACACTACCACCACTCCTTTAACATCAACATTGTTTGACACAAGCCTGCATTGTTTGTTTGTTTGTTTATTTGTTTGTTTGTTTATTGTGTGCGCCAGACCCAGAGGTAGCAGGGCGCAAGTGACATGAGGGCTTATAGCTTGGTTACAGAAAGTAGCATTGAGCATACTGCTGTAAACCATGCACAAACAGATCTCCAAGCACCAGACGGTCTCCACCTCTGCCATCTTCACTACACACAGTCTCTTTCAACACAAATCCACAACCTTAACACCTGATTGGGTAATCCCTACAGTCCCCTTTCCATGCTGGATTTGCTGGAAAACCCCAGATGTGGCACGCCCTGTCCGTGGACAGGGGCGGTGTCTGCGGACCACGTAACTCTTAGACAGCCCTTCTACCCTTTCCACTTCACTCTCTCTGCCATTCTCTCATTGGATACAGCTAAGCAGTCACATAACCATCCACCAATCACATCCAAGACCTCTACATCTAACTCCATCATCAGAGTTCAGCACTTCAAATGTACTATTGCTGACTCTGAATACAAGTCTCATATCATTGGAAAGCACCTACTACAAAAACTACTGTGCAAGTCTCCAAGATGTCTACTTGCAGCTGCATGCATACCCACATGCATGAATACAAACTACAGGTATGCATATGTTATTAAAAGATGGGAGAAATAACAGTATAATTGTAGAAAAACACTTAGTAGTGTATTATAAAATTACACACAGCCAGGATAAGGTCCTGCATCTTTATACACTCACACAGATAGACACTATCATTGAAAAGCTCCCAGCTGAAATAACACCACTGCCTCACATCCTTCTGATTTATTACCCACACCTTCACAAATGCATACATTCCATGCTTATCTATACAATTTCTGCCATTTACCTTATAAAAATTGCAAAATAAGTATATCATTATTTCTTCTATCCCCTAACATTCAATAACACAGCCTCAAGAAACCAAGTGAGTTTTATACACATATTATTCTACTCATTTGCAAAGCATGTTGAACTAACATATTGAAAGTAAAATAATAAGGCTGCACATATTCAAAGGAAACTGCATGCACACACTATGTTCAGATATTAAACAAGAATACTACTACAAAAACATAAAAATCAATGTCTAAATTAATATCAGTGCTATAAACACACAAAATTACTAACTTCTTTCTTTTACAATTGCAGTGAAGACCACTCTCCTGAAAAGCAGCAGCATCTGAAGTACAAACAACAACTCAAAAGAAACCTGCTCATTCCACACAAAAAAGTAAGTACAATACTACCATAATATTCTTGCTGTTAATCAAACACACTGTGGGGTTGATTCACGGAATTTGTGCACCGAAAAACGGAGATTTGTGCACCATTCTGCCCACAAATCCCCATTCGTTAAATGGGGATTTGCAGGCAGAATGGCACACAAATCCCCATTTTTCGGCGCACAAATGACATAACTCAGCCCCTAGAATATTAGTCTTGCAGAACAAAGAACTGTTTTAATTCTATACCATTAGATTTAGTATTAGTGCTTCTCCTCACCACTACCTTACTTTCTACTATCATCTGAACCCCAGAATAGTAACACACAAATACAAGAATAGCCTTCCCAACTAGTTGTACCTGCCAAATGCACAATCACATACCACCTCATACTTCCTTACCATCATACTCAGACACTCCTGCAATGTATGTGTGCTGTGTGCATAACAGCCCAACCCATACCTTTTTTTTTCAACAGACCCCAAAGAATGCCTACCAAAAAGCAAGTCCGTAGAAAGCAACGCAGAAGTAGAGCAAATGAAAATAAAAGTGTCCAAAATAAGCATCCATCTCTAGTAGAATTTGTAAAAAAAGTACAAACAAAAGATCCAATAGAGTCATTAAGCGAAACAAAACAAGCTTCCATTACAAAAACATTCCCTCCTCTTTCAAAATGTAAAACAAAACAGAAAGTGATTAACAAGAATTCAGCTACTAATACTGCTAGCACTGCTCCTATAAATCTTGATGTAGTGGCAAGTAACCATACCAAAAAATGTATTTTAGAAAAAATGTTCTGCCACAGAGTCATTCAGAACCTTATAAAAACAGGAGAGAAATCATGGACAACCCTTAAAACCTACTGTAGAAAATTAATCTTAGAAGCATTCATAGAGAGTGCAATCCTTCTCAAAAGGAAGTTATTTATTTTAGTGTTAAACAGAAAGAAACCACTAACAAAACTAACTACTAAATTACAAAAAAGACTTCTCAATAAACGGAATGTCAACTAAAATAGCTTCTTAAATATCTGTGGAGGTGAATGGAGTCACACCACGATCACAGAACCATATTTCAATGAAGAAGCATACAAACAAAAGCAAACAATCACAATTTCCATACATAGCAGTGGACGAGGGTATGAAAAACTTATTACCATAATGGAACAAGAAAAACTGCTTACAAAAATATTCCCAGAAAACTCAGTATCAGCTCTCCATTCGACTGAACTAGAACATCCAGTATACAAATGGCCTAGCACGTCAATGTGTAACATTGACAAAAAAACTTTCAAATCCTTACGCCAGTTCCTCAATCAGTATGTGAAAGGCAAAGACAAAATCAAAATGAAACTACTACAAAATATGGATACCTGTCCAGTGCGCAAATACACAGGACTACAAGGACATTCATTAGCCTGCATTTCAGGAACTATTTGCAAAAGCACTTTCCATCATATTAAAATGATATCAACACATCATTCAACTATAAGACATCTAGGCCCTCATTACGACCCTGGCGGAAATCGAAAAACGATGGCGGAAATGCAATACCACCATCGAACAGCGCTCGGTGCGATTATGACCCGTCACCGTAAAGTACGATGCCATTAGCGACACCGTAGTGAACGCCAACGCTAACTGCACCAAGTACGCGCACGCGCGCCATGCAAAACCGTAATTACCACCATGGCGCAACGGTACGCGAATTCTGACCCTAGCGGACATTTACCTAACGCCATCAAGCATGGCGGAAAGTACCATTCCGCCATAGTGAGAATTACGGCATCGCGAACCAACCGTAAATGGCCCTACTGAGTGCCTGTACAACACTCCCTGCCCACATTGCACAACTCCTCGTAGGTGCAATGAAGTCACACAATGCAACCAGTGAAATGTACAAGTCACCCATGCATGCCAACGAACAAATGAATGTAGGGGCTCCAAGTGCCTTGTGAGTGGCCATCCATATTTGGCATGTCACCATTGCCGTACTGATGCAGCACAGGCATGTGAAGGTTCAAGTACAGCAATATGAACTGAAATATGAGACAAAACAACAACAGGCCCCCATCGCTTGACACCAGTGTAAGGCAAAATTCAAAGCAGTATCCTGAGGGAGACTGCACCAGCCCTGTACTCTTGCCAGTAAACAAACCAACCATCAGCATAAGCATGTACAAGTTGGCAGAGTGACTGAGCAGCCAGGCTCATCTCAAGAGGGGCCAATGGGAGCTGCAGGGCACAGATGGCACGAATACAGAAGCTATTCCAATGGACATGACCTCAGTCTCCCTCCAAGAAACGCACGCAAACACAGGCACCTGTGACCAGCCATATTCTGATAATCACATCATTCCACCAATCCACCTGGCTGACCGGCATCTGTTACACAAAAGCGAATCCCCCGCCCCTGAGCATGACATCATTAAAACAGTCATAATGGCAGCCCCTATCCCTGACCTCACTGGGCTTCGTAGGCAAACGCGGCCAGTACAGTACCACGCAACTATACTCAGAAGCCGGAACCCAATGCAGATCTTCTCACAATACATCGCTCCACAAATAGGAATATGCTACATTACTTGCAAAGAATAACGCTACACGGTCAATATCAGAATAAAAATGTAATGCACAACAAAATCACCAAGCCCATACAGCTATTAGGTCATGAACTTCAAAATATATTTCATTATTGTGGGCTGCATCCGCAATAAATGACCAGCTTCTTCTTGTGTGACGCCCTGTTCCTTCATGGTACACAGGGGCTACATTCACGTTCAAAAAGGCAACATGGAAGCGCCTAGAACCGCAGGGCCGTCCCATTAGGTAGGCACTAGTCCAGCTGAAAGGTCGATATGTTGCTCCTAGCCACTAGTACTGCGTAAGGGCATGTGGCCCATTGGCGATCGTCCCATAAGATCGTAATGGTGCTCCACTGATTAACTCGAAGCAGCAGGTGTCGGGAGTAAAAGCCATCTGCAGGAGTAGCATACAGATGGCAGCGGCAAAAGGGGAGGAGATACCTGTCACCCAAATGAAATGAAAAAGAATAGTATGGGCATCAGAACCTCATTTGAATTACTCACTTCAATGATCACACTAAATCTACAGCCATATGCATGCTAGCCCACTCAAAAGGATTATTCCCACCCAAAAATCACTTGCGAATCATAACTATATAAATCGAGGTGAAAACACTATTACAAACGAGTCTTTGTGTGCATGCGTCTGTTAAAACAGAATCCATTAGATGGGATTAGTAACGTGCATAGACACAAGTGTTTGAAGGCGAGTCGAGACAGGGAGGGTTCAACAAGGGCAGATAGACGATGGTCCCACTATGGCAGCTCTGCATCACATAGCGCAGGGGAAGTGGATAGATTCCAAAAAGCCATGTACATGGCAAACTCTCAATTAAATCATCTGTCCATGCATCCATACATCATTCCCTCATCCCGGTATGAAAACGCCTGATTATTTACTCACATAACATATGAAATTTCCATTGAGTCTGTGCGTAATGCAGTCTGCAAAATCCACTGTGTTCCAGCCCGGAATTCCAGTGTTGTGAAGTAACATGTATTTGGGAACGTCCTGCCTTATCGTCCACTACGCTATTGCGCATCCCATACTATTCATATCAATCATTGCATTCTCGCCATGGCCCCTGTCCGAAGGACATTAAACAATAGAACGTTATATTTGCAGTCAGACCTGTGGGCGTCTCCTCGCCGCTAGCTGAA
The DNA here is from genome assembly GCF_040938575.1 of Ambystoma mexicanum. Lineage (NCBI taxonomy): Eukaryota > Metazoa > Chordata > Amphibia > Caudata > Ambystomatidae > Ambystoma > Ambystoma mexicanum. The sequence continues at coordinate 133,706,731 of NC_090941.1, read as the reverse complement.
AACCGAAAGCGCTGTCCTTCGAATTCCTCATTTGCAACATCACGTCGAAAAGGCATCTGTGACCGCTTGAAATCACAAATTCATCCATGTAGTGCGGCAGTGTGTGAAAATGGCAACTGGCTTCACTCACAAATGGGACGCCCCGCCCGTCGGTGAACCTCGGTACAGTGCTGCATGAGGGTCCACCGTTAATTGAGTACTACATTCCACTGACCCTTCACAAGTTTGTTCGCGACTGCAAAGATAGTATGTGAAACAATGGGACCATAGCAGAATGAACATATGAACCAATATTTCACTGCCATCGGGATTAAATACATGATTGTAATAGCAAGATGCCATGCGTCAAATTGCAGCGTTGTGTGCGGGACGTGCTCGCCCAAAGGGGATTGCAGCTTGCACAGGTGGAATGAATCACCACAGGTGGAGGCTATACAGCCTGAAAACACATAAATTGCACACCCAACCCCCTCCCACAACCACACCCACTCCAAAATGCTACCGGCAGGACTAGCGATGTTGGCCCTGGGGGACCTGATAGCACTGCAAGTACTCCAACTTCAAGAAGAAGACGAACACCAACTACTACAACAACCGGCCGCACAGAGGAGACGCAGGAGGAGGAGGAGGAGGGCAAGGCAGGGCCAGCAAGGCCCACCAGCACAGCCACTACCACCACGCAGGCAGCCCGCAATCCCACGCCTCCGAGCTCATCCGTTCAACCTCACTGATGAGCAGATCCACACCCTCTACCGTTTGGACCGGGACACCATAACCGCCATTGTGGACATGACACACGCTGACCTTGTCAGCATGATAGATAGCCCAACCGCCATCCCACCCCTACTGAAGGTGGTGTCTGTACTCCACTTCCTGGCCACAGGCACCTACCAGCACACAGTCGGACAGTTGCATGGCATTTCACAGCCACTGTTGTCACGGACACTATTGCAAGTGCTCGATGCCCTCCTGAAGCACGCAGACGACTACATCTCTTTACCACGCTCGGAGCATGAGATTACAAACACAAAAGTGGGATTCCATGCACTTGCCGGCATACCGGGTTGCATTGGTGCCATCGACTGCACCCATGTGGAATTGGTTGTCCCACATGCCATGGAGGTCCAGTACCGCAACCGAAAACAATATCATTCTCTTAATGTACAAATGGTGTGTGACTCCAACAGGATCATTACACATTGTTGTGCCTGATTTCCTGGATCAACCCATGATTCTATGGTCTTGAGGAACTCTACAATACCACGCTACATGGAGCGACACGCAGGGAACAGATCCTGGCTACTCGGTGAGTCTCATTTCATGCATGATAATGTGGGGTATGTGATGCGGCAATGACCTGGCAGGAAGGGGGGGATGCGTACGTAGCAATGTCATTCCACAAACATCCTTTATTGTCCACATACAGGTGATGCCGGGTATCCACTGAAGAGATGGCTCCTTACACCACTCCGGAACCCACAGAACCAGCATGAGGAGGACTACAACCATGCCCACTCACGTACCCGTGTAGTCATAGAACAGGCATTCGGCCTACTGAAGGCTTGTTTCCGCTGCCTCAGCAGGTCTGGCGGGGCACTCCTGTACCGCCATGAGAAGGTTGCAAAGATGGTCATGGCATGTGTCATGCTACACAACATGTGCGTACGTAGAAATGTGCCCATGCCCCCTGACGCAGAACTGCAAGCACCTGAAGATGGTCATGATGAGGGTGGGGATGTGGCAGCACCTCAAGGAGTCCGCGAGGCACAGGAGGCCCATGAAATTCGTCAGAATATCATAGATTCATGCTTCTAGCACTCACGCCTGGTGGCTGATACATGGACACGGGACTTGTGGCACTGTGTGTGTCTGGAACATGCACAATATGGACTGTACGCCTATAAAGGCCTCGTACACAAAGATCAATGTCCACACATCTCATTGGATGATTGTGAAATGTTTATAGCATATGTGAAATTATGTTACACACCCCATCGACCCGCCACCCAAGAAAGCCCAACACACCCCCTCCACCCTCCTACCTCCCCCCCCGAACACCAGTGTCCAAAGATGCTCATTGTCAGTGGGCAGACGCTATTGCAAGCCCCCTCTCCGGGTATCAGGGGCACCCCTGCCTGTGGAGCGCAGGTTCCTCCCAGATCTACGTTGGGGGCTGCCCTGGACGGAACTTGCAACGGATGATGTCTCTGCCTGCTCACGTCCATGCATGTCCCTAAGGGTTTGTGAGAGCTCAGTGAGCACACGGCGCACAGCGGCAAGTTCAGCACATACGTCTTTGGACGTCGCATGCAGTTCCCCCCTCAGGCTCTCGGTGCTTCTCTCCATTTGTACCCTCAGGCTCTCGGTGCTTCTCTCCATTTGTGCCCTTAGTGTCTCTGTACTTCTCTCCATTTCTGCCCTAAGTGTCTCAGTAGATGTTTCTATGGCTGCCTTAGTACCCCCACATTCATCAGCATGCTCCTTGAGGAGCGTGGCCAGTTGCTGCTGTTGCACGATCACCTGGTCGAGGGACTGTTGCCTCTGCTGGGCCATGCCCATTTGCGGTGGTGTCACAGAGGGGCTGATCACCTCATGTTGCCTTGCCACAGGGCTTGTGGGGGATGGCCAGTCGTCGTCTTGTGGGTGCCCCTGCGTGGTATCCTCATGGTGTACGGGATGAAACAAACAGGGGGATTGAGACAGGTCATGGATGGATCCTACATCGACAGCACCGTTTTCTGTGTCGGAGCATGCTGCCATTAATGCAGTGTCACCTATGGTGCTGCTGCCACCAGAAGCAGTGCCTTCTGTGGCATCCATTGGGGGGACCTGTGGTGCTGCTGTTGTGGGCATGCTGGCTGCTGGGGTGCCTGTTGAAGTCCCCTCCTGTGTGCTGCCACTTGATTTGTGCTGCTGCCGTGTCTTGATCCGTGCAGCTGAGGTGGAGGGTCTTTGGCCGTTGGTCTTGGCCCTCTTTGCAGGTGTGCTGGTAGGGGTGTCCTGAAGCTCGTCGTTTGAATCGGACCCTGTGGTGAAGTAAAGGAGGGCGAGCGTTATTTATGGGTCTGTGGAAATTGGAATGGCAATGTATCACATGCATTGGGGTGGTACCTGAGGGTGATTTGGGTCAGGGCCTTGGAGGTGGTTTCATTTTTGTGTGGATTGAGGATGCAGTTGTTTTGCAGCCTGCAGTTAGGGTGTGCATGCTGCACGTGTAGAGGGTGTTTTTAGGATTTTTAATTATTTATGTATTTAATGTGACTTTTAAAGTGCGCTATCAGGCCAATGTATGTGGACGTTCTCCTGGACATGTGCTTCTGTTGCACTATGTGGACACATGGTACTTCACATGATTGGACATTGTGGATTTAGCATTGTTTTATTTGGCCCACCTACCTGATTCTTCGGATGTCTGCACTCGTTTCTCCATCCCTCCGACTCCCTCTATACTCTCCATTCCAATGGTGGAGGCACAGATTTCTTCCCAGGGGGTCAACTTGATGGGTGATTCCGATCCTCCCCCGGTAGCTGTGGCAATGTTACGGTTGGCTGATAGTATGCTCCGTACGCGTATCCGCAAGTCGTCCCATCGCTTTCTGCATTGCTGTGGGTTGCGGGGTGCGGTCCCCACCGCACTTACCCGCTGTGCCACCAGGGCCCATATGGCCTTCTTGTTCGCAAGTGCCGTCCTGGTCATTTGCGTCGAGAAGACGACGGCAGCATTCTCCTGGAGGGTCTCTGTGAGCACGGTGAGTTCCTCATGGGAGAAGTGGACCTGCCGCTTGCGGTCGCACGCTTTTTTCGCAACTTTTCCCATTTTGATTGTTTTCACTAGGGTGGCTAACGGGTTGGGATGTGTCTCAGGGTAGGATTTTTAATGGTTGTGTTGGGATTCTGATTTTATAGGTGTACGGCGTGCTGTTTCCCGTTCCGGCCCCATGTTTTTGCTTCCGTTTCCGTATATTTACGGTCACCGTATTTTGCGATTACCGCTCATTACGGTGACCGCTATGATGGGTGGCGGAATTGCACCTAGGGCGCCGTACGACGGCGGTGAGGGGCGTTTTGGGGACATTTCCGCCATCGCGGACTTTGCACTTCCGCCATGGCGTAGTGCTCGTGCCCGATGGGTCAGAATGAGCCGCACTTTACTCCGTCGTGCAATGGCGGAAACGCTATTTACGCTATGGCGGTCAGGTCAGTTACTTTCCGCCAGGGTCGTAATGAGGGCCCTAGTCTATAAATTGTACTATGCTAAAAGTCCTGCTTTAGCACTAGCCAATTTAAATAACAATCTTCTACATGGTACAGCCAAAGACCTAGAGCATAGCCAGGGAAAATATTTTGGAAGTGAAAGCCACTTACAAAATGCAATAGAGCTTTACAACAGACTAGCAACAATTGTACATATGGCAACCTTCTACTACACACATACAAAAAAGAATACTAACATTTTAAAGTACATCTGCTGAATTACGAAACCATGTGTGTGTGTGTGTTGCCGCAGAACTTTTTATAAAAGTAACACAAAAACTGTAGATGTAACATACAAAATAGAAGAAAATGAAGATTTCAAAGGGTTTGAATTAGCTCTCTACCTTATAGCAGAAAACAAATTACAAAATCACTGACTCCTTAAAACCTTGCAGTTACTGCACTACAAACCTTGAAAACAACCAAACTCCTTCACGTGCTATCACAAATAACTTGGGATTATTCCCACTACCAAAACCCCTGCAACAACTCAATTTATATAAAAGCATCATAATTCAAACAGTGCACCGATTTCAAGCAAATTACGCCTTCAACCAAAAACAGCAAAATTACCTCCCTCTGAATTAGTGAAAGGCATTTGTGGCAAAGTAGTTTATTTACCATCAGATCTGAAAGAAAATGTGCACACTCTGGGAGTGCAACATCCAATAGAGCAATCTTTAATTGTCTTAGTAAATGGTGTACCTACAAAACAATTTGGCAACTACTCGTAGACTTACATAAAGTTAGACAAGCCTTTCAATATCTAAAAGACAATAATGAATACTACAAAGAAATGAATATTGAAGAAAACCTAAGGGAAACCACTGAAATAATTCAAGAGCCATCAGAAACTGGTCAATTTGAACTTCTAGATCCTGCTACAGTATCCAATATTTTAGACCATTATACAATTCATCCATTACACTCTAAAGACACCGTAGATGATGCACTAGAAACGTACCAAATGCGACAAACCAAAGGATCACCAATGAGCATATGGGAAAAAAGTATTGAAGCACATGCTTTTCCTCTACTCTTTCCTACTGGGAAAGGAGGAAGGTACGTTGAAAGACCCACTCAGATAACAGTATCAGAATACCGCTCGTTACGAATGTATTCTGAAGATCCATATTTTGTCTAAATCTGGGAATACATATTGCACCTACTCTTTGAAAGTGAACTAGCAACTCTATGCTACGGAGTTGCGCACACACACATTGAAATCAGGTACCCACTTTCAAAATATGTCAGCTACACAATTACTACAAAAGTGCAAGAAAAAGATGAGGTTTTACAATAAGCATTACAAATCTGTTAGCAAACATGCATGGTACTAAAGAGTACTGGTTCCAACGTCATGGAGATGTACGTTGTATGATAAGAAACCTTGGCCCACCCACTTGGTTTGTTCCATTAAGTTGTGCATAATATGCATGGGAAGATTTACATGATTTCCTATGCATATCAAACAAAAACAAAACAAACATAGATATACTAACACCTGGAGAACTTTGCTCTATAGATCCTGTTAATGTTTCAAGATATTTCCATCATCGCTTCATTGCTATGCTACACTTTATTTGTAATAAAACTGTTCCTCCCCTCGGAGAAGTGCAACACTTTTGGAGAAAAGAATACCAAGCCAGAGGAGGACCACATATCCACATGCTTTTATGGATTAAAGATGCTCCTAAATTTGGTCAAGACAGTGATGTCACTGTTTTACAGTTTATCGAAAAATATGTCACTTGTGAAATTCCTTCAGAAGCAACAAATAGTGATCTTCATGCACAAATTGTACAATTTCATAGACACAAATGTGTCAAATATTGTCATTGCAAATACAAAAACAAAGGGAAATACTACACCAAATGTTGCTTTGGTTTCCCTACACCAGTTACAGAAACAGGTGAAGTGAACAGCTTCATGTCTTCAGTTAGACATAGTGTTAAAGGTAAATCACCTAAGAACACATATTACATAAAAAGAACAGAAGAAGCAAAATAGATCAATGATTGCAATGCAATCATTGCCCTCTTATGGAATGCAAACATAGATGTGCAGTACATTGCAGACAATTAAACTGCAGTTGCACGATATGTTACAGTCTACTTAACCAAAGCAGAAAAAACAGAGCTTCAAGACCTCCGGAATGACCTATCTTCGGACAAAACATTGTCTCAGAAATTGTACAGCTTAGGCATAAAAATGCTCTCTCATAGAGAATGTGGCTGCTATGAAGCTGCAGATTGTTTAACTGGTACTGCTTTGTATGGAAAATCTGAAAATATAGTATGGCTAAGTCTTGGTCATGCTAAATCTAGAAAAAGAGTTCTCAAATCATACGACGACATAGAAACAATAGCCAAAAATGATCCTAACAGCCAAGACATTTTGAAAAACAATTTACTAGACACATAATACCCAAACAGGAGTACCACTTTGGAAACCATGTGTCTATACCACATAGCCCAAAACTTCACATACAAAAATATAAAACCCAATGAAAATAAAGGTAGATACAGAGTGACAATTTGTGAAGGCAGCTTAGTGAAACTTACCAAACAAAGCTTAATTAAATCATATCAAATTGTCATTAAAACCTCCTCAACATAAAGAACTATATTACATGTCCCTGCTACAACTATTTAAACCATGGAGAAAAGAAGGGGAGATACTAGATATCTATGACTCCTATGAAGACGCTTTCAAAGCAAATGAAAGCACTATAACCGATGTAAACCTTATACAGTACAAAGCATTGGGCCTCATTATAACTCAGGCAGTCCGGAAATAACGGTGGCGGTAAACCCGCCGCCACCGTTGTTTCCGGACCGCCTGATCCCGACTCCTGCAGGCGGGAGGTGATGTTCCCGCCAGGTCTGACCTGGCAGGTTTAACACTGCCCGCCTGCAGGCAGACGAGGAAACACCAGCAGCATTACGAGATGCTGCCGGTGTTTCCATGATCCCCATTCCCATCGAGCCCCATAGGACTCGATGGGAATGGGGATTAACACCATTCCGCCTCTGTGATTCCCGGAAAATCGGGGTTGTAATGCCCCGGTAATTCCGGGAATCAAGGAGGCGGAATGGTAAGACGAGTCCGGCGGTAACCAGGCAGTTTTACCGCCGCGGTTACCGCCAGACTCGTAAAGAGGCCCATTGTTGCACAATGAACAGCAACATGAAGAGGAACTCCAGGCCCAACTAGATAAGGACACTCCCGACAGTAGTCAACCTTCTGTAACAGGAATCCAAGAACCAATGGGACAGCCACTAATAGCAAATGAGGCAGAATTAGCTATGACAGAAGTAGAAAACACCATGTCTCACTATGAAGAAGATACAGAAGACTTAACTGTACTGCAATCAAAACTGAACAATGAGCAGCGTAGCATTTTTCAAGAAGTAACAAAAGCAATTGCACATGGTGTACAACATGAAAATAAATAATGTACCTGCCAAAATTACAAACCTATACTACTATACGTCAGTGGTCAAGCTGGATCAGGCAAAACATTCTTAATCAAAATCACCAGCAAGTTCCTTCAGCAATTGACAAACTGTCAGCTGTTGTAACTGCCCCCACAGGGTTAGCTGCCTACAACATAGGTGGTGTCACTTTACACTGATTACTACTCCTTCCAGTAGAACACCAAAACAAATTAGAATATTACAAACTTCCTACAGAAGCTGCAATGGAACTATGCAGAGTGTTGAAACAAATGAAAATGCGACTAATAGATGAAGTGAGCATGGTCTCCAATCTAATGTTGGCTTTGATTCACCTCAGATTACAAGAAGTACTTAAAACAAACTACAAAGAGCTAATTGGAGGAAAACACATTGTTTTCGGAGATCTTCCTCAATTGACACCAGTAAGAGGTGAACCTATTTTTAAAACCTTAGGACCCAAACTCTGTCGTAAAACTGTTGGCAGCATAGGAAATGTCAACCTTTGGCAACATTTCCAATACAGAGAATTAACATTAAACATGCGCCAGTCTGCAGACCTCACATACGCCAACATTTTAAAAAGTATTAGAGTTGGTGTACTACCTCAAGAAGCACAATCAATATTAAAAACCCGGCACTTCCATGCAGTGTATGGCCATAATTCATGTGCTACTGATGTCATGGAAAAATGAGCAAACAAAATGTCACTTGTATGTCCTTGATGCCAACTCTTGCAAGCTGTTCAAAATTCAATGAAACAATGTTGAAAAACGAAATGCAACCAATAATTGAAATTTGCTCCACAGACAAACTGGACGTACATGGTATGACACTACCCATGTGTCAACAAGCCACAGCAAGACTAAGGGGGTAATTCATAGAATTTAGCGCACAAGTGGTGCACGCGGCTGGCGCACAGTGTGCACGTGCGAATCTCTGCGCCAGCCGCGTGCGCTAAAATCCATTTCCGCACACAGCATATTCATGGATTTCCGCTACCAAAACCAGCCGTGGCACACAGTGGCGCAGCGACCCTGCAGCAGTGCCAGTTACGCCCCCAAGAACGCCCCTCGCACAGGGAAAAGCCATCAAAATCCCCAATCCAGCCCAAAGGGCTGCGCTAACCCTGTACCAGCACGGCAAGAGGGGAACGTGTATTAATGGGGTTCGCGGGAAGTTTCACACGCGATTGGCCCTGTGCGAGCGGGGTACGTGTGTTACTGGGGTGCGCGGGAAGTTTCACACGCGATTTCAGCAGGGTACGTGTATTTCAGGGGTGCGCAGGAAGTTTCACACGCGATTTCAGCAGGGTACGTGTATTTCGGGGGTGCTGGGGAGTCCTACACGTGATTTGGCAGTCCTCCCAGGTGTTCCCTGTACACCCTCCACGGCTCCTGCAGGCAGCCCACACCACAGGGGACTACCCTGCACCCCTGGTCATGTCCCGCAGGCAGCCTACCCAACATGGGCATGCCCCCCAGCAAAGGCACATGTCTCCTTGCACTACTGATCACCAACCCATGTCCCCTTGGACCCCCACCCCTCAGCAGTGTGGGGCACCTGCCCGCAGGCCCCCACTCATGTCCCACTCATGTCCCCCTGCACCCCCACCCCCCAGCATTGCGGGGCACCTGCCCGCAGGCCCCCACTCATGTCCCACTCATGTCCCCTTGCACCCCCACCCCCAGCAGTGTGGGGCACCTGCCCGCAGTTCCCCACTCATGTCCCACTCATGTCCCCCTGCACCCCCACCCCCCAGCATTGCGGGGCACCTGCCCGCAGGCCCCCACTCATGTCCCACTCATGTCCCCTTGCACCCCCACCCCCCAGCAGTGTGGGGCACCTGCCAGCAGGCCCCCGATCATGTCCCCCAGCCAACACGTCATCACAATCTAGATCCCTGGCCCTTATGGGCAGCCTCCACATGCCAAACACCCACCCAAGTATTGCATCCACCCACTTAGAAATGCCAATTACATGATACAACCCCAATGGCAAGTATGTAAATGAACACATGTCCCTCACATACACACAATGGGTGTAAGTGAATGTCAAAAGCCATATCATGACATGCATGAAACCAATGAGATGATACTACACATTGAAGTTTGATGAAAAAAATGTATTAAAACCAACATAAATGGAATTTAAAATAAAAAACGACAATGGGAATTAAAAACGAAAAGCAGCATGTCCGTAAAATAATTAAAAGCAACAAATCATAATCCAAAGGAAAGGTGTCCAAAGTCACAGTCCAAAAAAGTAAATCCAAGGGAAAACAAAACGGAAAACCATTGCTCCATGGGTAAATCCAAAAAAAATTAGTATAAACCAACAGTCAACTATATACAGAAAAACAATCCAGGGTCCATGATCCCAACTGAAGAAATGAAACCTATCTAAAAATACTAACTAATAAAAAAACTATATACAAAAACGTGGTCCATTGTCCAAAAGGTCCAAAATAAATAAAAAAGCAAAGGAAACCTAACACTAACTACATAACTATTTACAAGGGCAGCGGGCTAGTCCGACGGCTCACTGGTTGATGTCATGGGCCAGGGCATCATCAAGCTCCTGTTCAATGGCTTGGAGGCGGGCATGTTCCCTGGCCCCGAGGCCTCGCAGGGATAATGCAGTGTCCAGCTCCAACTCCCTGCGAATACCCTCGAGGCACTCAGCCCGCCTCAGTGCCGTCCGCATGGAGTTCTCCGCCCTGACCATTGTGAGCCGTTCCTCCTCTGCCCGCCGCCGCTCCGCACCTATCTGCTGGCCCAACTGCTCCCACACGGAAGACACTCCCATTCCAGGGTTCTCCTGCCCTCCGGCCGATGCCTGCCCCCCTGATGTTGATGGCCCCGAGCCATGATGCCTCCCACATCGAGCCTGCCGCTGCCTCCGATGCAACTGCCTGTGCCAGCACGACGGCATCCAGGCTGATGGAATCCACCGACGCTGTCGTGCGCGTGCCCTGCCCGATGATGCCGTCACATCCTCCATCTGCTGGGGTCCAGTTGCTGGTGTGTCCACCTCTGACTACCGACTGTGGCAGGGATGGGATCCCCACCGAGTTGGCTGCGTTGGTCGGGGCAGGTCCACAGGGGGCCCTGGTAGCATCTGGGCCGGAAGACGGCATGGAGAACGACTGGCGCATAGCCTCCACAGAGGAGGAGAGGGTCGCCAGAGTGGCCGACACATGTACAAAACCCCCGACCACAGCCGCTCCCAACTGGGCCATGTTGGCACGGTGATCAGATGACATGGACATCCCCCCTACCTGCAGACGGGCCTGGGATGGGGCATCCCTGCTGGTGCATGGTGGTGCAGTCACAGTGTCAGGGACAGTGACATGCACAGGCCCCTCCACAGCGACCTGTGCTGCCTCCTGCCCCTGCCCCTGGACTGCACCACTTGCACCAGCAGGGATGCCCCCACCAGGCCCCATGTGCGGCTCAGTAGCGGCCTCCTCCTCCTCTGTGGAAAGCACCAACCTGGATGGCTCCACGCCGTTTTCCGTCGTTGCAAGCCCCTGTGGGGGCTCACCCAACCCTTCCGCTGCAGCCGTGGGGGCATCCCCGCCGCTTTGCTCCACAGCGCCGTCTCTGCCCTCTTCTTCACTTGGTGCTGTGTAGAGGGAGACATAGTACACAAGCATCAGGGTACTGTACAACGGTCCCCTAGACAGGAAGCAATAGCAGATAAGTGGCACTGTCAAAGATCACTTCCATCATGTTCCTCCACAACACATGGGTCAGTGCAGGCAAAACACATGCAGTAACAGGCATGGCGCATGCTATGGACATTAGCATACATGTCCAAGGGACTCTTGAAACATACAATGTTGTTTTGGAACTCACATGCATCATGGGTCATGCCTATCACATGCACACACTTCACCGTAGTTTCCTCCATCTAGACTCGTACACCCCAGAGACAGTGGAAGCAAGGATGACTAGGCTGCATCAGTGATTCTGAACATTGTCACAGACATGCGTCATGCATCCATGGCATTCATAAGTCACAGACACGCAGGTCAGACACACAGACATGGACACCATACATGTACATGGCATCAGCACCCATCCCTCATCCCCACCCATGTCCAGGAACAGAGACTGGCATGCTCTCATGTGTCCATTCCGCATAGGGCTCCCCATGTTGCATTGAAACACATACAACAACCGTGTGCTTCACACATTACTGGTCTCACATGCATGACCATGATGTCCCTGCACACACACATGCGTACATGGCCTATGTCACACATACAGGCAAGTATCAGACAACCAGCACACTGCAACATGCTCTGTCTCACACAGCAATGCTTGGCCACTTACCGCTCGACTCCAGGCGGGTCTGCCTCTCAAGGATCTGGGCATGGAGCGCTGGGCGTACGGATTCCAGGACCCTCATCTGAAGGGTACTCATGCTGCCCCGGCCCCCCTCCACGAGGCACCGGGCCTTTATGAGGGTCCTGGACCTCAAGTCCTCCCAGCGCTTCTCGACTTGCTTGATGTTGCGGGTTGCCACCCCCTCCGCGTTGATGGCAACCACAAGGTCGTCCCAGATCCTGTCCCGTCCTTCCTTGTCGGCGCGTGATGATCCGAAGAGGGCATCATAATGCCCCAGGACAAGCTCCACCAGGAAACCAACTTCCTTTTGACTGAAGCTGGTGGCCCTCTGCCCCTCTGGCTGGGGGTCGCCAGTGGTCTCGGATGGTGTTTGCCCCGACATGGTGACCCCCGATGCAGGCGTGGGTGGGCAACTGGGTCCTGGGGCTGGGCTGTGGAGCGATGGTGTCCCAGTCGGGAGTCTTCTGTTCCAGCAGGGGTGGACACAGCAACTGGACCCCTGCATATGGCTGATGTGCAGGCACCAAATGGCAGGGCACGGTGGCATCAGGCAGGCAGCAGCAGATGGCTCGTGGGAGGCTGCTCGGGGCTCTGGGGGGCAGTAATTCGGCCTTTTGGGCAGGAGCGTGGTCTTCCGTGTGCTTACGCGTGGCCAGCTTGATACGGAGTGATTTGGCACGTGAAATTTCTGCACGTCAGCGTGTAATTCGAGGAACGGCCCTTAGCGCGTAAGCGCGTCAGCACGCATGCGCAATTTCATTGGGCCAAAGGCCCTTAGCGCGTAAGCGCGTCTGTGACGTACCGCGCACGGGCCTTGCCCTGGCAGGGCTTGAAGATCACACGTGGATTTCCATTGCTCTGTACGTGCTTTTTGTGGGGTGCGGTGTGTATGTTTTCCAGGCGTTCGGGTTCACACGCTATTACTTCACAGCGGGTGGGTGTTGGCTACGCGTTCTTCTACACGCAAGGCAGACGGTGAGTGGTACCCCGCTCCCCCAGGCCCGATCGCATGTAAAACCACCCGCGAGCCCCTGAAATACACGTACCCACTCCCCCAGGCCCTATCGCGGGTCAAACCACCCGCGAGCCCCTGAAATACACGTATCCAGGCCAATCGCGTGTGAAACCACCCGCGAGCCCCTGAAATACACGTACCCACTGCCCCAGGCCCTATCGTGTCAAACCACCCTCGAGCCCCTGAAATACACGTACCGCGCTCCCCCAGGCCCGATCGCGTGTGAAAACACCTGCGCACCCCTGAAATACACGTACCCCGCTCCCCCAGGCCCGATCACGTGTCAAACCACCCGCGAGCCCCTGAAATACACGTACCCAGGCCAATCGCGTGTGAAACCACCCACGAGCCCCTTAAATACACATACCCCGCTCCCCCAGGCCCGATCGCGTGTAAAACTTCCCCCGCACACCTGAAATACACGTACCCGCTCCCCCAGGCCCAATCGCGTGTCAAACCACCCGCGAGCCTCTGAAATACACGCACACGCTATTATTCACACAGCAGGTGTCCGTGTTTGTCGCGTACCCCTTTGCACGTCATTTGTCATAGAGGGCCACAGTATGGGACAATCATCAGAGCTGTGTATACGTGCTTTTTGTTAGCGCACATTTTGGCCCACATTTTCTTCCTGCACAGGGATGCTACCGCCTGCCTTCCTGTGGCGGACGGGTTGGGGTCAGTGCGCGTCTTTGCCCGTGCGCTAGTTTGCCCTATTCGATTCCATGAATATGTGTTGTAGGCCAGCGTGTGGGCGTTCTGCGCACTTGCCTCCTGTTCTTCCCCCCTGACGCCCCCGTTTTCACGAGTTGTTCCCCATTCTGAGTGTTCTGCCCCGTGTTCCGCCTACTTTTGTTATGTGCGCCGCGCTATGTGTGCTTTCGCTGTGGCCTTGGCGCACGCCGTTAGATGACCTGTGCGCCGGCGTGCGCCGCACACTTTTTCAGCGCACATCCCTGATTTTACTTGCGCACAGACTTCCATGAATAGATGTGCGATGGTTTCCCTGCGATATTCGCACTTGCACTGCGATTTTCGCTCTTTCACTGCAAATCGCACGTTTTCGCACGCTTGCGCCGGAATTTTCGGCACACATTGATTCCATGGATCGGCCTGTAAATACCTTAGAAAAATCTCCAACACAGCAGGTTTGGAGAAAATATTAAAATTATCTTTAAACTAGAGTAATGCTTAAACGTAACCTTGACATGGAGCAAGGACTAGTTAATGGAGCACTTGGGACAGATGTTGGCTTTCAAACATACCCATGGGACAACAACATTCAGTTTATCAATATTCTCCTTGACAAACTATCAGAAGTAAAAAGGATAGGATGCTCAACAGCTCGATTCCTTCTTTTCAAAGACACGTATGTACGCAGAGAGCAATTTTCTCTAACTCTAGCATACACAGTCACCATTCACAAATCACAAGGTCTTACCCTAGATAAAGCATTGATAGATATGGGGAACACAGTTTTTGAAGAAGGCATGAGCTACGTAGCATTATCACGCTTACGTACACTTGATGGTCTATTTCCAATCAACTTTGATGCAAGTAAAGTAAACGCTGATATTCCTTGCATTTTAGAATACAATAGACTGCGTTCACTGTACACCCCCCCATCTAAAAACCTATCCTGTTCCACAGAAACGAAAACGTTGTAAAAGAAAACTACTTCAAACAGAAATGCAACAGGATCTCACTGCAAATCCTCCAAAGAGAGTAAAAGAAGGTAATACTTCATCAATTACTACAACCAAAGAAGAATCTACTACTCAAAGTAACTCAGGTACTTCTTCAAAGAAGCAATACACACTCCGAAGAAATGACTTGGACACAGAACTATCTGGTCCATTCAAATTTTCAAATGTAAGTGGTGTAAATTGCTACGCAAATGTAGCAATAAATATTCTATTCCAATTGCCACCAATTGTTGATAACATTTACCTACACAGTACAGACCAATTGTGTTTGCAAATATTAGTCCTTTATAGAAATGCAAGCAACAATCTTGACAACACATACAGTGTTCATGGAATAAGACAAGAATTGGACTACTGTGCTGGAATGGTGAAATTCACTATAAGCTCACAGGAAGATCCACAAGAATTTCTAATGTACTTATTACAAGTACTGCAAAACAAAAACATACCTATAAATGAAATCTTCCAGATTTCATACACGTGGAAACATACATGCACTCTCTGCAACAATGTGGTACAGGAACAAATCCCTAATGAACGCTTTGTGTATGTATCCATAGCTAACTGTGAATCTGTTCCATTTCAGCAACTTGTACAAAATGCAAACTATGGCAGATTATGTAGTACCTGCAATTGAGACAATCGCTGCACCTTACAAATACAAACACATTATAAATACGTAATACTAATGCTTTTACGTTACAATGCAGATGGTACCAAAAACAACAACTACAAGGTAACTGCATTCACACATGGTCAAACATCACTTGGTAAGAAAACCTTCACAACAGGTATAATCTACCACACAGGAGCCACAATCAATGCAGGTCACTACACTGCATATATAAAAAAGAATTGTGGATGGTTCGAATGTAATGATAGTACCATTACTCTAAAGCAGAGATTACCAGCACATCTTAGAAATGCTTATTTAATCTTCTTAAATCCAAAATGTAATAACTAATCTGTACATAAACATTAACAAAACTTCAATTAGAAAACTATAAAAACAGTTAGAATACGCCAACAGGTATCTATCTGCCCCAAGATTCTGCAACAACCAAACACATAAATCAATACCACTAAATTATAAGAAGAAATAAACAGTTAGAATATGCCAACAGGTATCTAACTGCCCCAAGATTTTGCAACAAGCAAACAAATAAATCAATACCACTAATAACTAATCTGTGTATAAACATTAATAAAACTTCAAATAGAAAACTATAAACAGTTAGAATTCGCCAACAGGTATCTAACTGCCCCAAGAATCCGCAACAAGCCAACAGATAAATCTGCAACTTGAGAATATAAATAAAAAGCTATAACCAGTTACAATTCGACAACAGGTATCTAACCATCTGTAACAAGCCAAGTAAACACTGAAAACAAAGAAAGAAATGTACTGTACCGTAACAAAAAAAGTTTTTTTTAATCCAACATGGATTTTTTTTTCCACAGACCTAAAGATTTAAGAAACAAACACAGAAACTGAGCAAATTGCACATTACACTGGTTTGTAAACTACTAAATATGAGTGTCGAAATAAAGCAGAAATGTCTATTATGCAATGTAATGAGTCTTTATAAACTACCTACACTAACATGATCTTTTCTTTTATCATAGAAAATGAAAACGAATATCTGCTCCAGTTACCCAAGTCATGAGAAAATATATCCAATCACAAAAAATCAAACAGTAAGTATATTATAATTCAGTAAAAAAAACTTTGTTAAAGGGACGTTATGGTTCAAAGTAAAACCTAAAAACCCTGAAATTTGCTAGTTATGGTAAGCTAAGCAACCATAACTCGCACCACCACTGTGCACTGCTAAGACTAACACCCAGGACAAAGATGACATCACAAATGTCATTGATGACATCACTGATAACATCACATGTGCATTTACCTTTCATGAAAAGTCTGTACAAGGGATTCTTATTGTAATGTTAATAAAAAAAGTGTCAAGGATCATTGGAATAAATATCATGAGGTACGTATTGCATTAAGCAATGCATTAATCCAAGTAGCATTGTATTACGTTTTTTCCAATATACCAAGGTACACATGTAGTAACATAGGCATAGTGTGCAGCAGACATGATGGAGATGCAATATGCTTTCTTAATGAGTTTTGCATCCTGTAAAACATTTAATAAGTACCTAACAAAACCCACTTACTACATTACTGCATTACTGCACACAAAACACAAACGGACAACAACACATACAAATATGTGCATATACAGGGAAAGTGAAGTAACCTAACTGATTATTTTCATGCACAGAAATGATTGCTCTGCTTCAAAGCTACTACTTCCCTATGTATAACTATCACATTTTGTGACTAGGCCCGTAGGAAAGTAGTGTAAATGCAATGTGTACAAATATGAGCATACCCAGGGAAAGTACAGTAATAAAAAAAACAACAGAACTAAAAGACAGTGTTGATAACCTTAATAATCATCTTCATACATAGATAGCATTGCTGTCTTCCAAGTCTGTGTTTTCCCCTTTGTATATGTTTCATATGCTGTGAGTGGACCCTAAGTTAATTACTGTAAGAACATATTTCAAGTATAAGTCGACAAATATAGTACGTTTTGAATTTTTAGTTCCCGACTGTTACTGGCCTAGATATATCAGTAAAGAAAAAAGTGAGCCAGGCATGTGATGTCATCGGTGATGTCACCAATGACTTTGTGATGTCATCTTTGATGTCCTGGGTGTTAGTCTTAGCAGTGCACAGTGGTGGCGCAAGTTATGGTTGCTTAGCTTACCATAACTAGCGATTTTCAGGGGTTTTTCAGTTTTAATTGAACCATAACGTCCCTTTAACAAAGTTTTTTTATTGAATTTCATAGGTTTTTGGTTGCACAACTTAACTATAAATTCCCTTTAACCAAGTTTTTTTTACTGAATTTCATAGGTTTTTGGTAGCGCAACTTAACCATAACCGCCCTTTAACAAAGTATTTTTACTGAATATACATATACATACTTTAAATTTGATGTACGTTTACTAGGATTCCCTTACTTTATATACATGTAACATAGAACATGCTGAACCTCCAGCTAGTGATTTTGATATCCACGGACTGTGCGTATGTCCGCGGACGGATGCTGAAATGGGGGATGAAAGCCATTAGCAACCTAGGTTCCCAAAGCGGAACCCGGGGTGCTAAAAAAGAGGATTTTGCTTCTTACACCGGGACACCTGTGGCGTCCCAGTATAGGAAGGAAAATCCTTTTCCAAGATGGCCACCATGGAAAGGGAAGGTGAGGGTTCCATACAGAGCCATCTTTGCTTTCCCTGGCAGCCTGCAGAAGGCAAAAAGAGAACCCTGTGACCATATTACCACGAGCACATTTTTCTTCCCTTTCAGATCTATCCTAATTTCGAATAACTTTACCACAAAGCCAGTCCCAGGTGGACAGGGCCACTTTAATCCTATGTTTTGTCCCTTGTGGTCATAGCCAGTAGCCAGATTGTCAGGATCATGACCTTATTCCATGAACCAGACAATCTGGCCACTGCCCATTTCCACAGGCTACCCCTCATTCACTAAAGTTATACTGCTATTTTTTTATAGCTACAATATGACACTTGGCAAATAGTAAAATACTGGCACATTGGCAAAACCATGCTTGTAGGTCCTTGCCAATGCTCCTTACGCAAGTTTGCTGCAAATCCACCCATGTTTTATTTTTTCAAAAGTGTCAAATGAATGCACACACAATCATCATATAACCTAGCCCCCACGTGACAACATCCATTCAGACTGTATGAAAATTATATCTAGATCTATAATCTTTTTGCAAACCTTTGTGTAGATTTGTCAAATTGCAACCACATTTATAAGCCTTTACATTATTTTGGCACCCCCACCTCTAATTTTGCCCCCTCTTGACAAAATCCCACCAAACTTCGCAAAAACATTTATATCTAGATCGATTATCAGTTTTCCAAAAGAAGTGTAGATTCATCAAATGTCATCTCATTTATAAGCCATTACATTGTTTTGGGACCCCCCCTCTAACTTCCCCTCTTCATGAAAGAATCCCACCAAACTTTGTAAACTCATACGCAATCAAGTCACAAATATACCATCCCACCCTCATCACCCCTCACCTCCCTAGAGATTATTTGATAAGTTTGACAACAGCAATGCTCAGAAAATATTATTGTTCCGAGGGTTCAGGCATGTATTTTCATATTTTCCAATGCACCTTACCTTAGTTTTCCTCTTTTGTACACATGCGAAATCTGGCAACAGGGCGCGGCCATCTTGTGCTAATCTTACCCGCTGCTGCATCGGCTTAAGGCAGTGGTACCCAGGGGTCCGCGGGTGCATCACTGGGGGCCCTGAGAGCTCAGCATGAAATCTAACAAAAAAAAATATATATATTTTTTTTAGATTGGAAGAAATGGGCAGAGTGGCTCACATGGTCGGGCTGAAGCATGAAACTGTCTCAGGCAACAATGAAAAAGTGGCCCACAGTTGTAAATGGATATTCATTCCTTTAGTCACAGACTGGGCCTCATTACAACTATGGCGGTACAGTAACAACGGTGCCGGTAAGCTACCGGCACTGTTGCTACCGTATCACCATAGTAAAAGTTGTGCTTGCGGGTGCCTGACAGCCTGCCAGGTCTGACCTGGCAGGCCGTGCGGCACCCGCGAGCATAGCTCGTCAGATGCACCGGCACCGTTATTAACGGTGCCGGTGCATCCGAGCTCTCCATTCCCATTGAGCCCTATGGGGCTCAAATGGGAATGGGGATCTACCGGCACCCGCGAACGGGCAATTATCATGACCCGGGCATGACCCAGTAATTACCCATTCGCGGGTGCCGGACCCGGATGCAACTCCGGCGGCAGCCGTGCCGGTTTTACCGGCACAGCTACCGCAAGGGTTGTAATGAGGCCCACTATTTCAATAGTACCCAAGGGAGTGCTTTGTGTTAAAAGTAAATTGTGATATATTCAGCAACAATGGTCAAAATTACTAACTGCATAGTTAAGTAACCCATCAAACTGGTCCACATTGGCCAAAATGGTGGCCCATTTTGACTGGCCCACACTAGCATTTTACATTTTTGGTACAGGCATTGCCCTATAGGCCAGTCCGAGCATGGCGGCTCATCCATTATGGAGGAGCTAAGGAGCCAGCCCAGTGAAACAGTGAGCACTCCCTCAGCTGCTTTTTCCAGCTGATGGAGTGCTCCTGGGCTGGCTGAACTGTGAAAGGGAAAACTGTTTCCCTTTGACAGTATAGTTTAGTTCCCCAGCCGCACATGCTCACTGAGCCATGCAAGTGCTGGGGCGTTTTGCTTTGCCAGCATTGCATAGCTCATTGAAAATGCTGGCTGGGGCACTGCATGTCTGTATGTCTGAGGAGGAGCTCCTGCGCCTCCTCGCACATACGGACAGAGCAGCCTGGATCAGGGCGTTTCAGCACCCACATGCAGGCCAACGCAGAAGGTACGTTTGTGTTTATTGTTTTTATTTAAACATGTGTATGGATGCTTATGTTATAAGTGAATCTATGGTGATGGAGGCTCGTGTGAATGATAGAGTGATTGCTGTATGAATGAGCAGCGCCTTGCATACACACATAATCATGTTGATTGTGTTAGGCACAGTGGGGCCCAGGGGACAGGGATGGTATCGTTTACTGGACATCTATTATAGATGTCCAGTAAAAAATGTCATGCCCGCCCCCTGGGCCCCCAGCACCAATTGCAAACGGTTTGCTATTTACCCATTTTTTTGTTAAAGGTATGCTCTACAATGCAACATTTTAACCCATTATTTAAAAAACATTCACAGGGGGAACCCCCCCCCCCGAAACTCCCTTTATTGGTTCTGGCTCGCTCACTATGCTCGGTCGCTATGGCATTTTTGGGGGAAATAGTTATGCCCCTCCACTTAAAAAAAAAAAATCACCAGCCACCACTGGCCCTCAGACTGTGTTGGAAACGGGATGGGGGAACCCAGAGACTATGGTGGGAGCACAATGGGCGGGAACCATTGGATAGTGGTGGGAGCAGAGTGGTGAGAGCCCAGGGTGTGATGGGGTGCAGAGAGACCAGGGTCTGGGTAGGAGTGGGATGAGGGAGCCCAGTGACTGTGATGGGAGCAGGTGACGTTGCACAATATATACTGTCCATTTGGCATTTCTGGGGGGTCCCGACCTACTCAAATTTTGCTCAGGGTGACCCCGACCAAAAAAGTTTGAAGACCACTGGCCTAAGGTGAACTGCCCTGATGGCACTAAATCATAGGCCCCGCCCCTGAGCCTCACATCACCAAACCTAGTGAAATTGTCCGCCTTTCTCGGTGATGTTCCTGGGCAGCGTACCCAAACGCGCGCAGTCATCACCTACATGACGGGACGCAGAACCCGAAAATCAACACACAACTTCTCACAACACAGCAAGGCACAATTTGGAATACTAACCCGTACTTTAAAAAGAAACAACAAGACTGTACAATTTGTAGTACTGTTATTTCAGAATAAACGCTCCAACAATATCCAACTATTGCCATATTCTATCATATTGGAAATTTAGCTCTTCGCTCGCGATCCAAAATGTTTATCGTGAGTCACGCATTGTTCATTTTGCGTACACAAGGTGTTCATTTTGGATAAAAGCAGCGTTTGGGTTGCACAGTGAATTCCAGGGCTTGTGCATCAACTTGAGGGTAGACCACCGTAAAGGATGTTATGTTGCTCCTAATTGCTAGTACAGCGTAAGGGCATATGTGCCCTTGCAGATCGTCCCAAAAACTGTCAAATACATCCAGTTGTTCATTGTAGCTGGAGCTGCCGATTAAAAAATCCGTCAGTTGTTATCTGGAATCTATGACAATCGCAGAATGGCAAAATGAACCTGTTTCGAAAACATAATAGAAATGTGTCTCACTAGCCGATCTTTATTATAATATGCTACTGAGAACATTGCTATGTAGTATGATCAACTCTAAACGGGATACGAAAGCTGACGCTACAATTCTAGGTGCTCATAGATGGCATTTTAATGAAATATGGCATTGAACCTGGGAGAACTGAGTAGTGGTCTACATGCATATCAATGCTGGCCTGCCCAACTGGACGGTAGAAAGAACATTACACACACAAGGTTATACTTGTGTGTCATTGTATTATGCCACACAGAACAAACGAGTACAATGTAACCCACAAATAATGCTCAGATAATGATAAGTTGATGCTTGTTAGAGTATAAAATCATCCAAAATTAAACTTACATTACATTCACCATTTCCATTCTCTTGGCGTAACTCAGACCGTAATGCAGACTCCATTCACACCAACGATTTTTCATAAACTGAATTTACATGTTCCTTAGTCCACTTTTTGAATACATAACCTTATCATATTTTACATTATAACAACCCTCCTTCATTCAATTCCTTTTGGAATGGTCCCTTTCTCTCAAGGTCAAAAAACAATTGAACCTTATACTCTGTGTCCGATGTGTGGGCTTCCTGAGCTCGCAAACAAAAATTCAAAGCTGGTGACCTTCACTCAGAATCAAAATACATTCTTAGTTTGCAACAACTTGCCTCACCGCATCCATGAGAACTGTAATTCTCATGCACGTGCAGGGCAGTCTTTCCATCAGGCAGTGCAGGTGGCTGCCTGAGGTGCTGACTGTAGGGGGCGCCAGTCTGACTCAATTAATACTTTAATTACATTTTAACACAGACATGAATAGCCCTTTCTTTGCCGCACTCTGGGTGTAGCACAAGCACATCAATTTATAAACATCAAGCATTTTAATTAAGAGTGTAAAATAACCTGAAATTGCTTCCATTTAATATTAATAAATATTGGGCAACCAATATATACAATATAGAAGAACGGCATTTGGAATGTAGTATTACTCTGTAATACCACAAGGTAAGGTTGGGGTTGCAGACTGCAGAAGCAACAATCTATGTTTACAAGTCCACCATTTAGGTTTCTGCCTCACCTTCTGTGTTGTCACTGAAATAATGCAATCAACTTGAAAATTAGTGAAGGTTGCAGGCTAAAAGCACTGTGCAGAGAAGTGATACAGCACCCACTGCTAAGGGGTAAGGAAACTTTTCAATGACAGAATGCGCCGTACTCCAACATTGCAGTAGAGGGTACACAAAAAAGAGTCAAAGTGTTACTAGCAATAGCCCCATGTGGGATTGTAAGTCAATCAACCACTTCTTCCGGTCCTGCACAGTACTGTTCACGAGCATCCTAACTGTTCACACTTTTGCGACAAAAAAAACACCTGTTTTTTGCTTCTTGCAGCCATATCCCATCCTCATCACCCCTCACCTCCTCAGAGGTTATTTGATAAGTTTGACAAGTGCAATGTTGTGTTTTTTCATATGTTTATACCGCGATGTCCGCGGACACCAAGCACGGATCCAAGATGGCGGGCGTTTCCAAAAATCTGACACACTTCACGCTCTTCACCATCCAATCAGTGGAAACGTCGCATGTCTGCGGACATGACGCTAGCCGATTAGTCAATCGGTGTCCTGTCCGTGGAGCAAACAGGGAAGTGTGCCCGCGGAGCGGACACAGATATCACTCATTTTTTGTGACCTACTTTTTGGTCGTTTTAAAAAAAAACTACCAGACGGATTTTCACCAAATTTACAAAAGCATGCTTTTGGGACCAAGCCACTGCTCCTGCCGCAAATTTGGTGAAAATCCATCCAGTGGTTTGGGCTCTAGGCGTGAGCAAACTTTTTTCCCCATTCAGTTTATGGGAAAAAAAGAAATTTTGGGACCCCCTATAACTTCCCCCCCGGACCAAACCTCACCAAACTTTCAGAGTGGGCCATGTTGGTTGCAAAGTTTGGTGCGGATTCGTCCAGGGGGAGCGAAGTTATAAGCCGCCCGAAAAGTGCTCTTCTTATGGGTTTAGCAACTCAACCATAACTAGACGGCCACTACCATAGCCGTGTAATATATATAAGGCGCTTGCCGCAATCTATTCACTATAAAGCTAGCCTCAAGATTATTTCATCTGCTTGAGTTTCTTTTGCATCTGTACACATGTAACATAGCTTGATGTCGTCATCCATTCTGTGGCATAAGCTTCTTCACCTTGATCCCAAGATGTCACTTATCCTTGATACTTTCTTGATGCCTTATAGAATATCTGCATTCTCTGGGCTCTGCATCTTTTCTAGGTACGTCAGTTCAGTTCTGTGTGATGGTTGCTTGGTGATGGTTGGTGACATCACCATTCTTCCTTACCATTTATTTGCTCTGCTTCTTTAGGAATCTCATTTGAACAACCATCATATTTCCTTGAATGCAGGTATGGTTTCCTCAATGGGAATCTTGCCTCTAGGATTCCTTTTGGCCTTTGTTGTTACAACTGCTCCGTGTAAGTCACATACTCTGTTTTCCAACATACAGGCAATAGGGACGGAAAAGGTTGAGTTGAGGGTGCTTGTCTCCTCCTCTACAGATGTATGCTTCCACGTGTATGACATTTGGAAGATTTCATTTATAGGTATATTTTTGCTTTCTAGTTCTTGCAGTACGTACATTAAAAATTCTTGTGGATCTTCCTGTGTGTTTATGGTGAATCTCACCATACCTGCACAGACATTAAGTTTTGTCAGGATTATTTGTTGCATTTATATGAAGGACAAGCATTTGCAAATACAACTGGTCTGAGCCATTCAAGTAAATGTTTGAACAATTGGTGGCAATTGGAACAGAAGATTGATTGATACATTTGCATAACAATTTACACCAGTTGTGTTGAAAAATTTAAATGGACCAGAGAGTTCTGTCTCTGTGTCATTTGCTGGACCTCCACTTTTATTTTTAGAAGACATATTTTGCTTTTTTTCTGCTGTTGGATGTGCATTTGCACCAGATCATTTTGTGGTTGTGCTACTTGATGGAGTAGCAGTTTGTTTCTTTGATGGTACCTTTGGGAGATCTCTTAGAAGTTTTAACAACTTAACCTTTTTGAGGAACAGGGTACATATCGAGATGGGGTGTGTAGAGTGCACGTAGTCTGTTGTACTCTACGATGCAAGGAAAGTCAACCTTGATTTTGTTTGCATCAAAATTTACTAGAAATAGTTCTTCGAGTGTACGTAGACATGACAGTGCTGCATAACGCAAACCGTCTTTAAAGACTGTGCTGCCAATGTCAATCAATGCCTGATCTAGGGTTAGACCTTGCAATTGTTGAATAGTGACTGCAAATGCAGGAGAAAGAGAGAATTGTTCTCTGCATACATACATGTCTTTGAAAAGAAGGAATCGTGCTGTTGAGCGTCCTATCCTTTTAGCTTCTAAAAGTTTGTCAAAGTGAATGTTAACAAACAGAATGTTGTTGTCATGTGGATATGTCTGGAAGCCAACAACTGTGCCAATTGTTCCATTAACTAAACCTTGCTCCACGTCAAGGTTACGTTTCAGAATTACTCTGCAGGTTAAACACAGCGTTTTGCATTTTCTCCAAACCAGCTGTGTTGGAGATACACTTTTTTAAGCTATTTAGTCGTGATGTTGCTTGTTGACACATAGGGAGTGTCATGCCGTGCACTTCCAGTTTGTCTGTGGAGCTAGTATGCACTATTAGTTGCATTTCTTTTTTTAACATTGTCTCATTGAATTGCATACAGCTTGTTAGGGTTAGCATTAAAAACATACATTTTACATTTCTTTTTGCTAATTGTTCCATGACATCAGGAGCAGATGTGTGATGTCCATACAGCCTGATAGATGAGTATACTATTAAGATAGATTGCGCATCTTTTAAAATGTTAGCATAGGTGAGGTCTGCAGATTGACACATGTTTTGAATTAGTTCTCTGTATTGGAAATGTTGCCAGAGATTTACATTTCCTATACTGCCAAGTGTGTTGCAGCATTGTTTGTGTCCTAAGGTTTTAAAAATAGGTTCACCTTTCACTGATGTGATCTCCAAAAACAATAACGTGTTTCCTCCCAAGAGTTCTTCGTAGTCCGTTTTAAGGACTTCTTGTAATCTGAGGTGAATTGAAGCCAATATTAGGTTGGAGACCATGCTCAGCTCATCTATTAGGAGCATTTTCATTGGTTTCAGAATTCTGCGTAGTTCAGTAGCAGCTTCTGTTGATAGTTTATAGTACTCCATTTGTTTTAGTGTTCTACTGGAAGGAGCAGTAGTCTGTGTAAAGTAAAACTTCCTATGTTGTAGGCAGCTAAACCTGTGGTGGCTGTTACAACAGCTGAATGGTTGCTGTTTGTCACCTTTTGTAGGAATTTGCTGATGATTTTTATTAAGAAGGTTTTGCCTGAACCAGCACTCACCACTTACATAGAGGAATACAGGTTTATAATGTTGACAGCTACAAGTTTTACTTCATGCTGCAAACCATGTTCAATTTCTTCAGTGTCTCCTAGGAAAATGCTAAGTTGCTCATCATTGAGTTGCGCTTTCAGCAGTGCCAAGTTTTCTTTTGATTGCTCATATTGATACATGGTCTTTTCTAATTCAGTCATGGCTAATTCTGCTTCATTTACTACGAGTAGCTCTTCAAGTGGTTCTTGGCTTCCTGTAACAGAAGGTTGACTGCCCTCAGGAGTGTCTTTGTTTAGTGGTGCATGAACTTCTTCCTCTTGTTGGCGTCGATTGTCCAACATGTTTTTGTATTGCATGAAATTGACATTTGTTATACTGCTTTCATTTGCATTGAATGCAGCTTCAAACGAGTCATTGGTGCACAATAAATCATCATTTCTCCACCGTTTAAAAAGTTGGAGTACGGACATGTAGTAAAGTTAGCTATGCTGAGGAATTTTAAATGATAACTTGATATGATTAATTAGTCTGGGTTTGGTAAGTTTGACGAGGCTGCCTTCACAAGTTTTGACTATGTATTTCCACGTTTTTGATCTGGCTTAACATTATTCTTGTAGGGGAAATGTCGGGCTTTGTGGTACAGGCACTTGTTTTCCAAAGCACCACTTCTGATTGGGTAGTATGTGTCTAATAAATAGTTTTTCAAAATGTCCTGACTGTTGCAATCATTTTTGGCTATTGTTTCTATGTCTTGGTACGATTTCAGCACTCTTTCTGGATGCAGCAGGACCAAGGCTTAGCCAGACTATGTGTTCAGATTTGCCATATGAGGCTGTGCCTGTTAAACGGTCTGCCGATTCGTAGCATCCACATTCTCTATGGGAGAGTATTTTTATGCCAAAGCTGTACAATTTTTGTGACAGTGTTTGATCAGATGATATGTCATCCCAGAGGTCTTTTAGCTCTGATTTCTCACCTTTGGTTAGGTAGGCTGGAACATATCTTGCAACAGCAGTGGATTTGTCTGCAATATATTGTATGTCTATATTCGCATTCCACAAGAGGGCAATGATTGTATTGTAATCATTGATGTACTCATCAGCCTTTGACACAGTGGTTCGTAATGTGTCATGGTTAAAAATGTGTAAGTTAAGTATCCCAGAACATCTGATCTATTGGATTATAAAATTTCACACAAACACATCCTATAGAATTCAGATAGCCCAAGGGGGGGGCCACTTTCGGACCCAGTACAATCTTTCTTGGGGTTGAAGCAAGGATGCAATTTTGTGGCATGTTGTTTAATTTATACTTATCTGACATAGACCAACTTTGGAAATCACTGGATACCTTTGCGGCAAGGCTATGCTCATTAAGATTGCACTGGCTAGCCTTTGCAGATGATATTATTTGATTTGATTTGATTTGATCCCCTTTGGCCTACAATGTAAGTTAAATGCGTTTTCTGAATTTGCCTACCAGCACAACGTCAAACCCAATCCTTCTAAAACAAGTATTATGATTTTTAAGGCTGGTAATAAAACTAAGAAGTTTTGTTGGAATATTGATGGTGAAACTATATATGTATTAAAATAAACTATTTACCTGGGATATCGTCTAAGTACGGTGACAACAATTAAATCATGGGTTGACTATCTGAAGCAAAAAGCAAGACCTCTCAGAAGTCAAATTCATTTTTACAAAGTATTGTAGATTTTCTGTGATACCGTTACTTGAGTTTCTTGCCTTAAAAGTGGAACCAATACTGCTTTATGCTTTGGATATTTGCGTATGTGATTTGCACAAACAACTAGATTCAATGCAGGGCAGTTTGTTGAAAGCCGCTCTACATGCATCACATGCAATCCTGAACTGTGTCATTAGACATGAGATGGGTCTGATTTCTCTATCCACTAGATGGACTTGGCGGGCATTATCAAACTATAGTAAAATTGTCCTGATAACTCCTTATATCAAGATTTCTTTGAATTCACCCAGGGATGCTCCTCTAGTTCTTTCACCGTCTACTATCCAAAAATGGCTAAAAGCCTGAGCGACTTGGAGATCATGAAGACCTATATATTCAACCTTGTTATATAAAACACAAACTTTTTTAACAGGACTGGTGTGAAACAGTTGATGAAATAAGTGCACTGAGTACTTATAAAGAATATGCCAAATTTCTACATAAAAGAGATGGTTGTTGTGCTTATCTTACTATATTTCCGTGTAATAATGCCAGAATGTACTATTTGAGATGTAGACTAAATCAGTTCCACACTTTGGAAAGAACAAAATACTGGAGAAATTCCAGCTACATTAATGGTGTTACTAAATGTCGATTTTCGAATTCCTTAGAACCAAATGAAACACGAAAACACTTGATTTTAGCTGCTCTCATTTTAGAGATGCTAGAACGAAATTTCTAAAACGATTTGTAAATGTGCACTATGAAGACTGTATGGATTCTCTTTGGAACCAGCTAATGCAAGGAGATGACAGAGCGTTAATTTGCGCATTGGTGGCTTTTTTAAGAGTAATAGAAAATTAGATTTCGGCTCTTTAGAGTATCTTATTCTTGATGTTGTAATTAATGTTGTTGATTAACTGATGTCATAACTTGTTTTTAATTTTCTTAAATGGAATTGTGTTGCATTGACATGTGTAATAATATGATAGATGTCTATTTTTGTAAAGGTTCATTTGAACCACAAACAATTAAAAAAAAACTGATGTACATTGAAGCTCTGTTTCTTTTAACGCAGTATGTGTTTTTAGGTGATTTGCCTTTCAGGCTGTGTCTAACAGAAGACATGAAGCTGTTTACTTATCCTTTTGCTGAAACTGGTCTAGGGAAACCAAAAGCAGCATTTCATATAGTGTTTACCTTTGTTTTTATATCTGTGTCTGCAATATTTGCCACACTAATGTTTTTGGAAGCGTAAAATGTGTGTATGTAGCTCACTGTGTGTGCTTTCTGAAGGGATGTCACAGATCACATATTTGTGAATAAACTGCAAAACAGTGGCATCACTGTCATGACCAGATTTAGGAGCATCTTTTATCCACAAAAGCATGTGGATGTGTGGTGCTCCTTGGATTGGTATTATTTTCTCCAAAAGAAGTGTTCCACTTCTCCGAGGGGCGGAATGGTTTTATTACAGATGAAGTGCAGCATGGCAATAAAGCGGTGGTAAAAGTATATTGATACATTTACACGATCAAGAGAGAAGAGTCCTGGTCTTTTTATGTCTATCCCTTCTTTGTTTTGGTTTGCTATGCGTAGAAAGTCATGCAATTCCTCCCATGCATATTCTGCATAACTCAAAGTGTCAAACCATGTGGGTGGGCCAAGGTTCCTTAGCATACACCGTCCATCAGCATGACTTCAGAACCAGTATTCTTTTGTACCATGCATGTTTGCCAAGAGATTTGTGATACTTGACTGCAAAACTTCATCTTTGTCTTCTACCTTTTGAAGTACATAGGCAGCAGACATGTTTAAAAAATTGGAATATGTGTGCAACTCCGTAACAGAGTTGCTAATTCACTTTCAAACAGGAGGTGGAATATGTATTCAACCTTTTGTCTGAATCTGGGGTCTTCAGAATACAGTCGTAAAGTGCAGTATTCTGATGCTGTTATTTGTGTGCATCTTTCATCGTATCTTTCCCCTTTTCCTGTAGGAAAGAGTAGAGGAAAGGTTCGGGCTTCAACACTTTCCCATATGCTGATTGGAGATCCTTTTGCTTGACGCATTTGATATGTTTCTAGTGAATCGTCTATGGTGTCTTTCGAGTGCAACAAGTGAATTGTATACTGGTCTAAAATATTGGATGCTGTAATAAGATCTACAAGTTCAAATTGGCGAGTTGGTGAGGAATCCTGAATTATTTCGGCGGTTTCCCTTAGGTTTTGTTCAATGTTTATTTTTTGTAGTACTCACTGTTCTCTTTAAGATAGTGTAGGACTTTTCTAAATTTGTTTAGGTAAACTAGTTGTGGACAAATTGTTTTGTCTTTCGTTGGTACACCCATTCACTACGTTAATCAAAGATTTATCTATTTGCTGTTGCACTCCTAGATAGATGAATATACTAATCAATTAAGATGAATTTTGTTTGCTGTAAAATGGTTAAAACTGTTACAACAAGCCCAAGATTGACATAATGTTAAGGAGAGATACGTTACCTAACTTGATATAGGCTCTTATGTCACAACTATTTTTTCTTTTTTAGAACAGTGTTTTACACTACAAGCGACAGCGTCTATGCTTTCGTTTTCTTAAATGTATTTTTTTCATTTTTACTATTTGAAGGTATTAATAAATTACAGATTATGTATTTATCACAGTAAATATTTAATGTGTGTTTTACTGTAAGCTGCTGATATAGTCTCACAGTCTTGTTCCCCGAAAAAAGGTAGAGCCACTACTTATGTAGTACTATTGGGTTTCCCCTTAGTGTATACTGATTCCTCGAGCGTCTACATTTTCTTTAAGATCTAATGGCAAATAAACTACTTTGCCAAAATGCCTTTTAGTAATTCAGAAGGAGGCAATTCGGCTGTTTTGGGTTGAAGGCGTATTATAGCTTGAAATGGGTGCACTGTTTGGATTATAATGCTCTCATACAAATTAAACTGTTGGAGAGGTTTTAGAAGTGGGAATATTTCCAAGTTATTAGTGATAGCCCGTGAAGGAATTTGGTTATTATCAAGCTTTGCATTGCAGTATGTGCAAAGTATTAAGGGGTTAGTAATTTTGTATTTGTTTTCTGCTATACGATATAGAGCTAACTGGAACCATTGTGATTCCTAATTGTCTTCTGTTTTGTAAGTTACATCTACCGTTTTGGTTTTCTTTTTATAAAAAGTTCTGTGACAACACACACATACTTGGTTTGGTAGTTAAGCAGATGTGCTTTTAAACTTTGCTATTTCTTTTCTTGCATGTGTTTATTAGAATATTGGCATTTGTGAGGTTTTCACTAATCTTCTCTAAAGTTACTGGATTTTGTAAGTGATCTATACTTCCAAAGTATTTACTTTGGATGTGGTCTATTTGTTGAAAGCGTTCTTTGGCTGTGCCATGTAGGAGAATGTTATTTAAATGTTGCCAGTCTAAACAGGACTATTTGCATAGTACAGTCTCTGGAGATGATTCTGTATAGTGGAATGGTGTGTTGCTAACATGTTGATTTGGTGGAAGGTGCTTTTGCAAGCAGGTCCTGAAATGCAGGCTAATGAATGTCCTTGCAGTATAGTTCAATTGTGCACTGGAGTCCATGGTTTGCAAAGTTTTTATTCTAACTTTCTCTTTTACTTTCAAATAGTGATTGAGGAATTGGTGTAAAGATTTGAAGGATTGTTTCTGTATGTTACACTTTGAGGTGCAAGACCATTTGTAGACTGGACGGATTGGTTCGGTGGAATGAAGAGTTGATTGTAAGTTTGTTGGGGACATTTTTTCAATGAGGGTGTCTTGTGCCATAATGGCCTTGTCTACCATTTCATATCCTCGGCCACTACTATGCATGGCAATTGGATTCTTCGGCTCTTGTTTACATGCCTCTTCATTGAAATATGGTTCTATGCTGCTTGTGTGAACCCATTCACCTGCACAGAAGTTTGCAAAGGTATCCATGTTGACATTGCGCATTTTTAGAAGTACTTTTTCTAGTTTACTGATTCATTCTGTTAGTGGTTTCATTCTGGTTAAAATTAATACAATTTTATTTTGAGGAGCATTGCGCTGTCAATGAGAGCTTCCAGGTTTAGTCTTCTGCAGTAATTTTTAAGGGTTGAGCGTGACTTTTCTGCTGTTCTTATAAGATTTTGAAGCATTCTATGGTGGAATTGTTTTGTAAAATGAATTTTTTGGAATGCTTAACTGTGGCTACCTTAAGATTGGTAGATGTAGTGCTAGCACTATTAGTAGTTTAATTCTTCTTTATATATTTGTTTTTATTTTTACTTTTTGGAAGAGCGGGCCTAGTTTTCTAGTGCTAGCTGGTTCAGTTTTGTTGACTGACTGTATTAGCATTTTTGTTTGACCATTTGCTATAAATTCTGCTAAAGGTGGATGAGTATTATGCATGCTTTTAGTTTTATCTGCTCTATTCATTCGTTGCTTTCTACAGAGTTGCTTTTTAGTAGGCATTCTGTTCTGTCTGTTGGAGAAGAAAGGAAAGTGTGGTTTTGAAAGTTGTGCAATGTATTTGAGTGCATTGGGAATGAGTGTGTGAATATGAGGGCAGACACAAATCGAGGGCTCTGTGATTGTGAAATCGCCTGTTAGTTCTGTTTGGGAAGGTTGTAAGAGTAGCTGTGTGTGTAGATGTGTGAAGGGCTTGGTTCAGTGCATAAGATTAGTGTAATATGCATAAATAAGTAAATAAGTAAGGACATTACAATGTTTTAACAATGCTAGTGGGTGTTACGATACTGGTGTTCAGATGACAATACAAGACAGAGGCAAGGACGTCCCAAGTGTTGGTGATGAAAAAATGAAGGTTAGAGACAGCTGCGTCATAGTGCGAGTCAGCCTTAGCCATAGAAGGAGCAGAGAAAGTAGCAGCAAAGGCATGCACTGACACACGGTTCATGGGCCAAATTACCGAGAAGGTAGGTGGCAGCGATGCGGTAGGCTTAGCCTGAGGGACAGAGACGTTCAGGTGACAGGAGAGCAGAAAGTGGTCAGTCCAAGAGAGAGGAGTGGTGAGAAGGATGTGACCTGCAGAGTGTGTCCGACTAGAGGGTAGAATGGAAAGAGAGAGAGTCGCAGAGGTTGCGGAAGAGGATCCAGGTGGATGTTGAGGTCTCCAAGGAGATGTTAAGAGGTAGCGACAAGGTGAGGTCAGCCCACTCTGAGATGAAGAGGGCAACCTGGCCAGGTGGCATGAAGATGGTGGCCACATTCAGAGAGAGGCCAGGAGAGAGAGAGAGCAGGAAGACCAGGCATTTACAGGAACAGTAGGCCTGCATAGGAATGACAGAAGCAGGGACCCACTCCGGAAAGATCAGGGCTACTCCACCTCCGGGTCGGTTGGTTCTGGGTTCGGAGAGGATATTGTAGCAATTCGCAAAGAGAGTGTCAACAATCATGACAGAGCTGGCCATGAACCATGTCTCAGTGAGAGTGAGGACATCCAAGTCAAGTTCTTCGAGGAGCTGGCAGATGTCAGAGGAGTGTTTGACAGCAGAGCGAGAGTTAAGAGTAGCCAGGTGGAACAGGTTGCCACATTTGAATGTCTTCCAGGGTGGGGTACAGGCTTGAGGTACACCAAGCAGAGGAGGTGGAGGGGCTGGGACTGGGCAGAGGAGGGAGCAGGAAGTGGAATAGTAGCCAGAAAGGAGGAGTAAGGTGCCAGAGAGGTGGCAGAAGAAGGAGGTGGCAGGGGAGCCTGAGAGGTGCTACTAGGAGTACCAGGAGAAGGAAGGAAGTTGATGAGACGCAGAGACACTTATCAAAAAGGAGGTGATTGGGCTGAGGGCCCTGGACCAAGATGGTGCCATTCAAATAGACATTGATTATGATCTTGGTAGAGTGGAAGGAGCCTCAGAGGGCTTCCCACCGAGTGCCACCATTAATGGGAGAGGAGAAGATAAGAGAGAGAGCCATGTCCATATGAGGGGTCCATAGGTCTAGTGAGGGAACGACAAAGAGGATGCCGGTGAGAGTCTGTCTGGAGGAAGCACTGATGTGGGCATCAGTGATAGGGAGGCCTGGGTTGGAGACCAGAATGCCCCTCTTGAACTTCTAGAGGGATATGATAGGAGATAGAGTAGCAGTTAGAGAAGATGGGAGAAACGGAGAGCTCCATAAGGTGTGCAAGGAGAAAAGTAGGAGGCAGGAGTGAGAGTGAGAATGGAGAGCAGCACAGCCCAGTGCCACACATCACAGGAAACAGAGGGGAGGAGGGGTAACACAGGAGGAGGGAGCACACAGGAGGAGCAGACAGGTGACACACAACAGTACAAACGGAACCCCCAGCTAGATGGGGACCTAGACAGTGGGAGAGAGCCAAATGGGACACAGTTCACAATACAACAGTAACCACACATGAAGGGGACCTAGAGAGTGGGAGAGAGCCTAATGGGACACAGTTCACAGTCCACAGAAGAAGGGGAACTAGAGAGTGGGAGACAGCCTAATGAGACACAGTTCACAGCAAAACAGTAACCAGAGAATGGGGACCTAGAGAGTGGGAGAAGGTCTAATGGGACACAGTTCACAGCACAACAGTAACCACAGATAAAGGGGATCTAGAGAGTGGGAGAGAGCCTAAAGGGACAAAGTACACAGAGCAACAGTAACCGCAATTGAAAGTGGACTTGGAGAAAGAACACAAAAACAAAGGTAAGGCTAAGCGCTAAGGGGCGAGCCTAGGGTTGCGCAGAGACAGAGTATGTTATGTCAGATGGTTAGGTGGAAGTACAAGCAAAGGCCGGGAAGTTTATTATGATATGTCATTTATAACGTGCTTAATACCCAGAGGTTTCCAAGTGCGGACCCGGGGATCGAACCTGTGTTGCTCCATGTCATCTTTCTTCCAAGGCGAGCACGTTGCCCCCAAGATATCCTCACGAGAGAGCATTAGTGTTTGCTCCCACTTTCCGCACCTTTCAAACTATATTCGGTTTTTGCTGGCCGACCGCTGCGCTGCATGCTTGCACTCTGCGCTGCTATCCCTTTGTCGCCAAACACCTGCGTCGCACAACACTGCAGCCTTGTCCTGCAAGGGCTTTGCCGCAGAGGGTCTGATCCTCGGCTCTTAAAGGTTTGGATGCGTGGATGTAGGTGCAACATGTTACGTATTGACAGGCAGCGTCTCATGCGCACCAGCATCACACAAGACCGCTGCCTGGTCCTGTGAGGGTTTTTCTGCAAGTTCTTCATCCTAATACTTGACATGTGCTCCGTCCAACTGATTTTTGCCTTGCAGATGTAATGCCTACATTGGTGTAATCACAGGTACTTGAGTGTCGCAAGTGAATTTTTCTTCCTGTATATGGGTGTGTAATGGAGTCACATTTCAAGAGTTTACCACAATGCTGGCAATTGTGACATGGTTGTGTCCCTGCATATTTGTTTTTATTTGCATCCCGTTTAAACTCTGCTTGTACCAAGATGTTTTTTAAAGCCATACTTTCTTTTTTATAAGTAAACACTGGTAGTGCCGGGAATAATCTTTCTAAGGTGTCATTCAAATTCAATATTTCCCAGTTCTTTTTGACAATCTGTTTAACTTTTTGGCTCTGCACTGAATAAGTAGTTATGTAGAGTGATGAATGGTTTTCCTCGGTTGACTTTGATTTCACTAGGTCCTCCCTGGAGAGGTTTTCTACTTTTTTGACTATCTTCTCAATCAATTCTGGGTCATATTTTCTTTTGGATACATTTCTCCTTCATTTGCCTGAGCTTTCGTATTTCTCGGCTGATGTAACGTTCCTTCTGTATCTCATGAATTGAGTAATCAGTACATTCTCTAGTGTCTGTTTTGGATGGAAACGTGCTGCCAGTAGTAAGCTGTTTCGAACCGTGGTGTTTGTGAAAATCTTAGTTTTCAGTATACTGTCCTCTGCATAGACTTCTACGTCCACAAAATGCATGGTCGTGAGACTATGTGGTTTTGTAAACTTAATGCATGGGAGCATAATATTCATCGCCTTGTAGAAGTTCTAAAGGTCTTCAACCATACCACTCCATATCTCAAACACATCATTAATATACCTTGTGTAATACTTCAACATCTGTTGCCATAACTCTGATTTAAGTACAAATTCAGTTTCCAAATAAAGCATATAGGTGTTGGCATAGCAGGTTGCCATTGCTGCTCCCATAATCAAACCTGAAACTTGCACAAAATTAGCTGTCTCTGAATCTAAAAAAGTTACTAGTTTCAATAGGGTCATCACAAAGACTGTATCTGCTTTACATTCATCCATTGACAGTAGAAACAATTCCATTGCTTCTGTTCCTGCTTCATGACCAATGTTTGTGTAAAATGATGTTACGTCCATGGACAGAGAATATGTTGCCCTTGGATAAAGTCCACATCCTTCAATTTCAGTAAAACCTCACTAGTGTGACAAAGATATGTAGCACTATTCTGTATCAGAGGCTGCATTGCTTTGTCCAGTTACTGTGCTAGTGGTTCTAATAAGCTCCCCATCGCCGCTATGATAGGCCATCAGGGTGGATCTATAAGGTACTCATACATTTTCAGTAGTACATAGAGCACCAGCATTGTTGATCTACTGTTAAGAATGCTCTAGTGTGGTCCGTTATAGCTCCTTGTTTTTCTGCTTCATCCACTACCTCTCGGTTTTGTGGGATCGTAAAAAAAATTCTTTGTGTCTTTGTCTGCCACCTGTCCATTAATCTCTTTTAAGTAGTCCTCTTTATACATTAACATCAGCCCCACCCCCTTGGTCTACAGGTTTAAAAATATTTTGATGGTCTAGGAGCTGTTTGAGTGCCTGCCATTCTCTGTGGGTGAAATTCATATATTTATTTTACTTGAACTTAAGCTTCCCCAAATGCTCCATTGCTTGTGTCTCAAATTTAGTAAGAATTGCGTTGATTGATTGATTGATATTTTATTTCTATCGCGCTCATACACAAGTGTTTCAGAGGTTGAAAATAACTTTTAGTTTTCAATTCCAAAAATTCTGATGGTTCTGGTTCTTCTGTTTCTTCTAAAGTTTCGGTTTTAGCTTCCTCATCAGTTTAAAAAGTCTATTCTCTCTAGCAATAAAGTGCTAGTATGCTGCAGATCGAATGATACTCATTTCTGCAGTATCGTTTTCTGGAATTTGGTAAGTTGAATACTTGATATATCAATTACTAACTCTTGTTGAGCTGTGTTTTTCTCTGTGGGTTTTTTCTTTTTCTCTTTTCTGGTTGGCTGACGGCATCAACCTCGATGAGACACCGGTCTCATCGAGGTTGATGCCTTCCCTCCCTTTCCTAGTGGTCTCACCAAACCTTCCACGCTATCTCCCACTAAGGCTAGTGCTGTTGCCTTCCCTCTTTCCGATTCTACGCTGGAGATATCAGACAAGAGGGTCTCTGTATTACTTCCACTTCTGTTTCTTGATGTCAGCCTATTTGGAGTTAGGGTTAGATGATTGTCTATAATATTCTTGACAACTGTACATGAGGTCAAGTTTATAATCAACTGTGTCCCCTATGAATTTCCTAATCTCTTTTTGATTCCAATTCTTTCTTGTAATTATCTAGTTTTTGGTTTGTATCTTCCAGGATCTATTCTATTTGTTCATGGGTGATGTACTCAGCTATACTGTTTTTAATTGTGTTAATCGCGTCCTCTAGATGACTCAAGTGTTGTAAGAGCTCTTCAATGGTCAGAAGGCTCAAGTCCAATGAACATTTATTCAGTATTTGCCGCCAGTTTTTAAAAAATGCAGGATTTTCTTTACACAATGTCAGATCTAGCAAATCTCGTAGACCTCTTGGAATTCTTTGTGCTCAATGGTATTGGGCCATGGTTGATGCGTGTAATTTATAGTTCACCTCTCTACGAATAAGGCGTTCAAGCTGTTTGTCTGTAGTCAGTAAATCTTCACTGGTAGATTTTATTAGGCCTAACATTCTTGGTGCATCGTCGTCCTCGGTGAAACCAAGTACCTCTGCACCGTTAGCTGTTATGGAGTCAATTTTAGCAAACGACATATTCACTAAAGCTGTATATTTATTCTACAGTGTGCTACCTCGCAATGAAGAGTGGCAATAATAATCTAAAACAAGAGAGTAATATGCTGCTGCACACTCTATTTCTCCAAGGTATTAGTCTGCTGTTTATAAGCTTATTCTGTATTTCAAATTTTGAATTTATCTGGCTAGTTCTGGTGCACCAGGATAAAGACCCTTGCTCAGGGTCTATACTTAAACACTGTATCCTGAATCTGGTGTTACCAACTGATGATCCCAGTGCACTCTATTCAGGGAAATCCCCTTTATAACACTCAAATCACTAGTGAGTACTCGTGAATCAAGTTCGTTCAGTTTACAAAAGAAATAATAAGCAAATAAGTACATCCTTCCTTTTCCAAATATGTACAATTCTAATGTCACTGCACTTCCTGTGCAGTCATGAATTTGAATTTTTAAATCAAATGTCTTACGTTTCCGACAAAATGTATCTCCAGCCTCAAGGCTGGTACTAGAACATTTCCTATTTCCGAAATAGGTCTACTGTTACTTCGCATACATAAACATATTACGTCACTTATATCAGAAATTAATCAACAACAAAAATAATAAAGGTGTTCATATATCCAGTTGTTTTTGTCGACGTGTTTCAGATGTCTATCATCCTTCTTCAGGAGCTAATCGGATACGATTTCCTAGTTCATGTTCCATGAATGTTCTATAAACACATTAACTTTCATAGTCATAAGTAGATTCTCAATCTCAATAATTATAACCAAAATGAAATCATTAAATATAACTGCCACTGACCTCCATGTGTCCCAGGCATGTGCTCCTTTTCCAGTATCTAAGTAAATGAATAAATTACAAAATAAGGCTAAAATTACAAACAGATCCTTTGGATGAACAATCTCTGTGCCTAATGTATGATCACTAAAATCCTGTTCTTTTTGTATCACTTACCAGACTGCTAGCCTGCTAAAAACTGTCCTCTGGCAGCGTTTCCACTCTAATTCCAAAACAGAATCCTCCAGCGTTCCTGTAGGAACAAGGGTTCAGTTACTAGATCGAACCTTGTGTTTGCTTTTGTCGCATTTAACTACCATTGCCCCATCTTCAGCTTCTCCACAGTAGACATTTAGATCTCCTCTGATTATAGCACGGACAGATCTGATGTTGCCTGAGACTGTTGTTATAGCCCTATTAATATAGGTCATTATACTGTGGAGCCTTCTCCAGGGCGATCATACGCATTAATTAATAAATAACCCGGAGGGCTATATATATATATATATACACACACTGCCAAAGCATGCTGGTAGGAGGGAATCAATACCTCTTTTGCATGAAAGTGGTTACGTATAGCGTATAAAAAAGGCAACCAGAGAGTCTGCCCCACTGGCATTGTGTGGCAGGCCTAAAAAACGTATTGAAGCCTTCTGCATACAGAGAGTTTACTAACCACGACTCCTGGATCACAACTACATCACGAGTCCTGCAAACATTAGTACCCTCGCGAAGAAACAGGCATGACCTTAAATTTAAAATAAATACATAAATTCCACAATGTCATATTGAGGGTATCATTACTGATTTTAGGAACGAGTTAGTGATTTGGTCTGCAGTGCTGAAGGTAGCCATTGACAATCATGCTCATCTATTTATGCTGCCCATTGACCCTCAAGTTAATACATTCCACTATTCTGCCTCTGTCTGAACATGTTATCTGAATCTTTGAAACATTAAAAATATCAGCTAAAGGCGATTGGTTGCTTTTATTTTGCTGTGAAGCAAAGCAATGTACTGTGCTGATGCATTCAAATACGATATAAAATCAATATATTTGGTATTGATGGCTCAGATCTATGTGATTTCCTTGAGAACATTTGTTCGAAGCTCTTTTCAGTGATTTTTTTTTTTTTAACACATTTGACCGCAAATCAATGTGGCGGGGGACCTACCCTGCAACACGCCCTCCACAACTCACATCTTATTAATACCCTAAACCAACCCCTATCTACATTGAAGCAAAATGTGTTACAAAAATTTGAAGTAATGCTCTTCGAAGAACTGGCCCTACAATGTAATGGTGTAATACCCATGGCTGTCAATAAAGGATGTTCACCTAACAGTGACCATATTTGTGCACAATCAAAGTTTTTAATGGTAGGGAGAGAAAAAAAATCACACAAACGTCAAAAGACGTGCACGCAGTATTATTTTCCTAAAATTCGTTATCGTACTATTAGTTTTTCTTTAGCCTATTCGCATAAGGAGTAAAGTAACAAGTGTACACGGCTTACCCAACACCATAATGTTTGCAGGAGCAGGTTTTAAATGCAATCCAGCCAGGGCATTGTCCTCTGGCCGGCTGCTATCTATTGTATCATTGATTAAGTCTAATAATGTTAAATCTTGGGCATCCAAAGATGGCTCCTCCGTTCCCCCAGCAATGGCAGGACATGCCTGTTTTGGATCCTTTATAATCGAGGCTATCAAGTTTTGCAGTTTTCTGCCTTATCCTCTTCCTTCTAGAGCACCTACCAAGGTTGCCGCCGTCTCCAGTTTCAATTAAGTTAAACTCTTTTGCATTCTCGACAAGTATTCGTAAAATAATTTGTTTGTTGAACATGTTTTTTGTCCCGTTTCAGTTTCGTGAGGAACTTATAGTTTTCACTTTGAGTACTTCGTTTTTCTCTCTTTTTTGCCCATATATTTCTTCCTTTTGTATCTTTGTTCATTGACCTGTAAATTAGACAATTGAGTCTTGCATTGGACAGGTCCAGCCTCTTCTTGGACTTGCTCCTGACAGATATGACCATTTACTGTCGAAAGGGACAAATCCAGTAGAAGTGTACGGGGTGGAAACAGAATCTAATTGGGCATTAAGAGTGTGCTGACATTCCAGA
The DNA here is from genome assembly GCF_040938575.1 of Ambystoma mexicanum. Lineage (NCBI taxonomy): Eukaryota > Metazoa > Chordata > Amphibia > Caudata > Ambystomatidae > Ambystoma > Ambystoma mexicanum. The sequence continues at coordinate 133,666,027 of NC_090941.1, read as the reverse complement.
TCCAATCAAATAGGGCCATTAACTTCCCTGCTGTTGTGTAGTTTCCTGAACATGGTGTTTTCTTTACTTAATATTTATTATAATTTTATCAAACAGCTTTCAGTTACAGCAAATATGACTCATAGCAAAACACCACAAAAACAGCTGAAAGTCCCATCGACCCTCACCCGCCATAGCTCCAGAGATGCTTGCTTCTGTACACAACCAAAAATAGGATATGTGTGACTCAAACGAATACAGCTGTCTCTACCATAGTGACCAGGTGTGAACCAGCTCTATACATTAAGACCTGTGACACATACATTTATGTAGCTCTGTGATTCGGGTGGTGGAAACTCCCCTCTCCTGGGACACCACCCCCACACCGCCTTCGTATCCCCCTCCACTGGGTCCCGCTCCCAGCCTCTTAATTACACCTTATTTACCAATCAGTAGGACCCACTCCTCATGTAAAACTCCCACTCAGTCCGTTAGCTTCTCCATCATGTAGGTGTCCCTAAGCTTCTGTTCCCAGACTGCCTTGTCGGGGGCTCCCGGGGACTTCCACTTTTGTGCAAACACAATCCGACCCGCTTGCAGCATTGATTCCCATAGTCTAGGAAAACTCGCCTCCCCACCCTCCATCGGAGGGACTCCCAGTAAGTTCTGAAGAGGATCTGGAGCTACGGGTGATCCCTGTGACACCCTTCAACTAAGGACCTCCGACCCAGGGGCATAGGAGACACATAAAATCTGGTGGGACAGGGGACATCTTGTGGACTTTGCTTTATTTATTGTGTTTTAGTCAAAGAACTCGACTTTTCACAAAATTAGAATTAAAATAGCAGTACATATTAAATTACAAATATCACTGTATAAAACAAGAGAAAAGAAAAGAGAACAGAAGAAAATTAAAGGATGCAGCAGCAAAGAACATGTCTTTGTATGTTGCATTTCTGGATTTTTCATCTCACTATGAGCTCATGGTAAAAGAGAGGAAATAACAATTACTTCCAGTGGGCCACAGCTAAGATGCCAGCTCGTTAAAAGGCAGATCACCTCCATGTGGACTCCTGTCAAATAAAGGAGTTGAAGCCTTTTCTACCAACTGCAAGTTGCTACTTTTATTGTGTGGGGGAAGGAGACGTGGGTGTCTCCTGGAATGGAAAGATGGGGGTTTTGAAGAAAGAGGAAATCCTGTTTGTACCTCTGAGTAAGCCCTGTTATGGGAGTGGAGGGACCAGGTGTGCAATGTTGCTGCTTTGACTGTCCTCCGGGGGGGGTAAAGCAAACAAGGAGGATGAGCGATCGCAAGCCCACCCCCTTATAAGCACTCCCAAGGTCCGCGGCCGGATGTGTCGGACCTAAGGGATGCCTAGTAGGTTGGATGTGGCCAGAGGGGCAGCCCGCTATTTGGGCTGCCCCTCCAGACCCCCTGTGAGGGCCGGGCCAGCCTCTCATGATGAGTCTGGTCCCTCTTATTCCATCTCATGCTGGCTTCAGAGCCTAGCCTTTCTTTGCCTTTGTTATTCTGAATGCAGAGCTGGACTCTGTTCCTTTCTCGTTTAACTTTTGCTGCAAAGCCTGATCTATTTGATCCTCTCATATGTTACTAGTACGGCAGAGCATGGGTCCTCTGCCCTGTTACATTATTCAAAGAGCCCCTATGGCCTTTCTTTGCCTCTCCCTTGTCTCACTGCTTGCTTGCTTAATACATACCTCCTTGCTTGAACACTCAACATATTCTCCCTAACACACCGTGTCTTGAATTGGCCTCTTATTTCCGCTTTTCTGTCTGCAGGGGAAAGGCATTTGCCAGTCACTGTCATGATGGTTCTACCTGGCCATAAGAGGGCAACAGCTAGCAAATATTGGAAGAACATGGGCATATTATGCGAGAGGCTGGCAACTCCCTTCCTAATGCCTACCAAGAGTCACAACTCTTGCCTTTGTTTCTAACAGTAATTCATTGGATGAAGAAACGTGAGAGCACACATATTGCTTATAAAGGAAGGGGATGATGTCACACTTGGTTAAGACATTTTGATCATGCTAGGAGCTAATTTCCAGCTGCAATTAAGTGATTACCTTTTAGACTTCTGGCTTTAAATAACATTAGTATCTCCTGGAAAGCACAGAGGTTGCTCAACAGGGTTCCTGGAGCACAAGGGGGTGCCCTTTTCATGGGCATGGATGATTTGAGGGCATTCTTGCCCTGTTTTGGAGCCTGGCCCCTATAGCCATGATGGGGGGAGGGGCCTATTACTTTTGGTTATACGTACCCTTTGAGGGTGGGCAGACACTGCCTCCTGCTTTAACCGACTAACAGCTCTGCTTTGCAACTTTATCACACATACCTGTCAGGTGGCATGTAACTCAATGCTACTAATGTTATCAGCCTCAGAAGTCTGGAATCCTTTGCCACATCAACTAGGGTAGAGGCTTGCCACCTGAGACTTACCTATGTCTGAGTCGGCATCTGTCACCCTGTGGGGAAGACACACACAGAAAGAGCAGGGGACACAGTGCCCTTGTGGGTTTTTCACACTTCTTCCTCGTGATGGGCACAATCCACTCCGCAGAGAAAGTGGCACATGCTGGACAACATTATCCCACTTTGACAATGTCACCCAAAGAGCGAAATTGGCCATTTGAAATACCTGTGTCAACTTATTATTGCGCAATCCACACTGATGGGTTTCAGCACCTGCTTAACGCGAGATGGCAATTAAGGGCATTTGCCAACGCACCCAAGAAGCACAGGACACTGTCTTACCAGCGACATGCCATGCTCACTCATTCTGATCATGAATTGGCATTTATCTGGGGTCATGTTAAATGTATTTATTTATTTATTACATGTGTAGCATCACGTAAAAAACCCCCAAGCATCAAGGCGCAAAGTAAACTGCATGGAGTGGACCACTTCCATTGGCGCACATTTTTATTTTTCGCCACATAATGGAAGTGTGTGCGTAAAAGGCAAATGAAATCACATTGCTTTTCCACTTTGGCAGAGTGTAAATACCTCACACAATTAGCGATTTCTGGTGGAATTAACAATGGCTTCCTCTGGACTCCGCCCGCTTTTACCAGGTTTCATTTCCAAGCAGATCCCAGAGGAATCCCTTTCCTTATTTCCAGCATGAGAATCCATGCTGGCAGTAAGGCTGCATTTGTCTGGTGAGGCGGGAAATACAGGGGGTCCTGGTGTGTCCACTCGGCTTCGGAACTCCACCCAGAAAATTACGAAACTCTGGCCAATTAAAAAAGCAACAGTAATAGTGTTTTCCACCACTTTTTCTGAACCAATTGACCTGGAAAATGCTGTGTTGCATCGGAAGCTGAATGCATTCACTCTGCCTATTATCCCACCGGAAGATTAAGCCAGGTGCTGAACACAGGTGTTACATATTCCTGTGCACAATCTGCATTTGGAGAATTAACTGACTGAGCTGTTTTACAAATGATATCTCCTCTGGGGTTTTACCGTTTTAACCCCTTAACTGCCATGGGTATTTCCCACCCAGTGCCAAGGCCTTTTTTGGTGAGTTTGGTATGTCGCCATTCAATCCCTTGTAACTTCTTTGTTACATGAGATATCTCGGTCAAAGTTGGCCCCTTTTTTCCCACATGTAGGCGGTCATAACGCCACCCAGGAATCCTAGTTTGCTGTAGGGGGGTGAGAGAAAATAACCAAAAAGGAGAACATTTGGGGTTTTTTCAGAAAATGGCAATAAAATGTTGTACAAAGAAGCCTGTGGTCTTTTCCTTGTAAGAGCTAGGAAGGAACAAATGGTTTGCTGTGCTGGATTCGCCATTTTCCAGGCTTTCAAGAACAGATTGAGTGGAAACCAAAATAACATATTTTGATATGCTAATCTGCCGTTTTGTGAGAGGTAGGCGATTTTGGCGTTTTTTGTCCAATAGGACATGCGTAGACAGAATGGAATAAAAGGGTAGGAAAGCTGAATGGCAAGTCAGAAAGGCATACATTTCTGTAAAGTAGAGAATATTCCAAGTTTAGGAAGGGGTGATTTTCACAAGTCATGAAACAACCATGTAGGGAAAGATTCCATAGTTTGGGGGAAATCGGGAAAATTACAGAAATAAAAACACAATTTCCGCACATTTCACTCTGGTCACCCACCGAAACAGACAGCCAACAACACATGGCCTACCTTCCCGCGTTCCCACCAGTTTTCCGATGAAAACGGTATCTCACATGTGTGGGTGTACCTACCTGGGTGCAAAGCGAAAAGCCTAAAACACTGTGGATGATCACCCATCTGCCCCCAGGGTATTGTCCCCATGCTTTGGAGGACAGGAGGGAGAGGGCATCTTACACAGTAAGCAGCCCCTCCCCCACTTCAAAAACAGATCCCTGCACAACACACCAAACACATATTCTGGGGGTGATAAATGGCATTACACCCCCCACTTAAAATTGTGGGGGGGATTTGTCCCCCCTGTCCCACCCATGTCCTACGCCCATGCTCCGACCAATAGATCTGGATCACTGGGCAGAGCACAGAAGAGCCCTGAAACATCCTAGAGAGCCTAACTAGGTTTCTATGCCAGCCATGGAGAACCTTACAAGTGTGCTCTATTGTGGACATAAACTGATTACCATGGAAAACAATTAAAAATCTTTGACCACGTCTCCTCAGGAATTTTCTTCCCCAGCCATTTTTCCCGCCGTTTCTTGAAATCTTGTCTATTTCCCAGCTCGGCTGTGATCACAGCCCTATATAGTCGCGAAAGGATACCATTTCGGCCCTCTGCTGAAGAAAAAACCAACTCAAATTGAGTCAAGTCCCTAGACAAGTTACCTTCCCACTTCCCGTCTGTTAGCAAACCTCTTCACTTTAAATATTCAAAGATGGACATTGAGTCCAGCCGTACAACATCAGATAAAGCTTTGTAGCCTATGAAGGTACCTTCTGAAAACAACTGGCTCGCCAGCTCCACTCCCAGGTCTGACCAGATCTCGGACTGTCATGAACCCTGCTTCGCTAGGTCCACTGGGCACCCCCACACCGGGGAAAGCGGGGACAGCTAGGGGGATAAATGGCAGTTAGTCTTGGATTCCTTCCATACTGTTTACAGAACCCCCCCAGGCTAGCGTGAGATCTCAACCATAAGGCAATCTTTCAGACCGGGCCCACAGATCATCTCTAACCTTTTTTGGGTGTGCCATAACATCTTCGAGGAAGGTCCAGTAATTGCCCAGGTCGTCCATCAATTGTTCTACCAGCACTCTCAACTGAGCTGCCTTAAAATAGGTATGAAAATCAGGGTAAGCAAATCCCCCCAGTCTCTAGACAATGTTAGCATTGAATGTTTAATCCTGGGGACTGTGTTTTGCCAAAAGAATCGGGCCAGAATGGACTGCAGCTCCCAAAGGTACACCTCAGGGACCATCATGGGCAAGCTCGAAAAGAGAGAGCAGCCGAGGAACAACATTAATTGTAACAGAACCATCCTCACATATCACAAGATCATCCATGGAACCGTCATTGCCAAATCCTTCCTCAGTGTCGCAAGCATTGGGGTATAGTTTAGGAAAACCAGCGCGCTCAGATGCCTGGGAAGCAGGACACCCCTCTCCCCCCCTCCCCCCCCCCCAAGTACATAAGTGGCTCCTTTTCAACTCTCATCCCCTTAAACTGAGCCCTATTCTCCAGGCAGTAGCGCTGAAGTCAGATCGGCATAGCACAGAATTTGTGAACGTTAATCTTGAGTCCTGAAAAACGTTCAAAAGTCGTAATTAGAGACAGAAATTTGGGAACCGATGACTGTACACCTACCAGGTATGCCAAAATGTCATCTGCAAATAAGGACAGCTTGAAGGCTGTTTCCCCATAAAGAATACCTTTGATTGTCGGGTTAGCGCAAACCACAATTGCTAAGGGCTCTAGGGACATAGCATACAGAAGAGGTGAGAGGGGGCATCCCTGCCCCGTCCCTCTGGTCAATGGGAAGGAGTCAGTGAGAATCCCATTAACTAGCACTCGGGCTGCCGGGGATTCATACCGCTAACCAACGCTGTATACTTGGCCCCACCCGAAACTTCTCCAGGACCTAGAACATATATGGTCATTTGACGCCGTCATGTTCCTTCTCTGAGTCCAATGAGATCACTGTGCCATTGAGGTCCGCCCCCTGCATCAGGTCGATAGTTTTTCTAATGTCATCAGATCCGTTTAGTCCGTGAATAAAGCCAACCTGGTCCCCGTGGATCAGTGTTGGAAGATATTCCTTAAACCGAGTCTAGCCAATATCTTCACATCTGTGTTCAGAAGCAATAAAGGCCTAAATGAGGAGCACTCTTCCGGGTCCCTCACAGGCTTGTGGATAACCACTATGATCGTGCTAAGCATCAAGGCTGGGAGAGCTTACCCCTCTAGCACCCTATTAAAAACCTTGGCCAGGTGGGGGTCCAAAAGAGGCCAGAATTACATAAAACTTGACTGAAAATCTGTCATCCCCGTCTTTAATCCCTTGATCGTAACGGCCACCTCCTCCGGAGTAATCGGCCATATATGCTGTCTGCTGCGATGTCGGATAAAACTGGCATCTGTAGTGAGAGCTCTGACGTATACAGGTCCTCGTAAAACTTACAAAACTCTTCTCCTATTGCCCCCAGGTCTTCCCTCTGGATTGTTGATTCTATGGACTAGCTTAGACTTCTGGGCCTCCCGTAAGCGCCATGCCAGCGTTCTTTCTGCCCTGTTGCCTTTTTCATGATACTTGTGCTTCAAAAAGGTTAACTTATTTTCCGTATCTTGGATCAGCAGGTTCTTGAACAGTGTTTTATATAGACACAGCTGCGCTGCCCGTTGCGGGTTCTGACTTCCCACCTTAGTAGGCCCCGAGGAAAGACTCTCTATCTTAGACCATAGATCTGCCTCTTCCCTCTGTCTCTCCGGCTTCTTCTGCACTCCCAAACCTATCAACACCCATCTAATAGTAGCCCTGAACCCTTCCCACACAAACCCTGGACTGGTATCCCCCATCATTAAACTCAAAGTATTCCTGAATGTGAGTCTGAAGCATCTGCGATAACACTTTATCCTTAAGCAACAGATCGTTGCACATCCACCTCCCCAGGGGCCTGCGAGCCCATCCCTCCCCATACACAACCCGGACAAGGTTGTAATCCCACCACGGGACCGGACGGATGGTAACAGATTGGACACACCCTTTTTTAGGCTGCATCAACTAGGACTAGATCAGTTGAGTCATGGACTTGGGAATAATCTGTATTCAACGTAAGGGCGTCCACAATCCCCAGGTCAGCGTTAATTCTGTGAAACTTCTTGGGCTGAGACTGCTCGGCCTGTGATTCACTCTCCCCTTTGGGCATTTCCTATCACTCTGTGGGTCTAGGAACATATTGAAGTCGACCCCAATTTTCAGCTGCCCATCAACAAACAGATTCAATTTCTCTTTGAGGGTAGCCCAAAACTCAATCTGTCCTTCACTGTGTCCGTAGACCGGCACCACAGTGATTGGGCTGCCCACAGCAACCCCTTAACTGCGATGTATATCCACTCCGGGTCATGCAGCACATCACGTACCATTAGCCCCATCATGGCCCCTACAACTATGGCCACTCCTCTGTGCTTAGTCGTGGCCAAGGCCTGAAACACCTCACCAATACACCTGGACTCCAGCCCCGGTGAACCCCTCCCAGCCCAATGTGTTTCCTGTGAAAAAAGCCGGTCAAGTGTAGTTCTTCTGAATTCCTGGAGCACGAGGGACCCCTTTGTTGGGGAGTTTAAACCCCAGACATTGAGAGACCCCACCACCAAATCAACATTCACATCAGCCAGTAAAAACCATTACATTCCCCATGATGGCTACACCTTGGCAGCTGACATTTAGCTAAAGGAAAGAAGCGAACTTACCACAAGATGTAATCCTCAAACAATGCAAGCTCCCCTATTTCAAACCAATAAAAAAACTACAAACCCCCCACCAACAATCCCTCCCTACTCAAAACACCCTCGCCCTGCCCAGACGTCCTGTCCCGCCAAGTTACCATCACTGGCTTAGGACCGAACCACCAGAAAAAGCTTGTTCCATCAGGTTATACTCCTTACAATTAGACACAGAAGACCCTCCTATCACCCCCCCACACCACAAGACCACTGCAGCCCAGGAGAGCCACAAGTCTCCACAATATCAATCTAGAACAATTTATAATTGGGCATCTCCCTCTTCCCGCCCCCAAGCTGCATCACAATTCTTTTGCCCCACATTATATCAACCATTACACTGTTATTGAGAGAAACTAGCTCAATTCAATCAACTGAACATATACGAGCAGAAAGTCAGAAATTCACCCCTTCCCCTCTTCCTCAATCGCCCAAATCTAAGGCCTAGCGACTATAATTCCCCTCCTAAGAACGTCTTCCTCCATTATGTAAAAAAGTATAAACCAGCTAAAGCTAGTGGAATAGATCATCAACTTCAAGTCAAACAGTTAATCTTGAAGCCCTAATGTCCAGAGATTTTCAGGAGTCACCCCTCTGGGAGTATTTAACTTTTTAAACTTCCTGGAGGCTGGCACTCTCTGCCACCTGCCCCTCTTAACGTTTTCAAATCCATCACCCTCTCGAGGTTGCTCATTGGAAGGACCCATCAACGCACTAATGACCCTCTGAATTTTGTCTTTCGTAATCAACTTATATTTATGACTACCATATTGAAAGGAGAGGGTGAATGGGTCCCCCCAGTGATACCAGACCTCCTTCTCATTGAGTCACCGGGTGAGGGGGGCACACATATGCTGCATCCCAGTGTGAAGGCCGACAGGTCTTGCAAAACAGTTATCTTCAAGTGGCCCAAAGACAACGGCCCCTCCATCCTGGCCTGGTCCAGAATGCTTGTTTTCTCTTCATAATAGTGGAAAATAGTGGAAGCATGCCAGCACCGACCTCGGGCCTCTACCTCCTCCTCCCACCCAGTATGCCCTGTCAATAGTAGGTTCAGCTGTGGAGTCTCCACCAAACAACAGCTTAACTACCTCGTGAATAACCTTTTCAATATCCCTCTCTCCGTTTCTACCTCCTTCGCCTGGATCCCAAAAAAAACAGAGGTTGTTCCGCCTTTTAAGATTCTCAAAATCATCCATTCTGAGTGTCATTTCCGATTTTCGTCTCTCAAATTCGGAGAGCCACATGTCGATATGCACTTCCATCGTATCCAATGAGGTTTGATTATTTTTCAAGTTCTGCAGTCTATTGTCGATTTTATCCACTCTCTTGCCCAAAGTGTCCATGAGCTGCTTCCCAATATCGGCACAAATATCCCTTATCTTCTCAAGCAAAGCCGCTATGTCTTTTTTGGTGGAACACCTGGTCAAGAGCAGACTCTGCCATTATCTCCAATCCTGTCCCTGGCCCCAACACAGGTGTGGGAGAGCTATCAAAGTGGAATCTCTGCAGGGAGGACTTCCAGTCCATCAGACAGAGGAGAGTAGGACCAATTAAACATCCACCAGTGATTCCAACAGTTCCTGGCCAAAGGAAAGCACTACGGCGTATGGCAACCCCACTTTCCAATCAGGTCAGGAGCACTCAATAAGATCAGCACTGCACTCAGATTTGCAGACCCCAGGACACCGCCACGAGCAATAAAGGCAGCGAGGTAGGGTGACCAACCACATCCTCACCAACGGGTCTGGACTGCTCGAATACTACAGGGAACTCCTCACCAGGTCATGTGGAGAGCACCAGCTCCACCACCGCCATATGCAGAAACCGGGGTTATCAAGGAGCCTTCAGCACACAGGGTCAGGCTTACCATGTTCCGACTACGCAACAGAGCGGGGTGACTCTGGGTCAGGGGCCCTCTGCTTCTAGCCCCCCCTGCTCTGCCACAGTGTTGCTTCACCCCTCCTTTGGGGCCACAATGCCTTTGTGGGCCCAAGTACAACACCAACTTCAGGAGCCCCAACCAGCCCAATGGCTCACAATGGCAATCAAATGCAGGGGCACATTCTGCAGCAGCGGGCCCTCCACGAAAGCTCACCCACCAGGGCTTCTACTCACATGGAACTTGAATTGGCAGGGTGCCGCATCCACCTACTGCAGTATGCCAGGATTGGGACACCAATGCTGCTGTGGCCTCAAGGCAGGGTTTCCAATTCCAGGGGACGCTCGCATGTTCTGAGCCGGCTCCAAGTGTCTCATGCTATCAGGAGCATCAGCCCGTTCCTGCTCCTCTCTGTGAGTCCCGTGCTGCAGCACCATTATTCCTCCATACCACAGAGGAACCGGTCGCCTGCACTGCCTGCCCCCCACCTGGGAGAGGCTAAAATGGCCCCCAGGCCAAGCCACTGGGAGCGGTGCACACCCGCATCCACAGCCGCACCGATGGCTCTTATTCCTCCAGTCTCTGCAGGAGCGTTGTCCAAGCAGGCCCAGTCACCTGCGGTGGAGCTTCTTCACCCCGCAATGCCCCGATTTCTCACTGGGGCTCCGGACCGTGCTCCGGAGCTGCGGCCCTGCAGAGTTACTAATCCCTGCAGCCCTCAATCTCTGATCCAATGCAAAGACACACCAGGTCACAGTCTCCACCGGGGCTTGGCCGCAGCTTCTCTACAGAGGCTCCCACAAGCAGAAGCCTATGGCACACCTCGAGCCTGCATGGGTCCTTGCAGGACGCTCTCTGAGGCTGCTCTCTTTGTGCCTCTATCGTCAGCGCCCGATGGCAGTGGGCTCCAAAATCTCTCCACGCTACTCCTCAAGCATTTACAGTCTCAGCTACATCAGTCACACCATACCGTGGGGGTCCAAAACAGGGGGGCTCACTTTGTTTTCGACCCTCTGAATGCAGAGCTTTGCATTCAGGCAACTGCCATGAACGCACCCCCTGGTGGCCTCTAACATGGTAGTTTTCGAGGTGTTTTGTGCAATGGTCGTCAGACATTTACATTGGTCTATTTGATTGTAACATATCACGTGACACAATTTCATAAGCGTATTCAAGTGTGAGTGAGGGAGGAAAGGGAAGAGCCAAGGAGGAGATGACAGTTAGAGGCTAACGGTTCAATAAAGTAGAGGTACATTTATCCCGCTGGTGTTGTATCTTTCTGTCAGGTGTACGTGCCTCTTACAACAATTGGTGATGAGGATTTCTCCCCGCACACCATACTCCTCACCCTCTGCTCGCAGCAGTGATCACACTGTGTCCGTCCTCCTCCAGGCGATCCCCCCTCCTGTGCAGCATTATAGCAGCTCATAGCGATCCCGCTGAGCGCCCGCTTTCCATGGCAGTCTGCCACCGTCCTCCTCTGCAGCATTCTAGGAGCACACAGCGATCCCGCTGAGTGCCCGCTTTCCATGGCAGTCTGCCACCGTCCTTCTCCACGTTACACATCCTGCAGTCCTGATGTGCCCGGCGATCCCGCCAAGGTTCTCATCCTAAGTGGCCATCGCCGCATGGCATTTGCGCCAGCGGCCCACTCCGGACAACGGCACAGCGCTGGAGCTGCTGATTCAAGATATCACTCCACACGTGCAGCACAGGCTGCTGTCGACCTACTGACTAGAGCAGACAGCAATTTAGCAGACATTGCGCAATCGTCAAGCAGCAACCATTACCCACATATTGCCTGCAAGAACTTCACAGCGGCCCCACGGCCCTCCAAAAAAAAAGAAAAAAAAAGTTAAACAGGAGGGAACCAAACATGCAGCAAAGACAGGAGCAATGGCATGCCCCATCAAGTGCCGTGCCACATACCTGCTCTTCTGGCCCACGCACAGCAGTTTGCCACCAAAGGGGCAACACCTTACACCACCAGGGAGGAACATCCCAACCAGAGGACGTTGCACCACCAAGTCCAAACCACACCAGGGGCTTGTGCAAGTGGGTTCAGAACACAAGGGAAACCACACATCATCCCCCATCATGAGCAGCCCAGAAGCACCGCCGCTCACTGCTCCTGCACCCACATCCAAGGCAGCACTATTATGCAAGTCGCTCCCATTCACCCTATTGCCCCAATCACATAAAAGGGCCAAAGTAGATTGAGTGGGTGGAATATTTCAATCACTTTGTGAAAGCGGCAGGAGAAGAGAAATCTCCAAATCGCAAAGACATGTTCATTAATCTGGCGGGCAGTGAAATCAAGACCATTGTCAAAACCATTCCAACAGAAGACCAGACACATTTCACTACATTGATCACGGCCCTAAACAGAAAACATATAACCAAACCCAACAGAGACTATAAAAGATACATCTTTAATCAATGCTCCCAAAAACCAGAGGAGACCATCAATGAGTTCATCACTCGCCTCAGACTAAAGAGCAAAGTGTTCGGCCGATCTGCAGTGTTTGGTTGAGAAACCAGAAAACCTCTGCTGCCCCTTTTAGCAGCCCCTTCCCAGAAGGCGTTTCTGCTTTAAATACTTGTTTCCAGGCATAAGCGGAGTGGAATGTGAGCAAAGTGTTCGGCGGTGTGCAGCAGGGAAAAGCAGAGAGCAATAGCTGGCTCGCAGACACTAAGAAAGTGGACCTAGGTTTTGATGCTGCTGTGCATGCCATCCGAGCTTCATCTGGAGCCGTCAGGGCTGTTGGCAAGTCACAACATCGTGAGTGAAGCAACCATGGTGAAGGAGGCAAGTGCAGACTGCACTGTGCTTCATTATGGGGACATTTCTGGCTCACACGGGTCACTTGATCTTAACCTGGAAGGGCTTTTTGGCTCTACTACCCAGTCAACGGAACTTGTCTGCATGAAGTCTTTGAAATCCATGGAAATGATGACACCTTCTAACCCTATGTGCAATGAGAGGGCAGCAGAGCTGAGTCGCCTCTCTTGTCCATTGGAAGTGAATGTTCAGATAACTGCGCAGACAGTGCACTATGAACATACTGCCATAGTTCCTGCTGCAGCCCTTGTCAATCCGGGATGAGTGGCTAATTCAGCGGTCATAGACGGGATGGATCAACACCTGTCAATTGTTTCTTTTATTGACTGTTACCGGGAGGACCTAAAGCATCAGCGGGAGGATAGGCCCCTGTTCACCCGCCTTATTGCGGGCTCTGTATGTGAGGAAGCAGAAACACGTGTAGTAAATGAAGTGCTAAATCTGGTGGAAGAAAGTAGTAACCGTCGTAACATCAGTGCTGCAGAGGAAGTTCTGATCGGTTCTGCTACGGTTACAGTCATGGCACAGACCCCCATCGAGACAAGGGGTGATCAGGGCTCGGCCCCTGTGCAGAGAACGAATGATAGCAAGAGGCCCACCTCCATGAATGATCCATCGGGGGACAGGCAAAATACAAGGAACACAAGCCCTAAAACCTTTCTGTTGAAATCTAGTGAAACCAAGAAGGCACAGCTTCTCTCATCCTCATTTGGTCGGACATCTGTCTTATCCTCTGGCCAGACCCCAGCTCAGAGGCAGTCACCAGATTCTAAGGGGGTGGTAACTAATGTTGCCAGTGTTAAGGACATTAGGAATCCGAGCTCGACTGCAGGCTGCTTCCAAACTGGGTGCCATGGTACCATCAGTAAACCAACTTGGAAGCTTGCTAGCCTCACTTCAAGTAATTTTCTGTAGAATCAGTGTTTTTTTCTACAGGAAACCTCCTTTGAGCCCAATTTACAAAAGCTCGCACTTTAATCATTGTGCGAAGGAGGGGAATGAGGTATCTGATGGTGCACTGCTTGAGAGTATGGTAAGTATAGAAGCGGCACACCTGCCTACACCACTGCCTCCGAGGTGTATTCCTGAATGCATCGTCAAGGTGACAGTACTGTTGATGTTGAAGGTGTGGAATTGGGTAAAATGAGAAGCCTGGGATGGTTATTATTAGAAATCATAACACCCATTAGAAGAATAGGTACTATCTGTAGAGAACCATTATCCATTATTAGACTCACTGTTAGAATCATTAGAATATTTGCTATGGAATCATTCCATTATTGCATTCTGTTTAGTTATTCATAGTACATTGCTGAAGTAGACACTATCCAATTATATTAGACTGTCACCTTTGTATGCATTTGCAATATGCTTTTAGAATGATATTGCCTCATATTTTGCTTGCCATTAGGAGAGAAACATGCAGCCACTTTGCCATTTGAAATAGAATGACCCTTGCACTTGCACATATTTGAAGTGCCATGTAGTGTTTTAGAGACACCGTATATTTGACATGTTAAGATGATGTTTTGTGATTTGCTATGCATCTATGCTTGCATTAGAAATAGCTCTTAGGCTGAGAGAGAAAATGCATTGCTTGCGCCACACACACACTGTCATATTTGAAATGCATGAAAAGCCATTCACACATTGTTATGCTTTGTAGAGACACATTTAGAGATATGTTTGGTATGTCATGTATGTATGTATGTTGAGTCACTTAGAATGAGTTTGCATTATGTAGTTAGCGCTTGCATTGCGAGAGATTTGCGGTAAACACTAGGAAGCATTCAGAATGAGACACGAGGCCTATGAGCCATTTTTTGATGAAGAAAGACAGAAGTTGCTCAGTGCGGAGAAATGTTATGGTACACTGTTCGTAAACATTGGCAGACATACACAGATAACATGAACCCTCGTCCGAGAGGGAAGTTTATCAGCTTGGCTGGTGTGCTTTGCGGAGAGAACCCCGAGGGTTGGGGCCATGAAGGGAGTGACGATGGAGAGATGGGAGAAGGTGCTTTTGTATGAGAGGGAGGGGGCCTAAGAGCATTTTGTAATGCAGAGTGAAGCCTCCATGGAGAGAATGGAGAAACCGGGAATAGATGATGTATTTCGCAACATACTCGGAAGGCCAAGAGGGAGAGATATGAGGTCACGCTGACAGCACAGGAAGTAACAGGACATGCCGTGCAAGGAACACGCAAACACAGACAGGCAGGCATTTTGCTAAACGCTGAGGGAGAAACATTCTGTGTGTCATTGGAGACTATAACCAGGAGGGCTGGAGAGAAAGGACTGAGGAAGTTGGCCAGAGAGTTTGGAAGAGTTGTGGGAGTCTGCACGAGAGTCGTCTGCACGAGAGATCGAGAGTTGGCCAGAGAGGTCGGGAGAGCCACAGAGAGGGAGTTGGCTGGAGATGGTGCTTGGTGCAGCAGATTGATGGGCCTTGATGAGATCGATGAGGCAGAGAGAGAGCTTGGCAGTTGGCAGCCTTGCGGCCTGCCACTGACTGATTGAGGCCTGGCTGGAAAGACAGCAGAATGGGAAGTATGGGTTTGGCGTAGGCTTAAATTGATTGATAAGAACAGACAGACACACATACACCCACAGGTTTGGGTGAAGGGGAAACTAGACAGGGATTGTCTAGAGTGTGGATGGTGTGGATTGATGGTGTGGATTTATCCATGAAGGTGATGGATGATGGATGATTGAAGCTTGCATTAGATTGCATTAGAACCACAAACTCGCAGCACAGGCTTATAGATACTGCATGGTAGCTTTGCACCAGAAGTATAAAAGGTGCAAATTAGACATAGCATTAGAACTGCCTGCATTGTCATGTATAATGCTTAGCTGTGTGTATATAAATAAATGTATCCCATTGTTATAAATTGAATCGATTCTTTGTGTTTTCTTTGTGTCTTAGTGTTATTTGTTATTGCCCACGGTAGCAAGATAGGTGTATGTTATTTGGCGTAATCTACGAGTACACAGTGCACATGGGGCCTGATATGAATGCAGCCAAAGGGGGTGTATAGTGATCCACACCCCCAATAGGAGATTGTCAAAGATTGTCTGAGGACCGCAGCTTGGTTGCCCAAGGGGGGGGCAACACAACGGTTAGGGGTTGGGTTTTTTCAGACTGACAAAATGGAGGGGACACCCGGATTTTTCACTCAATGCTAACTGATAGAGATAGATGTTTTGCAGCGGGTCTGCTGGCATGCTTATAGCTTTTGCAAGAGTCGAAGTTTGAACATCTTGTGCAACTGTGTAATTGTTTTTTGTTTTCCTGTTAGTTCGTCGTGGGAAGAGATTTTTTTTGTTTCATGTTTTGTCTGTGTTGGTTATTTTGAGCATGCTGTCTGCAATTTCGTTCGGCGTAGGAAGGAGAGTGTAATTGTTTGACTTTGGTTGCCGGAATTGGTTGTAACATTGAACCAGAACAGTATTTTATGACTGGCAATGTTTTATGAATAAATGTACATTAATTCACCGAGTGAGAGAAACCGTTTTTTTTATTGAAGACGCTCGGGATAATTGAAACTGTAGAATGAGTTCATTTCTTAGTGACCTGAAGGCAATAAGAAATTGGCTTAAAAATACACTTGCTTCCTGGGATGCATCCCAGGGATCAACTGTATTGAAAGTGAAAAGTGTAGCTACAGAAGGGAGCCCACATATTGTTGACTTGCACTCAGTAATATATCGTCTCAGAGATGTGATTAGTAACTGGGAAAATGTCCCATTAAAAGCATCAGACCCATTAAATGCAATTTCATCAGCCCTGATGGGCAGGAATATAGTGCATGTTGTTACAGACATGTGCAGTGTGCCTAGAGAATTGGCTAGAGGAATGCATAAAAGGTGTGCCAATGAAGACTTGAGGCATTGTGAAACTGTGTCATTAGAGAGACGCCTGCATGAACAGAGTTATGTGCATGAAGAGAGTTATGTGCGGACTTTGCCTACGTTTTCGAGTGAAAAAAAGATATTGTCCAATGACCTAGATATTTTCACAACATTGAGAGGGAAGATTGATAAAAGGAATCGTGCTAACTTTGGATGTTTTGAAAGCTTGCATTCCTGGAATTTTCGTAGTTTGAATGTGTGCATGGGAAGCATTGGAGAACTTGCGGGACTGGCAGACTGTTTATTTGAAGCACGAGTTAGCAGTGCATGTGTGAACTTGAATTGCATTGTATATAAGAGAGGCTGTTTAAATGAAACTGATGTGATTTTTCAGCATGTAATAATTCAGCTTTGTGAATTCTTAATGAAGAAAAATGGGGAGAGTGTTGTGACATTTAGAGGACATGTTAGTGACACAGAAGGAGTGAAATTGAATGCAGTTGTGACATTTTTGAATGTGCAGC
Organism: Ambystoma mexicanum; assembly: GCF_040938575.1. Taxonomy (NCBI): domain Eukaryota; kingdom Metazoa; phylum Chordata; class Amphibia; order Caudata; family Ambystomatidae; genus Ambystoma; species Ambystoma mexicanum. The sequence continues at coordinate 133,649,002 of NC_090941.1, read as the reverse complement.
ATTTGAAAGTGAGATGGTTGAAGTATGTGAAAATGGTTGTTTTGTTTTGTTTTGAAAAGGATAGGGATGGATGCAGGAGTCATGCATTAAGCATGCATGCATTATGATGCAGGGAGAGACAGGCCTAGTGAGACAATAGTTATATACACTGACACATTGATAGGACACAAGGGGAACTAGCATGGATGCCATTGAGAGACATGGGATAGTGTAGGACTAGCAGATGTGCACTTCAACGCACAATGAGAAATGCTGTTTTATTTTGGTTTTGAAACACCTGAAGCTGAGTAAGACTGATTCTTGCACTTTTGTTTCTTTACATGAAATCTGGAGAGACACCTTGACCAGACGAGATGGCATCGCCACATGAAATGATGAGACCATGAATGAGACAGCAGCATGACACCTGAGAGCAGCATGTCCAGATGCCCGACACGATGACACCTTGAAATGACCAGACCGAAATGACCAGACCTTGTTGACCGTCTGTTCGAGATCCATGATGGCTGACACCTTGTGGCTTTGCAGCACCAGAAAGAGACTGGATTTTGTCACCTTGTAATGTGACTTTGCATCATGGCTGTTTGTTTGCAGCAATGATGAGACATTGGCATCTGACACTTGACGCTTTGCAGCAGCACTTTTGGGGAATGCCGACCGACCAAGTTGAGGCCTTAGGGTGTTGCCTTGTCCAATGGCTGTGCTCTGAGAATGTACCCAGAAAATCTGCTGATAGAGAGACTTTGTGGCATGACACCTATTGCCATAGAGAGAGAAGATCGTGACCGACTGTGCAGAGAGAGATACACCTTGCAGCATCCTGTGCCAAGTGATGAGAGGTGAGAGAAAAGAGCAGTGAGAAAATTGTTCAGCAGTGAAGCAGCAGCAGAAGAAGAAATTTGAATTGCTTCATGAGCAGCTTTTGTAATCTGCAGCGAGAAGAGAATCCATTTGGAATGCCTTTTGCACCAGACAAGTTTGGCCTGAGCAGAGAAAGAGAAAAATGCAGCAATGAGCAGGAATGAGCAGGAAGACACGCTCTGAAAGCATTTCTTGCCTGATCCACGTTTGGAAATGCAGTGAAGCTCTTGTTCTCTTGAGTGAAGGAGACAGAGTATGGTGCTTTGAAAGCATTTGCACTCGCATCCGACGTTGGCTGCCCCTCATTTGAAGAGCATGGGACTGGCTGGCATGAAATGGCATGGCACAGCATGACAACAGCATGACCTGGCAAGAGGAGAGAATTTGAACCTGCTAGAGATGGGCCTATGGAGAAGGGCCACTGTGTCCAGAGGAGAGTCACCACCTGCATTGTCTTGCAAACACTCTGAATGAGTGCACCTGTCGCCTTTGTTCATGAAGTGAAGGGAAAAAGGGAGCATAAGCATCGATTGGCATCAATTGAAAGTCCTGACACACGTTTTTTCCCTGTGCTACCTTTGAAGTGAAGGGCATGTGTGATCACTCCATGGGGACAAATGGGGCACATATGGTACCTGACACTTGCTTGCTCCTTGATGGAGCCCTGTGCGAAAATCTCATTTAGCTTGATGCCATATATCCAGCAGGCCAACCTGAAATGGCTTGTACACGTTTCTGCTGCCTGAACATTGATTGCCTGAACACTATTGGGTTGAACACTTTGCTGCTTCACCTTTGTTCACACTTTGCTGTTGTGGAGAACACTCTGAACACTGATATGCTCTTAGTGAACACAGTATTCATTTGTGAACACTTGCTTTGTTGACATTGCATCTTTGTTGACATTCCTTGGCTGAAACTTTTTGCATCAGAATTGATTTGCACTGAATTTGTACTGTGCACGGTTTTGAGGACACACATACCTCATGAGAACTTGGAAATACCTTGGACTGGAATATATGACCAATACACTGCATGTATACACTGATATGTATGCATTGATCACTATATGTTTGGCCTGTTTGGCTACTGACATCTGTACTGACCTTTGACACCTGTGAAAGTGATTGTCATATTTTGGGCTTGACACATTGAGATGGAAACACCTGTATACGCAGTACTTGTGCATTGATTCAATGCATTGCATTTTCATTTTCTGCTTGTAGAGACACTTTAACGCCTTTGGCTTGTAGACACTTTGAATTCTGACTTTTTGCTCGACTTTTGACCTTTGACATTTAGCTATGTTATTCTGATTTCTGACACATTTGCAGCTTTGCGTTTGAATATTTTAGCTTGCCACTGATAGAGTGAAATGCTTGCATTTTGAAAAAAGGTTTTTTCTGCATCTTGAATGATATATGTTTTTCCTTTCTGTAACTTTGCTTGGTATTAGCATACCACGATTGCTATGCTAGGTTATATTAGACTTTTGTTATGATTTATCTTATGATAAAAGGGAGGATTGTGGAATTGGGTAAAATGAGAAGCCTGGGATTGTTATTATTAGAAATCATAACACCCATTAGAAGAATAGGTACTATCTGTAGAGAACCATTATCCATTATTAGACTCACTGTAAGAACCATTAGAATCTTTGCTATGGAATCATTCCATTATTGCATTCTGTTTAGTTATTCATAGTACATTGCTGAAGTAGACACTATCCAATCATATTAGACTGTCACCTTTGTATGCATTTGCAATATGCTTTTAGAATGATATTGCCTCATATTTTGCTTGCCATTAGGAGAGAAACATGCAGCCACTTTGCACTTTGCCATTTGAAATAGAATGACACTTGCACATATTTGAAGTGCCATGTAGTGTTTTAGAGACACCGTATATTTGACATGTTAAGATGATGTTTTGTGATTTGCTATGCATCTATGCTTGCATTAGAAATAGCGCTTAGGCTGAGAGAGAAAATGCATTGCTTGCACCACACACACACCGTCATATTTGAAATGCATGAAAAGCCATTCACACATTGTTATGCTTTGTAGAGACACATTTAGAGATATGTTTGGTATGTCATGTATGTATGTATGTATGTATGTATGTATGTTGAGTCACTTAGAATGAGTTTGTATTATGTAGTTAGCGCTTGCATTGTGAGAGATTTGCGGTAAACACTAGGAAGCATTTACAATGAGACACGAGGCCTATGAGCTATTTTTTGATGGAGAAAGACAGAAGTTGCTCAGTGCGGAGAAATGTTATGGTACACTGTTCGTAAACATTGGCAGACATACACAGATAACATGAACCCTTGTCCGAGAGGGAAGCTTATCAGCTTGGCTGGTGTGCTTCGCGGAGAGGACCCTGAGGATTGGGGCCATGAAGGGAGGGACGTTGGAGAGATGGGAGAAGGTGCTTTTGTATGAGAGGGACGGGGCCTAAGAGCATTTTGTAATGAAGAGTGAAGCCTACAGTGGAGAGAATGGAGAAACAGGGAATAGATGATGTATTTCACAACATACTCAAAAGGCCAAGAGGGAGAGATATGAGGTCACGCTGACAGCACAGGAAGTAACAGGACATGCCGTGCAAGGAACACGCAAACACAGACAGGCAGGCATTTTGCTAAACGCTGAGGGAGAGACATTCTGTGCGTCATTGGAGACTATAACCAGGAGGGCTGGAGAGAAAGGACTGAGGAAGTTGGCCAGAGAGTTCGGAAAAGTTGTGGGAGTCTGCTTGAGAGGAGTCTGCACGAGAGATCGAGAGTTGGCCAGAGAGATCGGGAGAGCCACAGAGAGGGAGTTGGCTGGAGATGGTGCTTGGTGCAGCAGACTGATGGGCCTTGATGAGATCGATGAGGCAGAGAGAGAGCTTGGCAGTTGGCAGTCTTGCGGCCTTCCACTGACTGATTGAGGCCTGGCTGGAAAGACAGCAGAATGGGAAGCATGGGTTTGGCGTAGGCTTAAATTGATTGATAAGAACAGACAGACACACACACACACACACAGGTTTGGGTGAAGGGGAAACTAGACAGGGATTGTCTAGAGTGTGGATGGTGTGGATTGATGGTGTGGATTTATCCATGAAGGTGATGGATGATTGAAGCTTGCATTAGATTGCATTAGAACCACACACTCGCAGCACAGGCTTATAGATACTGCATGGTAGCTTTGCACCAGAAGTATAAAAGGTGCAAATTAGACATAGCATTAGAACTGCCTGCCTGTATTATGCTTAGCTGTGTGTATATAAATAAATGTATCCCATTGTTATAAATTGAATTGATTCTTTGTGTTTTCTTTGTGTCCTAGTGTTATTTGTTATTGCCCACGGTAGTAAGATAGGTGTATGTTATTTGGCGTAATCTAGGAGTACACAGTGCACATGGGGCCTGATACGAATGCAGCCAAAGGGGGTGTATAGTGATCCACACCCCCAATAGGAGATTGTCAAAGATTGTCTGAAGACCTCAGCTTGGTTGCCCAAGGGGGGGCAACACGACGGTTAGGGGTTGGGTTTTTTCAGACTGACAAAGGACCCTCCATCCAGGCCTCCAATGGGATCGAGAGAAATCCCAATGTTGAGCCCGTTTGATAGGTCTAGGGGCATGAAGGGCAATCAGGACCAAATTAAATCCTGTTCTACACCTGTCCACTGTGTTGCTAAATCCTCCTCAATAGCTTGCACGTCACCCCGAAAAGACAGCATGCGCCCTCGTTTATGCTCCAGTATTGGTGATGAGAGGAGGGCTCTTGACAACAAAGTGGACCTGCTACAGTCCAAGGAGTGGGACATGGGTCGGGCAAGGAGGTCTGAAGTTAATGATGATGATTCGACCCCGCTCTTGGCCTCTGAACATTCCTCAAGTTTGGATAGCAATATGAGAGCGGCCTTATCCATCACCATGGCCCATTTCATAAAACTATATGAGACGGTGAGAGACCAACTGAAAGATAATACCACAGTACTCGCCATGCTGCATTCTAAAACCATCTTTGTGGAAGGTTTTATTACGGATATTCAAGCAAATTTGAATACACACTCGGCTCAGACTGCAAATATTCTTCATCGTATTTTGGATCCTATTATCCAAGCAAAAGATAAGCGACAGCTGGAAAAACTACCAACATCTATCGTCCCTTTGCAGGAAGTGCACGTGATTGGGAATACGGAAGACCAAGGTATCGTACCCCCTGACAACCCATCATCTAGGTCTGGCTCTGAAAGAGGTGGATAAAACTGTGCTCCCAAATGCCTCTAGCGTGGCCACCCTGGTTTCCCCTGGCTGTACCTTGGGAGAAGGCTCGCTGGGAATTGACCTGGGCTTGAGGGTTATGGAATCGAGACTTGACAACACATCAGCTGATCCAAGTATTGATATTATCCAAGTTACTGACGAGGACAAGATATAGGTTGAGAACGTGTCGATCTTGGTGGTGGTTGATGGTGCATCTCCAGCCACTAAATGGGCTGTTTCAGTTGTAGGAAAAGCTGTGGAAAAAAAAACAAAATGGGATGGAGGGCTCCTCAATTGAGAATCCCGAATTGTGTGTTGTAAGGAATTATATATAAAAAAGATCCTAAAGCCAAAAGAGCAATCAACCAAGAACTTAAGAACATACAAATCTCATCTAAACCAAGATCTAATATCAGTAAATCTTTTGTTAAAAATCTGACGCTTCCGGGAAAGCCTGCTGACAGTCGGAAAAATGGGACTCTTGAGTTCTCCAACCTTGAAATCGTGCCAGTAGAGGGCCTCTCCCTGCCTGACTGATGAGGTTATTGAGTGTCTAGCATCGAGTAGTCTAGATTCTAGTGTGGACCGAATGACTCTTTCAACCTACTCTGTATCGGGCAATGAAGATACTGTGGAGCGAAACACCAGTCTCATGACTATTAAAGGTCCTGCAGCAGAGGATGTAAATGGGAAAGTGGCTAAGTCACAGGGGCAAATCCACCTGTTTAAGCTACACAAAGTAGTAAAGCTTATAGAGGAGTATTCATCGGAGTTGAACACTCAAGGAAAAGATTGAGCTCATGAAGGGTCTAAATCATCGCACAGTTCACAAGACACTATTAGCCAGAGTTGTCACCTGGATAAGATGGACACTGTACCCGCAAAATTATCGACAACTCGCTGTGTATCCTTTAACAATCTGGATCAGAAAAGAGATCTGGAGGCGCATAAACCTGATACACCTGTTTTTAAAACATTGGAGGAACGCAGAAGATCTCTCAACCATAGTGAAAAAAGCAGCTGCACCTTCAGGAAATTCCTGGGATAAACGCTTGAGTAATAAGTAGTAAATCCACCCCAACATCTCGTGAGGAGTTCTGTTTGCTTCTGGAAAGGATGCTGCACATAAATGATAGCTTGATCATGAATCGGGCCAATGTTTTGAGGCTGTTAAACCATCTCCCGAATTTAAAAGCAATCACCACTTATGATTTAAAAACTATAGATTTCCCTGAAGAAAAGCATTTTGATCGGGTGATCCTCCACTTGCCCTCAAGATACATCACAACCAAACTGCTAGATGCAGTGCCTGGATTATTGAAGATGGGTTTTGATTTAAGGGACTTGAGTATGAGGGAGGAGGCCCTCCATGTCAGCTCTAGATTGGATAGTGTTTATTCCAGAAGGGGAAAAGAAAGTGAAAACTTGCATCCCGAGAAAGAATCTGAAATGTTGGAGACAGATCCCACGGAGGAGAACGATTGGGAAAGTGGTATAAAAAGGGGAGAGCCATTGATTTCGATAACTTTGGAAAATGATGGAGCCTAAGCAGAAATTGCAAAACCAGATTGTCCTGTAGATGGAAATTGGAGCTGGTTGGCAGGGGCATTGGTCTTTAGACCCACCAGAGCATAACAGTCCAAGAATTTAGAATGGAAGAACTTAGACATTGGATGTTGGAACACATGATGTTTCAAACACCTGATTGGCTGTGGGGATGTTGACGTGGATGGCTTGGACATCATTTTGCCTCCAAGAAACATGGAAGCAAAGGATGCCTATTCTTGAAGGCTTCATTGTGTACTTCAACTCGGCTCTGAAAGGAAAGAAAGGTAGGCCGATGGCAGGCCTCCTGGTTGCTGTAAAACACAAAGCTAACTTGGTAGTCTGGGAGGCTGTGAACATGAATCCCTATATTCAGATGATCATCATGGGGACAAAGCGATGTAATTATACCCCCTCGAGAAAACGGATTCTATTCAATTTGCACTGGAGCAAAATGGCTGATGAGCGTGCCGACTTCCTTGAAGTAATGGTGAACCTTGTGGATGATGTATTGGAAATATGGCTCGATCCCTTTATTATAATCTGTGGCAATCTAAATCTACACTGTTTCGACAATCAGAAATGTCTGATAGAAGACGCTTCTCCATCCTCAACGGAAGCAGAACTTAGAGGCCTGCGGTGGCATGAAGATCTGCTACTAAGGAACATTCACAAGTTCAATGGCAGCACCAAGGGGGATAGTCCACTGCGTGCGACCCGGGGAAAGAGTTTGGAGGCAAAAACATTAAACTACTCTTCACCTCAAAAACTTGTTGAGTCATCTGCAACAGTTAATGGTAATATCTACACACCCGAGTGACCATCAGATGTTGAAACTAGACTGTCTTATTCAGTCCACACTACCAACGGCCTACTATCCAACGCCTTTGAAGGTTAACATGTGCTGCAACAGACCTAGTGGTAAATGGAACGAGAATAGATCGTATGACTAGGAGATTGGGAAATCAAGTCCTCAGTGACCGCTCCTTGTCTAGAGAACTTGATTTCGACTACGGTCAACTGATGTGGGACTTTGTTGAAAATAAAAAAGAACCTTTAAGTCGATCATTTACACCTGTGCATTGCTTTTACAAACTAGTTGCCATCAAGAAAAAACAGCTAAATAAAAAGTTAAGATAACTAAAAAAACAAGGCACTCAAGAAGCCTTTATGAGCGGTAGGAAATTACTGTAGACCGACCAAAAACTGGGTTTGTGCGCATAAGCAGATCCTTTTGCATCGAGACGCTGAAAATATGCTTAAGAATAATCGAGGCTACGAATATCTCCCAGATCTGGCAATGGATGAATGGCATAAACTGTCCACAGGAGGCGCTGACCCTTAACGCAGTATCGGGCAAAAGCTGGGAAGATAATTTCAGGGTTCCGTTTCATTCTGAAGAGTCAACTCCGGACATTTTATGTTCCCCAATGATTGGGGGATGGTCTTTTGAAACAAATCAAGGGGAGACACTGCACCCGATTAACAAAGCCAGTAATTTGAGAGCTCACGGCACAATGGGGTGTTTAATGCAACGCTTAAGAAGAACCCAGAGCAGTGGGCATCCTTTTTTTGGTACTAGTTGATTATATTAAACAGACGAAGAAAGTACCAGCCTCTTGGAAAACATCGATCATAGTCCCATCTTTAAGAAGGGTGACAGGTCTATCCCGTCTAATTATAGGCTGATTGCTGTTACGCTCACCTGGTATCCACAGGGACGCCACCCAGCCCTGGTTGGATGATTTGCACTCTTGAACCCTCTCCAGGCCCCTTGGTAAGGCCTCTGGTTAAAGATGGGTCTGCAATATAGGAGAGCTGGATTAAATACCAGATTGTCTTTACGTGTTCCCACGTCCCTTGGCCTGAACTCCTTCCTCCCCCCTGGGCCTTCTCCTCACTTTAATATTGTAAAAGGTGGATTCTCCGTCCTGCACCTCGTGGCAGGGGCGCATAGATGTGGGGGGCGAGCAGCGACCAAGTTACTTCACTGGTGCAAGCCCCCTGTGGGAATCCAGGCCTGCTGCGACTCCGTAGGTTTGCTGCTTTACAGTCTTTATATGAGTTCTTATGTTCCTCTTAGTTCGGATAATAATGTCTTGCTTCTTTCCTTTTAGGTATGGAAAGGTATTTTGGAGTTGTCATGCAGTTTGAAGATGAGCATGGCCAGTAGGCCAAAGCGCGGTGTGCGCGATGTTGTCCGGTGAGTAATGCGCAATGCTGTTTCGCCTTTTATATTGCTAACCTGTGTCTTTTCTCTCCTTGCAGGTTGCGATGTTCCTCGCCGAGCACCGTGATGTTCCAGCAATGATACTGACCAGGAGATGACTACCCAGGTAAGAATTGTGTGGCTTTCTTCGTTCTGGAGGAAACGTGAGTTAACGCTTATCAATGCTGTCTTCTTCCTCCTCTTTCCAGGTTGTGGTATTCCAGGATGCATGCAGTGCCAGATGATGGAGTTCATACCTTCAGGTGAGTGGAACTGAAGTCGGCGATGGATTGAAGACAGGATACTATTCCAGGTAAGTTTCGTAGTGTTCTTTCTCTCTCTGCAAGTCCTTGGTTTCAGGTAAGCTGGCATCAAAGAACTGGACACGGCGAGCGTTACGCTGCCCACAGCAGAATAACACTAAGCATGTTCTGCTGTTTGGGTGCGGTTTAAATAGTCTCAGGTAAAGTAGTCCAGGTAAAATAGTCCCAGGCCTGCCACACCCAAAGTAGTCCAGCTAAAGTAGTCCCAGGCCTGCCACACCCAAAAGACTAGACCGCATAACTCAGTTCCTTGTAACTGAGCTATGTGTGTGCCTCCATGTTGGCTGACACCCCTCCCCCAAGTTAAATAGTCCCAAGTAAATAGTCCCATTCTAATGTGGTCTTCATGATGGTTATGAGCCTGGCGCCGAAGGTGCCAGGACTGACTCCAAGAGAGTCCTGGATAAGGTTTTAAGGCCTTTGACCTGGCCCTAACTGGAAGGCTGACTTGCCAGTGAGGGCCAGGGTTAAGGGTCATGACAATTGCCTTACTGGATGTGGCAGGAACACTATTTGCCTCTTTGATCTTGCAAGGCCTCATGACACGGAGTACGGAAGTGGGGCAGTATGACATCAATCAGGTTTTGTGAAAGGAGCGGGGATGGCGCTAAATGTTTTCTTGTTAAACATCCTGAAAAGCTGTACCAAAGAGAAGAAAGGCTCCAAGTTTTATCTAGCTTTCATAGATCTTGCCCAGGCCTTCGACACCATCGACCAGAACAAATTATGGTCTAAAATGAAGACTTGCAACTGCCCGGAAGATCTGTTAGAAGACATTAGAGACCTTTATTCTGAGACATCACTAAAAGTAAATTTGGATGGTAAGGGCTTGCTCTCCAATAAAATTTCAACAAGGAAAGGTCTCAAGCAAGGCTGCTCTTTGGCCCCCGCCCTTTTCAATCTGTTTCCGACATTAATAAGGCATTAATGAACATAAGAAGCTTTCTGCCTAAATTGGCTGGCTCTCCTCTTGATAGGCTTCTTTATGCGGATGACCTGGTTCTCATCGATCAGACCCAGGTCGGTCTGCAAAGACAATTGGACGCCTTGCTAGCCTATGTCAGTGAAAGTGGGTTGAGAATAAACACCAAAACATCTTGAATTTTGATCTGGGAATCAGTGAGGGGGAGAGGTCAGAAGAAAGGGTCTTGGTATCTGAATAGTGAAAAGCTTGCTCAGGTGAGTTCAATGACTTATTTAGGGATGCGTGTCAACAATAGCATAATCGATGCACCCAGGTTAACAATCCTAAAGATTAAAATGAAGACGCTAGCCTCACAGGCCAGGATCATCAAGGCAGAGCATTGTAAATTCACTCTAAAGCCTTTAATTCAATTTTACAAAATGAAGGTTGTTCCAATTATCACCTTCAGTGCAGAGGCTTCCTTTGCCCTCCCGGATACCACCTGGCCACGCTTTGAGGGTTTATTTTGGAAAAGGGTTTCCATCTTTCCTCGGGGAATGCCCATCCAAGCAGTTAGAATGGTGTTAGGACTAAACTCCCTCTACTCTATAGTAGTGTGGAAATCCCTGGCATTTTTCCAAAAATGTAGAACCCCTTCTCTGCTGAGAGGTTTTGAGCTCTTGCAAAAGGCAATCTCGGAAGGAACTGAAGGCGTATTACGAGAATGAGCGAACATCTGCAAGGAAATCCTAAAGAGCCTTCATGCTACAAAGATCTGCTTATCACCAATCCATTCAAAGTAAAAACAAAACTGTGGGATAGTGATTGGATTCAAACACAAGAGGAAGGATCAGCTTATAAATTATAGGGAAGATCATCCTTGGGAGCACAAGCTCTTAATTCATAGCCAAAGTATTTGGTCAGATTTCCGAGTAGCTACTACCGTAACCAGTTTATGCATTTTGGCCTAAACGGCTTTCCAACGCGAGAAATTATGATGAGCACATGAAGTCTAAGGATGGCAAAAAGATGGATAGTATTTGCTGATTGTGTATAGAAACACTGCAGCATCTGGTCCTCACTTGCCCTGCACTAACAGAACTAAGTACGAAATGGCTGGCCTCTTTTATCCATGACCTTCTTTCACCATCATTGGACCAGTGGTGGGATCGACTGATTTTGGGGGGGAAGTCTATCACTAACCATGGCCCTGTTAAATTACTTAGGAGAAGTCTTTGCCCTTTTTGGGCAAAATGTAGTTTGGCAGTTGTGCATAGTGGCATATAACATACGTCAACCAAATATGATGTGGAACTTGGAAATGGAACCTGAAGTTCAGATGTGTACCCAATGATGTTAATTGTGCTAAAATTATTTTTTAATGGAAATTATTTATTAATGTTGATGAATGGAATTTGATAAAAGGTTATATTTGTAACCTAATGCTAATGAAAAATGTAAGTTAAAAAAGAGCACCCATTACCAATTCCACTTATTTTCCTCCGATGAGGCAATCAGACTATGCGTAATTGAAGGATGCCTATCACCAGCCCTCAGAAAACAACTACTAAAGAAACCTCTCTCCATTGATGAAGTCAGTGAGATGGCTCGAATCTTTGAGAGAGTAGATACACAAGCAGCTTCCAGTGAAAAAAAACTGAACACCAAACATGGTAAGTGAGAGACCGTCATCGCCATCCAACCGATACCTGAACGACCCACAGATCGGGGGATGAAACCCAACAGAATGATGAACCAAATGGGTTTCAGGATGCAGAGACAATACTACCGGTGTGGCATGAGCTTCCTGCACTCGGGGACCTGTCCAGCATTATCACAGCAGTGCTGCAACTGTGACAGGGAAGGGCATTTTCAGTCGGTTTGCAGAAAAGGAAGACCATGCTCCACCCCCGACTGAACAACCAGCCTCCAAGCAGGACATACAGTTGTCCATTGCAGCCCCCAGCCTATCAAAACAGACCAAATATACCGTACTACCAAGGCCAGTGGCGATACATCAGAGCAATGGAGGAGACGTCCCCACAAGACAGGGAACAGGGCTCTGATCAGTACAACCAGTACTCCCGATTCGGAGATGAATATGACAAACCACCAAACACATACCAAATGTATGGAGACCAGCACCAATACTTCCAGTTGCAAGTAGGGGATGAATACGACCAAAGCTAACTGGATGAATAAATCAACCTCATCCAGGATGACCATGAAGCAAGAGAAGCGCACAGGACAGCAGTACATCTAGGCAACAAACAATTCTGTTTTCTCATTGACTCAGGCACGACAGTTAACATAATGGGGGAACAGGAATTCCTGCAAATGGCAGAGAGGCCAGAACTCTCCAAAGCCAACTCAAGGATTGTTACGCTCACCTGGTCTCTGCAGGCACGGTTGCAGCCCTCCCAGGAGTTATATCACCCCCGTCGGGTCTCTCCCTCTGCTGATAAGCTGTGAACGGAGACAATTGGTGGCACTGCTCCTGCGTGGATATGAGAAAACGTGAGTGCGCTGGTCGGTGACTGTTGTACCTCTCAAAACCTTCAACCCATAGTGCGATTTCTGTGAGCATGTATCGGCCCATAAGGCTCACCCGTTACCTGTTCATTATCAATGATGAGCTCTCCATCCTGCTACTTCGGGAAGGGGCGCTTCTTGATGGGATCTAGTTCCTTCACTGATCCCTGGTAAGTAATAGTCCAGTCCAGCTGCGACTATGCTTTCCCCTGGTTGATGGTAAGTGTCTCTCAATGTCTCTTGTCTTTTCCCCTTTCCGTTTTCTGTCTTAGTATTATTGCTCTCAATAGTGTTGTTAATTTCTGAATAACGTTTTCTCTTCTGTTTTTTTCCCAATAGGTGGAAATGCAGCCCAAAAGCAGCTGTGGAGGAGTGGCAGGGAGGAAGATGGATGAAACCGCAATGTCCGACAACTGGTGAGTGATGGTTTAAGGAAAAGTGCGAGGTTCTGTGGTAGCACGACCTTAAACTTAAATGTCTGTTAAGTGTCTAACCTTGCCTTTTGTTTTTACTTGCAGGTGCTGCAGTCGCGGGTGGAGCGCGTCGTGCTGTGGTGTCAAGATGAAGCTTTCATCGTTCCAGAAGATTTGAAGATGAGCTGCGGTACCAAGGTGAAGATTTAAGCATTCCGGAAGGTTTGAAGGTGAGCTGCGGTGCCAAGATAAAGATGTCAGCGTTCCGGAAGATTTGAAGAAGCACACAGGTGAGAGCAGGTTCCTCAGATGGTAAGTATGGAGACAGGTAACATGATTTCCAAAAGGTAAATTTAACCCCAGGCGGCGGTGAGCGTTACGCTGCATGGAAGTGCAGAATAACGCAAAGCGTCTGCCTCGGGGATTGGAAAAGCTTATATAGCTGCGATCGTGGGCACTCCCACTAGGCCTGGCTGGCCTACCACACCCTGCCACTTCCAGAGAGTCAGCACGTGCAAGGAAACCCTATAGCAGCAGCCCCACCCAAGAGTACACATGAGGCTGCTGTAGTAATGTAAATTCCCTATGTTAAATACACTTGGCACCCAAAATGAGGTGCCATGTTCATAATAAAAGTATTCTTGACCCAAATACATGTTCCTGCTTATTGTTTTTCATGAGCCTGGCGCTTAAGGTGCCAGGACTATGTCCATCCGGGCTCCCTGTGTAAGTGGCCCTGTAAAGTTTGTGTCCTTGGCCTGATGGTCATGACAGCATTCCCCCTCAAGGCCCCTCTCAAGGGTGTTCCTCCTCCTGGTCCTGGCTTGGTGGGATTATTGTGATGAATTGCCTGATTAAACGTGGAGGATGGCCGTGTTCGCTGGGTTCCCATGTTCGGTCTTGAGGTCCGTAACCTTTCCAGTCTATAAGGTAATACAATTTGGACCGAACCACCTTGGAGTACAGGATGGATTTAACTTCATACTCTGGTTCCCCATCTAGTAATTCAGGCTCTGGTGGAGGACTAATGCGTGTATCCGGTTTCATTGGTTTGAGGAGAGAGACCTGAAATACTGGGTGAATCTTCATGTGAGATAGTAACTCATGGCGGCAGGGTTGATTATTGCTTTGATAGTATAGGGGCCCAAATATCTGGGGCGGAAGGCCTTGGTCCTTTCAACGGTATGTATCTGGATGCTAACCAGACTTTATCTCCAATCCTGTAATCGGGAGCTTCTTTTCGGTGCCGGTCAGTAAACAATTTTTGACTTTCTTTGGCCTTAGTCAAGTGTTCTGTCACTTTCTCAAGAAACTGAGTGCTGGTTTTATGCAAGGTTTTTATTGCTGGCAGTTCCAGAGTGTCGAGTGGATCAAACATTGATGTCCGCGGATGTCTTCCATGCACAGTATAGAATGGGGTTTGCCCAGTACTCATGTGAACAGAGTTGTTGTATGCATACTCGGCTACCCAGAGTATGTTTTTCCAGGAGTCTTCGGAGTGCTGTAGCATACATCTTAAATACTGCTCTAGCGTCTGATTAGTTCACTCGGTTTGCCCATCAGTTTGAGGGTGATGGCTTGTGGAGAACCGGAAGTCAATTTTGGCAATTGTACAACACCTTCTCCAAAAGGCGGAAACAAATTGAGTTCCACCATCCGATATCAATATTGATGGGAATCCATGCAATCGGCAATTTGTTCTAAGAACACAGTAGCGAGAGTTGATGCAGTTGGAAGTCCCTTCAGAGGGATGAAATAGGCAATTTTGGAGAATAAATCCACAATCACTAAGTTGGTGTTGTAACCATTGCAGGGAGCAAGATCTGTGATAAAGTCCATTGATAGAGTAAGCCAAGGTGCTGGTGGTACCATCAAGGGACGTAGTAAACCAGCAGGGTTTTGCTTCTGAGATTTGTGTTGTGCGCAGACACCACAGGTTGCAATAAACTGGGCAATATATTTTCTCCAAGTTGGCTACCAGTAGTTCCTACTTATTGATTTTCATGAGCCTGGCGCCAAAGGCGCCAGGACTGTGTCCATCCGGGCCCCCTGTGTAAGTGACCCTGTAGTGTTTGTGTCCTTGGCCGGATGGTCACGAGATGGATCTTCCAATGGGGAGCAGCACTACTGTTGCACTCAATCGGACAGTTTAGGAAATGCCTGATACACTGCCATCTAACATTGGACACTACCATCCACGTCATATGGAGCCCCACGAAAGGCTGCTGTCTCCTCAGCTATCACACTACGTGCTGCCTTGGGCTCATTGACATCCATTTACAGAAGAGCGAGGTGATTGAGTCAACCACGTTTGCTGGAAACCATGTTGAATCAGTGTGCACAATTAACACCACTCTGAAAGAACAAAATGACATCACAATAGATCCAATCTTGGCCAGATTCCCAGACTTGTGCAGAGGGCTAGAGAAGTGCAAGGGGGCACCTGTAAAATTACACATCGATGAAAGTGTCAGACCAGTCCCTCAGCACCCCAGAAGGGTAGGATTCCACCTCCAAGATGCAGTATCGAAAGAACTTGACAAGCTCCTCCTCGACGGCATCATAGAACTGGCCACGCGCCCCACTCTATGGGTATCCGCAATAGTCATCATACCAAAAGAGGGAGGACGTTTGAGACTATGTGTTGACATGAGAATGGTAAATAACGCCATTCAGCGGGAACCGAAGCCAGGTCCGTGCATCGAGGACATGATTGTGCTATTAAACAAATCAACCACATTCTCAAAGCTCGATCTCAGACAAGGGTACTATCAGCTGGAACTCCACCCGGACTCAAGAAGCATCAATACATTTGCTACGCATGAAGGACCCTTCTGATATTGGTGACAAAATTCCGGCATCTCATCGGGCGTAGGAATGTGTCAAGAGGCCATAATGCAGGTCATCCGCCCGATCAAAGGCGCTGTAAATTACAGCGATGATATCCTCATGTTTGGCACGTCGCAGGGAGACCATGACACAGCGTTGCTGGAGACATGCGAGGCACTGCACAAAGCCAGCCTGTCACTCAACCTGGAGAAGTGTAGGTTTGGTAAAAGAAAATTAACATTTTTTGGCCATATCTTCTCGGATGATGGCATGACGGCATGACACCTGACCCAGACAAAGTCAGTACCATCACCAACTTACAGGAACCAGCTCAATTAGTGGATGTGTAGTCATTTCTCGGCATGGCCGGTTACTGCGCATGATACATCCCACATTATGCTTCCCTCACCAAACCCCTAAAACGATTGCTACAGAAAGACACTCCTTTTGAGTGGTCGAAAGGCTGTCGGACGGCATTTGACAACATCAAAACGGCCCTAGCCGAGGTACATCATCTTGCATGCTTCGACCCCACATGACACACAGAGATAATAGTGGACGCAAGCCCGGTGAAACTGGGTGCCATTTTGGTGCAAACAAATGGCGAGGACACGCACCCCAGACACATTGACAGGGCTCTGCTCACCTAGGCAACAGTCACGGAGTCAGCATACTCACAAGCTGAGAAGGAGAGTTTGGCAGCAGTCTGGGCAAGTGAGAATTTTCACAATTTCTTCATTGGAAAGAGGTTCACGCTGGTCACTGACCACCAAGCGCTGCTTTCACTCTTTGGAAACCCTTGCACGAAAATGCTGCCCAGGATAGAACAATGGGGCATCAGATTTCAGGAATATGACTACACCATTGTCCGCAGGCCTGGAGGGGACCAAAATCCGGCAGATTATATTTCCCGTCATCCATCTGGGGCACAGATCGCAAAGGAGACGCTGAATACATTAACTACGTGGCCGCCAATGCCCTACCACCCGCACTGTCTATTGAGACCGTTGCTACGTAATCGGCGACTGACGGCGCTAGCCAACGGCCTCACATTCAACAACAAATGGAAGGATTACCGCTGGGCAGTACAGAGCCACCTGGGGGTGTGCAAGAAAGAGCTGGAGAGGCTGGTGAGAGTACATAACGAGCTAGCAGTCAAGGACCACTCCATTCTGCTGAGAGGGTGTTGGCTGGTTATTCTTGCAACACTCAGTGCCGAAGTCATCAAAAAGGCACACAAAGGACATTGGGGAGCTGACAATCCAAATAAACAGCTGAGGTGCCATGTATGGTTCCCATTCCTAGACTCGCTAGTAGACAGGAGGGTTAAGATCCGTCTGCCCTGCCAATGTACCGCACAAGTGGAAGCCCCCATCCCGCTTCAACAAACACACATACTGGATTGACCATGGGACCGGGTAGCTGTCGACTTCTATGGTCCAATGGAGTCAGGGGAGTACCTCCTAGCAGTTATTGATGAATACTCAAGATTTCCCATCGTAAAGAAGTTGACAACAACAGCATACCACCAGGTAGCCGCAACCTTCAACGAGGCAAGTCAGATAACGGACCCTCATTCAACAGTCATAAGTTCGCAGCATTCCCAAGACGCATGGGTTTCACCCACCAAAAAATTATCCCCTAGTGGCCACAAGCCAACGGCATGGCAGAACGATTCATGGCATCAGTTAAAAAGACAATCTCTCTGCACCAAGCTCTCTGTAGGCTGCTACGGGACTATCGCAACATGCCCAATGAAGTCACCAACAAGACACTCGCAGAAATAATGATGCGCTGTCAAGTCCATGCCAGGATTGTGAGAGACACCAGTGAGCAAGAGAAGGACAGTGATGAAATCATAAGGCTGAGAGAAAGGAACGTGCAAAAGCGGACACAGGCAGGAGAAGGAGTGATACCAAAAGACTTCCAGGTCGGAGATGACATTCTAGTACAACAGGGCATGACCAGGAAGACATATGTGATATATTCACCAAGACCAATGAGTGGTTGCTGTAAAATGGTCCATGGTCACAGCCCAAAACTCGTCCGTCACATGAAATAACAAGGAACAGCTCACAGTTCAAACATCTCATCAAAGGAGAAGAACCTGAACTACTGCCACCACAACCAGACCCTGAACCCAGGGAATCCGGGATGACACATGGATTCCCCGTGAGAAAGATGAACGAGTAACCCAGGACCCATCGAGAGCACTAGAGGCCAAAGAACATGGCTACGCCCACAGCGCATAACCAGCATACCTGCACGCCTGGTAGCGGAATGTTAAGCCCGACAACAGGACATTTGTCCGGGGGTGATGTTAAGGGTCTCTGTGCCTGTAAGGCACAGACAGACACTGGCAGGAAGCAGGAGTGAGGAAGGAAAGGGAGGAGTCAAGGAGGAGACAACAGTTAGAGGCCAACGGTTAAAGTAGAGGTGCATTTATCCCACTGATGTTGCGTCCTTCTTTCAGGTGTAACTGCCTCTCCCAAAAGGTGCCAAGAATAGATTTTTCCAAATTAATAAGTGTAATAAGTAACAATGACATCTGGGTTTGACATACTATCGGAAAAGTCTTCCCCTCTGTTACCAACGAGATGGCCATTGCATTCATGCCATCATGCTGTAGACTATATCAGAGGCTTAAAAGTAAATGATTGTAAGCCATATATAAGCAGTGAAGGTGTAAAAAAGTGGGTCCGCTTATATCTATGTTAAAGATCTTGGCTTCACTGCAGCTAACTGCCAACAACTGCAATAACTGCACTCCCTGTAAACTCAGCAGGCTGCCCCACATATAGAGTACAAAGCGTACAATTTAAAGGAAACCAAGAAAAAAAGACTGGAAACACTGAATGGTTTGCAGCGCCATAGTAGAAGATACCAGTAATTATCAGTCTTTGCCAGCCCACTCTATTACTGCAGACCGGTACCCAGCACCTTCATGGATAGGAGGAGAGTAGCAGGCGAGCCCCTAAGCAATGGCTCTCATATTAAGATCAGACACAAGATTGCACAAAGGATATAAGAAAAAGCAATGCTTCCCGACTTACTGGAAGTCCCTGACTGAGAGCAAACAGATAGAGGGGAGAAAGGATTTGGCGACCCGGACATAAAAGAGGAACCTGAAACAGAAACATCTGTCCCGTGGGCAGAGGCTGAAGAAATTGAGATAATACCAGATCTAGCCCTTGCTCAGGGTAACAACCCCATATGAGGAGAGGCCTTCCTCTGATCCGATGCAAAGCCGCCGCAGGGCACAGTCTACACCGGGGCTCGGCCGCAGCTTCTCCGCAGAGGCTCCCCCAAACAGAAGCCTATGGCACACCTCGGGCCTGCCTCTTTCCTACCTTTCCGACCAAAAGATGGTCCTTTTTTCTTCCTTAAACAAGCGTTGTTGCATAGGGGAGATACAACCCCAGAGGGTATCTTCCACTCCCAAATTGTACTACCCAAAAGGCATTGTAGGGTAGTGTTGGAGATCGCCCATGCACACCTCACCTCAGGACACTTAGAGCCTAAGACCCAGGGGCAAATCGTAAGTAGGTTCTACTGGCCAGGGATTTTCCACGATATAAAAGACTTCATAGTGACCTGTCCCTTTGAGCTATGAATCACAAGGTATTGTTACTGCTTTAGGTGGGGGAGCCCATTTCCATGAGGCCAGGGAAGTGAGATCGCTACCCGATAGACCCCCTGGGGGTGGTGCTCAGTGGGAGGAACTTTTGGGGTGGGAGAACCCCAGTGAGAGCAGTGGCAATCTTGGGAAAATGCAGTATCCCTTTAAACCTCCCACCTTCACTCAAAAACCCTCTAATTCCATTCTACCCAATGTCCCCATGTGTTGTTGCAGTATGTCTAAGGCGAGAACTACTGGGACGAGGAAGAGGCCACGAGTAATGAAGATCACTGACAAGAACAAATGCATGCGTTCTAGCCTTTGGAACAATCCTATTGGTCAGCTGTCATTCAAGGGCAGTGAGAGAAGAGAAGGATGGTGTCTCATTGTCGACTCAGCATGAGCCGGGAAAGTGCACAGGTGTGCGGAGGACAGCAAAGCAGCAAGGCACCTTCTGGCTAAGGGCGAGACTAGCTCGCCGAAGGGCTGTGACGCAGAAGGCAGACCGGAGAAAAGGAAATATAGCCACCGGTGACAGAGGCTGCTGAAGTGCAGGCAAACCACTGCCGAACTGCAGAGGAGAAGCATGAAAGACCAGAGAAGGTCCCAGTGAGCCAGAGAAGTCGCCAAAGCTCCTGAGAGATCCTCAAAAAAATCAGATGTGACGGCCAAACCGCTAAAGGTACAAGGGTGGCTAGTGCCAGGGTTGGGGAGACCCAGAGAGTACTGAAGGCCTGAAACGGCTAACAGAAGGAATACTCACCGGGGCAGAGTGACATAGTGAAGGGGGTCTGGAACCCATTTCAGGACTGCATGCAAAGACCAGTAATAAAGGGGAATACAAACTTTGCAGATACAAATGGAAATCACAGACCTTGGCAGGAGATTAAACCACGGTTGTGGAATGAAAAGAAATTAGACAAGGTAAACGTTGTGAATAACCAAGTGAAGGGGGTCTGGGACCCACATCAGGAAGGAATACCTGCAACCCTAATTAAGGGGAATACAAACTTTGCATATACCAATGATATTCACAGACCTTGGCACAGGAGTAAACCAAGGCTGTGTCTTGAAGAAAGATCAGACAAAGGGAACTGGGAGAGTAACCAAGTGAAGGGGGACTGGAACCGACGCTGGGGAGACGCACTCAAAACAGTAATGAAGATGAATACAAACTTTACAAGTGGTTCTCACAGACCTTGGCAGGAGAGTAAACCAAGATTGTGGGCTGAGGAGAGAGCAGAGAGAGAACTAGAAGAAAAACCAAACCAAGTGAAGGAGGATTGGGACCCATGGTGGGATCATACATCCCAAACAGTGATTGAGAAGACAACAAAGCTCACATGTACAAGTAATACTCGGAGACCTTGGCAGGAGAGCAAACCAAGGCTGTGGGTAGAAGTGAAGTCAGAGAGAGAAAACCATAAGAAAGGAGAACGTTCAGTGTATTTGGCAGGAGAGTGGAATGAGGAGGGGGTGCTGAGAAAAGGGTCAGGGTTCCTCAGCACAGCTTGGGAGAGAAATCCAGGCTATTCTGCCTCATCACACTACCAGGGAGTCTGGTCTGTCCACCAAGGGTCTGGGACCCTCGAGACGGCTTGTAAAAGGTGCCCAGGCCATTGATCTTCTTGCAGGGTGAAATAGCGTGGTACCAGAAGTAACTCCCGGACCAACAGGTAAGTTATCTGTAGGTTTATTGATCAGTATATGCCAGGAAGACACCGGCACGTCCATTCATGCCAGCTTAGATCTCCAACTGTCTCTTAGAACGGTATTTCAGAACATAACATCTCAGCACTCCACACTCACTGACATCACCACATTCCACCATCAGTTATGTCACCCACACTCAGAGACACATTACAACACAGGGCCTGGGAGCCAGGCCTGCTAAATAAAGATAAAGACCTATTTTTGACCATTAAAGATACAGAGACGATCTTGGATAAAGTGAAAAGACTCAGCAGAAAGGGAATCAACACCTTGAGTCTTGTGGAACTATTGCTTCACCTTTTTGGAACTTTTGATTTGAATCAAAAAGCCGGGCTGTGGGTCGACAAAGAGACATTTCCCTTTTTCACCTTATGTGGAGCTTAGCTTGTGAGGGATAGGTTATGATTTGGACACAGGACAGCAAACTTTACTTTGGACATTCTGACACAAACCGTTTCATAAGCTAGTTTTGTTGAGGCAGGAAATCCCCCTAGAGGTAGGGTTAGTTAGGATTAGAGGTAGGGTTAGTTAGGATTTCCTCCAACCCCCCCTGCTTTTGTTATTAATAAAAGTCTTTGCCAATCCACATGTCACCCTTGTAATCACTTTGTATCCGAATGCTCTTTGGGTAGTTAGTGTGCTTTTGGGATTTCTGAGGATCGCAAAGAGGGCATGCTCCACATAAAGTGTGGTGCTGGACACCATTGCAATACTTGCAGACTTTTCTACTGCGAATGCAGCAACAGTCAAAGCTTGTTCACAAAGCTAATGTCCTCTGATCACTGGGTCTAAAAGTCCACTATAGTAGGCCATTGATTTGTGTCCTACGGCTGTCTTCTGTGTAGTACTGAAGTCATCATTACTCTGTTGGGAGTGTGAGAACAAGTAAAATTTGTCTTTGTAGTTGGGAATCCCAAGCACTAGTGTTGTGCATATGTCCTTCTTAAACTCCTCAAATGCTTCAGTAATTTGTAGTGTCCATAACAGGTCACCTTCCCCCCTCGGTGCCTCATGGAGCCCAATTAATAGGGGTCTTGTGTTTGTGCTGTAATTGAGTCCCGAGATCCTGCAGTAATTACAGAGGCTCAAGAATCTCTGCATCTCGCTCACAGTTCGTGGTGGCGACTTCTAAAGATTGCCTCCACCCTTTCCCGGGTTACCCTTCTTCTCTCTTGTGATATTAGCTGTCCACTATACAACCATCCTGCCATAATTGCAGTTTTGCCTTGTCTACCTTGTAACCTTTTTCTGCTTGTACTGTCAATAAGTGCACAGAGCCATTTTGGCACTGCTCTTCAGACCTGCTGCAAATCAAAATGTTGTCTCCTACCAGATGACGGTACTCTCCATCTCTATATTTTCGAGGTCCATTTGGGGGACCCTATTAAGATATAAGGTGATTCACAGTACCCCTGTGGTAATCTCGTGAGTTTTCACTTCCGGTTTCTATACAAGTTAAGTTCTGTGACTCTTCATGGAGTGGTATGGAGAAGAAAGGGTTTTTTAAATCTATTACCGTGAAAGGGCTAGCTTCTGGCGGAACGCTACAAAGAATTGTTGCGAAATTGGGAACTAGCATAAAAACACCACAATCCCCCCCATTCCCTTCCTCACTGGGTAAACAGCCGTATTGCACTGTGACTCCGAAGGGACTAGAACGCCTTTCTTTACTAACGTGACAATTGTCTCATAAATGCCTTTGTCTGCCTCCCTGGATAGAGGATATTGCCTCACCCTCAGTAAAATATCCCCTTGCTTGAGCTTTATTTTGACAGCTCTTACTCCTTTTAATAGACCAACATCATGTGGATTGTTTGTCCATAGAACACTGGGTACTCGTGCTAGGTCGTCCTTGAGAAAAAGTGGTGGGGCCTTTTTCAGCAACAAATTCTCTGTGGCACTTCTCCGTAATGTATCCTCACCCAATAAGTAATGCTCATAAAAAACACTGTCTCATGGTCTGAATGGTCATCTCGAAATAGCTCTTCTTCTGTCAAGTCAGTCAGTATGTGCCCTTCTGCTACAGTGATTACTGTCCTCCATGCCCAAGCCATGTCGCCAGTCCCATGATATACTATTCTTTCGTCCCTTACTATGACTGTCTCCAGTTCTATTGGCAACACCTGTCCTTCCTTCTCATCTAGGGGAACCTCTGGTCTGAACAAAAACTTGTTGGGTATGCGCAGCAATTTGCATTCTATCTCTGGAAGCCATGAGATCAGCACTTCTACTCCATATGCTTGAATAGGTTCCCTCATTTTCATGTAGTGAATTCCTGGGGTTAGACACACTATCCCCTGGCCAGTAAATGCAATGGTCATGTTAAGTCAGCTCAACATGTCCCTACCCATTATCTTTACTGGTGTATGTTGGGAATACTATAAAGGCATTGTCAGGTCATGTTCTCCTATGGAGATCGGAACTGTTTTGCCTTCCTGTTTTCTCAGTAATTTAAAGATACCTATGCTTATGGGATTCCCCCACTTTAAAAAAGGCTTGAAGGCAATGTTCTTTTCTTAGAACCCAAGAATTCATTCACACTTCATGTAGATTTTGAAATAGACCTGTCTCAGGTCTCTTTATTATCGCAATTAATGATTACTACAGCAAAATACAGATAGAAATAAAGCAGGAGTACATCACTGTTAGCACATTCTTCATCTCTGCCAAGTCATCACTGGAAACCACCAGGGTAGGAGAGAGAGTCATTTGTCAACTGGAACAGGCTGAAGGAAACGCGTCTGCTTCAGTCAGCTCAGCCGGATTTCAAAGTGAAACGCAACTTGCTTTTTCTCTGTCTCTGTGATGTCTTTTCCTCAAAATGTAATCCAGTATTTTTCCAGAGATGTTTACCGTCAGTAGAACCCCACAGCTGCGTGGCCTTGGAGGTTACTGGACTCTGTGAGAAACCTGAAGTTCCAGTTCCTGGGTGGACCAGTGAGGGAGGATCACCTGGATGGGGGGTCCTCGAGGAGTAGGAGATCAGGGGTCAAATGTTATGAGTAAGCTTATGGCTGAAGTCAAGGAGCTACTCCACATTACGAACTTGCGAACTTCTGTGTGCCATCCCCAAACCGATGGTCTAGTAGAAAGATTCAATAAGACCTTAAAACTAATTCTACGGAAATTGGTTGATAAAGATGGGAAAGACTGCGACAGAAGGATCCCATGGGTGCTATTGGAAGTGAGAAAAAACCCACAAGCTTCCGCAGGTTTCTCTCCCTTTGAGCTACTCTATGGAAGAGAACCACGAGATGTCCTAAATATGCTCTAGGAAATCTGGGAAGAACGCGAGGAGGCCTCCATTCCAACATAAAATTAGTCTGGGACTTAGTTTGTACTCACTTGGGCAAGGCCGAAATCCAGCAAAAGGCCAGTTACAACTAAAAGGTAAATTTAAGATCTTTTTCTATCGGACAGAAAGTACTTGTCCTCTTACCCACCACAGAAAACAAACGGGTCTCCAAGTGGTACAGACCTTATGAGATAATAGAAACAACAGGAACTTGCACGTATAAAGTAGCCCAACCAGAACAAAACATCTTATATCACATTAACCTTCTAAAAGAGTGGAAAGAAAACCTGCCAGCTACCCATGCCAAAATCCTAGCTTGCCTGGTTTCCGACAACATAGATAACTTTGACTTAATTCCACCCGAGTTATCTAGCCAACAACTAGAAGATCTGAAGGACGTAATAGTTTCATTCCCTGACATATTTTTAGAAAAACCGGGAAGAGTAAAAAGGTACCCATCATTATATTTGAACACCTAAAGACAAAGTAGTTCAAACCTTATCGTAGGTGAATCCTCTAGGGATGTTGAAGGTGAAATGGGTCTTGTTGCTTATCCACTACTAGCGAAATCAAAATGTCCCCAATGATTCCTTATTGCATAAAACCTGCATATAGGTGTCCCATTTAGATGTCTGTAGTGTTCCCAATGAATATATTTGCAGTCTACGTGTTGGGCTCA
The DNA here is from genome assembly GCF_040938575.1 of Ambystoma mexicanum. Classification (NCBI taxonomy): domain Eukaryota; kingdom Metazoa; phylum Chordata; class Amphibia; order Caudata; family Ambystomatidae; genus Ambystoma; species Ambystoma mexicanum. Next base: position 133,623,819 of record NC_090941.1, on the reverse strand, counting down.
AAGTTTCGTCTGTCTAATTCTTCTGAATATCCGATAACTGGGAGAATCTTGTCGTTTTCCCCCGTCTCATTAATGGCCCGAAGGAAAACGACAAGAGTTGGGAACACTACAGACATCTAAATGGAGACACGTATGCAGGTTTTATGTAATAAGGAATCGTTGGGGACATTTTGATTTCAGTAGTAGTGGATAAGCAACAAGGCCCACTTCACCTTCAACATCCCTAGAGGATTCACCTATATACAGATTACTACCACAAAAATAACATTGATGTCAATAGATGACGTTTCCATGATCTCACAACAAAATTGCACCATATATCAAGAAACACTTCTGAACCTGAATAAGTCCTTTTGAGAATATTTTTGAATTAATTTTGCTCCTGAAGAAGAGAGGCACTATCTCTCGAAACGCATAGAGCTCTGTATTTAACCATGTGATTTGTTTTTTTGAAGCATGATGATTTTTGAAGTATGATGATTATTTCATTGTTGTTAGCTGATTATTGAGTAAATTGAACTCACATGCAAAAAGCTTTCTTTGCTTTTCTATTCTTTTGAATTGTAAAGATATAAATATTAACAAAGTGAATGAACTATTGACATTGTTATTTTGAAAAATGACTACATTTAATTTACTTATCTTTCATCCTCTGAATTCCTATATTGTGAAACTACTTAACTATCCAAGAGATTTAATTTTGATTGGAAAACCATCTTTTCCATTACTTTATGGTGTGCAGCGGACGGGAGTTCCTATTGCCAATAGGAATTCTACCGTGTTCATAAATATGCTGACTTGTGATACTAGAGTCATTTGTTTTCTCCCCCGCACCCTTTAAGCCTAATAAGAGTTCATGAGCATTTATAGCTCTACATTACTAAAGATTATACCCAAGTGTTTTTTACACACACACAAAAAGAAAGGGTGTGCTTCTTTTCTCTTATTGTTTTGTGAAGTCCCTGTATATGGGCCAGGTAAGGAAAAACAGTGTTTTCAACACCGTTAGGGTTATTCTAGTTCAAAGTCCTCCCGTTTGTCCTACACCGTGCACCAGGTAAGTTCCAACGTCTTATGTATAACATCCCACAGACCTATTCAGACTTTTGCAGAGCTTACATTGACGAGATTGTCATTCATAGTCAGACCTGGGAAGACCATCTTTTCCATCTTAATACCATCATAAAAGTCCTTAGGAATGCTGGTCTAACTGCAAAGCCAGCCAAATGCACAAAAAGCCCAATCCGCCGTAAAATATCTAGCCTTCTTCATAGGGAATGGAACTGTACAGCCTCAACATGAAAAAGTGAAAGCCATCTTGGACACTCCAACTCCCAAGACCAAAAGAGACCTCAGAGCTTTCCTTGGGTTAATAGGTTGTTACCAGAGATTTATCCCCAACTATTGAGATAAAAAAAGCATGGCTGACAGATAAACTTAAAAATGCATAACTCCAGAAACGTCAGTGGAGAGAGGACGATGAGGTATGCTACAACATCTTGAAGCAAACACTATGTCACAGCCCAATCCTAAAGGTAGCCGACTTCTCAAAGGACTTTCTGTTGCAGATGGACACTTTCCTTACGGGATTAGGAGCCGTTCTGTCTCAAGTCTGCGACGGAATAGAACACCCCATATTATAAACCAGTCAAAGATTATTCCATTGTGAGAAAAAGTACTCTGTGGTAGAACTAGAGGCCCTAGCCATCAAGTGTACCATTATCCATCTCAGGTACTATCTATTAGGAAGAAGGTTTACGCTAGTTACAGACCACTCACACTTAGTTTGGATTAGCCAATGTAAGGAGTCCAACCCTCGAGTCAGGCGATGGTTTCTAGACCTACTACCCTATTGTTTCACTGTGGAACACCGGAAAGGAAAAGACCAGGAAATGAGGATTTTCTTTCCCGGTTTCCCTGTGAAGCAGATGTGGCTACATCGCATGGAGTTAGGTTATGTGAGAAGCCCTAGCTAGTCCCCGGGGATTTGTCATCTAGGTGACCAGGGCACAGCCATCGCTATTGGATCCAGTTCCAGGGGGTGGACCAGTGAGTGAGGATCCCCTGGATGGGGGCTCATCAGAGAGTGGGAGTCAGACACGACGGGTGAGAAGTGGTTTTCCTCTTCCTTTGACACCTTTTCCCCCTCCCCTCACGTAGGACATTCCAAACTACTGCCCCCTCCTTTTCTGCCACATAAGCTTTTACACAACACAACTGACATTGGACTAACAGGAACGCCGTTTACCTTACATGTCCCGATACCAGGGTCAGGCAAAGTCAGGCAATTGATCAGAATCGCACACCCTTGACGACCCTTTCCATTCCCCACAGGGATAAAAGGTGGAGCCAGAGAGCACAGTATGAGAGAGGTGAACACGGCAGACAGCACGTTGAGCCGGCTACCATGCAACAATTTAAGAGAAGGAGGAAGGCGGCGCGATATATGAGAGTGGCGAGGTGCCAATTGACCTTGCCATTTTCATCCCAAAACCGTGGAACCTTCATGGAAGAAAGTCTGAAACCGCGAACAATAGTACGAGTGTCGTGCAGCAGAGGTCAATGTTACACGGGGCAAGCTTATGCGGATAAACAGGAGTGAGGGACGATCCCACACCCGTGGCACTGCCTTGACTCCAGGAAAGCCGAATGCTAGGCGGTTCATCACAGCCGGTGAGTCGAGGGGAGAATTGATACGCACCAGGCTGTGTTGAGAGAGAATCACAAAGTGGCAAGTTTGAAGTAAACTGAACTGCAATTGAACTATAAAGAGTGGGAATGGGAGACCAGCAGCGTTAGAGAAACAGACACCACATGGGTGCTACAGCAAGAGACTCTGGTCGAGCTCCAAATTGAGAAACTACAAAAACCAGAAGGCCATAGGAAGGCCACCGAAGGAATGCAAAGTGGTCATACGAGAGGGTCGAGCAAAAGCGCCGTACATTCGAAAGACTTTGGTTCAGGAACTGGTATGAAAGAAAGAAAAGTGAATCCCACAGTGAGATGAAATCCGGGAAATGGACCCAGGAGGGGCCGAGTCTAGAGGCCCAAGCAACAGTGTGTTTTGAGCACTGTTTAAAAAGGCATTAAGATTTGTGAAGTGCTATTGAGAAAGGGTCAGCCCAGGAGAGGGGGACCCAGGGGTAAAGCCCTTACCCTATTTGAACTGTGGAATATGATTGAGAAGAGTCAGACCAGAAGAGGTGGATCCAGGGGTAAGCCCATCACCCTGCTAATATTGGGAACACACTTATCATTTGTTAAAAGTTTGTTTTGTTTATTTGGTTGTTTAAACATCTCAGGTCTGAAGGCAAGAGACTTTCAGAGGAAACAAGACTTGGCCAAGGACGATCCTGAGAACTGCCTTTGGAACTATCAACTCGTGCTGGAGAACCTGAGACACTACTGTGCTCCAAGCTCCCATCCTATCCCGTGCTAAAACGTGGGGAAGGGAGATCCAAACCACTGCATCCTGACTTATCATTTGAGAACACGTCTTTCTTTCTTGAGAAAAATCCTACGCCCCCTTTTGTAGTAGTTGTATGGTTTGGCAATAGATTCTTTTAGTATAGGCCCTTTTTGTTTGACAAAACACCAGTAGGACTGCCTTATTTTTATTTGATGGTCGGCACCTGTCCCCATCATAGATTTAGGTTTAGCTAAGGCATTTTTCCAACCTGTATATACCTTTTAATTGTTCAATAAACACCCTTAAACCATGTTCACTTGTGTCTGTCTTACTGTTGTCACCATGAATTTCTCACAACTCCACTGAATTTGTAAATAGTCTCCGGTTTTTCATGAGAAGTCGACAGACCTTGCTCTCGGCTGCTAAAAGAATGCAAAATAAGCTTTGACTGAACACAAACAAGCTGGCTTTCCATGGTTCCAGCAAAGGCATATTGTGCTCAGACATGGGCTTCTCATTAAGCCTAAAATCCAATGTTCACTGATGTTCCCAGAATGTCTCTCATCTTGACTCCATATTGGAATCAAAGTGAATACATTTTGAAATGCATTACAGGAAATTTGTCAGTAAAAAGGAACCTTGCCTGTAGCCCCAGAGAATACCTGTGCATTCATCGCAATGCCTAACATCGGGTATCTCCCCCTATTACAGGATCAAGTTGTTCCTGTATCCACAAGAAAAGAAGTCTTGTCACCTTTTGTCAACGTATACGTGGTTCCTCCTTTGGGTCGGGTGTAACAGATAAGATCGAACACATCAGGGTTGTCTGTGGGCTGTCCTATTGTGGATATAATGTAATTCCTGTCCTGGTAAAAGGGTCGCCCCCCACTACAGTCACTCCACCCAGCTTTCCATAGAGGAGTCTGCACATTGGAGGCTGTGTGTGTCGTGTCTGCAATGTTCTGCATATCGGTGCTTGCTGTGTTAGTTGGCGTGATGGCATGTGTTCCTGTGCTTGCAGTGTATGTGTCATGGGTTGGTATGACTGCATTGGCATGCCATGTGTTTGCATCAGTTGTGGCGCTTATGCCTGCGTGTGTGTGTGATCTTGGCCATAATAGTCTTCTTGTTCTGTCTGGTATGTTGGCTGGTGTGCTATTCCCCCATTCTGTTATAATACGCCCTTGTTCCTGCAGATTCATGATATGTGACCTATCCTTCCACATAGCCAGTATTGTATTGGACACCCCATTGGTCTCTGCTGTCCCTCATTAAATCTGCCTCAACCCTGCTGCATCGGGTACCCAAACCCTATTCCCTGGGGCACTCCGTGTCCTCTTGGCCAGCGATTTGCATCACCCCTTCCTACGAAGCCTCTTCCTACTGTCTGTGTTTTGATTTTTCACGTTCTGAGCCACTACTCCCTCTCAATTCATCAACATTGTCCCTTCCATTGTGTACTTTGATAGCCTCTTCTGCACTAACTTTGCTTGTTCCTGCTTTCTCTCCTCACGCTTCTTTTCTCGCATTCTCCTGCATTAACCTGCAATAGTGAACGATAGTTAGCTGCATCTCTTGCCATGGCTTAGCCTCTATCCCCACTAATTTCTTCAGCTGCTTCTGTACTTGTTCTGGCAGCCCTTGACATCATATGTGATAAAAATAACCCTACTGCTTTATCCCACGGTTTTTTCATCTCAAGATGCCAGTGCTCTTGTATCTCCTGAATGTACTGACTTGCGCTTATGTCAGATGTTTCTGGGTACTGTACCCATACGACTGCTCTGCAATTAGTGAATGGTGCACCATCATGCGCCATGTTCTGTGCGGTCGCTCCGGGATATCCTGCTCTTTTCCAAACGTCGTCTGCTACCTCCCCAAGAATGGCTGAGAGTAAACTCTTCATGTCGCCCTCTTTCAGTGTCGTCTCTGCTGTCAGTCTTTCTATCTCATAAATCCATTTCCCAGCCACTGCAGTCAACAAGGGTAGCTTACACCTCAAATTTTCCTTATCCATCTGCTGCCCTGGTATATACTGTGGTCGTCCACCCCCTTCTCCAGTAACAGAAACTGTGTCAGTCTCATTCCCTCACCACGTCTCCCCATGTCTTTAGTGGCTGTAAACACCCTTGTCATCTCTGCCCGTCTCCGTCTTGGCAGGGCACTAAGCCTCTGCGCATACAGAGTGACTTTGTCTGCACTATGTGACCTGTCCCTAGGACGCTCTAGTCATCCCTCGGGTTCTCCCTCGTCTCTCCCATGCTTTCCCATTCTCCCCATAATGTGTCTCCGTCAGGGCTTACTTCCCTGGAGTGGCGGCAAGGTTGCTCCTCCTCATCGTCGTCACTTTCCCGTTGATCTTCGTCTGACCGCATGGTCCCAATACTATCATCACTGTCTTCCTCGTTCTCACGCTCAAAGTTAAGGCTCCTTAATGTCATCTTCCCCCGTCGGTTTCCCTTCGCTTTGTCCCCAAAATCGTGTTCCTCCGTCAATGGAGGCCCTGCTGTACTCTTTATTCGCCTTTGGGCCAATTGAACTGACTCTTCTGCTCCTATGAAGTTCCCCTATTCTTCTCTGTATCCCCTCTCCCTCACCGTCATTCAGATGTGTCAGTTCTATCTTTGTGTCCGCGGCTCTTTAAAGTGTCACTCTCCACTTTCATCTCTCTCCCACTCACGTCTCCCATCCTCCTCTTCTTCTCTGCATCGGTGCTCTTTAACGAGTCGCTCAACTTCCAACCTTTTCTTTCCCTCTTTAATTGCAACCGTCTCTCCTTCTCATCCTTGGCCTTTCTTATTACTGTCTTGTCTAGCTCCCTCTGCCTTTTCTTCTCTCTCTCTCTTCCCTTACCCTCTCTTCTGCGTGTTCTCGTTCTCTTCTCAACCGGTCGTATTCCTCCTTTCCTTCCCTTTCTCTTCTCTGTACTTCCTCCATCACTCCCGTCCATTCTTTGGCTTCGTCCTCTATCCTTACGACTCGAAGCATCCTCTCCCATATGTTCTAGCTCGGTTATGGTCTTGCCATCTAGTTTAAGCAATATCTGCCTGCCTACTAATTTGTTTGTTGGGACTGTTGCCTCATGATCCCCACTATGTCCTCTCCGTCCCATATTGTCTTTTCTCAGTTTTGCTTGTAAGTCACTGCGCTCCTCATGCTCTCCACTAATAGTGTCTGTTTTCCTATTTGCCTGTTTCGCGCCGCTAATTGTGTCTTCAGTGGTATAGACGTGTGGGTGGTGCAAAAATAGGATTGGTATATCCTGCTGTTGCTTTCAATTCCTTTAAGGGGTAAAATACCTGGCTGTCTGTTGTTGGGTCTGCATCTGCAGTTTGAGGAGGAAGAGGGGAAGGGGGAGCTGTGGGCGATTTGCCTCCCACATCGCATTGGCTCAACATTCATTGCTTTTGGGATGGGCCCCCTTCCCCGTCATGAAAGATTTTCCAAAGCTCTAATATAGCCAAATGGTTACCCAATTTCTTCCCCTTATAGGCTGCATGTAAATACCTGGTCATATGTTCATGCACAAATTTGGAAAAGATTCTTTTGCCCACTGTATCGCAGGTCCATTACGCGCTATACTTGTGTTTTTTGTCTTGATATCGCGGTAGGGACTTGCATAAATGTGGAAGGGCTGTAGCCTTCATTTTGACACATTAATTTGCAATCGTCAATACTTACTTAACATCAAATCGGGATTTCAACACGTTCAATACCTTTGTTAATTCACAGTTCACATAATTAACATCACTTTTCGATCAAATTCACCAAAACCATAGCAATCCAAGAAATCGTTCCAATAGCCTCTCTGGCTCACCACCAACAATAAGAGCGCTCACCACCCACACTGCGTTTTCCGCCGTTAAGGCCAAACCCGTAACTTCTCTCACGTGCTCCGAGCTCTGCCCAAATGCTATACCATTTTTGACCAATTCAATGAACAGCTCAACAAAATGAAATCCATCACTTTCTAAGCACCTCCAGTTCTAGTCAACAACCTTACATGTGTGAATCCACAAACCCTCGTAGGAAAACCCTAATATTCCAAAATATACTCCCACTTTTCACAACATAGACACAATAACAAACATGACATAACACACAACGGTCTTCGTGCCTCACTTAGACACAGGGTATCCACCTTCCGTGACCTAAGTTAGCGCCTTCTGCCAATATCTAGACACAGTGAACCATAAATAAAATCTTCCATTAGCCAAGCTAAACGGCCCAACTCACAGGTATCCTTTTTTGTATTTCTTTTACATTTTTCATCCATAAACCAAGCTAACGGCCAAATCACAGGTAAACTTTTGTAGTATTTTTTCTATTTTTCATCCGCAGACTAAGTTGACCGCCTAAGCTCAATGCCTAAAAACGGGTAATCTTCACAAACACCACAAAATCACAACATTAAACAAAGCCTTCCCCTCCCAATATTTGCCATATAGTTGATTCTACACTTACACTATGTGATCCGCTGAAGCCCCTTCGGACACCGACTCTCCCAGAATCTGCCACTGTGCCGTCCGGTCTGCTTGGCTTTCCATGTGGAGCGAGCAGGAATTCCTCCAAGTGGCTCCTGATGGCCTCTTCAATTATTCCCACACATGGTTTTGGGATCTCATCCTCATGGGTCGCTGCTCAACACCTTCAGGCATACAGCGGTACGAGGCAGGTTTGATGCCTAAAGGTTTTAGCGACCATCTCTCTGCTAACACTTGTAAAGGAGCAGCAGGGGCACTGTTAGCAGCTACTCTGACTACCAGCAGGAGGGTAGTTGGGCCCCACCAAAATCCCTGCTGCAAGTATGGAAGACTCAACCATAGGGCAAGGTTTATTGTCTTTATTATTAAAGTGACAGGGATCGCAATTGAACAGCATACTGTTTCCAAAAGCTTTCACCCTCCCAACATTTGTAACACCGTTTTAACCGTAAATGACATCACCAAAACAAGTTTGATCCCCCAAAACCTATCAGGGAAGGGAAATAGGTCAGTTTGCGAAACTATATATGTAATGCATAGGGATTAGTATAACCATTGGGTAGCCATATCTGGTGGCTCCTCCTAGGACCACCTCTAAATATAACAAATACAAAGCTGCAGGTTAGCAGAAAAATTACTGGCCACATTTCCAGCTCTGGTTCAATGGGATTAGCTTTCCTCCATCTACCTTGTTTAACAGACATTGCCCTGCTCTTCCAGGTCACGTGTGTAGCGACCACGAAATGGAACTCCACTGCTTATAATTATGAGGATTTTTAGCCCATATTCCTTGCAGGGGTCTTATTGCCTGGGTAAACTGGAAACTTTCCATCTCTGATCGTCCTTGGCAAGGTGGTACACAGCGTCTGCACTGGAAGCTCCGTCTGTCTTTTTTAGCTGGACCAGTGAATCAGGTTGTCTTCCTTTCCCTATATTGTGAGATTCACCTTGCTTCTCCATTCAATGCAATGCACCTATGGCTTCCATCTTTGTTCTTATGGTCCTTCACGTTAGTCACAATTAAGCATGAGCAAGCTCATTGTACATATTCTTAGGCGTCTTGCTGGTTCCGCGTAGCTTAAAGAGTTACTGGTGTAAGTGTGTGGTCCTCTAACTATTATGAGTCAAAAGCATTTGTTTCGTGTCTATCAGCAATAAACTAAAGTGTTCGTGTAGCTTCGTGCATGGATATGCTTCATGTCGAACGCATCTATGTCATGATGTCAGTGATGACGGTGATGTCACGGATTACGTCATCAGCTTCTTCGAGGTTATAGTCAGTCAACTAGTTCGATTGATGCCAACTGCATCTCCTCTATATTGTCAATATGGGTACGGGTTGATTGGCTGTCTGAGCGGGTAATTTTTTCACATCTGCAAAACATCAACAACGGCGATCAAAGGCCCAGGAGTGATGTGCATCTCTGGTTTCTCTGCCTTCGGTTGCAAGTCGGGTGGGGGGTCACAAGGGCCTCACTAGGGTCTCCCTCTTCACCACCACATTCTCAATCCCATGGGGAATGTGGTGAATTTAAAACCATACAGGATCCCAGAGGCTAGAAAAGAGATAGTCCTACAGGAAGTGGAGAAACTTCTAGCTGCTGACATTATAGAGTCCTCTCAGAGTCCATGGTCCTTGCCGATAGTCTTGGTGGCCAAACCAGATAAATCGTGGAAGATGTGTCCCAGTTCAACAATTATTAGATGCCCAGGATTGGCAACTTGATTGATCGACTGGCAGAGCTGTTTATATTTCCATGATTGAACTTGCCAAAGGCTACAGGTAGGTCCCTCTGAACCCTGAAGACAAGGAAAAGACTGCATTCGCCACCCCTAGGGAACTATTTCAATTCAAGGTACTCCCATTATTCTAGTTTCTGTGGGCCCTATTTGGATGACATCATCATAGATAGTAAAACCTTAGATGAGCACAATCACTAAAGCCCTGCCACATGCCGGGCAAACAGCCAACCCAACTAAGTGTCACATAGCCCAATCAGCCGTGAAGTATCTGGCATTCTTTGTGGGTAATGGGCTGGTCCAGCTCCAGGTAGAAAAGGTCAGAGCCACAAAGGAACCCCCTTGCCAAAAACCAAATGGGATGCAAGGGCCTTTTTGGGACGGATAGGATACTACCGAAGGTTCATTCCCAATTTTACATCCAAACTGCCTGTTCGACCGATAAACTGAAAAATGCTGTGCCTCAAATGATAAGGTGGGGAATAGAACAGAGCTGTATTGATATCCTTAAAAACATTATGTGCAGTGAACCAGTTTTAAAAGTCCCGAATTTAAAAAAAAGACTGTGCTTCAGACCGCCACCTCCAAAGTAGACCTAGGGCCCGTCCTCTCATTGAACATACAGTAATGTAAATAAGCCAGATGTTATTCTCTAGGGAACATAATAATGCCACAATATAACTAAAGTCAATGGGAATAAAGTGCGCAGAAGGGCATTTATTTTATTTTAAAATTTATAAAGCGCACTGGCAGCCCGGAGGCATCGAGGCCCTGTTACAGGAATGTGTCTTAGTTACAGTGTACATACATTGCTACAGGTTCCAGAGAGTATAGCAGAGTTAAGATGCAAAAGGTACATTACGATTTTGTAGTTACATGAGGCATTTATAGTTACAATCAGCACATTGAGAACAGTGAGCACCCAGTAAAGGGTGATGGCAGGTTCATGCGAACAGCAAGGTTTTGATCTCTTTGCAGAAGGCTAGGTGGGAAGCTATTCCTCTGGGGTCGGGTGGTAGGGAGTTCCATTGGGTGGCAGCAATGAAAGGGAAGCTGGTGCCGCCGGCACAGGCCCTCAATACCTTGGACACTGTGATTCGGTTGGTTTATGGAGTTCTGGTGGGTCTAGCTGTGTGTGGTCTTGAGAAAGGTACAGGGGGGCTGTATTGTGGATCACTTCTGTGTGAGGGCCAATGTTTTGAAGATGACCCGTTCTTTAACAGGGAGCCAGTGGGCTTGTTTCCTGGCCTCTGTTATGTGGTCCCTTTTGGGGATGCTGATGGCAGCCCGAAGCGCATTGTTTTGGACAATCTGAAGTTTTTCAATGTTCTTTGTGGAGGTGCTGGCCAGGAGGGCGTTACAGTAATCAAGTTGTGAACCAATTATGGCTCTCGCTATGGTTAGGTAGTTCTGCTCAGAAAGGAAGGGTCTAGCTGCGTTCAGTAATTTGGAATGATAGGCAGCTACAGATACTGTGGCATTAACCTGTCTGGTCATAGAGAGGTTGGAGTTCAGGTCGACTCCCAGGGTATTGACGGCTTGAGAGACTGAGATTTGTTAGTTGTCAATGGTGAAGTCACTATATTGGTTGTCGAGTTTCCTTAAGGTTTCTGAGGATCCAATTAGAAGTAGTTCAGTTTTGTCCCAGTTTAGGCACAGCCAGTTTTCTGCCATCCAGGTTTAGATGGTAGAATAGAGGGAGTTGAGGGTTTTGGTGTCAGACTCGTAGTCGCCAGAGAGTGGGATGAGGACCAGAGTATCGCCAGCGTAGTTGTGTATGTGATGCCTAGCATATCAAGGATGCAGAACAGTGGCCTAGTGAATATGTTGTAAAGGGTAGGGGATATGCATGAGCCCTGCAGGACTGCACACTTGATGCTGTTTGCAAGCTTGATCTGAGAAGACCCTCATGGCTCCATCTTGGAGGAATGAGCTGATCCATGATGTGGCATTAGGGGAGAAGTTTGCAGAGGATGAGAGATGATGGCAGAGGGTTTCGTGGTCAAGGTCGAAAGCCACTGTCAAATCTAGGAGGAGGAGAAGGGCTGGTTTGCCAAAATCTCTGATGTTGTCCATTTGATTCCTGAGGTCTAATCAACGCGGTTTGAGTTCTGTGGCCTGGGCGGAAGCCTGACTGGTGTAGACCGGGAAGGCTATTGGCTTCAAGGAACTTTTGTACTGGCAGATAAGCTGCTTTATCAAGGATGTTTAATAGAAATGGGACTGTGGTGATGGGTCTATAGTTCCCTGGGTTGGTTGGGTACAACAAGGGTTTCTTTAAGAGTGGGTGTACCAAAGCCTCCTTAAGGCAGGTTGGGACATGCCCAGTGGAGAATGAGGCGTTGATGAATGCAGTGAGAAAAGGGGCAAGGGTACAGGCACACTCTGATGAGAGGAGCAGGGCAGAGGTCTCCTTTCCAGTGGATGGTTTGATGGAGTTCAAAAGGTTGATGACTTCCTTTTCATTGACATCCTTAAAGGAGAAGAGGGGAGATTTGCTGGTGGTTAGGTTTGCGAGGTACTATCGTTGGTGGTTCAGAGACTGTTGGTGAGCTCGGATTTTGCTCTGTACGGTGTCGAGTTTGCCGAGCATGGCCGATTGGATGCTGTTGCACCATGCTTCATCTTTGGAGAAGGACTGTTTGGGGGAAGAGGAGGATTCTAGCTCCCTGAATATGGAGAACATCTCTTTGGAGTCTGACTTGGCATTGGCTATTCTGGTGTTAAAGGAGGTGGCTTTGGCTCCATTGATAGCTAGTTTGTATTCTTTGGCGATTTTATTGAACTCTATTTTTGTGCAATCACTAGAATTGGCTTTCCAGGTGGAGAGACCTTCTCTTTTCCTAGTGCATAGCTCCAGTAGTTCGGGGGTGTACCAGGCATTCGTATGCTTGGTACGTTTGGGTTTCCTTTAAGTGAGTGGGGCGATAGAGTCTACTGCTTGGGTAATGATGGTTTTGAACGTTTGAGCTAGAGATTCGGGGTCATTGGTGAATGGGGGCCTGAGGGCAGGCACTGAGTGGTAAGGTAGGAGCCTCTCTTTAGTGAGTGGGCGGGAGCTCCTTGCGAGTGTTGGGGGAAGGGGAATCTCTTGCTGGGGTGTTGTTTTTGTAGTGAGATGATGGAAAAGTATGATGTGGTGGTCGGTCCAAGGAAGGGGGAGTTAGAGTTGATTGTGAGGGAGCAGTTGTGGTGTGCAATCCAGTCGAGGGTCTGACCTTTGATGTGGGTGGGATTCATGATGGCTTGTTTGAACACTAGGGTTAAAGTAATACCTTACTGGGAGAAAGTTTACTTTACCATTTGCCGCTTACGTGGCTTAGTTTGAGAAAGGGCACAAAGCTTCGTATCATGCGCCGGTTTCTCTATCTGCAAACTTTTTGTTTTAGTGTGGAACAAAGGTAAGGAAAAGGGAAATGTTGATTTCCTGTCCCATTTCCCTTTACCAGATGGAGAAACCAGCGACATGAGGGGAAGGGTATATGAGGGGCCAGTAACACAAGACTGATAACTACTTGTTGCTTATGTAGTTGCTCAATTATTAACATTTTATTTCAAAGAGAAAGTGCAAATAAAACCTAACTAAGCCTACTCTACCAGGGAATTCCCTACCTAGTCTAGGAGCTAAGGGGAAAACTCCTAGCATACACAAATATGGGCCTCACTCTAAACAACAGAACAGCATAAACAACATAAATAAAAGATTACGAAATAACCTGTGTTTAGGAGGACTTCTACTTGTCCTAGGTAGATTTTGTTCCCCCAGGAATGTCCAAAGTTAATTTCTTACAGGAAAAATAAATAAAGTTCTAAATCAGTTTGTGCAAAGTTCCAAAGAAACAAAAGTTCACCCAAACAATAATCCACTGGTAACAGTTCCTTCTTTGGTTGTTGAAAAGCTCCTCTTTCCAAGTTCCACAAAGAATACAGTACCAATGGATATCCTCCTGCCAGGAAAAGATGGATAAACGTCAAAACAAAAGTACCACTTCAAGTTGAATGACAATTCTTCTTTTGTAACCCTGCAGCGTTGTAACTACTTTTATTTTTGTATTTTTTATTTCATTCAAATTTGTAAAGCGCGCAGCAGCCCGGGGGCATCGTGGCGCTTGTTACAGACAGAATGCTTAATTACAGGCAAGGAACAGTAGTAATTTTGAATACAGGCATAAACAGGAGAAAACATACAATGGGTTAGATCAAGAGGGAAATTTTGAGTTTTTTCCGGAAGGCAAGGAGAGAGTTTTCTGCTCTGATCACCGAGGGTGGGGTGTTCCATAGCTTGGCGGCTATGTAACGGAAGCCTAACCCTCCAGCATTAGCCCTGTTGATACGCGGAGTGTGTAGTTGATTGGTGAAGCGAGTTCTGATGGGTCGTGTAGAGGTTGATTTAGTCATAGTCTCTGATAGATATGATGGTGCTGTAAGGTTGATGCATTTGTGGGTGAGGGAAAGGATTTTAAATGTGATGCCAGTGAGCTTCCTGTCTGGCAAAGGGAAACATGTTCCCTTTTTGGAAAGCTCAGTGCAGCTCTTAGCGCATTGTTTTGCGTGACTTGTAGTCGGTTTCGGTTTTTAGTATATGTACCAGCTAGAAGGGCATTACAATAGTCTAGTTTTGCACCAATGTTGGCTCTAGCTATTGATGGGCAATTAGGCTTGGATAGGTATGGTTTTATTGCATTTATGAGTTTAGTGGTATGAGCCGAGGCGGAGGTGAAGGCGCTAACCTGCCTAGTCATGGATAGTGTGGAATTATGTAGACCCCCAGGGTCTTAACAGATGTGGATGATCGTATTATCAATGGTAAAATTGGAGTACAGTTTGTCAAGTTTGGCTAATGTGTTTTTTTTATCTAGTATGATGATTTTGGTCTTTTCCCCATTGAGGCAGAGGCCATTGGCTGCCATGCAGGCCTGAATGGTGGAGTAAATAGTATGGATGCTTCGGCGTCTCTCTTGTAGGAGCCAGTGAGAGGTAGGAGTACCCAAGTATCGTCAGTGTAGTTAGTATACGCGATACCTAGGGCATCAAGCTTGTCGAAGAGGGGCTTTGTGAACAAATTGTGCAAAGTGGGTGCTGTGCAGGAGCTTTGTGGGACTCTGCAATGGTTAGTGCTGGGGGCTGCATTGGTTATGTTGGAGAATACTTTCATTGCCCTGCCTTCCAAGAAGGAGGTGACCCATAAAGCTGCTTCATTGGAGAAGTTAGCTGATTGGGTGAGGTGTGAGGTGAGTGTCTTATGATCCACCAAATCAAAAGCCACCGAGAGGTCTAGGAGTAGCAAGAGGGCTGACTTGCTTTGTCCATGATTTGGGTGATCTGATTTTTGAGGTCCATCAAGGCTGTTTCAGTGCCATGACCTTTACGGAACCCAGATTGCCTGGTCCCAAAAATAGAGTGAGTTTCAAGGAAATGTTGGATTTGGCAGTGGGCAGCTTTGTCCAGGATCTTGAGGAGGAAAGACACAGTGGTTATAGGTCGATAGTTATTTGGCTGTGCGGTGTCTAGTGTGGTTTTCTTTAGAAGGGGGCCTACCCATGCTTCTTTAAGGCTTGCGGGGATAATGCCAGTTCTGAAAGAGGTATTAATGAAGGCTGTCAGTAACGGGGCAAGGAGGTCAGCACAGTCCTTAATGAGCTTAGGTGGACAGATGTCCCATTTGCACATGGAAGGTTTAAGGTTTTTGAGAAGGTTGATGACTTCAGGTTCAATGATGTCTCTAAAAGAGAAGAGAGGTTTAGTAGTCTTGGGTGGAGGAGGTTAGGTAGTATGGGCCCAGTATGGTGAGGTAGGGCTTTGTATTGGTCCTGATTTAATTTTGAAGGAGCTCAATTTTGTTTAGAATGGCAGATTGAATACTAGCACACCAAGCTTCATCTTTGATGATCTCATCTGGGGCGTTAGGGGGGCGAGATGACTTCATTGAAGATAGCGAAGATTTCCTTTGATTGCGAGTTGGCACTACAATTTGTTAGGATGCTTCTAAGGAGGTTGCTTTTCCTGGGCAACTCCCTTCTACAAATGGCACTATGAAAGCAGGCTCCTTTGCCTCACATTTTACTACTGCTTTGACTTCACGCAACTGTAAATATTCGGACAAAATTATAGACAACCACATTTCTACTGCTTTTGCTGCAACTTGCTTTACACATGTGTTAGGCAACTTCATACAAGGCCCTTCAACCTCTACAGGTTGGAAAGGCACTCTTCTCACTATATTATGAGAATGGGCAGCCTCTTTGCCTTTCCTTTTAGTCTTGCAGCTACCACAAAAATCTGTCTGAGCTCTTGGACTGCTTTTCTCTCTCTGCTTCACCAGTCTCAGCTTCAAATATTCTTGATCAGTTCTTTTAACAAGCACCCAACTCCCTTCCCCAGCTTTAGATACACTTTTATATTTTCAGTAGTTACCCCAACTCTGTACTGCCACTCTTCCAACCTGGGATAACATTGTCACCCTTGTAGCAGAGGACCTTGGGTTTATAACAGCTTTAACAACTTCAAAACCATGGTTTTCAGTTCTTAATTGGGCTGGTTTAACCTTAACAAGGCTCTGTCTACTGGCTTGGGTAATGCTTGGTCTTTCCGCCACTTCAACAATTTCTGCAATTATTTAAACGTTCATTCAGGGTGTTACAAGATTCAGGTTTCCCTTCAGAAACCTTCAGAAACAGATTTTTTGGTACATGCAATCTTCTTTTGATGAAGAACTTCAACTTATAAACGTGCGTTCCCTTTTGATTCAGGTAGCATTCTACTTTAACATCTACAGGGAAACACAATGGGCCTTATCACGAGTTGGACGTAATCCCGGCTGTATTACCTCCGGGATACCTCCTGGGCTAATAGCATTACTGCCAACCAGTCTGGCACTATTAGCGCTGGATCACGGGTTGGGCGGCAATAGTTATTCCCTATTGGACCCAATGAAGCATTTTCGGTGCAATTACCGCACGCTAATAGCACCACACTAATTGGGTCCCGAAAATTAGCATTAAATTGGCTCATTTAGCACAGCTTAGAGCTGGGGATAAATGCTGCCAGACATGTGATTGGGCGGACCCTATAATGCAGCGGTAATAGCAACTGGAAGAGACTGCCGTTGTTTCCAGTCTCTTCCAATGCAGCCCAGCCAAACAAGGTTTGGGAGCACATGACCAATCAGCCTGCCGGATGAAATCTGTTCTTCCTTCGATCCTCCGATCCGGCTTCCCTTTTGTGGTCACACTTCCTAGTGAACTGTCAGCCTTGTGCTCTTCTTTTTCTACTGCAACTGCTGCTGACCTTCCAGCTCCTGCTCTAGCTTTGTTTCTCTGCCCTTTCCTGCTGCAGCCTTTTATGCTTCTCAGGTGAGTTAATAGGTTTCAGGTGTAGGCCCTTCATATTAATTTATTGTCACTGCTCACACAGGGGAAGCCCCTTACCAATAGGCCAGGGTGGTGAGGTCGCCACTCGATAGCCCCCCTGGGGGTGGTACTCAGTGTGAGGATGTCGTTGGGAGGGAAACCCTCAATGCGACCAGTGACTATTGTGGGAGAACACAGTATATACAGCCTCCACTTCTGTCACCTTCACTCTCTTACCCTACTCAGTCACCTGTGCTTTCCCACACTCTGATATATTTGTGTAGAGTAGAAGACCCCATTCAGATAGGATGTACTGAGACGAGGGAGATTGAGAGTTACCTCGATGGAGTACATAGAAATACTGGGAGGAAGAAGAACTTCACAAGGAGGAAGGATTCTACCGCGAAACCATCATATGCGATCCAGTCAATACGAACATTATGTGAATATGAAAAGGAAAGAAGGACTATGTGGTTTGTCTAACTTCCTGTGGAGGAGCCACGAGAGTGAGTCAGGAGAGTAGCCGGGAGTCTGGAACGCCGACACGGCAGTCAGCTTGTGTGGAGCAGAGCAAGGGGTAGGAAACTGCCCGCCAAACCCCTAAGGCCAAGTCTTGGGTGTCTCTAGCAATTGGTCCATGTGGAAGACCAAGACCAAACTGCCCAGCGAAGCGATTCCACTGTGGAGCGCTGCAGCAGCAAATTCCGAGCCAGAGAGAAGGAGAGACACTGTGACGGTCTGCAAGCACCCAGGAAAGCCAGCAGCCTGCAGAGAAAACCAGGTACGCAGGTTACCGAGAAGGAACAAGGGCCAGGGGAAGTCCAGTAAAAGCCCCAAGGGGAAGCCAAGAACCACAGGCAAGGGTCTGGGACACATACCAAGGCAGGGGAAGACCTGTGAAAGCCATACAGAAGGGTTGGGGACCCATATGAAGACGTGGAGGACCGCGGAGGACCCCAGAAACACACAACCAAGGGTCTGGAACCCATATCAAGTCAGCAAAGTCTAAAGAAGCATACAAGCAGGGGTCTGGGACCCACATTTTATTTTTTATATGAACGTTGAAGAAGAAGCAGAAAGGGGCAGAGCCCTTTTGTCAAAAGAGAAAGAACACTTGGAACTTTAATATCCATTGATAAGTCTGGCAGGTTACTGACCCAGACTTGCCATTTCATAAACAAAGTTGCAAGAGATCAGGGGAAGGGAGAACATCCCCCTGATACCAACAGGTCTGGCAGCATAGTGAACCAGACTTGTTGCTACATCTCCGACCTGGAAAGAAAACCAGAGGAAGGGAGAATCCCCACTGATATTTGCGAACTGTGTTTTGGTGAATCAGATTGACTGAGAAAACAAAAGGGAAAGCAGACACTTCCTCCATAGATCCTTTCTTTTGTATACGTTTGGAGAAGCTCAAGATTGTTGGGGGGGGCAATGGGAAAAGTCCACTAGTGGTATGAACTGAAAAGAGAGTTGAAGAGACTTGTCTTTCTATACATTTGGTGGAGTATTCATGGTGGAAACCTTACTGAGTACCATTGAGTTAACAGGAGAATGCTTGTTTTGTTAGTTCTTCATCACGAAGAAGTGAGCACCAAGCCATCGCCCAGAACGAGGGAGTCATCCTTCTGGATCAAGAAGCTACTCAGTTTTCCTTACTTTAACTTAGAGTGTAAGGGACGGAAATAGGTTTGGACACAGGACAGTTGTCTTTGAACTTATTTGACTAGTATTTTTTGTTGAGGCAGGCAACCTTTCTTAGTTATAGGGCAAGATAGACTTGCTTTTCAATAAATGTCTATGCCAACAACTATGCCACCACTGCACCCTTACACCACGCATAACGCCGGCAAGCTGCTCACGTGATCCATGCAGAGTGCATGTGATGTCACCCCTCCCCCATTAAGTAACAGCAAATGCAACATGGAAACGTTTCTCAATGCTTTGATTCCCTCGACAGTGAGCACCTCCTCAGTGGTTTGTTCGCGATGTGGATTTCCAGCATTTTGTTTTAGGACTTGTGATTGAATTGCTTCCGGTTCTCCCTCGTTCGTTTGGTGCTTGGTGTATTTTGGCGCTTGGTGTTTTCTGCTGTCTCTTCAGATACTCGACTCTGGCGCTGCTCCTGGATTGTTTATTTATTGGATGTTCCTCTTCCGATTTCTAGTAGTGTGTTTTCCCCCTTGTTTTTGAAATTTTGGACTAACTTGGATTGGATTATTCTTTGGGATTTGGCATCTGCTTGGATTCTACTTCTCCTTCCTTGCCCCATGTGACGAGTCGGTAGGTCTCGTCACTTCTCCCGAGGAGGGAGACCGTTCCCATTAGGCTAGGGAGGTGAGGGTGCTACCCGATAGTCCCCCTAAGGGTGGTTTAATGGAGGAGAACAACATGGGAAGGAAATGCCTCCTTGGGGAAGATCACAACCACCTACCGCGCAGCCTGTATATCACAGCTCCCCTAACATAACCATCCCCAGACCTATGCCACCTCCTCTTAACCCCCCACCTAGTACACACATGTGCTATTGTCAATCTGTACCTATTGCCTATATTGAGACGAAGACGGTGATAGAAAACAGATAGAGGACACATGCATCGAGGTTAAGCAGAGGCTTGAAGAAGGCTCCACAGAACCAACAGCAGCCTTCTAGCCTACCGCGGAGGACTGTTCAATTCAGATACAATAAAAGCAAAGATGGACTAACCTTAGGAGAGAGGAGAAGTTATTGTTGGCTTTTAGAGTTGAACTTTACTATTTGTATTGAATGACTACTCTTATGTTGCCATGAGACTTAGACTCTTTATTTGGATTTCTTTCAAAATAATCAGAGTGGAGTTTGACTGGATTGCTTGGACCTTGTCTACAGTATTACTGGTAGAGAAGTACGTTTGTTGATCATTATTGATTTTCTTTTGGGATTCTGACATTGCACATTTGTGTACAGCACAGATTTTATTATATTTTTGTAGATCTGCCCAACAACATTGATTTTGAGGACCGTGTTAGCGCCCTTTGTTATATGAGGTTTCTTTGATACAGTGGACCATTGTAGTCCAATAACTTCTTTCCATAAGTACGTTTTCCTGGACATTTTGGGTGGGAGTCTGACTACAATGAAATTATATTCTTACGGATTTCAAGAATTTTTGACCGTTTGTGCCCCATTGATTGTGATTGGTGACTACAGATGTTAGCAACAACACAGTGAAGATAGTGGTGAAAGGTTTGTGAGGATAGCTCAGGGGCAACGCGCTCGTCTTGGAAGCAAGACGATGTGGAGCAACACAGGTTCGATCCCGGATCCATGCTTAGAAACCTCTGGGTATTAAGCGTTATAAATAACCAATTATAATTATAGTTCTAAAAAAAGGAAGGAGCTTTGATGAGTAGGTGGAGGATAGTGGTTGGAGAGAGGGAGAGGAAAGCAGGGAGTGTGGCATGAACAAGACACGGGGAGAGAGTAAGAGGGGGAGATTGGGGGAGGGAGTGTAAATGTAGCAGGATCAGGAAAAAGAGGGGGAGGAAGGGGAATAGGGAGTGTAGTGAGAACAAGGGACAGAGGGGAAAATGTATAGAGGCAAGAGGTAGAGGAGGGTGCAGAGAAGAGGGAGCAAATGGGTGTGATGTGATAGCCTGGAAAAACTGATCACATTACGAGGGGACAATTTAAGATTGGGAACCCCTAGGAAGTCCTGGAATTAGACGGTTGGGAAAAAGCCACACCCTTTAGGCCTCCTCTTAGAAGTAGTCAGTAAAGGCAGTAAGGGTTATCTGGCATTAGTAGTAGAACATCTTGAGGGACTAGAGGGGGTAGAGATGCCTAGGCTATGAAAGAGTGAGTCACATGAAGGGTGAGGGAAGTAGCAGGGATCCCCTTAGTCTGGCCATCCCCGAGGTTTCTTGGAACACCTGCTGTATACTATAAATAAAACCCTTGAAACGCATTTCGTGTTGGTTGGATCCTGAAGAATGGATACCTATTTGTTCCAAATAAAGCAATGATGTTCTTAAATTGGGGATTGACAGCTTGATTTTAGGATATCCTAATAATCCACATATTTTGGATTTGAACTCATGCATTTGTTTTGAAAGGGGAAATATGCAACGTCCTCGTATTTATTTGTTACTGGTGGGTGACACTGGAAAGCAGTTTGCATCTATGTTTGGAAGGTTTGGAGAATGGCGAGTGATTTGTTTAAAGTGTTGTTGCTTTGCCTTCAGGTTTCCATCCTGTGCCTGATGGTCATGCTGAGATAATATATAGGGCATTGGAATTCAACTCTTGATAATGGAGCACACAGTAGGACAGCATTGCTGCCCTCAGTGGCATTTTCCTACAACAGTGCCAAACATTCATTAGTGGGCTTCCCTTTATTTTTCTGTCTTTTAGAAGAATTTGATTCAAAAAGTCTGCCATACGATTTATCCTAGCCATGCAATGGGTGCAGGTTTGTTATGAAGTCCTTTGAAATAATTTCCCAAGGATGCGAGGGGGCCGAGGCTGTCAGGCGGGAACAGGGACCGTCCCAGCCTGAGGCAGGGGGCTTACCAGGGTGTTTCCCAGACCCCCCACTTCCCCACTGGTGGAGTAAGGGAGTTGGGAGGGCCTCAGTTTCGACCCCCTGTATGCGCCATGTTGAGGAATTCGGTGCCACTGCCAATCGCTCAATACCTTGCCAAGCATAACCCGCAATCACCAGAGACTGTGGCGAGCTAAATGGAGAAACATCCCAGCAACATCTCTGAGGCTCCAGCTCTCAATGAGCTGCACACTGCCCAGGAGCAACTACACTCACAGCAGCACCTGAAGGCGCTAGGGCAGAGCGAACACTGACTCGCCCAGACCCCCAAACCAACTCCAAATGTCTGATGGAAAAAGTGGACAGGGCCAAAGGGGGTTGATCAAGACTTACAGTACAACATTGAACATCTGAGAAAAGTACAGACAGAGATTGGCCCCTACGGTCAGGTGAGGCACAAGATCAATGGAGGGGAGGGTGAAAGCTAGAACTCAGAGGAAAGGAGTAAACAAGGACCACCCAAAAAAGACAGAGTGATAGGTGTTCAGCTGAGTTAGGGAGAAGGGTAGGTGGACCTAGAGAGTAGGTGGAAAACTGTGGAGCACAGTGTTAAGGAGATTGTGGCAGATATTATTAAAAGTAAGGTGATGGTAGGGATAGAAAGTTATATCAGATAGTGAGTGTGACGCTGTGAGTGAGGGAGGAGGGTGCGTGAGAAAAGGCGTGGAGTGAAAGGAGACAGAGGACAGAAAGAGCAAGAGACAGCATAGAGGAGGCAGACAAAGGGAAGGAGAAGAGGACAGGGAAATAGAAATAGAAGAGTGTTTCAACATCAGAGAAGGGGGAGCAGAATGAGAGAAGTATATGTGCAAGAGTAGACTAGTAGGGGCATCAGGGAAAGTAGAGAGATAGCAGGGATGTCATTTCACATGACCCTTGACCACAGGAAGTGAGGCCCTTTGACCCCACCCCAAAGTGATATCACAGGAAGCGATGGAGTACGACCATTTACCCCTTGACAAAACAGGAAGTGGCGCATTATTTCTAAGTACAATATGGAAAATATGGTTACAATATCACAGTAACGTGATACACATTTCATACAAGAATGGATCACCATATGTATCGGCAAAGAAAAAAATGCTATAACTGCAACTTGCGAAAAGAAAAATACACAGTCCTAAATGGATGCTTATTCTAATCTAAATGCTTTTTGGAGGATTTTGTCTGCATTGTGAATTTGAGGTGTTTAAGAACAGACTAAATCAGTGACTCAACCCCTCAAGTGTGCCTGAAATAAACCTTTAATGAGTCTTGCAATTATTGCATAGAATTCCAGAAAGACAAATTATGTGTTATTCCTATTCCTTCTTATTTAGGATGACTGCTCGAAGTGTTACACTTGTGGAACCCACCCGAGAAACAAAAAGCCACAAGGCATTGGCCACAGCCCAGGAGCTTCAAAATGTGTAAAAAAAAAAAAATACATAAATAAATAAACGTTTTTTTATGGGTGGCAAGGGAGACCTCAGGGGTCGCAAGTGTGACCCCTGGCTCCCCCTAAATGACGTTGCTGAGAGGGAGTGTAAGTGGAAGGAGAGAAAGGAGCCAGGTGCCGGAGGAGGCGCACTACTGTTAATCTCCTACAATCTGATATGGGGCGGGAGGGTCCCTAACAGGGAATCCTTTAAAAATAAAAAAAAGTGTTGGAGAAGGCAACAGACTCTTTAGCCAAAGGGAGTCAGATAGCGAAGGCAAAGGCCACGACATTTAGGACCTCACCGTAGCCAGGTCTGAGATAGTTTGGGTAATAACCTCCACACAAAATGCATTACTTCATGTGGTATTTACCACATGCAGTTATTACCACGTGTGTTAATATGAAATCTCAAAGGAGTCTTATGGGGACTCAAAATAGGGAATAACTGAGGAGCCTCAAAATTATGCGTCCCACCAAATTACCACATGCTTAGTGTATACAGTAATAGTATTACCATGGAATTGCCAGAAGAAATACCACCAAACTTGTAGGTCAGGGCCAGAGTCTTCAAAAAAGAAAAGCAAACCTGCAAAAGTGTACTGCTAGAACCCTCACTGGGTTGCACTTGAATGATATAATGATAAACATTGCATGCAGTTGTCAACTTTTGCAAATCGGAGCGTAAAAGTAAAGAGTATGAAGTGGGAGAATGGAAAACCAGACTCCCGTCCTTCACCTCTCGCGCTTGGCCTAGAGGGTCGCGGCCCAGACACCCGCCACGAGAAGAGTTTGCCCATTTACCAGATGACCAAATACCCTGGTACAGAAACATACGGATGTGTCCATCTGCCTGCCCAACAGCCCGCACTGGCCATGCCGACACCTGCGGCACGGACCAACTAGACTGAAATCTACACATCGTTAGAGATGCCATGACGACCTAGATAACGGGAAGCACCGCTGAACTATTATACACGCTGAACATTTCCACACCAATCTACACGAAGAACATACTCAGTGCTCTGACGTAGGCGACAGGCTTATTCACGGACGTGCATCTTTATTATTTTTACATAGGCTTTCAGAATGCAGAAACGCAAGACGCACCATGAGCTCATTTATAACGCTTGCTCACGCTTCTCTTGAAACCCGTTACCATCATGAGAGATATAATGGAAACACGATACTGGCCATGAAACTGTATGCCACTATAACCTAAAGCATCCATGCACTAAATGGATTACTCGTGCACCAGGCCCAAGTAGGCCTCAAGCAAGAGTTCCCGTGGACATTAACAAAGCAAAAGTCAGGTTGCTGAGCCTGCAGAAAGAACCCAGTGGAGCAACCAGCCAAGGTCGTAATGTTGCAAACCCACAGTCAAGAAACAAATCTTCAAAGGCACGATGTTGCAACCTCGCACTCCACGTACCAATGTTAAAATCATATCTGCAAATTAAACCAGACATACAGTGGAAAAACAATATTAATTGTGCAGAATTATGCCTCAAACACGGTCCCTCCCCACGTGACCAAGCCGAACCTGACGAGATGCCAAAACCCAGGAGAGAAAAGGCGTCTGGGTACCTCGCTACGAGACGCAGGCCGACACACTTGAAAGGCTCAATGGACACCTGCTACAGTGGGAACGGTCAGTCTCCCACCTATGAATAAATCCTCACATTGCCTGCACGTACCCATATTGAAACACTGTTGCAACCACAGGTGCACCGTGTGCTGGGAACAACGGTGGTCCCAGGCTGGGGAGCTCACGGATGCACCAATCAGAACATGAGGTTCTTATCTCAGACGTCAGTAACGTTAGCCAATCCTCAGGGGTCTTCATGTAACAATTCTTATGTATCTAATTGTAGGGACAACCCAGATATACCACCTGACTACATCTTAACCACTAATATCATTCTCTATATGCGTACTATACTAACCCCACCACTCGAGCAACCAATCAAGAGTGGCGATAGGTTCTTTTGGTAACTTTTTGGAATGACGCAAGTAGCGCGTCATAATGTAGTAAAAAGGGCCTGCGAGCCCCACTATTGTGTGTGTGTCAGGACGAACGCGTACGCTCCTTGACCCATCCCTGCCGTTTGCATAATAAACGGCAGAAGTTGCCTTGCTCCTTGTGTGTGCCTCATACTCTGTCTCGATCCGAGATATACACGGGAGGAGTTGGGGCCTCCCTGCCCGGAGGTCTGCGGACGGCCCGGCCGACCCCGGCAGAATCCCCCCCGACAAGTTGGAGGCACTGCTGAGATCTGTTTAAGATCGACTTTTATTTTTTATTTTTCCAGGCACTCCCGTTGCGGGGAGGCCCGGCGGCGCGGCCCCCTCTGCCGTTGCCCCCTTCTGAGGACTACAGGACCATCGCGGAGCTGCGAGAGGACCGGACAGCGCAATCCGGATATTGGCCCTCGGGAGCCGGTTGAGAAGTATCCCGCCCGCGGTCGGCGAGTGTCCAGACGTGGTCCAGACGAGGGGAGGTGGCGAGCCGCTTGGAGGGGTGCACGCAGTCGAGCGGCCCTGCATCGAGGGAACTTGGTGAGCATGACACGCACAACAAGCAATGCGAAATTGTGAGGGAGGGGGCGGAAGTAAATAAGGGAGGAGGGAGGTATTGTAAAAAGGTGGGGTGAAGGTTTAATTGAGTGATGATAATGGAATGAATGGTAGTGAATTGAGTGCGAGAGAAGGCGGCTAACGTTACGCGAAAGAGGGGGGCAGGGCACGAGAACAACACATGCAGACGCTGTCACCAAAAAGCTAACGTTACGCGAAAGAGGGGGGCGGGGCACGAAAACATCACGTGCAGCCGCTCGAAAGACACTGATTGGCCTAAATCGCGACTACGTGTGAGGGTGGGTGTGTGTGGTTTCCTACGATTTGACATTTATCATTCAATGAGTAGATGAGGTTCCCTATTGTTCGAGCAAGAAACTCGATAGGTAGATGAGGTTCCCTATTGTTCGAGCAAGAAACTCGATAGGTAGATGACGTTTCCCTGTGGGCGGTGGCTAGTTACGTAGTTGCCCAAAACGGAAGATAATTGGCTGGTTAAGCCCTCCTGTTGAGGGGCGTATCACACGCGAGGCGACGCAGCGTGCGCAGTCCGGTTATAGTATTGATGAGATTACCTTGTTCCAGGAGAGACAGGAAGACAGCTGTAGGGTTAGCGGGGTAGATTGCAAGTGTATTTTGAATTTAAAGAACATAACACGAATATACCAGTAGTTCGAAGAAATAGGTGACGTCACCAGTAGGGATTTAGTAAGATATCGTGAACACAAGAAGCTTTGGGTTTGACATTGGTGGGGAAGAGAAACATGATAAAGGAGCGGACACGGAGATAAACGATAAACGAGTGGATCAAAGAGGAGAAGGGGAAGGGGGCGTGGCTGCGCACGGAGAACGCCGGCCACGGCAAGTGTAAAGGTGGGAGGAGAACGGGGAAAAAGGACGACTGTGTAAGATCGTCGTAAGGGGTACGCAGCTGCAGGGGGCTGCGTGCGCTTCGGCCGCAGGGGGCCGTAGGGGAAGGAATATAATATAACATCATAAATATATTTGTTTTATAATTTTTTTTTTTTTTTTTTTTTTTTTTTTTTTTTTGTGATTATTATCATTGCATAATTTGTCAAAGGATTGTCGTAAGTCCCCACACTTGCGGGGCAAGGTAAGCAATAAAAGGTTGTATGTTGCAAACTGGTAGCAAGGGGAAGGGTAAGAAAGGGTGCGCTAGTATGTCATACGGGAGAGGGTTGGGAGGGTGGGGGAATACCCTCACTACCCCACTACAACATATATGCACCACACTGCCACCACATAGGGAGAAGTTAATTAAGTACAGCATAGAGTGGACCCAGGGGACGGACAACAAAATGTTGACACCATGGCCGCCTAATGGTAGCTTTGACCCATATGCCCAACATTCACTATTAAACCATCTGCACAATACATACAAGGGGAAGAAGTTGGCAAACCATGTGGAGGTGTTTAACTTATGGAGGATGTTCCAGGGGTCTAGACCAGGACCAAATGGAATGTTCACTATGGGGGAAACACCGGAAGAAAAGGAGATTAAGAAAGAAGGAACGGATGGGGAAAAGGAGAGTGAAGGAACAAAGAATATGGGGAATGAAAAACTGGGTGGAGGAAAGGTTGATAAATTAGCTGACATAAAACAGGAACCGAGCAATGAGATACCCTTAACACCGGGAGTGAAAACAGAGGGAGGAGGGTTGTACCCTTTAAGAGAATTAGGAGAAATAAAGGGACAGTTAAGGGCGGCTGAAGGATACTCAAACCCGGCATACAGCCCTCCACCATATGTGGCTCATGGAAAGATACCAATGGGGGACGGGAGGAGAGAAGAGCAGACTGTAGAGATAGGAAACGATGAGTGGGTAGCTGCACAGATATTGTTGAAATTACGAGGATCACTAACTGGAGAGGAAAGGGAGGCGGTAAAGAGAACAAACGAGGATAGTGAAAGAGAGAGTGAAATGAGGGGAGAGGAGCTGCTACGGCAGAAGGAAGAGATTTTGGAGGAAAGATTAGCTAAACTAAGGGATGAGCAGAATGAACTGATAAAACAACTTGAGGGGGAGGAAAGAGAGAGAGTGAGGAAAAGGAAAGAAGGTAAGGACGAATTGGAAAAATTAAGGGAGCAAAGTGAGGAGAGAAAGAGGGAAGCTGTAAGGGTAAAAGCAGCAGCAGAAAGGGTATCAAGAGTAGTGATGAGGGAGAAGAAGAAGGAAGAAGAAGAAAATGAAAAAGAAATGGAAATATGGAGGAGGAGGATAATATCAGAGACAGCTAAAAAATATGAAGAGGGGAAGGTAATAGAGAGTATAGTAGAAAGAGAAAGGGTGAAATGGGAAAGGAGGAGAGAGGATGAAAGGATATTGGAACAGATGAGCAACGAAGTAATGGAGGAATTAAAAAGGAAAAGAGAGGAAAATAGTAGGGAGATGGAGGAGAGGAGTGAAGGGGAGAGAGAAGAGAGTAAGAGGGAGAGTGAAAGATGGGGAGAAGTATATAAAAATAGAGAGGTAGCAACAACGTCAGCACTAAGGGGAACAGGTGGTAACAACGGAAAGGAAGAGGGAGACCTAATAGACTTAAAAACTGTAACAATAAAAGGAAAAAAGGCAGAGTGGGGGGCGCAATTTATGAATGATTTTTGTAGTGAGGATGGAAGGAAGAGTGAAAGGGAAAGCTTAGATAAGCTATACCTCACTAGAACAAACATAGATTCGCCATGGGTGAGTAGAAGATGGGAGGAGCTGGAGAGAAGTAAGGAGGAAGTGAAAAGAATGGGAGAAACACAAACTAACGAACACACGCCACCGACGCTCACCAACCAACACACGCCACCCACATCACCATCACGCTCTCTAACGCCACACCCCACATGTTCAACAACTGCACGCTCTCTGCACAGAATAAAGCTCGCACCCTTCATGGACGAAGTTACACCTTATGCATGTCGGCTTAGGGACCTCCCTAGTCGCAGGCAAGACAGGCAAACAGACGTGCCCATATTGAACACAGGAAAGGATGAAAAAAGGGGAAAGGAAGAAGAGGGAGGTAGGAGAAGAGGTAGTAAGGAAGGATTTGAAGTAGTAAAAGGAATGGGGGAAGAGGAGGGGTGTGAAGAGTTAACATCATGGAGCATAAAGGATGACACAAGACAGAATGTAATGCCACTGCTGGAGAGAGGAGGGGTTAGACCACAGTATGTACCTTGGAAACATACGGATAAGGAAAACATAAAATGTAGGCTCCCATCATTAAGTGGAGGTGCGGGTAAATGGATATATGAAATGGAAAAACACACCGCAGGACAGAAACTAGCAGTGGGAGATGTTAAGGGCCTGTTAATATCAATATTAGGGGATAGAGCGGATGACATTTGGAAAAGAGCGGGATTCCATGGGGTAACAATAACAAACACATCGCATGATGGGGCACCATTTGCAAACTGCAGACATGCGCTATGGCAGGCACTAAGAGTGCAGTACCCAGACACATCAGACATAGGAGCCATTACTTCCCGTAAGATGGGTGAGAACGAGGATCCTGTTGATTATATCCAGGATATTCAAGAGAAGTGGCGCATGGAAACTAGAGAACAATGGGACAAAACACCAGCCATATTTTATCATATACTAGTACAAGGGCTCCCAGAAGGAGTTCAGAGACAATTAAAGAAAGTAGTGGGGATGGAAGCAAAACCATGGCCGGAAATACAACTGACTATAGTACATCACTGTAGAACATGGCAAGGAAAAATGAAACAAAAGGAAGAGGACAGGAAAACAGAAGAGGCCAAATTAGTACAGAAAAAACTTACTAAATATACCATGGAAGGGGCACTAATAACTGCGCCAACACCAATGGCCCAAAGCCCAACGCAAGTAGTGGCTGCACAAAATCCAGCTCAAATAGCGCCTCCACAAGAGGTAATAGAGCAAGTGCTGCCTCTGCAATCACACGCACAGAACATGGGAGGAGGGTACCCAATGCAAGGAGCTGGGTATTATAATTATAATAGAGGGAGAGGAGGGTTTATGAGGGGAAGAGGATACGGATATAATACCCAACAACAGGCTGGGGGACTCAGAAATAACTACCAGACAGGGCAACCAGTATACCAGGACAACACAGGGAACTTCCCATGGCAAAACAGGGAACCACCCGTGTGTTGGAGCTGCGGACTATTAGGACACATGTCACGTACATGCAGGGTCAGGCCAGGAACACCAGCATGGAACGAACAAGCACAACATAGGACATCACAAGAACAGCAGGGCATACAACCACAGCAGATGTCACCACAAGGGAGTGACCAACACTATTCCCTACCACAACAACAAATAAAACAATACCTGCCACAAGTAACTGGTGCAGCGTTAATACAACCACCACCACAACCTGAACGAACGCAATTGGGTGGGGTGACGGTGTTGGGACACAACCCTTACACAGGGAATGGCCAGTCATTGTACCCCCAATAGGACAGCCCACAGACGGCCTTGGTGTGTCCCATCCTGTCAGTAACACCTAATAGTGCGGAGGAGCCACGCATAGAGGTAACGATAGGTGACAAAAAATTATCATTCCTTGTTGACACCGGGGCAACCCGGTCTTGCATAAGGGAGGGTAAGTTTAAGATGTCAGGCGAAGCCATGAACACACAAGGGTTTTCTGGGGCTAAAGGGTTGGTTCCATTTACTGATAACGTTCCGCTATCCATTGGAGATTACGATCTGTCAGTACCACTTTTGTATTATAGTGCCTCACCAGTAAACATACTGGGGAGGGACATAATGAACAGATTAAATATGACGATCTCCTTTACAGAGGATGGCATAATTTGCTCTACTCCAGGGATTAACATGCTTGCAGCACGACAGATTTTGCAAGCATACTGTGGACAGATAGCGATCAGGGCGGAGCCGGTAGACGGCGAGCTATTCCAGTACGGAACAGACATGGCATTTGCATGGATGCCAGGGATAGGAGGGAAAATATGGAGGAGACCAGCAGCCTATCTATTCCGACCAGAAACACCAGCTAATGAACTGGAAGGGAAGGTCCTTGCAGTGGACATTGAGAGCATTATTGCAACAGCTGATTATGTTGCTGTGCACGCCCAAGATAAAGAAGGGAGAGCATGGAGGGCGGTGATAGCACTAGCAGAAGGATGTAGGCTGACCCAGGTGTCAGATGAAGAGTTGTTTTCAGAAGAAAAGGAGGAAAATGAAATGGTGTTCATGATGAGTGTAGAAATGTGGCTAACAGTGGCTCACAAACAAGTGGCACAGAAAATTGCAATGGCACTTGAGGCACCCGCTGGCACACCAGTCCCATTTTTTAAAGAAGATATGTCAAAGGTGCCAAAATCATTATGGACTATTAGCCCTTATGATGTAGGATGCATTAAAAGCATAGGGGGTGTAAGGATAAAATTAAAAAAGGGTGCCATACTACCAAGAGTGAAACAATACCCATTGTCAAGAGAGGCAGATGAGGGCATATACGAAACCATAACAGCCCTTATAAACAATGGCATATTGGTCCCCTCAGAATCCCCATGCAACACAGCTGTGTACCCGGTGCGCAAGGCTAAAGGAGGGTCTTGGCGGTTCATACAGGACCTCAGACCGTTGAACAACATAGTAGAAGCAGAGTATCCAGTAACAGCAAACCCGGCCACAATTTTGTGTGGCATCCCAGCAGAAGCATCACGGTTTACAGTGATTGACCTTAAAAATGCTTTTTTCTCAATACCATTACACCCAGACTCACAAGACTTGACAAGCTTCACTTACCGAAATAGGAAGTGGAAACATACCAGATTACCACAGGGATATTGTGAATCACCTTCAATTTTCAATAGGGTAATACAGATGGATTTGGGTAACGTTGAGTTGGAAAGCACAGTGTTACAGTATGTGGATGACATAATAATTTGCAGTACAAATGAAGATAAATGTAGAGAGGACTCATTAAAAATGTTGACGATATTGGCTGAAAAGGGGTACAAGGTAGACATGGAAAAGATACAATACTGTCAGGAACAGGTACTTTACATTGGCCAACTGATATCACAACATGGAAGAAGGATTGCACCACAAAGAGCACAGGCAATATCAGGCACTCCCGTGCCACAGACTGTAAGAGAACTGCAGCAATTTCTGGGACTGTGCAACTACTGTAGAGCATGGGTATTTGATTACAGCTCTTACATAGGACCCCTGCTTGAGGGTTTGAAGGAAGCAAATAAAGGGGAGAAAAAGTTGGGATGGACTATGGAAATGAAGGAGGCATTTGATGAATTAAAAGAAGCAATATCAACTGCTCCAGTACTAGCATCCCCAGACTATGAGCGACGATTTTTTATATTTTCACATTGCGACTCAGCAGTAATGAAAGCAGTATTGGCCCAAAAGACTAGCATGGGCTATAAACCAGTAGCATTTTACAGCGGTCACTTAGATCCAATAATGTTAGGACAATTCTCTTGCGAACAAGGTCTTGCTGCAGCTGCATTTGCAGTAGAAAAAGCATCATCAATAACTATGGGGTGTCCAACTACACTATTTGTAGAACATGCACTATTTGCGATATTGAATAAACCTAAGTCCACACTGACGACACAGAGGGCAACAGGTTATGAGATTATTTTGTCCAAAGCTGAACTGGCAATTGTTAGATGTAGCACGGTTAACCCTGCAAGGTTCCTAGCAGAAGTAATTGAAGAGGGAGATTACGCCCACGACTGCACCCAAGTAACTGAGATGTACTCATGTAGTAGGAAAGTTGAAGAAAACGCACTAGAGGGAGGTGAGCTTTTGTTTATTGATGGGTCATCAACTATTGATCAAGGAGACGGGATAAGGAGGACTGGGGCAGCAGTAGTACAAATGATGGAAGCGCCAGTGTGTGTGGCTATTAAGTGTGTACAATTACCACAGCATTACTCTGCTCAAGCGGCGGAACTGGTTGCACTCATATTGGCACTAAAGGAAAGTTTTGATAAAAAAGTTACTATATATTCCGACAGTGCATATGTTACATCCACTGTCCACTCAGGGCTATCAAAGTGGAGAAGAAGAGGGTTTAGGAGAGCTGACGGCACTCCAGTACAACATGCCCTCTTGTTGGCTGAACTAATTGAAGTAATAAACGATCCCCAAGAACTAGCCCTAGTAAAATGCACCGCACACACCAATGGAGAAGACTATATATCAAAAGGAAATGCAGCAGCAGACGCACATGCAAAATATGCTGCATATTTTGGTGAGATATGGAACCCCACAGACTCACAGAGAGGGAGAGGGAGGGGAATAGCGAGGGAGATGTTAATAAAAGAAGGGTACACCCATCTCCCAGCCACCCAGATTATGGAGTTACAAGCGGCTGCACCAATGGCCGAAAAAGAAGTATGGGTGAAAAGAGGATGCACAATGTCACCAACCGACGCACTATGGCGCCAGGGTGGCACTGGGAAAGTTGTAATACCATTGGCATTGTTAAATACCGCCTTGAACCAATTACATCACCCTGCCCATACAGGCAAAGAAATAATAGCAGCACGAATTAGAGAAGATTGGTTCTGTCCCGAGTTAACATCCCATGTGTCAAATTTTATCAGCAATTGCCTTACATGTCAACAGTTCACGGCCGGTCATACTTTAAAGGTGATAAGAGGTACCATACCCCGACCAGAAGGACCTTTTCGGCACCTCCACATTGACTATGTTGATATGATCAACATTTGTCAAGGCAATAGATACATGATAGTAGTAGTATGCCCATTTTCTAGGTGGATCGAAGCAGGGCCCTGTTCACACCCTGATGCGTTTAGAGCAGCCAAATTTATAGTAAGGGAGGTATTCCCCAGGTGGGGAGTGTGCGAGGTGTTAAGATCAGACAACGGACCCCATTTCGCAAATGAAATGTTCCAGCATATCACATCCCTACTGAACATTAAACACAAATTTGCATGTGCGTACCACCCACAGGCTAATGGTGTATGTGAACGCCTGAATGGCCTATTGAAGGAGGCAATTGCTAAAATACAGCAAACAACAAAGAAAAGTTGGTTGTATTGCCTTCCGTTAGCACTGTTCGAACTTAGAAACAGGCCAGGGTCCGACCACCACCTCACCCCACACGAGGTGGTTACTGGACGCCAAATGCGC
This sequence comes from Ambystoma mexicanum, assembly GCF_040938575.1. Lineage (NCBI taxonomy): Eukaryota > Metazoa > Chordata > Amphibia > Caudata > Ambystomatidae > Ambystoma > Ambystoma mexicanum. The sequence goes on along the minus strand of NC_090941.1, from coordinate 133,590,107 downwards.
CTTCCCCTAACACCAACGTCAAGGGCATTCACCGACCAAGAAAGTTCTGCGAATGTGTTAGGTGATGAAATGTATCAATATGTGTCTTCTTTGATTACTAGCGTTGTGTTTGTGTCTCAACAGCTCGAGCGCACACGGGGCGGGTCCACCAGCAACCAAGAAATAGACGAAAATACAGAATTGGGAAAGGAGAACTTGTGCCAACTTGCCAAAGGTGACCACGTACTACTTCGAAATTTTAATAGAAAGTGGAACCAGCAGAGGTTCACTGGCCCCCATTTAGTAGAGGACGTATCAACAAGAGCAGTAAAACTAAAGGATAAGCGTGCGTGGAACCACCTGCATGATGTAAAAATCTACAAACTGCAGACCCGCCCCAGCGCCAACGACAGGTCCATTGGAAAAACGCCAACAACATCCCCGGCAGCGGAAGAAAACACAACCACAGACAACGACCCAATTGTTCCCTCGGAGAGAATAACGGACGAAGAAGGGGGTGATCCCCACACTGCCCACCCCATGGTCACACGTTCAAAGAGTAAAACTGCTCCCGCCATCTGAGCAAACCCCCCCCCCCATTGACTACTAAATACAATTGTAATAAAAACTAAGGACTTCGCTTGCACCAATACACATGTAAACACGTGAATGTTCTCTTTTTCTCTCGCACATACAGGAGCTGCGTAATATTGTATTGTTAAGAAAAGTTATCTAACAAATTCAGTGTGCAGGCGTAGATGGTGCTGCCAGACGATAGTTACCCAGAAGAATTGTCACACCAATTTGTATACGAAATAAAAAGGCCAACATACTTAAAAAAGAAAAGGGTACGTGTATACTACACGGCCTTCCTCCTGGCCATAGAAAATTACATGCCCCACCTCCGCCCATACTTGCCGGTCTTGAGAGACCGATCACTTAGAGTAGCGTGGGAGCAACTCTTCACCTGGGCACTGAATGACTATTTGATAGGGAGAGCTTAATGAAACAAAACTAACATTTAATAACAAGCACTTTTTGAGAATTTTTAGGCGGGCAACTTTAACGTCGCAAGAATACGCTGCCAGGACTGCAGCAAGGTAAGAGCAAAAATGCCGGTGAGGTTAGCATATGTAATAAAAATAATAGGGATTTTTATGATCACCGGAGTTTTGGCTGCCTCTGTATGGCAGTACAGCTATGCTATGAGTTTTTTTGCTGCACCCAAACCTAATGTACCCCACCTCCCTGCTGCAACAGGTGTTACGTCAGGTGGTAACAGTAACAATGAACAAAAGCGAAATAAAGTTAAACGCAGCACATACTCAGACAATAAAGGTATTGATAATTATGTACAAGATTCAGCACACGTCACAAACAACATATGGTACCAGCACATGACCCGCATTGGTAAGCAGACAACTGAGGATAGCTGTTACGTTTGCTCATTAATACCATACGCCATGAGCGCTTCACGAACATTTGTTGCCACAGAAATAGATGAAAAAACAGCACAGTGCATAATATATTTGGCCCTGTTCCAAACGAAAGGAAGATTCCAAGGAACAGTAGTGCACATGACATGGAAAACACGAGACTCATACCCATATGAAAACAACTTCCTCAAGACCTATCTGAGTTATCACAAGACCAGTTTACATGCTGAAGCATTCAGATACATAACAAGTGGCCCTGAAAAAGGAGAAACAAAGAAGGTAACACTGCAGTATCTACCATGTGATTGGTACGCCACGGAAGTTCCGGGTAAACAAGGATGCTGGGAGAGGCCATTACTGACGATAACAGGAAAGGTGTTCCTGGGTACCAGCTGGGAGATAGGAGTGGTTGGCAGCAACATGGTAACAAAAGAAACTATCTCAACCATCGAGACACACAATCATCGATGTTGGACGACATGGATCAAGTATGTACCAATGCTCACGTGGGTAGAAGAAGATGAAGACCCGATAACTATATTACCATTGACTGCGCCCAAAGTATGTTACCAGCATAAAGGAGAGGTGGACGTGGGATATAACACCAATTGTGCAAGTGTGATGGAGTTACCTGAGGGGGGAGCGGGAACAGCAGTAATAATGGACCATTATTGGGCCTGTGGAGAAAAGGCATATCATACACTGCCTCCCCTGTGGAGTGGTGTGTGCACAATGGTACACGTCAATGTACCATCACTAGTGGTACCTAAGAAGCATGTCGATGTGGCGAAATTTCCGAAAATGGATGAAGGAGACAGGAGAAGAAAGAGATCTGCACCACTCCAGAAGGAGCAAGAAAACAGGACCAACAGCAATGATACTGTCCTAAACAGGAGAAAAAGACAAGGAGAGCCATTAACAGGAAATTATCTGTGGGGAAGGTCGGAAACGGAACTAACATCAATACCGCCAGAACACAGACTATTCAGCAGAGCAGCAATGTTCTTCTCCTCAATAATACATCCGGGACTGCAGGCATACGCAAACGCAAAATGGCTGCAAATAACCAGATGGGAACTAATGATGACCATAAATTCGACAGTAAATGGGTTTAACGCAATTAAAGAGGAGCTGCGAGCTGTAAGGATGGTAGCACTACAGAACAGATATGTATTGGACCTTCTCACAGCAATGGAAGGAGGAGTTTGTGCAAAGATAGGACAATCATGCTGCACGTTCATACCTGCCAACGATGCCGACAATGGTACACTAACAGAAGCAGTTTCACAATTGGCCCAGATGCACTCCAAAATGATGGACGAAAGTAACGGCGTAAACAAGGATAAAAGCTGGTTTTCACTATTATGGTCATGGATGCCATCTTGGCTGTCAGATGGACTGAAAATAATAGTGGGATGTGCTATTTTGGCTGGAGCTGCACTGATAACAATTAGATTTTGGAAAGCCCGGAAGGCGCGCTCAACTGATGAGTTGCTGGAAATGGTGGGAATGCACCCCTTGATGCCAGCGGATGACGGCCAGCACACAGGTGTGATAATACACGAAAGGGAGAAGTTGCGCACCCAAATCATCGCCAATCATCTAGACCCACCATCAGTGAAGATCGAGAACCCAAGGAACCCTAGGAGCTACATAGGAAGATGGGTGTACTGTACTCCTGGAGGAACATGCGAATACATGTATTGGTCATTTGAAGATCACGTAAACCATTATGGACATCTCGGAGGGATAACCAAGATATGGAGAGTAAGAGGAGATAACGAGAAGGATATGTTTGTGGTCGACAAGTCGACCAGAGGGGGGACTGAAGTGGGAGAATGGAAAACCAGACTCCCGTCCTTCACCTCTCGCGCTTGGCCTAGAGGGTCGCGGCCCAGACACCCGCCACGAGAAGAGTTTGCCCATTTACCAGATGACCAAATACCCTGGTACAGAAACATACGGATGTGTCCATCTGCCTGCCCAACAGCCCGCACTGGCCATGCCGACACCTGCGGCACGGACCAACTAGACTGAAATCTACACATCGTTAGAGATGCCATGACGACCTAGATAACGGGAAGCACCGCTGAACTATTATACACGCTGAACATTTCCACACCAATCTACACGAAGAACATACTCAGTGCTCTGACGTAGGCGACAGGCTTATTCACGGACGTGCATCTTTATTATTTTTACATAGGCTTTCAGAATGCAGAAACGCAAGACGCACCATGAGCTCATTTATAACGCTTGCTCACGCTTCTCTTGAAACCCGTTACCATCATGAGAGATATAATGGAAACACGATACTGGCCATGAAACTGTATGCCACTATAACCTAAAGCATCCATGCACTAAATGGATTACTCGTGCACCAGGCCCAAGTAGGCCTCAAGCAAGAGTTCCCGTGGACATTAACAAAGCAAAAGTCAGGTTGCTGAGCCTGCAGAAAGAACCCAGTGGAGCAACCAGCCAAGGTCGTAATGTTGCAAACCCACAGTCAAGAAACAAATCTTCAAAGGCACGATGTTGCAACCTCGCACTCCACGTACCAATGTTAAAATCATATCTGCAAATTAAACCAGACATACAGTGGAAAAACAATATTAATTGTGCAGAATTATGCCTCAAACACGGTCCCTCCCCACGTGACCAAGCCGAACCTGACGAGATGCCAAAACCCAGGAGAGAAAAGGCGTCTGGGTACCTCGCTACGAGACGCAGGCCGACACACTTGAAAGGCTCAATGGACACCTGCTACAGTGGGAACGGTCAGTCTCCCACCTATGAATAAATCCTCACATTGCCTGCACGTACCCATATTGAAACACTGTTGCAACCACAGGTGCACCGTGTGCTGGGAACAACGGTGGTCCCAGGCTGGGGAGCTCACGGATGCACCAATCAGAACATGAGGTTCTTATCTCAGACGTCAGTAACGTTAGCCAATCCTCAGGGGTCTTCATGTAACAATTCTTATGTATCTAATTGTAGGGACAACCCAGATATACCACCTGACTACATCTTAACCACTAATATCATTCTCTATATGCGTACTATACTAACCCCACCACTCGAGCAACCAATCAAGAGTGGCGATAGGTTCTTTTGGTAACTTTTTGGAATGACGCAAGTAGCGCGTCATAATGTAGTAAAAAGGGCCTGCGAGCCCCACTATTGTGTGTGTGTCAGGACGAACGCGTACGCTCCTTGACCCATCCCTGCCGTTTGCATAATAAACGGCAGAAGTTGCCTTGCTCCTTGTGTGTGCCTCATACTCTGTCTCGATCCGAGATATACACGGGAGGAGTTGGGGCCTCCCTGCCCGGAGGTCTGCGGACGGCCCGGCCGACCCCGGCAGAATCCCCCCCGACAAGTAAAACAAGGAAAAATCATCTTTACTCTTTAATTTTTTTGTAGACGCTGCATGCAAATTACACTTTGCAGGAGGCATTTACTAATGGATATATATATGCCATCCACCTGCTCACTATGCGATTCAAGGTGGATCCCATAGGAATGCATTTGTTTTACGTCTGCATGAAAATCTAATGCTGGTGTAAAATGAGGCGCTCACACAAGATGGAGGAGGGAATCATGGCGGAGATGTTAGGTCGACTCCGTACCCCTCATCTACCTTGTGTCAGTATGAAAGTGGACAATATTGAGGGATGAGAGTAACCCACCTTGTTTTTACGCCTCCATTTCCAACACCGCAGCAGCAAAATGAGCTCCAATGAGTACAGAAATTGAGTGAAATAGTGGTGAATGCAATCAAGGAATACAGATTACATGACTGATTGGAATGGAAATTGTGTTTTTCCAATTTACACTATGACATGACAGGTCCAGCCCTCTCGATCATGTCCAACGCCCCATGAACATCGAGTGCTGCTGCAGATGGTCATTTAATAATAGGATACATACCTGGAAATTACAGGTTACTGGGTTGGAAATGGTTTCTAGTGTTTCCAGTTGGTAGCATGTGGGAATTTGTAGATCTACTGAACTACCATAAAAAAAAGAATTACAGATTCCAGGAGCACCGTGCAATGGTTTTTGGTGTCTAATCTCTATTGCTGTTAGTATGTTTAATTAGCCAGCGGAGAATTCCTTGTGTTTTTTTTTTAAATTGACATGACTTGTGGCGGGTAATGCGTAAAAAAACATATGCAGCAACTGGTGTCATTGTAGCCTTTAACTGGCCGACAGCAATTACAACTGGGCCAGAATGCTGCCGATTCCAAACCCGGTGTGTTTAAGTGCCTACAAGCTTCGGCAGCACTTACTTCGCATTATTGGAACAGGCGGAGGGCCAGTTGCTTGGAGCTCCTGGTGTGAACTTCAGAGAAAACAATTAAAAAAAAGTGGCCTAAGGCGTCCTTGTAAACGCCGTGTCACAAGACAGGGTGGAGACAGCAACAGAGGAAAACGTACTCGCTATATTTTCGGAAGAATGTGTGGCCGAGAAGTAAGCTGTCCACATGAGAGAAGGCGGTCTCCCCCAGGGTCCCGCGGACCCCCCCCCCCACAAGAGGCACTGCTGACCTAAACTATTCACGCTCCGCTGCTTGTCATGTGGTAAACACAGGGTGGGTCGGTTCTAAGCCTCACGTCGCTGACGTCTGCCAACAGGGTATATAACTTCACTGCAGCTGAGGTCCAGTTCTTTGTGTGCCCCCTCCCTAGCGAAAGTAGGAGTAATTACTGGCGTGTCTGGGTATTAGAGACCATGACACACCCCAATTAAGTCGTATTTTGCTTTGCCTGATTTTCTGTTCTGCGTGAATTTGGAAGTTGTAAGAGAGGCTGTCCTGCAGGCAGGGTGGTATCACGTATAATGATGCATTTGGGCGGCAGGAAGATGCATGTGTTGTGGCCGTCCCTCTTCTGGCTGGCGGTATGCGAGCTGGCACTGGTGCACGCCCAGTTCCCTCGGGCCTGCGTGACTGTGGAGACGCTGGTCGCAAAGCGGTGCTGCCCGGCGCTTGGGCCAGACCAGGTCAACCTGTGCGGCTTCATGCAGGGCAGGGGTCGCTGCATGCCCGTGCAGGTGGACGAGCGACCCTGGAGCGGGCCCTACAACCTTCGCAATGTCGACGACCGGGAGAGGTGGCCTCTCAAATTCTTCAATCAGACCTGCCGGTGTGCAGGTAAGCGAATCTTTCTCCTATCAGAGAAGCCGAGTGGCGCCTTGGACTGTTAGCAATCCAGCCCTTTGTGGTTCCTGGAATGGTTTGTAGAAAAATGGCTAAATTGTTTAATTTGAATGACGGGACCATGTGGCAAATTGGACATAGACTGCCCCCCCCCCCTATATCGATGCAATGTATCCTAGATGCTTTCAATCTCCTAGTATGGCAGGGGTGGTTTGGGTGGAAAAGTAGGGACCGTTTCTCCTAACATGACCGATTTTTAAATACGTTATCTTGCATGAAGTGAAACGCTACGCCACACATCGTGCGTTTGTTTGGTTACCAAGCGCCCAGAACTGAAGTTGTAGTCATGCAGTCAGAGAAGCCGTCGGATCATACTGCACTACTTGACACGAATTATGTGTTCTCCTGCCCTTAATTCAGTGGTCTTCAAACTTTTTTGGCCAGGGCCCCCCTGAGCAAAATTTGGGCAGGTCGGGACCCCCCAGAAATGCCAAATGGACAGTATATATTGCGCGCCGTCACCTGCTCCCATCAAAGTCGCTGGGCTCCCTCATCCCACTCCTACCCAGTCGCTGGTCTCTCCCCACCCCATCACACACCCAGGGCTCTCCCCACTCTGCTCCCATCACTATCCCATGGTTCCCGCCAATTGTGCTCCCACCATAGTCCCTCGGTTCCCCCATCCCGTTCCCAACACAGTCTGAGGGCCAGTGGCGGCTGGTGAATCTTTTTTAAGTGGAGGGGCATTAAGGGGAGGTTCGGGGGGGTTTCCCCCTGTGAATTTTTTTTTAAATAATAGGTTAAAATGTTGCATTGTAGAGCATACTTTTAACAAAAAATGGGTAAATAGCCAAACAGTTTGCAATTGTTGCTGGGAGTCCAGGGGGCAGGCATTGATATTTTATTTCTATCGCGCTCGTACACAAGTGTTTCAGAGCGTGACAAGGCAAGGGAGGGGAACAGAGGAGAATAAAACAGCGATCTTACTAGGCCCAGTGACATTGAGAACGCGCAAGTGTGAGGGGAAAAGTGCATGGAAGGGGGGAGAAGTGGAAAGTGCGAAGCAGAGGAGAAACAGATAAATAACAATAAATAAATAATAAAGGCAACAAACAGTGGTAGTGCAGCCAGCAATTTGCAAGTGCTACGTTTAAGGCAGCAGACAGGGTAGGTCTGATAAGTGCAGGAAGAAAGATGGTTCTCCTCAAGTTTTAGAGTGGCAGGGCGCTGTTCCAGAGGGAGGCCCCAGCCGAAGACGGAGATCTACCCCCAGCTCGTTTCTTTGATAAACGACTGACCCCGAGGGAGTTGGAGGTAGAGGAGTGAAGAGCTCGAGAGGGGAGGTATTTGCGGAGGAATAGCTGAAGGTATTTTGGACCGAGGCCCCAGAAAGCCTTGTGGACAAGGCAGAGGGTTTTGAATGATAGATGTCCGGTAAAAAGATACCATCCCTGTCCCCTGGGCCCCACTGGTCCTAACACAATGAACATGATTATGTGTATATGCAAGGCGCTGCACATTCATACAGCAATCACTCTATCATTCACATGAGCATCCATCACCATACACTCACTCATAACGCATCCATACACATGTTTAAATAAAAACAATGAACATAAACGTACCTTCTGCATTGGCCTGTGTGTGGGTGCTGCTCCAGCTGCTCTGTCCGTATGTGCGAGGAGGCGCAGGAGCTCCCCCTCGGACATACAGACATGCAGTGCCCCAGCCAGCATTTCCAATGAGCTATGCAATGCTGGCGAAGCAAAACGCCCCAGCACTTGCATGGCTCAGTGAGCATGTGCGGCTGGGGAACTAAACTGAACTGTCAAAGGGAAACAGTGTTTCCCTTTGACAGTTCAGCCAGCCCAGGAGCACTCCATTAGCTGGATAAAGCAGCTGAGGGAGTGCTCACTGTTTCACTGGGCTGGCTCCTTAGCTCCTCCATAATGGGTGAGGGGCCACTATGCAGTTAGTAATGTTGACCATTGTTGCTGAATATATTACAATTTACTTACATTTTAACACAAAGCACCCCTTTGGGTACTATTGAAACAGTGGGCTTCATAACTACTCTGGCGGTAGCTGTGCCGGTAAAACCGGCACGGCTGCCACTGGAGTTGCATCCGGGTCTGGCACCCGCGAATGGGCAATTACTATGTCATGCCGAGTTAGGCGGACATGATAATTGCCCTTTCGAAGGTGCCGGTAGATCCCCATTCCCATTTGAGCCCCATATGGCTCAAATGGGAAGGGGGAGCTCGGATGCACCGGCACAGTTAATAACAGTGCTGGTGCATCCGACGAGCTGAGGTCAGACCTGGCGGGGGCTGTCAAGCACCCACGAGCACAACTCTTACTATGGCGGAACGGTAGCAACGGTGCCGGTAGCTTACCAGCACCGTTGTTACTGGTCCGCCATAGTAGTAATGAGGCCCAGTCTGTGACTAAAGGAATGAATAGCCATTTACAACTGTGGGCCACTTTTTCATTGTTGCCTGAGACAGTTTCATGCTTCAGCCCGCCCATGTGGGCCACCCCTGCCCATTTCTTCCAATCTAAAAAAAAAAAAAAAAAAAAAAAAAAATCTTTTTTCATGCTGAGCTCTCAGGGCCCCCCTGGGATGCACCCGCGGACCCCTAGGGGGTCGCGACCCACAGTTTGAATACCACTGCCTTAATTCTTCCTTATCTGGTTCTGGACTGTAAACCGGGTTTTCTACCCATTTTCTTTTTGTTGTCCAAATTAACTGCCCTTTCCACTACTGGTGCTGATTCTAATGCGACAAATGATGCACTAATACAACCTTTTGTAAAAATCTCTCGTGAAACCATCCCGTTTGCTTTTCGTGGAAAAATATATTTTACTTTCGGGTTAACGTTTTTTCTTCTTAAATCTGGTTTTAGTTAGACCAGGTTTATAGCAATCTGGAATACTTATTTTTTTATACAACTGCTCCTCCAAGGAGCCTTGTGTTTAGTCCTTTTTGACAGCGGAGAATGGGTCTGTGGTAACCGGGCGAACTACCAGCTTGATACATTTGGAACTCACTGCCTTTTGTCATGACTATTTGGACATTTTGGAAAATAACGCGGGGGGGGATCAGTATAACCATTTTTCCTCAGCCTTTTTTAAGGTGGGCACTGTTCTTTCTCAATTTCTAGTACCCTACAGTTCAACCGAGCCATCTTTCAACTAGTCGCCCTCTTTCCCACTAGTTCAGTTAACTTGCTACCTGCGAGATGAGGGGTTGAAAAAATTTGCCCACTGAATCCGTGCAACGGATGCACCAGATGTATTGCTACCCACCCACGCCTCTCGCTCCTTCTTGGCTGATCGAACTTGTCCAATTCTTGGAATACTGGGACATCTCTGCCACTTCTCTTCTGATGGGGCTCCTGCAAGGGTCTATCATTGGTCCCCTCTCTACATGCCCTTTTTGCAAATCCTCTATTTGCCTATACAATTTAAATTATTTTCCATCACCCTTTGAGTTGTCGTCTGACAATCACTAACTCCTTCTCTGCTATACCTCCTTGGATGGGCTGCATTGCTTGAGGCTCGCCTCCTCTAAAAGTGCCATCTCCTGTGTCATTTCGGTATGACCTACTTACCATATCGGCCAACACTTCATATCTAGGGATTCTTTCAGCGACCCAACGCTTCATCTCCTCAATTGTCGCTGCCAAGGTCTGACATCTCCCACCTTACTTTTCACTCTACCAAAACTCATCACATCTTGGTCCTGGGCAGGATGAATCGCTATTCCAGCCTTCTCATGGGACATGCCCTCTATTCCTTTGCCCATCCCAACAATGTATTGAACTATGCAACTCATGCCGGCTTGGAACCTTCCATGATTCTCATCCACCTACACGTGTTGTGGCCTTCTGTGCAAAATATTGCTAACTGGTACCTGTTCTTGTGTTTAAATTCCGTGGACCCCCCCATCACCTAGTTGATTGTAGCTTGCCTCTCGTCCCCTGTGCTCGAAACGCTCCTCATCCTACAAAATCATTGAAACACATCTGTATTGGAATGCTTTTCAATGTAAGATCTCTTTTGGGAATCGCATCTCTCCCAGCATAGAGGAACATGGGTTGGCAATAGCATCTAAAACAAATTGCACCCTATCACCATCACCACTGGCTAGGATGTCTGTAGGGACTGGTATCTTTCAAAGGATTCCAGCTCCTTCCCCCCCACTAGCCAGTTCAATGTTTGAATTATGCCATGAGTTTGTAAAGCACTCAGCAATGGGACTGCTGCGGCTATCAATATGCCCTATGTACTGTGCTTCTTGGCGAACCACTTTTCATCTTCAAGAAATAAAATGACCACTCAGCTCGATTTAGATGGGAGTATGCTACAGCCACTCGGAAGTGCCTCCGTAAAGGTGGGCGCCGAACTGTCAGTCAGCCATGTCTCAGTGAGACACATTACGTCCGGAAGATTGTCTTGTAAAAGCTCACAGATATGGCAAAGGGTGTGTGTTACATTGAGAACGTGTTTCTCTGCATGCTTTGCTAACGGTACGTGTTTAAACTTTGCAGGAAATACTTTGTTTATAGGTGCAAGAACTACCAAGGTCTGCCGTACAAACCTAACCCTAGCGGGAGAGTGCCAGCCGCATAGCCCGGGTGGACATTGACAGACTTGACTTCGATGCAAAGGCTCCCTGCCCGCTGTGCCCGAGTGCTCCGCTGCCAGGAGGACTTCTCCCTAAATATACACATTCTATTACTAAGGCCAAACCCCTAGTGCTCTTGCAAGAAGGGACTTCCTGCAGGCAAGGCGTGTAAGTAAGAAATAAAAATAGGATTAGGACCGAGTGCGAGCCTCGTAGTCCGAAGAGGCCAGGCACACTCTGACACCAGTGCAGCCACTGATCACAAGGAGATTCCTAAAAAGAAAAGTATAGTAACTCCACCCGGTTGAAGGCCTTCTCAGCATCAAGGGAAAGTAAGACGGCTGGGGTTGAGGTTTTGTTTACTTTTCTACTAGGTGGGCTATGCGCCTAATGTTATCAAATGTCTGACACCTATAAATGCTGACTGATGGGTTGAATCAAAGCAGGGAGCAGCCCCTCCAATCTGTTTGCAAGGATTTTGGCCTAGATTTTCACATCCACCTTGATAAAGGCTGTGGGCCTGTAGGAGCTACATTGTGTGGTTCTTGTTGGGCTTGGGGATAAGTGTGATTTTGGCCTCCTCCATCGATGCTTAGATATGACCCATTTACCAAAAGTGGTTGAAAGTGCGGTAAGGTGTGGTGTAAGGGTTCTTGCGTGTTTTTTAAAACATTGTGATGGAAGCGACTGGCCCAGGGGACGTATTATGAGGCCCGTTTTTTTATCACCTCTCTGACCTACTCCATCTCTCGCCCCAATCCCTCCCTAGGCGCAGGGCCCACAATGGGCAGGCTGAACTTGTTCAAATATTCCCCCTGTAAGCGGTCACATATTCCCCCTGTAAGCGGTCACTGGGATTTGGCAGGAGTACAGGTCTGCATACTATGTCTGCAGTGCAGGAGTAGCCGTATCCTGGGGAGTCCATTACTCTAGCTGCTGCCCCCCTCAGGAGCTAGTAGCCTTTCCCCTTTATTCGTTTTTACGTAGTAACGCTGCTGGACAAACAAAAGGGACATTCTGCTTTCTTTGTCCTGTCCAACGCCTGTCTGTACTCCCGTGTGCCTTCATAGAAGGAGCTATTATAGATCTTCTATTTCGTCTTCCATCTGGGATTTCAGGAGATTCTCTGGCCGCCTTAGTCCCTCCCCCCCCCCCCCCCCCTCCGATTGTGGCCTTGAAAGTGTCCCAACGTATATTCTCCCCTTTATCCTCCACTGTTCATTTCAAAGTACAGGGTTATCTTGGCCTCCAGTCTTCCCTGATGGTGGGATTACGAAGCAGTTCCCTTGGAGCCTTCCACCCCCACACTCCGGTCTGAGTAAGGGAAGGTCTACAGGTCTCCTGCTCTCCTAAGGGAAGGTCTACAGGTCTCCTGCTCTCCTCTGCTAAATCACAGTTACTGAATCTGTGTCCTTGGCCCTTACACATTTTCTGGGCCTTTTCATCTCCCACACCAATTCTTCCCAGCTCCTGTATTTCTACAGCACTTGCTTCTGCACTACCTCCGCTCTGGAGACTCGCACTTACACCTGCCGTGTAGCACTCAACATTCCTAGCACTTTGTCCATGCCTCCCCCACGTGCTAGGACCCCTCTTCTCTCCTCCTTTTCTGCACTTGCACGTTCTGAATACAAACAAGGCATAGTAGGTTTGTCCGCCTCCCCTCCTTTCTCCTCTGCTCTTAATTGATGTGTTGTAATGTATTTCCCTCTCTCCCTCCCTGCCCTGCGTGTGCTTTGAAACAGTATATTCTTAGTGTATAAGCGTCCAACAAGCGAACCATAAACAAATACAAATGCCACTGCGTGATCGGCTATCCTCAATGGGCCCAACTCAATACCTCTGTTATCCCCCTGCAGGGGAGCCGAGACGTACACAGAATCAATTCTAGAGTGGGAACAATGCAGATTGGAAAAAAATGTGAATCCCTCCTAGTCTTCTCGCGCCACTCTCCATGTGTCCCGAAGGCCCAAAGCGTCAAATCTGCCCCTTAGAGCAGCGAAGGTCAGCACCCGCTCTTATTATGAGATTCTCCCTTGCTTATGTCCAAGTCTCGTGACCATGCCAGGTTGTGGTCTCACATCCATACAATATCGATGGCACGCAAACCCTTCCAGCGTCACCAAGAGGTCTCGTAAGAAGGCTTACTGGCCCACATCAGGGGTGTAGACTGAGGCGATCCTCTAGCACAACTTTGCACTCCCCTTCCAACTATCCCTGGCTGGGTGCTGTTCTCCTTATCCCTCCCTGTCCCACTGCCTCTCACCCCCCTGCTGCCATGTAGCCACTGTGCCTCCAGTGACCATTCACTCGCCCCAACCCTCTCTGCCCAGACCCCAACACAAAAGGCCCGGCCCCTAACTACAGGACCCGCGACACCCCATCCCTAAACTTCACTCCTGGGCTTACTTGCCCATACGGAATAGTTGTCCTCCTGGCCACCATAGCCCTTTGTCATGCATCTAGTTTCAGCTGCCCTTTGAGAGCATGCTTTTGCCCTTCTTCCTTCAGCAGCCTTCTTTGGAGCTCCCCCCTTTGTCAAGTTCTCTGCAGTCTCGTGCGACCGCCAGTGCCAAACGATTGTCCTCCTGCAAGTCCTGTTCCAGTTGTAGCAGGGCAGCCCCCTCTTTAGGAGGAGGTTATGCGCTTCTGGGTTTCCCTTCCAGTCAAACACCATCCCAAAGGGGAAGGTCAATTTGCACCTAATGCCTCGTTGGGCCAGCTCTTGGACTACTGGTTCCATCGGCATCCGTTTGAGTAGTGTGCTCCCTGCCAGGCCTTGGTATAGGTGTATTTTCGATCCCTGGTAGGACAACTGTTCTTCACTGTAGCTGCTCTGAGCACTGCTTCTTTCTGGCCATATTGAGTGAATGCTGTCGGAACATTCCTGGGCCCTTTTGCCTGTTCTGTGGACGCAGAATAGGCCCACCTCCTCTGGGCTCATATCGCCCAGAATGTCTGCCAAGATCTGCTGGTCCTGACTCTTGAGCTCTGTCTGATACTGCCTCTGGTAGGTCCTTAATTCAAATGTTTAACCTCGTAGACCTGTTCTCCAGGCCTTGCATCTGTAGCTCAAGGTTTTGTGTGGCCATACTCTTTCAATGGCCTCACTGTGTTCCTTTGTGTCTGATTCCACCTCCTGGAGATCCCTTTCCAGGAGGTCTGGTGGTTCTCCCAGCTTGCCTCTCTTGTCTCATTTCGGACAATGCCGTATTAAGGTCTGACTTCATTGGAATTGCTCTTACAAGGCTTTGGTCAGGGTGGTTTGCAAACTCAGGTTGTTGTGCAGATTTTGTGATCAGGGTTCCCTCATTGCCTCCAGTTCCTCCAACTCTGCCAAGCCAGTACCGTCTTGGGCATTGCTCTTGCTTCTCCCGGGCCCCATATAGTGGGTAGGGTGCCCACTGGTGCCCCCCCTGCTCGGGAGCTAGAAGTTTGGCCTCTTTATACCCGCTGCCCTCTGGGACCCTTTCATCACTGCATGGTGCCCTGCTTCCAGGCCAGACCCATTGCATCTCTGGAGGACCACTTCTTTGATTTGTCCTTGGGCCCTCTAGTCATTCTGGGATTAATTAATGGGCAACTGGGGTGGGGGAGGACTCTGAACTGTGGTGCCCGTGTAGAGCAGAGGCTGTGGGGCTCCCACTTCCCCCTCACATCCTCCCTGATGTATTTATTTTCTTTGTCGGTGGGGGTACCTCACCCATGCTCTCTGCTTGCTGGGGGAGGGGGAGCCACCGGAGGCCCAGATGTAGGGCTGACAGTGCTCCACTGCCCCCTCCTCTGCCTCCAGTCGTTGGCCCACATATCCTTGCCGGGAGCTCACCTCCCCTGCTCACCTTCAGGCTGGGGCCGCCAGATCGTGCCATGGGCCTCCAGAGCTCTTCTGAAAGAGGGTTGGGTGCTGTCCACCATGGTGCCCCTCTCTCCCCATTCTTCCGCCTCCCCGTTCTCCTGTCTCTGCTCGCTAGTACTCGATGGGGCTCTGCGCGATGCCCCGGTTGTATACAGTCAAGATGCACCTGATGAGGCCTGCACCGCTCCACAACCACTGTGCGTGGGGGCCATAGCCCGAGACCCGGACTCATTGGTAATCCTCACCACAACACCTGCCGGGGGCCACAGCCTCTCAACCAGGGGAATCCTCCCCTCTCAGGCCCCCCTGTGGACGCACTCTACCTGCAAATCATTCTCCTTATTGCGTCTGGTGCCGGGCTGGGGCAACCAGAGCTGAACACTTCAAGGGGTCTGCGCTGACTGCAGTATCTGCAGTTTGACATTTCACTGCGAAGTGGGGTTGACTTCTCTTCCACTTGTAGCATTGCAATTTGGCCTTCTCTTGGGCTGCAGGGTGGTGGGAAAGCCAGAGGATTGCCAAGGGCTCACTGAGCAGCTGCCTTTGTGGTTATCTTGTGTTGGTGGCCATCTTGATTAACAACCTAGGGCTTTCTGACCCCATCTTACTTCTGTTTGCTGTGGACATGTCTACATACTAAGCAACATGAGGCATGCATTTAGAATTATGGTGGATAATCTATGCTGGTTCAAACATAGGCACCCTTTTTTTGGTCCTTAAGCCCACTAGGATTTAAGCCCACATCTACCAACGCATGTTGAGAAGGTGGAGCATTTTTTATGAACCATTATTCATAAGAAAAAAGAAAATGGAGGATTCCCTGGGTCTACAGGTGGTGCTAGAGCAGGATCCAAGCTAGGTAGGTCTGCACTAAACCCTCACGAAAAGTGTCCCACCCCATGGCACCAATTAGATGCAATAAGTACCCTCTGCACTTGGATGTGACTACCCTGAGGTAAAGGAGTTGAGGAGCGTTGTATGGTGTTGGCATGGCAACTTGCCAACAATTGTAGCTGAATTGGCCAAAGCACCAGCCAGGCCTTCGCCCTCCCCTCTCTCTCATCTGCCTGCCTTCTGCTGTTGCCTGGGAGCTGTGTGGCACTCCGAAGTTGGAGCAAAATGAATGCACAAAAATAGATGGCAGTTAGATTTTCATTTGTATGCACCAATCATTTTTTGTCCGTTCTTAGTCTGCCGCAGAGTGATCTGTTTTCTGCTCTGCTCTGGAGAGGGCCCGCCCAAAGCGAGGCAGCTGAGGGTGGCCTGGAGGTCTGCTCATTGCTCTCCTACCGCTGTAGTAATAAAACCTGCTCACATGTCAGATGGTAGTGAAGTGATGAGCCTGTTATTGGCGGAAGTTCACCAGCGATGAACGGGGAGCTAAATTACTGCAGTTCCAGTGTGAATGAACTGCAAATGGATTGAGGAACTTGCGCACCGTAGGAGCAAGCTTGTTGCTGAGAAACAGACCCCACTACCTGGATATGGGGCTTCACATCAGCCTGCGCACCCGACTGAGCAACCTTCAGGTAGGTGGTCTTTTTGAATACATGGGAGAGGCAGCAGCTGCAACTTTAATACCAGCCAACTCGGTACTGCAAAATGTTCGCGCATTCCCACGTACAGTGCCTGCTGCGAACAGCAATACTGATGTAGAATTAGTGTTTGCTTTCCAAACACGCACACACTCTGTTGCTTACTTCAGCATTCCGAAAATACCATGTGTGCCATTTGTATAAAGAGTGCCACAGATAGTGGACACTGCGCTATCTTCCACCACTCAAAGCAACATCCCCAGGTAGTACCGACCATGTTCAAGGGGCGAGGTGGTGCATTTTAGATGGGATCAAGTGCTAGAGCAGGACTGAGGACAGAGCAGGCATCCTTAAAGCGTAAGCTGGTGAGTGTGACAGGCAGTAGGTGCTTCATTGTTGGTGCAGAACCAGTATGGGCTGCAGTGTAGAGGCTGGCAGTGGCCCCTTACTACCGCTTCGTGTCTGCCCAATGCATTTTCTGAGACCGGAAGATGCTTTCAGCAAACGTGAATTGCTTTAAAATGAATGGGGCATGCACACCAGTGTTCAAAAAGTACGAGGAAAGGGAACCCTGCTCACGGGGCAGTACTTCCACTGCACTTAAAAAACATGGCCCATCTGCCCCTGCCTTCTTCTCAAAAATCTCACTCCTCTCATTAATGTTCAGCCCTCGCCCCACAGAAGGCCTTCCCCACACTTCATTCCCAAGGAACAGCCCTTCCAAATGCATTCCCGGTGTACCTTCACTAAAGTTAGTTCTGTGCCTACTTCCTGGGGAATGTCTCCTCGAATGCACCATTCTCTCAGAATGCCTTCCCCGTGCTTCTACTTGGGTGGTGCTTTGGTTCGTCTTAGTGGCTGGATGCTACTGGATCCTTGCTGGGCGTTGGCTTCAGGAGACGTTTGAGTCCGACAGTAACCATAATATTTCAAGGGTACTTAGCAGACCGTTCACCTGATCCTCTTCAGAGGACCTGACAAAACATACCAGTGTAAGAGAGCAGAGCCAGAGAAGTACAGTAGAGAAGGTGCAAGTTGCAGGGCAAGTTTATTCATCATACCTCTTTGGTGCAAATTGCAAGATCAACCAGGATTCCTACCTTCCACAGAAGCCTCCCTTCTAACAGAAAAGGGCAGAGGATAAGAGAGCGCTCGCTAACACTGTCAAATATCATTAAAGCAAATCAAATGAAAAAAACAATGCGAGAAAATTAATGGTACACCAACTTGAACGAGAGGCGGTGGGGCAGGTTAGTCTTCATTGGCCCAACAGGCTGTTGGCACAGATGCTATTTGGTCGGGGGTTTTAAAATCTATTTGGCCGTGTTAAATGAAGGCAAAATACTTTTAGTGCTTGGTAACATGCTATTTTGTGTGCCTGCAGCAATGAAAGGTGCAATAGATTCTTACCCAGCCTCTTCCATCTGCCTAAGTGCAGTTGGTGCATGTGGCCCTACCCACACTTTCACGACCTCCCCCACTCTCTACTTGCACCCACCAACCTACCCCCACTCTAAATACACCTACCCGAACCCCACTTCTCTCTCCCCACCCTCACTCCCTTCACCCAGTCTACTCCCACTCACCCAGCCTACCACCCCTCTATCCCCAACCCCCTACAGCATTTATTCCACACTCGCCCTACCCCCTCTTTCCCATCCACCCACCTTACCTACTCTCCCCATCACCTCTAATCTTTCCTCTTTCATTTATCACAGTCACCCTTTCTCGCTCATACTTTCTCTTGCCAATCTTCGGCACGGTCTATCAATGGCTTCCTCCGTTGCTCTATTCCTCTTCTCATTCTATTGCACATCTGCCCACCCCTTATCACATCCTCCTTTAAAACTGAGCACTCTCCTCCTTGCACCCTGGTGCCGATAAATGCAAATAACAGCAGTAAACGCCAAAACTATTGGCATTGCCAATGCGTGTTTCTTTTCTCGTGTTCGCAATGCATACATACACTGTGAGGCCAAAACACGACTATACATAATGTATAGGTGGAATATGTGCTGCCTGAATGTTGGAATATGCATGTCGTCATGAGACAAACGCATACTTCACTGCTTTACAACTCTCACATCTTGCCACTTTGGCTAACTGCACTCTCCTATATTTGTGTCTTTGTAATCTTGCCTGTAAACCCTTATTTAACCGTATTTTACTTTAAAGGTTTCTTTGTTGCTTGGCTGCAGATGTCACAGTGGTGTCAAACTTTACAGGATGAATGGAGCCGCTGGACCATGGGGACCAAGGCAATTACTTCTCAGTGTAATTGGCTATTACAGCGAGTTTTTATTTCTTCAGAAATTTCGTATACATCGGGGTCTCTGTAATTGGAGCTTAGGTTCATCAACTCCCCTGTAATCACATGAAGGGATTAATGTCCAGAGTGCGCTGTCGTGTCTTATGGCTTCAGGGCAGGGTTTAATTCCTGTTGGTCTACTGAGCCTGGATGGAGAAGCCTGCATTGACTTAAATTATGCAATCTGTGCACGTGTGGTTTTTTCGGAGTTTGAAATCTTCACAGTACTAATGGATGGAAATAATGGTGGGCGAAATTTCCAATAGCTAAGCAAAATGGACAAAAATCCCCTCCAGGTTCGCTTTCGCCCCCACAATGCAGAAATGGAGGCTTTTTCGGCACTTGCACTCCAGTGTGGCCGCTTGAACGATTCCGAGTGCCCAAAATTGATCACAACTGTTTTGTTTATTTGGTGCACTCAGTGGTCTGAGATGCGTCGCATGATTTTCCTGGTTCTTGGAAAAGGGTGTGGGGGGGCTAATGGTTCTTAATGGCAACCATTGCAGCCTATGGGGACATGGCTAAACCTTGAGTTTCCCTTTGACTTGTTAAAGGACCATACAGAGGGTGGAGGACTGGTGGGGGCAGCAGAGACCAGCTGACTCGCCTAGGGTAGTATAAATGTGTGGTGCTTCTGGTAGGCACCCTTAGACTCCATTTTGTATATCTTCTGGTAGGCAGTCAGCGTTGGCTGCTGGCCGTGTGAGGTATACTGGCTGGCTTGGGTTCCTGATTGTGGCTACACTGCGCTTGTACTGAGGTGCGCTGATAGTTTGGCACATCATGAATCTGGGCAGTTACCTTGTCTATGCTCTGGCTGTGTCTGTGGTGTTCTTGTTCTTTCTTTTTGGCTGTGGCTTGTGTTGTGGTGGCCAGTTTATTTGCTGCATATTTATTTAGGCCTGATTGTCTTCTATTGCTATTGTCAAGTTTCTGTGACCCTTCCTAGCTTCAATTGAAATGTAAGGGTGGCGGGTTGGCTTGAGCGGCTAAGCATTTGGAGGTAGCTTGGTGCTCCGCTGCAAGTCTTTCAAAGTTGCTTTTTCGCCGAACGTGAGTAAAACCGCGCTTGATTTTGCAGATCTAATCAACATGGATGGTATTGCTTCTCTTGATACCTGTAGGCCGTTGCAGGCTTTACTAGTGGTGTTTATGGGCAGTGCAAGCACCGGGAGCCTGCCCAAAATATCAACGGGGCTCGCCATCGCCACGCCTCACTCATTAGGATTGTAGCAGAGGACGTTTCGGGATTGAAGAACCTGAGTCCTTGATTAGTCTGGCAACCTCTGCAGCACTCGGCAGCAAGCCTATAGCTCTACTCCACTGGCACCAGCCACTTTCCCACAAACTGATTGTCAGTTGACAAAGGCTAGAGCAAATGGGATGGGGGACAAAGGGCAGCCCTGACAGGTGCCCTTCTCTAGCTGCCAACACAGAGGAAACTATGTTGCCCATTTTAACTCTTGGCTAGGGGTTGTATAAATGCATAACAACCTTATCCACCCTAGTGTTTTTGGGCCAAGAGCATTCCGCGCAAGAACACGAAATAGCCAGTCCCCTACCACAGTCTAAGGCCTTTACCGCGTCTACAGCAACCATGGCCAATTCCTCCTGCGCGTCCTGTGTCTCCTCTATAATATACTGGAGGTTCATTGTCATGTTCCTGCCACACTGGTCCCTGTGGATCAGACGAGGGACCTCCTTCAATAACCTAGATGCCAGTACTTTGCCGAGTATCTTAGTGTCTGTTTGGGGTATCAGGTGGTATGACTCACTGCGTCGCGAGTCCTTCCCTGGTTTCAGTAACCAGATAATAACTGCTGCCCTCATGGATGTCGGTATCCATTCCTTTTTAAAAATGGCAGCTTCACAAAGGCGTCTCCGTTTGGTATTAATATGTCGGAATATACCTTGTAAAATTCCACAGAAGGCCATCACTCCTGGTGTTTTCCTGCTCCTCAGGGCTTCGATTGCCAACTTCATCCTGTCCTCTGACAGGATTTCTTGCAATGTAGAAGCAACCTTGTCACTGTCTGTTAAGGGGTGCCTGTTTAAGTACCTCCAGGTCTGTGCTGCACTCTGGGCCAGAACTACTATACAGGCTTGTAGTAGTGAAAAACTGCATTTATACCATCTTGCTTCAGCTCTAGACTCCTGTCCTGAGGTTCTGTGGCTGTTCCCGCTTGAGAAGCGGGCCAGGAGATGCCTTGCCCTGTCTCTGTCCCTGTGAAGCTTAGTTGTGTGGTGACTATAATCGTGCTTCCGTAAACCTGCTTGTTCACATTTTCCGGAAGAAGTTCTACCCCACGTAGCGACCCCATCACCATCTTGCCTAGTTTCCTAATCCTGTCTTCTGCCTTAAGGGTGGAGGATAGTGCAGCTTCGGTCACCTTGAACGTCTCCCAAAGCACCCCAAAGTCCTCCAATGAACCCTCATTGAACTTGGTGTTACTCAACGGCTGCTCATTTCTATAAGGCCTGTCCAGCACTTCTGCCCATAGCCTCCAGGTGCGAGCCGCTTGTGGTACTGATGACCGAAATCATAGTAGTCCTCAGTTGGGTGTGACCTGGCGTCTTACCCTGCCGAAACAAAGGGAACTGTACTCTTATTACCAGTTAATAAATGTGCTGTGGGGGTTGTAGTAGCCCCTTGCGTCAACATATATTCACCAGGTTAAGATCAGACGGGATCTGACCCAAGGTCCTAGAGGCTAGCACTTTGCCTCGTCCTCCGGGCCCAATTTAGCCAATTGCAGGTTGAGAGCACAGTTAAGTCTCCACCCAATACATGCTCCCTGTGTCTGTGGCCTCCCATCATGCCGACTACCCCTGGGAAGTATGTGTTGTCTGTTGGGAGCATACAAGTTAGTCGCACACTTTTTCTCCTATCCCTAGTATTACAAGAGTACTTCCCTCTTCGCATAATACTTTTCTGGTTTTAGAAGAGCCCCTTGCTATCCAAATTGGGACCCCCCTCTCATACGAGGAGTATGCTATGCTTGTCTCCAGCGTCACCCCCCCCCCCCCCCAATCCCCAGCTGGTTTTCACCTTCTGAAGGGCAGATCTGTTTAGGTCCATTTCTTGGAGAAATACTGTTTGCACGCTCTACCTCTTGTGTGACCCTACATCTTGCCCCCCCCCCCCCCAACTTTCCAACAATCCCAACTTTAACTTGCGCGTTGACGCTAGTCATGCCCCTTCCAAGAAGAACCAGCCTCCAATGTCATGTTTGGGGCTTGTGCCCTTGGGTTCACCTTCTGAAGGGAGCAGGGGGACACAAGGACTCTGTATGCTGCCCGGTTTGCGGTCAGTGGTTGGATCCGACAAGGTGCACTCCTTGCTCTGTCCATCTGACCCATTCACGGTGTTGGAAGCTCTCCTTGTTGATTACAAAGATTTATTTATTCAGATTTGTAGAGAGCACGTCAGCCCGGGGGCATCGTGGCGCTTGTTAAAGACATATCTTGGTTGCATATAATACAATATTGACATAGTACATTATTTACAGTGGCAAATATGATTTGTACAACTTGCAATGCAGTATATTTACATGGATTTGCGAAAGTCACTTATTATAGTGCAAGGAAAGAGGTCTTCAGTTTCCTGAAAAAAATCAGTAGCGAGTTTTCCGCTCTAATGTCTGCAGGAAGAGCATTCCAGGTCTTGTCGGCAATGTAGGGGAAGCTTAGGCCACCGGCTTTGGCTTTTTTGATGCGTGGGATGCAGAGTAAGTTGGTGTATTGCGTCCTTGTGGGACGGGAGGAGGAGGGTTTGGATATGGTCTATGATAGATAGGACGGGGCGGTGAGAGAGAGGCATTTGTGAGTGAGGGTGAGGATTTTGAGTGTGATCCGCTCTTTGACCGGGAGCCACTGGGCTGAGTGTCTGGCATGGGAGATATGCTCTCTTCTTGGGATGCTAAGAGCGGCCCGGAGAGCATTGTTCTGTGTGACTTGGAGTCTGTTCAGGTTTTTTGCTGATGTGCCCGCTAGAAGGGCATTGCAGTAGTCCAGCTTGGCTCCAATGGTTGCTCTGGCTATGGAGAGGCAGTTGGGTTTGGAGAGGTATGGCTTGATGACGTTTGAGTTTAGTGCTATGTGCGGATGAGGAGGTGATTGCGCTGACTTGTCTGGTCATAGATGGAGAGGAGTCTATGAATACCCCCAGTGTCTTTAGAGCTGTGGAGACGGGGATGACAGAGTTGTCAATGGAGAAGTTGGTGTACAGTATGTCCAGTTTGTCTAGGGCGCTCTGTTGACCTAATATCATGATTTCAGTCTTGTCTCAATTGAGGCAGAGGCCATTAACTGCCATCCAGGCCTGGATGATGGAGTAGATCGAATGGAGTACCTTTGCGTCTTTGTGGTATGAGCCTGAGGGGTAGAAGTACTTGTGTGTCGTCCGCGTAGTTCGTGTATGTGATACCGTATGAGTCGAGTTTGTCAAAAAGAGGTTTAGTGAATGAGTTGTAAAGTGTGGGTGCAGTGCAGGATCCTTGAGGGACCCCGCAGTGAATTTTCATGGGAGTGGTGTTGGCAACGTCCGAGAAGACCTTCATGGCTCTACCCTCTAGGTACGAGGTGACCCATAGCGCTGATTCTTTAGAGAAGTTGGCTGAGTATGTGAGGTGTGAGGTGAGGGTCTTGTGGTCAACCAAATCAAAAGCTGCTGAGAGATCTAGAAGGAGCAAAAGAGCTGGCTTGCCCTTGTCCATGATTTAGGTGATCTGACTCTTCAGATCCACCAGGGCTGTTTCTGTGCTGTGTCCTTTCCGGAAGCTTGATTGCCTAGTCCCGAGGATGGAGTGGGTTTCCAGAAAGTGCTGGATTTGGCAATGTGAAGCTTTGTCCAGTAATTTCAGGAGGAATGGCATTGTGGTTATTGGTCCGTAGTTGTTTGGTTGTAGGGGGTCGAGGGTCGTTTTATTTAGGAGGGGCCGGACCCAAGTCTCTTTGAGGCTAGCAGGGATAATACCTGTTTTAAAAGATGCATTGATAAAAGCCATAAAGAGTGGCGCAAAGCAGTCTGCGCAGTCCTTGACGAGTTTTGGTGGGCAAATATCGCCTTTGCATGAGGAGGGTTTGAGGTTTTTAAGTAGGTTGATAACTTCTATTTCAGTGACTTCCCTGAAAGAGAAGTCGGGTATGGTGGGCTTGGGCGAGAAGGGTGGGGCGTTAGTAGGCTTGGTTCCTGTCTGTTGGGGTAATGCTTTGCAGTGGTCTCTGATTTTCTTTTGGAGAAGTCAATTGTGTAGCATGGCAGCTTGAATGCTGGTACACCAGGCTTCATCTTTGATTATTTCATCCGGTGTACTGGGGGTGGGGAGATGAGCTCGTTGAAGATGGCGAAAATCTCTTTAGAATGCGATTTGGCATTAGATTCGTGTGTTGAAGGCGTTGGCTTTGGCAGCAGTGATGGCTGTTTTATATTGTTTGGAGATTACGTTGAAATCGTTTTTGGTGCTGCTGCAAGGGTTGGATTGCCAGTTTTTTTTTTAGAGCTGCTCTTTTGTGGGAACGCATTGAGTGCAGTTCTTCAGTGAACCAGGAGTTGGTGTGTAGTGATTTCTTTTTTCCATTCGCGTGGTGCTATTTTATTGATGGCTTTAGTGACGACATCTTTGTAGATGTCTGCCAGAATGTTGGGGTCATTAGCGAAAGGGGGTGCTAGTTTGGGGGTGTTGAGGTGGGGTGCAGGTTGTCATCTGAGTTTTTTAGAACTTCTGACTTGTGCAGCGATAGCAGGGGTCAGAGTTTTGTGGTTTTTGGTGATGGGAATCGAAAATTCGATGCAGTTGTGGTCGGTCCATGGCAGATGAGTTAGAGGTGTGATAGTGGAGAGACAATTATGGTCTGCGATCCAGTCTAGAGTGTGGCATTTGGTGTGAGTGGGACTTTCTACTTTTTGGGTGAAGCCTAGGTCACTAAGTTCTTTGGAGAAGGCGACTGCAAATTTGTCTTTAGCATCATTGTATCCCAGGTTAAGATCTCCTAGAAGAAGGGTTTTGGTGGAGCTTTTGATGTTATTGCTGAGGATGATGTTTTCCTGAGGATCAGGGGTGAGGCCTGGGGGACGGTATAGTAGGTGAATGTTGATGGTGCTGTTGGGTGACAGTGTGAGTTTGGTCGATAAGAGGTCAGAGTTGTTGGTCGAGGAGTGACTAACAAGTCAGAGCTGGAGGTTCTCCTTGTAGATGAAGGCTACTCCGCCTCCTATTCGTTCAGGTCTGTCATGTCTGAGTATGGTGAAGCCAGGTGGTAGTGCAAGTGCGACGGATGGGCCTGATGCTTCATGTAACCATGTTTCTGTGATGGCTAGTAGGTCAATGTTGTTGTTGTTGGTCATGAGGTCATGAATATCAGATGCATGAGCTGGGAGGGAGCGGACATTGAGGAGGGCACATTTGATGTGAGGTGTGTGTGTGGTTTGTAGAGGTGAGGGTGGTGGGTGTAGCTGATGTATTATGTGTGGTGATATTGTGGGGTGTGTATTGGTTCGTGGGTGTCCAGTGTGATGGATGTGTTTGGAGACAGTGTGGGAGCTCAATCTGTATTTTCTGTATTCAATGGGAGGGGGTAGTGTGCTGAATTTTGTGGTATGTGTGCGAGCTGAGTCTATCCAGTCTATGCATTTTGGCGATGCAGGGTGCAGGGGGTGCGTCTGTGCGATGTGAGTTTGTGAGGTGTCCGAGGCAGCGGGTTGTGTTGGATTGGGGAGTGGGCTAAGTGGTGTGAGTGCGAGGGGCCAGATAGATGTGTAGAGTTGGAGGGCCGTGAGTGTTGCAAGGAGAGTGAGCAGTGTGGTGGTGTTAGGCTGAAACCTGTGCAGTTGCCTCTGGGACACTGCAAAAGATTTAGGACTACAGGTGTTTGGCAGTAAACCCACTTGGTAGCAGTCTGTACCACACAGATTCACTTGGTAGCTGTGGCTGAGCAGTCAGACTTCCCTCAAGAAGAGTTAGGCAGTATACAGAGTATTCACAATAGGTCAAGAGAGCACAATAGAACAAGTAAACACGGACCAGTGCTTGGTGTAAAAGATATAATTATTTATTTAAAACCACATCTAGAAAAACACACAGGCACTAATAGTAAGCAATTCAAAAACACGGTCACTGAAAGATATACACTCCCTTAAAAGAATATTAGACAAGTCTTAAGTAAAGCCCCACTTATTTTCAGACATCGGTGAGTGCTTAACGTAGATGGCACTCTAATAATTCGTTTTTAAAAAGGGAGAGAAAAGCAGAGAATAAATTGAAACAGATCCCAACAATTTTTCACAAACACAACAAGAGAGGAAGGCAAAGTAACACCGTGATTTCAGAGTCAGTAGTCCGGATCCGCTTTAAGAGGATAAAAACGGAATGTGTCCAAGGTCACACGGTTGCAGTACACAAAAGTCTTGTAACGGTTCAAAAAGGAGTTGGACCAAAGAAAAGGACCCGTTAGAGGGTCAAGGCGGCCAGTCCAGAAGGTTAAGGGGTTATTATTACCTTGTAGCAATCTTTAGAAAGGGAGGCCTGGCGGACACGGTGAGAACACTCCAGCGGGGGCAGTTGTTCCTGGCAGCGGATGCAAGTCGGTGCTTCGTCCGGGGGAAGAGAGGATCTCGTCGGGGAGGAAGACAGGAGTCCGTTGCACTGCCAAGGAAGAAACCAGCCGCGTAGTTTCTCAGGTACAAGGAGCGGTCCGTTGATTCGCGGTTCAGTGGTAAGTGGCTATCCGGCTGCCGGGGTGCTTGGCACGGGCAGTTCGACCACAAACCGGTCTGGGGTGCGAAGGAAAGAAGGTAAACTGGTTGTGCCCACCAGTCAGGGGAAGAAGCCTCTCCAGCCGGGAGATCTTCTCTGTCGTCGGGAAGTGGTGAGTCGGTTCTGCAGGGCTCCACCGGTGGTGTCGTCGTGGTAGGTCGGCTCAGCTTCTCCCTCGTCAGATTCTCGGGTCCTGTGGCGACTTCTTAAGTTCCAGTCCCCCAAGCCCTCTTTTATGCAGCATACCCCCATTCACTCAGCCTAGCTGCCAATCAAACATGCTAAGTGGTTAGCCGGCCGGCTCACCACTTGGGCCAATCATACAAGAGTGCGACTTGAGTTACCAAGGTAACTCAGTCCAGGGTGCCTAAACCCCCTGCCAGACAGAGTGGCACCACTTTTGGAGGCTTCTGTGGAGAAGCCCGAAAAAAGGAACAAAGGGCTCGACTTGGGTTGGAGTCACAGAAGAGAACACAAACGCCATTATAGAATCGAGTCCTGGCAGAAAATACCAACCGGCGAGTTAATATTAAATAAATAAACCGGCGGTATGTTCGAGGCTATGAGAATTAAATAATTAAAGTTGGTAGCCTCGAACAATGGGAAAATCCCATAGGGATATATTCGCGGTCGAATATAAAAAGTAGTATCCACTGCCACCAGCCAAAACTCGATCAGTGGGGACTGAGACGTGCCCCCTCGACTAACAGACGACGGGGCAATCAAATTGCCCCGACAGTACGTCCACAATATGATGGTTTGTACCGGTTTCTGTTAATAATTTGGGACCAGTAAAGCCAATGGTGACTTTACATGCCCGGGGAGGCAGTAGTCAGTCCCAGGGTATGGAGTCTATGGTGGGGTATCACGATGACATTCCTGTGTTACTGCACAGAGGGTGCTGTGTAACACACATAGTAAAAACACATGAGACCCTATGGAGTAAAGGACCCCATAGCCCATAAAACACATGAACAGTCAAAGGAACACCATAAATCATGTCCAAGAGTGGGAGAAAGAGTCTCGCTCTTGGCAGGAGAAAAAAACAAACTCTAGCTGCTGGGGGACTCACTAGGTTAGGAAATTCAGCCTAAAGAGCGAATTCTCCCTAACAGGTGGTGGTGGCGAGCTTGCAAGGGGCTATGGGCATGATTGTATGCTGGGTAGTATGCTATATGCTGTGGGTAGTGGAAGGCACGGCCAGGTTGGGTTGGGTGGCCTTAGCCTGAGGTAGCAAGAGCAGATAGGTTCAGAGTAGGCTAAATAGCATCCTAAGATAGTAAGGGGTCTCAATGTAGCTTACGGGCAGCATGTGGTAAGGGCATCGATGATCGACCATAAGGCACAACAAAGTTGCGAAGTGGTTTATGCGTGACCATAGGCACCAACCAATGCACTTGCGCAGTAAGGGGGTTACCTAAAGATTGTAATTTCACAATGGGGGCTGGGAGGGCAATTTTGAAACGAAACTTTGGTAGCCAAAATGGAAGTAGGCTACCTGGAAAATCATACGAAGCGGAGGCTGACTGGGTGACTTTCCTGTCCAGTGCAGTCTGTTTGGGAGTCAATTTTTCTTTGCCTATGTTCCAGAGTTCCCTATCGCCTCGATCACATCATCCCTTGGTGCCGCTCTTTCCTTTTACTCCTCTATGGTATTGTCATCCAACATCGCTAGCTCGCTCTGTCCTGTTAAATTAGTTCCCTTTCCGGCTCCCTTGTCTGGTTTACAGGGCTGCTCTTGATGGATGGGGACCACTCGCCATGCTTGCATTTTGGCAGTCCCCTGGACTAGCTGCCTTCGGTTTCCCACCATTCCCATGCCTCCTCTGGTGAGTTATAGAACCACTGCTTGTCTTCCCACATAATTTTGAGCCTTGCTCGATACAGCAGCATATATCATAGCCCATTGCATTTTAAGACCCTCTTGACTTTTTCGTATAGTTCGGGAACACCAGAACAGAGTTTGATCAGGCTTTTTCTTCTGGCCGTCTGTAGGAGCACATCGCGATCCCTATATTTTATCCTGGCTACCAACGGTAAAGGGATGGCCCCCAGTGCGGGCATCTATGCGGGGGCTCAGTGTGCACACGCTCCACTGCGACAGACCTTTTTGATGCTGCAGTAGCCACTTTTCTAAGAACCACTCCATGGATTCTCCCACCATGTAGCCCAACTATCCGCAGGTTCTTCCACTGGGACAAGCCTTTTGCATCCACCTGGCCTTCTAGGGTTTTAGTTGCTTGCAGTAGCATGGTCACCTGTTTCTTGAGGACCTGGACTTCCTTCTCCGTTACTTCGATTCTATACTTGTGCCGATCTGGTATTCCAGATCTCATCTGCTGCTCTGTACTGCTTGAAGAATCTCTGCGATTCTGTCCAAGCTGGGGGAGGCATCCCCCTGCGACTGGGAGAGGCCTTAAGAGTCTGACTGTGGCAGTCTATTTTGGGCTGTCTTTCCTTACCTCCTATCATAACAGCTCTGTAAACTGTATTGCGGTTGTAGTCCGGTGGGGTAGCCCCTGCCTGGGAGCTTCCAAGTAGCCTTCTTTTTGTGCTGGGTTTTGTGTTCCTTTTTATACGTGGAGTCCTTTCCGTTCAAGGGGTTGGTCATGAGTGATCCCTCTGTATGTCGCCTTCCCGCTCCCTCGCGTCCTTGCTCTTTTTTTAGCACTTTAACGCCTCCTTGACCTGCATTCCGGCCTATTGCAGTGTTGGGACCCCTCTGGACTGCCTCTGGTTGATCTGTGCCGGCAGAGGACCACCCCTCAGTGGCACTGCATCCGCCTGCCTAGGCTGTGCTCCCGGTCTGATTACAGGGCCCCTCACCTACACTGGTCTGGGTACGCCGGTGCTCAGATGGGCCTTATGGCCGGCCTCTGAAGCTCCTGCATCGCAGTTTGGGCTGTGCACCTACAAGGGCTTTTGGAGCGTGACTTAACAGAGAAGCCTGTGTTCTTTTTGCCTCTGACGGATTGCTTGCAGTAGCAGCTTTCCGCGGGTTTTTCTCCCTCAATCTGTTGATCTCTGCTGCAGTTGCACACCCTATTGTTGTACAAGCATCTCTCCTTGCAGTGGTACCTACTCGCTGGTGTCCCTGCTGGCATTTAGGCCGCATTGGCTCCTGACAGCCATATTGCAGTACAGCCGCTCGATCATTGCGCCTCCCTGACGCCAACAAATTCCTTTGTGGAGCTGGCCCTCCCCACAATTTTTCCTGTGAGAAGGCATCCCTCCTCTTGTTCCCTGGAGCAACCTCTTCCCCACCCCCGCCTCCTCCCCCTCTGGCTTGGTGGGGGCTTCTAAATCATGTGATGTTCGCTCCCTTGGAGACAGGATATTTGTAGGATTCTTTGGGCGACAGACTGAGCACAGGTTGCCTTCTGGCCACGCCCCCACCACACCACACCACATATGTGGCAATATTGTGGTAGCATTTAACATCTTCACCTCCGTTATTTTCAAATCTCTATTTTGACTAATATTGAGACAAATGGTCTGCATGGTGGGAGAAAAATTGGTAGGCACCTCATATCCCCTAAGGGACATCTGAAAGAAATGGCGAGGCAGCAGTTATGTTCCACTTCTTATTTTGGTAGGATGAGAAAATGCTCAATTCTGACCAGGTGTGATATTCCCCTCAACTTCTGCTGGAAAAGATACGCCAAACACATTCAGTGCAGTATCCACTAAATGTTCCTAAACTGTTTAATGGGGATGTGCAATGCAAGTGTGTTCACTCTTAATATAATGGACGTTGGATCAAACCCAACTCTGCAGTGGTTATTGGAGGATGATACCTGCACCAATTATGATGCATAGCATAATGTCAGTGGAGTGGGATCAATTCTGTTGTGGCCGAAGTTCTCATGTGGGTGGATGTTGCTTGGCTTCAGTAATGGTTGACTGGAACATTCTGATTCTTGCGTAACATTGATGGGGAATCCTGGTCCGATTTATCAGCTGAATTCATAAAAGGCAGCATTTGAAGTTAAGCAATTGATGTTCCCTTGTATACCAATTCCTATCGGAACCAGCCCAGGTCCTGGCTTACCCTTCTATTTTGCAGCTCCCAAAAGGTCTAATGAAATCACCTTGCAGAATAGCGGCTAAGGTTTCCTGCCCCTTATGTGGCAGCAGTAGGAAAGCAGCCAGGTCTGAGCATTTGGCAGCCTGGTGCTTGTTTGCTCATATACAATTCTTCCTTCCATCATTAAACGTTATAACACTGCTGTTGTAAGAACCTAATACAATCTGAGTTGTGAGTGACAGTCATCCGACTGACATGGCAACAGGGGAAAGATGGCCTGCTGGTGCATACAGGCCAGAGCCATGTCCCCAGTAGGTCATCACTTTGAAAATCGGCCTCAACCTGCATTATTTTGGAACCACATGGCATGGGCATCATGACCCCTTGCTGCTATCAGTCCTAAAAGTTTGTTTTAGTAACGCTTTATCCCATTCAAGGGAGAAAAGTCACTCATGTGAGGTCTGAAAGGCCATGTCATTGTGTCTTTTGTCAAAACGTCATAGCCAACGCACTCACCGAGGTTGCATTTTGATCAAATCACTATTGCTTGCTTACCATCTGCCTGGTGTATTATCTGATGTTGGAGTCGCCACTGACCATGTAATCCTAACAGGACCGCGTTCAATGGGCGCTGTTGATTTCTTTCAGTACATGTTCATTTACCTTCTTAAAGATAGTGGCACAAACGTTTTGAAAAGGACAAAGTTAAAATGCATATCGGCACAAATAAGGCCTAGACCACCACCACCTCACCACAGCCCCATCATTATTTTCCCCACGTCTGAGCGCAATAGGACCCTTGAGACGGACAAATACTTTAATGGATGGTGTCACAAATCAAGGATAGACCAGAGGAATATCTCGCCCCTATTGCTCTGGATACTTCAAATGTAATGTAGAATCTGTCCTGCTTGCTTGAGTCCAGTGCCCTATGCAGAAGGCAGGTGAAGGATCAAGCGAAGGCAGTTTATAGCTAGCACAAAGCACTGTTAGGCCCAGTGTTCATACGGTCTACAGAACTACGTTTTGTGGACATGCATCGGAAGGGCATCCGGTTCATTCCCCCATTTGAATTCTGGGATATGTAGTTCCCCATCTTTCAAATTGGTGCCAAAAACTACAAATTGGCTGATCTTTAACTGACTACTGATCAGAGTGGTCACCGCATCAAAGCTGCATTTACTAATGTGGCTTCACTTTCCCTATTTTCTTGTCTGCCAAACCAGGCCCCTTTGGCAGACGTCGCATCCCACAGTGCAAGATCTAGACTCTGCAGCACTTGCTTACTGCAGCCTTTCCAAATCAGATTGATATGCTCACATAATAGCTGTAGGCTCAAACGGTATACCGGTATAAAGAATGTATGGTTATTATCATTTAAGCTGTTCACGGTATCTATAACGTTATACCGTTAAACCCCTAGTCCTCAGAGGTTGTTCGGGGTGAGACTTGTCCTGGGGAGTGGGGAGATGGGGGGGGGGGGGGGGGGGTCAGAGCTTCTTGCTGACATGGGACACAAGATCCCATGTCAGCAGGGTGGGAAGGCGTTTCAGCCATCCTGCAGTGGCCTGCAGCAGAGCAAGTCTGCATTTACCAGTGCACGTGGTGGGCAGTTGGCTGACCCCTCCCACGAAAGGAGGCCGTTAAATCCCAAAGGAGTTGGAGGATGGCTGAGGCCTGTTAAATACAGTGCGAGACAGACTGGGAGAGCAGTGACCCAGAGCAGAAGAGAACTTAATTGGGTGGGGTACAGTGTGGCAGGCCCACCGTCAGGGGGACTATCATGGCAGCCGACCAATACATCTGGACTGCATAGTCAAACCATCCAGTTTATAGCGATTTTGCCATCCCGCAAAAACGGCCATTTTTGCAAGGAAACCTAAAATTAATTTCCATTTTTAAAAAAATAATAAAAAAAATCCTCAGGGTGCCAGATTCTCAAAACTTATCAATGCAAGAAATGAATTGCGCAAACTTCTCATCACTTGCGCCCAAAAAAGAGCAGCCCAATCTACAAGGGACACCTGAATGGGCACATTTTTATTAAAATGTGCCCATTCAGGTGTCCCTTGTGGATTTTATATGCGCGCCCATTCAGATGGCCTTTTTCACCTCCTTGAGGAAATCAGGGGGCGTTTCTGCCAATTTAAAAGCGCATACCAAATTTCCACGCAAGATGCACTTTTAAATGTGCAGAAATTGTAGGAAAGCCTACGCTCATCGGAGGTCGGGGTGCCACTGCATCACAGGGGGCTTCATTACAAGTCCGCCAGTAGCCGTGCTTGTAAGATGGAAAGCAGCATTTACTTTGTAAGTGGATTACAAAGAGGCTGGGCACTGTACCCCTGGGGCTGTTTAAGGAGCCAGAATCCTGCTGGGAGCCAACCTTGAGTATGGGAGACTAGTGATCCGGAGCAAGCTTGGAATTCTATTCAACATGGATGGGTGCACCTTAGCTTTCCCTTCGCCACAACTTCCCTAGAGTCTTTTACCATATGGACTTCCTTATTTAGCTGAGATCCTAGCCACTATTTGTGTTCATACTGAACACCAGCCTGACGGAAATAGACCTGCAGAGAAGAGCAGTCCTTCGGTTCTGAGCTGCCACACAGCATACGCCGCCACCCTGAAGTGCTTTACCGGGGTAGAAAAGGTAGCCTGCCATTGATATTGGGGGTGGAATATTGATTCATTGCTTGCTTGGAACAGTTGCTGCATAAGCTGTATTTGTATTTTTTCTTAGAGGATATTCTTATTGAATCAGAATTTTAATCATTGGTCTGTTTCCGAGAGACACCAATACACTCCCTGGTAATTGCGTTCCAAGAAATCGTACCTTTTTCAGTTTACAATTCGCACTTGGTTGGGTGTATTGATATATGCTTTCTTTCTGTGGAACCTAATTTTGTTTTGCACAGTTGAAGAAAACGAATCCCCCTCCTTCTACACTGCATTATGCAGACACTAATATTCGTCTTTCCTTTCAACAGGAAACTTTTCTGGATACAACTGTGGCGATTGCAAGTTTGGCTGGACTGGTCCCAACTGCGACCAAAGGAAAGTGCCTGTTGTTCGGAAGGATATCCATTCCTTAACTCCCCTGGAGAGAGAGCGATTCTTGGATGCTCTGGATCGTGCGAAGAACACCATTCATCCAGACTACGTCATAGCTACGCAGCACTGGCTGGGCATCCTCGGACCAAATGGAACGGAACCTCAAGTGGTTAATACCAGCATATACAACTACTTTGTGTACCTTCATTACTACTCGGTCAGGGACACGCTACTAGGTTAGTGAAATTCTTTCTTCTGTTGGCTAACTATCAAATGATTGTAATACGGTAGGGAACTTTGGTGAGGGGGCAACTTATTTGCATTAGAAAGATGCAGGAACCATGGGGGGTGAGGGGAACCACCTTGCGCTACACTCCATGTCTACTCAAGCTCTTAAAATTATTAGTGATGCTTCTACATTACAAGAGTTTGTACATCCTCCATTGTTTACTTAATTTCCTTTTTTGATTTCAGCCAACTAACAATAGCAATTGTAGGATCAAGTAAGTACAGTGAATATTAAACCAACATTGTGGTTTGCAGTGCCAAATACACACAAAGGCCAATTTAGTTTCACCACTTCAACTTGCTCTATGTAGATGTTCATTTGCTGTCTTTT
This sequence comes from Ambystoma mexicanum, assembly GCF_040938575.1. Classification (NCBI taxonomy): domain Eukaryota; kingdom Metazoa; phylum Chordata; class Amphibia; order Caudata; family Ambystomatidae; genus Ambystoma; species Ambystoma mexicanum. The sequence goes on along the minus strand of NC_090941.1, from coordinate 133,555,744 downwards.
TGTGTGCAGAAGTCTTATGCTTTTGGTAATCATTCAATTCTATGTCTCGCACCATTTCAGAGATGTATGATCTATGTAATTCTGTATGTTCTAGTACAATAAACGATGGGCCGCCTACCTGCAGTGACGTAACATGGGGCAGACACTTTATACTGAAAGGAAGATTTATGCTAGAAACGTGACATTGCAAAGGCTAGAACCCAGTTCAAATTGGCCGTTCATCAAAGAAACCACCTGCTCCGTAGACAAGTCTTTGCCCTACATTTTCTAAAAACCTGCATTAATGTTCCAGTTAATTACAGATCTTAAAATAGGATGGGTTCACGTGTGTTGGACAAGTACGTTATGCAAGCAAGGCTGACCTGGGAGGTTTCCAAATATTTGCTTTTTATGTATAGAACTGTCTCTGCATTCAACCTAGTATTGGTGAAGGATACAGGAAGTACAGGAATCCAATTCGAAGTGTAATGACTGTCAACCTAAGGAAACCTTGGCATCTTTCTTTCCTGCATTTTTTTAAATGCTTTGTTTAGAAATAAATGATGCAACTAGCGTTTGCATCTGGTCCAGAAAAAGTACTTTTTTGTTTTTTTTTTTGTTTATCGCAATTGTTTTCTCTAGTACGCCACTCAACATCTATGATGTGATGCTTGGGTGCGTCGGCATTAAGTAGCTTATTTGCTGATCGGTACGCTCATATGCGCAGGTCTTACCCTCTTTCCTGAGTGCTGAGTCTCATTGTTGCAAGTCACTGAGGACAATCCCAAACTAGATCAAGCCAGTTCCATGGTAAAACATTGTTGAAGATCCAGACAATGAAGACCTCTGGCAAAAGCTCCTGAATGAGTTGGAACATTGCATGTGAAAAATATCCTGCCATATTGAACACGGTCACTACTGCAAACCATGCAACTGCATGCTAGAAACTTCACGGTGCTTTATTCCTGCCGCAGAGCTTTTTCTATTGTAATGGTCTAATGGAAGTTGGACAGACCTTTTATGTGACATTGGTAAATGGAAATGCTCAAAGGGAGTCTTGTCCCAGGCATGCCCAAGTGAATATGTGGACTAATGTGTATTTAGAATGCTTTCCTTGCCCTGTGCTTCAGTTTTGTGGACGATTTTAACATTAAATGGGGTACTCCATGTTGGAGCAACAACTTCAGAGTGGGAACCTTTTAGGGTCTAAAACTAAGGGAAGCATTAAGCAGAGAGCTGAAGTAGATTGCAGAGTTCTTTCTGTGGGTTAGTTTGGACGATCATGGAGTTGCAATCAGTGTGCATGTTTGAGGATTAGGTTAATGGTTTTGGGGAATGTAGGTTCTGACCAGCGATTTGAAGTTAAGTTGGTGGATTTCTGAGTAGTCCGCATTAATCTAGGGGCAGTAGGCAATAGTAAGTATGCATCGATCCAAGGGGTTAATGGAAAGGACTACTCGTAGGTACGATGGAGAGGACTGAATGGAAAGGGTAAGAATGGAAGAGGTTTACCAGAATCAACATAAGTACATGGTTGAGCAGTAGATCACGAGTGGGGTGGGCTGGGAGAGTTGGCCCTATACCACCTTTGCAGCTCCCTTTTGGATCACCTTTTCCTAAATCCCCATTCCAATTAACCCAGAAGGCTGACTTACAATTTGTGTGCAGGTTCTAGACAAAAATGCAGTTTGCAAGACCACTCCAAGTGGGGAGTCGTTTAAATTCTTGACTTCGTCCCTCAATGGTTTTATTATGGATTGGCAGACTACCAAAAATTCATATGCCATACCCCTTCATCTTATCCAGTGCCTGCTTTTTCAACATGTCCATTGTCCACTAATTCACCAGGCATCTATACAGGTGTAATGGTGGCAAAATGTGCCTGTGTGCACACTATGCCACACTATATACCACTGCATAGATGTATAGTAAGGATCTACCATTATTGTAGTCCTTTTTTATTGGTTTATCACTCGTACTTTCTCTTTTGTTGTGGTTTTTCATAGGAGTATATTAAGCAATTGTTTGCATCTAGCATTTGATCATGTCTTATACCTGCAGAAGAATCTTTAATATGGATCTGGTTGCCAATGGCAGGTCTTCAGTGCTGGACAAATATGTACACCTTTACATAATCCTACAACGGTAAGGTTTAAGTGCAGCATGATTTGTGAGAACATTTATTTCCCCGAATGTGCCTCGTAAATGTTTCTGCACCTGGTCCTTCATCTTATAGTCTGTTAGTTGCACCATCAACGATCTTCTTATGAACACCTTTCCTTTTTTTGTTTCAATTTTACTATCCAGCTGGCCGTTTTACTCTTGCGTCTTGATGCTTTCCTCTTTGTATTTTATTTCTCCTTCGTAGTATCCAAGCTATGTCATGAAGAATTATTTTGCAATTTTGAGTTTAATCGTGTGATTACTAGCTCGATGTGAATGAAGTTGTGTTGTTGGCAATTACAGCTGGGCGTGCACAATTAATTGCCCAAGATCTCTGGCCTTTAAGAATGTTCCTGTCCACCCTGTTTAACAGTTTAGGTTTACATTCTCTTATCTTGCCCATCTTTATATATTTTGACAGTCCTGCCAATCCACTCTTTCTTTCTTCCTAATGGTTTAATGCATTTACGGTTTTGCTACCCATTGTGACTATTTGTTTGGGTTTTGATTGTCTCACAATATAGTTGCCTATGCTCCTCAGTTATCTTGGATTTGCTTCTCAATTTTTGTGTGCCTTGTTCTTGGGATATTCTTCCCATTATTCTATTTAACTCCTACTTACCTTAACTCTGCATTTGCGTCCAACCTTTTCCACCAGTTCTCTTCCAGTCTTTTTCAGTCCCCTTTACATTTGAATTTAATACTAAAGTTCTGCTTTTTATCAGGTACTTTCATATGACTTTACTTCAGACCAAATGTTGCATGTGAAGGTCACGTGGGAAGCATATTGGATCATTATTTGGACAGTGCAACTTAACAGCTCTCTCAATATGAGAAAACCACCCTCTCAATATTAGAATTGCTCAATCAAAATATAAAGTATTTCAATCCACAATGAAGGAAAACTCGCTGCTGTGTAATGATATAGTTGTGACTACGTCTTATAGCTGCGATGAATCCTTGGATATAGTCCCTACTCCCATGGAGGAGACCCTTTCCATGCGACCAGGGCGGCCCGCCACCGTCCAATAGTCCCCTTGCGCATCCTGGAAGTGTGTTCGAAAGTGTGGGGACGGATAGGCGGTTGGGGTACCTTAATACAAGTTGGTAAGCAAAATAGAGAAACCCATATTGAATAATCTGCTGTGCCATATAAAGTGGCCGTTGGGTTGTTAGGCAGAGGGTTGTGGGTGAGTGGAATACTAATATATCTCACTGTCATTAGGAAATAACAAATCAGCTGGAAGTTTATTATAATCTCTCACTGTCTGTCCGTGGTTAGTGCTAATACTACTTTTAAGGTGATGCATTGCACAATTACTGCATAACTCCTCTCAGATTAACCCTTCCAGGTCCAACTTGGGTCCTTCCTTTCATCTATCTTCCTCTCTACCTGTGGTGTTCCCCAGCGGTCTAACCTCTCGCCCTGGCTTTTCAACCAATACCTGGCAACTCTCGCCCACTGCATTGCCCTCTGCCACCTCCTCTCCCTCATCTCTGATTGCCTAACTGCCATTCAAGATTGGTGTGCCGCCAATGATCTTTGTCTGAATGCCAGCAAGACGGAGATCCTCCTCATCGGCTCACCTTCACCATCCTTTCCCCTCACTCTCTGGCCGGCCTCCCTTGGCCTTCCTCCTACCCCCACCTGCGAGGCCAAGAACCTCGGGGTCATCTTTGACTCCACCCTTTCCTTCTCCGCCCACATCTGAGGTCTCTAAAAAGTCAAATTTCCTCTGCCTTTCCTTTCCTTCCCCCAGAAGCTCATGGTATCTCAAGCTCTGGTTCTCTCTAGCTTGGACTATTGTAACAGCCTCTTTCTAAATCTACCTGCCTCTACTCTCCGCCCTCTGCAACTAATCCAGAACAGGACTGTGAGACTTGTCCTTGGCCTCAAGCCCTGGGATCGTATCTCTCCAGCTCTGAAATCTCTTCACTGGCTCCCAGTTGATGCAAGGATTAAATTCAAAACCCTCTGCATTGTCCACAAGGCTGCCTGGGTCCAAAAATACCTTCAGCTATCCCTCTGCAAATACCTCCCCTCTCGAGCTCTTCGCTCCTCTACCTCCAACTCACTCAGGGGCAGTCGTTTTTCTAAGAAACGAGCTGGGGGTAGATCTGTCTTCGGCTGGGGCCTCCCTCTGGAACAGCCTCCCTGCCGCTCTAAAACTTGAGGAGAACCATCTCCAGTTCTGGAAGCACCTCAAGACCTTCCTCTTCTTCTGCCTTTGCTCCCCCTCTTCCCCTGCTGATCTGTTCTCTTGGCACCGTGCACCTGGCCACCCTGTCTTTTGGGCCCAGGTACCTGATCATCCTGTCACCCTCCCGCACTGCCTCCGGGCCACCCTTTGCACTGGGGTCTGTATCTGTACCCATACAGGCCCCCCCCCTTTTTCTTCCTGCACTTATCTGACCTACCCTGTCTGCTGCCTTAAACCTAGCACTTGCAAATTGCTGGCTGCATTACCACTGTTTGTTGCCTTTATTATTAATTGTTATTTATCTGTTTCTCCTCTGCTTCGCACTTTCCACCCCCCCCCCCCCTTCCATGCACTTGCGCGTTCTCAATGTCACTGGGCCTAGTAAGAGCGCTGTTTTGTTTTCCCCTGTTCCCCTCCCTTGTCACGCTCTGAAACACATGTGAGCGCAATAGAAATAAAATATTAATCAATAAGTAATAACCAAATTAGCTCCCATAAATTAACACAGTTGAAACGCGCATCCCGCAAACAGGAATTTGATTAAGCTTGTGTGTTCTCCTTTATTTTTACAAATGCCAACTGTGGAGCTGCTGCCCCTTCGATAACTTGGGATTGGTGCTAAAATTGGTCAGAGTACGATCCATTCTGATTGCTCAAGTGTTTAAGTGCTTAAGTGTTACTAGCTGTTATCACCATTTGTTTTGGCTTATACTGTGTATAAAGGATGGCCTTTTCAACATACAAACTCACCACAAATATGCCACTACTTGCACCTGTAACACTACCGATTTCTTCCTTTTGCCCTGTTCCTATACCCACAGACATGCCCTGTTCGGCTGCAAACCTTCAACCTTTCTTCTCTGCTTACTCATGTACGCCAACTGCCTGCTCGGGGAATATGCAAACCAGATTCCCATTTGATATCCAATTAAACAGAGCAGTATTGACTTCATATCCACTTCCCACGTCTTCAAAAAGTGTGGGTACCCCCTACCCCCCTGACCATAGGGGAAGTCCATGCAGCAAATTGCACGCCATTAGGGCGAGCAAACCCACAGCCCATCTCTGTCGCCATGATAGCGTCATTAAAAAATAGACACGCTTTATCTAAATTAGACATGATTATTTCACCAACCGAATTTCTGCACTTATATCCGGACCAGTCTGTTATATCTATTCATGCAAGTCAGCGCGAATCTCCAATCTCACTGGGGGAAGCAAACATCACGCCCAGTCCGAAATCAACCTCATGTGTGACCCTAGAGACTTCCATGACCAGTCATTCCTTGGCGCATTCGAATCCCATGTTGCAATCTTTTGCCTTGCCTACTCCTCGACCTAATAATCCCTCTGACTGATGACACATGCCAACAATTGCTTATGATTCATCCAGCGCTTACAGCCATAAACACTGCTGTTTTTAGCTTATGCAAATTGTTTGAATCATTAGATTCCAAATTGGCTAATCAAACGCACCAATTTGAGAAACCAATGAAATGGCTATCCACTCAGAACTTGGTTAAAGATGACAACAGGAGCTATATTCAGTCAATCTGTGGTGCATAGTGAATCGGTTGTTTGTGTAGAGGCACAAAAGGCTGTGGTTTCTGCTTCTCAAACACCAGTGGCTGCAGCGCCTTTGGCTATACTGCGATGTCCATTACCACCAATTCCTGGCATTATTTGTGATTTGGAACAATTGCCTATAGTACAACCTTTTATTGATTCACAAGGGAATCGGCTGCTTGCTAGTGGTGCGGAAGACATCAAGAATCCATTAACCAATAAGAGTTGATGAATCCTTACGATCTAGCACAGGACATGTACAGCAATTAAAAGCCAGGAAGGTCAAATTTACCAAAAAGAAATAATTTGCACTTATAAAAACAAAACAAAGAACATGCCGGGATTAAAGCAGCCCAAAACACTCAATGCCTTTTTTAAAGCACTTGGGGAAAACCTCTACCACACAGGTATCCCAGAAAAATGATGTGGTTATCCCAGCGACCCGTGCTGAATTATTGAAGAAGGGGTTGGCTGATAACCTGTGCATACCACCAGTTAGTGCTATTGGACTTACTCAAGGCTCAACAAACTCACTTTCTCCTCTTTCTCAGTTGGTAAGTGCCCTGAAACATCTGAAGGACCCTGCTTTGCCAGCTGAATATGTTGAGGAGACTGTTAAATCTGGAACTAACATCTTAACAGCAATAATACCAACTGACCTCTCTCTGGTCTGTTGGCTTGTTCACTCCTGTAGGTCACAACCCACAAGATTTGCCAAGGTCCCAGCAACCCGTGAGTGATGCCGTACCACAACCAAGAACTGTCTTTTGCCCCATTACCCAAGGCCAGTCCCCTAAAGGAGTTAGGCATGACACAAGTTACAATTGAAGAAATAAAAAAGAAAGTAGATGATTACATAGGAAATAATTTGGCCAAAGCACTCTTCAATCCTGCAGTGCTGCAAGTTGCCGCGGTAGCCATGTCTCACGGTATCACAGAGACACGTCCATGTCGGCAAACAGACATATTCCTGAGACCTGAAGGCAGAGCTTGGTCTGAGGAACAGAATGCACCAAAGAATTGTGATAAGACGGCACAACCTAAATGGATTCCCCATAGAAATGAGTTGCCGTCCACCCCCGACATGTACATCCTGTGATGCGGGAAATGCATTGGAGGGTCAGGGCCTCCCTGCCCTTGTCCTGTAGTCCTTTTTCATTTGTGTTCTGTTTTGTTTTCTGGCCAGGAGTCCATGTGGGACTCCTGGCAGTGCAGCTCTTCCTGTTTTTTGGTTTGGTGTACAGACCCATGGGATACCCTCATGGCACCCATGGGTGGGGGGTCAACCCTGTGCCCCTTTTGGGCACCTGTGGGTGGCCCACAGAGCAGGGTATGGGCTGGTGGCAGCTCCATGCTGAATTTGACAGGTGCTCTCAGTATCCTCTTTTTTGGGATACCCAGGCCCAGCCATTGGAATCAGTTGATTCCTGATGGAAAACAAGATGGCCCCTGTGGCCTCTTGCATTCTATTGGCTGTTACCTTGTTTTCCCAAAGTCCTGGGAAGCCCTGACTCTGTCCCTTCCCCCTGACTGGCTGTTGGGTGGAAGTTCCTTATATGGTGTTGTTGTAAAGTCCAGACTGGCTGGAACCTTCCCAGTGACTGTATGTTGTGGGTACACCCTGTGGGTGGGACCTGGGTGAATGGAGTGTGACCAATATGCACTTCTTGTTGTGGCTGTCTGGTTTCTGGTATGAAAGACAAAGACTGAGACAGCCCTGCCCGAAACTGGCCTGAATGCAGTGTGTAGTGTTGAATGGCTGGGTACTTGTCCCAATCCACATTCCTTGTTGTGAGAGAGGGAGGAGGATGGCCTGAATGCACTGTGTGCCTGATTGGCTGGCTGACTGACTGCATAAATGCCCTTCTGTATGATTGGCTGCTGAGTGTGACCCAACAGTGTGGATGAGGGGCAGAATCGTATATCTGGGGACCTCTCACCACTGGAAATTTTTCAGAAGCTGTATCTACACTTGAAGAGTAACTGGAACTGCTGATCCTCGACGCCTAGCTGGAAGAAGACTTGCTGTTGCATTTGCTTCTACCTGATCTGAAAGCTGCCGAATTCGTCGAAGACTGATCCGAGAGAGGACCTAGTAAGGCGCCCTCTTCCCGTGCTCCGAGGGACCATCTAGCACCGCTGACCTTCACCGAAGCTCCCTGGGAGTCAGACCCTCGAAAGGCTGCCGACCGTAGACTGGATCGCCGAGGAGATCGAAGTCCATTGCTGTCGACCAGGGTTCGCAGGTTTGTGTAACCGCTGGAAGTCCGTCGAAGTTGTGTTGCCCCAGAAGAGGGGACCGCTTGACGCTGTGCCGCCAACGACCAGAGCCGCCCACTTCTTTGCCTTAGAACATTTAAATCGAAGAACTCCCTTGTCTGCACCGACGACCGCTTTATCCTGCTGGAGAGTCTAGGCCGCTGACGCGCCGAGGAGAATCCGCCGGTGGGTTTCGCGCCACCTGAAGGCCACAAAGACTTCGACTCGACACCCTTGCTGGGCCACAGTTCTTCGGGACCCTTCGAGGTCCAGAACTATCCAACGCTGAGGTGCCCTGTACACCTCATCCTCGCAGGACGTCGCCGACGAGCACCGCCTGGATCGACGCCGTGGTCTCGGCACCCTCGAACTTCTCATCGACGCCAAGTTCACTTTCTTTGACGCCTCTCGACGATCCGTGACTCCTGCTTGAAAGGGGGTCACTCAAGAAGGATCCATCAACGCTTCTTCGAAGAACTCTACTCCACCAGGTACATTGGGGGGGGGGTAAAAACATTATAGGAGATAATAAGACTATTGAGCAATATATGGACTGGGCTTGTGCTATATCTTTATTTTACAGGTTGCCCAGGTGGGGAGGGGGGTTCTCCACACAGAACTGTGCTTAACGTTAGAGGCCAGTATTCTGCCTATTGTTTCAACCATCTTGCTTTCCCTCCTCTCTATTGCTGGTTTCCTTTTTATGGATCTCTGTGACATTTTAACAGTATAGTAGATGCACTTTAGAGGTCTGATAATATTAGTGGTACTACTTTAGAATTGTATATATTTGCCATTGTTGACTTCTGAGTACAAAGTGAGTTATTGTGATGGTGTACATACCTTTGAATATTATATAAAGACTGTTTTTAGTAGAGTTTGGACATTCCTTTGTGGGGCTTGGGGACTAAACTGTACTTAAGAACCTGCATTCATCACCTCCTGAGAAGCTAGGCATTGATTGCTCATCCATTGCTACCCTATAGAGAATCTTGGCTGGGGTCCTCTGTGCCTCTCCTCTACCATATAGAGAGCAGAAGTACAGACACCCCCTCCAGTCTTTACACATCTGCACCGAGAACTTCTTTACATTTATTTTAAAATGTCGAGAGGGCAATTACCCAGTATATGATTTAAATCGGCAGAGTGTTTTAAACATCTTTGGGGAAATTGAGGAGTTGCAGCATATTTCTACTTTGGATATTGATCAAATTCAATTTATTTCAGATAGTTTATCATCGGTAGTAAGAGTATGGATTCCCTCCGGGGTAGTTTGGCAATCAATCTGGTGTTGCAAGATGCAACTCTTTGACATGGGCTTTTTATTAGCTGAAGACCCGGAGAGCATCCAAGCAAGAGTGCAAATCCCTAAAACAAAACTAAATATCTACAGCCTTTCTAATGCAGAAAGGCGTAATTAACAAAAAATGTGAGTTTGCACCGGTAACCACCAATCGGTGCGACATTGTCCAATCTAACAATTGTAAGTTGGAACACTCGAGGTAATGCCCATCTACATTCCTCATTTAAAGACATGCACAAATTGTATCACATTAGAGCACTTCAGGAGACATGGTTAGTCAATACCCCAATTTGGGAAAACTACGAGCTTGCATTGATACAGGCTGTCCCGAGTGGGGGTAGACCATTGTCCGGTCTACTCGTTGCGGTGCATATCAAATGTGGCTTTAGGGTTGCTCCTTGGGCTTCTGTGGGTGCACACATTCAGCTTTTCTAATTATAATGTCCCTTGCCCTGATCAACATCTATCGTAATGTTGCAGCAATATCGGATGAGGCATTTTTTGCTGGTTTGATTTTAATATTTTTCATAGTATTCTGTTGGACTCCACTGTTACATATAATTGTTGGAGATTTAAAGTTTAGACTGCTGGAAGGAGAAATGTAAAAATCAAACTGTGCCAAAATGGATCACCTTCATGAGTGAACGCAATTACATCATGGTCAATGGTGCGGTCTCGGGTGATTCACCGCCACATTACACATGGCATCGGGGACCGACTACTAGAATAATAGATTATATCTATGTTGGTCGGAAACTTTTCCAGTAAATTAAAAATGTAACCATTAAAGATCATCCAAATAGTGATCAATCTGTTGATTCTTCAATTGGAATGGAATTGCATACAAATAAATACAAGAATACATTGTTATCCCCAACTAACTGTAAACTCTGCACGATCGAGATTAATCTGGAATGTGAACACATTAGATATATTCAAGAATGCTATAGATATTAATTCGGAATCTAGGCTTTCAAAACAGTATCCTGATTTATTACTTTTGCAAAAAAAAAACACGATTCTACATAATAATGGAATCTGCCATCCCCATGTGTTTGATCATGAAACCCATCGAACCCATGTTTCACGAAAACAAAAAGACTTCTGCTAAACTCCTCACCGGCGAGATTTAGCCACTGCCAAATGTAAATATAAAAACTGGCTGCGAGGACGTAGAGCACTCTTGTTTCAACAAGACAGTGAAGCAATGGCCCAGGCAATATGTAACAAGAATTCAGCTGGAATGTGGCATCTCTTGAATAACCATACACATCACCAACAAGGAGATACGCAAATAAATGGTGTCCGTGAACACGAGTGGATTGCACATTTCTCAGTATTGTATGCCGACTCGGATTATGCTAAGCTTCAATATGAACCAATATCAAAATCAGCTTGGCAGCTTGAGTCCTCATATGATAATATTGCAGCCTTGATAATAAAGTATAGTAGCTTAAGGGCAGAGGGACCTGACGGACTGTCCAATCATATGTTTAAAATGAATCCTCATAAATGGGCACTCATTCTGGACTCTATCTTCAAAGAAATATTAACCAAGACTCATTCCACCAACATGGAGAACTTCAATTATCCCCATATTTAAAAAGGTAACCCGTGCGTACCATCAAATTATAGCCCAATTGCGTTGTTGGACGCACCAGGTAAAATCTTCACTAAATTGATTTTGAAAGAATTTAATGATTGGAGGAGGAATTGTGATCTATGAGATCCAAATCAAACTGGCTTGGTGGCAGGAATGGGCACAAATATCAATTTACTGGCATTAAACACCATTAAAGCCCAATGCCATGCTCGGAAACAACAAGTTTTCTTTGAATTTATAGATCTCAATTCCGCATTTGATTCAGTCAGTCGACTAATATTAATGTCTAAGTTAGGAAGAGACTCTTGCCCAAGTTCCCTATATGACATCGTACATTCATTACATTCAAATACAACAATTTGTGTTCGTATCACCATTGATGGATTACTTTCTTAGAATATTGATACGTATCGTGGTCTGAAGCAATGATGTTCGTTGGTATCTGTCATTTTCAATTACTATATTCATGTCAGTATACCGCTGTCTAAAGTAACATCCGATTCACCCAAATTTAATACTTACCAATCATTAATGTATGCAGATGATCTCGTATTAGTATCAAAAACCCAGATGGGGCTTCAGCGATTACTTGATGCCTTTTTGTTGTATATACAGCTAAATTAATTAAAAATCAATATAACAAAGACGCAAATTGTGCAATATTCACCTAAGCGCAATGGTCCTCTTGCGCAGGTTTGGAACATCAATAGCTGCCCCATCATGGTGGCACAACATTACAATTACCTAGTAATGTTTTTCGAAAGGGAAGGCACAGGGCCATTTGGAGTGTGTGGAGGCTAAACTGGTCACAGCCATCTCCCAAGCTTGTATTATCTTGTATAGATACGGGAGATTTTCAATTCAACTGGCCTGGCATTATTGGAAAATGAAAACCATACCTTGTTTAATGTATGGATTGGAAACCATTCCTTGTGATTCATCCTTCCAATTTACCAAATGGGAAGCCAAATTTTGGAGAGCGTTATTACACCTCAAATGTATCCCGGCAGCTTGGATTAGGTATGAGCTTGGGCTGGTTTCGCTCCAGGCACACACTAATTGGCGAGTGTGCGCTCTATTTAAAAAATGTTTACTGTCAATTGAATTAAATGTTTTGTTGAAGGTGGTCTCTCACTACATGTTCATGGCTAAACACTAATTTGTAACACATTCGCTGGGATATGTATATAAAATATTAGCTGAAGCAGAGATCGATTGAGACACTAAGTAATCCAGATAAAGCCAAATCGAAGATATATCAGTTGGACTTGATAAGAACTAGAGAACTATGTTTAACTTATTGTGATGGGGATGTGCTTCGATTTCCACCTAAAAGTTAGTACCCTACCACAATATCTGCTACGTTGTCCCTCAGTCAAATTTCGTAGTGGTATACTTTGTTTACGTTTTAATTTATGGACCACACTTGATCTCAAAGCAAAATGGAAACTTCTGGAGAAAAAAAATGTATGTCGGTTTTGCGTAGTGGAACACGCGAAACCTTAGTACACAATTACTGAATGCCATGCGCTTCAGCCAAAAAGAGATTGTAAACGACTGGGAAACATTACACAGCAAGAATGTTGGTCCACGATATTGGGTTCGAACACTATGCCCATTCAAATAGCTACTATTAGCTCACCAATTTAAATTTGGAAGAGGGAGCTGACGAAATTGAAATGTAATAGGGGAATACAAATTTGAGATACGTGCTATGGAAGAGTTTTCGAGAGACTTAAGGTATTGATTTCTGATTGCTATAATAAATGTGCATTTAACAATTCTGTCTAGAGTGCCTTCTGAGGTGTTTGTAATTTGTGATTTGATGTGAAATTTGATGCATTTGATGAATTGTAGTATTGATTTAGTATATATCCTATCTTGTATTTCTTTTCCTTTCTTAAGTGAGTTTAATTCTTTATGCTTTCGTGTTTAATTGGAATGTTATAGAAAATCTATTTTAAAATTGTTTTAACAATCTTGTATTATATTCTAATCATATTAATGATTTTGTACATGAGGTTGATTAAGTTCAGCCAATACAAATAAAAAAATAAATTTAAAAAAAATGGTCCCCTTGGGTGTTGCATCGTGGAAGGAACACGCGGGGTGGGGGACCCTTTACAAGATGAGGGACGACATGGTAGGGAGAATGCGGTATCCGCACACCCCTTTTATGACCTCCCTCACCCTCTTACCCTAGGCAGGGTAACTTAGTCCCACATACATCTATCTATGTGTAAGGGAGACCATTCTACCTCATTCTGAGATGAACAGGAGGGACTACTCATGTAAATCCTGTAACAATGGTACAAAAAAAGACCTCAATTAACCCAGTGGAGAACATGGATACTGATGCTAAGAGGCACAAGTCACCATGAGTGGACTAGCTAATGGGGGCATGTCCATATCGGCAATCTATTGGTCTATGTGGTATGAAAGGGGAAGGACCAAACATGTTGAGCACTCCCCGCAGGTACCACAAGAAGCTGAGCAAGACTAGAAGGAGAAGAGCAGACCGAGACGCGCCTCAGCTGACCCAGAATGGCATAACCATGTACCAAGCTGCCGGAGTGGAGCTCTTGCAATCCTTGTAGTCTGGGAATAGCGTGGGATGAGGGCTGCTCCTCCAAGAAGAGACCATGTGCGGCTGCCGCACAAGACTGGGTCTACAAAAGCATGGAAAAGCCCCATCTGAATCAGACTCGTGGAAGAGGTCGGACCCCACACACGACCAAAGCAAAAGGTATGCGGGCTGCTGTACAGGTGAAAGGGAGCCAAGAGAAGGTGGGAAACAGAAGCTTGGCGAAAGCAAAGTAAGGAGGGTCTGGGACTCAGAAAAGCAGTAGAAGCGACTAGTGTTCCAGTATAGTGATAGATGGCCCCGTCTCATTAACCGGCAGTATCATGTAAGCAGTAGGGGAAGGGAAGAAAGCACCCAGCAATCTGGCAGGATATCGCCAGAAGCAAGAGAAGCAACATCACTCTTTTTCGTCACAGTACCTGGTAAGCGAGAGAAACTGGCCTCAATACTGAGAAAGCCTGGGGAAAGGGAGTAATTTCGTCCTGGCGTTAAAAAGCAAAATAACATGGGGAAAGTGAGTTCCCCCTTCACCCCCCCCCCCCCATCCTGTGGGACATTGAGACATGTGAAGGACGATATTCCCCTGGACATTGGATACCTTAAGTAACCAGTGGAAAGGACATCCTGTCTAGTAAATTTTCAAGTAACATTTGAATCCTCTTCTGGGTCCAGAACAGAGACAGACTTTTTCCTTAGTGGTTTATAAGTGTAAGGGGAGGAAATGATGAGATATGACACAACGGTGCACATTTATGATTTTTGTCTGTGGGTATACCCCTACATTGCAGACACTTGTGAAATAATCATGAAAAAGTACAAGCACGATGTCTCACGGATCGAACAATTGCCTTGGACAGAGGTAGAAAAGGTAAGGGGAGGAAGTAATGCAAAAACCGTGTATTTTATTATAAAAAAAATCATAATATTTTATAAAAATATACAACAATCTAGAAGAAAAAAAACTTAGTTCACACTTGATTATATATACAAACCAAGTAGACACAGTGGAAGGGATCCACTGCTGGGTGTAAAGTGCAAAAATATAATTAAATCTCCACTGTTAAGTTAGTAATAGTTTAATATGTGTTTGTACTGCGCATAAATCCCTCTCCACCATTTAAAACTTAAATTCATACAACACTTTGCCATATAGATCTAAAAAAGGAAGAATTAATCCTTTTGTATACAACTGTAGGTAGTTCCGAAATCTATTTTTCTCTAAATTTAAATTTTACATAGAACTTCCCTTCTGGAACTTTCAACCAGGCAGCATCTAGGACTACAATAGCGCTGATGCCCGTCTTCCTTAGGACTGGACTGTCATTGACCAAAAAAAGGTTCAAATCTTCAAAGACCACCGACAAGTGTGGTCTTTAACCTGATCATTCACTCATCTGTAGGGAGCCCAATCAGTTCATTCTCCGCCCTTGAGTTAAGGCAGCTTATTAATTCTCTTGTCTATCCAATGAGCAACTTCACAATGTGCCCCTGCATATGTAAAGGGACCAAAGACTTCAGCTGTTAACGCATATTACAAACGTGACGGCCCCAGTGAACGGACACAGAAAAGATGTTGGTTGCTGAATAATGCGTTTTGTCCCTGAAACATGTTGGACACATTGTGAAGTTGCTCATTGGATAGACTGGGAATAAATAAGCTGCCTTAACCCTAAATAAGGGCAGAGAATTACCTGATTGGGCTCCCTACAAATGAGTGAACGATCATGCTAAAGACCACGTTTGTCTGTCTTTGAAGATTTTATCCTTGTTTTTGTTTTGTTCAATGGCAGTCTAGTCCTGAGGAACATATAGCCCTAGATGCTGCCTGCCTGGTCGAAACTTGTATGCAAACTGATGAATTCTTTCATCTATATAGGAAAGTGTTGTATGAATTTAGAAACACTTAACTTTAAGGTTTAAATATTGTGGAGAGGGATCTATGCAGTACAAACTGATATTAACCCTATTACCAACTTAACAGTGGAGATTTAATTCTATTTTTGCACTTTACACCTGGCAGTGGATCCCTTGCACTGTGTCTTTACTTGTTTCTTATCTTTAATCAAGTGTGAACTAAGATTTTTTTTCCAGATTGTTGTATGTTTTTATAAAAAAAATGTTTATAAGAATAAAATGTGTTTTTTTTGTTTTGCAGAACTTCCTGTCCTTACCTTTTCTACCTCCTAAGGCCCTTTTTTGAGTAAAAGAAATTGTTCGATCTGAGACACCGTGCTTGTAGCTTTTTCATTTATTATTTTTGGACATGACAAAGTACTTGGTTTATTTGATTTGGGAAAACCCATAGGGATAGGCAGGTTTCCCTTTTCTTTAAAACCAGTTTATATCGACTACTATGCCACATTTGTGCCGGTCTCGTACTCCTGCACCCTTACACAGCCTGCAACCTAGAATTGAAAAGTGCTTTAAAACCAAGGCTTGCACCATTACACATTTAAAAAAAAAAACCTAATGCTGCTTGCTCATAAGTTGTTTAGGCAACATCTACTAGAAACTACATTTGTAGGAAAATTCTAGAAATTAACATTTCTTTGAATGATTTGCATAACTACAGTATGGTTGTAGGCAATACATTTTTAAAAGGTCCATCTAAAATGTCCAACCGTCAAGTTGTACGTATTTTCTGGGCAAGTTTTTGGACAACGTGATATATTTCGAGATCTTTTACTGTCTGGGTTTCCATTAAGCATAAAACAGTGTAACCATGCAAAGCCCCTGTGTAAGTAATTTGGTTTAGGTTCTTGTGGACCGAAACCAGATTTCCAATTGATAGTTGATGCAGGCTGCACGCACATATATTGTCTGTACTGCCTTTCCCAGGACAGCCCAAGGGAACTAAATGTCTTCTAGAGGCAACTACCCTCTTGGTCAATGTCCACAATCTCTGTGGGTAGTATTGAGGTCCCTTATCCCTGGGGTAGTATTTCTTAATTTGGAAATGGTTTTAGTTAAAAACTGGACTATATCTGAGCTTCTGTACCACCCCCACCTCATTGGATAATCCTGGTGTCTGCAGAACCTTGGTTTGGCATTGGGTTAGAAAGAACTGGGCAGTGAGTTTCCCGTTGGTCGTTGGATCAGTCGCTCTAGGCAATTTGCTCAAACCGAGCGCATTGTGTCCAGGTGCAGGTGAGCAGTAAGGGGAAACGAAGTGAGGTGTCAAAGAGCAAAGGGAAATCATTTAAAAAGATGGGTCTTAAGCATTTTCCGGAACAATCGCACATTAGAAATGTATATAATTGGGGGGATTCCAGACTAGGACCTGAAAGAAATCCCCATCCCCCTAAACTGTAGGCACAACAAGCAGATCACACAAGATGGGCGATACAATTTGATGGGTGCTAGTCCATGGATCCATTGAAATATTAGTTGTAGACTCCATTCCTTCTCTTGGACAGCCAATGAAGTCAGATGGTGTGAAATGTAGGCAGATTTTGGCATAGAAAATACTGCCACGTTTTGAGCAACTTGCATCGGGACAGTTGAGTTTGAAGAGTGCGTGCTAAGAGAGCATCATTTGGCATTCACTAGGGTGCACCAAATACTGCAGCATGCTTTGCTGCTGCGACAAAAGGAAGACCATGCTGAGGCAGCAGAGTTTTGATAGAATATGGATCTGACCCTTGCCTCCCCGTTGCTCAAAACCCAGGTGGGCTGCCCTATAGAGGCCACATTCTTTACCTTCTGTTAGAATGTAGCGTTAAAATCACCTAGGGCATCGGGGGAGAGGGGTTTGGGGGGGTTGCATGATAGATGGTCAACCAAGAGTTTGGCCCTCAAGATATTGCAGCTAACCAGATTTATTTTTGCTAGATTTTGTTATTCCATGACGGTACCTTCTCTCATTTATTCTCGTGGGGTGAAGGCGTGTGAACCTTTACAGCACGCTTCTAAGTTTCTGATGCAGGAATGATTGCTTTGGTCTGAGGCATTCTCATAAAACTGAGCATGGGAATTCATAGAAATGATTGCACAATTCTCTTTTCAGACTTTGTGTTCTGGGTAATCTTGTATGTCTAGTTTTTCCTCCCCTTAAAAGCACACGTTTATGCAGCCTCACAGGAGTAACTTTTTTTTAGAAAATGTTGTTGCAACAAAGGCATTCCTACCTATCTGACACTTGTATTTCTCCAGGTGCTATGATTTAGAAGACCTCAAACCTTTTGTCATACATATAAAATTATCAGATTATTTCTGCATTTGAGATTTGTAATCCTGGATTATACACGAAGTAATGGTAAATCTCTGTCACAAACTGGCCTAGTCATGTGGATGCAGGGCTAATTCTTTTAAAGCCTTTCTGCTTAAGGGAACAAGTACACAAACTATGACTCTCTTCTTGCACTGTTTAGATGCAATGTCCCTCCCCAATCTGGGTACTACTTGAGAGCAGGAATGTCTGTTAACATTTGGACAGGTCAAGGTGTTAATCACCATTGATGGCTGTAACATTTAATGGGCCTGAATATACATGGCCATATGAACCGGCTCGGTGTCCCTCTCACATATTGAAGTCTGTTCCTGTGTTCTTAGCATTGACACTATAAACAGGCTCGCGTTTTAGTGAGCAAAGATATCCCACTTGCTTTATTAGTAATCCTTTCCTAATTCGATTGATCTGCTCCATGGTCGCCTCACGTTGGCTCATTCTCTCGCTGGGGCCGAGGAAAATGTTGCAAGTTCCTGTTTGACGTTTGAAGCCCTTCTGCCCAAGTTCACATTCGGTCTCGCAGGAAGAATACAAATGTCCGCTTTGGATTTCAGTTTGAAGCAACTTTTCCGTAGTCCTGTACTTCTACAGCTTTATATCCTTTTCTTTTTTTTTGGATGGCCTTAATATTTCCCTCAATGCATCTGTACCTCCTTGTCATACCAATGATTCAAGTAACCATGTGATGATCATTTAATACAAAAGATCAGCTATTCACAAATTGAAGAAGCAAGTTATCCTGCATTTCACTTTGGCACTGGAAAAGCACAATGTTTCAAGATTGTGTGGCTTGCTTATTTAGTGTCTTAAAGGGTGCCAACAATCTAACCCCCACACAACCAGTCACAATTCCGGATTTATGTTCGTCTCATTCTATTTGCTTAGAGATTTTTAGCTTAAAGGCAAAAGTAACGTGCTGCTTTACAAAAACTATCAGTTTCAAACGCGCTTCGGAACTGTCGTGATAGATGCACACTTACAGGCTAGAGAAATGCTAAATTTTCATGGATTTGTACATTCGGTGCTTGAAGAAAATTCCATGCAAATTGGTGGTATCCCTTTGCTCAAAATCAAATATTCTGGGATAATAGTGTTTTGTAAAAGCTAAAGCTATAGAAGGCAGCTAACGACTTGGAAGTGGTGAATTAAGGCCCATTTAGGATAGACATGTTTGCAAGTACCTCATTTTTGAATGCCTTCCTTAAAATGCTGTCCTTGCGTAAACATCACAAATTATCTCTCCATTGTCTTGACTTCTTTCCAGCTCTCCCCAAGTTGCTGTGACCGATTTTGTAATTGAAGGTGTTTTTTTTTTTTTTTTTTTTTTTCCTCAATTTTTCTTTTTCATCTCCCCCTTAGGACCTGGCCGTCCATTTAAAGCTATAGACTTCTCTCATCAAGGTCCCGCCTTTGTCACCTGGCATAGGTACCATTTGTTGCTCTTGGAAAGAGATATCCAGGTAAGAATATGTATATTGTATAATCCATCCAAGTTACTTATTTTACAGTTGTAGTTTTGGAGACCAGTCATTTCTATAACGCAATTAATTTGAAATTGGTGACTCACGAGTATTCCACCCCCCCTGCCCCTCCAAACTCCCTGCACCTGCCTTAATCCATTTACATTGATTACTGGAAAAAGTCTGTATTGTTCTTTCGTCTAGTTGGCATAGACGTGTTTACTTTAGTTGTGTTGTCTGGTCTTTTGAGCAGTAATGGGAGAGGTTCGAGAAGATTTAATCATGACTGGTGCCTCCCTAGGGTGGTGCTTAACTTCATTAGGTTCCCTGAATTAAATGTTTGCTCTGTTGTAGGCTTGTGAACATTAGATTAACAAATCCTAAATTGGTTTCCTAGGTTATTGCATCTGAGAGTTAAGGTCCAGCTTATTGCTTGTTTCACCAATTAAAATGGATTTCTATAATGTGGAATGGTGGACAGATTTCAGGAGGCCACCCTGGTTATAATGAACAGGGAACACTGAGGTTCGCCAAAACCCAATCAAGATGGCAACGGAGAGCCGCCCAGGCTTATTCTCAGTGTGAATGGTATCCGGGGCCCTCTGAGTCCACACAGTAAGACGCAATAATTCAATTTGGACATTCCTGTATAGAAACACAATTTATTTTTCTAGACCTTCTGACCATATAGGTTCAGTTTTCAAACTATTTGTTTTCTTGCACAACACTACACATATTCAGCCAGCATACATCAAATAACAGCTAGGAAAAGCAGTTAGTATTTTAGATGCAGTCAATGATGAAACCAAAAGTCCAAACCCTAAGATGAATGGGGTCTTGTGCCCAAATATCACGGGAGCCACAATGCTGCACACCAGATGGAATTCTTTGTAGGTAAGTTTCAATAAGCTTGTGTTGGTGATAGTTTAAAAGTTCTGTAACTAGAGTCTTACAGACCCACGGCTAACCCAGGGGCAGTATACCTACCACAGTTTGACGCCCAAAACATCAGTGGAATGAAATATGGAGACGCTGTGGCTTGTTCCCAATGTTATAGTATGGAGGAAGGGGGTGAACAAGTACACTGCATGACCAATGTGACCTAGAAGTTCGGGCTGGACTGCCCCTTTGGAGTGGGACCAAGTCTGATTTGCATATGGTCTTCCCCTTGGTTTGGCAGGCGAAGAACGATGGTCTGGGGGGTTGCCCAGAGCAATGCCAGAGGTTGATATTAATTCTAAACCTTCCAGCCATCACTTTTTCTTTTTGCTTTGTCACCCCGAGTGGGACGGGTATGCCCAGACGTGGGTCCTGTGCCTGGTGGGCCTAGAGACCCAAGCTACTCCTCACTGAGGCCCAACAAGGCCGAAACATGTTTGGGGATGCTTGTGGTCTCGTGCAGAAGGGATGTGACCTAGCAGTTCGGGCTGGACTACCCCTTTTGGGGATATGATCTTCCCTGTCTGTAATGGCTTGGCAGGTGAAGAACGACGGTCTGGAGGGTTGCCCAGAGCAATTCCAGAGGTCAGATTAATTCTAAACCTTCCAGCCATTACCTTTTTGTTTTTGCAAGTACACTACGTTTACTTAACGCGCCCCCCCCCCCCAACTCAGATTTTCCCAGATGTGGATCTGCTGGGGGCTTGTTCTTACACTGTTGATCTTGGTGAGAGGTGCCCAGGAGTTGAGGGTTTGAGGATTCTTCTGGTCAGGTGTAGCTGCAACATGCAACATCGGTCACTGAAATGCAAGGACCACTGATGCAGGACACTTTACAGGTTGGAGATGGGTGGGCTCCAGCAATAGCGACCACCAGCATCCTGACAGTCGCAGAAGCTGCTCCAGATATGATCCCTTGATGCTGCGAAGCTCAATTTCAGGGAGAAGGTAACTTGTGGCACAAGCTGGTCACCGGAGTTCCGGACCCTAACCTGGAACTGCAATGCTTCTGGCGAGGTACACGTGAGAGCTGATCAGTCCACTGGGAAGTCAAGGGACACTTTCTGGGCTCAGAAGGGCAGTATCCTTTAAGGCGTTGACTAGTTGGTCCTACTAGTCAAAGGGCTGAAGCACGCTTGGGTCTTTGGAGATCAGGCAGAGGAATAGGGCTTCACCGGGCTGGCTACTAGAAGGGATGCTGGGCCACATCATTAGTCTTCAGATCTGCAGTAGGCTGCTCAACGATCTCCAGAAATGGTTGCAGAGATCCTGCTAATCCAAATGGAAGCAAGTCCACCAATGTTAAGGATCTGCACTGTTCAAACAGCCAGTAGATCGGGGACAACTACTGGTTTCACATTTGTCCCACACCAAGACTTTCTGGCACAAAGGATGTGGAGTGGGACTAGACGCCCACTTCCTGGGCCACACAAAGAATTGCTAGCATGTGAGAGCAGCAGCCTTCCAAGGAAAGTGCATTATCTTTATAAGGATATTCCTGACCTTTGAAGGCAGAAAGGCCAAACTACAATATGGGCACAGAACTGAGTCTTGTTGCACAGCCATGTTGGGGCACTATCTACATTTGGTAGCAAAACGCAAGTGTGCACACCAAATATTTCAAAAAATGGAACTACTGCCACTAGCTTGTCTTTAGACAACCTAAAAGTAACAATCCTATGTGTCGCAAGCTCGGATGAAGCTCAACTTTCCACTTTGCTGCACTGCACAAGGTGCTGCGTGCAATGTTAATGTACATGAATTAAAAAGGGAAACCATATCCCAGTACTGAGCCTCAAGATCTGAACAGTTTCTCCACTGCAACAAGCAAAAGGGAAGTGAAGATAAAGGCTTTACGTCCCTTCAAAAAGTAAGGATAAATGGGGTTCCATAGAAAACTATATGGAGGGAAATTAATGGGAATGATGGGCTTCTCAAGATTTTAACTCAGATAGCATGTCCTCTACAATGTGATTTCCAGAAAAACTTTCAGTGCTGATCAGGGCCATTACTTTACTGCTAGACAAGGTTTTGTGCCCAGATGTTCTGTTCATCCTTCTTTTTTTCCAACAGATGAAT
The DNA here is from genome assembly GCF_040938575.1 of Ambystoma mexicanum. Lineage (NCBI taxonomy): Eukaryota > Metazoa > Chordata > Amphibia > Caudata > Ambystomatidae > Ambystoma > Ambystoma mexicanum. Next base: position 133,533,380 of record NC_090941.1, on the reverse strand, counting down.
GACTATTGCAGCTGAATTGCCCATACCTCCGTAGGGGAGAAAGATGTTTGGGTACACTTCCTAGACTACTTCCTCATCTCCCAGTCCCTTTTCTCCAGACTTCTGCTTCACCCTTCAATAAAGCTCTTTGATGGTAACGATCCAATAATGAGTTCATGCCCAACCATGTTGGCCATATAGACTCCTGTGATCCAGATTGTTCTAGTGGCCCATCTCTTGGTCTGTGCTATAAGGTTTGGCTTGTTTCTACCACTCTGCTGCACATGGGTGTATTCACCTGGTTGTCCATGTCCATTTTGCCTCCTTATCTGATTTGCATACTTTTATATGGTAAGGCTTTCATCTCTATTACTATATATACACACCATGCATTTTGATGCAACAATATGCATTGTTTATATTCTCTTGTTGCTCCTTTTAAAGTGGCCATAAAATGGCAGACCCCAACACCCAAAAGATTAATCTACAGGAGTGGCATTGAGTTTATGAAAAGGGACATACCAGGTCAAAGTAGACCTGGTAAGCAGACTCTAGGCCTCTGTTTGGACCCAAGATCTGCATACCGCCCTCTTTTGGCAGAATATGTAAATGCGGCACAGGTAGAAGGTTGGACCGACATGCAGTAGGCCTGATCGGGGAGTTGCTCACGAAGGAGCCAGTTTCAAAACCTACAACAAGAGGTGATGGCTGGAAGCTAATCATAACCTCTGGCATTGCTCTGGGCAACCCTCCTGACATCGTTCTTCACCTGCCAAGCCATTACAAAAGGTGACTGCCCGTTGAGGGGTGGGTGCAAGCCTGATTTGCATATGGCCTTTCCCCTTTTGTTTAATGGTGTCATGAACTGATCCCTCTGGAAGCTATGGCACTCGTGGAGCACCTGCCATTAACGAGTCGCCACATTTGTTCCTTAGCAGACTTGCCGGTCTGTTTATTGGCGCCCGCATTCAAGCTTATCTCTGGATTGGAACACATCGGCTCTGCTGCAATACTTGCCTTCTCCCTCCAGGGTAAGATGCTTCCTGTTGTTTTCCCCTGTCTTCTCCAGCCTTGCCTCAACCTCCACCCCTTGCTGGTGCTCTTCTGTGCATCCACTCTGTTCCCTTGCTATGGCTCATCTCTTCCTGCCATGGTATCCTCATTCGCTCTGTTTTTATTCGGATCAGCCCTCCAGACTGAGGCTTGTACCTGTATTCACATTATTTCCCTGCTGCAACTACTACCGGATCCTCATTTCTTGAGTTGTGGTCCAGTCGTCTCTTCTGACCATCCTTGTTCCAGGCGACCTACTGGATCCAGGGCTTCTTACCACCATTCAGCCTTTTTCCCCTGGCCGGGCTATACCTGGGGTGGAGGTCCCTAGCCTTTGCTGGTAGGCTTAGACGGGCATAGGGTCTTCCCCCTCGGGATAGACCCTTTCGCTGAGGGCCGTCTCTCTACAAGAAGAAGGAATCCTATTGCAGAGTAAGAGACTTTCCTCCGAGACCACCTCAAATCTATCTGGTGAGGAGGAACAACTTTGCGAGAAATGGCTTGGCAGGTAAAGAACGATGGTCTGTAGGGTTGCCCAGAGCAATGCTAGAGGTTTGTATTAATTACAAACCTTCCAGCCATCACCTCTTTTGTTTTGCGTGTCTCCACGAGTGGGACTGGTATGCCCAGACGTGTGTCCTGTGCCTGCTGGGCCATGAGACCCAAGCTACTTCTGATGAGGCCCAATAGCCCAAACTAAATGGGGAAGCCTGGAAATGTACAAAACAAACGAGCGTGTTATGACTCTTCAACAGAAATGAACGTCTTTCCTCTGAAGCCATAGCTGTGTATGTGTATGTATGTATGTATATTTCTGAGGCTTGTGGAATCTGCTTAGATCACATGCTGTGCATAGGCCGACATCTAGTGGAAGCTGCGGAGTATTACAGTTTGTTTTTCGAAGTCGAAAAATGGGCGTCGACACAGGGCGTGCCAGTAATACTATCCCTAGTGTGACGTCCCCTGTACCCATGATCCCTCACGCGTCTAGGATCCCCAGATTGTTTTTTTCCGCCATTCTGGTCGGAAGCACTTCAGCGGAGTTCCCTGGCTTTGCCATATTTTCACTCTAAAATAATTCTAATTTGCCCCGTTTGACCAACCTTTCGTCGATCAACATCTCGACGCCGAACCGGGGAGGAGATCAACGTCGAATACCCGACGGATTGGGCCTCGAGGCTTCCGCCTCGGCTCGGGCCTGGGCCGCTGGCCTCGGCCCTACAAGTAGGGAGAGTGGGGGTGGTACACTTCCACACTCGACACCTTATTACCTACACACACTTGCCCGCTGCCCACAGGCGCGTATGGAGGGTACGCCCTTTCAGTTTTGCCCCAAGTGTAATAAGAAATACCCTTGGGTAGATAAGCACGCTACGTGCAACCTTTGCCTACCCAGAGACCACCCCGAAACGGGTTGCAGGGCCTGTAGTAGGTTTAAGGCCAAAACTCTTAAGGACCGCTCCACCAAGCGTTGGGCCCACCACGCCAAGCTAGCAGCTATGGAGGCGGAGGGTACCTTCAGCGACGGCAGCGACGCCGAACTTTCGGACGGCGAGGGCACCAAGGCGTCGAAAGACAGCCGAATGCACGTCCCCGGCCTCGGAAGGTCGTCCGTCCCGGCGACTATGGGGAAGTCCCCCGGCGACAAAAGCGTTACACATACACACGCTAAACACAAAAAATCCACTCGAGATTCGACGTCGTCGAAACCTCGGAAAGAGGCACAGAAGGAGCGGTCCGAAAGGACGTCCTCTGGGCGGTCCCGGTCGAGGTCGCCGCACGACGTCAGGCAAGCCTCCACACTTGCACAGAGTGCCTCGACCATTAATATCCCGGAAGATCAATCGTCCGGAGACGAACACGACTTCCACGAACACGACTTCCACCCCCAGCCTGCACCCCAGGGAAAGGGTACTTCGCTTGGGAGTAAAGAGGGCCCAGTTTCGAAGGCTAGTTCGAAAAACATGGATTCCACCTCCGATCCTCGACGCCAGGCGTCGAAAGATAAGGGAAAGGGGAAACACACTTCCACCCACGGGGAAGGGGGTAAACAGCAAAGGAAACAACCCTTGCAGTCCTCCACTACAAAAGAACTGACCAAGTCTTCTCAGGGCCAATCCATAGAAAGTCCCAGCAAGGTCACCCCAAGCTCAAAACTCTGGTCATGCGAGGACATTGACAGAGTAATGTCAAGGATGTCTTCCTTGGCGAATTTTTTCGAAAGACACCCTGAACAACTCCTAGCTTTAAACCCTCAGGGAGATTCTCCCTCAGGGTCAGGGGACCCTATCCCCTCAAATAAAAGACCCCGGGTCGAGACACCATTTAGGCCTTTAGACCCCATCGAGGTCCAACCCTATTCTTACCTCTTCCCTACAGACCAAGGAAACTCTTCCCTTATAGAAGGTCAGGAAATTGACACGCCAGAAGATCCTGCAGGATCAGATTATTACGGCGAAGACGAAGACGAGGATGAGCCAGAAAATAGCCCAGATATTTTCAGAATGGACTCACCAGTCGAAAGGGAAGCCCCAGTGTCTGATTCCCCGATAGATAATCAGCCCCTCCTTAATGAACTGCTCTTTCGGGCAGCTAACCACTTCCACATAGACACACAAGGTGCCCAGGAAGAAAGGGACTTTGCGGAAGAACTAATAGGGGAAAGGAAGCCAGTAGCCCAGACCATTCCCATCCTAAAATCTGTTCAACGCAGAATAGCACCATCCCTTGTCAACCCAAACCTGACAAGACCTGTAAATCCGAGAGTGGAGAAGCTGTTTAAAGCAGCCCAGTCGGACCCCCTATATATTAGAGGTCAACTTAAGCCAGACTCTCTAGTAGTAACCAACACCCGCAAAAGAGCTGGTACACCATTATCTTCCTCTGAGGCTCCCCCCGACAAAGAAAGTAAAAAACTTTATGGTTTTGGCAGGAAAGTAGCTTCCACGGCAGCCTACCAAGCCAGAATCGCGAATTCCACCACACTGTTGGCTAGCTACAACTGTCACCAGTGGGAAGAAGTGGCAGCACTAATAGACTCTGCTCCCGAACCCCTTAAAAGCCAGCTAGCTCGCATTTGTGCGGAAGGAAGGAACGTGTCGGGCTGCACTGTAAAAGCAACTCTGGACGCAGCTGACAATGCGGGTAGACTTATAGCAGAGGGGACTGTCATCAAAAGGCATGCTTGGTTGAGGCAGTCGGGATTCAAAGCAGAAACACAAGCTGCGCTCTTAGACAAACCAGTGGAAAGTGATCTCCTGTTTGGGAAGGCAGTCGAGGACGCTCTAAAAAACGCTAAGGAAGAATTCGACACCCTCAAATCCCTTGGCCAATTAACTACCAAACCACCTAACCAAAGAGGGAATGGCAATTTTCGTCGCTCCCGCGGCCAAAATTCCAATAGAGGAAATAGCTACTCCCACACCCAGGGTACACAGTGGAACACCAGCTCACAACAGTCTACCCAGGCGCATGGTAGGGGTAGTAAAAGAGGACGCGGTAGAGGCAGAGGCAGCCCCAGTAAAGGAGGAGGCACGCCTCCACCAAAGCAGTGACGCTCAGTTCAGGGTCCCTTCCCATGCAACCCCAGTAGGGGGACGAATATCACGTTTCACCCAGGCATGGGAAGGGATAACATCCGACAGATGGGTGCTGTCAACAGTATCCAATGGGTACTGCATAGAACTACTGCAACGTCCCCTAAACCATCCTCCAAGACAAAAAGTCCACTCTTTACAACATCAGAAGATCCTCCTCGAGGAGATCGCCATTCTGCTAGAAAAGGACGCGATAGAACTCGTCCCGGGACACCAGGTAAACAAGGGTATCTATTCAACTTACTTCCTTGTGCCAAAGAAAGATTTAACAATGCGCCCAGTTTTGGACTTACGGCCTGTCAACAAGTATGTCAAGCCCCAAAAATTCCGTATGACCACACTACAAGAGGTAATCCCACTCCTAAAAAAGGAGGATTACATGGCAACCTTGGATATGAAAGATGCCTATTTTCATATTTCCATGCTCCCGGCGCACAGAAAATACTTGCGCTTCAAGGTGGACAGTCGCCACTACCAATTCAAGGTACTGCCCTTCGGGATAGCTTCAGCACCAAGGGTATTCACCAAGGTACTGGCGGTGGCAGCTGCACACCTACGCAGGGAGGCAATCCCAGTGTACCCTTATCTGGACGACTGGCTCATAACGGGGGAAACCCCAGGAATCTGCAGGTCAAACATTCAGAGGACCATCGACCTCCTCCACGAATTAGGCTTCTCCATCAACGAGAAAAAGTCAAGTCTGGTGCCAAGCACCTCAAAACAGTTTCTAGGAGCTATCCTAGATACTCAGAAAGGATTGACCTTCCCTTCGGAAGAAAGAATTCGGAACATACTTCTGCAAATTCCGCATTATCAGTCAGGTCAACAGATAACAGTACGCAAAGCTATGCGGTTACTGGGCATGATGGCGTCATGCATTTACCTGGTCCCCCACGCGCGTCTGCGCATGCGTCCCATGCAGGAATGGTTGGCGAAACAGTGGTCTCAGGCAGGTGGTCAGTGGGACGATCTAGTGGTCGTTTCGCCAACACTAGTACAAAACCTACTCTGGTGGACAAGAGAGAATCTCGCAAAGGGGAAACCCTTTTACGATCCCGAAGTACAGGCAGTGGTGACTACAGATGCGTGCCTGACGGGGTGGGGAGCTCACCATCTCCACCACACAGCTCAGGGTCTCTGGTCTCACTCAGTAGCCAAGAACCACATCAATCTGCTAGAGCTTCTGGCAGTATTCCGAGCGCTGCAGGCGTTCGAGCCCCATCTACTAAACTTGTCGGTGCAGATCAAGACGGACAGCACGACAGCCATGTTCTATCTGAACAAGCAAGGAGGGACTCGTTCGCCAAATCTGTCCAAGCTTGCCCAGAAAATATGGATATGGGCACTCAGACGGAACATCTTCCTGTCATCGCAACATGTTCCAGGGGAGCTCAATTCCCTAGCGGATGCTCTAAGCAGAGACTCCCTCCCAGTAGAACACGAATGGGTCCTTCACAAAGACGTAGTAGAAGATCTCTTCTCTCAGTGGGGTTTCCCCACTATAGACCTATTCGCCACAAGCGAAAACAAACAATGCCCAGGATTTGCATCCAGGTTCCCACAACCGGACTCCCAGGGGAATGCCCTGTGGATGAACTGGTCAGGGATGTTTGCGTACGCTTTCCCACCAACTCCTCTCATCAGGAAGGTGGTGTACAAGATGAACAAGGAATCGATGACGCTCATCCTAGTTGCTCCCATGTGGGCGAGACAACCATGGTTTCCACACCTACGCAGGATGGCGGTATGCGAGCCCATCAGACTCCCAGCCTGGTACAACCTTCTGTCCCAGCAACAAGGTCAAACAGTGCATCAGGAACCCAACTCTATGAACCTAGCAGCATGGCTCCTGAAGTCATAGAGTTTGGACATCTCAAATTACCACAGAGGTGTATGGACATTCTAAAAGAGTCCAGGAAACCAAATACAAGGCACTGTTACTTTGACAAGTGGAAAAGATTCGTTATCTGGTGCCAGAGTAAACAAATCAACCCGGTTGATTGCACTCCTTCCAACGTTGTAACATACATGCTCCACCTGCTGGATGCAGGGTTGGTTTTTAACTCTCTGAAAGTACACCTGGCAGCCCTCTCAGCCTACACCACATCCCATAACAAGGTTTCGTGGTGGAAAGTACCAGTGGTTAAAGCCTTCATGGAAGGAGTAAAGAGACTTCACCCTCCTATCTCGAACCCACCGCCAGGATGGGATCTCAATGTGGTGCTATCTAAGCTCATGGGGCCCCCCTTCGAACCCATGCATAAAAGTAGTCTCAAACACCTGACTTATAAAACGGCCTTCTTAGTAGCCATTACCTCCATAAGAAGGGTCAGCGAAATTCAGGCTCTGTCAGTGCAAGATCCTTTCTTTACTATCCACAAGGACAAACTGGTTTTACGCACACACCCTAGATTCTCACCAAAATTCATATCCAAGTTCCATGTAAACCAGTCCATCGAGCTTCCGGCTTTCTTCCAAAACCCACAAAGCTCAGCTGAGGTGAAACTACACACCCTAGATGTGCGTAGGGCGGTCTTATACTATGTAAATAAAACCAGACCGCTAAGAAAGACAGATCAACTGTTTGTCTCCGTAGCTACAGGCAGAGAGGGGGATCGCGTCTCTAAGGGCGCTATCTCAAAGTGGATTATCAACTGTATACAGCTGTGTTACTCTCTTTCTAAAAAGACTCTGCCTTTTACGCCAAGGGCCCACTCTACCAGAGGCATTGGGGCCACTCTGGCTTTCATTGCAAATGTTCCCCTTGACACCATTTGCAAAGCGGCTACTTGGAGCTCTATTCACACTTTTACTCAGCATTACTGCATTGACACTCATTCCAAGGCAGATACACAAGTGGGACAAGCGGTTCTAAGACACCTGTTTGCTCATGACCCTTCTCACATCCCACCTCCTTCTTCTGGTACTGCTCGCTAATCTATGCACAGCATGTGATCTAAGCAGATTCCACAAGCCTCAGAAGGGATACATTACTCACCGTAATCGTATTTCTGATGCTTGTATCTGCTTAGATTCACATGCGACCCACCCTTCCTCCCCTCCGAGAGAAGGCGCATGGTTGCTTGTAGTCTTACCTTTCTGTCTATCTGCTTGGACTATCTGTACTCACGCTACTCCTCATGCTACCTCATGTCAGGAAAAACACAATCTGGGGATCCTAGACGCGTGAGGGATCATGGGTACAGGGGACGTCACACTAGGGATAGTATTACTGGCACGCCCTGTGTCGACGCCCATTTTTCGACTTCGAAAAACAAACTGTAATACTCCGCAGCTTCCACTAGATGTCGGCCTATGCACAGCATGTGAATCTAAGCAGATACAAGCATCAGAAATACGATTACGGTGAGTAATGTATCCCATATATATATATATATATATATATATATATATATATATATATATATATATATATGCCCAAGCTGCACGCTTGTAACCTACCATTAATAAATATAATAATGCAGAACTGAGTGCCCAATATCCCTCAGAAGCTGAAGCAATGGTCTTGCATGTGTATGCTAATAAAGTGGACCAAATAAAACCTATAATTAACATCTCGATTGTCTGAGGCCAACTGAATTACGCCTTTCCCTTACTGCCTATCTAAAGCTAGTTGAAAATGCAAAAGATTGAATCTAGCTCTTCTGCTAAAGTAATGCTTCTATTGTATTGCTGTTTTGACTGCTCCAGTCTGTTCTTTCACTGCTAAGCCTGAGCCAACATTCTGGAGTTTGACCTCTGGTGCAAGGTATGCAGAGTCCCGGGAGATTAGCTCCCAGACTTCCAGGACTGCCCCATAACACTCGAACACCTTGTGCATGCAGCATTACATTGCACTCTTACCTGCATTTCTCCAGTCTGCCTTGCAAACGCAACCAGATTATCACACTTTGGGGCATGGCCTCCACCTCCTTTTTGCAGACTATAGTCTATAGGATGTCCACCCCATTCTGCAAGCCCGTGTTCCCTCCCTGTGTTGTAGCAATGTGTTGCCTTCTTTCTTATGTTATTTTCTTCAGTGGTCTATGGTCTGGTTACCCCTGGTGGGAGGCACGGTATGCCGCTCCACAAACTGGGGATGTAACTTCTGCATTAGTGATTTGGCGCAGTACAAATGCATATTGAAATCTCCTCCACCTGGCTTTGTTTCCATTTTAAGTGACTAGTGTCCTAGACATGCCTGATTTTGTCATGATAAGTTGCCACGCTTATTAATCTGCTTTGTAGGATCATGATGCTTGCTTAAGAAATGTTTCAATAGTGGGTACAGCATTTAAAGGGCATTTGAAACACTCTGTACACCTCGCAGAAAATTTGAACTGGAAATGCAGAGCTAGATGATGAGCAGAGAAACATTTCTTTGATGCTGAGATTTTATTGTGCATTTGTAAGGCGATTATACAGCAATACCTTGTGTTTCAAAGTGCCAACAGGGTAAAGGGAGGGAACATGGAACAGAGGCAATAGAATACAATAATGAACAGGATAGAGGTGGTCCTACTAGGCCTTGTGAGCATTCAGATTGTGCGTGCAGAGAGAGGGAGACGAGGTGTGGGGTAGTGCTAAGGAGATTCCCTAATTGGAGTTGGGGGGGTGAGGGGTGCCAGGGAGTAAGTTTCCGGGTACCGGTAAAGTGATTGGCAGAGGTTGCATAGAAAGGAATGGTCAACTGCCGATACAAAGTGCAGTCCTGTGAGGCAACCCAGGTCAGTGAGTGCCCCAGGGCAAGGGCTGGGAGGGATGCAGGCGACTGGGAGGACGGCCATGACCCAGGAGGACACATATGGGCCAAGGCCACCAATCTCAGTGACAGACGTTTAGCGCAGGAGGGGGAAAGAGTAGGTGAAGAGGAAAGTCTTGAGGCACTTCCAGAATTTGAGGAGATCCGGCTCAAGACTGAGAAGGAGGGGGGAGGTGGTTCCGGAGGAGGGAGCCAGCCGAGGAAAGAGATCGGCCTCCAGCTCGCTGATTAGAAAAGTGCTTGGCACAAGAGTTGGAAGAACACTGGAGGGAGATTATTTGGTGAGAGCAGATTGTAGATGTTGTGGTCCCTGGCCCCAGACAGCCTTATGGATGATGCAGAGGGATTTGAATTTGCAGCAACTAGGAACCAGTGAATTTGGGGCTGGCGAGATGCAGTCCCTGGGCTTAAGGCCAAGGATAAGTCTTGCAGCCCTATTCTGGGTAAATGGATAAAGCTGGAGGAGGCAGAGAGAGGAAAATGGTAGGTTAAGTAAGAGGCTGTTGCAGTAGTGCAGCCTAGAGAGTACCAGGACTCTAGATGAGCTTCTGGGGACAGGTCATGAAAGGAAGGATGCATCTGAGGAGGTGAAGTTGGAAATGGGCCAGCTTGGCAAGGTCCATGATGTGAGGGAAGAAAAAAGGAGTTCAAGATGCCTTTTTTCCAGCTTCAGTGGAAGGAGGTGGTGTGGGGGGCAGGGGGGCATCGAGGGTGGCCAGAGAAGGGAGGAAGGTAGGTGCAGTAATCCTGATGGGTAGGATCCCAGTCTTGCTGGCATTGAGGCAGAGGTAGTTGGAATCACACCAGGACTGGATAGTAGAGGCAGTCGGGAATGGTAGAGGAAGTATCAAGAGGGTCAGAGGGAAGTGTCATCTACATGACACTGGGTGGGGGAGGAACGTAGAAATGAGGTGAGCAAGTGGGGTGAGATGGATGTTAAAGGATCAGGCAAAGAGGTTGGCGCTCTGGGGGATGCCACAGGTGGAGATGGAAGTGGGAGAGAAGGAGCCCAAGGTCACCTGGGAGGAACGGTCAGTGAGGAAGGTCCACCAGTCCAGCGCCTGCTCCAAGATAAGGGTATCATATATACATATATACCCTTCAAATGAGTCACAGATGAAGATCACTTGCAGGTACAGATGCTCTGCATGATGGAACAAGCTTACAACCCATTGAATGGGTGGCAGCGGAAGTAGGGGGCCATACACGAGGTGCTGGGTCCCTAGTTGGGAATAGCCAAGTAATTGCAAGATGTTGTAGAGGAGACCATGGGCCTCATTACGACCCAGGCAGAGGACCATGGTGCTATTAGCACCATGGTCCATGCCAGTGTCCGCCATGGCGGAATGGGGAATTACCACCCCATTCCGAGGTTGGTGGGGCGGTAATTCCTCATGCCGCCATGGCCCTTCCCATTCCCATTTTTGCCCCATAGGGCTCAATGGGAATGGGGAAGGCGCTAATAACGGTACCGCGAATTGCGGTACCATTATTAGCACCAAAGTCCCTTTGCGGGTCCCTACTCTTAACGGCTGGAATTAAGGTCGGGTCCCGCAAAGGGACCTCGTAATCAGGCGTTAAGGGTTTAACGGCGCCGACACCTTTTACGGCACCGTTAAACCCTTAACGCCAGGGTCATAATGAGGCCCCATGACTGCCCTGTTAGATGTTTCCAAGATGTCAGTGTCACTATAGTATGCCTGTGGGTGATATGACCCCTTTGTTTACTTTCCCACCAACCTTGACCCTCCGGTCTGTCGACTTGACCAGCAAGTTGCTTACAGGTGTCAAGTGGGATCTTTTGGCCGGGTCGCAAAAGAGGCATGTACAGAACCAGTGAAGTTCCTTAAATACAGCAGTGTTATTCAGAAGTATTTGCAATGGCGGCTGTTGCGATGGGGACCTTTGATGTAAACTGCTCTGAGGGGGATTAAGGAAGACCAGATAAGGTTTTTTTGGGGTCATGTGAATGATGTGCATTTGTCACCTGGGCCCCACCACTCGCCCTCCCAGTTGTCTTCACCTGAGAATTGAACCCATTTATAATCTAACCTCTTTGGGGTGTTCTTCTATGATTTGGTGTCCTATATGCACTCACCACTTCTGTCCTCCCACTCCCCCCCCCCCCCTGTTAATTTGGGAGGTTGGTACAAATCTAACAGTTCTAAGGTACATGTAGAAAAAAATCATGATTTTAATAAAGGCACCTGTGCACATGTTATATTTACAATGTTTTTGTACCTTGTTCCTGAATAAATAGGTTGGGTGTGTGTGTGGCGGGGAGGTGGAGGTGTGTAGATGAAAATGTAAACTGATGACATATGCGATCTGCTGCAACACTCTTGCTTCATTCGTGTTACCGAACGTTAAAGCTGGAACAGTTCTGCAGAAATCAAGTTAACATCCATCTTAATAGTGGACATATCGCTTTCTCAGCAGAAACTTGGACATTCGCTTGATCACTAAATTTTGTGTTAAAAGATAATGCACCATGCACTGAATTAAGATCCTTAAGGAGAGGTGTTGCTTTCAGAAGCCTGTAGTGCTCCTTCATTTGACATGGACTCCACTCTAGCTTGTTTGAGAAGGGTTTTCTTTGTTTCATTTTGAGTGTGTTCTCTTCACTACAACAGCCTAAATTTAGCTTGTCCTTGCCTCACTTGTACAAATTAAAATTGATCTCCTTGCGCAAACTGGTGAGCATGTAATGTCTCTGCTAATTACTTGGTATGTCTTTTGATATGCTTGAACTTTGTCTTGTCTAGAGAATGCTTGGTGATGAGACCTTTGCTTTACCATACTGGAACTTCGCAACTGGCAGAAATGAGTGTGACATCTGCACCAATGAGCTTTTTGGGGCACCAAGACTGGATGACACCACTCTGATCAATCAGAATTCCAGATTTTCCCGATGGGGCATAGTGTGTAACAGGTAATCAAATGTAAAATGCTTACTTGCAGCAAACCATGCTTGCTGAATCCACACAAGCAAAGTCACGTCTATGGGGGTATTTGACAGTATTCTATATTGAGCCATATTGTTCTTTTCAATTGTCCACTCCAGAGGATACTTTGCACGCTGGCACTTACCTATTAGTTCTTACACATGCCTGTAGAGTTTCAGCAATCCATACCAGAGCAGTCCAGATGAAAATTGGTACACCACAACCTTTGATCTTCTTGTTAATATTCACTGTTATTTGGATCATTGTAGATGTTGGATTCCTGTCTAATTTGTATTACCACTGTCTCGGTTTCCTTTCTAGGGCTTGTTCTAGTTACTGTTTTTGCTCTTCTGCTTATCACAAGGTTTAAGTATTCTGAGTTGTATAACTGGGGACTGGGCATGAATTTCATTCACTAGTCTTATGTTGTATTTCAATATTTTAGCCTGGATGATTACAATCGTTTGGTCACGCTGTGTAATGGAACTAATGAAGGCTTCCTCCAGAGGAACCCAATAGGAGTCAACAACGGGCCACTGCCAACAATGCAAGATGTACAGAAGTGCTTATCCCTCAAAGAATTTGATAATCCTCCATTTTTCATGAATTCTACTTTCAGTTTCAGGTATGTTATTGTATGCTTTTTATACTGGGCCTATTTTCACTGTAGTGGACTAACCGTGCAGAGGCCTGTTTGGAGATTGGCATACTGTGTCTGTGGTCCGTTAGATCTTGGTCTCTTAAGTGAATAGTAAAAGGGCAGCGAGGTAAGAACAAAGGGCAGGCAAAGGGTGATGGGTTAAACGCATGTAAGATTTGTACAGGTAAAGGGAAGGAGTCGTAGTGTAGGAGTTTGAGGCCTTGATCATTCTACAATTGCACAAGAGATGCAAACATAGCACTGATCAGAAAAGGGAAAATGGTAATGCATGTGGACTGGATATAAAACAATGTTATTTTGACTTTGAGGATGATGGTTGTCTACAAGATGGTTGTTTCAAAGCAAATTAGTTTCAGAATGTCCTGCCTGCCACAGTCTCTCATGGATGGATTATAAGAGCTTCTCAAATTGGTATGTGCTGAGTCATGCACATGCATTGTTTAATAGATTGACATTGTGATTGTGCTTTTGTACTGGGCAGTATTTTATAGTTGCAATAAAAGAAATTGTCAAACAAGGTGAATTCACCTTGAGTACCATCCATTCCTGTATCTACCTGCAATTTATTGGCCGCTCATTTCATTTACTGTCAAAGACCACACTAGGCTGTATGGACGTGGAAGTGATTCGAAGTTCAACCAACCCAAATTTGACACTTCTAGCAAACCAAAAGTGGAGTGCCTGGATTGCTTAAACTTGGATTTTATTTTTTTACTGGCAATGTTTTTATACACTCAAGACGGCCGAGATTAAAGCGATAAACTCACCCTAGTATTTGTTTTTTTGGGGTTCTGAGTTAGGAAAGTAGTGAGTGAGTTTGGGGACAGCCTCTTTCCTAGATAGGCGGTACACTAAAGAGAGAACATATTCAATGGGTACTTGGACTTTCCGATAGGGAGATTATTGAGACGTAGGCCACTGTATCAAGTCGAATAGAGGCTTCTGCCTGTTTGTGTGTGATACTATCTATGCATCGGGATTCTCAATGGCACTTCTTTCATGATGTGACTTTGCCTGTCTCCTTGGAGCATCAAAGAGTGGGGCAAAGTCGATCACCTGTTGCCACCTTGTCTCCGATGGATTGAGTGACCACCAAAGGGATGACTTGCTACAAGTGTGTACAAGTCAAATGTAAAAAATGAAAGTTGTCTTCAATGTGCTTATCCAGGATCCGGGTCAGAAGGCGGCGTGCTTATGACTTTATGATTGATGATTTGGAGAAGACTGAATTTGGAGGAGCAGGACCAGGAGGGTGGAAGAATGCAGGAGGAGAAGGGGTTCAAGGAATTATACTTTTGGGGTGGGGGGGTGGCGGCATTTAGGGGGGAGGTGGGCACTGATAGGATAGGCTGAGGAAGAGTTGGACCTGGAGGGGCCCTTCTCGGGAAGAGAAGGAGGTAGAGGATGGGCATCTGAGCAGAGAACCAACAAGTGCACAGGGAGCCTGCAGCAGAGGGCAAGTACATGTTGCATTATAGTGCACAGGCCTCTTGGTATCCGAGCACTGCATTGTACCAGGCAATTTCCCAAACCCCAGAATCTCATTTATACCCCAAATTGATTGGTTTAGTTTTTCAAATATTAAGCAAAAAGCTTGCTTCTCACCACCCTGCACCATCCGTATTGACAATCTTGGTTTGGACATTTGTTTAAAGCTCTGAGGTCTAGAGGTGTCCAAACAAATTCCTTGTTCCTCCATCGCAGATATGCGAAAGGATTGCCCTGATTACAAACCCGATAACCTTTCGGCATTCTGCAGTAAAGCCAGTCCTCTGCCTGTGACCTTTTCTAAGCTGGTTTTGCAGCGTTCTGCTTTCCAACTGCATACTTGCTTTTCTAACTTGCTGCTTTTTCTTGTGCATTGCAGATTTGGTTTCCTTGATTACTTGCCATTTTGAGATGACCCAAACATTGTAAAGTACCACGGTTAAGTGCCAAACGCTTGATACATTTGGTCTGATCCACATTTCTGGATTCTGACAGCCTCCACTTGGAACCATTTCTTGACTGCTTTGCATTGCCTGGAATGGTAGGTCAACAAATATCCGACCCTCCTGAGATTTGGAGAGTGGCCTATTCCCTCACACTGGCACTTGTGGGGACCGAATTGAGAGCTAATGGTGAATGGTAATCATAGTACTTGAAGAGGAGTAAAAGTAGCGGTAAATTTCTTTTCAGAAAATAGATCATACAATTTGTAGGAGGATGGTTACGGAGACTAAGAGGAGTCAGCCAGACTAGCCACCAGGTTTTTTGCATACAACTGTGGGATCGCTGGAGTGGAGATAAAGTCCCCCAACAAAACCTGATTGGAATGCGTCGGCGCGAAGTCGGTAGTCAGCTGGGAAAAATAACTTGCAAAGCTAGCTAATCCTTGGGAGGGTGCATGATATAGAAGAAATACCGGAGAGGTGGGCACCACAATGTTTACTCGCTTCTACTCAAGGTCTGATTCTCTCAGTTAATATTTTGACCTGGAGCTGCCAGTTTGAACTAGTCCTATTGCACAAGGACCTCCATAAACCACATACAAAAGAAAACAAGGCAACTTTGCCTTATTATAACTGGCGCTTCTCAGTTGGCCCTTAGAGAGGGCTGCAAATTCCCAAAATATTTTAATCCAACTTTCTTATAAATTCAAATCAAAGCATCAGTTAGATCCGTGCAGTTTTGGCCAGGAATGTTTTATTCACATCCCTGTTTTTATAATTAAATTTATTCTGAATGTGATCTGTTGGGCAATCATATTTTGCCATCAATATACATTAAGCCAATGCATTTCGGTGTAAACCTTCATCAGGGCTATATATAGGCTCTTAATTACATCAAGCTACACATAGTCATACATATGTTAATACAAGGTCTTTGAATGATTTATGTACAATATATAATCGAATTCACACATACCATTATGTTTGTCCCACGAATATTCAATTGGTACGCCAGAAAAAGTAAATGGAAAAACAGAATTTTCATTTAGTATCAGTGTTACAGTTCTGTGTACATAGTATAAGGACAGAAAAGTGTCCTACCTGATCACTTTCATGCAAATCTGGTAAGCCCCAAAAGGCTTTCCTTTTTGCAACCCTCACGGCTCCAGCCAGGTGTGTTGCAAATGCGTGGTGAAACACATACGTTAAACTTGTCTCTGTGAAAGAAACAGGCTATTTAGAGAACCATTCTAGCATGTCTTTAATGATCAAAGCGGCGGATGTTCTCCGACATTTACCTTCAATTCCTGCGTTGTTCTGCCTACTGCAGAGAGACATGCACGCGCACGTCTTAGTTCTATTTAAATGTTGCCTTGGAGACGGAGTCGAGGCGCCGAGGTCCGAAAGGAATGCCGAAGCACGTACGCCTCGCGCCCCACCCCCGGGTAATTACCCTGGGGCGGGGATGTCTCCATGACAACTCCTTAAACGCTATGCGTTACCAAGCTGTCAGCGCCTTTCTCGTGTGATTGACATTACTTTCGGACTATTACTGTGAATGCATGTACTTAGTAGTGTGAATGCATATTATAAGTGTAATAGGTCTTGTATATTTTGTACTGTTCTAAATTCATCTTTATTGCGGGTAACCATGTATCGCTACCTCTACTGGCTAATGCTTGCAGGTTTTCTACAAAGCTAATTAACATACTATGTGAAGTATTTAGGTTCTTCATTTGCGGGTTTCAAACGGTAGGTCTTAATTAAAGCAGGCACCAGTGTGAATGTAAAACAATAGGACTGTAGCGTTTAAAATAAAACGTCACTTAGGGTATTTCATCCTGCAGGACAAGCAGAAAACCTTAACCCAAACAATGTTATAGACAATCTAGTACATGATATTATGAAATTAGAAACAAATGTCACTCCAAATGTCAAATTACGTCCGTTTCATATATCAATGTCTGTACTCCAGACCTGGTTGGCCATTACGATGGCTGTTGTGGAAGTTCATACGCAGTCATGAATGCTTAATTATAAAAAACACATGTAGTTAATCTCCTCGTTCATTCCTTTAGGAATCGGCGAACTCAAACGATCTATCCAGAAAGTTTCTTGTTGATCCATTGTTTTATGAAAGTTTTCATGTGGATCTCCAACTATTTCTAGGATAGCAAATCGATTCTGTGCTAAGTTATGTTTTTTGTCATGCCAATGTCTTGCCACAGCCGAAGTTTTGTTACGTATACAAGATCTGTGTTCGTTTCATCTTGTCTTGGCCGTTCTTACAGTTTGTCCAACATAATGCAAGCCACAGGGACATTTTATGGTATATATCCCGTTTTGGGAGTCACATGTTCCAAAGCTTTTTAGTTTTATATTCTCTCCTGTTTACGGATGTTTCAAAGAATCACCTTTCATGATGTAGCCACAATTGCTACAATTTAGGCAAGGAAAAGTTCCTATCCTCTTGGTGGCTTTCTTCTTTTGTGCTGGTCTGGTCTTTACAAGTTTGTCTCTCAAATTCTGACTTCGTTGATAAGCGAATGTTGGGACCTCTTTGAATAAATGTTCTACACGTTGGTCGCAAGTGACTGTATTCCAGTGTTTTTTTTAATGAATGAGGAGATTAACTACATGTGTTTTTTATAATTAAGCTTTAATGACTGCATATGAACTTCCACAACAGCCATCGTAATGGCCAACCAGGTCTGGAGTCCAGACATTGATATATGAAACGGACGTAATTTGACATTTGAAGTGCCATTTGTTTCTAATTTCATAATATCATGTACTAGATTGTCTAAAACATTGTTTGGGTGAAGGTTTTCTGCTTGTCCTTCCAGATGAAATACCCTACGTGACGTTTTATTCTAAACGCTACAGTCCTATTGTTTTACATTCACACTGGTGCCTGCTTTAATTAAGACCTACCGTTTGAAACCCGCAAATGAAGAACCTAAATACTTCACATAGTATGTTAATTAGCTTTGTAGAAAACCTGCAAGCATTAGCCAGTAGAGGTAGCGATACATGGTTACCCGCAATAAAGATGAATTTAGAACAGTACAAAATATACAAGACCTATTACACTTGTAATATGCATTCACACTACTAAGTACATGCATTCACAGTAATAGTCCGAAAGTAATGTCAATCACACGAGAAAGGCGCTGACAGCTTGGTAACACATAGCGTTTAAGGAGTTGTCATGGAGACATCCCCGCCCCAGGGTAATTACCCCGGGGTGGGGCGCGAGGCGAAAGTGCTCCGGCATTCCTGTCGGACCTCAGCGCCTCGACTCCGTCTCCAAGGCAACGTTTAAATAGAACTAAGACGTGCGCGTGCATGTCTCTCTGCAGTAGGCAGTACAACTCAGGAATTGAAGGTAAATGTCGGAGAACATCCGCCGCTTTGATCATTAAAGACATGCTAGAACGGTTGTCTAAATAGCCTGTTTCTTTCACAGAGACAAGTTTAACGTATGCGTTTCACCACACATTTGCAACACACGTGGCTGGAGCCGTGAGGGTTGCAAAAAGAAAAGCCTTTTGGGGCTTACCAGATTTGCATGAAAGTGATCAGGTAGGACACTTCTGTCCTTTTGCTATGTACATAGAATTTTGTATCGCTGATACTAAATGAAAATTCTGTTTTTCATTTACTTTTTCTGGCGTACCAATTGAATATTCGTGGGACAAACATAGGTATGTGTGAATTCGATTATATATTGTACATAAATCATTGAATGAACTAGTATTAACATATGTATGACTGTGTAGCTTGATAATGGAATCAAGAGCCTATATAGAGCCCTGATGAAGGTTTACACCGAAATGCATTGGCTTAATGTATATTGATGGCAAAATATGATTGCCCAACAGATCACATTCAGAATAAATTTAATTATAAAAACAGGGATATGAATAAAACATTCCTGGCCAAAACTGCACGGATCTAACTGATGCTTTGATTTGAATTTATGAGAACGTTGGATTTAAATATTTTGGGAATATGCAGCCCTCTCTAAGGGCCAACTGAGAAGCGCCAGTTAGAATAAGGCAAAGTTGCCTTGTTTTCTTTTGTATAGGGTGCTTGATATATCCATAAAATATGAATTGACATGTTAGGGGTGACCTGTGCAATTACCGTTTTTGTAGTTTTTGTATAAGGCAAAGAATGTTGAACAGGTAAGCTTTTGATGGCTGCACAATGAGTTACAGCTAGGCCACCACCCCAACGGGGGGGCTGTCGCAACGTATTAGTGTAAGAATCGGGCAACATTTGGTCTGGGCCAGAACTGGATGAGATCCATGTCTCTGGGAGTGTGGGGAACTAGTTCAACCCTTACTGTAAGTCAAGTCCCCAATAACGTTTCCACAGTTTAAAAAGGACCTATAAGATTAAAAAAGTAGTGCTAGTAAAATAAGGTTAAAACCATTTCTATTTTTCAAAACTACATACAAACGTGAACAGTCTCACCCTAGTTTTACTGTCCTAATTCGTTACATGGAGGAAGGGGATGGTATAGTTTTCCCACGTTATGGGGCATAATCGGTTTGGGAATAAACATGACCACCTTGTTGACTTTGTTTAAATGTTTCATTTCCAATTGACCAGGCACTCCTAGAATGAAATGCTGCCAATAGATCAGATGCTGCATTTGTTCCTTCATCGGACACCATTTCTACCAGCCTTCATCAATTTGTCCTGCCACTGACATCCTAATGTTTTGACAGGCAGCCTAGTCAAACATGTTTTTGCCTCCTACCCGCTAAAAGAAACCTAGTTTTCTTTAGCTTTACTTTTCCATGGGCAAAAGAAAGGAGGCTTTGATACATGTGAGAATTACCAAATCACCCATGATTATAATGGTCTTATTGTCGCAACCATTTCAGCCTCTGGATTAACCACTGAGCTTGTTCCCTATCATGTTCCTAGCAAATACCCATGCTCCAAAGCCTACCTTAATCCATTGTAGTACAATTAAACCCCCCAAATAAAGCAATTCTGTGCTACTTTGGCAAAGGGGGCAATTTTATTTTATTTGAACATTTATATAGCGCACAAAACCCATAGGTATCTAGGCACTTAATCTTACGAGATTGGTTACAAGCATAGAATTCATTTTATTCATAAATGAGTGGTTACAGAAGTAAGGTACAGTGCAGAAGTGAGGGTTACCATCTTATCTTGCATTCTTATCATACACTGTCATACATTATTTACAGAGTTAACACAATGTGCACATGTATACAGGCCCTAATTTGCTGAATGATTTACAGGAATTAATTGTTTGTGCATGTGGAGTCCTATGCTGTGTGTGGTAACATAGGCTAGGTGACAGTTCGAATCTTGATTGAACAGCAAAGTTTTAAGGCATTTGCAGAAGGACCACAAGGATGTATTTGTCCTCAGTCTTAATGGCAGGGAGTTAGAGTTTGGCCGCGATCACTGGGAAGCTAGAACCACCAACTCTGCCCCTAAATCTCGGTGTAGAGATTAGGCTGGTATATATTTAGGCTGGCATACATTTTGGTTTTCGATCTTGATATTGCTTGTCATTAATGATGACAAGGGACGGAGGTATTTGAATCCTGAATTGGGAAAACCTCTTCATACGTGGACACCTGATCTCAAAATGAAGTAAAATGACTAAAAGATTCAGTTCATTATCAAAACAGGTAAACATCTGGCAATGTAGTTGGCTTGCAACTGAAATTAATCTGGATGGATCTATTTAAACTATTCAGCCGAGATTTTCTTAAATAAAATTTCGGAGCGCTTGGTAGCCGAAGGGAGTTCCATCAGATAAATCC
This sequence comes from Ambystoma mexicanum, assembly GCF_040938575.1. Lineage (NCBI taxonomy): Eukaryota > Metazoa > Chordata > Amphibia > Caudata > Ambystomatidae > Ambystoma > Ambystoma mexicanum. The sequence goes on along the minus strand of NC_090941.1, from coordinate 133,512,634 downwards.
TAGAACCAAATCCAGTATTTGCAAATTAAATGTCCCTTCACCTATATTGAGTTATTGACTCCTATGTGCAGACTTTTATCAGGAAACGTAACTACTTCGAGGATCAGTTTTTCTAACTGTAAATCACTCCATGTCATCTACCTAATTGAATGCCCTTGCGGTGTACGTTACGTGGGCCAAACCTCCAGACCAATCCATAAAAGAATTGGCAAGCACAGATTGGGAATCCAGTGTAAAACTCACACAGCACCCCTTGTGCCCCACTTTCTCAAATTCCAGCATGGACCAGACCATTTCTTTATGGTGGGTGGTGGACAAAGTGCTGAACACCAACAATACCACTAATTCATTGAACTTCAAAGAATCCTGGTTGGCTGTTCAAGCTCAAATATACATCCACAGCACTCAACGAGGCACACCCATCGGGCCCTTGCATTTGAACTGTGCGCCCGGGCCTAATGGGGCTCTACTGCCCTATTAGGTACAGGCTCCATGGACATGAATAGTACAGCCTGCCTGTACACCCAGGCAGCACCACCACAATAGGCACATACACCTGTACCAGGATGACCCAGGCGACTGCCGCCCCGGGTTCCATGCCATAGGTTAGTCCTATTCTGCACAACACCTAGCCTCCACATATACCCTGCATAGGGCCAATCAGTCCTTTATCCTTGCCATTTTTTGGCTGCTTGACTCCTCACTCCTGTCCCCAACAGAGGGCACCCATGCTGAATACACCAGACTGCATTCAGACTCACAGCCCCTCCTTACATGCGCTAGCACAACCTGCATCATTGCAGGACCCTCTCCGTTGCAGTGTATCTGTTCATGACTACGGAACAATACAAAACCGTGCGCAGGGGAGCCACTATACTCCTCCACACATGTGCGACTACCTGCCAGCATCATCTTTATTCGCGTTCGCCGGCGCTCCGAGACAGACGGCTCCCCGCCGGTCTCTTCATGTTCCTAGTCTGAGGTAAGAACTGTTCCTCCGCTCAGGAGGAGCTATCCTTCTGTAGCCAGAGCCATTAAGTGTTCCCAATCTAGCGGGCCGTCATCTCTGATTTAATTGCAGCATCAGGCTGCAATCTACCCGTGGATTCCATGCCCAGCTGCTCGTGAATGCATACAGTGGCTTACTGAGAAGTGGACTGCCCGCTTTATACCGGCTACCATGGCATTAAGGTAACCACCCTGTATTTGGTTCCCTTGGTGCCTTTACCGTGTTGTCATCATCTGTGTACCACCATGCACACAGTACCCATGATTATACAGGCACATGTTTCTTTCATTCTCCAGTGCCACACCACCAGCATGAACACGTGAGGATCTGGGACTCCGCAACCCTAGTGTTCATTCTGCAAAACAATTCCTTTTAAGCCAGGAGGCGCCCACTCTGGGTGCCACCATTGTTAAGGTTAGTGAAGGACCGGATTTGTGAAAACTAGACATTTCCTTATTTGTTGTTTGTATATACCTCCGACATCTAGTTCACAAACTGCACTTGGTAGCACATTTTATACAAAACTTTTTATCTACCGCCCCATTCACTTTCTGTAGGGGAGACCATGCAACGCCTTGGCCCCAGAAGAAGGCTGTCAATTTCTTAAAGCTGAAACGTCTGTGGACTTCAGTACCATTTGGTTCCCCCATGCTCCAATTTTTTTAACTTTGTACTATGATTAACCCTTTAGCCTAGCTTTGATAGACCTACCCAAGGTCTCTCACCTAGATAAGCTACAGTACTCGCGCTTTTCTGGGTTGTTGAAAATGGATCCGATTGTAATGTACACATAGGATACCAACATGTATTAAGATATATTCCATGTTTGTATTCATGCCTGCATTTGCTAAAGAGTTGAATTGCTTTGCACTAATCTGACTTCTTGAATTTAGTAATGCTCATTGTGGACTTCTCCTTTTGCACTTGCACTTTATGCTGTCCACCTCTTTGTTTTCATCCATTTAAGTTGTTTACTTTTGCAGAGGGAATGAGCTATGCCACCTTCCGACAAAAGAATTGTGGTCTAATTTCTATAACGGAGTGCTGTTTTTAGAAATCTAAAAAATAATAAAAATACACAGCAATATAAAAAGCTGAACTACATCACCAAAATTGAGTGTGTTTGTATATTGTACGTTGGTTCATTACATGGCAAAAAGAGTTTGTCGTGGATGCGTTTTCTCACAGTTGAATGAATTTGCATTTAAATAATTGCGTCACTAACTACCACAGGCAAGATGCCCATGGCCCCCTGAAGTGTGAAACCACCTCTGTAATACACATTGTAAGAGCATTTGTTTGCCGAACAATGTTGTCCAAAGCCTAACTGGCCAATAAGTGCAAAGCATATGCTAAAGATGGGAGGTTTGGTGGAAGCACCTTTTCTGGGAGCCAAGCAGTATGAACTCTCATTATTTATGTAATGTTCTACATTAAACCTTGTGGAGTTTGTCTGGTCATGATTGCAACAGATGTAGCATCTGTAGAGCAGATCTGAAGGACCACTAGTGATCCAAGTTATACCTTTGATACAATCTGGATGGTGCTAGTAGACAATGGCCTTATAGCACTGGAACCTAGATCGGATCCCTCCTCCCCCAAGTGTACCCATTCAATGCAGGTGGAGAATTCCTCCACCCAAAAAAATAGCAAAGTGGGGAAAGAATGGAGCATCAACCACATATTGGATGACTCTCAAACCTTAGCTTAAATAGGTTGAGGAAGGGATACCTGACTTTTTTTTTTTTTAATTCATTTTTTTTAACAAATCCTCAGCACCAGGTTTGGCATACGCTATCCCAATATTGCCCATGAGTCCAAATCCTTTTGCAGAGTTGAGTTCATTGGATACTGGATGATCCTTTGGTTTATCGAACTTGGCTTATCTGACATTTCTGTACCAGATCCTACTATGGAAGTACAGGAGTTTCTTAAACTATAGATTAGATGGTGTAAGCATCCCTGTGGTTTACCATACCTTTATCCAATTTAGTGAACAATCAAATTAAAAACATTGCTCCAGTCTGATTCTGGAGTAAATATTGAGGTACTTGTCATACCACATAATCATCCTCCAACCATATCTTCACAATTTGGTGACCATGATTCAACATGACGATGTGAATTCTTGAACAGCTGTTTTACAGTACTGAGCTGAAAAGTGGCATGGTTGGGGAACAAATTGTATAATGGGAATATTATCCTTGTATGTAAAGGGGTAAACATTTCTCCGATATCCTTTTTGGGGCAGATTGAAGAGAGAACCAAACTTGCAGCTAAACAGGAGTACAGCGACCTTGTTAAGCTAAATAAAACATAGAGCAATACATTTGGGAGGAATGGCGATCATTTTAGTATTGAATGGCACTTTTCTAAATCTGTTACTTGTCTACCCACCCTCACCCCTTTCCTTGCCACCAGACAATAGCAAAGCCTGTTCTGGTTTCACTTAACAATTATTTGAAGCCAAACCTCATCCTTTGCCTCATGCTAATTCATCTACACCTGGACTGCATTACAATTTCTATCCTCCACCTTAAACCAAATCTCAAATTAAAGTCTGATTCCCCTTCTCCCCCACACCCAATAAGCAACTAGCAAATTGATCCCACCACAAATGAAACTGTCCAAGCCCCAGCTCCCTCAATACACATTGTGCCAGTTGTATTCACCGGCAGCCATGATCGTCTCCCTTTCCAATCTCAAAGGTCACATATCAAGAATGCCAAAAAGCCCACCTCTGACAGGATGCGCAGCGCCCCAACAACTCTAATATCCCCTTTACTTCACGGTCTGACTGGCAAATATGTGACACCCACCCTATTTATTTAATAAGGGGACTTCTCTTTTGCCAAGATATTGCCTCTGGTAAACTCCTACCTCCATCTCCAGCATACCCCTGGCCACCATTTCTTTCTACTCCTGATCTCCTTGCACTACTTCACAAAATCAAACTCTGGTTCCCCTCTGGACCTTTGCTCCTCATCCCTATTGAAATAACTTTCACCTCCCCCCAAAAAACCTTTCACCTATGAAATGAACACCTCAAAGCCATTGCACCCCTTTTTAATCACCCCCACCCTAGACCCCTAATACCTCCAAAAATGACTGATCTCCAATCAGCCGTTCCTTGCCAAATCCTAGAATACATCACAGGATGCCCATTTCAGTCTTAATTAAAAGACCTTACCTTCTTGTTGCTCATGTCGGTTTCCGCCCACCTCTGAGGAACTGAATCTGCCATTCGAACAGACCTCAAAAACCTGCACATGCTGGCGGAGGACAGCCAAACGGGTGCTTTGATCCTTCTCAACCTATTGTTAGCCTTTATGCAGTTGACCGTGAGACTATCCTAGTCTGTCGGACATTGTTATCTAAGCAACCATCCCAGCCTGGCTCCCCTTTCTCACCCAACCATGTCAATCTGTTTCCCTACATATCATTCCAGCCCATAACTCCTCACCCGCCACTACAGTCTTCCAGGGGTCGTTCCTTTTCCCGCTTCAACATGTACTTGCACCTTCTCGCACACCTCATCTACACCTTCGGTTTCACCTTCTACTTGTAATACCCAGATCATGCCGAGACTGGACATATCATATCCCCTTCTGCCACAGCTGACAATCTCGAATACTGCATGACTGCCATTCATCAGTGGATGCACAATCATTGGGTTTAACTCAATGGAGACAATATTTACTAATTGCTAACTCGAGCCCTGTTATCTGCCCCATCCGTCAGGGTTTTCCCCAAACCTTCAACAGTGAAAAACCTTGGCTTCTGCATTGATGCTGACCTAATTAAAACACTCAGATCTCTTAATCGTTCCCTCCTAATATTCCTCCACAGTCAACTTGATGAATAGCAGGATATCCATATTGGACTACACAAAATGAGCATATCTTGGCCTTCTGTCAGTACAACTTTGCAAACACTAGTGGATATAATGTGGCTGTTCACCTCCGAGGTGAACCTGTCTTATGGAACCTTCATCAACAAACTGACAACCTACAAATCCCACTCACTGCTTTTTAAGATCAGACCTCCTTTTGTTTCAAAATGTAAGCAATATGTCCTGTAGAAACCTGAGCTCTCCCTCCAAATTTCTATGCCCCAACACTGCATTCAAATGATCAGAACTGGCAGGAGAGCCACGTGATAACCACTTGCCCCTAAAGCTCAATCTCTCTGCCCACTTCTCCTTTTACTGAGCCCTGAAAACCTGGCTCTGCCAACAAAATTGACATCCTTGCCCCTGCCCACCACCGTTCTTGGATCCTTGAGTGTTAGGGAGATTTCTCACACAAGTGCTAAATTCCCTCTACCTTCGAGCCCTCCAGCTCTTTTGCTATATTTTGGGGCTTTGAACATTTCATTTTCAGTGATTTTTACTTTTGTGTTCTTCGGTTATGGATTTTTAAAACTCCATAGGCATCATCTTTTTCTTGTGTGTCACACAGCACCTTCAGTGCAGTGGCACAGGGGTGTCTTTCAGACTTCAAAAGGTTTAAACACCTTCTCTGGGACTGACTATGGTCTCCCAGAGCATGTAAATTAAATTGACTTTACTAGTCTCTTTAACTTTACAGACCCAGCACACACTATCTTCCTATAGAGTGCTGGAGGGGTTGCGTAGCATCCCCTTAGTCAAAACACTCATGTAACAGTCAACTGTTACCCTTTCCTACTTAAAATGGCTGGTGGCAGTGGTGTAGATCAAACTACCATGATTTATCCCAACCGCGAACGGTAGCTAAAAATCTGGTCAGCCATGTTTAATATGGTGCCCAAGACCTATCTGTAAAGCTCCGGTCGACTTTTTTTGCTGTTTCTTTTAGGAAAGGTCCTTGTGTTTAACTCTGCGTCCCAAACCAGGTTTGGTCCCTTTGTTTGTTGGCCTTTGGCGGGCTTCAGTGCTGAAGCCCTCCTCTGGCACCTGAGTGTCTGGGGTGGACAGGATGTTAGGGAGGTGCAGGAAACTCCCTGTGCTTAGTCTCCTAGGAGACCTGAATGCACTCTGGCATGATTGGCCGGCTGGCTGTCCGGCAAGGACAGCCAGCCTGCTGTGGGAGTGACAGCCAGGCTGGAATGAATGGGGGTGGAGGGGAACTGTTAAAAGCAGGTCTCTGGGACATGGAAAGCAGAGTCGACCACTGGAACGAAAGAACCGAAGACCAGCTAAAGGAAGAGGACTGCTGCAACACTTTGACGACCGGTGAAGCCCTGCTGCAGTTCTAAAATGCCTGAAACTCCTTTGACAGAAGCTCTTCAAGGTTAACTTCTTCCCTTGAGTTTGGTGGGACCAACCAACTTGCAAGCCGCCTGGACACTGTCCCCTCCTCGTCGAATTTTCTGCAGAGTGCTGTGGAAAACCGGATAGCCAGTGGGCAGGATACCAGTTTGTGGTTTGCCACGTTTTGCCAAGCTTGTGGACTCATCCCTGGGCAGTGCAGGAACCCCCCAACGTCGTCCTTGTCCCCATGACTGAAGCTTAGGAACAGCAAGCTCTCCTTGAACTGCCTCATCTACAGCTCTTCTTCACTTTAAAGGTAGTGTGCAAACGCGGTCCGGGAATCATTTCGGCCACGGCAAAAGTTTGTGAAACTTACCCCTCCTTTTGAAGGCTTGTCCTTCCCTAAACATCTAATTTTACGTCTGACCAAATTCTTCTAAGATCCGTGGCAAAGACAGTGCTATCCTATACAAAGACTCTGAACCATTGACTTTGGGCCAGGCCTATGAACTGAATTGCTGGTTGTAGTTAACTGAAACCCTTTGCCCTGCCCATGACAGTATTTGTGCTTCATTTCTTACAACCTTGTCTTTTTACCCCTTTTTAAAGTAACTGAAGTGCCATTTTACTCCCATTTCAGGGGAGCTGAACTTGTTCAGTAACTTATTGGTTGTGTATTGTAGTATACTGGTGTGTGATATTGAGCTGCTCTTACTAGTGGAATGTTTTGCAACTGACTGTGTAAATGTATACTCTTTTACCAAGAAACCTTGAGTAAGTGTTTGTTTGAACCACTGGAATTGCTAGTCCTTTGTGTAACCTTTTGTACTGCTCACAAAACACTTGAGATGTCTGGCTGCTCAGCCACTGCTACCACATAACTGTGTAGTACAGGCTTGTAACAAAGGTGAACATTGTACTGACACTTGTATGTAGTGTTCCCCAAGGGTACTGCATGTGATTCTGCCTAACATTTAGCACTAAGAGGTCACTCGGGTGGTGAATGCTGTTATTTGCAAATATCCCAAAATAAATTAATTACATACTGCTGTTACCTAAGACTATTTTTGGATGGTTATGGCCTCTATTAACAAGAATACTTTGGTTAGTTCTGATTTTCCATAACGGAAAATCTGTACATATAACATATTTCCAAACTATATAGCTACTTGGTAGGAAGGCACAGGAAATGCATCCTTAGAACCATACCATTTACCCTAATCACAGGAACATCTTCGATTTCCTTTAACAGTCAATGTCCACCAAACTACACAAATTGGACAAAGTACCAGGACTAGAGCAAGCCAATTTTTTGAAGCCCTGTAATTCATCAATTGACTAATTCAGTATTAGTTGGAGATGCCTAGCTCAAGATTAGTTGCAGAAATGGTAAGTTTATAAAAAGAAATATATAAAAACTACTGTTCTAAATCTTTAGATGTAATGGCAAATATCTATGGGAAATTGTGCCTAGACAGTTTTATTATATGGCTGGATAACATTATTTTTAGGCACGTGCTGGCTGCCTCGTGGTGGCTGGCACAATTGAACCAGTTATGAGGTTAAGAACTAAAAACTACAAAGAGCAGCTTCGTCACTTCCTCGACATAAAAACTTCATTTGACAGACTAGATTGCAATAAATGTGTTGCTCTCCAATCAATGTAGGTATGATTTGTGTACTTGTGAAGGAAATCTAATTATATTCCTACAATTTTGAAAGTAGGTATGGACAATATGGTCCAAAGTTTTCCCCTTTTATGTGAATGCAAGCGGGAGATTGGGTTTCATATTGAACCATACTCTTTCTAATATCAAACAATCTTTCTTTTAAAGAAGAGCACTTAATTGAATCTGACATTCCTGGCCTACTTCATGCTGATGATGCAGTGGTTACTGCTACAACTGTGTATAAACTGCTATGACGAATACATCTAATTTCATAAAGTCCAAAATCATGATCTTTGGTTAAACCTGGTCAGGTATTTTCTAAAAGGTATACAACTGGAACAGGCAGGTTTCCTTTGGGCTTGAGATTCCCACAGAAATCTCCTTGGGGTGGAGGAGAGGAGGTTCTCTCTGCATTTTATGATTCACTTTGAGTTCTGTATTTTGAATATGGCCCAAGGATTGAAATGTCTTGAGATGGATTTCTAGAATCTCGCCTAGTGAGCAGATTTTAGGCGGCCACCCTAGTTATAGTGAACAGGGGCATTCCTCCAATTGGGACCCCTGAGTTTCACTCATGCCCAACAACCAGACTCTCTGGGATCATGGATGGAGTGGGACTAGACTGTCCCACTCACTTCCTGGGCCCCACACACCCGGCATCACTAGCCTTGAAGCAGCAGCTTTCCCAGGCAAGTGCATGACTTTGTATGGAATTTCCTGATCTGAGAAAGCAGAATGCAAACCATATGTTCAAAGGAAGAGCAATATCTTGTAGCACAGCCATGTTGGGGGAACTAGCCACGTTACAAAGACAAACCTGGTAAACTCGAATGTGCACTCTAAAAATAATGCAAACCAGAAATCCCAAGTGTAAAAAGACTAGGGTGAAGTATACCCACTGGACTGCATTGTAAGATGCTGTGTGCACTGTTAAGTTACCAAAACGGGAAACTTACTTTCCAGTACTGATGGTCTGAAGGACTGGGTTTCTACATGGCAAAATAATCAAAAGGCCAGGGGAATTGGAGCAGAAGGCTTCACCTCTCTGCAAAAAATCAGGAACAGTTACAAAATCAGGACCAGTTCAAAACAAAAGTTTGGGGGTTGTGGTGAATCCTGTGAGTCAGTCAATTCTCCCCAGGAGGTGAGCGCGATACCCTCCCTAGGCGGTAGAGGCAAGTGGGACCTCACCGGGAGACTCGCCCTTGGGGACAAGGATGCCCGTTCTGAGGAACTCTCTAATCTATTATCCATCACTAATAACTCCTGCCCAGAAGAACAAGCTGATGTTCTGCATTTTCATTCAGAAGTTCTAAGCCAAAATGAAAAGCAGTATTGGTTAAATACTGAGAAGATCATACGAGTAATATACAGTATTCAAACAGAAAAGGACTTTTTGACGCTCCACCGGGGAAAACCCAGCAACATCATAAATAATGGGAGTCTAGAAGGGGAGAGAAGTCCAAGAGACTCAAATCTGCTTTGGGAGGAGAGCTGAAGGAGACCGGAGTTCAGGAGATCGGAAGGAAGCTGGCATGGAACCTCTATACAGGCAAGTCCCAAAGTGAGAGGAACTGATTAAAGGAAACCTTGAGAGGGAACAGAGAGGTGGTGGAACGACACCAAAACCCCTTACACGACCGCAACACAGCACGTGGAACGAAGGAGAGCAGTACAGCGGAAAGCAAGAAGGCAACCTGACAAACCAAAGAAGGTTCCTATTCTGAATGCATGCCTAGTGACGCTGACCTTGGAAGAAAAAGGTAACTGGGAAGGCAGCAGACCCGGTGGGATGCCAAGATTAACTAACAAAAGCACCATACGCGTCCCAGTGAGAACCGTATATTAAAGGTACAGAAGAAAAGTGAAAATCTTTGTGAAAGTGCATACTCATCTCAGTAAAGACTGAATCATGGAGAAAACTAAACTATAGGGATAATGATACTCGTCCTAGTAAAGACTGAATATTCGAGAAAGGCCATTACTGAAACATTTGTACTCGTCCCAGTAAAACCTAAGCGCTGCAGAGAAGTAGGAATTGTTATTGCAATCCTCATACTCGTCGTCCCAGTAACTATCAAGTGGTGGAGAAGAGTGAAACATTCTGAAAATATTTACTTGTCCAGCCAGCATAAAGAATAGACGGAGAAAGTAACAAGTATACTAAACCAGGACAAAGAGGGAAGGCGAAAGCAAAGTTTAAGGACATGGCAGATAGAGAAAGTGAAACGCCCAATATGAGCTGATCAAAGTAGTTGCCAAGAACTAGCAATGCTTAAGTTACTAAAAAACTTGCCTTAAAGGAGTGCAGTAACTTTGCTGAAAATGTTGGGAGGGATATGAACCTGAAGAAAAGATGCCACAGCCAAATGAATGGGGACAAAATCGTGCCCCCCGCCCCCAAATTACGCCCATGCTGGAAAGCGAACCACACGAGACGCATATTCTTCTCCTGTGCCTTAGTTGGGGGCAGGGACAGTTTAGATTAGTTTTGTACAGAAGACTGATCTTTATTTTGGATTCACCGATGACTGACAAGCACCCTAGTCCGTGTTGGGTAGCGGGAAAGATGGCATAGGGAAAGTAGTTTCTATAAAGAAAGTTACCAAATGACAGATCTGAGTCCTTGTCCTCCTTCTAACCTGCCACAGGGGCCCTAGACAATGGAAGGAAAGTTGCCCAAAGAGAAATGGTTCCTAACCGCTCTAATTAGGATTGGTGCTGTAAATTGCTGAATTTTTGGTCTCACTGATTGAGGTTTGACGATTTGTCTGGTTAATGGATGCTGAAAATGTGACTGGATATGGGCCCCTATTCAAATGTTTCACACAGCCCTATGGTTTTAGACCTATGCTTATTCTTTGATACATGTGTGTCACGTTTTATGGCGTTATCAAACTATGTACATATATACAGCAAGAGTTTATACTGTCTTGTACTAGTCGAAAAGCAACTTTCAGTTGAAAACGTTTCCGATGGCAGGACATAAAATATACACACAGCTTTACCACCTTCAAGATTGTATTTATTTTTCTTTCCCTGGGGTGCGGGTGGGGAGGGGAACACACAAGACCTGTGGGGTGTGCATGGATGCCAAGTTTTTCTGCATCACTCCACTTGAGGGAGGCTACCTGTAAATTCTCAAAGCCACTTTATGCATGTTTGTTGGTTGCGCTTTTGAGTCATCCCTGTTTAAGAAGGTCTGTCTTCTTTGCAGGAATGCTCTTGAAGGATATGATCAGCCGGATGGGACGCTCGAGTCGCCAGCGATGAGCCTTCACAATCTGGTCCATTCTTTTCTAAATGGAACAAGTGCCTTGTCTCACTCTGCTGCTAATGATCCGATCTTTGTGGTATGTTTTTGATTATGGTATCTTCTGAAATGCACATTTCATGGGACCTTTACTATGTACTAGATTATTCAATATATGTAGTCTGACACCCAGATGAGTTCTATCTGAATTTGTGTAGTTCATAGGCAGATCTAAACTCTTGACTCCAAAAAAAAAGTCTTTGGCTGCCTCACCTATGCAGCTGTGGATCAACGGACATGTGCAGGAAGGCAGAAGTGTCCAACCCATTGTGGGCTTGAAGTCCAAGCGTTCTAGTATGAGTGTTCTCCAGATGGGTTTTTGGGTTCCTGTAATCCTGCTAAATGCCTAGTTCAACCTCCTCGGAATCCCTATAAGACCTATATGCTGGTTAACCTTGTCTTGTGCATTTCGAGTCCCTCGTTTACGAATTTCCACGAGCACCACTTAAATAACCTGCCCACTATGCCGTACCTTGTGACCGACCCTAGGAAAACTGCTCAACCATTTCCCTATTGATATCCCTGCTTTGGCCATGTTTTTACCCCATTGCATACATTTGATTCATGACCTCTTCGGATTGGGGGCTTCTTTCTGGTCTATGTATGGCTTCCGTCGGTTTAAAGAATAATTGGAAGATCAAGCAAGCCAATCTCAATTTTGTAAATGTAGGACTAAAAGGATCTGCTCAATTCTTGGCCCATAAGAATGCAATAAATACTTGGATCACAACCCTGCTCTATTACAAAATGTGATGTCTTCCACTTTAAGTGGACAGCACTAAATTGACTCATTTGCTCACTAACCACACAGTAGTTGGAAACATTTGAGGTTTGGCTTGAACAAGGCACAAGCATGTTTAAGATTCGGACCTTTTTGTGGGTAAAGGGTCTGAGTTAAAACAAATGACCACTGAGCAATTCTGTTTTTGAGTTGCAAGCTTTTGAATAGGAAATATGTGCAATAGGCCTCACGGGTGTGTCAAAAAGCTGAGCAGGGTAGAGGGATTTTGAGTATTTCTAAAGGGTGCCAAATCCCTGAATGGAAGGACCTCTGCACACCAAATGGTTCCTCGCAATCTAGAAGTTGCTACTATAGTCCATAACACTATCACATCTTTGGAGTAACCAACTCCCTTCACCTTTTATCTTGCAAAATGCAGATGCTGTCACGAATGTGCATCTTGATCACTGTGTAGACCCTGGTATCTTTTTAAAGCTGCAGTAACACTGCAATGGATTCAGATCTGTTTCTAGAGCGGAACTTTGTGTAGCTGGTAGTTTGTTCAATTCCAGAAGTGGGTTTTGATTGAAAGCATAATGAAAAGCACGCCTAGGCAAAATGGTGCTTGCAGGAAAACCATCAAAATCTGGGTTGTATAATTAATGTACAACATTTTTGACATTGACTGACTTATATTTTTTTTGCTGTGTCTCTGAACATGGGTTTCCTTTCAAATGTAGTAAAAATGTTGCAATCCGACTGAGAGCTGATGTATTTCGACAAATGTGATTGTTGAAAGATCTGTGCATAAATAATATCAGGAAAAAGTCCCATAAAGGCAGTAATATCAATTTCCAGGCAAGGTCTGTAGGAATCGACTCCATGCAAGCCATACGTCTCAAGCTTTGGCCAGGTAGTAATGGGCATCTCTGCCAGGAGTTGAGTTTTGGTCAGTCATGACCAGTGCTCGGACTTGGCCACCTTGCCATTTGGCTGTACTTAGCATGGTGGCACATTGCTCCGCTTCACAATTTCCCTTAGTCACTGTGCCCAGGCCTACCAACTGAAATGCTACCAACCTGCAATGCCTAGACTTTTAAAGCACTTGGAATGGCCAAGATGGAGGCGCGAGGAGTGTCCTGTAAAAAGCTTTGTTCTAAAGTGCCTGCCGACTTTGGAGGATGCAAGAATTCAGACTGCCTCCTGAGACGTGTTAAGCGACTTCAATTTAGTACTCCCACTAAGTCAATGCCAAGTCTGGGGTGCCCAAGGGAAGCCCTTATTTATATATTTTTATGACAAGTTCATAGATCTGGATGATAAACCCTTGTATAACGCCCCTCTTTGAATCCCCCTGACCTCACTGAGCCAAGAAGTAGGTTTGTTTTGCAAATTAAAAGATTTATTGAAAAATTAAACAAGATATATATATATATATCACACTTTTATAAATGGCACACTTATGAATATGACAGTGATCAACAATGGATAATATTACACTAGCACCCCCCCATGCAATATAAGGAGATGGAAGGGGAGCACACAATTTTCAGGAATACAATCAATTGCAATACCAATTCAGTTCTCCCCCCCCCCCCCCCCCCCCCCACTAGCAAGCTTAGAGCAACAGGGATGATTTTAAAACGCAGGCAAAAATACTTTCAGGGTAGGTGATAGCTACTTAAGACCCTATCAGTGATTCATGAGGGATTATCAGGTTGAAAACGGATTTCAGCAATGGAAGCAAGACAGCTATTTTTGACAGGTGAAGAAGTTTGAGTCAGTTGGAATTTGCGGCACTTTTTCCGAATGCGTCGAGCGCGATTACGGAAAAAACTATGGAGTAGGTCGGTTTTGGGCTTGTTCGAAAGCTTAGATGTATGGTTCAAAAGATACGGATGATTTTGTGGAGGTAGATTTTTAGAAATTAAATGATTCAGAATGGCAAATGACACTTTCACAGCTTTAAAGTCACAGAATGAACACGCAATTTCTAATGCAGTTCTAGGCAGGTTGAATTGGATGGGATAAGCTTATTTTAAGCTAATAAATGACTATGCACAGTTCTGGCTGGGTACTCACACTATAAATTTGAAATAGGCCCTCAAGATCTGGTCAGGTTGGCTGCGGTTCTCTCGCCACGGGATGGTCTCTGGCACTGGTTCTGCTCACAGTGGTCTGGTCTGATCTCGTTTCTGTATACAGCTCTGCTTTCTGGTTGTTTCTGGCACAGGGTTCTAGGCCAGAATCAAACAGCTCGCCCGGCTGTTGAATAGCTTGGTTAGGTGCTGGATTCTGAGGCCTCTGAAGGATTCAGCTAGTGGACTAGGCCTCTCTGCTTCAAGTTCTAGCTTGGTTCTGGATCTGGAGTCGTCCGTCAAAGTGCTTCCCAAGAAATCAGTTTGAAGTGGGAAGTGAATGTCTACCTGGGTCTCAATGACTCCTTTTATGTCTTTAGAAAGGGGGTGGGAAGGCTAACTTTCTATGCCCAACCCTCTGAGGATCCCGATAGGCTATAGGATTTTCTGTGCTCTCACTGGAGAACAGAGTTGTGAGTCATCCAGTGCTACCATTTTACAATCTATTGAAGACACGCCCCTTTGCTTTTACTGAGAAAATCAATTTTACCCAAAACACATTTCCCAGATACACAAGTTGTTGAAAATACATGTACACATGATGGATGAATTAAGACAGGTCTCTGATCAAGCCCCATGTTCCTGCGAGCTTGGGTTCAGAAATGACATTTTGCGCTTTTTAGTAGCTTTTGCAACATTGGTTTTTCCTCAAAATTTACATAGAGGTACACCCCCCTCCCTGAGCACATTACAATAAGTTTTCAATTCTCTAGTGTAAGCAGTGTCTGCAATATTAATAAATAGCGGGGTTCAGTCTTAGAGCGTCACACAGAGTGGAGTTTAGTCTCAAATTGTAGGTACATTTTTCATATTAATCTCCAAATTGTACATTTCTGTCAGCTTAATGCAATATTTTATAAGCAATTTGATAAAACATACATTTGGTGCAATATGAAATCCACAACCCAGTCTGGCCTGCCTCTAGCTGGCTGAGTCAGATGTCACATGCTTTCCTGCCAGAGCAACTGTTGACAATTACATCTCAAATCAGCACATCCTGTTCAATTGATCCAGGCTGCAAGAAGCTCTCCTCCCCTCCTAATTTACATGTCAAGGCGATATCATGTACTGTTGGTGGTAAGAGCAGGTGTGAAGACTTCCCATGAACAGAGGCCTCTTGAACTGTTAATTGAATCAGACTGCCTTCTAGTATAGGGTCTGGGAACAGTAGGTGTTGAGAATTCTCATTAATCAGCAAGCCTTTGAAGTCCCAGCTAGCTCAGGATGCTGTTTAGCTTCTGAAATACAGGTCCCCAGTCAGAGTTTAGACCGCTAGCGCCGGTTAGTGTCGAGGGCCGGTACTGCACCCATTTTTTTTGGAGCTGTCTTGAATTAATCCCTTTCAAAAAAGGGGATTTTACTTGATAGTATATGATCCTCGCTTAACATGGCATTGATGTGGATCTGCAGTAGAGTAAAGTAGAACACTCAACCAGAGTTGGATTTTTGTTTGGTGGTTTCGTGCCCATGATTTTAGCGATTTTTACATTAATAAAAACAGATTTTGAACAGAGCCATCTTTCGCTGCACTTGTTTTTGCTCTGTGTAGCCAAAGGATAGGGCCTGGCAATGGTATCTTGTATTAACATTGACAGAGGCAAAAATGGATGGCAACCTATTTTTCATGTTTTCCCTGTGCGTTTTCTGGTGAGTTCTGGCCATCCTGATGTTTTCAATGCCAGTAATGCACAGTTCAGTGGTAGGGCTTGGATGCGTGGGTAAAACCATCCCACAGACGGACTCCATTGTTGGGGGAAGAGGGGGAAGCTTGGCTCACTACATGTAAGGATTTAAACCCCTTACCTTCTGCCCACATATACATTTTTTTTAAACCATTTGTAATTTAGTTTTTTCAGGTACTTTAATCCGTGACCAGGGTAGTATGAAACTAATTTATGTAAATGGAGCCTTCCTTACCAGTTTTTCCTTGGCTCCTGGCATCTTGTATAAGATGCTGGAGTAGCAAAGCAATGGTCTGCTGTTTTTTGCCTTTTTAGTAGGGGGATTACTGCTCTTGACAACTACAAAAAAGTTCTTCCTGAGTATACAAAAAAGGCATGTGGTTTTTCTGCGCCCCTAACATGATTCCCGGTTTGTTCTTCAAAATGGTTATCACTGCAAAGTCGTTCTGAAGTACCAGTTTACAAGGGGCAGGTGAAAGTTGGCTCACAAGTGATTTTAATACTGTGGATCCGTTTATAAGTGGCACTTTTGAAACCTGTGAACTTCTAATGCAATTGAGTGCTATTAACTAATCTCTGAGCCTAGATTCCCCACACTCGTGCCTGTACAAATGGTGCAGTAGCGCACTTGTGATTGCACCCAACTCAAAGTTTAGATTCCATTTGATATGTGGATTTCTATAGTTTAGCCCTGGGGACGAACTGCAACAATGCAAAACTAAGCATCAATGCATTTTAAAGATCATGAGATTCCAACGGTCTTGAGCAGTTTGTAAAATGTTTTTTACTCTGAGTGCCCTGTAATCCATAAATTATCACAACACTACTTACTGATTTGTCCACTGAAAAGCCACCGAAATGGGCTTGCATGCATGTACAAAATGTACTAGTATCCTACATAAAATCTGATAAAATAAAATCAGATTGTGTCCACTTTCGAAACTGCAATTTCACATGTAGATGCCTACAGATTTCTGCACAGGACAGCCTAGCTATCCGGGGAGGGAATGGGCAGTGCCATTAGTTGAAAAGGCACACTTGGAAACAGATTATTTTACCTGCATGGGCTGCAAGGTCCCCTCCCCTGCCCCGGATTCACTAAAAGGACATAAATGCAGCCATGATAGATATCAATTTCCAGCAGGGTGTTTTTCTATTGTGTTTTTTTATTTTTATTTTGTAGCAAACTGCAGTAGGATGCGCCAGGGTTTTCTGTCAAGATGTCATGCTTGTTTTATTACTGCAACTTCGGAGTATCTCGGGCTAGTTTGGTAACCCAGTGCTTCATTACTCAACAATTTGGTTTGGTGCACATTGGTGTCATCCTTGAAGACATCTTCTCCATTGATCATGAAATGTAGGCAAAATGTAAAATTGCAATACTGCTTATGAACTTGTGGCTGAACCAATAAACCACCACCACCTCCCCCCCCCTTCCCGGCCCCTCAACTTCCAGACTTTCTATTTTTCACAAATTCAGAGCAGCCCTGTCCTGGCTTTCCTACTAGCCTTTGATTTGCAAGATTGGGCAAGCACACACCCTTTGCAACAAACCATGGATGTTGTGCCATGACTATTTAAGCTTTGTACGAGACCCTATGTAGAGGGAGGGACCTCCTTTTCTGAAAATTTTGGGTAAATGATTCCGCCAAGTGTTCTTAGCCTTGGCCTATTTGTTAGGTGTTATGGGGTTTATGTAGTCCATTCGTTCTTAATTTTGAAAATGCAGCCCTGCTAAATGTATTCGAATAGGGGGAAAAGTGCACAGTCAACCAACTTGAAAATTTATGGTGTTAGGTTTCCATGAGTACAGTGCACTCCAGGTGAGGAACTGCATACAAGGCCCTTATAAAATTTGCATACCATTTCCACCCCTCCCCACAAACTTGACACCTCTCGTTATTAAATATAATTGCTGTATGCTGCGTATGACCCATTTGTGTATGGGAATTATATAGCACAGATCTAACTAGAAAGTAACAGGATGCTGTACAAAAAAGGACAGAATATCAAGCAGGCCCTGAGTAGGGGGAAGGCAGATGAGGCAGTTTCAAAGTGATAGCTGTGGAGGGGGTGGGGTAACGGGAGACTACTACTCAGTCCTTGACGCAGGGCCATCTTAACAGTTTTGGGGGCCTAGGGCACAGACGGCCTGGGCCCCCCCCGAAACACATGTCACCCCCCCCCCCGAAACCATGTCCTACTCCCACCCCCCCCCGCGACACGCCACCCATGGCCCCTCCCAATGTGAAAAATGAAGGAATTACATATCTCGAGTCCAATTCAACAGCTACTGCTCTAAGTTTGCATAGTTGTACTTCAATAACCTATACCACCTTGCAGCATGGCCTAGATGAAGACTTTTCGCATGCATTCGATCACTGTTAAAAGAAGTGACCACCATGACACATCGTTATGCTATGATTCATTGCTATACTTGTGTTATTTTATTAAATGTATTAAGGTATGTTCATTAGCCATGTTATGCTGTACTATGGAAGTATGCTGTGCTATGTTACTCTACGCGATGCTACTTTTATTACACTATGGAATGCTGTGCTGGGTCATGTTATGTTTCGCTATTGCTAGGTGACGTTATGGAATGTATGTATGTATGTATGTATGTATGGTGTGAACAATATACTTGTGAGCAATCCACTGAATTATTTTCTTCACTTCAAAGAGCTGCACTAGCTTGTCAGGTAGCACAGCAAGTTGAGTGCTGACTCTAACATCTGTTAGGATTTGAACCGGCATCAGCAAGCTGCTGTCCGGGCCAACTCAGCCCTTCATCCTTTCGAGGTCGATCATAAATTGACTACCACGCAGTGTGGGATAATAATAACTTAAGATACCCGAGGCTTTGTAGCGCTATATAAAACTGTATGTTATTAGATAATATAATGGGAAAGTTCACTCCAATATCATATCTCCTGCCCTGCATTACCTGCTAGACCGCATCACTTAAAAGCCAGCTGAGTGATCCTCGTTTGTGACCCCTCTGGCATTCACTCACCATAACCTGGAAGCAGATGGGCACACCGCCATCCCATCCCGGCACATTATAATTTCTGTATTGCCATGCGAAAGTTTGATTTTATCGGCTAATGCAATTGTGTCTGTTTCTAAATGTATGCATTGATTATGAAATGCAATGTCGGACCACAGTGCTCCTAAATCACAGATCTTTTTTGCATCACTTCGGGGATACACCAACGTTGAGCACTTTACAAGTGCCACACAACATAAGCAGCAAGGTAGATTCAAGAGTTACTGCACCTGCTGCAGTTATGTTTACCTACCTCGTAAATAATTTGCTACAATCCAGGCCATTCAAACTCAGTCATTTTATTTCATGTACCATAGTTTGCCATTTCAGAATATTGTAAATAACATATGCTTCTATTACTCAAAGGCATGAGTCGCAATTTATCAAACCAACCTACCCTAGTATATAATATATGCAACTTGAATGATGCAGACTCCTATGCTTCTCCTGTTACCTTTGTGCCTTCCCCGCACATCCCTTTCCGTTTTCCCCCCACAGTGCTCTGAAACCGGCTCTAGTTGTTTCTAAGCCTTCAATAAACAACCAAACATGCAACAGAACATAGACTGAAGGTGCTTGCTTCCCACCCCATCTCTGGCCTCCACTTCTCTCACTCCTGTTCTACCTACATCAATGTGAGGACAAGACTTGCAAACCGAAACCCACCGACACGTGAAATGTCCTCATGGTCACCCAGCTATGCCACTTATAGAAACGGTAAGCAGCAAGTAAAAGGTATTCAGAGAAAATAAGAGATGGCTTTTTTAAAAATGTTTTATTGTGGTTAAAATAAATACCAGCCTTTACAATATTAAGACAAATATAAACCGACAATGGGAGCCAGCCAAGGGCTCAGAGTCGGAGACCCCAGACAATGCTGAGTGCTTCAGGTCAAGAGACCACAACCGAGGAGCCCTGCACTGAGACACTAAGACCGGGCTGCCAAGGTGGCGGCCCCCAGCGCAAGGACTAGAATACCCTTTAGGATGCACTCAAAGGCATGGCTCTTTAGGGAAGCCAGCTGTGGGCTCAATGACTCCTGGGCCCTGACTCAGAGGGGCAACAAGACAAGAGATGCCATCCACGGCCACAGGCACGAGACTTAAGCGACCTCGAGGATGTGCGAGCGCACATCCACACCTGCAAAATATACCAGCTAGGGGCCCCTGACAAATAACCAGTGGACCCCGCCGAGGAAAGATTTAGTGGCAATAAGTGTCTAAGGATTAACTGGGAATCCTTAGGACTCGAGGAGCCTAGAGTGCAATCAGACACTACACTAGGAGTGCAATCAGACACTACACTACAACAGAGCCATCCAATGGGTGCATTGGCGCACATGCCGGGGTGTGGGGTGTCCCAGTCACAGGTCTAGAGGTTATAATGTGCTCAGGTGGCGTGTTATCCTACCCTCACAAACACAGGGAATACACTGTATTCATATGCCATTGGAGTGTAGGGGAGTCGTGTGGGACAAAGGGGAGGTTTGTCAGAGATCCAAAGGACAGGGCTGTGCCTTTATGACCGAGCCATATTCATAGAACCTAAAAGATGTGCTTATTGGGGGGGTTGGTGATAATAGAGCCTGTACGTTTTTCACAACACTCTATTGCTGTGTCCTCCCTCATAGGTCCCCGCACCTCTCCTGATCCATACAGCCTGCTGCCCCGGTCCACATATCCATAGGCCCCCACCATGTGACTACTCCTCGAACGCCCACCCTTTATACGCCCTGTACTGTACCACTACTGAAAATATACCCATTTTAGCAGGATGTTCAGGTAAGCTTAGTTTCAGAAAACAACTTGCTGGAGGCCCTACTGGGGCAAAGGAAGAGGGACTGGGTATTGTGAACCGAGCCATGATCACCTGAGGAACGGCGGGAAGAGAGCCCAGGCTGTCCATTGGGCACATCTCCCATGAAAGGTAGGGTTACGCCTGAGACATCTCTGCCATCTCAAATTCTAAGAAATATTGCCGGCAGATCATTGTTTCAACCAATTGTGCACGCCTCGCACAACGTGCACGCCTCGCACAACCCCTTGTAATGCACTTAGGGAAAAGAGTGCAGGTGCTGTGCAACCCCCTCACTGTAAATGTCTCTTGTCTATAATACACCCTGCATACACGCTCTGCGCCCACGCTCCTATCTGGAAGCTTCTACCGTAGATTCTAAAAAGGATGCTCACACATGTCGTTTTTATCATATAATCTGAAAATAAAATATACTAGTGAAACAAATTAAAGTAAAGTCCTCCTTAAAGAGGAGAGTTGGAATTGGGGCCTCCATTGAGCACAGAAGTATATTTCCGCAGGCACGCGGAACACCTTCTCGTGTTTGGGACAGGCTGCAAGGTGCCTGTTTAACTCCTCCCGAAAACGGCATACTGCTATTGAATCCATTTGCATACCGTCACATTGGGTAATAACTATTAAAGCTCCTGGAAGCGGGAGGAAGCGTGCATGGGCCAAACAATGGAGGAGCTCAAGGCATGCATTTCAGGGCTGCGTGTCCAGACAGGACAGCAACGGACACCATCTCACTGGCTAAACGGATGCACATGACATAAAAATGACTGTCTGCCCCTCATGGCCGGCCCTGGTCACGGAATTGGTGACCTGGGCCCAGCCTGTCACTACTGGCAGCCAGCAGCAGGATCTGTGGGGCCCCATCCAGGGCCTCCAGGATGGGGGCCAGTGGCACAAGCCCCGTTTGCCCCCCATCCCTGCCTTGACGCACCTTCTCATCAGTTAAATCCCGAGCTGCAGGAGAGTTGGAAGCAATCTGATGTGATGTACTGCTCTGATCAGGAAGACTGTGGCGCTCTAGCTATTTCTCAGATGTAAATCTGAGAATGTTTTTAGCCCAATGTTTTGCAGTTATCAGAGTAGGTTATTAGGAAAATCATGCATGATCAAACGAACACACCTTCTAGTATGTTTTTTAGTGTTTCTTTGCCAACCATGTAGGTTTGGCATCTTATCACCCCTCTGGCTACCTTGTGTCAAACTAACCAGGAATCCTGCTTCTGGGGGTCCCACATCCTTCTACTGTAGGGTAACTAGACGACGCCACAGGAGGGGTTGAGGACAGGAATGATGAACCATCACACCCAGCCCTACAGATATGGGGTGTATTGGACTCTTTTATGCCTTACAAATGGGCAAATCCTCCCCAAAAATAAAAATGGGGAGTAAAAATAATAATAAAAAAAAACAGGAGGCGGACAAGTAGAATCTTGTTGCCCTGTTTTCACCCACACAGCTCAATGGATATGTTCCAGTAATGCACGTAATACCAAAGATAAAAACTATGACTTCCTGATATAAACTTGTATCTTTTAATGCACATGAATAACTAGATGCAAATAAATATTATGAAAACATTTCCGTTTTCCAGTTAACACATTTACCCACTTATACAAATAATCACATTGGAAATTGGACTTACAATTATGCTCCCAACTTAAAAAAAATAGGCAATGAAATACTCCCACCTACAAATCTTATCTGGAGCACTGATCACTCCCATTATCGGGGATTTGGTTTTGTTCCTTTTGTGTTGCTCATGCCAGTGTTGGTCTTTTGTTAGACCGTACTGTTTAGAAGTGAATCTTCATGGCCTACTGGTTTGGGCAGCCTCAGACCTTGCTGACTGCTGAAATGTACTTTGTGCAGGTTTTGCTTTTCCTATCCCAAAGATAAGCGAGACCACATATTGGGTGTACGGTTCATGTAAATGTTCATCTGCACGGCTACACCACACCCCTCCAATAGCTGGTCCTTCAATCCCTTTTCCTTACCTTCGTTCAGAAGGCCACAGGAAGAAACTTGACGCAGCAAAGCAGTGATTCATCTTGGAGCCATTGACTGATTTTCACCCCAACCTGAAGTGGTGGGCAGAAGGTGAACACTGGAGGCTTTGAAGTGGAGTTTGTTTGGCAAGGGGGCAGAGCGGATTATTAGCTAAAGAAAATACCCTGATGAACCTTTCCTGGGCAGGGCTGACTCAGACTGAGGAGACCAACCCGTGAGATGTGAAGTCTGAGGTAGGAAGCCATTTTTGGACAGCTTCCCGGGTTCATTACCGGAGTCCCTAGTGGCACAGATGAGCAGTTCTGCTCCAATTGGGGGCAGATTAGTGGTAACTAATCACCCTACCATTTATCCCATGGGATCGGATTTGAATAACATTTTTGCTGCATTACAACACCTGTACAGAGAAATTACGTTTCGGCAGCATTGGATCTTTCATAGATTCACATGCTGTGAGAATTCTCCGGCGTCTGGCTAGAAATCCCGTTACCCTTGGCTGTCCCTTGCTGAAAGCAAGAAATTTGTTTTGTACGTTTTTGTCCTCCTTATGGGTGATTTTGGTCCAAACCACTGGCATCCTAAGTAGTTAAAAACTGGACTCTCCTCCTTCCTTCCTTTTTTAGATAGTGAAGCTGATGGGAGTCCTCGAGTTTCTCCACATAGAATCATCTCATTATCTTCTTGTTCAGAGAACAATTGAACAGAAAGTCTTCATTGACTACAGGATCTATAGTGGTTTATCCAAACCAGGTTGTTAGCCAGGTTGTGTGACAGATAAGTGGGGATGGAGGGAAAACGTTAGACCCCTGTAAGGCCTATGCCACCTGTGGCCTCAAACGTGTATTAAGTGTGGGGGGGAAATATTGATTGTATATATTGTTTGTACCTCTATCTCATGGTTGAGTGTTGGCTTAGCTCAAAAACCCAGAAGGACAGAAACAGTCTGCTATTATGCTCGCAGAACGAGGGCAACTATTCAGAGTATCCCTCTGATATCAAATCGACGAAGAGCATGGCCATCCCCACAGAGAAGCGATCGTGCTCCAAGGACAGGGGAAACACCAGGTCACCCACAGCTTTGAGCAGTCGGCTGGGCAGGACGTCCCCAGGGTGGGCAAGAAGAGTCCCTTCAAGGCCCAGAATCACTGGAAAAAAGGCTGTTCAACACAGCCCATCGTTGAGCCAGTTGATGACAGATAAATTGTCCATTGGCTGGCGGCAGACAAATCCAAGCATCATAAACACAAGTCGACAGAAGGATCGAAGGTACCATGTACAGGAGAACGTCTGTTGGAGGCGCAGATTCCAGCAGGGCATTCCAAGACCCCAGGGCAAACAAAGTCCTCGGGCCATAAGGCCCCATAAACCACGTTGACAAACCTCTGTGGTGGTGCTGTTCAAGCCATCTAGAAAGCTCAGAGGGCAGGCCAAGTCGCCCGGGCACACCAAACCATCAACCTCATTAGATGGTGTCACCACGTTCTGCACTGAAGGACGGCTTGTCTATGGACGAGTCAACAAAGTGAAAACGTGGCAAAGGGGCATCACTAAAAGGCGTCCAGTATGTCCACAAAAGGTAGGTTTCCAGTCGAGAACAGAAGTCTCTAGAAAAAGGCAGCTTGGTATCGACGAAACACTAGCCGACGGAAAAGCAAAAGAAGCTGCAGGTGCAAGATTTCAACCGACAACCTCCATAAGCTGCCTCATTGACAATTCAGACACCATCAGCAGCCCTCATGCTAGACCAGCCGCTGGAACAGGTTGGACCCTCACCAATTTCCCCCGATTGCATACTCCAAGGTCATTCCAGAGGAAATATTACAGCACAAGATTGCTACAGATTCCGAAACGCTGCATGAACAAATGCTGTTTTCATACTTGGAGTCTGTTTTCATACAGGAGCCCTGAGCAGACCCACTACATCAGGAAGACACATTCCTGTGGATGACCAATCTGGCCAAGGCCTATATCAACCACGCATGGAGGCAGCACTTCATCCTACTCCGGGAACCAACTGCTTAGGCTCACACCAAAAGGAAATGGTCACTACTGACAAATCTGCAGGCCGAACTGTCGTTGCAAGCCCTCCTCTCTGCAGAGGGTGATTACCCAACTAGATGCTACTTTAATGAAACCAGCTCTACTGGCAGTGGAGCCACTGGTCCCACCTCTGTCATTGCAGCATTACCCTTGCTGCCCAGATCTAGGTTAAGGTCTATGGGCAGGTCCGCAACAAGGTCCCCACGGGGCTGCTTGCAATCCAGGTTTGTCTCTTGCTCGCCGCCAAAATCCTGTCAAGGGGTAGGAGTGCATCACCAGCACTGATGTAATTTCCACTGAGGTGTTGGACACTCTCGCCACTATGGAGCCCCGTGCAAGAAGGTGAACTAACAGTCACAGGCACAGATGAGCCCCATGAAACCTAGTTGACCACCTCACGCACACCTCAGGCGACAATGGCTGGCACACAGACTGCCCAAAGGACAACCCTCCAGTGGAGACCTCCAATCCACCACCATCCCCGATGACCTCTCAGGGTTCCACACCATGGTTACAAGGGCATTCAAAGAGTTCAGCCTCCGAAGATGAGAAGGAAGGCTTCTTGTTTTACCACATAGGTAAAAGGAGCAAGGTGGCGGTATCCGTAATGATCCTTCATTGTGTATGGCAGGGGGCCTCCTGGTTATGAAACATCCATTCACACCACCAGCAGTGAAAGGTTGGCTGGATAAGGAATACAGCCCCCTGGAAGCCTTACATCAGAGCCTTCTCCAGAGTCGGCAACGGCAAGCCGTAAAGCCAAGTCGGAGAAACACATGCACAGTACCACCCGACACACGCAAACGGGGCGCATTCAGAAAGCACGTGCTGGCAATAGGTGCCACCACTGTAAAGGTGGCCAATTCCCTAGTCTGCTACGACTGGGAAATGTGGCACAAACTAACGCCCATTCTAGAACATCTCCCAGAGGAAAGAGGCAAAGGCACTCCTCAAAGGAGGAGTCCTCAAACCACAGCATAAATATGGCAGTGGACCTTGCAGAAACCGGGTTTAAACAAGTGGGAAATGGGACTGTCCTAAGGCGCCAGGCGTGGCTCAAATGTACGGACTTCAGCACTGATGTCCACCATAAGGTAGTGGACATGGCATTCAAGGGGGAAGAGCTATTTGGTCCGAAAATTGACAAGGCCCTCAAGGCCATGAAGATTGATAAGAACACAGTTGGCTTCTTAACATCCTTGAAAAAATAATCACGGATCCTTTCGGCCCTTCAGAGGAGCCTCAGGAAGGGCGCCCATGTCCTCCCCAATAGAGAAGGCATTGACGCCCTCTATTGGACCAAGACCCAGTGGGTCATCCTTCTACTCCCAAGGGTATAAAAGGTTGTTCCTAGGATACCAGAAATCAAAGTATTTTTGACACTCAACAGCAGAAGCAATCCTCCAGCTCCTGAAGTAGGTGATAGGCTAAAGCTCAACAGTGACTATCCACCACAGCACAGTCGAGTAGGGAGGCAGCTCTCAAAGTATGCCCCCCAACTGGACTTGTAACATTGGGCAAATGGGTCCGGGATACCATAACACACTGCCACCTCATAGAATTCACAAGGTTGCCCCTCCATTCCTCAATCACCAGCCTCCGGCACATGGGACTCCTCAACGAGATGCAACCCGTGCTTCAAAACAGGGCCATAGAAAAAGTTCCCAAAAGATTGGGAGGAAGGGAGTGTATTCCAATACTTGGTCTGCAAACTGGACGGAAAGTGGTGGCCCATTCTGGATCTATGGAAGCTAAACAAATGTTCAAACGTTCACCATGGTAACCTTGCAACAAGTAATAAAGGCAATTCAACACCATGACTACCTGGCGTCTCTGAATCTCCAGGATGCATATTTCTATGTCTTCCATCTACCCAAGGCATACAAAATACAAGAATTGTAGTCGGCGTGGCCCACTATCGGTTCCGGGTATTTTTTTCCATTTCGGCTTAAAATCAGCACCCCACACATTCACAAAGTGCCTTGCACCGGTGGCTGCCAGTATCCGCAGGGAAGCTCACCACGTCTACCCTTATCTAGACGATTGGCTAGTGCAAGCACTAATCCATGGTGAAAGCAAAGCAGTCCACTGCAGCAAATGTATGTCGTCTCCATGATCTAGATTTTTCCATCAATTACAGAATTTCTTCACTGCAGACGTCCAAGAAGCTGGTTTCTTGGAGCGGAATTCTCTACAGAAGAGCTCAAAGCACATCCATCCAGAGAGCCCAGACACCCTTGGGGCGTTGATCCCACATGCTACTTGGGACATTGGCGTCCTGCATTCTTTTCATTCCACACTTCAGGCTTCATAAGGCCGCTGCAGGAGTTCCTGTGGCGAATTTGTCTTCGGGTTCTCGGGGGACAAGTACACCTCTCTTCCAACCTAACAATGCGGCTCCGGTGGTGGGCCGGCGAGACCAACATCAACAGAGGAAATCCATTCCAAGAGCCAGCCCTGCGCAAGAGGCTTGTCACGGACGCCTCCTTGCTGGGCTGGAATGCACAAGTAGACCAGCTGCACGTCTGGGGGATTGTGGGCTCCTCACAAGAGGTCTCTCCACATCAACATGCTGAATCTCGGAGCACCCATCTTCCAAGTCATTACTTCCGGTCCTCAAAGGGCAAACGGTCAAAGTCCTGATGGACACGACACCTACGATGTACTATGGAAGCAAGGAGGGACACCATCCAAGACCCTGTTACGAGAGGCGCAGCACATCTGGCACTGGGCAATATCCCACATAACCATACAAGCGTTTCACCTCATGGGGGTTCAAAACCAGACGGCGGATAGCCAAGAGTCATGAGTGGGAGCTCAACACACTGCAGTCGCTTTTCCAACAGTGGGGACAGCCGTTGGTGGACTGGTCACCCTAATCCACAACATTAAGTGCCATAGATATACGCCAGCAGGACCCTGCAACAGGGTTCAATGGTGGACCTGTTCACCTTCCTGTGGGATGGACTGTTCACATGTTTTTCCACCTTCCCGGTTCTGCGCCGGACAGTGCAGATGATCATGACTCACTTGTGCAAAGTAATCCTCATTGTACCTGACTGGCTATGTTAGACCTTGTACTATGACCTCATCCAGCTCTCGGCAGACTGACTGATCAGGCTCCACAATCGACTGAACATCTTACAGGACCATGCAAGGGTCTTAAATCACGACCCACAGTGCCAGCACACAACTGCTTAGCTTCTGACTTTGTGGAGTTTGGAGGTCTGACAATCTCTCACTAATGCAGGGACATCCTGGCCCCTTCCACTAACAAATCTAGCCTGAAGTGGAAACGGTTCTGCATAAGGTGTGACGGTCAATGGAATACCAACCAAGATGACATTTATCCATTCCAGATTATGCCAGATGTGCTCCTTCCATACCCTTTCTCATTAGCCAAGCAGGACTTGGTTCACACTTCCATATGGGTATACCTGGCCACAATCTCCAGGTACACCATAAGCAGCACCAGAAGCAGTAACCGCAACCCCCTTTATAGCAATAGGGTGGTTAAACATTTTCTGACTGGTCTGTTCCGAACCTATCCTCCAGCATCTCATGAGAGCCTTTTGAGCCAATGGCCACAGAATCCTCTATCCATGAAGGTAGCGTTCTTTCTGGCCATTACATCAGCCAGGTGGGTCTTGGAGATCCAGACACTCGCAACCAGCCGTACTTACGGTTTCAAAGGGATAAAGTGCTTCTGATGACTAACCTGTGCTTTATCCCCTAAGCCCTGATGGACTTTCATAAAAACAGTGATCACCTTGCCAATTTTCTTCCAAAAAATGACGTCCTCAGGGGAAGGTTGCTCAACAAGTCGAATGGGCACTTAAATATCGACAGGACAAGTGCAATGCAACTCTTTCTGGCATATGGTCCTACTAGTAAAGGCAAACCAGGGCATATTAAGGTGGATCTCTTCAACCATCGCCTTCTGCCACAAATCAGTGGGCAAACATCTGCACGCTACCCCCCCCCCCACTCCACGAAGCCACAGCGGCCGCAATAGCATCCCAGTTGCTTACGTCTGCCAAGCAGCTACCAGGTCGGTGCTGCATACATTTACAATGCACTGTTTGGAGAGCAGATGTGCCAACCGGGAGAGCAGTCCTGCAGCATCTGTGCGCTCTTACGTTTCAGGGTAGATATGTACGTTTTTTACCCTTAGCATGTTATGATCCAGTGCTGGAGAAGGAGTAGGTTTCTTCCCGGCAACTCCTGTTCTCCAGCATTGGTATCTTTCAAAAATTCACATGCGCCCTCCTTCCATCCCTGAGATAAAAAACGTGCATGTGCACTGGGCTTTCAGCATCATGGGTCAGCATCTGAAGGGAGGAGGAGGAACTAGTCTACTCGTGGTCCCATTGGTTGGGACCAAAAGTACCCATAAGGAGGACAGCCTACAAAATGTTTTTCCCTTGCTTTCAGCAAGGAAAACCCAAGGCTAACTGAGGATTCTCAGCCTGACGCCAGGGTATATTCACAGCTTGTGCGTCTATGAAAGATACCAATGCTAGAGATGGTGTGCTACCTATGCACACTTTTTTGTTATCTCAGCGTTAACATAAACGGAGAGCTGCGAGTTTCAAAAACTAGTAGCAGGCCAGGAAAACATGTAATGCCACATGCATCAAGCCCTTATTTGTGTAATCCTGTACATAAAGTATAATGTAGTACCTCCATTATTCAACTCTGCATTTGTTTTGTTTTTTCTCCACAGGTCCTTCATACCAAAACAAATATTCCTGCTTCTTGATCAGTCCCTATAAACTGTCCGATCGTGCATTTATCACTTAAATTTGTGTGTGCCCTTTGATTTAATTTGTTTTGCTCTACAACCACAAGCCTAATTGCAACACCTTAAGTCCTCTTTAATCAGGGTCCTCTGAAGAGGATTTACTAATGACAAAAGGGTGGAGTCCTTTAATAGTAGATTAATCTCATTGACATTTGGAGTAAAAGGGCAATCTACTGGCATTACACTGCTCAGGATTACCTCGAACAAAAAGGTACTACAATACTCCATCAATTAGGGGCTAACTATGGAAGATTAACTTTCATAATATGCAGCATTTGTTTTTCACCTGCTATGGCATTTCCAATTTTGCAGGAAAAGGAGTTTCCAGTATGTTTCTTGTTTTGTCTCCAAGTGACATGGCATCTAGAGTAGTTTTCCCTTTTGTGCTATATGTAAGAAGAATAGGTTTGATGTCAGTCCAGTCTCCTGTGGTCCGAAGTAGTTCCTACTAGTTCATCTGCTGCTGCTACCCAGAGTTCAAAGTGGGCAGAACTAAATGGTACAATGCTCCCTCACTTTTTGGGGAAACCTTACCGTACTTTGTGACCTGAAGCACCAGGGAAGGTCACCCATGTTGGGCCGGATGGACTATTCCAGAGACACTCTATTGTCTAACTTTATTTCTATGGTGCCTTGGGGGACAAGCATGTTAACCCTACTAGCCGGGCCCCTTTGGGACACTGGCTACACCGTGAATACACTAAAAGTAATCTGTTGGCTTCTTAGGCAGCCCGTGTGACACATAGTGGAAGCAGAGACTGCAGAGAGCTGGGGAAATTTAAAAATCAGTCTGACGACCGTGTTTAGGGTTTTGGGGATGCCGCAGAAGGAAATTGGTTAATGCATACAAGGCATTTTCATAATTAAAGTGAAATGGGTCAAAACATCTACCACTGCATGATCTGTTTCTAGAGTGTGGTGCAGCTTCTGGAGACTGGAAACAGAGGACCTCACCGCATTGTTTTTATGTGCCAGCCGCCTTTCTGGGTTTAAGCCAAGGTTTTATCCTTTAAGAATGTTGCAGGCCCCCAAACATGCGAGGCAATGGTGGGCATCTCTGTGGATCCTTTAATAAATGTTTAGGGTCCAAAGGAGTGTGCCCCCCTGACATTCCTGGATACCGAGAGACTTAGTTGTGTCGCTGCCTTTTTTTCATCCCGTTCAAACCATTGTATCGCACCCATCGTGTTAATCGTCTGACTGCAATCTGCTCTGGATCATGCAAAAAAGCTGCCCAACCCACAGTGGGTAACAAGAACCTCCTGTGACAGTAGGCCACCTGCACCACTTTTTATTTTTTAAGGCAGCTAGATTAACACGTGAAAGAAACCTTAATCTCCCCAGTGTGATGGACACCGGAGTGTGACTAAAGACCACAGGGGAAAGCTAATCTGCAATATGAGATTGCGCAATACTTTAAACGACTAACTTTTCACTCCTGTGCATAGCAGGTCTCTCTGCGGATTCTGTGAATTCAGGCGTCGGCATAGTGTGGGAGTAGATTCCCATGCTGCAGGAAATCGCATGCGCCCCCCCTCCCCCCCTTAGCTCTCCATGGCCTTGTAGCTCCGGTTTGTTTACTGTGTATTACCCTCATGGAAGCTAGGTACATGCTCTATTAATTTGACTGACTGCAAGGCTAACGCAGGGATGGCTTTCTGGATTGCCGCCTGTAGGTACATAATGTGCAAAACGTGACCGGGCAAAATTCCCCTGTGCCTACCCCTCTCAGAACACAGACCGATTGATCAGAGCTGTTAATCCCTCCTAGTCCCCTCCCCATCACCCACCTTTCTATGGTAACCTGGTCTTAAGATAGCTCCTGGATTGACGTAACTTCATGCATTTGGCATTCATTTTCCATTTTCCACAAGATGGTGGCCGAACCTTTGGCCCAGGGCCAGCAGTGAGCTTTAGTAGGAAGGACATTTGTCGGGCTGTCCTCAGTGTAGCCCTTAATCCTCCTACAGCTGAGGGACTGGTTGTTTTACCTGCACTTATTAAAATGGTCAGCCTTTGGAGGCTTGTGGCCTTTGCTCACAAGGCAGCTGCAGTTGTTAGAGGCGCAAAGGGGCAAGGCTTTACAATAGGGCCTCACATAAGGTCCTCCAACTTCATATGGTCTTCATGTATTTTTCCATGAGACACCATTATTTCAATATGATAGACATTTGAAAGCACACACGATTAACGGCTCCATATGTCTTTAAAGATTGCGCAATCTTGCAAGCAGGACTGTTTCATTGGGATGGGGGAGGGGGTTTGGGATTTGTGAACTGCATGCTTCTGTACACTACTACCCGTATTTCAAGCAGTGGCAGAGGCAGCTTTTGTTCTGATAGAGGGGTGAAGGTGGGCCTCACCTGAGTGTGCACCAGGCATCTAAATGATTAATGGTCCGCCATGGTTGATGAATATTTTCTTTAAGGGCCTAAATATTTCGCAAAAGAAGCACAAAGCGACAATGTAGCAAGGCATCCCAAACTAACCCTGCAGAATTAAAAAATGTATTGTAACTATGCATTTTACAACAAATGGGCTGATTAGCCAATTTGCATTTTATCTAGGATTACTCATGAAAACCCCCCAGTAAATGCCATAATTTACAGGCCATTACGGCTTAACATTTTCAGTGGAGGCGTCTAAATATTTTCATAAGTGCAATTGGTAGCGAGGGGACCCAAAATATTGTAAGGAGGTTTGTGGAAATGGTGTTCCCCCATAATTGTGTTTCAAAGGTGTGCAATTCTGATCAAGGGGTAAAAAGCCAAACAATGTACAATTGGTGATCTAGGGTAACACTTGCGAGAGCCCAGTAAATGCCTTGTCCCAATAGTACTGTACCTTTATGATGCGGCGCCCATAGTAATGGATCGTCACTTGCATGAGCCTGTGGCCACAATCTATGCAGATCTGCTCCTGAGCGTTCAAAGCACTGGAGGAACGTCCACAAGCACTTTTAAAAATAAGTAAAACGACTGTATGTAATGGCCAAGTTTGTCAGCCCTGCAGGATCCAGGGGGAGAAAAGCAGGCACTGAGGAGGAACCTGAGGCAGCCACCCCTTCCCGTCTGTTTTAAAGCTAGTTACATGTATAGCGGTTTCACATAATTTCGGCTATAATTGCATCATCTGTGTAGTAAAGTCTCATGTTGCGCATACTCCGTTTCCCCTGCCTTCCTGGAGTGCACCCAGATTCTGTTCTCATGAGACCCGGTTTCATTCCATCTCTAATAATAACCAATTGGGCCCAAAAGGGGTTGATTGTCTCATCTTGGGTGACTATAGGATGTGCAGGAGAAGGTGGTTGGGGCAGACTGGGGTTGGGGTAATCTTCAGTATCTGCAGAGACTGTTGAAGATGTTAGTGGAAAAATCAAGCCTCTTGTTGGGTATCTTCACCACAAACTAGTGAGTACTTAGTCTGCCGACTTTCTTGATCGGTACAGGGTATCCCTACATATCCTCCCTACCAAAAATATTGTCGTACATATATATATGGTCGTCTGGAACGCCATAGGCAATATTTTTCGGGGGGATAATTTGTGGGAGCAGGGGATGCGGGGCTGTCCCCTTCACATTTAAAAATAATGCAGTGGTTGAGGGGGTGCCCCCCCAACAGGGTCCATGCCTCAATATCGCCGAAAAAATATGGTGATATTTTTGTATCGCAATATTTTTGCAGGGATATTAAGACCTGGAACCCGGTACAGAGGACTTCTCGTCATGTCTGTGGGTGGTGGAGCAGTGCAGGGAGAAAGTTAGGACCACAGCTCGTTTCACAAGCTGGAAGTAGCCTTTTTTTTAAAAATGGTGTAAAATCTATCAACAGCCTGACTCCTGTATTTGCAGTAAATTATTTTAAAGCGCTTTGTACCAAAATGATTCATGTGAATTATAAACCAATGCAGGTAAAAGTGTTTTTCATAGTGTTGGAACAGTGGGTTTGGGTTACATCCCAGGTACAGCGATACTGCAGCTTGTCCTAGGATTCTGAGACTGCTATTGTGCAACTGAGCTTGGTTAAACCCTCGTTTCTCATTGCTCCCTTCTCACTAATCCATCTGAGAAAAATCCTGCCTTAATTTTTATAATTCCAACCTATCTCCAAAGCAGCAAAGTGATATTGGTTGTAAATGCGAGATTTGCAAAAGTGGCAGCCCAAGGTTGACTGGGAGGCATGTTGGGCTAGGTCGTTTAAGGTCCCTGTTTCGCAAATCTGGGAACAACCGAAAGAAATGCCCCTACCTTGATGATCCAAGCTCTTGTAGATCAATACTTTTCTGGTCTTTTACTCTCACTTGTTTTCAGCTAGTGATTTTTGTTTTTTTTTGTTTTTTGAAGTGTTTACACTTGATTTGGCCTATCCACCATGTCCTCTAAAACTCGCGACATTATCTGAGCAGGATGTCCTCACTTACTGAGTGTCTGGTTATTCCGCAGGTTCTTCACTCCTTCACGGATGCCATTTTCGATGAGTGGATGAAACGTGTTGCACCCTCCGATCTTGTATGGCCACAAGAATTGGCCCCAATAGGCCACAATCGCATGTACAACATGGTCCCTTTCTTTCCCCCGGTGACCAACGATGAGCTGTTCCAAACAGCAGAACAACTTGGTTATTCTTATGCCATAGAGCTTCCAGGTATGTTGACTTGCTGCTGCTCCGCTGCTGTGCACATGATGCTTGCCACTATTGTGGGTGGGAATGTGAGCTTGTTTGAATGCTAATTCTCATCAAGTGCTCAAACCCAGTGTTAGCAAGTTGAACCAAACACGCCAACCAGTGCTCGAATTTTAACATTAGAACTTAGGAAAATGTAATCCTGCTGGGCGCCAGTGGTAGTTCTTGATGGGCATAAATGGCTTTAAAATATGGTGTTAGGTATGCCCAAATTAATCCAAATGTTTGTAGATGTAAACCTCTTGCTCGACACTTTTGGAACATATATATCAATTTTAGTATAATAACCATAGTTCTTCCAAAGAATTCCATCTTTCTAATGAATGCCAAGACTTTGCTGGCACAGCTCTCCAAGTGCCCAGGTAACTGGACCACTCTTAACGGCCTCGGTCCTGGGCCCAGCCACTCTCCACTTGCACTGATGCCTTGGAACCCCTCTGCACTACAGGACTGTCTCTGTATCCCTGCAGCCCCCCCCCTTTCCCAGCACTTGTTCTGCACCTACCTTGCACTTGCCACCAGCTGGCCCTATTTATTTATTACTTTACGCCACTTACCTTGTACTGCACTCCCCCCCCCCCTCCCCTTCCCCTTGCACTTTTTCCCCTCCCCCACCCCTGCACTTGCGCGATCTGAATGACACCTGGCCTAGTAGGATCGTTGTCTGTCTCCCCTTGTTCCTCCCCGCCTCGTCGCGCCTTGAAACACCTGTGTATAGGCGCGTTACAAATGCCATATATCATATCATATATATCCTGAGTGTTGAGCGTACCTTACTATTTACTGGCCCCCGATGTCCTCTGAGGCACTTGTGCATACACATGGTATCAGCAGAACTAAGCTCTCAAATGGAATCATTGCCATTTTTTGTTTTTCTGTATTTACTCTGGAGTTGCTTGCATTGCATGCTGTTTACGTCCTGCTCATGGTAATGATGGCCAATATGTCTTCATTTCCAGCCTCTGATGAAGATGCCCGCTCCGTGGCGGTTATGCTTGGCTCTACCGTTGGTGGCCTCCTTCTTGCATTAATGGTCCTGGTGCTGCTGATTGTTCTCTTTATGCAGAGGAAACGGAGACAAGGATTCGAGCCGCTGCTGAATGCCAAGTTCAGTAGCCAAAAATATACCGAGGAAGCATAATGCTATCGGCTCATTTTAGGAAATGCCAAGTTTATTAAATGCCTTATTGCTCTGCCTACAGTCTAATTTCCAGAGTGAAGTTGACTCTGATAACTGCTGTACTCTTTCCATGATTAGCTTTTCAGAAATGGGCATGTGAACTATTTGCAACCAAGCTAGTGTAGGGTGCATATATTGCTTTGGACAGTGTTAGTAATTGGGAAAACGATGCCATATTAATGACTAGTGAGCAGCAAATCGTGAATTGTTGATCTCTTGAAATTATCCGATTTGATACCTGGTTTACAATGTCTCTCGATCGAAGTGCACCACTGAAGATTGCACCCCGCCACGTGGTCTGTAACGGACCATAAAGCTACAGAACCACTCTACTCTGATGGTGAACACTGAAATGCCCCCCTCACTTTTTCAGTAACCTTAAAATAACCCCTTGTGAACAGCGTACACTAATTTAAGACTATTGTATATCGTGATCACTATTGTGAGACTTGTATATTTTCCTATGTAAATTAGCAGCTTTATCACTCCTGTTTTCGTCTATTTATTCACGTGTATTTTTCCACACATTGATGTCATGCACCATTATTGTGTAACGTATTTGAGAAGTTTACTCGGTGTGCAAAATAAACCTTTCTTATGCTACCTCCCATACATGGCATGCTTTCTTGTCTAATTCATAACATAGCAGGTGTTGGGACTGGGAGAACATGACTGTTCAATACAGTACCATTTTAGAGCATTCATATTCTATTTTTTTTAAAGTCACATTGGAACAAACCTCCAGTTAATTGAAGTAGTCCATGATGTTGTTACATAGTGGATACGCACTAAATTATATTGTACACCTCGATCTATATATAGCCTTTTGTCTCCAGCCCTCTAGGTTGCTTCATCTCAGCATTGACCAATGCTGGGCGTCTTTTTATACGAAGCACTTAAAATGCAATATTTTGCAATCAACCGCATATTACATGTTCTCCACCCAAACGTAAATGGTGGTTTTTTAATCCCTTTACAAAAGTTGTCCAGAAACAGCCACAACATTAAGTAATGTGAACCTTTACCAGTCCACCGTGGCAGGTACCCTCAACCTACTTGAAGTCTCTTTTTGGCTGCCGTATGATGGCAAATGTAAAAGGGGGTTGGGGGTGCTTTCTCCTAGTTAATTACCTGAATGTTCTATGCACGAGTCATGTGAGACAAGTGTGAAGATTGTAATTCTGTTTTATAAATGGGTGCATTGGAAAGCATAGACCATAACAAACATATGCTAATCTGATGTAGAAGATTGTCCACGAACAGGCTCTTCTGAATGTACAGTTGCCTGTCGCACATTGGGCCACGGACTCTACAACTGGTTGTACTCCAATACTGACCCAACATGTACCGGCACATTCATTGCTTTCACGCCCCGTTCAAGTTGGTGCCCTGTCAGCATCCCTTTACGTGGGCAACACTGTTGTACAATTCCACCCAACTTTTCTCTTGTATCCAGTCAGTCATCCCTTCTGGTAGGCTGCTTCTAAATCGAATGTATGAATCGATTGTTGGAGCCATGACAGTTGCATCTTAATGCAAGTTTGTAAATTAACACTGTAGGTCATTTGGATGTTTGGGCAGCAATTACTTTTTCCTTTTTCTGCGCATCTCGGCCAGATTGGAGAAACGTTGCACCGGTGCAAGTGTACAATTGCACGGTATTGGCACAAGGGAAAGGTTTGCCTTGGTACAAAAAACATTGGGGCCATATTAGAAAATCTGCATGATGATGTGCAGTTTTGCATTGTATTTGCACTAGGGCAAAGTTTGCCGTTTGGAAAATGCCTGTTCTATCAGTGCATTGTTGCACAAGGGCAATGGCCTAGTGCTAATATGTAATGTTATTAGCCCTAGGGCAAACCTTGCCCAAGTGCACCTTCACCGGGGCAATGTTTGTCCTAGTGCCAGCACCATGATAGATTGCACTGGCCACAGCACAAAGCTTCTGTAATCTGACCCTGGTTTGCCTGTGGTGGTATATGGGAATGGGTTTAGTGGGGTGCCCCTAAAATATTGACGCCTATTATGCCAAAGAAACCAGCCTCTGCAGTATTTGAGAAGAAACTTAGTCTGCAAATGTGCTGGAGCTTTGCAGAAAACACCACCTTGAATATATTGCAGAAAACAGGTTGCGATAGTCCTGCAGCCATGTCTACAGCAATGTTCCCTAAAAGTTTTGCTCGCATTCGCTTCCCCAGCTTCCTTATGGGTGCTGCTCAGAAGAATTTTAGCAGTGAACACCGACCATTCCAACTTTATTAAAAGGCACAAGCCAGAGCAGTTACCTGCCATTTGCTTTCTCTCTTGAAGCTAAATCTTGCTAACTAGTCCTTATATTCTAGTCGTCTATGTATGTTACCTATTATGCCTAGCTTGACCTTAAAAACAGAATACACCCTCTAGGGTTGAAGTACAAATATGAAAAACTGGCTCCCTGTACAGCGGATATAACTAGGATATGCCAACACACATTAATCCAATATCCCTGCTCTCCACCCATGACTTCCTGCCACACTTCTAACTCTAATTTCCACCTCTGGTCACATTTAGATGTTACCTGAGAACCTTGACTTGTCCTACTGTTGGGATGCATGTCCAGCTCCCAGTCCCGCCGAAATGATTCAGATTGAGAAAAATCTACTAAAGTTACCGCACTTGTTTAAAAGGGGGGGGGGTGAAGTAAACGCCATAAATGGGGTACACTGCATTGGATGTGAGACCCGCAAGTAGGCCTCAAAAAAGGGCACATGTGACATGCAAGTAGAATAGTTTAAATGTAGTGAACAGTAACAGACCCCAACCAGCGTTGTGGATAGCACTAAAGTCCCGCCATCTTGCGAACCAGGCCTAGTTATCCACAGGCCAGGGAATAAGAATCAGACCTGGTCTCCATGTAATACTGATTTATTTCTCCCATCCCCGGTCCAGAGAAGAGACCGAGGCACTAGACTGAGGCCTTTAGGCCCCACAGATTGCATATCGTCTTACAGGTCTACGAAACACAAATGCAATGTGAATGGCTGAACGCGAGCATGGCTGTGCTCGGTCTGAAGGCCAAACCCATGGGAGCCAGGACAGAGGTCCCAAGCTGCGACAGGCTCACCGTAGATTTAGGACTTCAGCAGAACCCCCCCTCCCGCCCCAAGATGATGGCTATCCTATTTGAACTGTCAGGAGCCCACAAACTATCTTTAAATCTATCAAAGGTTGGTTGATTAGAGGAGTAGCTGATAAGGGAGAAGCCAGGAAAGAACTGCCCTATGATTTGTACCACAACGAACCAGAGGTGAAGCCAACAAATCTAGGCCTACGACAGGGAGGCATGGTGGGGGCTTCTGCTTGGCTGGGATCAAGTCGCACGCTTGTTTTAGTAGGCCAGTGTTGACCGCGGAAATCCGCTGAGATCATAATGACGACAAGGTGTGTATCACATGATCAGGCCCACAGGGAGGATAATAATCATGCAAGCTTGCCATTTGGGGAGGTTGGAGCCCCAGAGGATGGCACGGTAACCAATGTGTCCGAGGCCCGAACTGGTGTCATAACTGCCCAATGGGGCAAAGGACCATAGTGAACTGTTGGTATGTCTATAGGTGGTAGTCAGTGAGGGTGGGGGTTTCACACTGTATATTGTGTGCATCATGGATGACGATGGCCTATTATCTTGTGTTTGCATTGAACTCACCAGAGAGCTCCTCGGCAGTTGGATTGCTAGATACCCTCTGTCGGTTTCCTTTTTGTTTGCAAAACTTGCACCAATCCTTTTTCCTCAATTGTTTTTGCTGTTTGGTTGTCGGGTCTGCCCTTTCACTACCTTGACTCTTGCAAAAGTTTGAAAGACTTGTACCTACATTGAATTTTTATGCTTGTTGCAATATGAATAACGTTCAAGTACAAGCATTTGTTATTCAAGGTGCCTTAGCAAAAGCGTTACCCACACTATGTAACCTAGCTGTCGGCTGAAATGTCGGATACTAAGTAAGCAGTCCAACAGGATGTGAAACCTCGTCCAATGTTTCATTTTGTTGATGTATGTTACACAAACACTTTGCAGTGGTATCCTTGCAAGTTAACACATTATACACATTTTGAATGTGCACTTCAAGGATTTGGAGTGCACAAGTCCTGCTCAGCGTCTCCTAATTTAGCATGGTTAACATTACCATATAAGTGGAGAACAACATTGCAATATTATTTACTTGACCTGCAAGGGATAATGGGTATGGACTATGCTAGGCATTACTCCTACATAGCAATGGGAGAGTGGACACTGAAACGGCTAGAATGCTTTTTATTCAGTCTGTATCCTTTCCATGTTCTCAGAGTTCCACTGTGCCTAGACCGGAACTCTCTGCTGCTCAACCATTTTAGTGAACATGTATAATTCTAGCTAATAGCAGGATGGGGTATGTTGCAAACCACCTTGTATGCACTGCAAAATAATTGTATGCATGTAGATTCCTGACGTTTTCAATTGCTCATAAAATTGTGACGCAGCTTTAAATAAATTTTGCTTTTTAAGTATTGTGGGTATGCACAGATCAGTGAGTTTTGCTGCTACAATCCCTCCGTTTGCAGAGCCCCGTCAACCAGTACCGGGGGCTAGCATATGAGCCCGGGAAAGGATACAGGATAAGGGAGGGCACAGGAGACCACTTCTTGGTGGTGATGAACAAGGAATGAATCTGCAACTTGGAACAACCAAGTCAGATGTTTCGGGAGTACAGTACACTGTGAAGGAAATGTGTGTGTTTTTTTTCTTCGTTTTTTTGTGTGCTAAAGATAGGACACTCGTAACAGTTGAAAAAACTGCACTTTTTGTTTTTCTATGCTTAGCTGCTGAGGGCTTTTATAATCGTGTTCCTAGTTTGTCTCTACCATCCCCATACATCTTGTTTAACTGACAACCGATAAGTGCAGAAGAGGGCTAACTGATTACTGAAGAAGGCACTCAATTTGTTGTACCCCTGAGTATCGCTGCTATTGCCATACAAGACAAATGTGATTTTTGTTTTTCAATGAGAATCAAGTTGCAGATTCATTCCTTGTTCATCAAGAAATCTCAGTAAGGATCTTGTTGTTTTTTGTCTAGGCTGTTGAGGAAGGGAGGGCAAAACTATAGGCTGTATTATGTTCCCTTTCATTTCACTTCCTATGGGTTGCAAGCAGGGCTCTAAGATTTTACTCCTTACGTGGAAGCAAATAATTTTTCGGGTAGTAAAAACTCCTCCACTTCAAACATACTTCCTCTTACCGCCCCCAGGCTGTGTGGCTTACTATACAAAACGGGGTCAGATTTAAATTTCTTCTCTTGGTTCACAAATCTATCTACGTAAAGGCACCACCACTGTATCTATCCAACTCTAGAAGTCTTCACCTGATCTCTACTCTGCTTCCACAACTGCCTTGTGGGACCTAAACTTCCCCGTGCTTCCAC
Source organism: Ambystoma mexicanum (assembly GCF_040938575.1). Lineage (NCBI taxonomy): Eukaryota > Metazoa > Chordata > Amphibia > Caudata > Ambystomatidae > Ambystoma > Ambystoma mexicanum. The sequence continues at coordinate 133,471,859 of NC_090941.1, read as the reverse complement.
TCTCTCTCTTCTTGCTCCACTTACATGGAATTCTTTCCTCCTCCCCAAACATCTGGGGAACAGTCCACACAGATGTGTTCAAATCCAAACTAAACAACCTCCTTGCTTTAGTTAACCTCTTACACTACTGCTCATCTGCCTTCTAGCTAACATTGTATACTTTCCTCGAACCTGCCTCTGTCCCACACTTTCTCTGACTCCACTCTAGCACTTCATGCTCACATCCCTAACACAACTGGCTGTAGCGCCTACATGCACTTAACACATTTCTAAAGTTAGTTGTCCTTAATCTATGTATGGTCACCCATGTATTGTCCCTGGTGACTGTTCCATTTACTCCCTTTCACAATCTGGTCAGAATGTCACTCCACCTCTCTCCATTGTAGAAAGCTCACTGCTTCCCATCAAATTTGATTTCTTATCTATTGTATGTGGTTTTGTGATTAAAAGAAAATGTCTCCTCCCTGTGTAGGAATAAATAAAACAGGAAACCTCTGATGATGGTGCCTGAAATATAGTTCCACACCGGAACACAATTCTACAGATAATTTTGAAGCAAGTGAGGCTGTAATTTTGTTTTTGATGTGGTTTGGGTATCACCATTCTTGTTGTTGCAGGTTTCTACCATGGGCGAAACTCCCAACCTCCTGATTCTTAAATGTAGGTTGGCTGTTGAGGGGGTATCTTATCAACTTGTTAAACCGTATTCGTATAATACCACCTTGTTATAAATATTGCCCTAAGCCCATTCGCGTTGCACAGAAAACCGCATCTCAAAAGTTCCGCTTTTTGATCTACTTCGCTGCCATTTTAGTAATCCTCCGCCATTTTCATTTCGGCTTATGCTTTGTGTTCTAAAATGGTGGACTGTGTTTTTAACTTGCAGTAGAGTCGAATGACCTTTTGAGTTCTGTTAATGTTTAGGCTGACTGAGAGCAGACTGTCATATGCAAAGAAACCTTGTGCCACGCATGAATTACAATCCAAGTGTTGTCTGCGCTCACAAGCCTTATTCTCATATAAACGAGACAATGCAGAACAAATTCAGATTGTGTGCTTTTGCTGGACTTCATTGTTGAAATTCTTGAAATAAGGCTTACTGTGGATCAGAGAATCAACGGCATCATTGTAACTTAAGACATGCGAACTTGTTTAATCCTTTATACAATATTGTAATATTTGACATGTGAACTGGGCACAAACACTAGCATGTAACTTCTTAGTTTGGAGAGGGGCTGGACAATGTTTTTGAGAACTGTATGAATGTGTCTGTGCTTAGATGTCCAGCACTCTCACCCCTCACTGTGTCTGCTGGTATAGAATGCAAGGTGTTGGGAGCCACATATTATATGTTTTGCTTTGACTGTACAGTAATATAAGATACTTGTATCTTTTCAACCCGTGATTGGCGGATTTCATTTGTGGTACTTAGCCTCGATATTTCTTTGGTATTTCAAACTTACCACAGCAGAGTTTTCATAGTCATATTATTGGAGATGGGATTGGGCAGTATCCATAGATGTGGTGATGGGAGGTGCGACATGTAGAATTTGGCCCCTAAAAATATGAGACTTAACGAAATAAACTAACGGGGTCATTGGGGTGTCCCCTGTGCATTGTGGATAAAAATGGACCCTGGTGAGCAGGTCACTGTGCCGTGGGCAGAGTGCAGCAGTGAAGCTTTCCACAGGCACAAGCCTGGAAGAGGAGAAATAAAACCGGTCCCGTGGGTGTCTCCCATGAAGTAGTGCACTCCAGTAGGTTCTCATCCCCAAAAGGCAACGGCGAGAACCCAAAGTCTGTATTGCAGAGGTGGCAAGGAAATGAATACCAGATGCTTTGTGTCCAGAAGAAGGCAGGAGTGCACCCAGTGAACCAAAAAGAATGTGGGAGATCACCAGTGAAGATGGGAGGGATGGTGAATGTGAGACCTGCTGCCATGAGAAGCCAGAAACATAGAATGATACATAAGGGTAGGTTGACCCTGAACTGTATTCTGAGCCACAGAGCCTTCTTCAAAGAAGCAAAAAAGGGGGACAACGTGGTCACACCCAACCTTAAGGATGAAATGGGTCGTACAATGTGCCATTGTCTGTTGCACAGAAAGGTAGGAAGCAGAGAAGGCCCCAAAGTATGGATTAAGAGGGGATGGGTGTAGGCGAAGCGGCATACTGGTAATGAAAGCACTCTGCTCCCTCAGCAACAGAGTACAACGAAGCAAGTGAAGACGATTGGAGCGCCACAGGAAGCCGATCCAGGTAAGATCCACTGTGCTATCTGGACCCATGGTAAGATGCAGTTTTGGTGCTACCATCGTTGACTCGTGTTCCCAGGTACGGACTTCTGATTACAGGACTTCTAAAGCCACCACCAAGCACCACCCTCTTGGAAGCAAAAATGAATGCCACGCATTGATGTGAGGGGTGGGGAATGGTTGCTAAAGTGGCTGTGAGAGGAACTACTTAGGGACTATGATGCAATACATAACAGATATCCTAGGAATACTCTCCTGCCCACACAAAAACCCCTCGCACTCATCCTTGGTATTATCAAGATTAGACTATGCAAACAGCCTCTACCTTGAAATGCCAGAACGTCTCTCAAAAAAACTCCAATGCATCCAAAACTCGGGAGCGAGACTACTCCTGAGACTTAACAGAAGAGCCCACATCAGACCGGCCCTGAGAAGCCTACACTAGCTTCCAGTAAAAATAAAAAGGCATTAACTTCAAAACCCTCTGCATCACTCACAAATCCCTACGTGGTCAAGTAGCCAAATTCCTCCAAACCAAAATCAGCTGCTACCAACCAGGAAGAAACCTAAGATTGAGTATTGACCTCCAAATCGAAATGAAAACCTACGAGAAAAGGACATTCTGAAGAACCTGTCTTTCCTGCTTGATCGTCAAACTATGGTACTCAATCCCGAAGGAAATATGAATGAGTGAACATCACCTAACCTTCACAAAATGACTGAAAACCTGGCTATCCAACTCACTGAGACTAGCAAAAAAAGGCGACCTCCCGCAACTCAACTCTCATCCAAGGCAACCAGGGGACAGTACAGATCCTGGAGCCAACAATAAAACAACCACACTCTACTAACTAACCACCCCCTGCTACCCGCTCCTCTTTGACATACCGCCCATCCCCTAATGGGCCAGCCTTTACTACACACACCTCACACATCCGCCAAAAGAACAAACTGCCATAAACAAACATTCCAGACACTGGACGTTGTCCCCCTGGACGCAATAACCCCAGTGCACACAATCACAGCATGCACAAAGTGGACACGCAGAGATGCCAGTTTCTTCTGGTTCTGCAAGCACCAAGAGAAAAGCACCAGTTCTATCCTATCCCTCTTCCCTCACTAACGTACTCTACCCATTTTCTTAGAGCCACATGAGCGCCTGGAGACATGCAAATAGTAGAGGTGCCCGGTATAAATCACATAACTTGAGAATGTTGTGTGCTATGGAAAGGCATTGATTTTGAAGATTGGAGACATGATAGGATGGTAGCTGTGGCATTTGTGGTCAAGGACAGCAGATTGTTGGGGTTGTTCTGAATTGAATTGGAACATACAGTATGAAAGATCGCATTGATCTGTTGCCACCATACCATCTCTCCTATCCAGATACTAACTGCAGAACGTATGGAGTGGTCACAAAGTAGACTTTCGCGTCCTTTCTGATGGAGCCATACATTGTGACTATTGAATGCAATGACATGCGCTTGTAGAGGAAGAACTGTTGGACAAATGGAAATGCTAGCTGGGTAAATGAGTTATTGGTATGAAAACCATGCAGAATGGGGATAAATATTGTAACTAATGGTGGATTACTACGGATTCATCTTGACAATCATTGTAAGGCCTCTTTACATCTGTGATTAAATACTAGGTGTATTAATAGGATTTCAAGTTCATACAATGCCAAAAATTCTGATTAATTTGTTAATACATGCTAAGCCCTTCATCCGCTTCCACGAGTTTCAGAAAAGTTACGCATGCTTGGTCCTCTGCGCTATCATCATCGCAGGATCAAGAAAATTCGACTGCATATCACTATCCACTAGAACCCGCACTGGCTTCCCTTCAAGAATGCATCATGCTCAGGACTGCCTGTGTCACTCACAAAGCAGTCCTAACCAAAATGACACTGTATCTGGCAGAGAAGACTCTTATGCTCTCCAGGGGACAATGTACCACTTGAAGCAACAGCATTGCCAGGCTGGCAAACGTGAACCTCAACAGCAGAAGAAATAAATTGCAAACAGGTATCTGTTAAGCACTGCATAGCTGCAACAAGTTACCAATGCAGATCAGACTGGTGCCCTCAATCCTGCATTCTAATCCTCAAAGAACATCTCTGCAATCACTCTTTGCTTCACTTAACAATTCTTCTCTCCCTCCGGAGATGACCCCCCACCCCTTTTCCTGCTCCGCTACCCACCCCAACGACCTTTGCAATCTCTGTACCCTAACTATAATCCCCCCACCCCCTGTGTTCAATTGTGCCCACCTATGTACAGCACACTGCTGTGTCTCACCTAGGGTTACAATGTCTAAATCTCATAACATACCTCTGCGACCATTTTCTGTATCTTGGGGTTTTAATTTCTTTCAATGTACAGCCATCCAGCGAGGAAGGGCTAAAAACCAATGACAAGATTTACGTGCCCATTCTGTAACAGACTAAGCTGCAACTCCAGGAATGGAATGCCAGCCATTTTACCATCTGTAGCATTCTTTATTGAGGAAGCAATTCATATCACTTGCTCTTACTTACATGATGGTTATTCAATTTCATTAATCAGTTTATAAAGCCCATCCCAGGCATGGCTCCCTGCCAAAGCCAGGCAGCACAGACCTCTCTCTCCGGGAACTGTGGGAGGGCTTGAGCGCACTTTGGGCCCATCATTGTAAGGAAAGATTTCTCTTTACATCACCTTTCCCTCCATTTGTATGGACCCCACATTTTTTGCTTTTATTTTGTAATCTGATCTGCTCTTTTTGCAGTGCAGTGAAGCCTTCAGCTTTACTACACTGGCTTTTGCTCATTTGTCATGAGGACACTGACTTGTCCTTCAGGCTGTCAGCATTTGGAAACATTGTTTCTCTTAGTCTCGTTATGTTATCACTTTTGGTAACTGTTAATCATTGTACAATGCATCTTAAAATGCAATACAATGGGGTACCCTATTGTTTTATCCTAGAGTAACACTCAGAGGAATTCTGGTTACTTTAGGTATGCCTAAGGTACAAGCTGGTGGCAGCAGCTACTTTTTGCTATTTTGTATTGTATATTGCCTTACTGCTTTTACCGTGTTTGGCTACCTGCTGTGGCGAGTGTCCAAACATGGCTGTGCCACAAGGTTTTCCATTCGTCCCTTGGCCATCTTGTCACTAACCCTTCTTCTTGACTTGTGAGGACAGGAAAATCCTTGTGCGCAGGAAAGAGGCTTTTTGCAGGCTAATACAAGGGCATGTGTGTTAGCTGCCAGGAAGTGGGCTGGGACTGTCTGGTCCCAATCCACAAACTGGTTTCAGTGTGTCTGAATGGTATGCATGAGCTGTGCCACCAGTTGTCCTGATTGGACGGCTGCTGAGGTGTGTGTATGGGCATATCCTTGATTGGCTAGGGGGAGTTTTCGGCTTTTTCCTATTTTTTGAATACGAAGACCCCTGCTCCCATTCTTCAGAGATCCTGGAAGAAACATGAAGGACCCAAGTATCCTGTGCAGCTGCAAGATGTATAAGGAGATTGTGGACCTATTGGAAGAAGGCCTGGTGACCAACTTCTGCTGCTGTCCTGGAAGAGCCCTGTCTTGTAGGTGATATTCAGCAGTCCTGCGAAGTAGCCGTGACACCCGGAGTGGAGGGAACATCCGTTCTCGATGTCGGCTCGGAGTCCTGCGAAGAAGAGCCTTGTGAAGTGCCCCTGGATCACCCAGTGGCTGACCAGCTCAGAGTTTAGGCTACTGTGCTGCAAACGTTGCTGCTCCGCATTGTGGCCTGGAACTTTGAGGATCAGCAACTTGTTGTCTTGGACTCCTTCCTGCCAAATTGGTTCCAGCATCGAGGGGACCCGAGATGGGGGGTGAAGTCCGACCACGGCAAGTGTGTCCCCCTGTGTCACTGCATCAGTAACGGGTTGTCCAATACAGCTTTCCTGCATCCAGTCCTGTGCTGAGAGGGGCCCTGCATTGTGGTGTTCTGCCTTCTCCAACCTGAAGACCTTGCACCAGCATTTGTCGCTGACCGCAGAAGTGCTTGAACCTGCAACCCCTGGGCATCGGGGACCAGAGCTGAAGGTGGGAAAAGTGACCTTGGACCCTCTTCAGAAGACCTGCCAAGTCCTAAGAAGAATCAGCGTGTGGGGGGTGACTTGTAGCAGTACTTACCGGAACCCCCAACTCCCTTTGACAGTTTGGTAACTTTTAGAAACCTTTACAACAGATTGGCTTTGCCATTGCTTGAAAATTGGGGCCACTTTTATTAGCTAGAATAACTTGTGCTCCTCCCTTTGAAAGTCTTCATTGTACCCGAGAATCTCTTCACTAATTGTTCCCGTCTCACAAAACTGTGTGGAACTTTGAACTATTGTGCACAAGTTACAAGTACATAGTAGTGATGGACTTCTAAAGTTAGTTTTATATCTCTCTGGAACTTTATTGCTGCATACTAATACTTACCTACCTTTGCTGGGTTTTGTGTATTTTGTTGTACTCCAGTGATTGTACATATACATCTTTTATTTAGTGTTGTGTGATAACATTACCCGCTAGTAGTCTTTTTTTTCATAGTGTTAAATGGCCATAAATGGATACACGTTTTTTTATAACTTAAGTGCGATGCTTGACTTTTCATTGTGTGGACTCATTGAGGGCCCCTCATAGGCTCACCACCTCTTGAAATGTTTTATTTTTTTTTTATAGTGCCAACTCACCCAAAGGCCTCAGAGTGCTAAAACAAACATAACAACAATAACATTACCAACATCAAATATCTTTTACATGAGAAAAACAAAAAAGGAGCAACATTTAAACTTGAGGAGGGTAATGTAAAAAAAAAGGGCTGCAAAATATTATCAAGTCAATTCTTAAGTTGGTGGTAGATGGCATCCTGGCCAATTTGGTGCAACGGCTCAAAGATCGGCAAATTGCAGCATCCAGAAGCAATCTGTATTTGCTAAGGGCCAATCCTTAATTTGAACCATCCTTTGGAATTTAAGGTCCTGGGTTTGGATGCAGCCCGCCCCTGCTCTAGACTGCATCCAGGCCAGGACTCCTATTCTTCTGGCTTGCTCACATTCGTGATGGCTACGTTTCTTGGATCGTAAACAAGACATCTTAAACAAGAATCCAGAACCTCTGGCATGAATACCTTTTTAATATGAATGTCTCCCCCCAGAGGGGGGGGGGGGGTCACAGGATTGTCTATGGCGATGGGTACAGAAGAAGAGGGACGACGACACACCAACAATAGGACACTCCCCCCACTATGTCCACGAGTAACAGCAACATCCTGTTACACATGGACATGGTCAGGGCTGCACTGAATGTGCAGTGGGGAGGGCGGTCCAGGGCTGCCAATAAATGCTGATAAACCTGGCTGAAAAGGATGCCTTGGGGTGTTTGAGGGACACGACTGGTGGTTGGGTGAAGCAAACGTACTAGGGTGGACTCGGGCTTTGCAGACCCCACCCCAGTCTGTGAAAGAGATAGGCAGGGGACAAGGAGCTGATCCAGCCTCTGAGCATTGGAGGCGGATCAAAGCTCAAAGGCTGGTGAGAAGTCGGGACACGACAAAGTGATGTCACTGTGTAGCCCCACCAACATGCAGTTACTTGAGGGAAACGAAACCAAACAGAACCTGGGGTGTTTGGTTTTTGGTTTCTCTCGTTCCTGCTTGTGCTTGGGGCACCACAGTCATACACTACGACCTCGAGAGAGATTTGCATGAGGAGTTCCTGGACCAGAGGAAGGAGGAGCAGGGCAGGCTGGCAGCCATCGTGATAAAGGTGAGTGTTTTTTTTTTTTTTTTATGTCCCTCCTGGGTCTCCAGTCTTCTGCAGTGCAGACCCTGAACGGCAGAACTCGGGACCCGGCGTTAGGCACTCCGGGCTGTGTGAGAGGGGTTGGGCCAGCCTGTATGCACTCTTTGTGTGATCGCTATTGTCTGCTTTTGCTCCCCCCCCCCTCGTTCCAGTGCCCCCTCGTGGGTATGGTGTCCCCCACTGCACCCTGAAGGGGTTTGTGTGCATTATGGCTGCACGCGTGCTGTAGTCAGTGGTACTGACTACAACACGCTTGCATACTGTGTGCACACAAACCCCTGGTAGAAGTGAAAAAACAGAACTTGTGGTACTCTGGCTGCATCCAAAAAGGAATGAGTGGGATGGCCAGACAGTGTGAGGGCGGGGTGGTTGGGGTTACCAGGATCACAACCCTTGGCTGAACAGTGAAGTAGGCATTGTAATGCACTCTGCAAATTTGACCACAACCTCCAAGCTTTACTCGGTACAAATAGTTTGGATTTCAAGGCCTACAGTAATAATGTCTTGTAGAGTTCACTTAAAAATAAAAAACACACATTCTTTAATAAAGCCTGACAACAACATGTAAATCCAACAGGTTAAGCCAAAAGAATATCATTATGGCTTTAATGTTCACATCTTGAATGGTAAACTTTGAGTCCCTGAATGCAAGGTAATGCCAACCTGAAAAAGCTAGATAACCCCACTGCACTTCCAGTGATGACTTAAGACATGCAATAAACTAAGCTGTGTAGTGATCTCAGAAAGATATGGATATTCTTTGGCACAAACCTCCAGCTCATTGTTATTCATAATGTTGAAAACATTTGATTAGTGACATGAAGCAACGTTTTTGCATGTCAAGCTAGTAGACATTATGGATATACAGAAATCTTTAAATGGGTGCTACGTGTTGCTCACTTTATCGTGAATTTGCAAGGTAATGCTGCTTTGCGAGCTTTCAGTTGGAAATGTTCCATCATGCATATGAAAGACTGCCACTAATAAAAGAAACGTGTTTGCAGGTCATGTGTGTGTTTCCGTGTCCGTGCCTGATTGTGACTTGTAAAACTGGCAGTGCTTGAATGTCTGCACTGAGCCAATTTTACATTTGGCTCAGGAGAAAGAAAGAGTCCAGGATGCATTTCGTGAGCCTTTGACCCAAAGGTACGCTCTGTATAAAGCCAACAAACTAGTGGCAGGCGTACCAATGATTTTTCTTACACTTCCATCTCTGATTGTAGTTCAGAAGCCGACACGGGCTGGCCTGTAGGGCAATAGGACAATAGGTCTTGTTGCCCTTCAGGCCAGCCCGCGCCTGCTTCTGAACCACAACATGCTTGCCTACTGCACAAAATAGGGACAGCCCGACTGGGCAGTCGCTGGCAAATATTTGGGCTCATGACCAAGAGGGCCACTTTGATAACTCTCAGTGAAAGGGGCAACTGGGGCCAATGTTAAATACTGACCAAATGTTCTTTGAAATGCACCATTTCTACTCCTCATTTCAAAATATTTTTGTCAGGGGGAGAAACCCCCCACCTCCCAGATGCCCCCCTTTCTACGTCTGGCTCGATCGTTGCGCTCATGCTTCACAGGAAAATAGATGTACGCCCCACCAGACGCCACTGGGTAACACCATCGGCAGAGGGCACAGGTCCAGCTGGTAATCCGGAACCAGAGACTATTTGCCTATTACGCATTACATCAATGGCCGTTGTTGGACTAATATTAGCCTTCGGGTCAGTCTGACAGATTGTTTCCACCGTACATGGGGCTGCCTGTATTGTACAAGTGTCTGTTTGACAACCTCTGTCTAACTGTGGTATTCCCTTTTTTAAAGGATTCTACCCAAATATGCTAATCCAAACTGTTCTTACATTGATCCAAGTCCCGAATAATCCTCTCCTTAATGGCCTGCCATTTTCCATCAATATTAATTCCCTTCTCTTCCATATGGGTGTGTAAAAGTGCCTCGAAATGACATTATCCATGCTCTGAGGGGGATTGCATTGCTTCTCTCACTGCTAGTGACAAGCAATCACTCTTTCCAGATTGTATTTCAAGAGGATTACTCTAGGGTTGACTTAAATGGACCATTTGAGAGACCTCCGATAAACCCGGGCAATTACTTTTGTGTACCAATAATTTTTACCCCGTTTCTGGGCTACTAGTTAGCGTGTATATGGGGGGGACAATTTTCATCATCCAATAATTTTATGAATTTTTTTAAGCCACTGTTTTATTCGGGGGCTTTTGGCTGGCACTTCTGACAGACGACTATCCCCCGGCGTAGATTTGTCCACTCACCTGTTCCCAGAAAACCTGTCCTGAAGGTCCCACTTTAGTGCCGTCCTATTTAGTCCCCTTGATGGTCCCATGATTGACACGTTTAAAAGAGGAGCCAGCATCTACACAGCCAAGTTCAATTGTGAGCACTCCAGCTCTAGTAATCGGCATTTGTCGGATTCAAGTCATAGCTTGGGGGCAACGTGCTAGCCTTGGAAGCAAGTAGACCCGGTTGGATCCCTGTGTCAGCGCTTAAAAATAACATATCATTTTAAAAGGGTTATTGTCCCCGGAGGATAGCTCAGCGGCAACATGCTCGCCTTGGAAGCAAGACGACACGAAGCAACACAGGTTCGATCCCCGGGTCCGCGCTTAGAAACCTCTGGGTATTATAAATGTGCAACTAAGACAAACAAAAAAAAACAATTACGCAATTCCTGTAACGGCGCCTCGATTCCCGCGGGCTGTGTGAGCGCTTAAAAATGCAAAAAATAAATAAAATACATTGAAAAACAATAAGGAGAAGCCACCGATAATAAAAGAGGCGAAGCCACACTCACAGTACCAATAAATAAGCCATTACGTCTTAAATGATCACAGCAACAAATGCTTTCATTTAAAGCAGCTGTGTGTGTCAGCACATTAGTTGGACACAGAAGATGGAATAAAAGATAAAAACATAACACAAAGCAGTATATTTCCCCTCCCGTCTTCACACTGCTATGGAAACCTATACAACCAGCCACCCGTACGTATCGCGTGCTACAGCTCTCCCACACCGCACTTCGGTGCGGCCTCCAGAAGCCAGGCGTCCAACCGGCCTCCAGTAGGCACCCAGCAAATGCTCCTCGCCCTCCAGAAAGCCCAGCACTAAACGAGGTCGGGAAACCGGGGAAACGGAGAGGAGTCTGTTTGCTCAGTGAGTGGTAAATGCCTGCACACTAGCATTGTCAGGAAGGGGAGGGGCGTCCTCTTAACCTAGATCGCTCATCCACCTACCTTGAACTGTCCCTGTCACTAAACTAGTTGGGCCTTCTGTCCATCTGTCCACCAGGCCAGAGTTTAGAAAATGAGTCCTAACATTCATGCATCCAATCACTTTGGGCCTCAACTCATTTTACAAGGAAACTGCCAATTGTTTACACAATGCATAAACACACCGACTTCGTCAACTGTTAACATACACCCCACAGAGGCACCACGTGCACCCTCAGTATCACAAACATACCCCTTCCTAGTTAAACATCCCTCCTACTTTCCGTCAAAACTTTACCTGATTTCCCCATCCCCTTTTCTTATCCCCACTCCTCTTCTTTCCTCAGACTAAAGCCTGGTCCTCGCTGTCGAGACCTAATAATGCCCTTACTTCCCTGGCAAGCCAGGTGGTCTGGCACCACTACCTGGGTCATTTGGCCCAGTGTTCAAACTTCATAACCTGGCCTGTAGATATTAGTCAATGGACACATGAAAGGGTAGAACACAATGAGGGACCCTTGAAAGACATAACTGGACAATGAAAATAATGCTACAAGTATGACTAAAATAGACAATGAACACTCGATGCTATATTAACTGTCAGTGAGGGCTTTTTGGCAGAATAGTCGTTACTTTCAACTGCAACTCCCCATAGACTTGCAGCCTGCGCATGTGTTCAAAGCCGATCTATAGCCTTCGGGATCACATGTCTTCTTTCCACGTATTAGCAAGTGAAAGGCAAAGCACAATCTACGTCCATAGGGATAATTGGAAGCGTGCACTAGTGCTAAATCCAACACCGCCCTATTGCTTTCTGCATGCCCCCTCGCATAGGGAGCACTGATCGCTACCTTTGTCATTCGGCTTACAGCCATTGAACTGGCCTGGCTGTGGATAACTCTGAACCACAAGTGGTACTCCACAAAGTGACTAAGCATCTTCTTACCAGCCTTGCTGCCCACCTGTCTCCTTGATACGGAGCACTGATCATGCCAAAGGTTAGCATGCCTGAGCCCACTTGTAGACATCTACCTGGTCTGTCAGTTGGTAACAGCACGCCCCCTTAACAGGATTTTCCCAAAGGGTATGCGTAGTGAATGTACACATTTTTTATATTCTGCTTTTTACACTACACTTCTTTTGGGCTAACTGCACAAACCCCTCAGACTCACTTGTAGTGGAAAAGGTTGCTTTAATGTAAATGGCCACAGCTTACAAATAAACGCTAACCTGGCTACTTGGCCTTACAGACTAGAGATCAATTAACAATGACCAAAAACACTTAATTAAACAATTAATCAATTACTGCCCCTTATTACACCTCTTCCCCTCAATTTCTCTCAACCTTCATGCCTGCTTTTTCCCAATGTCCCCCACTGACGCCATACCCCTCTTCCAATAACTCTTCCCCCTTATTGTACCCCCCCGGCACCCCGGGCTAGTCTGTCCGTGCAAACAGTGCGACCCCCCTTCTTTACTGCACTACTACCCCTTTTTGCTTCCCCCAGCAATCCTCCACAGTGTCATGGCCCTGGCACTAGAAAAACCCTCCCCTGAGGTGTTCTTTCAGCCCCACCCACCACCCCATTCCCTTTTACCTCCACCCCTTTAACATGGCTTCTACCGCTAACCTCAAGCCCAACAAATAGTACTGATCCCCCATAACTGACAAATGAACTCCATCCTCCTAGAATAAATCGAAAGCCTCATGTTTGATGTTCGGATGTGCAAGCGTCTGCACCCCACAAGACCTGCAAAACTTCATCTCCCTGTTAATCTTCTTCCTTGTCTGCTCCACCGCCCCTTCCTTCAGAGCTCCCATTCATACCCTCTTTGGCATCAACTCAGTGCAGAACAAAACCACAGCTGGCCAAAACTCCCTCAACCAACTGAGGTCCCTCTTTATTTTCTTTAACAGCGCCACACCTGTCTGCTTAACCAAAGCGTTTTCCCCCTGCATGTAACACCAGCGCCACCGGTATACCCGGCAGCATAGGAACGTTTTTTGTTTTTTTTTGTATTGGCATTTAAGAAAACAAAGAGCACAAACCTTTCACCACCCAAGTAGAGCACCACCCAAGCGAGAAACAAGCAAACACTAACAGCGTACCCAGAAACTGTCAACCTGTACCCCAAGCCTCCCCACCTCCTTAGCACCCAGGCCAGCCCCCATCAAAGTTGTCATCTCATGGCCCATTCAGGAGTGTCATCACATCAACCCCCATGGTGCAGTAACACACTGTTACAGCCCACCCTTAATAAATATAGCTTGCATAATCCATCAGCTTTACAATAGTAATGACCTGACTGGAGGCACAGCAGGTTGACAAAATGTCCACAGCAATACTAACTTGAGCGCAGATTGTCTCAAACCCTCCTCCTACCAGCAGATCCTTCTCCCGATATCATCGTCAGTAAGCAAACTATGGCCTGAAAACATATGCAGCAGTACAGTAACTATCCAAATACACCCATGACGGCATGGTAATCAAGCAGACTGCCACTAGCCCCCTTAAGCATGTGCGCAACCGGTCCCCCTCTGCAACCCCCTACACCACCCCAGTATCCTCCCAGTCTCTTTATCCTGGCTCAAACCCCCGACCAGGCCCATATCATCTGTAATGAACGCACTCATGGAGGACGTGTATCACACGGGGGAAACAATGCCTGCACCAATGCGTCCCAGGCATCCACATCTATACTCCCTTCTCTCAGCCCGCTATGCCACGCTCTGTGCCAGATGACAGACTCTGCCAGAGGCAATCTCTCTTGATCCGCCCACCAAGCCTCAACCCTGGGACCCCCAGTGACTTCCAAGCCATTGCAATCCTCTGCTAGGCCAGTACAGAGATGAGATCTTTCATGCATTGAGGTGTGCCGCATGCTTCCTCCCCTTAGGATATAAGCCCAACAAAAAGGCCTCTGCAGGCTAAGCTTGCCTCCATATGATGCCCCTAAACACACTATGCGCAACTGCCATCCAAAATCTGCTAATGACCGGGCATGACTAAAATATGTGAAAAAAAATCTACAACCTCATGCTCACATCTCGGACAATTCAACACCCCCACCAAATACGGAAATCCTGTGAGGGCTCAGATAGCATCTCTGCATAATTTATAGCTGGGCTAGCTTGATTCTGGAATTCCTAGAAACCCTCCCAATGTGTGTGCCCATTCCGCATCTGTGAGTGACCTGCAGATATCTGCCTCCCGTTTTAAACGTACTCCTAGTGTCGGCTCACTGTGCCAATTCGGAAATAATTTGTACGATCTAGAAACCGAATGGCCCCCCTTAGCCACGTCGTGAATGGATTCCAGTGTTTTATCCACTTCCATGCCGGTCGGGAAATGGAGCCATCTGACTGCAATGCTCCTCACTAGGCTCTGATACAGCAAAAAGTGACCAACGTTTATGCCTTTGCAATGCCGCAGATTGTCGAAATCCATCAATTTCCCATCTGCCAGCAAATCACCTACCGTGATCACCCCATGGCCCTCCCAGTACCTTATGATCCTAGGCTCCATTCCTTTTCCAGTAAACGCCACAAGCGGGATATTGGGGGAATAGGGATCCGGAATGCCCAGTCTATTCTACATTCTGCACCACAGGATTCTACCCAGCTGAAGGAGACATGGCTCGGTGAGATACCAGTCTCCGTAACCCATAGGATCTCCTTAAAGTTCTGCTGGAGTGACAGCTGGAAAAGCATTGAATCCAGTGTAACTTAATCTGCCAGCTAACCCACCACGAATTGCGTCTGATCTGCCAGGTAATATGACTCGAAATGTGCAGACGTATCCCTCCTTCGGCAAAGCATAGTGCCCAGCGCAATCCTGCTTCTCCCCCATACCCCCCACAAAAATTATCTCACGGCTGAGTCCAGAGCAACGAAACAATGCTTCAGGATAACCTAGAGTATGTTAGTGAAGTGCTATAACAAGTGCGGCAACACCACCATTTTGAGCAGGGTCGCCCTGCCCATCGCTGACAGAGGCAGTCTTTGGCAAAATAACATTGACTTGAGGACACCGTCCCACACTCTCAGCATTTTATGCACATGGAAAGCCTTCATGTCATGCCTAACATTGACCCCCAGATACTTAAGTCTCCAGGTGCCATTCCAAATCCAAGTCCGGCAGCTGTGCTCTGTCCCATCAGTTCCACCAACGGGAACAAGCAGGACTTATCACAACTCATGCAAATGAACTGATCTACAATGTCCAAAAGGGTGGCAGATTTTCCTCATGGTCATAGAGTAGCATATCATCTGCGTACATTGAAATCAAGTGTGCAATCCCATCTGTTGGGATGCCAGCATCCACATAGTCGGGCTGCAAGAACACTGCCAGTGGCTCCAATGCCAGTGCAGACATCATTGGGGACAGAGGGCAACCCTGCTTAGTGCCTTTGCGGAGCTCCCAGGCCCTAGAAATCTGCCTCCCGGTCCTCATTCTAGAACCGGGTTGTGTGTAAGTAATCTAACCCGCCTCCGCAACCCAGCTACCATGCCAAAGTGCCTCAACATAACCAATCCCACCTCATAGAGTCAAACACCTTGACTGTATCTAGTGTGGCCACAGCTCAGTCCCACCCTAAGAGCCTTGCACCATCTATCACGTGATGCAATCTTTGCAGATTCCACGCAGTGCTCCTGCCTGGTGTATATCCTGTCTGGTCAGTGTGTATCAGATCACCAATCACACTCTTTAACCTGTTAGCCAGCAGGGCAGTGAGGATCTTATAGTCCTGATTAATCATGCAGAGTGACCTAGCCACAGTCCAAGGGGGGACTTGCCAGGCTTGAGTACAGATACAATTACAGACTTGCTCAGGCTGCAGGGACGTCGACCATCAGTGTATGCTTCCTCGAACAACTCAAGAAGTTTGGGCACCAGTGCTGACGCGTATGTTTTATCAAATTCCCGGGCAAGCCATCTGCGTCCGGGCTCTTTCCAGATGGTAGGGACATTATCACAGGCACTATTTCACCAACAGTAAGCAGGGCATCTAGCTGGTCCGCCAGTGCCTGGTCCAACCTAGGCAGCTCCATCTGTGCCACTGCATCTTCAGTGTCACGCTCCCTACTCGTTGACCCCTCCATATACAAGTTCTCATAATATCGGGAGAATACCTCATTGATCTCTGTTTTTTTACTACCAGGCCGGCCTCATCTCGTATAGTGCAGATAATTTCCCTTGGCGTCTCCCTGCGGCATAGCCATGCCAACAATCTGCCAGGTCTGTCCACCTTCTGCATGCAGCCTCTGAGTGTATTTTGTGAAATCAAATCTGCCGAGGCGTTCCCATTCTCTGATACACTTCTGTCGCAGGTCAAGTAAATGCCCCGTCTCCCTCTGCCTCCCCCCCACTGTGCACTGCTTCTTCAATCGCAGCCTCTGTGCCAGAGAGGGAGTCCAAAAGCTCCTTCTGCAGCCCACCCATCTTGCCAATCGCTGCACCTCTTCATCATTGTCTTGACGGCCTCCCACAGAGTACTATTCTTTGCCACACTGCGGCATTTATCTTAAAGTACTCCCCTACTCTGTCCTCCAGGAATTTCCTTAACACCCCATCATGTAAAGCCTCGGCTCTAAGGCACCAGGTCGGGATTGGCAGTCTAGGTGATGCCCTTCGCCAGGTCACAACCAGCGGGGCATGATCAGAGTAACGCCATCCTTGTATTCATTGTCTGTAAACTCTCCAATGGCCTCTTGCCCAGGGAACACATCTATGCGAGTGTGCACCCAAGATGGTTCCGCATAATGTGAGTAACCTCTGTCTCCCCCATGGTGCCTTCTCCAGATAGCTACCAATTCCAAGTTCCTCAATAAGGAGCCCAAAATTCTAGCCGGAGGAGACGGCTTTCGATACTTATCTTCTGACCTGCCCAGCACCGGGTTAAGTGTACAATTAAACCCCCCCCCATATTCAGATTTCCCTCCCTGAACTTGGCCATTTTAGGAGAAAGAAAATTAAAAACCACTGTGGCATTGTTTTTGGGGCCTAAGTGTTGATGATGCACATCTCCCAGTTTTCAATGAACCTGCATACCAAGGCCATACTACCTTCATTGTCGCACTTGAATTCTGAAAACTGAAAGGGGACTGTGGGCACCACCCACACCAGGACACCTCGGTCATACGACGAAAAAGGAGAGCGGTACAATTTCCCACCCCACTTCCTAGCAATCACCTTTTGCCTGTCAGCAGTGAGGTGCATCTGCTGTAACAACCCAATGTGTACCCCCATCCTCCTCAGATAGGCACTCACACAAAGTGTCTTCACATAACTAGTGGGGCCTCTAATTTTCCATGTAATGATCTTCAGATCGCTAGCCATACTTCCCCATCTTTAGGGTCACGTTTATCCCCACAGACCCCCTTTACTCCTGGTCCAATGCCCCGCTTCCCCCATGACCTCCAGTGAACCCACCAAGGCCCTACAGCGCTGCCGCTGAACAATCGATGCATGCTGTGGTGCAAATACTTGGGAAATGATGCTCCCTGAGCTAACAACTAGCGCTGTGCTCTGCCTCGCAATGCCATCCGAAAACCCCCAAAACCCATTAAAAACCAAGGCCCTGAAAAAGTTGATGCAACAAAAACACCCAGGGAGAGTCAAATCAGAACCCATCCCCCAAACCAGAACCCAAAGACCCAGTGGTACGACACCCACTCAGGCGCTGCTGCTTCTCCTGCTCTGTGATGCTGGTAATGCCTTATGGAGGGACAGGGCCTCCTAGAACTTGTCTTACCATTTCTTTGAGTGTGTTTTCTGCCATTGAGGTCCAGCTGGACCTCTGGCAGTGCAGCTCTTCATGTTTTTCTTTTGGTGAACAACACCAATGGGATACCCTTATGGCAACCATGGGTGGGGGTACACGCTTGTACCCCTTATGTGTGTTTTGGGGCACTTGTGTGTTGCCCATAGATCAGGGTATGGGCTGGTGGCAGCTACATGCTGACTTAGCAGTGGCTCTGAATAGCCAACATTTTGGGATACTCAGGCCCTGCCATAGGAATTAATGGATTCCTACGCAAAGGCAAGATCGCCACTGTGGTCTCTTGGTTTCCATTGCATTTTTTCCTTGTTTCCCAAAGTCCTGGGAAGCCCTGACATTGTCCCTTCCTCCTGAATGGCTGTTGGGTGGAAATACAATACATGGCTCTGGGGCTGCCTCCTGTCAGACTGACTGGAGTCTTCGCAGGCACTATATTTTGTGGGAACACCCTAGGGGTGGGACCTGTGTGAATGGATTTGGGAGTCAGCTCACATTCTATGTTGTGGGTGTCTGGTGTCTGTGTGTGTGACACAATGAATGAGACAGTCTGTTTGAAACTGACATGAAGAAAGTGTAGTGTGCTGAAAGGCTGGGTATGTTCCTGTAATGCCTGTGAGCCTGATTGGCTGCCTGCCTGCCTGAATGCCCTTCTACATGATTGGCTGATTGAGCCTGGCTCAGCCAGAGTAAATGAGGGACTGATGTGTATATCTGGCGACCTCTCACTTACCAATTTGTTCAGAAGCTGAAGTCGAAGCGTGGCAAACAGAAGTTGTTCCTGGAAGCCCAGCTGGAGAAGTCTGCTGCTTCAATTTCTTCGATGTAATCCGAAAGAGGTTGTGTTCTTCCAAGGACTGATCCAGAGAGGACCTGCCAAGGAGACCTCTCCCCGAGCAACGAGGGACCATTGTGCAAATTTGATGCTCTTCATCGAAGCACCCTGCAAGCCAGTCATGTGAGTCTGCAGTCGCGAGAGGGGGTCCACTGAGAGTCCTGAAGAGAGCACCTGGACATCAAGTGTCGAAGAAGTCCAGTGGCGTCAACCGGGTTCAGAAGATATCCGTAGCCACTGGAAGCCAGTTTGAAGCGTAGCCCCCAGAAGAGGGGATACCTTGACGCAGTGCTGCTCCATGTCCGGAACTGCAAAGTCCCACAACGCCAAAGAACATTTTTAAAAGGGCATCCTTTCCACCACCGTCAACCACTTTCTCCCGCCGGCTGCCGAGGAAAGTCTGCCGGTGGATTTCCTGTCACCAGAAGCTGACAATGATTACACAAAGAAAAATGGGGGAATTGTCCCATAAGCAGTAGGGAAAGGGACTAGAACCTATACTAAAGCAAGGAAATCCATACTGCTGTAAATTCAATTCTGAATGAATTCAAATGACAAGTTATGTATCGAAGTGTACCATTATGGTATCACATGTATTTTTGGGTTGAAGAGGACTCTGAAAGCAATCGGGGTAGTCTCAAGTTTTGTAAAAAAATAAAGATATTTATTTAGCAAAGGAAATTATGTGTAAATAATATGTAAACAATTAAAGACATGATACATGAGCAATTAAATATAAAGACATGCAAGTTCATTGATTGACAAGTAAATGATGGCAAAAGAACGAACTATAAATAGAAAAAACAAGAATTCAAATATCAGTTTTTCTTCAAACTTGTTTGAGCAAAAGAAAAATACTAAAGGAAACTAGACACATGGACTACCAATAGTGGAAAGTGACCCAAGTGTAAGCCAACACTCTTGATTTTGTGGCTTGATAAATGGCCACTGTACAATTTTTGTTTTCAAAAGAAAATGGCAGAATCTAAATTGTTCTGTTTCGTGTGATTTGTTGACAGGTCTGCCTACGTGTGCGTGTCAAGAATTGGTACTAAAACAAGTTCAAATTGACATCGTTAAACCACGTTTCGGCAAAAGTGCCACCTGTCTGGCCAAATGTTCCATGACATATTTGAAGTTGCCTTCCTCAGGGCGAAATACCTCCCAACAACTGGACCCTGTGGGGAAGCAGACATAGACAAAATAAATAGTGTGAAAGGGACGATCCCCCTTCTGTAAAACTACCCAGATTGCTCTAAGAGAAATTCAGATACCCAATGGCAACAAAAATTACCTAATCAATTGGCTGTGGGAGAGTAGAAATGCCCAGACGCATGGTGGGTCAAAAAACCAATGCAGGGCGTCTGGGAGGGTGGAAACGGGGTGATTCACGGCGTGACTGCATCAACAAAGGAAGGGTCACATTGGAAAACACGCTCTCTGAAAGTGGAGAGAGAAGTGTAATCAGAGACAAGGGTAATGCTGCACAGTGGTAATGTGGTTAAAGAAGCGTTGAGAACACGTTTAAAAAGGCTACCTTTCGGTATATGCTTGTAAAAAAAAAAAACGCTGGATGGAGTCTGTTCCACGCTGTTGCATTCAACGGAGCGCTTTGGAAAAATCCTTGGGTCCGTGAGATAACATCAAGGGTTGACCTAAAAGGTATAAATATGTATACACATGATCTTGATTTGAATATGAAAAAGCACACAAGTGCTTCAAGTTACAATGGGAATTCAACAAAAACCTACCTCAAGCGGGGGAAAAAGGAGGCCCAGCTGAAGGGTGGCTGTGGTGCTGGCTGCGAGCGGAGAGTACTGCCGTGCCGCCCGGGGGCAGAGGGAGGAAGCGTTGAATGCTGCCTCTAAAATGGGGAAAAGAAGGAGCAAAGAAGTGCGAAGTAGTGCTGCCCGGCATGAATATCATGCAACACAATGTTAACCTCGTACGCATGAACGTTGCGAGGCTGGAAATAGTTAATTTACATACCTCGGGGAATCCTGAGCTGTCGTCTGACCGATGGCTCTTTTCGTCCTGCTCTGCGAGAACGCTGGGATGCGCGTGTGTGTGTCAGTTGCGAAAGGAAAGGAACTGCTAGCTGCCGCGAGGGTGTTGGTCTGGGAGACCTCGTCCTATTGGTGCTAGTCCAAGATGCGACTGGATTCCCTAGAGGCTGACGTGCCTCCAAGTCGGTGATTGTAATTGGTTAAGCGGAGGCCCAGCCCTAGAAACACCTGCACAGGGGCCGCCCCGCAGTCACGGGAGCGGCACTGTGGGGAAAGACCGCTGAGTCATGGCAAAGACCGGCCGCAAGTACAAAGGACCAATGCAGGGCGTCTGGGAGGGTGGAAACGGGGTGATTCACAGCGTGACTGCATCAACAAAGGAAGGGTCACATTGGAAAACACGCTCTCTGAAAGTGGAGAGAGAAGTGTAATCAGAGACAAGGGTAATGCTGCACAGTGGTAATGTGGTTAAAGAAGCGTTGAGAACACGTTTAAAAAGGCTACCTTTCGGTATATGCTTGTAAAAAAAAAAAAAAAACGCTGGATGGAGTCTGTTCCACGCTGTTGCATTCAACGGAGCGCTTTGGAAAAATCCTTGGGTCCGTGAGATAACATCAAGGGTTGACCTAAAAGGTATAAATATGTATACACATGATCTTGATTTGAATATGAAAAAGCACACAAGTGCTTCAAGTTACAATGGGAATTCAACAAAAACCTACCTCAAGCGGGGGAAAAAGGAGGCCCAGCTGAAGGGTGGCTGTGGTGCTGGCTGCGAGCGGAGAGTACTGCCGTGCCGCCCGGGGGCAGAGGGAGGAAGCGTTGAATGCTGCCTCTAAAATGGGGAAAAGAAGGAGCAAAGAAGTGCTAAGTAGTGCTGCCCGGCATGAATATCATGCAACACAATGTTAACCTCGTACGCATGAACGTTGCGAGGCTGGAAATAGTTAATTTACATACCTCGGGGAATCCTGAGCTGTCGTCTGACCGATGGCTCTTTTCGTCCTGCTCTGCGAGAACGCTGGGATGCGCGTGTGTGTGTCAGTTGCGAAAGGAGAGGAACTGCTAGCTGCCGCGAGGGTGTTGGTCTGGGAGACCTCGTCCTATTGGTGCTAGTCCAAGATGCGACTGGATTCCCTAGAGGCTGACGTGCCTCCAAGTCGGTGATTGTAATTGGTTAAGCGGAGGCCCAGCCCTAGAAACACCTGCACAGGGGCCGCCCCGCAGTCACGGGAGCGGCACTGTGGGGAAAGACCGCTGAGTCATGGCAAAGACCGGCCGCAAGTACAAAGGACCGGCTGTAGTGAGTGCTACTGGCGTTAATTAAGCCAGCCAAAAAAAACAGGGAAATAGTCCCAAGAAATGTGAATGTGAATCACGGATGACAGAAGGGGGGGTGGAGCTGACAGACATCCTGAGGGCACTGATGGAGTGAGGATCAGCCCGTGGTCAAAGTCCCTATCACCAAAGCTATCCCGAGGTATGTGCTGCGGCTGCAGCACCAACAGGTCAGAGGCCCGCTGAAGCCTAACCTGCACCCATCACTGCCGGAGGTCTTCCAAGTCCACAGAGTCTTAGTTGCTGCAGCAAACACTTTTCTTTGAGGTATACTGCACGCCTCACCATCCCAGAACTTCAGCCATCGAGGAGATTGTCGAGAGTTGACAAGCACTGCGAAGGCCGAAGAAGCTACATCTCTGAAAGCGCTTTACTTTCCCTCGAGGTTCTCGATGCCCAGTGACTCCTTCCAAGTGAGTCCATCCTCGAAGGGCACCGTCGAAGAAACACTGAGAACCTCTCCCACTTCAGGTACATTGGGTGGTCAAACAGATTTTTGAGCACAAAGCAAGGTCTTGAACATTAATGGACTGGTCTTGTAAATTCTATTATTACAGGTTGCCCAGGTTGGGGCAGGGTGATCCTCACACAGAATTGTGTATATGCTCCCAGGTAAGAATTCTGCCACTGTTCATCATTATCCTGCCTTTCTTCCCTAATCTATGGTATTACACTTCACTTAAGAGATCCCCTGCCTTTTTTAAACTGTCCACAGTAAGAGTAAGTGCATATTTACTGAGTTTAAGTATTGTGTGGTACTACCTAGAGTGTATAGATTTGCCATTCTTTTGAATAATATTGCCAAAGTACAAAGTGTATTATTTATATTTGTATGTATTGCTGACCTTATTTTATATAAATAAATTTTGTTATCAGAAACAAAGTGTGTGGACATTCCTTTGTGGGGCTTGGGGACTCACTGTACTTGAGAAACTGCCTGCATCACCTCCTGAGTGCTTAAGCCTTAGTTGCTCATTCAAGCTACCATAATAGAGAACCTTGGCGGGGGTTACTCTATACGGTTGGGATAAAGCACAGAGGACAGAAGTACATATACCCCCTCCAGTCTTTACACGCACCCTCCCCTCCCTTCCAGGCTGTCTCACAGCAGCATGATGCCAGCAACCAGGCATCAGAAAGAATGTCTCTTGGGGTATTCCAGCATCCAGCTACCCACACTACAAATACATTAAACAGGCAGCCCCGCTCTTTAATTCTTTGCCTAGTGCCATTATAGCAGAAGTGGTGTTCGTCCATTCTGTAACGCTGAAATGTCACAGCGTGTTGTTCCCTTGGTTCGGTAGCTGTGCAATTCCCAATGCATCCATCCAAGAGTGTGCCGCTACCAGGTTCTCCAAAAAGTGAGGTCTGCCCTGCTGTGGAGTACCTTAAACTTCGCCGTATAGATGAGCATATGCCGTATGTTCGCTTTGTGCACCCCTTCTTTGGTGGGGCCGAACATGGCCTTGCCCTTCTGCACGAACACTGGATAGTCGGGGTATATTGCCAGCTTTGCAGACACCCACACAATGCTCCTTCCCGCCCTAGAGAAATCAAGGATCCATTCCCTATCCTTGAAATTCATGATCTTCGCAGTGGCCGCTGAAGGGATCCCGGGGGCAGTCTTCGAGCCAGTGACCGGTGAGCTCTCTCCACCATGAATCGCTGCGTCAGCGTCCCTGGACCCACTTCTTGCAAAAGTATGTTCTCAACATAGGAGGTTGGGTCGTTCCCTTCTACACCCTCGGGCAGCCCGAGGATCCTGATTTTGTTCCTCCTGGCTCGCCCTCAGAGTCTTCCACTCTGCACTCCAAGACAGACACACACTGTCCATCAGCTCAGACACATGTACCTGAGCTGCAGTGATGTTGGATGTGTTTTCACGCACCTCTGTTTCCACTGTCCCTATCCGATCCTACAATGTCCTCACGTCGTGTCTCAGAAGACCCACGTCTACTATGACCGCATCCACTTTCTACTCTAGGCATGTCTTCAGGGATGCTGTGGCCTCAAGAATGTGATTCTTCTCTTGCTAGCTTGACAATGGTGCAGCCTCGCCACCCTCAGCTAAAGCAAGCATCTTCTCTGCGCTCTTTACATCTTTCCAAGCAAATGCCTCCATCATTGTCTGCTTGCCCCCACCACAGTGATGTTTGTCCAGCATCTGGCTACGAGATAGGGGTGCAGACCTCCAGCCGACAATGTTCAGTTCTGCAGCAGTAGGAGGCCTCCCGAAGCCCCTGTTAAGGCGTAGAGCTAGGTAGGGCCCGTCCCCAGCAAAAGCAGGATCCAGCACCATCCCCACTGGGGAAAAGGACAGCTATCGCCCCACAGAGGGGCAGGCAAGGTGACTGGCTGCTCTAATAACCAGGAAGCGCCTCCACACCTCCAGGCACCTTCAGGACCAGTGAGCACGAAGTAGTTATGGGCTCTTCCATGCCGCCAGCCTGTCCACCACCACAGCCTCTCACCACTATACCAGATGTCCTGTCTAGGTCCTGCCAAGAACTGTCATGCTAGGGATCTCTCACTCCCTGCATGCCTTCTCTAATGAACAGGCCTGGGAGATGCTAGGGAGGCGGGCATCCCCACTCATGCTGCTTCACCCATAGGGATTCTCACACCTCTGGTGTTTCAAGGGGCCCTGCTCCCTCCTGCCTGGGCAGCAGACTGCACTCCAGCAGTTTTCGCAGGAGCACGCTCCGCACTACAGGCTCTACACTCGTGGCCCGCACCAATGATCTTCTGCTCCTGGTCACCAGCACTGTGTCCTACCTCTGATCCGTACTGTGCTGTGCTCTCCAGCTCCACACCGGTGCCCTTGCTGACACCGTCCGCAGGCGCGGCTTCCCAGATGATGATGCCGCCAGATCTTCTAATGCTGCAGGATGCCCTCTCCAGGTGGCTGCGGCACTCAGGCGGGGTCCCTTGTTTGCAGTCTTTGTTGGCAGTGCTATGCTCATGTTGGCAGCCCAGAAAGCTCTGCCTCGCTCACCAAAAGGCAGAGGCCACCATCTTGGGGTCTCTGGCAGTGGTGTCTCGTGATCTTGGGCCACGGCTTCTCGCCTCCCCGCAACTCGCAGCCTCGGATATCAGCAGCAGACTGCTACTAAGGTCAGGCAACAATTTGACCCCAATTCATAGCCTTTCCACGCTGATTCAGGCACTATAGCACATCTTTTATTAGGATCAGGCGGGAGCCCACAAGAAAGTCAGCCTCACTGCATGGCTGCTGGCAACCTAGCATAGAAAACATTTGGTCCCACCTGAGTCCCCCCTTCCCCAGACCATCTCAACAAAGCCAACTCATAACTACACCACAACTGGGTACTAAAAATCCTTTTTGCTGCCGCTTTCCTTGCCCATTTCACTATGGAGTGACTGCATATCCATATCTGAGGCACTTCACCGCTCCTTTGAGCCGTATCTGAAAATGAAAAGACAATGAGCCCGCCTTCTGAAAATTTCCCTCTCACCCCCGCCCCTCACTGCCTAAGAGCTTCCCTCACCCAGGTCTCTGATGTACCCTTTATATTTAGCCGATCTCCAGTGCTCCAAACTCTTCACATCCTCCTTAGTCAAACCCAGTCTACTCCCTTATGACGCTGCCCCATCCTAAACGAATGAGTCCCAAAATCCTCAGCCTTTTCACCTAAAGCTAGTTAAGCCCTCATCATCACCTACAAAACCTGCACAGCCATCACCCCCTCCCCATTATCATGCTGAAAAACCAAACCCTCCCTCTCAATACATCTCTGCCATACTAAACCCGCCCTCACTGGACACAACGTTCTACTTCCCCTGTCCAGATACACCCAAAGCCCCTTACCCAACTGATCCATGTTCGATATACAAATTCTGATATCAACACTGTCTTCAGACAGACCAACCTCCCTCCACATCAGGCCTCCATTCCCCCCCCCGCCACCTTCAGTACTAACTCTGACACCCGGAATGCCCCAAAAAACTACTACATAAAACATGTCCCTTACCCATGGCAACCAACATATGCCCTCAAGAACCTGGCTCAATCTACCCAACAGCCCCGCTGACACTGGTCTCCTGCTATCCCTTACCTTCCTCTTTTCCCTCGCCCATCCTACCAACATTCTACATGCCATTTCTCCCCTGCTAGGATGACAGCCCCAGAACCTCTTTCGATAAAAGGCGATGCCCGCCAGTTTCCCCGCTATCGTTTCCCTAAACCACCCTCTCCCCACACAGTCCTGTATAAAGTTGATCACATACTCCTTCTTTCTCCCCTCCACCTCCTCTCTCCCTTTCCAACTGCACACACCCCCTCTCAAAAACTCCAACCTTACTCTCCTGTATGCAGACCGCAATGCTGGGGCCAATGAACCCTCTACTAAATGCAGCACTCTCAATCTCCTAGCTGCCACACCACCTCTGCAATGTGGTGGCCCTCCACCTCTGATTCCGGTGCCAGCCCACAGAATCTCTGCCAGTGACAATGAGATTATCCATTGGCAATGCCGTTATCCTTTCCTGGCATGTGTGCGCCCTAAACACCACATTCCATTTCAGGCACCTCAACACAAATTCCCTCAAGAGCCTGGACACCCTGTGGTCCCAGGCGAATTGCTTGTTCACAATGTTACCAACAGCCTTATTATCTACATTAAAATTCACGTTATACCGCAACTCTCTGCCCCTCAATTCCAACACCACTAGCAACGGGAAAAATGTGTGGAAAGCTATGCTCCTCCCTCCTCTCTTCCACTGCTCAGGCCACCTCTCTGCGCACCATCTGCCCCTCCAGTACATGCCAAAACCTCCAGTGCCTGACGCATCAGCCAAAACCTGCCCCTCTCAAGGGACTGGGTACCCTTGCAGCAACATAGACACGCTGTTGTAGTCCTCCAGAAATCTCAACCATACCGTACACCCTCCCCCTATGATGCAGATGTCTCACTCTCGCCATGGACCGGTCAATATTCCTACAAAAAGTGCGACCCAGGGCAATAACCAGACATGCAAAATTGAGATGCCCTACCATTCTCTGAATGTCCACCAGCGTCATCTTACGTGCCGCCACCGCCCTCTGCAGGAACTATACCAGCTTGCTCACCTTGTCGTCTGGCAAGCGTGAGGTCATAGCCATTGAATCTAGTTCAATTCCTAGAAAAGTCAGAACCATTGCAGGCCCCTCAGTTTTCCTCTGCCAATGGTACTCCCAACTCGAGCATCAATTTTTGAAAGGCCCCCTGCATTCGGTGGCACTCCTACTCTTCTCCCGCCCCACTGATGAACAGGAAATCATCCAAATAGTGTAAAACTCCCCCAAACCCAGAACGATAAGTGAAATCCGATGGCAGAAAGATGCTAAAATGCTCAAACTACGCACAGCAATCTGCACAGCCCATCGGTAATGCTTTGCCCATATACATTTTATCCTCAAACTGCATCCCCAGCAACAAAACATCCTCCGGCTGCACTGGAAACAACTGAAAAGCCGACTTGGCCATAAAGTGCACCACACCCTTTTTTCCTCACCAACCCCACCGCCTGATCTACACTTGCGAAGGACACCCCGCATTCCTCCGGGGAAATGAAATCATTCATGACATGCCCTCTGGCCATGATAATTGGTGAATCAACCTAAACTCATCGACCACTTATTTAGGTACAATGCCTAAGGGCGACACCACCAGATCGCCTGTCAAATCTGTGAATGGCCTAACCTCCCTTCCCTCAGCTACCTCCTTCTGCATCTTTGCCCTTACCACCTCTGGTTTCTCCTGAGCAGATTTCAAATTCTCTGCCCACCGCCGCATCCTCGGGCCCTGGTACCCCAACTTAAAGGCCTCCCGAAAACCTGCACCCAAAATCGTGGCCCCTTCCCTATTAGGATACAAACACAACCACTCCTCCAGCACATCTAGCTTAGCTGGAGTACAGGCCTTTCCCCTCAACACTACACCCCGGCCCCTCCCTTTTTATCCAGTTGCAAAAAATTACGTGATGGGGCGCCGTCCTGCGCACCTGCGGCACTCATGTCTGAATTTGCATACCGGCCTAGAGCACTCTTCTTTAATAAAGGCCCAAAAGGCTGCTGATGGCTGTCCCCTGCTCCCTCCCCCCACTCCGTCCAGGGCAGGGCAACCAAGAAAGGGGCGTAAGGCACAGGTAAACTACTCACCGTATGAAGTGTGAGGGCTGGGCACGTGGGCGCAATCCACTGCAACCACAGGTCCATATCAATCTCCCCCCACACTGCCTGCTTGTCCTCCCCCATTCTTGCGCTGAACTCATCGTACCTCACCAAAGCAAAATTTTTCCTAATCACATCCAACACTACACACCTCTCAGGGTACATCTCACAGTAGACGCTAGCATACATCAAAAATGCTGACATCCAGTTTTCAATCTTAACAGGCACCCACGGCCTTGCCGCCAGCTCCTGCTCCTCTTCTTTCGACCGCTCCTTAGCTCTCACTTACCTGTGTAAAAGTTGGAACACGTCTACTAACTCCCCGGTCCCCGAATTTTTCTTTTGTAGCCACCAAATGTGCATCCAATGGCTTCGTAACATCCATATAGGGTAGCTTCTTTGCCTTCTTTGCGCTCTCTCTCACACCTTCAGTATGCACTTCTGCCATCCCCTTCACCACCAAATCTAGTACTTTATCCATCTGTACTTCCACTGAAGTACACCTCTCCCTTCTGCCCTCACGAGGGTCCCTGTTGTCACACCCCGTCCTCTACCCCACACCCCCCCAGTGTGGCACATCCACTTTTGTGCCCCCCACCCAGCCCCCAACCTAACCCATGCCACTGACCATTCCCTGCGCTGTTCACCTCTTGTCGCCCTGTCTTCCCCACCCAGCTGTGTCATCCTGGCCTCCATACCGGTACCCCTCTCTTCTTTCCTCAACAGGCTCCTTCTGCAGGGACAAAAAACATCAGCAGTCTCCTTCCACAACAACCAGTCCTCCTCACCCCCGCTCATCACCCACAGCCATATACCAGTCATGTTCCATAAGCCCACTCGGGGCGGCTGATCCTCCTTGGGCCAGCATGGGGTGTCCACCCTGATGCTCCTGTGTCGTCTTCTCGGAGGGGCCGCACCAATCCCTTTCTGCTCCTTTCCTCGGGTGAGGCATTCCACCCTCTGCCCTGTGCTCTGCCACGCTATGGGCCGCACTACACCCTCTAGACTGCCCACCTCCACTCGCTGGAGGGACCACTCTGAAGTCCTCTTCACTAACTGAAATGGGGGCCGCGCTATGCCCTCTGTGCTCATCACCGTCGAGCGGGGAGGTCGTACCATACCAGGCCCTGCCAATGCCATCCAACGAGGAGAGTGTCCTCTTCCTCCCCCCCTGCACTCTTCTGCAGGTATTTCCTACACTGTCCCCTCTTTACTGATGCCCCAAACCCTTCTGCTCCCCTCCACCGTCCCCAATTCGACATCCCACGCCCTCCTACCTGCACTCACAACCACACCACTACCCTGTGCCCCAGGCTCGCACTTACATCCTTTTCCCCCCCTCTTCCTGACTCCCAACCACCCTCCTCGGGATGTCCACCCTGCTCCTCCTGGCCTCTCTTCCCCTACCCTCTACCCTCCCCTCCCCCATTCCCCGTCCTCACCTACGAGCTACAAGCCACCACCGCTGCAAGGGCCCCGTCCTAAGCCGCTCTGTGGTCTCCCACTAGGGGTGTAACGGTATAATGGTATACTGTTATAGATACTGTGAACAGCTTAATTGAACTATAATAACCATCACGTTGTCTATACCAGTATACCGTTTTAGGGCCTGCAGCTATTAAGTGAGGTTTTGGTGGCGTTTGGCCGACAAGAGCATAGGGAAAGTGAGGCCACATTAGTAAATGCAGCTTTGATGCTGTGATCGCCCTTTCTCTGTGATCAGCCGGCTTAAAGATCAGCCGATTTGTAGTTTTCCCACCAATTTGCAATATGGGGAACTACACATCCCAGAATTCAAAGGAGGGAATGAATTGGATGCCCTTCTGATGCATGTCTACAAAAAATGATAGCTCTGTAGACTGTAAGAACACTGGGCTTATCAGTGCTTTGTGCTAGTATATAAACTGCCCCCCCCAACTGTCCTCTGTGTAGATTTACACATTGGCACTAGAGCGTTTGCTTCGCTTGATCCTTCACCTGCCTTCTGCATATGGCACTGGACTCCAGCAGGCAGGACAGATTCTACATTCAATTTGATGTATCCAGAGCAATGGGGGTGAGATATTTCTCAGGTGTATCCTCGATTTGTGACACCACCCATGAAAGCATTCCTCTGTCTCAACTCACATGATAAGGGTCCTAATGTGCTCAGGCCTGGGGAAACTGGTAATGATGGGGCTGTGGTGATGTGGTGGTCTAGGCCATATTTGTGCCGATATGTATTTTAACTTTGTCATTTTCAAAAAGTTGTTGTGCCACTATCTTTAAGAAGGTAAATGAACATGTATTGCAAGAATCAAGAAAGAAATCAACAGCGCCCACTGAACGCTGTCCTGTTAGGATTACATGGTCAGTGGTGACTCCAACATCAGACCTTTATAATACACCAGGCAGATGGTAAACAAGCTATAGTGATTTGATCAATATGCAACCTTTCGGTGAGTGCGTGTTTGGTATGACATTTTGACGAAAGAAACACAATGACATGGGCTTTCAGATCTCACATGAGTGACTTTTCTCCCTTTAATGGGATAAAGCGTTATCAAAACAAACCTTTATGAATAATCGCAGCGAGAGGTCCTGATGCCCATGCCATGCGGTTCCAAAATAATGCAGGTCTGGCCGATTTTCAAAGCGATGACCTGTGACTGAGCAGCAAGCTCATTGCTCAAAATGTGCATTTTAACACTCCCACTAGTCACTCTTTCATTCAAGGCGATCAACGAGTGAGCGCCATGAAAGAGCAAATCTGCAGCCGCCTTAGATTCCTGGAGGATCAGCTAAAAATATGCAGAGACAAGTTTCAAAATGCTGACCATTTATGACCTTTAGGAAAATATTTGTTAAGATTAGTTAACTCCACCTGCATTACCCCGATAACCATGGTATACCGTAATTTGGCAAGAAGGTTATCATACTGCCTTAAAATGAATACTGTGACACCCCTATCTCCCACCATTGGGCCCCTTGACCCCTGTGACCTCCTGCACCGCCTCTTCTAGCTGGGCTTTGGACGCCCTGCTGATAATGCTCATCACCTCCCGCAAGGCCTGACCGTCCACTAAACTGCCTGACATGCTACCCAACCGCCAATCTTTTCCCCGTAATATACCCGAAAGCGACCCCCGCAGTGAGACCCCACCCACGCAGGCCCCCACAAAAGACCTCCTGCCTGCTCTGCACCCAGGAGTGCCGCTATACTCTCTTACTTTAGTTTATTTTTATTTTGTTATTTATTCATTTATATATATTTTTAACTCACTTTATCCTATCACTGTGCTCCTCCAATTCACCCCCAGAACACCCCCTCACACCCTGCTCACCCCAGCCCCACCAATGGGACCTGGCAACTTACACATAGGGCTTGCTATAAGAAAAGCCCTCTTCATTATGTGCCTGGCACAGCTATTCTTATTGTGTACATTTGTTTTTTTTTAATTTTAATAAATAATTTTTTTTTATAATTAAAAGAAAACTCCCCAGCACCCACCATAGCTCCAGCAGATCAGACTGAAGCTTGTGGCATACTGCAACAGTACGCCGGGTGTGCTGCACACCACACTGCCCCATGGTGGCCCGCTATGCACGCCACACTCTACAAAGCCTGGACTGGTGTGGCAATCTGGATCCCTGGCCCCACATGCCTAACCCATGCCCCTTGAAGCAATCCACTCAACACCCCTTAGCCAGGTACAGTGCTCCATGCGCTTGTCACCCCACCACCAAAGACTGCAAGCCTGCCCGACCTGACGCGAGTTCGCTGAGCGGGGAAAGCACTCAATATCCACTCCCTAACCCACAGATGGGCCCTCTTGGCTAGGAGTGGCCCGAAGCATCCTGAGGGTTCGGCCCTCCAAGCAGGTGAGCTGGCCGTGTTTATTTATTTACACAACCACTCTAAAATAGTCTCCTTTCCCCATCCCTATTTATTTCTTTTTTTTAAATTCTTTTATGCCCGCCCTTAAGCCCCAGCAGGCACCCACACACCTTGCGCAACTCAGCCCGCTCGGCCCCAGCACCCTCTGGCCTGACACGGTAGGGAAGGCACGGGACCAGTGACCGGATGCGACAAAATGCCACCAACTGTTGTTTGCTCCCATACCTTCCCTGCCCCTTTTCACCCCAGGAAAACGGGTGCTCTACCCCAGGCCAGGTCGCTGGCCTGTGCAGCGCCCAAAATTACCCCGGTGGGGAAACGCTTACGCGTACCTCCCAGGAACAACCCCTCTTTTTTTTCTAGAATATGAACCTTCATCCAACTGCATCCTTCTATCTGAACAATGTTTTCATTTTTCTTATTTTAATCTAATTTCAGCCATCTTTTTAATCATGGAAGATTTGTGTTCAGCTGTTGTGCACATATAACAGATTTGCTGTATTTTTTTCGTGCATACAAAAACTGTTCCCACTCCTCCTTCAAAAAAAAAAAGCTTGCGCAAAAAATATTATTGGGAAAACATCTACAACAGTAGAGAAACATGTATACAACTCAAACATATTGTAATCATGTGTTCTGCCAAATATAGATACAACAAATTTGAACAATTAATTATTGTCTAAAACAGTATGCATTTGCAAGTGTGGGAGCCCCTCTACGGAGAATTTATAAAGATAAATAACCTGTTCCCGCTGTGGTGGTTCCCACCCGGTTCGGTCTATTGCCAAATTGTAGCTCACTGTACCTTTCACAATGGAGAAATACCATTTGCATATCAGTTTGGTCCCACCCACAAGAGCAGTCCAGCACTGAAATACTCAGTAATGACTAATCACCCTTACTAAAGTGAGCAGGGTGTAGATTCTATTAAAGATACAGAGGCGAGTATTATGGATTCATCTTCTTTATCTACTCATCCAGCAGCAAAGAGAAAACATTTTTGAAAAACGTTTTCTGTGTAAATTGAACGGTTTTAAACGAAAGGACCAAAATGGGAGCTCCCTAATCTGCTGAGTCATGCCCCAAAACAGTCAATCTGGAAGGTATCCAGCACATAAAAGCCCAAGTAACTAGTCCTTCTTCCTCTTCTTTGCTGCTCGTCGCAGAAGATAAATACTCGGGATATTTTTGACTGACAGTTAACAGCGCCATGATTGATTTTCATTTAAATTGCGTTTTATGAAGGTCAATTGTTTCTATTCTCCCGTTGGATGTGGCCCAATGAGATGAACAAGTAGAAGGACTCCAAAAACTAAATAATGTCACACCAAGTAATCGGCAAGGTCGCACAGAGCCAGAGGTCTTGCTATTCATGAACACCAAGAAAACGGAAGTTTTTTGTAACACCACACACAACCCATATGTAATCAATGTTCAGACGATGTGACATTGTTATGGCTAGAACTACAGTAATGGTGTCTACAGTGCATATTGGGGCTCTATTATACCCTTGCTCCCCATCATCACTTAAGTGGAGTAGGATGCAATTGTCAGCCTCATAATGTGAGCATGGAGCCGGTCTCCAGACATTGTGACTTAATACAAAGCACAGTGGTGGTGTTTGTGGTAATCACATGTTTTGGGCAATGGCGTCTGCAGTTGTTGCTCAGAAGGAGAACAATTCAGTCTTGTTTTCATCAAGGTGGAAAAACTCTTTCTGGTTATTTGGAACTGGATGTGTTGGCTCAATGCATTTCTGAACACCCTTTCCTCTTTTGCGGCATGTGTCACTTTTCAAGCTTTCAGGCCTATGCAAACCCCTCATTACGGGTCTCATTCTGAGTTTTGCAGTGTAAATGGGTGTAATTCCACCTATGCCAATCCGTCTGCACCAACCATTGGTGGTAACAGTAATTCTGCTTAGTGAAATTCCTGCCAAAATCCACTCCTGAGTGGTAATTCACCATTACCATCAAAGCATTTGTAGGAATTGCCACCAGGAGAAATAGCCTCATGAATGAAACTGGAAGCTGCACAGTGGCCATTTTGAAAAACACAATCCATTGAAAGTCACCCATTTCCTGCAGCCATCCAGGGGTGAAAGAGGGTTAAAAATGTTTGAGAACAAGGGAAAAAGCAAAGCGCCTGAAATACGGCTTAAGTAGCCCAAGTTCACTTAGGCAGAGCTTACAATATTGACTGCGGAGATTGTTGGCTTTCGGAGAGCTGTATGGTGGCCAGAGTAAAAAAGACTACACTCCAGAGGGAAGGCTGCCATCTGGAGTGAAGTGCAGGGTAAGATGGCAGCAGTAGGGATGGTATCCAGAGACATCGAGGAAATCAAAAAGTGGTGGAAGTACCTCAAAGCCAGGGTATGCTCACTGCTGGCGCATCACCACAGGGACACAGCAGGCAGAGGCACAGTTCAGCCCCCTAAACTCACCCCACGGCTGGACTAGAGGGCGTAGGTGCAGCCGAGGTTTGTGCCGGAACTCCTGCAGACCATGGTGAGTAACAGTTTAACCTATGGAAAAATTAAATGGGAAGCTACACACTGCTACCTCCGTTGCACGTGCACAATGTCTGCGATCAATTTAGCTGCCTAGCAATGAGTGCTAAAGGAAGGCCATAGCCATACATTTTGACAGATTATGTCAGCAAATGTGCAAAGACAATATTGCACATTGTGTGCCATTTGACTTGGCACGTCCATGAGATCTACAGTACCACCCAGTAACCATGGCTCGACTCCCTCTTTCACATGTTGAGGAAAAACACGATGAACCCTGACCACCACATCTGGGGAGACAGCTATAATGCACAACGTACATACCATAGTGCCATCTCCTATCTGTCAGACATACATAATGCCACTGGCAACAAGCAGCTGCCACAAGGGCAATGCAAGATGAAAAATACAACAATCGGGGGGCACAACACGACGGGTCCCATGAAATGCCTGGCAAAACATTCCCAACACACACAAGTGGCTTGCAGGTTGTCCAACTGTATTGTGTGGACAAAGACCATGACCCTGGCAACATTTGCACAGGCCGCCTGTTCATCACACACACATAGCAGATCCCACGTCATAACATAGAAGCAGCGTACATGTGCATGCAGGGCAGGATGCCACTCAAAGACAGCGCAACATCAACACACAGTACCAAAGGAGTCCAGCCTCTAACAATGTAGCTGAATACGTTGAATTGTCACCCACAAGAAGTATGGATGTAGGTTAGAAGCCTGCGTGGTCCATTCATAAGACATCATGGCAGCTGGCAGAGGTGCATATTCATGTTGCGGTGCCCACATGCCGTCACAGAACAAATAAGCCTGGGGAGTCTGACAGAGCCCCCACCCAATGCCTGTGGGCAGTTCGGATGTAACCGGTGGAGCGGAGCAAGCAGGCGGGGACGGGGGTCAACATTCTCCAAGGGGTCCTAGGTGCTTTCCTCTGGCCCATATAATTTCCAGTCGATAAGATAGTACAGGCAACCTCAACAAATATGGGATAGGAGGGAGATGAGCTTGATGATGTGTGGAAGGTTTGTATGGCTTCAACAAGGAGGTGTGGAACACAGGAAGGATACACCATGCAGGTATTTGGACCAGTCGGTATGTCACAGGGTTAATGAGTCAAAGTATTTTATAGGGACCAACAAAACTGGAAAGAAGTTTGCATCAACTGAGAACGTTCAAATGTTGCTTGGACATCCTCACTGGGTTAATAGCTACGTCGGTTAATAATCGAATGCAAACGTCGTTGGGTGTTTTTCAGGCTAGTATAGATTTGCCCATGGACTGCTCGCAGATATTGGAAACATGCATCAGAAGCAAGTGCAGAGGCTCTGGCAGAGAGGAGCAATGGCAGGCTGTGGGGATGTTCCCTGCATAACACAACGACCTGAGACAACCCTGTTGATGAGCATGGGGCGTTTTGATGGGCAAACTCAGTGCTACACAGCACAGAAAACCATATGTCTCCTGATATTGTAAGCACAGGAACCTTACAAACTGAGAGTTTGCTTAACAAGTTCTGTTTGTCCGTCAGTTTCCAGATGATATGCGGATGAAAACCTTGCATCAATGCCCAACCAGACACGATGACGGAGGGTAGACAAACGGCAGAACACGCGTCGGAAATACAAGTCAGCTAGAACAGGAGTCGAAAGGAGGCCCGAACAGGGAACAAACCGTGCAATTCTGGTGAAAACTGTCGACTTCCACTAGTATGGTGTGTTTTTGGTTCACTGTTGGATCTGTGATGAAATCCATGGTAACCATGTACCATGGCTCATGGGGAATTGGCATCGGTTGTAGCAACCCCATTGGTTTAGCCTACATGTGCTTCCCTTGTGCACATATGGCACAGGTCATCATGTAATCTATAGTGTCCTGTTTCATTCTAGGCCACCAACAACAGTATTTGAGAATATCACAGATCTTGTTTTGATCTGGATTCCCATAGATCGTTGCATTGTGGGACCACTCCAGGGCCTGTTATCCTGAGTAGGGAGGTATACATAGCCTTCTATATAAGGTAACCCATCCTTATATTCCATATTCCAGTCGTTGAGCTCGCAGTGTGGGGATAGCTGTTCTTTAATGCAAGTAGTCATTGGTAGGAATGGCATTCAGAGACAAAGGACATGTTCACTCAGTAGGATGGTGTCTGTATAACAGGGCAACAGGCTCCCATCAGAGATGCGAGCAAAGGAATCAGCCTTGCCGTGCTTCACAGTGGGACAGTGCATGATCAAGAAATCAAACGCTGAAAAAAAAACAGGTGCCAGCGTGCTTTGCGGCTATTGATGACTTTTAATGTTTTTAAGTCTTGGGATGTTCTGGTGGTCCATATATACCACTGTAGACCATTTGGCACCCAATAGATAATGTCTCCAGGCCTGGAAAGCCTCCTTGATTGCCAGCAATTCCTTCTGTCACTGTGTAGTTAGGTTTGGTGGGTGTGAACTTATGGGAATGAAACACCACCGAGTGTAGTGCACCCGTTGTTGGACATTCTTGAGACAGGATGCACCTACAGCAAAGGACGAGGTGTCTGCTTCAAGTACATACAGTAGATCAAAGTTGGGGTTGTGCAGGACCGGTGCTGAAGTAAAAGCTTTTTTCAGGGCATCAAATTCATCATGCAATTCTTGGGACCAGCAAAAGGGCACCTATGGACTAGTGAGTCGGGTCAAAGGGGGCGGTTATGGTAGAGAAGCCCCAGGTGAAACGCCAGTCAAAATTAGAATACCCAAGAAGGTTTGTAAGGATTTTTACTGATGTGGGAGTGGATCTATCCAAAAAAGACTTGACTTTAGAAGTACTCAAGGAGACACCATCGGCTGAGAGCAAGGAACAGAGGAACTGTAGTTCACGTACATGGAACAAACATTTTTCATCTTTCGCATTCAACGAATGGTGGCAAAGCTGTCGTAATACTTCGGCTACATACTGGACATGACTATGATATGAGGGCCAAAAGATCAGTATATCTACCAGGTATACGATAAAATACACATCATGAAGGTTGTGAAATATGCATTCATGAACTTCCGGAATTTCTCTGAGGCATTGCACAAACCAAATGGATCACTGTATATTCAAATAAGCTATATCTCATGCAAAAGGCTGTTTTCCACTTATCCCGTGAAAAATTTACACCAGATTTGAGGCCCCTCCCTGGTCTAATTTTGTACAAATAACAGCCTGTTTAACTGCTACAACAACAGCGAGATCAGGGGAATCAGTAGAGGTTCTTTATGGTAACCCGATTCTTCTTCCTGTAGTCTATTCAGGGTCCAAGGTCTCCTTCCTTCTTTTGCACAAAGAAGATGGGACTAGCTGTGGGGAACACAGAGGCATAATGCTGATGTTCCTAGAGCCTTGTCAAGGTATTTCTTTAGTACTTGATCTTCTTTTGGTATCAAGGAATACACCCTCTGAGACAGAAAGGACTGCTCCTGGTATGATATCTATTGGGTAGTCATAGGGATGGTATGGGGGCAGATGTTCAGCTGACTCTTGTCAAAAACCTCCAAGAAGTTATGGTACTCAGTCGGTATTGCAGGTTCAACAGCCCCTATAAGATGGCCAACGGATACTATAGCTTGACCAGGAGTCTGAAGAGAGGGGGGACCCATGCGACAATGTTGTTGACAAAAGGGAGACACAAAATTGAGCGTTCTTCGGGCCCAGTCAATGTGAAGATTGTGAAACTGTAACCAGGGAATTCCCTAAATGATTCCGAATTGGGGGCGGCAATGAGGTCGAGCATAATGGTTTAACGATGATGGGATTGATTGAGCAGAGTCAACTTAGCAGTCTGCTGTCTGATAGGGCCAGATATAAGAGCCATTCCATCAATGGCTTGCACCAGTTCGGGCTCAATTTTCCCATGCAGGGGTAAAGTGAGATTCCTTGCAAAAGTGATATCAATGCAGTTTCCAGTAGCATCGTAATCAATCAATCAGGTGACTGCACAGGTTCCTTGGCCCATGGCCATAAGGCAGGCTGGGACTGAAAAATGTGTCTTGTTAACAGGGGGTCCTTGAGGGATTTCTTGTGTATTAGTCTCATCCATACCCCTTGCTCTAAGGATGAACCCTCCCAAAAGCAGCTGATTTCTTGGGTCTCTTTGGACACTCCTTAGTGTGATGTCCTATTTACCCGCAGTACAAACACACATAGGCAGCACGCCTACATTCTTTCTTGGCAGCGGTTAGAGGTCTGCATATGCCTCCGATTTGCATGGGCTCTGAAGCCGATTCAAAAGGTCCTGGAGGAATCGGACTACAAGGACTAGGTAAAAGAGTTGGGGCTTGAGTCTCTCCCCTTCGCTCTACCTGGTGAGCATCCACCTGTAATACTTAGTCCACTAAGTCATGGTAAAGAGAGGAGAGAGCCAGTACTATGGACAGGCCATCTTTAAGCACATCAGTTAGATCCTTATAAAATGTTGCTGCCTTCTTCTGCTCTGACCAAGTGGTTTCTACCACTAGCTAATTGACACAAGTAATATACTCAAGAAGCCTGGCTTTTCTCTGGGTCAATTCCAGGAGCTTAAGGTTTTGAGACTAGGCCTTGAAACATGCGTGGAACACCTTGGTTGTTTCACCTGATAATAGGTTGAAGTCATACAAGACAGGGATGTTGCCTTCAAGAAGTGGATCAGCCCAAGTGGCAACTATACCGCCTAAGTGAGAGAGCATGAAAGCAGCCTTAGTTTTTGTGTCAGGAAAGGCTGCAGGTTTGTACCAAAAAGTAATTTATGCTGGTTCATAAAGGTGCAGAACTTTCGAGGGTCACCCAAAAAACATTCAGGGGCGGCCAAGAGGAATGGTGTTGGGACATAAGTAAGGGCTATGGGAGCAGAAGCTTGTGCTCCTACCTGCTCCAAAGGATTGCCTGATGCATTTTCACCGAATTCATCATCAGAAGGAAGGGATGACATCCCCCTTGGATATCGTCAAATGCTGATGGATGGCTGCATTAGTAGTCGTCATGTCTGCCTGCAAAGCCACTGTTGCCCTATCACAGCTGGCACAGGTTCGTCGGCACAGGTTCGTCAGCACGCTTTCTGGTTAGTTCAGGTGAGACAAGCGGCTTTTCAGTCTGTCACGGACTGAGCTCCAGGTGAGCTAACAACCTTCTTCACAATGGGCCAGCCAGAGAAGCAAAAACATTTCTCTACTGGCCAACTAATTGGTCAAAAGGTAAAAAGGGGAGGTGGGGCTGCCAGGCAATCTCCATAGTGGTAAAGGAAAAGAAAAGAAAGACCAACACCAATGCAATAAATGACACCCAGACCCCCTCCCCTAGAAGCAGACGTACCTCTAGTGCCCATATATGTGGAAATAAGACTAGAGCATGGATGAAAACATACTTAGGTGGCATGGAGATGTAAATTCGAGGGAGAGGGGAAGAAGGAAAGCATCCAGGAAATTCAATCCTTAGGAATCCAAAACAAAGTTCTAATTTCTTTGGGAGAACCAGAGGAACAAATCCAAGGAATCACCTACAAGTCCAGAATCCACAATCGTTATACATGTATCTTGATCAGTCAACAATCTCACAACATTCAAACCCAGGGAAATGCAAAAACCAAGGCCCATTCAGGTGTAGCTAAAATCCAGAATGTCAGGTAACCGAAAGAGGCAGGGAAACGTCACTTGCAGGTGAGACAGCTGAGAAGCATCGGAGCCAGGAACGACCCTAAGCTTTTAGGTCTTCCGGCACCATGGCACGTGTCCCATGTGTGCGCGGTGGGGCATCATGTGACTGGATGTATGCGCACAGTGCGGTGGGTAATGTGGTTGCTGATTCCATGGTCCAACCAGAAGATGCCATGGAAGACGTCTTCATGTTGTGCCACTGGCACGGTGTGCACAGTTCGCACAGTTCAGGTAAGCCTGAGGAGCATGACAGAAACATAACTTCCATTACATTCATTCTACTCGCCCGATTTGACAGGGAAATAACATCACATTTGTCACTTATTTTACTGAAGACGGCATCACTGTTGACAGACCCTGCTTTTTTCCCTTTCTGCGCAACCAATACTGCATTTTTCACCCTTTTGGTGTTATCCGATTCAGTTGTCTTTCCTTTGCACAGGGAGTTGTATCACTTACCCTCACTATTGATCCCCTGCTATTCTTTTGTGAAGGGGGTCATCTAAATTCTAAATATAACACACATATAATCATTTATTCCCAGATTTGCACAAGGGATAATGATTGTCAGAAGTTTCCCCAGTCTTCAGCAATTGCTTAAGCACTTTTCTCCAGGGCTCTAGTCTCTTGATGCTCTTCCCAAGGGGCAAATGAGGTATCATTATCAGGGGGAGATGAGCCGGAGGGTGATGTGTCCATCATGACCGTTTCACTTCTACAACACCATTTCCTACAGCAGAATACGATTTCTGCCAAAATAAAAAAATAAGATGGTTAGTCATGGAGTGGCGGGAATGTAAGGTTGTTCAGATACTTCTTGTCGAACAACACACAACATATCTCAAGATGTATACAAAGTAGCAGTACGGTGAGCAATCTCAAAAGCTTGTTTTTCTTCATTATGCAACATTTCTAGTACCTGCAAATGTTTACTGATACCAGTTACCTTTCTAATTTCCAAATCAACCTTCTCTATTTCCTCAAATCTTTGGGGCACTAGCTTTGACCAATCCTTCATAAATTCCACATGTACCTTCACAATCATTCTTTTGACTGCTGGCCAGAACACATTGAACTGCCTAGTCTCGGTATGTGAACAGAGAAAAGACATGTTGGGAGGGCCTGACATTATTTTTAGCTAGTCAACCCTATTGGGCTACACAATTGCTATACATTACTCTATTCCTTTTAGACAGTGGTTTAAAATAGAGTTAATAAAAGCTAGAAAAGTGAATCCACCCGTGTGTGCTAGGGTGTTGCTTGGTCTGGAAAAGATCCAGGGCTCCGCTAATGTCGGGACTATCAGGACTCAGGGCTAGCTGGCCTTTTAGCTGTAGCACCCTGAGCTTCTATCTGGGGATAGAACCAAAAGACCCG
Source organism: Ambystoma mexicanum (assembly GCF_040938575.1). Lineage (NCBI taxonomy): Eukaryota > Metazoa > Chordata > Amphibia > Caudata > Ambystomatidae > Ambystoma > Ambystoma mexicanum. The sequence continues at coordinate 133,429,988 of NC_090941.1, read as the reverse complement.
GGGCAATAGCCCTCCTAGCCCCCCCCCCTAGCGACGCCTCTGAATGTGGGTAGTTTTTCTTAAAAGTGAAAGTACAGACATATGTCAACATTCAACAAATAGGATTCTCCATGGTTGTGTTTCGAATTGCACAATCTACTCACATAACAATCATTTCTTTAACCTGCCATTGAATGTGAAGAAAATGTGTTCCTAACTTGATTCATGGCAATATATCTGTTTCAAAACAGACAGGTCAAACACTTAATAACAGACTACATGTTTCTAAATGCCATCCCTGACAATGTCGAAAAAACGTGTCTAATTTGCCCAATTATTCCAACAGCAAATCACATTTTCCAACTGCAAAAATATGTTTCCGATTTGTTGTTTTGGGCCCAATTGACAAAGATTTGCAATGGGCATCTCAGCTTTGCTGCTGCTGCCTTATAGCGGATTTGTCACGTCTGAAACTGGAGCAAATGTGACGCTGCCTGGAACATCTTTAAGATGCTCATGTACCAATACAATTCTCAAAGATGTGCTCCAGGGCAACCCAGAGATGCTTCAGGCAGCGCTGGATTCGCTTTAGTTTTAGGCCTTGGGATGCCCAGTGCACATTTCTGGTATTGGGGACCAATTTGTCCAACTACAGGCTAAGAAAACTCCATGCCTGACTGAGGAAGAGTTCCTGCAGCGTCTTCAGCAGCTGCTTGGGAGCTTTGCCACATGACAGTGAAACGTTTCCCAGGATGTCCCTCGTTCCGTGTGGTAGTTTGAAGTGAGACGGCCCTGCATACACGCACTATTTGTAAATGTTTTAAACGATAGACACAAAGCGAAATATAAGTCTGAAAGAAAAGGCTGGTTTGGCAAAACAAACAGTTTTAGTATGCTAACAACAGTGCAATATTGTCTGAAACATTCAAATTGACATGAAATGGATCAGGATAGGGTCAACAAAATTAAAGGAATAATCAACGCTGTACTCAAAAGCCTAGGGAAGCTGGCAACACAGGATCCCAACATTGCATTGTGATCGCAAGGAAGCCCACAGCTGTGCATGATTTGTTTCCTCAGCTGTACAACACCACACACAGTGTCCTGCCTCCTATCCCTTTCTGCCTAGGTGTGTAACGTTTATTAAGAAACCACCCTCATCACGGAGTTCCTTGCCTCCCCACTCGAGGTGTCCTGCAACAAACTGTTTAACAGATTCTTCTCTTCAGCCCAACAAGGCTGAAACATGTCTGGGGATGCTTGTGGTCTCGTGCAGAAGGGATGTGACCTAGCCTTTTGGGGTGGGACCAAGCCTGATTTGCATATGGTCTTTCCCCTTCTCTAATGGCTTAGCAGTCGGAGAACGATGGTCTGGAGGGTTGCCCAGAGCAGTACCAGAGGTTAAGATTCTTTCTAACCCTTCCAGCCATCACCTCTTTGTTTTCACCCTAAATATTATAGCAGTAATATATGCTATTTTGCAAGGAGTGTCCCACCCTGCAACGGTCTAATGAATGCCTGTAGGATTTCTTCTCCATGAGACTAATGGTTTGCTGATACTCAAATACTTGGCTAGGGGTTTCTACGGGTACCTCTGCACAGCAACCTCTGGATCCTTTGGGTAATCACATGCTGGCATCTCCAAATCAGAGATGTGATCGCTTTATTCTTTTTACAGGACACTACTCGAAATCCAACAAGAGTGCCCTACCCCAAACCATACCCTTGAAGGAGTATGTTTCGCTTAGTGCCCTTTCCTTCCAAAAGATGAACCCATCAATGAATCCCTTTTGCATGTACAGTAAAAGTGGACTTCCTATCTCAACTCCATAGGTGAACCATCTTCTTTCTGTATTTCCATTCAATTCAAAAGGCACTAGAAGGCTGCTGTAGGTGACTTCCTAATCAGTCACATGATATGTGCACATGGGTAGCCAACAATTTGAAACATACTGCACTGAGAACTAAAATGTGTGAATAGCTTGGTTTATAGGGTGGCACCCATTTCAGAAGACCTCAATCAAGCGTCAGCTCTCATTGGTGTACCAGAGGAGAATGTTCATTTGCCTAAGAGTATCATCCCACCTAGTTGGGCAGCCCAGCAGTGGATTGGCCAACAGGGATGTGTGGAGATTTCCTGGTGGGCTTCTGCAGCATAGACCTCGTTTGTGCGGCTACACCAAGTCAGATTATTTGTATATTTCCACAGTGCATGCACAACAATTTGAAAACACAGCCATTTTTTTATTTTTATTTATTTGGCATTATTGTGGTTTTACAATTTAGAAAACCTTTTGTCAAAATTGACAAATTCATTATTATCATAAGGAAAGAAATAGAAAAATAAACAAAGAAAAAGAAACTTTCATTAAAAAAAATCAGAATACAGAATAAGATAAAATTGAAAGAGAATTAAAACGCATAGTCTAGATAATCATCTAAGCCAGATATCCTCCTGAAATACATGACATTTATTATATGCTTAAATGGTCTTCTTGACTTTTAGAACAGTGTTTTCCAGTCTTTCCTGAATTAGAAGTAGACATGTTGCCACAGCTAGTGTAAGCTGTGTTTTTTCACCCTCAATTATCATCCGCCACCAGTCCTTCATAGATCTGCAGCAATATTGTCTCAAAGTTTCACAACAATGCATGCAATACTGCAGGGTAATCAGAGCTGTATTATTTTCTTCGAGACAGGAGATGGATAATACTGAAACAGGGCCCAGTGGGCAAGGAATGGGCAGGAAAAGACAAGCAGCTCCTTGTGACACCATCAACTGAATACCACCACCTCACCATGCTGCACAACAGCAGCAACGTATCTCCCAGCCTTTGGTTGCCAAGTAGGAGCAGAATAACCCTCTTCCTCCAAAAAGGGCGAATATCATCAATAGATGTTCCTTTCTCCCACTTGTGGGTGGGTGCCATCAGCAGAAGCCCTCTCTTTTGAGGCCATCAACAGCACAGAGGAACCTCCCAATGATGGACACCTTCCGCAGAGGATCTTAACCCCTTCCTCCAAACAAGGGTGCAGGTGATGGTACCAGGCTCCAGCTCACCACCTCCGCAGAGGGCACGTCTAAGAGCAAAGACGGATGGTTTTAGGGTAATGCACCTGGGTTGGTAGGTGTTTGTCCAGGTGCTTCAAGGGTTATGGGGTAGAACTGATGAATGCCTGGACAGCTGCTGCTGTTGTGAGCATTGACTGGGACTCATGATGCCTTCACTGGATAGTATGGCGTCTACAGTAGTACCAATGGAGTCTGGGTTGGGGATACTGAGGGTGTGGCATTGGACTGAGCATTAAGGGGGTATGTCCTGTGTTTTATGAGTGTCTGGTCTGAGGAATTTGAGGACGGTGACGCGTATTGGCGTGGTTGTGGATTCTCGCAGCATGGGTGTAATGGGTGGCCACCTGGCCCTTTGGGGTCTATAACTTTATCTGCCTGCGCTCTATATTATGCAAAATATCAGAACTCAAACGAAAGTCAAAACATTATGGTTCTTGCTGGACTCATCCTTGTCACTCGTTCCTCAAATAAATAAAGCCATCAGCTCCTCCCACTATCAACTGATGACGCTGAGGCAGAATCCACCACTTTTGTTGGGGAGGCACTCTGCAATTATTGCATGTGCCATTGCCGGCGATCACCTGGACTACTGTAATGCCTGGTATGCAAGCGAGACGAAATCCTTTCTCCAAAAGCTGCATGTGATCCTAAAAACAGACCCCCAAAGTGTGACCAAATCACTTAGACAAGGTCATGATACTCCTGTTTTGAAGAAACTGCACTGGTTCCCAGTTTCAAGCTCTTGACTATATCCCAAAAAACCTTATATGGTCTTGCACCTCCATCTAAGGTTGTTTCTCTCCTCCAGGCCCCCAAGTGCGATACCACGCTATGCTATGATAGTCAATCACTTTTGACTCTCTAAGGGCTTTTTGTCGCTCATGCTCAGTCACTTGCGCCAAGCTCTGGAACTTGCTTCTGGCAGTTACTCGGGGTATCAGTGATCTGATGGCCTTCAGGAAAAAGATAAAAGCCACTATCTTCTAGCTCATGCCTGCTTTTCTACAGGTACATTTTGGTTGGTCCAGGTGCTTAGATGCCTTTTGGTTGTAGCACTGCCCCCTGCTTTGTTGTTGGTATTGTCACACCTTCTCTTGGGCAACCTTGGCAACCCGACAACAATAAAGAGAATTAGAAACAGAAATAGTGATTGTTATGTCTTTTTACTGAAGTTCTTTGGGAACTTTCAGGCTCTAGCTCATGTTGATGTTAGCGTTACTAGGTGGGGTTTCCAGAGTCTGCTGTTGGGGGTTTGCAGGTCTGCACAGTGTATATTCTCTGGTCGTCGGTGGTTGCTCTTCCATGATGCTGTTATACTAGTGATGTATCCTAGTAGTGTTAACATATTTCAGGGTAATGCCAGTATCAGGGTGCTGATCATACATTGCTATACCAGAAATTCCCAATTGGCAGAGTTCAAGTATATTCCCAGTTTGCATTCTCTCAGTAAATACTCCCAGATTGCACACTTCATGAATACTGTATGCACCACTGCCAAGCCCCCTTTCCTATTCACATCCCGTCTATTCCCCAGCGTCCCCTATTCCGCAGGGTACATCCCATGTCTGAAACGCTAAATGAAATCTTTTGGGATCTTAACATGTGATCTGCATTTTGTACAAAGAGCATTGAAGCAAGCATATACACCCGTTGGGCAGCTATCTTGCCAGTTGGCCATGTAGCTATATTCTATCAATCCCTCTATATGGAAAACATTCTTTGAAATGCACTATCTTGGTTGGTTTTTTCTCAGGTTTTCCTGGTGGAGACCCGCCAACCCGCTCCCAGAGGGGCCTGCTGCACGCAAACGATTGGTGCAAAATGGAACTACGTTGAAAAAATGGTAACAGGTAATAATGTCGCCATACATAATGTCAAAAAAGAGAAAGCAATCCGTGAGGGATAGCCGCGTCCCCTGCACACTGTCTAACAGGCCGAACGGCCTAATGGAGTTGATAATCCGAAGATTATTTTGAAAGTTTATGAATTTCTTTATATTCAAAATACAGAAGATTTAGGAAAAACACATTCAATAGACAATTAGTGATCATCAACAGTAAATTCTGTTATTTATTTGTGTTTTCAAGTGCCCAACGCGTTTCGAGTCGAAAAAACTCTTCATCAGGGGCGACATATTCATCAAACAATTTCTATAAAAGGAAAATTATATACAATATATTAGTGCTTTAGATAGACTTAATGGTGAACAAAATCTAACAACAAAATCACATTTGTTATGAAGACAGTAATTAGCTTAAACATTTTAGCTGTATTGGTGGGTAACACATTCTATTGAAAAAAAGCCCAACATTACCCTAGTCTTTCCACATTCACCAAGTTAGTGTGATTATGCCACATATGTGTCTATATAGAAAATAGGTAGCTGCCCCTATATTTTGCCTTTGGCGCAGTGAATTTTGGGGGGATAATTTATTACTAAGGAGTGCAAATTATTGTGCTGCATTGATGCAAAATGACCTCTTACCTTGAGTTATGCTAATAACCAGCAAGGACTCAGAGGGTAGACGATTGTGTATTGTCCACTAGGCTCACGGTAACTAGTTCTTTTAAATCTGTGACCAATGGGGACCGATGGCAGAAGCGAATCTCTCAAGCCTAGAGAGAAGGAAAGATATTTTATAACAATGTATGTGAAAAGCTTTCTAAAAGAAAAAAAAAAAAAAAAAAAAAAAAGATTGCTGGTGTGAATCGAAGTGAGTATTTAGACCGGACTTTAAAACTACTTAGTAAACGCACTTAACTTTGGGCTCTAAGCCTATTTTTTTCTTTTAGAAAGCTTTTCACATACATTGTTATAAAATATCTTTCCTTCTCTCTAGGCTTGAGAGATTCGCTTCTGCCATCGGTCCCCATTGGTCAAGGATTTAAAAGAACCAGTTACCGTGAGCCTAGTGGACAATACACAATCGTCTACCCTCTGAGTCCTTGCTGGTTATTAGCATAACTCAAGGTAAGAGGTCATTTTGCATCAATGCAGCACAATAATTTGCACTCCTTAGTAATAAATTATCCCCCCAAAATTCACTGCGCCAAAGGCAAAATATAGGGGCAGCTACCTATTTTCTATATAGACACATATGTGGCATAATCACACTAACTTGGTGAATGTGGAAAGACTAGGGTAATGTTGGGCTTTTTTTCAATAGAATGTGTTACCCACCAATACAGCTAAAATGTTTAAGCTAATTACTGTCTTCATAACAAATGTGATTTTGTTGTTAGATTTTGTTCACCATTAAGTCTATCTAAAGCACTAATATATTGTATATAATTTTCCTTTTATAGAAATTGTTTGATGAATATGTCGCCCCTGATGAAGAGTTTTTTCGACTCGAAACGCGTTGGGCACTTGAAAACACAAATAAATAACAGAATTTACTGTTGATGATCACTAATTGTCTATTGAATGTGTTTTTCCTAAATCTTCTGTATTTTGAATGTAAAGAAATTCATAAACTTTCAAAATAATCTTCGGATTATCAACTCTATTAGGCCGTTCGGCCTGTTAGACAGTGTGCAGGGGACGCGGCTATCCCTCACGGATTGCTTTCTCTTTTTTGCATATGTTTCCAGCCTAGATACCAAGGCTGTGTATTTTCTCCCCTGCACCTTGAACTCTGTAATCATTATTTGGAACAGCCATACATAATGTCCCCATAGATAATGTCCCCACGGATAATGTCACTGGGAAAAGCCATTGGCAGCATTATATATGATGACATTATGTATGAGGATGGGTCCCCTGCTCCCATTTAAAAAACATAAAAAAACAGTGGTTGCAGGTGGTGACTTTTTTGTCAGGGGACTTTTTTGCTGGGACATTATTTCATGGAACTGAAAAAATACCCAGAGGAGCCTTTGATTACGAATCCACTCCCGGGAAGAATTCCAAGAGCAGCCCCAGAGAATTGCTTCTGCCTCCTTTGGTAGCAGCAGTGAAGTGTAGCTAAGGAGCAGTCGCCTCTCAAGGCACACAGCCATGTATGGGGTCAAGCTAGGACTCTCCATGCAGTGGGTGGACTGGGAACCAAAAGAGGCCCTGGAAATAATGTTCAAAGTAGTCCCATAGTACACATGTACAGCAAGCCCAACTCTTTTCCTATGAGAACATTTGGAAATAAAATAGGTCACCACACAAAATAGGCCCAGGGTGCAAAGGCCTGCAGTGAAATCTCCAGAGTTTGCAATAGCCCAGTGCACGCCTGTCTTCATGGCTAATCACTATTAACGTTTGTGATGAGGTTCTGTCACACTGCAATGCTGCTACGCCTTGGACTTTTCTACCGAATGATTTAGGCTAGACGGGCATTTTCCATGGTCACAGCGAAATTATTATTTTTGCACAGAACAGGAGTTTGAAAGGTTGGTAGGCCAGGCCCTCTGAGTGACGGTGAGTGAGGGCGTTTTTTTTGGCGGTTGTTATGTAATGCAGCTTTGAGTTGCTTAGTCTGGCTGTGTGTCCTAGCTCCCACTCTTCCAATTATAGTTTACACAATCACTTCCAAACGAACAGTGCACGACACACTCTTTAGCACCCCCACTCGTGACAGACTAGCTTTGGCTGCGATATATTTTCATGTCCGCTGTCGCTGTATTTAATTCGGTTGGCACACGTCTGTTAAGATTTCTCAATACCAAAATGTGGACAGGTGATTTCTTTGATGATAGTATGCTCTGTAAATGATTACGACATATGCCTGGAGCTAAAGAGCGGACACTTTTCCACATAATTAATTAAAGAAAGGAACAAAACTAAGAAAAGAGTTTGCTCCGTTTCATACATATGGTCGCCGGGAAATGGCATAGGCGACATTATATATGGGGACAATATATGGGATAAATGGGGGCGGGTGTTGCGGGGGTGGCGCCACCTCAGTTTTAAAAAAAAATGTCAGGGTTTGCAGGCGTGACCCCCGCATTCTTGCATGGGGACATTATCAAATGGGACCGTTTCAAGCACAGCAAGCATTCATGCTAGCATTGTGGTGCAAAAGAAACCACGTGAACTATATATTCATTTTTCAGGTTTTTAATGAAATGCAGTTTGTTCTTTATTTATTTTGTTTTCAGTGATTTCATTCCCATCATATAACAAGGTCAAAAGTTGTCCTTACCTGACTGAGATCTCGCATTACTGGAGTTTGAAATCTTTCAAATTTCTGTTTGAGTATAAACGCGCCACACAGCCACATGGTGGCAGCATCGTCCTACTGTGTGTGCAGGTGTGTAAATAGAAAACTTCCGAATATGTCATCGTTTCTTTGGGGTTGAGTAAGTTATGCAAGTAAGATTCCGAATACCGGTCTCATCATTTAATGTAGTTACTAGCTAATAACTCCTCTATTATATTCCTTAAAAATGTGTTTGTCAGATCCAGAAACGAACTTTGTTTAAGGGACTGTTCAAAGACCCCGGAGGAAGTGTATTTTATGGTCCGTATTTGACAAGTTCAATAACTCACTCACGAACACACTCGCATGTTCACAGCTGACATTCACCCTCGGGTGTCTGTCTGCCGAGATTCTAAATCGAAACACTTTCTGGTAATTTTAAGCAGGTACTAACGATTGGAAGGCCTCCTGCCCTATTAACTTCATAGTCTGCTTGTAAAACAAACAAAAAAGCTCGAGGAAGTCCTGTGCTAGGTGCCCTGAGATCGTATGGGACTTTCAGTTGAAAAAGGAGAGTCATCACTTAAACATGATCAGGGCTCAAGCACAAACAAACAAGCATTGGCAAAACCAACAGTTTTGGCGTTTAATGTTGTTCTTCGCATTTTGCATTCATGGGCACCAAGATGCAAGGGGGAGTGTGCAAACTTTCAAAGGCGGATGTGATAAGGGGTGCAGGTGGGTGTCCAAGAGAATGAGAAGTAAGGGGAATAGAGCAAAGGAGGAAACAATTGAAAGAGGGTGCCCAGGGATGTCATTTGGGGTTTGCCAGGGGTCGCACCTGGGACCCCTGTGGTCTCCCTTGCTACCCCTGTGGTCTCCCTCGCTACCCCTAAAAATAAAAAACAAAAACATTGGGCCTCATTACACGTAGTGCGGTAAGGGTTTACCGGTACCGTTAAGGGCACCGGTACTGGTAAACACTTACCGCCTTACTACGAGGTCCCTTTGCGGGTTGGTACTTTAACGCCTGTTGTTTAGCAGGCGTTAAAAACCAACCCGCAAAGGGACCAGGGTGCTAATTACGGTACCGCAATTTGCGGCACCGTAATTAGCACCTTCCCCATTCCCATAGAGCCCTATGGGGCAAAAATGGGAATGGGGAAGGGCAATGGGGGAAGGGGGACTTACCGCCCCGCCAACCTTGGAATAGGGCGGTAATTCCCCTTTCCTCCAAGGCGGTGCTGGTATTTTACCGGCATGGACCAAGGTGCTAATAGCAACTTGGTCCACCGCCTACCGTGTAATGAGGCCCATTGAAGCTCCTGGGCTGCTGTCAGTGCCATGTGGTTCTTTATTTCTGGAGTGGCTGGCTTTCTTGTTCAGGCCTATTTAAAAAAAAACAAAAAAAACGGGGGGGTTTCACAAGAGTAACACTTTGTGCACTGACTCCAAATAAGAAAGAATAGGAATAACACACAATGGGCCTCATTACACGGTAGGCGGTGGACCAAGGTGCTATTAGCACCTTGGTCCATGCCGGTAAATTACCGGCACCGCCTTGGAGGAAAGGGGAATTACCGCCCTATTCCAAGGTTGGTGGGGTGGTAATTCCCCCTTCCTTCATTGCCCTTCCCCATTCCCATTTTTGCCCCATAAGGCATAATGGGAATGGGGAAGGTGCTAATTACGGTACCGCGAATTGCGGTACCGTAATTAGCACCCTGGTCCCTTTGCGGGTCCCTACTTTAACGGCTGGTCTACACCAGCCGTTAATGTTGGGTCCCGCAAAGGGACCTCGTAGTAAGGCGGTAAGGGTTAACGGTCACCGGTACCATTACCGGTGACCGTTAACCCTTACCGCCTTCCGTGTAATGAGGCCCACTTTGTCTTTCTGGGATTCTATACAATAATTGCTAGACTCATTAAAGGTTTATTTCAGACACACTTCAGGGGGTGAGTCACTGATTTAGTCTTTTCTTAAACACCTCAATTTCACAATGCAGACAAAAACGTCCGGAAAGCATTTAGAGCAGAATAAGCATTCATTTCGGACTATGTATTTTGCTTTTCGCCAGTTGCAGTTATGCATGTTTTTTCTGCTGTTGTCTCTGTTACGATCATCACAAGACATTCCATCCTGGTGACCTCGGTCACTCGACAAAATCCTTGTGCCTAAAAGCTTGTGTACAGTGTAGTAATATTTGGCCATAGCACATAAAGTGGCCCTTTATTTCATTGTGCCACAATCAATGCTTTGCTGTAATGTGTCTATCATTCCTAGCTCCATGGCATGCGGTTCAGGATGTTTGTTTGCATGTATGAGGTAACGAGTGCCCAGATTACGGGATACCGTGTGGGTGCGCTGCCTTCCCTGCGCTACTCTAAATTCTTTAATACACAGTTATGAACCCTCCCAATGGTATGTATTTTGCCAATCTCTGAAGCCAGAACAGTAGATCCATGCAGGCTTACGTGGCCAACTTTGCACCAGACCTGCAGAGGAACTGGCCTGCTCTTAAATCTCAGTTACCAGTTTAATGGTATCCACTACAGAGTGTAATTTGCTTTCTAACTTTGAGAACATTCAGACATGTAACTACTCATTTTATTAGCTACAGCCCATAAGATTGCTCAGTGGGTTGAGTGCTTGCTGCTGCAATATGTGTGTAATCTGCAGGTTGCAGGTTCGAATCCTGGCAAGGCCAACTCAGCCTTTCATCCTTCTTAAGTTGATAAATGACTACCAACACAGGTTGGGTGATATTATATGTGTATTTGTTCTATATAAAGCGCTTTTGTGTAAGTGTCATATAATAACACATCATTATCATTTGGCCTTGGACGTCTGCTTGCATTCACAGTAATTTGGTAATATGGGCCTATACACACTGATATTAATGATACATACAGTGATCCATTCTTGTATGAAATGCATATCACATTACAGTGTACTTGGGAACAGTTGCTATGTGATGCCATTTACGGTTTTGTTAAGGGGCGAAAGGTCTTTTTCCATTGCTTCCTGTGATGTCACTTTGGGGTGGGGTCAAATGACATAATTTCCTGTGATGTCTTCAGAGGTCAAGGTCGTGTGATGTCACTTCCGCTACCCCTTGCATTTTGGTGAAATGACGTCCCTGAGGGGTGCCATCGATGATGAGCAAATGGAAATATGAGCGAGAAAGGTTGAGAGCGAGAGGGTACGAAATAAAGAGAGTGTGTGATATGAAGGATGAGAGGAGGTGGAGAGTGGGGGTGAGGTGGGTGGGTTGTAGAGAGAGTTGGGTGGGTGGGTTTGGAGAGAGTGGGGGTTAGGTGGGTGGGAGTAGGGAGAAGAGGGTGGTGGTAGAGAGAGTGCAGGTAGAATGGAAGGGCGTAGGTTGGGTGGATCGGTGGGGTAGAGATAGTGGGGCTAGGGTGGATGGGGTAGAGAGAGTGTGGTTAGGGTGGAGTAGAGAGAGTGGCGGTTGGATGGATTTATGGGGTTTTATACAGTGGAGGTAGGGTGGGAGGTTGTGGTTAGAGAGAGTAGTGGTAGGGTGGGTGGGGGTAGAGAGTGGAGGTAGGGTTGGTGGGGGTATAGAGAGTGGAAGTAAGGTGTGTGGGTAGTGGTAGAGAGAGTGGAGGTAGGGTATGTGGGAGGGGGTAGTGAAAGTGGGAGTAGAGGGGTGGATGGGTGGGGTAGAGAGAGTAGGGTTAGGTTGGGTGGGGTAGAGAGAGTGGGGGTAAGGTGAGTGGGTGGTGGTAGTGAGTGTAGGTAGGATGGGTGGGAGGAGAGAGGTTTAGGGTAGGTGGGTGGGAATAGAGTGAGTGGGGGTTGGGTGGGTGGGGTAGATAGAGAGGCTGGGGTATGGTGGGTGGGTGTAGAGAGAGTGGGGGTAGGGTAGGGTGGGGGATGTAGAGAGTGGGTGTAGGGTGGGTGGGGGTAGAGAGAGTGGGATTAGGGTGGGTGGGTTGGGGTAGAGAGGGTGGTGGTAGGGTGGGTGGGTTGGGGTAGAGAGGGTGCTGGTAGGGTGGGTGGGTTGGGGTAGAGAGAGTGGGGTAGGGTGGGTTATGTTGGAAAGGGTGGTTGGTGGTAGAAAGGGTGGGGCTATGGTGGGTTAGTGGTGGTAGACAGGGTGGCAGTCAGATGGGGGAGGGTAGAGAGGATGGGGATTGAGTGGATTGGGTAGAGTGGGTGGGGTTGGATGAGTGGGGTAGGGCTGGTGGGGCAGAGAGAGTGGGGATAGGGTGGGTTATGTTGGAGAGGGTAGTTGGTGGTAGAAAGGGTGGGGCTATGGTGGGTTAGTGGTTGTAGACAGGGTGGCGAGCAGCTTGGGGAGGGTAGAGAGGATGGGGATTGAGTGGATTGGGTAGAGTGGGTGGGGGTGGATGAGTGATTGGGGTAGAGTGTCTGGATGTATGGTGGGTGATGTTAGAGAGAGCAGGGATAGGGTGAGAGTGGTGGTAGGGTTGGTGGGGCTAGAAGGAGTGCGGTTGGTGGTAGAGAGGGTGGGCGTTGGGTGGAGGTAGAGAGGGTGGGGTGTGTACACAGGGTGGGGTTAGTGTGGTTGTGGGTAGGGAGAGTGGGGATTGTTTGGGTGAGATGGTTGGAGTAGGGTGGGTAGGTCTGGGTGATTGGGTTTGGTAAGAGAGAGTGGCGTGGGGTGGGTGATGGTAGTTGGTTGGGGGCAATAAAATGAAGAACAAAGCAAACTCAGGAGGACTTCTCAAAAGTACTCCAAAATAGCCCAAACAAAACCCAACCAGCACACATAATGGGAGGGGTTGGGGTGGGTGTGTGTGAGTAGAGAGAGTGGAGTGGGCAATAGATAGGATGCGGGTGGGTGGTTAGGGTGGTTAGGGTGTAGAAAGGCAGCCTCAGGAGGACAAAAAACAGATCTGCTGCCAGAAGTAGCCCAAAATAGCCCAATATGAAATCCCTGTGCAGCTGGGGAATGGAAAGCCCTGGCACACGACTTGCTTCTTACAAAGCTGCTGATTGGAGCAAATAATGTTAGGGAACTTCTCACTGGTAGCAAGCACGGCAGAGTAGTTTGGAAAAATAGATTTAAGTGATTCGGCAGTTTCATGTCGTGGCATTGCCTGTTGCTATGCCAATCGGTATTCTCAGTTCAGAACCCCCATTCCCTCTCTCTTCTGTAACAGTGGTTTCAGCAATAATTTGCAAAAACCAAAAAATGGGGGGACCCTGACATACACAATGGGAAGAGACATCACAGGAAGTGAACACATCCTAAAGAAAAATATGCACATAGCATACAATTTGCCTATTCCAACTGGAGAAATTTCTCAGGACAAATAAGATTGAGAACAGATTTTCCTATAACATTGCAGGCTCAGTATAAAAGTTGTGCACCTCTTATACACAAGAGTCTGTAAAAAAAAAATGTACTCTAGCGTAATGTCAATATGGGTTATGTTACTGCTGCCTGATAAAAGATTTGTGTGATTTTGTGGCTACGTTGCTGGCTGCATTACCTGCGTTTGAATCCCAGCAGTGGCACTGTTTAACTGGGTGCAGCACATTTTTTTAAACATTTTTATTCTGTAACAGACACTGGGAGAACGCCGTCCATTCTCTGAAAGCAGCAGGGGGGACGCCATCCACCCGCGAGTACCCTCGACTTGTGCCTGAGTGTGAATAGAATGCAATGTGGACATCACTGATGAGTCTGCTGCGTGATATACTCCAATGGGTAATTCATGTCCCAAGCTGCATTAGTCATGAATGTCTAGGTGAACTGTAGTGGTGACCATGTCTAGTAGTTACGGGGTGCCCCTGCCACAATCATATGGTCAAACTAGTTGACTTTTTGGATACACGCCAGAAACAGTGAAAGGGAGGTACATTTCTGGGAGTGCTTTCATGGGGTAAGAAAGTCAAAGGATTGCTTCTCCAAGGCGACTCTGTAACATCTCCACGTGGTCTCCGGGTTTAACTTATGAACACACCTGCATTGCTTGGGGCTAGAATGTTATTGGGCCACATGATCTAACGTTTGCACTAGTGCTAAGAATTGAACAAATGCACTTGGCACCTGTTTTGCCACATGTGTTTCAGAATAGAGCAAACAGGGTGCGCTCCAATGTATCTAGGACCCGGTTAGATAACATTTGGAAAAAAAGGGCAAGAAACTGAGCAGACAAACTGATTTCGATTTTTTCTGTTTTGGCAATAAGCAACAACACACGTTGCTTCACTTTTCTGATGTGAATGAAGGCTTAGTAAAATAAAATGCACACATCCTGAGTAGCTATCGAAACCCTTGCTGCCATAATGTGACACCATCACGCATGCTCGAAGTGAGTAGAGACTAAACCACCTACTCAGTGCTCACACTTCTACAAACCAACAGTGATACCAATCATAAAGTAAAAAACAGACACAGTTAAGAGATACGCTTCCTTCGCCTGTTGTGCTAAAATGAGCCGAGTGAAAGCTAGGCTCAATATGGGGCGTGAATGTGGTTCGCTAGCAACCCCAACAGCAAAGTATAACAGTCCAAAATAAAGGGAATGTCCAATCAGGGTTCTATAAATAATGCATATATTTTAATTAAACACACAATTTGCAAGAAATGTAAATAGAAAAGCACTGTATAAAACCCACCCCTGTGGAAAGAACAGAGAATATGCAGAGAGAGAAGATGCATCACTCTGAGTAATGAAGTAGCGAGAGAAAAGGCAATAAATAACCACAGGGAGTGAAAAGGGAAGCTGTTAATGGCAGAAAATGCAGGACTCCAGGGTGTCTTGACTCTCAGGTACTGTGAGTACCTATAAGGGGTCGCAAGGACACTTCTAGCCCTTATTCGCAGGCTCCCAACACAAGGGAGGCTAGTGCACACTTTCAGGGGTCTTTCCCCATCATGAGGTCCTGGGCAGCAGCTTTGACTGGCAGAGATGCAGGTCTTGGTCCAGCAGCAGGTCACCCCCAACGTGCCTTAAGGATGGGTAGGGAAAAAAGCTCACCTCTGCATTGGAGACTCGGTCTTCACCTCACTGGTCGAGGCAGTTGGAAAGTCAACTCTCCAAAAGGGTCCCCCACACAATTCTTCCTTAGATGTTTGTTCCAAATTAAATCTGAGAAGGAACAGGAGACACCTTATTTTAAAGGCAAAAGTCTCCCCATGATTTGATAAAAGCAAGCCTGCTTCAAGAGTCCAACCCCTGTTCTAAGTCATGGACTTTGCCTTCAGACATCATACCCAAAGTGATTTGTGGTAAAGAAAATAGAGGGGACAGGAGGGAAGAGAGATAAAGAGAGAAAAGAAGATGGTGGAAGCTTCCATCAGCTGGTCTGAGCTACCTTTGTCTACACAGATCCTGCCCTATTCCCTTGTCAATAGCATCAATGCCCTTTTGGTATGCAGCATGCTGGTGCGAGGCTGCTCCAATTAGGAGGGGTGTGCCCCTTGATTCCTGTTCTGGGGACAGCTTCCAGTGGAGTGGCTTTTTCACCGGAGAAGGTGTTACCTGCCCTCACAAAGGATAAAAGAGATAGTACCTGCAGGACTACAGTTTTTCAGGGATTAGCAGAGACAGCCTGGCTGTGGTAAATACACATAACCCTTCCACTGATGATATGGGCTCACTGGGCTGACACATGTGTGATATCAAATTGAGTTGGCTTGGATAATTATGAAAGATACCATCCACCATGCCCTAACTCAGGTATAGCTTATATTGAAAGTTTAACATTCCACCACAACAGAACAACTCCTAAATATGGGGTTTTGGAATAGTGGTGCATATTTTAAATACAGCCCCTACTGTTGCAGTGACTTGCATGTCACTGCAGCTGTCCATAGGGCACCTTTGACCTGAAATGGTGGTCTGCCACGGGAGAGCGGGGGCTGTAGATCAGGCAACTGATTCAGCCGGGCACAAGTGTGCACTGTGCTTTTGGTGTGGAGTTTGGGGAGAGATGGGAGTCTGGTCATCATCATTTTATATTTAATAAAAATAAAAAAATGCCTGGTCCTCTGCAGCCTTACCAGATGGCAATTCTTCACACATTACCAACCATCTGTTGAGACCCTGCAGAGCCAGGGAGTTGTTTTCAGCATTTGGTAAACCGAGGAACGAGGCAGAGGACTCACTGAAATCCTTGGAGTACTATATGGATGTTATTATTTGCAGAAAATGGGCACTCATGAGGGCACCAGGAATACCGGTAAAATGAAAGTACAAATTATGGGCGCCGAAGCTGCACCATGAGAGAGGAAGAAAAATGCTATAGTTGCCCAATGTAAGATTCCAGAAGCTTTTGAAGATTGACACCCTCCCGAAGGTCAACACTCAAACAAGACAGATTTGTCATGATGTCTGACGGCCCCTTGGTTTAAGGTTAATTTATCACTGATCTGTCAAGCAACTTCCAAAGATTGAATCAAGATCTTCAAACACAAATTAAACAAAACCCCGAGTTCGATTCCACCCTATATGGCCTAATTATGTCACCCTTACTTTTGCAAAACTCTGTAGACACAATGCAAATAACAACGTGCAACGTGATCCACCTTCACATGTGCCTCTGATTGCTTGCAGTAATGAAAAATACCAGTCTCTGGAGGTTCCTAGGAGACAATGTTTTGCAGTCAAGGCCGCATTCTTGTTGGACGGTGAATTTGCTAAGTACAATTCATTATTTGAATGAAAACGGACAAACCAAAAATAAGCATACAACCCGCTAGAAAAACTCCCACTCATGCTCACCAACAAACCCCTTAAATATCCACATTCTTAACAAAGACTTCATGTCATGAACAGTTGCCACACATACTATCCTGCCAACAATAACCACCACAAGTCCTAAAACCACACATGTGACTATGGACACTACATCCACTAGTACAAGCAGAAAATGACAGTAAAACAACCACCCTTCCAGCCTTAAAAATAGAACTCTATGGCCAGTACAACCTCACAACCCACAATCTGACAACTCATACAACCACAGTATGACTAAAAAAAACTCACCACATACACTGAAATCCACACATTCACTAACACGGACACACAAACAATTGTCCTACCCCATGTGGATGAACCATATGTCTTATCAGGAATACACTTGAAATAGGCAGAAGTAGGCCTATATTGCCAAAGCTGCATAAAGGACATTTCTGTGGCTGAGACCAACTGCTAGGCAAGGTATGAACAAATATAGCAACAGAAGTAAAAATGTGACATAAAAACAAAATCCATATAGATTTTACCTAAAAATTGGAGTATAAAAAAAAGAAACACTCTGCATGACAACCTTGAGGGAAATGCTTTCTTTTCCATGAATACATTCATGTTATCAAACCACACTGTAAAGATGAAGGCAAGTGACAACATCATTATATTAAGACAGCTATATTGTCTTTAGTTCATGCAGCATAGTGAGAGACCCTCAACACAGGCCATGTCCAGGGTCCAACTGACAGCAGTCAAAGAACAACATTCTAAAGCAATAGCACTCCATAATAGATGACACGATGGAGTTCTACCATGGAATGGCTCAGCCCTATTGCTGGCCTATGTTGCACTAACAAGAGATGCACTAACAGATATTGCATTTGGATAAGATCCAAATGCACAACCTATATACAACACACCTCCCTCCCCTAAAAAAAATAAAACATCTTTATTGCAAATTAACTAATTAAAATTATCAGGTCCAACACTTTGGAAATTGTACATCTGTGCTATAAAACGTAAGCACATTTTGGATTGCACATCTATCTCTTCACCTTTGCAATTCTAGATAAACTCCAGACTTGACCACTTTCACGCACACAGCATTTTTGTATATTTGTGTCACCCTAACAGATTCTGAGTAGAGTTCTCATTAACTCTCTCCACCCACCTACCTTTGTGGGCATCCATCTTTTTCCTCACGTCATCCACCACTGCATCCGATTCTCTTGCCCTGCCCAACCAGGCAGGTGTTACACAAGTATTAGCTTTTCGTCCTCTCATTGATTCAAAAGCACTGATTCCTGTTTCAATCCGTGGAGCCATCCTTAATGCATCCAATCTATCTCTCACAGCTACCTTTCTGTCAAGTCCACTTACATTCGCTCCACGAATAGCCTCCATAATAGATCTGTTGACCCTCTCAACCATCCCATTTGCTTGAGGGTAGTATAAAGGTGTCCTTTTGTGTTTGACACCACATTTGCCAAGATACTCTAAGAACATTTTCCCCACGAATTGTGGGCCATTATTGGTGAGGATACTTCTAGGTAAACCCTCCCTTTCCAAAACATCTTCCATAAATTCTATTATCCGTTGACAGGTAACTTCCCTCAAAATCCTGAACTCAGTCCATCTAGCAAAGATATCAACCAGTACGAGAATGAACCTTCCTTTACCCGCACCCATATCCAATGGACCCAAAACATCCATAGACAGGTCTTGCCACACACCCGCTGGGGTGCTAGTTTTCCCCATTGGTTGAGACATAGCGAGTATGTTTTTCCCTGACTTGATACAGTCAGTGCAATCACCCACAACCTTTTCAATTTCACAATCCATCCCTGGCCACCAGTAATCAACTTTAATTACTTCCTTAGTCTTGCACACACCTATGTGACCTTGGTGTGCACGACTTATTAATTTACTTCTCAAACATCCCGGAACAACCAATTTGTCCCACCGGTATAACATCTCTTCTTTCAATGACAATTCATTCCTCACCTCCCACATTGACCTTTCTTCATTCGATAATAGTCTTTTCTCTGGCCTTTCACTTTCTACAAAAGTCATGATCCGTCTCCTCATCTCACTTGATTTTAAAGCCTGAATCCACGCCTGTTTCTGTATAATGCCTTCCACAGTAGCAAACACCATTTCATTTTCACCATACACACTTCTGTCACTATCAGCCACGTTATCCTCAAGTTTCACCGTTGAGGCATGATCAGCCTTAACATTTTCTTTACCAGCAACTACCTCAATTACAAATGGGTGACACTGTAGTCTGGTTACCCATCCAGCTACTCTCCTTGATACCTTGTCAAGTCCTTTGTTTTCAAAAATTGACTTTAGAGGTCTATGATCAGTTTTTAGAACAAATTCCTGTCCCCAGACAAATTTCTTCATTTTTTCAATCCCCCAGTGGCACGCCAGAGCCTCTTTCTCCAGCACAGAGTAATTTAATTCTGCACCCCTTAGCATGCGGGATGCATGCATCACGACCTTCTCTTTCCCATCAAAATCTGGCTGTAGCATAACCACTCCTACGCCAGTGTCACTGGCATCCACAGAAAGAATTGTTTTCTTCCTGCTATCAAACATCGACAAGGGTTTTGCCATATCAATTTTCCTCTTCATCTCCTCAAATTCTCTTTCACATTCATTGCTCCATACAAATTCAACACCTTTCCTTAGTAATGCCCTGTAATTCGTTATGCAATCTGCATAATTCTCCACAAATCGATGATAAAATTCAAGAGTACCCAAAAATGACCTTAATTCACCCTTGTTCTTTGGTGGCTGAGTTTTCACAATAGACTCCACTAAATTCCTTTTCTGTCTGAGACCATGTTCAGATATCTCATGACCCAAATATTCTACAACCTGAGTCATGAAAACGCACTTCTCGCCCCTTAAAGTTATTCCTCTCGACTTAAATATCTTTAGGACCACATCCAGCCTACTTCTCAATTCTTCCTCATCTTTCCCACAAATGAGTACATCATCCTGAAAACACCAGACTCCATTGACTTCCTTTAGTAATTTGTCCATCACCTTCTGGAACACCGAGGAAGCAGATACCAATCCAAATGGCATGCGTTTAAATTGGTATATGCCTTCATACGTAATGAAAGCAGTTAACTTGCGGGACTCAGTATCCAAACCAATGTGATGGATGATAAGCGCTCGCCATGTCAAGCTTAGCAAAACATTTTGCACTCCCAATCATGCTTAAAAGCTCTCCCATATTTGGTAACGGATGGCGATCCGCCACAACACAGCGATTGAGCTCTTTCAAATCGATGTACACCCTCAAATCTCCATTTCCCTTCTTCTTCACCACCACCACAGGAGATATCCACTCTACTGCCTTGGCCGGCTCAATAATTCCTTCCTTCTCCAGCTTTACCAATTCATCCCGTACTGATTTCCTCATTGACAGCGGTAACGGCCTAAGCTTTGACGCAATCGGTTTATTTCCTTCCTTTATCACAATCTTGTGAACCATTCCCTTAAAGCATCCTACCTTTTCACAAAACACTTCGGGTATTTCGTTACCATTTCACATTTGGCTCTCTTACCACTGGACTCTGGAGGGTAGACTACATTGAAAACCTGTTCTTCACCATTGGGGTCTAACTTAATTTTTAACCCTCTTTGTTCCCTCCAACCCAACAATGTTTCTCCTCTCTCTGTGACATATATTCTTCCATGCGTTACCCTCCCTTTAAATTTTAATTCTGCATCACAACACCCCAAAATCTCTATTCTGTCACCATTATATCCCCCTGGGGTCTTATCGGATGGGCGTAGTTGTTCAATGGCACCACCAATCACATTTTCAAAAACCATTTTGGACATTAACGTGATCTTTGAACATGAGTCAGCAAGCATTTTAACATAACGACCATTCACCTCTATCCATGCTGAAGGATGCTCACATTCATCAGTTTCTAAACATTTTACCACATGCACCGTAACAATTTCATTTTCAGAAATATCCGCCTCCTCTGAGGAGGGACCATCATATTCTTGAATAAGAAGCGTTCCTTTAATACTTGCTCCTATCCGATAGTTTTTACAGCAATTTTCAAAATGACCCCATTTCTTACATATATTACAATTGGCACGCCTCCCAGGACATATGGGAGATGTAGATAGATGCCGTGCACTCCCACAACGAAAACATAACCTGTCTTCCCTCTTTGCATTGAACTGGGAATTATCTTTCTGGGCGCCTTTATTGGCTTGTTCAGCCCCCCCACCCTTAATTTGAGTATTTTAATTTCGCCTAATGGGTCTGTTTTTCTGTTTCGTCTTTTCTTTGGGGTATGCTCCCTTCTTATCACCCACCCTTAACACCTCGATTCGTCCAACCGACTTACTTTCTTTTACAGACAATTTTGCTATGCACTGCAATGTATGTTCAATCCTTTTTGCAATGCTAATAACCTCCTCCAAACTAGGATCGTCTTTTAACCAAACCTCCTCCCGTATCTTATCATTGGAACAATGAATCATAAACTGATCCCTTATATGTTCTTCCAACCCATTACCAAATTTGCAATGTAAAGATAAATGTCTCAACGCAGTTATATAGTCCTCAACAGATTCTCCTTCATGTTGGCATCTCATGCCAAAATGGTATCTTTCCCACACTGTGCTAGTTTTAGCTTCAAAATGTTTATCAAGTTTCATTAAAGCAATGGCAAAATCATTAGCTCCCTCCTCAATGTCTAATTAACTAACATCAGGTAATGTGTCATATTTCCTCTGGCCTTCATAGCGCAAAAAATGCATTAGCATGGCAACCTTACGCCCAACAGAGATGCCATTACCACATGTGGCCTTTTTTATCCTCGGTGGGCCTGGAGGGGGCATGAATACTTGTGGCCGGGAACACCAGACAGTGCCATATCTTCAGTTCCTAATACACTGCCACACTATTAGCCTTCTCTTGAAAAGCTTGAAATGGCAATGCAGTACTGTCAGGTTCCACAAATATCTGGTATGTTGTTCCCAAAGTGCACCTGAAAATTTCAATGTGGAGGGTGAGCACAGCGACACTGTATATGTGCTCCTGCTGATTTACAATCCAGGTAATTATCCTTTCATGGACAAAGTATCCATTCCATCCTCACCAAACCATGAGAATCTAAAGAAGTCGTTGATATAATCTTCCACTGCTCACCTGTAATGCCTCACAGAAGTTCTAAATCAATTTGCCTTCTCACGAGGGCCCTCGGCAAAAACACAAATCCTTTACTTTGATTGCGTGTTATGCGAGTGCTACAGACACATCAGGCGGGATGTATACAAGAAGAAGTATACACCGCAATCAAATATTCATATGACCAGGTGACACACAGGTAGCATGCTTTTCCTCACCTGCGGTGCCCCGTGATGGTCCAAACCTAATTTGCCTTCCCACAATGGGCCCTGGGCAAAATTCACAAAATCCGCTTTTCCAGAGACAGTCACAGTCACGTCTGAAAAGGACGCAGCGCCATAGCCACGTTCAGGGATTGCACTTCCTGATTTTCTCTGCCTGGTCCCACGTGACGGGTGGGGGCGTGGTAAATCACCCACCTGGCCCTATTACCAGCCTTGCTTTTGAGGAGCTTGTCTCCTGGTTATGCTGCGCCGCTTCCGCGTGATGGGAGGAGCTTGGCGAGCCCCTCTCACAGCCCGCTCGAGAGCCGCTGAAAACTCGTCTTTGTAGCCGCCGCGCTGGTTCAGGGGGGCACAGGGATTGGGACTCCACAGGATCTTTTATGCCGCGGTTCAGTCCGCGTTGCACAGTAATACTCCCGACAGCCTTCAAAACCGTCTGCAATGCGGGCCTACTTCTGGGCAGCTCACGGCACTCGGAGCGGATAGTGTCGGTGCCCGCCTGCGCCTGTGACTGGATCCGCTACAGTGCTGCAGAAACAAAACAGCAAGCAGCAGTGGCTTCCACAGTGGGAACGCAGCGGAGCAAAAGTCAGACAGCCACCAGCACAGCCGCCTCATGGACGTCCGTTCCTTCCTTCCCTCAGTTCCTCCGGTCCTGTAGCCAACGTAGCACAGCCACGCTACGTGTCGGTCGGGGGTCTCTGCTTCTGCTTGCCTTCAACAGGGATATTCAATTACATCCCATCCTCGTCGCCATTGTAAAGATGAAGGCAAGTGACAACATCATTATATTAAGACAGCTTTATTGTCTTTAGTTCATGCAGCATAGTGAGAGACCCCCAACACAGGCCATGTCCAGGGTCCAACTGACAGCAGTCAAAGAACAACATTCTAAAGCAATAGCACTCCATAATAGATGACACGATGGAGTTCTACCATAGAATGGCTCAGCCCTATTGCTGGCCTATGTTGCACTAACAAGAGATGCACTAACAGATATTGCATTTGGATAACATCCAAATGCACAACCTATATACAACACACACTGCCTAGGAAATGTTCTTACTTGAAAAGAAAAAAATAAACTTCATGCAACACTTGACCTAAAATGTAATGAAAACAACACACATAGTAAAATGTATACAATTAAATGTACTTACTGGAAACATTACATCAATTAAAGCATCCCAGTTGCTCAAGACAGAACATTGTGTCATCCATGTATCTCCCAAGATCAAAACCAGCCTACAAAAAAAATACCAAAACCAAAAATAATGTGCTAATAAACAAGGAAAATAATCTGCATAATTGTTAAAGGCACCACAAACCAACAAAAGTCCTATGATCTTGCCCCAAACCTAGAAAAATCAGCAATGTTACTCTTAACACTTTGGTAAGTCAGAATCAGGAGATGGACAATGTCATTTTTTTAAGGATCCTTTAGTGTTAAGTGTTTCAAATCCTACTCTGCCCCTGATGCGAGGCACCCTATCGTAGAGTAAATAACTCTAAAGCGTGCTTGTCAGGATGCCCTACAAAGAAACCTTTGCCTGTTGTTCATAAAACCTGCTTTTGTGTGGATTCTCTCCGTACAACTTTGAACACAAGAAAATCTTAGCATAAACACAAGAAGATTTCTTCCCCAACCCAGGAATGATGACTGACTTCTGACTCGCTTGTGATCTCTGTTAGTCACAGGTAACACAGGCTCCTGGCCCTTTCAGAGTTTCAGTCACTACAACAAGACTCTATTTTTCTTCTCTCCCTCTTCAGGTTGTATTAAAGTATCATAGTCTCTGATTAGTCTCTTCTGTATTACACTTTAGCAGGTAGTTTGCGCCGGTCTCTGTTTGGCGAACCAGTCGGGGTCGTTTTCCGATTCGCTAGTCAGTATACCCATTTTTTTTCTGGGTTCTCCACCTAGGAGTTGCATTCAGTTCTCTACAGTGATCATTTCCCTTTTCATGGCCATCGGTTTTCTCAGCAGACCTTGGACTTTAGTTTCCTATGTCACATGTTGAAATTGGGAGTTCTCTCACCCTGTCTTATTGTTTGTTCTCTCATACCCTGCCCTGGGATTTCATTTCTCTTTCCCCGCCCTGGTGTATCGTCATTCCCATCACACCCTGTGGTATCGTTTCTGATAGCCTGCCGTGGGCTATGGCTTCTCTCACTCTGTTTTCCATTGCGGTACTCGTCTGGCAGACGGGGAGATTTGGGGTTGGCATTGTTGGCTCATTGGCTGCTTCTCTCATCTCTACCACAGTTCCCATCAGGGCCTCTCTCTCCCTAGCCCCACTGTACTGAGTGGTTCCTCTTCCTTGACCCACAGTCAAACATCCCCTGTGTCCCCCGACTTCTGCCCTGTTAGCATCTAGGTGGTCCGTGGGCCTCTCTATGCTGTTGAACAACAGGCCGGGCGTCAATCTGCCTCCTCTGGATACGCCTCACAGGATGCCGGTCTGCTCACCTCCTTCGCTCTGCATGCGACTTGTTCGCCCCCTCTCAATGTGGGTTGTACCTTTTTGTTCCACCCTGAAAAGGGGCGTTTCTGAAAGGGGTCAGAAGACAAGTCAACCACTCATGTGTAAAGTTGTGAGACAGTGCACCATTCAATTCATTCAATTGCCATATAACCAAAAAAAGTATTACCTTTTTGGGGTAAGGGAGGATAACAAATATCCCCAGAATGGGATTTCTTGTCCTCTAAGAGGGGGGTCCCCCAATGTGAGATCCCACTTTCCCTGTCCCAAAGATGGTGTTAAGATCAGCGTGCTTACCCCGCTAGTCCCAAAGGGTGTGGCTCCCTCTTTGCGCAGAGGGTAACCATTCCCTAGATTTGTCATAACACATACATCAAAATTCCATTAAAATGCACTCACTCTATTTCAGTTAAAACAGATAATTCATGTTCCCCTGGTCCAATTCTCATCCACAATGCAGATACTTTGATTTTTGGTTGAGCATACTTCTTGAAAGATCCACCCACACATCTAATCACAATTTCCACACCATCAAAATAAAAATAAAAATATAGTGTCTTTTTTGTTATGTTAACCAATGCTATATTCAAAACATCTCAAAGGGCCACTGCAGGTTGCACGAACCACATGCATATGAATTATTCAGGAAACATTCCCACAGCAACAAAACAACATGCCTAAATATAAGTAAAAAATGCACAGGTCGATGAAAATGTAAGACCTCGAATGAATCTGTTAAAAAAATAGATACATCTCCCTTAGAAACGCAAGGAAATCAGTGGGGACTTTTATTTTTAACTAGTTAGGGTAATAGCTATATAAAAAGGTGAAGAATGTAAATGTTAGTAGGATGTTAAAGTTAAAATGTTTATCTTTAAGTTTAACTTTAATGTTAAAGTTAAAATCCTATAAAACACTAAACATAACATAAAATATACCTAATATTAGCACTATACGTAATGCAGAACAAAAACCAGCATTAAAATAACCATTTGTGATACCTTAATTCACCCTCACAAACGACAGGTAATCAGTCACATTGGCGCATAGTTAGGTTCTTATAATGTACAACAACACTAAAACAGCATAAATAGCAAACATGAACTATATTATAAATATACACATTTTAAACATTTAATATGTAGGAAATATACACTCCACGTGAACTTAAAGGGTTAGATTAAATGTCCACAAAACATACCCATAATTTCTAAAATCAGCAGCTCACAACCATAAGTATTTGTACTAGCATCTCTTTACCACACTTCATGCGAAATAACAACTAATTGTAACATGCATCGTACATAATTCGCATACAAGCTTAACACAACATCATTTTAACACATTAGCACATTCACACATTAACAATAATCCCAAAAAATGAAGGTGAGTTAAGTTTCAGCAATGTTGGTTTTAATGTTGGTTTTATTTTATGTTATGATTAATCTCTAATTATATAGTAGCACTTAGTGTTGGCATTACCGATGTTCATAGACTTCACATTTGTATAGTTTTTCTTTTTTTCAAAAATATGCTCTTGTGAAGGTGATCATGACCTCTACTAGAGTCCGATTTTGATGTGACGAAAACCTGAAAGGAATACATTTTTCTATTTTAAATAAAAAAAATGACAAAACTGGGGCTGCGCACATCAGTCAAATAATCCCAAATAAATAATTTTGCAAATTTTGATTTGGGCCGTGCTGTCAAATTGCCCAGATCATATATCCCACTTTAAATATTATCACAAAATTGGGGTGCAGTTTGTTGGGGGTTGTAGTGTCTCTACAGGAGCACACAATCTCTACTACAGATTGTGCATAATATTACAAGTGTGTGTGTGTGTTTGTGTGTGTGTGTTTGTTTGAGGGTTTTCTGCTGCACTGAATTAAATGACTCTCAAGAGAATTAATCCCACAGAGGATACAAACTGCTTTGAAATAAAATACAAATAAGAGTAATCCAAAAGTGATGAATATTTTATTATGCATTAGTTTGATATTTAGACATTTGAGTTACATTATCATGTATATTGTATATGCATTTGTTGCTGAGTGTTTGTCTAGAATTGCGGTTTTTGTGGTAAATAATGTTGATGAACTGTGAATCAAGGTGCATCACGCATCGTGCATCATACCTGTGAAGACCTGCTCTCAAACCTGGACTCAAACACTCCCTCTAGTCTGATTCTCCTCGATCTTCTGCTTTTATACCGTCAAACACTCCATCCTCACAAATCGTTTCCATGATGCCCTAGTCATCACAGACCGGACACTGGCGTGCCTGGCCTCCTTCCTTTCAAACAGACCCTCCCAAGTGCATATAGGTCGTTTTCTCTCCTCCACTCACTCTGTACCTGTGGCGTCACTCCGGGCTCTATCCTATCACCATGGCTTTTCAACATCTACCTGGCACCTCTGACACACTTGATCTCCATCTTCTCCCCTCATTTCCAGTGTTATGCAGATGACACAAAGCTCTCATTTAAGGTGCCTTCCTCTAGCTTCTCCCCCTCCTCTCTCATACCTGACTGCCTGACTGCTATTCAGGCATGGTGCTCTGCCAACGATCTCTGCCTTAATGCCAGTAAGACAGAGATCCTTCTCATATGGACGTCTGCTCCTTTACCCCTCTACTCTCTGGCTACCCTCCATGGGCCCCCTCCACTCACCCACCTGTGAGGCGAAAAACCTTAGGATCATCTTTGACTCCTCACTCTCTTTCTCTCCACACATCACAGACCTTGCCAAGAAGTCTAACTTTCAGATCCACCTACTCAGAGGCATTCTACCTTTCCTCATCTTACCCTAGAAGTTCAATGTCTCCAGAGACCTGGTTCTCTCTAGGCTGCACTACTGAAACAGCCTCTTCCTCAATAATTTTCTTTACTTCCTTCCTTAAGTGCAGTGTTTGTTCTTCTCCCCGCACCTCTCATTATACCCAGTGGCGTGCCCTGAACAGTGGTAACCCCGCAGCCTTTCCTCAGAAGGTATGACAATTCTGGGCAAAAGCGGGCACTACGGTGGGCTGCTGCATTGTTACTCCACTGAGGGCCTATAATTCAGCAGCAGTTCTTGTTCAAAAATAACTGTGCTTCTAAATCTACAATTCAGACAATTTTTGACCCGAAACGTATGCAGGCAGTGGCAACTGAATACTTCTGCTCATCTCAGCATGGCAGCCCTCTTCCTTGGCGCTGGTGTGCCTCCGAGGATCACCATGGAAACAGAGTCACACCGCTCCCGATTGGCTCGCTCTACATCCATTTGGCTTACCAGGAGCCAGCACCAAGGCCCACATGAAGGCCGCTGTCTGGCTCTGAGACATTTTCTTTACTTCCTTCCTTTAGTGTAATGTTCGTTCGTCTCCCCACTCCTCTCAGTATGCCCAGCAGCGTCCCCTGAACAGTATGGTGAACCCGGAGCCCTTCCCCAGAAGGTATGACAATTCTGGGCAACAGGGCGCACTACAGCGGGCTGCTGTATTGCTACTCCACAGTGGGATTATAATTCAGCAGCAGTTCTTTTTCAAAAATCACTGTGCTGTGAAATCTACAAATCTGACTATTTTCACCCTGAAATGTGTGTGGGCAGCGCCAACTGCATAACTTTTGCTCATCTCAGCATTGCGGCCCGCTTCCTCAGCACCGGTGTGTCTCTGAGTATCATCATGGAAACGAAGTCGCACCCCTCCTGACTGGCTCACCCTACGTCCATTTGGCCTACCAGGAGCCCACACGAAAGCCCCTGTCTGGCTCTGTCCGTCGCTGGAGGAAGCCCCTCCATGCAACCACTCCTAATTTTCTCTGACCCTTGCCTCACAATGAACAAACCCTCCCCACCTCTGATTCCCGGGACCTTTCAAAATGTGCTACTAATTTCTACTGGTAAACCCTCCGGATCACCTTAGCATGCACCACAACCTTGTTGCCTGCTAATCCTGCTTCCCTTGCCCTTCACCCTGACTACAACCTGTAGCCTCTTCCAACTTGATATGTGCATTAGCCATAATCTCACCGTTCCTGCTGCCTGCTAGGGCCAACCCACAACTCCTCTTCAAGAGCCTTTTATTCTCCTCTGGTGTTGTGCTACTACTTTTTGGCAAACATTTTCAATCTAGGTGTGCTTTTAAAATCACTGCATCCTACATTTTGTGCTAAATGTAGTGCTTTTGGCAAAATTCGAATCTAGGTGAGCTTTTTAGATCACTGCATCCTCCATGTTGTGCTGTATCTAGTGCTTTTGGCAAAATTCGAATCTAAGTGTGCTTTTTAAATCACTGCATCCTCTATTTTGTGCTGTTTCTAGTGCTGTTGGCAAAATTCGAATCTAGGCGTGCTTCTTATTCTGTGTACTGTTTGCCTTCCTTTGCACACGTCCTACTCTGTGCCTGCCTGGCTGCTAGGCCATTTGGTGAATTCCTGTGCACTTTGCAGCTTCCCTGCCTATCTCTCTCTCCCCTCTACTCCCATGGCATTCTCCATCTCTCCTATCTATTATAACTGCAATTCTATCACCTATCCTACCTCTCTCACAAAGTCTGGAAGAAAAAAGCTGAAAAAGGCTCTCCTGGACTCTAATCCAGATCTAGAAATATCCCAACACCTATGTTATGTTATGTTATGTTAGGAGCACTTATAGCATGCACTTTAGTCCGAAGTCATCTTGGCGCAAGGAAGAGTAGGGATACCGGCCCAAGCTATGGCCCTAGAACAAGAAGGTTTTCAGCGCCCTTCTAAACTGAAGATGGTTCACCAGGCCTCTAAGGCTAGATGGAAGCCCATTCCACAGTCTCTGGCTGCATATGAAAAAGCACGACTGCCCACATGGGCCAGGCGGACCTTCGGGATGACCACTAAGTTAGCATCATCAGAGCACACCGGCCTGCCCAGGGTGTGGGGGGAAATATGTCCTGCAAGTATTCCGGCGCCTGCCTAAAGAAGGCACGGTGTGTACCAAGCACAATGCTTTAAACTTAATCCTCTGCACCACTGGGAGCCAATGCAATGACAGAAGCACAGGACTTATATGGGCTCTGTAGGGGTCGGCAGTAGCCACCCTAGTTGCTAGATTCTGCAGCAATTGTAAACCGTGTATCACCCCAAGAGGTTGTGCCAAATAGAGCGCATTGCAATGGTCGACCCGACTGGTAATTAAGGAAGCCACTACCAGTAGTCACAGACGTCCAGGCAAAAAAGGCAGAATTCTGCACAGCGCTCTAAGAAGGAATGTCCAGTCTTACAGACTGCACTGACTTGGGATGGCATATATGTCAGATGACAGAAGAATCCCTAAATTCTTGACCACCTTCACCGGCGTAGGGGCCAGAAGGAAGAAGACCATACAGTAGAAACAGAAGAAGATCCCATCACCAGGGTTTCGGTCTTGTCCCCATTCAGCTTCAGCCAGTTCACATTCATTCAGTTTCCCACTGCCGACAGACATTCCCGTAGTTCCAGGGCTGCAGTCACTTGGTCCCGGTCAAGATGAACCAGGACCAGAGTGTCGTCGGAGTAGGAATAACAACTATGTCAACATCACTTCAAGACAGACCTTTACGGACATCCTCTTTACTGTCCTCTCCCCTGACCAATGGATCCGCCATCTGGTCTCCACTCTCTCTCCTTTAATGGTGGTACTAGTTGGGGAGTACTCCTTGCATACTTCTCTTCTTCCAGGTACATCATCAATGTCTATCACAATGGTACTCTCATGGCCCAAGGTTCTCAGCCTACTTTTCTTCTTCTTCTCGACCGGTACCTGCCTTCTCTCATAAACATCCTCCCTTCTCCTGCCACCCCTTCCTCCTCTCCCCTCACGTCTCCGTCACCACTGATGGGAGTACCACGCCCCTGTACACCCCCTCGGAAAACCTTCAAAGGTGATAACTACCTCCACTTATCTATTCTGAATGCTCGCTCTGCTGTCAAACACTAATCTGACATCAGTGTCCTTTTCAAAGTCTTAGATCTGGACGTCCTCGCTCTTACTGAGACATGATTCAATGCCAGCTCTGTCACTGCTCTTGACACTCTCCTCCCTGAGGACTACAAAATCCTCTCCAAACCCAGACCTAACAGGTCTGGAGGTGGAGTGGCCTTGATCTTCCCTGAGTGGGTGTCATGATTCCTGCCCCTCATGTCCCCAGCCCTCCAAGATGCCAGGCTGGAGACAGGCCATGATCACCTACATGGCCCTCAAGGGCCTCTCCATCCCTCCAAAGACCCACTTTATGTCAGACTTGGCGCTTGTGGCACCAGTCTCACTCACTCCCTTAGGATAACATTGGGGATTGGACTTGTAGTGCATTGATGGGGACAAGCAGGGGAGTTGCTAGGTCTGGAAAAGACCTGGGGCTAAGCTGATGTCAGAACTGTTGGGACTGGGGGCTATCTAGTCTTTTGGCTGTAGCTCCTGAGATTCTATCCGGGGCTACAACCAAAGAATCAGGGGCTATAGCCCCCTTAGCCCCCCCTAGCAACGCCCCTGGGGACAAGATGTATGCCCCCACATATTTCGGTTCCCAGAACTGCATGTGCGGTCTAGTCTTTTGGGTGTGGTTCAGCCCAGAGGCACCTGGGATACCCAGAGACTATTTAAGCCACACCCAGGCTGAGAAACATGCTTTGCATTTTCTGCACCTGCAGCGTGATACTCACCGTGTTTGGATCGGTCTCCAGTAGGCCTGCATCTTTCTTCTGCGCTCAGCTCCTGCAAGAACAAGAACACCGTTAGGAACAGCTTTACCTTGCGGCGCTTCTGCCCATCAGTCATCGCTCCTTCTGTTCTGCGGGCATCTTCAGCGGTGTAATTCCCATCCCGGCACCCCGCTTCCTAAGGAAAAGGGAAAAGAACAGAAAAAAGGCATTAGTAAGCATCTTCGCTTATTTTTAAAAAACTGTACGAGCTTCAAACGCTTATATGAATCCCAGCTGATCTGGGGCAACTCTGTCTCCGGAACTTCTCATCCATCTGCAAGAGGGAAAAGACACTCCAGGTTAGTGTGGAAACATCTAGAGGTGCCGCATACCGCACTTACCCACCGCATTTGTTCTTCATAACCGGCATCCACGCTGAAAACGTCGCAGCACCTAATAGACACAGAAAAATAACTCAGTTCAATGCAAATATGAAAGGGGTGCATCGCGCATCTCGCTCTCACTCACCTTCAGCGCTACTCATTTCAGCAGCACGCCGCCATCCCCGGACGCCGGCCATCATCTAAGGAAGGAAAGGAACGAAGTTAGAGAACTGTTCAAAAGACTCATTATACTTAACTGTCGGACTCTTGCCAGTGAAGTAACTAGGCAGCAATGAGCCTGCATCAATCAACGCGCCCCTGCGTTGAAGGCAGGATGGAGATATCCAAGAAAACAAGGTGAGCTGTGGATCAAAGGGAAGAGCTGGACCCCGGGGAAGAAGAGGTTCAAGCACACAGAGACAATAGGGAGTTAAACTCTACCAATCCTGTGTTTCAGGCCCAGTCTCCAGTCGAATAGCCACCAGGGAAGGGTTCGAGGTCGTAAGAGGTCAGAACAGGCTGAGTGACGTCCTTGTGGTGAGCGTTACAGTGGGTCCCTGCTTCCATCATTCCTACTCAATCCTACTCCTCCTTTGAATGCCTTGTCTGTAGGCTCGGGATCCCCCCTACTCTCTCTCTCTCACCCTTCCCACTATCTACATACCCCTTAGCCCTAACACCCTCTTCCTCCCTGAATGGGCCGATCTTGTCTCCTGTGTCTCAACCTCTTCCTCCAAACTCCTCCTCTTGGTTGACTTCAACATCCACCTCGACTCTCTTGAATCATCCACCTCCCAGTTTTGGATCCTCTGGTTCCCCCTCTCTCTCACTATTCTTCCCTCCGGGCCAACTCATTCTGCCAGCCACAATTTGATGGCCTCATCTCTGGCAACATCCCTATCTATAATTGGCTCACCACCCCCCTCTCCTGGTCTGACTACTCTCTCCTCTCCTCCCATCTGGGGCCCCTTGGTCCTTCATACAAGCCACCCCTTGCACTGCCAACCTCCTTCACCATCATTCGACCGATGAAGCGTCTGTCAGTTGCTGCTTTTGCCTCCACTTTCATCCCCCCTTCCGCACCTACCCCTGACTCTCCCTCTGACTCTCTCCTTGTTAACCTGCCCCTTGCCATCGCTAACAACCATGACTCCTTGCCCCTGCCATGAAGATCTGACTAAAACCTGCCACAAAGAACAACAGCTGGTATGACTCCGCTCTAGCATCTCTGAACGCTAGGGCTTGGGCTTATCCTCTGACAAACTGGCCTGCCCTCTGCTCCAAAGGCAATATCGCTTCTCTAACCACTTCAAGAAGCAGGCCCACATCCACGCCCGCATCTGTGGAGCCACCAAAAGCACAGCAGAACTTTTCGAAGTCTGCAAGGAACTCGCCAATCCACTTGCAGTCTCCACCTCATTTCTCCCTCTCTTCCTTCCCCGGCTCTCTGCACTGCCTTGACCTCCTACTTCACCTACAAGACTCAGGACATCCTGTCCTCATTCTCCTTCACCCCTTCCCCCCTCCCATGCCTTCTGCCCTGCCTACTTCAGCCACACTCCTCCCACTCCCCTCACACTCCTCCCTCCTGCCCATAACACCGGATGAGGTCTCTAAAGTGACTCGGTCCATTTTATTTATTTATATATTCTTTATTTATACAGCGCTTATACACAGGTGGAGTGGGAGGGGAAAAAGGGAATACAGTAATCATTCTTAGGCCTTGAAGTATCCGAATGTTCAAACAGAAAAAATAGCATACTTTGCCTGACGGCATTTCTCGTAATGTAAGTGTATGAAGTGTTACAGTAGCGCCCAAACTGGGGAGGGGGACAAAAAAATAGGGGAGTTAGGGGGACAGGACAGGCAAACTTACTAGCCCTAGTACATTTAGGTCATGCCTGTGTAACGACGGAGGTGCGAAGAAGAGGGGATGGGGGAACAAATGAGTCCCATCCATCAGGACCGTTGGTTGAGTGCCCCGCTCATGGGAGCATAAGCTGTACGTGCCGTAATGCTGAACATAATGCAGTGGCACAGAGGCAAATGCAAAAGACTGATGGGGGAGCGTGGGACCTGTAAAACTCTGGAGGTGAACCATACAACCAGTCAGCAAAAACTGAACAGAATTAGGGAGGAGAGAAAAAGAATGGGAGTTAGCAGGGGAGAGGGAGAGAGAAGGAAGAATAGAGGAGGAAGGTATTGAAGGCTTACTCCAAACAGGTGCTCCTTGCTCTTCCAGAACTATCAAGGACAACATCTCCTCTCTTGCCCGGCTCTTGCTGAACTCTGTAACCACTCCTTCACCACTGGCTCTTTCTCTCCTTCACTCAAGCACTCACTTGTGCACCCTCTTATAAAAAAGCTGTCTGTTGACCCCTTCTGTCTGGCTAACTGTCACCCTATCACTACTACCCCCTTCCTTGGTAAACTCTTGGAAAAGTTGGTCCTTCCCCCAACCGGTTAAACCCAATGTAAGGGGTTTGGATTGCTTGTCAGTAATGGAAACTGGGTTATGCCCAAGCAAGAATTGTTAACACAAAAAAGGAGGGGGGCATACCACCCATTGGGCTGAACGTCTGTATGCGAGAGGCATATATAATGCTCCTCAGTGATTAGATATTCTGAAAATGTCTCAGCTGAAGGGAGAGAAGAAAGAACTAGTTACTACCTGTCGGTATCTGGGAAGGATGTATTCCTCATATTATTATTAAGAGACAGCTCAAAAGTAAGTGTTGAAAGAAAGGAAAGGGGGACAGAGAAGGTTCTATCTATCCCAGCCTCACTGAACCACTATCCCTGGGCAGCGCTAGTGGGCTGCCTATTTTTTTTATTTTTTTTTAGAAATGCTAAGTGCCAAAATGAAAATGCAAACTGCTAGCATTCTGAAGGTAAATCATAATTCAGTGAATACTGCACTCTGCTGAAGACGGTGGTCACAACACCCTACAGATTTCAGCAAAAGAAAATCGAGTACAAACAATAAAGGAAAGATTAACAAAGAAACAAATAAGCAATGGCTGCGCTACGTACAAAGCGAACAAATTGAGTAGAAGTGATGAAAGGCATACTGTGTAAAAGATCACGATAGAGCGAATGGATTCCAGTGACAAGCTGATCTTAAACCGATGTAACGTGATTAAACTATTGCATCATGTTCCAGGCCTACGTACAATAAACTCAAATGATGTAAAAATAGTAGAGTTCCCAGATGAAGGGTGGGATGACAAAGTGGTGTTGCACTTAGTATCAAACATAATGGCAGCAACCATCTTAGAAGCAAAAGACACCCTGTTGTCATTGGGTTTTGATGCATACAAACAAGATGAGGTAATACGTACAGGGATATTCGACGAGAACTTCGAAACGGCCACCATGATGACAACGACTAAGGATCCACAGTTGTCTTCAGGCACCACGAATTGCCTTGGACAGTCGGTAAATTCAGAGGAAGAAACAAATTTTCTTCAAA
The DNA here is from genome assembly GCF_040938575.1 of Ambystoma mexicanum. Classification (NCBI taxonomy): domain Eukaryota; kingdom Metazoa; phylum Chordata; class Amphibia; order Caudata; family Ambystomatidae; genus Ambystoma; species Ambystoma mexicanum. Next base: position 133,394,741 of record NC_090941.1, on the reverse strand, counting down.
GACACAATCAAAAGTCAAACAGAAAACTGGAGTCTGGGACCCACAAAGTAACGTTTGTTGGAGTTCAACTGAAGCCAAATGATGGCTCTATGGATAAAATCAGAATAACCATAAAAGGGCCTAACAGCGTTGATGTCACAAATGGAAAAGCCGAAAAAAGCTTTAACAAAACGGAGCAGAACGTCGAGTGGCAATGATTGGCAAAGTCTCTGAACAGTAACACCCAAAAGTAATGCCAGAAGGAGAACATTTTTCATGTGTGTCTAGTTGCCTCCTGGAACATGAGGGGGTTCACGCATTTGTTTAACTCAAATTGGTTGGAAAGGCTTCATATTGTATGCCTACAAGACACTTGGCTTTGTCAGGTACTGGTTGTGGCAGAGTTCGAGCTTGCATTTAATCCAGCCATAAAGACAGACAAGGGGTGGGCCATGGCTGGTTTAATAACTCTAGTCAAAAGATCCTCTGTTTATCGTATTATAAACACTATAAACTACTCGCCTTTTATCCAAGTGTCTGTGATAGGCAAGCCTGAACCACTGAAGAAAATCACCGACCAAATAACGTTGGTAAATGTGTATTGGAACCACGACAGAGCAGGAAAGTACCTGTTCGTAGATCAAGTATTGTCAATATTAGATGATCTGATAGAAACCGTAAACTGCACAAGCATAATTATCTGTGGAGACCTAAATATTGACTATTTTAAGAACTTGCAACCTGAGAAAATGAAACTAGCAAATGAATGGCTTGAGGAAATGGATGCACGAAACATACAGATGCTAAATGGATGCACCCTCAGTGATATACTTCTGGTACCAACATGGCGCTGTGCTGAATATACATCAATTATTGACTACATATTTTTATCAGATGCTCTTCACCGGAGAGTGAAATCCATGAAGGTTACTGAAAGGAGCAGTAGCGATCATGACATGTTACAAATGGAGCTTTTAACCTCAGAGATGCAACCAAGCTCTAATTGGTCCCACAAAGTTTCTGTAGAAGCTAATAGAGCAAGACTGAGGTTAGATGAATCCGAAGTCTCTCAGTTTTCTAAACAATTTTGTACGGGGAGCTTGTCAGTGGAATACGGACTTCTGTTAACACAATTTAAACCAAAAAATATAGGTCTCTGACACCTGAACTTTGAACAAACACACTGTTTCGACCTGGAAGTATTGAAACGAAAGCGCCAGATGCGATGTGAGATTCGTAAGAATCAAGAATTAGACACAGAAGCAAAAAAACTCAGAAATAATGTGGTGAAACAAAAATATAAAAACTGGTTAAAAGTGCATACTTATCTAATGTTGCAAAACGATGCCGAACAGATGCAGGAGAGCCTAAGAAATATAAACAATCGAGATTTTTGGCATATTATTAACAACGTACAGGTGCCTCAAAAGGCATTGCAAACCTGCTTGGTGACCGAGGCTGAGTGAACCTCACACTTCGCTGACTTATTTAAGAAAAATAAAGTCACAAAAGTATTACCTGTAGAAAACAACACAACCTGGGTGCTACCGTTTTCAAAAGAAGATATTGTGAGGTAAGGTATGTGATGTATGAGGAACAAATGAACCAACAGAGAGCAGCTCTGGGACTCTGCCCAGTGCCCATCAGAAGAGCAACACCTGTTGAAGTGCCTACAACCAGACAACCATGAGCAGCCCGGTACCCACTGAGACAACCCTACCAGCAGATAACACGAAATGAAGACTACTTGCAGACTGTCCCTGAAGAGACCCATAGAGCCTTAATGGAAGGCGAGTGGTGACGACACACGGGCCCGGACAGACTCACAGATGAACGAAACGACGGCCAAAGAATGACACACAAGAAGAAAAGTTATGAATAATGGTGCGACAGACTTAAAAGAAGAAACAACGTTGCAGCACAAACAACGTAACCATGAAGGACGGATGAAAATACGCAACTAACTAAATGCCTGTAAATAGGCTTGGAACGCAAGAAGCCAAGGAAACGGTATTGCTTGCAATGTTTAGTAGAAGAATAGAGCGGCAAGCATCAATTATATATCTACCTCAATAAAGCACATTATACAAGTGCAACACCATTTTGTAAAAGCAGAACTAAGCCCAGGCTGCAAGGGGCCAACAAGGCTGAGATTCATCTTCTAGCTAAAGCCAGAAGGGAAGAGCGGAATCGAAACTCAGTAAGAAGTAGCTCATGCCTGGGAATTCGAGGTCAACTCCAAGAAGGGAGGAGAGCGGCAACTTCGAAGATTCGAAACTTCAGAGCATAACTGCCAGCCAGTGAAGGTCTAGATAAGGAGGCCCCAGGCAGGTGGCGAGGCTAAGAAAGAATCAAATACACGAAAAGAAGGAAAATGAAGCAGATTTACGGTGAACAGACACGTGACCAGCCAAGTGCGAAGAGGTATCAACGTCTGATGTCACCCAGAACCCGAGGACGCCATAACTTTTCCTGATAAGAAGCTACAGTTTCAAGGCCATCCACAGCCAACTAATTGACACATAGCCCTAAAGTACTGATTGATGGATGGGAGGCAGGGTGAATCTTGGGGCACAAGGCACCTGGGTGTCCATTCTGCATGCTGCTATTTAAAGTGGAGATTTATGTCTAGGGGTGTAACCTACCCAATCGCAATGGATCAAGTAATCTAGGGTCCTATAGCTAGTAGAACCAATAAGACATCGTACTTGTAGTGACGTCTATAATGGGTGTTGTAGAGGGATGGGTGTAGACGCCCACCCGATAAGAGTTATCCAATCCTCACACTCTGTTGCCATATACAGATATAGCACCTATACTTAAGTTACCTTAACCAACCAATAGAATTGCATGACAAACTTTGAGTGTTAAACGTCAATGATGACGAGAATGTACTATAACTAATGCTGTCTGAATGGAGAATTTGGGAGTTGAAGCAAGACAGGCGATCGCATCACTGTTGATTTCCATTTGTTTCCCCGTTTTTTGTACTCAAACAGACTTCCCTTTGCCAAACTATTAACTTGTCCTTATTGATTTGTGTTGGATTAAGAGAATCCTGCACCCCATCCTCCTCAAGGTGCAGCTATCTCATCTTAAAAGTACTTGAGGGTGAGCTCTGATCCTAATGGCCCATCAGAGGTCGCTCCGCCCTCCTGTACACTTGATAGTGGTGAGGATGGTTTTGACCATCGATTAGTGAATATCGATTATTGATAAGACACCTATTGACCGTTGACACGAAGTAACTCTAGGTCTTCGGCAATATCACAAGTCCTTCACCATTTGGCTGAGTAGACTGAGAAGCTTCCCGTGGACAATGATAGTGTAAGTCCATCAAAAACTGCAGTGGGTCTGAACGAACCTGCCTTACAGAGCATAAGTCTTCTCATTCATACGGGCACCTGATCGGACGAAAAGACCGAAAGAGGCGTTAAAGGAGGGGCGGTGATCCTGAGGATCCAGAGAGGAACCATGCGAGCAGTGAGTGAACCAAAAAAAAGCAATACTTTGGCAAATGTCTTTTAGGCATTAGAACAAGTAAGGGAAAACGTAACGGAGGGTGGCGGAGAAAACAAAATAGTCAGAAGTAGAGAAGACTGTATATATATAAGGGGATAATGACTCGAGTATAATAGAGAAAACATAGATTACCGGGATAGACACCCGAGAGAAAACTGAGGTTACCGGGATAGACACCCAAGAGAAAACAGAAGTTACCGGGATAGACACCAGAGAGAAAACAGAGGTTACCGGGATAGTCACCCGAGAGAAAAACAGAGGATACCAGCTGAGATAAAAATGAGAGGATTCGCCTTGTTCCTGCGCTTTAATAGAGCGGTCAGAAGAAACGTGAACTCAGAGCCCACAGAATAGGGGACGATTAGGATACGACCACGTTTAAAGACGTCGTTAAAGGAGTTCCTTTACACCCCATGTCGGGGTATTGATTAGAAGGCAGCGATATATGTGTCCAGCTGATGTCTGTCTAGTCTGTCAAGTGTCTATTGTACGTGTTCTGTTGTATGTCACATGTAAAGAATTGTGTATCATTGATTGTTTGAAACGAAGTTTGGGTTTTATGCGATTCTGTATTTGAGAGGGAATCGCACACGGATTGATGTTCTTGAGTAAATTGATGATATAAACATTTTGGCGGGAAAGATTGCGGTATTTGGTGCTCTCTCATATTGTTGGGAGTGGTGAAATTGCATGAAAGTATTGTTAGAAGCAGAGTTCAAGCATGGAAGAGATTACTCCACTCGCTCACTTATGTAAACAACTGCCTAAACATGCACCCAAGCTTAAGAAATATAGCACTGAAAGGGTTAAGGGTACCGCCCACAAGATGTTTATGCCATGGCCACAGAACGGATCCTTATCTAAAGCCGTCTTACAACACATGACGACTTATTTGCATGCCACATATACAGGCAAGAAACTAGAGAAACACCTCGCTGTTCTAGAACTTTGGAAAATGTTTGAACAGCCAAAGGAGGAAGAGCCACCCACAGACTGGATACTAAAAGTATGCACGGAGGGGGGTGAGAGGCTTTCCGTGCCACCAGCCCCGCCTGAGCCAGAGATCGAGGGAAGTAAGTCAGATGGACTCTACCCACTAAGAGAGCTAAAGGCAGCTACGGGGTATAGTAACCCCGCATATGAGTCACCTACGTACAATAGTGACAAAATGAAGGGGAAGGATCAGGAAATGAATCTTACCTCCGCAATCCCAAAGGGACAAGGAGAGACGTGATGATGAAAGAAAGGATCAGACACAGATTAGTGCACCTCTCGATAGAGGGAGAGAGGGAAAGAAATGGAAAGGAAGTGAAGACAGAACTGATGAGATATTCGCAAAAGACGAATGGATGGGAGGACAGATATTGTTTAATCTTGATGGTAAAGGAAGTGATGATGTGAGACCGAGAGAGAAGTCTGATGAGGCACAGAGAAGGGAAAAGGAGAATGAAAAGGAAATAAGGGATGAGAGAATAAAAAAGAAAGATAGGCTGAGGCGAGAACAGCTATATCGCGAAGAGCAAGGAAAACCGCTCAGTCGCAAAGAATGTGCAGCCTATGAGCAGTAAAGACAGAACCTGCAAAGGTTGAAAGAAGAACAAAGAGTTTGTGAAAAGAGAATAAAGAGACGGGAAGATGAGGAAGTTAGAAGGGCAAATGAACGTAGAAATTAAAGGAGAAGGGAAGAAGATAAGACTAGAGAAGAAGCAAGGAAGCGCAAGGAAGCCGATGAAGATAGTGAACGTAAGCGTAGACAGAGGGCACGCGATCTTGAATATTTGGAGCGGGAAGTTAAAAAACCCAATCCTGTTGTAGAATGGGAAGACATTGAAGAATTCTTTCCTGCGTACGATTCAGCACCAGGCACGAGTGGGGCGAATATCGAAGTAGACTTCGACACTAGAAGCATCGGGGAAATGATAAATAAAATATATAATGAAATGGGGTTGGAGCCGACATCCCACGGGGGAAGGGAAGACGAGCGCTTGGAAACACTCAGTTATATGACACAGAGAATGTCACCCGAAGTAGTGGGAGCAGCAGACTGTCCTTGGACAGGCTAGAAATTAGTAAGAACGACGAAGATGCAAGGAGTTGTGTGAATTCGGAACAATCAATGTCCGACTCCGGAGGGGAAACAGAGGACGAGACAAATGAAGAAGGGAGACGCCGCGAAAAGCGGTTCCCAAGGGACAAAGGGGTACGATGCTGTCAAGAATCCTGTGCGTGTAGCTGGGGTGTGCACTGTTGCCAGAATGCCTAAAAGGAGTAAATGCCTCTATTTCAGGGCCCTCCTATGTCCAACGTGCAGGCAAAAGACTTGGGACCAGCCCTTCCGGCATAGAAATCCCCAGACATGCGAAAACAAACAGAAGACTACATTTCCCAGAGGCCCCGCCCGACTGCGAGCCTCTGGGAAGCTATGGGACAACGCCCGTCCAATCGCGCATGCATGCAGAACCCACATGGATCCCCGCTTGCGCTACAGACTCTCCGACAGAGAAGACGTGTCTCTGCGGGCTCCTGCAGGCTGCCTTCAGCGTGGCCAATCCCGCCTGCGAACACTGCAGGCCCCGCTGCCTACTTGAGATAAGTGCATTCTCTCGAGTTACTCATTTGTTGGGAACGTGGGCGTGAGGGGAAGTTATTGTGATTACTAACCCGCTCCTGGAAGACCGTGGATTGGGCACCGCCACTGGCACCGTTAACTCTAGTTCACGCTTCTGCCGGATTCCAATGCTGCAGTGTTGAACCGGGGCACCGGCACCATTAACCCTTGATTTGCAGAGTTGCATGTCGGATTCCTATGTAGTGTTGAACCGGGGCACCGGCACCATTTACCCTTGATTTGTATAGTTGCATGCTGCATACAGACTCTAGCAGCACTCAAGCTGGTAGAGTTTGCGAATGTCTAACGGTGTTAAACACCAAGCTCATTAATGTTTTGTTTCTTGTAGTGGCAGTCTGCCGACTACGCGGCTTGGCTAAAGAACTTTGGACAGTGATCGATCCATGGCAGAGTCCCGTACTTCTTGAGACGAAGCTAAGTGCCTAAACCTTCCAGTATTGTTATGAATGCCCTCGTGTGAATGTCTTTGAGGCCCTAGGATATGTTAGCTGTAAATACTGAAGAATTGCATGTTAGAGTATACACTGAATGTCAGGAAACACAGTTGGGGCAATTCTATCAAGCAACATGGGGTATTGTCTATGTATCTGAACCTAGAGGAGTAATCTGGGTAATGTGATATGGTATTGCCTAATGCATCTGAACCTAGAGGAGAAATCTGGGTAATGTGATATGGTAAGCACGAGGAAGTGCTAAGGTGCATGAGTCTAGCAGGGCCTGAGAGTCCACGGAAAGCCCAGGAGGGCTCAACGTTATTTCCCTGTACTTCCTCATGCCTATCCACAACCTTTCCCTATACCTCAACCCGGTTTACCTAACTCCCCCTACCTATCCAAATCAGCGGACCCTAACCCTCTTTCCCCAGCGGGTCGCGGATGCCTGAGTTGTGAATATTACAGGCGCCAAGACCCAACGGGGAGGTACGTACTACCTCTGCGCAAGACAACGTTCCTGACAGGAGCGCAAGCCCAAGTATAGTCAAGCGCCTGGGTAGCACGTCGCCATGGAAGAGGTGTTAAACGCCTTACGTGACTTAAAAAACGAATTGCAAGCTACCCGGCATGATTATGCAACCTTGGCGGGGCAGGTTCATACCCTTACGGTGCAAACCAATGCCCAAGCTATCCCTTTGCCTCCGGACCCGACTCCACCTACCCCAGTCCAGGTATCAGTGTCCACAGAAGCTCCTATTCCCTTGTCAGTCCCCGAAAGGTATCATGGAGAGCCACATAAATTCAACCAGTTCCTCATGCAATGCCAGTTGCATTTCATTACTAAGCCTAATGTCTTTCCTACCTCCCAGGCTCGTACGGCTTTTGTAATATCTTATCTTGGGGGGACGCCGCATCATGGGCTACACCATTGGTATCTAAGGATGATGCGCTTTTATACCATTGGGACACGTTCCTCGAGGAATTTGGAAAGATATTTAATCGTAGGGTGGCAACCATGATTAAAGACCGGGAGCTTCTCACCTTGCGTCAAGGAGGCAGGGATTTAGTTTCCTATGTCACTACGTTTAACAGGTTGGCAGTTGAAACGGATTTGCCCCAAGAGAAACGTCTGGCCTTATTTTACCAAGGGTTGCGGGACGAAATTAAGGACCTCATAGCACAAGTTGACCCTCAACTAGAAACATGTTCCTCTATGATTGACTTAGCCTTACGGTTAGATCAAAGGCAGAGTGACAGGAGACAAGACACGAAGAAATGGGATGCAAGGCCCCTAGTGCGCCTAGATCAACAGGTTAAAAACACCCGGATAGAGAAATCCTCTGAAGAACCAATGCAGATTGGAACAGTGCGAGGCCCCCTCAGTAAGGAAGAAAAAGACAAGAGACGTTGTGAGAAACTCTGTCTTTACTGCGGAAAGGGAGGACATTTTGTTCGAGATTGCACCAACAAGCCTAAGGTAGAGCAGTCGGGGAAACGAAAAAGCTTGCCAGTAAGGGTGGCCCCGGCGAGCCAATCTGAAGACACCCCTAAGTTGCTCGCTAATACTCAACAATCAAAACTCACACATGTAACAGTTTGCGGGCATATTAGTTGGGAAGATCAACGTATACCAGTTATGCTGATGATAGACTCAGGAGCTACCGGGAATTTTATCGACACAACCTTGGCAAACCAGTTAGGTATTCCTTTAACCCTTAAGGAACATGAGGAAGAAGTGAAATCCGTAGATTGATCACCCATGATTTCAGGTCGCATTATTCAGCAAACCAGATGGTTGCATTTAAAATGCGATCCGCAGCATCATGAGGACATCAGGTTCGATGTCATCGCAGCACCCCAATTTGGAATAATTTTAGGGTTACCTTGGTTGGGTACCCATAATCCTGACGTAGATTGGGTCCAAGCGTCATTATGTTTCCTGTCTAGCTACTGCTCCAAGATCTGTCTGCCTGTTGGTAAAGTGTCAACGAAGAAAGAACAGGTAATCGGAAGTATCGAAACCACGTTACCCGCAGTGTATGAGAACTATAGGGATGTATTAAGTAAAACCGCTGCCGAAATTTTGCCACCCCACCGAACATTCGACTGCAGGATAGACTTAGAACCCGGTGCATCTATGCCTTGCAGTAGAATATATGCCCTAACGGAAGCAGAAAATGAACACTTAAAGGCCTACATCGAGACTAATTTAGCCAATGGGTTTATACGCCATTCCAAGTCACCTGTCTCGTCCCCTTTATTCTTCGTCCCAAAGAAGACCGGGGACCTGAGGACATGCATTGACTATAGAGCCATAAACCATATAACCATAAAGAACAGGTACCCTCTGCCGTTAATATCCACCCTGTTGGATCAAGTGCAAGACGCTAAGATATTTACCAAGCTCGACTTACGGGGAGCCTATCATCTAATGCGGGTGCGTGAGGGCGACGAATGGAAGACTGCTTTTCGGACCAAATTTGGCCTTTACGAGTATCAAGTCATGCCATTCGGGCTCTGCAACGCACCCGCCGCCTTCCAGCACTTCCTGGATGAAGTTTTGTGGGAGTATCTAGACGTCTTCCCTATGGTATATATCGACGACATCCTTATTTATTCCCACAATCTGGAGGAACACAAAAAACATGTGAAGGCAGTTCTACAACGCCTAAGGGAACACCAACTCTACGCAAAACTCAAAAAATGCAAATTTCATCAGTCCACTATAGAGCTCTTAGGTTTTGTTTTATCCCCAGATGGCATAACCATGGATAATAAGAAGGTGAAAGCCATTCTGGAGTGGCCCTCTCCTACGTCAGTGAAGGAAGTCCAAACGGTGTTGGGCTTTGCCAATTTTTATTGATGGTTTATTAATGGGTTCGCAAAGAAAGTGCAACCTATTACACGTCTACTCAAAAAGGGAATTACGTTCCTTTGGGATGCAGCTGCAGAGACTGGTTTCCAAGCCCTGAAAAATGCATTCGCTTCAGCCCCTGTGTTGCTCCATCCAGATCCCAATCGTCCCTACATAGTAGAAACTGATGCCTCCAGCTATGCGCTGGGGGCAATTTTGTCACAACGGGACAATTCTGGTCAACTACATCCTGTAGCGTACTATTCGTGCTCGCTACTTCCTGCAGAGCGTAACTATGTGATAGCAGACCGGGAGCTTCTTGCAATAAAGGTGGCCTTCGATGAGTGGCGTCACTACCTGATGGGTGCCCGCCACACTATAACCATACTAACAGATCATAGGAATCTACAATTCCTGAAATCGGCTAAGGCTCTAAGCCCCAGACAATTGCGTTGGGCGATGCTATTTGCCGAGTACGATTTTATAGTCACTTGTCGTCCCGGAACTGAAAATAAGAAGGCCGATATCCTATCACGCTACCCAGAACCAGATCCTAAAACACTTCAGGAAGAGGAACCAAGACCCATCGTGCCTTCCGCACGCATCATAGGCAGCATTACTGTGGATGATATATTCAATGACATAGGAAAGCAATGACTGCTCACGAATTAGCACATTGGAATGACCCAAAGAATTCACAAACAGTCAAAGAGGGACTTCCCTTCCAAGGGTCGACTTTATATTTGCCTACCTCAGCCATACAACAGCAAGCTATTAAATGGTGCCATGATTCGCCATTTGTGGGACACCCGGGGGTTGCCAAAACCTGCAAATTTTTGGAGCGCCATTTTTGGTGGCCTAAACTGCAACAAGACGTTCAGCAGTATGTACAAACTTGTGAATGTTGCCTAAGGAACAAAGCGGATCATCAAAGACCTGCCGGAATGCTGCGGCCATTACCTACACCACCGACGCCCTGGCATACTGTTTCCTTGGATTTGAGCGTAGATCTATCCGTCAGTCACAGCCTCACCACAATAATAGTGGTAGTAGACTCTTTCAGCAAGCTAGCTCACTTTATACCCTGTAAGGGGGTTCCTACAGCCAAGGAATTAGTTGATCTTTTCCTCCAGAATATCGTAAGGTTACCTGGCATCCCTCAATGCATAGTATCAGATCGGGGTTCTCAGTTTACGTCTCGTTTCTGGCGGGCTTTCTGTGCATCAACGGGTATTGATATGAGACTGTCTACCAGTTACCACCCAGAAACAGACGGACAAACTGAACGGGTCAACCAGACACTCGAACAGTATTTACGATGCATGACATATGATAATAACGCTTCTTGGGCTGATACCCTCTGGTTGGAAGAGTTGGTTTACAATAATGCTGTGCATTCATCTACTGAAATAACACCCTTTTATGGTACTTATGGCTATCATCCGCGTTTCCAGCCTGTTCCCCATGGGGCTGTTGACATGGTACCTGCCGCCCAAACACACAGAGAACACTTAGTAAAGATATGGCAAAATATTCTTACGAATTTGAACAAAGCAAAACTAGCATACAAAACGTCTGCTGACAAGAAAAGACGACCAGGCCCACAGTATAAAATTGTTGATAAAGTCTGGTTGGCTACACGAAATCTCCACTTGCATGGTCCCAAGAAGTTTCAGCCAAGATTTATAGGCCCATTCATGGTAGAAAAAATCATAAACCCAGTAGCCATTCGCTTAACTTTACCACCTCAGATGCGTGTACACTCGGCTCCCACATCCATTCACCTAAAGAGGCCTTCCCCCATTGATGTGCAGGGAAATCCAGAATATGAAGTACAGTCTATTTTGGATTCACGCATGCACAGGGGTGGACTGGGAACCAAAAGTGGCCCTGGAAATTATTTTCAAAGTGACCCCCATATTACACATTTTCAGCCAGCCCTACACGTTTCCTATGGGAAAATGTGGAAAGGCCACACAAGAGGCCCAGGATGCAGAGGCCTACCGGGAAATCTCCAGAGTTCCCTATGGGCCAGTCCACCCCTGCGCATACGGAATGGCGTACTTAATAGATTGGCTGGGATATGGACCCGAAGAACGGTCTTGGGAACCAGCTGCCAATGTTCATGCCTTTCGTTTGGTCCGAAGGTTTCATGTCAACAACCCTTCGAAACCGGGACCTGTTGGGAGGGGGAGTAATGTCAAGAATCCTGTGCGTGTAGCTGGGGTGTACACTGTTGCCAGATGCCTAAAAGGAGTAAATGCCTCTATTTCAGGGCCCTCCTATGTCCAACGTGCAGGCAAAAGACTTGGGACCAGCCCTTCCGGCATAGAAATCCCCAGACACGCGAAAACTAACAGAAGACTACATTTCCCAGAGGCCCCGCACGACCGCGAGCCTCTGGGAAGCTATGGGACAACGCCCGTCCAATCGCGCATGCGTGCAGAACCCACGTGGTTCCCCACTTGCGCTACAGACTCTCCGACAGAGAAGGCGTGTCTCCGTGGGCTCCTGCAGGCTGCCTTCAGCGGGGCCAATCCCCACCTGCGAACACTGCAGGCCCCGCTGCCTACTTGAGATAAGTGCTTTCTCTCGAGTTACTCATTTGTTGGGAACGTGGGCGTGAGGGGAAGTTATTGTGATTACTAACCCGCTCCTTAAAGACCGCGGATTGGGCACCGGCACTGGCACCGTTAACTCTAGTTCACGCTTCTGCCGTATTCCAATGCTGCGGTGTTGAACCGGGGCACCGGCACCATTAACCCTTGATTTGCAGAGTTGCATGTCGGATTCCAATGTTGTATTGAACCGGGGCACCGACATCATTTACCCTTGATTTGTAGAGATGCATGCCGCATACAGACTCTAGCAGCACTCAAGTCGGTAGAGTTTGCGAATGTCTAACGGTGTTAAACACCAAGCTCACTAATATTTTGTTTCTTGTAGTGGCAGTCCGCCGACTACGCGGCTTGGCTAAAGAACATTGGACAGTGATCGATCCATGGCAGAGTCCCGTACTTCTTGAGACGAAGCTAAGTGCCTAAACCTTCCAGTATTGTTATGAATGCCCTCGTGTGAGTGTCTTTGAGGCCCTAGGATATGTTAGCTGTAAATACTGAAGAATTGCATGTTAGAGTCTACACTGAATGTCAGGAAACACAGTTGGGGCAATTCTATCAAGCAACATGGGGTATTGTCTATGTATCTGAACCTAGAGGAGTAATCTGGGTAATGTGATATGGTATTGCCTAATGCATCTGAACCTAGAGGAGAAATCTGGGTAATGTCATATGGTAAGCACGAGGAAGTGCTAAGGTGCATGAGTCTGGCAGTGTCTGAGAGTCCACGGAAAGCCCAGGAGGGCTCAACGTTATTTCCCTGTACTTCCCCATCCCTATCCACAGCCTTTCCCTATACCTCAACCTGGTTTACCTAACTCCCCCTACCCATCCAAACCAGCGGACCCTAACCCTCTTTCCACGGTGGGTCGCGGATGCCTGAGTTGTGAATATTCCAGGCGCCAAGACCCAATGGGGAGTCAGGTGTACGTGCTACCTCCGCGCAAGACAACGTTCCTGACAGATGGTCAGACGCTAGCGAGTCAGGACCCAGGACATCAGAGTCTGCCCCGCAGCCTGACCGACATGTAGGAACACCCCACGGTCAGAGGGGGGTGTCAGCACCCGCCTACGTAGACAGATTGAGGACATTGCCAGGTAGAAGGCGATGCAGGAATCTTACCCCGGCGATAGACAGGAGAGCCATGGGGAAAGAGAAGGAAGACTGCGCATTCCGATTCCTGCTGTTAGAAAAAGGGGGAGTAAAACCACAATATATTCCATGGCCACACATGGTTCGAGAGAACCTGAAAAACAAGCTTCCAATGCTGACATCGGGAGCCGGGAAGTGTATACATGAGTTCGAAAAAATGACAGGGGGTGTCATGTTAGCTATAGGGGACATTAAGGGCCTCCTAATCGCTATACTTGGTGAGAGAGCAGAAGATGTGTGGAAACGGGCAGGGTACCCTGGTGTAACCATAATTAACACTACCCATGATGGAGCACCTTTTAATAACTGTAGTGCAGCAGTGTGGAAAGTGCTACGAGTGCTGTACCCAGACACTTCCGTTATGGAAGCTATAATGACTCGGAAAATGAAGGAGTCAGAAGATCCGTTGATTTATATCCAGAATTTCCAAGACGCGTGGGTGTTCGAAACGCATGAATCTTGGACAAAATCTATCCCTGTATTCTACCATATATTGTGCCAAGGGTTACCAGAACCAGTGCAGAAACAGTTCAAGAAATTGGTAAGTGTAGAGGCTAAACCTTGGGCTGAAATACAGTTGACTATTGCACATTACTGTAGATTGTTGTAAGAAAAGAATCAAAAAAAGGAGGCAACTCGTAAGGGCGAGGAAGCGAAGCTGGTGCAAAAGAAATGATCAAAGTATGCTCTCGAAGGAGCCATGCTGACAAGCCCAGCTGAACCGAACGTACAGCAGGTGACTAACCCACCGCAGAGCAACCAGGGTAACGCAGGATTTTACCAGAGGGCAAGGGGATTTAGAGGAAGAGGATGGCAGAGTAATCAGGGAGGGTTTCAAAGTAATCTGGGAGGTTTCCAGAGTAATCAAGGAGGCTTTCAAAACGTGCAGATGGGAAGTCCAGATATGTCAAATGGACAGATAGCCCGACCACCGCCAGTATGTAGGCTGTGTGGTATGACAGGGCATGTGGTGCGCTCGTGCAGAAGCCAAGGTGCGTGGCAAAATGGTCAAGGAATGGGAGCAGGCACGGTGAATCCATCTGCAATCTCCCAACAGGGCGATGCACAAAATCACACAGTGCAGCAGCAAGCACCAGGCTTGCAAAAAGGTGCACAGCAAGGGGTTCAACCCCCGAACATGGGGAACCTGCCACAAGGGCAATCACAACAGGCACCACTGCAAATGTCACAGGGCACAAACTCTGGAAGGGGAGGCAACCCTGGGAATGGAGAAAATCCACAAGTATACAGTTGACCAAACTTATATATGAACTAGGACAGCTCACTGGGAAACCTGATGTGTTCTATCCTATCAGTGACACCAGACCCTAACAGGGAACCAAGGGTGAATGTCATCATAGGGGGGAAAGAATATTCCTTCTTAGTTGACACAGCTGCAACATGCTCGTGCATACGAGAAGGCAAGTTTTCCTTGTCCGGCCAGGCCATAAATACTCAGAGTTTCACAGGAGCTCACAGCCGAGTTCCCTTTACAGACGCACTCCCAGTCTCCATAGGAGAGTGTGAAATGAATGTAGATTTATTGTATTCGCGTCAGACCCCAGTGAACATTTTGGGTCGAGACTTAATGACAAAGTTGAATATGACAATCTCGTTCACGGAGGAGGGCATAATATGCTCCACTCCAGGAATGCATTATTGAAACGTGTGCGAAATGATCAGAGCATACTCCGGACGCATAGCCATGAGAGCTATGCCATTAGAACCAGAAGTCTTCGCATATGGCAAGTGTGTGCTTACGGCGGGATTCCCAGGCCTCGCAAATAAACCTGGGAGAACCTCTGATGAGTTTCTATTCAGACCAAGAATACCTATGCATGAAGAAGAGGGACAAGTATTTACCTTAACGATACTAACCGCTGCAGTACGAGGGAAAGTGGCATTGGTCGAAGGGTATGATGATGAAGGCTGACAATGGTGCACGATTATCGCCATTGAAGAAGGGTATCGAGTGACTGATGTCACCGATGACGATCTGTTCGAAGAACACCCTGACTTAGAAGAGACGAGGGTTGAAGTAAGTCTCATATTCGGGGTCAAAATGATCAAACGGGAAGTGCCTCAGAGAATGATGTTGGTACTGAAACATCGGAATATTTTGATGACGACATGGCCAAAGTGCCTTTCTCAGTATGGACTACAGGACCCTATGATGTAGGCCTCCTGAAGGGGGTGGGAGAAGTGAAAATTAAACTGAAACCAAGAGCTATTTTACCAAGAGCGCGAAAATATCCCATGTCCAGAGAAGCGGATGAAGGCATCGCGAAGACAATTTCCGCCATGATGGATCAGGGAATCCTAGTGACGTCAGAGTCACCCTGTAACACAGTGATCTATCCTGTCAAGAAATCAAAAGGAGGGTCTTGGCGTTTAATCCAGGATTTAAGAGCATTAAACGATATTGTTGAAGCCCAGTTCCCTCTAGTCCCTAATCCATCTACAATTCTCTGTAACATACCAATCAAGGTGAAATATTTCACAGTGATTGACTTGAAAAATGCGTTTTTCTCCATCCCATTACACCTTGACTCGCAAGATCTGACGTCATTTACTTTCAGACAAATGCGTCTGAAAAACATTAGGTTGCCACAGGGGACTTCTGAGTCTCCGTCCATCTTCAACAGAGTCCTGCAAATGGACCTAAGCAATATTGTAGTAGACATAGTTGTTTTGCAGTATGTGGATGACATTCTGATCTGCAGCACCACTGCAGAGCAATGCAGGTGCGATTCTGTCCAGCTACTGACTATACTGGCTGAGAAAGGATATAAGGTTGACAAAGAAAAGTTACAATACTGTCAACAAGAGGTGCTGTACATAGGCCAGCTAATCTCACATGAAAGGAAAAAGGTAACCCCAGAGAGGGCTGAAGCTATCATGAACATGGCTAAGCTGCTCACGATAAAGCAAATGCAGAGCTTCTTAGGCCTGTGCAACTATGTTAGAGCATGGGTTTTTGATTACAGCACTTATACCAAGCCCTTGCTCCAGGCTCTAAAGAAGGCCCAGGTGACAAAGGAAAAAATTGAATGGACTGAGGCAATGGAAAAGGGATTTACAGAACTCAAGAGAGCGATTTGTACTGCTCCAGTTCTCAGGATTCCTAATTATGCAGAGGAATTCTACCTGTTCTCGCACAGGAATGGCAGCATTTTGACGGTTGTGCTCTCCCAAAGAATCTCGTTGGGGTACAAGCCCCTGGCGTATTACAGTGGGAATCTGGACCCAGTAATGAGAGGCCAGTTCCCATGCGAACAAAGGTTAGCTGCCGCAGCGTTCGCTATAGAGAATGCGACAACTATAGTAATGAGATGCTCCATGACGTTATACGTCGAGCACTCATTATTTGCCATCTTAGAGAAGCCAAAAGGCACATTGACATCTCAGAGAGCTTCTGCTTATGAAGTGATCATATCTAATCCATCGATCAAAATAGTTCGATATAAAACAGTAAACCCAGCCACGTTCATAGCTGAGCCAGTTACTGAAGGAGAGCCGATACATGACTGCACAAACTACGATGAATTCTATGATGAAATCCCCAGGGTGAAAGAAAATGCCCTGGTGGGTGGTGAGATCGTGTTCATTGATGGTTCTTCGAGAATCGACCAAGAAGATGGTCAAAGATATACAGGCGTTGCCGTAATGAAACACATAGCAAACAGAAAATTTCGAGTACTTGTCAGTGCACGAAAACCATCTCATTATTCAGTACAGGCTGCAGATCTATTGGCGTTGATACTGGCCATTGAGAATCATGCAGACCAGGAAGTAACGGTATACAGTGACTCTGCCTATGTGACGTCCACAGTGCACGCAGGACTAGCACGCTGAAAAAGGAGGGGCTACTTCTGAGCGGACGGCACGCCAGTGCAACATGCAGCCTTATTGGACAGGCTGATGAAGGCACTACAGCTCCCAGTGGGCATAGGGGCCGCCCACACAAAAGGGACAGATTTCGTGTCACGCGGAAACCATGCAGCAGACACAGAAGCCAAGCGTATGGCATCCAAGAGTGAAACAATCATGGAAGTAGAAGTGGCGCGCACCCATGAACGTATGATGGTAGCACGAGACACACCAGAGACCTATAGTAATATGGGGCAGACTCAACTGATGGAGCTCCAAGGGGAGGCACCTCAGGATGAAAAGAACCTATGGAAGCGTTGAGGGTGTTCTTTAAACCCCTCTGACGGATTGTGGTGACAAGACAGCACTGGTAAACCAGTAATGCCTGTAGCCCTACTAGAAATAGCATTGGAACAGTTGAATTACCCATTTCACATGACAAAAGAAAATCTAGCTGCAACGCTCGCAGAAGACTGGTTCATAACGAATTTAGCTAAGCATTTTGCATTCTTTATGGTGAACTGCATAATCTGCCAGCAATTCACCGCTGGGCACACATTAAAAGTAGTGAGAGGAAGGCCAAATGGACCTTTTCAACACTTACATATCGATTACGTCGACATGATTCAAGTGTGTAATGGGTATAGGTACATAATTGTAGCGGTGTGTCCATTCTCTAGATGGATAGAAGCAGGTCGCTGTATACGCCCAGACTCAACCTGTGCTGCCAAATTCCTGGTGAGGGAAGTGTTCCCTAGATGCGGGGTGTGTGAGGTGATGAGGTCAGATAATGAGGCTCATTTTGTTAATGCAGTCTTTGAGCAGATCAGCTTGCTGCTTGGTATAAAGCACAAGTTCTCGTCGGCGTATCATCCGGAAGGTAATGGTATTTGTGAGACCCTCATCGGCTTGTTAAAGGAAAGGATAGCCAAGTTGAAGCTTACTCTAAAGAGAGGATGGTTGCACTGTCTACCACTGGCATTGTATGCTCTTCGGAACCAACCAGGCTCTGACCATCATCTTACTCCACACGAGATAGTCACAGGATGGAGAATGAACACCCCTCTTACCCCCCCGAGATAGAGCTAGATGTGATGCACAGTCAACCCGAAAGGTCTTGGGAACCGAGCTGCAGGAATACCTGAACTGCATGCATCAAGCCTTACTATCATTTCAGACCAACTACTGCGATGACGAAAAGGGTGCAGCGCAGCACAAAACACAGCAGGAGATGCTGAAACAGACGCAGTTCAAGGTCTATGCACGCCACTCATCTTCCCTGGAGACTCCGTGTTGGTAAAAAAACCACATGAGGAAAAGGTGGGATGAGCCAAGATTCAATGGTCCTTTCATCGTAGAGGATTGCACTCCGTCAGCTGTCAATTTGCAGGGCAGGAGAGCATGGATTTTTCTAAATGACATTAAGCCCTATATCGGAGAAAACCCTCTAGCTGCACCCCACCGCGAAGAAATCACAGACAACTGGGAAGAACCTCAGCACGTGCAGACAAGATCCATGACGAGGAAGAAGGATGCATGAGCAGTAAAAGCCAAGACAAAAGAACTCCTTTGCAAGTTGTGGCTTAAACTGGACATTTCCTCTAAGCAAAAAAGGGGATAAGGACATAACGGACACTCTGTGCATCATAGTTGCAGGGTGAAGATGAGAATTGCGCATCTAAGCCACAACACACTGATAATACGAAATTTTGAACCAAGCCACACTTAAGCATTGTTGGAAAACTAGACTCTGATACACTGTGAGCAAGGACGTTTCTTTTAAGAGCTTAACACAGTGTCCTGAAGCAACCAACACCAAGACTTTGTTTCGCAGAACTTATGGTATCTCCCAGCAGAAATCTCACAAGGGATGTACTCACCTACTTCCAGTTAGTAGTAATATCATATCCGTCACTTGTAGGGACAGTAACCTGTGTCACAGACTTTGTTCAAGACCCTGCCAACAAGAAAGTAATCCGGCAACTGCTTACTGCCATCGCGGAAGCCTTCGCTGTGTTACCCGAATACAGTGATAAGGACACAAATGCTATCACCGCAGGTGATCATAGATGAACTCACTTATATGCTTTTCTTTCGTATCATAGAGGAATGCCCAGCACTTGTCGGGAGAACCACGGACACACTTACATACATTAGAGATCCAAGAAACACTGAACATTTGAACCAGCTGTGGGTCAAGCTCAACTACGTGGTCGCAATCCACGCAGCAGGAAAGTGTAGGGACTGTTCACGTCAAAAGAAAGGCCTGTGATCCAAAACCCAGCAAAGCAGGACAAATGTCCCTTTCACCCGAGGACAGCCGACTGGCGCACAATGTCCTGTTCCGTCTAGTCACTGACTTTCCAGAAATGGTGGGGAGACCTGCCATGGTTGACGTCATCACCTTCATCAGAGATCCAGCTAATGTTGCGCATATGGGAATGCTCCTCCATGGCATAATGCTCCAAGTGGAGCTGTCCAACTTCCAAAGAAAGTATATTATAGATTCCAGTAAAAACCTTCTGCCGAGGGACAGATCTAGGAGACAGAGACACAGCACTTCATCTTTCCGCCGAGGGACAGATCAAGGAAGACAGAGACAAAGCACTTCATCTTTCCGCCGAGGGACAGATCGAGAGAGCTGAGATGAGAACTTCACCATCTTATTTTTCTTATTTTTTTTTTCTTTTTTTTTATTTGATTTTGATTGATTGCAATTTTTTCCATGTTTACATTGAACAGGATCAAGCATGTCTTCAGGACTGAAGCAAATTCGGGGGGTGGACTGGGAATTGACCTATTTTGAATATGCATAATGAATGCGCCTCACCAAAGGTGCTAGTCTAATCTTTTTCCATAGTGTAGCAAGGGAAATGTATCCCGTAACCAGAGACAATCGTCACCCGCAAGAGGGGGGACACTTACGAAGCACAAGACACTTTATGATACAAACTTTCTAAGAGACAATAATGGAGTAAGTGAAAAGAATAGAACTTTAACAGTTGATATGATTGAAACGAGGGCCCAGAACAGTAACCTGGTCCTCCCACAAACAGAGGGGCACCCCCGCGTCCCTGGAAGGAAATGCTGCCAACTTTCATACCACTCGATTATGTGTATATGCATAGTGATTATCATTGTTTTTCTGTCATTAACAATCAGAACTGCATTCTTTATTGGCGCATGAAGCATTCCAATTTCAGTGCACCCACCAGATAATGTACGCATGGGTCCTACGAAAGCACCCAGACCCTATATAGCTATTCCGGTCGCAAGAAAATCTGATGGTAAGGTAAACGAACTAAAATTGAATGTAGTTAGTAGTGATTCATACACACTTGAGGTAACGAATTAAGAGAAAAGCTGGAGACAGGGTCAGCACGGAATGAATGAAAACGTAGCACTGACTAGTACACGCACACACACATAGAATGCACACGAACAAGGGCAAGTGTCAATAGTTACAGAACCTCGAACGAAGACACCAGAGAGTACGAGACAGCCTTGCAAACAAGCAGTCCCAGAAAATAGTAAAGATGACCGAAAAGAATCAAATGAAAGGCCGACTAAAGAAGATATAGCAAAAGCCCTCAAGAAGACAGAAGCGGCTACGGGAGAATTCACTGCAGTGACGCAAATGCTGATAGATCATTTGTTCCCGTTTATAGCTAGAGCAAGGAAACTACATGAGGAACTGAAAAATAGAACCACAGAGACTGCAGTGATAAGCACACCAGTTCCAGCACAAATAGCAAGCACCAGGCCCACGATGCGGCCTTATGTTGGGCTGATGTCAGACGGATGGAGGGTAAAGGCACTCTACGAAAGAATACAAGAGGAGAGGAAGAGAAATGCAAAACCGCCTCTTAGCACATTGATGCAGATGAAGAAACCTGCTTCACCGACCAAAATGGAAAGTCCAGCAAGGAAAAGCCACACTTACGCGTTTAGTGATGTAGTTGTAGCTAACTAAAGAATGACACTAAGGATCAAGAGAAGCCCACACGAAGATAGCAATTAACTAAACGATTACCTGGACAGCACAGCACATCTAGGAAACAACATTTGGTACCTACACATGAAGGAGGTCGGAAGAAGAAAATTAGAAGGAGAATGCTTCGTCTGTGCACTTCTACCGTACAGCATGGGAAAATCCAAGATCTTTGTGGCTGTAGAAATTGATGTCCAGACAGCACATTGTATGTTGCACGTAGCAATGTGCAAGACCAGAGGCCATTTCATGTGCAGTGATGCCTCCCTGAAATGGGCAACTGAAGCAACGGATCCTGATGGGAATGATTATGTTCAAGACCTAAAAACAAGAAACAGAGCTCATACTAAGAATCATGTAATCAGGTACGAGAACCCTGGAGCAAAAGGGGCTGAAATTAGATGGGAAGTGAATCAGAAGCTAAATGTCCAAGGAAAAAATACAGAGGAGGCTCAAAGTTGGAAGAACAGAGGCCAAATGCAGATTTGGGGGACAGTGCTTTCACCATATGGATGGGAGAAAGGAGTAGTGATCTGCAGAGCCTGGATGGTCATTGGTCAATACAAACCTACCATCAACATAGTGCAGAACGGATGCAAGTCATTAGGGCCAAAACTTGCAAAACTACTCACATGGGTCGAAGAAAGAGGAGGACCCTTGCAGATAGGGCCACTAGAAAACTCAAAGTTCTGTTTCAGAAATAACGGCACAAGGAAGATGGGAGAGAATCAGAACTGTGGACGAGTCTTCGACGCTCCAGGAATGGGACACGGAACCGCAGTAATTATGGATCATTATTGGGCATGCGGATCCAAAGCATACATAAAACTGGCGAAAAACTGGGGAGGCATATGCACAATAGTGAACGTCCACGTTCCTGCACTAGTGATCCCGAAAAGTGACCTGAATATTGACAGTTTCCCAAAAGAAGGTGCTTACCTAAGAAAGAGGAGGTCTGTGGAACTGGTATCCCGAATGAAGAGAGAGAATTACTTTTCTGCCAAATCAGAAGAAGCATTTCATGCAAACCCATATGAACCCAGACTGTTTAGCCTCACCTCATCAGTATTCACAATGATTTTTATGCGCCACACATCCAAGTTGGAGTAAATACTAAATGGTTGCAGATAACCAGATGGGAGTTATTGCAGACCATCAACACTACCATAAAAGGTTTCAACGTGATCAAAGAAGAACTAAGAGAAATCCGATTGATGACCCTCCAGGAGAGATATGTACTTGACATGATCACAGTAATGGATGGAGGTGTTTGCGCAAAAATCGGAGAATTATGTTGCACATTTATACCTTTGCACGATGAAGAAAATGGAACCTTAACAGAAGCCATAAGTATGCTGACAAATCTACAGAACCAGATGATTGATGAAACTGACAAAGTAGATGATGACAGCTGGTTTAGAGCATTATTCTCATGGGTCCCACAATGGATGGCGGACATATTCAAGTTTCTGGGAGCCATGCTATTGATGATACTACTAGGATTTTGTGTTATCAAGATAATCATCACACAATGCCAGAAAACTGCAAAGAAAGCCATTGGGATGAAGATCATGATCAATGTCAAACCAGGATGGAAGCCCAGAGACCTGACTGATGAAGAAATAAGAGACTTTGGGCCTCATCACGAGTTGGGCTGTATTCCTGGCTGTAATACAGCCGACTGTAATAGCCCTAACAACGACCAGTCCGGTGGTATTACCACCGGATCACGAGTTGGGCCTTAACGGTAAATCCCCATTCCTGATTGGGTCCATTGGATCCAATGGGGAATTTTCGGCGCTAATTATGCGGGCTAATACAGCCGGCTGTAAAACAGCCGAAAACAGGGATTTTCACCTCCAGAAAAAAGCTGGAGGTAAAACAGTCGATTTAGCACCCAACTCGTGATAGGGCCAGCCCTTAAATGCAGCTGTAATACCGTTACCACCGCATTTAAGGGCTACAGCCAAACTCGTGATGAGGCCCTTTGTGAAGGCCAGCGAATTTGCGCCAGAAGGAACAAAGTTTGTGTATCCCAGAAAACAAAGAAAATATGAAGGAAAATGGATCTATTGCAGCCCAAATGGACAATTCCAGCTAATGACCTGGAACAAAGACAAACACGTAAAAACAGCAGGAAGTCTGAAAGGAGTGATAAAAATATGGACTGCAAAGAAACACACGTTCACACCATCATGTACAAACCCAGAAGAAGACAAACAAGATACGGAAGAACAAATTAACAAGAATTCAAAGGAGGAAGTGGTCGATGAACGGACCAGAGGGGGGAGTGTAGAGGAGGTCCCAGACATGGCCTGCACCCCAGTCCCCCATTTTGAGGTACCAGGAACATACTTGCCAAGGTATGTGACGTATGAGGAACAAATGAACCAACAGAGAGCAGCTCTAGGACTCTGCCCAGTGCCCATCAGAAGAGCAATACCTGTTGAAGTGCCTATAACCAGACAACCATGGGTAGCCCAGTACCCACTGAGACAACCGTACCAGCAGTTAACACGAAATGAAGACTACTTGCAGACTCATATAGCCTTAATGGAAGGCAAGTGGTGACAACACACGGGCCCGGACAGACTCACAGATGAACAAAACGATGGCCAAAGGATGACACATAAGACGAAAAGTTATGAATAATGGTGTGACAGACTTAAAAGAAGAAACAACGTTGCAGCACAAAGAACGTAACCATGAAAGAAGGATTAAAATACGCAACTAACTAAATGCCTGTAATTAGGCTTGGAACTCAAGAAGCCAAGGAAACGGTACTGCTTGCAATGCTTAGTAGAAGAATAGAGCGGCAAGCGCCAATTATATATCTACCTCAATAAAGCACGTTATACAAGTGCAACTCCATTTTGTAAAAGCAGATCTAAGCCCAGGCTGCAAGGGCCAACAAGGCCGAAATTCATATTCCAGCTAAAGCCAGAAGGGAAGAGCGGAATCGAAACTCAGTAAGAAGTAGCTCATGCCTGGGAATTCGAGGTCAACTCCAAGAAGGGAGGAGAGCAGCAACTCTGAAGAATCGAAACTTCAGACAATAACTGACAGCCAGTGAAGGTTGAGATAAGGAGGCCCCAGGCAGGTGGCGATGCTAAGAAAGAATCAAATACACGAAAAGAAGGAAAATGAAGCAGATTCACGGTGAGCATACACGTGACCAGCCAAGTGCGAAGAGGTACCAACGTATGATGTCACCCAGAACCCAAGGTTGCCATAACTTTTCCTGATAAGAACATACAGTTTCAAGGCCATCCACTGCCAACTAATTGACACTTAGCCCTAAAGTACTGATTGATGGAAGGGAGGAAGGGTGAATCTTGGGGCACAAGGCACCTGGGTGTCCATTCTGCATGCTGCTAATTAAAGTGGGGGTGTAAGCTACCCAATCACAATGGACCAAGTAATCTAGGGTCCTCTAGCTAGTAGAACCAATGAGACATCATACTTGTAGTGACGTCTATCACGAGTGTTGTAGAGGGACGCCCACCCGATAAGAGTTATCCAATCCTCACACTCTGTTGCCATATACAGATATAGCACCTTTACTTAAGTTACCTTTCCCGACCAATAGAATTGCATGACAAACTTTGAGTGTTAAACGTCAATGATGACGAGAATGTACTATAACTATTGCTGTCTGAATGGAGAATTTGGGAGTTTAAGCGAGACAGGCGATTGCATCACTGTTGATTTCCATTTGTTTCCCCGTTTTTTGTACTTGTCATTAAAAGGACTTCCCTTTGCCAAACCATTGACTTGTCCTTATTGATTTGTGTTGGAGTAAGAGAATTCTGCACCCCATTCTCCTCAAGGTGCAGCTATCTCGTCTTAAAAGTACTTGAGGGTGAGCTCTGATCCCATGGGCCTGTCAGAGGTCGCTCTGCCCTCCTGTACACATGTAACAACAAAAATTGGTTGAGTGGTCTATAAAATCTAACCCGTGGATGTGAGACAAGAGGGCTTTGTCAAACATGTAGGATGCTCGCTAAATCTTTTGCTTCTTAACTTGATCAAAATGTAGGCTCTGAGAACAAATACGAAAGTTTACCTCGCATTTATTTACTTTTTTTATGCCTTTTATACCATCGACCGTGAGATTCTATGGAACAAATTGCAAGTTTGGAGTTGCCCGGATGGACTGATGGCAGCGATCAGAGAATTACACACAGAGACCTCGATCAGAATTTGTCTAGATCAGTCTGGTATTTTGTCTGCAGAGATTAAAACCTTCAAGGGGGTGAAACAAGACTGGCCCTTGGCTGCGGCTATATTTAGTCTATTCATATCAGACATTGGAGCTGCTATAGATGCCGTGAAATAATTTCCTCCCAAGTTAAACAATACACACCTTAGTTGGCTTCTATACGCAGACGACTTGATCCTGTTGGATGTAACACCTATCGGTCTGCAGAGAAAGCTTGATGCTGTCCAAGTGTACGTGAACTTGAATCACTTGGAGATCAACACAAAACAATTTGAGATCCTGCTTCTTAAAAATCTTAAAACGGCAAGAGGTAGCACTGATAAAAAAAGTAGCCTGGAAATTGGGCAGGAACCATTGTGCATATCAAGCAGTGTAAAATATTTGGGTATGCTGATAAGCGCAAGCATATACGATGGCCCATGGATTTTAGAGACCAACAGAAAGTGTAGACAACTTGCCAGCCAAGCGTTTGTTTTAAATGCAAAATTTTGAAAGTTTTCTTTTAAACCGGTGATGAATTTTCACCAACAAAAAGTAATCCTGGTTTTGTCCTATGGAGCTGAAAACACGTTGGGTTGTCCACATGCCCTATGGTCCACCCTTGAAAACATTTATTGGTCAAAAGTATTGGGTCTACCAAAAGGTATGTCAACGGCCTGCATAAGATATGAGTTAGCATTGATATCTTTATACGCCAGAATTTGCTGGATCTTGCTGTCCTTATTTCGTAAAACAAGACCTTTAGAGCAAATTCTGCAATTCGAAATTCTCCATAGTGCAACATCGGACAGAAAGGACATTACGTCGATGTGGATTAATTGTTGTGAAAGTTTGCTAGTGGAGTTCGACATCAAGTTAGAAATGCTACATGAAAACCCAAATGCAGCAAAGCTAAAAATCTGGCGGGCTGACTGGGAACTGACTAGTTCTCAGAGAGCTGCAACCAAGATGATGGTCGACACACTGATTGAAGCCAGGGGCTTCAACAATCTTCAACGATACGTTCAATTTTTTCCAGACTCGAATGCAAGGTGACTGTTCATGCTTTTTCGCTTGAACGCCTTCAAGACTAAAGAGTGCCTTTGTGTATGGTTGAATAACGCAAATCTAAATCCAACTTGTAGATTATGCACAAAGGAAAAGGAGACCCTTAAACATCTGGTGTTATTTTGCGGTGAACTTCGGTCTGTGATATCAATTCATCTGAGTCCTTGGATCATAAAACATCCTTCTCTGTGTGCACACGAATAGTGGCAGAAAATGTTTAATTGCACAGATATGAAATTGCTAATACCTTTAACGTTTCTGCTAGCTGAGATTGAAAGTCTGCTGAAACTGGACTTAGTATAGAACAAAGGAACCATTAATTACAATGCCGGCGCGGAGGAGGAATGAGTGAGAAGGGTGGGGATGGATGGGTCTAAGGCTTGTTTTGTTCTGTCATATTTTAAAGGTTTGTTTGTAAACCATTAAAAATTGATAAAACATTTTTTTTTACAGCATTGGTTTATTTCAAACCTTTGCCACATAAAAAATACATTACAACAATAAATACCTTCAACAGTAATCATCTTTTAATAGATTCATAGAAAGTAAAAAAAAGAAAAACACAGGCATAAAAAGCAGCAAAATGCAAGAGACTACTTATCAAAAAATCAGAATATAAATAACAAGGAGGGTACTCTTCTCTTCATAAACTACTCATAAGCTAGACCCTTCCCAGTAGGTTAAAAATGTCCTCTAAACATTTTGTTGGTGCTAGTGTCAGCTTAAGATGAATTCCCCGACCTAGTGCAGACCACCATTCATCGGCACTCCTGTTTGGGAACGCACTTTCAAAGTCACCAATGTAAGATGTTCTGATGTCTCTCAACTTCGGGCATAGAAGGACTAAATGTTGTAACGTTTCTTCTGACTCGCTACATAATCAGCAAGCTGTCTCTCCTTCCTCCACCTGGTGTTGGTTTGGTAAGGGACCTCGCTTGTGTAAAACAAGTTAAATCTAAACCTCATGAAGGCTGTTCTGTGATGCGCACTGGGAAATCTGATCAAGTATTTGGGTACAACATTTAGAGCTTTAATCTCGACCATAGCAAGGCAGGTAGAGTCAGATTGTGACTTTTCAGTTACTGACGTGATCCAGTCCTCAAGCCAAATTTTATTTTTGACTGCTTCACGGTTGGATAACAGCACATCTGTCACATTTATATTTGCCAATGTTCCTGTGCAATGCTTGGCCCAGGTCTCCACAACCCAATCCCAGCACACAGCCTTCTTTTTTTCAAGACTTTAAAATGAGAAGGCAAACTCTCTGTTAGTAGTTTGCGATAGAAGTGGAGAGCTTCCTCCAAAAAAGACCCTCCAGTTTGGGCCAAATATTCCATGACTTCCCCTTCATAAGTCAAGATAGGGATTACCTTTTGCTTATAAACTTAAGGGCTAGCATCAAGGAGAATTTTCCACATTTCCTAAGGATTACACACGTCTGTGCAGCCAGGTTCCTGGTCTTTGATCTCAGTTCCATAACTCGCTTAGCGTCACAAACATCGCCCTATCCACTATGGTTATTGGTTTGTTCTCCAAGTGCCATACACATTTTTCTCTTTTCTCTCCCTTTAAGTTTTGGAGGACCAAGATTGCAGATTTAGACATGTTGATCTTAAGGCCGTTGGTCTGTACATATTTTTGCAACGCGTTCAATTTGCATTGCAGACCAATCTGTGCCTGGTCCTGAATGATCAGATCATCTGCATAAAGTAGCCAGCCAATTTGTTTGCCATTTAGTCTACGTGGAAAAGAGTCGCCCCCTCTTAATGCCTCTTTAAGATCCAAAATGAACAGGTTAAAAAGTTCCAGGATTAGAGGACAACCCTCTTGAGGTCTCAATTTTTTTCAAAAGAAGCCCATCTAGTGTTTTCTCCATCTGCATCGACGTGGAGGTATAAAGTGAGATAATTTTTTTTTTTATTTGTATTTGGTTTATTTAAACCTTTACAAAACATTACATCAGTAAAAGATCTTAAAACAAACAAGGTAAAAACATGTCATCACATTTACACTTCTAATTACATCCTTGAACAATTCCTACAGAACATACTTTGCAGGCACCTACTTGATCTAATTTGGGCCTAATTTAGTGTATCTTTCACACTTCATTAAAAAATCAACCACTTTACACTTCAGAGCAATGTTGGTACCATGCATCATTTCGAACCACAAGCACTCCCTGGAGACGTTTGCATTATCATACACAAATTCCGAAAAATAAACACATCTTTCGCTTAACAGCATGGGGCAAACCAATAACAGATGTACCAATGTTTCCACCACTTCGGGCTGTTCACAAAATCTGCATAAATTCTTATTTTCAATGTTTAATTTTCTTATATGGCTAATTTCATTAGTATTTAAAATATTGAATCTGAATCGCATCACTTTATTACGAAATTTCCTAGACGGATATTTTGACAAATAAGATTCAAGCATAGGTAACCACTTCCACACAGAGGCAACTTGATTATGTAGTTTCGAATTCATGATCGTAGCATTATTAGCTGCCCAGTCAAATGTCTTTAACAATACTTTAATTTTGGCTGGTTTCTCTAAGAGACACCGCTTTGAAGCTCCAATCTTTACCAAAGTGAGATAATAGGAGAGCGAATGTCTCTTGGTCAACCCCATCACTCCATTTTTTACCACAGCATTTTTTACAGGTTAATGCTATCAAAGGCTTGTGCAAAGTCAACAAAAGCGATAAAGATTTTATTTCCCTCCCGCAAAGCTCTAATTTTTATAATGTTTAACAACAGAAGGTTCAAACTACATCCTACCTCTTTTACAAAGCCTGATTGTCTTGGGTCATAATGACCTGAGTCCTTTACTACCCATTTCTCCAGCCTTGTTAAAAGTAAAGAGGCGAAGATTTTCACTAAGACATCCAGGAGCGCAATGAGGCAGTCATTTTTCAGGTCGAGACGACACCTCCGAAAAAAGGGTCAGACAAAATTCAGCCCATTCTTCCCGAGCTCTTTTAAGCATAAAATTGGAGAGGCCATCTGGGCTTGGTGCCATGGAGTTGCTACACTTCATAATTAAGTCCTTGATCTCTTCCTTCGAAAATGATAGGGACCATCTACTATTTTGATTGTCCTGGTTGCTCGAGGCTAGAGCCCCCAATATTACTTGCTTCTGATAAAGGGCTCCAAAAGAACCCTACCCAGTCCCGCTCATTAACTGAGTTGGACAGCAGGGCCCTCTCTGAGCCCCCTGCTTCGTTTAACAGCAGTCAAAGACTTCTTGAGTCCTTGGAGGATAGTGTTTTGAGCATTTGTTCCGAGTCTAGCTGTAGTATAATAGCTTTATGTGACAAGAGCCAGTTTTTGTATTGCTGTTTTCTTTTCTTAATTTTGTCACCTTAGTCCGACTCCCTGATGAGATGTAATCATCCGATGTCACTTCTCAGTTCACGCCTTTTGGCTACCACATCCTGGTCAAACTGATGTTTTGCCTTAAATTGCAGTCTTCTCCCCTCTGGGCCGCCTATCTAATAGTGGATAGGATAAGGAAATTAGAGAAAAATACTTCAATTTTTTTAAATTTCTAAATTGTCTATATGTTGTATTTCATTGTAGTTACAGACGCTAACCACTTAATGTCTTGTTAATTTATTGGTAGTCGTGATGCTGACAGGTGAAGCCCAAGTTAAGGCTATTGGCTGTTATGTAACTAAAGAACTAAAAACAGTAGAATTGGAGTGAAGGAAAATCTCCTCGAGTATTTAGGCAATGGCTACTTTTTTGGCCAGTACTGGGGGTGAGTGTGCTGTAATTAAAAGTAAATTACTCTCATTTGAGTGGTCAAAAAGGGACTGCTGTGAAGACTCAGCTATGGTGAGGTATCACAATGCTCAAAATGTGCCCGCTCCTAAACTCATTTTATGCCGGTTTAAGCACCTTCGCGGTGTGCTTTAGATATAATGTATATATTGCTGATGTTATCCATGATTAGGTCCAAGTCATGAGGGCACAGGTATAACGCGTCGCACATGACTGGGAGAGAGGGCTACAAACTCGGAGTACGTGTGCAATCCAGATGTACATGGGATCGTTCTTCAAGTAAATTGGACACTTCTAAAGTCTATTAATTAAAACCTTATGTGTTTTGGTACTTTACAATTCGCAAGTCTTGCCCACTCCTGAATCCACCTTGTTCTAGTCACATACCTATAACCTAATGGCAGGTATAGTGATCTAGGCTAAGACATAGGACATGGGCAGTAGCGTGGAGATGCGCATGAAACATATCTAGCTGGTTTCATAGAATCTGTATTTTGATGTAAGGTGTCAGTAATACGTAGTGAACTATAACTGTTTGTCATGTAGTCACTGCTGTAACTGTCATGGAATCTTGCATATGATGTGTCAGCACAGTGTCATAAGACTTTGCCAGTTGATTGGTTAATTAAGGCCACGGGGATCAGTTTTCAATCTAAAAATCCACCTATGTTCTCTTTTTAGTAGCACAGCATGTATGTTTCTCCCTCTAGGTGGTGTAGATACCTTCTCAACAATGGATCAGATTAGGTTGTTCTGCTCATGTGTTTTATGGGAAAAATGTTCAACCAATGAAGCATTGTTTGTTTGTTTGTTTGTTTGTTTGTTTGTTTGTTTATTTGACATGGCGTGGCCGAGACCCGGAGGTAGTTGGGCGCAAGCATTACAAGGATACTTATCAGCTTAGTTACACATTGTTATAAGTATACTAGAGTTAAATGCACAGTATTTATATACAAAACAGGCTTACATACAAGTGATAGTACAGGCATAGACATCAGTTCACTTGACTGCAGTAGGTGATCAGGTTACTGAGAGAAGTAGGTACAGTATCTGCTAGTGGTAGGATGGCCTATATGTGGTTGGCGGGAGGTATGGTGCGCTGTCTGGGTAAGGGAGATATCTCTGGCATGGGGTTTAGGCCTCATTGGACCATAGCCATGCAAGAGGTTTTCGCCTGAATGCGGGGTAGGGTTGGTCGGTTCTGAGCTCAAGTGGGAGTTTGTTCCAGGATTGGGCAGCCGTAACTGGGAAGCTGGAGCCGCCAGCTGTGTTCAGTTTGTACCTAGGAATCTCAAGGGTGAAGGCGTTGGCTGATCTCATGGATCGGTTAGAGGTTTTCCTATTGATTCTCTCTGTAAGATACGGGGGCGCAATGTTGTTTAGACATTTGGAGGTCAGGGATAGTGTTTTGTGGAGGACTCTGTCTTTTATGTTGAGCCAGTGAGCCTTTCTTCTGAATGCAGAAATGTGTTCTCTGTTAGGAAGATTCAGTGCTGCTCTTAGGGCATTGTTTTGGAGTCTTTGTAGTTTGTCTATGATGTATTTATTGGAGCCCGCATAAAGTGCATTGCAATAGTCCAGTCTCGAGTGCGTTGGCTAGGGTGATGTGGCTAGTTCCAGAGAGGAATGGTCTGCAAGCTCGGATCAATTTGCAGGTGTAAACTGTAGAGGATGATAGTGAGTTGACTTGATTCTTGAGGGAAAGCGCACAGTCCAGATAGAAGCCAAGTGTTTTGGCAGCCGGTACCACTTTAATGTCATTGTTGTTGATATTGAAGGTGGCGTATTTGGGGTCGAGTTTTTTTATGGCCGTGTCAGAGTCTAAGATTAGGAGTTCAGTTTTATCGTCATTCAGGCAGAGGCTATGGGATGCCATCCATGCCTGAATGAGGTGGTATATCTTATTTACTAAGGCTGAGTCCTCCAGGAAGTTGCCCGGAAGGGGGATGAGGATCTGGGTGTCATCTGCGTAATTAGTGTAGGTGATTCCCAATCTATCCAACATATTGAACAGGGGCTTAGTAAATATGTTATGAATGGTGGGGGAGACGCAGGTTCCCTGAGGTACCCCACAGGGGACTTGGATGGGATCTGCACTGCGAGAGGGGAGAAGACTCTCATAGTGCGATTTGCTAAGAAGGATTGAACCCAGGTTATGGCATCACTTGAGAAATGGGCGGCTGACCTGAGGTGGTCACATAAGACTGTATGATCCACTAGGTCGAAAGCCACCGATAGGTCAAGGAGGAGTAGCATAGCTGAATTCCCTTTGTCCTTTAGCTCGTCAATTTGGGTCTTGAGGTCGATCAAGGCTGTTTCTGTGCTGTGGAGGGGGCGGAAGCCGGATTGGCGAGTACCTAGCAGGTTGTTAGCTTCTAGGTGGTCCTGTATTTGTAGGTACGCTACTCTGTCAAGGATTTTGAGTAGGAAAGGGACTGTAGTGATAGGTCTGTAATTCTTTGGGATGTAGGGGTCTAAAGTTTGTTTTTTGAGCAGTGGGAGTACCCATGAGTGTTTGAGGTTGTTTGGCACTAGGTTAGTTGTGAACAAGGCATTAATGAGCTTAGTGATGAAAGGAGCTAGATCTCTGGCTGCATCCTTTATTTTTTGGGGTGGGCAGCTGTCACCTTTGCAGTTAGAAGGTTTGAGCGAGAGAATGATTTTTTCTGTTTCAATAATAGTGACTTTCCTGAAGCTGAATGGTGGGGTGGTGCAGTCATGGGTGAGAGGAGATGGTTGTTGTTGGGGTATGGTCTCTACTGAGAGGAGCATGGAGTCTTTCTTTTTGGCAATGTTGACGTGGAGGGAGGTATTTTATTCAATAGGGCATTTTGAATTTCAGTACACCATAGCTTATCCTTGGGAGTGTTATCCACCTGTGTTATGGGAGATTCCATTTCACGGAGGATAGCGAAGAGCTCCTTGGTGTCCGATTTGGCCTTCGATATTCTATTGTTGAACATGTCCTTTTTTGTACTAATTATTTCTTTTTTGTACAGTTTGGAGAGGTTAGTTAGTCTAAGCTTGTTTTCCTCCGTGGGACAGTGATTCCAAATGGATTGAAGTTTGTGTTTTTTTGCCCTTAGTTCCTTCAGTTGGGGTGTGAACCATGCATTGAGGTGAGATTTCTGTTTACTTTTACGAGTTTTGATTGGTGCAATAGTGTCTAAAGCTTTGGTCATGGTGCAGTTATAGGTTTCGACTAGTGAGGTGGGGTCTGTATTGTTGGGTGGGTTATTGAGATCTGGGAGGAGATATGGTAGTAGCTTTTCTGTTGTGATGTCCTTTTTGCTCCTAGTCGGGAGGGAGGGTGCCATGTCTACAGTATTAGGGCAGATGAGGTCAAGGGATGCAGAGAAGGTGACTAGGGAGTGGTCGGTCCACGATTGTGGTATGGTGTTAGTGATAGTAATGTTGCAGTTTAAGTCAGCAACCCAGTCAAGGGTCCTTCCTTTGATATCTGTAGGGGAAGTGACATTTTGTGTCAGGCCGTGATCCTTTATTGGCTAGGATGCAGTTTAGGTCATCTTCAAAAGAGCCGAGTGGGCCAGGAGGTCTATAGACCACGTGTATGGTTCGAGTTCGGTTGTGGGATAGTTGGAGTTTGGCAGTGAGGGTCTCGCAGGATTGGTTGGGTGGAGCATTGGCAGCCCTGAGAGCTAGATTGGTTTTATGGATAATGGATTTGCCGCCGCCCCTGGCGTTAGGTCTTTCTGCTCTGAGTATCTGATATCCATCTGGTACAGCTATCATGAGGGTGGGTCCAGCAGCCTCATGGAGCCATGTTTCTTTTATGGCCATTAGGTCCAGATTCTCATTAGTGAGTGTGTCAGCGATCTCGGTAGCGTGGGCCACCATGGATCTGGCATTAATTAGTGACCCAGATAGTGATAGGGTGCTCGAGTTTTTAGTTTTAGGGCAAGGTGTGGCTGTAGATATGTTAGCTCTCAGAGTGATTCTGGGAGTGGTGTTTGGGAGGTCGGAGGATAGTTTGTGGTAGTTAAGTCGCTGCTGTGTGCTTTTGTTTGGTGGTTCAGCGGGGTGGACAGTGAAACTTCTGTTGTGGAAATTAGTTTTGGGATAGTAGAGGCGAGGTAGTCTTGCTCGCAATCTAATGTTTCTGTCGTTGGGGGGGCATGATGTTGGAGCGGGAGTGGCCATGGTGGTGAAGAGGCCTAATATGATTTGGAGTGTCAGGGTCCCTAAGATTTTACTCGTGATCAGGGGTATGGTACAGCTGCTTGTCGTGTTCTAATGTGGTTTGGGTTAGGTTGCTATATATCGATCATGGGTGGGCAAAGTTAGACTAGAGGCAGCATTCAAGGTGATGTAGAATTAGGCTAGATGCAAGTGGAGGCACAATGTAGGCTAGATGCAATATTCAAATGGTGAGACACAACTAGGCTAGATGCAATATTCAAATGGTGAGACACAACTAGGCTAGATGCAATATTCAAATGGTGAGACACAACTAGGCTAGATGCAATATTCAAATGGTGACACACAACTTAGGCTAGATGCAATATTCAAATGGTGAGACACAACTAGGCTAGATGCAATATTCAAATGGTGACACACAACTAGGCTAGATGCAATATTCAAATGGTGACACACAACTAGGCTAGATCCAATATTCAAATGGTGAGACACAACTAGGCTAGATGCAATATTCAAATGGTGAGACACAACTAGGCTAGATGCAATATTCAAATGGTGACACACAACTAGGCTAGATGCAATATTCAAATGGTGACACACAACTTAGGCTAGATGCAATATTCAAATGGTGACACACAACTAGGCTAGATGCAATATTCAAATGGTGACACACAAGATGCAATATTCAAGTGGAGACACAACTTAGGCTAGATGCAATATTCAAATGGTGAGACACAACTAGGCTAGATGCAATATTCAAATGGTGACACAGAGTTTAGGCTAGATGCAATATTTAAATGGTGACACACAACTAGGCTAGATGCAATATTCAAGTGGAGGCACAACTTAGGCTAGATGCAAAATTCAAATGGTGACACACAACTAGGCTAGATGTAATATTCAAATGGTGACACACAACTAAGCTCAATGCAATATTCAAATGGTGACACAGAGCTTAGGCTAGATGCAATATTCAAATGGTGACACACAACTAGGCTAGAGGCAATATTCAAATGGTGACACAGAGCTTAGGCTAGATGCAATATTCAAATGGTGACACACAACTAGGCTAGATGCAATATTCAAGTGGAGGCACAACTTAGGCTAGATGCAATATTCAAATGGTGACACACAACTAGGCTAGATGCAATATTCAAGTGGAGGCACAACTTAGGCTAGATGCAATATTCAAATGGTGACACACAACTAGGCTAGATGTAATATTCAAATGGTGACACACAACTAGGCTCGATGCAATATTCAAGTGGAGGCACACAACTAGGCTAGATGAAATATTCAAGTGGAGGCACTACTTAGGCTAGATGCAATATTCAAATGGTGACACACAACTAGGCTAGATGCAATATTCAAATGGTGACACACAACTAGGCTAGATGCAATATTCAAATGGTGAGACACAGTTAGATTAGAAGCAGTGTTCAAGCGGCGGGCCCAGTAGTGAAATACATGGAGGAAAGCATGACTCCATTAAAAGTAAAAAGAATACAGTAGCAGAAAAATAATGAGTGAGTGATTAAAAAGTCCCGCTCAATCAGGAGAGTAACGCTAAAAATCCCAGAAGTCCAGTAAAAGTGCTGGGATCTCTCAGGTGGAGGGGAATTGGCATAAGACATGAAAATTCTTCCTAATACTCACTCCCCCCATTCCCCCCAACTAAGGGACAGGCGAATTTAATCCACTCCTGGATGAATCTCTTATTCCAGTCATTTTACCTCCTGGCTTGCAGGCGAGTTCAGTGCTGGGTCTCTGACCCATGTTTTTGTGGATTTAGTTTGTATTTGCAGTACAAGTTCAGGGTAACACACTAGCATGCACTCTGTCCCCCTTCATCCATTTCCCTGTACCCGCCTCCTGCCTGCCCCTACCCTGTGATTGGGCAAGCTGCCCTAGGTTACAAACAATGAGGACCTTAGGCCTTGCAACTTGCAACAGAGCCACATTTTCGCTCCGGGCTCGCAAGTGAGTTCCGCGCTGGCTCACTGACCTATGTTTTTGTGGATTTAGTTTGGATTTTCAGTAACAGTCCAGGATACCATACTAGCGTGCGCTTCGTCCCCCTGCCTCCATTCATGGTATCCATCTCCCTGTTCCTACCTACTGCCTGCCCCCCTACCCAGTGATTGGGCCAGCTGCCCTATTTCAGACCCAGCAACCAGAGCAGCATCTCTGCCCGGGCAGCCCCTCCATCTAAGGGTTCCAAGGCAAAGCAGCCCCTGAAGAAGCTGCTCCAGTCGTGTTGGCCCATGTTAGCCTGTGAAGCCTGCAGCCATCAACCAGCAGCGACGGGTTTGGGCAGGGGGGCACAGCCCTTGCTGCATCCCAATAACTGACCCATCATTCTTATTATTATCTAATAGCTTGTAGTCTGATGCATGTAGCCCACAGGTGTATGGTAACCATATCTCACATTTAGGCATATTGTGTTAGTCAGCCATATCTCGCAATGAGGCATATTGCGTCATCTAACGATATATTGCATTTAGGTAAATTTGTTTAGTTAACCATAATTTACATTTCAGCCAATTGTCCACTGTCTACTGTTGTACCCACATTTAGGCATTTCTCCCTCTATCCAGGTGTCCCAAATCTTGATTTACTTCATGTAGTGTTGTACCCCCTTTTTAGGTATTTCTCCCACTATCCAGGTGTCCCAAATCTAGGTCTCATTGCATTTACTGTTCACTGTTGAGCCCCCATTCAAGGCGCTCTCCTGCTGCCCAGGTGTCCCAAACCTCGGTGTTGCTGCATCTACTGTCCAGTCTATTACCCCCATTTAGGCGTTTAGGCATCCCAAATCTTGTTGTTACTGCATTTACTGTCTACTGTAATACCCCCATTTTGGGTGTTTCCCTGTATCCAGGTGATCCAAATCTAGGTGTTACTGCGGTGCCCCCAATTTGGCCATTTCTCCCTCTGTACATTGTGAGAAGCCTGAGGGTATTCTCACTTCTGCTCTCTTGGATCCTCTGCTCAGGTGGCAAGGGAAAGGACATTGCTCTTGGATCCCGACCGTGGGGGTGGAGAAGCGAGGGAGGATCACCTGGGTTGAGGTTCCTTGGAGATTGGGAGTGGGGTAGAAACAGGCGAGACATGGGATCCCCCTTTTCCTGTTGAGGACCAACCTAATTCTCCCAAAACCTTTATGGGTTACTATAAATGTGTTCCCCTCGTTTCCCCACAAATTACACTTGACAGTACTGGGACAAGGTAGAGGAGACTAAGAGTAATGAACACTGCACCATTTCACCAATTTAGCACTGGAACAAGGAAGATGCCTACATAGAGCTGTTAGGGTCAGGCATGTCCATTTAATTATGGTCAGGCAAGTCTCATTAGAGATCAACACCTGCAGCCAGTAAAGAGGCTGCATGTGCATAAAGGGAGACCAGTGGAGTAGGACAGGAGGCAACCGGGAGGTCTGCGTGGGGGCAGACCAGCAGGGGAACTTGCTTGAGAGGAGGCAGACCTGGTGGGTCTGGAGTAAAAAAGCCAGGACAACAGGAAATTTCCCAAAGGACTTGCAGAGCCCAATGCTAGTGGGCTGTGTGCTTGGTGCAGGTCTGGGAGCCTCTGTGACAGAGGGATTGCAGCAGGAGCTGCGAGAGAGCCCAAAGATGAGAGGACTCTGCCCGCATCCGTCAAGAAGCATTTCCAGTGCTTGCGTGCAGAAGGAAACACATGGCAAGCAAGCAGGCCGTGGAAAGGTGGATTTGCCAGCTTTGGAAGCAGAGGAAAAGGAGACGTAGAGAGCAGGTGAGTGTCGGAGAGGACGCTCGAACACCGGGGCTCTCCTTTTAAACAAAATCTATGTATATTGAATATCGAACTGAATGGAACTGAATGGAATCTTAAAACTAAGAAAAACAAATACATATTGAATATCGAACTGAATGAAAACTTAAAAATAAATGGCATGAATGCATATTGAACACCAAGTTGAATGAAACCAAGCATATTAAATACTGACTTGAATAAAACTTTATGGGACAAGCAAATAAAGAGAACAACCAAGGTGCCCATGTGAAACGAATTACAGAAAAGGGTGCAAATGTCACAAAGCGCCATACAAAGGTGCGGTATGAGCAAAATCGCCCCCAAAGTGAACTTTAAGAGAGAATGCAGGGTGGCAAGGCCAAAGACTGGCAAAGGGTATGTGACACGTGATGGCAGAGCCACAAGGCTTACAAAGAGAAGCCAGAGGAGTGTAAACCAACACATAAAGCCAAGAGGTTGATAAAGAGGAACTAGGTAAAGGTGACTTGGTGCACAGGAGCAAGTACCAACGAACCTGGTTGGGCTGCAGCCCAGGGATCCTGATTGCGTGACCTGTGATGGGTGGACCGTGTGGTCTGATAACTGCACTTAGACTAGTGAACCCTGAATACTGAAACCCAAGGACATTGTCGTGGTGAAGTTAAAGTCTTGGGAAAAGGAACCCTGCGACTTGAGGAACTACACATTTGGTGTTGAGAACTGAGCCTCAAGACCTTTTGTTTTTTAACTGTCTTGCTTGGAACTTGGGGAAAGGGAACTCAGAGGATTGTTTGGAACTGTATTACCTTGAACATGAGAAAGGCAATCTTGAGACTTTTGTGGAACTTTCTTACAGTTGGGGAAGGGAAGCTGAAAGATGGCTGGGAGCTGGAAGAAGCTCGAAACATTGAGTTAAACACTATTTTATTATTGACATCCCTAGACATTGTTTAGCTTTAGGTGTGAGGGCAAGTATAGGTTTTGGACAGAGACAGAACTCTTTGACTCAGACTTTCCTTAGTTCCATTCAGAAAGGGAAATTCCACCTTAGCGTACAGCAAGTTAGGCCTTCTACCATCCTGACATTTGATTTAATTAAGTATTTTATTTTGAACTTTAAATCGGTTGTCTGCGTCTTACTTCATGATGCCTTTACACCACATGTTTCAAATCTAGGTGTTACTGCTTTTACTGTTGTATTCCAATTTTAGGCTTTCTCCCCCTATCCAGGCACCCCAAACTTGTTTATTACTGCATTTACTGTCCAATATTGTACCCCTATGTTAGGCGTGTTCCCTGAATCCAGGTGACCCAAATCTAGGCATTACTGTGCCCACACTTCAACCTTCATCCAGCACTTACCATCCTAGGTTATTTCAACATCTGGTTTGACTCCCCTTCAAACCCTATGACCCGATCTCTCACAGACAACCTAGAAGCCTTCAACTTTACACAACTGATCTCCACGCTGACCCTTACTGGAGGCCACACCCTCGATGCACCACAAACATCATTATCACACTGCTTTCATGTCCCCAGACATAGACAGATCACTTAGCAATCTTTTTCTCCGTACCAATCTCAACCGCAGCCCAGCCCCAAGGCCACGCCTGACCACCACCAACCGCCACACCTCTCAATCCATTCTGGAACAAAGTTGTCATCACTCTGGATCTAGCCAGCTCTCTCCTCACCTCACTCCCAGCACTCTCCCTCCAGGAAGGCCCCCTCCCCAATCAAACTCTTCGACCTCTGGCTCTCGAGCACCCTCGCACCCCTTACCCAAACTAAACAGCCCTCTCAGAGACAGGCCCCACACCCAGGTGGTACACCGCCAACCTAAAATCACAAAAAACCCTCAAGCACTGTATAGAACAGACCTGGAGAACCAACCCAACCGCCCAGAACAAAATCGCCCTAACAAGACTAACATGAGCATATAGATTGGAAATCATAAAAACCAAGAAAGCATTCTATTGGAACAGAATCCTAAACTCTCGCAACCTGAGCAAGGAACTGCATAGAATAATTTCTGAATTAAATTCTCTGGGCTGCTCTTCTGTCTCCGCCACCCAACTCCCAATCCCTATACGACGCCTTATCAGAACCCTTCCACAACATCGGTATTGACAGACACTCTGCCATCATCTCTAAATTACAATGAATGCCACCGCCCCTCACCCATCCACAGACCAACCCGCCTCCCGATACAAACCTTTACCCCTTTCTCTCTAATCTCATACCAGGAGTTCCTCTCGCTCCTACCGCAAAGCCACCCACCGGAAACCCCTGGGCATTCCTCAACCGTGCATGGAGTATTTCACACTGAATCCTGAACCACTCCCTTTTATTGGGACACCTCCCTAAAAACCTCCTACATCAACCCCCTCCTCAAAAGACCTATACTCGACCCACTCCTCCCCCAGAACTACCAACCCATATCCAACACCCACTTCATGGCCAAATTCATGGACCGCACAGCATACAAGCAACTCAGACATTTCACAGAAGCCAACAACCGCCTGGACCCTGCCTAATCTGGCTTCAGACCGCTCAGAGGAACAGAGTCCTCCCTAGTGTCCGTCAGGGATGACCTAAAAAGAACAGTAGACACAGAAGTTGGCGCTCTACTCATTCTCCCTGTCCACTCTTCCGTCTTCAATACTATCGACCACACCATTTTCCTAGACAAGCTAAACTCTTTAGGAATCAAAGACACTGCTCTCTCTTGGATCCCCTCTTTCATCTCTAATCAATCACAAATCATGCTCCTTCACCCTTTCACCTCATCCTCACGACCAGTATCAAAAGGGGGCCCACAAGAAGCATCCCTATCTCCCCTCCTTTTCAACACCTATCTGAACCCACTTCCCGCACTCATCTGCTCCCACAATCTTACCTGCAATAACTATGCAGATGATACCCAGATCATCCTTAAAATCCCCAAATCGCCAGTTTCCAATCACCCAGACCTGTCATCATGCCTCTCAGATATTGACTACTCAATGATGGCCAACCACCTCATCCTCAATCCTAGGAACACAGAAATCCTAGTCTGTGGGAGAACAGTGCCCTTTCCCCAACCTAGTCCCTGGCCTCAATTCCTAGGCCCCCCACCGGCAACCTCCATTTCTGTGAAAAACCGTGTATGCACACTGGACACAGATCTCCCAACGCATCAACTCTATATCCAGAACGTGTTTCTTCCATCTACATATCCTCAGGCACATCATCCCATACCTCACCTATTCTCAAAGTTTCTCTGCTGTCATCTCCATCATCCTCTCCCGCGTAGACTATGCAAACTGCACTTTTATTTCAGCTAAGGAAACTGCAAAGAATCCAAAATGCTATGGGCCGCCTTCTCATCAGTCTCCTTCCGGAAAAAACATCAGCCCTACACTAAGAGTCCTCCATTGGCTCCCTATTGGTTGACGCACTACCTTTAAAGCCGTGTGCATCACTCACCGGGCCAATCCACAACACCGGCTCAGAATTCCTCCAAGATAAAGTCACTCACTACCACCGCTCAAGGACACTCAGATCCGGCACAACATCTCTCCTAGTTGTCCCACAATATCAACTCCACCAGACTCGGAGGAATCTCATTCTCCGTACATGCACTGATCATCTGGAACTCTCTGCCCCTGCAGATCCACAACATTGACAATCACCTGGCATTCAGAAAGGCCCTCAAAACCTGGCTCTTCCCTTCCCCCTCTTGAAACCTTCTTGCACTCTATATTGTCGATACGTGCACAGGAAAACTGACAAAACCAAGTACGTACCTAGCCACCCATACCCCCACGAATGCCGGCAGCGTTTGCAGGGACACACCATGACTAACCTTCACCCTCCCCATAACCCCTCACTGACGGATGATTGTACAACACCTCCCGTCCCTCTGTCCACTCCTCAGACTTTCAATCTAGGGAGACCACAAATGGTGAGACCAGTCAATCGCGTTGGACCTAGAAAAATTATGTTGAATATGAACTCCATCTAAGTTCATGGTATGTCTACCTTGGACCACATCTGTGGACACAGGCTACAGGCACGGCCACCCATCCATGCACTATAGAATGCAGCTATGGCTGTGCTATTCCGGTCTAGCATCTCGCATAGTGACACACACTGAAACCCCTGATGTACCTCAACACCTCTGCTACTAGAATACAGTGACAACCGACAAAAAATGTCAGTCTAGCTGTGCACACATAGAATCTCTGGCACTAGGACTCTATCCTAAAACCACCTACAGCACCCACCCACGTGCCTGACCCCTGGGCTGCTTACTGGAGCCTAGCCAACCCACCTGACTCCTAATCTGGCAAAATGCACATCCATCTTTAAATTAACTATTAGAATCTCCCACACATGGACTGCAGTCACCAAGGGAGTTCCAATTACAAAACGCATTGAGGCCATACAAATGGGGAAAGGACGTTATATAAATGACAAATACAATACAATACAATACAATACAATACAATACAATACAATACAATAACTGATTGCATCAATAATAGTGTTACACATTACATCATTTAAAAGTTATCTCATAAAAACGTTGATTATCTTACTAACAATTTAGGCCATGGACCTGGCCAGGACGAAGGTTGCGGTTACTGGCCAAGATCAAAGGCCATAGCTAGTGTTGTAAAATATACAGTGGGCATGGTGGAAAGCTATAGCTAGTGTTCCATTACTGTTTTACAATATACAGTGGGCAAGGTGGAAAGTCATAGCCACCGGCCATAGCTGAAGGCCATGGCTAGTGCCCATTAATATGTTAGAATATACACTCGGCACGGCCAAAGGCCATGACTAATGACTGGATAGTGTTGCCTCCTCCATACACTGGATCTTAGGTCTTCCTAGTGCACACCGGACCTGACTATTGTGACTCGCTGTGCGTTAGTGCAAATTCAATTCTACATAACGCGAATCACTGCAGGCTAGAGCAAACTCAAATCTGCATATAGTGATATAATGTGATTTACTGCGAGCTAGAGCAAACTCTAATCTGCCTATTGTGATCTAATGTGACTTACTGCATGCTAGAGTAAACTCATACTGGCTTATTGTGATACGAGCATATTGTGTTTCACTACAAGTCCTAGCACCTGGCCTCCTATCTACACCATGTTTCATGCCCTCCCAGGAAAAATGTAATCTGCATATGGCTATTTATTGTTATTTACTGTATGTTAGAGCAAACTCCTACTGTACCTATGTCGATACCCTAGACTCATCTCCAGGGCCATAACTGTCCTAAAGCAACCTAGTTACTTCTTGTGAGATCTTCGCCCTCCAACTGACGCTATCTGACTCCAAGATAGCCACCCACATTACTTAGCTCCACTCGTAGCAGACTACTCTGCGAGCTGCACTGCCAGGCACCTGCCACATGTAACCCATGTAGCATCCCTGCATCTGCACTCTTATTTCAATATGTACACCTCCCACACACAGCACATCCTCACAGGCCTAGTCTACATCATACTCACTAGTCTTATTCCCTACCTCGTGCCCAAAGTGCAACCCAACAGCCACATTATGGAATTAGGGCACACCATCACACACGTTACTCCCCCTAAAATGCTCGAGAACAAACTTAGGCAGCTGAGACTCAGATCACGCACACACCCCATAGCACTCATCTCCACACCCATGCAGGTAACACATAG
This sequence comes from Ambystoma mexicanum, assembly GCF_040938575.1. Taxonomy (NCBI): domain Eukaryota; kingdom Metazoa; phylum Chordata; class Amphibia; order Caudata; family Ambystomatidae; genus Ambystoma; species Ambystoma mexicanum. The sequence continues at coordinate 133,351,012 of NC_090941.1, read as the reverse complement.
GAACTCACGCCTAGGATCACACACTCACGCCAAGACCTGCCACCTTCCCCACACAAGTGCCCACAAGCGCCTAAAAAGGGTTAAGACTCTCTCTCCCCACAGACATCACATTACCAAAAAGCTTACTCCCATTACCGACCTCAGGCCACCTCAATCCAAGAAGCTCCAACATCTCAAATGTGCTCTACTAAATGTTCGCTCACTCAACGCTCATGCTATAGAAGTCAATGATCTTATTACCAATCAAGACTTAGATATATTAGCCATAACAGAAACATGATTGCATATAGCCTCTGGCCCTATCAACATAGCCATACCGTCAGGCTACTCGATCTTAAGACAAGACAGACTAGCTAAAACTGGAGGTGGGGGTCGCACTCATTTTTAAAGACACCCTTGCCATCAGACAGACTCCCACCACCGGGGAAGACACGATTGACATCCTCTCAGCCGAACTAGCCCTCGCCCCTAAAGATACAGTAAACATTCATGTCATCTATAGACCTCCAGGCCCAGTCAGTAACTTCACATGCATAATCAACCATCTCCTTGGAAACAACATTAAAAAAGCTTCCAAAACACTGCTCGTAGGAGACCTAAACATTGGATACAATGACAAACTAGACAAAGCAGCAACCATTCTCACCAGAGACCTTACAGACCTAGGATTCACACAGATAGTAACAGGCCCAGCCCATAATAAAGGCTGTATCTTAGACTGGGTGCCAGTTCACAACTGTGGCTCCACCCTCAACTCTAACACAGCCCTCCCATGATCTGATCACAACTGCCTTCAATTCAGCATTCCCATTTCCACATATTCCAATCCGCCAATACCTGCACCGGCCAAGCTAGCCAGAAGTGCCAAAAAACGTACAGCAGACAACATACGCCCCTTTCTCAACAGTCCTTGACTAGCACCTCCTTTCTGATCTGACCCTAACATTCTAGCAGAGATCTTCGAAGACACCCTCACCCTTGCCATTAACGCTGCAGCTCCTCTTGAAAATAAAAAGAAAAAAAATCGTTTCACTCCAACTCATGGTTCTCTGAGGATCTATTAAATCTACGCCAATGCAAGCTCCAAGCTCTCAAAACATGGCAGGCCAACCCTGTGACGCCACCAAAGTAGACTTTCTTAGCATTTCTAAAAAATACAAAAGTGCCATATTTAATGCCAAATCAGAAACCTACAATAAGCGTATCACAGAAGCCAACTCCCACTCAAAAGAGCTATTCACCATCTTTAAAGAGCTCACCGTTCCCCCAATCTGTACAGATGAGATTGTTAAGGATGAAGCCTGGTGCAATAGCACCCAAATAGCGATGCTAAAGAAAATAGACCTTCAAAACAAAATAGCAGAACACTTCAAGGCTCTTCACCACAGCAGACCCATTCCGTCAATACCCCTAAAGACAAGCACTCCCCTAAATTTAACTTTTCTCAAATCACCAAATCGCATGTTCTTCACATCCTCAATCAGCTCAAAGCATCTCAATGCAAAGGTGACATATGCCCCCCCAACATCATTAAAGAATGTGCTGCACCCCTCATACCGATGATCACAGCATTCATTAACGCTTCATTCAAGACGGGTAAAGTCTCAGACAGCCTTAAAGAGGCGTGGGTGCACCCGCTCTTAAAGAAACCAACCCTGCCCAACCTAACAACTACCGTCCCATTACAACGGTTCCATTTATCCTTAAAATCCTAGATAAAGCTGCACACATGCAGATACAGTCCTACCTTGAAAACAACTCTGTCCTAGCTAAAAGGCAGTCTGGATTCCGTAAAGGTCACGGCACTGAAACCGCATGACTAGATTTGAAGAACCAAATCACCCAAATTCTAGATAAAGGCAAGCCGGCCCTCCTGCTCCTCCTAGACCTCTCTGCGGCATTTGACTTGGTCGATCATGCCATCCTCACAAACCATCTCACTCAGGATGCACACTTCTCCAAACAGGCCACAAACTGGATCACCTCCTTCCTCGAAGGAAGAGTGATAAAAGTGTTTTCCAATATAGCAAACGCAGAGCCTACCACAATCAGGTATGGGGTCCCTCAGGGCTCATGTACGTCTCCTACCCTCTATAATCTCTTTACCAAACCTCTCTTTGATAAACTGGATGCACTTGGGATCACCTACACCAAGTACGCTGACGATACCCAAGTGCTCCTCCCGCTCACAGGACTCTACCAAGGACGCTGCCACCCTCCAGAATATATACGCCAGCATCCAAGCATGGATGGCCACGAACGGTCTATGTCTTAACGGAGATAAGACCGAAATTCTCATCCTTGGTCAAAAATCCACTCTCACTAACCTCGACTCATTCTACACCAATTTCTGCATGGGGCCTCTCTCTCCATGGACAAGCAACTCAATTGAATTGTTTTTGCCTCCGCTCTGAGCACTAAGCTTATTAATGCCATCAAACCTTTCCTAACCAAAGATAACTGCCTTTCTATTGCCAGAGCCACCATTGGAGCCAAATTAGATTATTGTAATGCGCTACTGGCCGGCACCTCAAAATCTAATCTTAATAAACTCCAAACAACACAGAACAATGCACTAAGAGCAGCTCTCAATATACCAAAAAGGGAACACATCTCGCAAGCCAGAAAGGCAGCACACTAGTTACCTGTCAAAGAGCGCATTACCTTCAAAATTCTTACCACTGCACATAAATGCATCAATCTGTTAGCCCTCTCATACTTGTCTGATACCTTAGCCAGATCACATTCCACCAGACCTACTAGACAATGTCACACAAACCAACTAAGGGTCCCGCGTATCAAACGAGCTAGAGCAGGTGGAATACGTTTCCCCTACATTGCCCCTAAGCTATGGAATGCACTACCCAGCATGCTAGGAGCAGAAACCTCTCTCTCTGCCTTCCACAAAAAACTAAAAACCACATTGTTTAACTAACACTGTCTTCCCTCTAGTTGTCTACTCTCTTTTCCTCCTCTCCTGCAACTGCAATTCTCCTCTTGTAACAAAGTAATGACTTCACTGTATGTACAATAAGTCATTTCTGACTTCTGTAACAAGTGCCACGATGCCCTCCAGGCTGCCTGTGCGCGAAACAAATGTGAATAAATAAATAGAAGGTACAGTGGGCACGGACAAAGGCCATAGCTAGAGGCACATTAGTATTTTAAAATGTACAGTGGGCATAGCCAAAGGATGTAGCCACTAGCCATGGTCAAAGGCCAAGGCTAAAGGCCCATTAACATGTTAAAATATACAGTGGGCACTGGCCACCGGCCAGTATTGTGCTGAAGGCCATGACTAGTGCCTGGTTAGTGTATATAATATTCAGTGGAGATGGGTCAAAGCCATAGCCACTGGTGAAAGCCAAAGACTATGGTTGGTGCCCAATTAGTATTTTAAAATATACAGTGGGCACAGCTGAACGCGTGGCCAGTGTCCATGAGTGAAGACCATGACTTTGGCCATGGACACTAACCATGGCCGAAGCCCATGTTTAGTGAAGAATACTGTTGTAATGTAATTAGCGATGTCATCAGTGATGTCATCTGTGATGTCATCATTGTGGTCACAGACTGCGCACCTTAGCGTCCCTGCAACAAATATTTTTTCCTTGAAGGTCAATGGTTTTGTTATTCCATAGATTCGTTATGCAGCAATAGCCATGGCTCTCAGCTATGGCCAATAACCATGGCCTTTGGCCTTAGCCACTATATAATTTAGAGCACTGCCAGACCACTAGCCATAGCAAATGTTTATTTTATATAAAGATATGTTCACCACAATGGCTTACCTTATTTCTTTCATGGGTGTCTCATCTTCTCTGTTCAGTCACTTTTACATTCCTCCTCAAATAAATATGTTTACAAAAATCTTTATTTGCACACTTATTTAACTTTTAAAAAATGTTTACAGTTATATTTATGATTCTGGAATGGAAACACGTTAACTTTGCACAAACAATACATTCAATAGATCTAAAAATAGGAGGTTACAGTACTACCACACCCATGAATACAAATGTTTTTTAACAATTTTTTTGTAGCCACGGCTACAACCTTCTTTGTGCTTGTGGCTACTGCCCAAGCTGTCATTGTACCTGCAGCTATCCCAAAGGCTGAGATTGGACAGAATGTAGTTGCGGTTACGCATGACAGTCGCTGCTATTAAATGCGCGTGTGGTTTGACCATTCACAACACTTTGCATTAAGCTGTGGCTATAAAAAATAAATGTAAAAAAAAAAAAAAAGATATATATATATATATATATGTAAACACATGGAGGATAGAAAAAACCTGCACTCCATGCAGGAGGTCAGTGAATCCCAACAAATGAAAAAAAACTCGAATCCAGATAAGTGGAAAAATCGAGTTTAATGAATGGTAAAAAATACAAAATGAATGGCAAAACCACACAGCAAGCGATACAGGACGCCTAGGCAGTGTCCTTAACGACGCGTTTCGCGCTTCCCTGAGCGCTTGATCACGTTAGGAGGACGTGTTGAAAATGAAAGTTAATATTGTAAACTGGTCCTTCTTCCATGTTGCCAACCAACCTAAGCTCACAACCTTGCATGAAAATTAGAAATGTGTATATGTGTTTATTTAGTACTCCTTATATTTTCTATTTTGAGATATGTACAATATAAGAGAACATCGCAGAACAGTAAAGAAACATGAACACCATATTTCTTTATGAATGTCTCATCTTCTCTGTTGAATCAGTTTTACATCTGTAAAAGAAAATAGAATACATATAATAGAAAAAAATAATAGACAAGTACAATTATTTTTTTTTTCTCCTAATAGTACTATTTGAATACTGAATGTATTCCTAGTACTCAACCAATTGGGGATGTACATATATAATCATTATGCAGATGAAAAAAAAACTTTTCATTGGAGGGAAAAAACAATTACTCACTTATCAAAAATATCTAAAAAAAATAAATAGTTGTACACAAATTAAACAGTATTTTACTTTGTTCATGGGTACAACACCAACACCTACATTAAACACTTAAGTAACTATGAACCTAGTTTTGCATTAGCAAATTCTAAATATTTAATGGCTTCATGAACTGAAGCTTGCTCTCTGAAAAAAGTTGCGTCTTACCATTACTCTGCAGTTTAGACAAAGATTTTTTTCCAATCCAGCTGTGTTTCATACACATTTGTGTAGGATATTAAGACTTGCTTGTTAACACATAGGGAGTGTCATGCCACACACTTCTAGTTTTTCTGCGCAACTGATGTGGACTAAGACATGTATTTCCTTTATTAGCATTGTGTCATTAAATTGAGACAGTTTTCACTGCAAGCAAATAAACACAAGCATTTTTTTTCTGTTATATTTTGCTTTACTTCATTTACATCATGGCCTGATGTTTTTGTCCATACAATGAACGTAATAGTCTACTTTTTAAAGATGATTTTGCATGTACAGTAAATACACCAATTTGTATGCTCTTTAGAATGTAAGCATATGTGTATTTGCATACTAATGCATGCTTTGAACAAGTTCATTCTAGCAAAACTGATTCCATAGATTAGCGTTCCCTATGCTGCTGAGGGTGTTACAGCATTCTTTGTAACCTAATTTTTTAAATATGGGTTGGCCTTTCATTGGTGTTAACTGTAGAACATCTCCAAACACAATGACATGCTTTCCAGCAAACAGTTCTTCATACCCAGTCTCAATTACTTCTTGTATTCTTAGGTGATTTAAAACAAGTAATAGGATAGAAACCATGCTTAGTTCAACTATTAAAAGGGCTTTCATGTAATACTTAAATATGCAATTATCTCTATTTTAGGTAATTAATATAACAAGGCAATATAATTTTCACTATAATTGGTACATATAAACATCACTCAAAAATGACATTGTTTTACATGTTCAGTAGATAAAGAGCACCTCAGGCACTTGAAATACTATTGTCAGCTGCCCACCATAGAAACAATAAAGGCCCAATCAGAAAGTAAATGCAGAGAATCTCACCTTCTTTCATCAGGCAATGTTCTTCCATTGTTCATAGTGACAAGTTAGGTGACCGACAGTGTTTTTACTCTCATCCTACAACGGATAACTACACATTGACTGGCTAAAAAAAAGATCCCTCATAGGAAGAAATATGGAAGGAAGATGCTGAAGGGAAGCAGCCATAAGAAAGTACAAGAATACAAATGTTACTTGGATGTACTTGCAAGACACTACACCAGGAGCATAAATTGTCCCATCTCAGAGAATAATGCAGACAGCTGGAAGTACTTCATGGTGGAGGTGCATGCAAGTGTATGACAAATATAAGCAAATAAACCTTTATCCCCAGAAACCTGCATACAAAAAGGGAAATAGTTGCATGTAAATGCTGTTGATTTAAACATGTATTTTATAAGCAGCATGTTAGTGAAAGTTAAAAAAAAGAATCAAGAATGAACTGCCACTTAATCTGAGTAGGTGGAAAATACTGGCAATATACGCCTTCTGATAGCAGTGGTTATTATAGCTGACACACACAACACTGCAACTAAACCTTTACATATGTAAATATTTACTGACACTTACTTTAACATTAGCCACACACCCAGCATGTGCACAGTGTCAGTCCTGCAATCGAAATGAGAAAAGTGGACAAATGGTGGCTTTTATACTTTCCATAATCAAAAGCACAAAAAGAGGTCTACATAGTAACTAAAATACTAAAATGGCCGACACATTTTCACTGTAACCTACCACAGACAAGTACTCACTTCCAATATTAACACCAACCAATTACAAACACCAAAACACACACATCATGCATGCCCTACTCTTACTATTACTAGAAATTCAAGCTAGGAGTCATTTTCCTGGAAACAGGGAAGGACTGCAGACAGAATGTCTGGTTTTAAAACTATGTGGCTAATGGGAGACAGTTGGCTGTTTTGGTTACTGACCTTTGGTGAAAAACTAAACATTAACATGGAGCTGGGTTTGAGTGATTTTAGAATTCAATGGTTTGGATTGCAGGGAATGCAGTGGTTCCAAGTATTTCCTAAACTGTTCTGTCTGAGATGTACAGGGCAGCCAGATGTCATACTGATTCATTGCAGAGGCAATTATTTGGGTAATGTACGAGGTGTGTGCCTTGCTTTAATGATGAAACAAGACTTGCAAAAACTAATGAAACGTTTTCCTCACATCATCTTTAACTTTTCCAATCTAACTCAGAGGCAGCAATGGAAGTGGTCCACCAGATTTAATTATAAAATTTAAAAATCACAAAGAAATGTTAATAAGGTAGTTTCAGCTTTCATGAGAGACCAAAAACAATTATGGATGTCAAAGAACAACATACAGTTCTACGTGACTAATTTGTATAGACATGACAGAGTACACCTAACTGATGAAGGAAATTCGTTATTCCTTCATAACATCAAATAAGTACTCCAAACGTCCAAAATGACTACAGTCAGTGTACCCCAAAACAGTCCTTTTAAGGACTATTTATTACATGTATATACAGAAATACAATGAAATAACATCTAAAAACATTTTGATTTATAAATCATTGTTCATACCCATGGCTATGATACCCCTGGCTATTAACAAACTAATTAAAGCCGCGGGTATGCATAAGCTTATTTCATTAATTAAAAAACACATATTGCAAAGGTTTCAAAGTAAAATTGCACATGGCTGAGGTGAGGACATTGAATCAGGAATACATATAAAATGATGTGGTGTAACATCAATAAAATAATATGATTACTGCACAAAATATATACACATATGGCTGCAGCTAATTTGGGGCATATAACGCTGTGGCTATGCAAACCCGCCAAAATGCATGACGTCCAATAGTAGCCACGGGTATGAGCGCCCTCTTGCAGCCTCGGGTGCATGTACATTATTTTACATACTCAAAAAGACATATTAGCAAGATTTTAAAGTTCAAATGATACAAAGGTACAGTTGAGGGCATGGAATCAGAAAGACATGTAAAACTGTGTACTGTAAAATACATGAAATAATAGGATTACTGAACAGAAAATTGTATTACAATAGCTGAAGCTCTGAAGGCAGTTATACCCACGGCTACACCGGACCGCCAAAATACACAACATCCTGTTGCCTTATCTATACTCATGGCTATAGAAGCCCCTGACAGGACATGGCATTTCATTGGCTGGTTTATAGCCGCGTCTATAGATAAATAGACAACAGAGAACATTTTCATTTTCAATAATATTTCATTACTTCTATGGGTGGCTCTTAAAAGAGCCTTTGTATTTTTACATGAAAATTATTCCCAAAAATATGCTTTTTTTATTTGTCAAACTCTGCAATTCCTGTGTGAGGTCCATTTGAAGTTTTGAAAAACAAATTCAATCTGTCTATGTGCACTTTCTAAAAATAGAATATATTCTGCTCCCTACCAAAAACCGCTCTCCACAAATCATACATCCAGCTAACCTTCCCACATCACCATCCGAAAAACAAAAACATGAACTTAGCTAATGCTTCTCAAAATATTCCCCAATTTCTTCCACAACAATGTTTGTTTTTAAGTCAAAATCACCTATTCCTCTGAAATCTTCTGAAAAAGATTCTGGACCTGAGAAATCAGTGGAAGAGTTGTCAACATTTTCTTCACTATTTCTATTCATTTTTCAACCCATATAAAAGTTCCACAAAAACAATATCTATAGCCCCTTTAAAAGCACAATGTCCTAAAAATGCACCTCCATTTCAGACAATACCAACTTACTATAAAGAAAAACTCTTAACATTATGAAGCAATATAATCTCCAGATTAAATGGTACATATAAACATCACTCAAAAAATGAGGTACTTGACATCCTATTGGTAGCTGCCCACCATAGAAACAATAAACACCCAATCAAAAAGTAAATGCTGAAAATCCCACCTTCTCTCCTCATTTAATCTTCTTCCATTGTTCACTCTAATACTCTAACAAGTGAGATGATAGGCAGTGTTTTTTACTATCACAGTACAACGGAGAATTACATGGACTGGCTAGAAGAAAATTATCCCACAGAGGAGGAAATATTAAAGGAAGATACTGAAGAGAAGATGCCACAAGAAAGTAAACAACATTCCGGATTTTGTGAGTTTATTCTTTATATTCTTTATATTTATGTAAAATATGACTAACAATAAGATGTATAAGAAACACATATCATTCAGCATTCAGATTTATTTTAGCTTACTGTTTTTAAATGTCTGTGCAACCAGAAAAAGTATTTTAAAGTGTATTATAACTTCAATTGTTTAAACATATTTAGAATATGTTCAAACAATTGAAGAAGTGATTCAAGTATCAAGAAGGATTATGCAACAGCCACCCCAGGAATTCCCTACAAATACACTTATGGATACTTTAAAAGAAATTAAACAAATGTTAATCAATGGAATCAATGAAAAAGGACATATAAGACCTCAGACGAATAATAGACAGATAAAATCCAGACAATTGGGCTGATGAAGAAGATGTATACAGTGTAAATATTAAAAGAAAAATAAATCCCACAACCACTTTCCCCCTCCAGCCCCCCCCCAAATAAATATGTGTAAAATACACTGTGTTTACATTCTGGGATGAGGGGATGAGGAAGAGGACTGTGGAGGAATACCATTGGACTGGTCAGGGATGTCCTGCTAATAGATTCAGCTATAGTCAGGCAAAGGACTTACACCTACTACCTGTTGAGGATCCACAGGTGTATAAAATGAGAAATCAGAATGAGAGGAGCAGGAACCCGCCTGGAGAGGCCAACGCGGCAGGCAGACATGTAGCAGGCTGGAGAGGCGCTGTTGAAAAGGATGCAGTGTGTTGCAGAGGGGTAAGAGAGATGCCAGGGCCAGAGTGGGCAACGAGAGGGTCGAACCACCTGCAGTCCCCTGTGCCATGTGGCCACAGCTGGAGCTGTGGGACATTGAGGGCTACAGACTGCCGCATGCTACTGTTGCAGAGTTTGAAGGCACCGAGCACTGCATACTGGAGCTCTCGAAGAGCACAAATGGAGCAAGGAGAAGCTGAACAGAAGAAAGAAGACGCCTGAGGAAGCGGCTGAACACCGGTGAGTGTGAGAAAGGGAACAATCATACCGGGCGCTCCGGGGGCTGGAAAGAATGAACTGAATTTATGTTAATGGTGGTTGGAAACCAAATTGAGGAATTTTGAATACTTAGCAAGCTGCAATATAACTTTAAGATTGCAATAAGAATTATTGTATACCGAACTGAAGGAAAGATATGAAAAGTGTATATAAATACAGCACAAATGAACGCAAAGTGATGAGCATTCATAAATAAAGAGAAAGCAATTAATGAATACTTAAAAACAAAGTCAAAGCAAGCAATGAATACTTATGAATCGAGTGAATATCAGGTGATGGGCACTAATGGACAATGTGAAAGCAAGGTGGTGGAAAAGGATGAACACCACAGAGTGAATTTAGTGAAATACACTTTGTGACAAAGCCAAAAGACTGCCAAGGAGAAACAGAAGTGAATGTTGGTTAATGACACAGGTTTAGAGAGAGAAAACCTGTGTTGGCAAGAAAGTCCAAAGAGAACAAATAAGTATGACAAAGTGCTAAGGGTTATCGGTTGCGTGACCTGTAATAGGTGGACTGTGTGGTCTGACAAATGCGACTAAGCCGAGTGACCCCTACTTGGGAGAATCCAAGGAAAGACAAGATACAGAGGCTGTATTGTATCACAAGTGCTGAAGTGATTGAAGAAAAGACCAATCTGTATGAACTATTGAGAAACCTAGATGGTCTCAAAGCTGGACTGGAATTATTGTTGAAAGCCGAAAGAGATTTTTGAACTGCTTGAAGTTCTGAAGCTGGAAGAACGAAACTCTTGGGGAAGGCAACCCTGAGGCCTTTTTGTGAACTGTGTTGAACTTGGGGGAAGGGAACCAGAGATCTTTTTGGAACTGTTTTGAACTTGGGGAGGGGAAGCTTAAAAGCAAGCCACGAGCTGGAAGAAGCTTGTAGCTTTTATTTTGAACACTGTTTCATTTGGTTGCTGACGTCCCTACACATTGTTTATCTTTAGTTGTGAGGGCAAGCCTAGGTTTTGGACACAGACAGACTTTTGAGTTTAACCTAATGACACAGGCTATCCTTAGTTTCTTTAGATAGTGAAATCCCACCTTAGCATAGGGCACGATAGGCCTTACTCCATCCTGACATAAAGAAAAATAAACTACTTTTTTAGAGGAGCAGGTAGATGCTTCCTCGCTAGTTCCCACCCTCTCACTACTGTCATACTGGAATAGCGAGAGAAGAGCAGCATATGGGAGCCCCTGTATTGTTCCTATACCGCATTGAGTGTATGAGAGATACTATGCACTCAGACAGCCATACAGAATGTACCCTCACGTTGAGCCAGTAGAGGGATGCCACATGGAAGGATGTCATCATGCACCTATGGACATTATGGAACGTTAAGTGAAATCTGACCAGGGCAGAGTGATGTCAGAAAGCAGATATATGAACCTATGCTGAAACAATATGAAAATACATAAGAGTGACGATGTAACTGAAGCACTAAGAGAAATATGTACCTAAAGTTAAAGTAATCTTGAATACAAAGAAGCTGAACTTACTTACTGATCAATAACTGTAAATACACTGTAATGCAAGGTAGAAAGGAAACATATAGAGGTTTGCTACAGAGGAATATATAACATGGCTGAGACGGCCATAATAGGAAAATGGATGCTGGCTCATGTCGAATTCAGCCAAGCTACTTCCGAGACAATCCAAGGCTGCAGAATCAGGAGACGTGGAATAATAGTCCTGTGTGCAGAACGGATGATGTGTCAAGGTTGGCCTAGAATTAAGGATGCTATTTTTTATGGCATTAGTACAGAGCACAAAGGGAGTTACATGGATAAGCTCTGAATGTTGCACAATCCTCATAGAATGAAGAAGAAAAACACATATGCAAGAGCCACCTTTTGGTCAATTAAAAGTGTACAAAGTTCATGAGTAGAGTGAGCAAGTCTCTAGAGGGCAATAGGAGTAACAGTACCCAGCATAATTGAATCAAATAGCAGTAAATAGAAGGCTGAAATTGACAGATTTGTGGTCTCTTCACATGTGACTCAGAAGTCAAAAACAAGGGCTATGCATTAAAGCCTCAGATGAAGATAGTGGTGTGCTCACACTCTCTTGAATGTTCCAGGACAGTGACCAGGTTGCATGGCCAATAACAAAATGAAGACTTTGGCATATGGCTGACCGATGAGAGATGATGGACTAATTAAGAAAACGGGGAGAAGTCTGACGGGATTCTAACAATGAAGTTTAGTTTCACATGTGTGCTGCTAAAGAGTCGAAAGTCCAAGGTTGGGATGGTATGTCAAACAATCAGTGGGTTTGAGGGACAGCCTAACATACAATGTCACATAGAACAATCCACTGCTATTTTTCCTGCTATAATCAGTACTATGCATGTTTAGAGGTAGTTTAAGGTGTGCCCTACGGATAAGGGGTAGTCAATGATGCACTAATCCTTATTGACTATATAAGTAGATGTGTTCCCTTAACCAATCCCTTCCCGCAATAGGCTTTGTATTTTGCCACATAGGATGACGTCATAGATGTCACACATTGGGGTATAAGACCTTTGCATAATCAAGGTTAGTTGTGAGTGTGCATGCATCAGTCCGATGCCTGTCAGTTCTCCCTGCTTCAATAAATGAGAATAAAGTAGTACTTTGCCATATTCTTTGAGTCTGTCTGATTATTTGGTCTGGGATCATTCTTTGTAATTCCATCTAGCATGAAAGACGTTTCAAGATGCTAGAGCCCACTTTATTTAGAAAAGTGAATCTGTTGTCTGTGTGATGCCTTCACAGTACCAGAGATGCTATGGAATAGGCTCCGAGGGCTCATGGGTAATCACTGTAGCAGCGGCTACAGCCATTGTGCCTGTGTGTAGCTTCAAAAAGGTGTACCATGCCACAACTGGTTATCTAGTAGCCGTCGGTATGAACTCCAACCTTTGTTCGCATTAACCAAGCCTCAGATATTGCCAAATAAGTGGCTCATGCGATAGCCACGGCTCTTCGAAAAAACAATACAAAAATGTGATCCTACACACCCAAGCCCTCAGCAAATCACCCCAACATCTCTACCAGTTCCCCGAACTCCATTAATGTACTCCTCACCTCCCCTGCCCTCTCCCATTCCCCCTATAATCCTTGTTGTTTCCGTGATGCAGTTTTGCTCAAAATGTTGTGTAGCCACGGCTATAAAACACAAGCAAATACGCAATGCACCATTGGCCTGGATTTAGCATGCGCTAACACAGGGTACCCAATATAGCCATGGGTACATGTGCCTTGTGGTGACAGATGCTGCCGTAGCCGCAGATATACACCCCTGTTGTTGCTGAGATTATCCATGCCTCAAACTTCGCCTTCTGATTGGCTGAGGCGGCAGGGTTATGGATTAATGTTTGAAAAAAATATATATATATTTACATTTGTATATATGTATGTATTCAGCACTCCTTGTAAGTTCCATTTTAAAATACATAGACTGCAACAGATGATCGGAGTATGGTGCAGTACTGTGAATACATTCTATGGCAATAGGAAGAATAGGGTTCAACAGAGTGGAGATAACCTGCATAGAAATATAGCAGATGTAGAATGATGCAGTGTGTGTAGACTGTAAACAAGCTGAGTGAGTGGAAGTACTCAGACTTAGGTAAAATGAGAGAATTTCATATTATGTATGGACACTTAATGCATGTCATGAAATGGGTGTAATTTCCAGTCTTCTGTCTAAAAATAAAACCACACTTACTGAATGGGTAATAATCCAAAATGTCTACCGTGTCACTGGCCATGGCCAATGATTTTTCACCCTTTATGTCACTATACCTGTAAAAATATCTTTTTTTTAGAAACCTATAGCCACGGGTATGGAACTACACATACCCTTGGCTACCTGTAGTCCTTGATAACAGCGGGAAAAAACGATCCTGTGAACAAAATGACTCCCTTCCTCCTCAAAACCCTCACCCAATGTACCACCACTCCGTGCTGGGTCCCCAAACACACTGTATAGCCTCCTCACCTCTGCTGCCCTCTCCCATTCCCCTCATAACACACGCTGTTTTCATGACACGCTTTCATTTCAAATGTCGGCTATTTGCGGCTACAGCCAAGGCCACAAAAAGCTTTGTGTTGCAAACTCAGTCCCTAGTCCCCCTCCAACTCTCAAATTTCACTTGGTGTCCTCTAGCCACCTGACACAACCTCTGGCCAAATGGCATTTTCATGTATTTTTACCTGCAAATGGCTTTTTTTCTGCTTGAAATTTTTGGATATCCTCGGCTATAGCCGGAGCTATAAACAAAAAGATGGCGGCTGTTTCATTTCTAAAACCTCCCGGTTTTGGCAATTTACCCGAGATATAGCTATATAATTTGGAGAAGGGGGCACCCTTTTCTCCAAAAAACTACGGTACAGAATAACCCCAAACCACAAAAAGGCCTCCAGTTATGGCTTCGTGCCAAAGTAAAATAAATAAAGCAAATAAAATATCAATATCAAGCTGTTTTGGACCTGATCAAAATCCATCCAGTGGTTTGGGGTGTGAAGTCAGGCAAAAATGTACCTTTTTTGTCAATGGGAAAATAAATGGGAAGTCCGGCGCAACTTTACATTTTTTGTATTCTTAATAACTTTTTTACTTTTAAATCTTTACCAAACCTTTCAGTCTAGAGGGGCCTAGGCGTCCCTAATTAACTTCAAACTTTCAACCCCATCCATCACACAAATAAAAAGTTCTTAATGGAATTGTTAGAGGTTCCTATGGGAGTCTGACTCACCTCGGCGACAGCTGCCCTATGATATATATATTAATATATTTTACAGCATATATAATAATGTAACTTTTAATCCTTTCTTAGCCTTGTCCTGTACCATTTCTATCATGAACACCACCACACTGCCCAGTGAGAGGAAGGGAAAGAGAGAGCAAGAGAAAGAGAGAGCAATTAATCAAGAGTGATATAGAGATACAGAGAAATGGATTGGCCAAGAAGGTCATAGGGGAAGAAGAAAATATAAACTGACTGAGGGACTGTGCCTGAGAAACTGTCTAGGAGGAAGGGCTAAAATGAAGAAGAAGAAGAATGTGTGTATGTATAATGAGAAGAAGGTGAAGGACAAAAGTGAACAGGTAAGTAGAAAGACTCAGACTAAGGATGAAGGAGAACGACTACTTTGAAGAAGGACAAGGACTGGAATGACTAAGGAGTACTAGGATGAAGGAATAGGACTAAGGAGAAATACTAGGCTGAACTAGAAGCACTAGGGTGGACGACTTGGCTGAAGGATAGGACTAAAACAATGGACAAAGACTAGGCCTAAGGACTAGGAGGAAGGAGAAAGACTAGGATGAAGAAGGACATTGGCAAGGATGAAAGGTTAGCACTAAGATGAAGGACTAGGATGTAGGACTAAGACTATAAAGAAGACATAATGACGGGGAGGACTAGAATGAAGGATTGGTACTAGGATGAAGAACAATGGCTATGTTGAAGGAGTAGGGCTAGAATGAAGGATTTGAATGACGGATAAGGACATAGGATGAATGAGAAGGACATGGACTTGGATGAAGTACTAGAACAAAGGCATTAAGAAGAAGGACTAGGATGAATGGACTAGGATGAAGGTCTAAGACAAAGGTGAAGGACTAGGACCAAAAATGATGATGGAGAAAAAGGGCTATGATGAAGGGCAAGGATAATGGAATAAGACTAGGACGGAGGAATAATCCCTGTCCTTCATCCTTTTCCTTTACCTTATTCTACATTCTTCTTCGCACCCTTTGTCCTTCATTGCAGAGACTGCGATGAAAGAGAAGGGCAAGGACAATGGACTAGAACTAGGATAAAGGATACAGGCTATGATATAGCACTAGAACTAGGACAAAGGAGTATGATCAAGAACTGGCACAGAGGAAAAGATAAATGACTACGTTGATGGAGAAAGACTAGGATGCATCACACAGAAAAAGGAGAAGGACTGGAAAGAGGGACTAGTGTGATGGAGAAGGACTAGGATGAATGAGATGAAGGACATAGTCTGGGGCAAATAAAAAGTACTAGAATGAAAAAGAAGGTAAAAGATAAAGGACAGGTATGAAGTATTCAGAAAAAGGAGGAGGACTAGAATGAAGGAGGTGGACTAGGAAACAGGACCAGGGCAAGGACTAGGACAAAGGACAAAGGACAAAGGACTAGGATGAAGGACATGGATGAAGGAACATGACAAACGAGAAGGACTAGAATCCGGGACATCATTTGGAGCTCACTGGTGGTCACAGCTGTGACCCCTGGCATGGCCTCTGCGACTCCTATTAAAATCATCTTTTTCTATTTAAAAAAACAATTCCCAGATGGCAGGACAAGCTCAGCCTGGTCCCTATCTGCCTTCATGGGCTGCACATGTGGTTGGTTGTCTGTGCTCCTGGTCCTGCCTCCATGGGCTGAGTTTTCACAAATGTTTCTGCTCTGTCCTCAGTTGGCCGTTTAAGGGGCATCTGCTTCCTGTGTGAGAGTGAGAGACATCATCCAGCGAGTGGGCATGGGGCAACAAGCATTCAGAGACTGGCAGACACTTCCTGTAAAACAGACAGTGCACAGGGGAGATTGAACTAACCTAGATATTCGACAGCCACAGAGAGACTGAGTCCGAGACACCACTCAACAAGAGCCAGCCACACAGGGGTGGACTGGGACCTAAAAGAGGCCCTGGAAATAATTACTGGGGACCAAAAGAGGCCCTGGCAATAAAGTTCAAAGTGGCTCCATGTGACAGATTTTCAGCAAGCCCAATGCTTTTCCTATAAGAACATTTGGAAATGCCCCACAAAAGAGGCCCAGACTGCAGAGGCCCACCGGGAAATCTCCAGAGTTCCCTATAGGCCAGTCCACGCCTGCAGCCACACCATGCAGACAACACTCCTATTGAAAAAGCATTGGTTCATAAACTGCATCCGTGGCGTGGCCATGGAGAGATGTTCCGATTCGATGCTGCACCAGTGAAATGAGTGCACCTTCATGCTCAGACTGCATTCGTGCTGAGACCGGACCCCTTAAATAAACTACACTGGTGTAGAAAATGCACCTTTAGCGACTGCACCAGTAGAAGGGAGCTGTACATGTAAAGAGAGAGACTGCACCCACAGAGAAGCAGTGCACGCGAAGGGACGGCTTCTCTTGGCAATTCTGGAGGCGCTGCTGTGCAGGTGAGTGAGACCGCAGATGGGATGGAGGTGAGACTCATGGGCGTTGCTGAGTATGTGGACAGGGTATGGATAGGAGAAGTCATTTTGTTGATTGGGGAGGAGGGCATTAAGTCAGCGTTATTGGGAGTTCTGCCTGCTAGGATAGTGCGTGTTTTGGGGGTATTGCCTAGAGGTTATTTGGATAACATGTATTATAGCACATGTGGTTGGCACTGAGAATAAATAAATATATATATATATATGTGGGACTGTGTGTTTGTTTTGAGATTTGTGTAATGGGATCGCGTGCCTACTGTATAGTGGATATTTGTGTGAGTACTTTACTCTGTTTTTTGTACTTTCTAAGTTTTCTTCATAAAACAGAGTATTGTTGGAAGCCAAACGTGGGGGTGAGAAGGTGATGCGAGGGCAAGTGAGTAATGAATATATGCCCTGGATTTGGCAAGAGAGGTTGAAGTCCTGGGCTGGAGGGGTTATTTTCTCTGGTTCTTCTCCTGTGCTGATTTTCAGGGTCAAGGGTACATGTGGGTGGACATTAAAAAAAGTTTGATTGCTCAAGTTTTAATTTACTAGCATTTCAAACCAGGTTGTTATGTTTCCAGTGCAGACGCTTACCCACAAGACCACATAAAAGTGTCATAAAAGCACACGTCTCCTGTTTGGATTTTGTTGTCCTTGGAATATTCATTATAAATTGTTGGGTGGTCGGTGGTCGGTGGTCGCTCCACATCGTACAACACATTTACCAGCACATTTTGCAGCAGGAATAGAAAAAAAGCCATATGATTTAAACTCTCTGAGCTACCCACTTGTGGTCCAACATGCTGTAGATTCAATTGTACAGTTAAAAAGAAACATTTATGAGGATATTTACCTACCAACCTTAACAAGTCCCTTAAAAAAATATGGCACTACTATTATCAGGTTTACTAGTGCTTCATGACATACCCGGCTGCTTCTAAGGACTGTAGTAATAAGTGTTATGTTAATAAGAAATGCAACCCCCATATACAATACATTACCAACTGCTGTGGTATGCACATGTAAGGATAAATAGCTGGTAAAATAGCTTTACTTGGCATATGATTACCAGACCTGACATGTGCAGCAATAAGTGGTATAAATTGCCAATAAATTGCCATATGAGGCTAAAGTAGCATGTGCATGGCAGTGTCCCTGGCTTATGTTGTTTCTACTGTGTCTACTCCTGTCATAGTTCGACCCCCTCCAGGGCATATTAAGGCAGCTCCATTCCTAAAATGTGGCTGGTATCTAAAAAAGTCTTATGTCTGCATTAGTACCGCTGGTTTGAAATTTCATGAAATGCAAGCTTTTGGTGTTTTTATATCTGTCTGTCACTTTAGGTGCAAACAACAGGGTTACATTTCATGTGTTGGCATCGAGGTCGAAGGTCATATGGCATCCCATCCTGTGATGTCATCAGGTGTGTGATGTCACTTCCGCTATCCCTGGCATTTCTCTGAAATGATGTCCCTGGCTAGGATGAAGTACTAGGTTGAGGACAAGGAAGCTGGAGAAAGACTAGCATAATTAATTAGAATACAGAAGAAGGACTAGGACAAAGGGCAAGGACAAAGAAAAGAAATTAGTGTCAAGGAGAGGGGATGGCATAAATAAGGGATAGAAGTAAGTAAAAAAGGAGAAAGAGTAGGATACACGACAAGGACTAGGATGAAGGACTAGCATAGTCCTTCATCCTAGTCTTAGTCCTGTCATGTGTCCTAATGTTTACCTTCATCGAAGTCCTTCATCGTAGGACGAAAGAGAAGTCTAAGATGAAGTACTGGAACTAGGGCATAGGACTAAGGACTAGGACAAAAGTATAAAATGAAGGATTAAAACAAAGCAGAATAACTAAGATGAAAGACTAGGACATGGACAGGGAGAAGGACAAAGATGAAAAACTAGCTGGAAGGAGTAGTACTAGGGACAAGAGACTAGTATGAGGCATGAGGGACTATGATGAGGGACTGGAATGGTTGATCAGGATAAGGGGATATGATTAGAGACAAGGAGTGCAATGAAAGCCTTGGACTAAAATGAGACTAGGACAGTGATGAGAGACTAGAACGAGAGACTAGCAATGGGACTCAAATGATAGACTTGAACTAAGTCGAGAGACTACTTGTGACTCAGGGTCCATACATTACAGGGTTCTGCAAAGTTCTTATTTTCAGCTATGCTTACTCTGAGCCACACTGGCAGAAGAAAGTATACTGAGCGTCAGGACACGCAAAATATCAATCTCTAATGCAGCAAATGTATGACAATAGTATTACCAGTTGTCATGCCAGCATTCTGGTAGTATTCAGCTTCTCAAACAACCCGCCCCCTCTTTTTCACCTCTTCTTTGTAGCATTATTGTGTCTACAAGTCAGTGATAAAGTGCCCCCATTTAAGGCAGTACCAAAAATGATGGTTAACTGTGCAACACAAAAAGGTGCCCCATGAAGAAGCCAATGTTTGCCTAGAAGAGAATAGGAGGGAACAATCTGCTCTGCTCCTGGGCCAGACCAGAAGAATTCTTTCACCTGCAGCCCCGGGGCACCTCTCACTGGAACCAACGGTGGGAAAATCTATCTTCAGCTGTTAGGAAAAAAAAATCTTTTTAGCAACTTTCCCTCTATGTCTGTGGACCCCCAAACATTTGTCTTTTTGTTTTTAGACTATGTCCTGATTTTTTACAGTGAAGTGAAGCCTTCAGCTTCACTCCAATGAACTTTTGCTCCTTGTTCTGGGGAAACTGACTAGTCCTTAAGGCTGTCAATAATGGGAAACTGTTTCCCTTATTCTTTTCAGTTTACTACTTTTGAGTAACTTATTATCATTGCACAATGCATCTTACAATGCAGTGCAATGAGGTTACTTTTGTATGACCCTACACCACACTCAAAGGGATGTTTTGGTTATTTTAGATGTCCCTAAAGACAAGCTGGTGGCAGCAGTTGTATATTGACTATTTTTGCAATACCCCTCTTTAGCCTTATTGTATTTCTAACTGTGTCTAGTGTTCTAACATGGTTGTGCCACAAGGTGTTTGTTTGTTCCTTTGGCCATATTCTCCTGTGGCCTTCTTCCTGCCATGCCAGGTCAGGAAAATCCTTTCATGTTCTGCACTGCCCGAGAAAACCTTGGCTTTCGCAGGCTAGTGCAGGCTATGTGTGTGTGTTCCCAGGAAGTGGGCTGGGACTGCCTGGTCCCAATCCACATACTGGTGCGTGCATGTCTGGTGTGCATGCTTACATGAGACCCACAGTGGTCCTTGATTCGACCACTGCTGGTGTGCATGAGTGAGGCAGATCTTGCCATTGGGGGGCTGAGTTTGATCACTCACCTAACTTTGGATAAGAGAGTCCTACATCCATGCCTCAGAGATCCTGGAGAAATCCTGCAAGAAGTATCCTGACCAGCGGTGAAGACCGGGGAAGACCATTGACCCATCCTAAGAAGTTCTGGCGACCAACCTTTGCTACAGTCTCAGTGGAGCCCTGTCTGGTTTGTGATTTTCAGAAGTCCTTTGGTGGATCTGCGACCCTTGCAGTGGTGGGACCAACCATTCCCAATGTCAGCACGTGTCCTGAGAAGAGCCCTCTGAAGTGCCCCTGGACCACCCATTGGCTGACATTGCCATTCCACGTTTTGGCCCGGAACATTGGGGACCGCCAGCCTATTTTACAAGAGTCGTCTCTGCCCAATATCAGTGTTTCAGCATCCAAGGGACCAATATACAAGGCTGACCCTGATCACGACAACTGTGTTCCCTCTGGTTGCCGTGCAATGGTGACAATTGCCAGAAACTGCTTTACTGCATCTAGTCCTGTGCTGAAAGGAGAACTGTACCTGAGTGAGCTTCATTCTTCAACTAGAACATGTGCACCACCATCTGTGGCTGACAGGGGATTCACTCGAACTTGCAACTTCTGGGCACCGAGATCCAGAAGAAATGGCTGGAAATGCGACCTCTAACGACTCACTAAAGACCTCCGTAGTCGCAAGAGAAACCAGATTACGGGGTGAGTTACATTTGTACTTCCCTGAAGCTCTATATCCCCTTTTAAAGGTTTCCTAACTTTTAAAACCTTTACTTCTGGAACAGTTTTCCCATCCATAAAACCCTCCTTCTAGCTTTTTCCTGCCTTCCAAAACTCCTTAGAACTTTGTGAACTGTCAGGGCACAACGCCCCGTCAATTTAGGGTTGGACTTTTAAAGTTAGGGTTGTAATCTGGTGGTCTGCCATTGCTGATTTAACCACCATTACCTTTCCTTTCAGTATTGTAGGGTGGGGTTAGTGTGGTTTTATTGCACTGGGTATTGGGACTGTATATAGGTATTTTTTTATTAGTTTGTGTGATATTATTACTTGCTTGTAGTCATTTTTATAGTGTTTTCTTGGTCATAAACACAGAGCACAGATATCACTTGGTAAGCAGTCTTAGGGCCTAGCTGGTGCTTTGTGAGTGATTTACTTTGATTCCAAACCGTTTTTTTGGCCTGGTTTTGGGTGCCTTTTGGAGGGATTTGTGTGTATTTTGTCTGGTTTTCAGAGGTGTTTATTTGGTGTTTTCCTTCCACTCCAAACCTGACTTTTGGGTAGGTCTGTATCTAGAGTTCCATGCCTTTGTGCTGTAGTCCTTTGTTTGTTTCTGGCTTTTTCCTTTCCCGACCCAACACCTTAGCAACTGGCTTAGGCAGACAGGTTTATCTTTGCCTCTATCCTGGTGGCCATCTCTCCCTGCTTCCCTCTGCCTTCTCCCATCCGGCTTCATCCATTCTCTGACCCTTCCTCCCCACTTCCTGTCTGCCCATCCATTTGTTTCTCATTGATCCATTCCCCCCCCCCACACGTGACTGGAACAGCTGCATTTCAGAGGCCCTTCCAGGGCAGCCTTGCCCAGGCAGCCGGCTAAGGGCCAGAGTCAAAGGCAGCTCCTCCACCAAGCAGCTCCACTCTGTGTTTGCCCGTGTTCACCTGGGATGCTTGTCACAGACAACCTACAGTGACGGATAAGGTAAGTGTGGTGTGGGTGGTCAGTACAACCATTACTGCACTCCAGTGAAATCCCACCACTCTTACTACCTAATTACCTATGTAACTGCTATTTCAGTACACTGCCAAAGTTTGAATCTAAGTGGTTTTCATTACGCTGTTGATTATATGTGAGTTTCAAATGCAGGTGCATTTTTCGACTGCTGTGTGTTTCAAATATAAGTGCATGTTTCCATTGCTGTGTGTCTTGATTCTGGGTGTTTTTCCCACTGCTGGGTGGCCCAAATCTAGGTGCCTTTCCCACTGCTGTGTGTTTCAAATCTAGGTGCATTTTTGCACTGCTGTGTGTCTCAATTCTAGATGCTTTTCTCACTGCGGTGTATCTCAAATCCAGGTGCAGTTTTCCACTGCTATGTGTTTCAAATCTTGGTGCTCTTCCCACTGATGTGTGTCTCTTGTTGTTTGTATTTTGCCTAGTTGTGCTGGTTGGCCTATTGTTGCATTTCGCCTCATCGTGATAGTTAGCTTAAAACTGCATTTCACCTGATTGAGTAGGTTAGCCTAATTTTAGCATTTTCACCTGATTTAGTAGGTTAGCCTAATTTGGCATTACGCCTGATTGTGCAAGTTAGCATTGTTACTACACTCAGCAGCCCTAGCCATGCCCGGACCTAGATTGTTCTATGTTCCTCTGCACCTGGAAGCTACTGGCCTTGTACAGCAGGTGGGAGGTGGCCTAACTCAGCATTGTTTGAAGAACTAGGCCAGGGAAGGTACGGCCATGTAGTGCAGATAGAGCTGAGTTCATACTAGTCTTAGAGGTTCCCAACATACCAGATACCTATAAAGGGGAGCATAGTTAATTCGGTAGGCACAAGAAGAGGGAGGCATCTTCGAACCCCTCGGATATTTGCACTTACCTCCCACTACCCTGATTCTCTGCTCAGCACCTACACTGTAATGCAGCTATCCCCCACAATCAATTCAGCCTAGCTGTACATATAACTATATACCACCTTGCACACAGCAACAACATTTAGAATGCAGCTATCCCCCACGATAAATGTGGCCTAGCTGTACACATAATTATTTACCATCTTAAACACAGCAACAACCTTTAGAATGCAGCTATCTCCCATGATAAATTCGGCCTGCACACATAATCTCACATTCTAGCACCACCTCCACTAGAATGCAGCTACCCCATGACAATTCGGCCTAGCTGCACACTTACTATGTTTCTCACATACCCTGTTCACTACTTTCAACATTAGAATGCAGCTACCCACCACAAAACATTCGGGCTGGCTGCACACCAACAGAGTGCACACACACACACTGTTTACTGCTCTGACTATCTCTACTGACCTGGACTCCGGTCCCCGAGGACATCCAACCTACAGTGCGTTGAGACCATACCAATGGCGAAAGACATAATACAAATGCCCATTAACATAACATAACATAATATATCTTAGAATGCATAATATACATGTACGCATGTATGTATGGGATTTATAAAGGTCAAACCTAGCTGAGAAGCAACAGAATGCTGTATACATGGTATGCACAAAGGGGGTTACGGGTGGGAAGCAGGGGTACCAGAGAGGCTGGAATGTACACAGAGAACATTTGAGGGATAGCTCCTGAGGGTGAGAAGAAGGGTTGAGTGGCTAAATCAGTTTTTGGTAAGATGTTAGTTGAGGAGTAGGGTCTTCCTGTATTTCATGAAGGAGGGTGGCCAGTCTTACCTGTGTTTCTAACATATTCCAGATACAGGGTGCATAGCAGGAACATACCATTTATCTATGTTTTCCCAATCACAGTTCTTTGTTATCAGTCTGATAATGTTGAGGCTTCTGGCAGTTCATTTCCCAGAGATGGTGAGTGTCTCAGCAATATATACATGTGCTTTAGTTGTAGATGCTTTGTAGGTGATGCACGTTGACTTTAACCTGGCTCATGCTTGAAGGGGTAGGCAGTGGAGCGAAGGTGGCATCTGGGACCTCAACTAGTAGGGCCTTCCCACCATACAGGTTGTAGAGAAACATGGTTTGGACATCTTTTCTGAAGCTTTGGAAGGGGATGAGTGGCTTGTGTTTGCGAATGAGTACAAACTGCTGTTTTGGGATTCTGGGAAATGTGTGTTTTGAATGAGAGGTCCGAGTCAGTGGGATAGCTGATATATTTTATGCTAAGTGAGAGATGAGGCATGAATCTGGCAAGTGCATAAATCACTGTTTTGGTGTGTGGGTTGTTATGAATGTGGATGAGGCTCTGTGGGATGGAAGTACGCAAAGGTGCAGATACTGTGTTTGCATGTAGGGGTGGAATAGGGTAAGTGAGGCATGATGATCATACGCCTGCCAGGGATGTGTGGAGCAAGGGATCTGGCACTTTACAGGTCCAACATCAATTGCTTGTGTGTCTGTCTTACGTTCTCTTTGGACAACCAGGAAGACACATGCTAGGATCTAAGAGTTTAGCAAGAGAAAAGGGTGGGCAGACACAGGGAGCTGGAAAAGATTAGCAGTG
The DNA here is from genome assembly GCF_040938575.1 of Ambystoma mexicanum. Lineage (NCBI taxonomy): Eukaryota > Metazoa > Chordata > Amphibia > Caudata > Ambystomatidae > Ambystoma > Ambystoma mexicanum. The sequence continues at coordinate 133,326,174 of NC_090941.1, read as the reverse complement.
TTTAGCAGGTAGGTGGGGAAGTGGTTATATGACCTTGATCCTCTTGCACCAGCTGACCAACTGCAAAAGATAAGAAAGGCTGGAAGGCAGGATGAAGGGAAGACGAGGATGGTGCAGACAAAAAGAGCATCAAAAGGTTTAGTCGGTATTAGTATTTGGGACAGAGGTCACGTGACCTTGAGCCACTTTCACCAGCTTAAAATCTGAAAAACAAACGAAAGATTGGAAGGCAGCTTATAAACTGAACAAAATAGACTAGGCAAACATAAAGAGAGGAACTTGGTTAGCGGTTAATATCAGGTGGGTGCAGCAGGAGTCACATGACTCTGATTCACTTGTGTCCTAGCTCAGCTTCTCTACCTGCTGTTCACAAACAGAGATAAGCTAAACTCTAAGGTGTTCTTGATTGCTGGGACTGAGGAGTTGGGATAACATCCTTTCCTTCTTTGTGCTTGGGTATGGGAGACTCTATCTTGGGGCCATTGCACTGCCACTGAAATATATGGCATACAACAAGCAATAGTGCTTCTCTTTAGTACTGGTAGGCAATGGTGGGTAACACCCCTCTCTGCCAGTGTCAACCTACCAAGACAAGGACCATGTTATCTACTATCACCCCATGCTATATCCCTGCACATCTATCTCCTCCTTCTCCTAACCAACCTTTGTTTACCTTCCACCTTGGCACTCCATGAACTACCCCACATTAACCCTCCTACTGCACTCCTCTTTTCTTTCTTCCCTCTAGATCCCTATAACAATCCTTCTCAGCCTCTCAACAACAACAATCTGTTTGCTCACTTTACTAAAGGCAACCTGTCATCTCCATCACAGATCAAAACTCGTTTCTGCACCTGCCCCTGCTCCCTCAAGGAACTAATTCTGGGACTCTGGGATTTCCAATCTATATGTATATATACTTGTTTTATTATGGACCACTTTGACCCCCAACACGAAACCTGGTTTTCCCACCTGGAACTTCCACAATTTAAGTCTTGGACACACATTCTTCTACATTTTCCCACGTCTCTTGATTTTCTAAGAGAACAGTGATGCGTGTCTCATGGTCAGATAAGCCAATCAATCGACTGCCCTAGCCCTTCTGACTTTCCATCCCCTTACATCAAACATATTGCTGTTAAACCTCTCAAACCAAACCTTTACACTATTGTCCTCCCCTAATGGCCCGCTCATACTCTTAACCTCTTTTTCCATGATCTTGACTTCCTCCTTGAATGCTTCCCTACTGAAGTCCAGTTCATACCTAAACCTCCTCAACATGATCAGGGTCCACAAACTTTGGACATGGCAATTCTATGGTCGACCTCCATAACTGTCATGCGCCGCCTCACCTGGCGCATTTGGCCACACAGGCGAGTGTATTCCCGTTAGCACTTTCCCTTTCTCCCGGGTGCGGGTATGGGCCTAGTCTTTCTTTGTTTACTTCTGCTCTTAAGCCCCGCCTTTCCGGGCTGACATTGCGTTGCAACTCACTGCTTTCCTCGTGAGTCTGACGCTGTGTAACTTTCCTCTTACCTTCCGTTTTCCTTGCCTTCCGTTCCTTCTGTGGTTTCCCTTGTTTTCTCCCTCCGTCCCCCCCTGGTGCTGCTTCCCGTCCTTTACTCTGGTTCCTCTTTTCTTCTGGTTTTCTACCGTTCACACGGCCCTTGTTACCTGCTTGCGGTTACTTCGGCTGCTTGCGGTCCGGAGCCTTTTTCCCGTTTTGCTTCCTCCTTGGGTCTCCCCATTTGGTTTAGCCATTCTTCTGGACATTTGCAAGTTTCCACGATCAGCCTTCTCTCCTGGTTCATACTTACTTCTGCTGCTGCTGCTGCATTCTGGGAGTCATAGTCCTTCACCGCCAATCCACAGCGAATTCCTTACCTGCCATCTTCAAGAGGTTATTTTTGCCGGCTGGCCTTTTTTCCTCTTGTTGGACTTCGTCGGAAGGGGGCCCCTCCTGCTTGCCATCACAGAAAGGCAGCAGAGTGGCTTCCGACCGAGGGAGACCCTTTCTCTTCGATCGAAGGTCTAGGAGCAAGAAGAAGAAAGAAGGACGAAGACAGGACAACACCGTTACCTCAGGTGAGAAGGAGGAGGAGGAAGGGGATATTGATTCCTGTAGTGGCTCAGAGCATAGCCCTGACACAACTCCTGAGACCAGTTCCGAGCACTTTGAGAGTTTGCAACACCCACGAAACATCATCATGGCTGCTGCCGAACAGATGCAGGAGGTTGTGGCTGCCCTACAGAGCCTTACCCAGGAGGTGCAGACTCTGAAAAAAGAAAATGCTGATCTTCGACAATCTATGGCTACTCGTGAATTACTATGTACTGAATTACCTCCATTACCTCTCGCATCCGGTAAATTTGATGGATCCCCCCGGCGATACAAAGACTTTATGGAAGCCTGTGTAATTCACTTTACCTTTCGCCCTCAAACTTATGTGTCCGACAAGGCTCGTATAGGTTTTCTAATATCGAACCTAACGGGCAATGCGCTGGCATGGGCAGCACCACTAGTAACCAGTGGTAGCCCGTTACTCAAGGATTATGGTGCCTTCACCGCCCTATTCAAAACCACATTCGAAAGACAGGAGACAGCCCAGGTAGCCGGTGAGGAATTGCTGGATATCCGAAAGGGTAAGGCAGATCTACTGTCCTACATTTCGTTGTTTAAACGAACGGCTGCAGAGACTGGATGGCCGGATACGGCGCAATAGACTATTTTCCGCAGGGGCCTCAGGGAAGAATTCAAGGATGAGTTGGCCCGGTCCCCAAGGCCAGCTACTCTTTCCGATTTGATCTCCACGGTTCTCCAGATCGATTTTCGACTAAGTGAACGACGAGGTGAACGGCGCAAGAATCGTGGTCTGCCTTTTCGGCTAGAATCTCCTACCCCTATTCCCTCCTCCCCTTCCACAGTACCCAACGAAGCAATGCAGATTGGAACCATGAGAGGTCCTTTGACTGCAGAAGAAAGAAAGAAGAGAAAAGACAACAACCTTTGTATGTATTGTGGTTCCGACAAACACATACTACAAGATTGCCCTCTTGTTCCTCCATGGCGCCAGGGAAACGAGAAACCTCGGAACTAGAAGGGGCGAGGCTCCGAGGTGTACCAACAAGTCCCTACGTAACATTATCAGTTATTTCCACCTTACCGTCCGATGACAACTGGCTTATGGTTATGGGAATACAGCTATTATCCAACAAAGAAAGGCTAGAGGTGTTAGCTCTAGTGGATTGTGGAGCTGCTGGTTGTTTCATGGACATATCCTGGGCCAAACGGATGGGTATAGAAACACAAGAAAAGGAAGAGAACCAAAAGGTGGAGGGTGTGGATGGAAAGCCGTTATGTTCTGGCCTCATCACCCATTCCACCATCCCGATCATTATGACAGTTACCCATCACGAAGAAACCATCCAATTCGATCTCATCAAGGCTGCACATTTTCCAGTCATACTGGGAATCACGTGGTTACGCAGACACAATCCGGTAATAGACTGGATGAAGAACCAAATGGCATTTTCTTCTGACTTTTGTAGCCAGACCTATCTACAGAAAAGGCACTATACCAAAGTTGACACAACTACTGCGGACCCTGTGGTCAGGACGGCTTCCGAGATTCTCCCCATTCCTGTATACCTGGAAGATCTCAAAGAAGTTTTCAACAGTGAAGGTCCACAAGCACTTCCTCCTCACCGGACAGAAGATTGTTCTATTGATCTTATCCCGGACGCTCTAGTTCCGTTCGGAAGAATGTTCTCCCTCTCTCTTAAGGAAAAGGAAGTCCTGCGGTCCTACCTCGATGAAAACCTTGAAAACGGCTTGATACAACCTTCCCGTTCTCCGGCTGGGGCCTCGCTATTTTTTGTCCCTAAAAAAGATACCCATGAACTTCGTCCCTGCATAGACTTTCGCGGTCTCAACAGTGTTACCATAAGGGACCACTACCCTATGCCATTGATAAAGGATGTACTAGAAGCGGTACAAGGTGCAGTCGTCTTTTCTAAACTGGATCTCCGAAGAGCATATCATCTTTTGCGAGTCCGTGCTGGAGACGAATGGAAGACTGCGTTCCGTACTCCTTACGGACTTTTTGAATACCGGGTCATGCCTTTTGGTTTGGTGAACGCCCCTGCAGCATTCCAAAGATTTATGGACCGCATATTTTCAGACCTTCTTTTTCTCAATACCATTATATATCTGGATGACATTTTAGTATTTTCCGCCACCGAGACAGAACACAAGACCCATCTCCGACAAGTGATCCAAAGATTGCAAGAACATCATCTGTTAGTTAATCGACACAAATGCATCTTTCAAGCCTCCGTAGTTCCTTACTTGGGCTTTCTCTTGTCCTATGAGGGAGTCCAAATGGATCCCAGAAAGGTTACCGCTATCCTGGAATGGCCAGTTCCCACCTCAGTGAAAGAAGTGCAGAGATTCTTGGGTCTAAGTAATTTCTACCGAAAGTTTATTTCAGGGTTTTCAAGGACGGTTCTACCCATTACATCTCTTCTCAAGAAAGACGTTCATCCATTTATGCGGACGGAACAAGCCAATCAAGCCTTCGTCCAGTTAAAATCAGCCTTTTGCTTTGCTCCCATTCTTCAACAGCCCGACCAGACCCTACCTTTCATTGTGGAGACTGATGCATCAGCGGCAGCTTTAGGCGCTGTTCTTTTGCAAGAACATAAGGGCTTGGAACACCCGGTGGCCTATCTATCCAAGACACTGACACCCAGCCAAAGGAACTATTCTGTTCTTGAAAATAAACTATTAGCCATCAAAATGGCATGTAAAGAATGGCGTCACCTACTCCAAGGCTCAATTTGTCCATTCACTATAAGAACGGATCACAAAAATTTAAAAGTCCTGCAACAGATGGAGTGTGTCAACTCCAGACAAGCCAGGTGGGCACATTATTTTTCCCAATTTGACTTCATCATTACGTACTTGCCTGGAACCAGGAATATCATGGCAGATGCTCTCTCACGAATACCTATTGCAGGTAATCTTCCACATAACATGCCAGAATACATGTTCTCCCCCAAACAAGTGGTTTGTGTAGTCTCGTCGTTTCTTCAAAAGGTTAGGCAAAATACCGCCTCCTGTGCCTCTTTGCCTCCCAATGTCACCAGCAGAGATGGTTTGGTGTTTCAGAAAGAAAGATTGTACTTGCCTGACTCGTCTACCAGGCTACAGGCTTTGAGATGGTGCCATGATAATCCGGTGGCTGGACACTGGGGTGTCGCTGGAACCATCAATCTACTCCAACGACATTTTTGGTGGCCCGGTATGCTTAAGGAGGTCCAGAGTTATGTACAGTCTTGCCCCATCTGCAGCAGATCTAAATACGATAACAGGAGACCGATCGGTCTGTTACAACACGATTCCATTTCCGAAAGACCTTGGAACCCAATAGCAACAGACTTTATAGTCGAATTACCACCTTCAGAAGGGTGTACATGTATCATGGTCACAGTCGATACTTTCACCAAAATGGCACATTTCACCCCACTTCCCGGTATACCCACTGCATCCGAGATGGCTACCGTCTTCATCCGTGATATCTTCCGTCTGCATGGACTTCCGGCCAAGATAATATCGGACCGGGGAAGTCAGTACACCTCACATTTCTGGAAGACACTTTGCAACAAACTGGGAGTACAAAGAGCGTTATCTTCAGGTTTCCACCCCCAGACTAACGGCCAAACTGAGAGAACCAACGCCACGTTAGAACAATACCTCCGATGCTACATCAATACCCAGCAGGACAATTGGGTGGCATTGCTACCATTGGCAGAATTCTCATACAACAACAGCAGTCATAGTGCAACTTCTTTTAGCCCTTTTTTCTGTTCTTATGGGATTCACCCCCAAGCTATTAATCCTGACAATTTACAAGCCACTGCCATTCCTTCTGTGGACGATTTACTCGTCAAAATCGCTGACGCGCACAAGACAGCCTATCAAAGTCTTGTTAACGCTCGTCGCCGATACTGCGACCAAACCAACCCCCATCGACTCCAGTCTCCCTCATGGCAGGAAGGGACCAAGGTATGGCTCTCTACAAGGTACTTACCCCGCTGGCTTAAGAGATCTAAGCTATCTCCCCGATATCTGGGTCCTTTTTCGATCTCCAAACGGATAAACCCTGTTGCTTACAGATTACGCTTACCTGATCACATGAAACATATTCACCCGGTATTCCATTCCTCTTTACTCAAGGAATGTAGGGCGGATCCCTTCGCTCGGTCTATTCCGACCATCACGCCTTCCAAAGATGCCAACCCTGAAGAATATGAAGTGGCCTCCGTGCAAGATTCCAGATATAGAAGGGGCAGGTTGGAATATCTCATTCATTGGAAGGGTTTCCCCCATTCAGAGGACTCCTGGGAACCGGCATCACATGTCCATGCCCCTGTTTTGGTCCGAAAATTCCATCGATCCCACCCTGGCAAGCCGGGTGGTATCTCTTCGGGAGGGGGGCATACTGTCATGCACCGCCTCACCTGGCGCATTTGGCCACACAGGCGAGTGTATTCCCGTTAGCACTTTCCCTTTCTCCCGGGTGCGGGTATGGGTCTAGTCTTTCTTTGTTTACTTCTGCTCTTAAGCCCCGCCTTTCCGGGCTGACATTGCGTTGCAACTCACTGCTTTCCTCGTGAGTCTGACGCTGTGTAACTTTCCTCTTACCTTCCGTTTTCCTTGCCTTCCGTTCCTTCTGTGGTTTCCCTTGTTTTCTCCCTCCGGCCCCCCCTGGCGCCGCTTCCCGTCCTTTTCTCTGGTTCCTCTTTTCTTCCGGTTTTCTACCGTTCACACGGCCCTTGTTACCTGCTTGCGGTTACTTCGGCTGCTTGCTGTCCAGAGCCTTTTTCCCTTTTTGCTTCCTCCTTGGGTCTCCCCATTTGGTTTAGCCATTCCTCTGGACATTTGCAAGTTTCCACGATCAGCCTTCTCTCCTGGTTCATACTTACTTCTGCTGCTGCTGCATTCTGGGAGTCATAGTCCTTCACCGCCAATCCACAGCGAATTCCTTACCTGCCATCTTCAAGAGGTTTTTTTTGCCGGCTGGCCTTTTTTCCTCTTGTTGGACTTCGTCGGAAGGGGGCCCCTCCTGCTTGCCATCACAGAAAGGCAGCAGAGTGGCTTCCGACTGAGGGAGACCCTTTCTCTTCGATCGAAGGTCTAGGAGCAAGAAGAAGAAAGAAGGACGAAGACCGGACAACACCGTTACCTCAGGTGAGAAGGAGGAGGAGGAAGGGGATATTGATTCCTGTAGTGGCTCAGAGCATAGCACTGACTCAACTCCTGAGACCAGTTCCGAGCACTTTGAGAGGCACCCACCATCTCCTGTTGTGCCACAGCTTGCATTGCCACCTGGGCACTCATCATCATCTGCCATTGTGCCCCAAGCTGACTCAGAGCTTGAAACTGGAAGTGCATCCGCACTATTTTGTTGGTCACCCGGTACCAGGAGCAAATCGGTACAACCTGCTGAGCAGAAAGAAGGAGTGATCACATTTTCATCTCTTTGTGAATTTCCTGCCTCTGTTTCCTATTTTCGCATGAAGTGGGAACCGGAGGCCTAGAGGAGGGTGGCGTAAAAGTTGTGCAAGTTAGACAGCTCACGAAACGCAACTCCTCGGTGCTAAATCCATGTGTCAGGAACCTGAGTGAACAAGCGGGGCGCACGTGGTACAAAGGAAGCTGCTCTGAAATTCTAGAGCAATGTGCAAAATGCACGGAGGCCTGCCAGGTGAATAGGCAATCCAGGCAGACAGAAAAACTGGCATAAAAAGATTGTAGACATTGATTGAACTATTTCAACATCCAGAGAAGCACAAGAGCAAACAATATTCACGACGAGCACAACGGAAGAAGAAGGACGAGACAAGAATGTCGAAATCAGCGAATGCCCCCTCCTGCACCGATACCGATGGAGCGTTAAACGTAGTGCATAAGAAAGCAAAAAAAGGACATGGTAAAACAAATTGTATGCTGGGTCTAACTATAGTAATGTGCATAATGAGTATAATAGCCCCAGTGTTGACCATATCTGTGTTATGGTATCTAGAGGAAATGCACCCTCTTGCAGTACTTTTGCCAATTATGAACATTTTGACAACAGAAAGCCCAGTCCATGTGATTTCCTATACCTTGTCCCCAATGGAAGAGAAACATAGGGGAGGATATGGGAACAACACATTGCTGTTAATAATGAATATGACACACTCAATCCTAAGAAAAAATAATTTTTGGGTTTGTGCCCACCTGCCGCAGCATGGTGGTCAGGGAATAGGATGGTATGTACAGCCCCTGCCCTTAACATCTGCATGTTATGCTTCTCTGAGTGCCCTATATTACGGGAAATGGAACAAAAGTGAAACTGGTCAACTAGATAAAACAAATATGAATGAATTCGAGCAAGTAATTATGAAACCGGTGGGTTGCTCTATCTTCCAATAAAGACGATTAATTACACCAGCAATAATGCCACAGGATAGATTGACTGTACCTTAAAAAACTTCTGTGAATACGTTCCACATGAACCCACATGGGAATAAGGATGCGGAACTCCCTTCATATACAGTGAATCATAACCCTCATTCTGTCCCATTCTGTCTAAAGAAAAAGGGTTCTTTCCAGGTAGGAACATTTACCAGATGCAGAAATATAGCATTCCTTGATAAAGAAGTGGAACCAATATATGTGGGAGATCCTGTGTATTTCATATATGGAGAAAAAGCATATCCTTGGTTACCTAGGAACTGGGGAGGTATGTGTTATTTGGGATTTCTGTTCCCTGGGGTGTTTCTTTTAAAATCATCAGACATAACCAAATTGACTAGGTCACGACCTCGCCATAATATTGAAGACGGGTTGATTGTAGAGGACATAGCAAAATCATTCATACCGTTTTGGGGCCAGGCGATAAAATCTTATAAAACGGCTGTCAAGGATATTAGAAGAAACAATAAATGGAACTACTGATATATTATATAATATGACTCTTGAAGAAAAAGGAATTAGATTAATGACACTAAAAAATAGAATGGCCCTTGATATAATCTTAGTTGATCGCGGCAGTGTTTGTAAAATTGTGGGATCAGAGTGTTGCGTATTCGTAAGTGATTCCTCCCCGACGATTTTCAAGGCGATAAGAAAATTGCATGTGTTAAGCTCGGATCTCCACCCCCCTGAAGGAGGCTGGGAATTGACCATAAGCTCCTGGTTCTGGAGAGTGTTGCGGTCCTGGGGACGGAAACTGTTTGCAGTCTTAGTAGCAATATTGGGAATATTCGTGACATGCTGTTGTTGCATACACTGTCTTCCCATAGTGTGCGCTGCAATCAGTGAAGAATGTGTGCAGATGGTAACACACAAGAATATAATCAGGCCAGGCACCCACACAGGTGATGAATCTAGAAGTATCAAAGAGTTCATGGCAATCGACAATGATAATAATAAGGAGGAGACAACAAGCATATATGAGTCAGAATTCAAATCAGATTCCGAATCTGATCTAGGTACTTGGTCGGAGGAGGATGCAATGTATGGATGAGGCATTTGGCATACGGCCAAGAGGAGGGTTTGGCAGTCCAGGAAAACTGGACACCCCTTGAGTGGAAGGAGATGTTGGATAATTGGTTGGCCGAAGACCAATCGCTTCATTTAAAGTGTTAAAAATACATGCTCATTAGTTATTACGTAGCTATTGGCCCAGCTAGAGTGCGGACATTTTAAGATGACTAGAATCGCCATTTTGTTTTCTCTCTGTTCTCTTTAACGTTGCCTCTTTGCTTCATGTAAAACTGCTTTGCTGTAGATATTATTTCGCTTCAATGGTCCAAGGCTACGAAAACATGTTGAAACATTACACTGGAGAGCCAGACAGAAATGCCCGATTCCCTCCTTCATATATCCTTGAAGACAGGGAGTAAGGCATTTAATCAGTACATAAATGCCAGCGAGTCTCTTGAAAGAATAGCAATGTACGAAACTAGCATTTGTTGATTTGAATTATGTTCTTCTTTACGGCCCCCCTTTCTGAGCCCAGTGAGGCCTGGAGAGTGGGCTGACCTCCAGAGCGAGAATCGAAACTTAGAGATTGGGAGGCCTGGTATGTGCCAGTTTCCTACGCACAGCTTGCCTATGATAAACAGAAATGCTGTGTTCTCGCAAACAAAGAATGATGTCTGTGAAACTGAAGATTGCAACATGTTACTAAATATGGTGATCTAAGGTGTCATATTTGTCACACTGCTCAATCATCGCCTCTAATTCAAAGGGAAATGAATTGGGGGCGGTATCAAATGTGTCATACTGTGTCATTGCTGATTGTAAGGTGCTCCTTTTGTATATATGTAACTGATGTACGTCGTTCGGTGCTTGCGTCCCCTGAGGTCTGTTTAGACACACGTCGCGGGACGTGAGACCACTTGGCCAATTGGGACTATTTTGTATTGCAATAAACCCTAGATTTTGGGAACAGAACCTCGTGTTTGGCGTATCTAATCGTGTGTGGTGACTTTGCCTTGTTTCCACATTCGCGGGTCCCTCAGGGGCCCCTTCACCTTGACTCCGTTTTTCTATCCCCACTTTCCTCTGATGACTTTGTCAGATAATTCTCCTTCAATCTAACATGGGGCACACTGTCTGTCCTCCTTTCTCTCTCTCAATCCTCCCGATTCATCCCTACATCGCCTCCTTTCCCCCTTTGCTTTCTCCTCACCATTGGATTATCCAAACCACGCCCCAGCCAGGCTGAGGTGGCCCCTATCCTCCAGTGTTGCAAACCCTTTGTGCTCCTCCATACCACTTCACACAGCAAACAGTGAAGGGTCTGACATTCCTATCCCTCTACCTCTTTCCTCTCTTTAACCTTATGCATCTGTTATCTTCCCCAACAGTTTCAAGGTGACCATCGTTAAACCCATTTTGATGAAACCATGCATTGACCCCAATAACTCAACTACATATTGACCCACCTCCCTCATTCCCCACCAATCCAAAATATTCAAAATGTGTAGTCTTCAACAGCAGCAATTACTGCCTGAAGGCCAAAGGACTGAATGAGCCCCTCCAATCAGCAGACGGTTCATGGAGACACTGCTCACGCATGTCTCTTGATCAGTCTGTATGGCTCACCAGTGCCATCTGCCAGCTATCCTCCTTCTATCTGCTTCTTCTGCCACATTTGGCACACCCCTCTCTCCTCCAGATTCTTCCACGTCTTGTCTTTCAGTGCACCACCCTAACTGATCACTTTTACAATACTTTTGGAGGGGGAGTGGAAGAGGGGAGGTGAAATCCGTTTCCTCCTCTTCCTAACCTCCGCTCCACCGGAAAAAGCACACCTTTTTATGCCTCCATGACATTCTCATGGAGATATAACACAAATGGGTCCTATGGAATCCGCCTGCATTTAGCACGTGCTAAAAGCAGGCTTACTCCACAGGAGTCCAATGTAAATGTCATCTGCAAACCCTTATTTGCACACAGCATTTACGTGTTTTACAAAACGGAGAGTAAAATGGAGGCGTAAGGGCGATTTTTCTTGTGAACTACGATTTGCAAAAGTGGAAAATTGCATCCATGGGAACCAATAGCATATAAATGCTAAGGCTGGCGGAGCACTGGATGCACTTACCACTTATGACAAAATGAGCTCCAAAGTGGTGTTGCAGGCAGAGTGGAAAGAGGAGCTGGACACGTATATTCCCTTCCGTCTCCCACCTGCCCTATGAAACTAAATGAAAATCCTCTGAAGCTTAAAAGCAAGTCTTAAACCATTTACACCCCACTTTTACAATGCATTTGAATGCTGCAGGGGACTCTAATATGAGAGTGACTATATCAAAAGGAGTGATTCCATCCAACTCTGCTAAGACATTTTGGTTCCCCAGTTCTTCCTGCATAGCATGTTTTTTTTTGGAATGTGCGGGTGGGGGTCCATGAGCGAACATGGAAGAGGCCGATGGGATGGGGTGGAACAGCAGATAGGGACACATCAGGGAAAGATGGCGGAAAGGGATATGGTGGGAAGCTGGCAGGGATGGCAAATCCCTTTATTTCAGACAGCAGCCATCAAACACCCTCTGCATATTGCAGTCGCATAAGGTGCAGGTGTCTCGCTGGTGAAGAGCGTGTTAAAAGTCATAATGGCGTCACAAACCATGGACAGGCTGTGACAAATGTTAATGCACCTTACTCTCATTATGTGCCCGGGCTTTGCTTCTACCCCATAACGCAGGTGGGAGCTCCCACCCTTCATCACTATCTGCACCACTATAGAGAGGCAAAGCAAAGAAGTGGGGGAAGAGTGAGGATGGAGGCATGAATTTTTGATCCAGTATCAAATTGTTTCATATCTTGGACAAACGTTTGGGGTCACTGAGTTGAGGGACTTGCCTCCGTAGCGTTCTTTTTGTTGTTGTTTGTTTTTGCACATACTCCTCCTTTATTTGATTGTCATATTTCTGGTGTGTGCATACTGTAGAGCAGGGGAGTTGCTAGGTCTGGAAAAGACCCGGGGCTAAGCTGATGTCAGAACTGTTGGGACTGGGGGCTAGCTAGCCTTTTGGCTGTAGCTCCTGAGATTCTATCCGGGGCTACGACCAAAAGATCAGGGGCTATAGCCCCCTTAGCCCCCCCCCTAGCAACGCCCCTGCTGTAGAGGTAGTTTGAAATGGCTTGCCATTATAATTTTTTCTTTTATAATAGCTTAATACCAGAGAGTGGTTTCTAAGCGCAGGATTCGAACCTGTGTTGCGCTGTGTTGTCTTGCTTCCAAGACAAACGTGCTGCGCCTGAGCTATCCCCCCTCACCGTAGTGTCGATTGACTAGTATAGTCTGTTGGAAAAGCAGATTGAAGGATATTTTAAGTTCAATCTGAATCCAGTGAAGAACCTTTACAGTTTGTGTGGGTGCAATACCGGCCCCATTGCATGGCTTTGCACCGTCCACAGTTGTTTTATTGCTTTCTCCTGTTGATTGAGTAGTGATCCACTCTATCACTGAAGATTTATGAGGTTGGATCATGGGATGGTTGAGTTTGCTGTGCAGGGTAATCAGCCTCAGAGCACTTTGCATTGGGGGAGCCTGATGTCAAATTGCAGACAGTTCATCATTGTGGTCTGCGTGGCATCTCTAGAGTTGGGCCTAAATGCATGATCATGGTAAATTGGGTATGTGATGTAGCCTATTGCAAGATGCCTCTTGCTGTTTATAACCTTGTTATTTTGAATGCATGAATAACTGGAGCATCCCATCCAAACATGGCTGTTGCATACATCCTTAAAGTCATGTGGGCTTGTGGCAGTAATTAAGGCTATCAATATTGGAGGAATGCATGTCACAAGTCTCTTTTATGAGATCTGACTTTCTCTCCGAGATATGTTTGTATGATATCAGGATTGCGTTATCGCCCAGAAAGTCTTTGCAAACCTAGTGTGCTGTGTACCTCTTATAGGTGGTGCAGAGGCATCAAGTAAGAGCCCCTATATCTTCAAGTCAAGAATGATCCCAGGGCTTTGAGATGCACAGGGTCTGACAGAGGTCTCCACTAACTGTGTTTGTTGTGGGTTAAGGACAGCTCTGTGTCAAGTATGATTCCCCGGGTTCCTTGCTTTAAAGACTTGTGTGAAAGGGTGACTATGGGATTGAGAAACAAATGAATGGTAGGTCATTAAGGTTGGCTTTACCAAAGAGAACAATTTCATCTTTTCAACCATTCTTTCAAGACTGCTCTCCAAATCCATTCCTGCATGTTCTATGCATTGAGTGATGTCCTGTTGCTGTTTGCATTTCACAAGCAAGAAAAGCTTGAAGACAGCAGTGAGCAGGCTGTTGATCACGTGACCAGGCCCTGCCACTCTACTGCTCCGCCCACCAACAGTATTTGTACCTTTTAGGCAGTTACTAAAGGACTCTAAGCCAGCTCCAGTCAGGTAGCATTGAGTGGGCTGCTGGTCACGTGACCAGGCCCTGCTGCCCATTTTCGCAGCCCACCATCAGTTTTCATGCTTTCCAGGCAGTTATTTAAGGATTCTAGACCAGCTCCAGGAAGATAACATTGAGTAGGCTACTGGGCAAGTGACCAGGCCATGCCACCTAGCTGCTCAACGTTGGTTAGCCTCCTGCATCTCGGGCAGATAACATGCAGTGCAGGTGAACATGTTGCATTCTAACTGATTCTGAGTCTCCTGCAGAATCCCGTAAGCTTCCAATGTCTCACCAATTCTTTTTAATCTTTATATGGAGCCTCTGGATACACTCCTCAAAGATCCTGATATAGCCCTCCACCAATATGCAGATGAATCGCAGTTGAACATGAGAGTAAAAAGCCCACAGGACATCACTCATCTCTGCAATTACCTAACCATCATCCAATCACAATTACAGTCCTGGATGCCAACTCCCCACCACAAACCTAACTGTCGTATAGGTGTTCATATATTGGAACTAGAAGAGATGTGTTGTATTGTTGTATTAGCATTCTCGTGTTTACAGTGTGAGTTATGAGTGGAATGGATGCCTGGATGTAGAATGTTAGTGTTTGTGCTGACCCTAAGGTTCCACACAGGGAGAGGGTTTGAAGAAGGACGCCTGGTTGGTGGGCACCAGTGGGTCCAGCTATTATATTCTTTATGTAACTGAATTTAGTAAATTGCTTATTAAGTATGCTTACCTTCCAACCTGCCTCAAGTGTCACGGAAGCTACATTACTACATTGGCGACGAATTGGTCTTTGGAAGGACCACAGAAATGGATTCAGGCATGTTGAAGCAAAGGAAAGGAGACAAAGTGAGCAGCTGTGGGGAATGCAGCAAACAGAGAAAGAGAGACCAACCATCCCAGAGAAGACTCACCACCCAGGGACTGTTAATAGACTGTTGTTGCAGAGTACCCAGGAATGGATTACACAAGAAGTGTTGAAGACTCTTGGAGTGCTATGGATTGTCATTATGGTGTGCACGATGGAGCTACTGGATTGGTGGGGAACTCTGAGGAACCTATCTAGTGAATGTTATGGACTACTGTTATGGTATAGATTGGATATGCTGGATTGGCAGAAAAAACATGTAAAGTATGTTCTGGAAAGGTGTGTACAAGTCTATAAGTACTGGGGATGACGGCTGAAGACTGGTGCCCATTGCACAATGATAACTTGCTGCGTAGAAACACATTTTAATTTGCCTTCTCTCTAGTCGTGGTACCACTCGGATGCAGAGGGTGAATGGCATGCAGTCCTGAAGAGCAGGACGGTGCGGCAGGCAAGGAGTTTGGCGATGCTGTGATGTTGGGACTTACCTTCTTTGGAAGAAGTCAGCCCATGAGAGCAGGTACAGCCAAAAACTGAACTGGTATTGGTTATGCACGAAGCTCTGTTCCACCTAGGGGTTAGTTGCCAAGTGATGATGTTGCAACGCGTTGGCGGTGAACTCGAAAAAAAGGAAAGGACCTAAATGGATCCTCATGCTGCAGTGTTAAGAAACTATGGTGATAGGAATGATCAGAGCTTAAAAGTGATAAGTGTGGGTGTTACCATGTTTGTTGAGGACACGCTGTATTACGTGCGCAGAATGAATTGGAAGCATCCAGCTCATTGGCGGGGTGATGTTTTATTTTCTCGTTTCGATGCAGCACAGGAACATAACCGCCATGGGGTTACATCAAGATATAATGTATTGCAGACAGTTCAACCTCTATGTAAAGTGTCTTAGAACCTGTTGATATGGTGTATTGTTATTATGTAAAATAAGGTAGATGTAGCATGTTAATAATGGGCTAATCTGGCACATATTGCTTTTATTGGTGGATAGAGTTGCACTGCAGTCATGGACATGTGAATTAAAAAGTGTTTTGGAAGGAGGCACGAAATAAGTAAGCCTGCCTGTGAGTGGCATGTCACATATTTTGGTTTATGGATTGTGACGAGCCAGAAGAAGGATTCAGACAAATGAATGCCATGATTTAACATGTTTTATTTAAATAAAAAGAAAACACCTATCTTACCCTATTTCGAAGAGGTAAATTTCCTACCTAGAAAACTAAAACTAATTGTGCTTGTTTAAGTCCAACATACAAATATTCCATCCGAATCCTAACAGTAAACTAGCCGTGCCACTTAGAAAAATAAACAGAAAGGAGTAGACCAGAACATGGTCTCTAGGATAGGCATCTGCCTGGCCCAGCATTGGAGGTTTCTCAGCAGTACAAACAGTTCAAATGATTCTTCAATACGCTTTCTCTTATACCAAGTTTCTTGAAAAAAACAAGTCTCTGGTTCTCTGACTGAGTCTTGTGGCCCTCTGCAAGGCTTGTTCCTTATCAGATTTAGGAAGTTGTGTAGACCCTTGCCTACTCAGATTACTCACATTTCCATAATCCAGCCAGTTTCTCCAACTTGGATACAAAACAAATGCTCTCATTCACTTCAACTTGATTCCCATAGGGCCCTGGCCCCGTTCGCTGTCTCCGACTCTCATACCCTTGTTGATTTCCCCAACTGGTATACAAAGGAGATATGTTGCTATCTTTCAGATTTACCAGGGCACCTGCCACTCTGTGATTCTCAAGCCCCCTCGACCTTGGAGATTCTTCCAAGTTACACACAACAGACTTTCATTCCTTGTCTTCTGATCTGTATGGAACACTTGCTCTGTTAAGCCTCTCAGGCTTCATTAACCTTGCTGTTTAGCTCAATTTTCCAGTGTTCGTGCTTTCCTTCCCCAGGGTCACACCAGGGTTTTGCTCGTTCGGGACTCTCAGGCTCCCGTCGCCACATATACTTTCTTATTTCAAAGTGTAGAAACTTTCTTTCCCCAGATTCATACCCAGATTTTGCTTGTTCAGGACTTTCAGGTTCCTGTAGCCTCATGTACTCTCTTGCTTTAAAGTGTTCATGCATTCTTTCCCCACCCGGGTGTTTGTTCAGTCAGGACTTTTAGGCTCTTGTGGCTTTATAGGATCACTTAAACGTAATATACAATGTTTGTTCCTCTCAACGGTACCTTCGCTGTGGAAGCGCTCACTTCTCTGACACTGCATACCTCCATAGTGGCCGTCCGTCATACTTGCAGCTTGGGAATTCCTTCCTTCCCCACCACTCTGGTCGTGGCGTCTGTTGCTAGGCCACTGGCCTACCGCTGCATCTTTGCGGCTGCACCACCAGAGGAAATTAGGGCTTCCCTGTTGTTGCCTCTCCCTCAGATTCTGATAGCTCAGTCAGACATGACACCAGCAGTTAAGCGTTCGGCTAGGCTCCGGCTCACTTCCCACCTCAAAGCTGGCTCCACATTCGGACGTGGCTCTGTATCTCCCAGACGTCCCTTCCACAGAGGTGCGTCTATGCATCGAACCATTCTCTCCACCCATTGTAGGGGATTTCTCACCATACACAGTTTTCCCTGTGCTTAAAAATATCATCGCAACAAAAGGATGTGTACTTCACGTTGACTGCTGCATCCAAACAGAAACCGCCATTACTTTGAGGTAAAGGAAAAGAAATTAAAGAAGTGTCACTGTTCAGTGGTATAAAGTCATTAGTAAGAATAGTCTCCTCTGCATTTATATAAACTGACATAATGCTCGGGTCTGGGAAGTCCTTCTGGAGTGGGAGTTGTTGTCCAACAACGGGGAGTCATTTCCAGTGAGGACCAGCTTGCCAAAACCCCTAGGGAGGGTTTTACAGAGTGGGCTCACCTTCCTAGCCACACAGTGGGAGGCTCCCCTCTGGGGAGAAGGGATGAATTGACCAGATTTATCACAGGATGCATGTATTCGGGGTGCATGGGGATGAAGGATGTTTGTTAGTGTATGCAGCACAGTGTGAGGGTGCGCAAGGTGGATGTAGTGGAGCAGCATTAAGGTGCGCCTCCAACTAGAATGGTTTAGTGGTTTGTGTGACTTTGAAAGTTAAAGCCAAGCGTTTATTGGCATTTTAAAATGTTACATCATTATAACGTTCTGCTAGAAAACCGATTTAATGAAAGAATTCCCATCAGCTAGGTCGCCAGCGGTAACACTATTAGCGATGGGATTTTAGGCCCTGTACTGATGCATGTAATATGACCAGCATATTATTGGAGTTCATTAGTATGAATATGTGTTATGCTATCTTGTGGGGAAGTAATTTAAATGTGGTGAACAGAATGCTACCATTTCCTAGAGTTTTCAGGTTCTGGATCTAGGGTCTCATCATGAGTTGGGCGGTAACCTGGCGGAAATTATGCCAAGCGGAATTAGCGTTACCACTGGGGCCATCAGCGCCGAATCACAACCTGGTGTGAACGTGCGCCCCACTCTGGTAGTAACGCTAATACTGCCCGGCGGAAATAGCGCCAAAATAAGGCACTCTGCTGAAATCTGCTATTAGCACCGGCATGTCAGGTGTCTTGACCCACGTTCAGGTTATTATGCTGCAACATTTGGTGCTGTGGGCTTAGAAAATCCAAGATGGCCGAAAAGCCCACATTTGCGCCAGAATCCAGGAAAACCGCACAGTTTTGCGCACACCAAAATGGTCACCTGACCTGCCACCCACCAGTGCGAGCGTGATGGGCCAGAAGCGCCATGAGTGAAACGTGGTGCCAAAGGAAAAACAGCAGTGCCTGTTAGCTCAAAAAGCGCTTTGAAATCACCTTTGTTTCTCTGAAATGCAAGCCAAAAATGCCTATTTTAAACATTGCAAGATATTCAAAAATCTCACAGAACACCAGCAGACATTTGGCAGAATGTAGTCTTGTGTGCATACAAAATCTGGAAAGATGAAGAGCCTAAAGCAATGTTTATAACAAAACTGGCTGAGCTGTGGATGTCAGCAGCTTAAGTGAAATTGGATTTAAAACCACTAAAATCGAAATCTTTAATATAAATCAGTGACCTACTTTTGAGTGTCACATAGGTTGCAACTGTTTAAATGTCATAGTTTTGAACTTAGAATCAGCGTTCTAGCTGCATGTGTAAAAATTGTAAGTTTGATTTGAATGAAGAAAACTGGAACAAAAGTGACATTTAGCTGAAGCCTGGCTTGAAGAGATTGAATTCTGCCCGGAAACTACCTCCGACAGGAGTTGAAACTTGCCCAGCAACTGCATTCACAGGCCTGGCTGCCTTCTGCTGTTCCCACCAAAAGGAGATTACACCTCTCTGATTGAATCAGGGGTGGGGTACCTGGGGCTGCAGGAAACAGAACAATGAGCTTTCCTTGGCTCAGGCAAATGTTAAATTAGGGGGGGCGTAAATGGCTTCCTCTTGGAAGAAACTGGGAGGAGCAGTGCTTCTGGGAGCCACCTGAGCTGGAGGCGGGGACAGACAGAAATCCCACCATGTGCTTTGGAACCTAAACCACACCCATCTGGGGCAGAGCATAATTTTAAAAAGATGGATAATTCATGGTACGAAATTGTCAAAATTATATAATAATATCATTTATTCTTGTGATTTTTCTGTGCACATTTTAAGAGGTGTTAGGACTCTGTGGTATGTTCTGGGGGGGTAGTAGCGGAAAATAAGGTATCACTCCAAATGTCTGTATGTTAAAAATCTGACACTTTATCATCTGATGGCCATATTCCTTGTGCATGTTTGTGTAAATTCTGGAAAAGTTTAGAGGTTGTGTTCTGGATGAAAAGAGCAGAATTCTGTCAGAAGTGGACACGACATCTTACAAAGAAAGGGATCGGATGATTTGGTGCTACAGAAAATATGTTAACTGGACATATAATATTAGAAACATTGTACATAGATAAATATGTATGTAGATCAAAAATAGATTTGTGTGCAAATTGACAAGGGGAGGATCCTCTGACCCATAAACCTACCTCATCACGATGACACTTCATTTCTTCCCCAATCAGAGGACGGTAGATTCTCTCACCTATCAGGATCCTCAGAGGGTTGGGCATAGAAATTCAGCCTCCCCCCCACTTTCAAAAGACATAAAAGGAGCCACTGCGACCCAGGTAGAGACATTCACTTTCCACTTAAAACTGATTTCTTGCGAAGCATTTTGCCGGACCAGACAATATCCAGAAGACTCCAGAAACAGAACGTAGAATCCAGACTTCAGAACTTGCAGCAGAGAGGCCTAGTCCAAAAGCTGAATCCTTCTCAGCAGGCCTCAAAATCCAGCCACCTAACCAAACTATTCAACAGCCGGGTGAGCTGTGTGATTCTGGCTAGAACCCTGTGCCAGAACCCAGATAGCAGAGCTGTATCCAGACCGCTGTGCAGTTCCGAGACCAGAACCAGAGATCCAGAACCGCAGACCAGACCCAGACCAGATCGCTGTGACCAGAACCAGTACCAGAGACCGTCCCGTGGCGAGAGAACTGCAGCCATCCTGACCAGATCTTGATGGCCTTTTTCAAATTTATAGTGTGAGTACCCAGCCAGAACTGTGCATAGTCATCTATTAGTTTAAAAAAAGCTTATCCCATCCAATCCAACCTGCCTAGAACTGCATAGAAATCGTGTGTCATTCTGTGATTTCAAACCTGTGAAAGTGTCAAGTGCCATTCTGAATCATTATTTCATTTCTGAAATTCTACCTCCACAAAATTGTCCGTATCGTTGGAACCACATGTGGTTAGGAACGAGATTTAACGTTCATTTTAAAGCTAAGATCCTGAGCTTTCCAACGAACCCAGAACTGACTTTCTATTCCTTATCACTTTTCCGTAATCGCGCTCGATGCATTCAGAAAAAGTGCTGCGAATTGCAACTAGCTCATTTCACCACTTGTCAAAAATAACTGTCTTTTGCTTTGCATTGCTGAAATTCGTTTTCAACCTGACAATCCCTCATGAATCACTGATTGTGTTGATTTGAACCAATCGTAAGTAGCTAGCACCTACACTGACACTCGTATAGGGAATTCAAATCATTTTTAGCATATTTTCACTTCAGTACAAATCACATTCAAAATATTTCTGCATGTTTTAAAAGCATACCGGTTGCTCCAAGATTACTAGAATTTGAACTGAATCTGTATCGCATGTTGATTGTATTCCTGAAAACTGTGTGCTTTCCTTCCATCCCTTTATATTGCATAGGGGTTTTGAATTGCCACAAGGGGAAAAGTGATTATATTATCTCTTGTTGAAACCATATCAGTTCATTTCTGTACTGCATTCTTTTCCATCATTGAATTTCCTTGAAACCTTAAAGCATCCTCAGCTATCTTATTCTTTTATACCAACTTCTAAGTGATTACAAAAGTGGGCTAGTGTAATATATTCATAAGTGTGCAATCAAATATTAATTTATTATAAAAGTTTGATATATATATATATATATATATATATATATATATATATATATATATATATATATATATATATATATATATACATATATTGTTTAATTTTCAAATCAATCTTTTAAATTGCAAAACAAACCTACTTCTTGGCTCAGTGAGGTCAGGGGGATTCAAAGAGAGGGGCGTTATACAAGGGTTTATCATCCAGATTATAACTTGTCATAAAAATATATAAATAAGGGCTTCCCTTGGGCATCCCAGACCAGGCATTGACTTAGTTGGAGTGCTGAATTGAAGTCCCTTAACAGGCAGAAATAGCATCATCACCGGATTGGGAGGCATGATGGTGTCCATCTTTAAAAACTGAATCCAACGAGAATCACCCACTTCCTGCAGTCATCCGAACGTGAAAGACATTGGCAACATGTCTCAGAAGTGGACTCGAGGGAAGGTGCCATAGAACCAGCTGAGAAAGCCAAAATTCAGTGAGGAGAACTGATAGTCCTCACAGATGAGGTAATAGCCCACTGTGAGGAGCTGTATGGAAGCAGACAGCGCAAAACTACAGGCCAGTGAAAAACTGCCACCTGGCTGGCAATAAGCCAGGAGGTGACTGCAGTTGCCAGTATCCCCCATGACGCAGACGACTGCCGCAAGAGGTGGAACGACCTCAGGGTAAGGGTGCATGGACTCCTCTCCCAACACCGGCAGTAGGCCTTGGTTAGAGGAGGCGGTACCACTGAGCCCCTAGTCTTGACACCATGGTAGGAAGAGTGTAGCAGCATCCTCAATATGGAGGGCATTGAGGGAGTTGGTGGAGTGGAGGTGGGTGCCAGCAGCAAGGAGGAAGGAGGTGAGTCGACACCCCCTCCACACAGAAAATTACCGTGCATAAATATCAGCCTAGCACAAGATGCCATAGTGGACAGGGACACATGCCAGTAGACCCAGCAGCTGGGCCGGCCAATCAGCATGAAGTGACAGGGTGCCATATCAGCCATCCTCCACAGCAGCCTGGGGGCAGGCTAACAGGTGCACCCCTGAGCGGTACTGTGTGTGAAGGCGTGGCAAGCGACCAATACAAGTGCAATGCCCCCCACACCCATGCTGGTGCACCATGTGCCAGCAGGATTGTGGTGCCTGAGTAACCACAACACTGCGCAGCAGTCCCACCGACATGACATTGGCCCAGTTGACCAGCCCCATGCTGGCATGGCAGACGAGCCCCATGGAAGTACATGTTCTCCTCCACCGACATGGGTGCAGCAAACCAAACACAAAACAATGGCTGCTCATCAGCATCCCATAGAGCCATGGCAGTGCCATAGAAGAAGCCACCACAGTGACTGCCACAAGGCGTGCATTGCCAGGGGCGGGGGTGTGAGGGCATGAACACATACAACCGTCCCATGCGCTGCTTTTACTAAGGCTGTGCATGCACGCCAGCACTTGACGATGAGAGCATGCCACAACATGTGTGAACCTGCAGGACCACATGCATGCATGGAATAAGTCAGCTGCTCCTGCATGGATATCCCACCTTCACTGCACACAGGCCAAAGGCCACCTGGCCATGGGCCCATCATTCCACAATGCTGTGCCGACATGCAATGTCCCCTGAACAACCAGTACCATCTGGCCAAATGTGTGGTTTGCCACTCTGTACCATAGCATATACGTCTTGCATGCCAACCCACGTGAAGGAACCATACCTGACAACATTTCATATGTCCCCTACAGGCACTCACACAGCTTCGGAAGAACCTGAGGAGGACAAGGGGACAGACTCATCGGGAAGTGGTGCCTCCAGGCCCTCAAGGGCCACCACCAACACTGAAGGGCAGCCACATGCAACACCAAGGAGCAAGGACCACCATGCCACACCTGGACCCGGCAAGGCCAAGCGTGCTGGTGTCAGCGCAGGCCCTGCACCAACCCCACATGCCACCAGGACCAGCTCCACACCCACTGCACCCACACTGCCATCTGCAGTGGCTGACACCGAGAACACACCTGCTGGCATGGCCTCCGTTGGCATCCAGGAGGAATCAAGGCAAGTGCCACAGAGAGATGCAAGGACACACATCCCTGAGAGCATTCCCCGCCACCAGCATGCCCGGGCACCCGAGCCTGACGTGGACACCCCCTCATATGGCTCACCGAGCTTCAGCCCTGACCCACTGCAGATCTCCCAAACCAATCACCACACACCACCAAGCCCCTCCATCCACCAGAGGCTGGGCGATATGGAGAGGCGGCAACAGAAGATGGAGGCCATAGCCTAGACACAGTCACTGTATCTCCAGGCCATACATGATTGTTACAGGGAGCCACCCACAATATCTTGAGGTCGATGGTGAGAAATCAGGCACAGGTGGTTGTTAGCACTGCCACCCTGACGGTCTATGGCCAGCGGGTCAAGGAGCTGACCAAGGGTATGTCAGCATTTGCAGAGTCCATGCAGCAGAGCATTGAAGTCACTGTGCAGCACATCCGTGGGCCAGGGTCCATACCGTCCAGTGCAGCCACACCCACTGAGGGGCACAACCCAATGCCCCTACACATTGGTCTGAGCATCATTTGGGGTCAAAACCACTAGGAGCAGCCCTGAGGGAGAAGAGGCCACGGAAGTGACACACATTTTGCCCACATTGAACGTGTCGGGGTGTTGGTGATGGGAGGTGGGTTAGTTAGTGCAGTTAATGACATTAAAATAGTTTAAGTTCATTAATGCAAAGGCATTCCTCATTGTGTCATAGTTGTGTTTATTCATTGATGTGAGTGTCACACAGTGATGCATGGGATGTGCCATGTGAATGTCTCAGAAATAAAATGTCTATCGTTCCCTGGTTCACCATGCAGCCTTCCCTGATGTCATCTCTGGCAATGTGTGCAGATGCCTCTGACACAGACACAGCATCCTCATCCTCTGGGGCTGGCATGTCCACATCAGTGGGTAGAGGGACATTTAGCGGGAGGCAGATATTGTGCAGCATGGCACACATAAGTACTATTTTACCCACTTATTCTGGTGTGTACATCAGGGCTCCTCCTGCATGGTCCAGGCAGTGGAAACGGGCCTTTAGGAGGTCAAAGGTATGCTCTATGCACACACGTGTCCTGCTGTGATAATGGTTGTATGCAAACTGCTGCAGTGCTTGTAGATCACACACAGGTGTCATGAGCCAGGACAGCTGCGAGTATGCAGAGTCACGTGCATGGAGAGAGACACAGCTATGAGCCACAGTGCATTGTGTTTGGGTGGCCCTTCATTGCATCAGGACAATTGCATGCATATGGGGCTTCATTGTGTGGCATCTGTCTTCTCAATGTTTGTGTTGAATGTGTCACTAGCATCATACATTATATTTCCTTAACATGCACCTTGTTCCCTTGCAGCGGATGGTACGTCATGTGTCTATCAGTGGCATGTCAAGCTCACATGGTGACTGTCTTGATGCAGTGTATTGCTCTCGTGCATGTGGCCTGATGGGTTTCCTATGGGGCCTCTCTTGGCTGCTGGGTGCAGTGGGCCTGCATTGCGGGCTGAGTGTACATGGGTACTTGGCTATGGTACTGGCAGGGTTGATGTTGTGTGATGCGATGTAGCACTTTGACATTGGTTTGGATTATGCATGTTGCATTGTGGTACTGTAGTCATG
Source organism: Ambystoma mexicanum (assembly GCF_040938575.1). Taxonomy (NCBI): domain Eukaryota; kingdom Metazoa; phylum Chordata; class Amphibia; order Caudata; family Ambystomatidae; genus Ambystoma; species Ambystoma mexicanum. Next base: position 133,301,233 of record NC_090941.1, on the reverse strand, counting down.
TGTGTTGTAAGTGATTTCAACCCGGCACTCCACCTAAGTCAATGCCTAGCGTGTGATGCACAGCTGGAACCCTTAATTATATATTTGCGTCTATAAGTTCTTTTATTTCTGAATGATGTATCCTTATATCACGCCCCTCTCTTTGAATCCCCCCCGGTCTCACTGAACCAGGAAGCAGGCTGTTTTGCAAAGTTAAAAGATTTATTTTATGAATGTGAACAATATATATATCACACTATTAATATTTATACAATGATCACCAACGGGTGATGTTACAATCAACAATCTCTTTAATCAGAAGGAGTATGGATAGGAAAAATAATGCAGCACAGAATAAAACTTTGTGTGGTTTCAGTCAAATGCAATGTCACTCTTTCCCTCTGCACACTACTCAATCCCCCCCAATATGCAATATAGAGATGGAAGGAGAGAAAACAGGTTTCAGGAATACACACTCAATAAATACTGTTTCAATCCCAATTTACGCCAGCAAGCATAGAGAGAGAAACAGGAATGATTGCAAACGGGTCAAATGCTTTTGAATGTGGCTTTGGATGAATGGTCAACAATACTGAAAAATTGATTTAATTCATTTAATTGGATTCAAAACTAGTGAGGGCCGCTTTGTATGGTTTCAGATAGACACTAGCAATGATGATTGAAGAACTAGCAGGTTGAAAACTGAATTCTGAGTTCAGATGCCAAGAATAGCTGTTTTACACGTGATGAAATCGAGCCAAACGAAGAATTTGCTGCAAACTTTTCCAAGCGCGAGAAATGCGATTGCGGGAAAACTATAAGGAGTTAGGAGTTTTGGATGTGGTGAAACGCTGAGGATGTTAGCTTTAATTTGTCACTTAAATGTCGTTTCTAGCATACACGGTACGGAAGTTATGAATGTTTTAGTAGAGGTCAGTTTTTCTAAGAAAGAGTCAGAATTTTCAATTGAAAGAGGCGCTTTTGAATTTACAAACAGGAATTTCTTTGCACTAGGGAGTCTATGAAGCCACAAGCTACACGACAGCACAGCTACCAATCCAGCGACGTCTCCGGATGGTTTCTACCTGCCGAGACGCTTGTCTTTCTTCAGCAACTATATTAGCGCAAAGATGATATTATCAATACAATTATCAAAGTACTATATGGATGAAAGAAAGATTCAGGAAAGACAAAAGAGATTTTCTATAATGCAGTTCTGGATATGATAGAATGGGTTGGATAGGATTACTTATGGATAAGAGATTGGCTAAGGACAATTCTATGCTATAGATACTCACAACTTCTGTTCGGAATAGGCCCGTCAGGGATCGGGTCAAAGATTTCTGGACTGGAATTCTGCTAGCCCACCGGACGGCATTCAGGGCGCTCAGGGTCTGCACTCAGCACGGCACTCTGGACACTGCACAGCACTCTAGACTGGATCTGATGGGTTGGTTCTGGGTTGCAGCTATCTGGTTACAGCTCTGCTCTACTGGTTTGGATCTCTGGATTCTAGCAAGGGTTCTTGGCAAGAAAGCAGAAACAGCACAGCCGGCTGTTCTTTTTGTTGTGCCCCTTGGAAGTCTGGGGGTAAAATCAGGTTTCAAGATTTGAAAGGCCAAGCTGAGAAGGGTTCAGCTTTGGAATGGGCCTTCTGCTTTCAGAATTCTGGAGTCTTGGATATGGGATTCTCCTGCAAAGCGCTTCGCCAGTAATCAGTTGATGGGTGAATCTGTGTGTGTCTCTAGGTCCTAAGCTGTCTCTATTTCTGTATTACAGGTATTTCCCTAAGGGGCGGGTAGGCTGAATCATACTAGGCACACCCTCTAGGAATCCTATTGGTTAGGGTCTGTCCTCTCTCCTGATTTGAGAAGGAACTCTGGTGCCATGATGATGCTGTATTTTCCAATCCAGGGAGTACCTCCCCTTTGTTTCTGTACAGTAAATCTATTTTTCACATAAAGCATATTTACAATATAACCAACTTGCTAACAATACATATTTACATCACAGATTTAGTAGAGCAAGTATCCGTCCGAGTGCCATCTCGGTGAGAGCTTTAGTTCAGATGTGACAGTTTTTCGTGCTTTTGGTTGGGTACCCAATGTCAGATTTGTCCACATTTTTCTACATATCTGCCCGTGACATCTGGGCAAAATCCTGTGAAGTTTCATACTTCTAGCACCATCACAATTGCTACAAAATCACAATTCCTGTAGTCCTGTCTCTGGACATAGCACAGAGTTCAGAGTAGTTTCAAAATGCGAGCAGAATTTTCATGTTAACAACCCTATATTTTACAGATTTTTACAAATTTTGCACAGTTCTCTGTGAGTCTTTTTCAAAAAGATATTTTCTAGTGGGTTAAGATACACAAATATGTCTGAACCCGCCCCCAAGGCAGTGGTTTCTGTTAACACTTGAATTTGCATTCCCTTTCAATCAAGGAAGCCTATTACACTAAGCCGGTCAAGTGGCACAGTGAGTAGAGTGCTCGCTTTGACATCCGTGCAGAGCCTGCTAATGCAGGTTGAAATCCCATATAAATGCTAAATTATTATTGTCTCTCCCCAGAGAAGCAGAGCAAAATCTCCTCCTCCTTTCATTAGCATCTAACTGAGAGTTCCTCAGCAGAGAGCAAAAGGAAGGCACCTTTGTTTGGGGCAAACTGTGGAATGTGCTTTGAAGTCCTCTGGCTGGTATCAGTTCACTTTAAAACACTTTGTTTAAAATTGTCTTTGCTAAAATACTTTACATTTTCAACAAGTATACACACAGATCTCTAATTCCAGTCTTTTTGAAACATAGAGATTGAATAGTAGCAACCTGTATTGCTTTTGATGGCAAGCCACTTCTTTTCAACAGTTTGATTTTAATGCACAAGTTTTAAACTGCCAGTGTAATTAAATGACAGCTTTGATACAGGCAGGCGGCGGTACTGTGCCCATATTCTGACAAATTTTTCCAGGCAAGCACCTTTTTTAATGTGGATATTCTTGTGATGAAATCTGCTTCTCCTGACATTGTGCTTAGGTGGATTCTTTAATAAAGTGATGGTTAACACCCAACAAGGATGTTGGATCTTTTCTGATGTTTGGGAACCATTATTTTGCAATTTCAACAGCCAAGGAAAAATGGATTTTAGAGCACTTCTGGGTTTTCCTGGCAATGCAGCGCTGCCTTTTCAGGTAGTTCCATTTCACTCTGTGGGCAGCCCAATGACAGGTTTTGGCAGTGCGGTCTCCTGTTCTGCCACGGACACAGGCAAAGTAGATTGGCAGCCTATTTTTCTGGTTTCCCTGCGCACTTCTCAGAGATTATTAGCGCGCATAGGGCTCTTTGGCGGCCATTCTGTTGGTTCTGGTGCAAGCAGCACACAATGATGTCGCAGGGCAGAGCCTAGTGGGTCAATGCATCCCACAGTGTTTTTCGAGTTGCTACTGTGTTTGTACATCAGGTGCTCCATCCAGGTATGTCTGACATGTGCATGTTCCCTGGCCTGCACTGTGATGCTGGTGACTAAGGTGGGTAGGTCAGACTTTTACATTCACTTTCATGACATGCTTTGTGGAGTTTTTCACATCCCTCTTCCCCCATGTGGTCAGGTGCATCACAGCTATTCCGTGCTGTCAGTTTTACTCACCCACTATCCAATCCAAGTCCATTGTCCATTGTCCTCTGCGCCTCTCCATGCATCCAGGCAGTGTACTGTTCCTTAGGACCATGGCATCATGGGTGGAACCAGGGTAGCCGGCACAACAGTGGGTGATGTGCAGGTTCGGATTGCAGGTCATTTGCACATTCAATGAGTGGTAGTGATTCCTGTTGTAGTACAATGCTTTGTGGGCCTGGGTGGCCGCCAACGCAACATTGGTGCAGCCCAAGGCTGCGATGAGATTCATTAGGCATTTGAGCAACGGCATAGAACTGTGCCTTCATGGCATGCACCTGTGCTGGGGTGGTGGGCAGTGAGATGTGGTGTGCAACATGCCATAGGAGAGCATCCAGCACCTGGGCCAACACTGCACAAAATGTTGACTGTGTTATGCTGTGATTAGACCCTTAGAGTTACGGCTGCAGCTATTGACTTTTAGGACAATTTGATATAATGTCAAGTGTTGATATGTTAATTGGTCAGCAACCATAGATTTCTTAATGCACGTATGCACGTTGGGATGGTTAATTTCACAGTATAATTTACTACAACCAATTTTACTATTACATTTACTATACCTCAAGTGATGCAAATGTTGTGCATGAGTATAGATGTATGGATTGCTTTGCAAAAAAGGTGTATAAATGTTGTGGCAAAATGTTAGTATAGTGCTTGTGCGGTCCACGGATTAGGAATTTGGTAGAAAGATATTTAGCATTGCTCAGGTGATGTATAGTATTCAATTAAACATCTTCAGGTTTTTCAAGTTATGGTCACTGTGTACAACAGAGGGTACTGCAGTACGTTAGGGAATAGTCAGTGGAATTTGTATATTTTAAGGAACTGGCTACAGTGATAATATGTCATGTATAGAAATGAGGTATCTTATAACAGTGAGGTATTAACATGTGTCATATGTTAAGGATGCAGTGGAATAAGTTATGGAGATATGGTGCTACTAAGTACTAGACCTTATGATGTATTGTAAAGAGTTATTGAGGTACCTTTGAGTGCCAGTTTGTGAGAATGTATGATGATGAATGGTTGTTGTGAGGCAGTGTGTGCCAAATGACTTGGAAGTATTGTCTTAGTATTCACGGTGTGGGATGGAAGCACTCCTGAAGTGAAGTGGCATGTGGTCTCTGGTGCGTTATCTGTAGGATGAGATGGGAAAATTGTGATAGTTTAAGGAGCAATTGAGGGTGCACTCCTAGAGTCAATTAGCTAAGCATTTAGTAAGGTTTAAAGATAAGAGTTCATAGTTTTCAAGGTGCAGGAGAGGAAAAATGGCCCTGCCACAGAGCCACCATAACAAACAAGCACAAGAGAAAGAGGATCCAAAACGGAACCCTCCTGTCCCCTGCACATCTTCAAATCCTGTCACTAGATGGTTAAATTAGTATTTGCATTAGTAAACAAGTAAAAGCAGACCACGTGTTATATATTTCATACAAATGGTCAGTGATTTAATCAGAGAACACATATAATAGTGAAAGTTAAGTTCAGTGTGCGGGGCTGACGCATTTCGAGATATTTCTCTCTTCTTCATGAGCCAAAAAGTTTTGAACTGTAGATAGATAATGTAGGAGAGAAAAAAAGCTCTGTAAGGATTGTGCATATAAAGCCAATGTAAAACATTAACCCAGGGTCAGATAGTTTCTGGTTATTTAACGATAACATTCACATTATGTATAGACATATTCAAAGCCACTAAGTATCACAGATCTGATAATCTCATTAACAGGTCATTCGGATATCAAACTGATTAAATATCCGGCTCATATTGTTTGAGACTTTGTTACTTGCTAAATATCCTAAAAACCTGGGAATGCAATAAATGCATATTTTAGAGAATGAATGCAACATTAAGCTGAGGGGGAAGAGTGAAGGAGTATGGTCTACTCACCGTAGCCTTGTAACTCTTTAAATGTCTACGGTGTATGTAGCCAAAGCAAAATAGTGGAGGAATACGGGAGCGAGCCCTTGTTCTGCTAGCAATCGCTTGAAACAAAGCAACCTTTCTTCTCTTGTTAGACTATTCCATGGAGCCCTGCAACCAGGGATCAGAGATTAACTAATAAATAATGGCGGAATGGTGTTAGATGTGTAAAATATGACTCACCCTTGTGGAAATGGTGGAGTCAGAATGCGTTATTTTTCAAGCTGCACACAGTAGGCGTAAAAGGGCTTCAATGAATGGAGCGTGGATGATAATTGAATAGACGAACTGAAAACATAATGTAAAAATTAAAAAATAAGTAATGTAAGCAACAGGTGAAGAGCGCAGAGAACGGGATGTATGTACTGCTCAAGTGGCCTAATGGACTCTACTCACTTGTCAGTGTGTCATCCTTAGGAAGATTAAGCTGCCTGTAAGCTTGCTCATGCGGTACAGATTGTCAGGATGCAGTCGTCCCAATGAGGTGGGCTTTGTACGGAGCCTGCCGTGTGAGTGGTTCATGGTAATATTTCCTAGTGGGAAGACGCGAAGAAAGTAGCGCGCACCTTGCGGTGGCAGTTCGGAGCACTCATGGTTGTTAAAAATAAACAACGGACTGGATTCTATGGCGAGTGTATGCCGCTTTGTCTTGTTGCAGGCGGCATCCATTTTGGAATGGAGTCTTCAAATGTGAATCTATATTCATGGGAAGGTAAAACAAAGGAAACGAAGCAAGTACCATGGAATAAGTACTTTCAAACAGGTGAAAAATGCGGGTTTTTGCTGGGGGGATAATGTAGTAAAATAGAGTAAAAAAGGGAGATTAAATAAAAAATAACTAAAAAAAATGGGTTATAAACTCAAAGGAGATGTAGCTAGTGAAGTGTAAGGTACGACCAGGGAGAAAAATAGGTTCTGATGTAGACCAGTTATAATGAGAGATACTCATCCCATGTACAAGGTGGCTTTGAATTTACAAGTATTCTATACTGGATATAGGCACACAATCGTCAAAAGACAATTCTTTGCCTATATCCAGGTATTGGTTGAAAAGCCAGGGCAAGAGAATAGACCCCTGCGGGACACCACATGTGGAGAGGGAGATAGAAGATAGGAAGGACCCAAGTTGTACCTGGGAGGGTCGATCAGAGAGAAAAGAGGTCAGCCAGGCCAGAGCATGATACCGAGATATCATGGGTGCTTTTGGGAATAGCTCATGTAGCATGTAGCATGGGATCGTTCTGTAGGATGCAGTCAAATTTTAAGGCTTAAACGCATCATTTCAGACCCAGCGGGATTAGAGACCGAATGCTCAAAATTTTTTGACAAATTTGAAACAAGCGGCTAACCGGATTCAATCCCCAAAGAAGCTAAACAAAGATCAGATCTGATCAGCAAACACCATCTCTTAACCGCAAGGAAGAAGGATAAGGAGACACCTCTACTGTACATCTCCAAGTATTCAAGACAGAGCTTTCAAGTGGGAAAAACCATTAAAACATTGGAGTATCCTACAGAACGATCACATGCTACATGAGCTATTCCCAAAAGCACCCATGATGGCCTTTAGACGTGGTCGCAATCTTAGAGATTCGCTCGTCAGAGCGGAGAGACCTCCTAAAGACAAACAAATGTTATTGAAAACAAGAAAGACTGGGACATTCCCTTGCTTATGTTGCACACATTGCAACAATGTGGTGAAAGGAGGCACGGTCTCACATCCCCGGCCAGGGAAGAAAACTAAACTCAGAGATTATGCAACCTGCATGTCTACAGGAGTTATCTATGCCATCAAGTGCCCCTGCGGTAAATTATACGTGGGGCAAACTACGAGACCTGGAAAAGAAAGACTAACTGAGCACAAATCTAACATCAGATGCAAAAACATTAAGTCACCTCTTGCTAGACACTTCTTGGAAAATAATCACACTGTGGATCAATTTAAATTTCAGGTCCTAGAGGTGGTCAAAAAACCGCACAGGGATGGTAACTATCAAGCAATCTTATCCCGTAGAGAAAAATACTGGATACACCACTTGGACACACTACTCCCGAGAGGGCTAAACAAAGAATTCTCACTTAAATGTTTCGTGTGACTTTCACTCCAATCATTAATATACACCATCATTAAATATCTCGTGCCATCTAGTTCCACATTTGAAGGACACTCTAGAATGCTACTCCGACAGTGATGACTAAATAGATTTATGGACATGAATACAATATACTGCCCACAGATAGGTGTTTCTTTTATTGTTCGTATTCCATGACTTTGTATAAAATCAGATGTCAACATCAATTGTATTGAGTTTTCCTTAGCTTTTTAGCGCGTGCGAATGAGCACCTCAAAATGTTCACACCCTGTGAAAATAATGTTTCTCTGCATAACTAGGCATCATATGTATCTGTGATATGAGATTTAGGCCTCAGTCTTTTGACGATTGTGTGCCTATATCCAGTATAGAATACTTGTAAATTCCAAGCCACCTTGTACACGGGATGAGTATCTCTCATTATAACTGGTCTACATCAGTACCTATCTTTCTCCCTGGTCGTACCTTATGCTTCACTAGCTACATCTCCTTTGAGTTTATAACCATTTTTTTTTGTTATTTTTGATTTCATATCCATTTTTTACTCTATTTTACTACATTATCCCCCCGGAAAAGACCCGCATTTTTCACCCGTTTGAAAGTACTTATTCCATGGCACTTGCTTCATTTTCCTTGTTTTACCTTCCCGTGAATATAGATTCACATTTGAAGACTCCATTCCAAAATGGATGCCGCCTGCAACAAGACAAAGCGGCATACACTTGCCATAGAATCCAGTCCGTTGGTTATTTTTAACAACCACGAGTGCTCCGAACTGCCACCGCTAGTTTCTCGGCGTCTTCCCACTAGCAACTGTTACCATTAGCAACTCACACAGCAGGCTCCGTACAAAGCCCACCTCATTGGGACGACCGCATCCTGACAATCCGTACCACGTGAGCAGCCTTACAGGCAGCTTCATCTTTCTAAGAATGACACACTGACAAGTGAGTATAGTCCATTAAGCCACTTGACCAGTACATACATACAGTTCTCTATGCTCTTCACCTGTTGCTTACATTACTTGTTTTTTAATTTTTACATTATGTTTTCAGTTCGTCTATTCAATTATCATCCACGCTCCATTCATTGAAGCTCTTTTACACCTTCTGTGTGCAGCTTGAAAGATAACGCATTGTGACTCCACCTTTTCCACAAGGATGAGTCCTTTTTTTACACATCTAACACCTTTCCACCATTATCTAGCCATACCTGAGTTAATCTCTGATCCCTGGTTGCAGGGCTCCATGGAATAGTCTAACAAGAGAAGAAATGTTGCTTTGTTTCAAGCGATTGCTAGCAGAACAAGGGCTCACTCCCGTATTCCTCCACTATTTTGATTTGGCTACACACACTGTAGAGATTTAAAGAGTTACAAGGCTACGGTGAGTAGACCATACTCCTTCACTCTTCCCCCTCAACTTAATATTGCATTAATTCTCTGAAATATGCATTTATTGCATTGCCAGGTTTTTAGGAGATTTAGCAAGTAACAAAGTCTCACACAGTATGAGCCGGATATTTAATCAGTTTGATATCCGAATGACCTGTTATTGAGATTATCAGATCCGTGATACTTAGTGGCTTTGAATATGTCTATACATAATGTGAATGTTATCGTTAAGTAACCAGAAACTGTCTGACCCCGGGTTAATGTTTTACATTGGCTTTATATGCACAATCCTTACAGAGCTTTTTTTCTCTCCTACATTATCTATCTACAGTTCAAAACGTTTTGGCTCATGAAGAAGAGAGAAATATCTCGAAACGCGTCAGCCACGTACACTGAACTTAACTTTCTCTGTTATATGTGTTCTCTGATTGAATCACTGACCATTTGTATGAAATATATAACACGTGGTCTGCTTTTACTTGTTTACTAATGCAAATACTCTGAAAAACAAAGTTGAATAATTATTTAACCGTCTAGTGACGGGATTTGAAGGTGTGCAGGGGACGGGAGGGTTCCGTTTTGGATCCTCTTTCTCTTGTGCTTGTTTCAAATGGTGATAGCTGACAGCAGAGTCTGCATAGTGTGATTGGGGAATTTCTTTAAACTTGCATTATGGAGTGCTTTGTTATCATAGCATTTATTTTCAAAGGATTCAAAGTGTTGCACCACCAACATAAGCTTTGATGTATTTTAATTGAGTGTTGTTAGTGGTAATAATGGATTGTGTGAGCCCATTGGATGTATTGCCTTCTGCTGCCACATGTTATGGATTGGGTGTATTGAGGATTGTATTTAAGGTGTCATCCAGGTGCCATATGTTATGGATTGGATACATTGCAGTGTGTATTGGGCTACACAAGTGAGTGAGGGAGGTTTCAGTGGTGTAGTTTAAATTGTGTTGGGCTGCACAAATGTGTGGGGGTCATATTTCAGGGATGTATTGAACATGTTTTTAGGTGCCTTTAAGGTACCACTCGTTAGGTATTGGATGTATGGTACAATTGTATTTGTGCTATACAAGTGTATAAGCCATGTGTTGAACATGTGCTATTAATGGCACTGGGCTGCACAAATGTGTACGCCAGATTTTCGGGATGTATTGTGGGCAACACTGATTTGACCCTTTGTATAGTTTGAGGATGCAATGTGGGCAACACTGATTTGACCCTTTGTATAGTTTGAGGATGCAATGTGGGCTACACTGATGTGACCCTAGTATATGAATTTGGATGTAATGGAGGGCAACACAGACCAGACTCTCCAGCTTATAGCGATCCTGCAAAATGCTGCAAATAAAGCAGTTTCTTAAAAAAGTGCAAAAAGGCAATTTTTGCAAAAACACCTGCGTACATTGCAGTTTTTCCAAAAACTGCAATTTTTTTTGTACAAAAAAAGACACAAGGGACCAGGTTCTGACATTTTTTTTTTAACGTTAGTAATAAAATGCGCAAGCACAACTCATCACTTGTGCCAAACAAAAGAGCAGTCCTATCCACAAAGCACATCTGAATGGGCGCATTTTATATGCACCCATTCAGATGGCTTCGCTCACCTCTTTGGGCATTTGTGCAAATTGGGGGACATTTCCGCTCATTTAAAAATGCATCCCGAATTTACAAACAGGAGGTGCTTTTAAATGTTCAGAGAACTAGGGCAACCCCATGCACTAGCTTTAAATAGGCACAGGGGGTTGGTGGTGCTCACTGCATGACAGGGCCTTTTATTTTTGTGACAACAGGGGTATGGACCGTTGTTATCTCACTTGCATTTCTGCTCCTCAACCGGCATAGAAATGCTTTTTTTAGATCACATTTTACAGTGCACTGGGAGCCTGTAGAACATTATTGTTGAGAGACCGCTTCCGACACAAATGCATTCAAGTCGGCTGACCAGTGAATCCTTTGGGCCACAGTTCAACCCCATAAAACCGCATAGGCCACCTTTGAGAACAAGGTTACTTGCTCATTTACAAAACTGGTTTATCTAAAAATAGCATACATATCCTCTGATCCATCTTAGATGCCCCATTTACTTAGGATCTAGGCCAAAATCTACATTTTTTAAAAAATAAAATAGTGAAAATGGGAGGGAAAGGAGAGGGTGAGAGAGTGATGGGTCAGATGGGGAGTGATAGAGACGAAAGCAGAGGGGAAGGAGTCGGTCAGAGGGCAAGAGAGGAAGCAGTGGGCCAGAAATCAGAAAGTGAGTGTCGGGCCAGAAATCAAAGACGGAATGGAGGTCAAGAAAGCAGAGGGAGCGTGGGCTACAGGGGGAGTGTTGGGCCAGAAAACACAGAGGGAACAGTTGGCCAGGAAGAGGCAGTGAGCTGCAGATTGGGAGAAAGGATGAATGAAGAGTGTGATAGAATGGGAGAAAAGATACAAGATGCCGAAGTAGAATGAAAGGATGAAGGCAGTAGACTGCGGGAGGAATTGAGGAGGGTAAGGTGTGAGTTGGGAGTATGACATGGAGTATGGCAGGGACTGTTGAGTGCACATTGCGACTTTTCAGTGAGACAGAACACTCAAGTATGTGCATGACAGAGTGAGAGGTTCGGGAGTGTAAGTTGTGATGTGGAATTGGTGGGTATGAAGGGTGCTGGTGAGAGAGTAGTGAGGAATATGTTCACAATTGCAATTGATAATGGTCAATACAGTTAAAAATATTAAATAGGCATGCACATTAAACCAAAAAGGTAGTGCAAAACAAAAACTGTTTTGTCAAGCCAGGGACGTCTGAGGCTCTTCCTATTAAATGTATACACAAGGTACAAATAATGACAACCTGGCTCTCTTGTAGCCTCACACACTGCCTCTTTCCTGTAAAGTGCTAATCTTACATCCCCGGTCAATAACAAAATGTCCCACAAAAATGCTTCTATAAATAAAGGTTTGTGCCACAAAATCTGCTGTTTTGTCCTGGAAAATGCACAATTTCAAGCTGCAAATATCCTGGAGGGTCTGACAGATGTGACCGTAGTATATGAATTTTGATGTAATTGAGGGCAACACAGATGTGACTCTAGTATATGGATTTGGATGTAATTGAGGGCAACATGGATGTGACCCTGCTTATGGATTGGGAATATGGTGTGGGCAACACTGTTGTGACCCTGGAAAATGGTGATGTGTGCTATTCGTGTTTTATGTATTGGAAAGAGGGGGATGTGTTGTACCTGTATTTGTGTGCAAGAAAGAGAGGAGATGTGTTGTATAATTTGTAGATTGGAAAGTGAAGAGATGTGTTGTATTTGTATTCTAGTGTTTACAGAGTGGGGTCAGAGTGAATGATGTCATGAGTGGAATGGATGCATGGATGTAGAATGTTATTGTTTGTGCTGACTCTAGCGTTCCACCCAGGCAGAGGGTTGGAAGAAGGACGCTTGGGTTGTGGGCAAGATGCTTATTAAATATACTTACCTTCAAACCTACCTGAAGTGTCATGGAAGCTACATTACTATATTAACCATCCAAACAACAACTTGACCAACAATGGCTACTTGATATGTGCCTAGAATGACTTGATCCACAACTCTCGGTTTGAGCAAAATCATTAGGATTTACCATTAACAGCACCCTGTCCTTCTAGAAACACATAGCCAAGAAGGCCCAAACAGCCTGGTTCCAAATCTCCACCCTTTGTAAAATCAAACCTTTCACCCTACTGCAGGACATCCAGACTGCAGGGCAGGACCTTGTGGCATCACGCATAGATGCAGGAAAATGCACTCCAGACTGGACTCCCGGCTGCTCACTTGGCACCCCTAAAGGCAGTCCACTCTGCTGCAGCATGTCTTATCACACATACACAGATATTTTACCAATTCAGCTCATTCTACACAAACAACATTGGCGTTCTATCCAGGTCCGGATACTCTTAATCCACAAAGCATTCACGAATAGCACACCAGCGTTCCTGGTCTCTAATCTCCACATATCTGGTGGCACATGCTCCTTGCAAAGCAAATTGACCAACCGGTTTGAATCACAACTCATCCACAAAGAGCGGACCCACTGACATTCTCTCTATTGTCATCCCCTGGAACTCAATCTCGGTATCAGCTTGAAATGAATCCTCAATTCTCCAATTTCTCTTAAAACATGGCTTTTTCAACAACACCTAACCAAGCACTAATCCCATCAACTTACTCTACTCAGAGAACTACTGAGCCATGGGTAAAAGATGCCGGCCAAAACGCTGGCTATCCACACTCTGAAGAACACTTTGTTTCTTTCAAGCTGGTTCTGTGTTTTAAACAGTAAAATAAAACAATTTTAAAAAGTAGGGTTTCAAGGGGTGGATTGCTGATGTTCCATGGACTCATGTATTGTTTGGGGTTGGCAATTATTTGGGTTCTTTAACATAGAATGGGCATTTTTGGAGGAGGGATGTTCTTCATGCTAGTTCTTTGCCTCTCTTGACATGTTGGCAAGACAGGAGAAGGTTGTGGCCGAACCATGTCACAGGCTTTCATCAGGTCCAGAATGATTAGGACAGCAAGTTGGTTATTATCTAGTATGTAAGAAGCTCCTGCGTGATTTCCAGTAATATGGTTAATGTACCTTTTGGTAGTTCAAAACCACACTGATGGTCATGAAAATCTGAATATTCACTGCTACATCTTTGTAGTTACCCTGTTACCTGCTTCTCTAGAATATGTTATTATTTATGGAGATTTGAGACGGGGTGATCGTTTCCCATAGAGGTGCAGGAGCAACCAATCAGGGCTCAGAAAATTCCACTATTCCAGTATTTTATGAAGGGAAAAGCCCACGTTATCTTGCTGCTACTGCATCTCCAGGTGTCAATATTCCATCACCCCCTTACTTCTAGTCTATTCTTCCTCTGATCTTTATTCATGAGTCCTTCTCATTGTCCCAGTGTCCCACTTCTGCGTAGCACTCCACTCTATTTCTTCTCGATCCTCTCAAGTCACCCCGTGACTCTTTCATCAGTTTGTCACACCACCTCTCTTCCTATTCACTTCCTACATGAGTGCGGTGCATGTCTATGTGTGTGTGCATCCCCAACCGTCTAATTTTCTGAAGGTTAACCTTTGGAAAAATTGTGCCTGAAGCCCACAAGTGCTAATATTGTTAATGACCTTCTGGGTGGGTTGTACCCTCTGAGTAATGGCCCACTGTTCTGGTAAGGCCCTTGTTTGTTTCAGGCCATTACCTCGGGAAGGCAGGTGAATACCAGATCATACAGTGCTTTCCCAATGTATCATCATCCTAAGTAGCCTGGGGGACTCCATACATGGAGCCCTTGCTCACTGTGCCTTGTAGAGGTTCAGCTTCACCTCATTGAGGAGGTCCAACAAGGCTGAAACATGTGTCTGTGTTACACTCACCTGGTCTCTGCGGGGATGTTGGGGCATGTTTGCAGCTCTCCCTTGAAGTGGATTCCCCTTGTCAGGCTTCTTCCCCTGCTCGAGCTCTGTGGTCTGCGCTGGTTGTTGGCACTGCCCCAGCGAGGATATGAGAGAGCGTGAGAATGCTGCGATATGACAGCTGTATCTCTCAAACCCTTCTTCCCAGTATGTGGTGAGCATGCGCCGACCCATATAGTCTCACCTGTTTATTGATGATGTGATGATGGCGTGCTCTCCATCTTGCTTCTCACTGCAGGGGCGCGTTTGATGGACCGAGTTCCTTCACTGGCCCATGTGTGTGGCGGCCCAGACTGGCTGTGGCTGAACCACTCCTAAGGTAAGTGTCTTATGGCTTTTAAGATATTGTAGTATTGATTCTTGATTATTGGCAGTATCCTTTTGATAATGTCTTTCCTCTGTTTTCTCCCAATAGGTAATATGCGGCCCAGCGGTAGTTGAAGCATGAAGCGGGGCCCAATGGGAGAGAATGGAGTTTGCAATGCTCCAACGGAAGGTGAGTGTTGATTTAAGGTCTAGCGCGAGGATTTGTCAATGCATGACCATAAACGTAATGTCTTTTGCAATATCTAACCTGTCTTTATCTTTTTCTCTTGCAGGTTTTGTCTTCCGATGGATTGCTCGTGGTGGAATGATGTCCGCGTGAACGCTGCATTCCGGAGGTCTGCAGGCGGATGAAGAATGCCTGGGTCTACGATGATGCTGGCCGTAAGCTGATTCCCGGGTAAGTGCTGTGGCTGGCAGCTGAAAACAGGCAAGGATGTGCTCTGCCTGTGGTAGCTGGAAACAGGTAAGGATGCGTTCAAGCATGCAGTAGCTGGAAGCAGGTAAGGATGCGTTCAGGCTGCGGTTGCTGGAAGCAGGTAAGGATGCGCTCAGGTGGCATTGAGCGTTACGCTGCCATAAGCAGATTAACACGAAGCTCTCGCATGGGGCGGGGCAGGCTTAAATAGCCTGGCTCCGGCCACGCCCATTAGTTCCGAATGGTCCCACCCTGCCACTCCTAAAGGATACTGCATGTGCAGCACAGCTCCTTCTCAAGGCCATGCCCGAACTGGATGCACGTGGAGGCCCCTGCAGGGGAGACAAGCACCTTGCACAAAAAGAAAAGTGTGCAGTGTACACTTATTCATGAGCCTAGTGCCAAAGGCACCAGGACTGGGTCCAACTGGACCCTTTATGTTGTGGGGTCTGTGGTTGCTGACCAGTGGCCATGTTGCTGATGGTGTTCTTGATCAGTGGAGAATTGCTTAGAGTTTTGTTGCTGAACTGCCCTTGTGGGTAGGACAGCCTGATTTGCTAATGGCTATTTCTCCTCTTTGAAGGGTCAATGAGCTAAAATGTGGTTGTAGAACCTTCTGAGTGGAAGAAATTACACAGAACGGGTTATTTGAACCATGCTCATTTTCAGTAGAGAGGCTCCCACACTGTTGCTGAATTTGTAAAACTTGTGGTTTTACCCTAAGTGACCCAGTGTAATCCAGACATGGAGCCCTTGCTCACTGTGAGTCAGAGCGGCTCAGCTTCACCTAACTGGGGAGGCCCAACCAGGCCGCAACACGTGTCTGGGGGTGGCTGATGGTACTCTTGTTCGGAGGAGAATTGCCTAGCATTCCGGTGCTGGGATGCCCTTGTGGTGGGACCAGACTGATATGCAAATGAATATTTCTCCTCTGTGAAGGGTCAGTGAGTTAGAATGTGGTTCTAGACACCCTGAGTGGAAGACATTCCATAGAGTAGGTCGTTTGAAGCATGTTTGTTCTCGGTAGAGGGGCTGCCAGACTCTTGCTGAAGATGGTGATGGTGGCTTTAGAGCTCCGACTAGTGGCTCTTCTCAAAGAATGAGCTATAAGAGCCATAAAAGGCGGAGGGAGGGATAGAATTGGCATTTTGATTGGGATAGCCGGGAATACAGTTCTTTTGCCTGAGGTTGCATTCAGGAGTTTTAACTTGATTGTGTGTTTTTACCAACACAGTTTGAAAGAGCAGAATTTTGCTATTGGACAAGAGGTCAGAGAGGGAGGAAGTGCTGTTGTCAGGAGTTGGGTCCTAACAATGTCCTTGATATTGCCTATTGTTTTGGCAGCGTTAGAAGTACATTTCTCAACTAGTCTCAAGGATGGGATCATGGAGTCCTTTGCTTTATCTGTTACAATAATGATTACGCCCAGTGAGAATTTGGATGGGGCCTGTCCTGAGGAGGTCCTAATGTGTGGGTCTGTATGTCGATGAGCATGCAGAATTAATGTTTTTCATCTAAAGGCCTGAGTTCCAGGTTGTCCCTTATTATGTATTCCCTATTCCCCGCCACACCCTACTCCTTATATGCTCTTACACCCCCACCCATATTTTTCGATGTTTTCTTTCAGGCACATATTTCCGGCTAAAAATGTCATGAAAAAAAACAGGTGATGAATGAACGTCGGACCGTTTAATCACTTCCAGTTGAAAGTCAGACAGACCATATTTACTATTGATTCCTCTCAGTGCAAGCGATTACTGCTGCAGCATGTGTTGCGTATTAAGCAACCTGGGATTTAGCAGAGGAAAATGCTGAAAAACTTCCCCCAACAAATACTGCTGAATTAACAGCTGTCCCTTCAGCTCTCTTTTGGTACCTGATTATACATGGAGATACATTTTGCATCTCTGGTGGGGTGGACGTCTGAGCACAACATAGTCTGTTTATAGTAGAGAAAGAGAATAGTGGGTGCTGGACTGGAGGGTCGGTTTTATGGCCCGATTCGAGTTCTAGAAATATGATGAGCAGTGTGTTTTGCTAGGTGAAGGAGTCAGATGAAAGCCATGAAGTGTCCAGAATTCCGTTGAAAGGTTGTTCTCAATTCTGTGAAATTTAAGGCATTCGAGGGAAATAAGTTCCAATATGGCTACAGTATCACCGGTTTTAAGTTTGGCTGTATGTACAACATGCTTTCTGCAGGAGAAGACTAAAGTAGTTTTAGTTAAAAGAAAAACAATTTTGGTAATCCCTCGAAGGCTGTAGAGCCTACCGACTAAACTCAGTATGTGTGCTCTTCGATGAGACTACCTTCGATCGCGCAAGTTCCACCTACCCTCCTCTCCCAATACAAGCAGCTTGCTCTGTCCAACGAGGGGTG
This sequence comes from Ambystoma mexicanum, assembly GCF_040938575.1. Lineage (NCBI taxonomy): Eukaryota > Metazoa > Chordata > Amphibia > Caudata > Ambystomatidae > Ambystoma > Ambystoma mexicanum. Next base: position 133,283,603 of record NC_090941.1, on the reverse strand, counting down.
GAAGAAGACCAAAGGGCCCGAGGGCTGCCCACAGCTAGTTTTTGTTGTCCACGGGTAGCAAGGGACACAGCAGGAGTAGCAAGGGAGACAAATCCCAAATGACATCCCTGAACTGCTAGCATCTCCCTTTGTGCCAAGTTCTGATTCTTTTCTTTCTCCCTTTTGGCCTCTAAACACTGGAATTTATTTCCTTTATCTCTGTACTTTGCTCCCACGCTTTCTATTTTTTGCCCCCTACTTAAATGTACTTGTTTCTTGCTCCCCAGTACCTGAAAAAATGGCCCCTGATGTTGATTGCTATTTATCGTCTTATCTGTTTTTTCACTGCTTTGTATAAATATGTGCAGCACTTTGGTGGCAGCTCTATAAATAATAATAATACATTAAGACTCATTACGACCCAGGTGGTAGAGTGAGAACAGCGCCGGTAGAGCTGCCGGCGCCGTTATCACTCTACCGCCTCATTACGAGGTCTGCTAGCGGGTCCCGCTAAGGACGACTGGTCAGACCAGGCGTCCTTAGCGGGACCCGCTAGCAGAACAGGATGCTCACAACGGGCCCGTTGTTAGCATCCTCCCCATTCCCATTGAGCCCTATGGGGGCTCAAATGGGAATGGGGACGTACCGGGTCTGGGTCCCGCAAAAGGGATTTACCGGGCCCTCCAAGTTCGGAAAGGCTCGGTAAGTCCCCTTTTGCGGGACCTGGACCCGGATCCGGACCCAGACCCAGACCCAGGTTTGGGGGTAGCCATGCCCTCATTAAGGGCATGGCTACCTCCAAACTCGTATTGAGGGCCATTGTCTTTTTCCATTCCGATTTCATTTTCATCTTGTATATGTGGTGGGTCCTTTCAGTTTTTGTGTGGCGATTACCCATGAATATTATCTGATAATTGGGCTGATCGTGATTCTCTGGTCCATGTTTTTGAGTTGACGGGTATTGCTTATGGATATGTGTCCTGTGCATTTTGACTGTTTGACTAATTCAGAAACCATGGCTAGTGCAGAATACGGCTGCTTGATTGCTGCAACGTGTCCCGCATTTCAAGATTATTACCCCGATTGTCTGTGATCTGCACTGGCTTTGTGAGGGCTTTTGAGTGTAGTACAATTTGGAAATTATGGCTTTTAAAGTATCACTGGGGGAAGAGCCACTATTATCTGCAGGCCTGAGTGTTGTGCAAGAGGGCAAATACACAATATCTAAGATCTTCACATGCGCTTTGGGCCACTATATCAAGTGTGTTTCCTTCTTAAATAGAGGCCTCGCTATCTCAGGTGCAACTCCAGAAGATTCAATATTTTTTCCTTAGTTGAAAATGCAAACGAATGTCCCGATTACTTACCGGTAATACTGATTACTCCGAGTCCAAATCCTCCTTGTCACAGCACTGATTCCCTCCCACCCAGCCCCTACCTTTGGGGGTAGAGGTGGGAGGGATCCTATAGTAATGGATAAAGGAAAGCTCCAAACATACATAAACATGAGGTAGGACTAAAGCAGTCATGAGAATCCTCTATGTTGGTGTGAAAAAGGGTGGTGTGGAGAGTCTGTCCCGAGGAGTGACACCTCAATGAAGTATTGACTGTGACTAGGAAGCCTGACGATGGCTACTGATGAGCCTGTCCTGGACGTGAGAGGCCAGATAATCAAAACTTTGCCCTTGTGCAAAAAAATTGAGATAAATGAATGTTGCACCACTTTTGCTGCTTTGATCATTAGAAGCTGAGCAAACAGTTTTAGCACCAATCTATAAGATCTATAAAAAAAAATCGCTATGTCAAAAATAAAGCACGATGTTTTAATTACTATGCATGCAGCATAACATGAAAAGAATTCCTGTAAGCCCATTTCTTTTTATTTTATGCAGCAAACAAAAGCTCTCTGATTTCTTGTTTGCCCTACTGCATACTTTTTTAGGTAACATGGATTGGTGGTTAAACCTTTTTTCTCCATTCCGTATTGCCTAATCACTTGCTGAATTGTTGGCACTAGTGCAAATGTTAGATAATGTTGGCCCTGTTTTATTCTAAGCAGTGTTATGGTGAGCGGTATTAGCACGTTAAATTACATTTGATGATAATGGTGCAAAAAAGAACACCTACATATTTCCCCTGCATCTAATTACACGTTTTATTTGCCACATGGAGTTAAAAGAATTAAATCAAGACATTATAAAAAAAGTCACATCATTCGTGGCACGTCTAATTCGATTACATATGGAATGAATGCCAATGTATAATCTTCTATTGTAAAGTATGAACCAACTATCAATGGATTTGGTACAGTGGAAAATGTCTGGATTATTTACTGGTTATCGTCATTACTATTCGCCCTGTGCTTTCTCACCAGAGTCCTTATGTTTGAGGCGCAACTCTTTTAATTTTTATTTTAGGACTCTGTCTGCCTGCCATATAGGAGCCTTCCTCCCAGCAACATTCAGCAATGAAATAAAACATAATAGTCAAGCTAGGTGGGGGAGGCTGGGTCCAAGGCTGGGTAGTAGGAACGTTGTCATGGAAGAGTTGGAGTTGGCGTAATGAAGATTACCATTAAGCAATATAAGCATTCCACCCTGTTCAACTTCCACGTCCAAGTCCTTAGAATTGAGGAAGTAATGAGCAGTAAGGGGAAGACTAACCTTGGAAATGAGCCATTCACAGATGCAATACCAAAAATTACTGTTGTCATTAAATTCAAAACACAATTGTTTTTTTTCAACATTAATGGAGACTAATTAATTACAGATATAGTTAATGTACAGAGAAAAGAAAAATACTCCAATACTTAAGCAATAATCCCTGAGACGCGGGGGCATTGCAGAGTCATGTAAAGCCCCGGGGCCCACAGTTACCTGACTCGGTAATGCCCTCGTGTCGAGGGGCTTTTTGCTATTACTACCCCAGGTCCCAAGACTGCGGTACTAATTGCATTGTTTTTCTGTTCCAAAATGCTCTGCCGTTTCGGAACAGAAAAAAAAAATGTTTAAAAAAATGGCCCCTGGAGAAGGGAAATCGGAGTCCGTTTTCCATTTTCATAGTGGCTATTCAAAATGAATGGAAAAAGGTAAACAAATAAAATGGCCACCATGGACAAGGAGAAGGGACTACATGTAGTCCCTTCTCCCGTTCCATGGCACCCATTCAAAAAATAGGAAAAATGTTAACAAAGAAAATGGCCGCCATGGAAAGGAAGAAGGAACGACATGTAGTCCCTTCTTCCTTTCCATGATGGCCTCTCGCAGATCGCGAGTAGACGCGCTGGGGACAGAAGTGGTTCCAGTGCGCCCGCTCCTGAAATGGACCAAAAAGAAGGGAATTGGGGTTGGGAGGGCAGGGAGGGGATTGTTTGGATTGAGGGTAGGGGGGAGGGGAAACCTGAGATCCCGGTGGGGGAAGATAGCAGCCTGCGGCAGTGTAGTGGCTCGGAGCAGGGATTACCTCGTTCTGAGCCTCCTCATTGGATGAGGGGCTGCCCCCCCTGCCGGGGACAAAGGAAAGGAACGTCAGGAGAGGAATTCCCAGTCGGGTAAAGCCTTGTTTCAATCTGATTGACCCTCACTTGGTACTAATAAAAGACAACTATGGAGTACCCTCATCCTGGAGTTGATAGTGGACAATGAATGTGGAGAGAGTGGCCCATATTGCTGTTCTGAAAAGCACTGCGAGAGAAAATGATCTTCACCTCCACCCACGGCGCACCGAGGGGTACATTCTGGAGAATAAATGTACCACTTGAATTATTTAAGCCTCAAAACTGCCCAATATTATCCAACAACAAATTGATGAGGGTAAATGCTTTACTCCTAGAAGATTTAAAATAATTGGATACACAGTCAGAGTGATGAAGGAGGCAGTTCTTTGTAAACAGATCTGGAACACGCTGCCTACATCTGTGGAGGCGGCCAGCCGGTCTTCATCTTGAGGGAATATCTGGAGGACTACCTGTTATGCAAGAAGGAGCCCTGAAAAAGTTCTTTGGAAGAAAGAATAGTCCAGGGGCAAGAAGAGACTTTCTGGGTGGAAGTGCAGATATGGAGTCAAGAAGAAAAGAGCCCCTTACTCCCCTAGTCTGCATGCCAAGGTGATGACCATCAAAATTGCCAACTTTTTTGCTAGAAGCTTGAAAGGAAAGTTTCAAGGAGCTCAAATGAGTGCTGTTTGAGACCGTTTAGAAAATGTGGGAGATCGCAAGAAGGCACAGCAAGAATTTTGGAGCACATGACAAAGGAAAGGATAGTAGAAGTGGTAAGAGGGAGGCTTAAACTCTTTGGTCCCCCACCACTGAAAGCACTGATCACATCCCACTGCAATTACAAAGGAGAGGATGTAGGCCTCTCACAATAGACCATCACAGAAAATAATCAAAGTGCCTTACATAGGATCGTAAGATGTTAGGGCAGTGAGACCCACTGAATGGTAGTAGCCAAGAGCCAAGATGGGAGGAAGAACATAACACCAAAGCACTAACCTCTCACATTCCAGACAAAAATGTGACAGTATGAGGGGGAAGAGGCAGACAGGTGAACTAAAATCACCCATTCCATGGTGACCACCATCAGGTATAGGAATTGAAACCATCACATCTAGATCCAGAATGGCACCACCAGGATGACCGACTGATTTTCCTTCCTGATCTTAGCTAGGGACTCATTCATTAATGGGAAAGAGATAGAGGAAAACAGAAGGCCTGGGCCACTTGAAGGACATTAAAATTATCCCCCAGGGACTTGGGATGCATGGGGGTGGAGCAGTATGCAGGCAAGAGGGACGTCTGGTGAGAGGGTTATACATCCACCTGGGGGATGCAGAAGCAGGGACAGATCTCCAGAAAAGTAGATGGTGACAATGCCAGATCCATTGAGGATGGAAATCACTGGTTCATGGATTTGACTGTATATATGCCCCATGCCATGTACATACCAGGGTGCAAGGAATGTGAGGTGTTCCTCCACCCAAAATCTGGTCAGATGAGCCAGATCCACAAAGTGATTGACGTGGGTGCTCACTTGCTTATTAGCATAATATATAACAGTGATGGTGGCTGTCCATCTAGAGTAAGAGTGCCCAACTCTAGATCCGAGAGAGAAAGGCTTGAAGAGGCCTGAAGACAGCTGTCAATGTTCCATCTGATTCCATTCCCTGCACCTGTAATCAGCTGAGATCAGCTTTACCTCTAAAGAAACGTCCGTCAGTGGTAATAAGGATGGGGATGTCCAGGTAACAATAAATAATGTGGATGCCTCATAACCTTGGACCCTGAGGATTTCCCTTTCAGGAGATTGGGACTTCAGTAAGAGGGAAGCAGTGGGAATCAATCTTAGCTTCCCGGCGATGAGGTTGGAACGTCATTCACAGCCTGATGTTGACTGAGGCTGCGATGAAGCCCAATATCTGTCAGGAAGCCAACACATATTTCTTGAGGTTGATAAGAAAGTGCTGGTCCCATGGGATGCTGCAGATTAGTTCTGTGACACTGGAAGTCTGGGAAAGAGCCAGAAAATGGACCAGTCAGTCATCAAGATAAGGTGAGCCATCACCCTTCTGTTATAAAGTAGACCCTCCAAAAGCACACGTATCCTTATAAATGCTGTGTGTGCTGACCGGATGCTGAAGGGAGAGGACCAGAAACTGCAGAACAGCCCGCTGCAACATGGAGAAAATGTTGATTTGCTGGCAGGATCTGGAAATGCAGGTAGGCATCCATCCAGCTGAGGAACAACAAAAGTCCCCGGAAAGAGTAGAGGGAGAACCACCTGGAGAAGTTCCCTTAAGCAGTGGGTGTTGAAAATTTGGTAGATTCACCTTATTTAGGCCTGTAAGCAGCATGATGCTTTGAGATGAAGAAAAACAATGGAATTTTGTCTGTTGCTCTATTTCAATGGGGGATTACTGTGGCCTTTCAGGGGAGCTCTCGGATGCCGCAGAAAAGAGGTTCCCTCTTTTCTGGCAGATGTGGCCAAGGCATAATGATTGTTCTGGAGCTGGCTGGAAAGTTGGGGAACTCAATAAAATAGCGTATAGACCCAATTTCCAGGACCTGTGCATCAGAAACAGATATCCTTCAGGGCTTTTGGAAGAAGCAGAGTATGCCTCCCACCGGGAAAGGAAGGGAAGCCAGAATGTCCCTGTACATTGAACTGCTAGTAGCGGGTCCACTGATTGGCATCCCACATAGTTGAAGCTATGTTGATGATGGAACCACATTATAGACTACCCTAGAGAAGGAACCCTTGTTGATGATGGGAGAGGCTTGGCTATTGACCTGAAGGTCAGAACAATGTTTGTATCTTTAAAGGTGCTTGTGACCGTACCCCAAAAATGAAAGTACATAGGAAGTGAATTTTCATTACTGTTGACTTCTGCAAATGGTCTATGTTCCAGTCCCTAAGCCACATATATGTCTCTGTGAAGAATAAAGCTCCCGAAGCCAAGGCAATAGCCCAAGATCAGAGCCTGGAATAAATTCCACTTGCTATTTAATTTTGGAAAGAGTCTTCCAGCAGACTTCTCCTTCTTTGAGGGAGTCCTGCATTGTCGCCAGATCTCTCTGAGGAGTACTTGAGCTGTGTATGCTGAATAGATACTTGCTCTGATCATAGGCAGGTTCAGGCAGGCACAGAACCTTTGAAGGGCTGACTCGGCCTGGTAATGCACCTGATTCCTTGAAGCAGCTGCTGCGGATGCCACTTCAGGTTTGCCTGAGAGGGTATGAAGCATAGACGTTATTGAGATGTTATCCATGAAGGCTTTCTGTGGATCCTCCAAGGGGAGGGAATCAGATCATAAATCGTAAGATCTGAATTTTGGCTGAGAGCAGCATCGTGGAGTTTGCGTCTTCCAAAAATGTCTGGGAACCACTAAACTGGATGTGAATGATTAGGTGCATCAGGTGTTCATTGGAGATATTAGTCTGCTAAAGATAGCTCATGCTCATTATGAATGGAACGAGGAGATGAGGAGGCAATGTAGGAAGGAGAAGAAACCCCCAGGAGCCTAATGTAGAACTAGAGCTTTATCCTGGGGCATAGAGGACATAACCTGCTTGACATCATTCCTTGGAGCTAAAAAGGCAGCATGATCATGACCTCTCTGACGGGTTCCCTGGAGGCATTTGGGCTTGTAGGATGATGACTTCTCCTCCTCCTCCTCTCTTGTGGAAAGGTGCTTCATGTTGGCCTTGTGCTTATGCATAAATTGACAATGATGAATAAATGGATGAAGAAAGACACATCCCACAGCAGGAGCAGCTTAAACTTGCCAGTTATGGCCGCATCGTGTGTTGCCCATTCATGTGCAAGAGAGGGTTGGGCAGGGGGAATGTCCATTTTAGTCAGTGAGGATGAAGGAGCAAAAGAAATGAGTTAGAGTCCCGTTGAAAGTTCCATTACACCCGCAGGCGGGTCATGCTTGGCCTTCGTGCAGACTACTCTGAGTCAAGAGTACTCTGAGTCATCGCATACTGAAGGGATAGCAGGTGAGGTTCATTTGGGAGCATGCCCGACCAGGGCTTACCGCAAAGTGGGAGCCAGCATCCAAAGAGAACATGAGGAATTGTGTTCCTAGCACTATCCCCATTTCCGTCTGGAAAGCAGACAGAACCGGAAGTGAGCTGGTAGCAAGTCTCCCATATGGAAGATGGATAGGGACGTTAACACAAAGAGCAGACTCCATATTGCGCCTGTGTGAGAGGAAGCACCTCAAAGGAAAGGCTCAGGGTGAGGAAGAGGGAAAGGCTGGTAACGGCAGTTAGCATAAAGATGGGAAACAGCATAGGTGAAAGTGCATTGCTGATGAGGAACTTCAAAGGACTAGCATGGGATTCTCTGGATCTGTTCTTGATTACATCAACTAACCGTAAGATAAATGAAAGCATTATTTTCCTAACCTATTCCCTCCTACCTCATATTAAAGTGTGCTGAGCACGTTAAGGAATATAGTTGGTATTAGAAAACTCAATAAATATATTATTATCTTACACTTTGTTATATGTTTAGAGTTGTTCTTATTTTTTTATTTTAAAGTTTGTGCCACTGTTCTAGGCTTCGCTGTTAGGATGGGCAACATGGAAGGTGGAATCTGAGAACTTGTTCTTTTTGCTTTAGTTAATGTTGACGTGTTAGCATTAGAGCACAGTCTGATATCACATAATCTTTCTAAACAAGATAGTTGTATGACCACTTCATTCATATCCCTTCCTACGCCAACCTAGGTTACTTGTAAAGAAGCAGGGAAGGTATCTATACTACTTTTTCTCAAATAACATTTTCAACAAGGATGTTGGGAAAGAAGACACACGTGGCTTCTGATTATTGCATTCATCCATTTTCAATCTGTTTACTGTAATGATACACATTTGTCGATATCGCCAGATTACCTCCATGTCTGCCTTTTTATTTTTGATTTTGAAAGGTGATATAAAGAGCCATTGATTGGCTGGAAGAAGAAGTTTCTCATTTTCCCTGTGATCAATTCTTATTGATGAATGATTCATCCTTGCAGTAGATTGCAATTTGATGGCAAAAGCATGGGTACAAAATAAATCATCATTAATGTGAAGCAGTGCATTTTGTTTTGAAAGCATAGACAGTTACAAAACAACATGCGATCAAAGAGAAACATACAATGTGTGGCAGCAGACATTATCTACCTCGTTGCTCGGCATCTATTGTCTGACTAGGTGTGCTCTAGGGCTCCTTTAATTGCCCTTCCCCTTCTGTACAGGCCTGGCAGGCTAAAAAATGATGGTCTGTACGGTTGCCCAGAGCCGTGACAGTGGTTATGAATGATTTGAAACCTTCCAGCCATCAACGTTCTGTTTTGCTTATTTGGTAGGTAACCCACATTTGTCTTTGTTAGGTGGGAGATAGAGGGGAAGGATGTGTTGCAGGTCACAATAATTGCACGTTTTTTATTTTTAAATGTGAAGAGCAGCAGCTCCATGACATCACCATAGAAAAGGCCCATTTTATTATTTTCTTTGGTCCTTTATATCTTCGTTAATGCAAGCCTCTTCCAGCTTCGAAGCACTGGAACAGGAACTGAACCCATGTTGCACTGTATCCTCTTGTTCCCAAAGCAAGTGCGTTGCCACTGAGCAATGCTTCCAAATATATATCTTTTTTTGCTTGAGGTAGCAACAGAGGGTTTACTTCAGAGGCGGAGAGCAACTTCATGTATATCAATTATCTCATAATGTGTCTATCTACAGTGTTAATGTTAATGTTAAAGAGCATTTGTACCACGCACTATCACCACCGGAGTGGTCCCCTGGTGCTCTGGCGGCTCTTAAAAAGGGGGAAAAAGGGAGGGTGAGTTAGTGGAAGGAAGCTGGAAAAGTGCAAGAGAGCAGTGATGTCCTGTTGGCGGCCTCAACCCGGTGGGTCCGTTGGCTGGGCCTGGGATGTTTCCAGCCGGTAGTCGTCATGTACTGTTGTGTGAGTCTATGTGTGTTTTATGTTTTGTTGTTGCAATGTAGTGAAGTTTGTGCGGTTTGTTGTGCTGTAGGATTGTGGTTGTGTTTGGTTTGGCGTTTGAGAGGTGTATGCAGAGGGGAAAATTGTTAGTGGATTGGGTAGTTGGCATTTCTGTCTCGAACTGAGGTGCTGGGTTTGAGTAATCTCACCTGAAAAATTAGGAAAAGTTCCACTATGGGAAATATAGAGTTCCTTCTACAATGAAAGAACTACCTTTCTATTTCCATCACAGAGCAAGCAAATGCTGGGACAATGGAAGATGTAGAGGGAAGAGACTGCTGTAGGAAGTGTAGCTTGAGCTGGGACCTGAGTAAGGTTTTAGAAAGAAAAGATGTGAGGGGTGGCGACCCACTAAGGTGGTTAGGTACGCTGGAACAGTATCAGTGGTTCAAGCAACCTGATTGGTTGCTCGGCACTTCTCGGCTACTATGGAAATTTATAGTAGTGTAATTAAAGACATAGATCTCCCGCAGGCACAAACAACATTCTGCTACACACGTTCATAAAGAATTGGGACCCTCATGTTTCTCTTGGCAGAAACAATTATAGCTTGCTGTGGCAAGTTAGGAAATTTGCCAGGAGCAGGCAGACCACTAAACTATTATTGACGATAAACATTGATTCAATATAGGGTTGTAACAGTTCAATAGACCAACATTTTCCTCTACTACATTTACAAAGTCCTTCTATGTATCATTCCTTAAAAGGTAAAAGAAAATCACCAGAGAATCACTATATTTAGAGAAGCCAACATTGATAAAATATTTCTAACCTTACATTTCCAGTAGAGCTGTCCCCCTGATGCACCAAATGGCTTCAAGGGTGTATTTCCTACTTTGACGTATGGTTGTGTAGTCCCTTCTAAACACTACAGCTGGAGGGTATCTTATGTATTTAACAGAATGTTTCTGACCGGATTCTAACCCGACTCTTGTATATGTCACAGATCTATACTAGCTCAAAAACTCATTTCAAACAGTAACTGGTGACAATCATTCTTTTACTGGAGCCTTCAAAGAAGATTCTCTGTACCAGCACACGAAGGACATTATTTATGGAGCCCTGAACCCATGCAGAGGTGGTGGCCCCTTAAGCTGACCTCCCCTCTGGGACTCCGAGCTGGATCCATTGAGATCGTGTCTGTCATGGAGATCTGAGTTGAAGTTAGCTTTCTAGAGGATGGCCTAGTTCAGGTTCCCATGACTAGACTTCTGGGTAGGTGTATTCAGAATAGGTGCTGCTGCAGGCATTGAAGTCCACCGAACCACGGCTCTTGTTAAATAATTGTAATGGTCTCATGTAGTCTCTCTCTAGCCCATTCCTGTTCTCCCCTCTAGGTTTACCCCATCTCTTCCATGGCATTTCTGCCTTTATTTCTCTCTTCTTGCCAAATATCCTACTCTGCCCTTGCCTCCTGTGGTGCTCAGAGTTAACTGGTGTGTCCGATCTCTAGTGGCAGTTTCAAGCAGATATCCTTTACCAACCTGTAGGTTAGATTCACATTTGAATGCATCCCATCTGCCTTACACTGCTGCTTCCTGTTTATCATCCTTCTCTCTCTCCCTTTCTCTCTCTTTCTCTCTCTCTCTCTCTCTCTCTCTCTCTCTCTCTCTCTCTCTATGTCTTGAAATGAATGGACCCCATCTCCTCCACACTTCTGCTTCCTGTTCCTCAGACTCTTCCTTTCCCTTTCTCCCTTTCTCCCTCTCGTTGTACCAACCGAGTTCATCACCCTGGCCTTTTCAGGTCTTACTTCCTCTCTTTCTTTTCTAGCCATGACCTTTCTCCTCTGCCGAGTCCCATTGCCTCCTCACGTGGGCTTAGCTCTCTGTATCTCTACCCTGCACCTATTCTCCTCTCCCCATCCACCTTGGCCAGCACTAACATCACATGCACTGGTGCTGTTGCCTGCTGATTCCTGATACCTGTTTAGTTAGCACAATTAGTACTCTCTCCTGCTAACTTTGACTTTATGAATATTCCTTCTTGGGTGGGGGGAAGCTTCACAATAGCCTTGCTTCCTCAGTAACTCTTCCTGCCTATCACTTCCTCCTGCCTTTTGTACCTGTGTCATTGTGGGTGACCACATTCTCTCTAGAGAGCTGTTCTTTGTCCACTAAGTCTAGCTCGGGGGATAACCTGGAGTTTGGCCAGGCACAATTTTCAAATGTTCCTTTTCCCCAGCTGCTGCTTCTGGGAGAGCGGACACATGATAGAGGAATGCCTCTTGCATCCCCTCCTCCCCCTTGCCCTTTCACCACCTGGGCATGTAGTAGGGTAACTGTGTTCAGAAACATCAGAGGGTGGGCAGATGTCTTAACTCATTGAGACGGGACGGCTCAGAGAGTCGCAGCAGTGAATATTTTAGGCAGGTGAATTCCCTGGCCCCACTGTAACTGGTCACTTTCATCAACGGCGGCATCTGCCATCTGAGCCAACTGGGCCATGGCATGGAAAGTTGAGACAATACGCCTCCACTTGAATAGATTACACAATGATTTACTCTAAATGTTGTTAAACAGATGTTAGTGGGTTGAACTGTTTGGATGGTGCTCTAACCTGTAATTGAGTGGGGTATGTGCAGTTTCACAATTTGCTGTACTCTGCTTCATATTAAGGTATTCAGAGCAACCATACCATTGTGGGATGTAGTGTGGCAAAGTGGGGTTATGAATATGTTATTTCAGGGTGGGGGAAGTAATGCCACTTAGTGCCATAGGGAAAGGGGTGGTTGCGTGTGGCTGTGTCCATGTGTGTGCTGGCCGATATATTACTTGTTATGCCGAGCTACAAAGTAGTTCCTGTCAGTAAACACACTTCCTATCTGCCCTCAAAAGAGCCCAGCTACCTTCTTTGGCCATCTATGCCTGGACAAGCCGTCCAAGGTGGGAGCTCAAGTTTTGGACACAGAAAGTCACCTACCCTCTTCCAGTCTTGCGGATGCATGATCTGCCTCAGGGAAGACTTTGCACAAGGGGTCTAGTAGGGCATGTTGGGTGGCATTCGCTAAAATAATGCTGCCAAAACACTGTCTTTGCAGGGAAAGTGCCCTTATCAGAACAGATTAGTCTGGGTCAGAAAGATTTGACTGGCTGACAGAGGTCACACAGAAAGGCCCCTCTTATGGGAATAGGCTTGCTGGCTTGTACACACAAGCTCTCCCTATTTGGGGAACCCAGACATCTAACACTTAGATTGTGCTCACAAACACAAGTGTATTGAGTATTATAATAGCTACCACCCCAAGACCTTTTGCCTTGTGCAGGTCATTATTACTCTGACCTCTTCACTGACTGATGCTGGTACCAATACTTTCCTATACGCTTTCTGCCCACCTCTGCTCCACCCTTCCTCTCACCCCCTGCCTACACCCAACCTCCTTGTCATCCTGACCTGCCCCTCTCTTTGCTGTTCACCTCTTGTTCCCCGTTTTACTTCCACCTCACTCAGTTCCACCATACTCTGTTCAGTCCCAACCTTTAGTTCCATCCAGGTTTTCAAAGGTGTTATCCTGCAATGGTTCAACCTATGATGAACTGTTTCCCACTGATACATATAAGTATACTGTGTGCCTATGCAATGCCCCCAATTGCAGTGAATTGGAAAAGTCCTTTCATAACAAGTATTCAAATACAATGGACAGCAACACAGGCGCGTACAAGCATCAAGGTCTAGAAACTGACATTACTGGATAGCAGGCACCCACCACACCACAATGCTGTATGCCGCAACCCACAGCCTTACAATTCTGCAAGGCAGCAGTGAGGGATAGTCTGCAATGATGATGCAATTTGATGTTCATGGATGAGTGTTGTGAAGCACGTTAACTCCCCCAACCCTCCTACGTGGCTATGGTAAATTGAGTTTGATACTCTGCCTTCATGGTACACAGACGCTGATACTATGCCTGCACGTCCACCCTCTTCTGGGTTGCCTTGTTGGCATTCTGCTTTAGTGCACTTACTGCTCTTGAAGATCTGAATTGTATACTCGAATACACGTGTGTTTTTCCTCACCCTGGGTCTTTTGCAACTACCCTCAAGTGATGAATGCCCCAAGAACAGATTATGATCACTTAGTGTGTCCTCCCCCTTCCTCTTGGGGCATCATGAGGCATTGCATGGCTGGTGCCCTATACATACACTTACAATAATTAATTTAATGAATAAAACATGAATACAAACAATGTTAAAGGATGAACTATATGGCCTGCCATGCTGTCATTCTCACCTGCTTCCTCCCCATCATGTGATCGCAGTTCAACATATGTCAATTGAATATTTTTAGTTCATTATAAGGACTTATGCAATGTCAGATTACAGTCCACTGGAAACTATGGTCTCTCCCAAGCCGAGTTCCTTATACGAGTTAGTGAGACAGGAACAATATATATCCATAGAATGCAACTGGGTGCAGGACATGTGTAATCCGCCTTAGAACAATGTACAGCATTCATTATTATCTGCGCATCTTCCATTCAGTCCAATTAAACAAGCCACCTCAAAACATGTGCCAGATTCTCTAATGGTGCAGATTGGTCCCAGTTTAGGGGTTCCAAAAGACAACAACTCCTAATGTGTCACAATATTTCATTTCAATTACAAAGTAGTATCAAATGGAGGTTGCTCAGGCTTTGCAATGAATGATGAGTTCAAGTGAAATACTGTTCGCAATCCCAGACTCTCAACACAAATGCACATAACATACAACACAGCGTGCCCCATTTGAGTCTTGCCGATTATAATGGATAAGCCACACAGTAAGGAAAGGACATCACTATTCTATATGTGCACTCTTTGAAGTGACCACATCTGAATAATGCACGTCTCTAATAATGTTACTGAATTTAAATGACTAGTGCAACAATTACGAAGCCATTCAAATGATGCAGCTTTTCAATACATTGGCAATATAAATTCCAAATAAAATCTTGCCAAATTACTGAAATCAGTTGATAGGTCAAAATGTAAAGCATATGAACTTCAATAATCATTTATTTGAAGTGACGAATTTGGTCAAAAGCTTTATGATGCTTCTTGAGATTTGAGACATTTAAATGGCTGGTCTCCAAATTACTTTTAATTTACAAGGGGTCAGTTTAAGTGGAACCTGATTAAAAACATAGGTCCCTTGGGTTCAAGTTTTCATACACAGTGTTCTGCCCTAACCCTCTGTAATGGTTCATTGAGAGGCCATCTTCAACACAGGGAATTCCTTCCCTCACCAAAAATAAGCGGTTTAAGGTTTGTTCTGTTTTCAGCCCTATATCAGCCTCATAGCATGCCTCTTGGATCCCTCCCCATGAGCTACCAATGAGCCAAGAACCAGGCTGGTGCACAGGAAATATATTTGTTTTTATTTGAATTATAGGTAATAGAAATCACACTAAACTACACATGCCACCTGCTTTGTGTCTTGAAATTAACTTCTTGTTAGACAAATAAATCGCACATATTAAATGGGAGAACTCAAATCCCCGTACTTTACCTCAATTTCAATTCAAGAAATAATTAGCACTGGTCAGTGAACAAACTCAATTACAAATGTAGTGCTGTGCAATTGCGATTTTCCTGCACGCTTAAAAGGCTAGCAGTTTAGTTTTACAGATTTGGACAAATGCATATGGCAAATATAATTTCACCCACACTTTTTCTTTCAAATACACACCGGGCGATTTAGCAGCTTGTTTTTCAGACCCCCTCTTCTTTGGTCTGTATGGAGGAAGTTGGATGATAAAATGTGGATGATATAAGATTTGGGGATTTCACAACCCCCTCCACTTAAAGGCCTGTGTGAGGGAAGCTGAACAGAAAGATCTCCCAATTAAATTACAGTCTTGAGTTTTCAGATCACATCGGGAATGAGCTTTGTGAATTTTAAATTTTAACAAGAATTACGCTGTGGTGTTCTACCAAGGGGAATTAATTCAATACATATTTATTTGTTAAATAGGCTAAGGATCTACACAGTTTTGACCCCCTCACCCCCACCTGCTGTAAAGGGAAAGGATGTAAGGCCAGCAGATCCCCATGCCTTTTTGGTTGCAAAGGGTTCCATTTGACTTATATAGAAAACCTCTATTTAAAGTTCAGAAAGCCAGCTGCATGTTAGGACCCTCTGGAAGGACAGGGCAGGGACCTGGTCACTCCACTATCAAGGATGGTCCCCAGCTCTTCAAAATAGAGTCCAGGTAGCTTTTTGGTGGCCTCCTTATCAATAGACAGCTCCACCAAGATGCAATATCCTTTGGTGATCCTTTGCAGCTGTCAGATGGTAGGCCTCAGCAGCACTCTCCGATGGTACAGTTCAGCAACTCTCTACCTACCTCATAGTGCATCCACTTTAGATAGCAGGAATTACATCATCAAGTTTACAATCTTGAGGCGTACCCTGCAAGAGTCTCGTAAATAGGATTGGACAGTTACCCTTCTCTCTTCTCCCAACTCCAGCCCCCCTCTAAGGATTGGTTTAGGAGTCTGGAGCAGACATATGGCAATTTCCATTTGCAAACACCGTTGTTCTTATGTCAAGTTTTTGGCAAAAACCAAGTATGCAGCAAAACTTTATAATTTTATTAGCGACTGCCATGATATATATATTTTCTGATTCAGCTGATCAGGGGGGAATTTAATAAAACAGCCAGCACCGCACCAGGTTGTACAGCCTTCTGGCAATTTTCAGCTGTTTTTACAAAAAGCACAACATTTAGGAACATATCATTTATTACCCATAATCCTAATTTTACTCTTCACCAATATGTCAACTCTCGCATTCAGAACTTGTCAAAAGCAACTAGGAGCACATGTTAACTTGCCCTTACAATTCCCTAAGTCACAGATGGAGGAATTTTATATCACCAAAATCGCCTTGAAATTATCTACAAAATAAAACATAGATGCATACACTGTGATTTGTAGTTACTGAGGAAAAGCCACAATGTGACAGTCCATTTAAACAAAGGGAATCTTCATATGTGAAAATATGAGGAACCTGTTGGTTATCGGAATTTTGCTT
Organism: Ambystoma mexicanum; assembly: GCF_040938575.1. Classification (NCBI taxonomy): domain Eukaryota; kingdom Metazoa; phylum Chordata; class Amphibia; order Caudata; family Ambystomatidae; genus Ambystoma; species Ambystoma mexicanum. The sequence continues at coordinate 133,267,113 of NC_090941.1, read as the reverse complement.
CAGTCATTTCCCCCCGGGGCATCAGACCTGGGTGTTGGGGTGTTCTGGCCAGCAGGTTTCAGTTCAGGGGTCGACTGAGTCCTCAGCATGTGTCCCAGATCGTTGGTCAGTTGCTGGACCTTTGACTACAGTTGGGACACTTTTTCTGAGTTGTAAGGAGATCTCTGGTCATACCAGAAAGGGTAACTGTCATTTCTGCTGGAGTAGTTCAGGTATTAGAAGTTAAAACCATAATTTTCCAACTTGTATCTCCCTTCTCCCAAGTTCAGGGATCTATTGTCTTGGAAGCAGGGAGAGAAAGGAGAATTATTCTGAAAGTTCTGGTTTGGAGGGTACCTGGGGAAAAAGTTCAGGTTGGGAGGTGGAGCAATACTTCTTTCCTGAGGGAAGTTCAGAGGGAAGTTTCCCGGGGCAGTACTTACCTGGTTGGGCCCCCCTCTGTGTTGGGGGAGTGTATACATACCCCTGGATTGGCCTATTACCCTTGTATCTTGGGCTTACATAGGTGGCAGGGTCAGATGGGTCACCATTCTGGTACCCTGTCAGCCTACCATTTGATTGGGCTGGGTCAGAGGGTCTTCTCTTTCCCTCACTCTGCTTGTTGGCAGAAGGAGTATTTTTAGGCCCCCTCATCTCCAGATCCAATGAAGGGGTAGTTTTCACCTCCCCCACATTTGCAGCGGCAGGTGTAGTAGAGGATTTAGGAGTGTTTGGGTTGTTTTTACTCTCAGTGGGCTTCTGGACCTCGTAGATCCTGGTGGCCTGTTTAATCACATAATCCAGGGTCCTGTGCTCATGAAAATCTTGCACCAGCTGAGTCATGATGTATTTGGGGAGTGCATGGAAGTAGGTGGCCACAAATTCCCCACTATTGGTGTTCACGCATTGGGAAGTCTGCCAAGTGCTCATTTTAAATCCAGCAAAAAATCCCTAGGTGCCTGGTCTTCCCAGAATTGTAACTTGTATGCTGTTTTACGGGCCTCCGGTGAGTGGACATTTTTTTCAATATGCCCGCCCTATATCTGGACCATTTGTAGTGATCCCGATCCTCCAGCCCTGAAAAGAAGCTGGAGTATTCGGGGGAGAATGTCCACTGGACAAACTCCATACAATTCACATTATTTTTCATTCCAAATGATGTCACCATTTGCTCATAAAGCTCTATGTGTTCCCATACTGAATATTTTGCATTGTTGTGGTAGGGAGTCATGACGCTCATTATGGCCTTTATCTCTCGATTTGGGTCTTTAACAAGACCATTTTTCTGTTTGGCAGCCTTCCTTTTCCTCTTCACCTAAGCCCACTCATCTTCTGACCCAGAGCTGCTACTATCTGTATTCCATTTCCTGTCCTCTATGCGCTGCCGATCTCGGTGAGATTGGAAATGCCTCCCTGAGGCACTGGGTCTGGACTCTTCTCTTGTATGGCATTGGATGCAATTAGAATTCCCATCGCATCTGGTGGAGATTGGGAACGGGGGGTGTTGGAGCACTTGATGCAGTATAGGATTGCTCCACACCAGGTAACGGGTGTTTCCCGATTTGAGGCATTAAGGAAGAGAGTACCTAATTTGCGATTGCTTCTGGGGTGGATGAAGACATTGTGTGGGTGTTTGGGAATAAGTACGGGTGGGGGGGCTCTGCAGTTCAGGTACTGAATGCTCAACAGAGGGCGAAAGAGAGATATGATGAGAGGAATTGTGTGAAGGAATGTGTCTAAGAGTAGGGTACAAAAGTGAAAGTTAAAAAAGGTAGGAGATTGGACAATGGTCTTAAGAAATATTCGAATTTGTTAAGAGTAGTGAAGGATTTAGGGAACACTGTGAGTTGATCAATGGAGATAAATGGAGTAAAGAGAGAGTAGCGATTGATAGGCAATAAATAAAAAGTTCAATGCTCTGAAAGGGATGGAGGTGTGCTTTGTATGTTACCATCACTTTGCACTTCCATCCATAATACATGCAGGTATTACAATTGTGGTATTTATGTTTATAGTTGGTGAGGGTTTGCACATTGTTACTTTGGGTTCAAGTAGTATTACCATTCCAGCATGGAATGAGAATCTAATGGCAATGAAAATTAATGTTAGCTTTCAAAAAGAACTGTGAAACTGTTTGCCCTGCTGAAGAGGTTGGGGCTGCTGTAAAGAGAAGATTAAAAGATCTGTTTGCACAATCTTAATGGCTGTGAGTGTTCTGTTAACCTTATAAGACTCTTACATCTTGAATGAATCAATTACCCTTCTGTTTTCATAACAGGGTCAGTAACTCTACACTCTGTCTGGCTGGGTCATCACGAGTTTGGCGGTAACCCTTAAATGCGGCGGTAACGCTATTACCGCCACATTTAAGGGTCCGCTAAATCACAGGCTTGGCGGATTTGCTGATTTTCGGTGCTATTACTGCGGGCAGTAATACCGCCGGCGGTAGTAGCGCCAAAAATTCCCCATTGGGCCCAATGGGGAATGGGGAATTCCTGAATGGGCCCAATGGGGAATGGGAATTTACCATTCCGCCAAACCTGTGATCCGGCTCTAATAGTGCCAGGGGGTTTGGCTTTAACGCTAATAGCCCCGGCCCAACACATGATGAGGCCCTGTGACCCTAACAACTTGAACAATTAACCTTTGTGAATCATGCGGTCTATCAGAAACTAGGACTACATCTTCACATCTAATTCAAATTGTCAAATTTTCTATGTTTACTTCGTCCTATCCTAACTGCTCATTACCTTTGTATTGCTGTACACACTGCATTTGTAATCTGGCAGTTGCGGTGAGCGTAGCTTGTGCTTGTTTCATCTAGGGCACAGCTTGGTATTTTGCCCGCACTGTTACTAGTATGTTTTTAACTTGTATTGTAGCCGCCTCGCGGGCTGTGTCCCCACTCGGTTCCCTCTCTCACTCCCTCCCTCCCTCCTCCTATCCCTCACATGTTGTGTGACTGATCCGGCTCACTAGGCATTGAACTGAGGGCCTTCCCTTGCCAATGCTCATGCTGCATTAGTAATCCTGCAGCTGCAGTGAGTGTTTCTTACCCCTTACCAAACTTCTGGTTTTGCCTATGTTACCTGGTGTCCAGCAATCTGTTTTATACCTTTTTACTTCTGCTGCCTATGCCACCATTGCCTTCTTGTTTCTGCTAAGGTTTTGCCTCATGTCTCTGCCACTTGACCCACATTCCCTGTTTTCTTGAACCAGCCTTTTTCACATGCCTTCAAATTCCCTTCTTCTCCCTCCCTCTTCATTCTCTATCCCTAGCTCTCCCTCCCCTCCTCTTCTTATCTGCACTTTAATTATGTTTTTGCACTCAAATACCTCTCACCTTGTTCCCCTCTTGCACTCCCCTTTCTCCCCCTATCCCCTTTCTGTCTCAACACTTGCACGTTCTAAATCGTCTCACAACCTAGTCCGAGCATTTTGTATGTCTCCTCCCTCTACCCCCATTCTGCACTTCGCCTCCTCCACCTCTGCCCTGATCTCATGCTATATATGACTTGCACGTTCCGAATGTTTCAAGACCATTTAAGAACGTTTCTGTTTTTTGTTTTTGTACATTTTTCCTTATCCCTTCCCTCCTTGTCTTGATGCACCTTGAAACCCAATGTTGCTCTATAGTGCGCATTAACAAATAACCAATACTTAAACTAAATAAATAGAATCAGAGATGCAATTTTAGCAAAGTGGCAAAAGGTATCTTTACTACATCATTAAGTGAATATACAAATGCAATTTGTAGGGCAAAAATCGCACATTACACAAATCGAATTGAACTTGCTGAAAACCATACCAAGGACGCCTCTGAGCTTCGGAGTGAACTTCAGAGGCTACCTGCCTCTGACATTTCCATTCCTGCTTCTTTGGAGCTTTTTCATTCTCTTGCTTTATACTTTTCTGATAAGATCTCAGTAATTTGTGTAGACATGTAAAGTTGTAACCTTATCTTCCAATTAATCATGCACCTACCCCGCAATCTGCCACTATGCATACGTTCAATTTGTTATTTGACACCCAATTGGAGAAACTGATTTTAACTATGAAAGCATCAGACTCGCTGCACAACAGCCTCTGGGCAAAGAAATGTAAAGAAATATGTCCTCGCGATCATTTCAGATATTGCGCACTTTTTCCGTTTTTCTCTTTCCCAAGTGTGTCTTCCTGATGATCTAGAAGCAGGAGTTGTGATACCTTTGTTGAAGAAATCCATGTTTGATTCTATTGGCCCATCTAACTTTCATCCAAGTTTGTATTTGTATTTATTGTTTTATATAGCGCCTTAATCCAAGGCGCTTTACAACGAACAACAAAAATACATTAAAAATGGAACAGTAGAAGCAAAAACGGTAAACGTGAGTCAAACCAGAAAATCAGCATGTAGAACAATTTGCATTTGAGAAAGAAGAGGAGAGGAGGGGGTGGAGAAGGAAGGAGAGGGAGAGAGAGTAGAGTAAAGTGAGTAGTAGGAGGAAGAGAAGGTGAAAGATAAAGAGAACACAGAGAAGGTTACAAGAAGGAGGGAGAGAAGGGTGAGAGGGGGAAGGGGATCAGGCAGGGGAATGAAGGAGAGATTTCAGTGAGGAGCGGAAGGAGGAATAGGTAGTGGAGGAACGGACTGTTGACACCAGTCCTACCTTAGGAAGCTATTGAAGGAGCAGTGGTCTCCATAATCCAGACCTTCAGCGAGGAAAGGGACCTTTTACATCAAGAGTAAGCTGGCTTCCTCCTAGGGACATCTTGCCAGCATGATTAGAATTGCAGTCTTATACTCATGAATTCATTCACGGTTAGAAAGACACTATCGAAATGAGGGGGATCGAAATCTGCTGGCAATTATGAAAGCATGAGGCTGGATCTGCAGTGCCTTCCCTTGTGTACAATCACATACTTTTTCCTGATTAGTCTCGCCAAATACTGAATGTGATATGTTTACAAAAGCAGTATAACAAAAGAAGGTTGACTGAAATTGTTTTGGTGAAATAATAGGTGTAATGAGTAAAAATTCCCTTCCCTCAGTCATTTGTCTAGTAATGACTTGCAATAGCAAGGTTGCCGGCGTTGCTATGAAACCTCTTCAGACAGCACCATTTACCTGCATTTCAGCAAGCAGTGCACGTTCGCAGTCTGCATTGCACAACTCACACATGAGACATGCGCTCTTTAGTACAATGTTGGCAGTGGCGTGATCAAATTTAGGAGGGGCACAGAGGGGGCCAAAGGCAAAAGTAGGGGTGCACAGACAAAAGTAAGGGGAGAACATGGTCACTGTTCGTCTTAGGTGGGAGGGAATGGGGGGGCTCAGGGCTTCACAGGGGGGCCGTGGCCCCCCATGATCCCCCCTAGCGACGCCACTGAATGTGGGGGAAAGCTGACCTAACAGGAAAGATACAATACAAGCAATAACAAGCCTTACAAATAAGTAGTGTACCAGTCACTTTTACTCTGTAGAAACAGGCACTTAACATAAACATATAGGGAGCAAAAACTCCCAACAAATAATTGAAAATGGCGGATACACGGGGTGCTGACCCCTGCTTCCTCCCACACAGCTTCACAGACATGTTAAGATCAGTGTCACCAGCAGAGATCTAACACTGATTGATCTGAACAACAACATTTGATTAAAACTGCGTCCTTCAATTTCCATACTAAGTGCAAAGAACGACGGATTACAAGGATACCTGTTTTAGAGTTCAAATATATGTTTACTTCCTTGAAAAATATCCCCCTTGAAAATTGAATTCTTTTTTGCTGCCTACAATTTCCTGTTGCTGCCAAGGTAGAAAATAGGAAAATACTCCATCTTCAAAGTTTTATCTGGAGCCTTGACAAATACATAAGTTAGATGCATTATTTTCAATATTTTTTGCAATAACTAATAATCATTATAATAATGGCAATGTTAATAATACCAATATTGTACTTATATAGCACTTCTTGCCAGACTCCTCCAGCTTCTAAGCACTGAAATAGCAGTTGCTATATTACCCCCTTTTCTTTTTTTTTGTCAAAATCTTTTTATTGAAACATCCATGCTCATTGAGATCTTAACGATATAAAACAGTGGCAACGTTATTTGGTTGCAATTCAACAATTTCGTCAAAATTCGCCAACTTAATAAACCTTAGCAATTGTTGCTGTGACCAATTAATTTACAACAATGGATTGACATTTCATTTTAACAACTATAATTCCATTAGTGATATCGCAAGTACCCTTGGGGATGTATTATTGCAGTTGTATGTTCTGTAGCATTCTTCATTAAAGGGAAAAGAAAGTGAAAAGGAGAAGAAAAAAAAAAAAAAAAAAGGAAAGAAAAGAAAACTTTCACCGGCATCCCCCTATTATCCGGGCATTACCCTAGGTGCCCAGTATCCTGCTCCCGTTCTGGTACCAGTTTGATAGGGTCCTTTCCTCACTCTAAGACCTTCAGGACTGAAGAAGACATTTGACCAGTCTTGGTTGGAAGAACATGTATTCCTTTTCCTCCACATGATCTAGAAATGGGCCCCAGGTTTGTCGGAATTTGTCTGTTCGGTTCTCTATTGTGGCTGTTAGCTTCTCCATTCCCAAGAGTTCCCAGACCTTGACCCACCAATGTATGTCCAATGTAGGGACCCTCAGGTTCTTTCCAGAAACGCGCGTGCGTAAGGCGGGCCGCCATCAGTAGTTGAGTAATTAGCTGCGCTCTGGGACCAGATTGTGGATATGCTCCATCCTCAGGCGAGTCGCCGAACACCATAACTAACGGGTCCATGGGGAGGAGGGATCCACAGATGTCCTTAATTTTGGATCGAATCTCCAGCCAGAAGGACTAAATAATCGGGCAGTGCCACCACTTGTGTCCCAAGTCTCCTTTGGCCCCACACCCATGCCAGCAAATATCAGGGTAGTCTACATTCATAGCGTGCAACCTCTGCGGCGTGAAATACCATCGATAGCATATTTTAATTGTGCATTCCCTAACCGTTGTGCATCTAGAAGACTTGTATGCTCTGTCCCAGATTCTTTGCCATGATTCAGGAGCTATCTCCCTCCCCAACTCCCTCTCCCATGATTCCATGTAAGGTAATTTTTCCTCCTCTGGGGCTATTTCTATGAGTTGGTAGCATGTTGCTACTTTGTGGGAGTGTTGTCCTTCTGCAGCAGTTAGCTCTATGACTGTGGGAGGCCTGATAGCAGCTTTTTTAACGGACGGGTTTGTGACCCAGTGCCTGAGTTGTATGTATTTAAACCTTTCGGTTTCTGGGAGGTTAAATTTCTCCTTACATTGAATAAAGGTCAAGGGGGTACTGTCGACAAATATCTCCTGCAGCCTCAAGGTCTTTGTTCCTGACCAGTTATGGAATGATCTAGGATGAAGCCCCGGAGTGAAGGCAGGGTTCTGTGTGATCGGGGTCATGGGGCCCAGACCCGGGGGCAACCCCCTTAAGGTGATCTGCCTATCCCAGCATCTAAGCGTGGAGCTCGTAGTTGGGAGAAGTGAAAGTTGAGAGGTCCGTGCGTCCCGCGGCAGGAAAGGGAGGTGGGAGAGGGGAGCCCCGGCAAATAACTGTTCTATGTCCTGCCATTTGGAGGAATCCTCTTGGATAGCCCAACCCAGGGTGGGGCCGATTTGAGATGCTCGATAGTATCTTAAAATAGAGGGGAGCCCTAAGCCTCCAAGCTGCCTACCTCTGATAAGGATCTTGCGCTGAATTCTGGGTGTTTTGCGCTGCCAGATAAATCAGCATATCTCTTTCTGCAAATCTTGTAAATCTCACTCTGGAATATGGACTGGGAGCGCCTGGAATACATAAAGGAGTCGGGGTAGCAGGGTCATTTTAACGGCTGTCATTCGCCCCAGCCATGATATCTCCTGGGGAGCCCATTTTAGTAGAGACTCCTTTGCTTCTTTTATTAGCGGGGGAATATTGGCCCTCACCAACCCAGAGTAATTAGAAGTTAAGTGCACCCCCAGATATGTTATTTTGGATGTTACCCACCTAAGGGAATATATATTCTGTAAGGCATTTAGTACATCGGGTGTTTCAAATAAATTCAGCCCCTTTGATTTGGCCGTGTTTATTAAGAAACCTGAGATCTGCACAAATCTATCAAGCAGGGCCATGAGCGGAGGGGCCGAGGTCTGAGCCTCTCTGAAAAAGCAGAGCATCCTGTCTGCATATAGCGCGACTTTGTGATTCTGATCTTTTACTTCGAACCCTTGGATTTCGGGATGTAGGCGGAAATGTTGGGCTAGCGGTTCCATTGCTAGAGCAAAGACCAGGGGTGATAGGGGACACCCCTGCCTAGTACCTCTGCCAAGAGGTATCTGTGGAGTCCAATGAGCGTTGACTCGAATTTGGGTGGAGGGGATCTGGAAGTTGGACAAGATCAGCTTGGAGAAATGCGCGCCAAAACCAAAGCCTTTCAAGACTAAGTGTAGGTAGTCCCATGACATGCTGTCAAAGGCCCGATGGGCGTCTAGTGATAACAGAGAAAGAGGGCCTGATATGGAGGAGGCCAGGGCTATTAAATCTATTGCTCTACGAATGTTATCATGGGTCGATCGGCACTGGATAAAGCCTGTCTGATCTCGGTCTATTAATGTAGGTAATACCTCCCCCAGACGACGCGCTGTGATTTTGCTGAACAGCTTGGCGTCAGTTTTGAGCAAGGCTATGGGCCGATAGGAAGCACAATCTGCCGTATCTTTTCCGGGTTTTAGAATTAGGGTGGTGTATGATTCGGCCATAGATTGTGTAACTGATCCCGATTCCCATAGAATATTGAATAGTTTAGTAAGATGCAGTGTGAGTTCTTTTGCGAAGGTTTTATAGAATTTGTTTGTGAATCCGTCTGGGCCTGGAGCCTTGCCAATAGGGAGAGTTTTGATGACAAATTTCACTTCCTCCGCCGATATTGGAGCTTCCAGAGTTTCCCTTAGGGATTGGGGTAGCTCTGGGAGCTCCGCTTTGTCTATGAACTCTCCAGTGAACTGAGGGGTCCCAACAAGTGGGGTCGCATGTTCATTGAATAATTCTTCTATGATGCAGCATTTGCCCTCCTCTGAGTATGTGCCTTTGCCTGATTTGTCTCTCAGAACGTCTATTCTGTTTTGTCTGGTCTGCTTTCCTAATTTGGCCGCTAGTAATCTGTTCGCTTTATTCCCTTTTGTGTAAAAAAATTGTTTGGTGCGCATCATACCATAGGCCGCCCTCCCCACATGATGCGCTTCCAATGCTTTTTTAGACATCCTTAGGTCTCTTAATGTGCGCCAGGAGGGTTTCTTCTTATGAGCCTCTTCAAGTCTGAGAACTTCCCCCTCTAATTGCTCCCGCAACAGTTTCCTAGCTCTCCCGCGTTGTGCTGCTTGTTCTATTAGATGGCCCCTGAGTACCGCTTTACCTGCTTCCCAGATAGACCCCCACTACATCTCTCCCGTGTCATGTTCGCTGTAATATAACTCCAAAGTTTCTCTAATGTGAGCATGAATCATTGGATCGTCTAGTAGAAAGTCATTTAGCCTCCAGGAGGGTTTCGTAGGGGGGGTGGTTCGGAGAGGAGTAATGGACAACAGGACCAGGGAGTGATCCGCTAATGCCTCTGGGAGTATTTCGACCTCCAATACATTTTGAATCAACGAGTCAGCTATAAAAAACATATCTAGTCTTGAGAATCCCCCATGTACTGCTGAAAAATATGTGTAATTCTTTTCGTCCTGATGACAGTATCTCCACACCTCGATCAAAGAATGATCTTTCAGCACGGAGGTGAGAGCCTTGAAGTTGTTCCCATCATTTACTGTTGGTGGCAGTGGGCCTCATTACACGGACGGCGGTAAGGGTTAACGGTCACCGTTAATGGCAACGGTGACCGTTAACCCTTACCGCCGTACTACGAGGTCCCTTTGCGGGTTGGAGGAATTAACGCCTGCTTCTTGCAGGCGTTAAGTACCAACCCGCTAAGGGACCTCGGAGCTAATTACGGCACCGCAAAATTGCGGTGCCGTAATTAGCGCCTTCCCCATTCCCATAGAGCCCTATGGGGCAGAAATGGGAATGGGGAAGGGCAATGGCGGAAAGGGGATTTACCGCCCCTCCAACCTTGGAATGGGGCGGTAAATCCCCTTTCCGCCAAGGCGGTGCCGGTAATTTACCGGCATGGTCCAGGGTGCTAATAGCACCCTGGATTACCGCCTTCCGTGTAATGAGGCCCAGTGTTTTGTCAACCAAGGGGTTGATTACAGCATTAAAGTCTCCTCCTAGAATCACCTACTGTCATGATCTCTGCTTCCAAAAGGTCAGGGTTTTCCCAACTCCCTTGGAAGCAGATCCATAACCCAGGTTCCGAGGGCCAACCAGTCCCAATTGGGACCTTTTGGACCCAGTCCTGGCGCCAGTGGCACCAGGCTCATAAATATGCCCAGTCCCAGCGCTGGAAGCGCCGGGCTCATAATGCTTGGGTGGACTTACCTGCAGCAGACCATGCTGCTTACTTGCCTGCCAGTTGAGCCTCTGATCCTCTTCTGTTTGGAACTACTTTTCCTGTTGGGTGGGGCAGGAGCCACTCCCTAGGTTCAGAACACTGGAACTCTTCTGGAAAGCAGGAACTCTTTTCTTACCTAGGCGTGGCTGTGGAAGGAGACACCTAAGCACTACAGGAGGCTATTTAAACCACACCCGATGGATGAATCTTGCTTTGCGTTATTCTGCATCCTCTGCAGCAGAACGCTCATTGTGTCTTCTGCATCTGATCCTGGGCCTAAGGAAAAAGGCTTACCATCCTGAATCCAGTCTTCAGCAACACCTATAAAGACAAGAAAGAACAGGTTAGCATTACGGTCTTCAGTGACAGCGCTTCACTTACCTGGTCCATCGGCTGTCACCAACGCCTCGCGCTGCATTCCGGCATCTGAAAGACAAAGGCTTACCTACTCTTCGTGCGCTCCGGAGGTCTTCGCGCTGCATCCCGCATCTGAAAGACAAAACAAGGTGCGTTTAAAGACATTGGGGAACTTTAATACTCACGTGCCATTACTCCTTTCCACATCTAACCCAGTGGGTATTCCGGCACCCTGCAGCCGCTCCGAACTTGTACCTGCAAAATAAAAAGACAGTTAGAGCGCATCGTGAAGCAGGCAACAAGCGCTTACTTACGTGCTTCCAGGCGCTTCTATTCATCACACGGGCTCCATCTTCAACTCACTTCAGCCCGTCATCCGCCATCGCCGGAACCCTGCAAAACAAGAGACATCATTACTAAAGACTTTTAAAGACATTAGAATTACTCGAAACTTACCGTTCGTGCAGTAAACGACGGATAGCAGTCCTCTGAAGTCAAGAGGCCTGCTCCCCTTATCCAGTGAAGAAACTGGTTACAGCACCCTGCCCCGAGGCAGATGGAGAGCACAGCGTTCACTTACCTAAGACATCTTACCCTTCGAGTCAGACATACAGTGCACAGAGGTCCAGCCCAAAGAGCCAGCCTTGTGTTACACATCACCTTTGAAGATACGGTATACGCCCAGTCAAGACCGGCGCCTCTACGGAAATCAGGTGAGCGTTACAGAACGCAAAGCCTACCGCAAAACTCCCGTCCAGGCGCTATGGAAACCTCGGATACCGACCAGCTAGCCCAGTTACTTGGGGAACTAAGGGCAGAAGTGCATGCAGCCCGTCAGGAAACGAACGCTCTAAGAAGGGAACTGATTATTTCCAAGGAGCGAACAGATGATCTCGCTAGACAATTGCTACAGTCACAAGCCAGACAGACCCCGTTACCCGCATCTGGGGGAAATCTTCCTTCTACATCCTCAATGAATCCAGTGCAGATCAACCTACCTGGGAATGTACCTCTGGCTCCGCCCGAACGATTTTCTGGTGACCCAAAGAGGTTTGCAGTATTTATCAATCAGTGCCGGTTGCATTTCTTATGCCGGCCAGCAGCCTTTCCAACTGATCAAGCTAAAGTAGCTTTCGTGCTTTCGTACCTTAGTGGCAATGCGGCAGACTGGTCGATCCCTCTAGTAAATCAAGATGATCCGGTCCTCCATGATTTTCAAGCTTTTCAGCTCAGTATGGAAAAACTGTTCGCAAGACATTCACAGGGGCAGGCCTTGGACAATGAGCTTCTTTCGTTGCGACAAGGTAATCAAGACCTTTTGGCTTATATTGCGTCTTTCAACAGACTGATAGTGGAAACTCAATGGCCTGAGGACAAAAGGATTACGCTGTTTTATAGAGGTCTACGTGGAGAGCTCAAAGATGTGTTAGCCCAAGTAGTGAATTCCCCACATGATTGTTCGGACTATATAGACTTAGTCGTTCAAATAGATCACAGACTGCAGAACAGGAAGGCCGATCGTTCCAAGTTTGATACTCGAGTATTTTCCAAACCGCCAACTCCTTCCAAAGGAGTAGACTCCGGGGAACCCATGCAAATAGGGGGCCTGAAAGGTCCTCTAACACAAAAGGAGCGGGAAAGGAGAAAACAGTTGCAATTATGCCTCTATTGCGGAAACTCAGGGCACTTTCTTCGAGACTGTCCGGTGAAACCTGCCAAGAGGGCAGTAGGAGCTGCAGTTACCAAAGTTACAAACTCTGAGCAGGGAAACGACCTCGCCCGACAAGAATAGAGGTCCTCTTGCCGAGCGTGAAAACCAGTTCCGTGACCTCGCATTTCGTGATACCTATGGTCCTCATTAGCCCTGATAATCCGGATCGATTACATGCAATTGAAGCTTACGTCGACAGCGGTGCCATCGGCAATTATGTGGATCATGAAATGGTTTTGAGGATGAATCTAACTCTTTGTCCCAAGGCTGTAAAGGACGTCATTACTACAGTGGATGGAACGGAGATAGCCTCCGGACCAGTAACGCATACCACTCAAGAAGTGACGCTAGTAAGTCAAGATGGACACCATGAGAAGATCGTGTTCGATGTGATCAAGGCTCCTCAGTTTCAGATTATTCTAGGAATACCTTGGTTAGAGAAACACAATCCTCTGATCGATTGGCGAGCAAGAACGGTCCAGTTTCCAGAATGTGTCTCTACTTGTCACCCTCCACCTGGTGTTGCACTGGCAGCAATTTCTTCAGAGACTCCCCAGTTACCTCCCGAATACCTAGAATACCAAGATGTTTTCCTGAAGGATCAGGCTAACTCTCTACCTCCTCATAGGTCTTATGACTGCCAGATAGACCTGATACCTGGATCTACTCCTCCTTGTAGTAGAATTTATGCCCTCACCGAGCCTGAGAACCTTCACCTTCGACAATACCTGGATCAATACCTGGCAAATGGGTTTATTCGTCCTTCCAAGTCCCCTGCTTCTTCAGCTTTGTTCTTCGTTCCAAAAAAGGAAGGAGACCTTAGAACTTGTATAGATTATCGCTCCCTGAACCAGATCACCGTCAAGAATAGATATCCGTTACCTTTGATCCCTGAACTCCTGGACCAAGTCAGAAAAGCATGCATATATACAAAGCTGGATCTTAGAGGAGCCTACCACTTGGTACGAGTAAAAGAGGGCGATGAATGGAAGACGGCCTTCCGCACCAAATATGGGCTATTTGAATATCAGGTCATGCCCTTCGGACTTTGCAATGCCCCGGCCGCCTTTCAATATTTTATGAACGATGTCCTCAGAGAGCTCATAGATGTGTGTGTTGTTGTTTACATTGACGACATCCTCGTTTATTCTTCATCGGAATCTGAACATCGGAAACACGTGAAAATGGTCCTCGAAAGATTGCGTCAACACAAACTTTTCGCTAAATTGGAAAAATGTGTTTTCAACGTGACTGAAGTTGAATTCTTGGGATTCATATTATCACCTAGCGGAGTGCGTATGGATTCAAAGAAGGTCGATGCAGTTCTCAAATGGCCATCACCATCCTCCGTAAAAGGTGTGCAAAGCATGTTAGGCTTCGCTAACTTTTACCGCAGGTTTATCCCCGAATTTTCTCGGATAGTCCAGCCCATCACTGCCTTGTTAAAGAAAAACAAACGTTTTGAATGGTCTACCGAGGCGGAACAAGCTTTCCAGGATTTGAAGACTAGATTTATCTCTGCACCAATCTTAAAACACCCTCGCCCCGAACTCCCCTACATCGTGGAAACTGATGCTTCAAGCCTTGCCATGGGGGCAGTTCTATCACAAAAGGACCCGGTAACCAATCAGTTGCATCCCGTGGCATTTTGGTCCCGCAAATTCTCGCCTCCTGAAATCAATTACACGATTACTGACAAGGAACTTCTGGCTATCAAGTCTGCCTTTAAGGCTTGGCGGCATTATCTGCTGGGGGCCCGACACACCGTTACTGTGATTACGGATCACCGAAACCTGCAATATTTGAAAACCGCAAAAGCCCAATCCTCTAGACAACTCCGTTGGGCATTATTCTTTGCTGAGTTTGACTTCATAATTACCTATCGACCTGGTACAAAAAACGGTAAAGCTGATGCCCTTTCTCGGATGGGAGTGGAAGAACACTTGATCAACCCTAAACCTGTACCAATCATTCCCGAACAAAGAATTCTGGGTGTAATCGCCACACAATCCATAGAGGAAGTTAAGGATAAAGCCAGGCAACTTGTAACTCCAGCAGACATACAGAATTGGCATCTGCAGGGAAAGGACTTTGCAGTAAAGGACAACTTATTGTATTTCCAAGAACGATTATACCTGCCCAGCACATATTTACAGAAAAAAGTAATCTCTTGTTATCACGATTCTTTAATGGAAGGACATCCCGGTATGGCCAAGACCTCAGAAAAGATCAAGCGCTACTTCTGGTGGCCGTCTTGGAAAAAAGATATCAGAGACTTTATAATGTCCTGTGGAGGATGCGCCCAAAACAAGAGTCAAAAGGAAAGACCAGCAGGCCTCTTACGCCCTATTGACATCCCACCTCGCTCTTGGCATACGCTTTCTATGGACTTCATCACCGATCTACCTCCATGCTCCGGATACAATACGATTCTAGTAATCGTGGACTTATTCTCCAAGATGGCGCATTTCATTCCGCTCAAAGGCTTGCCAACAGCAGCAACTCTGGCCCGAGAATTTCTCGAAAACATCGTCCGACTGCACGGTTTTCCTTCGGTTCTAATTTCGGATCGAGGTAGTCAATTTATTTCTCATTTTTGGCGAAGTTGCCGTCGGTCGGCTCAAATTGATGTGAGACTATCGACCAGTCACCACCCTCAGACCGACGGACAAACCGAGAGGACCAATCAAACTCTGGAACAGTATTTACGCTGCATGCTGCAACAAACTGAAAAAACTTGGAAAGACATCCTTTGGATAGCCGAATATGCCTACAACAACTCTGTCCATTCGGGAACTGGGAAAACCCCGTTTTTTCTTTTATACGGCAGTCACCCTCGAACCTCGGAGTTGGATCCCCTCCAAGATCTTGAAACACCAGCAGTAGACTACCTGCATTCTACAATCACCCAAGCCTTTAAGGAAGCTGTTTCTCACCTTCAAAGGGCTAAAGAACAATACAAGAAAGGAGCAGATCAACATCGGAAGGAAGCCCCTCAATATCAAGTAGGGGATCAAGTCTGGTTATCCACCAAATATCTACCTCTAAAAGGGCCACGCACATTCAACCCAAGATACCTTGGTCCCTATTCCATCACTACCATAGTAAACCCAGTAGCGGTCAAGTTGGACTTGCCCCCGCACATGAAGATACATCCGGTCTTCCACGTCTCTCTATTAAAACCCGTGCAACCTCAAACCCGACTAACTAAATCTCCAAAACCCATCCTAGTTGATGGAGAACTCGAGTTTGAAGTCAAAAGCATTCTGGACTCCAAGATCTCCAAATCTAAACTATTTTACCTAATTGACTGGAAAGGCTACGGCCCCCAAGAGAGATCCTGGGAACCTGCTGAATATGTCCACGCTCCTCGCCTAATCAAAAGATTTCACCGAACATTTCCTGACAAGCCAAAACCCCCGGAGAAGCCCGGTTTGGGAGGGGCCTTGAGGGGGGGTACTGTCATGATCTCTGCTTCCAAAAGGTCAGGGTTTTCCCAACTCCCTTGGAAGCAGATCCATAACCCAGGTTCCGAGGGCCAACCAGTCCCAATTGGGACCTTTTGGACCCAGTCCTGGCGCCAGTGGCACCAGGCTCATAAATATGCCCAGTCCCAGCGCTGGAAGCGCCGGGCTCATAATGCTTGGGTGGACTTACCTGCAGCAGACCATGCTGCTTACTTGCCTGCCAGTTGAGCCTCTGATCCTCTTCTGTTTGGAACTACTTTTCCTGTTGGGTGGGGCAGGAGCCACTCCCTAGGTTCAGAACACTGGAACTCTTCTGGAAAGCAGGAACTCTTTTCTTACCTAGGCGTGGCTGTGGAAGGAGACACCTAAGCACTACAGGAGGCTATTTAAACCACACCCGATGGATGAATCTTGCTTTGCGTTATTCTGCATTCTCTGCAGCAGAACGCTCATCGTGTCTTCTGCATCTGATCCTGGGCCTAAGGAAAAAGGCTTACCATCCTGAATCCAGTCTTCAGCAACACCTATAAAGACAAGAAAGAACAGGTTAGCATTACGGTCTTCAGTGACAGCGCTTCACTTACCTGGTCCATCGGATATCACCAACGCCTCGCGCTGCATTCCGGCATCTGAAAGACAAAGGCTTACCTACTCTTCGTGCGTTCCGGAGGTCTTCGCGCTGCATCCCGCATCTGAAAGACAAAACAAGGTGCGTTTAAAGACATTGGGGAACTTTAATACTCACGTGCCATTACTCCTTTCCACATCTAACCCAGTGGGTATTCCGGCACCCTGCAGCCGCTCCGAACTTGTACCTGCAAAATAAAAAGACAGTTAGAGCGCATCGTGACGCAGGCAACAAGCGCTTACTTACGTGCTTCCAGGCGCTTCTATTCATCACACGGGCTCCATCTTCAACTCACTTCAGCCCGTCATCCGCCATCGCCGGAACCCTGCAAAACAAGAGACATCATTACTAAAGACTTTTAAAGACATTAGAATTACTCGAAACTTACCGTTCTTGCAGTAAACGACGGATAGCAGTCCTCTGAAGTCAAGAGGCCTGCTCCCCTTATCCAGTGAAGAAACTGGTTACAGCACCCTGCCCCGAGGCAGATGGAGAGCATGGCGTTCACTTACCTAAGACATCTTACCCTTCGAGTCAGACATACAGTGCACAGAGGTCCAGCCCAAAGAGCCAGCCTTGTGTTACACATCACCTTTGAAGATACGGTATACGCCCAGTCAAGACCGGCGCCTCTACGGGAATCAGGTGAGCGTTACACCTACTCCTTGGCGTGGTCAAATAGAGCCTAAGGACACGTAGAAGCCCCTCGGAAGTTAGTCCTGACACTCACCGAGGGCGACCGTTTCCCGACCGTCTTGGAGGGACGTCTGGGCAGTCCCTAAGTAGATGAGTACTTCATGAAGAACTGACTTTGATTATTGTTTGGGCCATAGATGGAGACCAGGGTGACTTTGTGGCCGTCTAGTGTGGCATTAACCAGCAAAAACCTCCCCTCCTCATCTCAAACCTCTCTGTGGGACTTAAAAGAGATCAACTTGCGCACCAAAATGGCAACCCCTCGCTTCTTCAGACTGCTCAATGCAAAGAATATAATGGGATAAAGTCTATCATTCAGGCGGAATTCATCCGCCGGGCGTAGGTGGGTCTCTTGGAGAAACAGAAAGGATACATATAAGGATTTCAGTCTGTGGAGGAGTGCTTTACATTTCAAGGGGGAATTCAGACTCTGCACATTAAGCGAGATGAATTTATAGCTAGGGGTTGCCATGGTACGGTCACTCAGGTTTCTGCACCAAGTTGAGTCTCCCGGCCAGCGCCGGAGTGATACATTTTCTTAGGTAGAATACAGCGGTGCAACCGGAATGAGGGCTGTGGTGAAACAAAACATAATCTCTCTCTGCCAGCGTCAGAGATGAGCAATACATAAAAAACTCAAAAAGGAACTTATAATAAAGGTATATAATACCAATTAAGCCAATTTTTTCCATCAAAAATTGCAGCGTTCGTAGTCCCCAGGGTAATTTAAACCAAGTAAAAACTCTGCCGGGCGCCATCCAATCCGACGCCCAAGTCGGCTTCTAACAGAGAATTTCCAATACCCAAAACAAAGTTAGCCAGGATTCGGAGGTAACAAGTAAGTATCGTAAATAAACTGGAGTTTAACATAGAGGGATTGGTACCTGTCTGCAGTCTTATTTTAGGCCTCATGTGAAGCATTCGTAGGTATCATTCAGGTGCAGAGAGGGAATCGTCCAGTGCGA
Organism: Ambystoma mexicanum; assembly: GCF_040938575.1. NCBI lineage: Eukaryota > Metazoa > Chordata > Amphibia > Caudata > Ambystomatidae > Ambystoma > Ambystoma mexicanum. The sequence continues at coordinate 133,248,825 of NC_090941.1, read as the reverse complement.
ACTATGCTCCCCACTCCACCGACAAGTCTTCCTCATCGGATCATGGCAGGGATCACGCGGTGTCCCCGCGGCGTATCGTCTGCCGAATAAAAGTGAAAATTGGACCTCTTGCCTTCAACCTGTACAAATCTCGGCCCAACTTTTCTCTTCCGACGATGCTGGTGATGGAGCCTCATCAGAGGCTTTAGTTGTTTTCTTTAACTCGGATTCTCCGCTCGGGACTATAGCGGGCTGCGGCCTGCGACGGGATCTCCCCCTATTAGGCTTCGGCGCCAGATGAGTGACAGAGCCATTCTCGTCCTGGGACCGTGGTTGTGGTCCACGCCGTTGGGTGTCCCCTCCATCAGGCTTTTCGCTTCTTCCTCCGAGGATATTATGTGGTGTTGATTGTGGAGTTCAAACATCAGCTTACACGGAACCTCCAACGATAACGGATCTTCCGATCTCTCAACCAGGCTGTCACTCTGTGCAGGCGCCGTCTACGTGCCAAGGTGTATGGGGCCAGATCCTGAAATAGCTGTATCTCAGTGCCCTGAAATCGAATGGAGTCTGAGTCCCTGGCTGCCGCCAAGATGTCTTCCTTCTGGCGGTAGAAATGCTCTCGGGTAAGCACATCTGGAGGTAAGGTTTCTTCATCTGAGCTGAAGAATACACACGGTGGGTTCTGTCCAATTTTAAATCTTCATTTGTTGGCAACTCCAAAAGGGCCCTAAAGAACGTCTCAACACATTCCGCCAGGTACTGGTCGGGAATCTTCCGGGGCACCCCACGGAGGCGTACGTTGTTTCGTCTCGACCTATTTTCCAAATCAGCCTGTTTTGCCCAAATGTCCTCTAGATGTTCCTCAATTACCTTTACTCTTCCCGCCAAGGCTTCGGTGTCATGGGATTGCACACAAGTAATGTTCTCCAGGTCATTAACTCTACATTCTAGCCCCCCGAGGTGGGATGTAAGTTCTGCCAGTGACTGGGCCAGGGAGTCCTTGGAGGTTTTGATCTCCTTCTTAATTTCCTGGGTAATGTCTTGCTTAAAGGACTTAAACATACTTTCCAAATCCTCCCTGGACACAGCCATGTTGGTGATCAGCTCAGGGGTTGAAGCCGGGATAATTTCAACTGTGGTAGTGTTTGTAGTGGGTGGATCTCTAGGCTGTGGTGTTAGATAAGCTTGTATACTGTGTATTTTCTTTCTAGTCCCCGTTTTGGGCATCCCCCAGAGGTGCTGCAGATGTCGCTTGCTTGGCTTCACGTGGTAAACCAAAGTGCCTGAGGAGAGGGAGATGCAGGATCTTCTGCTCTTCCTGTTCTTTGTTGTTCTTATGAGCTTGTGCAGGCACAGTTATATACCGAGGGATCCAATCCAAGCCGCTGGGTCACTCCTTAAAACTCTCTTCTTAACAGTGGAGCTTTCCCCGTCACCAAGCCCAATCTCCCCACCGTTTCCCAGGGCACACACACAGCCCCACCTGTGTTTATTCGTGGCCCTTCAAAGTTCTTTACATGTCCACGTTACTTTCTGTGTCTGTTGTCAGGCACCCACGGGGGTCGTGTGGATCAACCCAAGTCCACTGCAGATTTTAGGAAACAGGGTGGGCCTCCCAGTACTCTAGGCTATAATCTTGATCCCTCGGGGGAGGTGCCGCAAATGAATCGGGGCCGATGAAGCAGGATGGGCCCTTCTCTGCGGAGCCCTCTGAATAGATCTCCCAAGTGCAGACATGGCGGGCGCAGCGCTGCCTCCAGAGCCAGAGGGCCAGTGAGACCGCCGCTCCCTCCAACGGAGTGTCCTCTCTTTGGCCTGCGTGAGCAGGGGTGAGCGGTGGCCTCCGGTGGCCTCCGGTGGCCTGCGTGAGTGGGGCTAAGCGGGGGCCCCTCGGAATTCTGCCAGCCCTGCACCGCGCCGCCCCGAGCAGTGCTCCCAGAGGCAGGCAGGGCGAATGCTGCATTGTTGTTGGGGCCTGAAGCCGTAGAGATTTACTTGCGGGGCTGGTGTTCTTCTCCCGTCCGCCAGCTGGGGGGGGTCCGCGGCAGCTCGGCCAGACTCACCCGTCGGGACCCGAGCGGAGCTCCCAGGGGCCGACAGGCCTAGCGCTGCGGTGCTGCAGGGGGCCGGAGAGACGGTGAAGAACCCCCGTCCTCTCCGACGATCTTCTGGAGTCGGCCGGGGGATCAGATGCCTTTCCGTTTCGCGAGGGAGGCTTCCGCCGGATGCCGCCGTTCTCCACCCGTGCCGCCCCGAGCCGAGCTCACAAGGGCGGTCAGGGCCGATGCCGCAATGTTGATTGGACCGAGGATACAGTGGGCTCTCCCCACGCACTCCCCCCACCGGGGCTTCGCTACAGCCAATGCGTTTCAGTTTCCTTCACCTCAGGCATAGCGCTCCTGCAGGGCTCTTCGTCATCTGCGTGTTCAATTCTCCATCGATAATCAGCGTCTGTCGCTGAAACAGGGGTCATCCACCAGGGTCCCGATTCCGGCACGGCTCGAGTGAGGGATCCCTCCTCAGGGGTTGCCCGAGATGGCGTGCTCCGCCATTTTGGCTTTCCCGGCGCTAGGATCCGCGGCTCCGAAAGTGCTCTAAACAAGAGGCACCAGCCTTCCAAACCCACTAGTGGCCTCGACAGCATATCTTTTCGGTTCCATATTCATGTGGGGCGGAAATTCTTCATATAAGTGGGTCAAATTGATAGACTTGGGCGCTTCGGAGCGGAGCTCAGGGGAGACACATCCGCATGGTGTGCCGCCTAGCCATGCCCTTTCCCCCCTTTTCTAATGGTATTATTTACATAGGAACATATGATTTTGTATTTATTTTTATTTATTTGTTTATATAGCGCGCAGCCTGCGGGCATCAGGGTGCACAAAAAAGACCAAAGACAGAACATGAAGCACAGGTCAAATGAGTGGGAAAAGGATTTAACTACCGGATCTACATGAACAAGAATGTTTTCAGTTGTTTAGGAAAACGTAGTAGATTACTTTCCAGCTTAGAAGTCGACAGCTGGGTATTCCACGCTTTAGGTGCCAGCGTACTGAAGGATCTTCCATTTCCCAATATATATTTGGCTTTAATTTCCTTAAGTAGGCAAATTCCAGAGGACTTTAACGCTCTGCTGGATTCATAATTTGTCAGTCTCTCTGAGAGGTAACAAGGTGCTGAGCCATACACACATCAAGATGAGTAGCTCGAACTGTATCCGTGCTGCAACTGGTAACAAGTGCAGCTCTTTCCCTAATTTGGGAACACAGGAGCTGCGTGGTTAATTTTGTGCAACTCGAATGGCATCATTCTGGAGGACTTGTAGTTTCTGGGCACAGCCATTGTTGCCCCCGCCCCCTGAGTAGAGTTGTTACAATAACAGATTCTTAGGAGGATTGTGGCTCGTGCCAAAGAAATGCATTTTCTTTTCGGACAAGAATGGTTTTATTTGCCTTAATAACTTTAGTTGGTCTTTACCTGAGCCTCTGCTCCCAAAGACGCCTCTAGCATAATCCCCAGAGTTTTCACCGTGTGTGATACTGGGATTACACAGTCCTCAATCTGGAAGTTGGAATACTCCAATGAAAGCTTGGCTCTAGATTGACGAGAGCCAAATATAAGCAGCTCAGTTTATCATTATTATTATTGAGGCACCTCCAATGGCCACACATCAATTTCTTAATGGCACCATAAATCAACTGAAGATTATTCAGGTCCTTCCCAGTTCCAGTAGTAACCCGGTGTCATCGACCATGTTTGTAAAAATCACTCTGCTATCTACCAAGATGTCGGAAAATGGTTTGATGTGGATTCAGTGGGATTGATGTTGCCTTGTAAGTGTCCTGGACTGGATTGGTTTCCGATTGAGTTCTATGCTGCTTCTAGCTACTTGCTTGCACCCTTCATGGTAGGACTATTTACAGAGAATATCCAGTGCGAGGGGGTGGATGACTCCATGAGGACTGCAGTGATCACTGTGATCCCCAAACCTGGTATGGATCATTGGATTGGTGGCAACTATAGGCCCATATCTCTTTTGAACGCAGAAGTCAAGCTCCTGCCCAACATTTATGCTGAAAGGATTAATCCTTTATTGCCAAAATTGGTTCATTCAAATCAAACCGGTTTTGTCTTTGGCAGGGACAGTTACAACAATTTAAGGGAGCTGATGGATGTCATAAACCTTAGAGGTAACTCTCCTGAACCCTATGCTGCGCTCAGTATTGAGCAGAAAAAGCGTTCGACAGGGTTAGCTGGGCATTCCTCAGACAGGTTTTGATCCAGGTAAACTGTGGACCTCAGTTTTTGCAACTTTCAATGCCCTTTATAAGGATGCCAAGGCAATTATTATGGTAAATGGTTGTCTGTCAGAGTGTTTTTCTATTCATAGAGGAACGAGGCAGGGATGTCCTCTCTCGCCCCTTTTATTTGATCTCTTTATAGAATCCTTGGCTATCACTATGAGAGAGAATGCGAATATTAATGGTATTTTGATAGGTAACTGCATCTCTAAGGTGGTCCTCTGTGCAGACGACATCCTAGTTTTACTCTCTGATTCCAGACCTTCGTTTATGGAATTACGTTTTACTCTACAATCGTTTGGCCAAGTGTTGGATTATAAAATTAATGTTTCTAAAATGTTGGTCTTTCTCATCTCTACCTGGTTTCATAGAGGACCTCTTGATGTAGAGCGGTAAATGTGGGCAGATGATGGGTTCACGTATTAGGTATACATGTTTCCAGGCAAATTAGTAGCGTACTGACCTCAAATATCTAGTCTAAACTTGCTGAGATCGCTATACTATGTTTAAAGTGGGGGAGGGCGAGCCTGACGTTATGGAGGAAGTTAATGTGATACAGGTGGCCCTGCTTCCTAAACTGCTTTACATATTCAGTATGCTCCCTCTTCTCTTGTCGGGAGAATTGCTTTGTGACACAGTTTTCCGCAATTTCTTATGGGTAGATGGTGAGAGATAGAGGATCTCTGAGGATGTTCTCATGAAACCTGTACGCTTGGGTGGCTTTGGTTTCCCCAATGTTGCTTTATATCATAGAGCCTTCACATTGCGCTCTCTCTGCATTTTTGGTTAAGGGATGATGCTGCTAGTTGCCCTAATTGGATCTCTATCAAGAAAGCTTCTGTTCACCCTGTCCCTCTGGATTGCCTGCTTAGTATGGATAAACAGTTGGCTGTTAATCAGACCCCGCCATTTGTTAAACATGTTTTGAAGGAATAAAACAAGAGTTGTGAGAGTTCTGGGGTGAAATATCTCCTGTGTTTGGATTCTTCTCTATGTAAGAACCTGGCTATACGGATTGACAACCATACGCTTTCCTAGTCCCCTTGGCAATCTGCAGGTATTTGGAAACTGGGGCAAGTCCACGATGGTGTGTCTATGCTTGCCTTTGAATTCCTGCGGTTCAAATATAAGCTGCGATCATCAGTGGATTGCCGATATTGTGTGCTTTGTGAATCTTTTAAGAGTTTGTTTTCACCCTTTAACGCCTCTTTGCATTATGTACCCTCTATTATGCATTTTGCTAGGAGCACACCTCTTTCAGCCTCATTCCTGTACAAACTTCTCACTCCGATAGGTGTTAACACAGCCTCTGATCATGGTAGGGCACTGTGGTGCTCAGATTTGGGGCTTGATATTTCTGATGGTGAATGGAACCGCAATTGTACTGGCCTGTATAACTTTAATCTTGACCTAGATCTGAGGTGTACACATCAGTGGCTTGTGTATTGTATTTTATGGTCCCCCTTGAGAATGAAGAAGTGTAAACTTGTTCAGGATGATACATGTTGGAATTGTAAGTCAGATGTTGGAACAGTTTGGCAAATAATTGGTCTTGTTAAAAAATGTAATGTTTTTGGGAAGATGACTTGCAACGTATGGACCTTGTGTTGAGTCTTTCACTTCTGCATAATCCTTTGTCACACATAACAAAGGTGGGGGTTGTTTCCAGTAGGCTTTTGGCTGTATGTCAGCTTGCTCTTCTGGGTTTATGGAGAACTATTGGTGGCTAAGAAGCAGATTTTGAAATGCTGGAAGAGTTGACTTAGACCTTCCGTAAATGACTGGTTACATGACTTGACGATTATTTCATGTAGGGAAAGAGCAACTTACCAGGTTATAAAAAAAGTAGATAAATACACAGACATATGGGATGTTTTTTATGAGTTGTACACTTAAACCCTCTTCCTTCCTTTTCTTTTCTTCTCTCTATCTTCTTCTTTCTTTTTCTTCCTTTCCTTTTCTTCCTCTATATGTACAAAATTGCTTGCAGTTCTAAGTGTTTTGTTCTCGATGTTCTATTTTATTTAATTGGATTTCTATTGTTGTTTGTATTATATTGAAAATGTAATAAACATGTTTAGAAAATAAAAAAGTGCAGGTGATATGATATGATATTTACAACGCGCTTAATACCCAGAGGTTTCTAAGCGCGGACCCGGGGATCAAACCTGTGTTGCTCCATGTCGTCTTGTTTCCACGGCGAGCACGTTGCCCCTGAACTATCCTCCCGAGACAGGTAATAAGCTAGCGCCTTGTGGAACACTGTATTCGATAGGGACTGAGGTGGAGGAGGCTGTGCCCCACTGTACAGTCGACCCTATATTGCTCAAAAAGGATTGTATCCAGTAGATGCCCAGAAAAATGCCCGAATGTAGATAGATTGGTCAACAGAAGGTTGTGATCCAAAAGATAAAAGGCTGCTGACTGATCCAACAGGACAAATTGTCCTCCTTTCCCTCAGTCCATGATGTCTAGCATACCTGCCTGCAGATCTAACTATGCACTTTCCTTTCCATGATGAGATTGGAAACCAGACTGTTTGGGGTGCAGAAGTCCTGCTTTCTTTACCAAAGGAGTCACTCTGGCTTCCTTAATACAGTCCGGCATGCACAATGAGGGCCTGCATCCAATATGCATCACTCTTTAATGGCCCCCTCCACCAGCCCATATTTTCCTTTTTTTAACCCTTATTTTAAAACTTGTCAGACAGAAAGGAACATATTTTACCCAACATACACATGTGGTGACACAATACAATATAGCGGGCATACCTTCCAATAGTACAATATGTCTCTCTGTCCTCACACCAACAATCAGGTCCCCACATATCCCTCCCCTTCTAAAGTCTAGGTAGCAAGTGCCAATCGGACTACGCAGTCTGTGACAGATACAACTGCAGTGGTTCCCAAATATCCTTAGGCGTGCTCGCCACAGTTACCATGGCAACATACGTCTCTTCCCTATCATTGATGTAAGTTGAGTCATCCAGCCACTCAGAACACGTCGGAGGGTGTTTTGACTTCCAATGACTAAGAATGCGCTTTTTGGCTATAATGCAGGCCACATTAAACAATCTATGGATGACTATTGAGACCTTTCCTATGTCTCCCAGGAGGTACTTGATAGGAGCCATGATAGGAGGAATTCCAGTGATATCTTGTGGAGTACTTGCTTCTTGCTGCCAGAACTGAGCATGTAGTTGGCATTCCCAAAAGATAAGCATAAAGTTGGCAGGCACTAAGCCACATTTTAAACAAGAAAATGTAGCCCCTGGAGCAAATTTGGAGATTTTAGCTTGCATATAATGTAAGTGATTTAGTATCTTGAATTGGATCAACCTATACTGAACATTCATAGATATTACTTTAGTTAAAAGACATCTCTCCCACTGTATATTTGACATGTCAAACCCCAACTCTTGCTCCCACTCCAAATCCGCCCGAATTTTAAGGCCTTAGTTGGTTTGGATGAGGCTGTACAGCCTGGAGACCATGCGCCTTGGTTCCCCACCCGCTACAATTGCCTCTATTCATAGATGAGTTTCTAGTTCCTGTGGGAACGACAGCCATAGCCATGCTATAATACCGTAGTAGCTTTGTAGGGTTACTCCCCATCTTATTTGTAACATCCTCTAGTGAAACAAACCGTCCTTCCCCATACCCCAAGATCCCTGTATATCTCCATCATAAGACGGGAAAATACCCGGGAAGTCCACAATGGGATGCCCCTATTGTATAAGACTGTTAAACCCAGCCTACGAAAATATCCTGTACCAGGCATTCACTGTAGTCCGCCCAGGATCAAAGGTGCAGTAATCAATATACTTATCACTGAATATTACTGCTTTACGACTGGTAGGTGCCACACCATAAGATTCCAAATGGCAAATGCACCTTCATGTACGAAGTATAATAGCAATATCACACAAATTGTGCATGGGCTGTGAGATAATATAATTTGAAATCTGGTGCAGCTAGCCCCCCGCATTTATATGGTTCCACCAGTTTATCCACCATCCTGCCACCTCCCGTCCCCCAGATCAGATTGGATGCTAAGGATACAATGGGCCTGAATACGAGTCCGCTGGTAACCCTGCTGCTGCTCCCGGCCGGTTTGCTGCCGGACTTGTAATATTTTACTGGCGCCTGACTTCCTGGTGCCACCGGTAGATTCCAAGTCCGGCGGCCCGGGAAGTCATGCGCCGGTAAAATGTAAGACCCATTCCCATAGAGTTCAATAGGACTCTATGGAAATGGGGACACGGAAGCACTGGCACCGTTGCTAATGGTGCTGGTTCTTCCATGACCGGTCTGCCCACCATGGCCGCTGCGCACGTCAGGATCAGACCTGTCGGGCACAGTGGCCACAGCAGGCAGACTCAGAGTTTGCGAATCCGGAAACAAGGGTGCTGGTGAGCTTGCCGGCACCATTGTTTCCGGACTGGCAAACTTATAATGAGTCCCAATGTCTTGAAAAATTCCATACCTGGCCAGAGAGTTATATTGCAGAACCATTACAACTGCTTGGGAAGTACTATCATTTTTAGCTGAGAGAGATGACCATAAATGGAAACAGGGAGTCCTGACTATATTTTCTATTTCTCAGTGAGTTGTGGTAAATACTCAGCATAGTTTTTATTTTTTATTTTAAATGTTTCTTTTATTTTTAATTTGACCATCTGCACATTTTGACAATATATATTCTCTTTTCAATTGCACGTAAGATATGCTTAGATGTAGAATCTTGCTCAAACTTCCCCCAACCCCTGTCCCAACTAGTAACCCATGTACAGTCTCCATCTGCTCTACTGTGTCTGTATCTGCGTTGCTACTGGTCTATAGGCAATGACCACATTGAGATGTAGCCACCCAGCATCTGTGAGTGGCTTTCCCAAATCCTTTTCCCATGTTTGACGCACATGCAGCCCTGACGCCAGATGCTTGGAAATGAACAGCTTGTATAACCGGGACACAACATGCCCTCCATCTGATGCATCATACACAGTGTCCACCACGTTATTTGAGTCTACTTGGTTGCTCTATGCTGGCCATTTTTGCTTGAGTATACTAATCATTGTGTTGTGTGGTATGTATTGACCATTGTGTATACCTGTTTGTTCTATCAGGGTCGGGAAGCCTGTCAGTGCACGCCCTGTGAACAAAATCCCCAACTGTCGCTATTCCACTGGGCTCCGAGTACTAACGTATGTTTAACCGTGCTTGCTGGTTGCCAGCCACCAGTGCTGCCAGTGCGATTTGTGTTGGGAAGGGGGCTCTTATCTCGAGTATCTTTACAAGCTCTATACCATAATCGTTTGCCTAGAACCAGCAGGTGTGGGAGGAGTCATAGGTGAGAGTTATGTATCCATAACTTTAAAAAAAAAGGTCTGTTGGCCGATTGTAACAGCGAGGTATTGAGCGTTGGTTCATCAGACAACCATCCTGTGATGAATTGTAGCTGGCTAGCTAAGAAGTATAGTTCAAAGTTAGGCACCCTGATTCCCCCCAACCCATACGGTCTGTGGAGTGTGGACAAGGCCAGTCTACACCTTTTATTCTTCCATAAAAATCTTCTACATGTAGTGTCCAGCACTGTAAAGAAACTTTTGGGTATATTATATGAGACATTGGTGAAAAAGTGAAGCAATCTAGGGAGAACCACCATCTTAAGTAGTGCTGCTGTGCCAATAAGTGAGAGGGGCAAACGTGCCCAGAAGTCCATAGACCTCCCTAATCCCACCAGTGCTTGTTGTGTTATGGGTGTGCTCTACCTGAAGCTCTTGGTAAATATCTATACCTAGGTATATGAATGTAGCTATGTTCCACCGTATTGCTAGTGTGGGCAATACATCTACTGTCATCCCTCCTAACCCTGGTAAAGGGAACAAGCAAGATTTCTTGCAACTAACCGTAATGCCTCGTAGTTCTACTAATCTATCGAGAATCTCCAATATGTATTATAAGTTAGTTCTGGCTGTTGTATATATAGTAGCATGTCATCAGCATACATGGATATCAGATGGCACATATCATGGATTATTATGCCCGCTTCAATGTATTATTTTCTAAGAAATGTGATTCTGTCGAGGGTCAAAATAAAAAGCATGGAGGACAGGGAGCATCCCTGCCTGGTGCCATTTTCTAGTTCCCATTTTTCTGAAATCTGGCAGCCTGTTTTGACTCTGGTGGAAGGTTTGTTATATAACAAATGTACCCATCTGATGTATCTTGGTCCTATACCAAATCGCTGCAAAGTGGCCTGTAACCATGTCCATCTGATAGAGTCAAATGCTTTGACTGCGTCTAGAGATAATACTGCGTAATGATTGGTGCTAGAGTTAGTGCAGTCTATGATATAGTGTAGCCTGCGTGAGTTCTAAGTAGTATTTTCCCTGGTACGTATCCGGTTTGATCTGGGTGGATTAAATTGGCTATCACCTTCTTGAGTCTATTTGCTAGCAGTGCAGTAAGTATTTTACTGTCTTGGATTAGTAGAGACAGTGGTCTAAATGAACTACAATCTGTTGGAGGTTTATTTGGTTTCAGGAGGGGTATGATTATGGATTCTCCCAGAGATATCGGAGAGAGCCTACCTCATATGCCTCATTCATTATGTCGAGTAATGGGGGTGTCACTTCTCCCACAAACTCCTTATATAATTCACTTGGAAGCCTGTCTGCTCCAGGAGATTTACCTGTCGGTAACCCCTTTATTGTGGATATTAATTCTTCTTTAGTTATGGGGCCTCCAATAGTTCTGCAGTTGAGGTGTCCAAGCATGGGAGTTCTATCTGGGCCAGGGCTTCCTCATGTTTGGGGTGCTGTACATTGACCGTTTCTTTATACAAGGCATTATAGTACTCATAGAAGGTATTGTTTATGTCTAATTGTGTGGTGCGTAGTGCACCGTGGTTGCTGGTAATATCACAAATCATGTCTTGTTTAGTGTCCCTCTTATAAAGCCAGGCCAGTAACCTACCAGGCTTATTGCCCTCTGCCTGTTGTTGTTCTATGGATTTCTTGTAATTTAGTTTGTCAAGTCTGTTCCAGTGCTTTAACCATTCTAGTCTCAGTTTGGTAACGTCTCTGGGTGCGTTTTTGAATTCCCTGCCTCTTTTTCCATTTCTTCCAGTTCGCTTTCTGCCTTACTCAGATCATTGGTGATTTCAGCTTGTTTCCCCCCTGATTTAGATATAGCTTCTCCTCTTATTAATACGTTAAAAGCTTCCCAACGTGTGTGCGTTGATGCTACAGATGCTGGTGTTGTGTTCAAAATAACTATTGATGCCTTATCTCAGGTGGTTCCTAAATATCTCATCTTTCAAAGCTTCCCCTCTCAGTCTCTAGGTTGGGATGCATGCTGTAGGGGAACAGCCTGCCATACAATCAGGAGCGCGGCATGATCTGATAAAGCTTGTGCTTTATATTCTGCTTTTGTAAAATCACTAACGTTCTCTGAACCCACAAAGAAATAGTCTATTCTGGTGCGTATGTTGTGCAGGGCTGAGTAATTTGAGTAGCTTCTCGAATTTAAATGAAATCCACGCCAGGTGTCTGTCAAGTCAAACAAATTTAATAAGGTGTTTAATGTTTTGGCCGGGAGAGTGGGGTGTGTAAATTTATTATGAGATATATCCATCAATGGATCTTGGGTGGAATTAAAGTCTCCGCCCCATATTATCGTGCAGTTCTGTATGGGCCTATCCTCATGTACAGTGATCTGAAGAAGGTCGAGGCGTCGTGATTCGGGGCATACATATTTACGGTAGATGTTTATTTATTTTCTAGAATTCCATGCACTAGGATCATCCTGCCCTTGTTGTCTGCAGTTTTCTTTAGTATTTGAAATGGCACTGTTGGCGCTATCCAAATAAACACCCCCCGAGCATATGCTGAATAAGTTGATACCTTTGTGATACTACCCCATTTCTTAGTGAGCGCACTTCGTTTATTTTTGGTGAGTTGTGTTTCTTGTAAATGCTATGTCTACTTTATGTCTGCGTAGGAATGTCATCACCCTATTTCTTTTGATGTAATTGTTTAGACCCCGGACATTCTAGGTTATCAGTCTAAGGCTTCTCATCATGTGTGAAAGTGTGGGTGAACCTTATGTGTTGCAGTAACAGGAGGCATGACCTAAGCAATAGATACAATAAATACGAGGCATCAATTAGTTGTACTTTAACAACAATTATCTTGGAAGCAACCGGAGGCTGTGCAAACAAACCCACAAAACATACCCTCCCCCCAACCCAATCCCAACTCCCAACTGTCGCCCAGCTATACGTAGCATTCTCAGGCGTTCCTGCTTTTCACCCCAGCACCGCCTAGGCCATGTCAGCGGTGTCTGGTGTGCAGCCGGTGGATACTCTACAACTAGTATCCCAAAGGTGTAACTACAATGGGGTGGAAGCCACAAAGTCCCACTGCTCTCCTCTGAGCAAGAAAGTCTATTTGAATTTGCTCATGCTTCTCTGTAACACCATTGCGCCAAAGTACGAGTCTCAGGTCTTATGCTGTCAAGGCTGGTCAATGATGTCATATGGTGAGTCCTAGCGCCCTGGTATACTGTGTATGTAAGAATGTTCAGCACATACCGGCCCACAGGGGAGCACCGTCCAGGAACATGGGTGGATGTGAGTACCACCAGTTTATGAGGCCATAATTCCTGTACAGGTGCCAGTTTCTCTGCATCCATCCATTTGTTCATGCTTTCAGGGGTATCAAAAGAGAAGGCACAGCCTTTATATATGACTTTTAGACATGCCGGGTATATCAGCATATATTTAAGGTTGGCATTTGGAGTCGCTCTTTCACTGAACCAAATTGCACTCTGCGCCTTTGCACTTGTAGGGTGTAGTCCGGGTATGCTGCCAGTTTTGCCAATGCTTTCTGTATCGTGCCCCCTTTCTGAAAAATTGCAGTATTTTTTCTCTTTCCTTATAGTTCATTATCCTGGCTATCATCTGTCTGAGGTGAGCCACTGATCGAGGTCTTTTGAATAATGACCTGTATGCTCGTTGTACCGTAAAGCCTTAGGTCAGGTTGCCAGGTCCTATTTCTTGTAACAGCATGTTCTCTACGTATGTCGTGGGATCAGTACCTTCCTCGCCCCCCTGGTAGTCCAATTATTCTGACATTAATTCTCTGAGCCCTTCCTTCAGCGTCTTTGCCTCTCTTTTCCAAATTTTTGACATGTTGCTGTAATGTTCTGATATCTGCCAACATGGGTATCATATTTGCTGTGCTTATTGTAACTTGCCTTGGGCGGTCGGGCTGTTGTTGTGTCTTGTGTGGCCATTAAGGTTTTCGTGTACATCTTAATTGTAGTTAATTTGGCCTTGCTCTTGGCTGCCTTGGAAAGCATATGGAAAGCAGGTATTATGAGCAGACTTTTATATGCTCATGTTGCGTGCCCCTTGGTTCTCCGGGCTATTTGGTGCATCCACCAGATAAAGTTGGCGTAAGATCTGCACATAGCTCTGCTTCGCTGCAATGGTTTTGGGTTGCCAAGCGAGTCTACACTGTTTCCCAGTCAATCCACCTTCACCTCTGGTTCCTAGTCCTGTATGCGCTGTGGGCACTGTCTTAAGCAGTATGCTGCCACCTCACCCTCTGTTGTAATGTGGGTATCCAACAGTGATTGTGGACAACCCTAAGTTTCATGCATGCTGGTGATTTATGCAGTCGAGGTTGTACTAGACTGGAGTTGCGTACTTGCTGCTGTATGGCATACCCAGGTTCCACTGAAGTCACTCACCTCTATGCTGGTGTACTAATAGAAACACAGCCTTTTCGGAACACCTTCCGGCCAAATCCACCAAGCTGTTTAGTCCTTTACTTTGTCATGCACTCTCAGGGGTACCCCGTATAGGCTACCTGCCTCCTTGTTGTTCATAGCGCCCAGCGTAATACGGTGTGGGTTCAGGACCAGTGCTTCTACAATCCCCACAAGTTCAAGGGGTCGCCCCTTTTCACACTTACACCCGCAGGTGGGTTGCTAGTACTAACTGAAGTGCAGTGGTGTTAATGTGAACATGCCACACCACAATCGATTGTTTGCAAGTGTATTCTCCTCATGTGGTATATTTGTCAGGCTGCCAGTCGTGTGTGTCGCATGCACTGCTTCAACCGTCAGGGGCCTATGCTGGTATCAGAACCCGCGGGAGCTGCTTATCTCTCGCGCTGTCCCTCACCTGTGCGTTCTCCAGAGTGACTTTTTCCTTGCTCCCCAGTGATGCAGGGCTGAGACAGCGCCGGCCTCAGTGTAGCTTACAGCGTGCTTCCTATCGCACCACGTCCACTGCAGTGTTTGATTTACACCAGGGGCTGTGTGCGGCAGACCAACCACTCCCTGGGTGCTGTGCAGTCACTCCAGCGTGCTAGAAGGATCCCACATCGGTCCACGGGTGTTGTTACGCGTGAAGTGCCATTGTGGATTTGCCTACAGCCACCAGAGTCCTAGCGCAGAGGGACAGATTACAGGATACAACACTGCGACCGACAATTGTTTTCGTGTCCCCCAGCACTGTTGGTGTTCTGATTGCCTTATCTGCAGCTGTGGACCCTTGGCTTGTCTTTGCTCAGCACTCAGGATGGATCAAGCGTGAGCCGGATCGGATGCAACTTCACGGTATGGCAGTTGGCCACACCCAGTAAACCAAAAGCTAGAGCTGTATAGTCCTCTTTTTTTAGATGGGCTGTGTGGTGGAGGACAAATAATACACATGCATATAAAGAATACCACAAAAACAGCTACCCGCCTACACACGTGTGTTCAGTTGCAAAAAGTGCCATATTTCATGTCATTCAATATATGCAGACAGAAAAATAGAGATATACATATATTAATTCATAAATACAAAACAATTAAAAATTCTTGTGTTACTAAAAACAAAACACATTGTTAACAAATAGCATCACATAAAAACATTCAGTGAAAGTCAATTTCTTGGACGAACAAAAACCTTTCCTTTAGGCTAGAGACATCCGTCTTATTATCACAAGATAGTGAAGTTAGTAAGGGTGTGAGGTGAACATTTTAGTATTACATATATCCTCAAATCATAGTATACTTGTCCTTCGCTCTGTCGACACAGAACAATTTGTTTCTGGGTCCTAGCAACAGTAAATAAGTATGACAGTCTGTAGCCAAACTAATATGCTGTAAGACGTCTGCTGGACCCGTCTTCAGGACATTATATGATGACACAAGGAATTGAAAGGATGTCGGAGAATGGCCCATCAATTGATAGCCTTCACTTTTGACAGTCTAAAAAGTCAAAACGAAAAAACGTATTGGTACCATGGTAAAAATCCAATTGGGGGTGTTGTATCTCTATTGGTGGGCACATACACAAGTTTACACTAACCTTTTAATTGCTTTAAGGATGTGTGGGGCTTCATGTAGGATAAAGTTTAAGGGTGATTTTCAAGATTGTTAACGCTTTTAATCATGTTAGTAGATCCTGGACATATGACCTCATTTTCAAGACAAAAGGTCTAAGGAACGAGTCCGTATGTATGGACAAGGGTTCAAGTAAAGAACCAATGTGTTGAAAATGAGGTCATATGTCCAGGATACTACTAACATGATTAAAATCGTTAACAAGAACACATTGCTATCATTTAAGAGTTTTCATCGCAATCATTGAGAGAAAATCTCCCTTTTGGTCACTTTTTGCGCATCAGACACTGATATGAGATTTCAATAGCAATAGTAAAAATCTGTCTTTAAGACTAAAAGACCGGGGATACCCACCATATATTATCCAAAGATCGATGAAAATGGCATGTAGTACCAATAGGGAACATTGTTTGGAGAAACCATGTAGAGTTCAAGAGGACAAAATTACATGTGTCTCTACTTTTTCCCCGATTAATAATGACCTTCGCAGATGCATATTAAAAAACTGGTCTTTAATGCAAACTGATGATTTTGTTTTGCAAAAACCACGATTTGCATTCAAACGTATGGCCAATTTATGTGACAAATTGGTACACACGTATAAAGTTTCGAAATCACCACCTAGCCTGAAACAAACAACTTTATGGCATCTTCCACCAGTCAGCGGACACTTTAAATGTGGGAATGCTCGGTGTGCTATTTGACAAAAACCTTAAAAACTGTCAATCTGAAAGGTCGTATTTGGTACTTAAAAAGGTTTACAAATTGTAATACACCATGGGCAATTTATGGTATCACATGCCCATGTGGGTTACAATATATCGGCAAGACAAAAAGACCGATCAAGCAAAGGATTTGCGAACATCGTTCGTGCGTCAAAGATTCTGTGGCTGAATAACCCTTAGTAGCTCATTTCGTTAAGGCCAAGCACACCGAAGAAGACATCGAGTGGTTTCTAATTCAAACAGTGCCAGCTCACCCTCGGGGAGGTGACCGAGATCATAGGCTCAAACAATTAGAACAAAAATGGATCTACAATCTCCATACTGTTCAGGCCGGTCTCAATGTTGGGATCAAATGGAGCTTGTTTCTCCACAAATGCCTTCCTTTACAAATGATTCTCATACTCCATTTGAAAAGCTCTCCCGTGAGCCATCAACTGGAATTTAGCAACTTACCCAATTGACACGAAATAGAGTTATGCCGCACAAGACATATAACAAATGTTCTTTTATTGCACACACAGTGCAAGTACAGTTGTATCTCCTCTATTAATCTTCATGTCCACTTTAGTAAGACCTAGATCTGGCATATTACTTTATTCCATCGGTCAATCTGACCTCGACATCTCTACTTCCTTCACTCTGCAGCACAATCTTATATGCTCAATTAGAGGAAAACCATTCGTTCTCTACCCTCCCACCCCTTCGCCTTGAAGATTTCACAATCAATGCGGTTATAATATCAACCGCATTCCCATTTATGTGGAACAAGAGGAGACTCGACTTATTATTTCCTAAAATAGGACGTGAAAATAAAAACAAGTGACGATCCAAAAAACACCTATTTTTCTTTCCTATTAAAAAGTGAGTGCAAGAAAATATATATAGATATATAGGTTACAAATTGGGGGCACATATATATCACAATAAAGCACGTAAAGTAAAAGGCAGTGAGAAAAACCACGTCACATACACGTTTTTGGTATTAGACCTTGTTCTAATTGTAAGATCTGGTGATTGTAAGATCTGGTGAACGAGCTCCGAGTTGCGGACGCCATTTTTTACTTAAAGATGGCAGGCGCAACGATCCATTTTGCTTCTACAGCACCACATCCGGCTTTTGCATAAAACCGCAATTGGACGTGGCAGCTGTGGGTTGACGCTGCCGTTATTAGAACAGAGCATTCAGACGAAGGTGCAACAAACCAATAAGATTGTAGAGGTAAGCCTGCAGAGGTTTGTGTAAGAGGAAGCATTTATGTAGATAATGCGAACAGCATGGAAATTATCTATGGGTCGTTAATTAAAGAATTTATGCCTAGAGACCTGGCAATTGCCACACTGTGAGACATCCTGCAAATACATGCAGAGGCCAAATCTTTTTCGTTTAAAACAACGTGAGAGCAACCCTTTCCTCACCCACAGGTATTTAGTTATTTTACTATAAGCCAATGGGTGTTGTAATTGACATTTCGTTATGAAAGAACATTCTGTCTTAAATTGAAACAATAATTGTTTGAGCAAAGAAATATAAGGCTTGACACCAGGTGGTGTGTTTCACACGGGACTGAGATGATAACAAGTAACTTTATGGGTCAAGCACACATACAAGTTCTAAAAACATACAGAGACTTGACACTTGTAATAATTGCAAAGGTTTTTCGTAAAATGAACCAAGTCGTTTTATGTGTAAAAAATATAAATTGCCTTTTCAAAAAATTGCAAACACAAGCACTTATGGCTTATTTATTCTTTCAGTTTGATGACTGCGAGGATTAATACTTTGGGCAATTGAAAATCGCCCTTAAACTTTATCCTACATGAAGCCCCACACGTCCTTAAAGCAATTAAAAGGTTAGTGTAAACTTTTGCATGTGCCCAACAATAGAGATACAACAACCCCAATTTGGTTTTTACCATGTTACCAATACGTTTTTTCGTTTTGGCTTTTTAGACTGTCAAAAGTGAAGGCTATCAATTGATGGGTCATTCTCCAACATCGTTTCAATTCCTTGTGTCATCAGATAACGTCCTAAAGATGGGTCCAGCAGACGTTTTACAGCATATTAGTTTGGCCACAGACTGTCATACTTATTTACTGTTGCTAGGACCCAGAAGCACATTTTCTGTGTCGACATAGTATACTATGATTTGAGGATATATGTAATACTAAAATGTTCATCTCACACCCTTACTAACTTCACGATCTTGTGATAATAAGAGGGTTGTGTCTAGCCTATAGGAAAGGTTTTTGTTGGTCCAAGAAATTGACTTTCACTGAATGTTTTTATGTGATGCTATTTGTTAACAATGTGTTTTGTCTTTTTTAACACAAGAATTTTTTGAGTGTTTTGTATTTATGAATACAAATATGTATATCTCTATTTTTCTGTCTGCATATATTGATTGACATGAAATATGGCACTTTTTGCAACTGAACACACCTAGTACGTGTGTAGGCGGGTAGCTGTTTTTGTGGTATTCTTTATATTCATGAGTTGACCACACCCACCTAATATTCAACATAGTTATCCATATACAGGGATTGAGGAGTTTTAGAAACCCTAATACCCAGAAATTTAAACTGCGTGGCAACCCATCTAAACCCCATCAAATTAGGGAGGATTCGTAGCATCTGTGAAAGGAAATAATTGTGACTTAGTGCTACTAACTCTATATCATGAGAATATTGTGAACTTGGGTACCTCCTCCATATTGGGACTAAGGTGCGACTCTAGATCATGGAGAGACAGCAAGGTGTCATCAGCATATAATGAGATCACTTGCGGTGGCTGTGCTATGCGAATACCCCCATACCCATGTCTCGCCCTTTGCAGTGCAGCCAGTAGTTTGATTGTAAGTGCGAAGAGCAGTGGCGACAGAGGGCACCCCTGCCTCGTTCCTCTCGCTGATTGCATATCCTGAGATATCGTATTATTTTTACAAACTCTTCCCATGGTACATATATACCGGAGCCATATACATCTAATAAAGTATTGCCTGAAACCTAATCTCCTGAGGACTGAAAATAGATTCTTCCGTGACACAGAATCAAACGCCTTTTTGGCATTTAATGAGGCATCCACTGCCCCAAACTATTGATTTATTTGTGCCATTATACAAAAGAGACATTGTAAGTTAAGCGCTGTTGACCGAGTAGGGATGAAGCTCAACTGATTAGGATATACTAATAGTGTCATATGAGGTAAGAGCCGGGTACCCAGTATCTTATCTAAAATGATCACATCCACATTGATCAATGACAGCGGGTGATAGGAAGCCACCTCATCAGTTGGCCTATTTGGCCTTAATAATACAGTGATGATGGCTTCCCTCAGGGATGGTGGGAGTTCCCCCATCTCCATTGATTCTTCACATACTTTAAGTAAGTGCAGCACCAATCCATCAATCCCTGGTGCCTTGTCATGTGCTGAGGCTATAATACCAGCCACAACTTCTTCTACAATTATAGGTAATTCGGAAGCTAGTAGTGCACCCTCAGGGAGTCAGTCGAGGAAGGTCAATGGCTCCCAAATATGCCCACAAATCTGCTTCCAAGCACGTGTCAGAATTTTCATGTAATGTCTTATACTAATTACTGTTACTGAATTCCAAATTAATATCCCCTTCTTCATTGAGGACATGTCCTGCTGACCCCGTGATCACCACTATTGTATGTGAAGCACTCTTCGCCTTAACACTTCTTAGCCATGGACCTCCCAGGTCTATCCACCTCCCCATGCTTGCATTCGAGAACTGGTCACAAAATGTAAAAGACCTCCTTCTCCGCCAGCTCCTGAAGTTTCAACAAGTTCCCCTTAATCATACCTAACAAGGCCTTATTCTTAGTCATCCCATATTCGTTTTACAGTCGCCATATCTGATAATCTATATCCTCCAATTCTTAAGCGTCCCCACCCATCATGACATAAGAATCCCACATATAGCCTTTCAATGCCTCCCATAGCATGGAATGTAGCTCAACTGTACCCATATTTTTATGGAAAGATTTGCTTATCTTGTCATGCAGCGAGGCCACCAGCTCAGTGTCAGCATAGAGTGAAATATCCACCACATATGGTGTATTTTAGGCTGCGAGCGGAATGTAATGCGCAATCATACCGGTAAACGGTCTGAAAGTGTACATGGGAAGATTTTACATTCTTGCACATCTGTTATTAGACTGGAGGAGATGAGCCAATAATCTATCCTGGACATGGCATTGTGGACCGTGGATTAATAAGAGTACTCCCTCTCCAACGGTTGGAGGTTTCTGCAGACATCACACAGTTGTAAATGGGCTACTATTTGCACTAGCGTTTGAGTCGCTGAAGAAAGGGGGCAGAAGGTAGTAGTTGAACGAGCCCTGCACACATCCAGGATAGTGTTCAAGCCCCCAGCCCAGATTATGGGAATATCTGTCGACCTTGCAAGAATGTCTGATTAATAACTATAAAATCTTAGGTAATCCATGTTGGGTCCGTACGTAGTTACAAGACCAATTAGTTTGCTCTCCAGAGTTCGCCATACAATAACATAATGTCCCATTGGATCGATGAGCATCCTCGTAGCCTGGAATTAAATCAAGGGATTGTTAAGGGTCATTACTCCCTCGACTGTGATGAGTAATCTGTGTAGGACCGCTGCTAACCTCAGCTAAGCGAATGCCTCATGCACCTTACCCAGCGCATGCATCTCCTGCAACATGAGAATTTAGGGGCATGCCCTTCTATGTATGCAGAAGTTTTCTTGCCTTAGTAGGGTTATTCAGCCCCTGCACATTCCATGAGAGAAACGTGACCAAACCGTCTCTGACCCTGGTATTTCTACTAGTCATTGGTCCTGCTCCATCCCTCATCTTGCCACTGTTGCATATCCCGTTGCACATCCCCACCACACATGTCCAAGTACAATTTGTCTGCCAAAACCTTTAAGCTTGCCCCAACAAAGACCAGTCTGCCCACCCTCACCATCCTCCCCAACTTGATAGTTTACCCCATAATTTCCCCTTTTGAAATTTCGTATTGTATGGTGCAAACAGCAAATGCACATACAGATTCAAACATTTCCTCAGCATTACATTACCATTGAAGTACTAAGCTAACATTTTTGGGTTACATCAACACATATTGCCAACCCTTTCACTCCACTGAGTCTGATAGACCTGTCGACGGACCGAGACCAGGCCCCCCACCTCCCGAGCCAACCCTCAGCATAAGCGGGATAGTAGCCATGGCCTCGCCAGGATTTTCAAAAAAGTGCACATGGCTTCCATGCTGTATACCAAGTTCAGATGGGAACTACACTGCATACTGTACTTGACGTTCCCGTAGCAGACATTTGACTGGATCATAAGATCTTCTCACTGGCTAGATCTTAGCTGAAAAGTCTGGGTATATGGAAATCCTGCTTGATCCAAATTGTAGTGCTCTCCGTTCTCTGGCTTACCACAGAATTTGATCCCTGTCTCTAAAGTTCACTTATCTTGCAATTATCGTGCGCTGCGGTGCACCAGGTTTCAGGGCTGGGATAAATGCATGGTGGGCTGTCTCCACCAGATACTGTGAAGAGAATTGGTCTTCACCTAACAGAGACTTCAACAGATCTCAACAGATTAGTTGAAGACGTGGCTCTCCAACTAATCTGCTCACCCTCAGCAAACATGACTTTTTGCACATTTCCACCTATTCCACCAGATTTTCCCTAACTTTCTTACTGCACTTTTCGCTGTGTCTTGTTTCTCCTCATTTAACCAGTGCCCAGTTGCCTGCGGGTTCGCGCGCACTTTCCAAATGCACAATTATTTTTACAAATAAATCAATACAACTGTTCCATTGGACCCTTTGGCACTTTTTCTTGCACTCCAACTATACGTATATTGTTTTGGCGTGACCTGGATTCAAGATCCTCACACTTTGCACAAACTGTCGCCAATACCTTCTCTACCACCCCGAGCTCTCGATCATGTCATTCCACCCTGTCATTCAGGTCCCCAATCTGAGGCTCACCAGCAGTAAAATGTCCACTCTCCTTAAGTAATTTACTTCGCAAAGAACTTAAATTGGCCACTATATCATCCAGTTTCATTTTGACGGACGCAAAGCCACTTTGCATCGTGGCCATCAAGGCCTCCATTTGCACCAGAAATATTGGATCACAGCTTAGAGGGTTCAGCATAGTGGGCTCCATCCGGCAATGGCAGTCTGACCTGTAGCTCTATGGGGGAACTGTAAAACAGTGCTGCAGCCGTATATTCTAACTGAATGTCATGTATAGCACCTTTCAACACCAGAGGTGAGTAAACAGGAGTTTCAGTGGGGTGCCACCTCAGTCTCCCATCGCTCTATTGAGTGACTTATCCCACCAACACAGGCAGTCTCACTCTAACATCTTTATATCAATCTGTTCCCTGTCAGTGTGCCCCAAGTTTCACCACCTCCTCAGCCAGGGTACCACCAGACACCACACGCTCCCCACACTGACTGTGTGAATCAGCGCTGCGCTTTCCTTCACCTCTGCCAATACACAGCCACTTTACTGCACACCATGTCAGCCAGTTAGCCCATAATGCATACTTGGATATAAAATGGGACCCCCCAGCTGCCAGCGGGGCCCCAGCACACACCAATATGTTCCCTTCACCTCACACTACAATGGGCAGCCCCTACTCTCCACGGTGTCCTGATCTATGCTGTGCCATTCCGTCCATGCTCGGCCACATCCAGGCTCAAGATGCAGTGCCCCAGCTGCAGAGCACACATGGCTCCCCCTTGCCCATAGCCCTGCGATGCAGGACAACCAGTGTGTGTGCAGGGGGACCAGGCCGATTACGGGTCTGCCCGAACAGTCCACCCGCTTTCATGTCTTGTCTTTCAGCAAGGCTGCTCATGGTCGCAGTGTTTCCAGCCCTCTCTTGTCGGACCTCATGGAGTCTGAGGTGCTCACTTCCCTTAATCATGCAGGCCACTCGTCAATGGTCCGACAACTGTCCTTATCAAAAAAGCAGTCCAGCTTAGCCCAGCACAGGAACAATGTACAACTACATTTTTGCTGGGGCCCGGAGCTCTAGCCCACATTTTCCATGCTGCATCATATTTAAGGCCCTCACCACCAAGAAACCATTTACCTTTCCACCAAACTCTGCATAGCATAGGGAGATTGGTCAAGTGAAAGTCAAATCCTAGCCAGGTTTGGCCGATGTATAGAAATTAAAAGATCTGCAGGTAGGACTTCTCAAACTACATGCAGCGGCTGTGGAACACCCTCCTCATTCCCATCATACTGGTGCCAGCCCTAATTATTTTCAGATAAGAACTATAGACTTTCCTACAAAGACAGCAGGTCCTGAGCCTTCCACTGCCTACCCCAGGTTGAGGGCACATAAACAACCTAACACACCTTTCCAAGCTGAAAAACTGGAAGTTGTGTATTCTCCACCTCTGTGACCCTTCTGTCTTCACCCACCAATCCCCCTCCAACATTTTAGGGCAGAATCAAACTGGAGATGCTTTGTAATTTCCAAAGTCTGCCTTTTAATAAAAGTAATATAATTCTTGAAAATTCAAACTATGCTAAGTGATTGTGGCTTCTTTACACTTTACTGGGAGATCAGGGGCATGGCCCAGTTCATTTGGTAGAAGGTATTTATTTATGCAATTCGAATTTCTCTGTCATGAGTTATGAGAAAATGTTTCTGGAGTGTGGTCCTCATTTTGTACATGGTGGTAGTATTGCACATGTGCGGTATTTGAAATATTAATTTAAATTCCCACCTAACTATGAGTTGGTATCACATCGGATAATTGCATAGGGTACACAGAAAGCATTACATTGGGGTACATATGAGTCATTTACCCCAGTCCAGACTTCCATGCAGTTTATATCCCATGCAATCACAACTAACAATTAGGTGGTCATTTAAAATATCACATGTTTTACAATTACTACCAAACTCAAAATGAGCTCCCATGTGTCTAAACTATAGCTCGAAGAACCATGTCTTAAACCACCGGCTGGATTTCTTTGAAGAATGTAATATAGGTAATGACAACCTTCTATTTGCTTTAATACGTAAACAATTCTTCATGGCTACAATTTATTTGCAAAGCTCAGTGCACTTTACTCAAAGATTGAGGAGTACACAAGAACACGTGGCAGTGTATTTATTGCTCATGTGTACTTGTGTTGCAAAACTGCACTAGACCAATTGTCTTGTCAAGCAAAACAGTGGGATATCTAAAGGAAAAAAGACTTTACATATGCAGGATTTATTGCACTTCATTGATAAATACTTATGTAAACTGAAGACTGGACCTTTTCAGTTATGATAGAAATAAAATAAGGTTTAGTACATTTCACCTTTACACATGCTGTGATCATGTCCTTCTGGGAAAGGCTTTTAGAAAGTCGGAAGGACAATATCCTTGTTGAGATCAAACAAAATGGCTCCTGAAGGACAGAGTAAATCATAACACAACAGTGCCTGGATGTTCTATTATGTGAGATGATGAAGTGATGGTCATGAGAAACTGGGTTGAAGGAATTTGCAATGGTACTAAATGTAAGCCTTCACAGAGTTTATCCTGAAGAATCCTCAACACCAGCAAACATCTCATTGGCTAAGAGAGGTTACCTGGAATACATTAGAGTACATTACCAGGTAGCATCCTTTGAATAAGTGTATTGACATGACATGCAAAGTGACAAAATTATGAATATGGTCTGATAGCTACTATTGTGGAGTGCAGAGTGGGGACAATCAAGCACTGCGGAATATGTCAAGCCAACAATACAATATACTTGTGGGGTGACATATCAGTGGTAGTAGACACCGGTCAGGGCTGTGCACTGACCAAAGGAGGACGAGGGTGTGCTATAGTATCCGACGCAACAAGGGAAGTAACACTGGATCGTTTACCCGTGGGAAGAGCTTTCTGTCGCATTGTGGGAAGCAGTATTTGTGCATGGTGAAAATGAGTAGGCATCCACATCCTCCACAATTAAGTGTTCATTCTCTTGAATATGACAAGGACAGAAACTGTAACCTTTCAATAGATGATAGAGGTTTACAATAAATCAGAGAGACTGAGAATAATTTGCACAAAATGTGGAAGAAATCTAAACGCCACCAAGTCCACTTAGACAGGCCATCACCAAAAGAAGGGAAATGCCATTGTGAGACGGACACGTGGAATGAGTAGTGGAACAGTAAAGGTAAGACTTTTTTTTTCACTTGGAGGACATAGTTATCTTCCAAGCCTCTTGCAGCAAAAACTGGGAATAACACTTCACAAATAAGAGGTTGCTGCGGTAGGCTGGGAGTTTCTCTTTTTGGAGAGTGAGTGGCAT
This sequence comes from Ambystoma mexicanum, assembly GCF_040938575.1. Classification (NCBI taxonomy): domain Eukaryota; kingdom Metazoa; phylum Chordata; class Amphibia; order Caudata; family Ambystomatidae; genus Ambystoma; species Ambystoma mexicanum. The sequence continues at coordinate 133,223,070 of NC_090941.1, read as the reverse complement.
GTCACAGAGCTGAATTATATTTCGGATCCGTTTATATCTGCACAGTGGAGAAAATCCTTTGATTGGTAGATCCACCCCACCTTTGTCCACCCTTCAGGAGGAAAAGGAGAGCATGTCAGGATTGAAGTTCAGCTTCCCAGTTAATGTTGACATAATAAGACTGGATTACGTGGAATTGAATATTTATGCTATACAAATGATTTATTTAAGGTTGAGGCATCTTGTATTTTGTGTGAAATGCATATAGTGATTGTTATTAGTGACTACAGACTTACGTTTTGTTCTGAGCAACTTCCGATTGGGAGGATGCACTATCTTGTCCAATGACAAACATCCCTGCCTCAAACGAGTAGAGTAGTAAGTCCCAAAACTGATTTGCCTGAATCCTGGAGTATGTGGATCAATGTCTAGCCCGTCCAGACTGATACATCATTCAAGGGTATATACATGATGCTGCTACCACAGATGGTGATATGTCACTCATTCAAGGGTATATACATGATGCTACTACCACAGATGGTGATATGTCACTCATTCAAGGGTATATACATGATGCTACTACCACAGATGGTGATATGTCACTCATTCAAGGGTATATACATGATGCTACTACCACAGATGTTGATATGTCACTAGGAAAATGAATTTTGTGTATGGGTATTCTGGATGTTTAAGAGTTGATGAAGAAGTCAAGTTATACTTCAATGGGTCAATTGCTCTACTTGCTAGATTCAGAGTACATTTCTGTAGTGTTATGAAGAGGCAGAAATCTCAAGTGGGTGACTACCAACCGAGTATGCAGGGTTGGTCCCAGCAAGCAGTATGTTCACACAGAAAAGGACCAACTCTCCCATTCATTTAGTTGGTCTATGAGTCATTCAAATTTCATTATACCATAAATAGACCACTGAACCTCGTTATAATTGGCATGTCTTCCATATTTTAGATGTGTATGAGTGAGATTGACAGATGAGGAGAAGGGGTCCATTCCTCTTACCTTGAAGAATTAACAGATTTTTGTTTTTCCTTTTCTTTTCCTGTCTGCTGTTAGATAAGCGGCACACCAGCAAAAACTAGTATTAGCACTTTGCAGGCAGTATTAGATAGACGTTCACCCTATCCTTGTGTCTCCTTTCCTATAGCGAAGACATAAATGTGACCTCTTCCTCCACATTTGGTTACGTGCAAAATTTGTTGCCAGTAAAAGTAGCCTAGGAGAGGTGTTATGAAGAGAGACATCAGAGAAGGAATACAGCGTAACTGCAACTCCAGGTGGAAGACATACACATGCTAAATCCGTAGGCAATTCCTCTATAATGTTGCCCTACATATGAGAAGGAACCTGACTGAGTGTCAAATGATTTATAATGAAGCCATGTGCTAACAATTTGTGGCACCAAGTAATTAAGAATTATAGCCTACAAACCTGGGCAAGGCAGGTTCTTAAGATGCGGGAAGTCCAATTTATTGTCTTGAGCCACAATCTAGTGCAGATAAGAAGACCTGTGTGCTCAAAATAGAGGAATTGCTCATGGTGTATATTGCTGTTCATACCCAGTCACGGGGTGGGTGTCTTGACAAGTGGTTGCATTTTATCTTCATGCAAATATGTCAGACTGTGTCAAAACAACAAGCAAATACCCTCTAATGTATGCTTCCATGTAATCAAAGGGTCCGCCCCCTTTTACTTTTCAACTTCGACTACTTGCCAACCAGTTCTCTTTTCCCTTCCACAGGAAGAGTTCAGGCACAGTGGAGGAGCAGAAGTTGGTGAATCTGAAGCCCAAGAAGGGGAGACGGCAGCACAGCAGCCAAAGAAGTGACGACACGGAAGTTGCCTGAGCCAAGGAGACACAAGGCAATGCAGAGGCAGAGCATAGAAACAACAGATGCGTGTGAGCAGGAGAGCTGGAGAGAGGATTGCGTTGGTTGGTAATAGGAGAGAGAGAAGGCAGATTGAGGACTGACCAGTCATAACACCTTTTTCCACAGACCCATGTGTAACAGTTTCAATATTACTACGAACAATTCTAAAACATGATATCCATTCGTGTGATGGCGATTTCTTCTCCAGTAAGAATTGCTTTCGTTCATTTTGATTTGTTCATTCCACCACCCCTTTGCAAGAGGCATCACTGAGCCATGGGAAAGTAGTTGATTGCTTTGTTTTTAATTGAGTTGGTTTTGCATGAATGACGCGAGCCAAATGAACTAACGTCTGAAGTATTGTTCCTGGCTGTGCTCGAATGGCAGGTCTTCTTCATGACCAATAGCTACACTGCATCAGCATACGGGTCCCCTCTGCTTCACCTCTGTTGCTATAAAGTATTATACTCTGACAGATAATGGTCTGTTAACCTGGCACAGTAACAGGAATGCCACATGCTAATGCACGGGGGCATTGTGTTCTATTGCATTTATATTACCCTGATCGATATATCGAAGACACCCAGTATCTGATGTCTCCAGTGCAATGCGTGCTAAACATCTAATACAGTGCTTGCTTCAATGTTTCCTTGTATCAACATAAATGACTGTTCCAAGTTAATACACATTACAGTTGTTTTAGTAGGGGAGCTTTTGCAGGCTCAGAGCCGTTTTAGTGATGACAAAGGTTGACTGGTCTTGTGTCATCAGAAAGCACCAAAAGATCAATAGTTTCCATGATGTCACTGTATGGTGCTTGACATGTAAGACTGATGTTGACATTAAGATGGCTCCCAACAGCGTTGATAACATCTTCAATATCTCTGTTACTTAAGGACCATTTTTAATTTCTAAGACCTAATTTGAAAGTTATTTCCTGATCTAAAACCGTGCCCTGAAACATTTACTCTGAAGTCAATCGTGCCTCAAACATTTTCATTTTCATATTATGCAACCTTATTTTTACTTTTAATTGGATGATACATTTGAAATGAAACGTATCATTATGAAATCTGAACTATTTCAACCTTATTTTAATTGGTAAAATAGGTTTATATATTTGGACTGAACTATTTGCTAAAATTAGATAACCTTGAGATAACATCATTAGATAGCATACTTTAGTAGGTCACTAATTGTGATCAAAATCATCTTTTCTGACATCATCCTCACTATAACCAAAAAAGTGAAGGGTGAAAAGGTTTGCATTAATCTAAACCACTGGCACTGCTCTGGACAACCTTCCACACCACAGATTTTTAGCCTGTCTGCAGCATTGCAAGAGGGGTCCAGCCATGTGCTAATCAGTCAGGCACTGGCAAAAATGGGAGCAGCCCAGTCCAAACTGCTAGACCAGGTCCCCTCTGCATGGAAACACAAGCAGCCCCAGACATGTTTTGGCCTTGTTGGCCTTCATCAGTGAGGTGCAGCTTGGTGCCCTATGGTGCAGCAAGCAAGGGACCCATGTCTGGTCACATCCTCTCTCACAAAGGGTGACAAACTATAACCAGAAATGTAATGGGTGGAAGGTTTTGAATTATTCCAGCACTGCTCTTGGCAACCTTCCACACCACCGTCCTGTGCCTGCTGGAACTAGAGACCTACACCTGACTGGTGATAACCAATTAGGCAGAAACATGTCTGGGGTTGCTTGTGGTCTCGATCAGAAGGAATGTGACCTAGCAGCTCGGGATGGACTCCTCCTTTGGGTTTGGGACCAAGCTTGATTTGCATATGGTTTTTCCCTTTTCTGTAATGGCTTGGCAGGAAAAGAACAATGGTCTGGATGGTTGCACAGAGGTTTAAGATTAATTCTAAACCTTCCAGCCATGGCCTCATTGTTTTGCTTTGGCACCCCGAGTGGGACGTGTATGCCCAGATGTGGGTCCCATGCCTGCCGGGCCTAGAGATCCAAGCTACACCTCATGTCTTGGGTTGCTTGTGGTCTTGTACAGAAGGCATGTGAACTAGCAGTTCAGGCTGGACTGCCACTTTGGTCGTGGGACCAAGCCTGATTTGCATATTGCTTTTCCCCTTTCTGTAATGGCCTGGCAGGTAAAGAGCGATGGTCTGGAGGGTTGCCCCAAGCAATTGCCAGAGGTTTAAGATTCATTCTAAACCTTCCAGTCATCACCTCTTCGTTTTGTGACATCATCTTCAGTGTCAGAGTCTGCTAGGTTTGGTAAAGTATGATAAACATTATCATATATTATTTTCCTTCACACTCACAGATATCTATGCAGAGATGGTTGTTTGCTAAAGATTTGCACAGCGTAATGCATCCATGTTTGAAACATGAACATATGTCAACTGCAGAATGGAGCCAGGAAGATGGTATTTTTAGCCATGATTGGTCTCTCCTATTGGATTTACAAAAGCAAGTCTTGTAGGGGCAATTCCCTGGAGCCTCTTGTACCTTGTCATGCTTTAGATTGAGTTTCTTTATTTGTGTCAAAAATATAGGGCCTGATTCATGGAAAAGTGCACACTTGTCTTGCAAATGCTGCGTGTCGAGAATGACACTGTGCGAACCTGCACGCAGGATAAAAAATGCACCCCTGTCTATTGATGGAATTTTCTGAAAGGAACCGTATATGCAAGTCCTGCCTGGAACGTCCCCGACATGCCCCCACACAAAGCAAAAACAGCCAGAACGGCCACCTTTGCATGCTACCCCGGATGCAAATAGATGCACCCTTCAAACAGTGCATGGGGTCCCACGCAAGCGGGTCTGCATCTCAGGGTCCCTGCGTGGGGTCCCCCGTAAGTTTTACCGGCACCCTGACAACATGCGTACAATGTATTGTAACTCCGGTAAAACTCAAAAAATCTGCGTTCGAACCCCTGTAAACCATTCCTGCACCACACTACACTGCAAACGTGCACCCCTAAGTTCGATCGGATCCCCGGCTGTGTACACGCACCCCTAAATCAGACATTCAAACCCACCTCTGTACTGCGATTCCTATGCGCAAGTGTACTTACGCCTGTCTTCGGGTGGCGGAGAGATGGAGGGATTTGCATGGCCATTTCACAGACGAGAGGTTGTGTGGTCACATCCATGAATACATTTTGTCGTGTGCATTTCTGGGCATGTAATGGCTGCCTGCAGCCTGTCCCTCGTAACACCCACTTTTCTCCTTGTCTTCCTCATTTTCTGAGATCTGCCCCCTACTGCGCCGTCTGTGCAACACTCGCCCATGTCTGAGTGGTGTCTCGCACAAGCCACTCGACCACTCGCAGAGACGTGCCGAGCCTGTGCGAAGTCCCAGCAAGTTACAAAAAAGTGCCATGCAGTCGATTACATGAATCGACTAACACGGTTTTGCATGCACACAAATGATTCCATGAATCGGCCGTTAGGGTATGCCATTATACCCTTAATCCATCTTTTGAATGTTTTGGTGCCTGCTTCAGCCTGTCTGAATGCCTTTTGTCTTATCCAAAGTTTGTACCTATCCCATCCCATCAACCATTGCAACAGATAAAATCCTTTCATGTGGTGTATTGGCAATTAGTGGTGTTGGAGTTGTTAGTTTGATGTTTGCTCTACTGCTGTTCAGTTGTGTTAGTGATGGAATTTACTTGAATATTTCAAACAGTTTGCTTTTTTACTGGCAAATTTGTCTTGTTTCATCATCATTTAACAGTGAACATGAAACAGAAGACAATTCATAAGGCCCTAATGTCTCACATACATTTATCTATGATTTGCTTACAACGAGGAGTAGGGAACGTATCGACCTGTCTGCTCCAAATTCTGTAACAGTACCACCACTTTTATTTCTGTTTTCGTAATTGCTCTATAAAACATATTTTGGGCCTGATTCACAGAACTGTTTTATAATGGAGCAATTCCATAGGAAAATGATCTGTGAATCAGCCCCTTAGTAGGTTATGATTGATAGAGCGCCAAGAAACCATGCAGGTGCCAACAGTGCAGGGACGTCATTTAGGGGTCACCAGGGGCCGCAGGTGCGATCCTTGGGGTCCCCCTTGTTACCCCTGTGGCCTCCCTTGCTACCCCTAAAAAAAAAAAAAAAAAAAACATTTTTTTTTTAACAAATTGAAGCTCCTGGGCTGTGACCAATGCTATGTGGTTCTTTGTTTCTAGAGTGGCTGGCTTTCTTGTTCAGACTTCTTAAAAACCCAGGGGGTTCCACAAGTGCAACACTTTGAGCAGTGACACTAAATCAGAAAGAATAGGAATAACAAATAATTTGTCTTTCTGGAAATCTATACAATAATTGCTAGACTCATAAAAGGTATTTTTCAGGCACACTTCAGTGGGTGAGTCACTGATTTAGTCTGTTCTTAAACAACTCAAATTCACAATGCAGACAGAATCCTCCAAAACACATTTAGAGTAGAATATGCATCCATTTTGCTTTTTGCAAGTTGCAGTAATAGCATGTTTTTTTCTGTCGATCCATATGTTGATCCATTCTTGTGTGAAATGTATATCACTTTACAGTGATATTGTAACCATATTTTTCATAGTCTGCTTAGAGACAATTCTATGTGATGCCACTTCCTGTTTTGTCAAGGAGTAAACGGTCGTGTTCCATCGCTTCCCGTGATGTCACTTCGGGGTGGGGTCAAATGAAATCACTTCATTTTATGTCATCAGAGGTCAAGGGTCATGTGATGTCACTTCCACTAACCCTGGCATTTTGGTGAAATGAGTCCCTGCAACAGTGTTTGGTATAAAAACCTTTAACATAACATAACATGTGATCACATACATTCATGGTGCTAGTTTCGGAAATTAATCTCTAGGCCTGATTTACAAAAGAAAATTCAATTGGCCTTTCCCATGTTAAAACATGTTTGTAAATCAGGCCTTCTGTCTTTTGAACTCATCATACATTCTAATACCAGACACATCGAGCTGACCAACATCCTTTGAGATACTCTCACTAAAAAGAACCTTAGTTGTAATGTTGACAAGTGTTCAATCCATCATATGAAAATGGATTTCCAATCCGTTTAAGTTAAATGAACAATTTGTTTATTTCAATACCTTCTCTGTTTACTTCTTTAGAGCTGTAATGATGTTTGTGTGATTCAGGTTGTTCTGATATTCCTGCCATGCACTTTGGGCCGCATTACAAGTTCGGTAAAACCGGCAGGCTGCCGCCGAACTTGCACATTTTACCGGCACCCGAGAACCAGCAATTACTGGGTTATTACTGCCCCACTGGACCCTGTATTTGCCCATTTCCGGGCGCCGGTAAAAAATGCTCCCCATTTGGAGGCCAGATGCATCGGCACCATTCAGAATGGTGCCGTTGCATCTGACATTCTCTGCTCGCGGGTGCTGGTCTGCCCGCCAGTTCCGACCTGGTGGGCGAAAAGGTACCCACGAGAAGAATTCATAGTTTGCCTGTCCGGTAACTACGGTAACGGCAAGCTTTCCGGTACCTTAGTTACCGGTCCGGCAAACTTGTAATGAGGCCCAATGTCTGTTCAGTTATATGGTCATGTATGGGCACTGTTAAACATTGTGTGCAAGCGCTATAAGGTGTTGTGTTATGCTTCACAACTTTCTAGTAACCATCAAAGCTCTATTTTGATGTTCAAGTGCTTGATGGGCTCTAAGGGTTTCAGAAAGGAATATAAATCGTCCTCACCACCTAGATTCCTTTAAAAACGTGTCCCGCATTGCAGGATCTGACACTCTCAGGTCACTTATTTCTGAAAGACTGTATGCCATCATGCCATCGTAATTACGAAATGTACATGTTTTTACTGATGAAATGTCTGCCTTCAGGTCACCACATCAAAGAGACCGTATCACTTGCAACAACGATTCCATCATTTTCAGTCCCGCAGAATTAAAAATGTTAGGCAACGCTGTCCCTCAACATTGTTAAGCTCCTTTACCTTTTCAGACATATGTTTCTCGATTGTTGCTAGTAGGCTCTAAATGTCATAGCTCTTGTTGCATTTGGCTTGTGATTCTTCTACCTTATTAAACATTTCTGCACATGGATGCTTCTTGTAGAACACTTCCAGAAATCAGGCATTCAGTTCAACAATTATGCATTTGTTTGCTTTTTCGGCATGCCAAATATGTTTGCCTCTTCTTATTGGCTCTCGCTGTACCACACATTCCACATTTCGGGAATACCAGATTCATGAATAAAAGAACCAAACTACAAAGTGATGTCATACATATGTGCACTTCGTAGTGCTACAAGACAAATTGATCAAAAAGACACTGATGAGAGATTATTAGTTGCTCCACGGTGCTGTAGAGACCAAATTTTAATGCCACAACACATTTTTAATCTGTTCCACAAAATATGTGCTGTTCCATTTTTGACATAAGATCTGGTGGGGTAGCTGGTATGATTGGCAACCCACGTATGCATGTTTTTAGCTTTGGCACTTCTTGCAATGTTGCAATGAAAACAATCAAGATTGGTAAGCACTTGGATAATAACTAATGTTCCTAAGTTATTTTTGGGAGCCTGCAATCATGCTGGTAGATTCTATGTGCTCAGTATTCAAAGTTATAGAATTTGCAATATGTCCAGGTTTGCCTAGAAAGCATACAACGTCTACTTCTCGAAAGGATTTCAAATCCCTAGCTCTTCTATGAACATCAGATTCCTTAAGGACTGTATTATTTGGGATTTTTAGCTTTTGGACATATGGGGGGTAATTCATAGAATTTAGCGCACAAGTGGCGCACGCGGCTGGCGCACAGTGTGCGCGTGCGATAGTCTGCGCCAGCCGCATGCGCTAAAATCCATTTCGGCGCACAGCGTATTCATTTCAGCCACCAAAAGCAGCCGCGGCGCAGAGTGGCGCAGCGACCCTGCAGCAGCGCCAGTAACGCCCCCAAGAACGCCCCTCGCGCAAGGAAAAGCCATCAAAATCCCCAATCCAGCGCAAAGGGCTGCGCTAACCCTGGACCAGTATACAGAGCCGCCACACAGCACACGGCAAGCGGGGAACGTGTATTTCTGGGGTGCGGGGAAGTTTAACACACAATTTCAGCAGGGTATGTGTATTTCTGGGGTGCGGGGAAGTTTAACACGCGATTTCAGCAGGGTACGTGTATTTCTGGGGTGCGGGGAAGTTCCACACGAGATTTCAGCAGGGTACGTGTATTTCTGGGGTGCGGGGAAGTTTAACACGCGATTTCAGCAGGGTACGTGTATTTCTGGGGTGCGGGGAAGTTTAACACACGATTTCAGCAGGGTACGTGTATTTCTGGGGTGCAGGGAAGTTTAACACGCAATTTCAGCAGGGTACGTGTATTTCTGGGGTGCGGGGAAGTTTAACACGCGATTTCAGCAGGGTACGTGTATTTCTGGGGTGCGGGGAAGTTCCACACGCGATTTCAGCAGGGTACGTGTATTTCTGGGGTGCGGGGAAGTTTAACACGCAATTTCAGCAGGGTACGTGTATTTCTGGGGTGCGGGGAAGTTTAACACGCA